>NC_083733.1:65811904-68710834 GCF_028564815.1 Eubalaena glacialis | reverse complement strand
GAAACGCTGCAAGCCAGAAGGGAGTGGCAGGATATACTTAAAGTGATGAAGGAGAAAAACCTACAACCAAGATTACTCTACCCAGCAAGGATCTCATTCAGATTTGATGGAGAAATTAAAACCTTCACAGACAAGCAAAAGCTGAGAGAGTTCAGCACCACCAAACCAGCTTTACAACAAATGCTAAAGGAACTTCTCTAGGCAAGAAACACAAGAGAAGGAAAACACCTACAATAACAAACCCAAAACATTTAAGAAAATGGGAATAGGAACATACATATCGATAATTACCTTAAATGTAAATGGATTAAATGCTCCCACCAAAAGACACAGACTGGCTGAATGGATACAAAAACAAGACCCATATATATGCTGTCTACAAGAGACCCACTTCAGACCTAGAGACACATACAGACTGAAAGTGAGGGGATGGAAAAAGATATTCCATGCAAATGGAAATCAAAAGAAAGCTGGAGTAGCAATTCTCATATCAGACAAAATAGACTTTAAAATAAAGACAATTACAAGAGACAAAGACGGACACTATATAATGATCAAGGGATCGATCCAAGAGGAAGGTATAACAATTGTAAATATTTATGCACCCAACATAGGAGCACCTCAATACATAAGGCAAATACTAACAGCCATAAAAGGGGAAATCGACAGTAACACAATCATAGTAGGGGACTTTAACACCCCACTTTCACCAATGGACAGATCATCCAAAATGAAAATAAATAAGGAAACACAAGCTTTAAATGATACATTAAACAAGATGGACTTAATTGATATTTATAGGACATTCCACCCAAAAACAACAGAATACACATTTTTCTCAAGTGCTCATGGAACATTCTCCAGGATAGATCATATCTTGGGTCACAAATCAAGCCTTGGTAAATTTAAAAAAATTGAAATCGTATCAAGTATCTTTTCCGACCACAACGCTATGAGACTAGATATCAATTACAGGAAAAGATCTGTAAAAAATACAAACACATGGAGGCTACACAATACACTACTTAATAACGAAGTGATCACTGAAGAAATCAAAGGGGAAATCAAAAAATACCTAGAAACAAATGACAATGGAGACACGACGATCCAAAACCTATGGGATGCAGCAAAAGCAGTTCTAAGAGGGAAGTTTATAGCAATACAAGCCTACATCAAGAAACAGGAAACATCTCGAATAAACAACCTAACCTTGCACCTAAAGCAATTAGAGAAAGAAGAACAAAAAAACCCCAAAGCTAGCAGAAGGAAAGAAATCATAAAGATCAGATCAGAAATAAATGAAAAAGAAATGAAGGAAACAATAGCAAAAATCAATGAAACTAAAAGCTGGTTCTTTGAGAAGATAAACAAAATTGATAAACCACTAGCCAGACTCATCAAGAGAAAAAAGGAGAAGACTCAAATTAATAGAATTAGAAATGAAAAAGGAGAAGTAACCACTGACACTGCAGAAATACAAACGATCATAAGAGATTACTACAAGCAACTCTATGCTAATAAAATGGACAACCTGGAAGAAATGGACAGATTCTTAGAAATGCACAACCTGCCGAGACTGAACCAGGAAGAAATAGAAAATATGAACAGACCAATCACAAGCACTGAAATTGAAACTGTGATTAAAAATCTTCCAACACACAAAAGCCCAGGACCAGATGGCTTCACAGGCGAATTCTATCAAACATTTAGAGAAGAGCTAACACCTATCCTTCTCAAACTCTTCCAAAATATTGCAGAGGGAGGAACACTCCCCAACTCATTCTACGAGGCCACCATCACCCTGATACCAAAACCAGGCAAAGATGTCACAAAGAAAGAAAACTACAGGCCAATATCACTGATGAACATAGATGCAAAAATCCTCAACAAAATACTAGCAAACAGAATCCAACAGCACATTAAAAGGATCATACACCATGATCAAGTGGGGTTTATTCCAGGAATGCAAGGATTCTTCAATATACGCAAATCAATCAACGTGATACATCATATTAACAAATTGAAGGAGAAAAACCATATGATCATCTCAATAGATGCAGAGAAAGCTTTCGACAAAATTCAACACCCATTTATGATAAAAGTCCTGCAGAAAGTAGGCATAGAGGGAACTTTCCTCAACATAATAAAGGCCGTATATGACAAACCCACAGCCAACATCGTCCTCAATGGTGAAAAACTGAAACCATTTCCACTAAGATCAGGAACAAGACAAGGTTGCCCACTCTCACCACTATTATTCAACATAGTTTTGGAAGTGTTAGCCACAGCAATCAGAGACGAAAAAGAAATAAAAGGAATCCAAATCGGAAAAGAAGAAGTAAAGCTGTCACTGTTTGCAGATGACATGATACTATACATAGAGAATCCAAAAGATGCTACCAGAAAACTACTAGAGCTAATCAATGAATTTGGTAAAGTAGCAGGATACAAAATTAATGCACAGAAATCTCTTGCATTCCTGTATACTAATGATGAAAAATCTGAAAGTGAAATTAAGAAAACACTCCCGTTTACCATTGCAACAAAAAGAATAAAATACCTAGGAATAAACCTACCTAAGGAGACAAAAGACCTGTATGCAGAAAATTATAGGACACTGATGAAAGAAATTAAAGATGATACAAATAGATGGAGAGATATACCATGTTCTTGGATTGGAAGAATAAACATTGTGAAAATGACTCTGCTACCCAAAGCAATCTACAGATTCAATGCAATCCCTATCAAACTACCACTGGCATTTTTCACAGAACTAGAACAAAAAATTTCACAATTTGTATGGAAACACAAAAGACCCCGAATAGCCAAAGCAATCTTGAGAATGAAAAATGGAGCTGGAGGAATCAGGCTCCCTGACTTCAGACTATATTACAAAGCTACAGTAATCAAGACAGTTTGGTACTGGCACAAAAACAGAAATATAGATCACTGGAACAGGATAGAAAGCCCAGAGATAAGCCCACGCACATATGGTCACCTTATCTTTGATAAAGGAGGCAAGCATATACAGTGGAGAAAAGACAGCCTCTTCAATAAGTGGTGCTGGGAAAATTGGACAGGTACATGTAAAAGTATGAAATTAGAACACTCCCTAACACCATACACAAAAATAAACTCAAAATGGATTAAAGACCTAAGTGTAAGGCCAGACACTATCAAACTCTTAGAGGAAAACATAGGCAGAACACTGTATGACATAAGTCACAGCAAGATCCTTTTTGACCCAGGTCCTAGAGAAATGGAAATAAAAACACAAATAAACAAATGGGACCTAATGAAACTTAAAAGCTTTTGCACAGCAAAGGAAACCATAAACAAGACCAAAAGACAACCCTCAGAATGGGAGAAAATATTTGCAAATGAAGCAACGGACAAAGGATTAATCTCCAAGATTTACAAGCAGCTCATGCAGCTCAATAACAAAAAAACAAACAACCCAATCCAAAAATGGGCAGAAGACCTAAATAGACATTTCTCCAAAGAAGAGATACAGATTGCCAACAGACACATGAAAGAATGCTCAACATCATTAATCATTAGAGAAATGCAAATCAAAACTACAATGAGGTATCATCTCACACCGGTCAGAATGGCCATCATCAAAAAATCTAGAAACAATAAATGCTGGAGAGGGTGTGGAGAAAAGGGAACACTCTTGCACTGTTGGTGGGAATGTAAATTGATACAGCCACTATGGAGAACAGTATGGAGGTTCCTTAAAAAACTAAAAATAGAACTACCATATGACCCAGCAATCCCACTACTGGGCATATACCCTGAGAAAACCATAATTCAGAAAGAGTCATGTACCAAAATATTCATTGCAGCTCTGTTTACAATAGCCAGGACATGGAAGCAACCTAGGTGTCCATCATCGGATGAATGGATAAAGAAGATGTGGCACATATATACAATGGAATATTACTCAGCCATAAAAAGAAATGAAATGGAGGTGTTTGTAATGAGGTGGATGGAGTTAGAATCTGTCATACAGAGTGAAGTAAGTCAGAAAGAGAAAAACAAATACAGTATGCTAACACATATATATGGAATCTAAGGGAAAAAAAAAAGGTCATGAAGAACCTAGTGGCAAGATGGGAATAAAGACACAGACCTACTAGAGAATGGACTTGAGGATATGGGGAGGGGGAGGGGTGAGATGTGACAGGGTGAGAGAGTGGCATGGACATATATACACTACCAAATGTAAAATAGATAGCTAGTGGGAAGCAGCCGCACAGCACAGGGAGATCAGCTCGGTGCTTTGTGACCACCTAGAGGGGTGGGATAGGGAGGGTGGGAGGGAGGGAGATGCAAGAGGGAAGAGATATGGCAACATATGTATATGTGTAACTGATTCACTTTGTTGTAAAGCAGAAGCTAGCACACCATTGTAAAGCAATTATACTTCAATAAAGATGTTTAAAAAAAAAATCAATATGACCTTTGGTTTTAAAAAATGTACTGTCCAGTTGAGCCCTCCTTGGAGCCTTTTATATAATCAAATAAATACTTTTGTGTTGCCAAGGTGGACACGAACCCTTTATGTGGTGTTTTATCCAATATTGTTATTGCACACACAGCTCTCAGTGAGAAAAAAAATCATTTTTTCCGCTAAATTTATAATGTTTTGGGAATAGCTTGTGTGGTTCTTGTATTCTGTAGGAAAGTAAGTTGCATTTTGAAGACACTACCCTCTTTTATCTCCTCTCAAGATGATTGTCTGGGTTGTAGCTGTAGCTGTACATGAATCTGAGCCCTGGGATCCATGAGAGTCGGAGAATCCACTCTCAGGAAACAATTCTTGGTTCAAAGCAGAGGGTTATTCTTTCCATAACTGGGAGCTCCTTGGGACAAGGTGGCCCATAAAGGGACCTGGGCCCCAAACTGCAAGACGTATGAGATGCATCCCAGTGGGTGAAGGACTCACTAGGGTTCATTCTCCCACCATCCAGTTTTCTCTGCCTTGTCTTCATATCTGTGGTCACTCAGAGGGGCTGGCTGTGGCCTTGCTGCTCCACCCACCAAGCACTGTGTTCTGAGGAGCGGGATGACATGGATGACAGAGATATGGGTCCTGCCCTTGAGCAGGGAAGGAGCTCGTCATTAAGTATGGTACACATATGTGAAAGCAGGTGCATGCAGTGAAGCAATTCTGCTGCTATGGCAGAAATGTATCCTGAGTTCATGAGTGAGAGAAGGGTTGAATCTTGGAGTCATGGGACAGGTGAGCAGGGTAGTGTTCCCTGGTGTCTGAGAGCTTTGATTCTGGGGATAGAGCAGAATTCAAACCCTTCTAAGCTCTGCTGATAGTCCTGGGTCGGGTGACTCTGAGGGTGGAAAAATCAACCCAACCATTACAAGTCAATCAAATATAGTCACAAAGAAGGGAAATCTCCACAAGCTGCCTGCAGAAGCCAGCTGGAGTCCTCTTGTCCAGAACTGGGTAATATCCCACCCAAAACAATCAGTGGGAAGGGAATGAGATACCCCAAAAGTCAAGAGACAGGTGAGTCCTCCAGATGAAGGGAGAAAGTGTAGCTTCCTGCCCCCCGAGCACTGTAAGGATGATTCATACACACTCCAGCACCCTGCCGTGTGGCAGAGGAGGGAAGGCTAACGTAACAGATACTGGTAACAACTTATTTCTGGCAAGGACTCCAGGCAGGTCCGGAAGTGCAAGGTGTCATCATGAAAGCTTCCAATATACTTGGTACTTAAGAGAATCTTCCTGGGATGTCCGGATGCATGAAGTTCAATTTATGGCTGAGTTCTCTTTCACAAAGACTAATCTCCAAAATGTCGCTCTGCAATTACGTAGAACAAGGAAACAGCATGTTGCCTGCACTCCGAAGATGTTTCTCCGATTTAAATTTACCAGTGCTGTTTGAGTTTAGGCTAATAGCTGACTTTCAACATTCACTGCATTCCTAACACTCTTCTGGGTTTGTAGTTGTTTTGTAAGATTTAAAAGTTCTTGATGACACTTGGGTAGATAAAAAGCAGAATTCTGTTACCTAGGGCTTAGGATGAGACAAGGGCATCAGGCGGGGCACACAACGGGTTGTACAGGGACACAGTAAGTAACCTGGAGCTGTAGGGAGCACCCTATACATAGCAAGTGCTCTGGGGCTACCTAGGTTTCCCAGGCTCCCCATGGATGACCTAGCTGGAATAATTTCATTGGGTCAGGGGCATACAGGCTGTCTCCAGTTGCCTGGTATCCTGGCCCTGGGACATAAGGGATGGTGTCCAGAGTGTGAGTGCCTGATATAGACAGTGATTGGTTGTGGTCTTAATCAGCTGCTGCTCCAAAAGAGGAAACGACTAACATCAAGCCAGGGACTCAAAACTGAAAGATAACTAATAAGGAGCTACTGTCTAGCACAGGAAACTCTACTCAGTACTCTGTAATGGTCTATATGGGAAAAGAATCTAAAAAAGAGTGGATATATGTATATGAATAACTGATTCACTTTGCTGTACACCTGAAACTAACACAACATTGTAAATCAACTATATTCTAATAAAAATTTTAAAAAACAAAAACAAAACACTGGTACTGCCATAAACACAAAACTTTAGGCCAATGAAACAGAACAGAGTGCCCAGAACTGGAAGCCAGTATATTTGATCAAATAATCAACAAGAGTGCCAACACAATTCAAGGAGGAATTGGGAGGAGGACAGTCTCTCCAACAAATTACAGTGGATATCTGCATTCAAATGAATGAAGTTGGACCCTTACCTTACACCACACCCAAAAATGAGCTCAAAATGAACAAAGACCTGACAGTACGATGTAAGCTCAAAAACTCTTAGATGAAGACATAGGGGAAAAGCTTCATGACATTGGATTTATAACTTCTTGGCATTGACATGAAAAGCATAGGAAACAAAAGCAAAAATAGATAAAGGTACAAACGTCTGTGCAAAGGACACAATCAACAGAGTGAAACGGCAAGCTACTGAATGGAAGAAAAGCATTTGCAAATCATATATTTGATAAGTGGTCAGTATCCAGATTATATAAAGAACTGCTACAACTCACCAATAAGAAAAATTTTAAAGGGGTAAACATAGAGATTTTTACAAAGAATATACACAAATGGCCAAGAAGACATGATCATTAATCATTAGGGAAATGCTAAACAAAACTACAGTGAGGGGACTTCCCTGGTGGTCCAGTGGTAAAGAATCCACCTTGCAATGCAGGGGATGCGGGTTCGATCCCTAGTTGGGGAACTAAGATCCCACATGCCACAGGGCAACTAAGCCCACGCACCACAACTACTGAGCTCGCGCTCCTCTACTAGAGAGCCTGCATGCTGCAAACTACAGAGCCCACACGCTCTGGAGCCTGCATGCACAACTATAGAGCCCACACGCTCTGGAGCCCATGGGCCACAACTGAAGAACAGAAAACCTGCACACCACACCTAGAGAGAAGCCCACGGGCCACAACTAGAGAAGAGAAATTCTGCATGCCACAACTAGAGAAGCCCATGTGCCACAACAAAGAGCCTGCATGCCGCAACTAAGACCCGATGCAGCCATAAAAAAGAAAAAGTAAAATAAAATAAACAAATCTACAGTGAGATATTACCTCACATCCATTAGGATAGCTACTATTAAACATGAAACGGAAAATAAAATTATGTCGATGAGGATGTGGAGATACTGGAACTCTGTGGACCTTTGATGGGAGCATAAAATGGTACAGCCAATAAAGGAAACAGTTCAAAATATTTAAAATAGATTGGGGACTTCCCTGGTGGCGCAGTGGTTAAGAATCTGCCTGCCAATGCAGGGGAGACGGGTTCGAGCCCTGGCCCGGGAAGATCCCACATGCCACAGAGCAACTAAGCCTGTGCGCCACAACTACTGAGCCTGCGCTCTAGAGCCCGTGAGCCACAACTACTGAGCCTGCGAGCCACAACTACTGAAGCCCGTGCGCCTAGAGCTGGTGCTCCGCAACGAGAAGCCACTGCAATGAGAAGCCCGCACTCCACAACTAGAGAAAGGCCGCGTGCAGCAATGAAGACCCAATGCAGCCAAAAATTAAAAAAAAAAAAAAATTGACCATATGATCCAGGAATTCCACTTCTCGCTATACACTGAAAATAACTGAAAACAGGATCTCAAGGAGATATTTGTGCAGTCGTTCTCACAGCTGCACTCTTTACAACAGCTAAAATATCGAAACAAGGGACGTCTTCATCACCAGATGAATGGATAAAGATGTGGTATATGCATACAATGAAGTATAACTCAGCCTTAAAAAGGAAGGAACTTCTGAAACAGGACACGTGATACATGAAATGTGAAATTCTGGTAAATGAAGTCTTCACAAAAATACAAAAACTGTATGATTCTTCTTTCATGAGGCAGCTAGGGCACTCAAATTCAAGGAGACAGAGAAGAGAACAGTGGTTGCCAGGGGCTGGAGAAGGAGAGGAGTAGGAGTTGTTATTTAATGGGTACAGGGTTTCATTTTTGCAAAACAAGAGGAGCTCTGGAGATTAGGTTGCACAACAGTGTGAATGTACCTCACAGTACTGAACGGCACACTAAAATACTTAAAAGATGGCAAGTTTTATGTGTGTGTATTTTAACACAATAAGAAGGGAAAAAAAAAACCCCAGAAGTACATAATATGTACTTCACAGTGCCAATCAGAGCAGACTTTCGGCTGAAGTCCTTTCCCCATTTGCTTCCTTCATAAGTTCTTTCTCTGGTGTGAACTTTTTGGAGCCAAATGAATGGAAGTTTTGGCTATATACTTTCCAACATTCACTGCACTCAGAAGGCATTTCTCCAGTGTAAATTCAACAGTGTTTAACAAGACCAGAGTTGTATGTAAAGATGTTCCCTTATTCGCTGTTCTTATATGGCCTCACATCAACGTGAACTCGCTAGTGTGTACTGACTCTGGAGTTTTACTACAAAAATTTCCCTCATTAGCTGCACTAATAAGGCCTTTCTCCAGTGGGATTTGTCCAATGTCTAATGAGTGTGGAGCTGCAACAAAAGGATTTCCTACATCCATGCACTCATAAGGCCTTTCTCCAGTATGATTTCTCTGATGTCTAACAAGGGTGAAGCAGTACCTAAATAATTTTCCACATTTGGGGCTTCCCTGGTGGCGCAGTGGTTAAAAATCCACCTGCCAATGCAGGGGACACGGGTTCGAGCCCTGGTCCAGGAAGATCCCACATGCTGTGGAGCAACTAAGCCTGTGTGCCACAACTACTGAGCCTGAGCTCTAGAGCCCACGAGCCACAACTACTGAGCCCGTGCTTGGCAACAAGAGAAGACACCACAATGAGAAGCCCGTACACCACAACGAAGAGTAGCCCCCGCTCCCTGCAACTAGAGAAAGCCCACGTGCATCAACGAAGACCCAACGCAGCCAAAAATAAATAAATAAATTAAAAAAATTTTTTCCACATTTGCCGTACTCATAAGGTCTTTGTCCGGTGTGAACTCTCTAATGAATAATGAGTGAGGAGCTGTCCATAAAGAATTTCCCACATTCGCTGCACTCGTAAGGCCTTTCTCCTGTGTGGATTTTCTGGTGCTCAACAACTTTGTCTTTGTGGCTGAAAGCTTTCCCACATGCTCTACACTCAAAAGTCTTTTCACCACTGTGGATTTTCTGGTACTCAACAAGCCTATGTTTGCAGGTGAAGGCTCTCCCGCATTCAGTGCACTCAAAAGGCCTTTCTCCAGTGTGAACTCTCTGGTGTCTAATGAGTGTGGAACGGTTCCTAAAGAATTTTCCACACTCACTACAACTGTAAGGTCTTTCTTCAGTGTGGATTTTCTGGTGACCAACGAGTTGGGACAGTCTAAGGAAGGCTGCACTCAAAAGGCCTTGGCCTTGTGTGAATTCTCTGGTGGTCACTGAGGCCAGATATTTCTGTAAAGAATACTCCATATCCTGAGTGCTCATAAAGCCCAGGCTCATGTTGACTTTCTGATGCTGCTCGTGGTGGGACTTTCTAAGAAAGGCCTTCCCACATTCCCTATTCTCATAAAACTTTTCTCCAGTGTAGATCTTCTCATGGTCGACAAGTGTATGTTTATGGCTGAAGGCTTTCCCACACTGAGTGCACTTGTAATCACTTTGCCCATTTTGAAAGGCCTCTCCATCTGCAATGTCCCCATGTGGCTTTCCCACACCATGAGGAGGCCGGTGCTGGACAGGGCCTGTGCTGGCTGGGAAGTCCTTCCCACCTTCCCTGCATGTGAAGGTCCTCTGTGTCATGTGGACAGTGCAGTTTTTCACAAATGAAGGCCTCCCCTTGTCCTTTCTGGAAAGTTTCTCTCTAATGTGACGTTTTTGGTGCTGGCAAAGCTTTGCCTCACAAGTGTATAGTCCTTGCCCAGGGTGCGTTCCATCCTGCTCAGCCAGGGACAAAATGTCTTTCAAGAGTGAGCTGCATGTCTCACAGGGCTGGGCATTCCAGATGGAGGGACCTGGCTTTGGCGTCCTGGCCAGTGACACTTCTGTAGAAACACCTCGCTCTGAAGATGGCTCCTCATCCTGGGCTCAATGCTAACAACCTGCAACCAGAGAAATGCTGGTGAAGCATGTTGACACTGGTGGGAGGAGCAGCCCCACCACAAATGTGTGTCACCCACACCCACGAATAAATCCATAGGACTGCTGATAAGCAACAGGGGCCAGAGCCAGTGAGAAGGCCTGCTGTGCAGAGCTGCGCCTGGGAAGCTCAGATGATGGGAGAGCCCTGACAGTAGGTAAGGACACAAGGAAGGGGTACAGCGCAGGGAGGAGAAGGGTCCCCAGCTCACTCCTCTGAAAATGGCTTTCCACAAGGCCATGGCTGCTGGTGAGAAGTGAGTACTGGGTAGAAGGTTGTGTCCAGAGCCAGAGATGTCTGATTGTGACACAGTAGTTGGTATCCAAGGACTATTTAAAGATATGTGCAAATAGAATGGCCATTCATTAAAAACTCTACAAATAACAAATGCTGGAGAGGGTGTGGAGAAAAGGGAACCCTCCTGCACTGTTGGTGGGAATGTTAGTTGGTGCTGCCACTGGAAAATACTATGGAGCTTCCTCAGAAAACTAAAAAGAGAAGTACCATATGATCCTGCAATCCCACTCCTGGGCATATATCCAGATAAAACTCTAATTCAAAAAGATACATGCACCCGTATGTTCACAGCAGCACTATTCACAATAGCCAGGACATAGAAGCAACCTAAATGTCCATCGCCAAATGAATGTATAAAGAAGATGTGCTACATATATACAATAGAATACTGCTCAACTGTAAAAAAGAACGAAATAATACCATTTGCAGCAACATGCATGCAACTATAGATTATCATACTAAGTGAAGTAAGTCAGAAAGAGAAAGACAAATACCATATGATTTCACTTATGTGTGGAATCTAAAATATGACACAAATGAACATATCTATGAAACAGACTCATGGACATAGAAAACAGACTGTTGGTTGCCAAGGGGAGGGCGTTGGAGGAGAGATGGAGCGGGAGGTTGGGGTTAGCAGATGTAAGCTACTATACATAGGATGGATAAACAACAAGGTCCTACTGTATAGTACAGGGGACTATATTCAATATCCTGTGATAAACCATAATGGAAAAGAATATTAAAAAATAAAAGAATGTATATCTATGTATAACTGAATCACTTTGCTGTACAGTAGAAATTAACACAACATTGTAAATCAATTATACTTCAATAAAAAAAATACAGGAACTTGTAACTTAGATAAAAAAGATATGTGCAAATGTCACAATAGCTTAAGTGTGGGTCAAATGTTGACAGCACGGCAAAGGAACAAATAGGAGGTGGAGACTACAAAAGTCAGGGGAGCCAAGGACTGGAAGATTAGAAATGACAATGGGAAAGAAAATGTAGAAATGAAGTGTGACCACTGTCCCTGGCATCACCCAGTGGTGGACAAAGGCCTGGCTTTGTGTGTGATTTGAAGCCAGCTTTGACAACACACCCTCTCCCAGCTCCTAAGCTCCAGAGCCACCTCTTGTTGGCACTGATGGAGTAATGTCCATCCTGTCAAGACACCCAAGCCCCTCCCTCTGCCTCATGGTGAGCACTTCTATGGGACCTGGCACAGACCAACCCAGGTGAAACACAGGGAAAGGGAGTGGACAGCATGCCCCCAGAGCAAGCCGACACACGACGGCCCCCATTCAAAAATCGCAAGAACTACAGAGGAGGGTCTCGCAGAGTCAGTGGTCTCTACAAGTAGTAAGCATGTATTTCTGCCACAGGCAGGCCCCCCAAAACGTCAGCAAGAAGGGGGAAGGCCTCCATGCATCTGAACAGAGTAACTTGACCAGGGACAGGCAAGGTTTCAGAGCAACACGGGATGGGGCTGCTTGGGGAGAGGCAGTATGGTGCACACAGCCTGGGGGAATGGCTCCCACACACATATGCTAGGAAACCAAGGAAGGAAGGACTACCCATGGTTTGGTTGGAAAAAACAGCCCAGCCCAGGACACTGGTGGGGGGGGGAGGGTTATGAAGGCCTTACCTAGTCATGAGAGAAGCGCAAAGTTCTCCAGCATCCCATGGTGGTACAGGCATCTCTGAGCCTCATCAAGGAGCCCCCACTCCTCCTGAGAGAAATGTATGGCCACGTCTGTAAAAACCACAAGTCCCCACCAAAATGGGGATGGTTCAATCAATGCACAGCTCATTTCTCCAGGATCTTTACTCTTTCCCCCCACACGTCCATTCCCTCCTCAACCTCCACCCCCACTTCCCAAGTGTGGAAGAGATACAAGGTCCAGTGGCACCAGTGACTCTCTCTCCTTATTTCCACTGATCACTGTGTCCAGAACACATCTTTCCAGAGAAAGCCAGAAACTTGGGGTCACCTCTGACTCCCCCTTCCATCTCATCTCCCAGTCCCACGCTCTCCACACCACTCAATGTGGGCAGGTCTGTTCAGAACACAAACAGAAGGCAGCCGCTCTGCTACCTCCACGGCAGTGACTCTTGTCCAGCGACCACCAACGTCCACCACAGTCACTTCCCCCAGGTCACTCTACCTCTACCTTCCCTCCCACACAGTATCTCCCGTGGCTAGACACAGCCGGTTACAATCTGGGTCAAATATCTGGCTCCTCTGCTTCAAACCTTCCCTAGCTCCTACTTCCCTCGGATTAGAGGCCCAAAACCTCAGGCTGTAATTGAGACCTGATAACTGTGTGCCCCTACCCTCCACTCACTCCCCCCACCCATAATCCTATCACATGTAACAGACTTGCAGTTCCCTGAATATTCCAGCTCAGTCTCACCTCCAGTCGTCTGGATATTCTGGATCCTGTGCCCACGACATCCTTCCACATCTTACTCCATCAGTTGTTGGAAATGGGAACAGCTCCATATAATCTGGGACTGAGTTCAAGACCCTAGGCCTTGGTGAAACCACAGGGACTTCAGACCCAAGGAAGGGAGAAGGATGGGTGAACAATCTCAGGCCACCAGCATTCTTTATATGGGAGTGGCAGAACCATCAGGGTAATAACTGGGGTGGATGAAGGCCTGGCACATCCTCCATTCACCTGTACAGGCCCATAAGCATTTCTGCAAATGCCATGGGAACCTGTGGGAAGAGGGAGGCCATGAGAAATGGGCAACCACGTTAGGATTCTACAGACTGGGCTAGACTATCACCTCTGGCCTGCCCTGGCGCAAAATGGTCTCAGCCTGATGGTCTATGCTGTTTCTCTGACCTCAGTGTCACTATTATCAGCTGTGTGACTCTGCTTAAAGACTGAACCTCCCTGAGCCTCAATTCCTTCACTGTAAAATAGGGATAACAATGGTTTCTACCTCATAAGGATGATAGTAGTATTAAACATAAGAGGACACACTACCTGTCAGCTGTAACTATACATAAGAGTCACAATTTTTCATGTTTTCAGTGCAAATGAAGGGACTGGGTTTTTCAAAATGTGGGTTTGCATTGTTTCTGCTTTTTTTTTTTAATTAGTTTTTATTGGAGTATAGTTGCTTTACAGTGTTGTGTTAGTTTCTGCTGTACAGCAAAGTGAATCAGTTATACGTATACATATATCCCCTCTTTTTTAGATTTCCTTCCCGTTTAGGTCACCACAGAGCACTGAGTAGAGTTCCCTGTGCTATACAGTAGGTTCTCATTAGTTATCTATTTTATACATAGTATCAGTAGTGTGTATATGTCAATCCCAATCTCCCAACTCATCCCACCCCTCCTGTTTCTTTTTAAGGTTTTCAGAAAATGGAATATATAACATTCCACTAACTTTGCTAACACCTAAAGTATTACCAAGACTACAGGTAAATTAAATTTCAAGCAATTTTTTATAAAGTGTTCCTATGTTTAATTTATTGAATGTCTTTATTTCTAACTGCCCCTCTACGTGTACATATTTAGAAGGATACTGGTTAACAGATGTTTTGATCAGTAAGTATGTTTCATACATTTTGAATTTAATGAGCTGTAGGGAGAGTCTGAACAGGCAGGTCAGGTACTTTTCCTTTTTGCAAACAAGCCTCTTTCCTGTTTGCAAAGGATCCCCTCAAGTGCACTGCAGGAGTCCCTTGACTATAGTGCTCATTCCTCTTGCCCTGAGGGGTAGAAGAGGTGGGTCAGCAGTGTGCTTGTCTGGAACCAATCTGCTCCACAAACCTGGCTATTTCTTTGTCCCACAGGGATTTTCCTCTAGGAGCAGAGCTGACCTGCAGGGCTCAGTCTACACGACCTTACACCTTCATCTCCATCCAGGCCGGCAATTCATCACATCCAGGTATCCTTTTCTACAGACACAGGCCAGAGTAGCTCCCATGCCAGATATGCTCCTTTATGGAGAGAACATCAGGGATGATGAAACCCCTAATGCCCCAAACTCAAAGTCTCAGCCCTCCTGACACTCACTACAGGGCCCATCAGAAATAACAACCTTAAAAATCTCCCTCCTCAATCTGATCCCCAGGCCATGCCCTGGTTCAGTCCACACCCTCCACTCTTTTGATGGCTTCAGTCCAGCCCCCTTCCCCCGCAACCAGACCTTCATGTCCACATACCTATGTGCCGTCTCCACCTTGAGGTATCTTAGGGTCACACATCCAAAATTTAACTCATGATCTTCTGAAACCTGCTCCTTGTGGTTGCTTCCCCCCAAAACCGCAAAAACAAAACAAAAACAAACAAAACCTTGAGATGGTCCTTCACTCCCTACTTCTGCTCACAGCTATACATGGCACATCAGAAAGTCCTGTAGGCTCTATCAGTGAACCTACGCAGAATCTCATGCCATCTCCCATGTCGCGCTACCTTCCTGGCCCAGCCCCTGCCATAATTCTCCTGGGGTCTATCGCGGTGGTCTCCTCAGCAGTCTCCCTGCCTCCATTTGCATCCCGTTCTCCCAACTTTTAACTTCTAACTCTGGACACGGTTCTCCCATCCCCAATCCCTTCACAACCTTCCATGGATTCCCCCTGCTCAGGTTGCCGTTTCAGGTGAGACACTTCGTCCCCCTCTGTCCACGACAAAAGCGACCCCAGGTTTCCCCAATGCTGCCGACTCCGTAGCACCTGCAAGCCGTGCACCGTCGGCCCCCGAGGGAACTCTCTCCCTCACCCCAGTCCACGGGCTGAAAGGGGACCCCTCCCAAGGCCGCCCTCTGTTCTGGACTCTGGGGCTGACCGGCAGGGAACCGAGCGGGCGCCCCTCCATCCGTATTTAGGACTCGGAGGCGGGAGTCGGGCCGGGTGGGGGCCCGGGAGACGCAGCACCCACCTAAGCCGGCCTCATCGGCGCAGCCTCGGTCATCGGGGTCACCGGCCGGTGGGAAGAACGGAGCCGGAAGAGCCGGTGGGCGGGGCGGGAACGAGGGCACCGCCGTCAACTACGGGCTCAGGGGGCCTCACAGCCGCCTCTGGGCACCGGGGCCAACGCCTCTCCTCGCCTGTTCCATTCTCTTCGGTCCCGACTCAGGACTCAGTGCCCTGAAAAAGGTGAAAAAACACGAAAACCGGCCACCACATGAAGCCTATGGAAGTGCCGCCCCTGAATGCGTGCAGACGAAACCGTTTGCCTGCTGAGCCTTCATTAGCTCGCTGACCGGCGGCGGCGGCGGTAACTGGGCCAATGAAAGCTTAGAGGAGGGATGGATGGTTGCGTGCGCATCATCTGGGGCGGGACTTCCGGAGTGCCTTCCTGTCTTTTGGGGGCTCTCTAGACGTTTAGGAGTTCCGGGCTTAAACGTCGCTTGGCGGGCATGGAGGTGACCGAGCGAAAAAGCAGGCGGAGAGGCTCAGGGATGAGCCCGGCTCAGGTGGGTGATGCGTCTCCCAGGGCCCCACCCGGTGGTGCGCCCGTTCAATTCCCTGCTGGTCAGCCCCAGAGTCCAGAACAGACGGCGGCCTTGGGAGGGGTCCCCTTTCAGCCCGTAGACTGGGGTGAGGAAGAGAGTTCCCTCGGGGGGCCACCGGTGCACGGCTTGCAGGTGCTACGGAGTCGGCAGCATTGGGGAAGCCTGGAGTCACTTGTGTCGTGGACAGAGGGGGAGTTGTTGTCTCACCTGAAACGGCAACCTGAGCAGGGGGAATCCATGGAAGGTTGTGAAGGGAATGGGGATGGGAAAACCGTGTCCAGAGTTAGGAGTTAAAAATTGGGAGAACGGGATGCGAATGGAGGCAGGGAGACTGCTGAGGAGACCATCGCGATAGACCCCAGGAGAATTATGGCAGGGGCTGGGCCAGGAAGGTAGCGCGACATGGGAGATGGGATGAGATTCTGGAAAAATCTCAAACGTGGAGTAAACGGGATTTCCTGCTGCATAAAATACGGTTGTAAGCAAAAGTAGGGAATGAAGCACTATCCAAGTTTTTTTGCCTGAACATCTGAAAGTGGGGAGATGAGGAAGTCAGCGCGAGGAGCAGGTTCCAGGGGGAAGATCATGAGTTGTATTTGGACATGTTGATCTTGACATGTATGAAGATGGAGATGTCACCAAAGGGAGGTACCATATGTGGAGGTGAACATAAAGGCTGGAAGCAGAGGAAGGGGGCAGGGTTGGAAATATCAAAGGCATGGAGGGTGTGGATTGGACCAGGGCATGGCCTGGGGATCAGATTGAGGAGGGAGTCTTAAGATTGTTCCTTGAGATGGGCCCTGTGGTGAGGGAGGGGAGGGCTGAGAGTTGGAGGGCAGGGCATGAGGGCTGGTGCTGGCATCCCTGATGCTCCCTCCAGAAAAGAGCAGACCTGACATAGGAGGGATTCTGGGCTATGTCTGTAGAAAGGGGGGCCTGGATGGGGTAAGGAGCTTCCCTTCTGTAGAGCCTGCAGTGTGTGCTGGTGTGGATTCTCCACTGCAGGCTCTGCCGACCCTCAGGGCCACTCAGCCAGGCTGGTGCAGCCAGTGGGTCCTAGACGAGGACACTGCCACCTCACCTCCACCTCTCAGGGCAAGAGGGATGATCCACTGCTTCAGTCAAGGGTTCCCAACAAGCTCCGTTTTGAGGATTATTTAGTGATAGGCCTGATGCTGAATGGACTAATAGCCGACCTGCCTGCTCAGCCCCTCCCCATGACTCATTAACTTAAGAATGTATGAAAACTCATTTAAACACTAATTAATCAATATTCCTCTAAATACATACACACAGGCAATTAGAAATGAGCCTGTTCACTTAGTTAAATTTATGCAAACACTTTGTAAATGGCTTGGCATTGATTTACCTCTCGGTATTCGCTTACAATGCAAAGTTCTATATATGACATCCTCTGAAATCTTAAAAAGCAGTAAAAGTGAAGACCCTAAGTTTCAAAACTCTGCCGCTTCACTTGCACTGAAAATATGTACAAAACTATTGATCCTATGTACAATCATAGCTGATACATGGTATGTTCTCCTTACATTAGATCCCTATGAGGTTGGAAGCATTCTTATCTTTATAAGCATTTTCTTTTCCCTGAGGCTCAGGGAGGCTTAGTCCTTCTCCAGTGTCACTCAGCTAGTAAGAGGCAGTACTGTTTTCTGAAGAACTGACCTTAGACTGTCAGACTGAGATTCTGTTATACCAGGGCAGGGCAAGGCTGGGGTGGTGGTCCAGCTCAGCTGTAGGATCCTACAATGCTACCCATTTCTCATGGCTTCCTTCTTTCCCAGAGTCCCATGGCAGTGGCAGAAATGGTTATGGACCCTGTACAGGTGAGTGGAGGGGTCCTACCTTTCACCCATCCCAATTATCACCCCGAAGGCAGGAATATTTGGGGGGGGGATTTCCTGCAGCAATCCAGGTGAGTGTTGATGGTGTTACACAAGAATGCTAGTTGTTGAGATGGAGGATCGGTTGGTTTCTGCATGTATTTTGAACTAGAGCTGCCCATGTTTTATGTAATGGAGAGCGAGGGCCTCAAGGAAGTGGGCTGATAGGAAGAATTGGGGATGACTTCAGGTTTCTGGGCTTGTTAGGAAGGATGGATGCCTCATCAACTAATATGGGCGAAGTCAACTTTAGGAGGAATTTTCAGGTGGAATAAGAAGAGTCCATTTTTGTCCATGTCACAAATGTTCCAGAGACTCCCAAGGGGAGGTGTTGAGTGGGCACCTTTACACAGAGGGCTGGAGTCCAGTGGTTGGATTCAGGATGGAGACGGCCACAACAGAGTGGCCGGTGTGTGGACTAGGATGAAGCTGAAGGTAAGTTTTAGGCGGCATCATTTCTAGTTTATGGTGGCGATGCCATTAGAGGACAAGGAGTGAGAATGAAGGGCCTCAGGACTAGGTCTGTGGGTTGGGTACCTGGCTGGTGGTGATGCACATCACCAAGACAGGTGAGGGAGCAGAGTTTCCTTGTCTGTGCATGACAGCGGGATGTAGGCGTGAGAGTCTTCTGAGGCCAGAGCGGACACAAGATGGATGTTGAGGGAGGAAATGGGATCAGCTAGGAGAGTCGCTAGACTTAGGGTGCAGTGACAGTGTGGGTGGGGAGGTCGGTGTACCTGGGCTTCACGTGAGGAGAGAAGGTGCTGACTGCTTATGGGACAGTTTGTGCAACACGGAAGGGGGAGAGGGCTAAGGGGACATGAGGTCTCACATAGGAAGGGTGGCTGGGGAGGAAGCAAAAAACAGGGCCAGGTGGTGAGACCTTCTAAGCAGGGCTTGGGGCAGGCCCTGGCCCCAGGGGACTTTGGTGTTCAGGGGCAGGACTGGGCTGAGTTGAATGCTGGATGCATTTCCATTCTCTGCCTGGATTCCATGTGCAGAGTGCCCTGTAAGGAGGTGAAGGAAGTGCCTATGGTGTGGGCTGGGGCTGTCTGTGGAACTGTCACTGTGGAAGGGTCAGAGTCATGGGAAGGTGCAGTCCAACGAGTGAGATGCAGGTAAGGAGGAGTGTGAATGGTTGGCCCTGGGCCCTGGCACTGGGCACTTGAGGACAGGGACAAGTCTGAGTTTGTCTGAGGGTCAACATCTGGGGGACCCCAGGGAAACTGTGTGGCAGGAGAGGGGTAGGGCCCTGCATGCAGGTCCACACCCTAGATGGTGGTTTTCTGCTCCCTCCCCCATGTGTTTTTTGCTGTGTACTGGACACAGTGATCAATGGTAATGAGGAGAGAGCAGGCACTGGTGCCACTGGGACCTGGTATATCTTTCATGGTGGGACGTCCAGGAGGAGGTTGAGCAGGGACGGATGTGTAGGGGGAGGGCTGAAGGTCCTGGAAAGGGAAGTGCATCAGTGATTGCACCCACAGGATTTTAACTTGTGGAGGCGAGTGAGTCGTGATACAGAGAGGCCAACGACATTGAAAGACAGTTTTATTACTTATATTTCCGAGAGGAGGAGGTACACTATATAACAGGGCCACCTGGAGAAGCATCAGATTCGGTCAGGAGGCGTGAGCACAAGCTAAGGGACACCAAAGGTCAGAGCCTTTATTAGACTTTTGAGGGAAATGCAGGGAGGATTGGATGAAAAGTTTATGGGTGACTAGTTTGTATAATTCCGTGTACCTGGGGTATGGGAACTGTCCCTAGCTGTCTGTTACCTGGCCCTGGGCTGCTTTAGGGCAGGGGAAATACTGACCTGGTGCGTGAGAGTTAGGTAAGGAGTTGGTTGAGAGTATGGGCTCTGGATTGCAAGGGAGTTGTAAACAAATTTGGCCATTAGTTTAGCCCTGTAATTAATGGATGGCAAATAGATAAATACAGCATCCACAAAAATATAGTTAAAACAAGAAGCTGTTCATGAACCAAACTCTTCCAGTTTTGGCAGGACCGTGTGGTCTTTGAGGACATAGCTGTGTATTTCTCCCAGGAGGAGTGGGGCCTCCTTGATGAAGCTCAGAGACACTTGTACCATGCTGTGATGACGGAGAACTTTGCACTTGTGACCTCCCTAGGTAAGGTCCACATGCTCACCCAGTGCCCTGGGCTGTGCTCTGTTCTTTCCCTTTTCCCAGGGGGCAGCTCTGTACTCCCCACACTGAGACCATGGGTGCTGCTTCCTTTCCTGGTTTCCTGGCATATGTGTTGTTGGTGCCGGGCCTGGACTGTGTGTACAGTGTCATTTTTCTCCCCAGGGAGCCCCATGCCTTCTACTCTGAGTCCTTCCAAGATAGGGCTCAGGAGTCAGAAATGTAGATTTTGTCTGAGACCCCTTCAGACCTGGCCTGTTCTTGGTTGGGTCCTCAGTCTAGATGCTTGGACTCTTGTTGCGCCAGGCCTTACCTCTTCCTCTTGCTGACATTTCTTAGGGCCTCCTCTGCCAGGAATTTTAGCACCAACCTAGCTACTAATTTGGGGAACCACTGATTGTTACTAGTCTCCCCTGTGAAGTTCTTATAATTTTAGAATTCCGGAAGCCCTGTGTTGGATCTCTGTCTACATGTGCTGGCCCCTTCTTTGTCTGTCTTTCACGTAGGACTAGCCTCTTTCAGGTGCCATATCAATGCTCACCTGCAGCAATGGGGAGGACTCTGGGTACCTGCTAGTCTAGTGTGGCCATTACTACATCAATGGCAGGAGACACTCAGAAGTACCCGGGCTTGGTGTGAGGTCCTGGGAAAGGTGTGATGTCAGAGCTGGGAACCTGTCCTGTGTTCACCGTTGACTGATGCTCGGACCAGTGCCACACCTCATTTCTTCCTTTTTATTTTTATTTCTTCTGTCACACTCCAACCACACTTTTGTGACTCTCACATGTGACTTGTCACATGTTCTGTTTCATTGCTCCCTTTGCAGTGTTCAAGATTTGACCTATATGTAAGATGTCGTGACGTCTGCATGTATCCTTAAATAGTTCTTGAACTTCAGCATTTCTTTTGTATCAAGTATTTCTAGGTCTGGGCACAGCCTTTGACACAGTGCTCACCTGTCACCAGTAGCCATGGCCATGTTGACTTGGAGGCCTGCCTCTCCTCCCTGCTCTGGTCTGAATGTTTGTGTCCCCACCACGTTCCATATGTTGAAAACCTCATGCCTAAGGTGACAGTATTAGGAGATGGGGCCTTTGGGGTGATTAGGACATGAGGGCAGAGCCCTCATGAATGAGATTTGTGCCCTTATTAAAGGGACCCCACAGAGCTTCCTAGCTCCTTCCACCATGTGAGGACACTATGAGAAGTCTGCGACCCAGCAGAGTGCAGACTGATCTATGGGTTCCAGTCTCCAGAAGTGTGAGAAATAAATTTCTGTTCTTTATAAGCCAGCCAGTCTGTGGTATTTTGTCATAGCATCCCAAATGGACTGAGACAGTAACTCTTCCTTCAGTCCTTACCTATTGTCAGGGCTCTTGCATCATGGGAGCTACCCAGGTCCATCTCTGCACAGCAGACCTTCCTCTCTGTGGCTCTAGTCTTCGGTGTGTCATTTCTGATGGGGCTGCTTCTCCTACCAAAATCATCATGCACTTCACCAGCATTTCTCGGCTTACAGGTTGTCAGCATGGAGCCCAGGATGAGGAGGCACCTTCTGAGCAAGATGTTTCTGTAGGAGTGTCACCGGTCAGGACTCCAAAGCCAGATCCATCCTCCAGGAAGGCCCAGCCCTGTGAGATATATGGCCCACTCTTGAAAGACTTTTTGCAGCTGCTTGAGCATGACGGAATGTTGTCTGATCCAGGACTATACTTTGGTGGGGCAAACCTTTTCCAGCAGCAGAAGGAGCAGATTAGAGACAACCTTTCCAGAAGGGATGAGGGGCAGCCTTCATTTCTGACCAACAGCAGCGTTCACATGGCAGAGAGGACCTTGACATGCAACAGAGACAGAAAGGACTTCCCAGGCAGCACAGGCCTTCTGCAGCAGCCGGCCCCTCACAGTGTGGGGAAGCCACACAGGGACACTGAGTGCAGGGAGGCCTGTGGTAGTGGACAGAGTGATTACAGGTGCACTCAGTGTGGGAAAGCCTTTAGCCGAGAAAAGATGCTTGTTGAGCACCAGAAAATCCACACTGGAGTAAGGCTTTATGAGTGCAGCAAATGCGGGGAATTCTTCAAGTACAACGCTAACTTCATAAAACATCAGAGAATTCACAGTGGAGAAAACCCTTATGAGTGCAGAGAATGTGGAAAATTCTTTAGATACAACTACAGACTGGTAAGACATGAGAGAATTCACACCGGAGAAAGGCCTTATGAGTGCAGTGAATGTGGGAAATCTTTCATGTACAGCTCCACATTCATTAGACATCAGAGAGGTCACATTGTAGGAAGGCCTTATAAGTGCAGTGAATGTGGGAAATTCTTTCAGTATAACTCCACACTCATTAAACATCAGAGAGTTCACACTGGAGAAAGGCCTTATAAGTGCAGTGAATGTGGAAAATTCTTTAGGTACAACTCTGCATTCATTAAACATCAGAGAGTTCACAGTGGAGAAAGGCCTTATGGGTGCAGTGAATGTGGGAAATTCTTTAGGTACACCTCCACACTCACTAGACATCAAAGAATTCATGCTGTAGAAAGGCCTTATGAGTGCAGTGAATGTGGGGAATTCTTTAAGTACAAGTCCAAGCTTATTAAACATTGGCAAAATCACACTGGAGAAAGGTCTTACGAGTGCAGTGAATGTGGGAAAGGCTTCAGGTACCACTGCAGACTCATTAGACATAAGAGAGTTCACAGTGGAGAGAGGCCTTATGAATGCAGTGAATGTGGGAAAGCCTTTAGCCATAAGAATGTACTTCTTCAGCATCAGAAAACCCATACTGGAGAAAGGCCTTATGAGTGCAGAAAATGTCAGAAGGCCTTCATTAGGAAGTCCTACCTCATACATCACCAGAAAATCCACAGTGAAAACGATATGAGTGCCCTTAATGTGGCGAACTCTTTAGATACAACGCCAACCTCACTGAGCAGAGAATTCACAGTGGTAAAAACCTTATGAGTTCAGAGAATATGGTAAATTCTTTAGGTACTACTCCAAACTCCTTACACTGGAGGAGCATCTTATGAGTTGATGTTGGAGTGGGCCTTATGAGTACAGAAAATATGGGAAATTGGTACAGCTCCCCACTCATTAGACATTAAGAGTTCAAACTGGAGGAAGGCCTTCTGAGTGCAGGGAATGTGGATAAGTCTTTAGGTGAAACGTCAGGCCCATTGCACATCACAGATTTCACAATGCAGAAAGACCTTGTAAGTACAGTGAATATGGGCATATGTTCAGCCAAAACTTCCACCTCATTCAGCACCAAAAATTTCACAACAGAGGGAGTGTTGCAAATGGGGAAAGACTTCAGCAAAATATCTGCTCTAATCTATCCTTAACAGTATCCTCATATAGTATTTTTTTTTCTTACATTTTACATTTTTGATTGTACCAAAATACATGTAACAGTTTACCCTCTACCTTTTTAATTGTACAGTTGAGTGTGTTTAAAAATTCAAGTATTTGTGCAACTAATCTCCAGAATTCTTTTCATCTTGCAAAAATGAAACTGTATACCCATTAAACAACATCTCTTCCTATGCCCTCTCTATCGGACCTGTCTCTATGAATTTGATTACTCTGGATACTTTATATAAGTGTAATCATACATTTTTCATCTCTTTGTAACTGGCTTATTTAGCTTAGCATAACTTCCGCGTGTTGAAGCATTTGTGAGCACTTCTTTCTGTTTTGAGAAGGAATCAGAATTGACCCACCCAAGACATGGGGAAGGGTGCTGATGGAGTCAATACTACCTTGCCAGATACGATTTTTATAGAGGAAGAGATTTAGATTTTATTAATACCTTTATTGTGGTACTGACATACAATAAACGGCATTTATTAAAAATGTAAGATGTATTTTCACATGTGTGCATAATGGGACCATCACCAAAGTCATGATAATGAACATGTCTATCATAGAGTTTCCATTGGCCCCTTTGTATTCTCTCTCTCAGCCCTAGCCAAACTGCCATCTCTAGGGAGACATTATAGTTTTTTTTCGTTTTTTTTCATTTTTTTTTTTTTTTGGCTGTGCCATGCATCTTGCGGGATCTTGTTCCCTGACCAGGGATTGAACCCGGGCCCTCAGCAGGGAAAGTGTGGAGTCCTAACCCCTGGACCGCCAGGGAATTCCCAATATAGTTTTTATTTTCTAGAATTTTATATAAATGGAATCCTATAGTTACTCTTGTATGGCTGCTTTCACTGTATAAATATATTTTTAGTGTTATCCCTTTTGTGTGTGCAAAAGCTTGGCATCATATAAGAATAAACAAGGCTCTGTTATGTAGTAAAGCTGTGTGTTCTGACAGGCACTTTGAGAAAAAGTTGTTTAAAGTGGGAAAGTGAAGTTTAAGTAAATTTAAATTCAGTTTCATAGGAAATTAATATCTTAAAAAATTTTGAACCATCTGCCTCGTAATCAAGCTTCCACTGACACATCTTTCTAGATTTTTTTTATTTGACTTCTTTTTTCTTGTAGTGTCTTTCAGCTATGTCTTTGTGTCATAAAAGTTCTTAGCGCATTTTTTAATCATTAATCATTTTGTTGTGGTAAAATACACATAAAATTTATCATCTACCATCTTTAAATGTTCAGTGATGTATCTCGGCAGGAGATGGCATGTGATAATTCGCTGTCCTTTAGAGCTAGGCTTCAGATTTTGAAAGAAATCTTAGAGAGTAATAAATATTTCAATAAAAGTGTTGTTTGCTAGGTTGGAACGCAATCACTGATTATCAAAGCAGGAAAGATACCCGTCTCCATTTCTCCCTCATGCCCTGTCTGGGGTCTTTTCTTGCACATTGAATGTCATGAAACAGCCTCTAAAATTTCAGTCTATTTGACAGTCAACAAGACAGCTGACAGCTATGTGTGGACATAGAGTGTCATGATATAGTGTGTCTGTTTCGGTGTGTAGATTTGGGAACTTGCTGTAGTTCACAGAGTCTGAAATTACAGGTCCCTAATCTTTGTGGGCTTTTCCAAGACTGCTCTCCAAATCTGGGTGCGATTTAAGAGTAAGCAAGGCCTGTCCCATGGTTGGAGCAGGGAAGTCCTTTTCCCAGTATCCCTGAGGGTGCCTCTTGGCTTTTAATAGGCCAGGTAGGAAGTAACTCATTCTGTGAGAGATAGTAGGTGGTGTTAGCAGCGGAAACTACATTACCCAGAAGTCTCTTCGGTGCGCGGTCGCCGCTGCACAGCCTTGTGGGTAGAGTAGTTTCCACTACGGGCGTTAACTGTACTTTCTCAAGGTTGGTAGTTCCAGATTGTGGCTAAAGGCCAAGCGAGGGCGTGAAGGGCTCTGGGAAATGAGGTTCTTAGGCTGTAAACCCGGCAGGGCTTCTCTGCCTCTTTAAGGCGTTATACCCAGATTTCCTTGGAGTGTAGTCTACAGCAAGTCACAGAAATGTTTAGAGACATTATTTCAGACTGCATGAATTGCAGCAAATTTCCAAAGACTGCACATAGAAAGGGATCCACCATACCATAATGTTACTTCTCGTCCTCTCATAGCTGTCGGCTATCTTGTTGCTTGTCAAAAACACGTACACTCTCGCTTTTCATGAGTTTCAGTAGCTTCTCTCAAGCGCAATATAAAAAGCCCCCAGACAGGGCTTAGGATGGTGAACTCGGAGAAGGGATGTCTGGAGGCACCAGAAAGGGTGACGATGTGCCCCTGATTCCCACAGAAAACATCCTTCCTGCCTGAATAGTCAGTGATGGTGTTTCAACAGCATTGCTAGTTAAGATAATATTACTTCATGTCTGAGATATACACCATTTTGGGACTTCCCTGGCAGTCCAGTGGTTAAGATTCCGCGCTCCCAATGCAGGGGGCATGCGTTCGATCCCTGGTCGGGGAACTAAGATCTTGCATGCTGCACAGCAGGGCCTAAATTAATTAATTAATTAACTCTGCGATTACTCCATTTCTTTTAAGAAATGTGAAACCTCTCTAAAAGAAGAGGGACTTATCACATGCCATCTTCTGCCAGGACAGCATATGCCTCTCTGAGAATTTGACCACGTGTGCAAAGGGGCCATCTTATTCCTGACATAAAGGTTTGGGATTCTATGATCTCATTTCCTTGCTGGAAAATGGTTTGTCATTTCACCTGTAATTGCAGCAACAGTATACACAGGGAGTTGAGATTATCTCTGGGAAAACACTTGTTAAATGGATATTACTAAATGTTATTAATAATAATTTTATAGGTTTTCAAGGAAAGTGGCAGAAATAGTTCTAGAGAAATTTATCTGTGACAGTGGAGGAAAAAAAGGTAAGAAATCAATGAAGTCTGAAAAAGAGTCACTGAGTCTGAGAAGTCAGAGAATGAAGCTGAGACTTCAAGGCTTGCTGAAACCTTAGCCACACTCAGAGTTTGGTTCCAAAATGTGATTATTTTTTTAAATACTTGAAAACATGATGCATTAACAGCTTGGAGGGAGAGGTAAAGACAATATTTAAAAGGAGTTGCCAGAGAGGTAAAAATGAATAAAGAAGTTGTGCTGTTGTGTATTTACTGATCTACAACTGCTCAATGAGCACTAACAAGGATTCAGGTCCAAGAGTAGGTGCATGACAGACATCAGGAATAGGATTGCCAGCTGTTCTGCATATAGAGCACACATCCTGTATCCTGTATTGATACTGTCAGAACGCCCTAAATATCCTGTACTTAGCTTTTTACAATACATTACAAAAACTCAGCAGTTAGAGCTATTTTTCTCTCACTGTAATTGGCAGTTAAATCACTTAGTGGCAACATTAGCTCATAAACATAGCCCCAGAAATAACCTTCTGGACAATGCCTTCTGGTCTCTCCTTAGGGTCTGGCTAAGGAAGAACAACAGAGGGGACTAATAATTAAAGTGTTTATTTTTCATAACAGGAAGGCAAAGACTGTTCTTTAGCCCAATTCCAAAATCTTGAACAAGAAAACATGGTTTTTTAGAGATAACTTCAGATAACCTGTGAAAGCCAGCCAGTCAGCAACAGCCTCACCCCAGTAAACTGAAGCTTCCGAAAATTCGCAAATAATTGATAGTCCCAACCTTCTAGAATTCAGCCTATCAGTGTTCAGGCCCCAGTCCTGAAAGACAGCCAATCAGTGACAGCCCCAGCCCCTAGGTAACAATCAATCAGTAAGTGCCTCATTATAGCAACCTTGCTTCTGAAAGTCCTAGTCAACAGTGGTGAGCAGAGTAACACACCTGGAAGTCCATCAATCATTAAACATGCCCATTTCTGAAAGTCTGCCAATTCCTGAATGCCAGACTTCCCAAAAGCTCCTATGAGACCCGCTCTGACTTTTTTTGAGGTGACTGCCTGACAACTACAGCAGGCAGGCAAACAGAAAGTTCCCCCTCCCTCTTTTTTTTTTTTGTATCAGATACCAAGTTCAATTCACTGTCAGTTCACAAGTTTGAAAACCTTTCAACGGTTCAACCTCTTAGCAGTTATGAGTTTGGACTTGTAACAGACAAATTGACACACACGTGAGATTTCAAAGGCAATGTTTTCTATTCTTGCTGAAATTGCTATTATCTATTTTTTGTATATACTGAATATAAAAATGCAAAATGCAAATATAAATTTTGTGATGAATTTTCTTAAGAGTGGATATTTATTAAATGTGGTAAAAGTCCTCTTTGAGGTCTCTGAATGATATACAATTGTTCATTCAATATTGAAAATGATGGACAGATATAAATCAACATTACTAAAGTTAAGCATGAGAGTTATATGATTTCCTCAACTAGTGTTAAAGCAAGTGAAAAAGTAATTGTTATGAGAAATTCAGATTAAGAAGGGAAAATAGTAACAGGAGAAGTTGTAAGGAGCTTCCACACTGTATATCATCAGTCCTCCAGCTCACACTACTGTTGAGCCTGTGTCTCACTAATCAACGTTCAATGGACAAAAGGAACAAGATAAATTGGATGTATCCACTGTAGAAGCTATGTTACAACCTATTATGTTTACTGTGGAAGTCCCACTGAAATATGGTTTACGCTGTCACCGCAGACCCTAGCCTTCCACCAGGTGCAGTACCCACAGATGTCCACGCGCCTTGCTGCTCAAGGGCAACTTGAGTCCGTGACGATGTGGTAAATCAGCAGTAGGTCTAAACTCTGCTCTGTGTTGATTTTCTTGGCTTTTCGTTCTCAGTTTGACACCTGGATTTTGTTGATAGTTCCCTGTTGAGATACTTGGGTGAATCAGGCTATTCCTTTTCATACCTTTTTTGATGTCCTTTGAGTTACTGGTTGTTTTTGTTTTTCCTGTGCTGTCTAAAAATGTAGTTTCTCATGAGAAGTTGAATCACAGGGTAGAACACAGGCACTGCCCTATAAGCCTGTTGTTCAGGCCAGCCTCACAGACCAGTGGGTTTGCAGTTCTCATAGTACTGGAGGCTACATGGACAAACTTTCCTGAAGGTTACCAGTAAACCAAATGAGGTCTCCTTCCATCTTAAAATTGTATTGAGAGCTGGGCTATAAGCTAGAGAGAGCATTCTCTCTGGTATCCGCATGCCAGGGGAACATGGTGGGTCTGTGTGGTGAGGAGCCAACCATCAGGTTAGGGACCTGAGGTCCACAAGCATTCCATACCTACTGATCACTGCCTGCCCTCTGGGGTGGTCTAAGTCTAAATCTTCATATTCTTGTTACAATCCTAATTCTTGTGCCTGTGTTTCTTTTTTTTTCTTTATTTATTTGGCTGCGCCAGGTCTTACTTGCAGCATGCGTGATCTTTTTAGTTGCGGCATGCAAACTCTTAGTTGCAGCACCGGGATCAAAACCGGGCCCCCTGCATTGGGAGAGCGGAGTCTTTTAATAAATTTATTTATTTATTTATTTTTGGCTATGTTGGGTCTTCGTTGTTGCATGCGGGCTTCCTCTAGTTGCGGCGAGCGGGGGCTACTCTTTGTTGCAGTGCATGGGCTTCTCATTGTGGTGGCTTCTCTTGTTGCACAGCACGGGCTCTAGGCGCACAGGCTTCAGTAGTTGTGGCACATGGGCTCAGCAGTTGTGGCTTGCGGGCCCTAGAGCTCAGGCTCAGTAGTTGTGGTGCACGGGCTTAGTTGCTCCGTGGCATGTGGGATCTTCCCGGGCCAGGGCTCAAACCCGTGTCCCTTGCATTGGCAGGCAGATTCTTAACCACTGTGCCACCAGGGAAGCCCGGGAGCACAGAGTCTTAGCCACTGGACCACCAGGGAAGTCCCTTGTGCCTGTGTTTCCGAATAGCGTAACTGTACCAAGGATGCTTTGAGCCTTCAATGGCCACTCTGGGGGTCACTTGATTTGAACAAAAGGGTTAATTTGTAAGACATCTTTGAAAATAAAGGAAATAAGAGTTCTCTGGCCCGATGGATAGTATTTTTTCTTAGTATGCAGAGGACTCCAAATTAAATTCTGAAATAAAAGTTACATCACTAAAAGATTCTTTGGCCAAAACTAATGAGCAAGTCGACAAACTCAGCAGGAACAAAGGAGACTCATCCCCCTGTAAATCCACCCTCTCCTTGTCCTGCAGTAGCCTGCCACATCCAGCGCTCCCACCCCCTTATCCTTCTGATCTCTCTCCTTAGCACCTCTCCCCCTACTCTTTCCCTTGCTCAGACCCCCTATTGTAACCGAGGAAAAGCCAAACTGACATTGGGTGTTTGCAGCAAAGTAAGGGTTTGTTGCAGGGCACCAATCAAGGCAGTGAGAGACAAGTCTGACACCCACTGCAACTGGGTCTTTGAGTTGGGGGGTTTTACAGGGGAGGAACAAAGAAGCTGGGGTTAATCGTCGTCTTGTGACGTTTCTTAATCATAGTTTCAGGAATAAGGATGCCTATTGTTTACGAGTCTCTGGTCTGGTGGTCCATGACCTGGAAGTTCTGTTAGCTCATCTTGCCCTGGAGAAACACCCCGGTCTGTACATTAACGATGTTATCAACAACGGCAATTTTAGTCATCTGACTCTGGTTGATTAGTGTTCAGTTAGCACAGGATTGAGGTAGAAAGGGACAAGAAAGGGAACACAGTTTTGGATACAGAGGTTAATCATAAACTCAGCAGGGGAACTCGGTTTTAGGGGGACTCAGTTTCATCACCTTTTCCCAACTCTCATAAAACCCCAAATGCCAGTTATCTCTAAAGATCCACTCCAGCCATGAGTCAGGCATGCAGAAAATTTTAGAATTTAAACCTTGTACCTGAGCTGAATTAAGAGGTATAACTAAAGATTCTTTTCAACTCAAATAAGACAAGCAAGTAATCATTAAAAAGTTTAGAATTCTTTAGGGTACATCTGACCAAGGTCACCTAACTTACACAACTTGTATACATGGTGGTTGGAAGCTAAGATGCTAAATCAAAGGTGGCAAAAGCTGACTGGACTGACCAGGAAGGGACTGACGAGACTTCTTTCCACAATAAACCTGAGGGTCATAGAAAGTTCAGGAAAGTAGGTCCAAGTCTCCTGAAAGCTATACCTGAAGTATTAACAACAAAAATCGACTGTAGAGTAATCATTAAAACAAAAATATTTTTAAACTATAAGAGATTTTCAGGACAGACTAGAAAAAATTCCTAATTTCAACAGTTGGGAGTCACAGAGGTGCTTATGTAAGAGCAGCTGTTTCATGTCATTTTACCAGTGGTGTTAAGTTTGAAGTTGGAGACCTAATTCAAAAACAGAACTTAGAATAATTAGCCCCTTTAGCTGAACTATAAAACCTGGCAGCTACATATCTACAAGACAGGATCTGAGGAAAACATGTGTCCCTGCAGATCAGCAGGGGCTAAGGGGCCCACATCCCAACCAACCACCTATTGACAAGGACACTTGTAAATATTGTAAATAGAAGGGACACTGGAAAAAAGGTTGTCCCATCTTATGAAGAAAAACCAAGACAAAGAAAATCCCTCAGGGACTCCCCGCTCCCTATGCAGGGGGCCCGGGTTCGACCCCTGGTCAGGGAATTAGATCCCGCATGCCGCAACAAAGATCCCGCGTGCCGCAACTAAATGCCCGGAACAGCCTAATTAATTAATTAATTACTTTAAAAAAGAAAATCCCTCAAATCAGAGCAGTCAGGGTGCTTTGAGGAAGGAAAAGTGCCCAATAACCTGCCATATCCTTTAAGCCCTCAAGATGAGTTAACTATAGATGGTCATCCTCATCAATTCCTGATAGGTATGGTTGCTATTTTTTCTCCATTAAACACCAACAGCTTAGCTCAATCTCTTCCTAAGAGTGGAAGGTATTTCAAATAACCCACAGATTTTCCCCATTTCAACAGTAACACTTGGGCCATTGACTGAAAAAGCAAAAGCATTCTTCCTGCTCTGTGATACCATCCCTGCAAATTTAATAGAAAGAGTTACTAAACTGCCAAATACCCTATGGGTAAAAGAAGAAATTACAGGGAAAATGTTACAAACATAAATATTTTGAACTAGATGAAGATAAAAATGCTACATACAAAAAATTGATATGCTACAACTAAATTAAATGATTAGAGGGAAATGTATAGCTTTAAAAAGCTTATTACAGGGCTTCCCTGGTGGCCCAGTGGTTGAGAATCCGCCTGCCAATGCAGGGGACCCGGGTTCGAGCCCTGGTCCGGGAAGATCCCACATGCCACGGAGCAACTAAGCCCGTGCACCACAACTACTGAGTCTGTGCTCTAGAGCCTGCGTGCTGCAACTACTGAAGCCCGCACACCTAGAGCCCGTGCTCCACAACAAGAGAAGCCACCACAGTGAGAAGCCCGCGCACCGCAACGAAGAGTAGCCTCCACTCGCTGCAACCGGAGAAAGCCCACACTCAGCAACAAAAACTCAACGCAGCCAAAAAAAATAAATTAAAAAAAAAAAGCTTATTACAAAAGAAGAATGATGTCAATAACCTAATATTCCATATTAAGAAACCTGGAAAATAAGACCAAACTAATCCCAAAGCCAGGATAAGAAAGGAAATAATAAAGATTAGAACAAAACACTGAAACAGAAAACAGAAAAATTTTTTAAAAAATCAATGAAAGAAGAAAAGTTGGTTGTTTCAAAAGATCAACAAAATTGACAAAACTCTAGGTTGGCTCACAAAAAAAGAAGACAACAAACTAACAAAGTCAGGAATGAAGACACTATTGACCCTACAGAAATTAAAAGTATCATAAGGGAATATTATAAACAATCCTATTCCTCCCAAATCAGACAATTTAGTTAAAATGGACAAATTCCTAAAAGACACCAATGATCAAATCTGATATAAGTAGAGAATGTATATAGCACTATACTAAGTAGTTTTTATTGAAAATCTTCCCACAAGAAAATTCCAGGCTCAGGTGCCTTCACTAAGGAATTCCAGCAAGCATTTAAAAAAGAAATATCACTGATCCTTCAAAAACTCTTCCAGAAGATAGAGGAGGAAACACTTCCCAACTTATTCTATGAGATCAGAATTACTGTGATACAGCAGCAGTCCCCAACCTTTTTGGCACCAGAGACTGGTTTTGCAGAAGATAATTTTCCAATGGACCGGGTGGGAGGGTTGTGGGGGGCGGTGGTTCAGGCGGTAACGCGAGCCATGGGGAGCAGATGAAGCTTCGCTCCCCGGCTGCCCTCCCGCAGCTCACCTCCTGCTGTGCGGCCCGGTTCCTAATAGGCCACGGACCAGTACCAGTCCATGGCCCGGGGGTTGGGGACCCCTGTGATACAGAGGTATCAGAAGAAAACAAATCTTCAAACTCATTATCATTCATCTATATAGATGTAAAATACATTAACAAAGTATCAGAAAACTGTCTCGGCAACATATACAAAGGATTATACAACATGATCCAGTGGGATTTGTTCCAGGAAAGGCAAGGCTGGCTTAACATTTGAATATCAATTAATGGAATAAACCATGTAAATAAAATAAAAGGCAACAAGAAAAAACCCCCCACAGCCACACAATGATTATCACAATAAATGGAGAAAACTGGAACAGAGAGTCTAGAAATACATCCACGCTAATATAGTCAAGTGATCTTTGAAAAGGGAGCAAAGGCAAAGGAATGGAGAAAGGATAGTCTTTTCAACACATGGGGCTTTAAAAAAGTGACCCAGACACAGATCTGGTGTCTCACACCCAGACACCTTTCACAAATATTTTCAAAAAATGGATAATAAACCTAAATAAAAAACTATGGAACACCTAGAAGATAACACAGGAGACAATGAAGACCTTGGGTTTGGCAATGAGTTTTTAGATACAACACCAAACCACAATCCATGAAAGAAAAACCGAGTATTTTGGACTTGACTAAAATTTAAAAGTTCTGCTCTGCAAAAGACACTGTTAAAAGAACATGAAAAGATATTCATCATATGTCACTAGGGAATTGCAAATTAAAGCAACAAAAACATACTGTTACTACACACCTATGTGAATGGCAAAAATTGAAAACACTGACAAGACCAAATGCTGACAGGGACATGGAGCAACAGAACTCTCACCTACTGCTCGTGGGAATGCAAAATGATACAGCCACTTTGGAAGACAGTTTCTTACAAAACTAAATACACTCTTACTATATGACCCAGCAAATCATGCCTTGGCTTGAAACCAAACAAACTGAAATCTTATGTCTACAAACTTATGTCCTCCTATACACAATGCATATTGCAGGTTTATTCATAACTGCCAAAACTTGGAAGCAATCAAGATGTCCTTCAGCCAGTGAATGGATAAGCAAACTGTTACATCCATACAATGGAATGTTATTCAGTGATAACTTATATGCAAATCTTCACAGCAGCTTTATTTGTAACAGCCAAAAACTGGAAATAACCCAAACATCCACTAACAGGCAAATGGATAAAAAAACAATTGTGGTATATCCATACAATGGAATAATACTCAACAATACAAATGAACAATTAATACATGCAACAAGATGGCTTAATCTCAAAATAGTAACGGTTATTGAAAAATGCCAGAGTCCCCACTTCCCAGTAAGTATATACCATATGATTCTATTTATATGAAATTCTAGAAAATGCTTGCTATTACTTGTGAATTGTGGGAAAGGGGGCCAGAAAGGACTGGGAGGAAAGGATTATAAAGGGACACAAGGAATCTTTTGGTTGTGTGGGATATCTCCATTATCTTGATGGTGTGGTCTCATCAGTATTTACACATGGTGAAACATAACACGTTTTACACTTTATATATTCAGTTTATTTCATGTCACCATACCTTAATGAAGATGTTAAGAACTAAATGTTCCCTATGAAAATCCATATTTACCATTCCTCTTGGAAAGTCACATCTGCCAACTGTCCTGGTTCTAGCATATCCCTCTCCCCACAGTTTAGGGGGATGAGCCCTGCCTCAGTATCAGCAATGAAGTCCACGTCCACTTCAGTCACTAGAAATGTTGGCTGGGTCAGAGAAGCCTGATCCCTGGATCTCTCATCAGTGCTGGGGTTCCTGCCTGTGCAGTGATGGCCATAACGTCAACAGCCCAGGGAGGTACAGGAATCCACAAACCTTTATTTACTGTGACAGTGCATTGGCCACAGGAGACTCAGATGTCTGAAGGTCCTGAGAATTTCTGTACACTTTCATGCCATACAGCCAAAATCGCATGGACGTTTATAGATGCCATTGTTAGAATAGACACACATCCTCTCACTAGCCACAGTCATCCCCACTCCATTATCTCAGTGTTTCTGTACAACTATGATTCCTACCTTGCCCTAAAGGGCTAAAGCCTTCCAGTCAATGATACTTGCCTATGGGACTCTGGACATCAGGGACTGGCTCCTGTACAGGTTCCAGGAGACAGAAATCCCTCAGAAGTGCTGGGGAATATGGGACATTCCCTAGGAACAAAGGAACCAATTCATGTTGCTTCCACAAGCACTGGAGATTTCCAAACCAACTGTGCCCTCCTCAGAATGAACTGTGGGCTCACAGGAAATCCTGACTTCTAGGCCACAGGATTAGGTGCACAAAGCTCTTCAGACTTTTCTAGCAAGCCTTGGGCAACGATGCAAACTAGGCCAGACTAGACTGAGAGCTGTTCTCTACCACCCTGCTGTCCCTTCTGAGGCACATAACGTTGGTGTCAATATAAGGTGTTCCTCCCTTCATGTCGGCAAAACCCAATTTTTTCTCAATCCATTAGACACAGTGAACTGACCTCCCGTGAGTAAAGACTGCCACAGCAGGCCTTTATCACTGCACAAACTAGAGTAGCATGGGGCAGGGAGTTCCAAAGTTGGGTGACTTGGGAGCAAGATAAATAAGTCACAGCTATCATGTGACAGTCAACATTGTCCAGGAAGAAGAAAAATCTTGTCTGGAAATCCCCAGGAGACTCCAGTTCAGATCCTTTCGGCCAGAGCTAGATCATGGTCACTCAGTACCCAGTCATGGAGGTGGAAATAAGGACCTTCAGTGCGCTCAGAACATTCACGATCCCCTCGAGGGATCAGGAGAGACAGCACAGGGGTCCACCTTTCCTGAGCATATTGGAGTAACTGACAGACACTGTGGGAACTTAACAGCAATGAGATGGCTTCCACCACAGGCACTGGCAGTGATATAACTGACAAGAGCCCTGGACAGTTGAGGAAGTGCAATGCACCTCATGAGAGCTTCTCACCTATGTGGTACTTGTCGGGAATCTCCCCGGGGTGGATGTACGATTGTACAAGGTTGACCTGCTGGCTCCCTCACAAAGGGCACTCACAGAGCTCTTCTCTGGTGTGAGTCCTCATACCTTGAACAAGGATACAGCACATTTTCTACATTCATAAGGCCTTTCTCTAGTGTGAACTTTCTGACTGCTAAACAAGTGTAACAGATGCAGCTAAAGGGCCACCAAAGCTGTTGCATTCATGAGGCCCTTCGCCCGTGTGAACTTTCTGGTGCCGAACAAGATGGGAGCTTCTGCTATAGGCCTTCCCACATTCATTGCACACGTAAGGCTTCTCTCCAGTGTGAACCCTCTGGTGAAGGATGAGGCTAGAATTGCGGCTAAAGAATTTCCCACATTCACTGCACTCATAAGGTCTCGCTCCAGTGTGAACTTTCTTGTGCTGAACAAGGTGGGAGCTACTAATGTAGGCTTTCCCACATTCACTACACACATAAGGCCTTGATCCACTGTGAACCCTCTGGTGTAGAATGAGGCTGGAGTTGTGGCTAAAGCATTTCCCACATTCACTGCACTCATAAGGCTTCGCTCCAGTGTGAATTCTCTGATGCACAATGAGGTTGGAGCTATGGCTAAAGAATTTTCCACATTCGCCGCACTCATAAGGCCTTTCTCCGGTGTGGATTTTCCGGTGCTGTACAAGCGTGTCTTTACGGCTGAAGGCCTTTCCACACTCGCTGCACTCATAAGGCCTTGCTCCAGTGTGAATTATCTGGTGCTGAACAAGTGTGTCTTTGCAGCCAAAAGCCTTCCCACATTTGCCACACACATAAGACCTTGCTCCTGTGTGGACTCTCCTATGTTTAATGAGGCTGGAGTTATGGCTAAAGAATTTTCCACATTCTATGCACTCGTAAGGCCTTGCCCCAGTGTGAATTCTCCAGTGCTCAATAAGGTGAGAGCTTTGGCTAAAGAATTTCCCACATTCACTGCACTCATAAGGCCTTTCTCCAGTATGAAATCTCTGGTGCTGAACAAGTGTGTCTTTACGGCTAAAGGCTTTTCCACATTCACTGCACTTATAAGGCCTTTCTCCGGTGTGAATTCTCTGGTGCTGAATAAGGTGGGAGCTTCTGCTGTAGGCTTTTCCACATTCGCTGCAGTCATAAGACCTTTCTCCAGTGTGGACTCTCTGGTGCTGTACAAGCGTGTCTTTGCGGCTGAAGGCCTTCCCACATTCACTGCATGTATATTGTCTTTTTCCATTGTGAAATTTCTGGTGGGTTTTTAGGTGAGACAGGTGAATGAAGGCCTTTCCACATTCCATACACACATGTGATGTTTCTACACCATGAATTTTTGTGTGATGAATAAGAACTGATTTCTCCTTGGACAGATTTCCACATGATAGGCACCTAAAAGCCTGCAATTCAGCCTGAGTTATCTGGTTGTCAAGGAGAGTGAAGGTGTTCAGGAAGGCTTTCCCATTGTCACTGCAGTTGAGAAGCATCAGTTCATCATGGTCTCCCTGGTGTCGCCCGAGTCTGGAGCTTTGTGGAAAAGGCTCCATGAACTCAGCCCTTCTGCATGGACTCATTCCATTGTAAGTGCTCTGGTACTGCAACAGGCCAGAGCTATCCGGCAAGTCCATCCCTTCCTCCCTGCAAGTAAAAGGTCTCCCTAACATGTGGACAGCACAGCTCTTCACAAGTGAGGCCCCATCATCACCTCTTCTGACAGGATTCTTCCCACTATATTGCTTCTGGTGCTGATAAAAGTTTTCACTGAACAGGAATCCTCGCCCACGGGGGTCACATGTGTACCGTTTCTGTGCAAGGCATGATCCCTGGTGTTCAGCCAGGTGCAAAATGTCTTTCAAGAGTGGGTCACATATCTCACACGGCTGGGCTTTCTGGATAAATGGACATGACTCAGGAGTCCTGACCTCTGACACTCCTTCTACAAAAACGCTCTGCTCAGAAGGGGCCTCCTCATTGTCTGCTTCACACCAACAACCTGAAAGCAAAGAAATGCTAGTGAAGTACATGTTGACTTTGGTGAGAAGCAGCAACTCCATCACATATGTATGTGTGACACACCAATGAATGAGTCCACTGGCTTTTGGCAGGATGAGGGAGCCAGGATCAGGAAGGGCCCACTGTCGGTCTTGGGCCTCTAAAGGTCACAGTACGAAGGAACTCTAATGATGGGTAAAGACACAATGATGTTGGACAGTACTGGAAGTAGAGGCGAGGTCTCCAATTCACTCCTCTACAAAAGCGTTTCAGCAGGGCCTCGGCTGCTTGTGTCAGGTGAGCTCTGTGCAGAAAGCTGTGTCCAGGCCCAGGAAAATCTGATTGCAAGTAAGTAGCTGGTTCTTAAGGACTACGTACGGATATGTGCACAACTCATGACACATTATAGTAGCCAATGTTGCAGAGCACTGCGGACGGAGAAGAGGAGAATGAGTGAGAGACATGGAGGCCAGAGAGGTGGGGAAACAGCCAAGGGATGGAAGACAGAAGAGAAACGTCAAGTTCCAAGAATGGGGAAGGAAAGGAAGAAGTGAGGTACTGCTATGTGCCTTGGCAAGAAAACACTGCTGAACACAAAGCAGGTTGACGGTATGATGTGAACCCAGCCCTAAGATGGCTCTCTTTCAGCTCCCAGCGGCAGGGCCAGGCCCTCTCTGGCCTCTCTCACTGTGGCTGGAGTCAGGGCTCCCTGTCAGGCACCCGAGGCTTCCTGTCCCTCTCCACCTGGGCAACTACATGGGATCAGGAAGATGGAAGTTGTAAAGAAATCATAGGGCAGATGGGTGGTCCAGATAGACCCATTCCACAGAAAAGAAGAGAAAATGTTTTTAAAAAAGGAGAGAGAAAAAAACCTGAAGGAGGATTTGGCGGGACATCCCTGTGTCTGCCACAAGCAGTGACCATGTCAGTACCTACAATTCCTGGCATAGTCATGCCCCAGGAAATCTCAGCCAGAGGATGGGGGCAGAACATGGACACAGAGGCATCATGGATCTGGAAGTGCCCAAGCCAGGCAGAATCTGTGAAGCAGACTGAAAGAGCCCTGAACTCCTAACCCGATCCTGAAAGGCTTTGGGCAGAGGTGTTGGGACTGCTCAGCGAGGGAGGGGACACCACACACGGCCCAGCCTCGGCACCCACAGCGCCTACTCTGGGAACCAAAGAAAGGAAGGAGAAGAGTCACTGATCTGGCTGGACTGAAAGAGCTGCCCCAAGGGAAGTGGGGAAAAAGCAAACCCCAAGGACACTGGAGCGGGCATGGGGGCCTGTGGAAGGCAGCTTCTCTGATGGCCCCCAAGAATGCCTACCTCCCAGTATTCCCGCCTGTGTAGGCCGCTTCCCTTGACCGTAGGCGGGACTGATTGACCCATTTCTAAGGAACAGAATAGGGCAAACATGATGAGATCATTTTCTCCAGGTCAGGTTAGAAAAAGACCAGCTATCATCCTGGACATTCTCGCTTGCTCCCTTGCTCAGAGAAGGCACCTTCCACGTTATGAGGTGCACTACAGAAAGGCCACCATGACAAGGAACCGAGGGAGGCCTCTGACCAACAGCCAGTGAGGAACTAACGCTCACAGGTCAACAAGCCGCAAGAAACTACATCTTGGAAACACAAAACATGAGTGAGTTTGTAAGTGGATTCTTCCCGAGAATGGCCTTCAGATGAGAACACAGGTTTGGCTGACAGCTTGACTGAAACCTCATGAGAGACCCTGAGCCAAAAGCACCCAGGTAAGCTGTGACGAGCGAGGTTCCTGATGCACTGAAACTTATATAACGCATTTTAATTGTTTTAAGTCACTAACTTTTGGAGTAATTTGCCATGTACCAATAGATAACTGAAACAGGGACTTACCCAACGAGGCCACAAGTGCAAAGTTCTCCAGCATCACATCACGGTACAGGAGTCTCTGAGCTTCCTCAAGGAGCTCCCACTCCTCCCGGGAGAAGTACACGAACACATCCTCGAAGGTCACACAGCCCTGCCGCGATGGGGACAATTGAGCCCACAGACAACAGGACTCCCCAGTCTACCCATTAACCTACCCACCCCCTGGTCCTCCCCAGACTCCCAATTCAGAGGCGATACTAGGCCTTGACACCACTATTGCCTGCTCTCTCCTGTCCCTCTGATCACTGTGTGCAGCCCAGAGCAGAACCAGGCAGGTCGGCAGAAATATATTATATAAGCTATGTGTCTTGCATGAAGGGCACCAAACACTCTCCTGCTGGCATCCTCAAGAACATGCCTCCCAGAAACAACTTTAAGGCCATCAGGTCACACTCCTCCCAACATGTATCACTCTGAACCACACTTTCCTCATATCTGGGACCACACTCCATTAACACTGACAACCTTCTGACCCACACCATATGCACCTCCAAGGCAACCCCCACTCCTGAAGCCACTCTGCATACAGTATCCAGGAAGTACTCATGTCTTTATGACAGGCACCACTGCCACCCAGGTGCCTGAGCAAGATGCCAAGTCCTCAGGGCCCAGTTTCCACTTTCTTTGCCACAATCAACACTTATGTGGACTATTGCAGTAAGCTCCTCCCTCATGCCCACACTCCATTCTCAATTAGACAGCAGCCAGAGGGAGCCTGTTAAGATCCAATTCAGAGCATGTCTCTTCTGCTCCAAATCTTCAATGTCTTTCAACACCCTCAGAATAGAAGCCCAGCTCCTCAGCCTGCCATTCTTGTCTGACTCCTGGCCCTTTTCCCAACAGACATAATGAAAACCTGTGGTTCCTTGAGGACTCCCAACTCAATCTTACCTCCAAGCATTTACACATGCTGTTCCTGGGTCTAATACACCCTTGCAGTCCTCATCCCATTAGCTACCAGAAGCAGGAACCTCTTCATATAACTGTTGGCTTAGATTCAGGATACTGGGCTAGAAAGGACCCCTCCTTTACGGGCCCCAGACTCAAGTGCAGGGGGACGGACAGGTGAAGAGTCCCAGAATCTCACTATGTCTAATCAGAAAATCTCCAACGACCCTAGTTTAAAAACATATACAAAATCCATACACCTCTCTAACCCCCACTGCCACCACTCTGGTCCACCCACCATCAACACTCACCTGGACTATTGCAGTAGACTCCATCCTGGTCTCCCTGCCCACCCTCAGGCTTCTCCAATCCTTCCGCTCTGCTACAAGAGAAAGCCTGTTAACACCGATGTCAGATCACCTCCCTTCTCTGTTACAAACCTTCCATGGCTCCCGCCACCATCAGAAAAGAGGCCCAGTTCCTCAGGCTGCCATTCCAGGCCTGATCCCTGACTGCCTGCTCTCTATTCTCACCAAACATAACAGAGATCTGCGGTTTCCTGAACATTCCACATTCATTCTCACTTCCAAGTGTTTGTACCAGTTGGCTCCTGGGCCTTGGAAACCATTTCACGCCTCACCCCATCAACACTGGGAATGGGAACCTCGCCACATATCCACCGTCAAGGACCGCCCTTCACCGCCTTTATACTCAAGAGAAGGGAGCGATGAAGGCGAAGTGCTGAAAGCCCTAGAACACACCATCCCCTACACCTGAAGCGGTGAGGGCTCGAGGGACCCTCCACTCACCTGAGCCCGGTCCATAAACGCCGCGGCCGCCATGGGATCCTCTGAGCAGAATCGGGTCGAGAAGCTGGCGACTGGAGCGGGCTCTGCGGGAGCAGCCGAACCCCCACCCCACACTGGGAGGAGTGGCCTCGGGACGACTGTCGCACTCCGAGCCCCAGGCTCCCCCTTGTAAAAAGGCGCTCAGGCTCAGGGTGCCGCCTCCGGAAGCGGACGAGGACGGAGGGCGGGTGCGAAGGCCTCGGGAAGAGCGCAGCCTCGGGAAGAGCGCAGCCCCGGCTGACACCTCCGCGCAAGGCGGCCCGTCCCACGACGGGGACCATGGATCCTAACAACGACGCGGAGGGAGGTCCTATCCTTTCTACTGTCCTTCCCTGTTCGCTTCCGAAGAGCCGCACGGAAGGCGGACCCCAGCCAGGCCTCCCAACCTCCGCAGCCACTCTAGACAGCCCTGGCGCAAGCAGAAGACGTCACGGCCGCGACGCCGGAAGTCCCGCCCCTGCCGGCAAGGGCGGCAGGAAACGCCCATCTACCGGACTGTCATTGGCGCAGCACGGATGCGCCGGGCACAGACTTCTGGGTAAAGGAGTTTGTGTCCTCCATCCAACCAGGTAAGGGTCCCTTTTCCGGCTCTCCCCGACAGCGGTGCGGAGGCAGGTGGAGGGAGGAAGGTCGGGGAGAAATTTGGTCGCGGAGGGCCAGAGCTCCTCTTAAAGGCGACGCGCCCAGATTCCCGTGGTCACCTGTGACAACGCCGCGTCCTCCGCCGTCTCCAGCAGGTGGAGCATTCTTTCATGCTGGGAGAACTGCTTCACCTCTCTTGAGTTTTGGGGACTGAGATTTAAATTGAACGATGAAGGGAATTCCCTGGCGGTCCAGTGGTTAGGACTCCACGCTTCCAGTTAGGGGGGCGCGGGTTTGACCCCTGGTCGGGGAAACTAAGATCCCGCAAGCCGCGCGGGCCGGCCAAAAAAAAAAATTGAACAATTAATATCCCTCTCTCCTGCGGTCTTCGGGTAGTAACATATGGCCCTCCTATTCCTTGCCACCCAAAATTGGGTCAGCAGCACTTGTGAACTTAACTGAAAATGCAAGTTCTCGGATCCAACCTACACCTTCCGACACAGAAACCCCCCAGAGGTGGGAGCTCTTATTAAAAGTCATGACCACCTCCCTCCCCCAAAGTACGACAACTAAAATGGGAAAATACTACAACCTACCTCATGGGAAGTGAGATGAAACATGCTTAGCACAAGGCCTGGTGCTAAATACACACAAGCTATTATTGTTATTATTCATCATCTCCACAAGGTTCTCACATATACAGCTATAGGAGTATGTCAGAGGCCCCTCTTTGCAGAATCACTGATCACGTTTTTTAAAATAGAAAATACAATCACTCCCTGAGTCAGCAAGTAGCGTTATAGATAATGGTAAAAATTTTGCATAGAGCACACCTGTATACCTGTAGGTTCATTCTTTTTTTTTTTAAACATTAGATGAAGGAAATTTTCAAAAACTACAAGTAAGTCTGTTGTCAAAGGGATGCATTTTTACAGACCATATGATTCAAAACGTAGAACTATCAAGACTAATTGCTCTTAGGCTTAAGTGGGCAGTGGGTTAACACAGTTTCATATCATGGTATACTTCACAAGATGACATCATAGTTCATGTCTAATTCACAAGAACAAAGACTCAAACTCCTCCTGCCTTCCCCTCTAACTCTCAGGGCAGGCAGACCCAGGTACAAATGTATGATCATGACATGGTCCAGTCTGATATCTAGTGGCTCAAGGTCACCAGGTCTGGTCCTCCTTCTCTTCAGCTCCCAAAGGAGCAATAATTCGTGGGGAGGTGTGAAAACTGGAAACAGTGAGGCCCAAAGAGGCAACCCCAGGAAGGAGCATAAATGAGAAGATAAACTGAAGACACATTATTCACAATCACTCCTGCCCATTTCCATTGGCCAAAATTTATTTGCATGGTCCCAAATTAAGTAAGGGAAGCTGGGACATGACTGTTCTCTTAGGTGCCCAGAAGGAGAAAACAGTATTGGTGAACAACTAGCCAGTTTCTAGCACAATCCATTGATTTGATCACCAGACACCCATTTTTTATTCATCTTCTACATTCTACACTCTTACACCCTCATTCATGTGACCAGATCATAATTTGTTTAAGCATGTTCCCATTTATGGTTGAGTGAGTTTCAACCTCTTGGCTGTTATCAATAAAGTTGTTATAAACCTTCATGTATATATATTTTGGAGAAAAAAAATGCCCTAATTTCTAATGGGTATACGCTTGGAATTGGAGTTGCTTGGTTATAATATATACATATGTTGAAATTTAATGGTAATCTTGACACATAAGAGTTAAAACTGAAATTAATGAAAGCACTGTGAGAATTAATTGGCATGTGGAATTTACAATAGAGACTGTTGGATATATTATCATCATTTGTAAATTGTGTGCTACGCATCCTTTATATCAGTAAAGTTTGGAATGAACTTATGTAATCTGTGTGCACTTTCTTCTCAAGAGCAGGTGTTAAACATTTATTATCACATTCCTATGTGTACAGATCTGCTTATCTGCATTTGGGAATGCCTGTGTAATTGTGTGTGTATGTGACCGAGTGAGCTCTTGTGTGTCTCTCTCTGGATGGCTATACCTATACATGTATGACCATTTGTACATCTGCATCTGTCAACGTGGCTGTGCAAAGGTGTCTACCTTTGGCTCTGTACATGTGGCCCTCTCTCAATGTACCTGTTTCCGCTGTCCCTGTGTTCTCCTGTGTAGTCTTTCTGTGTGTCCAGGAGTTTCTTTCTCTGTGTCTCCATAATCTTTCTGCATGCTTGTGCCCCTGTGTCTGCACGTACATGTTTGTGCCAATGGGTGCATCTGCCTTTTGCCCATGCATGTCCCTGTGAGCACTGTTCTTGGTATGTACGGGACTTGTGTGCACACGTGTCTGGGTGCCTTTCTATGTCTGTGTCTGCTTTCATGTGTGTGTCTTTAGTTAATATAAATATATCCTCTCTATTCTGTTTGTGTCCTGGTGGGAATTTGTGTGTGCATCTGCATAGGATTTTGTGTCCCACGTACGTGTCTGAGTGTGCACATCTGCCAATTCATTTTTGGGGAGTCCTATGTGTGATGGTGCTGTAGAGTCCACTCCTGGTCTATACATGTCCCACGGCGTGTCTGGGTGTGCCCTGCGTGTGCCTCCCTCTGGGTGCCTATGCTGACCCCATGTCCCTTGCTCTGCCCTAGCCCAGTCACCATAAGGGGACCTCTTAGTGCCACTCAGGCTCTGCAAGCAGCTGGGCACTCCTGGAACAGGGTGTCTGCTGGGATATCTGTGCCCTCAGCTTGTCCCAACTCAGAATTCACCTGCTCTGAGAGGCCTCTCTGACCAGTCCCCAGGCCCTGGCCTCAGAGTTCCCTACATTGAACTTTCAACACCCCCATCACTGCACAGGATGTTCCCTCTGCCTAGAACTCTGTGTGTGGTGCTGATCTGTATTACAGGTTTAAATTATATGCCATGGAAGGGGTTATGACTGGAAGGGGGAAAGCAGAGTTCAGGGGGATCCTGGGGGCCAGGCTGCTGGTCTGGCACTCACCTCTGAACTCTGAGTTTCTCCTGTTGAATATTGTTCACCTAAAAGAAAGACTGCCATCTATTGCTCCAGCAAAGATGGGCTTACTCAGGGTCAGCTGAGAATTGTAACTCGGAGTCTGCAACCATGGCGAGCCACCAGGCAAGGACCTGCACAGCAAAGGTAGGAGAACACTTTTATAGAGGGAAAAAGTAAATTAGGAGGGCTGTAGTAAAGAAAGAGTCGAGGGCTTTTCACTGGCTGAGTCCTTGCCAAGAAAGAGGAGGAGTCTTTCTTCTTCCTGTTGAGCTCTGCTGTCAGTTGCAGGGTGTGAGAATTTCCCCTGCTGGTCTCCTGACTCTATTTTTTTTTTAATGTTTTATTTTATTATTTTATTTTTTTGGGCTGTGCCACATGGCTTGTGGAATCTTAGTTCCCAGACCAGGGATGGAACCCGGGCCCTGGCAGTGAAAGTGCCGAGTCTTAACCACTGGACCGCCAGGGAATTCCCTCCTGACTCTATTTAACCTAGGTTTTTATTTACTATTTTTTACAATATAAACAAGTTCACAGAACACCAACCTCAGTCAGGGCCACTCAGTGACCATGATGAAATGAAACAATGACAAAACTACCCTATGATCATATCTGAGCACAGACAACCAGAGTCCTGTGCAAACAACCAGATAGACCCCTCTCCTGGGTAACATGAGTGACAGCTCCATCTTCCACTAGCTGCTGCTTTAGTGCCGCTGCCTTCCCCTGCCTTGTAAATAACAAATTTCAGGATATCTGATCATAAAACCAACCCCGTTTCCTGACAGCATCCAGTTCAGACCAAAGCTCCATTTCCTTAAACTCTTCTCCAAATCACTGAACACAAGCCCAGAGCCTAGAAAAGGTCCTAACATCTTTGTACTGAGGGCCCCACATTTCCCACAGTGTGGTAACCCACACTGCAGCACACCAGTAAACCTCACTGCTCCACCACAGGTGTCCGACACGTTCCTGGTGCTGGACGTACTAGCACCACATACCTGCAGACCCGAATGACCCCCGAACTCCAGACTGCACATCCAACTAGATCAACCTTTCCTCTTAGATGTCTGATACACATCTCAAACTGCACGAGTACAAAACCCAACTCCTCATCTCACCCTGACCTGCTCTCACTGCCCACCCCTCTCCCCTCTACAGCCACGGTGACTGTCAACTGGTTCCTGCACCAGACAATGCTCTTGTCAGTCTGTCTTGACACCTGCTATTACCTTTGCTGGAGATGTTCTTCTCCAACTCCGACCCTGCCTGGGGGTCCTGCATCATTCAGGGGTCTCCACATCAAGCTCTTCCTTCTTTCTAGTTTGCTTCCTAAGCTTTAGTTCAATGTCCATCTTCCCATTTTACACACAAGAACACTGAACCCCAAGGATAAGTGACATGACCAAGGTCATGTGGTTGGGGATAGGCATGGTGGAGACAGGCTGCAAGCCCAATCAATCCCAACTCCAAACTCCAAAGGAAATAAAAACAGGTTTTTAAAGAGATATATGCACTTCCATGTTTATTGTAGTTCACAATAGCCAGGATATGGAAACAACCTAAGTGTCCATCAATGGATGAATGGATAAAAATGTATATATACCTACAGTGGAATACTACTACTCTGCCTTGAGAAAAAAGGAAATTCTGCCATTTTCAACAACACAGATGGACCTTGAGGATGTTATGCTAAGTGAGGTATGTCAGACAGAGAAAGACAAATACCGTACAATATCCCTTATATGTGGAATCTAAAAAAACAAAACAAAGCCAAAAACTGAACTGGAAAACAGTAGAATGATGGTTACCAAAGGCTGGGGGTGGGTGAGGGGATGGGAGAGATGATGATGTTTAAGGGTACCTACTTACAACTAATAATTCCTGGAGATGTAATATAAAGTACAGGGATTACAGACAACAAAACAGCATTATAAACATTAAACTTGCCAAGAGACAAGATCTTATTTGTTCCCACCACTAGAAGAAATGATACTTCTGTGGCACAACAGAGGCTAAGGCTAAAATGGCAATCATACTGCAATATAAATGTATCGAATAAATATGTTGTACATTCTTAAACTTACACACCGTTATATGTCAATTATACCTCAATAATTAATCAATGAATAAATAAAAAAATAAAAATGAAGCTTTAAATGGTTTTAAGCGGTACAGTAAAATGTACCCATTCATAAGTGTGTCCTTATCTCCTTAGATCTCATTTTAAACAACATTCTTAGTATCCTAATTTCTTTTAAGTTTTAAATGCTTCATAATTCAAGGCTTCACATAAAACAATATTTTGTAACAAATAAATATTTGCAGGGCTGTTCTCAAGTGTCCAGCTCTCCAGCTCGGCATGGCAGAAGACTGCATATGTAGTAATTCAGGTGTTTACCTCTCAAACACTGCTCCTCCCCTGCCACCCAATAACAACAACAAAAAACAACCAATAAATTGTCACAAGTTTGTCAGGAAAACTGGAAAGAAGTCATAAATACATTTCTTTTCCTGTTACATCTACTTCTTTTCTTCTTCCTCCCTTGTTTTTGTCTTTTAAATATTCCTGTGGTTGCTTTTTCAGTGTATACTAAGGGTAGAGCTATAGCTGAAGATTTTTGAAATTGCACAATAGTCACTGGTTCTCTCTCCTTTATAAATTCTCAGGTGCAAAGTCCTAGGATGGGTCCATTTCCAGTATGACTCTTTAGATGACAATAAGTGATGATTGGCCTCAGAAGATTTTCTCACAGCAATGACACTTAACACGGTTTCTCTTTGGTATAATTTCTCAGAGTAAGACGTTTCCTCTGGTCAGATGATTTTCCTTAGGAGTTACATTCGAAAGGTCTTTCCCCAGTATGAGTTCTCTGATATCACAATAAGTCCACTTGTGAAAGGCTTTCCCCCGTCTCTTACGCTCATATGGTTTCTCCCCAGTATGAATACTTCGAGGCTTGGTGAGGGATGAACGAAGGCTGAAGGACTGTCCACATTCACTATATTCACGGGGTTTCTCCTCAGTGTGATGCTTCATGTGTTGAGTCAGGGAAGAGCTGTCGTGAAAGGCTCTCTGATGTTCTTACACTCAAAGGGTTTTTGTCCATTGTGGATCCTATTAGGCCAGATAGAAAAGGGTGAATGAAGGCCTTTCCACATTCATTGCACTCAGGGATCCTCTCCTGTGAGAACCCTCACGTGATGAGTGAAAAAAACAGCTGTAGAAAAAGGTTTACCCACATACTTTGCACTCGAAGTGACTTTCTCTGGAGTGGGAAATATTATTTGGGACAAAAACAGACCTGACACAAGAGACGTTCCCACATTCTTTGCATTCATAAGGCTTCTCCTCAGTGTGAATCTGCTGTACTGCATGAGCTCTGACCTGCAGTTGAAGGCCTTCCCACAGTGGAAGCACTCACGTGGTTCTGCTAAGCATAAATCCTCATGAGTTGACCGAGGTCTGCCCTCTTGAGAAAGGCACGTCAACGTTTGTTAAACCCTTTCCCACATTTCTTCCACTTGCAGAGATTCCTCCCTGCGTAGATCATGGAAGCTTTACCTGGTCCATGTGAGTTCTGTTCATGACATGCATCTCCCGGAGGATTGCTCTAGTAAAACTCCTGAGTGCAGATTATCATCTGTCCTCACACCATTGTGTTCAGAGCTCATCCTCCGGAGGAAATTCTCCTTGTGGGAAACTGTCCCTGGGTTCTTCCTGCATTTCTAATGGCCCTCATTGTTTCCTGGTTTGCCCCCAACAGAGGGTCCAAGAGTCAAATGACCCTGGAGCAACATTCCCTCCACGAGGGCAGCTAAGAAGCTTTATGGCCTGAGGTTGTGCTTTCTGGCCTAACGGGAATCCGATACCCAAAAGGGTCTATTAGTGAGGACAGCAGAGAATAACCTCCCAGCACTCCAGTGTGGCTTCGCCCCACTGTGAGGGGCCAGGTGCTGGCCAAGTCCAGAGGTGGCCAAGAAGTTCTTCCGACCCTCCCTGCAAGTGAAGGCCTTCTCTGACACACTGGATCTGCAGCGCTTCACAAACGAGGCCTGGATTTTCCCTTCTGAAGACTCCACTCCGCCGCTTCTGCATCCAGTCAAGGTTTAAACTACACCATAAGTCTCTCCTCCATGATTCACATGTTGGAAGTATGAGTGCTGCCCAGATGGTGTTCCCTGTGGCTCAGCCAGGTGCAAAAATGTCTCTCAAGACTGGGTCACACATGTCACAGGGGTGAGCCTTCTGGGTGGAAGGATCTGCCTTGGGAGTTCTCGTGTGTGACACTCTCGCGGAAACTGCCTGCTCGGAAGGGGCAGCCACACCCCCCGCTCCATGCCAGCAACCTGCAGGACGATGAAAGCCGGTGAAGTGCATGTTCAGCCGGTGGCAAGTGGCATCCAGTAACAAATGTGTGTCAGATATAACTGGCAACTAGTCTATGGGACTATGGGCATCACAGGGGACCCAGAATCAGGATGAGGAAGGGCTACTGTGTGCTGTGGTCCTCTAAAGCTTAAAGAATGAAGGAAACCTTGCAGGAGAGGATACCAGGATGGGGTACAGTGTGAGCAGGAGAGGCATGCTCTCTGAATCACACCTTGCCAATGGTCTCCCAGCAAGGCTCCTGGTTCCTTGTGACAGGTGAGTGCTATGAAAAAGGGTCTAGCCAGGACCAGAAAAATCTGGCCAGACAGAACATTTAGTGTTCAAGGAAAATTTAAGGGTACGTACACATCTCGTGACACGTTAAAAGACACCCAGTGCGGTAGAGTGCCGCATGGAGCAGCAAGAGCAGAGCAGATAAGATGTGCGACTAGAAAGGGGGGTGGGACTAACAGGTACCCAAGGTCAGAGTAAAAGTGACAAATGAGCAAGGCATCAAAATTGGGGAAGGAAAAGTGGGATAAGGTTCGCCACTGGTGTTGCCACCTAAACACTAGTAGACGCGGCACAAAGTGCTGGTATAAAGTGAAGCCAGCCCTGGGCTTCCCTGGTGGCGCAGTGGTTAAGAATCCGCCTGCCAATGCAGGGGACACAGGTTTGAGCCCTGGTCCGGGAAGATCCCACATGCCGCGGAGCAACTAAGCCTGTGCACCACAACTGAGCCTGTGCTCTAGAGCCCGCGAGCCACAGCTACTGAGCCCACGTGCTGCAACTACTGAAGTCCGTGCTCCACAGCAAGAGAAGCCACTGCAAGGAGAAGCCCGTGCACCGCAACGAAGAGTAGCCCCTGCTCGCCGCAGCAACGAAGACCCAACACAGCCAAAAATAAATAAATTAAATAAATAAATTTATAAAAATATAAATAAATAAATAAATAATAAAATAAAGTGAAGCCAGCCCTGATTCCCGCACCTTCCGCTCACCAGGCCTAGGCCTCCTCCAGGTCTTCTCTGCTGTGACTGGAGCCGCGTCTACCTTCTCAGGCACCCTGGGCTCCCCTCCGGCTCCAGCTGGGTGGCTCCATGAGACCTGGAAACCGCAAGTCCTAATGGGAAGGAAGAGCTGGTGAGTGGCCAGCACTGACCCAGGGAGACACTCTCCACAGAGAAGATAATTAAATATTAAAAAAAGAATCTTGGAAGAGGGCTTACAGGAAGAGCTCAGTGTTCACCACAAGGAGTAACCATATCAGTGCCTGCAATTCCATGTCAGATCCTGGAAAATTAGAGGAAGGAGGCAGAACCTGGGCCAGGGATTTGGACAGACACCTAGCCAAGGACCGGCCAGGCCATCTGGAATCTCTGGGGCAGAGGGGCAGACTGCAAGACTTCTCACCCCCAATTCTTCATCTCAAAGCTTTGGGGCAGTACAGGTTGGGGCTGCTCTGGGCGAGGAGGCGGTGGTGCACATCGCCCAGCCCTGATACTCACACTACTTACCCCAGGGAACCAAGGAAAGAAGCCGTGCCACGACAGAACTGTGAGACAGAGAGAACTGCCCCTTGAGAAAAACAAAAGCCAGCCCAGGAAACTGGGAATCATGTCCTTGTTAACTCCCTCCTGCTGAGTGTTGGCTGGACCTAAAAATTACTTTCTAATGAATAGAATATGGCAAAAACGATGAGATGGCACTTGCGAGATTAGGTGATAAAAATACCAGTTTCTATCTTGGATGCTGTTTCTTGCTCATTATCTTGTTTATCAGCTGCCTTGTTGTGACCTGCTTATGGAGAAGACAACATGGCAAGAAACTGTGGGAGGGCCCTGGCCAACAGCCAACAAGGAAATGACTAGTCTAACCAGTTGAGCTTTCAGATCAGATGGCAGCCCTGGGCAGCTTGCCAGTAAGGTCATGAAAGACCCTGAGCTAGGGGTACCCAAGCAGGATATGCCTGATTCCTGACCAAAACCAACTGTGAGATAAACGTTTGTCTTTCCAATGCACTAAGCTTTGGAGTAATTTGCCATGTAGCAACACATAACTAAAACAGAGACTTACCCAGTGATGACACAAGTGCAAAGTTCTCCAGCATCACATCACGGTACAGGAGTCTCTGAGCTTCCTCAAGGAGCTCCCACTCCTCCCGGGAGAAGTACACGAACACATCCTCGAAGGTCACACAGCCCTGCCACGATGGGGACAGTTGAGCTCACGGACAACAGGACTCCTCAGTCTACCCACTCACCTAATCCCCCCACCCCGTCCCTCTCCTCCCCGGCCTCCCAGATCAGAGGCGATACCAGACTTGGCACCACTAGTGCCTGCTCTCTCCTCATGTCCCTCTGATTACTGTGTCCAGCCCAGAGCAAAACCAGGCACGTGGGCAGACAAAATACTCTCTCAGCTGAGTATGGCATGACAGGCCTCAAACACTCTCCTGGCAGCCAGTCCTCCTGGTGTCATCCAGAGCCTACCCCCGAGGCACAACTACACTTAGGCTCAGCCTTCCCCCACAAGCTCCCAGGACTTGGGCCTTAAGGCTGTCCGTTCACCCTCCTCCTCGGTCTCCCTGCCTCCTCCCTCACTTCCACAGTCTCCACTGTGCAGCCAGAGGAAAGCTTTCCAATGAATTATGTGTTAAATCACCTCCACCTTCTGTCCAAACTTTCAGAAGGGAGGTCTAGCTTCTCAGGCTGCCATTCCAGGCCTGACTTCTGCCCGGCTGCTCTGTTCCCTGATCACTCCCAACTCAGTCTCATCAAGTATTTGCACATGCACTAGGACACCGTTCTGATATTTACTCCCTTGGTTGCCAGTACAGGAACCTATGCATATAATCCTTGGCCTGAATTCAGTACCCTGCGCCACAAGTGACTCCCTCCAGAGACTCCAAGACCAAGAACGGGGAGAAGGAAAGGCAGAGTGCCAGGACACCACCATCAGCTATCGCAAGGGGCGGGGACAATGAGGGTGTGGCCCTGGGTGACCCTCCACTCACCTGCGCCGGATTCATCAGTGCTGCCGCACCTGCCACCGCCAAGGGACCCAGTGGGCTGAATGGGGCCCTGAGAGGCGGGAGACCTGGGCGGGGTCACCTCGGGCTGCGTGTCGCACTCCGAACCTCGCTATGAAATGTCAAACGCTCGAAAGGCCCAGGCCGCCGCCTTCGGGGGCCCTGTCAACGGAGCGCATGAGAAGACCCGGGAAAACGTGAGGTCCCGTAGGGCCTGGCAAACACGAGGCGCGAAGTCGTCTGTCCCACGGACGGCGACACAGTGTCACGGTGAAGGAGCCGGGGCTGGGGGCGTCACGGCTCGGACAAGGTGCGGAGATAGTCCCCGACACCTCGCTCTCCTTCCCCGTCCGGCCCTAGAGATGCGGCCCCAGTGCAACGCTCGAGTCCACGTGGTCGCCGTCCAACCAGCACCAGCTCACGGACGGATGTTCTCCTGCGGCGAGGCCGGAAGTCCCGCCCCGAAGCCACAGGAAACGCCCCCCTCTTGGGTCGTGATTGGCCCAGCGCTGGGGGCGGCAGCTCTGGGGGCGACAGCGCCGGTGGCATCCGCTTTTGGGTAACGTAGTTAACGCCCAGCCTGTGCCCACGCGCGTGCGCCATTTCCCTTCTCCATGGCGACGGCCCAGCGGCACCGCGGGAAGAGACTGGGAAATAATTTAGCTCCAGGAATCCTAATACGGGGCGGGGCTTCGCTTCCTTTTAAAGAAAAGTGCCCAGATTTCCGTAGGCCTGGGGGAAATGCCCCGCCCTCCCTAATCGTGCCACCGCAGGACCTGGGAACCTGTTGGCAATGCAAGCTCTGGGGCCTCACCCAGACCTAGAGAATCAGAAACCCTGGGGACGGGGCTCAGCACTCTCTGCTTTAAGGAATCCTGGTACCGCTCATTCAGGTTTAAGAACCATGGCTCTACTGTGACTAGAATGGGAAATACTAAGTCCCTCGTGGTTATTTACATAAAAAGTGCCTATCTCATAGTTCATGCTCAGTAAATAAGAACGATTTTTATTACTGTTATTAGCATTAACATCACAATGCTTTCACGTACAGGGCTTGGGAGGATAAGTCAGGGATACCTCTTTGCAGGATCCTTGGCGTTATTTGTGAAAAAGCAATGATTCCTTGACTTGGCAAGTAGCCTCATAGGTATTGATTAAACGCTTTACATAAAAGCATACATTTGTATGTACTACTTGGCATATTTAATTATTTCTTAAAGAGCACCGCAGGAAGGTTTGTTTTTTGTTTTTTGTTTTTTTTGGCTATGCCGAGTGCCATGCAGGATCTTAGTTGCCCGACCAAGGATTGAACCCGAGCCCTCTGCACTGGAAGCGCAGAGTCCTAACCACTGGACCACCAGGGAAGTCCAGGAGGGCTTCTTAAACTACAGGTAGGCATGATGCCCAAAGAGTTGCATCATTACAAATAAGGCCACATGATTCAGATCTTCAGAACATCAGGACTAACTGCCCTCAGGTCTAAGTGGAAAGTGGAGCTGATATGGTTTCATGTTTGTGACATAAGATGACATGTCATCTAGTTCACAGTAACTGGGGCCTCCCTCTCCCCCTCCTGTCCTCCCCTTGACCTTCAGGACAGGTAGACCCAGGTACAAATATGTTATCAGGAGATGGCCCAGCCTGAAGCTTAGAGGCTTTTCAGGTCATCAGGTCCTGTCCTCATCAAAACACCATCAACCCATCTCCTGAACCTACAGCACGCAAGGGAGCACTAAATCCTGGGGAGGTGTGAAATCTAGAACCACTGAGGAGATTCCCAGAATGGTGCACAAATGCAAGAACAGTTAAGACACACATTCACAATCAATTCTGCCTGTATTCAACTGGCCACATCTCATTCACATGGTCCCAAAGTTAACTGTAAAGAAAGCGGAGACACACTGTCCTCCCAGGCATCCAGAAAGAGAAAATGGGGTTGTTAATCATCTAGTCAGTTTATGTCACAATCCATCAACCTGGTCACCAGATACATATTATTTCTCCAATGCATTCTACACTATCATCCTTTTATTATTCCAACAACTCAAAACCCCATCTAATTACTGAGCCCATCTAACCATTACAATTTCTAGGATGTGTTGTTCTTTGTATCAGGTTCAAGTACTGTTCCTTAACACCAGGAAACTATCAACACAAAATAAATCGTCTCCACTCACACCTAACATATAGTGGGGTCAGGGACATAGTGGAAGGACATGTGAAGGTGCTGAAGAAATAACCGCCAACATAGATTTCTATACTCAACAAAAGTGTTTTTCAAAACAGAGCACGATATATGAGAAACATAATAGAAAACTAACCCACACAAAATGAATCCTAAGGTTACATTTAAGGCCAGAGGAAGGTGATCCCAGGTGAAAAGTCTGCAGTGACAGAAGGAATGAAGATCCAAGAGAAGGATGCACCTGTGAATCAATACAATTGATTCATTATCTGTGTAAAACATGAAAAAACATCTCCTTGTTGAGAACAATAAAACTACCATGCAATCCTCAATAATATCCCTTACATTGTGCAAAAGGAGGGTAATGGTATTAACTCTATACTTTTTTGTGTTAAAGACATTATAATTTTTAGCTTAAACATTAATAAAATAGGAGCATATACATTCCCAACTAAAAGCGAAGTTTAGAATATAAATAATCTACACAAATTTTTAAAAGAATGTATATAAGACACAGAACTGAAGTAAAGATAAGCACACAACAGGAAGATGCATCACACAGGAAATGTATATGGAATAAATGTTTGAATTAGTAGTCAGTAGTTTTCAGTGGGTTGAAAAATATCCAGCAATATTCAGTTTATAAGTCATAGTTCGAAGATATGTTACCGGAATAAAGCAAATAAAAATTTGGAAAATATATACCTTATAATTATTAAGCAAAAACACAAAAATGTGTATTTGTATCTGAAAAATAGATATAAGGAAGAAAATAGCAGGAAGACATATTATACTTTAAAATTTGTATACAATTTTAAACATCAATTCAATTTACATAAAACAATTTTACTATAAGAATAAAGAGTTAAATCTATAAACAAATTAGAATATTTTAATATTATCTCAGTAATTAATTTTTATAAGGCAGGAATAACATTGGTTAGGTTCTATTAGGTTCATATACCAAGATGAATAAATCTGACCTAACAGATACATATAGAACTGCATACACCAAACGCAGGATGTTTGCTTTTTAGCACAAACTGAATATATATAAAACTGACAATATATATAGGACCATAAAAAAAAAAATCTCTAATTTGCATAGAATGTAATAAAACAGAGACTGTAATAAAACAGAGACTGAAATAAAACAGGACAGAGATTAGAAACAGAAGATGTGATTGAAAACATTTAAAGATATAGGACCATAAAAAAAAACCCTTCAACTTGCATAGAATGAAACGAAACAGAGAATGAAATAAAACAGGACAGAGATTAGTAACAGAAGATGTGAATGAAAACATTTAAAGATGTGCTTGGAAATTAAGTTACAAAATACGAAATAACCCATGCCTGAAGGAAGCAAAGATAATCAAAACTGGAGAACATGTTTTTTGAAAATAATGACATCCCCAATGCCAATTTGATAGGGCTTTTATAAGCAGTATAATGGGCAGCAGTCCAGTAAGTTAGGAGAAATAGATGGGATCTGCCCTTATCTTGAGAATATGGGCTTGGGCTGGTCACCTGACTTCTCTGCACCTCAGTTTTCTAATCATTAAATTGAAGGGGTCTCCATGGTCCTTTAAAGTGTTCAAGCCCTATTATTTAAAGCATAATCTTCTTAAATTATTATAGGATATTCAACTTGAGACTTCACTTTACAATGTTTGAGAACTAATGACATCCCTACATATTCTCATGAGATGCAATTAATAAATTACATTAAAAGGAATCTCCAGGCCCAAATGTTTTCACCAGAGAATTCTACCAAACATTTAGAGAAGAAATAAAACCAATTCTACAAAATCTCATCCAAGTTGGGGGGGATGGAGTGGGGGTGGGGGAACACTTCTTAGTTCATTTTGGGAGGCCAGTATTACTCAGATACCAATAACAGTACAAAAATAAATAAATAAAATATAGACCAATATGCTCATGATTTTACACATAAAATTTCTCAACAAAACACTGGCAAAAGAAATGTATGTATATACACACACACACACACACACACATATATCATTATATTCCATATTCCATGACTGCAGGGATTACTTTGCAGAAATGCAAGGCTGGTTCAACATTCAAATCCAGTCAGACAATCCATCATATCAACAGGCTACAGAAGAAAAGTCATATGATCACATCAACTGAAGTAGAAAAGTCATCTGACAAAATTCAACACCTATTCATAATGAAAGCTCTTAGCAAATGAGAAGGGAAACCTTCCAAACTAGATAAAAAACATCTATATAAAAACCCACATTATCATCTTATTTAATGGTCAAGCAACACTGAACGCTTTCCCCTTAACATTAAGAACATAACAAGTGGGCTTCCCTGGTGGCACACTAGTTAAGAATCCACCTGCTAATGCAGGAGACATGGGTTCGAGCCCTGGTCTGGGAAGATCCCACATGCCACAGAGCAACTAAGCCCATGTGCCACAACTACTGAGCCTGTGCTCTAGAGCCTGTGAGCCACAACTACTGAGCCCGTGTGCCACAGCTACTGAAACCCGCATGCCTAGAGCCAGTGCTCCACAACAAGAGAAGCCACTACAATGAGAAGCCCGTGTACTGCAACGAAGAGTAGCCCCCCCTCGCCAGAACTAGGGAGACGCCTGCGTGCAGCAATGAAGACCCAATGCAGCCAAAAATATATAAATTTATTAAAAAAACAAGTGTGTGCTCTTTCACCATTTCTATTCAACATTGTACAGGAAATTCTAGCTAGTAGAACAAAGACAGGATAAGGAAATAAAACGGATACACATAAGGAAGAAGTAAGATGTTCACTATTCACTGATAACATTGCTTTTGAAGAAAATCCTGATGAATCTACCAAAAAAAAAAAAAAAACCTGCTAGAACTAATAACTGAGTCCAGCAAGGGTACAGGATACAAGGTCAACATATAAAAATTAATTATATTTCCCTATAACAGTAATGATAACGAGCAAACTGAAATTAAAAACTCAATACCACATATAATGACTCCAAGAAAAGGTGCATGGATAAAGATCTAACAAAATATGTTCAGGATCTGTAAGGTGAAAATTATAAAACACTAATGAAATAAATCAGAGAACCTAAATAAATGGAGAGACATACCACGTTCATGGAATGGAAGACTCAACATAATAAAGATGCCAAATCTCACCAAAATGATCCACAGATTAATGTAACATCTATAAAAAATCCCACAAGATGTTTTTAAAATATAGACAAGCACATGATAAAATTTATATAGAAAACCAAAAGAAAAATTGACATGGAAAACTAAATCAATTTTTGAAAACAATAAAGAAGATGGAATCACTTTACCCAATTTTAAGATTTAATGATAGCTACAGTATTCAAGATAATGTGGTATTAGCAGAGGTTTAAATACCCAGATCAACAGAATAATATAAAGAACTCAGAAATAGACCAAAATGAATATGCCCAACTGATTTTTTAAGTTCACCTCAATAGAGGCAGGACAGTCTTTTCCACAAATGGTACCAGAACAACTAAACATCCTGAGGCAAAAAAACACAACCTAAACTTCACATGGTAATACAAAAATTAACTCAACATGGACTAGAGATTTAAATATAAAAGGTAAAACTATAAGACTTTTAGGAGAAAATATTCAGGACCTAGAGCTTGCTGAAGACTTCTTAGACAAGACATGAAAAGCAGTAAGAAGGGGCCTTCACAATAATGCCATGGATTAACGTAACAAAAATGACTTGGCCTACAATGGGAATACAAAACTAGACATGCGGTCATTTGAAAGGCCCTGAGGAGGGTTCAGAGTGAATACATGATTATTTTTATGTCTTTCTGTACAGTATATTTCTTAACATGAAGGAATACTATCACATGTTGCTCAAAAAAAAAACCAAAAAACAAAAAATAAACCAAAACTCCAAAGAAGGAATTTCAAAATACCCTGACAAATGATACTAGTCATTAGTCATTATACTGGGACTACGCCAATGGCAACAACTGTGGAACACACATGTACCTGCACCCACACGTGCTCATTTCATCTGTTAAAATTCTAGTCACTTTACTTGACAGTGACTCTTCACACAATCTTTTGTAAGATTAAAAATGAGATTACCTCTCTGCATGTATCGTTATCCTTTAGCTTAATTTAGCTATGTGTTTTATTTTGTTCTGGCTCTAATTCGACCTCTAGAAAGTCACTGAGGTGGACCTGAAGAAGCCTCTCTGAGGAGGAATCAGAGGGAAGAACTGGGATTCATCTGGGAAGGTCACACAGCTACACTGTCATCGTCACCCCACAGAAAAAAAAAAGAAAAAATAAACAAGTAGATTAAGTATGAGTGTTAGGTGGTTAAAGACACATGACACAGTATGTTTTCAAAAAATCAGTCTTAAATATGCAGTAAAATGGGCCCATTCATACATACATCTTTATCTTCTTAAATATGAAAGTATTTCATAAGTCAAGCCTTCATATTTCTCATAAAGACATATGCTACTCAAGGATAGAGACAATGTTGTAGAACAAAGTTGGCTTTCAGTAAATGTTTTCAGACATACCCTCAACTCTCTTAACTCTCCTGACATTGGACAGCAGTGCATGTATATTAAAGACAAATAAAAGGAACAAGGCCCTCTGATCTCTGCAACAACACTCCCCTTACCCAAATAAACTAAGGAAGGGATGACAAATTGCCACAGGCTCATCACGGAAATCTGAAAGCTGTGTTTGCATTTCTGTCTTTTCTCGTCTCCTCCTCTTTTGTTTAAATATCCCTGAGATAATTTTGTAGTGTAAACTAAGGAGAAAGATGTGGCTGAGGGTTTTGCTAAGTGCACAATAAAGATTGGATCACTCTCCTGTGTGAATTTTCAGATACAGAATAAGTTTCTAGGCTTAGGCCATTTCTAACATGACTCTTTAGATGACAACTGATATCCTGCAATAGCTTTTCTCATGGGGAAGAAAAGTGAGAGGTTTCTCTTTGGTATGAATGATCAGATTCTGAATAAGATGTTTCCTCTGGCAAAAGATTTTCCTCAGTCGTTACATGCAAAAAGTCTTTCCCCAATAGGAGTTCTTTAAGACTGACTGAGGATTGCCCACTTGTGAAGGTTCTTCCCACATCTGTCACACTGACAGGGTTTCTCCCAGTATGAACCCTCTGATGCTGAGTGAGGGATGAGCTGCGACTGAAGGCCTTTCCACACTCACTGCACTCATAGGGCTTCTCTCCAGTGTGGATGACAGAATGTCGAATGAGGCTTGTGCTCCAGCAGAAGGTTTTCCCACACTCCATGCATTCATAGGGCTTCTCTCCACTGTGAATCCGCTGGTGCCTGGTGAGGCCTGACCTGCGGTTAAAGGCCTTCCCACACTCCATGCACTCGTAGGGCTTCTCTCCAGCATGGATGCTGATGTGTCGAATGAGGTCTTTCCTAGTGCTAAAAGCTTTCCCACATTCTTTGCACTCAAAAGGTTTTTCTCCAATATGGGCCCTTTTATGCAAGATAAAAGTATAGCAGTAGGTAAAGGCCTTTCCGCATTCAGTGCACACATAGGGCTTCTCTCCAGTGTGGATGATGGCATGTCGAATGAGGTTTGCCCTTTGGCAAAAGGCTTTGCCACATTCCATGCATTCATAGGGCTTCTCTCCACTGTGAATCCGCTGGTGTCTGGTGAGGTATGACCTACGGTTAAAGGCTTTCCCACACTCTATGCACTCATAAGGCTTCTCTTCAGTGTGGATGCTGAAGTGTCGAATGAGGTCTGACCGATTGCTAAAGGCTTTCCCACATTCTTTGCATTCATAGGGTTTTTCTCCAGTGTGGGTTCTTTTATGTAAGATAAAAGTGGAGCAGTGGGTAAAGGCCTTTCCACATTCACCGCACACATAGGGCTTCTCCCCGGTGTGACTCCGCTGGTGCTGCTTGAGGTGTGACCTGCGATAGAAGGCCTTCCCGCACTCAAGGCACTTGTATGGCTTCTCTCCGGTGTGGATGACATAGTGTTGGATGAGGTCTGTGCTGTCACAAAAGCCTTTCCCACATTCGTTGCATTCAAAGGGTCTCACTCCACTATGAATCTGCTGGTGCCAGGTGAGATGTGATCTGCGGTTGAAGGATTTCCCACACTCCACACACTCAAAGGGCTTCTCTCCCGTGTGGATGATGTAGTGTCGAAGGAAACCTGTCTTATCTCGAAAGGCTTTCCCACATTCTTTGCACACAAAGGGTTTTTCACCAGTGTGGCTTCTGTTATGTAAGACTAAATTGGAGCGGTGGGTGAAGGCCTTTCCACACTCACTGCACTTGTAAGGCTTCTCTCCAGTGTGAATCCGCTGGTGCCTTGTGAGGTGTGACCTGCGGTTGAAGGCCTTCCCGCACTCTGTGCACTCATAGGGCCTCTCCCCGGTGTGGATCATGTGGTGCTGGAGGAGGTGTGTGCTCTTAATAAAGGTTTTCCCACACTCTGTGCATTCATAGGGCTTCACGCCAGAGTGAATCTGCTCATGTCGAACAAGGAAGCAATTCTTGTTAAAAACTTTCCCGCATTCCTCACACTTATAGAGGTGTTTCCCTTCATGTATCAAGGGTCCTTTCACTGGTCCATGTGAGTCACATTCATAAAGAATATCTCCTGGAAAGACTCGCTGCTGAACAATCCTTGAGTGAAGACCATCATGTGTCCCTAAACCACCATGTTCAGGGCTCATTTGCCCAGAGAGCTTCTCCCTCTGGGGGTCCATCCCTGGTCTCAAGTGGCCTTCATGCATTTCCAGTGGCCCATCCTGATCCTTGGTTTGTCCCAACAGGGAGTCCCCTGAAGCTCGCTGAGTCAGTTGTTCCTGGGATGAGACTTCCTCAGACAAGGCCAGGTGAGAAGGGGTAGGCTCTGTGGTGTCAGGTTTTGTGTTGTCACCTGAAGGGAATACAATACACAAAAAGGCATATAAGTGATGGCAACATAGAAGAAACTAAATCACCATGTCAGTGAGAAGAAGATGAAAATAGTGGCTCTGTACCTGCTGCGTTTTCAAATCTCTGAAACCCAGGTGTGCAATTTCTTTCTTTTTGGTTCTTAGATTCTTGAAAATTTTAGAGGGAAAACCCAAAGGGACAGCATGGGCATGGGACAGAATGTCTGGAGACGAGGGGCAGGTAGACAGAGGAATGATGACACTGCATGTGGTGAGTTTGCTCGAAGCCAGAACATCTCAAGGTGCTACAGGAAGCCAGCAAAGGGGCACCTAGTGCAGTAGGTGGGAGACAGGAAGAGGTCATGCAGGCTTCCCAGATGCGGCCAGACCTACTGACGTATAGAGAAAATGGGAAGGCCCTTTCAGCCTTTGGAAATAGAACGAACAAAGGCACAGAGTCTTCCAGAATCAGGGAACTGCCGTGCATGAGAGGATAAGGTTGGTGAGAGTGGAGCTCCCAAGATGGGATTAGTGTCCTTACCAGAAAAGATACTAAGGAGCTTGCTTCTTTTCTCTGCCATGTGAGGACAGAATGAGAAGGCTGCCATCTGCACACCAAGGAGCAGGCCCTCAACAGACGCCAGATCTGCCAGCACCTTGATCCTGGATTTCCCAGACTCCCGAACTGTGAGAAATAAACGTTTGTTACTTAAGTTGCCCACTCCGTGGCATTCTTGTTACAGCAGCCAGACTAAGACAGGAGGGTATGAGTAATGTTCTCATTCTGGAGTTTGGTGATGTTAAGAATATTATTTTCAAAAAGAAACAAATGAGCAAATAATTTAATTAATACATCAATTAATCAAGGTCACTGATGAATCAGTGATGACAATGTCCCCATAAAACCAAGGTTTATGATTAACTGAAACCTGTACCTGAGGTCCACTAAACAAAAGTTAGAGGTCACATGAGTATTATGGTTAAGAACATGGTCTCTGACCACAAAAACCCTAGGCCCAAATTCCAAAAGAACGCAATATTAGCTTTGTGGCGTCTGGTAAGGCACTCAAAATTCCATAGGCCTTCATTTTCCTCTTCTGAAAAATAAAGCTAAAACTAGAGCCCACCTTGTAGGACTGCTATGAGGATGAAGTGAAACACTGCATATACCATGTTCAGCAGGGTGCCAGACACAGGGCAAAAAGTCAATCAATTAGCTTTAATTTTTTATTATGGGTTAGTCCAATAATGTACACCTGGGACCTAACTAGGCAGCATGTAAATTGGAAGTGTGAGAATGAGAATGTGTGGATTAACCTTGGAGAGCATTTAAGAGTAAAGAGAATGAGCCATGAGATGCCCCATGAGCCAACATTCAAGTGATGATCAGAGAGGGAGAATGAAGGTCCAGTGAGAAGAGGGGCAAAGAATCCAAGAGGGTCAAACGCTCAAACACGACACAGTCTGAAAAGTCTGTGCTGCGTCCTGAGCTCATATGGCGTGGCAGTCAAGAGTGCTGGCTCTGGAGCAGAACAACTCGACTCAAATTCTGCCTGTACCCAGCCAGCTAATGTTGGACAAATTCTTAGCTGTTTCCTGTCTAAGCTTCCTTGTCTGAAAAACTGAAAGGCTTTCATTTTCTGCCTCATAGGCTGCTGTGAAGGCTAAATGAGAAAATGTCTCTAAAGCACTGGGCACAGTGCCAGGTGTGTTCAGTAAATTGTGGCCCATCGCTCATGATCGTTTATGGTTGTGCTGTATTTGAAGATTAGGAGCAAAGCAGTGACCGTGTAAGGAAGAGTTTCAGTGCTGTGGTGCAAAGGAACCTCCCCCAGACCTCAAGGAGCAAAGGGAACATTACCAAGAGCTGCCAAGGATAGAGAAAGATGGAGTCTTTCACAGATGAATGGTGGGGATGTTAAAGGGGGCGGACACTCTGCAGAACTGTCTGGCAGTTTCTATCAAAGCTGAACATACAGCTACTCCATGACCTGACCTGCTCACATACCAGAATGTATTCCTAATGGAAATCAGTGCTTACATGCACCAAAAAACATAACATGAATATTCTCAGCAGCATTAAGCTGAAAACAACAGGAGTGCCCATCAGGAAGGGGATGGATCAATGAAGGGCAATTTTTCACGCAATGAGATATTACACCATATTAAGAGTAAACAAATTCTAACCACAGGCAACCACATGAAAAGAATCTCAGACATGATGATCAAAAGAAGACATATATGACAAAGAGCATGCTATGGGGTTCAACAGTCCAAACTAATCGATGCCGACAGTCTAAATAGGGGTTACCGAGCACAAGGGGCTATCGAGGGCATGAGATCCCAATGAGATGCTGGAAATATTCTACATATTGACTGAGGTGGTGCTTACGTGGGTTAAACATACACAAGCATTCATGAAGCTATTAACCTCTTAAGATTTTTACACAACACAGGGTGTGAGTTACACCTCATTCAAAAAGTGCAAGAAAATTTTAGTAAATGAGATGGACGGAACTCAAGCGTAGACATCTCCTGCAAGAATGAGACAGCTTCTCCAAAAAGATGGATTTTACAGGGAAAGTAGAGTCAATGTCAGTGTGAAGCCATTAGAGAGGCAGAAGCATTTTCTATTTACTTTCCCCGAGTGTGAGGCAACTGAGCATATCTTTATGTTACAAAAGAGGCAGAAAAGGTGAGAAGCAGCAGTTCCCTGAAAAGGTTTGGCCTAGACTCTGGTACATGAATTGGCCTTGGTCAGGGGGGACATCTCCTCTAGGGAGGTGAGGAAGGAAGCTACACATATGAGAGATTTAGATGAATGTGGAAGGGTTTAAGGATCAAGCAACACAAGGATATAGGCTCTATTTTCTTTTTTTCTTTTTTAAGATTTTTTTTGATGTGGACCATTTTTAAAGTCTTCACTGAATGTGTTACAATATCGCTTCTGCTTTATGTTTTGGTTTTTTGGCTGCGAGGCATGCAGGATCTTAGCTCCCCGACCAGGGATCGAACCTGCACCCTCTGCATTGGTAGACGAAGTCCCAACCACTGGACCGCCAGGGAAGGCCCACAGGCTCTACCTTCGACATGAAAACGTGCTGAGGGCTCAGTGGCTGGGGGAGTGCTGAAGGTTGGAAACAAGATCTTGGTGGCTGCGGGGGCCACCATGGGAGACAGGGCTGACTAGAGGCACAGAGGAGATGTGGGGAGACCAGCCAGGAGTGTGCTGGCATCACCCAGGCAAAAGCTGAAAACCTGGACTGAGGGTGTGGGGGGGGGCATCTTGTACTGGTGGTGGAGGTGACAGACTCAGGAAGCGTGCATGCAAAACAGACAGCATTTGGAGGGCTTGGTGGAGATGGGGGTGTTGAGGAGTTGTCTGAGGCTGCACCCAGCCTTCTAACATGCACGGGAAGTGGGAGAAACGGGCAAGGTCAAAAGCCCCCTCTTAGGCATGTTGAGCATGAGGTGCCTTGAGGTTTAAGCAAACAGGAGGGATAGGAAAACTAGGGCAGGGGAGTGCTTCTGGGTGTCTGACACTCAGAGTGTGGGTGGATGGGGAAGGTGGGAAAGGGTGAGATACAGAGCATAGCTGGAAAGGCCCTGTTTACTTGCAGTTCAGAAGGAAATGTGAGATACTATCATTACTCACTAGCACTAATCCCACGATGTGAATAATACTAATAGCTTACTTTTGCTGAGCCACTCACTATGGGTCAGGCCCAGTGCGAAGCAGTTTCATACATAATCTATTACATCCTCCAACCACCCAACGAGACAGAAACGATTATGACTACAATTTCTCAGGAACAGACTGAGTGTAACTGACCTCACTGATCAAACCATTTCATTCCTTTCCTTGAAAACACTCAGCCTCATTTCCCAGCCCCAGGCACCAAATGACAAAGTCGAGTATCTTGTCAGTGGAATGTGAGTGGAAACAATGTGTTGGAAGTGGGTGTGACATTTTCCCTTCTCTGTTTTCCCTCTGCCAGCTGGAGGATGCCAGGAACCCTGAAGGTCTCACACTGATGACAGAAGGTAGCTGAGTCCCTGAATAACTGTGTGGTCAGAGCTCCCTACTGATCCACATCGCCCTTGGTTCAAGAAAAACACTTTTCGTGTGCTGAGCCATGGAGATTTTGGAATACACCTGTTAGAACAGCTAGATTTACCTTGGCCAAACTTACATACAAAGGCACAACGGGATCATGGAACGTCCCCAGGGCCGCAAGGCTGTGTGGTGTGTCACGCCTCGTTTTGAAGCCCAAGTACGTGGAGCCGAGGGCCTGAGCTTACCTGATGCGCCCCGCGCCTCCCCAGGGGCAGTGGAGAGTGTTACGGGGCAGAGGGACCACAGGTTAAAAGGGTCCACAGACCCCACGCCCCGCGCCTCCCCAGGGGCAGTGGAGAGTGTTACGGGGCAGAGGGACCACAGGTTAAAAGGGTCCACAGACCCCACGCCCCGCGCCTCCCCAGGGGCAGTGGAGAGTGTTACGGGGCAGAGGGACCACAGGTTAAAAGGTTCCACAGACCCCACGCCCCGCGCCTCCCCAGGGGCAGTGGAGAGTGTTACGGGGCAGAGGGACCACAGGTTAAAAGGTTCCACAGACCCCACGCCCTGCGCCTCCCCAGGGGCAGTGGAGAGTGTTACGGGGCAGAGGGACCACAGGTTAAAAGGTTCCACAGACCCCACGCCCCGCGCCTCCCCAGGGGCAGTGGAGAGTGTTACGGGGCAGAGGGACCACAGGTTAAAAGGTTCCACAGACCCCACGCCTCCAGAGAGGCCACGACAAGAATATTCTCACAAATTTTATAGTTAATGGTCCTCTTGCTGTCTGCAACCTGCTGTGATGCCCGCTTGGCCAGCTGTTGGCACTCACCTGGGCAGGAGCTTGGGGAGAGGCCTCTCTTCGACGTCTGTAACTCTGGGTTGTGCTCCAGTGGGTGGATCAGCTCTGGCTTGGGCAAAGGACACCCTGTTCACAGAGAAAAAAAGAGAACATGGGGATTTTGGTGAGAAGAAAGAAACCTCTCAACCCAGACTGGGACTGCAGGATTTGGAAGAGACCTCGGAATGCAGCTGCTCCCATCCATGCAAACAAAATGCTGCAACTGGGAAACAAACTGTAAAAACACCATCCTTTGTCCCCGAAGACTGTAGACATTAGTGCTGGCTGCATAGACAGCACCAACTCCCTTTGATCTCCATCCCACAGAACCCAGCACCGTTCAGACGTACCTCCTGAAGACGTTTTCTAATTCATTCAAGTCAGGGACCTCAACCTCCTGTGCATCAGCAACACCTGGGGTGCCCAGCAACCACCACACAGCAGTTCAAACAAAATCTCTGGGAAGGGCCTGGGCATCAGATTTTAAACGCTCCCCAGGCGACAGTAGCCAACCTGGCAGGCTAAGAAGCCCTGGTCTCCATCATCCCACAAATGGCATCATCGGTATCTGAGGTAGGCAGGTGACCTACGACAGCCGCTCTGAGTAAAAAGAAAGCTTTATTTCAGGAAGGGCTGAGTGACGCCCCCGCAGCTCCTGCCATCCAGAAGCATCTTGCAACTCCTGTGAGGGAACCAGCCTGAGCATCAGAACCAATGAAGCAAAGAAACAGACATCTGGGTTGGCACCCCCAACCTGGAAGCCAGCATCACCTCTGAGCTGCTTCTTAGATAATAAATTTCCTTCAGGGTGTAGACTGTTTGAGCTGGTCTGTCATGTATACCCAAACATATATCAACCACTGTGGGGGTAAAGAATGTAGATAAATCAATGGCAGAGGTACCAGGACCCGCACAGAAAGCGCATCTGCAGATCCTGGACCAAAGCTCAGGATTCGTTAGTCATCACTAAGCAAATGTTCACTCCTGTCTGCTACATGCTCAGCACGGGGCTCAGGGACAGGGCAGTGGAAAGTGAAGGAGTCTTTCTTCAGCTGTCAGGAGTCACGCTCCCTGCAACTGCAGGGCCTTTGCACGTGCTGTCCCTTCTAACGGGAAGGCTGCTTTTTTCCCTACTTTGCTCGTTCTAGATTACTCTAATTCTTTGGGTCTCAGCTCAAATGTCACTTCCTGAGAAGATTTCACTGAACTGTGGCTCCTGAGCCCAGGTGCTTCATCAATCTGCCATGTTGCCATGCAATTTTTAAATCCTAACAGTTAAGTCAAAACTAATACTTAGTCGACTTCCTGTTTTCAGTTCTGCCTGTAAGGAGCTTCCAAGTCGCCACTCCATCCTAACAACAAGTGGCAAGCTGAACAGACTGAAAAATCAACAACTCGTCTTGGATCAATAACAGAGGGGAGGAAACAAGGTAAACTGCTATCCCCAGGATTGGAGACACAGGGAATACAGTCAGTCACAGCTTACAAGAGCAGAGACTCATGAGCAGAAACTGCCACAGGAACCAGCGCCAGGATAGGAAACCTGAACGGTAATGAATGGATTGGTGGAGGTTCAGTGCAGACAACTCTGAGAGTAAAAAAAACTCCAGGGGGGCTTCCCTGGTGGTGCAGTGGTTGAGAATCTGCCTGCCAATGCAGGGGACACGGGTTTGAGACCTGGTCTGGGAAGATCCCACATGCCGCGGAGCGACTAGGCCCGTGTGCCACAGTTACTGCGCCTGTGCATCTGGAGCCTGTGCTCCGCAACGAGAGGCCGCGATACTGAGAGGCCCGTGCACCGCGATGAAGAGTGGCCCCCACTTGCCACAACTAGAGAAAGCCCTCGCACAGAAACGAAGACCCAACACAGCCATAAATAAATAAATAAATAAATAAAAATTAAAAAAAAACTCCGGGGGACGCAGTCACAGGCAGGCCCTCACAGTATTATGAGATTTCTCTCCAGAAGCTCAACCAAGTTCCCACAAAAAATAGAAGAGAAAAATCCCCTTGGGCTTCTGGCAGGGGGGAAGGAAAAAGAACAAATTCTGAAACATACCAGAGCACTCTGTCTTTAACCAGACCTGTCCTCAGAAGAAACTAGTTAACCAGAGCCTAAACTGCTGGGGTTTTATCAGAGCCTAAATGGCCTGGAAGAAGGGAAATACCCAACTCCAGTCAACTTTGGCCATCCTGTCCTACCTTAGTGGAGGAGATAAACACTTGTGACATTCACAGTCCAGAGGGACAGGCCCACTAAAAGACTGAGACCAAATCATAGAACTATAGAACACTCTTTCCCTCCTGCCCTGCCACTACATTTCTTTCTTTTTTTTTTTTTTAATTTATTTTATTTTTGGCTACATTGGGTCTTTGTTGCTGCGCATGGGCTTTCTCTAGTTGTGGTGAGCGGGGGCTACTCTTTGTTGCGGTGCGCAGGCTTCTCATTGCGGTGGCTTCTCTTGTTGTGGAGCATGGGCTCTAGGTGCACAGGCTTCAGTAGTTGTGGCTTGCAGGTTCTAGAGCACAAGCTCAGTAGTTGTGGCACACGGGCTCAGTAGTTGTGGCTCGTGGGCTCTAGAGCACAGGCTCAGTAGTTGTGGCGCATGGGCTTAGTTGCTCCGTGGCATGTGGGATCTTCCCAGACCAGGGCTCGAACCCGTGTCCCCTGCATTGGCAGGCGGATTCTTAACCACTGCACCACCAGGGAAGTCCCGCCCACCACATTTCTAAAGGCCTATTTACAGCAGTTACTTCTGCCCAGTGTATCATATGCAGCTATCAAAAAAAATTATGAGTCACGCTAAAAGTCAAAGAACACAATTTGAAGAGACAGAGCAAGCATCAGAACCTGACATGTCAGGGATGCTGGAATTATCAGATCAGGGATTTTAAATGACACTGATTAATATGCGAAGGGCTTTAATGAACAAAAGTAGACAGCGTGCAAAAACAGATGGGTAATGTAAGCAGATAGAAGGAAATCCTAATTAAGAACCAAAAAAAAAATGCTACAGATCAAATAACACTGAAGAATGCTTCTGGTGGACTTATCAGTAGACTGGACACGGCTAAAGAAAGAATCTCTGAGTTTGAGGATATATCAATAGAAACCTTCAAAACTGAAAAGCAAAGAGGACAAAGACTGAAAAAAACAGAATATCCAAGGACCATAGAACTATAAAAGGTGTAATATACAAGTAATGCAAATTTAAAAAGGAGAAAAAATGAGAAAACGAAACAGAAGAAATACATGAAACAATAATGACTGGGAATTTCCCAAAATTAATGTCTAACACCAAACCACAGATCCAGGAAGCCAAGAGAACACCAAGCATGATAAATGCTCACTACCTCCACCCCTGTCCCCCAGCAAAAAAAAACCAAACAACCACACCTAGGCATACCATTTAAAAACTACAGAAACTTGAAGATAAAGAAAAAATCCAGAAAGAAGCCGGAGGTCAAAACAAAACAAAACATCTTACCTATACAGGAACAAAGACAAGAATTACATATGATTTCTGCTCAGAAATCACATAAGAAGAGAGTGGAAAGATTTAAAGTGTTCAGAGAAAAACCTCACCAATCTTGAATTCCATACCCTGTGAAATTATCCTTCAAAACTGAAAGAGAAATAAAGAATTTCTCAAAGAAACAAAAATTGAGGGAATCTGTTGCCAGTAGACCTATCTTACAAGAAATGTTAAAATAACTTCTGTAGAGAGAAGGAAAATGATATAGGTCAGAAACTCAGATCTAAATACAGAAAGGAGAAATACTGCAAAAGGAATAAAAGAAAGTAAAGTTAAAACTTTTAGTTGTCTTAACCAATCTAACAAGTAACAGTCTGTTCAGAATAGTAATAGTAATAATGTATTCAATTATGATTATGTACATAGCTTACACACACTTACATATATACATACATACATATAAACGCTTATTTTTATATATGTATAAAATATATGTGCCCATTATATATGCACTTATATAGTGAAACAAATGGCAGCAATGATATGAAGGATGGGAGGACAGAATTAAGATTATTTTGTTATAAGGTCTCATGTTACCAGTGAAGTGATATAGTGTTATTTGAAAGCAGACTTAGATTAGTTGCCCTTTGGCACATTATCATTTACATTAGCACTCCTACAAAATGAAATACTTAGGTATAAATCTAAGAAAATATGTACAAGATTTATATGAGGAACTCCACAAAACTCTGATGAATGAAATCAAAGAACAAAATAAATGGAGAGAGATTTTATGTTCATGAATAAGAAGACTCAGTACTGTCAAGATGTCAGTTCTTCCCAATTTGATCTATAGATTCAATGCAATACCAATCAAAATCCCAGCAAATCATTTTGTGGATATCCAAAACTGATTAAGTTTATATGGAGTGGCAAAAGACCCAAAACAGCCAACACAATATTGAAGAAGAACAAAGTGGGAGGACTGAAGCTACCCAACCTCAAGACTTACAATAAAGTTACAGTAATGAAGGCAGTGTGATGTTGGTGAAAGATCAATGGAACAGAATTGAAAGCCCAGAAATAGACCCACATAATACAGTCAACTAATCTTTGACAAAGATGCAAAAGCAATACAATAGTTAGCAAAGCTAGTGTTTTTAACAAATGGTGCTGGAACAGGACATCCACATATAAAAACAATTACCTAGACAGACCTTATATCCTTCACAAAAATTTACTCAAAATGGATCACAGATCTAAATGTAAAACACAAAACCATAAAATTCCTAGAAGATATTATAGGAGAAAACCTAGATGACTATGGGTATGTGATAACTTTCTAGATACAACACCAAAGGCATAATCCATGAAAGAAATGATTGATAAGCTGGACTTCATAAAAATTAAAAACTTCTGCTCTGCCAAAAGAATGAGAAGACAGGACTTCCCTGGTGGCGCAGTGGATAAGAATCCGCCTGCCAATGCAGGGGACGAGGGTTTGAGCCCTGGTCCGGGAAGATTCCACATGCCGCGGAGCAACTAAGCACGTGCGCCACAACTACTGAGCCTGCACTCTAGAGCCCGCGAGCCACAATTACTGAGCCTGAGTGCCACAACTACTGAAGCCCGCGCACCTACAGCCCGTGCTCCACAACAAAGAGAAGCCACCGCAATGGGAAGCCCGCGCACCACAACAAAGAGTAGCCCCCGCTCACCGCAGCTAGAGAAAGCTCGCACGCGGCAACGAAGACCCAACACAGACAAACAAAATAAAATAAATTAAAAAAAAAAAAAGAATGAGAAGACAAGCCACACAGTAGGAGAAAATATTTGCAAAAGACATATCTGATAAAGGACAGTTATCCAAAATACACAAATATCTCTTAAAATTAGAAAGTAAGAAAACAAAAATGACCCAATTTTAAAATGAGCCAAATACCTTAACAGACACCTCACCAAAGACAAGAACAAGGACCTTAAAACACATCTCACCAAAGACAATATACACACAGCAAATAAGCATATGAAAAGATGCTCCACAGAATATATTATCATCAGGGAAATGCAAATTAAAACAAGATACCACTACACACCTATTAGAATGGTCAAGGGACTTCCCTGGTGGCGCAATGGTGAAGAATCCACCTGCCAATGCAGGGGACATGGGTTCGAGCCCTGGTCTGGGAAGATCCCACATGCCGCAGAGCAACTAAGCCCGTGAGCCACAACTACTGAGCCTGCATTCTAGAGCCCGCATGCCACAACCACTGAGCCTGAGTGTCACAGCGACTGAAGCCTGCGGGCCTAGAGCCCGTGCTCCGCAACAGGAGAGGCCACCGCAACAAGAAGCCCCCACACCACAACGAAGAGTAACCCACGCACTGCAACAAAGAGTAGCCCTTGCTCGCTGCAACTAGAGACAGCCCACACACAGCAACGAAGACTCAAAGCGGCCATAAATAAATAGGAAGGAAGGAAGGTGAAAACGTGGAACACTGACAACACCAAATGCTAGCAAGGATGCGGAGCAGCAGGAACTCTCATTCAATGCTGGTGGGAACGCAAAATGATACCACCATTTTGAAGACAGTTTGGTGGGTTCTTAAAAAACTAAATATACCTTCACCATAGGATCCATCAACCACAGTTCTCGCTATTTACCCAAAGGTGCTGAAAACTTATGTCCACATAAAAACCTGCACATGGATGTTTACAGCAGCTTTATTCACAATTGCCAAAACTTGGAAGCAACCGAGATGTTCTTCAGTGGGTAAATGGATAAAGCATGGTAAATGACAGTAAAATATTATTAGACAGTAAAATATTATTCAGCACTAAAAAGAAACATGTTATCAAACCATGAAACGAGAAACAAATGCATATTACTAAGTGAAAGAAGCCAATCTAAAAAGGTTACATACTCTATGATTCCAGCTATCTGACATTCTGGAAAACACAAATGGAGACAGTAAAAAAGATCAGTGGTTGGTGAGGGGGCAGGGATGAATAGAGAGGACTCTTAGGGCAACAAAAAAATTTTGTATGATACTATGATGGATACACGTCATTATACATTTGTCCAAACCCATGGAATGTACAACACCAAGAGTGAACCCTAATGTCAACTATGGACTTTGGGTGATTATGATGTGTCAGTGTAGATGCATCAACTATAACAAATGTACCATTCTGGTGAGAATATTGAGAACGAGGGAGGGTATGCTTGTGTGGGGGGAGGGGGTGTATGGGAAATCTCTATACTTACCTCTCAATTTTGCTGTGAACCTAAAACTGCTCAAAAAAGACAAGTCTTAAAAAAACAATAACTATTTATAGGTGTAACCATATTCCAAGGACTGTGCCAAGCAATTTAAATGCATTAAAAAAAAACTGAATTAAGTTTATGAACTAATTTAGAAATGAAATGACATACATATTTAAAATATTGAGTCTTTTCACTCAGGAACAAGGTAAATGTCTTCATGGATCTAAGTCTTTTTTAGGTCGTAAGCAAAGCGTTATACTGACCTTCCTGTGGGCCTTGCATGAAAAATTCTATTTTAGGATTTCCTTATAGCACCCACATAAAGTACATACTACAATAAGCACCATTTTACAGATGAAGAAACAGAGGCTCAGGCAGATAAAATGATTTGCTGAAACCACGGACATGGTGAATGGCTGAGCCAAGATGAAAACCAAAGTCTAGTCATCTCTGGCATCTGGCATCTGTATTTAACTACAAAGCTACACAACACTGTTCCAGAAAATGCTGAGTCCAAGTGCAGGGTGATGACGATGACAACAAGGACGACGATGATATCATTAACAGTAGTGACAGTAGCAGGGGTCACAACTGCTAACCCTGCACACAGCCAGGCATCACCACGCACTGTTCTGAGCCATTCACCCTCACGACAGACGTGTGAAGTAGGTACTGTATTACTTCATGAGATACTACCCATGAGATAACTGACACACAGAAGCGTTCAGTAACCTGCCCAGGAACACACAGCCCATCAGCAGCAGAGCAGGGATTAGACACCAGGGGTCTAGCACCAGACCCTGGTCTCCCAAGTGCTACAGGAAGAAGGAAGCAGCAAACGCTTCCCCGTGGGAGTCAGCAGCCTCAGACCAAGTGGGCTGTGGTGGTGAGAGGGGGACATGAGCAGAGGAGTCAATTCTCAGGAAACAGGGCCAGAGAAAGGAGCAGACGTGGAGACGCCAGAATTCAGCATTTCATGAACTACTAAAAATAAAAACTTGGGTTCAGAATCCCACACAGTGATTTGGTCAAATAGAGACATTTGCACGAACATCATATATCATTTATTCTTATCAACATTTCACAAAAGGACGGACAAAAAATGCAAAGGAGAGCTGTTGACAACCAAGATGTGCCTTTTAAGTTGAATGGATTAAGCTTTAGGAGGGACTCAACAACGGCCTTATTTTCCTTACTTGCTGAGGACAGCGTGCTGGGAGAATTAAATGAGTAGAGCATGAACAGAGAAACAAAATAAACATACAGCAAGAAACAGAGATGAGGAGGGAGTGGGCCTCAGAGAGCAAGGACTTGGTGACTACCTCCTTCTGCAAAATAGCTGCAGCAGAAAAAACCACTGTGAAAACAAAGTGACATGAGCAGGCCCACGAGAGAAGGCAGAACAAGAGACCCAGAAGCCAGGGCATAATCATGCTTCTCTAAGTCGCTGTATCAGTCCCTCAAGGAGCCCGGCAGGAATTCCTACCTTTGGGTTCTGTGAGACACCCCCATTTCCTCCCAACACATCCTTCTCCTTTGGCTGTGACCAAAGGCAAACTGTGTTTCTTGTCCAACCCTCCCTAAGTGAGATACAAGGAGACCAGGCAGCAAGAGTGAGTCCAGAAAATAACTGAAGCTGTGGGGAGGAGGGTAGATGGGCTACAGAGGGCTTCTCAACCACCAGGCCTGGAGCCAGAGGGTGGAATGAAGCAAGTGACAGGTCCCACATGGGGAAGTTGGGAAGGCCTTACCCAGAGAGACCAGGAGCCCGCAGGTCTCCAGCATCACCTCCTGGTACAGGGTCCTCTGGGCGGGGTCCAGCTGCCCCCACTCCTCCTGGGTAAAAGTCACGGCCACATCCTCATAAGTAACAAGCATCTGGAAAGTCAAGCAGAGGCAGTTGTGTTGGTCTTGCGGCTATTGATGGAATCAGAGCCCATCTCTCTCCATGGCAAAGGTGCAGAGACCAAACAGCCCCTGAAGGCTGAGCTCTGTGCTGGACTCCAGGAGGCAGACACTGCTCTAGACTGATCGCAGCAGCGTAGCCGATAGAAGCCTCCTAGGCAGGAGCCGATGGAGAATGATGACACCAGGTCAGGAGCCTCCCGCACAGACTGTGAGGCACGGAATGGTGAGGGTGCTGAGATGTCAGACAAATGGGAAAGAATAACAATGACAGCAAAAACAATACCAATAATAATTACAGCAACAGCACCCCAGACTCACTGGTCCTCACTGTGTGCCTGCCTCGTGCTGAGGCATTGACATGTCTTGTTAAAGTGTCTCAGAGTCCCCAGCTCTTAAGTCCCACCCACTCCTGAGGTTTGAATCCGAAGTCCTAAAGTCAGCACTTGCCTGCTGTGTGAACTTGGGGGCCTCGCTTAATTTCTCTGAACGTTGATTTCTGAATCAATACAATGATTCTCACTGAGCAATAATAGTTATGAGAATTAAAGAAAAAAGAAACACTGGGTGACTGGCCACAGCCGGTGAGGTCAATGCCGTTATCATCTTCATGTCAGTCAGGAGACCTGAGGCCCAGGGAGCTCCACCAGTCCACCCAAAGTTTACATGTGTTGTGATCAGAGGCAGGATTTAAAAGCAGGTTCCTCTGGTCTGAGGTCTAACAGCATAACCATGACCCACTGGCAAAGTAAAACCACAGTTAATGAAGATGTGAAGCATTTTAAATAAATTTCCCAGTTATATTCATTTCAGCCACCGCTGAAAATAATTCTGCAGACGTGGGCAGAGGAGCAGATTCATCATCACCCACCTCGCAGGAGAGTCACCTGAGGTGGTGGTACCTGCTTGGGAAGTGGCAGGGCCTGGACCAGCTCCTGCTGCCAAGTGAACCTTGGAGACCCCCAGGGAGAATCCACAACGAGCCATCACTTCTTTTTTCTACCTGAGACCTGACAGCATGTATCCCGGAGGAAAGAATACTCCAGGGACCAAGGAATAGGAATTGCTGAGGGCACTGGAGGCTGTAGCCAGGAGAACAACAGCCTTTGACTGGCCGTGATGTCTGTCCTGGCTGAGCAGGATGGAACATTCAGCCAACGGCCACACCGTCTGGCCCTCCCAGGACATGTCTCAGCAGATGGGGGAGTGGGGAGGATTCTGGCAATCGCAAAGACCCTCTGGGGGTTCCTTAAACAACCAATATACCTTTTTTTTGGTCCACACTCTTCCGCCTGCTGAAATGCCATGTCCCTGGTTCATGCCAAGACTGCCTACTGGAAGGAAGCCTGCATGGCTTGCAAAGTTTACTTTAGGTGTCACCTCCAGGCATCCCTCTCCACTGTTCGTAGAGAAGAGGAGGCTGTGGTGGCGACATACTGGTTGTTAGTTTCTGCTACTTAAGAACTGCAGTGAACTTGGGCAGGAAACTGAACTTCTCTGAGTCTCAAGTTGTTCTTGTACAAAACAGTGACAATAACAGAACTTAGCTCTGAAAAAGTGAGGATTACATGAGGTGATATATTATGCCTATCTACCTGCTAACAGCAAGGACTCAATGGAGGCCGGCCGGCTATTATGGTTCTTTTCTCATTGTTTTCTCTTTGCTCCCACAGCATCCTGGACAAATTCAACCAGGAATTTTGCCAGGTTCCCTACACAAAAATGCCAGAACACAGGCAACAGGAAGGGGCCATTTTAAGCTAACTGCTAGAAAAGGCCTCTCCAAATAGGAGACATCTGCGCAGAGGCCAGAAGGATGTGAGAGGGAAGTCCTGCAAAGATATGGGAACAGTGGGACTTCCCTGGCGGTCCAGTGGTTAGGGCTCCATGCTTCCACTGCTGGGGGCGCAGGTTCGATCCCTGGTTGGGGAACTAAGATCCCCCAAGCCCTGCAGCACGGCCAAAAAAAAAAGATACAGGAACAGTACTCCAGGCAAAGGCCAGTGCAAATATAAAGATTGGGGGCGGGGCGCGGGGACAGAGAACTTATGGTCAGGTTGGTGTGTCTGCAGAACAGAGAGCCAGGAAAGAACGGAAGGTCAGAGGAGGTCGGCCGGGAGGATGGGGAAGCTGGAATTCTAGAATTTTAAGTGTGACGGGAAGGAAGGAAGCATCATTCATCCTTCACGCACTGATGAAACACCTGTCGGAGACCCAAAACTGTGGTACGGCCGCGGATAAAATAACGAGTCAGCGCCACTTGTTGTAAGTAAACGAAGAGGACAGAGAGAAACCCAATGGCTTACTTAGCCTCCAGCCTGCCCAGGAGCCCTCTCCGAACCAGCGGAGAAGCAACAATGCCAGCAATATGGTCCACTCACCCGCGCCGGGTCCAACCACGCCGCCGCCATCACGGGACCCTGAGGAGAGAGCGGGGCCGGAGAGGCGGCTCCAGGATTCAGCCGCCCGCCTCCTGCCCAGAGCGGGGGGGGGGGTGAGGGGGTTGGGGGGGGGTTCACCTCGGCCGACGGTCGCACTCCGAGCCTCAGTTTCCCCGGCGCAAAATGCGCACGAGGCCCAGGCCGTCGCGTCAGAGCTGCGGGGACGGGGTCGGGGCCCCGGCGGGCGCTCACGGGACACTCCCGTTACGGAGGACCCGGGGCGGGTGTCGGGCTCGTACACCGACGCAGAGGTAAGACACACCCTCCTCACTGGCCTGCCCAGCTCGGGGCTGGGAGACGCACCCGGCCCATCGCCACAGGCCCCACAGCCCCGGAGGACCCAGCCGGCGCAGACAGATGACGCAGCTCTCCAAATGGTTGGAGGTCCCGCCCCCGCCGGCGCGGGCCGCAGGAAACCGCCCCCCGTCCTGGGCCGTCACTGGCCCAGCATCGGCGCTAACACGCGGCGCTCAGCCTTCTGGGTAACGTAGTATTTTTCCCCTGCAAACAACCAGGTGTGTGGAGCAATTTGCCTCAGAGCATCAGTGAAAGCAGTATTTCTGGACTCTCTCCTCAAACACCATGAATGGTCTCTATCGGTGGAAAAAGACTCCCAGACTCCCAGATATTTTCTGGCAAGGAATGTGAAAAATGGGTCCTGACCCTGGAATTCTGTCACCTGCTCCTTCCTGTTCATCCCTAGTGTCACTTTAAAGCTCACTGTGTAGAGCCCTGTAGGCCACTGTAAAGAAGTCGTAATATGTTCCCTGTGTGTTCTAGAATATACCCAGGAATTGTTTAATTTCGTATGTTAATATACACAGAAATGGGAATGATTGTCATGAAGGAAGACGTTTATGCTCACACATTCCTAGAAACAGGAGACAGGGCACATCACAAAGGGCCACGAGGGGAAGACCAGGATGGGTCAGGAGGTAAGAGAGGTGAAGAAAGCATGGTCCAGAGCTTTTATTGTGTTTTCAACAGGAAAGACAAGGCAGGGTAGGATAAACAGTTTGGTATTGGCTGGTTTGAATACTGTCAACAGGCTTTGGAGCATACGGGCTGACATTTGCCCGGCACAGGCCCTTAGATGATGAGAAATATAGTCTCCTAAGTGTAAGAGTCAGAAAGAGGAGGGGTTCCAATTAGGGGCTTTGGGTTATTTAATTTACACATGAAAGAAATAGCCCCTAAGAGTAGTTTGTTACCTCTAAGAATTGGCTAGTCCTGAAAGGGGCAGTCTCGGGAATTTCCTGGCAGTCCAGTGGTTAGGACTCCATGATCTCACTGCCGAGGGCCCAGGTTCAATCCCTGGTTGGGAAACTAAGAGCCCACAAGCCACGCTGTGTATTTGGGGACCTCAATTAGTTGTCCTTCACCATTTTCAGAGGTGTGGGTCTATGAGAAGGGCATGTGGAACAATCTCTCTAAAATACCAATCCCACGGGAGATAACTGGGATCTTACTAACACCATCATCCCTTGAATACCTGCTTTCTACTTGCTCACCTGGACAGCCCCTCCTTGGAACTGCTCCTTGCTCTGTCCATGACTCTCTACCTTGTTGCAACTTAAAGATCACATCTGGCTTGATGCACTGACACCCTGTTCTTTGGAAGTGGCATAAAAATGGCCCATTTGGGGCTTCCCTGATGGCGCAGTGGTTAAGAATCCGCCTGCCAATGCAGGGGACACGGGTTCGAGCCCTGGTCCGGGAAGATCCAACATGCCGCGGAGCAACTAAGCCCATGCGCCACAACTACTGAGCTTGCACTGTAGAGCCCGCGTGCTGCAACTACTGAGCCCGAGTGCCACAACTACTGAAGCCCGTGTGCCTAGAGCCCGTGCTCTGCAACAGAGAAGCCACCGCAATGAGAAGCCCGTGCACCTCAACGAAGAGTAGCCCCCGCTCGCCGCAACTAGAGAGAAAGCCCACGTGCAGCAATGAGGACCCAAAGCAGCCAAAAATAAATAAATAAATTTATAAAAAAAAAAAAGAGAAAAAAAAGACTAAAAAGGGGCGTGGGGCACAACAACAAAAAATATATGCTTAATACACGGATCTCCAAATTAAAAATCACAGCAGACAGAAATTCCCTCCAAGTCATCCAGCTGGTTAGAACAAGGCTAGGAAGTGTAACCAGGTGGTCTGACTAGAGGGTCCATGCTCTTGACACTGCTCCAAGGAAGGGAAGATAGTGCCCATTTACAATTTAGCTTAGACCATTCAATTGTCAGGTGTGTAACATACCTGTGAACAGATTACAAATCTTTAACCCTCAAAACTCAAGGATGACGTCTTTGAGCATTCCAGAGGCACCTCAGCATCCGACAACTAAGACAGGAAAGGCAGTCTGCGGGCCAGAGTATGAGTACAAAGGGGAGAGGCAAATACTCCCAGAGACCAGATTCCTACAGATCTCCAGCATCACGTCTCTGTAGAGGGCCCTCCCAGCTGGACCAAATGCTCCCACACCATCTCAGTAAAACTCACAGACAGGTCCATGAACTTGACTAAGCCTGCAACAACACACCCTTTAATCTCCAGTTATGCACATTTAATGATGTAGGAATTATTATGACCCCATGTTCTTTAATTTTCTCTTTGTTGAAGTCAAAGGCTACAAGTTTCAACAGTGGGAACAAAAAGTAAATGAGAAACTGTTGACATATGTGCAATGGAAATACACAGCATTGACCTGGTCGTTACATCTTTGTACAAATAAAAACAAATAAAGGGGGGCTTCCCTGGTGGCGCAGCAGTTGAGAATCTGCCTGCCAATGCAGGGGACACGGGTTCGAGCCCTGGTCTGGGAAGATCCCACATGCTGTGGAGCAGCTGGGCCCGTGAGCCACAACTACTGAGCCTGCGCGTCTGGAGCCTGTGCTCCGCAACAAGAGAGGCCACGATAGTGAGAGGCCCACGCATCGCGATGAAGAGTGGCCCCCGCTTGCCGCAACTAGAGAAAGCCCTTGCACGGAAACGAAGACCCAACACAGCCAAAAAAAAAAAAAAAAAACAAACCAAACAAATAAAGGGAATATTTGCAAGTCAAACCACTGACGACATATCTAAATAGACACAGATTTATTGAGAGGCAAGATTCTTTCTCACCAGACATTCTCTATATTTTGTCATCACTAAATTAAATCTTGACCACTATGTAAGAATTTCCACTCTGACATAACTGATTGTTTTCGTTACAGTGATTTACATGTATATAAGCCTTCACCTCAAAGCTATGACTTATTTCTTGTTGTAGCAAACTGTATTTAATATTTGTTAAAGAAATTTGAACTTCCTCAACATTTAGGTATCATTTAAGTCACTGTGAAGAAGAGTTAATATAGCATGCTATCCTTTGAGCTTCAAAGTTTGCCCCTGGCTAAAGTTTGGGGCCTTAGATTTCGGGAGGCTTCCTATCATTCCCAGAAATGATGAATGGCTCAGTGCACCTATTGTTTGTGTAAACAAGGTGGCTTATGCTGCTAACCTGCTATGCTTCTGGAGGTCTAGAATTTTGTTATGCTCTAGACAGAGTGCCCAATAAAAATCATAGGCGCTGAGGTTCTAATAAGTTTCCCTAGTAGACATTTCACACATGCAGTCATAATTCATTGACAGAACTTAAATTAAGCACTCAGAATTCCTAAAGCTTGTCCCTGGCTTCCTCTGGACTCCAGTCCTTGTATCTTTTCCCTTGGCTGAGATTGCTTTGTATTCTTGTGCTGTCATAAACCATCGATGTTGAGTATAATATGCTGAGTCCTTTGATGCTTGCTAGTAAGTCATAAACCTGGGTAGTCTTGAGGACTTTCAACACAGTCATTCATTATGACTTTTAAAGTCTTATAGATCTGTCCATAAAAGCCCATATAGTTTCTCTTTGTGGTCAACATATGTCATATACTGTGCCAACTACACACACAGTTTTGTGTAAACACTGTGAGGGAGGCAAACATAAAAATACACTACTGTGTGTGGCCATTCACTAACACACACATATACTGTCTACTGAGGAAAATAAAAACGTAAAATGAACAGAATCAGACAGTGGCTGGATGTGAGGATGATGAAAGAAAAATGGCTGTGAGGTGTCTGGCTTGGTCAACAAGACAGAAGATAGTGGAATTCACTGAGACTGTTTTTTCAGGCACCTCAAACACAATGTCTAAAACCAAATGCCAACCTTAGCCCTTTTCTACTTCCCTGCTTCCTTAAACTCAGAGATTATCTATATTTCCTACAAAGTTACAAGCGATGATGCAACCATTGAAGACTGAGTTTGGTTTCTCACTCAAACTGAAAGGATGGCCAAGATGTACTATAAAATGAGAAAGATCAAATGAGTATTATTTGATCCATTTTAGTAAAAATGAATAGTGACCAGGAAAACAAAGATTCATACTACAAGAAGGAATCTAGGAAAGTGATAAGGGCATGGACTCTGCAGCCAGCCTAAATGGCCTCCAATCCCTAATCTCATACTTTGTAACAACTGTACAATTTTGGGCAAACTCCTTAATCTTTCTGTTCCTCAGTTTTCTGATTTGTAAAATGAGGATAATATTACCTACCACATAGACTTGTTGCAAAGGTTAAGAGTTGATGTGTTTAAACATTCAAAACAATGGCTGATATACAGTAATACCACATGTTTGCTTGCTCTTAGAATTATTATGGGTGCATCCTCATGGTGATGGTCTTGGCCAAATGACACATGCATAAACTCAGTGTATATGAATACACGGAAGGTGTGGAAGTATGAACAGAGGGTAACAGACATGAGAAACATTCAACCTGGAGACACAGATTTGGGGGAACTCTGTAGATCACTGAGTATAAAATGCATTGAGTGGGAATTAACTCACTCATGGAACACATCACAAGTGAGACAGCAATGGCCTTGGATGGACCCTGGGAAGCACACTGTTTAATACATGGGCTGAAGACACAGACTCTCTGAAGAAGGGTAAGAACTCACAGAAACCAGGAAAGGACCTTCAAGTCAGAGAGGTGGGCAGCAGTCCAACAGTGGTGGGAGGGCAGGAGGAGAGAGGACAAAAGGGAACTTTGTGAGACCTGCTTGTCAGGCAACCGTGGTGGAGGTCATTCTTTAGTTGTCAGTGGAGCGAAAGGGACATGAGGGGGTGAGGACAGGCAGTGGACAGAACAGTCACACAGGGTGTATCTGTGAGAGAAAAGAGAAGGGCAGAGCTCAATGCGCATGTAGGGCAGAAAGTGCCTGGGGGTGAGGAACACAGGTATAGATTGTGAAGACAGAAGGGGATTCAGAGGGAGAAGTTAAAGACCAAGAAGTAGAGGCACAAAAGAAAGACACAGGCCCTATACAAGTTGGGGAATATGGGAGAATGTGTTCAACAACAAAGAGGAAGACTGAACCTGGAAGAGGAGTAGCCCATTCTCCTTTGAGGCTATAACAAGCCTTAGAGAGCTCGGAAATTTTACACACAAATCTTCCCTGGAGAACACAACTCTGAACAATCTGCAGATTGCCCAGTTTTATTTTCTTGAGAAATATTTGTGGATAACAACACAGAAGACGGCAGGTCTTCCATTCCTCCAGATACTTTAGGATTTCTATTCCAGTATCAAGATAAACCACCAGAGAACCACTGACTTTGGACTACACAGTTTTGCTTGTTTTCTCAGAGTCCTTCTTTGGCATCATAAACTAGGCAAAGAAATAGAAGATGTGTAAAAGAACCAAACGGAAATCAGACAATTGAAAAATTCAAAAACCAAAACGAAAATTCACTGGATGAGCTCAATAGTAGATTATATATGAGAAAGAAGGAATCAGTGAGCTCAAAGAGAAATCAATGGAAATTAATCAACGTGAGCAACAGAGAAAAACAGACTGGGGGAAACAAAAAGATGGGAGCCTGAGAATCCTATGGAACAAGAACAAGAGAACAAAGGGCTGAAAAAACTATTGGAAGAATAACTAAAAATTTCCCAAATTTGCCAAATGGCATACACCACAAAATTTGAAAAGCTGAGCAAACACCGAACAGGATAAGCCCCCCAAATTTTATGGCAGGTTACATCATAATCAAACTTCTGAACTCTATATACAAGGAAAAAACACTTTCAAAGCACTTGACATAAAGGATACACTACAGATAGGGAAATAATGAGTCAAATGGCAGCAGATTTCTCAACTGAAACAGATCAGATTTCCCATATGGAAGACAGAAGGAAATGACTTACTTGCCTTTCAAGTACTAAAAGAAAAGAACTGCTGACCCTGAATCCTGTATCCCACAAAAATATCCTTTGGGAATGAAGGAAACATAAAGACATTTTTAGATGAAGGAAAACAAAAACATTTGTTACCAGAAAATCTGCAACAAAAGACAGGCTATAGATGTTTGTGGGGCAAAAAATTTAAAAAGAAACTGTTAATGGAAGAAACTTGAGATTTCAAGAAGGAAGAAAAAACAATGTAATGAGTAAAAGTAGAAGTAAACAGACTGTGCTTCTTCTGAGTTTTGTAAAAATTGTTTGACAGTTGAAGCAAAAAGAACATCATCCAATATGGTGTTCAGTATATGAAAAGGAAATACTTAAGACAATTATATTAAAAGAATGGGGAATGTAAAGGTACCCAATGGAAGTACGGTTTCTACGTGTCAAAGTGCTAAAGTGTTGATACCGTAGGCTGTGATAAGTTATGTATGTACAATACAATACCTAGAGTAACCACTAAAATACAAGAGATATACTCAAAAACATCACAGATATATCAAGTGGAGCTCCTAACATTAAAGTTACCCACAAGAAGGCAAAACAAAAAACAAAAAGTACCCCCTCAAAACCAAACAACAACAGAGCAACAAAAACATCATAAAATGGTAGTTGTAAGCCCTAAAAATATCAATAATTATTTTAAACTTAAATGGCCTAAATATACCAATTTTAAAACAGAAATCAGTAAGATGGATATAAGAAAATGAGCCAAGTATATGCTATTCACAATATTCACATATTACATTACTTCAAATGTAACAATATAGATAAGGTTGAAAATAAAATTACGGAAAAATATAAACCATGCAAACATTTACCAAAAAACTCAATAGTGGCTATATTAATATCACATAAAGTATACTTCAAAGCAAAAAATTTTAGAGGAGCAAAAAGAAAGCATAATGATAAAAGGGTTATTACACCAAGATGACATAGCAATCCTAAATGTGTATGCACCAAACAACAGAGCTTTGAAATACATGAAGTGAACATTGATAGAACTTAAAGGAGGAAGAGACAATTCTAGAATTAAACTGCAGGACTTCAACACCCCTTTCTCAGCTGTTGATAAAAATACGAGGCAGGAAATCAGCAGATATAGAAAATCTGAAAAACACCATCAACGAACAGTATCTGGTACATACATATACAAACTCCACCCAATGACAGTAGGATACACACTCTTTTCAAGCAGCCTTACTGAACATTCATCAAATATCCTGGGTCATAAAACAAACCTCAAAAAATTTAAATAGCCAAATCAAACGTAAAAGAAATTAGAAGAAAGCACAAAATACTCCAAACACTGGAAAATTGAACAACATACTTCTAAATAACCCATGGGTTAGACAGTCTCGAATAAAGGAATATTTAGAACTGAATGAAATGTAATTAGAACGTAAGACAAGAAGCTAAAACAGTACTGTGAGGGAAATTTATAGAACTTAATGCTTACATTAGTAAAGAGAAAAAAAAAAAACCTTCAAATCAATAACCTAAGCACCCACCTCAAGAAACTGCAAAGGAAAATACTATCAAAGCAAGTAGAAGAAAGGATATAATAAAGACCAGAAAAAAAAAAATAATTCAGTGAAATTAGGAAAAGATAGAGGAAAAAATGATATAAAGCGCTGGTTCCTTGAAATAAAAAAATTGATAAATGTCTAAGAAGATTGACAAAGATAAAAGAGAGTTAACACATTTCCAATAATAGGAATAAAACAGGGGTTATAAGTACAGATTCTGCTGCCGTCAAAAGGATAATAAAGGAATACTTTAAACAAATAAGAAAATTTAGATGAAATGAGACAATTCCTAGAAAAAGATAAACTATAAAAACTTATCCAATATGAAATAGATACTCTGAATAGTTCTATACATATTAAATAAAATAAATACATAATTAAAAAGCATCCAAAAGAAAAATCTCCAGGACTAAATGGTTCACTGGAGAATGCTACCAAACATTAAAAGAACAAATAAAACCAATTCTATACAACACACTGTCTTCCGAATAATAGAACACCTGTTAACACATGTTAGGAGGCCAGAATCACCTAGACACCAAAACCAGACAATGACAATAGAAAAAAATATATATATAGAAAGAAAACTACCTATCATTGTCACTCATGAAATTAGAGGAAACTTCCTCAACAAAATACTAGCATATTTAATACTGTAATATAATATATAAAAATAATTATACTCCATGACCAAGTGGGGCTTATTGCAAGGATACAAGGCTGGTTCAACATTCAAATCTCAAATGAATGTAATACATCATATCAACAGGCTACAGAAGAAAAAACACAGGATTCTATCAACTGATTACAAAAAAAGCATTTGACAAAGTTCAACACTCATTCACAATAACAAAAAAACTCAGTAAATTAGGAATATGGGAAACTTTCTAAACTTGATAAAGAAAACTCTATGAAGAAAACCTTACAACTAACACCATAGTTAATGATGAAAATCTGAATGTTTTTCCCCTAATATCAGGACCCAGGCAAGAACATGTTTTCTCACTACTAGTATTTAATGTCATATTGGAAATCTTAGCTAGTGCAGTAGGACAAGAAAAGGAAATAACAGGTATACAGATGGGAAGAAGTAAAACTGTCTCTAATTGCAGATGATACTTCTATGTAGAAAATCCCAAGCATTCTATCAAAAGAAACAGCAAGGTTGCAGGATACCAAAATAACATGAAAAATATACATATTTCTGTATACTACCAAAGACTGTATGGAAATTGAAAGTTTAAAAATCAATGCCATTTATAATTACTCAAAAAAAAACACCTATATATAAATCTTATAAAAATTGTACAGGACCTATTACTGAGACTTATAAAATAGTAATGAAGTAAATCAAGCCATATCAAATAAATGTACAGACATAATGTTTTCATGGATTGGAAGACTCAAAACAGCAAAGATGCCAACTCTCAACAAATAAATCTGCCAATTTAACTCAATTTCTATCAAAATTCAATACAGTTTTTTTCTGGTAAAAACAGACAAGCTTATCCAAAACTTTACATGGAAATTCAAAGTAACGAGGAGTGTTAATCAGTTTCAAATAAGAAGACTGAAGACAGAGGACTCACTTTACCCGGTTAAAAGATTTACCACATAACTAGAGCAATTAGTAAACCAATAATAGTACGGGACCAAGAAGAAGTCTGAGTATTAGGTCTTTAAAACCACATGAAGAAAAGGTTTGTCTTTAAAGAATCAAAGCCTAAATAGTCTAAAATGGTGCAACAGAACGTGCCCATTCATATGTGTATTCTTATCTCCTTAAATATAAAGGTATTTGATGGCTCAAACCAAAAAATTAAGGTCCTTAAGAATAGAGACAATGTTTTAGACCAAAGGAGATGTTCAATGAAAGTTTTCAGACCTGTCTAACTCTCTTTAAACTGGATAGCAATGAATGTATATACAAGACACATAGAGTCTAGGTTCTTTACCATGGAAACAAAACTATCCTCCTGCCAATTAACTAAGGAATCAATGACAAAGTGCCATAGCTTGGCAAGGAAGTCTGAAAGAAACATTTTATAGTTCATTTTCTATTTTAAGTCTCTCCCTTCTTCTTTAAAAAAATTCCTGAGATAACACTGAAGTGTAAACTAAGAAGAAAGATGTAGCTGAAGGTTTTCCTAAGTGCATAATAACCACTGGGTCTCTCTCCTTGATGAATTCTCAGATGTAGAATAAGGCTCTAGGTTGGGTCAATTTCCAATATGACTCTTTAGATGACAACTGATATCCTGCAATAGGTATTCTCACAGGGAAGAAAATTGTGGGGTTTCTCTTTGGTATGAATGATCAGATTCTGAGTAAGATGTTTCCTCTGGCAAAAGATTTTCCTCAGTCGTTACATGCAAAAAGTCTTTCCCCAATAGGAGTTCTTGAAGATTGACTGAGGATTGCCCACTTGTGAAGGTTCTTCCCACATCTGTCACACTGACAGGGTTTCTCCCAGTATGAACCCTCTGATGCTGAGTGAGGGATGAGCTGCGACTGAAAGCCTTTCCACACTCACTGCACTCATAGGGCTTCTCTCCAGTGTGGATGATGGAGTGTCGAATGAGGTTTGTGCTCCAGCAGAAGGTTTTCCCACACTCGAGGCATTCATAGGGCTTCTCTCCACTGTGAATCCGCTGGTGCCTGGTGAGGCCTGACCTGCGGTTGAAGGCCTTCCCACACTCCATGCACTCGTAGGGCTTCTCTCCAGTGTGGATGCTGAAGTGCCGAATGAGGTCTGCCCGATTGCTAAAGGCTTTCCCACATTCTTTGCACTCAAAAGGTTTCTCTCCAGTGTGGGCCCGTTTATGCAAGATAAAAGTGGAGCAGTGGGTGAAGGCCTTTCCACATTCAGTGCACACATAGGGCTTCTCCCCAGTGTGAATCCGCTGGTGCCTCTTGAGGTATGACCTGTGGTTGAAGGCCTTCCCGCACTCGAGGCACTCAAAGGGCTTCTCCCCAGTGTGGATGACATAGTGGTGAATGAGGGCTGCGCTCTCACAGAAGGCTTTCCCACATTCACTGCATTCATAGGGCTTCTCCCCAGTGTGAGTCTGCTGGTGCCACATGAGGTATGACCTGTGTTTAAAGACCTTGCCACATTCAAAGCACTCATACGGATTCTCACCACTGTGGATGATGTAGTGTCGAATGAAACCTGGCCTATCTCGGAAGGCTTTCCCACATTCTTTGCACACAAAGGGTTTTTCTCCAGTGTGGCTCCTGTTATGCAAAACAAAAGTGGAGCGGTGGGTGAAGGCCTTTCCACATTCATTGCATTTATAAGGCTTTTCTCCACTGTGAATCCGCTGGTGTTGTGTAAGGTGTGACTTGCGGTTGAAGGCCTTGCCACACTCCATGCACTTATAGGGCTTCTCCCCGGTGTGGACCATGTGGTGTTGAAGGAGATAAGTGCTCTTACTAAAGGTTTTCCCACACTCTGTGCATTCATAGGGCTTCACTCCAGAGTGAATCCTCTCATGTCGAGCAAGGAGGCGTTTCTTATTAAAAATTTTCCCACATTCGTTGCATTTAAAGATACTTTCCTCTTCCTGAATCATGAGATCATTACCAGATCCACATGAGTCATGGTCATGGACAGCACCTCCTGGAGGGACCGGCTCCTCTACAATCCTTGAACACACACCACCAGGTGTCCCTAAGCTGCCACATTCAGAGCTTGGTTTCCCAGGGAGCTTCCCCTTCTGGGGTTCTATCTCTGGTCTCAAGTGTCCTTCTTGCATTTCCAATGACCGTTCCTTATCGTTGATTTGGCCCAAATGGGAGTCCTCTGAAACTCTTTGTATTAGTTGTTGCTGGAGTGAGACTCCCTCAGACAGGGCTGGCTCACAAGTGGTAGGTTCTGTGGTCTTAGGCTTTCCTTTGTCACCTGAAAGAAATTCAATACACAAAAAGACCTGTTAATAATGCCAACATGGAAGAAAGAAAATCAACATTTCAGTGAAAAAAACGAAGATGAAAATAGTGTCTCTGTGTCTGCCATGTTTCCCGACCTCTGAATCCCAGGATAACAATTTCTTTCTTTCCTGATCCTTGGACTGTTGACACCTTGAAAGGGAGACCCAGAGAACTAGCTGGGTGATGGGACAGGGTGCTGGAAAAAGACACAGTCAATTCCAGACTGGATAGTTACGCAAATAAGTAACTCATCTGGGCTCACAGAGAGTTCATGGTGAAGAGATGACTCAGTGCAAAGCCTGAAAGACCAACTATGTGATCAGAAGGTTGGGGTTTTAAGGCATAAGATAACAACTAGACCTCCAGAAACAGAAGGAGGGCAGGAAACTGAGTCATACAGGCACTGATTTAATCAGTTGTGCTTATGTAATGAGACTCGGTGAAATTCTTAGGTTGGCAATATTTCATGCATATATTGCCATACATCAATGCCAGGAGGCTAATGAGTCTGAGGACATAGTAGCTTATGTTTGGAACCTCTCCAAAATCTGTTCCTAAAAAACATCTGATGCAAACCTATTGGACAAAGACTTTACAACAACCATTTTAAAAAGCTCAAGGAGCTAAAGGAAGATACAGAGAAAGTCAAGAAAACTAGGTAAAAACAAAATGGAACCATCAATACAAAAAAAGAAAACCTAAAAAGAAATGAAAAAGAGGGAATTCCCTGGTGGTCCAGTGGTTAGGACTCCATGCTCTCACTGCAGGGGGCCCAGGTTTGATCCCTGGTCAGGGAACTAAGATCCCGCAAGCCATGTGGCGTGGCAAACAAAAAAAAAAGAAAAGAAATGAAAAAGAAATTCAGGAGCAACAAGTTCAGTAACAAATGAAGAACTCACTAGAGGGATTCAAAGAAAAATTTGAGCAGGAAGAAGAAATAATCTGCAAACTTGAAGATAGGACAATGGAAAATACTGAGTCTGAGAAACAGAAAGAAAGAAAAGATTGAAAAACAGTGAGTAGAGCCTAAGGGACCTGTGATACACCCAATGAATCAACATACTCATTAGGGAAGTCCCAGAAAGAGGAGAGAGAAAGGGTCAGAGAGAATATTTGAAGAAATAGCGGAAAACTTCCCAAATTTGATGAAACATCCAAGAAGCTCAATGAATTCCAAGAAAAATAAAGAGACTCACACTGAGAAAATTACAATCAAATTTTTGAAAGCCAAAGATAGAGAGAGTATACCAAGTATGAAGCAACTTGTTACATACAAGGGGCACTCAATAAGATTATCAGCAGATTTCTCATCAGAAACTTGGGAGGCCAGAAAGCAGTGGTTCAATATATTCAAGTGTAAAACAAACAAACAAAAAGTGTCAAGTAAGAATCCTGTATCTGGCAAAACTGTCCTTCAAGAGGGAGGAAGAGGGACTTCCCTGGTGGTCAAGTGGTTAAGACTCCATGCTTCCAAGGCAGGGGGTGCAGGTTTGATCCCTTGTCAGGGAACTAAGATCTCACATGCAGCTCAGCACGGCCAAAAAAAAAAAGTGAGGAAGAAATTAAGACATTCCCATATATGAAAGCTAAAGGAGTTTGTTACCACTAGATCTGCTCTGTAAGAAATTCTTAAGGGAAAATTCTTCCAGGGTGAAATGTAAGGACACTAGACAGTAATTCCAAGCTATACCAAGAAATAGAGATCTTGATAAAGGTAAATACATGGGCAATTATAAAAGCTAGTATTACTTTGTAACTCCACTTTTTATATATATATATATATTTATGGCTGTGTTGGGTCTTTGTTGCTGCACACGGGCTTTCTCTAGTTGTGGCGAGGGGGGACTACTCTTTGTTGCGGTGCACGGGCTTCTCATTTTAGTGGCTCCTCTTGTTGTGGAGCACGAGCTCTAGGTACGCAGGCTTCAGTAGTTGTGGCACACGGGCTCAGTAGTTATGGTGCACGGGCTTAGTGGCTCCGCAGCATGTGGGATCCTCCCAGACCAGGGCTCGAACCCGTGTCCCCTGCATTGGCAGGCGGATTCTTAACCACTGTGCCACCAGGGAAGTCCCGTGTAACTCCACTTTTTGTTTTTACATGATTTAGAAGACTTTTTAAAATTGTTAATCTAAAGGCTACTATTATTGTAACTTTAGTTTATAACTCCATGTGTAGCTTCCTACATAATTTAAGAGACTAATGCATTTAAAAGAATTAGTAGTTTAAGTTTCTAGGCATACAATATATAAAGATGTAACTTTGTGACATGAACAATTGAAAGGAGAGATGACAGAGCTGTTAAGGATTTTTGTTTGTTTGTTACTGAAATTAAGCTGGTATAAAATCAAATTAGTGTTAAAACTTTAATATGTTAGATGTCATTTCATGGTAACCACAAATAGCTATAGAATATACGCAAAAGGAAATGAAAAAGGAATTTAAATGTTTCACTACAAAATATCAACTAAACACAAGACTATAATACAGAAAATGAGAAAGAAAAAAGCTATAATGCATATAGAAATCAAATATCAAAATGACAGAAGTCTCTCCATATCAGCAATTACTTTAAATGTAAATGGATTAAACTCTTCAATTAAAAGACAGAGATTAGCAGAATTGATAAAAACACATGATCCAGAGACTTCCCTGGTGATCCAGTGGTTAAGAATCTGCCTTCCAATGCAGGCGACACGGGTTCGATCCTTGGTCGGGGAACTAAGATCCCACATGCCTTGGGGCAACTAAGCCCTGGCACCACAACTACTGAGCCTGCACGCCAGAACTAGAGAGCCCACATGCCGCAACTACACAGCCCACGCGCTCAACTACAGAGCCCATGTGCTACAACTACTGAGCCCGCGAGCTCTGGAACCCATGTACCACAACTAGAGAGAAGCCCATGCATTGCAACAAAGAGCCCATGTGCTGCAGCAAAAGATCCCACGTGCCACAACTAAGACCCCACGCAGCCAAAAATAAATAAATAAATAAATTTTTTTTTTTTAAAAAAAAACCCCCATGATCCAACTCTATGCTTTCCACAAGAGACTCACTTTAGATCCAAAGACATAAACAGATTGAAAGTCAGAGGATGGAAAAAGATATTCCATGCAAATACTAACGAAAAGAGAGCAGAGGTTTCTATATTAAAATCAGACAAAATAGGCTTTAAATCAAAAAAGATTACAAGTGACAATGAAGGACATTATATAAATAAAAGGTATAATACAGCAAGAAGATATTACAATTGTAAACATTTACATAATGACAGAAGATCAAAATACATGAAGCAAAGAATGACAGAATGGAAGGGAGAAAGAGCACTACAACAACAGATGGAGACTTCAACGTCCCATTCTCAATAATGGAGAGAACAACCAGACAAAAGATAAGTAGAGGACTTAAATAACATAATAAACCAACTAGATCTAACAGATACATACAGAACATTTTACCCAACAACAATAGCATACACATTCTTCTCAAGTGTACACGGGACATTTTCCAGGGCAGACCATAGGTTAGGCCACAAATGAAGTCTCAACAGATTTAAAAAGATATCATACAAAGTATGATTTGTATCTAATGAAAACAAAAACTTAACATACCAAAACTTACAGGATGCAGTGAAAGCAGTGTTAAGAGGGAGAGTTGTAGCTATAGATTCTTCCAGTAAAAAAAAAAGACCTCAAATCAACAACCTAACAACATAATTAAGTAGGAAAAGAAAAGCAAACTAAACCCATACCTAGCAGTAGGGAATACGAAAGATTAAAGATAAATAATACAGGGGACTTCCCTGGCAGTCCAGTGGTTAAGACTCTGCGCCCCCAATGCAGTGGGCACGGGTTTGATCCCTGGTCAGGGAACTAAGATCCTGCATTCCGTGGCCAAACAGTTAAATAAACAAACAAACAAATAAATAAATATTTTTAAAAAGGTAAATAGTACAGAAAATAAAAAAATAGAGAAAAATCCATGAAACAAAAAGCTAGTTATTTGAAAAGATCAACAAAATTGACAAACCTTTAGCTAGATGAACCAAGAAAAAAAAAAGATTCAAAATACTAAAATCCGAGATGAAAGTGGGGATATTACTTTTGATTCTATAGAAATCAAAACAAAGTATAAGAGAATACTGTGAAGAACTATACACCAACAAATTGGAAAACCTAGGTGAAATGAACATATTCCTAGAAACACAAAACCTGTGAAGACTAAATCATGGAGAAATAGAAAATCTGAATAGACCTATAACTAGAAAGGAATTGAATTAGTAATCAAAATCTCCCAACAAAGAAAAATCTTGGACTTGATGGCTTCACTGGTGAATTCTAACCAAACATTTTTTAAGAAGAACTAAGACCAATCCTCAAACTCTTCCAGAAAACTAAAGTGGACAAAACACTTTTAAACTCATTCTGAGACAAGCATTACCCTAATAGCAAAGCCAAGTACACTACAAGAAAACTACAGAGCAATATCCTTTATGAACACTGATGCAAAAATCCTGAACAAAATATTAGCAAAACGAAGTCAGCAACACATCGAAAGGAATATACACCATGACCAAATGCAGTTTATTCCTGTAACGTAAGGACAGTTCAACATATGAAAATTGATCAGCGTAACACATCACATTAACAGAATGAAGGAAAAAGCCCACATAATCATCTCAAATGATGCAGTAAAAGCCTTTGACAAAATTCATGATAAAAAAAAAACCCCACAAACTAGGAATAGAAAGAAACTACCTGAACATAATAAAAGCCATATATGATAAACCACAACAAACATCATACTTTTTTTTTTTTAATTTATTTATTTATTTATTTATGGCTGTGATGGGTCTTCGTTTCTGTGCGAGGGCTTTCTCTAGTTGCGGCAAGCGGGGGCCACTCTTCATCGCGGTGCGCGGGCCTCTCACTATCGCGGCCTCTCTTGTTGCGGAGCACAGGCTCCAGACGCGCAGGCTCAGTAGTTGTGGCTCACGGGCCTAGTTGCTCCGCGGCATGTGGGATCCTCCCAGACCAGGGCTCGAACCCGTGTCCCCTGCATTGGCAGGCAGATTCTCAACCACTGCGCCACCAGGGAAGCCCCAAACATCATACTTAATGATGAAAGTCTGAAAGCTTTTCCTCTAAGATCCGGAACAAGTTAAGGACATCCATTTTCACCACTTCTATTCAACATAATACTGGAAGTTCTAGACAGAGCAATTGGCAAGAAAGAGAAATCAAAAGCATCCAAATTGGAAAGGAAGAGGTAAAATTATCTTTGCTTGCAGATGGTAGTTTATTACATGTAAAAACCACAAAAACGTCACAAAATAACTGCTGAATAAGTGAGTTCAGCAAAGTAGCAGGATACAAAGTCAACACACAGAAATCAGTTGCATTTATATGCATGAATAATGAACAATCTGAAAATGAAATTACAAAACAGTTCTATTTACAATAGCATGAGAAAGAATAAAATACTTAGGAATTAATCAACGAAGTGAAACACCTGCACAATGAAAACTACAAAACATTGCTAGAAGAGTTAAAGATGATGTAAATAAACGGAAACACATACCATGTTCCCAATTTGGAAACCTGATATTGTTAAGATATCAATACTACCCAAAGTGATCTACAGATTCAATGCAATCCCTATCAAAATCCCAACAACATTTTTTTTTTTAATCTTTTGGCTGTGCTGCATGGCATGGGGGATCTTAGTTCCCCGACGACTGGGGATCAAACCCGCGCCCCCTGCATTGGAAGCCCAGAGTCTTAACCACTGGACCGCCAGGGAAGTCCTCCAGCAATTTTTTTTGCAGAAATAAAAAATTCCACTCTAAAATCTATAGTGCACCTGAAGAGACCCTGAATAGCCAAAACACTCTTGAAAAAGAAGAACAAAGCTGAAGAACAGAAAATTCCCGATTTCAAAACTTACTACAAAACTACAATGATCAAACACAGTGTGCTACTGGCATAAAATCAGACAAACAGACCAAGGGAATAGAATCGAGAGCCCAAAAATAAACCCTCACATATATCATGAAATGATTTTTGACAAGGGTGCCAAAACCATTCAACGGGGGAAAGGATAGTGTTTACAACAAATGGTGCCGGGAAAACTGAATACCTACATGCAAAAGAATGAAATTGGACCCTTATCTAACATCATATACAAAAATTAACTCAAAATGGAGAGAAGGGACTTCCCTGGTGGCGCAGTGGTTGGGAGTCCGCCTGCCAGTGCAGGGGACACAGGTTCGAGCCCTGGTCCGGGGTGATCCCACATGCTGCGGAGCGGCTGGGCCCATGCGCCACAACTGCTGAGCCTGCGCTCTAGAGCCCGTGAGACATAACTACTGAGCCCGCATGCCTAGAGCCCGTGCTCCGCAACGAGGGGTAGCCCCCGCTCACCGCAACTAGAGAAAAGCCTATGCACAGCAACAAAGACCCAACGCAGCCAAAAATAAAATAAATAAATTTATATTAAAAAAAAAATGGAGAGAAGAAAACATAGGGCAAATGTGGCATGGCACTGGATTTGGCAAAAATTTCTCAGATATGACACCAAAGGCACAGGCAACAAAAGAAAAAATAGAAAAATCGTAGTTCATGAAAATTAGGAAAATTTGTGCATCAAGACACTATCAATGGAGTAAAAAGATAATCCAAAGAATGTGACAAAATATTTGCAAATCATATATCTGAAAAGGGATTAATAACCAGAATATACAGAGAACTCAAACTTAACAAAACAAATTAAAAAATAGCCTGATACAAAAATGGGCAAAGGACTTGAATAGACATTTCTTCAAAGATATACAAATGGCTAATAAGCACAAGAAAAGATGTTCAACATCACTAATCATTAGGGAAATGAAAATCAAAACTATCATGAGATACCATCTCACAACCATTAGGACAGCTACTAGCGGAAAAAACAGAGAATAACAAATGTTGGTGAAGATGTGGAGAAACTGAAACTCTTGTGCACTGTTGGTAGGAATGCAAATTGGCACAGACTGTGGAAAACAGTATGGCAGTTCCTCAAAAAATTAAAAAAGGAAATATTGATACTACATGATCCAGTAATTTCATTTCTTGTTATATGCCCAAAAGAATTGAAATCATGGTCTCAAAGACATTTCTACACCCATGTTCACAGCAGCGTCATTCACAATAGCTCAAACATGGAAGCAACCCAAGTTTCTACCAAGGGATGAATGGATAAGCAAAATGTGACACACACACACACAAACAAGAATATTACTGAGCCTTAAAAGGGAATGACATTTTAACACATGCTACAACATGGATAAACCTTGAGGACGTTATGTTGAGTGAAATAAGCCAGTCACACAAACAAAATAGTGTGTGACTCCATTTATATGAGGTACTTAGAGTAGTCAAAAATCACAGACACAGAAAGATTGTGGTTGCCAGGGGCAGGGCATGGTAGGGACATAGGGGGGTTATTGTATAATGGGTACAGAGCTTCAAATGATGAAGAGTTATAGAGAAGGCTGGTGGTGATGGCTACACGACATTATGACTCTATTTAATACCACTCAATGTATACTTTAAAATGGCTAAGATGACAAATTTTACACTATCTGCATTTTACCACACCCACAAAAAAAGATAACATGATGACCAATATATACAAATGTTCTTGGCAGCACTGTGAGAGTGAAAAATGTGAACAATTAAATGCTACAGACAATGGATGAATACAGTGTGAGACAGGAACATTTTTAATTTATTTTCTTCACTGTAAGGAACTTCAGCATATTTTTACTTTGAGCAGAGAAAAGGATAAAGTTATAAAACAAGCAGAATATAAGTGATGAAGGCACTTTCATGAAAAGCTATTTTCTAGATTCTGATGTCGGAACTGGCCACGCCCAGGGGCAAGACCTCTTCAACTAGGTGAAAAGAGAAGCTACAGATATGAGAGTCCAAATGAGTGTGGAAGGGCTGAAGATCAAGCAATGTGAGGATGCAGACTTTACTTTCAACATGAAAACTTGCTGACACGTTAGTGGTCACAGGCTGAGACATCTGTGGCTACACCTGGGGTAGCTCATGCAGGACACAGAGCTGACCAGAGGCATAAGGCAGATGTAGAGACCAGTTAGGGGAACTACTAGCATCCCGCAAGGAAAAGATGATGAGAGCTTGGACTCAGAATGCAGGGACAGATCTGATGGGAGGTGGTAGAAGTGACAGATTCAGGAGATGTACACGATGTAAAATGGACGGGATGTGGGAGGTGGCCAGATGTAGGGGCCGATGGAGGTGGAAGGGTGAGGAAGTCTCTGGGGCTGTATCCAGTCTCCAACCTGCTTGGACGGCAGGACCATGCACTCTAACTTGGGAGGAGAAGGAGTGAGCATCGTGACAGGTTCCTCGCCAGCCATGTTGACTGGGTGCCTCTGAGATATTCAGGTGGAGAAGGGCAGAGAGCAGAGGGCAGAGGCTCGGAACTGCCCCTCTGAGGGGCTGTCGACGGGCTGCACACAGACACTCGCAGGCTGGTGGGGCCGCCCGAGGGACTAGGAGGGAAAGAGCACGACTCTGCAGGGGCCCCATCACCACACACGGCGGCCCCAGTGCCCTCAGCAGCCCAGATGTGGGGCACAGCAGGACAAATGTCACCGTCAAGTTTTACCAAACAGGAGGAGTGGGGAGACATGCAACAAGGGAAGGCTTCTTGAGTGTCTGGACAGACAGGGTGGGAAAGGGGAGGCAGAGGAGAGCTGGAGAGGAGCTGGGAGAGGAAGGAAGGCCCTTTTCCTCAGAGGTCAGAGGGAAACGTGAGATGCATTACTCACTACAATACAGGGACATGAACGACACCAACGGCTTACTTCCCACGAGCCACTGACTGCGGCGCAGACGCCGTGCTAAGCGGTTTTATGCTTTAACGCGTTATGTGACCACGTCCCCAACAACCCGGGGACGGAGCAACTATCAGGAACAGACCGAGCGCAGCAGACCACACTCGCCAAACCATCTGCTCTTCTCCTTGGACACACGGCTCAGCCCCATCTCCCAGCCCCGTCCCCCGAGTGTGGCCAAGTGCCTAGTGCCTGTCGGCGGAAGCGGGGGGCTGGTGTTTGTGGGAGTCGGGGTGGCATCTTCCTGGCCCTCTCACTCTCCTCTGCCAGCTGCAGGAGGTCAGGACAACCTTCAAGCCACATGCTGACGGCAGAGCGGACCCGGGTCCCTGAACAGCTGTGTGCTGCACAGTCACACGGACCGGGTGTGACTCGGAAATAGTGCTTCCAGGGACATCCCTGGCGGTCCAGTGGTTAAGACTCCGAGCTTCCACTGCAGGGGTCACAGGTTCGACCCCTGGTCGGGGAACTAAGATCCTGCATGCTGCTAGGCGTGGCAAAAGAAAGAAAGAAAGAAAGAAATACAAAAAAAGAACAAGTGCTTCCATATGCTGAGCACCAAGATACTAGAGTCTGTCTGACATGGCAGCTAAGATTTAACTTGGTCAAACTTATATATACAAAGACACAACGAGATCCCAAAGTTCACTAGGGCCACAGAGCTGGTGATCGGTCGGCACCCAGGCTTGAAGCCCAGGCAGCTGGAGCCCAAGACACATCTCAGCTCATGCACCTCTATCCTCCAGGAGGACAGAGGGACCTGGGGTCAAAGGGTTCCGTGGCCTCCAGACCACCACAGAGGCCCGAACAAGACGCTTCCCCAAGGAACCAGGGCCAGCGGCCTCCCCCTGCAGGGTCTCCCAGCTGCCCACACCTTGGCTCCTACCTGGACAGGTGCTGCGGGAGAGGTCTTCCTTCACCGTCCACAGCTCCTGCCCCTGCTCCAGCTGGTAGATCAGCTCAGGTCTGGGAACAGGACACCCTGTTCATGGAGAAAGGAAGAAGACACTAGGATTTCTGTGAAAACAAAGAAAACCTCTCGATCTAGTGTGGGACTTCAGGATGTGGACAAGCCCTCAGAATGAAGCTGCTCCCATGCATACACAAAATGCTGAATTGTGACCTGGAAACCAAAGACATGCCACACTGCCATGGAGTTTTTATTCCTAAGTCAAAAACTAACATATAGTGTATAATCGTAGTAAAAGGACTGTGTTCAAGCAACTTAAATGCATTACATCATTTCAAAATTGAAATAAATTTATGGAGTAATTTAAACAACATATTTAAAATATTGACTCTTGGGAATTCCCTGGCGGTCCTGTGATTAGGACTCTGTGCTTCCACTGCAGGGGGCAATGGGTTCAATCCCTGCTGGGGAACTAAGATCCCGCAAGCTGCATGGTGCAGCCAAAAAAAAAAAAGAAAATTGACTCTTCATTCAAAACAAGTTATGTGTCTTCATTGATCTAGTTCTTTTTTTAGAACCCAAGCAAAGTTTTGTATTGTTCTTCCTATAGGCCACAGAGGATTCTATCCTAGGACTTCCTCACAGCATTCCCAGCAAGTACATATTGTGATCAGCACCATTTTTTAAAGAATTATAGTTCATTTACAACGTCACATTAGTTTCAGGTGTACAGCAAAGTGATTCAGTTATATATATGTATATACATGTGTGTGTATATATATTTATATATACACACACACACATACATATACATATTCTTTTTCAGATTCTTTTCCATTATAGGTTATTATAACATATTGAATATATATAGTTCCTTGTGCTATACGGTAGAACCTTGTTGTTTATCTATTTTATATATGGTAGTGTGTATCTGTTGATCCCAAACTCCTAATTTATCCCTCACACCCCACCCCCCAACTTTGGTTACCATAAGTTTGTGTTCTATGTCTGTGAGTAGCCCTATTTTATAGATAAAAACCATACAGAGGGCTTCCCTGGTGGCGCAGTGGTTGAGAATCTGCCTGCCGATGCAGGGGACACGGGTTCGAGCCCTGGTCTGGGAAGATCCCACATGCCGCGGAGCAACTGGGCCCGTGAGCCACAACTACTGAGCCTGCGCGTCTGGAGCCTGTGCTCCGCAACAAGAGAGGCCGCGATAGTGAGAGGCCCGCGCACCGCGATGAAGAGTGGCCCCCGCTTGCCGCAACTAGAGAAAGCCCTCGCACAGAAACAAAGACCCAACATAGCAATCAATCAATCAATAAAATAAATAGATCTTTAAAAAAAAAAAAAAAAAACCATACAGAAACCAACGCTCAGGCAGATAATGTGATTTGCCAAAGAGGCCAGAATTGGTGAATGGCTGAGCCAATATGGAGCCCAGGTCTGGCCATCTCTGCTCTGTGTGCTGTTTTACCACAAAGCTACACAACACTGTTCCAGAAGGTGCTGGATCCAGGCACGGGGATGATGAGACTCCTGAGGAGTAACAACGGTAGTGGCGGCAGCGAGCTTCTCAACTGCTAACCTGCACGTAACCTGGTCACACGAGGCACAGTTCTGACCCCTTCCCATAAGTTAGCCATGTACCCTTGCTACGGCCCCGGCAAGTAGATACCATCTTACCCCATTTTACCCACGAGCACCCCCAGGCACAGACAGCTTCAGTAATTTGCCCAGGACCACAAGGTTTTAAGGAGCAGAGTGGGGACTGAACATAAGGGTCTGGCTCCGGGCCCTGGGCTCCCCGGCACTACACTAAGGAGGACAGCAAACACCCCTAAGTGGGGCCAGCGTCCTGAGACCAAGTGCAGGGCAGCTGTGAGGCAGGGATGTGAGCACGAAGACTCACCTGCTGGGAACAGGGGCCGGGGCAGGGGCAGACTCAGGGACTCTAGACTTCAGCGTTTCATGAACTACTAGAAAATAATAAAATTGAGACTCCTACACAGTGGTGTATGGTCACATTGGACATTTATAGAAACATCAAATAACATCTACTTTCATCAATATTTCATAAAAGGACTGTTGCTTAAAATAAACCCACAGAGGACAGCTTCATCAATGAAGGTGTATGTTCTTGACTGTGTAAGTTCAGCTGTATGAGACTCAGTGCAGTAGCTGAGTTTTCCTGACTTCGCTAAGGACCAGGAGAGCATGAGAATCCAATGGGTGCCTGGAACAGGCCTGATATGCAGGCACTAATAGAACAGTGCCTGGAACAGGCCTGATATGCAGTCAGTCCTCCAATGACCAGAGTGAGCTGTGACTAGTATTAACATTAACATTTTTCTTAAAAGTGACCCACTTTTTATTTTTCTTACAGGCGTTCAAAAAGGGAATCCTGTTTAGCTCTGGTGAATGGGAAACAGAAACCCAGAGTCACTTGAGTCGATGGCAGGTCAACCTGAAAAGGCAGCAGTAAAATCCAAAGGGTGAGGTTAAGGCCAGTGAGCTCACGTTGCTGCTCAGGCACGGGGCTCCCTCTGCTGAAAACGGGAAATTAGCAATCGTGGGGGTGGGGGGAGGTGTTCAGTACTGAACCCAGATTTTCACTACATAATCAGGAGGCAGGAAAGACACAGAATAAAGGAATGGCTTCCTCAGGGTGTCTCTCAGTGCCCCTGGTGAAGTGTCCGTGAGCCTTCAGAAACAGGGTCTCTCAGCCTCTGTTCAACTGACATTCAGATCCAGGAAATTCTTTGTTGAGGAGAAGGGGAGGGAGTGTGTATGTCCTGTGCAGCATAAGGATGTGTAGAAGCATTCCAGGTCTCCACTCAACAGATGCTTGTAGCATCTACATCCCAGTTGGGACAACCCAAATGTCTCCAGACGTTGTCATGCGTCCCCTGGGGGACAACATCATCCTTGGATGAGAACCACTGGCTTACAAGGATATAAACAGGGTGACGGGAAAAAGCGACTGTGACAGGGGAGGGGCCTCCAAGAGATTTCGTGACCAGGAAACAGCTGGTGAGGAGGTGGTGACTGTGCTGAGAAGGGGCAGCCACGTGAGAGGCCCAAGCACAGCCACACCCACACCCACCAGGCACAGAGAAGAGCAACTGCAGAGGCCCGAGGCAAGTATGCTGAGTATGTGCACAGGAAACAGCAAGACACCAGCGTGATCAGAGCAGACCGAGCTCGGGGAAAGCGTGGGGAGGAGAGTGAAGGGTCAGCAGGGCCAGATAGTGGACCTTTTTATTTTTAAAATTTTGTTATAAAATATCTAAATATGTCAAACGTTTCCTAATTTTGTGTAACACAGAATACAATCCCAATTCTCTAAAAACAGGCATGTCTTACCCTAAGCCCTGGATTTACAGCTCTCCTTTCCCTCAAACTGAGAGGTCTAAGGTGATTATCCTCAGGCTGCTGTTTCTCCACCTTGGCTCTCTTGCCCTTGTGGGCGGGATCATCCTGTGTTGAATGGGGCTGTCTTGTCCAGCCTCAGGTACTAAGCAGCATCTCTGGACTCTAGCCTGCTAGATGCCGGGACCACCCACACCCCAGGTGTGACAGTCACACGTGGCTGCAGACTTCCAAGTGTCTCCTGGGGACAAAACCGCCAAGTACTGAGAAGCACTACTCTCTCAGCTTCTCTTTCTTGGACTAGCAGAGGATCTTGGCCAGGACTCAGGGAACGAGAAACGATCATGAAGGCACAGGAGAACAGAAAAGCCCCATAACCGAGATCCTGTGGTTTACAACAATACCTGTTGGCACTGAAGGCAAAGACCTCCCGAGGCCCCACCTGCCTCACCCTCTTCCTGGAGACCCTCCCATCACTCACAGCCCTGTGGACTGGCTTGCAGGGGACACTTGAGCCAACCAGCCCCACCCAGTCAGCTCCCGGTCTGGAATGTGAAATAAGAACCTCAGACAGAGGCCAGTCTGTGCTGGGCACTGGGGTAGAGGCTCAGGTGGCCACTCCTGCCTCAGGGACAACCCCCTAGAGCCCAGCAGTAGAGAAAGAAAAAGAAACAATGTTAAGTATGCAAAGAAGTAGAAACAAGGTATCTGGGGGCCACAGAGAGCAGGGACTGGGGTGGCCACTCCTGTCACAAACTTGCTGAGGCGCAAAAGCCATTTGGAAAAGACAGGGACGTGAACAAAGCCAGAGGGAAAACCAGGACAGGAGATCCAGAAGTCAGGGCATAATCCTGGTGGTTCCCAGTTCCTACATCAGTCCATCATACGGCCCAACAAGAAATTCTGCCTTTGGGTTCTGCAAAACACCCCTGTTTCCTTCCATCATTTTCTAGGAGCCAAAAAGGAACTTTATTCAAAGAGACACAGGGATAGCAGGCAGGGAGAGATGAATCTCAAACATGACTGAAGCTGTGAGGAAGGGGGAGGGAGGGCTCCTGAGGCCTTCTTGACCAGCCAAGACGGAGCCAGAGTTTGGGATAAAGGAGATGGCAGGTCCTCTGCATGGCAGAGTGGCAAGGCCTTACCCAGAGACACCAGGAGCCCGCAGTTTTCTAGCATCACCTCCTGGTACAGGGTCCTCTGAGCCGGGTCCAGCTGCCCCCACTCCTCCCGGGTAAAAGTCACGGCCACATCATCGAAGGTCACAGACACCTGGAATGTCAAACAGAGATAGTAGCATTAGCCTTGGGATGGTTGGATGGGATCAGAGCCTGTCTCTGCATCGCTGGTAAAGGTGCAGCAAGATCAAGGTCCTAATCACTGGGCACTTCCTCTGCACTGGGCTGAAGGGGAGGTGGACAATGCTTTGGACATAATACGATACAGCCATACTTTGGAGATATTGGGGGTTTGGTTCCAGACTACTCCAATAAAGCCAGTCACATGATTTTTTTGGTCTCCAGGAGCATATAAAAGTTATGTTTACACTATACTGCAGTCTATTAAGTGGGCCATAGCATTACGTCTAAAAAAATAATGTAGACACCTTAATTAAAAATTACTTTAGGGACTTGCCTGGTGGCGCAGTGGTTAAGAATCCACCTGCCAAAGCAGGGGACGCAGGTTTGATCCCTGGTCTGGGAAGACCCCACATGCCGCGGAGCAACTAAGCCCGTGCGCCACAACTACTGAGCCTGCGCTCTAGAGCCTGCGAGCCACAACTACTGAAGCCTGCGCGCCTAGAGCCCGTGCTCCGCAACAAGAGAAGCCACCGCAATGAGGAGCCCGCGCACTGCACCGAAGAGTAGCCCCCGCTCGCCGCGACTAGAGAAAGCCCGTGCGCAGCAACGAAGACCCAACGCAGCCAAAAAATTAAAAATAAAAAAAAAAAAAGTACTTTATTGCCACCTACTGTATAGCACAGGGAACTCTACCCAATGCTCTGTGGTGACCTAAATGAGAAGGAAATCCAAAAAAAAGGGGATATATGTATACATATAGCTGAATCACTTTGCTGTACAGTATAAAGTAACACAATATTGTAAAGCAACTATACTCCAATAAAAATAAAATTTTAAAAAAGGAATAAACTGAAAAGCAAGAAGGAAAAAAATTTTTTTAAAAAGTACTTTATTGCTAAAAAATGCTACCCATCATCTTGAGCCTTCAATGAGCTGTAATCTTTTTGCGGGTGGAGAGTCTGAACTATTGTGAGAACTACCAAAATGTGACACAGAGACACGAGGTAAGTGAATGATGAAACGCTTGCTGGACGCAGGGTTGCCACAAAACTTCAATCCATAAAAACACAGTATCTATGAAGCACAATAAAGCGAGGTATGCCTATAGTGTAAGAGAGGGGAGCCTCCTATGCAGGAGCCATTGGAAAATGACACAAGTCAATGGAAATGACATTGGAACTGTGCGATGCAGACAGAAAGGACGCTAGGATGTCAGAGGATTGAGTAAGTGATGATAATAATAATATCAATAACATTAACAACAGCAGTACCTGAGCTTCACTGGTCCTACTACCTGCTGGTCCCCAGGCTGAGTGCTTTATGTTATGTCTAAAAGCAACTAAGTCCTTAGCTCTTAAGCCATCGTTTTCACCAGTATCTCCTGACTAAACACACTCCATATAGAGTTTTCCTTGTTAATGTTACTTCCACCACCATATTCTATACATTCTCCTCAATGCGAAATGTCCAGCAGATGCAGGACCACATCCCTATGTGACCAGAACCACTAAGTAAATATAAAAAATCCAGCCACTCCACTCTCAGATGAACAGTCCCACCAATGCAGATCTATCATTTAAATGCTCCAAGTCATCGCCTCATGGTTTTTCACCTGCACGTTCAGTGCTCACATCTCTCTGCTTTCTAGCTTCATCCTATTAGCTTTCTTGAGTTAATATTTCAATTAAAGACCTGGAAATTCCTAATAAATTGACTGGTTCATACATAGGAACCCTGCAATATTACTCATTTCTGGTACTGGAAAAATTCATATTACTGGGCACATTTTGGGCAGGTAGATAAGGATAGAAAAATTAACTAGGGCTTCAACATTGACTACCAGATGATATACGTTTAATTAATTAAAACTCTCCGGCAGGTAATCCTACAGCATCCTCTATGATTGTTTAAGGGCGCACATATGGATGGCTTTCTCTGGTTGGTTTTAAGTTGGAAGTGGGGACAAGGATTAGGGAAAGGGTCAATTATTAATCAAGTCCTGGCCATTTGGGGCCGATGTTACAGAAGTCACTGTTTCTCTTCCTGGACTGTCTCTAGAGATAGGAATCTGGCTTCTGGCAAGTCTGACTTAGACCGGGCTGGACTCCTGGGTTGTTGATTGTAGATAAGGGACTGGATTCCGGGGCAGGTTGTTTGTCAAAGTTCTATTTTTATACGCGGTCTATTTTCCATTTGTATATTCAGTCTCGCATGTTCTAAGACTGGAGATAAAGTCAGTGACGAGCCAGCTCCACTGGTCGTACACAAACACAACGGCAAAGAGTAATCTAGCGCCTCTCTTGACTTCCACCCTGCTCAGGAGCCCTCTCCGAACCAGCAGAGAAGCAGCAAGGCCAGAAACATGGTCCACTCACCCGCGTCGGGTCCATCCACGCTGCCGCCATCATGGGACCCTGAGGAGAGAGCGGGGCCCGGAGAGGCGGCGACAGAGGCGGGTACCGCGGGCTCAGCCGACCGCCACCCGTTCCCTGCCCTGGGCTGGGTGGCCGATCGCGCGGAGGCCCACCGCTCGCTCAAATGCGCGGAGGGGAGCCCTAGCCTCCTTTCTGCTCATTTGCGAAGAGCCACACTAGAAGCGGCCACAGAACAGCTATCCCCTCCCCACAGCTGGCGTGGACGGAGCAGTCGCGCGCAAATGACATCTGCAGCCAATGGGGTCGGAAGTCCCGCCCCTGCGCAGGAAATGCCCCCGCCCTGGGCCGTCATTGGTCCAGCGCCTACCACAGCGCGCGGTGCACAGCCTTCTGGGTAATGTAGTTTTTTCTTAACAAATAACCGGCCGCGGAGCGCGTTCCAGAGCCGGTATTCCTCCATGTAAACGACTTAGGAGGCCCAGGGGTACTTCCCTGGCGGTCCAGTGACTAGGACTCCGCGCTTCCACTGCCCGGGACCTGGGTTCGATCCCTGGTGGGGGAATTAATATCCCACAAGCTGCAAGGCACGGCAAATAAAAAAAGACTTAGGAGACCCAGAGCCTCGAATCAGACCCGCCTCTTCACAGGGGACACAACTTGGGGGAACCAAGGAGCACTGAAGGTGCAGGTGAAAAAACTATGAGCCAATGTCCTGGAGCATTTTTTTTTTTTTTGGCTGCACACAGTGAAAGCGCGGAGTTTCAACCACTGGCCCGCCAGGGAATTCCCTTGGAGCATTTAAATGATAGATCTGCAATGGTAGGGCTGTTCATCTGAGAGTAGAGTGGCTGAATAGCTTGTATTTACTTAGTGGTTCTGGTCATATAGGAATGTGGTCCTGCATCTGCTGGACATTTCACATTGAGGAGAATGTATAGAATATGGTGGTGGAAGTAACATTAACAGGGTAAACTCTATATGGAGTGTTTTTAGTCAGGAGACACAGTGGTGAAAAAGATGCCCGAAATGATCAGAAAACATGTTTGAGCTCCTCGCTGAGTAGTCTGGATGTTTACTCTGGTGCAGTCAAGCTTATTGTAAATGAAGGGAGCAGCTGCCACATAAAACTGCAACAGAAGGATGTAGGGGAATGTTGGAAGAAAACTCCCAAAATTGCTGCAAGCAGAGCACATGATTTCAGAAGAGGTTGAAGATACATTTATTATCAGGGATGATTTATCCTGACGCAATAATATGACAACACCGCGTAAGTGCTAGTGAATTCATTTGAGAATTGGATGGCATTGATGTGCAGTGAAACATTCTATCTTGAAGATGGCACCATGTTGGATGTCAGTATAAAGAGAATGGACCTCTGGACTGATTAGTGTCCTGTTTTACAAATGACATACTCCTGAAAACATGGGGAAAGTGAGTTGAGTCTAGGAGCCACTGGGATAGGTGGTAGGTTATGCACCACCAGGGTGGTTATTTGCATAAAGTAGTAACTTGTTTTCAAGAAGAGTCGTTAAGTCACAATACCTGCGGCCCAGGAAGGGCATCATTTTGGGCTGCTCGCATGGGAAACAGTTTCTACAAGAAATAAAGATTCTAGGGACTTCCCTGGTAAGACTCTGTGCTGCCACTGCAGGGGGCGTGGGTTCAATCCCTCGTCGGGGAACTAAGATCCCGCATGCTGTGTGGTGTGACCAAACATAAATAAATAAATAAATAAATAAATAAATAAATAAATAAAATAAAGATTCTACTCAATCACACACCAACTCATGCAACTATAAAGACCTGGTACAAAATGATTCAGCTTTTATTAATTAGCAAGATGCATCTTAAAAGAGAAGAAACAAAAGACAGTAGATACCAGAGCCAGGGGTGCTCCATGAGCAATCACAAAGGATTAGGGGTATACAGGGCTCAGGAAACCATTTGAGCAGATGGGGGCAGCACCCTCCGAGAGTGGGCCCGGACCCATGGGTGCTCCAAGATCTGGACCAAGGGCAACCGCTCCGAGGGCTGGTATCTGAGAAGCTTGGAGATCAAGTCCTGAGCCCCCAAAGGCATTGATGGGGGAAACCTTACATCTACCTGATGAGGCCAGAGAAGAAAGGGAAGTATGGTTAATTTCCTTGGTCCATTCAAGGCACTGTTCGGGATCTTAGCAGACAAGCTTTGTGTGTGCCCTGGGCTCCGCAGGCCCACCAGCCCCTACTGACTAGCTCCCGCATGAATGCCCAGAGTGTGGCCTTCCCACCTTGAGGATGCGTCTGTAGGTCTCATTATGGGAGGGGCTCTCAAAGGGCGGATTTCCCACCAGCAGCTCGTAGCAGAGCACCCCAATGCACCATAGATCCACCTTCTCATTGTATGTTCTCCCCTCAATCATTTCTGGGGGCAAGTAGTCCAGTGTCCCACACATTGTCCTTCTCCTAGAGGGCAGAGAAAGGAGCACTAAGCAGAGGATCAGTACAAGGGAAACTCCTTCCCCAGCTTTCAATGAGACAGGAGACCCTAGGAAGTCCTGGCAGCCCTCTCCCAGGCACAGGAATTTGGAAACACCAAATTTTAATACAGATCAAGGTTTGAAGAAGGCAAGTACTGGGATCCACCAACTCCGTATTTTAGAACTTTTTTTTTTTTTTGGAGGTGCTGCACGTCATGCCGGATCTTAGTTCCCCAACCAGGGATCAAACCCGTGCCCCCTGCAGTCGAAGCACAGAGTCTTAACCACTGGACCACCAGGGAAGTCCCTCCATATTTTAGAATTCTGCATACAATTATTTAGCTCACGATCCAGGAAATTTTCACAAGGAAGATTTGGAACAAACTGATGGTACAACAAGAGGGACGAAGTAAATTAATTATGGTTTATTCATACAGTAAAATTCCTGGAATTATGGAGCAATGGTTCGTAATTTATTTACATGGAAAGTTATTGGTAAAGTTATATGTTAACAGAGATTTAATCTCTGTTAAATGGTTGAACCACATTCTTTCAGTCTACAAATACACATTAAATATAGGCATTTGAAAAAAGGTAGTATTTAAATACAAACCTAGGCTTGTATCTGGATCTTACGTGTGAAATAAATCAAACTGGATCATTCTTAACTGGCACCCAGGGTGCCACCACCTGACCTACCTTAGAGAGGGGGTGTGCACAGACCAGCCAAAGTCTGCAATCTTCACCTCACCCCTGAACCCCAGCAGCAGGTTCTCCGGCTTAATATCCCTATGAATCACCTTCTTTTCATGGCAGTAGGTCAGAGCATCTGCCAACTCCTCCATTACCTGTGTGAGCAAAGAAAAAGTAGTCTGGAAATGGAGCTGGCCATGGGATGATTATTGCTGTGATTTCCCATCTGGAGCCCCCCCAAAATCTCTTGCTTCCTATTTCTAGGTCAGTTCCAGTCATTTATTCAGTGAACTCCCGTAGAGCCTTTCATGTTTCTTTCCATAAGGTAGTGCACTTAGATTCTGTTGCTTACAACCAAAGAATCCAAACTTACACACACAATTTATTAATATTCTGGGGGTAATTAGGGTATCCAAATGTGAAGTTGTAGGATATAAGAGTCATTATATAAAATTTATAGATTGAAATTCAGAAATAAAAAAGCAATCTGGATATTCATGACCGCCACAAGCAGTGACCCCCATCAGCCCATAGTAAACTCATGAACCCGAGCCCTCAGCCTCCCACCTCACCGTGGCTGTACGCTGTTCGTCTAATGTGTGGCTCTTTTGCAGCTCCTTGTAGAGCTCACCCCTTGGAGCATATTCTAGAATCAGGTACATCCGGCGTGCATCATGGAAGTAGTTGTACAGGCGTAGGATATTGGGGTGTCTGCGCAACAGAAGGAGGACGTGTCAAGACTCCTCCCTGAGGCCCAATTCATGATGCTATTACAAGTGACTGGTCACACAAGGGGCAAATTGTGCTGGGACCAGAATAGTAACAGCATGATCTGGAAGTTTGTGAGGGGAAAATGAAACAGGCATCAAGATTCTGATGTCTGACACAGGGAGCTTTACATGGTGTAACTGGAATGAACTGCAGAGAAAAAAAATCTTCGTAAAGCAATTATACTCCAATAAGGAGGTTAAAAAAAAAAATCTTCGAGGTGAAAGCAAAGGGCCTATTTGGGGGTAGTATTGGGGGAAATGCTGAGTTCAGATGTCGGAGATGGAAGAGGAAACAGGAACAAGAGAAAAAAAGAACCGGTAACAGGAATCTCATACAGAGACTGTCCTTACTGTAGATGTGCCTGGATTTCAATTTCTCTGCGCAGCTGGTGTTCCAGTCCTTCCTTCTCTATCTGGGACTTGAAGAGGACTTTCAGGGCCACAATGAAATGGCTTTCCTTGAGCCGAGCCAGGTACACATTCCCAAATTTTCCCTTGCCGAGAGGACGCCCGATTTCAAAATCATCAATTGTGAGGCGCCGCCTGATAGGAGAGAAGGAAAAGAGCCTCCGTTTCGGAGGTGGGTGGAGAGTCAGGGAAACTTCATGCTCGCCTTCCTCTTTCACTTTACCCTCCCTGGGCCCCTTTCCCTTCTCAAGGGCCCTGTCAGGGTGTTTGGTCAATAACTGTCAGTCCCACGAGGCAACCTTCACACGTGGAGCTTGCTCTTCATCCCTCGGTCCCACTCCCCTTCCTTTTTCAGATACAAAACAAAGGCGCTCACATGGTTGGGATGCTGGGCATCGTTTGACCTGCTACAGCTACTGAAAAAAGAAAAGAGACGTCAATACTTTCTTCTGTGCACACCCACCCCCAACAACTGACACCAGGCCTTTCTTCTAAACCCTCTTTCTCTGGTCCTGGTACTTATCCCTTTCACCTGCGGGCTGAACACTGCCCGACTTCATCACAGCTTTCGGGTGGCTCACTAGACGAGATGGTGGTGAGGAGGACGCCTTCCTGAGCCCTGCGGAGCTGGGTGTCCAGGAAGGAGGTAGCCCTCAGGCTGGGGCTCTTCCAGTCCCGACCTGCTCCCACGCAGCCTCGGGGCAGTCACTGGGCGGACACCGCCTGCGGGTTCCGCTGAGGCTCACTTGCGCCCTGATCCACTACTGAATTAGAGAAGATCCTGGACAACGCGGGCCAGGCCCTTTATACTAAGTGCTCTGGCCCCATTGGCTGAGCGGGTAGTTCCTGGTTGACTCCCACTGGTTGAAATGTCTGAGGCTTAGGCAGCGTGCCCAATAGAAGAGACAGGAATGAGAGCTTCCGCCCGTGGTTGGGGGGCGGGACTGAAGGCGCTGGGCCAATGAGAGGGCAGGGCGCGGAGACAGGAAGGCGGGAGCCGGGGCAGAAAGACACGAGAGGAGGGAGCGCCAGAAACCGGAAGGGGAGAGAGGGTGGAGGGGTGAGGAGAGCCTGTAATGCAAAAAGCCTGAATGAATGAGCAAACATATAAATCCGTGACTCAGTGACTGCTTTAACGAACTCAGTGACGTGACGCAGGGGTGACTGAATATAAACCAACCGCAGGAAGCTGCCGGGGTACGTTGTGCAGTTGTTAAACTCCAGAACCACGTGCAGCCCAACTGGCCCCAGCTTGAAGGGCGTGCCCTGTTCAGGCCGCTCCCCAGGGTCCTCCTCAGTCACTCGCTTATGTGAGGGTCACCACTGTGGAGATCCCCGAAATTTGTGCCTCTGTCCCCCAATACACCTGCCTCCCCCAGCCCAGGACTGCCCGGGCCACTTGGAGTGGGGGCACGGACCACAGCTGCATTCAGCCCTCCTGTCTCATGTACTTACTACAGCACAGCTGATCCTTGAACAAGGGGGCTGGGCGGGGGAGTGGTATTTAAGGGCGCTGACCTTCAACATATAACTTATGGTTGGCCCTCAGTGTTAGCACCAGGGTTTTTGGACTCCCTAATCAATAGAAATTGATAAGAGGCCTGAGGAGAAATTCAGGTAAGGATTTATTGGGACTCCTGCAGCAGGAGGGAGAAAACAAGTAGCAGGTTCCCTGGCTCGCTCCCTGAAGGGGGGCAGGCTGGGCCCTTAAACGCGGTGAGCCCAGGGGTGGGGCTGGAGGGGTGGCTTAGGTAATCTGCCCACCCCCTTGGTGGTGCTGTGTGCAGGGGGCATGCACAGTACCCTGGTTTTGCTCCCAGTACCCTGTTTTTGCTCCTGGTACCCTGCTTCTGTTCCCAGCTCCTCAGAAGTGGCAGTTGGGTTTTTGGTCTTTTTGTATCTTGTTGCTCATAATTTGCCCCAGTTGCACATGCATGCAGTTATTTTTAGTCCCTTATAGTTTCATTGTATTTTGTTACTGGAGGAGATGTTTGTCCAGGTGCAAGCACTGCAGCAAAGGGTCCCACGTCCCAGCCTGTCTTATCAGTATTTGAGATTCCTCCATATCTGCGGGTCTGCATCCAGGGAGGGGTTCAACCAACCCCAAGTGGTGCAGTGTTATAGCATTTACTATTGAAAAAACCCTGCCTTAAGTGGACCTAGGCAGTTCAACCCCTGTTGTTCAAGGGTCAAGTGTATTTGTTGGACCCAGTAATCAGTTTGCATTTTGGGTCTCAAATAGTAAAATCATCCCCCATATTTATTTGTTTGGCATACACAGAAATTTCAAAAACATTTGCAATTGAATTCTTTTAGACAGGTAATAGGGTGAATTGGTGGGGAAATTTAAAAAGGAAAAAATCTCCTCCCAACCCAGAAAAACCTCTCCAAAAAGATAGTAGAGAAATAAAATAGTTTAATATTGTATAAGCATTAAACCAGAATGTGATGCACAGCACAGTTGCTAAGAGATTGCAAAGAATAAAACTCACCCTTTCATATAGCCAAACAGACACAACACATTACATACATTTTCAAACAAACAATAATTAGTTCTCAAGTACTGACAGCACCATTTGTTACACATAGTTCATCCTAAATTTACCTGGTAATTGGGGTGACTATCTGCTGTTACATTGGCTTTCTAGAAGGGAAAACTAACTTCTCAATTCTTTATGACAGGGGAAGTTTTGCTACTTGGAGCAAGGTGCCTGTCAAAGTTAGGCTCCTACCCTCCCACAGAAGCTGGGATGTAGGGATGCTATCTCCTTTGATGTCTTCATTTCAAAGAGATGGATTCCTAGGTCTTTGAGAAAGACATTCCTGGGTTCGGAGTGTATTGGGGTGTTTGTGGAAAAGCAAGGCTAGTGTGGCTTAGAGCTGCATCTTCAGGGGTTAGAGTGGTACGAGGTAAGTTGGAGAGATAAAGGGAGGCAAATTGTGTAGAACTTTGTCAGCCATAGTAATGAGGTTCTAATATGCACCTGAACGTGTTCTAAAATGTACCTGTGGGGGACTTCCCTGGTGGTCCAGTGGTTAGGACTCTGCGCTTTCATTGCTGAGGGCCTGGGTTCAATCCCTGGCTGGGGAACTAAGATCCCACAAGCCGTGCAGTGTGGCAAAAAGAAAGAAAAAAATAAGGACTTGCCCTTGACCAGCTCCAGGAAGACCACTTCTGAGTCCTTGGAATATCTTGACTAGTGAGAGTGATTTTTATGCTTACACCTGTAGGTCCCACTGTATTATTATGACCAGATAATTTATGCTAACAATGTGACTCATGATGAAGGGTGGGCTTTGTATTGCCTGAGGCAGCACTGCATCTTTGCCTTCTGCGGATCCTGAGTATCCATGGTAGGTCACTTAGGCGCTGCGAGCCTCAGTAAAGGAATCTGTGGACTCTGAAGCTTGGGTGACCTTCCCTTGTTGGCGATAACTGAACATGTTGTCACACATCTTTGCTGAAAAGTTGAGTCCCTGTGAACTGCACAGGGAGGGATCACCTGGAAGGGGTGCTTGGTTTCTCCCGGACTTTATTACACGTGCCTTTTCCCTTTGGTGATCTCGGTCTGTGTCTTTTTGTTGTAATAAACTGTCATCATGAGTATCACAGCTCTTCTGAGTCTAGTGAATTCTCTTAGCAAACCACCAAGCCTGAAGGTGGTCTTGGGCAGCGAAGAACCATGAAAGTTTCCCTGAAAGAGAAAAGTTATGACCTAGATGGGTATTCTGGTAAAGGCTTCCCTAAGGGAAGTGCTATTTGAGGTGAGATGTGAAGGATAAGCACTCACTCACTAGCCAAAGTGGGTAAGGAAGAGCCCTACAGCAGGTGGGGAAATGAAAAGAAACGGAAACAGGAAGTGAAGAGAGAAGAGCAGTCAGACACGTGCAAGAGAAAAGGCAGTAAATTAGGCACATCCCTTACCAGGTAAGGCCCCATGGACGGGCTCTGTTAAGGATTTGGTTTTTATCCCAAGAGTTAAGGGAAGTCATGAAACACTTTAAGAGTGTGTGTGTTGGGAAGGTAGCAGGGAGTGAGATGCATCATCTAATCTGAGTTGCATCTCTGGTTTCACTGTGGAGAATGGATTGGAGAGGAAACATGGGTAAAACAAGACCTAATTACTAAACAGAATTAGAGGTGATAGATGATGGTATTATGCTCTAGGAAGGAAGTGGTGGATTACAGAGAAGAGGATAGACTTGAGAGGCATTAAAGAGGCAAAACTGGCAACTTTGCATGTAGGAGATGAGGAAACAGAGGTAACCAGGCTGAGTAAGGGAGTTTTTTTTTTTTGGCCGTGCTGCATGGCATGTGGAATCTTAGTTCCTCAACCAGGGATCAAACCTGTGCCCTCTGCAGTGGAAACCTGGAGTCTTAACCACTGGCCCGCCAGGGAAGTCCCCTGGGATTTCTATCCTCGGTAACCAAACAGTGCTATGTAGTGTAGAGGCAAGACTAAAAGTGGATCAGGGGCTTCCCTGGTGACGCAGTGGTTAAGAATCCGCCTGCCAATGCAGGGGACACGGGTTCGAGCCCTGGTCCGGGAAGATCCCACATGCCACCGAGCAACTAAGCCCGTGTGCCACAACTACTGAGCCTGCGCTCTAGAGCCCGCGAGCCACAACTACTGAAGCCCGCATGCCTAGAGCCCGTGCTCCACAGCAAGAGAAGCCACCGCAATGAGAAGCCCGCGCACCGCAACAAAGAGTAGCCCCCGCTCGCTGCAACTAGAGAAAGCCCACGCGCAGCAACAAAGACCCAACGCAGCCAAAAATAAAAATAAATTTAAAAACTTAATATTTGACAAAAAATTTAAAAAAATAAAGACATGGCCTTATCTCATTCTTTAAAATAAAAGTGGATCAGAATCAGGGAGAAGTGGGAGCCATTTTAGGAATCTTTAAAAAGTCAAGTGGAGAATGAGACATCTTTGAAACATCCAAGTGGGGACAATAAGAAGACAATCAGGGGTTCAGGTCTAGAGCGCCAATAAGTCAGGACTGGGAAAATAAATTTCAATTTGTTCAAAGTAAAGAAGATAACTGAAGCCAAGGGTGCAGATGAAAGACCACAGAGTGAGAAAAAGGCCTGTGAAAAGTATTTAGAAATTTCAAAACTGAATGGGTGACTAGAAGTGGATGAGTTAGCAAGTTAGAAAAAAAGAGGGAGAGAGAAACCCAGGAGAGTGATGTTACAGAACCAAAGAAAAAGAGTATTTCAAGAATGGAGTGGTCAACGGGGTCAAGTTCAGTCTCAAGAAAGACAAGGGCTTGAATTTTATAAACATGGGAGTCACCACCGACCTTGGCCAGAGTGGTGTAGAGGGTGGGACTGTAGCAAGGAGGTTCACAAGGTAGGGAGGCTTGGGAAGTGGAGGAAAATAGAGGAAGAGGTAATGGTGAAGTGCAATAATCGCAAGGAAAGGAAAATAGGTCCAAGGGGACTCCTCAGTTAAAGGGAGAGGGAGGAATAAAGAAGTGAGATGTGGGACAGAGAGTGGTGCCTGACACTCAAGGCAATGTGTGAGGACAAATCAGAAAGGGTGAAGGACAAAAGAACAGGCAGATGAGAAACAGGCTTTAGGCAGCTGAGATCACAGGCACGACAAACGTTGGGCAGACTCTATGATGGGGAAAATGTTGACGATTGCTTAAGTGTGATTCCAGGTTTCAAGGAGAGAGAAAGTGAGAAGAGAGCACATCAAATGTGTACGAAGATTTATACCTAAAATCAAGAGCATGAAATGGAACTAGAATGAGCAATAATAAGCAGAGAGGTTGAAAGATGACGTGGCTACAGATGCCATAAGGGACAAGGGAGGAAAGTGATGAGGATGCCTGTTAACCAGAAGGTGATCAAGAAAACAAATGGCGTAGCAGGACTCGGGAGACAGTACACAGAAAGGCGTTTCTTCCTTCACGTCTCAGAAAGTTGGAGAAATCATACAGGGAGACTATCTGAATTTGTCATTAATGAATTTGTGGCCCCCAGTTAGTCACGCTTGGTCATTGTCTGAAGTGTGTGACTTTGAGAAGGGAATCTGGAACCATCTTTCTAAAAGACAAACACCGGGGGGGAGGTAAGTGGCATCTTACTAACACCTTGGCCTGTCGAATACCTGCTTTCTACTTGCTCACCTGGACAGCCTCTCCTTGGCATTGTTCTTTCCTCTGTCCATGACACTCCACACCGTTCCAATTTAAAGATTGCATCTGGCTGGGTGCACTGACACCCTGGTTTCTGGAAATGCCTGATTTGCTTTGTTATATTCGTAGTATTTATCCTCTCGTTAATGCTTTCAGGCATTGTTTTAAAATGTAGGATTTAGTATCCTGATATGAGGCCAACAGATGATTGCCGTTGAAGAAATACAGTTCTGTAAGATGAGGTCACGCCATGCTCCACAGGGTCACATGGGGACGCACTAGAGTGGAGTCAGAGGCAAAAGGATGGAGGCGGAAGTGTAGGCAAAGACTGTGTTGTCATTTTCACTGGGAGCAGTGGGCCAGGTGAAGCCAGCAGGCTAAGTAGGTTTAGGATTAGCTAGTTGGGATAATTTCAGCACAGTTCAGAGTGCAGGGGCTGTCCTTAGTTTCCTGGGATCTAGGGAAGGGTCTTGAAGCATGAGAACTTGATAAAGGCAGTAGTTGTGGGGTCTGGGCTCTGGAATGGCTGGTTTGCATTTGAAAGGCACACCCAGTGGGGAAAATTATCTGGAGGAATCAGCTAGCTCTAGGAGGCAGTCTCTACAGGATCAGCAAGGTCCCAAATGTTAGAACTTCAGAATAAAAACACATACTTTAACACATGGATATCCAAAACAAAGGGAAGGAGGAGAGTGGCCAGGAATTTTCTAAAAAGTCTTCCAGCAGGTAAGAACCAGGTCAGGAAGTACGAACAGGAAGTCAGACCACAGGGCCCATGGCACTGACACTGCTCTGAGGGAGGCAAAGTTGCCCATTTACCATTTAGACCTTTAACTGTGAGCTGTGTAACCTACCTGTGAGCAGATTACAAATCTTTAACCCTAAACTCTTAAGGATGACGTCATTGAGCACTCCAGAGCCGCTCCCCACCCCCACCCCATCCCTCCACCCCCACCCCATCCCACAACTGAGACAGGAAAGGTCATCTGCAGGCCAGAGTGTGAGTACAAAGGGGAGAGGCACATACTCCCAGAGACCAGATTCCTGTAGGGGTCCAGCACCATGTCTCCAGCAAGGGCCCTCCCCGCTGGAGCCACCAGCTCCCACTCTCTCCAAGTGAAACTCACACATAGATCATGAACGCGACTAAGCCTGAAACGAAGTCTTTAATTAAATCTTGTCAGGTGCATTGAATGATGCACATATTCCTTATTTCTTTGTTGAAGACAGAGGCAAACAGCATCAATAGCAGGAACAAAGAGACAAGAAATTGTTGACTTACGTGCTATAGGGACACACAACGTTGATCTGGCATTTACATCTTTATAGATAAGGGTAAGCAAGCAGTGGGTGTATTTGCAAGTCAGACCACTTGAAGCCATGTATCTGTATATATATACACACAGAAATACATATATATTAGGTCTATACACATTTATATACATATATATGGCCTCAAGTGGTGTACATACATACACACACATATACATACATGTATTAATATTGGGAAGAGATAAGGTCCGTTGTCACCATACTGCCTCTGTACTTTGTCATCACTAAATTAAATCCTGGCTAGTTTAAGTTCTACTTTGGCTGATTTTTTTTTTTTTTTTTAACAATTTCACCTCAGAGTTATGACTCACTTTTTGTTGTAGGAAACTGTATTTGCTTAATGTTTGTTACAGAAGTCTGAATTAATCAGCATCTTAGTACCATTTAAGTCACTATGAAGACATAACACAGCAGGCCTGAGACTGCTATTCTCTTGAGCTTGCAAGGTTCACCTCTGCAAGGGCTGGGGTTTGGGACCTTAGATTTCGGGAGATTTCCCATTATTCCCACAAATGACAAGTGGCTCAGTGTGCCCAAGTTTTTTTGTTTAACTGTGTGGCTTAATGCCGAAGATCTTTCTATCCTTCTAGAGGTCTAGAATTTGGTATGTGCTAGAGTGTCCCCAAGAAACCCTGGGCACTGGGTCTGTAAGTAGCTTCCCCAGTAGACATTTCAATCTATTGCTGTTAACTCCTTGATGGAGCTTAAATTAGGCCCATCCTGTGTGACTTCCCTGAGACAGGACCATTGCAGATTGTCCCTGGTTTCCTCTGGACTTCAGTCCTTGTGCCTTTTCCCTTGGCTGAGTTTGCTTTGCACCGTTTTGGTGTAATAAAGCACAGCTGTTGAGTGTAACAATATGCTGAGTACTGTGAGTCAGCAAATCACTGAAACTGAGGGTGGTCTTTGATGATCCAAAACAATCATTCATTATGACTACGATCTGGCCATAAAAGCTTGTGTAGATTTTCTTCAAGGTCAACATATGTTCTATACGGTGCCAACTATATACACAGCTTCGTGTAAACACTGTGAGGGAGCCAAACATTATAAATTCCCTGCTGCATGTAGCCATTCACTAGCACACACATATACTGAGTGGCTACTAGGAAAAACAGAACAGAATGGGACAGTGGCTGGATGTGGGTGATGATGAAAAAATGGCTGCAAAGTGTGTCTGGCTTGGGCAACAAGGCAGAAGACAGTAGGATTCACGGAGAATCCAGGCACCTTAAACACAACTCTGAACAATCTACAGGTCTCAGTTGTAAGATCTGTTCTCAGAAATTCTTGTGGATACCAGGCTTTTCATTTCTCCAGTTAATTTAGGATTTCTATCCCAACATCAAGATAAACCACCAGAGAACCATGACTTTGGACTATACAGTTTGGCCTGTTTTCTCAGAGTCCTTCTTTGGCATTATAAGTTAGGCAAAAATACAGAAGATGTATAAAAGAACCAAATGGAAATCAAACAACTGGAAAATTCAAAAACCAAAATGAAAACTCACTGGGTGAGCTCAATAGTAGATTATATACGAGACAGAAAGAAACCAGTGAGCTCAAAGAGACATCAATGGAAATTAATCAATGTGAGGAACAGAGAAAAACAGACAGGTGGAAACAAAAAGATGGGAGCCTGAGGGTCCTATGGAACAAGAATGTGAGAATTATCATTCACGTTACTGGAGTCCCTGAGAGGAGAAAAAGCGTGGGGTTGAAAAAATACTTGAAAAATAACTAAAAATCTCCCAAATTTGGCAAAGGGCATACACCACATGATTCAAAAAGCTGAGAAAACACCAAACAGGATAAACCCTAAAAATTCTATGCCAGGACACATCATAAACTGCTGAATATTATAATAAAAAACACTTTGAAAGCACTTGACAGAAAGGATGCCTTTCAAATAGAGGAACAATAGGTTGAAAGGCAGGTTTCTCATCTGAAACCATGCTGGACAAAAGGAGATGGACAGAAGAAAAAACAGACATGTTTTCTTTTGTCCTAAAAGAACTGTGGACCCCAAGTCTTATGTCCCACAAAAATATCCTTCAGGAATGAAGTGAACATAAAGACATTTTTAGATGAAGAAAGAAAAAACATCTGTTAACAGCAGACATACCCTAGAAAAAAGGCCACAGGAAATTTGCCAAACAGAATGGAAATGTTAACAGAAGACGTGGGACTTCAAGAATGGAGAAACAACAATGGAATGGTAAAAGTAGAGGTAAACAGACTATGCTTCTCATGAATTTTGTGGGGGAAAAAAAAAACAACACTTAGTTGAGGCAAAAATTACAATATCCAATATAGTTCTCAGTATACAACGAGAAAATACAACAATTATATTAAGAGCAGGGAATGTAGGTGAACCTAATGGAATCAAGGTTTCTATACATCAAAGTGCTAAGATGCTGGTAACAGTCTGTGGTAAGTTATGCATACATAATACGTAAAGAAAATTAAGATACATACTCAAAAACATTACAGATGTATCAAATAGAATTCTAAAAAATGTTAAAATAACCCACAGGAAACGGGGTGGGGGGAACCCAAATAATAAAAACTGGAAAACAAGAGGAATGATACAAAGGGAACACAAAAAAAAGATTAATAAAATGGTACAGTTAAGCTCTAACATATCAATAATTATTTTAAATTTAGATGATCGAAACCTACGAATTAAAAGTGGCAAAATGGATTAAAAAAAAAAAAGTATGACCCAAACTACATGCTGTCACAAGAAACTTACTTCAAATATAATGATGTAGATAATGTTAAAAATAAAATTATGGAAAAATATAAACTACAAACATTAATAAAAGAATGCAGTAGTGACTACACTAATATCAGATAAAGTACGCTTCAAAGGCAAGAAAATGAACCCTTTTATTATGATTAAAGGGTCAATACACCAAGATGACATAGCAATCCTATATGTGTATGCACCAAACAACAGAACTTTGAAATACATGAAGCAGAAACTTACAGAACTTGTAAGGAATAGACAATTTCTCAATTATACTTCAGGACTTCATCATCCCTCTCTCTGCAACTGAGAAATACTACACAGAAAGTCAGGAAGGATGTAAAATATCTGAGCAATAACCCCAACCAAGGGGATTGTGCAGACATTTATAGAAAGTTCACCCAGTGACGGCAGAATACACATTCGTTTCGAGAAGCCTTACAGAACAAGATATACCACACCCTGGGTCATAAAACAAACTTCAACAAATTTAAAGTCAAACCCAACATGAAACAAATAAGAAATCAGTAACAAAAAGATACCAGAAAATGCTCCAAACAGTAGGAAATGAAACAATATACTTCTAAATAATACATGGGTGACAGAGGAAGTCTCTAAGGGAATCAAGAGATATTTAGAACTGAATAAATTGTAATGAAAACTTGTGGGATAAAGCTGGAACAGTGTTGAAGGAACTTTATAATACTTAATGATCCGTTAGAAAAGAAAAAAAAAGTTTCAGATCAATAATCTCAGCACCCCTCAAAAAATAAAAAGAGCAAAATACAACCAAAGCAAAGTAGAAGATACGATATCATAAAGATCCAAAATCAGTGAAATTAAGAACAGAAAGGTAAAGGGAGTTCCCTGGCAGGCCAGTGGTTAAGACTCTGTGCTCTCAATGCAGGGGGCAAAGGTTCAATCCCTGGTCGGGGAACTAAGATCCTACATGCTGCATGGTGCGACCAAAAAAAAAACCAAACAAACAAAAAAACACCCAGAAAGGCAATAGAGAAAAATCAATAAAGTGCTGGTTCTTCAAAATGATCAGTAAAACTGGTAAATGTCTAAGACTGACAATGATTAAAAAGAGAGGTGACATATTTCCAAAATCAGGAATAAAATGGGATGTAAGTACAGACCCTGTTGCCATTAAAAAGATAATAAGAGAATACTCCCAACAAGTCTCCAAATAAGAAAAGTTAGATGAAATGAAACATTTCCTTGAAGAGGACCAACTATCCAAATTATCCAATATGAAAACAGATACTCTGAATAGTTCCATACTTATCAAATAAAATAATATGTAACTAAAAAGTATCCAGAAAATCTCCGGGCTCAAATGGTTCACTGGAAGATGTCATGAAACATTAAAACAACAATTAAAAACAATTACACAGGGGATTCCCTGGTGGCGCAGTGGTTGAGAATCTGCCTGCCAATGCAGGGGACATGGGTTCAAGCCCTGGTCTGGGAAGATCCCACATGCCGCGGAGCAACTGGGCCCGTGAGCCACAACTACTGAGCCTGCGCGTCTGGAGCCTGTGCCCCACAACGGGAGGGGCCATGATAGTGAAAGGCCCGCGCACCACGATGAAGAGTGGCCCCCGCTTGCCGCAACTAGAGAAAGCCCTCGCACGAAACGAAGACCCAACACAGCCAAAAATAAATAAATAAATAAATAAGCTATAAAATAAAAGGTCAAGCTCTACACATTAAAAAAAAAAATCAATTACACACTGTCTTCCTAAAAAATAGAACTTGGGAAGCCACTATCACCTCAACACCAAAACCAGACAATGACAGTAGTTAAAAACAAGCAAACAAAGAATGACGACTACATATCATCAACCAAGAGATTATAGGAAAACCTGCTCAAAAAAATATAATCAAATGGAATGTTTTAATATATATTAAAAAATTTATACTCCACAACCAAGTGGGGTTTATTCCAAAAAAAGATGCAAGGCTGGTTCAATATTCAAAACTCAATGTAATACACTATACCAATAGGCTAAAGAAGAAAAACCAGATGATCACATTAACTGATGGCGCTAAAGCATCTGACAAAATCTAACACTCATTCGTAACAACAAAAATCTCAGCAAATTAACAGAGGGAAACTTTCTAGACTTGACAGGAAAACTCTATGGAAAAAAAAAACTTACAACTAACATTGTACTTGATGAAAAACTGACCATTTTCCCCCTAATATCAGAAACCAGTCAAGGATGTCCTCTCTTACTACTCTTACTCAACATCATACTGGGAGTCCTAGCTAAGTGCATAAGAAAAGGAAATAATACGTATACAAATAGGAAGAAAGAAAACTATTTGCAGGGGCTTCCCTGGTGGCGCAGTGGTTCAGAGTCTGCCTGCCGATGCAGGGGACGCGGGTTCGAGCCCTGGTCCGGGAAGATCCCACATGCCACGGAGCAATTGGGCCTGTGAGCCACAACTACTGAGCCTGCGCGTCTGGAGCCTGTGCTCCGCAACGAGAGGCCCGCGCACCGCGATGAAGAGTGGCCCCCGCTCGCCGCAACTGGAGAAAGCCCTCGCACAGAAACAAAGACCCAACACAGCCAAAAATAAATAAATTAATTAATTAAAAATTAAAAAAAAACAAAAAACTATTTGCAGTTGACAGTTCTATGCAGAAAATACAAAGGATTCTACCCAAAGAAATGTCTAGAAATAACTGAGTTCAGCCAAGGCTGCAAGATACTAAAATACCACGCCCCAGAACAATTATCTTTCTGTATACTACTAAAGATCATGTGGAAATGAAAGTTTAAAACAATGCCAATAGGGAATTCCCTGGCAGTCCAGTGGTTAGGACTCCTCGTTTTCTCACTGTAGGGGGCCTGGGTTTGATCCTTGGTGGGAGAACTAAGATCCCACAAGCCTTGAGGCCAAAAAAAAAAAAAAGCCATTTACAAATCACTAAAAAAAAAAACAACAAACCAACAACCTAGACATAAATCCTAACAAAAATGTACAGAACCTATATTGTTCAATATTATAAAATGGTAATGAAATATCAAGAATTACTTAGATACATGAAATGCCATACCATGTACTGTGTTCATGGTGTTGCTTTTAAACAAACTGCTCTACAGGTTTAAATCAATTTCTATAAATACATGAGCAAGGTTTTTTTGCATCCTAAGATTTACATGGAAAGTCCAAGGAACTAGGAAAGCTGAGTTAATTTAAATAATAAAAGAAAGTATTCACTTTACCCAATTTTAAGATTTACCGTATAGCTACAGAAATTAAGTACACAGATCGAATCAATAAAAAGTCTGAATGTCTGGTGTTCAAAACCACCAAAAGAACCATTTGTTTTTTTAAAAAACCAAAGCCTGAAACAGTCTTAACTGGTGCAATAAAACGTGCCCGTGTGTCATATGTGTATCTTTATCTACTTAAATACCTGTCCTCAAGTGTCTAACTCTCCCAATACTGGACAGCAATGAATGTATATATAAGACACATAAAGGGTCAAGGCCCTTTGCCTGTGCAATAACATTCCCCTCACCCCAAGTAAACTAAGGGATCCATGACAAAGTGCCATAACCTTGACAGAGAAGTCGCAAAGAAACTGTGTTTGCATTTCATTTTTTCATCTAAGTTTCCACCTTCTTTTTATAAAAATTCCTGAGATAACACTGCAGTGTAAACTAAGGGAAAAACGTAGCTAAAGTTTTCCTTAGTGCACAATAAACACTGGTCTCTCCCTCACAGATGAACTCTCAGATGTAGAGTAAGGCTCTAGGCTGGGTCAATTTCTACAATGCGTCTTTACACAACTACTGATGATCCGTGACAGGTTTTCTCACAGAGAAGATACTTGTGGGGTTTCTCTTTGGTATGTACGATCAGATGTCATGGTAGGTGTTTTCTCCTGCAAAAGATTTTCCTCGGTGTTTACATTCAAAAAGTCTTTCCCCAACAGGAGTTCTCGGAGGGTGACTGAGGTTTGCCCACTGGTGAAGGTTCTTCCCACATCTGTCACACTGACAGGGTTTCTCCCAGTATGAATTCTTTGATGCTGAGTGAGGGATGAGCTACGACTAAAGGCCTTTCCACATTCACTGCACTTATAAGGCTTCTCTCCGGTGTGGATGATGGCATGTCGAATGAGGTTTGTGCTCCAGCAAAAGGACTTCCCACACTCCAAGCATTCATAGGGCTTCTCTCCACTGTGAATCCGCTGGTGCCTGGTGAGGCCTGACCTGCGGTTGAAGGCCTTCCCACACTCCGTGCACTCAAAGGGCTTCTCCCCAGTGTGGATGCTGAAGTGCCGAATGAGGTCTTTCCTAGTGCTAAAGGCTTTCCCACATTCTTTGCACTCAAAAGGTTTCTCTCCAGTGTGGGCCCGTTTATGCAAGATAAAAGTGGAGCAGTGGGTGAAGGCCCTTCCACATTCAGTGCACACAAAAGGCTTCTCCCCAGTGTGAATCCGCTGGTGCCTCTTGAGGTATGATCTGTGGTTGAAGGCCTTCCCGCACTCGAGGCATTCAAAGGGCTTCTCCCCAGTGTGGATGACGTAGTGGTGAATGAGGGCTGCGCTCTCACAGAAGGCTTTCCCACATTCACTGCACTCATAGGGCTTCTCCCCAGTGTGAGTCTGCTGGTGCCACACGAGGTATGACTTGTGTTTAAAGACCTTGCCACATTCAAAGCACTCATACGGATTCTCACCACTGTGGATGATGTGATGTCGAAGGAATCCTGGCCTATGTCGGAAGACTTGCCCACATTCTTTGCACACGAAGGGTTTTTCCCCAGTGTGTCTCCTCTTATGTAAGACAAAATTGGAGCGGTGGGTGAAGGCCTTTCCACATTCACTGCACTTGTAAGGCTTCTCCCCAGTGTGAATCCGCTGGTGTTGTGTAAGGTATGACCTGCGGTTGAAGGCCTTCCCGCACTCTGTGCACTCATAGGGCCTCTCCCCGGTGTGGATCATGTGGTGCTGGAGGAGGTGTGTGCTCTTAATAAAGGTTTTCCCACACTCTGTGCATTCATAGGGCTTCACGCCAGAGTGAATCTTTTCATGTCCAGCAAGAAGGTGTTTCTTGTTAAAAACTTTCCCACATTCGTTGCATTTAAAGATACTTTCCTCTTCCTGAATAATGGGATCATTACCAGATCCACATGAGTCATGGTCATGGACAGCACCTCCTGGAGGGACCAGCTCCTCTACAATTCTTGAACACACACCACCAGCTGTCCCCAAGCTGCCATGTTCAGGACTCATTTTCTCAGGAAGCTTCTCCCTCTGGGGGTCCATCCCTGGTCCCAAGTGTCCTTCCTGCATTTCTAACGGCCCATCCTGATCCTTGGTTTGTCCCAACTGGGAGTCCACTGGGCCTCCTTGTATTAGTTCCTGGATAGAGGCTCCCTCAAAGAGGGTTGGCTCACAAGTGGTAGGTTCTGTGGTCTTGGGTTTTCCTTTGTCAACTGAAAGAAAGCCAATAAACAAGGCCCATTAGTAATACCAACAAGGAAGAAACAAAATTAGCATTTCAGTGATAAAGATAAAGATGAAAACTGTGCCTCTGTGTCTGTTTTGCTACCTCTGAATCTCAAGATTGTAACTTCTTTCTTTCTTGGTCATTAGACTGCCGACACCTTGAAAGCCAGACCCAGTAAGAGAGTCTGCAATGGACATAACACCACAATTTCACAGGCTTGGCTGGACAGAGTAATAATGCCTCTGTGGGCTTTCAGTTTCCTTTAATCGAAGACATCCCATGTTGCTGTAAGAACACTAGGAAAAGGGAATTCCATAATGGTACAGTGGTTAGGACTCCGTGCTTTCACTGCCAGGCCCAGGTTCAATCCCTGGTAGGGGAACTACAATCCCGCAAGCCAAGTGGCACGGCCAAAAAAAAAAAAAAGAACACTAGGAAAAGGCATCTAATGCAGCCCTGGTAAAAGACAGGAAGTGTATTAACGCAAATTCAACTATCTCCAAAGAGAAGTATTGTCCTTGCCCCAGCTCTAAGGAAGTAACCTGTAAACTGGGTATCTCCAGAGAGACAGGTGTGTCTTTGTTGTTCATGGTGAGTCCCTAGGGATGTACATGATACTTTATGACAACAGATGACTCACTATGGGCCCCTAGATAGTTTATGCTAAAGAGATGACATTAGGTCTGGGTAAGGTCTGGCCACAGCAGAAAGACCAAAGCTGGGGCTTTGAACCACGAGTTATCAGCTGGATCTCTGGAAAGGGAAGAAGGGTGGAGACTGAGTCCCATGTACAATGACTCAATCAATCATGCTTCTATAATTAAGACTCAATAAAAATCTGGATACCGAGGCTCTGGTGAGTTTCCTGGGTTGGTAACACTCCGTGCACATACTGCCAAATATCAATTCCAGGAGGTAACGAGACGCTGAAGACACGGAAGCTTCGTGTCTGGAACACCTCCGGCTCCTCTTCTAATCTGTATCTTTTCCCTGTAACAAACATGATTTGTGAGCATAACAGGTTTTAGGGAGTTTTGTGAGTCTTCCTAGCAAATCACTGAACCTGAGGGTGGACTGGGAAACCCCTCGACATGCAGATGGTTCACAAGACCTGGGCAGACTTGGCAGTCCTGGAGTTCTGTATTTCTAACCTTGAGTTTGGCTAACTGTGTGCAGGAAGAGACCAGGGGGAGTCCTACTGGCACCACTGGCGTTGTCACAGAGAGGAGGTGGGAAAGACACTATAGCTTTAGGACACAGAATGTACAAAGGTCCCCCAGACCATGAGGATGGTATTGACAAGAATCCAGGGAAGCTGATTCCCATGGTTTTGACTTGGGTTACAGTGAGGACTCCCAGGACAGGGCTCATAAGGCAGGAGGTGAGCAGGACTGAGATGGACACATTGGGTCTGTTATGCCCAAACAGTGTGGCGAAAAGACTAGCAAAATACACATGATCTAGATGGAGAAAATGTTAATTAATAGTTTATTTGAAGACATTAAAGAGAAGCTATACCAATGAAGAATTTAATGTGGGGGGAGGTGAAATTGGAGAAAGATGGTCAAAAGGTACAAAATTCCAGTTGTAAGATAAACAAGTCCTAGGGATGCAGTGCACAACCCGATAACTGTAGCTAACACTGCTGTATGCTATAAAGAAGCACTGTTAAGACAGTAATCCTAAGAATCCTCAACACAGGGAGAAAATTTTTTTCTTTTTGTCTTTTCTTCTTTATTTTTTATTCTATCTATATGGGTGTCAGCTGAACCTACTGTGGTAATCATTTCACAATATGTGTAAATCAAACCATCAGGCTGTATGACTTAAAACTTATACAGAGGGGCTTCCCTGGTGGCGCAGTGGTTGAGAGTCTGCCTGCCAATGCGGGGGACACGGGTTCGGGCCCTGGTCTGGGAGGATCCCACGTGCCGTGGAGCGACTGGGCCCGTGAGCCACAATTACTGAGCCTGCGCGTCTGGAGCCTGTGCTCTGCAGCAGGAGAGGCCGCGATAGTGAGAAGCCCGCGCACCGCGACGAAGAGTGGCCCCCGCCTGCCACAGCTAGAGAAAGCCCTCGCACAGAAACGAAGACCTAACAAAGCCATAAAATAAAAAAATAAATAAATTAAAAAAAAAAAAGATTAGAGATGCTTTCATTTAAAAAAAAACAAAAAAAAAACTTATACAGAGGACTTTCCTGGTGGCACAGTGGTTAAGAATCCACCTGTGAATGCAGGGGACATGGGTTCGATCCCTGGTCCAGGAAAATCCCACGTGCTGTGGAGCAACTAAGCCCGTGCGCCACAACTACTGAGCCCGTGTGCCGCAACTACTGAAGCCCGTGTGCCTAGAGCCCGCGCTCTGCAACGAGAAGCCACCGCAATGAGAAACCCGCACACTGCAACAAAGAGTAGCCCCGCCACTCGCCACAACTAGAGAAAGCCCATGTGCAGCCAAAAATAAATAAATAAACTTATTAAAAAAAATAAGTAAATAAAGTAAATGGAGCGAGAAAAATGGGAGACATGCTGGGAATAAAAATACTGTATTCCGGGCTTCCCTCATGGTGCAGTGGTTAAGAATCTGCCTGCCAGTGCGGGGGACAAGGGTTCAAGCCCTGGTCCAGGAAGATCCCACATGCCACGGAGCAACTAAGTCCATGCGCCACAACTACTGAGCCCGCGTGCTGCAATTACTGAAGCCCACGTACTGCAACAACTGAAGCCCGTGCATCTAGAGCCTGTGCTCCGCAACAAGAGAAGCCACTGCAATGAGAAGCCTGCACACCACAACGAAGAGCAGCCTCTGCTCGCCACAACTAGAGAAAACCCGCACGCAGCAACGAAGACCCAACACAGCCAAAAAAATAAAATAAACAAAAATAAATTAGACAAGCCTCTTAGATAGCCTCATCCACCAGAGGGCAGACAGCAGAAGCAAGAACTACAATCCTGCAACCTGTGGAACAAAAACCACATTCACAGAAAGATAGACAAGATGAAAAGGCAGAGGGCTATGTACCAGATGAAGGAACAAGATAAAACCCCAGAAAAACAACAAAATGAAGTGGAGACAGGCAACCTTCCAGAAAAAGAATTCAGAATACTGACAGTGAAGATAATCCAGGACCTTGGAAAAAGAATGGAGGCAAAGATCGAAAAGATGCAAGAAATGTTTAAGAAAGACCTAGAGAATTAAAGAACAAACAAACAGAGATGAACAATACAATAACTGAAATGAAAACTACACTAGAAGGAATCAACAGCAGAATAACTGAGGCAGAAGAACAGGTAAGTGACCTGGAAGACAGAATGGTGGAATTCACTGCTGCAGAACAGAATAAAGGAAAAAGAATGAAAAGAAATGATCGCTTCTCGGCCTTTTGGCTAAGATCAAGTGTAGAATGAAAAGAAATGAAGACAGCCTAAGAGACCTCTGGGACAACACTAAACACAACAACATTTGCATTATAGCGGTCCCAGAAGGAGACGAGAGAGAGAATAGACCCGAGAAAATATCTCAAGAGATTATAGTCGAAAACTTCCCTAACATGGGAAAGGAAATAGCCACCCAAGCCCAGGAAGTGCAGAGAGTCCCACACAGGATAAAGCCAAGGAGAAACACGCCAAGAGACATAGTAATCAAATTGGCAAAAATTAAAGACAAAGAAAAATTATTGAAAGCAGCAAGGGAAAAACGACAAATAACATACAAGGGAACTCCCATAAGGTTAACAGCTGATTTCTCAGCAGAAACTCTACAAGCCAGAAGGGAGTGGAATGATATACTTAAAGTGATGAAAGGGAAGAACCTACAACCAAGATTACTCTACCCGGCAAGGATCTCACTCAGATTCGATGGAGAAATCAAAAGTTTTACAGACAAGCAAAAGGTAAGAGAATTCAGCACCACCAAACCAGCTCTACAACAAATGCTAAAGGAACTTCTCTAAGCGGGAAACACAAGAGAAGAAAAGGACCTACAAAAACAAACCCAAAACAATTAAGAAAACGGTAATAGGGCTTCCCTGGTGGCGCAGTGGTTGAGAATCTGCCTGCCAATGCAGGGGACACGCGTTTGAGACCTGGTCTGGGAAGATCCCACATGCCGCGGAGCAACTAGGCCCGTGAGCCACAACTACTGAGCCTGTGCATCTGGAGCCTGTGCCCCGCAACGAGAGGCCGCGACAGTGAAAGGCCCACACACTGCGATGAAGAGTGGCTCCCGCTTGCCACAACGAGAGAAAGCCCTCGCACAGAAACGAAGACCCAACACAGCCAAAAATAAATAAATAAAATAAATTAATTAATTTGAAAAAAAAAAAGAAAATGGTAATAGGAACATACATATTGATAATTACCTTAAACATGAATGGATTAAATGCTCCAACCAAAAGACACAGGCTTGCTGGATGGATACAAAAACAAGACCCGTATATATGCTGTCTACAAGAGACCCACTTCACACCTAAGGACACATGCAGATTGAAAGTGAGGGGATGGAAAAAGATATTCCATGCAAATGGAAATCAAAAGACAGCTGGAGTAGCAACACTCATATCAGATAAAATAGACTTTAAAATAAAGAATGTTACAAGAGACAAGGAAGGACACTACATAATGATCCAGGGATCAATCCAAGAAGAAGAAATAACTATCATGAATATATATGCACCCAACATAAGAGCACCTCAATACATAAGGCAAATAATAGAGGAAATTGACAGTAACACAATAATAGTGGGGGACTTTAACACCTCACTTACACCAATGGACAGATCATCCAAACAGAAAATTAATAAGGAAACACAAGCTTTAAATGATACAACAGACCAGACAGATTTAATTGATATTTACAGGACATTCCATCCAAAAATAGCAGATTACACTTTCTTCTCAAGTGCACATGGAACATTCTCCAGGATAGATCACATCTTGGGTCACAAATCAAGCCTCGGTAAATTCAAGAAAACTGAAATCATTTCAAGCATCTTTTCTGACCACAATGCTATGAGATTAGAAATCAACTACAGAGAAAAAAATGTAAAAAACACAAACACATGGAGGCTAAACAGTATGTTACTAGATAACCAAGAGATCACTGAAAAAATCAAAGAGGAAATCAAAAAATACCTAGAGACAAATGACAATGAAAACACAACAATCCAAAACCTATGGGATGCAGCAAAAGCAGTTCTAAGAGGGAAGTTTATAGCAATACAAGCCTACCTCAAGAAACAAGAAAAATCTCAAATAAACAATCTAACCTTACACCTAAAGGAACTAGAGAAAGAACAAACAAAACCCAAAGTTTGCAGAAGGAAAGAAATCATAAAGATCAAAAATAAATGAAACAGAAACAAAGAAAACAATAGCAAAGATCAATGAAACTAAAAGCTGGTTCTTTGAGAAGATAAACAAAATTGATAAGCCATTAGCCAGACTCATCAAAAAGAGGGAGAGGACTCAAATCAATAAAATTAGAAATGAAAAAGGAGAAGTTAAAACAGACACCGCAGAAATACAAAGCATCCTAAGAGACTACCTACATGCAACTGTATGCCAATAAAATGGACAACCTGGAAGAAATGGACAAACTCTTAGAAAGTTATAACCTTCCAAGACTGAACCAGGAAGAAATAGAAAATATGAACAGACCAATCACAAGTAATGAAATTGAAACTGTGATTAAAAATCTTCCAACAAACAAAAGTCCAGGACCACATGGCTTTACAGGTGAATTCTATCAAACATTTAGAAAATAACTAACATCTATCCTTCTCAAACTCTTCCAAAAAATTGCAGAGGAAGGAACACTCCCAAACTCATTCTACGAGGCCACCATCACCCTGATACCAAAACCAGACAAAGATACTACAAAAAAAGAAAATTACAGACCAGTATCACTGATGAATATAGATGCAAAAACCCTCAACAAAATACTAGCAAACAGAATCCAACAACACATTAAAAGGATCATAAAAAAAATTTTTTAAAGTAAAAAGAAAACAACTGTATTCCTATCTCACACTATACTCAAATTCTACCTCAGACCAAAAAGAGTTAAATGTCAAGTGCCAAGCTTAGAACATCTTCGAATAAAACAAGAATATCTTTTTGATATTGGGGATAGAGCAGCATCTATAACTGATAAAAGTATCAGGAATGTACAAAAAAAATCCCTACAAACAAAAGGGAAACAAGGTAACAGAAACACAGGCATTTTCCATGAAATGACATTTCAAAGAAGAAAATACAGTTGTTTCTCAGTATCCACAGCAGATAAACTGGTTCCAGAAACCCCCTGCTCAATACTAAAATCTACAGATGCTCAAGTCCTTTATATAAAATGGTGGAGTATTTGCATATAACCTACACACATCCTCCTATGTACCTTAAATCATCTCTAGATTGCTTATAATATCTAATACAATGTAAATGCTATATATCAATAAATAGTTGCCAGCACAAGGCAAATTCAAGTTTTGTTTTTTTTTTAATTTATTTTTTTGGCTGCATTGGGCCTTTGTTGCTGCACATGGGCTTTCTCTAGGTACGGTGTGCAGGCTTCTCACTGCGGTGGCTTCTCTTGTTGCAGAGCACAGGCTCTAGGCGCACGGGCTTCAGTAGTTGTGGCACGCGGGCTCAGTAGTTGTGGCTCACAGACTCTAGAGCGCAGGCTCAGTAGTTGTGGCGCACGGGCTTAGTTACTCGGTGGCATGTGGGATTTTCCCGGACCAGGGCTCGAACCCATGTCCCCTACATTGGCAGGCAGATTCTTAACCACTGCGCCACCAGGGAAGCCCCAAATTCAAGTTTTGTTTTTTTGAACTTTCTGGTATTTTCTCTTCCCCCCGATGTTTTCAATCTGTGCTCGGTTGAATCTGCAGAGGCAGAACCTGCAGATACAAGGGTTCAATTGTACAAATGGGCCTATAATCACACGATAAGGTGCTAAAGCTTGTGAACGAGGGAAATGCAAAGCAAGCTCACCTAAGATACAATTTTGTGTCAGTCTGTTAAGCAAAAATTGAGGAGCCTTACAGCATCAAGGACTGAACAGGACATAACTGGTGGAATCTGGAGAATTATAAATAGGTACATCCCTTTTAGAAAACATTATCACCTAAACTTGAAAATTTGCATAACCTATAATCCAACAATTTTACTCCGAGAAATAACAAAAGACAAACCTAATAATGTGCAAGATGACCAATACATATGAATGTTCTTGGCAGCACTGTTTGTGAGGGTGAAAAAATGTAAAAAATTAAATGCCTCAGAGAGTGGATGAATACAATATGAAACAGGAGCATTTTTTATTTGCTTCAAGTGTAAGAAACTTGGGCACATTTTTACCTTGAGCAGAGCAAGGATGAAATTGCTAAACAAGCAAAAAGGAAGTGAAGAAATAATTTCCCTAAAAGGTGTACTCTAGACTATGGTTCAACAACTGGCCATGGCCTGGGCCAAGATCTCTTCCACTAGGTGAAAGGAAAACTATAGACTGAGAGTCTGAATGAGTGTGGAAGGGTAGAGGACCAAGCAAGACAAGGGGGTAGATTTTTAACATGAAAACTTGCTGACACATGAGGGGTCACAAGCTGAGACATCTGTGCTGGGGAGGTGGTCACTATGAGGATGGCCGGATGTAGGGGCCAATGGAGGTGGAGGGGTGAGGAAGTCTCTGGGGCTGTATCCAGTCTCCAACCTGCTTGGACGGCAGGACCATGCACTCTAACTTGGGAGGGGAAGGAGTGAGCATCGTGACGGGTTCCTCGCCAGCCATGTTGACTGGGTGCCTCTGAGATATTCAGGTGGAGAAGGGCAGAGAGCAGAGGGCAGAGGCTCGGAACTGCCCCTCTGAGGGGCTGTCGACAGGCTGCACACAGACACTCGCAGGCTGGTGGGGCCGCCCGAGGGACTAGGAGGGAAAGAGCACGACTCTGCAGGGGCCCCATCACCACACACGGCGGCCCCAGTGCCCTCAGCAGCCCAGATGTGGGGCACAACAGGACAAATGTCACCGTCAGGTTTTACCAAACAGGAGGAGTAGGGAGACATGCAACAAGGGAAGGCTTCTTGAGTGTCTGGACAGACAGGGTGGGAAAGGGGAGGCAGAGGAGAGCTGGAGAGGAGCTGGGAGAGGAAGGAAGGCCCTTTTCCTCAGAGGTCAGAGGGAAACGTGAGATGCATTACTCACTACAATACAGGGACATGAACGACACCAACGGCTTACTTCCCACGAGCCACTGACTGCGGCGCAGACGCCGTGCTAAGCGGTTTTATGCTTTAACGCGTTATGTGACCACGTCCCCAACAACCCGGGGACGGAGCAACTATCAGGAACAGACCGAGCGCAGCAGACCACACTCGCCAAACCATCTGCTCTTCTCCTTGGACACACGGCTCAGCCCCATCTCCCAGCCCCGTCCCCCGAGTGTGGCCAAGTGCCTAGTGCCTGTCGGCGGAAGCGGGGGGCTGGTGTTTGTGGGAGTCGGGGTGGCATCTTCCTGGCCCTCTCACTCTCCTCTGCCAGCTGCAGGAGGTCAGGACAACCTTCAAGCCACATGCTGACGGCAGAGCGGACCCGGGTCCCTGAACAGCTGTGTGCTGCACAGTCACACGGACCGGGTGTGACTCGGAAATAGTGCTTCCAGGGACATCCCTGGCGGTCCAGTGGTTAAGACTCCGAGCTTCCACTGCAGGGGTCACAGGTTCGACCCCTGGTCGGGGAACTAAGATCCTGCATGCTGCGAGGCGTGGCAAAAGAAAGAAAGAAAGAAAGAAATACAAAAAAAGAACAAGTGCTTCCATATGCTGAGCACCAAGATGCTGGAGTCTGTCTGACATGGCAGCTAAGATTTAACTTGGTCAAACTTATATATACAAAGACACAACGAGATCCCAAAGTTCACTAGGGCCACAGAGCTGGTGATCGGTCGGCACCCAGGCTTGAAGCCCAGGCAGCTGGAGCCCAAGACACATCTCAGCTCATGCACCTCTATCCTCCAGGAGGACAGAGGGACCTGGGGTCAAAGGGCTCCGTGGCCTCCAGACCACCACAGAGGCCCGAACAAGACGCTTCCCCAAGGAACCAGGGCCAGCGGCCTCCCCCTGCAGGGTCTCCCAGCTGCCCACACCTTGGCTCCTACCTGGACAGGTGCTGCGGGAGAGGTCTTCCTTCACCGTCCACAGCTTCTGCCCCTGTTCCAGCTGGAAGATCAGCTCAAGTCTGGGAACAGGACACCCTGTTCATGGAGAAAGGAAGAAGACACTAGGATTTCTGTGAAAACAAAGAAAACCTCTCGATCTAGTGTGGGACTTCAAGATGGGGACAAGACCTCAGAATGAAGCTGATTCCATCCACAGAAATCCTGACCTGTAACCTGGAAACCAAGGTCAAAAACACCAATGTTGCGGGCTTCCCTGGTGGCACAGTGGTTAAAAATCCACCTGTCAATGCAGGAGACACGGGTTCAAGCCCTGGTCCGGGAAGATCCCACATGCCGCGGGGCAACTAAGCCCCTGCACCACAACTACTGAGCCCATGTGCTGCAACTACTGAAGCCCACGCGCCTAGAACCCATGCTCCCAACAAGAGAAGCCCACAATGAGAAGCCTGGACACCACAACGAAGAGTAGCCCCCGCTCGCCGCAACCAGAGAAAAGCCCGCATGCAACAACGAAGACCCATTGAAGCCAAAAATAAAATAAATAAATTAAAAAAAAAAACCAAACACCAATGTTGGGATCCAAAGACTTTAGACTGTAGTACTGGTTGTGTAGACAACACCTATTCCCTTTGACCTCCATTGCACAGAGTTCCAACTCCATTCAGTTGCAGCCAAGAGACACAGAGAATATGACCCCCCCCTTCCAGAAGGTGTTTACTAATTAACCCAAGTGAATTTCAACCACCTGTGCATTAAAACCTCCTGAGATGTCTGGTTCACATCCAACCGAAACCAAATAGGGACTTCCCTGGTGGCACAGTGGTTAAGAATCTGCCTGCCAATGCAGGGGACACAGGCTCAAGCCCTGGTCTGGGAAGATCCCACATGCCGCAGAGCAACTAAGCCCATGCACCACAACTACTGAGCCCGTGTGCCACAACTACTGAAGCCCACACACCTAGAGCCCATGCTCCGCAACAAGAGAAGCCACCGCAGTGAGAAGCCTGCGCACCACAACGAAGAGTAGCCCCCACTCGCTGCAACTAAAAAAAAGCCTGCGAGCAACAACGACCCAACGAAGCTAAAAATAAATAAATTTATTTATTTAAAAAAAAAAAAAGAAAAAACCAAATCTCTGCAGATGAGGCCCGGATACCTACAGATTGAAAAAAACCACCCCAGATTCTGGCATCAGGGGAGGGCTGAAAGCTCTGGTTTCCACCAACTTGCAGGTGACCTACACCAGCCCTCTGGGGGAGGGAGCTCTAGTCCAGGATGGCTGAGTGAGGGGACCGGCCAGTGCTGGAGTCCTGCAGCAGCCTGGGTCGCCTGTGAGGGAACCTGCCCGAGGCCCTCGACCAGAGAGAAGCAGACAACTGGGCTGGCACCCACCAACCCGGTAGCCAGCCCCACCTCTGAGCTTCGTACTGGTGAGGTAATAAATTTCCTCCAGGGTGAAGACTGAGCCGGTCTGTCACATGCAGCCAAACACAGATGCAGGGGAAAGACACACGGACTCGGCAGGAAGTCGATGGCAGAGGTGCGAGGACTCACCGACACCTTCTCTGGCAGGTCCAGGGTTCATCAGTCATCACTAAGCAATGTGCTCTCCTGTGTGCTCCGTGCCCAGCAGGGGGCTCAGCGACAGCGACGAGACCTCCCTTCAGCTGTCAGGAGTTACGCTCCCTGCGACCTCAGGGCCTTTGCACATGCTGGCCCTTCTCCCTGCAAGGCTGTTCTCTCCCCACCTTGCTCCTTCCAGCTACCTCTCTTTGGGTCTCAGCTCAAATGTCATTCCCTGAGAAGACTCTGCTGAACAGTGGCTGAGTCCAGGTGCTTAACCAATCCACCACGTCACTATGAACTTTTAAACCTTAATAATAATTGAAAAGTTAACGTTTATAGAGTGTAACCATATCCCAGGGACTGTACCAAGTAATTTAAATGCATTATGTTGTTTAAAATGGATGGAATAATTTAAAGAACTCACATATTTAAAATATTGACTCTTTTCAGTCAAAGTAAGGTATGTTTCCATTGATCTAAGTCTTTTTTTAGATACCAAGCAAAATTCTGAAGAGCGCTCCTCCTGTCTAGGTCCACAAGGGCTGTGAGTCCCTAGCTGCCACCTGATCTGGGAAGAGACGGAGCACTTAGTCTGTCTCGCCATGGTCAACACACCAAGTTTCTGGGCTGGTGACCCCAGGGCAACCAGGTAACTGGCTACTGCCTAACACCGAGGCCCCCCCATAGACGGTTGGGATTCAAGTGTGATCAACTGAGCCAACAACACTGAAGTCCGTGGGGGGCCGCTCAACTGAGTTGCCCACCACCCTGTGAGAGACTGACGGCACTGCCTGCCCTCTGAGGGCACACCTGGCCAGAGTCCAGGCACTGGTCCCTGGAGCAATACAGGGATCCGAGTGGCATAGGGCACCCCCCTCACACATGCCATGGCACAAAAGAGGCTTAGACTGCTTCACAGGCAAACCTTGCCACGGCTGCTTGCCTTACTGTTGTTGCAGTTTGCCCCAACCACGTAGCGGATAAGAGATCCCATCTCTGGAGACTAGTAGTTCAACGCATAATGGGGGGAGAAACAAAGGAATAAGGAATATTGTTCTTGCTGCCCTCTGAGACACCTGAGGATGTTTCTCAACCTACTCCAGATTGTGTAAGCCTGGCCAGTGTGTCCGGCACTCGTGAGTGCTGCTGCAGACCAGCACGTGGAGAGCTCTTCCTCGACGCCAAACTGTCACCCTGTCAGGACACTGCCACCACCACTGCTGTCCTGAGGCATGAGCCCCAGCCCCTCCCTAGAAAGGCAGGCTGCCACTCACAGTGGTTGCCACTTGGGACTGCTAAGAGCCTACCAGGTAAATACCCAAGTAAAAGAAAGAAAAATGGTGGGGGGGGGGAGCAGAAAGGTGACCCCTCCCCCCTACCCAAAAAAAAAAAAAAAAAAAAAAAGATTTTGTTTGGAGGCAGAAAAAAAATGAGTGGGGAGGAAGGGGCTCGTTATGCTGTGGACCAGGGCCATCCAGGGGAGAGGCTGCATCTTGGAGGCCCCAGGCCCCTCCCCTCTTTCCTCTCCTCAGCAGGAGACAAACTAAAACTAAAAACCAGGGCTTTAAATGGCTGAAAAGCTCAAAAGGAAGAAAGAAGGGGAGGGGTGCACACTATTAACCTTACATACCAAGCAAATGCCAGGTCTAGCAAACATAATACTGGTTCTAGACTACTTATTGATTTAAAAGCAGTAACAACAACAAAAAACACTAGATAACAGGGAGAATAAAAGTTTAAATAACATACAATGTATAACTAAGTTAGAACTCTGTCTCTCTGACCCAATTGGAAATCCAAAATTGATACACTAAAATTTATATAATAAATTATTATATAATAATTACATATGCCATAACAAAATTTATATATTAAAAAAAATTTTATCACCAAAACAAAACAGGGCACTGATTGGTTTGTCTGACTCCACAACACAGGTTCTAAATTATCTTTAGAATTTGCTAAAATGCACCAACTGACAAAACTTCATGAATTTAATACTGGGGCTCGAATCATAGTTATACCTGGGGATCTCACTAAATTGAAACACTCTACTCCACCACTGTAAAAAGTACCTAAATATTAAAGAGAAAAAATAGGTATATCTCACTTTGACTGTCGCTTTGCCTGAATTTCCTATAGCCCTAGTACCCACTGTCCTAAATAAAGTATCCCATATTGGGCATAGATGCTCTGACACAATACACAATTAAAATAAATTTTTGGCACTTACAAATTAATTGGTTTGATAAAATGGGACCCTACAGACCCGAGTTAAAATAATTATTCAGCCCAATGTAAGTTGAAAAGGGGTCTTTGGGGAGTAAAACTTTTATATAAGACCTAATTAATCAAGGGGTGATGATCCCCACTGCTTCTCCACGTGACAGCCCAGCTGTGCGTGTTCTTAAACCTAAAAAAACACAGGGCACCTCACTGTGAGTTACTGCAATCTTATATGCCGTGGTCCCATCTGTTAGGGTCCCTGTTACTGACTGAATCGCGTCTCCCTAAACTGCATGTGTTAAACCCTAATCACCAGTGTGATCCTATATGGACTTAGGGCCTTTAAGGAGGTAGTTAAGGTTAAATGAGGTCACGGGGTGGGGCCCTGATCTGGTAGGACCGGTATCCTTTTAAGAGGAAGAGAAGGCCTCTCCAAGCCAGATGAAAAGTCAGGTAAGGACACAGCAAGAAGGTGGCCAGCAAGAGATCCTTATCAGCAACTGAACTGGGACTTCCAGCCTCCAGAACTGTGCGAAAATAAAGCTGCTGTTTAACCACACAGCAATGGCAGCCTGAGCTGACTAACAAGATCCACACACCCAACACCCAATATTATTAGAACCTGGTAATTACTCTTCAATTACAGATCTGGCTAACGTGTTCTGCTGGTGTGTATTCTGACAGCCTCTCAACCACGGTTTGCCTTCGCTCTGAAGGCAAATAGGACTCCTCTCCCAGGCTGCCCCGTGGGGTGGCTCAGCAGCTCTGCCAACACCCACACCCTTTGCAGCCAAGACCTAAGCTGCACCCACCCACCTCTCTCCAGGAGCACAGGCGATGTTACATCAATGACAACCTCATCTAAGGAGATTCATTTGACACACTTGTGACAGTGAGTCCAACACCTTTTAATCCTTTGGGGACTAGTTTTAGATTAAAATACTATTTAGTATTACTTTGGGTCTGGTGGCCACATATTCCTCATTTATAAATTTTATTTACTCTCCCTGATGCTGATACTTGCAAATCAGCCCACCTTAAATGGGACTCCCTCCAACAAAAGCTCTAAAATCTGCTCAAAATACTGTTAAATAGCCAGTCCCATCAGTGTCCTCAGAGACTCCTTCACCAAAGAGGCTTTGACAACCTCTTCTCACACTTCCTCGAGTTTCTGAATCACCTACCGGGGCCACAAGATGCCCAAGGGCTTCTGATGTAACAGACTGCCCCCTCAGCCTGGTACTATGTGCTACTAAAACAACAACTAACGATACACAAGGCTCTCCAGATAATGAAGGCTGTTGCAGACCCCGAGCCACTGACCGCCACACCCAGTTGCCCACCAAGCTTTGGATCATGGCAACAGCACATCACAAGTTCAGCACAGCTTCTGAGGCCCCAGGACAGGATGGAACCCAACCGGGGCCCTCTGACATATTCCTCTTGTAGGACAAGGTGGGTCCTTGCCAGATGCCGTGGTGCCGGAGGAGGGCACCCCTCCCCACAGCCCTTGGCTACCCGGGGGGCACCTTGGGATTAAGTGAGTGCACAGCTGCGGGGGTCTGTGTCTCTTACACCCACAGCACATGGCGGAGCTCAGCAGAATGCTGCCGCTTTCTATCCCGCAGCCAGAACGTCCAAATAAAAAATGGGACCAAAGAAACATTTCTTGGCCTATTCAGGAGGTCATCTTAGCACTAGATGCCCTGATCAACAAACGACCTCCTCTTCACATTCATTATAAACTGTTAGGCCATTGCTTAAAAACTGCCTCCTTCAGGATAAAGAAACTGTCTCACGAACACCCCAAAAATAAGTCAAAATCACATGTCCTTACATTTATAAAGGCCACAACGCTAGGCCTCGCCAGGAAGCTCCTTACTCCTTTTGCAATTACAGACATTACTGACAATAACCAAGATACACATTTCACTTCTCAAATTACACAATGCTGGGCTCTGGAGAGAGGTAGTCAATAGAGCTTCACGGCCCCAATAGGCCCCAAATAGCTGGTTTAACTGAAAAACATAACGATTTCCTTAAACAGCTCCTTTTCAAACTCCAGTCTGACAAACCAACCCCTCAATGGGCCTCTATCTCACCCCTTAGCCTTAATTCAAGGCTCCCTGAATCACATACCTTTAAAAATGTCCCACTGCCCTTTCCTACTCTGGAAGGGAATGTGCCTCACCTCTATGTACACAAAGACTCGTTCTACAGGAGGCCATTCACACTGTCTCCCCTGCAGTTACACACAGAGCTTCCCATCATCCCATGAGGCTGGAGACCAGAAGGAGGGAGCACATGCTCCCGGCACCCATTAACCACAGACTGCCCCACAGGCCAGGCAGCTGGTCACCTGATATGGGATCCATTTACCCTGAACTTCAAACAAAACAAAACAAACAAACCAAACCTTCAAGAACAGCCATATGCCATTCCGGTAACTGTTGCTCTTACTATAATTGGTCTGGGTACTTTCATTGGTTTATAACTCAGAGGCCTGAACCCTCTGAGGAAGCCACTGTTTCCACCAAACACGGCAAATACTGAGGCCCACATCAAGTCAAGTGCGTACCCACTTGCAAAGGATACCCTGCCCCACGTCCCAGACCAAGACCTCACTGATGAAGATGACTTCACCTGGGGACACGAAAACCTTCACCCCAGCAGATACCCATGGACTTCCTCTCCTAAGACAGAAATCAGACCTGGGACCTTTTTGCTTTCTTCTATTAGGGACTCTATCATGTTCCTGAGCTGCTGTCTGTGATCCTAGTATATGCCTCAATCTGCCAAAAGGGAAATCTCCAATCTATAGCTGGTTGGTCAGAACAGGTTGTGAGGACTTGCGACTGACATCTGAAGTGGGTGGGTGGGGGATGGAGGGGCTGTCTTATGGGACTGGATCCTTATTAACCTGTGGAGTCTGTGCCAACTCCAGGTAGTTAGGGTCGGAATTGCCTGGTATGGAAAACCCAGACGTTTGATATCACAAGTGTTATGAGGAAAAAGGATTTTGTTTGTTTGTTTTTTTAATTAATTTATTTATTTTTGGCTGCGTTGGGTCTTCATTGCGCATGGGCTTTCTCTAGTTGCAGCGAGTGGGGGCTACTTTCCGTTGCGGTGCGCGGGCTTCTCATTGTGGTGGCTTCTCTTGTTGCAGAGCACGGGCGCTAGGCACGCATGTTTCAGTAGTTGTGGCTCACAGGCTCAGTAGTTGTGGCGCACGGGCTTAGCTGCTCCTCAGCATGTGGGATCTTCCCAGACCAGGCTCGAACCGGTGTCCCCTGCACTGGCAGGCAGATTCTTAACCACTGCGCCACCAGGGAAGTCCCATGTTTGTTTATTTTTTTACAAATACCACACTAACATGCACACACATGTATACGTACAAAGCCATACTTTTAGCACACCTTATAACTCCTGAAAGATCCTCTTAGACACTCCCCAAATTACATATCGATTTTCTTGGCTAATACTACATAAATGGGAAACTTAGTTATGAGCTTGCCTGCAAGGACTTCCTATATCTCTACTTATGTTCTTCTTTTTCATTCTCAAAATGGTTTTCGGGCTTCCCTGGTGGTGCAGTGGTTAAGAGTCCGCCTGCCAATGCAGGGGACACGCGTTTGAGCCCTGGTCTGGGAAGATCCCACATGCCGCGGAGCAACTAGGCCCGTGAGCCACAACTACTGAGCCTGCGCGTCTGGAGCCTGTGCTCCGCAACGAGAGGCCGTGATAGTGAGACGCCCGCGCACCGCGATGAAGAGTGGCCCCCGCTTACCTCAACTGGAGAAAGCCCTCGCACAGAAACGAAGACCCAACACAGCCATAAATTAATTAATTAATTAATTAAATTAAAAAAAAAAATCTTCCAACAAACAAAAGTCCAGGACCGCATGGCTTCACAGGTGAATTCTGTCAAACATTTAGAGAAGAGCTAACACCCATCCTTCTCAAACTCTTCCAAAAAATTGCAGAGGAAGGACCACTACCAAACTCATTCTATGAGGCCACCATCACCCTGATACCAAAACCAGACAAAAATACCACAAAAAAAGAAAATTACAGACCAGTATCACTGATGAATATAGATGCAAAAATCCTCAACAAAATACTAGCAAACAAAATCCAACAATACAGTAAAAGGATCATACACCATGATCAAGTGGGATTTATCCCAGGGATGCAAAGATTCTTCAACATATGCAAAACAATCAATGTGATACACCATGTTAACAATTGAACAATAAAAACCGTATGATCATCTCAACAGATGCAAAAAAAGCTTCTGACAAAATTCAACACCCATTTATGATAAAAACTCTCCAGAAAGTGGGTATAGAGGGAATCTACCTCAATAAAATCCATATACAACAAACCCACAGCAAACATTATTCTCAACAGTGAAAAACTGAAAGCATTTCCTCTAAGATCAGAAACAAGACAAGGATGTCCACTCTTGCCACTATTATTCAATATAATTTTGAAAGTCCTACCCACGGCAATCAGAGAAGAAAAAGAAATAAAAGGAATACAAATTGGAAAAAAAGAAGTAAAACTGTCACTGTCTGCAGATAACATGATACTATACACAGAGAATCCTAAAGATGCCACCAGAGCTAATCAATGAATTTGGTAAAGTTGCAGGATACAAAATTAATGCACAGGGCTTCCCTGGTGGCGCAGTGGTTGAGAATCTGCCTGCTAATGCAGGGGACACGGGTTCGAGCCCTGGTCTGGGAAGATCCCACATGCCGCAGAGCAGCTGGGCCCGTGAGCCACAATTACTGAGCCTGCGCGTCTGGAGCCTGTGCTCCGCAACAAGAGAGGCCGCGATAGTGAGAGGCCCGCGCACCGTGATGAAGAGTGGCCTCCACTTGCCACAACTAGAGAAAGCCCTCGCACAGAAACAAAGACCCAACACAGCCATAAATTAATTAATTAATTAAAAAAAAATTAATGCACAGAAAACTCTTGCATTCCTATACATTAATGATGAAAAATCTGAAAGAGAAATTAAGGGAACACTCCCATTTACCACTGCAACAAAAAGAATAAAATACCTAGGAATAAACCTACCTAGGGAGACAAAAGACCTATATGCAAAAAACTGTAAGACACTGATGAAAGTAATTAAAGATTATACAAACAGATGCAGAGATATACCATGTTCTTGGATTGGAAAAATCAATATTGTAAAAATGACTATACTACCCAAAGCAATCTACAGATTAAATGCAATCCCTGGGACTTCCCTGGTGGCACAGTGGTTAAGAATCCGCCTGCCAATGCAGGGGACACAGGTTCGAGCCCTGGTCTGGGAAGATCCCACATGCCACAGAGAAACTAAGCCTGTGCACCACAACTACTGAGCCTGTGCTCTACAGTCCACGAGCCACAGCTACTAAAGTCCACGTGCCTAGAGCCTGTGCTCTGCAACAAGAGAAGCCACAGCAGTCAGAAGCCTGTGCACGGCAATGAAGAGCAGCCCCCGCTCATCGCAACTAGAGAAAGCCCGCGCGCAGCAACGAAGAAGACCTGACACAGTCATAAATAAATAAATTAATTAAAAAAAATTGCAATCCCTATCAAATTACCAATGGCATTTTTTACAGAACTAGAACAAAAAAAATCTTAAAATTTGTATGGAGACACAAAAGACCCTGAATAGCCAAAGCAGTCTTGAGGGAAAAAAACGGAGCTGGAGGAATCAGACTCCAGACTATACTGGACTTCAGACTATACTACAAAGCTACAGTAACCAAGACAATATGGTACTGGCACAAAAACAGAATAGATCAATGGAACAGGATAGAAAGCCCAGATATATACCCACCTATGGTCAACTAATCTATGACAAAGGAGGCAAGGATATACAATGGAGAAAAGACAGAGTCTTCAATAAATGGTGCTGGGAAAACTGGACAGCTACATGTAAAAGAATGAAGTTAGAACACTCCCTAACACCACACACAAAAATAAACTCAAAATGGATTAGAGACCTAAATGTAAGACCAGACACTATAAAACTCTTAGAGGAAAACATACGAAGAACACTCTTTGACATAAATCACAGCAAGATCTTTTTGATCCACCTTCTAGAGTAATGGAAATAAAAACAAAAATAAACAAATGGGACCTAATGAAACTTAAAAGCTTTTGCAAAGCAAACGCAACTACAAACAAGACAAAAAGACAACCCTCAGAATGGGAGAAAATACTTGCAAACAAATCAACGGACAAAGGATTAATCTCCAAAATATATAAACGGTTCATGCAGCTCAATATTAAAAAACAAACAACGCAATCAAAAAATGGGCAGAAGACCTAAACAGACATTTCTCCAAAGAAGACATACAAATGGCCAAGAAGCACATGAAAAGCTACTCAACTTCACTAATTATTAGAGAAATGCAAATCAAAACTACAAGGAGGTATCACCTCACACCAGTTAGAATGCTCATCATAAGAAAATCTACAAACGACAAGTGCTGGAGAGGGTGTGGAGAAAAGGGAACCCTCTTGCACTGTTGGTGGGAATGTAAATTGATACAGCCACTATGGAGAAGAGTATGGAGGTTCCTTAAAAAACTAAAAACAGAATTACCCTATGACCCAACAATCCCACTACTGGGCATATACCCAGAGAAAACCATAATTCAGAAAGACACATGCACCCCAATATTCACTGCAGCACTATTTACAATAGCCAGGTCATGGAAGCAACCTAAATGCCCATCGACAGACTAATGGATAAAGAAGATGTGGTACATATATACAATGGAATAGTACTCAGCCATAAAAAGGAACGAAATTGGGTCATTTGTAGAGAAATGGATGGATCTGAAGACTGTCATACCGAATGAAGTAAGTCAGAAAGAGAAAAACAAATATCGTATATTAACGCATATATGTGGAACCTAGAAAAATGGTACAGATGAACCGGTTTGCAGGGCAGAAATTGAGACACAGATGTAGAGAGCAAACGTATGGACACCAAGGGGGGAAAGCAGTGGGGGGGGCGGTGGTGGTGGTGTGATGAATTGGGAGATTGGGATTGACATATACACACTAATGTGTATAAAACGGATAACTAATAAGAACCTACTGCATAAATAAATATATAGAATTAAATTTAAAAATTCAGAAAAAAAGAAAGAAAAAAGAAGAAAAGCCAAAATGCCCAAGCACACCCACCAGGCACAGAGAACAGCAACTGTAGAGGCCCGAGGCAAGTATGTTGAGTACGTGCACAGGAAATAGCAAGATCCTGGCATGACCACAGCATTCTGAGCTCAGGCAAAGTGTGCGGAGGTGAGTGAAGGGTCAGCAGGGCCAGATAGTGGACCTTTTTATTTTTAAAATTTTGTTATAAAATATCTAAATATGTCAAACGTTTCCTAATTTTGTGTACCCTCTTCTCATAAACACAGAATACAATCCCAATTCTCTAAAAACAGGCATGTCTTACCCTAAGCCCTGGATTTACAGCTCTCCTTTCCCTCAAACTGAGAGGTCTAAGGTGATTATCCTCAGGCTGCTGTTTCTCCACCTTGGCTCTCCTGCCCTTGTGGGCGGGATCATCCTGTGTTGAATGGGGCTGTCTTGTCCAGCCTCAGGTACTAAGCAGCATCTCTGGACTCTAGCCTGCTAGATGCCGGGACCACCCACACCCCAGGTGTGACAGTCACACGTGGCTGCAGACTTCCAAGTGTCTCCTGGGGACAAAACCGCCAAGTACTGAGAAGCACTACTCTCTCAGCTTCTCTCTCTTGGACTAGCAGAGGATCTTGGCCAGGACTCAGGGAACAAGAGACGATCATGAAGGCACAGGAGAACAGAAAAGCCCCATAACCGAGATCCTGTGGTTTACAACAATACCTGCTGGCACTGAAGGCAAAGACCTCCCGAGGCCCCACCTGCCTCACCCTCTTCCTGGAGACCCTCCCATCACTCACAGCCCTGTGGACTGGCTTGCAGGGGACACTTGAGCCAACCAGCCCCACCCAGTCAGCTCCCGGTCTGGAATGTGAAATAAGAACCTCAGACAGAGGCCAGTCTGTGCTGGGCACTGGGGTAGAGGCTCAGGTGGCCACTCCTGCCTCAGGGACAACCCCCTAGAGCCCAGCAGTAGAGAAAGAAAAAGAAACAATGTTAAGTAGGCAAAGAAGTAAAAACAAGGCATCTGGGGGCTACAGAGAGCAGGGACTGGGGTGGCCACTCCTGCCACAAACTTGCTGAGACACAAAAGCCATTCTGAAAAGACAGAGACGTAAACAAAGCCAGAGAGAGAAGTCAAGACAAGAGATCCAGAAGTCAGGGCATAATCCTGGTGGTTCCCAGTCCTTATTTCAGTCCCATGTGGCCCAACTGGAAATTCTGCCTTTGGGTTCTGCAGAACACCCCCATTTCCTTCCACCACCTTCTGGGAGCCAAAGGGGAACTGTTTCTTGCTCAAAGAAACACAGAGATAGCAGGCAGGAAAAGATGAATCTCAAAAATGACTTAAACTGTAGGGAAGAGAGAGAGTAAGCTGCTCGATCAGCCGGGCATGGAACCAGAGCATGTCTGCCAAGGAGATGGCAGGTCCTCTGCATGGCAGAGTGGCAAGGCCTTACCCAGAGACACCAAGAGCCTGCAGTTTTCCAGCATCACCTCCTGGTACAGGGTCCTCTGAGCCGGGTCCAGCTGCCTCCACTCCTCCCGGGTAAAAGTCACAGCCACATCATCGAAAGTCACAGACACCTGTCAAATAGAGGTAGTAGTGTTGACCCTGGGGCTGTTGGATGGGATCGGAGCTTGTTTCTGGAAGGCTGTTAAAGGTGCACAGAGATCAAGACCCTAACAACTTAGCACCTCCTGAGGGCCAAGCTCTAGGCTGGGCTGAAGTGGACAACGTTTTGGACATAATACAGTAGTGTAAGGAAGAAGTCTCCTATGCGGGAGCCACTGCAAAGTCACACGAGACAATGGAAGTAACGTGTGGGCCGTCAGATGCAGACAGGAGGAGCTGTAGGACCTCAGAGGCATGAGTAAGTAATGACAATAACAGTATCAATAACGGTCACAACAACAGTACCTGAGCCTCCCTGGTCCTGCTAGCTGCCTGCCCCATGCTGAGGGCTTCACATCCTGGTGAAAGCGACTAACAGTCCCCAGTTCTTTCGTCACTCTCTTGTTTACATCCAAACTCTTGAAACCCGACACTTACCAGCTGTGTTACCTTGGAGACATCACTTCATCTCTCCGAGCCTTGGTTTCTGGATCAATACAACAATAGTTCCCACTTCACCAATAACAGTTGTGAGATTTAGACAGAAATTATTCAATGTTCGGTGTGCTTGGGGATTTTCATTAATTGTCCCACAGCCCCTGACGTAAACATCTCCGTGCCAGCCGATGACCCGAGACTAAGGGAGCTCCACCAATCCACCAAGAGTCTTGTGTCTTACAAACGAGGGGCAAGATTTTAACACAGCTTACCCTAATACAGGGTCTAATAAAGTAACCCGACACGCTTCCATCATCAAAGTGAATACCTAATGACGAGATTGTGTAGCATTTACACCAATTTTTGCTGTTAAGTCCATTACATCACACCTGAAAATATTCCTGTGAACATGCACAGAGAAGCAGAGCCTTCATCACTGACCTCCCTGGAGAGACCCCTGAAGGGGTGGAACTACCTGGGTAATGGCAGGACCTGGACCAGCTCCCCACACCCTCCTGGGTCTCCCAGACTCCGGGGAGGTTCCACAATGAACCATTAGCCGCTTCCTTCCTGAACCCTGACAGCACTCAGCCCTACGCCAGGAATACTTCAGGACCAGAGAGCACAAATGGCTAAAGATAACACGGGCTTTGGCCATGAGACTGGCCACAACGTCTGACCTGGCTGAAGGTGAGTGGAACATTCGGCAACAGACTACAGGACCTCGCCCTCCCAAGACACGTCTTAGCATCTAGGAGGCACCATGGCAACCTCACAGGCCCTCATGGGCCTTGTGAAACAACCAATATACCCTGGCTTTGTCCATGAGCGTCTCTCTCCCTCCATTTCCCAAGGCCACCGGTTGGAGAAATGCGGGAGTGGGGGGGGGGGCAGGGTACATCCCTGCAGCACATGGCGGAGTTCGGGATTTACTACGGTGGAAGCCCCTGAAGGATGCATCAATCATTTTTCCACAACTTACTGAGCATATGTCAGCGACCCAACAGCTTTTAGGACCGAGGATAAATTAAGTAGCAAAGCAGCTCCCCACGCCAGAGCACACGACCGCGAAGACAAACCCAGGGGATGCCTTCCTTCCGGAACCGTCTCCGCCCTCGGAGAGAAGCAGCTCCGCAACCAGCGTCCACTCACCTGTGTCTGGTGGGTCGGCGCCGCCGCCATGACGGGGCCCTCCGTTCCTGCCACGCTGGGAGAGGCGAGCACCGGGCGGCCTGCTGCTCCTCGCCTCCGCCCCGCCTTGGCCGGGCGACCTCGGCTGACCGCCGCTCTCCGAGAAAAAGGCGCACCAGACCGGGAGCCGCCCTCGGGAACTGCGGGGACGAAGGGCGGGTGCTGAAAGCCCGGAGAGGCCATGGCCCGGCGGGCGACCAGTGCACACGCCCGTTTAGGGAGTCACGGCCCGTTCCAAGGCACGAAAGGGAGTCCCATCCCCCTTCCCTGCTCAGTCCCCACGAAATGCCTAAGTAGCCGCGCAGCCCAGCTCTCGGCACCTAAAAGCCAGCCAGGAGCGAAACGCTGAGGCAAATGGCGTCCTCTGAGAGAAACCGGAAGTCCCGCCCACGTACGTGCGCCGCAGGAAACGCCCCTACGACTGGCCGTCATTGGCCAGCGCCCTCCTCAGCCGCACAATGCACACCTCTGGGTAATGTAGTCTCCCCTAGATACGCAGACGTGAGGCGCGCCTTAACTGGGGGGAGGGAGTGGGGCGGAGGGAGGGGGGAGGGGAGGGAGTGGGGCGGAGGGAGGGGGAGGGGAGAGAGGGGGAAGGGGGAGGGGAGGAAGTGGGGAGGGGGGGAAGTGGGGAGGGGGGAGGGGGGGAAGTGGGGAGGGGGGAGGGGAGGGAGTGGGGCGGAGGGAGGGAGTGGGGCGGAGGGGGGAGGGGAGGGAGTGGGGCGCAGGGAGGGGGAGGGGAGGGAGTGGGGCGCAGGGAGGGGGGAGGGGGAGGGTCTGCCTCCACCTAAGAGCCACAGGAGGAACTGAGCGCCGGCCCAGACCTGTTTCTTAACAGTGGGTTCAAGTGGGGAGGACCAGGCAGTGGGGGCGAGAGCGTCCATGCTGTGCCCCAGGGAAAGTGAGGCTTGGAATGCTGGGACAGTCGCCCAGGGCGGTGCAAAGGGTGTAGGGCTGTGACGTAGGCTTGCAGCCCGCAGAGTGATTTCCCCCCTTCCCCCCCTTACGCCTTCCCAGATCCTCTTCTTTTTTTTAGGTCCCCAAACAGGGACCCAACCGGGATCCACAGAAGTGAAAGCACGGAGTCCTAACCACTGGACTGCCAGGGAATCCCCAAGAGCCTCTTCTTGAAACCTAGCAGGACCCTGTGGAGACTCCTCCCACCCACCCCCAAGCCTCTCTGCATCCCCCACTTCTTGTCTGTGGAAAAAACTTTAGCGGACTAGGCCTCCCTCAGTTCCAAAGAGTGGGCTCAAACAGTCTATCATTTAAGGGGCAGCAATGGGAACAAAGAAGAGACATTCAAGGAGGAAAGGGTATAATAACTAAAGCAATAAGTCAACCTGTGGGATGGGGTCACAAGACCATAGTTCTCCTTAAGGAAAACAGTTAACAATGTCTGATGCATGTTCTTAAGCTGTTTTTACAGAACCCAGACTCCCACCAGGTGGAAACTGCTGACCTCAAACACATCAGAAGCCAGGCTGGTTGGAATCAGAAGACTGATGGTGAGATTCCTGAATCACCACCCTGCTACCTCACCACCAACCGATCAGAAAATTGTCCATGAGCTGATCTTGCATCCTAGGACCCTCTCCCCTAACAGTCTTTAAAAACTCTTTCCTGAAGCCATTAGGGTGTTCAGGTCTTTTGAGCATGAACTGCCTGTTCTCCTTGCTTGGCACCCTGCAATAAACGCTGTACTTTCCTTCACCACAACCCAGTGTCAGTAGATTGGCTTTGCTGTGCATGGAGTGAATGAACCCGAGTTTGATTTGGTAGCATTCTAGGGGAACAGATTTTTAAAAAGTAGCTTAGGGACTTCCCTGGTGGTCCAGTGAGTAAGACTGGACCCACTTACCCAGTGGGTAAGACTCCGTGCTCCCAATGCAGGGGGCCGGGGTTCAGTCCCTGGTCAGGGAACTAGATCTTGCATGCATGCTGCAACTAAGAGTCCACACGCCGCAACTAAGACCTGGCGCAGCCAAAATAAAATTAAATAAATAAATAAATAAATAAATAAATATTTTTTAAAGTCCTTAAAAAAAAAAAGGTAGCTTAAAAATTCTTCTGGGCTTCCCTGGTGGCGCAGTGGTTGAGAATCTGCCTGCCAATGCAGGGGACACGGGTTCGAGCCCTGGTCTGGGAAGATCCCACATGCTGCGGAGCAACTGGGCCCGTGAGCCACAACTACTGAGCCTGTGTGTCTGGAGCCCATGCTCCGCAACAAGAGAGACCGCGATAGTGAGAGGCCCGTGCACCGCGATGAAGAGTGGCCCCCGCTCGCCGCAACTAGAGAAAGCCCTCGCACAGAAACAAAGACCCAACACAGCCAAAAAAAAAATAGAATCTGTAATTTAAAAAAAAAAAAAATTCTTCTGAGGAGGAAACCAGAAGTCCCATCTTGATACACAGCACACTTGTCTACTGCACCCTCCTGAGTCTTCTTTGGCCCAGAGCCTCCTTCATATGTAGTTGGCCTAGATCACCTGAAGAATGGATTTTCCATCCCCTGGGATGGGGAAGCCACATGTGGAGGAGACTTGGAGGGAAACTCAAGACTCCAGTTTTAAGCATGGTCAATTTGAAATGTTTATGAGACCACAAAACAGAGTATGTGTCACTTAATCATTTCAACCTATGACTGAACATTAGGAGAGAGTTCAAGCCTGGATATATAAATTTGAGAGTTGTTAGTTTACACTGTTACTTCAAGTCATGACTAGATGAGACTGTCAAGAGAATGAGTGTAGACTGGAGAAGAAAATGATCAGAGCATGAACACTGGACCAGCCTGACTTCATTAAGTGGTTGATGACAGGAAACCAACAAACTCATGTTAGAGCTTCTAATGTCCACCCAGAGATATATTAGGGAATCTTAGAAGTCACCATTGATGATTTTTTTTCATAACTGTGGAGCTGAAAGAGTAAAATGCACTTTTCATGATTTGAGTGTGCATACACATTGAGAAATGGAATCAGAGAGTGCAGAAAATGCCTTTAAGGGATTTAATTTTTTTTAAGATGAGAGAGAAGTATAGTGACAAGATGTTAATTAGGTCAAAGGAATGAAGAGTGTATGATATGAGTCAGTTCTGCAGAGAGCTAGTAGAATATACATATTTGTAAACATTTATTTATTTATAAACATTTATGTGTGTATATATATATATATATATATATGCATGCAATATATAAATAAAATACATTATACATTATGAGATTTATTTCAAGGAATTGACTTATGCAATTGTGGGGCCTGGCAAGTCCAAACTCCATAGGGTAGAGGACAGGCTGGAAACTCTGTAGCCAGAACTAATGCTGCTGTCTTGAGGCTGAACTTCTTCCTCAGGGAAACCTTACTTTTCCTCTTAAGGCCTTTCAACTGATTGGATAAGGCCCAACCACTTAATCAAAATAGAATCCTTTGCTTAAAGTCAACTGATTGTAGATGTTGAGCACATCTACAAAATACCTTCACAGCAACACCCTAGATTAGTGTTTGATCCAATAACTGAATAGTATAGCCTAGTCCAGTTTACACATAAAACAAGCCATCACATTCCACTCCTTGTCAACTTGGCACCCATACCTACTACCTAAAACCAGACTTAATCTCCAGATGAAGACATGCTTCTGCCTGATCAGATCAAATCCAGTATTGATCCATTGTTATGATGGATCCTATTACATATGGTGGATTACATATGATGAATGTAATGTGAATCATATGTATCTATTGATTTAATGCTAAATTCTCTGATATTGGAAATTTCTTCTGGTTGTGTAAGATAATGTCTTTCTTCTCAGAAAATACAAACAAATATTTAGGAAGAAAGAGACATTAAGTGTAAAGCTCTCAAAAGGTTCAGAAAAATATAAATTGATGGATAATGGGAGGGAGAAAGAGAATGAGAACGATAAAGCAAATGTGACAAAATGTTAGTTGATAAATCTATTTTAAGGGCATACAGAGTTTCTTTGTGCTATTCTTAAAATTTTCCTGTAATTTTGAAATCATTTACAAACAAAAAGTATGGTGGGGTATGGCAGAGCGAGATGAGGTGGGAGTTTTCTCCACCTTCTCACTCCACTACGGTCTGTTCTTGCAGTAACCTGAGTGAGCCTCTTAAAAATGTGTGGAAGGTAGACTCTAGGATGACCAGTATGGGCCTCATAATTGCTGCCTATTGGTGTTCTAGCCTCTGTATGACCTCTCTCCTTGATTGTGGGCCAGACCTGTAACTTGCTTCTAGACGTATAGAATACACCAAAGGTGATAGGTTATGCATGATTATGTGTACAGGGTAAGGCCCATCTTGCTGGATTCTCTCTATCCCTTGCAGTCTTGATGAAGCAAGCAACCATGTTGGCAGGCTCACATAATAAGGAACTGCAGGCAGTTTTTAGAAGCTGAGGGTGACCTTCATCGACAGACAACAAGAAACTAAAGCCTTCGGTCCTACAACCACAAGAAAATAAATTCTAGCAATAACCTGAATGAGTTTTGAAGCATCTTGTTCCTCAGTCAAGTCTCTGTTGAGACTTCAGTCCTGACTGACAACTTGAACACAACTTTGTAAGATCTTGAGGCAGGCAACTCAGTTAAGCCATGACCAAACTCCTAATCCACTAAAAATGTGAAATAATTGGTGTGTGTTGTTTTAAGCCATACATTTATGATAGCTTTTACATAGCAATAGAAAAGTAATACGCAACATAAGTTTGGAGTATGTCTTCTCCTATACAAAATCCAACTGCAATGGCCTCATCGTCCCGGAGTCAGAGTCAAAGTCCTCACAGTCTTTTACACCTTTCTGCTTTACTCCACATTAGTTTCCTGCTCCATGCACTGGCTGGACACACACTTGCTTTAAATCCTATGTCAGGACATTCCCTGTCCCCTCCCATCTCCACAGGGCTCACACTTTCACCTTCTTATTGACTTTGGTCATGTATCACCTTCTCCATAAGCTCTTCCCTGATTATCCTAATAAAAATTGCAAACCGATACCCCCAACTCTGGCACCCACGTCCACCTTACTGTTCTCTTCCTTATCATTTTCTTTGTCATAGCACTGATTAACTTCTGATATATACTTTGCTTGTTTATTATAATTATTGTTTATTTTCTGTCTCCCTCTCTTGATGTTCATGAGGTCAAGGCTCTTTGTTTTGTTCACTGCTGTATACCAAAAATTTAAAACAATGTCTGGTACAAAGCAGACACACTGTAGACGTTTCAGTAAGGTATAGTGGAACCCTGGTTCACAATCTTGAAAAATTATGTGTATAATTTTAAGCACTGCAATTGAGTTTTTGAACTGAAAAAAAAATTTTTTGTGCTTATGGCACAAAACCAAAATGATGGGACTTCCGTGGTGGCGCAGTGGTTGAGAATCCACCTGCCAATGCAGGGGACACGGGTTTGAGCCCTGGTCTGGGAAGATCCCACATGCCGCAGAGCAACTAGGCCTGTGCGCCACAACTACTGAGCCTGCACTCTAGAGCCCGCGAGCCACAACTACTGAGCCCGCGTGCCACAACTACTGAAGCCCACGCGCCTAGAGCCCGTGCTCCCAACAAGAGAAGCCACCTCAATGAGACGCACACACACCAAAATGAAGAGTAGCCCCTGCTCGCCGCAACTAGAGAAAGCCCGCGCAGAGCAATGAAGACCCAACGCAGCCAAAAATAAATTAAAAAAAAAAAAACCAAAATGATATGACTCATTTATTTTGTAACTGGAAGTTTATACCTCCTAACCTCCCTCACCTATTTCACTCATTTCCCCCACCCCATCCCTCTATGTCTGGCAACCAAGTGTTTGTTCTCTGTATCTATGACTTTGTTTCTGTTTAGTTATGTTTGTTCACTTGGTTGGTTTTTTTTTAAAAATAAATTTATTTATTTATTTTTGGCTGCGTTGGGTCTTTGTTGCTGCGTGTGGGCTTTCTCTAGTTGCAGAGAGCGAGGACTACTCTTCGTTGTGGTGCGCGGGCTTCTCATTGCGGTGGCTTCTCTTGTTGCGGAGCACGGGCTGTAGGCGTGCGGGCTTCAGTAGTTGTGGTTCGCGGGCTCTAGAGCACAGGTTCAGTAGTTGTGGCTCACGGGCTTCCTTGCTCTGCAGCATGTGGGATCTTCCCGGACCAAGGCTCGAACCCGTGTCCCCTGCATTGGCAGGCAGATTCCCAACCACTGCGCCACCAGGGAAGTCCCTTGTTTTGTTTTTTAGATTCCACATAGAGGGGATGCGTACATTTGTTCAAGCAATGAAACCATATCTGGTACAGCAGATGCAGTTGGAATCACCACCTGGTGAAGCTTATGCTAATCCACTGACATTTTCCAAGATCCATCTGTCTTCTTCACAGGTTAAATAGGATAGCTGAATAGGGATGTGGTGGGAATCACCACCCCCGTATCTTTCAAGTCCTTGATGGTGGCATTCTCTGAAATCTCTCCAGGAAAGTAGTACGTCTTTTAATCATTTTCCTAGGTAGAGGTAGTCCTAATGGCTTCCACTTGGCCTTTCCCACCATAAAAGCCCTTCCTCCACAGGTCAGGAATGTAGGAATTCTGCCATCTGCTAAGTACGTCTATTCTAATTATGCATTCTGGAACTGTGGGAATAACCACAGGACCCCACTATAAGATGGAGCTGAGATAATACTCCCTGGATCACCTGAACTCCACAACTAGTAGATTAGGGACATTTTGGGTCTCCTGGAATTAATGTCAGTTCACAGCCAGAGTCCAGTAGTCCCTAAAAGGTCTGGTTCTATCCTTTTCCATAATGGACATTTACCCTAGTAAAAGGTCGCTTTGGAGAAGACCAGGAGAAAGAGTAACAATATAAATTTTCTGTAGTGTACTGTGGTTCTTCCTCAAGGGGACCCTCCCTCCCCTTCATCCAAGATGTTCTGAGCTTATAAACTGGCTCAAGTCTTGGAATTGATTGAGGGGCATTTCTTGATTGGACTATTCCATAACCTCTAGGAAAATATATCTTCTCATAGCATAATTTCTTTCCTCAATGTGGTACAAGACATGTCTAATAAATTCAAACATCTTTAGTTTCCCTCATGTAAGGAGACAAAAATAGGTAAATTTACACCTGTTTAGCAATTGATGTTCCAGTATTTTATCTTATTTGAAATGACCTGGATATTCATTGAAATCCCATCATTTAACTTAACATATCAAAACTCAAGCTACCAAAAATCTGGAGAAACTATTTTAGATAGACATACCCAAAGCATAATTATTCCTAAAAAGTTCACCTGAAAACTCTTATCTCACTTACCTTTATTTTATAACTTGTGAAAGTATCACCATACCAAGTTAACTTTTTCTTGCTGACAAACTGCAACAGAAATAACATGAACTTATTGACCTTTAGTTAACCTAGGTACAATAAAAGTAAGACATCTATATTGATTAAACCAACAAGCTTAAGTTAGCTTTAATACCAGGTATTAATTTAATATTGAACATTTCCTAGATCACACGAACCTGAAATTTATTCTGGCCAGTTTCTTTTACATTTAGAAATATTGAATTTGTAAGCATTTACCATTAAGTCAATTAAATAGAGCTTTTTTTAAAAAAATTAATTAATTAATTAATTTATTTATTTTTGGCTGTGTTGGGTCTTCGTTTCTGTGCGAGGGCTTTCTCTAGCCGTGGCAAGCGGGGGCCACTCTTCATCGCGGCACGCGGGCCTCTCACTATCATGGCCTCTCTTGTTGCAGAGCACAGGCTCCAGACGCGCAGGCTCAGTAGTTGTGGCTCACGGGCCTAGTTGCTCCGTGGCATGTGGGATCTTCCCAGACCAGGGCTCGAACCCATGTCCCCTGCATTGGCAGGCAGACTCTCAACCACTGCGCCACCAGGGAAGCCCAAATAGAGCTTTTTAAAAATTTTAATTTTGGTAACATTATCCAGAGGTAGAGACATATCAAATGTATGATGTGTACACAGACATACAAACAGGCAAAATTAGAGTTCTCATAGCTTCACTTTAACACTTAGCTATGAATCAGGTATTACAATGTAAACTTACTAGTTTATAAATAACAATTGGAATAAGTTAAATTTGCTTGCTCAGATGACTAAGGACTTATTATTTGTGGAAAAGACTTTTAAGATTTGTATTTTTCCTTGATAAACCCTTAAAGAGATGATGAATTAGATTTTAGGTTAGGGAGACTTTCCAGCAAATTCTTCCCAGCCTTTCAACTTAAGATAACCTACTCAGTGTCTAAACTGAACAAAATCATCCCAGCCTTTCAACTTAGGATAACCCACTCAACGTCTACACTGAGCAAAAATCTTCCCAGTCTTTCAACTTAGGATTACCCAGGTACCTCTTTTTGAAACTAAGCTTCAAGGATAATCTACTCCTCCAGAGAGGAGTTTAACACAACCCAACAAAACTTAGCTTCATCAGTCAAGAAGGGGAGACCTGAGAACCAGGAAAGATGTCTGCTCTGGGTCACTTCATTGGTAGTCAAAACTGTCGACTGAAAAAAAAAAGTACAACTTAAAAGTTGGGAATTGCAAAAAGACACATGCACCCCAATGTTCATTGCAGCACTATTTACAATAGCCAGGTCATGAAAGCAACCTAAATGCCCATTGACAGACGAATGGATAAAGAAGATGTGGTACATATATACAATGGAATATTACTCAGCCATAAAAAGGAACGAAATTGGGTCATTTGTAGAGACGTGGATGGATCTAGAGACTATCATACCGAATGAAGTAAGTCAGAAAGAGAAAAACAAATATCGTATATTAACGCATGTATGTGGAACCTAGAAAAATGGTACAGATGAACCGGTTTGCAGGGCAGAAATTGAGACGCAGATGTAGAGAACAAACGTATGGACACCAAGGGGGGAAAGCAGCGGGGGGTGGGGTGGTGGTGGGATGAATTGGGCGATTGGGATTGACATGTATACACTGATGTGTATAAAATGGATGACTAATAAGAACCTGCTGTATAAAAATATAAATAAAATAAAATTCAAAAATTAAAAAAAATAGTTGGGAATTGTATTTTATTCTGAGAATTTACTGAGGACTTATGTCAGGGATACAGCCTCTCAGCGCTGAGGTACTGTTCTGAGAGGTAACAGAGGAGACAGGATATGTAGAATTTTTTGCGAAAAACAAAACAAAACAAAACAAAAATCCAGGCTGTTGAAGCTCAAAAGATTACTGCTAATTAAAGAATACCAGCGGGGGGCTTCCCTGGTGGCACAGTGGTTAAGAATCCGCCTGCCAGTGCAGGGGACACGGGTTCGAGCCCTGGTTCGGGAAGATCCCACATGCCGCAGAGCAACGAAGCCTGCACGCTCTGGAGCCCTCACCACAACTAGAGAAGAGCCTGAGCGCTGCAACTAACACCCGATGCAGCCAAATAAATAAATAAGTAAACAATTTAAAAAAATACCAGACATCTCAAGTTAATGAACTTAGTGCATTTCTACGTATGGGAAGACACAGGAGTCTGGGCTTATTGAAATTATTCCTTTGATATACACCCTAACTATCTAGGGCCAGTATCCTGTTCTCCTCTATCCTGAATCCCCTCAGAGATATTTTGTGTATCTCTATAAACAACCGACACCATGTATTTACTATCAGTGCTCTCTTTACTACTAGAAAGAGAGCCATCATCATCTTTAAATCTAATGTGATTAGAGAGCCAATTCTAGAAACCCAAGAACCAATTCAGAAAACTCATCCTTAAATTCTCTTCCTGTAGAACCACTCTTGGTTCCCAAATCTGTGTTAATCAGGGGTCTTCAGAGAAACAGAACAAACAGGAAAGATATATAGATAGAAAGAGATTTATTATGAGGGATTGGCTTACATTCTTATGGAGGCATCTCGAGGAGGGGTTTGTGCCTGAGTGGGTTCTCAATGCTGCACACTTGTAAACGACAGTTAGTTAAGAGGAAATTTATGAGAAAATATTCATGGCAGAGGCTCATGCCTAGAAGCAGTTATTAGCTTACACCTCTCAAGGAGATTTCTTTAGCTCTCTAAGTGGTTTTCTCTACTTACTCGATGGCTTAGGTGGCTCTATAAGGGACTCAGTTTTTGTTTTTTTTTTCCTTGGCCACACCGCTGAGGCTTGCTGAGGATCTTAGTTCCCTGACCAGGGATCAAACCCAGGCCCTGGCAGTGAAAGCGCAGAGTCCTAACCACTGGACCGCCAGGGAATTCTCATCAGCTTCTTTACATTAGTTTCCATGGTCATGCTTTCATCTCTTAAGTGCATCATCGCCCTTGTGGAACAAAGGTGCTGCTTAAAGTATTGGGCCTCCTTGGTAGTGTCACCTGACACTTTGACGTCTCCTGAATCACACAAACTTATATGGGTAATAAATTAAAATTTCTCTTTTATCCTGCAGTGCTGTGGAAGACAGCTATAAACAATTGAACAATCTTGTCAACTTCCCTCAGGACTGATCAATGACCTTGAGAAGATTGCAGAGGAAAGCAATTGCACGTATGCCCTCACATGCATAATTCCTGCCAGTGCAGGATAGGATCCTGTTTTTATTTATAATTTTTATATTTTGTAAACATGGGCTTTTTGCAATTAATTTTTTTTAAGTATTGCATTCAAATATTATTTATCTTTTTTTGCTTTTTCCTTTTCCTGTTTTTCTTTTTTCTTGTCATACAATTGATTTTATTTGTTTGTACTTAGTTTTTTTAATTGAAGTAGAGTTGACTTACAAGGCCAATCTCTGCTGAACAACAAAGTGTCTCAGTTTTACACATAAATACATTCCTTTCTTTATATTCTTTTCCATAATGGTTTAACACAGGCTATTCAATATAGTTCCCTGTGCTACACATTAGGACCTTGTTGTTTATCCATTCTAAATGTAATAGTTCGCATCTACCAACCCCAAACTCAGTCCATCCCTCCCCCACCCCCCTCCCCCTTGGCAACCACAAGTCTGTTCTCTATGCCTGTGAGTCTGTTTCTGTTTTGTAGATAGGTTCATTAGTGCCACAAGTATTATCTACCTTGATCACAGAATTTTTAGCACCTCCCTTAAACGTTGCTCCGTGGAAATGAGAGCCTCACTTGCCTCACCCTAATCCTGGTACCAGTTATTAATTTAATAAGAAAAGGCTACCACTTCAAAAGATAAGTGAAGACCATGAAAAAGCAATTTCAAAAAGAATATGTACGTATATAATAAACATTGGAAAAAAAGACGTGTAAATGCAATAGTACTCAAAAGTGTGATTGTTCAGGTGTAGAGGTTGGTATAAATGATTAAATCTCTATCAAGGGAAGAAAAGAAAATCCTATCTAGTCCTTCCTAGATTAAGTGGGTGTATGCTTAAGTAAGTGGGAGGGGCCATCCCAGCTGATCATATAAAGCCAGCCTCGCCAGGGCTGCTTATCTCTCTTTTGGTGGAACCAGGCTTCGGCACTCCCTTCCAAGATGGCCGAAGACAATTCTCCATACAGTAAGTTCCTCACACATCAGACTGCAGTTGTGGTTTCCTTGGTTTGGGGGTGGGGTGGGGTGGGTTGGGCTGAAAACATAATCGGCTTGTTAGAAGTTGTGGGAGTCCCATTTTTCAAACTTTTAAATAACTGTGCTAGGGTAAGGGAAAATCAGTTTCTCTCATGCAATATGAAAATATGCTGTTTTCTGTGCATCTGAGCATTGGGAATTTCAGAAAGATGCAGGCATGTAAGAACTAAACAATACAAATTATTGTTTAGGGGAGGGAGATGGGAGGAAAAAATAGATGGGAAGAAGAAAAAGGAGAGAGACACACTAAAAGAAACTAAGGGAGGCATCAAAAAGTCCTGAGACCAGAATGTCTTTGGAATCAAAGTAGCTTCCTGATTTCTCTCTCCAGACTGAACTTTTCTCCTGAACTTCAACCTTTGTCTACCTAACTGCTTACTCGTCTGTAACAGGCATCTCAAACTCAACATGTCCCAAACTGAACTCCCGATGTTCAGACCCAAACTCTTCCTCCTACTGTTTTCCTTGCACAAGAAATGTCAATTGTTCATGCCAAAAACCTAGGAGACATCCTTGACCTTGTCTTTCTCTCATAACCTATATCTAATCAGGCTGAAAATTCTATTGGCTTTAACGAAATATTTTAGGGATCGTCTGACCATTTCTTGGACTGTTTCCACCATCGTCACTGGATTATTTTTTTTATAAATCTATTTATTTTATTTTATTTTATTTTATTTACCTTTTTTTTTTTATTTTCGGCTGCGTTGGGTCTTTGTTGCTGCACGCGGGCTTTCTCTAGTTGCAGCGAGTGGGGGCTACTCTTAGGTGCGGTGCACAGGCTTCTCATTGCGGTGGCTTCTCTTGTTGCGGAGCACAGGCTCTAGGCACGTGGGCTTCAGTAGTCGTGGCACGTGGGCTCAGTAGTTGTGGCTTGTGGGCTCTAGAGCTCAGGCTCAGTAGTTGTGGTGCAGGGGCTTAGTTTCTCCGCGGCATGTGGGATCTTCCCAGACCAGGGCTCAAACCCATGTCCCCTGCATTGGCAGGCGGATTCTTAACCACTGCGCCACCAGGGAAGCCCTCATCACTGGATTATTGCAAGAATTGATCTCTCTGCTTCCATCCTGGCCCTGATTTAATATGTTCTCAACCCTGTAGCCTGTGTGATCTTATCAAACTCTCAGATCAAGTCTTTTATCTACTCCAAACCCGTCGGTGACTTCCCACCATACTAAGAGTCAAAGGCACATGGTCGGAAGAGGTCCTATATAATCTGCCCTGCCTGGGAGGTCTAGGACCTCATCTGTTTCTGCTTTGTTTCCTCTTCTCCAGACTTATAGCCTTCTTGCTCTTCCTATCTATCTTATTTCTCTGTCATTTTTTCTTCATTACTTTGGTCTTATGCATAAAATTCTATTACGGGAATATACCATATTTTACTTATCCATTCTCCTAGCAATGGTTATTCAATTGCTTCAGCTGTTACTACAAACAGCATTCTGAAAAATGTAATGGAGATGTAGGCAAGAAATGGATTGCAGGGTTACAATTACTTACTATACATAATTTAAACAATCATACCCTGATTGCCCTACAGATTACCTTAAATAAATTACATTCCACCCAGCTCTCAAGAAGGGTTCTGATCTCCCCACCTTACCCCCATCATTGCAAGCTGCTGACTTTTATCTGGTTTTCTACCTTTTTGAACTGAAGGTTTCAATTACGATATCTTTAGTTCCAGCAATTTTTCCCATTATGCATTTTGGTATCTTACTTAGTATATAACTTTTTCTATCTCAATGTAACATAGGTTTTCTTGTACATTATCTTTCTATTTTTAGCTTTCATATGTATTTAACTTTTTGGCATTTATTTTTATATACTGTATATTGTGTGATCCAACTTAATTTTTCTTCATATAGTAAGTCATTTTCTGTATCCAACACTACCCTTTCACATTGATTTTGGAGGCTATAGCTATCCCAATTCTAAGTGTGGACTTTAGTTACTAATAATGTATCAATATTGATTCATTAGTTGTGACAAATGTACAGTACTGATATAAGATGTTAATAATAGGGGAAACTGGGGGCTTCCCTGGTGGCGCAGTGGTTGAGAATCTGCCTGCCAATGCAGAGGACACGGGTTCGAGCCCTGGTCTGGGAAGATCCCACATGCCGCGGAGCAACTAGGCCCGTGAGCCACAATTACTGAGCCTGCGCGTCTGGAGCTTGTGCTCCGCAACAAGAGAGGCCGCGATAATGAGAGGCCCGCGCACTGCGATGAAGAGTGGCCCCCACTTGCCACAACTAGAGAAAGCCCTCGCACAGAAACGAAGACCCAACACAGCCATAAATAAATAAATAAATAAATAAAAAATAAACCCAAAGTTAAGGAAAAAAAAAAAAAATGTTAAAAAAAATAATAGGGGAAACTGGGTGTGCAATATATGGGAACTCCCCATACTATGTTTTATTTGTTAAATGATATTCATTCATTTATTTATTTATTTAAATTAATTCATTCATTTATTATTTTATTTTTGGCTGCGTTGGGTCTTCGTTGCTGTGCGCGGGCTTTCTCTAGTTGTGGCGAGCGGGGGCTACTCTTCGTTGCAGTGTGCAGGCTTCTCATTGCAGTGGCTTCTCTTGTTGTGGAGCACAGGCTCTAGGCGCGCAGGCTTCAGTAGTTGTGGCACGCGGGCTTCAGTAGTTGTGGCTCGCGGGCTCTAGAGCGCAGGCTCAGTAGTTGTGGCACACGGGCTTAGTTGCTCCACAGCATGTGGGATCTTCCCAGACCAGGGCTCAAACCTGTGTCCCCTGCATTGGCAGGTGGGTTCCTAACCACTGAGCCACCAGGGAAGCCCCTCGCCTGCATTTTCTTGACTCATATTGTTCTTGATCCATATGAACAGAACACATCAATTTTTCACGTTGTTTGGAAACAGAAGACCTTGACTCCCTAGTCATGGCATTCAGATCAGCTGAAGAAGTTCAAGAATCACCCTTGTGTGCTTAAGGGCTTTATAATTGAGAGTTCTTTCCTCCTGGGTTCTCGTGGATTCCAAATGAAAAGAGGAGATGAGAGACAAGCTCGAACCTGAAGTTTGAATACGTAAAATGGCCTATTTAATGCTTCTCTCCTAATCTTTCCACAGAGGCCGTGGCCACAAAGTGTAGACGCAGCCGCACCAAATTCACAGAAGAGCAATTGAAAATCCTCATCGACGCATTCAACAAAAAACCTTACCCGGGTTATGCCGCCAAACAAAGACTTGCTTTGGAAGTCAACACTGAAGAGTCTAGGATCCAGGTAAGTTACAAGTTCTGTATCTCCAAGACGAGAAATAGAAAGGGAGGGGGAAACCATTCAGTGAGCACATATCATGTGCCAGTGTGACAAGGGCTTTTTTTAAAAAAAATATTTATTATTTATTAATTTGGTTGCACTGGGTCTTAGTTGTGGCACATGGGCTCCTTAGTTGCAGCAGGCGGGCTCCTTAATTGTGGCTCGCGGGCTCCTTAGTTGTGGCGTGCGAACACTTAGTTGCGGCATGCGTGTGGGGATCTAGTTCCCTGACCAGGGATTGAACCTGGGCCCCTTGCATTGGGAGTGTGGAGTCCTAACCACTGTGCCACCAGGGAAGTCCCGTGAAAAGGGCTTTGAGTGGCATGTCCTACTTGACACTCAGAATGAACTCCCAAGGATGTTGCTCTTAATCTCACTTCACGAATGTGGATACTGAGGGTGAAGGAGCTCCCAGGAGTGGGCAAGAAATATGTAGGTACACCTCCAGAAAAGAGGAGGTGTGTGGTGTGGTGGCACACTTATTCCAGGGTGTAAATCCAAGTAAGTCATTATAAGCGATGTGGTCACAGATAGGCAAGTGTCTGACGACATGGTAAGATTCCAGAGGAATTGTGGGTGATGTGAGGGTTAACCTTCCCCTTTCAATGAAATACAATAGACCAGAGAGTAGTAGACTGGTGTGCCATTGCAGATTTAGGCTGGAGGGGGTTCTTAAGTACATAATAATTGCAGCATCTATTTATTAACTTAAAAAGATTATTATAGCAAGTCATGTTGGGACCAGGTCATGAAGATGCTAAATGCCATGCCTTGATCTAAGACTTAGTCAAATGTGACAGGGATCAGTAATAATAATCCTGAGCTTAGGACTCATAAGAATCACTCACACCCCCCCTTTTCTTTTTTGGCCATGTCGAGGCATATGGGATCTTAGTTCCCCAACCAGGGATTGAACCCATGCCCCCTGCAGTGGAAGCACAGAGTTCTAACCACTGGACTGCCAGGGAATTCCCAGAATCACTCCCTTTGGAGAAAGGCAGCAATGGGGCTGAGATGACATAAACATGCTTAATTCTCTCATTTTCTTTTCCTCTTGTAGACATGGTTTCAGAATCGAAGAGCTAGGCACAGATTCCTGAAAAGACCTGAGAAGAACTTAGACTTAAGACAAGACCGAGTTTACCCTGAAGAGAATATTCAAGGTAAATAGCCTGCTCCAGTCCTGCTACCAAGCAGAGCCTCTTGGGTACCCAAGTGCCTTTTTATAGTGAAGCCAACTACTGCTCTGAGTGGGAAAAGAATGTTTTCTCCTTCAGGGCCTCCTGTTCAGGGTCTTTGGTAGCAAAGGGCTCAACATGGCCCCTGGAAATCCTTCCCCACAAGGTCCAGAGACCTTCTGAGGCTTACCTGATTTGCACTGGAGTCCAGCAACTCAGCCAAATATTGCCTCTCCTCTAGAACCTTCCATCTTGAATAGGCTGGGACAAGGCCTTCCCAAGGAGAGGCAACATGTTCCAAGTTAGATGGTGGGATGTGTTTGGGTTCCTTGTTTGAATATGTAAACTGATCTCAAATGTTCCTCTGCCTTCAATCTTTCACCTCCTCCAGGTGTGAGAGACAGACGATGTCGTACCAGCTACACTTCTTCCCAATTACAAACTCTCATGAATGCGTTCATGGAAAACCCTTATCCTGGGATTGATTCCAGAGAGCAACTTGCTGAAGATACTGGGGTTCCAGAGTCAAGAGTCCAGGCAAGTGATAAGGAATTTGATATTGGTAGGAACATATATAATGAGACATCTCGGAATGACTTCTCCAACAGGGATTAATTCTCATAGATATCATAAGCAGGACAGATGGGAAAATGGGATTTCTGGTTTGGATATAGGAACTATATCCAGGGCTACATAGGTGCAGCTCTTCCAAAACAATCAATCATTCATCTGTAGAGTGGTATCAATATATGCCTTCAGGAAGAAGGTCAAAGATCAGTGCTATTAGGTGACTTTTCTAAAGTCTCGTTTTGGGGCTCCTACAATAGACCTGTGTTTATTCTACTTGGAACCTCTGAAAACCAAAAGTAGTAGCTGTGAAACATGAGGGGTGTGTGTGTGTGTGTGTGTGTGGGCACAAGCAAGGGGTAGCAATTAATTACATCATATGGAAAGAAAAATGTCTTCCTTGGGACATCCCTGGCGGTTCAGTGGTTAAGTGTCTGTGCTTCCACTGCAGGGGGCACAGGTTCAATCCCTGGTCGGGGAACTAAGATCCTGCATGCCACGTGGTGCAGACAAAAAAAAAAAAAAGAAAAGAAAGAAAAAAGAAAAATGTCTTCCTAGAAGATATTACTCTATCCTGCATCATGGAATAAAAATAGGTGTTTTAGAGAGGAAGAAAAGAAGTGGAAAGAGAATTCCAGGCAGAGGAAGGAGTTGCAATATAGGCATGGCACTTTAGGGAAAGACTAATACTTGTAATGAGGGGATCGTGGGGACTTTCAGGATATGAAACCCATCACTAGATCATAAAGGGACTCGGTACAAGATTCAGAATCTTGAGCTTTATCTTGAGACATGATAGACTTTCCCAGACATCATATGGAATGTCAATGATTTGGGAATTAGGCCTAAAAGAAGCCCCCTCTTCCTCCCCTTTGCCTTATGAGAAGAGCAATGGTGAGGCTTGCATGACATCAATTGTTTTCATTAAATCTCTTTGTTTTACCCACTTAGATTTGGTTTCAAAACCGAAGATCTAGACTCCATATCCAGAAAAAAAGAGAACCTGAAGAAGCTTCAGCCCAAAGACAAAACCAGGGACAAGATCTCTGAGATGGGACCATTCAAGGTACCAGCCTGTTGTTCCCAATTTGGCTCACAAGCGGAGTCTCCTGAGTGCTCAGTCCTTCCACATGGTGTAGTCAACTCCAGCTTCCTCTCAGGAGGTGGACGACGTTTCCACACGTGTGCCTCCAGAGAGTCAGGGGCTTGATGGGTCGCAGCCCCCGAAGGCTTTTCCCAAGTCTGTGGTCCTCCCAAGGAATTCCACTGCCCACTTTTCAAGCTCTGAACTGGAACCCAGACAACCCATTAGTATGTGAGCTTTGTTCACTGATGTTTTCCCAGTGCCCGGCACATAGACAATCCATAAACTTTTGTGGCAGGTGTGACCCAGTGAATGGAGGAATGAATCCTCAGACGTGTTCTGCCAGGGGCCGGCTAATGCATGGCTTTCCCAAGAGGTAGGAGGTTCCATATTTGACTGGAAAGGTGGGAAAGGGTTGACCTCCCTTTTTGTATGTATAAATTGGCTTCTTTGATTTTTCTTTCCCTTTCCTCTTTAGGTTTACAGAGTGGCACTCCCTAGTGACTGTTTTATTTCTCTGGAGCCAAAACAAGGTGAACAGAGAGACAAATTCAGTGTATTTGATGTCATCAGCCTGGACTCAAGATCAGTTCTCTTCCTAGCAACATACCCTTCCAAACATACCTTCACCTTCTTCTTCACCTTCTGGAGATGGTAAACAGGACTTCAGGACTCAGAGGCAGATGATACAAAGTACCACACAGCCCTAGTGACTGAATCTAGATTCAGAGTTCAACAGATCTCTAGGACAATGAAAATAAACTTATTAATACCATTTTTATGGTCATACAAATAAATGACCGATTCAAGTAAAAATCATGAAAACATATGTGGTATTGTGACTTTGATCAACTGTGCTGATGTACTGAAGCCTCCATAAAAACCCAGAAGGATGGGGTTCAGAGCTTCTGGGTTAGTGAACACGTGGCGGAGAGGAGAGCGATGCACTTGAAGAGGGCATGGAAGCTCAGAGCCCCTTCTCACATACCTTGCCCTATGTATCCATCTGGCTGTTGACTCATATCCTTTAATATCTTTTGTAATAAATCTGTAATCTAGTGAGTTTCCTGAGTTCTGTGAGCCACTGTAGCAAATTAATCAGACCCAAGGAGAGGGGTTCGTGGGAAACTCTGATTTATAGCCTGGTGGTCAGAAGTACAGCTAACAACCTGAACTTGAGATTGGCGTCTGAAGTCGGAGGAGTTGTAACCGAGCAGGACCTTATGGTGATTTCCCAGGACAGATCCCCCCACCCCCATATCCTCTGCCTGCTTTTTATCTGTAGAAAAACTTTAGCTGAAGAATAAATTTAATCAGAGAAATGAGAAAAATGCAGAAATGAAGGAAAACAGTCAAACAAGATGAAATAATACTTCAGCTATTAAACAAAGTCAAGGATCTTTAGTTCCTTCTCAAGGCTATAGATCATATTCTGAGCCATATCCTTTAAGCTGTTTTGTAGATACTGAAACCCCACCAGAAGGAAGAAGTTAACTACATGATGACCAGACTGTAGCCACAACATAAGCTTCTCCCATCTTACACAATTCTGAGAACTCACCTCAAGGAAGTGGGAACAAACTGACCCTGGAATTGAAGATTAACTGTACTTAAAACAATCAAGATGATGCTGATCAGAGCACCATGTGAACAATTTCAAGATGATTGTCAGAGATGACTGTGCTATTCTTCACGCAGCCACCCCCCCAGACCTGTGCATTCCTGAAATTCCCCTTTAAAACCTCTTGCCCTTGATCAGCAGTGGGGATTTGTTTTTTTTGGAACATGAGTCTAGCTTCTCCCCAGGATTGTCGGCTTCCTCAATAAAGCTATCTTTGTTTTTACTCAATGCTTGTCTCTCTGTATTGGATTCTTGAGTGACGAGAAGCAGAATCTGAGTTCAGTAACAGAGTCTTAGGACTGAGCCCCTAACCTGTGGAATATGATACTATCTCCAAGTAGATAAGAGTCAGAATTGGGTTGAATTGTAGGATACCCAGCTGGTGTCCCCAGCATTGCTTGGTAGTGTCAGGGGAAACCCCCCCCCCAACCTCCACACATTGGAATTGGGTCCAGAAGCCAAATAGGATGCCCAATATAGTAGCCACAAAAAAAAAAAATCAAAAACAATATAGTAGCCAAAAGCCACAATGGACTTCTGGGCACTAGAAATGTGCTAATGTGACAGGAACTGAATTTTTAATTCAATTAATTTTTAATTAAAATTTATATAGCTACATGTGGCTAGTGGCTATCCTATTGATCAGTGCAGATCTGGAAAGCGTTTTAGTAACCATTTCATTCAAGAATACATGAACAGAGGGCTTCCCTGGTGGTGCAGTGGTTGAGAATCCTCCTGCCAATGCAGGGGACATGGGTTCGAGCCCTGCTCTGGGAAGATCCCACATGCCGCGGAGTGACTAAGCCCGTGCACCACAACTACTGAAGCACACGGGCCTAGAGCCCATGCTCCACAACAAGAGAAGCCACCCCAATGAGAAGCCCACGCACCACAACAAAGAATAGTCCCTGCGCGCAGCAACGAAGACCCAACGCAGCCAAAAATAAGTAAATTAAAAAAAAAAAAAAAAGAATACATGAACAGAGTCTTTCTGATTTAATAAATGTGCGCCTCAAAACACTGGTACCTATTTATTTGATGGCATTAATAAGTTAGAACGTATAATGTACACCTATATCTTAATGACAACAGAACCAAACTATAAGGATAAATTTCAAGAGAATATACATGGCCCAAATGAAGAAACTTAAAATATTACACTAAGGCACCTAAAAGAAAACATGAATATTGGTAAGAGTCCTCAGGTAGGAAAGAAAGAAAATATCCAAGGACCAGAAGAAAGACTGTCTGATATGACGTTGGTGAGGAGGTTAAAGCTAAGTAAGGTGGGGGCGGGTGGGGTGGCAGGAGAGGTAGCCCTTTGTGGGAATTTGAGATTTAACAGAAAGGGAAAAAGATGGGCCATTGAACGGTTTATGATCTGTTTAAGCTTAAAAGGGCATCCATTTGGAGAATAAGTAGTGCAAGTAAGAGAGGAGGCTCACGGAAGAGAAGTTGGGGCTGTGAGTTAGAGGATAACATCAGTTTTAGATACTTCAGGATTAAGATGCATGTGAAATGTCCCCTCCACCTCATCTGCTGGGAAACCCCTGAATCTGCCTGTGGGACGGCAACTCTCAAGGTAAAGATAATAATGAACATATCCAATCACTTTGTGCTGAGCACCCGTCTTTTTTTTTTTTTTTTTTTTTTATTTATTTATTTATTTTTGGCTGTGTTGGGTCTTCGTTTCTGTGCGAGGGCTTTCTCTAGTTGCGGCAAGCGGGGGCCACTCTTCATCGCGGTGCGCGGGCCTCTCACTATCGCGGCCTCTCTTGTTGCGGAGCACAGGCCCCAGACGCGCAGGCTCAGTAGTTGTGGCTCACGGGCCCAGTTGCTCCGCGGCATGTGGGATCTTCCCAGACCAGGGCTCGAACCCGTGTCCCCTGCATTAGCAGATTCTCCACCACTGCGCCACCAGGGAAGCCCCCGCAGCTTTTATTGGCGTTCATGAGATCTTATGGAAATTGTAGTTGAAGACGTCTGATAAGATTAGAATAGGTGGGGCTTGCTACTTCTGATGGGATATGAGTGCTGTCTTTGTTTCCTGACTGGATTAAGATGTTGGCATGAGGTGGGTGGGGCTGATTAAATTTATTATGATGGTTCATTTACACCATCAAAAGTACTCAGGTCTTTTCATTTCCAGTACACCCAAGGAGAAGAAGAGGTCATAGGCACTGGGAATCAGCCTAGACAGTTTATACCAGATTCCACTGGAGGTAGGCTGTTCTTTTCGCTGCCTTAGAAGTCAAACGTTTTATATTTGTATGTTGGAGTTTTGAATTTTCATGTAAGGAAGTGGTGCACCCAAGACGCCCCCAATACTTTCAATGGCCTCGAATCCTCGGCATCATGGGACCATGGTTACATTCTGACCTTATCATTTTCCGTTCTCAGCTTTCTTCTCTGTGCTCTAGCTGAGCCCATCTTTGCCTCATGGTCTTGGTACAGACTCATTTCAAAGGTGCAGTCGAACTTCTGCTTCCTTTTTTCTCAGTTTATCTCTATGGTATATACCAACATCTTATCTGTACACATGTATTAGGTTCCTCTTACCCTCTTCAATATTTATTCTATCAACTTTGTGTGCCTTCCTGGAGACATTCCCCCTGGAGGCCTCCATGACCCGGTGGACCCCTTGCTATCACGGCTTGCTCACAGCCTCACACTGGGGTGTCGTCTCCCCTTGTTGAGTGCCCTTGTTTCTGGTATCCTCTCTCTTGGTTTACTGCCTCATTTTGTGTGTTTGCTCCTCCAGTAGTTTCCAGATAAACAGTACGTGAAAAGCTTTAAAAAATACTATGTGCACTTTGCTTTACAATTATTTGTCATTTAAGTCATTGATTGTCTTTTTGACCCAAGATTGTTTTTGATAATTTTGTTTTTAAATTTCTGGGGCGTAGGAGGGTCTTCTGTTTTTTTAAGATAATTTCTTTTTCTTTTTTTTTTGGCAGAGAGGCCTGTGGAATCTTAGTTCCCTCACCAGGGATTGAACTCTGGCTCCCTGCAATGGAAGCACAGAGTCCTAACCACTGGACCACCAGGGAATTCCCAAAGGTTTTATTTTTTTAGAGCAGTTTTAGTTTTACAATAAAACTGAGAGGAAAGTACTGAAATTTCCCACATGCTCCCTGTCCCACCCATGTATAGCCCCCCACCCCCATCAACATACATTAACCAATCATTATCAACCAAAGTCCATAGTTTTCCTAAGGTTTCACTCTTGGTGTTGTACATTCTTTGTGTTTGGACGAATGCATAATGACATATATCCATCAATAGAGTATCATAGAGTATTTTCACTGCCCTAAAGATCCCTTGTGCTCTGCCTATTTATCTCTCCCTCCCCCAACCCCCTGGCAACTAATCTTTTTATTGTCCCCATAATTTTGCTTTTTTTCCAGGGTGTCATATAGTTGGAATCATGCAGTAGGTAGCCTTTTCAGATTGGCTTCTTTCACTTAGTCATATGCCTTTAATTTTCCTCCATGCCTTTTTATGACTTGATAGCTCATTTCTTTTTAGTGTTGAATAATATGCCACTGTCTGGATATATCACAGTTTATTTATCCACTTACCTACTGAAGGACACCTTGGTTGCTTCCAAGTTTTCCAGTTATGAATAAAACTGCTATAAACATCTGATCCAAATGCCAATAGTGCTGAGGTTGAGAAATCCTTTTTTATATGAATAGATAACATGTACTCTCTGTATCCTAAAATTATGAATTTGTCTTCTCTTCTGTTTAAAAAAAATGCATAAGAATGTAGAGTTTTAGTTCTTTATACATTTTGAAATAACATTCACAGCTACTTTAGCAAAAAAGTCAGTCTTTTAGCAAAAAAATTTTTAAAATATCTTGCAAGACTTTTGCCTACTATGAAAGAATTTTTAAAAACACATGCATTAGGGAATCCCCTGGTGGTCCAGTAGTTAGGACTCCGTGCTTTCACTGCTGAGGGGATTCCTGAAGGGATCTGTAGGTAGTTGACCTTATGATCCTCCTTGTACACATTGTGAGCTTGCACCATAATTTCCTTAAGAAACCTTTCATTATTGTACCTGTAAGTTGTTTCCAGTCGTTTGATGAGAAAATAAGCCAATAGTGAGATGTCTTGTACTTCTTGAATCTTTTAGTTTGCACTTCATAATTATTTACTTGAAGGCAAATGATTACAAGTAGAATTGCAGGATCCAAGGGATACATAAATAGTGAGGAGTCAAGGGAATTCAATATGTATATGCCACCCAGTGGGGTCAACACCTGTTCAGACAGGGACCACCCAGGGGCAGGCGAGGGCTTTTCTGAAGGGTCCTAGTAGGGCTCTCTGTACTGGATGACCAGGCAGCTCCAAAGACATTCTGCTTTGTCATGACTCTTTTCTGTTTTCCTTCAGATCTTCCTTCCCAAGACTGTCATGGCTCGAAAAGAACAGGACATGAACAATTTTCAGGTGAGTTTTTTAAAAAATCCAAATCATCATCCCAAACAAACAAAACATGTCACCTATATTCCCATTGCTCAGAATGAACCTCTGTTGGGCTTCCCTGGTGGCGCAGTGGTTGAGAATCTGCCTGCTAATGCAGGGGACACGGGTTCGAGCCCTGGTCTGGGAAGATCCCACATGCTCGCAGAGCGACTAGGCCCGTGAGCCACAATTGCTGAGCCTGCGCGTCTGGAGCCTGTGCTCCGCAACAAGAGAGAGGCCGCGACGGTGAGAGGCCCGCGCACCGCAATGAAGAGTGGCCCCCGCTCGCCGCAACTAGAGAAAGCCCTCGCACAGAAACGAAGACCCAACACAGCCAAAAATAATAAATAAATAAATTAAATTAACTAATTAAAAAAAAAAAAAGAACCTCTGCTAACATTTTGGCATATTTTCCTTCTCCCTTTCTTCCTTCCTCCTTCCCTTCCTTCCTTCCTTCTTTCCATACCTTTATTAAAAGGTAACACACTCTGATTTTTCCTTTCCTATCAAAACTAAAACATTTCAAGTAAAGTGAAAGCATCTTTTTTTTTTTTTTTAAAAAGAATGGGAAGGGAGCTTTATTTTTTATTTATTTATTTATTTATGGCTGTGTTGGGTCTTCGTTTCTGTGCGAGGGCTCTCCCCAGCTGCGGCAAGCGGGGGCCACTCTTCATCGCGATGCGCGGGCCTCTCACTATCGCGGCCTCTCGTTGCAGAGCACAGGCCCCAGACGCGCAGGCTCAGTAATTGTGGCTCACGGGCCCAGTTGCTCCGCGGCACGTGGGATCTTCCCAGACCAGGGCTCGAACCCGTGTCCCCTGCATTGGCAGGCAGGCTCTCAACCACTGCGCCACCAGGGAAGCCCTGAAAGCATCTTTTGACAACTACCCTCACACACCTGACCCACTGCTAAGCCCTAGATATAACAGTGTTATGCATGTACCACCCCAATCTATTTAAAAGAATTTTTATTCGTGTTTTAAAAATTTGTTCCCCTGGGTATTCCCTGGTGGTCCAGTGGTTAAGACTCCGAGCTTCCACCGCCGGGATCCTGGGTTCAATCCCCGGTCGGGGAACTAAGATCCTGTAAGCCGGGAGGCGTGGCCCCCCAAAATTTCTTTTTCTTTGTTCCTCACTTTGTTCTGTGTGCATTGGAAATAGGTTTCGTGAATCTGCACAATAAGCTGAAGAATTATGAACTGATAATAATCAGAATCAAGGTAAATTACAGATACAGGTTGTATGCAGCTATGCAGATAGTAGTTTATTCACAGTTTTGAAAGTTAAGCTTGATGTTGGAATCTGATCAGAACAGCAGGCTGGAACACAAATGCCACTACACATTTTTTCTGTCCAAAAGGACACATGCCAGCTCTTAGAGGCAAAGAGATTTTCAGTTGCCAGCAAAAAAAAAGCTGGTTCTACAAGCGTCATTTCCAGCACTTTGACAGGGATAAAGTGATGATTTAAGCCCAATGTGGCTGGAGCAAAGAGATCGAGGGGAGCATGGAGTGACTCAGGCTTTGAGTGGAAATCTGTCAGATGATGCCGGACACCACGATCCATGTGTCCACTAAAAAAATATTCACAACCTAAAAGTTGAGAGCTGTGTTTTTTTTTTATTTTTATTTTTTATTTTATTTATGGCTGTGTTGGGTCTTCGTTTCTGTGCGAGGGCTTTCTCTAGTTGCGGCAAGCGGGGGCCACTCTTCATCGCAGTGCGCGGGCCTCTCACTGTCGCGGCCTCTCTTGTCGCGGAGCACAGGCTCCAGACGCGCAGGCTCAGTAACTGTGGCTCACGGGCCCAGCTGCTCCGCGGCATGTGGGATCTTCCCAGACCAGGGCTCGAACCCGTGTGCCCTGCATTGGCAGGCAGATTCTCAACCGCTGCGCCACCAGGGAAGCCCTGTTTTTTTGTTTTAATAAATTTATTTATTATTTATTTATTTTTGGCTGTGTTGGATCTTTGTTGCTGCGCCCGGGCTTTCTCTAGTTGCAGCGAGTAGGGCTACTCTTCGTTGCTGTGCGCGGGCTTCTCATTGTGGTGGCTTCTCTTGTTGCGGAGCACGGGGCTCTAGGCATGCGGGCTCAGTAGTTGTGGCTCGCGAGCTATAGAGCGCAGGCTCAGTACTTCTGGCACATGGGCTTAGTTGCTCCACGGCATGTGGGATCTTCCCAGAGCAGGGCTCGAACCCGTGTCCTCTACATTGGCAGGCGGATTCTCAACCTCTGTGCCACCAGGGAAGCCCCCCTAGATCATATTTCTAATGTGTTAGGTTATAATTACTTTTCAAATTATTTTTTATTTAAGAAAGATGCTCTTGTCACTGGATTCCAGTTCTGAGTTTTGAGACAGTACCTACAATTTGAAACCTCATGGTCTTTTTTTTTTTTTTTTTTAATCTTGGCCGTGCCGTGGCTTGTGGGATCTCAGTTTCTCAACCAGGGGTTCTAACCACTAGCCCACCACGGAACTCCCTAGGGAGTAGATTGGCGTTAGCAAAAGATTCAAGTGAATTTCCACACAGTAAACCAGCATGTGATGCTTCTACAGTGCTGGGGGCAAACCCAATGCTATCACCTTTTTTACCATTTACACTACTCTGAAATTCTTGTTCTTACTATGTGGAGATAAGAGTGATGATGTCAGGTTAGATCATGAAACAGTAAACTCCAGATTGTAATATACCTACAGGCTCTACCACCATTTATTTTTCAAACTGAGAAGCTGGGACCTGGGACCCTCTACTGGAGTGCTTGCACCTGGACAAATGCCTCCTGGGGCAAAAGATACAAAGACACTAACATGCATGCAGCGGGGGCAATTATGAACAGTAAGATACAAAAAGGCCACAAACCAACTGCCAATTCTGAGGCTCCAGGAGCAAAAGCAGGGAGCTGTGCATGATTCCTGCACATGGCACCACCAAGGGGTGGGCAGAGCACCTAAGCCTCCCCTCTGTCAGACCTACAGACCCGCCCCTACCCTCACCCCACTTAAGGAACGAGCCCACCCCACCTCGGGGACGGAACCAGGGAACCTGTTACTTGCTTTTGCTTATAAAGCCTTACCCGAATTTCTCATCTGGCCTCTTATCAATTTCTATTGATTAACAAATCCAAGGATCTGGGTCGGTAACAAAACAATCTTAAGAAACCCTCTCCACCAACACTAAATCTGCACCCTAACACTTTTGAAGGATAATAAAGCAACTTTCTCATAGATATTTTGGCCTTTGCCACCGTTGGGGGAAAAGAAAGAATGATGTAAAACGTTTCTTTCTAACCCGCCCCCGCCCCCGCCCCCGCCCCAGGGGCTGACTGGTAAGATCAGGTCATTTTTTTCAAAAAGACTTCATTTTTTTTTTTTTCAGTGAAAGGTTGTAGGTTCACAGCAAAATTGAGAGGAAGGTTCCGGATCCCCATATGCCCCCTGCCCCCACACATGCACACCCTTCCCCCATTTAACATTCCCCCAGTAGAGAAGTACATTTGTTACAATTGCACTAAAAATCCTTTGTGTTTTGCCTCTTCATCCCTCCCCTTTCCAGTCAAGTCATTTAAAAAATATCCATCTTCAGATATGTTTGGGGAGACCAAGTCTCTTGCAGGCTACCTCATAAAGTCTGGTGTAATTTTTCAGAACTCATGCGGACACTCCATTTTGGAAAGTCGCTATGGCTAGGCAGGAGGTATGTAACAAGTATTTAAATTCAAGACCCTGACAATGGTGGGACCTACCTGGCATGTTGGTCTCATTTTGAGTATCAGGACCACTGAAAAGCCATTGCTATTGGAGCACACACACCCCTAAGGGCAGAGGGCACGTCTTCCTCTCTGAGCCAAATTTCATAGCAGTGTTGTAAACTGATTAAAGCAATTCAAGTAAGCCATTTTCAGTTTGCTAGTTGTTTGCAACCAGAAGCATTTTATGAAGATAAAAAGGCATTTTTAATTTTTATTTTTACATCAAAGATTTTGATAGTTTAATCCCAAAATATTTCAACTTTCTGACTCTTTTTTAAACATTGAAAACCAGTGTGGGGACTTCCCTGGCGGTCCAGTGGTTAAGACTCCATGCTTCCACTGCAGGGGGCATGGGTTTGATCTCTGGTTGGGGAACTAAGGTCCCACATGCAGTGCAGCCAAAACAAAACAAAACAAAACAAACGAACAAGCAAAAACAACAACAAAAAAACAATGTTGAGGTCAAAGAATAAATTTCTTGTAAGTAAAATTTTCTTGTTTTAATTTATTTCACTGGGCTTTCACTCATTTGGATAAAGATTGCCTTTTTTAAAAAATAAATTTATTTATTTTATTTATTTTTATTTTTGGCTGCATTGGGTCTTCGTTGCTGCGCGCAGGCTGTCTCTAGTTGTGGCGAGCGGGGGCTACTCTTGGTTAACCGGCGAGGGCTTCTCATTGCGGTGGCTGCTCTTGTTGAGGAGCACAGGCTCTAGGCACATGGGCTTCAGTAGTTGTGGCACGCAGGCTCTTGAGCGCAGTCTCAGTAGTTGTGGCCCACGGGCTTAGTTGCTCTGCGGCATGTGGGATCTTCCCAGACCAGGGCTTGAACCCGTGTCCCCTGCATTGGCAGGTGGATTCTTTTTTTTTTAACATCTTTATTGGAGTATAATTGCTCCACACTGCTGTGTCAGTCTCCACTGCATAACAAAGTGAATCAGCTACATGTATACACACATCCCACATCCCCTCCCTCTTGCGTCTCCCTCCCACTCTCCCTATCCCACCCCTCTAGGTGGTCACAAAGCACCAAGCTGATCTCCCTGTGCTAGGTGGCTGCTTTCCACTAGCTATCCATTTTACATTTGGTAGTGTATATATGTTAATGCCACTCTCCCACCTCGTCCCAACTTACCTTTCCCCCTCCCTGTGTCCTCAAGTCCATTCTCTTTTTTTTTTTTATAGATTCCATGTATATGTGCTAGCATACGGTACTTGTTTTTCTCTTTCTGACCCACTGCACTCTGCATGACAGACTCCAGGTCCATCCACCTCACCACAAATAACTCAATTTCATTTCTTTTTATGGCTGAGCAACATTCCATTGTATATATGTGCCACATCTTCTCCATCCATTCATCTGTTGATGGACACCTAGGTTGCTTCCAAGTCCTGGCCATTGCAAATAGTGCTACAGTGAACATTGTGGCACATGACTCCTTCTGAACTATGGTTTTCTCAGGGTACATGCCCAGCAGTGGGACCGCTGGGCCACATGGCAGTTCCATTTTTAGTCTTCTAAGGAACCTCCATACTCTTCTCCACAGTGGCCGCATCAATCTACATTCCCACCAACAGTGCAAGAGGGATCCCCCCCTCTCCACACCGTCTCCAGCATTCATTGTTCGTAGACTTTTTGATGATGGCCATTCTGACCAGTGTGAGGTGATACCTCATTGTGGTTTGATTTGCACTTCTCTAATAATTAGTGATGTTGAGCATCTTTTCATGCATTTGTTGGCCATCTGTATGTTTTCTTTGGAGGAATGTCTATTGAGGTCTTCACCCATTTTTGGATTGGGTTGTTTGTTTTTGTGATATTGAGCTGCATGAGCTTCTTGTATATTTTGGAGATTAATCCTTTGTCAGTTGCTTTGTTTGCAAATATTTTCTCCTGTTCTGAGGGTTGTCTTTTCGTTTTGTTTATGGTTTCCCTTGCTGTGCAAAAGCTTTTAAGTTTCATTATGTCCCATTTATTTTTGTTTTTATTCCCCTTACTCTAGGAGGTGGCTCAAAAAGGATCTTGCTGTGATTTATGTCATAGAGTGTTCTGCCTATGTTTTCCTCTAAGAGTTTTATAGTGTCTGGCCTTACATTTAGGTCTTTAATCCATTTTGAGTTTATTTTTGTGTATGGTGTTAGGGTATGTTCTAATTTCATTCTTTTACAAGTAGCTGTCCATTTTTCCCAGCACCACTTATTAAAGAGGCTGTCTTTTCTCCATTGTATATTCTTGCCTCCTTTATCAAAGATAAGGTGACCGTATGTGTGTGGGTTTATCTCTGGCCTTTCTATCTTGTTCCATTGATCTATATTTCTGTTTTTGTGCCAGTACCATACTGTCTTGATTACTGTAGCTTTGTAGTATAGTCTGAAGTCAGGGAGCCTGATTCCTCCAGCTCTGTTTTTCTTTCTCAAGATTGCTTTGGCTATTCGGGGTCTTTTGTGTTTCCATACAAATTGTAAAATTTCTTGTTCTAGTTCTGTGAAAAATGCCATTGGTAATTTGATAGGGATTGCATTGAACCTGTAGATTGCTTTGGGTAGTATAGTCATTTTCACAATATTGATTCTTCCAGTGCAGGAACATGGTATATCTCTCCATCTGTTTATGTTATCTTTTATTTCTTTCATCAGTGTTTTATAGTTTTCTGAGTACAGGTCTTTTGCCTCCTTAGATAGGTTTATTCCTAGGTATTTTATTCTTTTTGTTGTGATGGTAAATGGGATTGTCTCCTTAATTTCTCTTTCTGATCTTTCGTTGTTAGTATATAGGAATGCAAGGGATTTCTGTGCACTAATTTTGTATCCTGCAACCTTACCAAATTCATTGATTAGTTCTAGTAGTTTTCTGGTGGCATCTTTAGGATTTTCTGTGTATAGTATCATGTCATCAGCAAACAGTGACAGTTTTACTTCTTCTTTTCCAATTTGTATTCCTTTTATTTATTTTTCTTCTCTGATGGCTGTGGCTAGGACTTCCAATACTATGTTGAATAATAGTGGCGAGAGTGGACATCCTTGTCTTGTTCCTGATCTTGGAGGAAATCCTTTCAGTTTTTCACCATTGAGAATGATGTTTGCTGTGGGTTTGTCATAGATGGCTTTTATTATGTTGAGGTAGGTTCCCTCTATGCCCACTTTCTGGAGAGCTTTTTTTTTAATCATAAATGGGTGTTGAATTTTGTCAAAAGCTTTTTCTGCATCTATTGAGTTGATCATATGGTTTTTATTCTTCAATTTGTTAAAATGGTGTATCATATTGATTGATTTGCGTATATTGAAGAATCCTTGCATCCCTGGGATAAATCCCACTTGATCATGGTGTATGATCCTTTTAATGTGTTGTTGGATTCTGTTTGCTAGTATTTTGTTGAGGATTTTTGTGTCTATGTTCATCAGTGATATTGGTCTATAATTTTCTTTTTTTGTGATATCTTTGTCTGGTTTTGGTATCAGGTTGATGGTGGGCTCGTAGAATGAGTTTGGGAGTGTTCCTCCTTCCACAATTTTTTGGAAGAGTTTGAGAAGGATAGATGTTAACTCGTCTCTAAATGTTTGATAGAATTCGCCTGTGAAGCCATCTGGTCCTGGACTTTTGTTTGTTGGAAGATTTTTAATTACAGTTTCAATTTCATTACCTGTGATTGGTCTGTTTATATTTTCTAATTCTTCCTGGTTCAATCTTGGAAGGTTGTACTTTTCCAAGAATTTGTCCATTTCTTCCAGGTTGTCCATTTTATTGGCATATAGTTGCTTGTAGTAGTCTCTTATGATCTTTTGTATTTCTGCGGTGTCAGTTGTAATCTCTCCTTTTTCATTTCTAATTTTATTGATTTGCGTCCTCTCCCCTTTTTTCTTGATGAGTCTGGCTAAAGGTTTATCAATTTTGTTTATCTTCTCAAAGAACCAGCTTTTAGTTTTATTGATCTTTGCTATTGTTTTCTTTGTTTCTATTTCTTTTATTTCTGCTCTGATCTTTATGATTTCTTTCCTTCTATTAATTTTGGGTTTTCTTTGTTCTTCTGTTTCTAGTTGCTTTAGGTGTAAGGTTAGATTGTTTATTTGAGATTTTTCTTGTTTCTTGAGGTGAGCTTGAATTGCTATGAACTTCCCTCTTAGAACTGCTTTTGCTGCATCCCATAGGTTTTGGATTGTCGTGTTTTCATTGTCATTTGTTTCTAGGTATTTTTTGATTTCCTCTTTGATTTCTTCAGTGATCTCTTGGTTATTTAGCAGTGCAGTGTTTAGCCTCCATGTATTTGTGTTTTTTACTGTTTTTTTCCTGTAATTGATTTCTAATCTCATAGCATTGTGGTTGGAAAAGATGCTTGAGGGCTTCCCTGGTGGCGCAGTGGTTGAGACTCTGCCTGCCAATGCAGGGGACACGGGTTCGAGCCCTGGTCTGGGAAGATCCCACATGCCGCGGAGCAACTAGGCCCGTGAGCCACAATTACTGAGCCTGCGCGTCTGGAGCCTGTGCTCCGCAACAAGAGAGGCCACGCACCGCGATGAAGAGTGGCCCCCACTTGCCGCAACTAGAGAAAAGCCCTCGCACAGAAACGAAGACCCAGCACAGCCAAAAAATAAATAAATAAATAAATAATATAAAAAAAAAAAAAAGATGCTTGATACAATTTCATTGTTCTTAAGTTTTCCAAGGTTTGATTTGTGACCCAAAATGTGATCTATTCTGGAGAACGTTTCATGTGCACTTGAGAAGAAAGTGTATTCTCCCGCTTTTGGGTGGAATGTCCTAAAAATATCAATTAAGTCTATCTGGTCTATTGTGTCATTTAAAACTTGTTTCCTTATTTATTTTCTGTCTAGATGATCTGTCTATTGGTGTAAGTGGGTTGTTAAAGTCTCCCACTATTATTGTGTTACTGTCGATTTCTCCTTTTATGGGTGTTAGCATTTGCCTTATGTATCGAGCTGTTCCTATGTTGGGTGGATACATATTTATAATTGTTATGTTTTCTTCTTGGATCGATCCCTTGATCATTATGTAGTGTCCTTCCTTATCTCTTGTAATAGTCTTTATTTTAAAGTCTATTTTATCTGATATGAGTATTGCTACTCCAGCTTTCTTGTGATTTCCATTTGCATGGAATATCTTTTTCCATCCCTTCACTTTCAGTCTTTATGTGTTCCTAGGTCTGAAGCGGGTCTCTTGTAGACAGCATATATAAGGGTCTTGTTTTGTATCCATTCAGTCAGTCTGTATCTTTTGGTTGGAGCATTTAATCCATTTACATTCAAGGTGATTATCAATATGTATGTTCCTATTAGCATTTTCTTAATTGATTTGGGTTTGCTTTTGTGGGTCTTTTTCTTCTCTTGTGTTTCCCGCTTAGAGAAGTTCCTTTAGCGTTTGTTGTAAAGGTGGTTTGGTGGTGCTGAATTCTCTTAACTTTTGCTTGTCTGTAAAGCTTTTGATTTCTCCATCGAATCTGAATGAGAGCCTTGCCTGGTAGAGTAATCTTGGTTGTAGGTTCTTCCCTTTCATCACTTTAAATATGTCCTGCCACTCCCTTCTGGCTTGCAGAGTTTCTGCTGAAAGATCAGCTGTTAACCTTATGGGGATTCCCTTGCATGTTATTTGTTGCTTTTCCCCTGCTACTTTTAGTATTTTTTTCTTTGTATTTAATTTTTGATAGTTTAATATGTGTTTTGGCTTGTTTCTCTTTGGGTTTATCCTGTATGGGACTCTCTGTTGTTCCTAGACTTGATTGACTATTTCTTTTCCCATGTTAGGGAAGTTTTCGACTATAATCTCTTCAAATATTTTCTCAGACCCTTTCTTTTTCTCTTCTTCTTCTGGGACCCCTATAATTAGAATGTTGGTGCTTTTAATGTTGTCCCAGAGGTCTCTGAGACTGTCCTCAATTCTTTTCATTCTTTTTTCTTTATTCTGCTCCCTGGCAGTTATTGCCACCATTTTATCTTCCAGCTCACTTATCCGTTCTTCTGCCTCACTTATTCTGCTATTGATTCCTTCTAGAGTATTTTTAATTTAATTTATTGTGTTGTTCATCACTGTTTGTTTGCTCTTTAGTTCTTCTAGATCCTTGTTGAATGTTTCTTGTTTTTTCTCCATTCTGTTTCCAAGATTTTGGATCATCTTTACTATCATTACTCTGAATTCTTTTTCAGGTAGGTTGCTTATTTCATCTTCTTCATTTACTTGGTCTTGTAGTCTTGACAGTCTTTGTTTTGAAGTCTACTTGAGACAATTGAGTTCTTGAGTATGGGGTTAAAGGACAAGGTTTGTGCCAAAGGTATAAATGTTGAGAGTCAGCAAAAGGGAAGTATTTATAGTGATGGACTGATGGCACCTAGGGGGTGAATATAGAAGAATTCAGAGATGTCTGAGGCATGGGAATAGGGGGAATCCCACATGAAATAAGTTCGTTAATTAAATCAGTAGTTCTCAAATGTTTTGTTCTCAATACTCCTTTACAATCTTAACAATTGTTGAGGACTTCTAAAGGCTATTATTTATGTGGATTATTCTATCTATATTTACCATATTAAACTTCTGATACAGTTTGAAAATATATATTGATTCTTTGAAAAATGACAATCACAAACCCATTATATGCTAACATAAGTAACATGATTTTTTGAAAATAATTATCTTTTTGTAAAACCAAAAATTATTTTAAGTGAGAAGCATTACATTGTTTTACATTTTTGCAAATATATTTAATGTCTGAGTTAATAGAAGACAGTTGAAATCTTGTATCTGATTCTGCATTCAATCTGTTGTGATATCAGTTATCACATAGCTGCTAGAAAATGCCATTGTACAATTATGAGAGAATGAAATAAAAGAGGCATAAAACATCTTAGTGTTATTAATCAAATAATTTTGGCCTTACAGATGTGAATTCTGTCAGAGAAGATAGTGGATAGCACTCTGGTTTAAATGCTTATTCTGACAAAAGATTTTAAAATTACATATGATAAATGTTATTTATAAAAATTAAACTAAGATGAATAGACATGTATATAAATACATTGCATATAATCCCATCAATTTAAAAATTTTAAAGTATAGTTGTATGTCCTCCAAGTAAGTTTTCTATGAACTCTGGCTCTCATGCAACCCATTTTAGCAAGAAACTTTCATTCATCCATTTGAAAAACAGCTATTGGGTACTCACCATGTACCAGGCACTGTTCCAGGTACAGGGGACACCGTGGTGAATGAGGCAGCAAATTCCTTTCCCTCAGGGGGTTCACATTTTGCGGAAGAGGCACATCATAGTCTAGTAATCAAGGAACTAAGTATCTCACACAATTTCATGTGCAGTGATAAGAACTATAGAGGGGATAAAAGTGACCAGGCAGGGACAAGGTTCTACACAATGAAATAGCCAATGAAGTCCTCACTGACCAAAATCCTTGATGTGGTGAGGAGGTGAGTTAGGTAAAGACCCTGGGGAAGAGTGTTAGAGACAGAAAGAATAACAGGGGAAAGACCTTCAGATGAGAAGAGCAGGGAGGCCTGAGGGGCTAGAATGGAGTTGAGAAACAGTGACCCAGGATAAGGGTGAAGAGGTAAACAGGGCTAAACCTTGGAAGGCAGTGGTTCTCAGCTGGGGGTGGTTTTGCTTCCGGGGGATGTTTGGCAATGTCTGGAGACATCCGTGATTCTCACAAGTGGGAGTAGGTTCTACTGGTGTTTAGTAAGTAGAGGCAAGCGTGTTGCTAGATATTCTACAATGCACAGGACAGCTCCCCACATCAAAAAATTTTCTGGCCCCAAATGTTCACAGTGCTAAGGACTTCCATTATAAAGATGTCCCTGTATTCTCTCCTACCTTTATTAGAATCCTCAGTCTCTTACAGCATATTTCTGCAATGTTCAAAGATGGTCAAAGATTCTTTTTCTTTTTTACTTTAATATGTGTAGATCTGCCTTATTTCAATGCATTTTTAAAAAATTCTTCTCCTAGATACCTCCTTTTCCCCTTCTTCCTTTCGTCATAAAAGTTTTGCAAATTCAATAACATTTCATGCCTTAGTTCCTTTTCCCTCCATTGACTTCAGTCTCATATCCCCCTGCATCTACCAAAATATTCATTTGAAAGTCACCATGTTCGGGACTTCCCTGGTGGTCCAGTGGTAAAGAATCCACCTTGGGGCTTCCCTGGTGGTGCAGTGGTTGGGAGTCTGCCTGCCAATGCAGGGGACACAGGTTCGAGCCCTGGTCTGGGAGGATCCCACATGCCGCGGAGCAACTAGGCCCGTGAGCCACAACTGCTGAGCCTGCACGTCTGGAGCCTGTGCTCCGCAACAACAGAGGCCGCGATAGGGAGAGGCCCGCGCACCGCGATGAAGAGTGGCCCCCGCTCGCGGCAACTAGAGAAAGCCCTCACACAAAAGCGAAGACCCAACACACCCAAAAATAAATAATTAAAAAAAGAATCCACCTTGCAATGCAGGGCACACTGGTTCGATCCCTAGTTGGGGAAGTAAGAGCCCACATGCCGCAGGGCAACTAAGCCTGCGTGCTACAACTACTGAGCCGCGTGAAGCAAACTACAGAGCCCATGCGCCCTGGAGCCCCGTGCGCCACAACTAGAGAGAAGCCCGCATGCCGCAACTAAGAGCCAGCGCAGTCCAAAAATTAATTAATTAATTAATTAATTATTTTAAAAGACACCATTTTCTTTCTCCTGGCTAAGTTGTTCTTGACTTTATCAAACCCAGGGGTCACTTTTTATAACGGATATTTTATACCTCGTCATGTAGCATACTGAGAGAAACTCCTATTTAATATTGCCTTTCTAGGGAATTCCCTGGCGGTCCAGTGGTTAGGACTCTGCGCTTTCACTGGTGGGACCCCAGGGACAATCTCTGATCGGGGAACTAAGATCTCGCAAGCAAAGAAAACAAAACAAAACAAAAACAAACAGGGGCTTCCCTGGTGGCGCAGTGGTTGAGAGTCTGCCTGCCAATGCAGGGGACATGGGTTCGAGCCCTGGTCTGGGAAGATCCCACATGCCGCGGAGCAACTAGGCCCGTGAGCCACAATTGCTGAGCCTGCGCGTCTGGAGCCTGTGCTCCGCAACAAGGGAGGCCGCGGTAATGAGAGGCCCGCGCACCGCGATGAAGAGTGGCCCCCACTTGCCGCAACTGGAGAAAGCCCTCACACAGAAACGAAGACCCAACACAGCCATAAATAAATAAATAAACAAACCCATAGTTAAAAAAAAAAAAAGGATGTAACACTCAAGATTTCAGCTTTAAAAAATAAGCAAACAAACAAAAAGAACTGCCTTTCTAGATGCATAATATTAAAACATCAACATAATGTTCTGACTATTGATGGAAAAATAAAAACAAAGTCGTTTATCATAAAAAAGAATGTGTACTTCACTGTGTAAGTGTTCTGGCATGATTTTGCTTTAAGTCAAACACAAGTAGCCAAATTACCTGCTCACCTGTAGATTCACCTTGGCACAACAACAGATGCAGCGTATGTATTGGCAACTCAGATGACCTGAGTGGCATTGCTTGGAGGTGTTATGATTTTTGAAATGATGTCCCCCACTTGGCAACATCTCAACTAAAGCAATGTTCCCTCATATCTTGATCATCATATCTCTTAGGAGTTTCAGCATAAATTAAAACATGGAAAAATGCTGTGTTTATATGTAAAATAAGGTTCAGTTTCAGTTACTTATCAACAGGATTTCCACCCATCCTGTTTACCTGCATGAATGTCCAACAGAACATTCAAAGATTATGTGTTTGTTCCTTCATTTTCTCTTCACCTTCATCTTTATCCCATCACCTTCTCTGCCTCCACAACTTTTTTGGGGGGGAGGGGGGGCCGTGCCGAGCGGCTTGCAGGATCTTAGTTCCCCGATCAGGGATTGAACCCGTGCCCCCTGAAGTGCAAGTGCAGAGTCTTAACCACTGGACCACCAGGGAAGTCCCAAAACAACTTTTCTCCATTTATTAGTTCCTCTTCCTTTTGACTGTTTTCCTCCCTCCCCTCTTCCCTCAGCCTTAAGTCTCAGCACCTCAAGCAACAACAAAAAATTCTCTCTACTCCTCCACTTTCTGAGACCTGGCTGCTCCCACCCCATTCTGCTGTCTTGCGTTTCTCCTTCCCAGGCAAGCATTGCCTCTGTTCTTTCTGTACCCCCTCACCTCCCACGATCCACTGCCATCAGACCTCTACCAACACCTCCCCACTGAAACTGTTCCCAAAACGTCACCAGCGTTCCTCCCTTCGACCAAATCTAAGGGAAGTTTTCAGCCCTTAGTTTACTGGATTTCTGCTCTATTTTATAGGGCTGACTACTGCTTCTTTCTTAAACTGCTCCTGTCCTTCTCATTCATCTGGTCCTCAGACCTTTCTGGCTGATCCATCTTTTTTTTTTTTTTTTTAATTGGGGTATATTTGTTTTACAATGTTGTGTTAGTTTCTACTGTACAACGAAGTGGAATTCCCTGTGCCATACAGCAGGTTCTTATTAGTTATCTATTTTATACATATTAGTGTGTATATGTCAATCCCAATCTCCCAATTCATCCCACCTGCCATCTGGCTGTTCCATCTTGATTATTTCAAGCATGTCTCTTCCTCTCTGAAAGCACTGTGAATCCCTGGGGCTTCATCTTTGCAGTAGTCTGATTTCCTCTCTGCAGGCTCTCCCGGAGAGAGTTTATCCATTCCCTTCTTCTCCTAACTACTGCTTTTTGGAGATAGATAGATAGACAGATAGTTACAGATAGATCTCTCTCTCTCTGTCTTTTTATTAGAATGATTTCGAGCAACACAGGATTTGCTCCCTCTTAATATATTGGGGAAACTTTCTATAGCAACAAATACTTCTATCCCTTATCCTTAGTTGTGGATACACATCATTCCCTTGTACTTTGTACAAAAAGAATTTATTGAGTCAGTTTCTTAAAGATGGATAAACTGTTTCTGATGTTTTTAACCATGAGAAACAGTGCTGTGATATGTATTTGTGTTAATGTATTTTGCATACTCTCTAACATATAAATTGCTAAAAGTGTAACTTGACCGCTAAGAGTATGCTTTACTGGAAGATTCTCAATAGATATTGCCAAGTTGCCCTCAAAAAAAGATAAGACATTACAGCCCACCACCTCTGTTTTCACAAGGACAGTTTCAGGAAGGCCTGAAAAGGTCATCCAGCATCTTTACTCTTCCTGTTTATGATGATAAAGTGTGTATGGTGTGAATATTTTCTTTCATTTTTTTTACTCCTAGTGAATGCAAACTTTCTTTAATGTTTATCTACCTTTCCCCTCCCTTTTTTTGGGGGGAGGGGCGTCCTGCATGGCTTCTGGGATCTTAGTTCCCCAACCAGGGATTGAACCTGGGCCCAAGGCAGTGACAGCGCCCAGTCTTAACCACTTAACAAGCCAAGGAATTCCTTCCCCTCCCTTTTTTGGTTCTTTTGTGAACTGTGTTTATATCCATTGTCAACTCTTCCATTGGAGTACCTAGGGTTTTTGTTTTTTTTTTTTTTTTAATGAGCACTCTTTCAGTGTGACTGTATTTGGAGATGAGGCCTTTATGGAGGGAATTAAGGTTAAATGAGATTATAAGGGTGGGGCTCTGATAGGATTAGTTTCCCTATAAGAGACACCTGAGGCCCTCTCACTCTCCCCCTCCCTTTTTCTCTGTCCGTTTCTCTCTCTCTTTTGCTATTATCTTGTATTTACTGCACCTGCTGCAGTTTTCCGTTGAAAGTGACGTACCTTTTAAAATGTGTTTTTGATACAAGTAGATATTATCATACTAAGTGAAGTAAGTCAGAAATAGAAAGATAAATACCATATGATATCACTCATATGTGGAATCTAAAATATGACACAAATGAACCTATCTATGAAACAGAATCACGGACATAGAAAACAGACTGGTGGTTGCCAAGGGGGAGGGGTTGCGGAGGGAAGGACTGGGAGTTTGGGATGAGCAGATGTAAGCTATTATACATAGGATGGATAAACAACAAGGTCCTACTGTGTAGCACCGGGAATTATATTCAATATCCAGTGATAAACAGTAATGGAAAAGAATATAAAAAAAGAATGTATATCTATGTATAGCTGAATCACTTCGCTGTACAGTAGAAATTAACACATTGTAAATCAACTATACATCAATAAAAAAATAAAAATAAAAAAATAAAATGCGTTTGTAAAGTGCACCTATTTAAAGAAAAACTGTTAGGCAGAATCGGATGATATGGAAAACTGTGATGATGGTGCTGAAGTGTCTAACTTGTGGGGCTTCATGATTTAACGGGGGGGGGGGGGCGAACAGACTCCCCCCCCCAAACAAGAGGGTAAATTTCTTGCTAGAGACAAAACGAAAAGATCACTTTATTACTGGTCTTCTATCACCACCTAGTGGTAACACATAGCAACTGCCACAGAAATTCACGGACCCAGGCTCACACATGTAGACAAATAAAATAAAAGGAAATAAAATAAAAGGAAAGGAAATAAAGTAAATCGAAGGAGGCATTTGTGTGCTCAGGAATGCAGAGTTATTGCTCTCTCACAAACTGCATGCACATTAAAGGCTTAGCAAAGTGCAAACGTCCCACTGGGCTCTTAACTAGCCCCATATGTTGATGATTTAAATACTTCCCTGCACAATGAAAGAAACTTTTATTTTTAAAAAAGGGGAAAAAAAAAAAGAAAAAGAAGAAAAGGAAAGAAATCCTGATTGTTTAGAGTAGGGACTTCTCAAGGTAAGGTTCCCAGACTTCCTGAACCAGAGTCTCTAGTTTTGGGGCTCAGCCCTGTGTTTAGTCTCCCCACCTTGTGGGATCCACTGATTTAGAGCAGTGGTCCTCAACCAGGGGCGATTCTGCCTCCTAGTGGACATTCGGGGATGTCTGGAGACATTTCGGTTGTCACAAAAGGCATGAGTTGGGGGGCTGGAGGCCAGGACACAGGACGTCCTCCTGGGACAAAGAATCATCTGACTCCAAATGTCGATAGTGCCAGGTTGAGAAAGCCCACCGATAGTACGGAATTTCCTCCACGCCCCACCCACTGCCCCACCCTACTTTCTTACCTCTGCCAACTTTACTCAACCACCTGATGCTCATCCTTATGCTCGACCCTGATAGGCAAGCAAGATATTCAAAATGTATAACCACTGTGTGAGCATTAACCCACCCTCGTGGGGCCCTGACTAACTGTACGAGCCCCTGCTGCTCTGTTCATCAGTCCTGCCTGCGGGCCTTTGCCTTTTTAACCTTTGCTTAATCGTAAGCATGTTTCAGATTTATAATTTAGAAGAACCAGGGGGATTCCCTTTTGGCGCAGTGGTTGAGAATCCTCCTGCCAATGCAGGGGACACGGGTTCGAGCCCTGGTCCGGGAAGATCCCACATGCCGCGGAACAACTAAGCCCGTGTGCCACAACTACTGAAGCCCGCGCGCCTAGAACCCATGCTCCGCAACAAGAGAAGCCACTGCAATGAGAAGCCTGTGCACTGCAACGAAGACCCAACGCAACCATAAATAAATAAATAAATAAGTTTAAAAAAATAAAATAAAAGAACCAGGGGCACAGCATAACCACAGTTGAGGGGAACACATGTACATGATGGGGAGGAAGCCAAGACGGTGAGAAATTTTCTCATATTGAGGTATGGGGAAGTCATTCTGGCTTACACATGATTTAATTTACCACCAGCCGTTCTCAAAACAATATCTACTAATAGCTGCCAGCTGCAACCTTATCGTCTCAAGGTCTCCCCTTGTAACTATGCAACCATTTCAGACCCCAGCCAATCCTTGTTTCACAGGCACACGTTTTTCTTGCCAGATCCAGTGATAATTCTGGACAAACAACTTGTAACATTGTGGTTTTTGCCTTTATAAGGCTCCCCCATTTTGTAGTCCAGTGGAATACAAGTCAAGAGCTTCCTGAATCTGTATCTCCTGGGCTATAGTCTTCAGTTTGGCTCAAATAAAACTCTTTTCTATTCCTACTATAGATTTTTTGTGTGTGTGTGTGTGGCCTGCGGGCATGCGGGATCTTAATTCCCTGAACAGGGATCGAACCCGTGGCCCCTGCAGTGGAAGCCCGGAGTCTTAACCACTGGACCCCCAGGAAAGTCCCTTCAGTTCTTTTTTGTTTGTTTGTGCCCTCGACAATGGTAACATCCACACCTGTGCACACTCAGCATCGCCCCTTAATGAGACTGGAGAAGATGCCTCTGTTTTCCTTACCTGTTAACTGCCAGTAATGATGGTGTCCGCCTGCTAGAAAACAAAAGTGAGCAAGATGACTTACAATTGTGATACATGCTCTGAAGGCTAGACGACGATTGGGTGAGAGAGATAGCGCGCACCTGGCAAGATTACTCTGCTTGGGGTGTCCACGGAAGGCTTCTCGGAGGAGGTGACATTTGACATGAGGCTTGAGTGATGTAAGGGAATCAGGTCTGTGAGAACCTGGGGTAAGAACCTGAGTCACGAAAGAGTGACCCCAGCCCTAGTTAAGGAATAAATTCTGATGGGTCTAATCCAGTCATGGAAGCCCCCATCTCCTTGCTAAGGATTGGATTGGGGTGATTACCATGACCCAGATCTGGCCAACGGGACAGGAGATTGTGTCTGCTGAGAGGGGTTCGGAGAAAGTTTTCCTTACTCCTGAAATGGCTTCCTTTAGACTTTGGATGTTTCTGTGGCTGGAGAGGGTCCTTGAAACCACAGCTGCCATCGTGCAACCACCCTGAGCGTGTGGTTCCCTCTGAGGTCCGTGAGTTGCCTGCGGATCACGGAAAAGACCACGTTTTCCTCAGACCTCTGCAGTCTGCTGCTTCTGGGGTTTCTGCTAGAAAGAACGAGGCAGAGAGGGAGAGAGAGAGGGCGGAGACAGAGAGAGCAAGATACACGCAGAGAGGAGAGAGGCAGACATGGAGAAAAACATAAATGGGAAGAAAAAGAAAGTTCATTTTTTGTTTTTGTTTTGGTCTAATTTTCCCTTAAGGGGGAGTGGAGGGAAACAAATAGAGGCCAGAGGAAAATAATTTGAAGAAAGGGAAAGGGCAGAGCAGGACAGGTGAGATTGAAATGCTAAGCTGAGCCCTCCCCCCACTACACACACACAAACACACACACACACACGCACACGCATTGAGGCATCCCATGCCATGTCTGTGTATTATACGGACATAAAAAATGAACAAGAGTGTTATCACAGAGTACCAAATTTTAAATTTTACTTATGCAGATGTGGGACCACCACTAGCGATTACATTGGAAAAACAAAAGGACCTTTCCACAGCCCAGCCCCCGCCTCGGGAATGCAGTGCCTTTGTTTGTTTGCATTTACTTATCCATTTATCTCATAAATATTTATCTTATTTTTAAAATTGGTGTCCAGGGACTTCCTTGGCAGTCCAGTGGTTAAGACTCCGTGCTTCCAATGCAGGGGGCACCGGTTCCATCCCTGATTGGGGAACTAAGATCCCACACGCAGTACGGTGTGGGGAAAAAAAAAAGTGGTTGGTGTCCAGTTTGGTTTTATCTGAGTAATTGTGTGTGTGTGTGTGTGTGTGAACTCTCTTAGCAAATCTCAAGTATATGACACAGTATTAACTACAGTCACCATGCTGTACATTACTGTACGTTAGAGCCCCAGAACTTATTCACCTTGTAACTGAAGGCTTCTACACCTCGGCCAGCATCTCCCATTCCCCCCAACCCCACCCCAGCCCCTGGCAACCACCCTTCTACTCTTTCCATGAGTTTGATTTCTTTTTTTTTTTTTTTGCTTATAAATTTATTTATTTATTTATTTATTTTTGGCTGCGTTGGGTCTTCGCTGCTGTGCGAGGGCTCTCTCCAGTTGCGGCAAGCGGGGGCCACCCCCCACCGCGGCGCGCGGGCCTCCCACCACCGCGGCCTCTCCCGTTGCGGAGCACAGGCTCCAGACGCAAAGGCTCAGCAACTGTGGCTCACGGGCCCAGCCGCTCCGCGGCACGCGGGATCCTCCCAGACCAGGGCCCGAACCCGCGCCCCCCGCATTGGCAGGCGGACCCCCAACCACTGCGCCACCCGGGAAGCCCTCTTTTTTTTCTTTCTTTTTTTTTTTTTTATAAGATTCCACATATGTATAAGTGAGATCATACAGCATTTGTCTTTTCTGTCTGGTTAATTTCACTTAGCATAACGCCCTGACATTTCATCCATGTTGTCACAAATTGCAGGACTTTCTTCTCAGGGCTGAATAATATCCCATTGTATGCTTTATGTTTAATTATTTAAATAAGTATACTTTAAGCCACTGGCACTTTCAGCCTCTGCCGACTAGAACCTGGAATTTCTTTAGCATCTGCAAAAGATTACAAAGCCATTTTATTTTATTTTTGGCCGTGCCAGGCGGCTTGCGGGATCTTAGTTCCCCGACCAGGGACTGAACCCAGGCCCCAGCAGTGAAAGCGTGGAGTCCTAACCACTGGACTGCTAGGAAATTCCCAAAGCCATTTTATTTTCTATCCTTTTGTAAAGACTATAAGTTTTCATTTTAATAGTGGCAAAAGCATACGTGATATACTTCTTAGGGCAACTGGAGGTTTGAGCCTTTGCTCAGCCCTTCCTTTTCCAGCCATGCTGGTCTGGCGTCCACCTCTGCTATGGACTCAGTGTTTGTGTCCCCCAAATTCATATGCTGAACCCTAACCGCCAGTGTGGTGGTGTCAGGAGGTGGAGCCTTTGGTGAGTGATTAGGTCACGAGGGTGGAGCCCTCATGATGGGATTAGTGCCCCTGAGAGCTCCCTCTGGAGGACACAGCAAGAAGATGGCCATTTATGAACTAGGAAGTCGGTTCCTCACCAGACGTGGAATCTGCCGGCGCCTTGATCTTGGACTTCCAGCCTCTGGAACTGTGAGAAATAAACCTCTGTTGTTCATGAACCACCTAATCTATGGGTATTCTGTTATAACGGCCCGAAGGGACTAAGACAGCCCCTCTACCCTCTTCACGTCACAGAAGCTCCCTCCCACCTGGGGTGAGGCGAGAGGCTGTTGCCATGGAAACCAAGGCTGGCGGCCTAGGAGGAGGGGTCGGGGAAGGGACAGAAGGAGCCCTAGAGACTGAGATTTCCCGGGCTTTGCAGACTGTGTGGGATCCCAATCACAGCCTATCCACGCAGGAGGTGCACAAGCTATGAATACAGAATAGAGAAACTCCGCAAGCGGCTTTGCCTCTCCAAGCCCCGGCTTCCTCTTCTAGAGCACAAACTACAAGCGTTCCTTGATCATGAGATTGGTGTGAGCATAAAACAAATCATCTTATACAGTGCTCAGCACCAGATCTGACTCCTTTTAGCCTGCGTTCCTCCAAGTGGAGCCCAGAGACCACGTGCCTCAAGGCACTTGGCTGGAGGGGGGCTGTTGTTAAAAATGGAGAATCCTGGGGTCCCTAAAACTAAGGAGGCAAAAGCTTTTCCTCTTCATATTCACTTGTTTAAATGTTTTAAAAAGTTAATTTATTTTATTTATTCATTTTTTTTGGCTGCGTTGGGTCTTCGTTGCTGTGCACAGGCTTTCTCTAGTTGCCGGGAGCGGGGGCTACTCATTGCGGTGGCTTCTAGGCGCACGGGCTCAGTAGTTGTGGCACGTGGGCTCAGTAGTTGTGGCTCGTGGGCTCTAGAGCGCAGGCTCAGTAGTTGTGGTGAATGGGCTTAGTTGTTCTGCAGCATGTGGGATCTTCCCGGACCAGGGCTGGAACCCATGTTCCCTGAATTGGCAGGTGGATTCTTAACCACTGCGCCACCAGGGAAGCCCCGTATTCATTTTTAAAATATCACCCTGCTTCATTTTCTTCAAAGCATGTGCCCATATCCAGAATGAGTTTTGAAAATTGGTTCATCTGCTAATGATCTGTCTTCCTGCACTATGGTGTGAGCTCCAATACAGCATAGAGCCTGTCCTGTTCCCCAGGGTACCCCCCTACCCCCGATCCTCCCACCTAGAGCGGGTCTTACAGCTTAGCTAACCTTCAGTGTATTCTTTTTTTTTTCAGTGTCCATAATTAAAGTTTTATTGGAACACAGCCACACCAATTAATTTCCATATTGTCTGTGCCTGCTTTCCCCTTACGATAGTGAGAGAACTATGGGCCACAAAGCCTAAAAAATGTACAACCTGGCCCTTTTCAGAAAGTGTTTGCTGATCCCTAAAAACAGAGAATAACAGAGTCAGACATGCTTTACAGGGGGTAATCTGGGAGGACTTCTCAGCAGAGGTGTGGTTGAAGTGGCAGAGAGTCAGGAGGCATTTGGGACAGTCTGAATGTGGGTGCACTGATCAAACCAATGTTAAATATCCTGAGTGTAAATTTAACTACTGTAGGTACCCCATATAGGTGGACTCCTACAGTATTTGTCCTTTTGTGACTGGTTTATTCCATTTAGCATAACGACCTCAAGGTTCAGTCATGTTGTACATATGTCAAAATCTCCTTCCTTTTTAAGACCGAATAATATCTTATTATATGGATACATTACATTTTGTTTACCCATTTATTAGTCGATGGACACTTGGGTCACTTCCATGGGTCAGCTTTTGTGAATAATGATGCTATGAGTATGGGTGTACAAATCTTCAATGTATTCTTGTTGAAAGGGTGGAAATACCAGAAACTTATTTTGAAAGAGGGCAGATCTATGGGATCCTAAAGTCATAGGGAAGAGTCCCTGCCCAAGGTGGTAAGGGAGAGGGGCAGAGGGGGCTGGCGAACTGCAGAGGAGCCAGGAGTGAGGTGGTCACGGCTGGGTTGGAGACATCAGGTGAGAGAACGCCTCCATCCAAACCTGGACCAGCCAGAAGAACGACAGGTGGGTAGAGGGGCAGTCGGAGGTGCCCCTCCCCCGGTGGAATCAGCTCACATATTCTCAGCTACTTCTGACCTGAGGCACAGGGCAGGGACTACATCTCAAACGAGCCAGGACCAGGCCAGAAACGCAAGAACAAAACTCCCCCCATTCCCGCCCCTTGGTTCAGTCACTTCCGGTTAAGGCATTGCGCTTTGGCGCAAAACATTCACCAGTGATTGAGGTCAACTGTCAAAAGAGGGCGCAGATTTATTTCCACATTTATTTCAATCCTTTTTTTTTTTTTCCTCAAAGAGGGAAATCAGTCCCCAGAGGGGAGACACATGAACTTAGAGAAGAAGGCGGGGGAGCGAATTCCACCCACTGCCTACGTGTCATGGCGCCAACACAGCAGCAGGGCCCAGGAGCAAGAGCTCCCAAGGTTGCGTTTACAGCCTGGCTCCGCTACTTAAGGACTGTGGGCCGTTGCCCAAATGCACTGCTGCCTCTGGACTTCAATTTCCTCACGGATATTTCTTTCAAAAATTCGTGGAGGGACTACCCTGGTGGTGCAGTGGTTAAGAGTCCGCCTGCCAATGCAGGGGACACGGGTTTGAGCCCTGGGCCAGGAAGATCCCACATGCCACGGAGCAACTAAGCCCGTGAGCCACAACTACTGAGCCTGAGCTCTAGAGCCTGCAAGCCACAACTACTGAAGCCCGCACGCCTAGAGCCCGTGCTCTGCCACAAGAGAAGCCACCGCAATGAGAAGCCCATGCACCACAATGAAGAGTAGCCCCCGCTCGTCGCAATTAGAGAAAGCCCGCACGCAGCAACAAAGACCCAATGCGGCCAAAAATAAATAAAAAAAAAAAATTCGTGGAGCCCTTGCTCTGCCTCAAGGAGCTTATGTTCTAATGAGGAGACAGACAGTAAATATGATAAAATGAAATGTACAGGCTGTTAGTGTTGGATGTTAAGGAGTGTCAGTGCCCCAAGCCAAAGACCACCAGGAAGACACCTATAGTTGAATACGTTGGTTATTGTTAAAATGAGGGGAAAAGCACACAATAGGAAACTGTGAGTAAGATGATGTTAAAAAACCTATTATAGGATTTGGATTTGAGTTGGGGATTTTGAGGAGAGCTGACGGAAGCTGGGCTTTGTTCTAGATTGTATGCCATCAGGAAGCGAGGTTATTTCTATGACTGAGTTTCTTAATAAATCTTCTGGAGAAGGGGGGCGGTCAACCAGAGCAAGGCTAAAGTCGTAATTGGTTAAGAAGCAGCATCAGCCAGGAGAGAGGACTGTTTGGTCATTTTCGTGGCTTGGATGATGTTCACGTCTTGTCTGTGTTCACACATGATTACAGAGTGGCTGTGTTCTGTCTTGATCTATAACGATTACTGAGTGGCCTTTTCTGAGGTTGATATTCCGTGAGAACACTTTTTTTTTTTTTTTAATTTCTTATTTTTTTAATTTTTGGCTGCACTGGGTCTCCGTTGCTGCACCCGGGCTTTTCTCTAGTTGAGGCGAGCGGGGGCTACTCTTTGCTGCGGTGCACTGGCTTCTCATTGCGGTGGCCTCCCTTGTTGCGGAGCGCCGGCTCTAGAGCGCAGGCTCAGTAGTTGTGGCGCACGGACTTAGTTGTTCCGTGGCATGTGGGATCTTCCCGGACCAGGGCTCGAACCCGTGTACCCTGCATTGGCAGGCGGATTCCTAACCACTGCGCCACCAGGGAAGCCCCACTTTTTTTTTTTTAAATTGAAGTATAGTTTTGTTTGTTTGTTTTTGTTTTTGCTGTGTTGAGAATAGACTCAGGAGGAAAGGAGAGAGGTTGGAAAAACAGGTTGGGGGTGGAGGGTTCTTGAAATCATTCAGCCAAGAGCTGTTGGTGTCATGGACCAGGGCAGTGACATTGGTCATGGTGAGGACTTGTTGAATTTTTAGGTATATTTTTGGATGAGGATTGGACCTGATTTTTCTGATGGACTGGCTATGGGATGTGAGAGAAGGAATTGAAGATGGATCCGAGGTTCTAGGGCCTGGGCAACTGGAGAAATGAGATACCATTATAGGAACAATGCAGGAGTTGCTGGTTGAGTGGGTGAGGGTGGACATCAGTGGCTTAGATTTGAATTTATTATTTATTTATTTATACATTTATTTATTTTATTTATTTATTCTCAACCACTGCGCCACCAGGGAAGCCCAGGATTTGTTATTTATTTATTTTTCTTTTTTGGCTGCACCCTATGGCTTGTGGGATCTCAGTTCCCCGACCAGGGATCGAACCCGGGCCCTCAGCAGTGAAAGTACCGAGTCCTAACCACTGGACCACTGGGGAATTCCCTGGATTTGTTATTTTGAGATGCCTGTTCGATGCTCAAGTGAAGATGTAAAAAATGCAGATAGAGGGCTCCCCTGCTGTTGCAGTGGTTAAGAATCCGCCTGCCAATGCAGTGGACACAGGTTTGAGCCCTGGTCCGGGAAGATCCCACATGCTGCAGAGCAACTAAGCCCGTGTGCCGCAGCTACTGAGCCTGCGCTCTAGAGCCCGTGAGCCACAACTATGGAGCCCGCATGCCACAACTACTGAGCCCGCTTGCCTAGAGCCCGTGCTCGGCAACAAGAGAAGCCACTGCAATGAGAAGCACACGCACTGCAAGGAAGAGTAGACCCCGCTCGCCGCAACTAGAGAAAGCCCATGCGCAGCAACAGAGACCCAATGCAGCCAAAAATAAATAAGTTTTAAGTATAAGTATGTGTCAATATTGCATGAGACATACACTGAAAAAAATTACTTTTTGTGGGGAGAACAAATTTCTTGTACATAAAAATTCCAAATAATTTATGTAGATACTCCACCCGCAAGGAGGTGGAGCATGGCTCTTTAGTTTTTAAGAGCAGGTGACTTCCTTTGAAAGGGTATAATATGGAAAGGGAGAAAAAAAGAATAACTTTACAGTAGAGAAACCTGACACACCTCATCCTGGTAGTAACCAAGGTTACCAAGAGTAAACTTGATCACAGTATGTACTCGTGATACGGTGCGATAAAAGTGGTACTTTTCCTCTGGTCTTCTTCCACAAAACCCATAACCCTAGTCTAATCATGAGAAAAACACCAGACAGCCCTAAATGAAGAATATTCTACAAAATACATGACCAGTCCTGAAAACTGTCGAGGTCATCAAATACAAGGAGAGTTTGAGAAACTGTCACAGCCGAGAGGAGCCCAAGGAAACATGATGACAAAAGGCAGGGACTTCCCTGGCGGTCCAGTGGTTAAGACTCCATGTTCCCAATGTAGGGGGCAAGGGTTCGATCCCTGGTCGGGGAATGAAGATCCTACATGCCGCGTGGCGTGGCCAAAAAAAAAAAAAAAAAAATGTACTGTAGGGTCCTGGATGGGACCCTAGAACAGAAAAAGAACGTTAGGTAAAAACAAAGGAAATCTGCATAAAGCATGGACTTTTGTTGATAATATTAGTTCATTAATTGTGATAAGCCATATTAATGTAAGATGCTAATCAGAGGGGAAACCAGGTGCAGCCTCTACAGGAGCTCTGTCTACTGTCTTTGCAGCTTTCCTCCAAAGTGAAATCTATCTTAAAATTAAAAGTTTATTCAAAATTAGTAGTTGTTTATCTGAAATTCATATTTAACTGGGCACCCTGTATTTTCACAACTCTATTCTGAGTTATCTAACTCAGTTATGCATTTTGGAGCCATCAGTGTGTTTGTGATCAAAGCCAGGAGCCTGCATGTGGGTCACCAAGGGAGTGAGTGTGATTAAAGGATACAATGTCAGATGTTGGTGGGAATGTAAACGGATGCAGCCACTGTGGAAAACAGTATGGAGGGTCCTCAGAAAACTAAAGATAGAGCTGCCATAGGACCCAGCAATCCCAGTCTGGGGCATATATCCAGACAAAAGTATAGTTCAAAAAAATACATGCATACACCCCTATGTTCATAGCAGCACTAGTCAAAATAGCCAAGACGTGGAAACAACCTAAATGTCCATCAACAGATGAATGGATAAAGAAGATGTGGTACATATATACAATGGAATATTACTCAGCCATAGAAAAAGAATGAAATAATGCCATTTGTAGCAACATGGATGGAACTAGAGATGATCATACTAAGTCAAGTAAGTCAGAAAGAGAAAGACAAATACCATATGATGTCACTTATATGTGGAATCTGAAAAATATAGTACAAATGAACTTATCTGTGAAACAGACTCGCAGACATAGAGAACAGACTTGTAGTTGCCAAGGGGGAGGAGAGTGGGCGAGGGATGTACTGGGAGTTTGGGATTAGCAGTTGCAAACTATTATATATAGGATGGATAAACAACAAGGTCCTACTGTATAGCGCAGGGAACTATAGTCAACATCCTGGGATAAACCATAATGGAAGAAAATATGAAAAATAATATATATGTATGTATAACTGAATCACTTTGCTGTACAGCAGAAATTAACCCAACATTGTAAATCAACTATACTTCAATAAAATAAATTTTTTAAAAATTGAGAAAAAAAATAGTGCCAGGAGGTGGAAACACAGCTAGAGGAGGTGTTAGGTGTTTGAGCAAAGTGTTTAAGGGCGTCCATTCACTGCTGTGTGACTCAGTCTCTCTAAGCCTCAGTTTCCTCACCTGTAACATGCAGTTTAGAATCGTGCCTGCCTCTTGGGCTCTCCCGGAGGAGAAAAGGAGATAACCTTGATAAAACATTTAGCATCCCATCCGGTGCACAAAACCCAAACAATGAAAGTTAACGTTTACCCTCATTTATCAACCCAATCTTCTTTACGGATATGCCTCTACATATGCACATACACACATGTACTTAGGTAATATGAAATAGATGTTTATTTATTTTAAACATTTTACTAGTCCTATTTAATTAATTAATTTATTTATTTTTGGCTGCACTTTTGGTCTTTGTTGTTGCATGCGGGTTTTCTCTAGTTGCGGCGAGGAGGGGCTACTCTTCGTTGTGGAGCATAGGCTCTAGGCGCCCGGGCTTCAGTAGTTGTGGCACATGGGCTCTAGAGCGCAGGCTCAGTAGTTGTGGAGCACGGGCTTAGTTGCTCTGCAACATGTGGGATCTTCCCAGACCAGGGATCGAACCCGTGTCCCTTGCATTGGCAGGCAGATTCTTAACCACTGCACCACCAGGGAAGTATTGAAATAGATGTTTATATTTTCAAAAACAGGGTACACATTAGGTAATGTGAAATGTTTCACTCCTTTTGACTACATTAGGGAAATTGATTCCAGAAGCATTCCATTGTGCATTTATTGTGTGCCAGACACCGTGATTAACACTTCCAAATAAATAAAGCCTGCAGATTATAAAATTCAATGTTGTCAGTTCCCAAAATTTGGATGAAAACTGGTGGAGGATTGAATCCAGGGATAATTTGCTAAACAGGTGGGCATTCAGACAAACGAATGATTTTAAACAGATGTCTCCAGAATACTGTCCGCATTGTTTTGTGTCTTAGAGAAACCTTCCCTATTCTTAATTACACCGGTATGTATATCATTCTTGGAATCCGGCCTGGCCTTTAGCTCAGTGGAAAATTCCGCTGGTGATTTATGAGCTGTTTCATCTGGCCATTGGAGAGTCAGTAAACATCCTCGCTGCTTTTCCTCACTGAGTACACGCTCTCTGTGCTTTTATTCTTTTCACGTTGTCTCTCAGTAATATCCCTCCAATTCTTTCTCCATTTCCACCGCCCCTGGCCTAATCACACCGCCTACATATATTTCCTGGGTAATTCTCGTAGCCACCTCCACCTCCCCCCTCTTGTGTCCCAGGCTGGCCCATGTCAGTAAATGTTGTCGTGATCTACCTGGTTGCTGGAAATGAAAACCCAGAAGCGATGCCTTATTTATCCTCTTCTCTGGAACCCCTGCATCCAATTCATCTGCAGGTACCACTGAATCAACTTCATCTTCTCCCACTGTCTACGTACGTCTCAAAGATATTGTGTACAGAAAAAAAATTAACCAAAAAAAAAAAAAAAGGAAAAGACTATTGTGTACATATTTCTCTCCTCTAGACCAGATCACCATCAACTTAGGCCTGTGTATTAGTCTGCGTTCTCCAGAGAGACAGAACCAACAGGAACGATAAATAATTATAAAAATGTAAATTTATGGGAATTCCCTGGTGGTCCAGTGGTTAGGACTCGGCTGGGGCCCCGGGTTCAATCCCTGGTCGGGGAACTAAAATCCCGCAAGCTGCAGGGTGCGGTTGAAAAAAAAAAGTAAATTTATATTATAATATAAATAATATAATATAGGTATATAGTTCTATGTAATATGTCATAGATAATATGTTTCTGTGTAATATATTATAAAATATAATGTATTTTACATTACAATATGTTGTAGGTGTGATTAACTAATCAATTGACTTAAAGCCAGTTACCTTCCACCATGTGGGTGGATCTCATCTAATCGGTTGAAGGACTTTTATTCTGCATTATCATGTTTATAAACTTACATTGGTAATGAAGCAAAGGGGGCAAAATGTTAATAAGTAGCCAATTTGGGTAAAGGTGTGTAGCAATTTTTTGTTCTGCTTTTGCGACTTTTCTGTAAGTTTGAAATCATGTTAAAATTTTAAAGTTATATAAATTGCATTGACAACTTGGAAAAAAAAATAATGAGAGTGCAAGATTGGTCAGCCCCTCCCTCCTGGCTTCCAACTTAGGGAAAAGCAGGTTTATAAGATAATCTAGGGATAATAATTTTGCAAAAACAATTACCATTACTTGGGTGTGGAAATGGGCACCTGCACACTCTTGTTCCATTTTTTTAGGATACTGATGGATATGCTGCCTGGAATCAGGCCTGGCATTTAGCTCAATGGAAATTCCATGGAATTCTGGGGAGCTGAGTGCCCATCAGCCACTGGACCGTGTGTGAAAATTCTAATGGCTTCTTCTTCCTGGCCGGTCACGCTCACTCAGAAGTGCATTTCTTTTTTATTTTTGATCTGTCAGAGGTTTTGTTAGAGTGGAAAATGGCAGGCCCGTCTCACGGTAAATAGACACGTAAAAATTTTAAACAGAACGTTGCCACATTTATAACCAATGGTACATAAAAGAGTAACACATCATGACCTAGTTGACTCATCAGGAATGCAAAAAAAAAAAAAAAAGAGTTTGATAAATCCGTCATCCGTTATTGATGAGGACATTTAGGAAACTAGCAATAAATTACAGCAAACACAGAAGCACAGTGAATATTGAAAATATTTCTTAGAAGGTTGGGAGTAAGATAATGATGCTTCCCTAACTGCTTCTGCTAAATGTTGAACTTGTCCCTCAATCTTGCCAACTTGTCTGATTATTGTATTGTATTGTATTGTATTTAGGTCGTGCCACACAGCTTGCAGGATCTCAGTTCCCCAACCAGGGACTGAACCTGGGCCACGGCAGTGAAAGCCCAGAATCCTAACCACTAGGCAACCAGGGAACTCTGTGATCAATTTTAATAATTTTTATATAGATCTTTTGGGTTCAGAAGTGGATTTCTTTATTTTATTTATTTATTTATTTAATAAATACGCTGGGTCTTAGTTGCAGCTCTCGGGCTCCTTAGTTGTGGCATGCGAACTCTTAGTTGCGGCATGCATGTGGGATCTAGTTCCCTGACCAGGGATCGAACGCGGGCCTCCAGGCCCCCTGCATTGGGAGCACAGAGTCTTAACCACTGTGCCACCAGGGAAGTCCCCAGAAGTGGATTTCTAATTGTTCTGCCTTTATCAACCTCGCTTCACCCCGTATTATCTCCCTCTGCTAAAAAAACCCCTACTCAGTCCGTTCTCCAAGCCCTCTGCCTTCATCTTGGTCCAGCCCACCATTAAATCCCTGTGGTGACAATGACAAACTCCCAGGAGCCCACCTCCAGCTCCCCCATCTTGCCTATCTCTAATGGTCACCACCGGTCACCACCATCCACCATGTGACTCAAGCCCCACACCTCCTGACTCAGCCCCTTTCCCTAAATCCCCAGTCCCAAGTCCTGCTGACTCTTAGCCACCCTCTGCAGCTCTCTCCCAAAGCTCCAGTTTTCTTTTCTCCCACACTTGACTGAAATACTGCTCAGGATTTGTAACTCATCTCCTCACCTCTTTTCAATCCCCTGACCAGTGTTTACCTGGCATGTGACATGCCCCCACTGATGTTCTCTAGAGATTAAATAAAATGCTAGAGAGTTCCTTGGCGGTCCAGTGGTTAGGACTCGGTGCTTTCTTTGCCAGGGCCCGGGTTCAATCCATGATCGGGGAACTAAGATCCTGCAAGCCATGTGGTGTGGCCAACCCCTCCCAAAAAAAAACACGTCAAAACCCCAAAACAAAACAAAACAAAAACAAAGGTAGACACATGACATTAAATAATGTTTGAATCAGAAGAAGAAAAAAATTCCCTTTGCAGTATCTTTGAGGCCATCATATCACATAAAGGATAGCGTCTTAGTTTGGTTTGAATGTCTTTAACAATATTATTCACCAACATCTCCTTTGAACAAACAGGCAAACAAAAACAGGTCTTAGGCTCAAAACCCTGGCTGGCAATTGCATCTACTAATGTTAAACAACATTCTTTGTGTGTGTGTTTCCTTGTATATCTATTTTTATTTTCCACAGTAAGAGAAAATGGTGTTTCCATTCACAGTCATGATTTAAAATTTCCTTTAAAGGGAATTTACAGTTCAAGTATAACAGAGAGCAATTTAAAAGGAAAAGAAGCGTTAAGTGTCTAATAATACAGCAAAGACACCCATATGGCAAAATTCATGAAGGTGGTACATAAAGGGCTATATATTTGGAAACACTGTACTCACCAATCCATTTTCCACACTCATAGCTGAAGTGGCCTCTCTAGAATGTAAATCTGACCATATCACTCCTCAGGATAAAACCTACTTTCCCCAGGGAATCCTCGTACACTGTTGGTGGGAATGTAAATTGGTGCCACCACTATGGAAAACAGTATGAAGTTTCCTTAAAAAACTAAAAAGAGAGCTACCATAGGATCTTGCAATCTCACTCCTGGGCATATATGTGGATGAAACTATAATTTGAAAAGATACACGCATCCCTCTGTCATTGCAGCGCTATTTACAATAGCCAGGTCATGGAAGCAACTTAAATGCCCATCGACAGACAAATGGATAAAGAAGATATGGTACATACATACAATGGAATACTACTCAGCCATAAAAAAGAAGGAAATAATGCCATTTACAGCAACATGGATGGACCTAGAGATTATCATACTAAGTGAAGTAAATCAGAAAGAGAAAGACAAATACCACATGATATCACTTATATGTGGAATCTAAAATATGACACAAATGAACTTATCTATGAAACAGAAACAGACTCACAGACATAGAGATCAGACTTGTGGTTGTCAAGGGGGAGGGGTGTGTGGGAGGGATGGATTGAGAGTTTGGGACTAGCAGATGCAATCTATTATCTATAGGATGGATAAAAAACAAGGTCCTACTGTACAGCACAGGGAACTATATTCAATACCCTGTGATAAACCATAATGGAAAAGAAAATTAAAAAGAACATTTTATATATTTATATATATATATATATATATATACACACACACATATAAAACTGAATCACTTTGCTGTACACCAGAAACTAACACAACATCGCAAATCAACTATACCTCAATAAAGAAAAAAACCAAAAAAACCTCCTTTCTCAAACATAACTTATGTTTGCCCTCACATCCTGGTTTCCAAATACCATTCTCCACTCAAGGGGAGCCAGGGCTCCTTGAAGAAATGGCTGATTCCAGAGCTGGGCAAGAAAAACACAAGGTGAGCCTGGAATATCTTGTGTCTGAAAGTAAGGAAAGACTAAAAAAAAAAGTCAAAATGACCCAGATGCCAGCTTGAAGGGATTCTCACTATCAAAACTGGAATAATTCCAGGAAAAAATAAATACAAATGATAACTCATAAGCCAAAGTTAGAATCCATAAATCAACACTGAATCAGGGACTTCTCTGGTGGCACAGTGGTTAAGACTCCGCGCTCCCAATGCAGGGGGCCCGGGTTCGATCCCTGGTCAGGGAACTAGATCCCACATGCCTGCCACAACTAAGAATTCACATGCCTGCCACAAGTAAGAATTCACATGCCACAACTAAGGAGCCCGCGAGGCACAATTAAGGAGCCCGCCTGCCACAACTATGACCCAACGCAACCAAATAAATAATAAAATAAATAAAATTAAAAAAAAAAGATAATTGGAGAATATTAGAAACAATTTTAAATGATACACTGAATCAATAAATATGGGAGAAAGGAAAGCACAGTGTTGGTGGCTGGTGAGGGTCCACTTCCTGTTTCATTGATGTCCATTTTCTTGCTATAACCTCACATGGCAGAACGGATGGGGGAGCTCTCTGGGGCCTCTTTTATAAGGACACTAAATCCATCATGAAGGCTCCACCCTCATGACGTAATCACCTCCCAAAGGCCCCACCTCCTAATACCATCACACTGAGGACTGGGTCTTAACATATGAATTTTTGGGAGGAACAAACAGTCTGTAGCATGGACCTGAGACATCACCCCACTCCACCAGTCACCCAACACCCTCCCCATGATGTGACAGAGGTAGCCTATGTATACACATATTATTTGTATATTTTGTATATTGTATATCTTATAATTATTGTATAATGTAATATATTGCATTAAATTATATATATTTGTATATATATATAATATGTTCCTTCCCCCCTCTTTTACACAATGGTAGCAACCTTTCATATCGTTATACACCTTGCTTTCACTTCACTGTATATTTTGCTTTTTCAGTTCCTAAAGGACGTCCCAAGAATTTTGCACAGCAGCCTCAAATTCCATCGAATGCACTCAGCAGAATTTATTTAGCCATCCCCCTCTTGAAGACTACTGAGTTTGCTTCAAGCTATGGTACAATGAGAACTAGAGTTGGTAAAAATTTAAGTTTTCGTATGACCAGGCAGAGGGATGCCAGCAGGAATAATCCATGTGTTTCAATGTCCCTGGCTGATTACGACTCGCCAGCACTCTGGGTATTTCAAAATATTTACCTGCGTGGGTGTTTGTCATAATCCCTGAATCCTTTATTGTCTGTCCATTCTGTTTAGGATTGTGGCATGAATTCTGTCTGAGGATAAGCACTTCAAGTTCATTCCCCACCAAAACCTCTACACAAACTCTCCTCTGTAAACTGCCATCGGGGCTTCCCTGGCAGTCCAGCGGTTAGGACTGCGCGCTTTCACTGCTGAGGGCTCGGGTTCAATTCCTGGTCCGGGAACTAAGATCCTGCAAGGTGCAAGGCCAAAAAAACCCCCAAAAAACAAAAAACAAAAAACTGCTACCATCTATTTAGGACCATATTTTAGAGCCAGAATGGCCATGCTTTTGAAAAAAAACAAAAAACAACAAACCCCAATCTGTGAAAAGGCCCATAGACATTAGAAGAAAACACTGACAGTTTATACAGTTTCATGGAAAAAAAAACCAAAAACAGAACAACAACAACAAAAAAAGCAAGCAAACATTTGCTCAAGCAGATGTTCAACCCTTTGTTCCCCACACCATCGGCTTCCCTTCCTGAGGCACCGCGTCACAGTGAATTTCCCGTCATCAAAAGTTCCACCGGGAGGCACCTGTCCTGAGATTCTGAATTGTGATGAATAACTGCAGAGTCTCAAAATAAACAGCAATCACTTTCTGAAGGCACCGACAAAGACCATCTCCCTTTGACCCCCCCCACCCCAATCCTGTAAATAATGTAATTTCGGTCATGAGAGGTGGTTGAGTCTTTGGTTTCACTCAAATTATTGTTAGCTTTGTGGGGGTACTTGGGTGATGATGGGGACCAGAAAACATGTGCCCAGCACCTTCTGGAAGAAGGCTGAATGGAACCCTCCCGCTTGTGTTTGTTGGGGGGAAAGATGCTTGAAGCTTTTGAAGCCCAGCTTGCCTTCCTTATAGTCAGGGGTGTCTCACAATTACAGTCAGGCGCCCACAATGTCCCAGGCACTCAAACATCTTGTGTCGGAGGAAGAATGGGTTACGGTTGAATGGTCAGGATAGACAAGGGCTCTGTCACCATCACCTACAGCAGCTGCTTAACGGCGAACCTGAGATTTCTTTAAGTCAGCAGCAGCTTGCACGGCCAATTTCATGTTTGTCCTTCTGTGAAAACCCCATTCGAGGAGACCTTTCAACGAGCACGAAGGCTGGAGTGACCGGTAACGTGGGTCGGGGAGGGATTGCAGGATAACCAACCCTCCCGCGCCCCCCCCGCCCCCCGCCCCGCCCCATCACACCATCCCCAAGTCCAGGCTATTCTGCTGTTGACTAGATTATCCCTCGGTCCCGTCAAGGGTACTTAACTGACATTAGCGACTGAAACTGTTGCCGTGGAAACTACAGCTGGAGCGGGAGACAGGGGTGAGGAAGGTGCAGCCGGAGGCCTGGAGACTGGAATTTTCCAGGCCCTCGCGTCATACAATGTGTGGATGCAAAATCCCAGTCTAGACACAGAGCAGCTGGTCAATACATATCTGTATCTATTATTTGCAAATGAGTGAAAATACGGGGTCTTTGGTGCTTGGTGTCAGCTCTCTGAAACCTCACCTTACTTTTCTCAAATGGGTCTAATCATCACTCCTGGCTAATAGGGCTGCTGGGAGGATTAAATTACTCTGGGTCTACCCAGGCCTTACTACCCAGGTGTACGTTGGGGATCAACTGGGCAGGTGGAGGCTTGTTGAAAGGCACATTCCAAGGCTACTCTCTAGACTTTCTGAAGCAAAATACCTTGTCCGAGTATTCATGCACCTTCCCGATCGTCATTCATTTCCTCTTACCCTGATAATTTTCTTCGCAGCAGTTTTTAGAGCTGTGCTTTCCAGTATGGTAGGTGCAAGCCATTTTGTGGCTATCTGAGTGCCTAGAATGTGGCTAGTGCCCGTTGAGATACGCTGTAATTGTGAACTATACACCAGCTTTCAAAAACCTAGAAACAAACAAACAAAAAATTAAAATATTTCATTGATTTTTTTTAAACATTGGTATCATTGGTTCGAATGGCAATATTTTGCATATCTTGGATTCAATAAAACCTGTTAAGATGAATTCCACCTGTGTCTTTTTTTTTAAAATTTATTTATTATTTATTTTTGACTGTGTTGGGTCTTCGTTTCTGTGCGAGGGCTTTCTCTAGTTGCGGCAAGCGGGGGCCACTCTTCAACGCGATGCGCGGGCCTCTCACTATCGCGGCCTCTCTTGTTGCAGAGCACAGGCTCCAGACGCGCAGGCTCAGTAGTTGTGGCTCACGGGCCCAGTTGCTCCGCGGCATGTGGGATCTTCCCAGACCAGGGCTCGAACCCGTGTCCCCTGCATTGGCAGGCAGATTCTCAACCACTGAGCCACCAGGGAAGCCCTGCACCTGTGTCTTTTTATCTTTTTAAACGTGGCAACTGGAAAATTTGACACATGTAGCATGCATTTGTGGCTTGCATTGTATTTCTACTGCTTGGTTTTATTTTATTTTATTTTATTTTTTAAACCAAATATTTCTCTCTCTCTCTCTTTTTTTTTTTTTTTTTGCTGTCTTGATTCTTTTATTGATTTTATTTATTTGGCCGTGCCGTGCGGCATGCGGGATTTAATTCCCTTACCAGGGATGGAACTCGTGCCCCCTGTATTGGGAGCGTCGAGCCCCAACCACTGGACCGCCAGGGAAGTCCCCACTGCTTGGTTTTAGAGTCTGAAGTAATCGTGTTAATTTCTTATTTGCTTTCTGCGTCCCTGCATGCGGGTGAACATTCAATGAAAGTACAGACCTTCTCTGTCTTGTTTATCCTGTATTAAATACACACATCTGGCCCTTAGTATATATATTTTTAATGACTACTTGAAACATTAAGTAGATATTTGGGAAGAGGGCAGATCCTTGAAAGTCAGAAAGCCACAGAGCAAAATTCTCTCTGTCATTAATCAATTGGGGAGTGTCATCCTCTATCACAAGAAGCCTCTTTTCTTCCATCTTTCATTGGTCCTGTCCTCTTTTCAGCTAAACCTGGATCTCAACTGATTTGTTAACTTTGGGTACTGGAGAAACTAGGAATTTTTTTTTTTTTTCTTTTTGGCTACGTTGGGTCTTCGTTGCTGCGTGCCGGGGTTTCTCTAGTTGCCGCGAGCCGGGGCTACTCTTCGATGCGGTGCACGGGCTTCTCATTGCGGTGGCTTCTCTTGTGGAGCACGGGCTCTAGGCGCGCGGGCGTCAGTAGCTGTGGCGCACGGGCTTAGTTGCTCTGCAGCATGTGGGATCTTCCCAGACCAGCATTGGAACCCGTGTCCCCTGCATTGACAGGTGGATTCTTAACCACTGTGCCACCAGGGAAGTCCCAGGAATTTTTAATATTAGGAGGGCGGGGGGGGGGAGGGAGTGGTCCAAAATTGTCCCAGGAGAATAGTTTGGATTTGGGGTTTGGAGGAAAACGCAGGTGCAGAATCTATCAACTTGTGCACAGAGATATCTGATCTACCTTTTCTTGTAAATTCCCCGATCCCACCCCCACCTAAAATAGTCCCTGACCTGTCACTCTCTGTGCCTTATCCCAATATTTTATTCTCCAGAGAATGTAATACTATCATAGATTTTAACATACATATACACACATGTGTGTCATATATATGTATATGTACTTATTATATATTATACTTACATATATTATTTATATATAAATATGTGCTTGTATTTACATATATATTTGTATTTACTATGTCTTCAAATAGGATGCCAACTCTCCTGAGAACGAAGACTATATCTGTTTTAGATGCCCACCACTTAGGACAGTGTTTGGCAAACAGTAATCACTCTATAAACATCTGTTGAATGAATGAATCAGTCAAGTAACTGATTATTGGCGAGAACAAAGGCTGTTTACGTCATCGGTGCCGGAGGCTGTTGCGGAACAGACACCTCTGATTTCTGCTGGTGTCTGCAGGTTCCCCCACCCCTTTTGCAAAGACATCATTTAAAAGGCGCTCATTCAAAATTGTGATGTTACCAAAAGATGTGCCCAAATCCCACGTAGGAATTCAGAAGACCTGTGCCCTCCCCCAGACCTCGCCCTTCTCCAGCTCGACAGTTCTGGTATCCATTACTCTGCCCTGGTCCTTAAGAGCATTCACGGGGTCTCAGTGATGCAGGCCCTGTTGCCATGGAAACTGCAGCCGGTGAGGCGATGCGGAGGACGCTGAGAGCCCCTTAGAGGATGGAATTTTCCAGACTGTGTGTGTGTTACAATCTCAGCCTGCCATGAGAATTTGTTCTCAGTACATATTTGGGGGGGGGGTTTGAATAAAAATATGGGATCATGGGAAAGTGACGTCACCTTTCTGAGACAGTTTTCTCCTCTGAAGTGGGGAAATATATATATATTTTCTGGATCCTTGGATTGTGGTGTGGATTAGAATAGATGCTGCTTGTAAACCGCTTGGCACCGTGCCTGTCATGGTGTAGCCAGGATTTTTAAAAACTCTGTTCCAGAATTCACCTGCATCAGAAAGGGGAGGGGGGGGTGGAGAGAAATAATTAAATATACAGAGTTCTGGGCTGCCCTCCAGACCAACGAAAGCAAAAGAACTCACCCCCTTCTCCCTACACTCACCTTCTAGTCACTATTCTGCTTTATTTTATGCAGGTCATCTCAGCACCCCAAATTACCTTCTTCATTTCTTCCCCCCCACCAGCTTTATTGAGGTATAATTACATTACGTGATGTTTTGATATATGTATACGTTGGGAAATGATTACCACAATCAAGTTGTTGACACATCCATTACCTCACAGTTACAACTCTGTGTGTGTCTGTGGTGAGAACATTTAGGATCACTCTTAGCAAGAGTCAAGTATACAATTTGCATACTTATATGGTAGTATTAACTATAGTCTCCATGCTGTACATTAGATCTCCAGAACTTAACTCATCCTGCATAACTGAAACTTTCAACCCTTTGACCAACATCTCCCCATTCCCCCCCAACCCTTCTTTCTTTTTTGTATTATCTTTCCCCGCTCACTACAGAGTGAGTTCCATTCTGTGGGAATGGAGACTGTCTTTCTTGGTCTCCTCCTGCACCCCCAGCCCGTCACAGTGCCTGCACGTAGAAGGTGCTTCATGTATCAATATTTGTGACTGTATGGAAGCATCAATGCATTGTGCGGAGGGAGGAAAGATTTCTGAAAGGCAGAATGACCTAGGAAGTGGAGAGGAAGACAGAGGATGCTTTTGTGGAGGGGTAAACCGTTACGGAAGGTGGGCTGGGGGACACTGGCAAGGCTGGCATTAGTGTTCAGGCAGGAGGAGACCTCGCTGTCTGATCCTAGAACTGAGAGAAGGGAGAGGTGGAATGGCAGAGCAGCCTTTGGGGGCATCACTTATCAGGAAGAGAAGCCCACTCCCAAGCCCCCAGACACTTCTGAAATCCAAAGGTCTCCAACTTGAACTCTCACGAGGGTGACACAGGTCATGGAAGGGAAGAAGATGGGCTGGGGCTTGTGCATATTATACAATTCAGACTATTTTTCATTTCTGTAAAGATACATCCTCCCCTCTTCCACTCCTTTATTTTATTTTATTTTTAAAATATATTTTATTTATTTATTTTTGGCTGCGTTGGGTCTTGGTTGTGGCCTGTGGGCTTCTCTCTAGTTGTGGCACGCAGGCTCCAGGGTGCGTGGGCTCTGTAGTTTGCGGCATACAGGATCTCTAGTTGAGGTGAGCGGGCTCAGTTGCCCTGCGGCGTGTGGGATCTTAGTTCCCCGACCAGGGATGGAACCTGCGTCCCCTGCACTGGAAGGCAGATTCTTAACCACTGAGCCACCAGGGAAGTCCCTCCTTTATTTTAAAATAAGTGATTATCCTATTGATCCTATGTATAAAATAGGTAACTAATGAGAACATACTGTATAGCACAGGGGACTCTACTTAATGCACTGTGGTGACCTGAATGGGAAGGAAATCCAAAAGGGAGGGAATATATGTATATGTATGGCTGATTCATTTTGTTGTACAGTAGAAACTAATGCAACATTGAAAAGCAACTATATTCCAATAAAAATTAATTTTAAAAAATAAATAAAATAAGTGATTATCTGAAATAATGCCATTTGCAGCAACATGGATGGTGAAGTAAGTCAGACAGAGAAAGACAAATATCATATGATATCACTTATATGTGGAATCTAAAAAAAATATACAAATGAACTTATTTACAAAACAGAAACACTCACAGACTTAGAGAACGAACTTATGGTTACCAGGGGGTAAGGATGGTGGGGGAGGGATTGTTAGGGAGTTTCGGATCGACATGTACATGCTGCTATATTTAAAACGGATAACCAACAAGGACCCACTGTATGGCATTTTCTTAAAATAAGTGAGTTTCTCAGTCTGGCCTCGGTGTTCGCAAGGGTGCAGAGTAATACCTCCTACGAAAAGCGAACTATCACCTCAAGCACAGTACAAACCGGACACTGATATAGAGTCTGGACATACAGGGGGTGGTGAGGAGTGTGGCAAAGGGGAGAAAGTGTGTTTGGTTGAGGCGGGCAGCTGCTACCAGACACCATCCAATGGCTTGTACTGGGTGACATCGAGCCCAGTCTCGATGCTAGATCTTCTGAATTTTCAAGAGAAATTGGAAAACCATGTTTTTGTGTTGAAGTCTCCCAGGATTTCAGTGCCACTTCAATACTTATACATTGTTGGTGGGCTGGTAAACGGGCACGATCTTTATGGTGGGCGATTTGGCATTATCCGTGCAAAATCTGAAGGCTTGTATCCTTTGACCTAGCGATTCCGCTTCCAGAAGTATATTGCACAGATGCACTTGTACACGCATGTAATAGCACGGGTGTATGGGAATTCTCCGCAGCATCGTTAGTTATAACAGAGGAGTGGACACAACCTCAAAACCCATGGTTAGATATTGCGGGACAGCCATACAGTGGGATACTTTGTATGAAAAATGAGTAATCTGCTGAAGTCCTGGTATAGAAAGATCTCCAAGAGTTATCTATTTTATTTAATGTGTGTATGGATATTACAGGCACCACTCCGGCTGCTTTTCTTTCAACCCTCACCGCAATCCCTGTTTTAGAACTGGGGAAACGGAGGCCCCAAGAGGTGAAGCCCAGAGTCCCACGGTAACAGGTGAAGAAGCTGGGAGTCAAACGTAGACAGCTGGGTTCAATCCATGTTTTTAGCCACCAAGCTTTGCTGTCTTCACATTAAGCAGGAAATAGCAAGTTGCAGAAAAATGGGTGCAAAAGTTACTATTCTGTTTTTAAAGGGGGGGGGGCTGCCAATGTGATGTGCTTACAATGACGCATTAAAGATGATGTTCCACATCCCACGAAGGGTACAGGGTGGCTTGGGACTGGCGAGAAGGTCGAATTTTCACTACATAATATTTCCCGTAAGATTATTAAGTCCACAGAGTTAACATGTAACCACCATTTAAAATGTACTATCATTGAAGCAACCTAAATGTCCATCGAAGATGAATGGATAAAGAAGATGTGGTCCATATATACAATGGAATACTACTTAGCCATAAAAAAGAATGAAATAATACCATTTGCAGCAACATGGATGCAACTAGAGATTATCATACTAAGTGAAGTAAGTCAGAGACAAATATCATATGCTATCACTTATATGTGGAACCTTAAAAAATGATACAAATGAACTTATTTACAAAACAGAAGATTCACAGACATAGAAAACAAATTTATGGTTACCAAAGGGGAAAGTGGGGGAGGGATAAATTAGGAGTTTGGGACTAGCAGATACATACTACTCTATATATAAAATAGATAACCAATAAGGACCTACTGTATAGCACAGGGAACTATATTCAATTCTGTAATGGAAAAGAATCTGAAAAAGAATATATATATCTGAATCACTGTGCTGTACACCAGAAACTAACACAACATTGTAAATCAACTATGCTTCAATTAAAAATTTAAAAAATAAAATGTGCTACCATTAAAAAGAAAAAATAACTAACTTGAAAATAATACTGGTAGCTTTGTCTTCCTGGAACTTAATGCCTGCCATCATACGATATATTATTTCCACGTTTGTACCACCGCATCTAAGATGCAGCCCTAAACGTCATTAAAGGAGGCACTGGGGCTTTTTCTTCATCCTCCACCGTATCCCTAGAACCAAACCTGGAGCTTAAACTAGGTATAGAATTAATGTGTCAATAGAATTATCTATGTTCATCATCTATTTAATCCAATCAATATTTGTGGAATAAATAAGAGGTTTAACGAATGAATGAACACGTTGGCGAGCAGCTGGGGTTGATGGTATCGCTGGCTTTCGGGCGGCTTGGGATTTCTAACAGCGGCATAAACTCCCCCCACCTCTCTTCTGCAAAGACCCCCCCTGTCTGAAGATGCACTTTAGTTGCATCAAAGTCGTGAGCAGACTACCAATGGGGAGCCCTTGCCCTATCCTCCCCATCCCCCCGCCCCCCACCAGGTGGCTCGTTCATCAGCCTCAAGAGCTGTCGGCTGGCGACATCCGTTGTTATGGAAACTGCAGCCAGCCAGGGACGAGGAGGGGGCTGCGACGGGAGCAGGTGGGGCCACGGAGCCTGGAATTTTCCAGGCGCAGCAGTCAGACGGTGTGTACGTGCGTATTCAAACCCTCCCCTGGACTCCAAGAGGGGGGGTCCATGGGGGGGGATACTGAGAAGGGGTTTCTGAGCAAGTGGCTTCTCCCCCACCCCCCACTCGGGACCCCTCTTCCACAATGGAGACAAGCGGCACAGTTCATGGGGTTCTGGCTTAGAAAAAAAAGTTTCTAGAATCTTCCAGAATCACACCCCAATCATTTTCCTCCCGTCGCATTTTCTCCAAATGAGCTGTGTCTGCGGTCTTGTTTTGTCTGAGCTTGTGCAGTACTGTCTTCTCTCCTGTGCAGGGTCACAGGATCTCTGTGAGCAAAGCTGTGCTACCCTAGTGACCTGGGGACCCTCAGAGCCTTGGGCAGCGCCTGGCCCACAGAAGGTCCGCAGTGCGGATAACCAGACTTGGGCGGACAAATGGATGGATGACTCTGTGCTTTCCTGTTACACCACAGTCTCATAGGAGGTGACTGGAATGGAGCATCGTTTCTGGATTCTTCTGGCCCCCAAGGGGGTAAAAGTTGTAATCCTGGCTCCTCCTCCTTCACACTTCTTCCCACCAAGAGGGCTCAGATCCCAGGACAGCGATGGGCGGGCTCGTTTACCCCCCGATGGAGATCCTGGGGTCTTTTTGTTTGTTTGTTTGAGCTTTATTGCAGTATAATTGACAAATTAAAAATGTATACATTTAAGTTGTACAACATGATGATTTGATGCAAGTATATATTGGGAAATAACCATCACAATCAAGTTAATTAACATATCCACCACCTCACAGTTACTGTTTTTTTCTTTTCCCTTCCTTCGTTTCTTGCTTTCTTTCTTCCTTGCTTTCTCTTTCTTTCTCCTTCCTTCCTTCCCCTCTCCTCCCCCTCCCCCTTGCCCTCCTCTCCTTCTTCTTCTTCTTCTTCTTCTTCTTCGTGTGTGTGTGTGTGTGTGTGTGTGTGGTGAGAACACTTATGATTTACCCTCTTAGGGTAAAATTTCAAGTGTACCATACAGTGTTCTAACTATAGTCACATTGCTGTACGATACTTGGAGATCCTGGATTCTTAGAGGTCAGCCCATGGGTGTGGGGCACAGTCTCACCAATGGTATGCCTGAATTTGAATCCGGGTCAATTAGCTGTGCACCCCAGGGCCGGTCACTTAACCTCTCTGTGCCTCACTTTCCTCATCTGCAAAATGGCAATAATAATACTGCCCATCCTCTGGGGTCCTTGTGAGGACTGAAAGGGAAAATCACGTAAGCACTGAACACAGAGCTTGCATGTAACAGGGGCTCAGGAAGTGTCATGTGTAGTTGCATTTCATATATATTTTTTCACTTCATAAATATATGTACATATTTCAATATATATAATAAATAATTAATAATCAAAATACAGTTGGCCCTTGAACAATGCAGGGGGTTAGAGGTGCTGTTGCTCTATGCAGTCAAAAATCTGCATATAACTTAGAGTCAGCCCTCCATATATGTGGTTCCTCGGTATCCACAGATCCAACTGACCACGGATCATGTAGTACTGTAGTAATTACCACTGAAAAAAATCCAGGGAGAAATGGACCCACGCAGTTCAAACCCGTGTTGTTCAAGGGTCAGCTGTGTTTTATGTATTATATGTATATAAACTCAATATATAGTATAGATAGATTTATATATAAAAACATATATTTATAAATTAAAAATATATAAATCAATGGTTCTTAACTGAGGGTGATTTTGCTCCTCGGGGGACAACTTATCAATGTCTGGAGGCATTTTTGGTTGTCACAACTGAAGGGGTGAAGCTGCTGGCATCTAAGGACACTGCTCAACATCCTACAGCACACGTGGACGGCCCCCACGGCAAAGAACGATTTGGCCCCGAATGCCAAATCTACCAAGGCTGAGAGACCCTGGTAGATACACATACATTTATAATAGTCCAGACCAATGAGAAATAAAGAAATATAATGTGAGCCACATACATAACTTAAAGTTTCCTAGCATCCTCATGAAAAAAAAAATAGAAAAGGAACAGGTGAAATCAATTTTAAGGCCAGATCTTATTTAACCCAGTACAGCTGACGTGCACACAGATTTTTTTCAAGAGTAAATAGGACAGTACTACACCTCTGCAGATGCAGAACCACAGATGTGGAGGAACTCTGGCTTCGGAGGGCTGACTATTCGCTATACTCAAATTTTCCACTGCTCGGAGGGTCAGCGCTCCTAACCCCTGTGTTGTTCAAGGGTCAACTACGTATTCACAATATTACATGTAATCAGTATAAAGTGTTGTTGGGAATTCCCTGGCAGTCCAGTGGTTAGCACTCAGAGCTTTCACAGCCGAGGCCCGGGTTCAATCCCTGGTCCGGAACTAAGATCCCGCAAGTTGCGTGGTGTGGCCAAAAAAAAAAAAAAATGTTAATACACTATAGTCCATGTTTCTGAATATATAGAAAATTATGGATGCTTAAAAAAACCCACCATTGTTAACAAGCTATCTCACATTCTTTTTCTCGTGCAGTCTTGGAAATCCAGTGTGTGTTATACGTTATGGCACATGTCAATTCGCACCAGCCACATTTCAAGGGCTTAAGAGACCCAGGAGGCTGGTGTCGGCCCCCCGGGGGCTGGATGGCTGGGGAGAAACCATTATCACACGATGAACAGAATGGCCAGCAGAGGGCGTCATGAGAATAGCACGGATTTACTGAAATAAGACAAACACTGTATGATATCACTCATATGTGGGATCTGAAATATAAAACAAACGTATGAATATAACAAAAAAAGAAACAGGCTCACAGATAGAGAGAACAAACTAGCGGAGTGGGGAGAAGGAAGCGGAGAGGGGCAAGATGGGGTAGGGGATTAACAGGTACTAACTACCAATACTATGTACAAAACAAAAAACTAGGAGGATATATCGTACAACACGGGGAATATAGCCAATATTTTATAATAACTGGAAATGGAGTATAACCTTTAAAAATTGTGAATCACTACGTTGTACACCTGAAACTTATATAATATGGTAAATCAACTGTATCTGAAGTAAAAAAAAGCAGGGAGAGGTGGTTGGGAAGGAGCAAAAACAAACAAAAACAAAACAGAAAAATAAGGACTGGAAACAGATTCTGTGCCTGCTGGGGATTATAGGTAGTTTTTATTTCTTTATTTTCATCTGCATTTTCTAAAGTTTCTACAACAAACACGATTTTTTAAAGTACAAAAAAAAAAAAAAAAAGAACCTCACGGAGTTACTTGAAAACCTATCCAACTGGAGAGAAACACATCCAATGGGCAGGGCCTGAGAAAGGAAAAGGCTTTTGGCCACAGATGGTCAAGAGCAGGGCTGCAGTCTTATGTGCTGTGTTTCATCTCGCTAGGGGGACGGATGCGTTGACAGCATGTACTTCCAAGCCTGGTAACTTGGGTCCAAATCTCAGTCCTCTCTGCCCAGGCCCGCCCACCCTGCTGACCCCAGCCATGTCCAGTTTCCATGCCTGGATTCCCCCATGGTCACCTGTGGCCTCCAGTCTAGCCCCGGTGCCCCACCGGCAGCTGGAGCCATGGTGCTTAGACACAAGTCTGACCATGGCCCTCCCTTGCCTGATGTCCTGGGGGGCTCCCTACCGCACTCAGGGCGAAATCCAAGACACTGGCCGTGGCCTAAAATATCTCTCCAAGTGTGGCCTTACCAAGCCCGCCAGTCTCATCTTACAACTACCTGCCCACCTTGGTTCTGGGCCGTTGTAGCTCCAGTTGTGTCTCCCCTAAATTCAGATGCTGAAGCCCTAACCCCAGGACCTCAGAATGTGACTGCATTTGGAGATGGGGTCTTTACAGAGGGAATTAAAGTAAAATGAGGTCACGGGGCCCTAATCCAATATGACTAGTGTCCTTGTAAGAAGAGGAGATTTGGACACAGACACACACAGAGGGATGACCATGTGAGGACACAGGGAGAAGATAATTGTCTACAATCTAAAGAGAGAGGTCTCAGGAGACCAACCATGTTGAAACCTTGATCTCAGTCTTCTGGCCTCCAGAACTGCGAGGGAATAAATTTCTATTGTTGAAGCCACCCTTTGGTGCTTTGTTATGGCAGCCCTTGCAAACTAATACAGCCACTCCTTAAAAAAAAATGTTGTGCTTAAAAAGCAAAAAACGTTCTGGAATCACGCGCATATAATTGTTACTAAAACAAATATGCAATATATTAGAAATTATAAAAACACCCAGGTATCTCAAGTCAAATCTAGACTATGGAGACCAACAGGTGAATCCTGACAGAAATGTAAACCTATAAAATACATGCGTCATTCTTCGTATTTAGTGAAAATTGCACACAACACCTGCGACATCCAGTTGTCCCGATAGCGTGAGCAAAGGGTCAGGAGGATGAAAATATCGGGTGGGTCAGCGAAACCCAGCCACTGTGGGACTGTCCGTCAGGATGGTATTTCTGGCTGGCGATTTGACAATATGTGTTCACCTCAGTCCTAAGACACCGGCTCACTGAACCTCCCACTCTGTGCTCTGAATCCCCGAAGCTGTTTCTCCTTCCATTTCACGCTTGTATGTACCTGCCTCGTCCTTACCCTGTCTTCAAAGTCTAGCTCATTAACAACAACAACAAAAATAATAATAGCTAACGTGTGTTGTGTGCTTTAGATGTCTTACTGAACTTGGATCTTTTTGTTTTTTTGAATTTTATGACGAATTTTACTCCAAAATGGCTCTAGTAGTACCAGAGACACTGATGTAGAGTTTAAATATTGTTTCAGGCAATGTGAAAATGGATAAAAGCAATATTTCTAGTTCATATATTTTTAGATAATGTTATTTTAAATGTGTGAGTTAAAATGTAATAAATATTAATGAACTTATTTACAAAACAGAAACAGACTCACAGACATAGAAAACAAACCCATGGTACCAAAGGGGAAAGGAGGTGGGGGATAAATTAGATAAACAATAAGGTCTTACTGTATGATGCAGGGAACTATATTCAATATCTTGTAATAAACTACAATGGAAAAGAAAAGAATGTAATAAATATTAAAAATAGATGTTTCACTATCTAGTTTGAAAGGTTTATATATTCAGAATTACAAGGGAGTTTCTTTTTGTTTTTTAAGGAGAACCACTTTATTTTGAGTAGTAAACAAAACTCCATTTACTACATAATAAACAAACCTTCCATCAGTTTCTTCACAGTTAGTCCAAAGAATGAAACCTCTAGGGACTTCCCTGGCGGTCCAGTGGTTAAGACTCCACACTTCCGGGACTCCCCTGGTGGTGCAGTGGTTAAGAATCCACCTGACAATACAGGGGACACGGCATTGATCCCTGGTCCGGGAAGATCCCACATGCCGTGGAGCAGCTAGGCCTGTGCGCCATAGCTACTGAAGCCCGCGAGCCACAACTACTGAGCCCGTGTGCTGCAACTACTGAAGCCTGAGTGCCTAGATCCCATGCTCTGCAACAAGAGAAGCCACCTCAATGAGAAGCGTGTGCACGGCAACCAAGAGTAGCCCCCGCTCACCACAACTAGAGAAAGTCCCCATGCAGCAACGGAGACCCAACGCAGCCAATAAATAAATTTAAAAAAAAATTGACCCCTCACTTCCAATGCAGGGGATGCGGGTTCTATCCCTGGTCAGGGAACTAAGATCCCACAGGCTGCGTGGCCAAAAAATAAATTAAATTAAAATTTAAAAACCCCTCTGACTTAAAGTTTACATTTAACTTTAAATATTCATGTCAACTTTGGAATTTTATTCTTGCCTGATACTATGAAATATGAAACTTCAATTGATGGCAAGTTCCTAATTTTTGCTGTTCAGCCACTTTTCTTGATCTTGCTCTCTGATTCCATACATTCCAGAGTGTTCAGTGGATTTGTAATAAACTTCCAAGATGAAGGGGAATTTCTTGCTCATGTTTTGCCTGAAATCTTGCCTTGCGTTCATCTTTTTAAAAAAAATATGCTCCAAAAAATGTCCACAAGTTCAGCTACTAAAACTCCTTTAAAGATCTTCTTTGCCAGTGGGTCCATCCTAAGGCCCAAGGGCTGGCAGACCCCACCCCTCCCACTCACTTTGATTTTTTAAAAATATATTTATTTATTTATTTGGCTGCACTGGGTTTTCGTTGTGGCATGCAGGACCTAGTTCCCTAACCAGGGATCGAACCCAGGCCCCCTGCACTGGGAGCTCAGAGTCTTAACCACTGGACCACCAGGGAAGTCCCTCACTTTGATCTTTACAGCAGCTCTAGCGGGTTGATACTAGGATAGGCCTTCATTCCCCATGGGGAAACTGAGGCACGGAGGAGTTAACTTGTTATTGGAGGTCCAAATGCCAGGGTGGAGCAGAACCAGGGTTTAAGATAGAAGCGCTAATTCCTGAGCCTCAGCTGTTGACTGCCGTGCCCTCCTTAGACTACATGTCGTATGATCCATCTTCCCAGTAGGGTCAGGATCCCCCCACCCCCATGGTGGTCTGGCCGCAAGTCCTCCCCCTAGTGGGACGCATGGCTGCCCCGTCCTACCAAGTAGGACACTACAAGGTCCCCAGCATCCTTAGAGCCAGGCTAGTAACACCGATCTCCTGACTAGATCAATACTGAGAAAAGTGATGGTAATTAATGATTGCCACTTGTTGAATACCCTCTCTGGGCCAGGCCCTGTTTACAAGCACTTTCCATATTAACTACACTTCCCAACAACCATGTGAGGCAGGTAATTTGATGATCCTTGATTTAAAATGCAGCGACCCAGGCCCAGAGAGGTTAAGTAACTGGCCTGAGGGCACACAGCCAGTTGGTGGAGCTGGGATGCAGACATGCCATGTAAGGTATATACGGACAATGTCATTACACACACACACACAGAGGCACACATGCACACACACGAACCTCGAATAAAGGGCAAGAAGACCCTCGGCCTGGGCACTATTGCCATTTTGAACGGAATCGTTCTCTGCTGTGGCAGCCCGTCCCATGCACTGTAGGATGTTGAACAGCATCCCTGGTTTCTACCCACCAGACGCCAGCAGAAATCCTCCCCCCACCCCCATCGTGACAACCAAAAGTCTCTCCAGAAATTGCCAAATGTTTCCTGGGGGCACAGCTGCCCTGTATGAGGACCATGGTGCAGCCTCATGGAAACCTGTTTCTTCTGAGGGCTGACCTGACGCTTTAGTTCAAATCTGTACCTTCTTCCGAGACCAAGGGAAGTTACATGTGAGAAGGATGATGGTGAGGTGGGAGGCGGGGGAGGGGCGGCGTGGTGACCCCCACAAGTCTTCTGGCTTCTGCTCTGCAGCTTCACCTCCATGACATAGCCAGAGGGCTCCTGCATAAATGCAAAACTGATGTTATTCCCCTGCTAGAAATCCACCCAAATTTCTTATTTCACGAAGGGCAGCGGCCCCTCTCCTCGCCGTGGCCCACGTCCACCATCTCCCACGCCCTCCCCATCTCCCACCACTCTCTTCACCTCCTTGACTCCACCTGCACTGGCCTTCCTGCTGCTCCCTGGACAGACCACATGTGTTCCTACCCCAGGGCCTTTGCACGTGCTGCTCCCTCAATCTAGAGGGAGCATCGAATCCCGTCAGAACACTCTCTCACTGATCATTTCCAAGGGTGAATATAAAATTACCTTTACTTTTTAAAAATTTATTTTATTGGACTATAGTTGATTTACAACGTTGTGTTAGTTTCAGGTGTACAGCTAACTGATTCTGTTATACTGATACATACATTCTTTTTCATATTCTTTTCTGTGATGGTTTATCCCAGGATATTGAATATAGTTCTCTGTGCTGTACAGTAGGACCTTGTTGTTTATCCATCCTATACATAATAGTTTGCATCTGCTAATCCCAAACTCCAAATCCTTCCCTCCTCCACCTCCCTTCCCCCTTGGCAACCACAAGTCTGTTCTCTATGTCTGTGAATCTCTTTCTGTTTCATAGATAAATTCATTTGTATCATTTTTTGAGATCCCACATATAAGTGATATCATATGATATTTATCTTTGTCTGTCTTACTTCACTTAATATGATAATCTCTAGGTCCATCCATGTTGTTGCAGATGGCATTATTTCATTCTTTTTTATGGCTGAATAGTAAAATTATCTTTATTTATTGTTATTATTTTAAATTATTTTTTTCAGGTGTATTGAGAAATAATGGACATACACCACTGTATAAAAACTATTGGGGGCGAGGGATAAACACCTCCTAGAGTAATGGAAATAAAAACAAAAATAAACAAATGGGACCTAATGAAACTTAAAAGCTTTTGCAAAGCAAAGGAAACTATAAACAAGATGAAACGACAACCCTCAGAATGGGAGAAAATATCTGCCAACGAATCAATGGACAAAGGATTAATCTCCAAAATATATAAACAGCTCATGCAGCTCAATATTATAAAAACAAGCAACCCAATCAAAAAATGGGCAGAAGATCTAAATAGACGTTTCTCCAAAGAAGACATATTGATGGCCAAGAGGCACATGAAAAGCTGCTCAACATCACTAATTATGAGAAATGCAAATCAAAACTACAATGAGGTATCACCTCACACCGGTTAGAATGGGCATCATCAGAAAATCTACAAACAATAAATGCTGGAGAGGGTGCGGAGAAAAGGGAACCCTCCTGCACTGTTGGTGGGAATGTAAATTGATACAGCCACTATGGAAAACAGTATGGAGGTTCCTTAAAAAACTAAAAATAGAATTACCATATGACCCAGCAATCCCACTACTGGGCATATACCCAGAGAAAACCATAATTCAAAAAGATACATGCACCCCAATGTTCATTGCAGCACCATTTACAATAGCCAGGTCATGGAAGCAACCTAAATGCCCATCCACAGACGAATGGATAAAGAAGTTGTGGTACATATATACAATGGAATATTCCTCAGCCATTAAAAGGAATGAAATTGGGTCATTTGTAGAGACGCCGATGGACCTAGAGACTGTCATACAGAGTGAAGTAAGTCAGAAAGAGAAAAACAAATATCGTATATTAACGCATATATGTGGAATCTAGAAAAATGGTACAGATGAACCGGTTTGCAAGGCAGAAATAGAGACACAGATGTAGAAGAAAAAAGTATGGACACCAAAGGGGGAAAGTGGGAGGGGGGTGGTGGTGGGATGAATTGGGAGATTGGGATTGACATATATACACTAATATGTATAAAATAGATAACTAATAAGAACCTGCTGTATTAAAAAATAAAATAACATTAAAAAGAAACTATTGGGGGAGAGGGATAAATTAGGAGTTTGGGATTAACATATACACAGTACATATATAAAAGAGATAAACAACGAGGATTTACTGAATAGGACAGGGAACTATATCCAATATCTTGTAATAAACTATAATGGAAAGAAATAAAAAAGAGTATAGATATATACATATACATGTATAACCAAATCACTTTGCTGCACACCTGAAACTAGCACAATATTGTAAATCAACTATACTTCAATTTAAAAAGTCATCTTCAATAAGACTATTTCAATTTAAAGAAGCAGGGAGTCCATTAAAATTAAAAAAAAAAGTTAAGGAGGGAATCACATAGGCAATAAGGTTAATATGGGGGGAAATATAGAAGTGGTATGGGAAGGACAGAAATCTGGGGACTATCACCTCAGCCAATCCATTCGGGCAGCCCAAATAATCTTCCTAAAAGGCAGGTCTGAGATGGAGCTTTCCTGTTTAGAATCCTACTCTCCTCGGAGGAGGAATAGATTGTTCACAGTGCTTATATACGATGCACAGTCTGACCCCAGGTCCCCTCTGAAGCCTTCTTCAGTTTTTTTTTTTTTTGGCTGTGCCATTAGGCATGTGGGATCTTAGTGCCCCAACCAGGGATCGAACCTGGGCCCCCTGGTTTGGGAGCGCGGAGTCTTAACCACTGGACCAGCAGGGAAGTCCCTCTGAAGACTTCTTGCCCATTCTCCTCCCCTTCTCATTCTGTAAATTCACCGGACATGGATGCCCACACTGCACCTGTCCCCACTGGTCCTCTCCACGACCTGTATAGGATGTGGGAGGCCTTGGAGGTGATGCATGGGACAGCTGTCTCACCGGGAACTCTCCCCTGGATTCTCTTGGTCCCAGGCTGATGGTCTCTTCCTTGAAGCTGATAACACACCTGGGAGGGGGAAGAAAGGACACTCGTTAAACGAGGGTAGTTCTCCTTCTGCTGACCGTGTCAAAGTTGGGCCAAATGGAGGGTCAGAAAGTGCCACTGGGCTCCCATGGTGAACTATCAACATGGTGAGGATGGTAGGGGCTGCTGGGGAAAAAGGGCCAGCGTCTCCGTTTTAATTTATTTTTAATATTACTTATTTTAATTTAAAATCGAATTTCATTCATTTTTTTGAATAGATAACACATTCAAAGATTCAAAAAGATAGGTCATGAAAAGACTTTCCTCTGGAGGGTGTGGAGAAAAATGAACCCTCTTACACTGTTGGTGGGAATGTAAATTGGTCCAGACATTGTGGAAAACAGTATGGAAGTTCCTTAAAAAACTAAAAATAGAGCTACCATATGATCATGTAATCTCACTCCTGGGCATATATCTGGAAAAGATGAAAACTGTAATTCGAAAAGATACACGCACCCCAATGTTCATTGCAGCACTGTTTACAATAACCAAGACATGGAAACAACCTAAATGTCCATTGACAGATGAATGGATAAAGAAGATGTGGTACATATATACAATGGAATACTACTCAGCCATAAGAAAGAATGAAATAATGCCATTTGCAACAACATGAATGGACCTAGAGATGATCATACTAAGTGAAGTAAGTCAAAGACAAATATCATATGATATCACTTATATGTGGAATCTAAAATGTGACACAAATGAATTTATTTTCAAAACAGAAACAGACTCACAGACATAGAAAACAAGCCTATGGTTACCAAAGGGGAAAGGGGAGGGGAGGGATAAATTAGGAGTTTGAGATTAACAGATACACACTACTATATATAAAATAGATAACCAACAAGGACCTACTGTATAGCACAGGGAACTACACTCAATATCTTGTAATAACCTATAAGGGAAAAGAATAGTGTAGTATTCCATTTTATGGACTAAACCAGAAATAATTAAAACATAATGTTATTATGAATTATTATTATCCCCCATGGATGCATGCCTGGGTTGTTTCTAGTCTTTGACAAGTAAAAATCTTGATGAAATAAATAAGTTTTTTGGCGAGTGACCCTGAAGACAGCTGTGTGTAGGATGGTCTTGGGAGAGGGGAGAAGCAGTCATTTTAGAAACAAGGGTCGATTGGCAGCCTGAGGAGACCCCCGCTTGCCTCCCATAGAACTTTCTGCTGAATGAAATAGCCCAGCTGGTTCCCAAGGAATCTTTGTAATTTTTGCATTGCTCTCTATCTAAGGAAAGGAACGGTTAGTTATTCTTGGGTTCAGACCAGCGCGGTCAAGATTCTAGAATCGCCCTATCCAAACCATGAAAACACCTGAAAGCTAGTCATTGTTCTCCAAAGTACACCCCTAGATCCCATTTCCCACCCACTTTTCTCTAATTTTCCTGCTTTGTTTTTGCTCTGCATTCTGGGTGCTTGAGGTCGTGAGGTCTCAATGAAGCCCAGCTGTTCCCGCTGCCACCGCTGATTCTTATTTTATTATTGTTCAGCCGTGCAGAGCATGGGATGCATAACACGTTTGCCCCACATCCTATGTGTTGCATTCAGTGTTTATCAATCAGATTGTGAGCATCTCAAGGGCAGGGAGTATGTCCTATATTTTCCCCTGAATGCTCAGCACGGCTCCCGGCACACAGGGAATGATCACGCTTGTAGAACCAGGCTGTATTATATCTAGTGTGTAATTCCCAAGCAATGCAGAATTTTGCTTGTGTGTAATATAGCTTCGATCTAAATAATGCTCACATACGCCATTCTTTCCCCCTCGTTCTTTGCAACAGACAATATCAGGTGACTTCGAGGGGTAGGCTCTGTGTGGGTTCAAAAGTCAGCTCTCCATGAAAAATAAAATAAAATAAATCAGCTCTATACAAGAGGCTTTCTCTTCAGGAAACAGATACTGAATTCTGTATGGATGAAATGGTATCATGTCTGGAATTTGCTTTGAAAATAATTCTGGTGGTTACAGCATGCTGGGGGTATGAGTTGGTCATTGTTGAAACGATGAGCGTAACAGAAAAAATTTTGCTATTTTGTCTACTTTTGTCTATTTTCAAACCTTTCGATGACACTGCCCTCCACCCATCACTTCTCGCACTCAAAGCCAAAGCAATCTTTTTTTTTATAAGTTTTTTTTTTTTAAATAAATTTATTTATTTCTGGCCTCATTGGGTCTTCGTTGCTGTGCGCGGGCTTTTCTCTAGTTGCGGCGAGTGGGGGCTACTCTTTGTTGCGGTGCGTGGGCTTCTCATTGCGGTGGCTTCTCTTGTTGTGCAGCACGGGCTCTAGGCACGCGGGCTTCAGTAGTTGTGGCTCGCGGGCTAAGTAGATGTGGCTCGCGGGCTCAGTAGATGTGGCTCAGGGGCTCTAGAGCGCAGGCTCAGTAGTTGTGGCACACAGGCTTAGTTGCTCCGCAGCATGTGGGATCTTCCCCGACCAGGGCTGGAACCGGTGTCCCCTGCATTGGCAGGCGGATTCTCAACCACTGCACCACCAGGGAAGTCCCGCCAAAGCAATCTTTCTGCGTTGTGTATCTGACCACATCCTCCTCCTATTTCAAACCCCACTGCCCCCCTCCCTCTGGAAAAAAGTCAGAAAGAGGTGATTTTTTTTTTTTTTTAAACTTGTCATTTTATATTGGGGTATAGTTGATTAACAATGTTGTGTTAGTTTCAAGTGTACAGCAAAGTGATTCAGTTATACATATACATGTATCTATTCTTTTCCAAATTCTTTTCCCATTTAGGTTGTTACATAATACTGAGCAGAGTTCCTTGTGCTATACAGTAGGTCCTTGTTGGTTCTCTGTTTTATATATAGTAGTGTGTGTATGTCAGTCCCATATTCCTAATTTATCCCTCCCCCAGAAAGAGGTGATCTTTAATTTTAAAGGTAATAATCTTTAATCTTAATCTTGTTCAATTCCCACTACATCCAGGGCTGCAGATGCCTATCAGTTTCAAGGGGAGAAAATGAAATTTTTTTTTAAATTAAATTTAATTTAATTTAATTTAATTTTTGGCTGTGTTGGGTCTGCGTTTCTGTGCGAGGGCTTTCTCTAGTTGCGGCGAGCGGGGGCCACTCTTCATCGCGGTGCGCGGGCCTCTCACTGTCGCGGCCTCTCTTGTTGTGGAGCACAGGCTCCAGACGCGCAGGCTCAGCAGTTGTGGCGCATGGGCTTAGTTGCTCCGCGGCATGTGGGATCTTCCCAGACCAGGGCTCGAACCCGTGTCCCCTGCATTGGCAGGCGGATTCTTAACCACTGCGCCACCAGGGAAGCCGGAAAATGAAATATTGATTGAGCCTGTGGTTACCTCTCTGGCCCCTCTGGCTACAGGGTTTCCTCGCCGGGGAGCACATTCACAGACGTCCCCCTACCCCCCCCAAACCGCCCCCCACCCCGCCCCGCAGTCGTTCTACTGCAAAGCACCCCTCCTTGGGATTGTGAGTGAGAAATACGTCTCAGAAACCATGGGGAACACACTCTGAGCCAAGCGCCCAAGGGAACCTTGGCGCCCGAATTCCACAACCAACAGTTTTCTACCCTGTAGGCAGCCTACATGGAATTTGCATTTTCCGTCCTGTTTCTCTGGGTACATTCAACATTGTCCTCTGAGCAATTCCTCCGAGGACTCAGAAAAGAAACAAGTTCTCCATTTTTGCAAGCCAACAAGTTTTCTATAATGCAGCCCTTCAAGCTCACGCTTCCCAGCGACGGACATACCTGACCCATTTGTTACAGGATCGGCTTTCCTCACAGCTAATCCCCCCACCCCTTGCCCCCCGCCAGCGGCTCGGCCCCTGTGGCCTCTCAGGCTGGTTCCGACCAGCGCGTGGAGGCGGCAGAGGCAGGCGTCTCTGCCTTGATCACCTGCAGCTGCTGCCAGGCCGTTGATAAGGGGCCTGCTGTTTATAACCATGAGCTACGAGAAATTGGTCACAGATGGAAGCAGCAGCCAGATACCCCCGTCGTGTGATTCTGGAAGGCACTCCAGTGGAAAGGCAGGACGGTTTGTGACACCCCTGGTCGTCCTCCAGCTTGCCCTGTTGCAAACTATTCCACCCACCGTGATGGTTTTGCAACACACACTCAGGTTTTCCTAAAACCGGGGCCGTGTTCAGCTGGATTTTTCTGAATGGAGAACCCTAGGAGTCTGGAGGAAGCCCCTAGGTGTCCCTTTTCTGGGACGGAAAGGGCAGAGCACAAGGACAGAATGGGTTTTAACAAAACACAACAAAACCCCAAATCCAAAGTCCACAAGACTCCGGCAATTGAGAAAGGCTCAGGGGGCTTTAAGAACAGACTTCTGCCTTCTGCGTGTTCTTTCGGACCCTCCCCAATCCTTTGCCACTGGTCACCTTAATGCCCCGCCCGGGTCCAGATCGCTCTGTGCCATGTCAGAAACACGCGTGAAGAATTCACCTGCACAGACTCATACTTGCTGGCCTGCGGGACTTCCATTTCCTCGCTTCAGACGGCATGAGAATGGTCCCCACCTCCCAGGGGTCAAGGAGGAACCGGGGGTGTGGTGCTTAGCATACAGCTAAGAGCTGCAGGTCTGCAAGTGTGGGACTCTGTGTGTGTGTGTGTTTGTGTGTGTGTGTGTGGTTGCCAAAGGCTGGGGCGGAGGGAGGAACAGGTAGAGCACAGAGGAATTTTAGGGCCGTGAAAATACCGTGTGTGATGCTATAATGGTGGGTATATGTCAACATACATTTGTCCAAACCCACACAATGTACAAAGATGCAATGAATGGTGATACAAACTATAGACTCTGGGTGATAACGATGTGTCAGTGCAAGTTCTTCTCTTGTAACCAATGGCCCATTTTGGTGGGGAATGTCGACAATGGGGGGAGTAGGCATGTATGGGTCGGGGGGTGTATGGGAACTCCTTGCAACTTTGCTCAATTTTGCTGTGACCCTAAGACCGCTCTAAAAAATTAAATTTTTTTTTTAAAGGAAATACACTGAAAACAAGACAGTGTGAATAAGTGTGGCTAAACCAGTGGTTCTCAATCAGGGGTGACTTTGCCCACTAGCGGACACCTGGCAATGCCTGGAGACGTTTTTGGTTGTCACGACATGAGGGGGACACACTGCTGGCATCCGGTGGGTAGAGACCAGGGATGCTGCTCAGCATCCTACAATATGCACGAAGACGGCTCCCACCACAGATAATCGTCCAGCCCCAAATGTCTGCAGTGGCTGAGGAGCCCCGGGCCAGATGCTGATGCTTGCCAAGGATCTGAGTGAAGCCGTCCTTTTTTTTTTTTTTTAACATCTTTATTGGAGTATAATTGCTTTACAATGGTGTGTTAGCTTCTGCTTTATAACAAAGTGAATCAGCTACACATATACATATGTTCCCATATCTCTTCCCTCTTGCATCTCCCTCCCTCCCACCCTCCCGATCCCACCCCTCTAGGTGGTCACAAAGCATGGAACTGACCTCCCTGTGCTATGCGGCTGCTTCCCACTAGCTATCAGTTTTACATTTGGTAGTGTATCTATGTCCATGCCACTCTCTCACTTCGTCCCAGCTTACTCTTCCCCCTCCCTGTGTCCTCAAGTCCATTCTCTAGTAGGTCTGCGTCTTTATTATTCCCGTCCTGCCCCTAGGTTCTTCATGACCGCTTTTTTTTTTTTTTTTTTTTTTAGATTCCCGCATTCCGTACCCTTCCCTCTCCCCGGCCTGAGTGTTCTTTGTTTTATTTTTATTTTTAAAATTTTATTGACGTATAGTTGATTTACAATGTTGTGCTAATTTCTGCTGTACAGCAAAGTGACTCAGTTATACACATATAGACATTCTTTTTCATATTCTTTCCCACTATGGTTTATCCCAGGATGTTGAATATAGTTCCTTGTGCTATACAGTAGGACCTTGTTGTTTATCCATCCTATATATACTAGAGTGCATCTGCTAATCCCAAACTCCCAATCCAGGCCTCCCCTGCTTTCCTCCCCCTTGGCAACCACAAGTCTGTTCTCTATGTCTGTGAGTCTGTTTCTGCTCTGTAGATAGGTTCATTTGTGTCATATTTTAGATTCCACATATAAGTGATATCATATGATATTTCTTTCGCTGTCTGACTTACTTCACTTAGTATGATAATCTCTAGGTCCATTCATGTTGCTGCAAATGGTATTATTTCATTCTTTTTTATGGCTGAGTAATATTCCATTGTGTATATGTACCACATCGTCTTTATCCATTCATCTGTTGATGGACATTTAGGTTGTTTCCATGTTTTGGCTATTCTGAACAGTGCTGCTATCAACATAGGGGTGCATGTATCCTTTCAAATTACAGTTTTTGTCCTTTTTAAGAAAGTAATTAGCAAATGCTCTGGAGAGGCTGAAGGCACACCAGCACCTAAGAGAAACTTCCTCTGCAATGGAATGGAAAGGATTGACAAGGGTATATAGCATTTTCTGATGGAATTTAATTGTTTTTAAAGCCGAACCATCTGAAATGACATCACACCAGTGCAATTGGTCCCCTATTCTTGGAAACACAGGACTCGTGGATGCGTGGGATGCAGGCTTTGGGGAAAAGGGATGGAAGAGGAATTAATCCTGAATTGTAGCTTGGGCAGCTTGGTAAGTGGCGTTGACATTTCACGAGATGGACAAGACTGGGACACAGAGGGGGTGGTTAGGAGTTTGTTGTACTTGTGCAAACCACATACGATGAGAGAAAGAACTAGGGTGTTTGCGGTGTGGATGGAGAAAAGATTTGAGATGTTGAAAGCGTGATTACGGTGAGGCAAGTGAGGCATTCACCTCACGTGTAAAATTTAAGAGAAAGCAGAAAACCTCAATATTCTCTTAAAATTTAAGAGAAAGCAGAAAACCTCAATATAACCTCAAAAGGTTATATTTTATATATATATATATATTTTTAAAATTTTATTGAAGTATAGTTGATTTACAATGTTGTGTTAATTTCTGCTGTGCAGCAAAGCAATTTAGTTATACATATATATATTCTTTTTCATATTTTTTCCCATTATGGTTTATCACAGGATATTGAATATAGTTCCCTGTGCCATACGGTAGGATCAGGGTAATATTTTGATGTAATATTTTTAAAAATAAAAAATAATGCCAGAAATCCATGATGCATACAACACCAAAATATTTACTCCAAACAGGATAGGACCCTGAGCTTTGCAGGACTCACCTCACCCTAGTCTCGACCCTGTGAGATCCTGTCTTGAGTGAAAATGTTGATACTTTGTTCATCATTGATTTTTTTTCCGATTAATTTTGAAATTTTATTTTTATTTATTTATTTGGCTGCGTTGGGTCTTCGTTGCTGCATACGGGCTTTCTCTAGTTGCGGTGAGCGGGGGCTACTCTTTGTTGCGGTGCGTGAGCGTCTCATTGCGGTGGCTTCTCTTGTTGCGGCGCATGGGCTCTAGGCACGTGGGTTTCAGTAGTTGCAGCACGCGGGCTCAGTAGTTGCGGCGCACGGGCTTAGTTGCACCGCGGCATGTGGGATCTTCCCAGACCAAGGCTCAAACCCGTGTCCCCTGCATTGGCAGGCGGATTCTTAACCATTGTGCCACCAGGGAAGTCCAATTTTGAAATTTTAAGGACACGTTGCATTAAAGTATTATGTCTCTTGATCACTGAGATGTTTGCACCCTTGTCACCCCCACACTTAAGTTTTATACCCAAGCTGAGAGCCTCAGTCGCTTCCCTCAGGAACTGGCCCCCATGAATGCAGACAGATGGGAAGGAGCTGTTAGCATTTGCACATGCAGCCAAGCGGCCAGGGTGGACCCTCAGCTCTCCAGAATCCCATGGACTTTCCACTGAGCTCAAGGCCAGGCTGAGTTCCAAGCAGGATATACATCCGTGGAACTAAGGACGGGAACAGCTCTCTCTCTTGGACCCAGCCCGGTACAGACGGCATGGTGGAGACAGCCCTTTCCAAAACACGAAAGAAAGCTTTAATACTAACCATCTGTTTGGCAAATCATTCTCACCACATTCTGTTTCTAAGCAGTTTTTCCTCTATGATTTTAGAATTGGTCATTTCGCGACTTTATTTTGCAAAGGAAGTCGTTTTTCTGCCCTATGGACCCTTCATGGTGTCTTGAAGCCAGTGGGTGTCCGTTAAATGCTTACTGAACAAATTCCACTGATACATGAATTAGAACGAGGAGGGTTTCCGTTTGTTTGGGAGTCTTGCTGTGCGTGCGTGTGTGTGTGTGTGTGTGTGTGTGTGACATTTAACAATACGTTGCATGTCCCCTTATAAACACGTTTATAGACACGTGAATGCAGGGTTTGGATACGGTGAATTCAGGTGATACGCTTGTGGCATGTGCACAAGTGCTTTGGAAGTGGATCAAGTCATTTAATTCCAAGAATCCATAGGGAAAGCACCGAATTTACCCCCACTTTACGAAGGAATAGCTTGAGGTCAGAGAGGTTCTCACACCAGCCAGAAGGAGGACAGCTAGGCTGTGGACCAGGCGTGTGCGACACCAGGCTGGTCCCCACACTAACCGCTTTGCTCAATGGCCCCAAAATGTTTGTTCTAACTCACAAACTAGAGCCTCCATCGTGAGGGTCTGGGGGTGAGGGGACTATGGTCCCAGACCCACCGGACCACCCATCTCCATCCTGGTGCATGGTCCTTGGGCCCAGCATGTGCCAGCAGCCAAGAAGTATTTGCTGAACGGCCAGTAGAAGGTAGTTTTCTGTTGCTGTGTCACAAATCACCACAAACTCAGCAGCTTAAAATCCCCTGGTCAGGGATTCAGGTAAAGGTTAGCTGGGTCTTCTGCTTAGGGTCTCACCAGGCTGAAGTCAAGGTATTATCCAGGGCTGTGGTCTTGTCTGGGGCTCAGGGTCCTGTTCCAAGCATGCACACACACACAGACACACACACACACACATATACAGACATACACACAGACACACACAGACACAAAGACACACACACAGGCGCATACAGACACACACAGACACATACAGACATACACACACACAGACACACACACACAGATACACACAGACACACAAGACACATACACACAAGTACACATAGACACATACAGATAGACACACACGCAGACACACATGCACACACACAGACACACAAGACACATACAGACACATACACACAAGTACACGTAGACACATACAGATAGACACACACGCAGACACACATGCACACACACACAGCGAGACTGCCTGTTGGCAGAATTCGCTCCCTGCAGTAGTGTGGCTGAGACCCCTGCTTTCTCTCTGGCTGTCAGTGAAGGACTGCCCTGAGCTCCCAGGGGCTACACCCAGCTCCCTCCCACGTGCCTCCTGTAGGAAATAACACCATGGCAGCTGCTTCTTTCTCCTCTAGGCCACCAGGAGTGTGTCTCTCTGGTTTCCTCTGCGACCAGGTGACCAGCCCGAGGAAACACTCTGCTCAGAAAGGGCTCACCTGATTAGGTCAGGCCCCCCAGGGTCATATCCCTTCTGCTGTAGAACATAACGTGATCAGGAGTGAGGTGTCACTGTATTCACAAGTCCCACCTCAACTCGGGGGGATTTCAGGGAAAGACAAGAGTGGTCGCAGTATTGCCAGTTTTACTCCACAGGGCCATGGACCGCCGCTGGCCAGGGTTACCGGGGCCTGCCCTGGGGGCTGGCTCCTGCCCCCTGTCTCGTTGCTGGGGTCTGGAGGGACCCTTCTCAATAATGTGATGTCATACAGGGGATTTCTCCTGAAACCAGAGAAGGAGCAGACCTCGAGCAAAAACAGCATGTGTTTTCTCTGGAGAAGACAGTTTCCGTGATGCTAATCTGTTGGTTACCAATTTGTTAAAAACAGTTCATTCCCAGATTTCACGTTTGCTATTTTCGTTACTTCATTCAACAAGTACGTGTCACATGTCCCTTCTGCTAGGTAGAATCTCGAGCAAATGCGGTACGTTTGAAGAAGTGAAAAATGTTACGGGGAACAGAAAGGATTGCTGAGAAATGGGGCAGAAGCCTGACTCAGCACAGAGAAGCCACCTGGCCTCATGGAACTTAAACCCTCCTAGAAGGAGGAGACAGTAAGAAAATGAACAAACCAACACCACAGTTTCAGAGAGCAACTCTGGAAACGGCCCTCTGAGGCAATGATGTGGGAGCTGAGACCTGAATGACGAGAAAGAGAATGTCTGCGGAAGGACTTCCCTGGCTGAGGGCACAGCAGGTGCAAAGGCCCTGAGGTGGGTACAAGCCAGGTCACTTGGAGATCCTCGAACAATCCTATTCCAGGATATTGCCTGGAGCTGTTTCTCAGAACACAGAATGACCGTATGTTTGAAAAGATCATTCCAGAGGGGTGAGAGCCTCTCTGCTGTCCTTTCCACCAATCAGGTGGCCTGGGTTCCTGTTTTCTGGCTCTTTCAGTGATCAGCTGTGCATTCTTGGGCACGTCACTTAACCTCTCTGTGCTTCCATTTCATTACTCATAAAATTGATGAGGGGATAGGAACTAAAACATCTCTGGATAAAGACAAATGATTCAGTCAGAAAACAGGTAAAAGACCTGAACAGCCTACGTGTCTATAGAAAGATGAATGGATAAAGAAATTGTGGGATATAGATATGATGCACTATGACTCAGCTTTAAAAAAGGAAAGAGATCTTTCCATTTGAAACAACATGGGTGAACCCAGAGGACATTATGCTAGGTGACATAAGCCAGACACAGAAAGAAAAAAATGCACCATCTCACATATGTGGAATCTGAAAAACTCAAATCCATAGAAGCAGAGAGTAGAATGGTGGTTACCAGGGTGGGGAGGTGGGGAAATGGGGAGCTGATGGTCAAAGGGGACAAATTGCAGTTATGAGGGATGAGGGAGCTTGGAGATCTAGTGTCCAGCACGATGACTGTGGTTAATAATACTGTATTGAGACATGGAAGCAACCTAAGTGTCCATCGACAAAGGAAATGATAAACAAGATGTGGTACATATATACAATGGAATACTACTCAGCCATGAAAAAGAATGAAATAATGCCATTTGCAGCAACATGGATGGACCTAGAGATTGTCATACTGAGTGAAGTAAGCCAGACAAAGACAAATATCATATGATATCACTTACACGTGGAATCTAAAAAAAATGATACAAATGAACTTATTTACAAAACAGAAAGACTCACAGACATAGAGAACAAACTTATGGTTACCAAAGGGGAAAGATGGGGCGAGGGATAAATTAGGAATTTGGGAGTAACATACACACACTACTATATATAAAATAAACAACAAGGACACATGGTATAGCACAGGGAACTATATTCAACATTTTTTTAATAACCTATATGGGAAAAGAATCTGAAAAAGAATATATATGTGTGTGTGTGTATGTGTGTATATATATATATAACTGAATCACTCTGCTGGACACCTGAAACTAACACAACATTGCGAATCAACTATATTTCAATAAAAAATAAATAAAACAAAAGTACTGTACTGAATACTGGACATTTTCTGAGAGAGTAGATTTCAGGAGCTCTCATCACACAAACAATGGTAACTATGTGAGAAGGTATGTTATTTAGTTTGACTGCAGTAATCATTTCACTATGAATGTGTGCATCAAATCACATTGTACACCTTAAATATACAATTTTTTTGGTGGCCGTGCCACGTGGCTCGTGGAATCTTAGTCCCCCGACCAGGGATCGAACCCAGGTCCCCTGCAGTGGAAGCACCAAGTCTTAACCACTGGACCGCCAGGGAAGTCCCTAAATATATATAATTTTTATTAAAAAAATAAAAATTTAAAAAGGAGACTTGTCAGACCCCAGAAAGTCTGTTCCTTTTTGTAGTAAAAGGCATCTTCGCAAGGTTTTCTAAACCACTTTTCATGAACCAGTGAATATTCAAAGGAGACCTAAATTTGAAGCCTGTATCAAAGCCTATCTCTACAACACCTGCCACACTATACAAACTTTTATGTACTTCTGTCAGTCCTCAACATCTACCTCTCTGAATTTTCATGAACTTCTGTTTCACAAGGGTAATTATTTTATATACACTGGCAGTAGCATACAATAAAGTAACTAGTATTTAAAAAAAAAAAGGAGACTTGAACAGATAGTTCACCGAGGAGGATCTAGGGAAGCACTCTTGAAACGGGTTTGAATCACTACTCTGGGGAGGATTGAAATTCAATGCACTGAGACACCCCACAGCCACTGGAAGCTACAGCTACCCCTGACCATATCAAGGGCCGCAGGCATGGGGGGCAGCTGCGACTCTCACCACTGCTGGGGGGACGCAAAACGGCACATCCACTAGGAGAACGGTTTGTCCGTCTCTTTTAGAATTAAACGCACACTTACCTTTCCACCCAGCTTTCCCACTCTGAGCTATTTGATCTACAGAAAAGGACTTACATTGAGAAAAACGTGAACGCAAAGGTTTAGAGCAGCCCTACACTCAGAATCGCCAAAAGCTGGATGGGACTCCAGTGTCCTTCACGTACAACCGGTGGCCCATCCCCACCGTGACATGGCCCATCCCCACCATGAGATGCCGCTCGGCAACACACAGGACAGGAGTTTTGCATTCGGTTCATTTTAACGAGCGTAACTTCAATTCTGAAACCGGAGAAGGTTTCAAGGTGTGTGAGGACAATGCGGCTGCTCGAAACCTCTCTCGCAACCGTAGATCGTAGGAAATCTTGATACACGTCAAGTGTATCTGGTCAGATTTAACTTTCAAACGGAGCAGTGCCATAACTGTGGAACACACACGAGACAAACGCAGAAGAAATCAGAGGATATAACATGTTATCTATCATTGTAATGTGGATTACGTTTTGAAGTGGTAATATTTGGATTCCTTGGGTTAGGTGAACATGTAGGAAGATTTTTACAAAGAAAATAGCTTAGGGGTGGCATGGGAGCAGAGTGATCAACCAGGAGGCTGCTGCGCTCGTCAGAGGGAGAGGTGGTGGCCCTGCCACAGAGAGAGATGGACTTGAGGTGTTCGGGAGCAGTGCCCACAGGGTGTGGTGATGGAGAGGATGAAGACAGGGAAGGACAGAAAGAAGTCAGGGGTGATGAGGCCTTTGTAGTCCGGTGGCCTCTTTTTTTTTTTTTTTAAATAAATTTATTTATTTATTTTTGGCTGCGTTGGGTCTTCGTTGCTATGCACGGGCTTTCTCTAGTTGAGGTGAGCAGGGGCTGCTCTTCATCGCGGTGCACGGGCTTCTCATTGCGGTGGCTTCTCTTGTTGTGGAGCACGGGCTCTAGGCATGTGGGCTTCAGTAGTTGCAGCATGCAGGCTCAGTAGTTGTGGCACATGGGCTCAGTAGTTGTGCCACCCGGGCTCAGTAGTTGTGGCTTGTGGGCTCTAGAGTGCAGGCTCAGTAGTTGTGGCTCATGGGCTTCGTTGCTCCGCGGCATGTGGGATCTTCCCGGACCAGGGCTCGAACCCGTGTCCCCTGCATTGGCAGGCGGATTCTCAACCACTGCACCACCCGGGAAGCTCCCAGTGGCCTCTTTAGAACTCTGGGATGGTGCTGAACAGATGGAGTGAGCCTGTGTTTGTCCAGCCCCAGCTGCACATTGGTGGAAGGACTGAGGAGGGGAGGGTCAGTGGAGCTGGGGGATCAGGAGGCACTCAAGACACCTGAGGATATAAATAGACCTTGTCTGTCGACATAAATGGGTTTTAAAGTGAGACCTGAACTGTGCATCCAGGAGAAGCTTACTCAACCTCTCTGTGCTTCGGTTCCCTCCGAAATGCATCAAAGAGGGAAGAAACACAGTGCCTCCCTCAAGGTGATGGGACAACACCTGAAACATTGACCAGCTTCAGCTGGTTTTGCTCCCTTAAAACAGGCTGTCGACTGATCAAACCTGGAGTTACTTTACAGACAGCCCTGCACATGTGCAAGACGGGAACCCGCGTCCTCAGGTTTATCCCAGAACCAAGAATCTTCAGTCTACAGAACTCGAAGAATAGAACCGTTGCAACCAGAGCCCTTTCCAAAGCGAGAGGTCCCTCAATAAGGAAAACCTGACTTCCAGCAGCTTGAGTAGCTTGTATGGACTGATTTGAGATGAAGCCAATCATATTCCAAGTTTGAAATTCCCTGAACCCCTTAAATTTCACTCCAACCCTGGACTGGGGAGACAGAAGGGGAGACTTGTCTCCTGTCTCCTGGCTGGTGGACCTCACAATAAAGCTCTTTCTCTTCTCAAAAGCTGGTGCCATAGTGCTGGCTTCCGTGGGCCTCGGGCAGCCAGCCCCTGCTGGGTAGCGGTGGGGTAGTAACACGTGGCTGCATCAGGCTGTGGAGTAACGGTGTGGGTGTGCGTTTTGGCTCTTCCACTTCCCAGCTGGGTTCTTGTGCAATTTTCTTAATAGTGGTTTCCAACGCTGTGTATTGAGGATAAAAACAGTTCCTCTCCCGTAGGCGTTGTTGGAGGATTCGATGAATTGCATGGAAGGGAACAGGGCTGATGAGTTTCTCTTTCTGTCCTGATGCTCGTGCCCCAGTTTTCACGCTCTCGACCAGGGATCAGAAAACCACCCTACAGAACCGTCCTACACTGTTGGTGGGGATGTAAATTGGTGCAGCCGCTGTGGAGAACAGTAGGGAGGTTCCTCAAAAAACTAAAAATAGAGTTGCCATATGATCCAGCAATCCCACTCCCAGGCATATATTCGGAGAAAACTCTAATTCGAAAAGATGCACCCAAATGTTCACTGCAGCACTATTTAGAATAGGCAAGACATGGAAGCAACTTACGTGTCCACCGACAGAGGAATGGATAAAGAAGATGTGGTACCTACATACAATGGAATATTACTCAGCTATAAAAAAGAAGGAAATAATGCCATTTGCAGCAACATGGATGGACCTAGAGATGATCATACTAAGTGAAGTAAGTCAGACAGAGAAAGACAAATATCATATGATATCACTTATATGTGGAATCTAAAAAAATGGATACAAATGAATGTATATACAAAGCAGAAACAGACTCACAGACACAGAGAATAGGCTTGTGGTTGCCAAGGCGGTGGGGGATAGGGGGAAGGATGGAGTGGGAAGCTGGGATTAGCAGATGCAAACTATTATAGACAGGATGGATAAACAACAAGATCCTACTGTATAGCACAGGGAACTATATTCAATATCCTGTTATCACCATAATGGAATAGAATATGAAAAATAATGTATATATATATATATGTGTGTGTGTATATATATATATATATATATATAACTGAGTCACTTTGCTGTACACCAGAAACTAACACAACATTGTACATCAACTATACTTCAATACAATAAATTAAAAAAAAAGAAAACAACCCTCCATCTGTCTCTGCCTATGTTTGTAAATAAAGTATTATTGGAACACAGCTGTGCCCATTCCTTATAACTGTCTGTGGCTGCTTTCCCCCTGTCAACGGCAGAGTTGAGTAGTCGCCCTTTAGAGGAAAAGTTTGCCATCCCTTACTCTCAAGACAAATCCTACTGCAAGTTCCTAGGTCTCCCTGCAGAGTGTTCTGTACATACATCAGCGTCAACATATATGCTTATGTTCACACCCTTCTCTTTGCACAGACACAGAGTGTGGCTGGCATTGCATTGTTTGCCATTTTGCTTTTATCACTTAACACCGTGTCTTGGTGACGACCCTGCATTGATGCACAAAGACGTTCTGCATTCTTTTTTTTTTTTAATTAATCAATCTATTTATTTATTTATTTATTTTTGGCTGTGTTGGGTCTTCATTGCTGCATGCAGGCTTTCTCTAGTTGCAGCGAGCGGGGGCTACTCTTCGTTGCAGTGCGCGGGCTTCTCATTGCAGTGGCTTCTCTTGTTGCGGAGCAGGGGCTCTAGGCCCATGGGCTTCAGTAGTTGTGACTCGCTGGCTCTAGAGCGCAGGCTCAGTAGTTGTGGCGCACGGGCTTAGTTGCTCCATGGCATGTGGGATCTTCCCGGACCAGGGCTCAAACCCGTGTCCCCTGCATTGGCAGGCGGATTCTTAACCACTGCACCACCAGGGAAGCCCCGTTCTGCATTCTTAACGGCCCTACAACGTTCCATTTGTGGATTCTCCATAATTTCATGAGCCGATTTCCTGACACACTTCTGTTGCATGTTTGCTACAGAAGTAATAAGGCTAACGCCCTGGTGCAGGGAACAATCTAATCACACAGATGTTATTTCACCAGAATTTTGCTCTGACTCTTGGATGAACTCAGGGAGTCGTTGCAGATTCAAGGTTGTGTGCGTTTGTGGTTTAGATTAAGTACTGATCAATGGCCTCCGGGCTGGAGGGAAAATATGCATGTGAATTTTGTAGATGTTTGCAAATTCCTTCTCCGGGGTGTTGTCAGGGTGAGGACTTGGGATTTCGTTCTCAGCCCATTGGAGGCCACGGGAAAGATGTAAGTCCGGGTAGCGTGGTCTGATTGAGGACTCAGAACTCTCCCTCTGGCTCCTCTGGGGAGCGTGGAATGCCCAGGGGCTGCAGGGGAAGTGGCGGGCCCAGTGAGGAGGAGGATGGTGCCACAGATTTCCTCCTGACCTGCTGCCCACACTATCAGGGGACAACTGGATGGGATTCTCACTAAATACCAAGAGCGACAGATGCATTTTATAGGTTTGCATTTCTGTCGAAATTCACCTGTTGGTCTCCAAAGTCCAGATTTCATTTTGAGGTCCCTGATTTTTTTGTTTAAAGAGTTTCTAATATATATATTTTCATCTTTTATTTATTTTTTATTGAAGTAGAGTTGGTTTACAATGTTTTAGGTGCACAGCAAAGTGATTCAGTGATACATATATACACCTATATATACCTAATCTTTTTCAGATTCTTTTCCATTAGAGGTTATTACAAGATATTGAGTAGAGTTCCCTGTGCTATACAGTAGGTCCTTATTGTTTATTTGTTTTATATATAGTAGTGGGTATCTGTTAATCCCAAATTCCTAATTTATAACTCCCCGCCACCTTTCCCCTTTGGTAACCATATGTTGGTTCTCTAAGTCTGCGAGCCTGTTTCTTCTTTGTAAATAAGTTCATTTGAATCATGTTTTTTTAGATTCCACATATAAGGAATATCATATGATATTTGTCTTTCTCAGTCTACCTTACTTCACTTAGTATGATCATCTCTAGGTCCATCCATGTTGATGCAAATGGCATTATTTAATTCTTTTCTAGGCTGAGTAATATTCCATTGTATATACATGCACCACATCTTCTTTATCCATTCATTTGTCGATGGACATTTAGGTTGTTTCCATGTCTTAGCCATCATAAATAGTGCTGCTATGAACATAGGGGTGCGTGTATCTTTTCAAATTAGAGTTTTGTCTGGGTATATGCCCAGGAGTGGGATTGCTGGATCATATGGTAGCTCTATTTTTAGTTTTTTAAGGAACCTCCATACTGTTTTCCATAGTGGCTATACCAATTTACATTCCTACCAACAGTGTAGGAGGGTTCCCTTTTCTCCACATCCTCTCCAGCATTTATTATTTGCAGACTTTTTGATGGTTCTAATATGTTAAGCAATTGTTTTCCAATCGATTATATGCACTTTTTTTCAGACTGTTTCTTGCTTTTTAAACACAACTTAAAAAAAAAAGAAGGGTGATTGTGTGGGTTGCTGGGGCTGCCATAACAAAGTACCACAGACTGTGGTCTTAACGAACAGAAATTTATTTTCTCATAATTCTGGCAGCTCAAGATCAAGGTGTCAGCGGGACTTCCCTGGTAGTCCAGTGGCTAAGACCCCTCACTCCCGATGCAGGGGGGCCAGGTTCAATCCCTTGTCAGGGATCCCACATGCTGCAACTAAGAGTTTGAATGCCGCAACTAAAGATCCCACACGCAGCAATGAAGATCCCGAGTGCTGCAACTAAGACCCAGTGCTGCCAAATAAATAAATAAATATTAAAAAAAAAAGATCAAGGTGTCAGCAGCCTTGGTTTCTTCTGAAGCCTCTCTGCTTGTAGATGGCCATGGTCGTCCCTCTGTGTGTCTGTGTCCTAATCTCCTCTTTTTATAAGGACACGAGTCAGATTGGACTAAGACCCATCCTAATGACCCCATTTTAACTTAATCACCTCTTTGAAAACCCTGTCTCCAAACACAGTCACATTCTGAGGTACTTGGGGTTACGACTTCAATATATGAATCTTGGGGAGACCCCATTCAATCCATAACAATGGTTTTCCATGAATTAAAGGAAGGAAGAAGATGGAAAGACTTCTGCTTACATGAGACACATTGGAGTGGGTAGACGATGACAGTCAACAGGAGAATAATTTGAAAAGATAATTCAGCTAGTAATAAACAGTGAAACAAATCATATGTATTCATATAGATAGATGGATGGACAGATAACCGACAGAAGGCTAAGAGAGATTCCTGTTATATTGTGAGAGGATGTGCAGTTTCCTAACCAAGAGATTTTCTTCGTTGGACTGAGGTGAGCCTCAGGAAGTCCACTCCCCACACAGGTGATTCTCTTGCTGTGTGTCTGCCTGTCGCCATGGAAACCCCAGAAATGCGCACAGCCTTTATAAACATTGTCAGATATTTGCAACAAGCCAATGAGCTAGAAAAGATTATTCCCCCGATTTGAGCTGCTGCAGTAAAGGATGCCGCTAACCACTGACCCTGCATTGCATTAGTCACTCTGCAAACACATCTGGGGTACCCGGTCCCCACTGTGAACCCCCTTCCCTGTCTGACCACAGAGCCCAGAACATCCTGCTCGCTGGGGCCCTCTCTGCCCCTTCCTCAGCCCCTCCTTCCCCCTTCTAGTTGTGGTTTCCATGGCAACTGCTGAGCCTGCCTACTCCATCCCCACCCCCACCACTTAATGAGGTTTAAAAAAAAGATAGTTACTAGACCTCCATATATAACCTACTTATTTCAATAGCAGTTTTCATAATTATACTGCATATAATGGTCTGTTACCTACAGGTTTCCATATTAGTAAATATACATCTAAAACATTTAAACATTTAAAATTGAATTTATTTATTTTGTGTATAGCAGTGTGTATCTGTTAATCCCCAACTCCTAATTTATCCCTTCCCCCTCCCCCCCTTTCCCCTTTGGTAACCATAAGTTTGTTTTCTATGTCTGTGGGTCTATTTCTGTTTTGTAAATAAGTTCATTCATATTATTTTTTTAGATTCCACATATACATGATATCATATGATATTTGTGTTTCTCTGTCTCACTTACTTCACTTAGTACGATAATAATCTCTAGGCCCATCCATGGTGCTGCAAATGGCATTATTTCATTCTTTTTTATGGCTGAGTAATATCCCATTCTTCTTTTTGCATTTCCCTTATGTTCACTTGTTAATTGTTGTAGTTTATTTTTCACTTGAGATAGTTACCTTTTTCTTTATTGATTTTTTAAAAAAATATTTATTTATTTATTTATTTATTTATTTGGCTGTGCTGGGTCCTAGTTGCAGTATGTGGGACCTTCGTTGTGTGCGGGATCTTTATTTGTGGCAAGCGGCATCTAGTTCCCCAACCAGGGATCGAACCTGGGCACCCCCCTGCATTGGGAACTCGGAGTCTTAACTGCTGGACCACCAGGGAAGTCCCACCTTTTTCTTTTATTGCTTCTTTCGGGTTCTTTATATATTAAGGCAATTCGTCGTTTGTTTCCAGTATGGCTTACAATGGATATTTCGATTATGTTCATTACTTTAAGTCATTCCTTGGTTTGTTTTTCCCAAGGAGTAACACTTTGTTGTTGATTTTGTTTGTTTCTTTGTTTATTTTAGTAATCATAGCATCTGCCTTTATTTCAAATTATTTTTTTTGGTGTACGCTGAAACTCTGGCCTCTAACTGAAGTTTATATCAGTGGCTAAAACTTTCTGGATGCTCTTGCTTGGGTTATTTTTAACTTTTAAGAAAGGTGACCATTTGCATGCTAATAGGAGAGAAAGATTAGAGAGAAACATACCTCCCACACCTGCTCACTTTTTCTTCCTCTCTCTCTCTCTTCCCACCCCCTCCCATTAACAATTTTCTTGTGTGTCCTTCCAGAGCTATTCTTTGAGTATGTGTGTTTATTGCTAACCTCAATTCTTTTTTCTTGTTGCAGCAAATAATAGCACTTTCAGGGTAATGGTTCAGGCCTGGATTTTACACTTAAATTCGGAGAGTGCTGGTTTCCGTGGCAACAACCTGAGCCTGCCTTCATCAGCTGCAGCTGTGAGAGCTCTAGGAGGGACTATGGACGCTGGGATAAGGGACCCCAAAATTGGCCCGACTGGGGGTCCAAAGGGGAGGAACGGACCTGAGACTTCAATCAGTGGCTCAGGACTGTGTTATTCTCATGCAGGTTAAACCGTGCCTTTGGAGAACAGCTTTATAGGAGGATAAAACCAGAGTGTGTCTGGCCTCTCCTAGCAGCTGTACCAGCATCTGGGGCATGACAACCAACTCTTCTCACCGGTCACTAATCTACTCCTTCATTCTCTCACTCATTATACAAATCTTGATTAATATCTTCCTTTTTTAAAAAAAAAATTTATTTTATTTATTTATTTTTGGGGGCATTGGGTCTTTGTTGCTGCACGCGGGCTTTCTCTAGTTGTGGCGAGTGGGGACTACTCTTCGTTGCAATGCGTGGGCTTCTCGCTGTGGTGGCTTCTCTTGTTGTGGAGCACAGGCTCTAGGCACACGGGCTTCAGTAGTTGTGGCTCACGGGCTCTAGAGCGCAGGCTCAGTAGTTGTGGCACACAGGCTTAGTGGCTCCACGGCATGTGGGATCTTCCTGGACCAGGGCTCAAACCCGTGTCCCCTGCATTGGCAGGCGGATTCTTAACCACCGCGCCACCAGAGAAGCCCCTGATTAATATCTTCTTAATATTAATTAATCATGGGCTATTCACTCTTCTGTGTCCCAGGAACAAAACTGTGAGTGACCCCTTATTCGCAGTAGCGAAAAGGTAGAAGGAACACCAGTGTCCATCAAGGGACGAACAGATAAACAAAATGCGTATATACACATTGTGGAACATTATTGGGCCTTAACAAGGAAGGAAATTCTGACACATGCAACAGCGTGAATGAACCTTGAGGACATTATGCTCAGTGAAATAAGCCAGTCACAAAAGGACAGATATTGTATGATTCTACTTTTATGAGGTCCCCCGAAGAGTCAAATTCATAGAGACAGAAAAGAGCATGATGATTGCCAGGGGCTGGTGGAGGGGGAAAGGGGAGTTAGTGTTTAATGGGGACAGAATATCAGTTTGGGAAGATGAAAAGAGTTATGGAGACGGACGGTGCTGAATGTACTTACTGCCACTGAACTGTACACTTAAAATGGTTGAGGGCAAATTTTACTTCATGTGTATTTCACCACAATTAAGTTTTTTTAGGAAGAGAGAGGCAGAGCAAGAAACTTGAATCCCTACAATGATGGAGAAAAAAAACCCCAACAGTTTCATTCGCCATAAATGGGAGGGAAGAGGGAGGTGTGGAGGAGTGGGGGAAAAAAAGAAAGAAAACAAAACAAAGATTACCAAAATTTTAACAAATAAAAGGATTGTTGTTTTACAAACCAAAGTCAACAATGGCTTACTCAGGCAGTGAAACTAAGAAGAACAGCAAAGAAACTATTATTATAAAAGCCGGGATGGTGTTTGTCTCTGGAGGGGGGGTTGTGGGGGGTGGTTCCTGGGGAGCCAGGGCTCCTTTATTACCTGGGAAATAGTTACGATCCTGTGTTAACCTGTGCAAACGAGCTCCAGGCGCCTTTTTTCTGTATTTTATACCTCGCAGTGAAAAGCATTATGGAAACTTTTAAAAATGTGTGAGCAATCGCTTGCTGTAAGAAAATATAATCCCATGACACACGAAAGAAAAAGAAAAAGGTGAATATTTGTCTTGTTTAAAAGCTGGAGAGAGCTTGCTTCGTGGCACCTTTTGAGGCTGTGCCCCGCAGAGAATCACGACTCAGAAATGATGACTCATTTTCCAAATTATATGAATAATGCAAAAACGCGGAGATGGGCTGAGGTTGGAAATTTGCAAGTGAAAAGGGCTCTTAGCAGTTCTCTAGAAATGTCTTTTTGTGCTGGGTTTTGAGACGTGACATTTATCGCTTAAATGTCAACCTCTTAGCCCAGAATGGAGCAGCTAAAACAGCCATTAGCGGGATGGAAAATTCGTGCCACCTCCGCAACCCAGGAGAGAGGCTGACGGGAACAGCACACGAGGTTTTCAACATCTGCTTTATCAAATATTATATTTTCTTCTCAGTATACTGACTAAGCTCTCCTTTTTTTAAATTTAATTTTTATTTTATATTGGATTAGAGTTGACTTACAATGCTGTGTTTGTTTCAGGTGTCCAGCAAAGTGATTCAGTTATACATATATATGTATCTACTCTTTTACACATTCTTTTTCCATATAGGTTATTACAAAATATTGAGTATAGTTCCTTGTGTGATACAGTAGGTCCTTGTTGGTTATCTATTTTATATATAGTAGTGTGTATATGTTAATCCCAACCTCCCAATTTATCCCTCCGCACCCTTTCCTCTTTGGTAACCGTAAGTTTGTTTTCGAAGTCTGTGAGTCTGTTTCTGTTTTGTAAATAAGTTCATTTGTACCATTTTTCTTTAGATTCCACATATAAGTGATATCACATAATATTTGTCTTTGTCTGACTTACTTCACTTAGTATGATAATCTCTAGGTCCATCCATGTTGCTGCAAATGGCATTATTTCGCTCCTTTTTATGGCTGAGTAATATTCCATTGTACATATGTACCACATCTTCTTTAACCATTCCTCTGTTGATGGACACTCAGGTTGCTTCCATCTCATTTATTTATTTATTTATTTTCATTTACTTTTTAAAAACAGTTCAGACTCAGGGTGACATAGGCCATATTATTATTATTATTATTAACAGTTTGGAGATGGGCTATAAGCAGGAAGCAGTGATCCAGACACATTTGGGAATTCCTGAGACGACTCAGGCTGATGTTGTCAAATGCACAGAGCGTGGGGGTTCTGCACTGTCCATACTCTGAGGCACTGAGACCTGGATGCCTCAGGCAAGCATCTCCCTGCACAGCCAAGCCCAGCCCTAGATGGTCACCGACACGTGTATTCACGTCAGTAGAATTTGTAACAAGAGAATGGACACACTCTAAATGCCCACCCACTTAAATTAATTGTTGTGCATTAATCTGTGGAATACTATACAATCATGTATATATATATACTTATATATATATGTATATTCTTTTTCAGATCCTTTTCCATTATAGGTTATTACAATACATTGAATATAGTTCCCTGTGCTATACAGTAGGTCCTTGTTGTTTATGTATTTTCTATATAGTCATGTATATCTATTAATCCCAAACTACTAATTTATCCCTCCCCCTGACACCATAATCTCATATAAACTTTAGAATCAATGTGTCAGTTCTTACAAAAAATAGCACTGGGATTGTTAGACCAACTCTGGGGAAACAGCCAACCTAACATTACCAAGAGTTTTGATCTCTGAGCATCATACATTTCTTCATTTATTTGAGTCTTATTTAATCTCTCTTAGCAATGTTATCTTCTGTTACATTTACCCTAAGTAGTGCATATTTTTGGATCTTAATGAAATCGTTATTTAAAAGTTTTCATTTTCCAATTGTTTCTTGACCGCCTTCTAAATTTTGTTTACATTTTCCCATGACTTAAAACTTTAAATAATTTTATCGTATTTGTTAATCTTTTTCTTTCCTTCCTGACTCTGTTATAATAGTTTGGAAAGCCTTAGTGCACACATCAAATACATGTTAACCTCTAGCCCACCTCGTAAAATAGACCTCTTATTTAATATCATGCAAATCGTTGTCTCTAGTTATGCTTGCTTCTTGAATGATTCATTTCGAAGAGAACACAAAAGCACTCATCAGACAGAACAAAAAGAAATCTCTTTTCCGCCTCTCACTGTTTTTCCTTTCACCTCTCCCTTCTCCGGTGGCAATTTCCATAACACCAACTTCTTCTGTATCATCCAGTACCAAGTTTTACGTACACTTTTTTTTACAGAATTATTATGCATCTGTTACTATGCATCATTATACCCTCATGTGTTGTTATGCATACATTTATCTGCACATCACACAAAATGACAGTATATACTCTGAGGGGTGTGTCCCTCGTGTGACAATACATCTTGGGCATGGTTCCCTGTCAGTAGGCTAAGAGCTTCTTTATTTTCTTTTGATTGTTGCAGGATCGTTCACAGTGTGAAGACACCAAGGTTGATTTAAGCTGTTCTCCTCCCACGGACAGTGAGTTGTTTCTGTTCTTTTCCCTGGCTCCCAAAAAGCCACAGAAAAGAAACTTGTCTGTATTGTATTTGGCATATGTTCAGGTTTGCCTGCAGGATATATTCTAGAAGTAACCTAGTTGGTTCAAAGGACATGTGCACATTTGAGATAACCTTTGACACATCTTATATTCACTCGAAACATGTATGCTGAGCATCAGCAATGATCCGGCATCGTTCGGGTCCTGGGAAGGCAGAGGTGAACCAGAGAGGCAAGAATCTCAGGACTCAGGGGCTGATGCTGTCACCCAGACACTGATGATAAACCAGTGAGCAAACGAATAAACCAGATGAGCTCAGTCACGGATGACCATGACAAAAACAACAAACTGCCGTAAAGAGAAGGAGAGCAGAGAGGGGAGGGGTAGAAGGTCACTTGAGCCACAGACCTTCTGTTTCCCTGGGTCTCCTGCATTTTGAACCAGCCCGCACGCTGATTCCGATGGGGATGGTCTCCAGGAAAACTACTGAAAATAGTCTTTTAAAAATTATTTTTTTATTGGAGTATAGTTGATTTACAATGTTGTGTTAATTTCTGCTGTACAGCAAAGTGATTCAGTTATACATATACATATATCCACTCTTTATTAGATTCTTTTCCCATATAGGTCATTATGGAGTATTGAGTAGAGTTCCCTGTGTTATACAGTAGGTCCTTGTTAGTTATCTATTTTATGTATAGTAGTGTGTGTATGTCAATCCCAATCTCTCAATTTATCCCTCCACACCCCGTGACCATAAGTTTGTTTTCTACATCTGTGACTCTATTTCTGTTTTGTAGATGAGTTGAGTTCATTTGTACCATTTTTTAGATTCCACCTATAGGTGATATCATCTGATATTTGTCTTTCTCTGTCTGACTAACTTTACTCAGCATGACAATCTCTAGGTCCATCCGTGTCTGAAAATAGTCTTTAAAATATCGGTTGCACTCTGCCACAATGAAAGATTTCCCCCTTTTCCCTTGTTTACTTCACATACGCACAGATCAATGTTATTTGATTCAGAAAAGGAATGATGTGCGTGAATTCATTTTGCGATGAAAATTAAGGGGAAAAATTAAAGGGATGAGCTAGCTATCTTCAAGGATGTGGCATTATGGTGAAGGGGGAAGGAAAGCTCCAATTTCAGGACACAGAAGGACTCAAGAGAGGAGATAGAATAACCAAGAAGGGGACTTCCCAGTGGTGCAGTGGGTAAGACTCCGTGCTCCCAATGCAGGGGGTCCGGGTTCGATCCCTGGTCAGGGAACTAGATCCCACATGCATGCCGCAACTAAGGAGCCCGTGAGCCACAACTAAAACCTGGCACAACCAAATAAATAATAAAATAAATAAATATTTTAAAAAAGAACAACCAAGAAGTAAGATCAATTCAGCAAACCACAGAAGAAAACCAATAGCTTTCTGAACGCAGAAGGAACAGAAATCTGGCAGGTTGTACACTGACTGACTTAGAGCCCAATCTCACACAAATACCGTGGAAAGTTCAAGGCAGTGGGTCAGAGTGGGGGCAGGTTATTTAACCAGAAAAACCTCGTGCTTAGGTTATGAGGTAACTGAAGCAAGATTCCTACTCGAGAGATGTCCTTCAAAGGTGTTTATCTCCTAAGAGCAGCGATTCCATCAGAGGCAAATTTCTGGCAGAGAAAACTCTCCACTTCTGAGTAATCTAGTGAAACCATGGATGTTAGGTAAATGTGCTGGCTGAGGGCAGAGTTTCGAGGATGGCGACAGAGTGGGGACGGCATAAAGGCTGCTCTGTGCATGGAGAGGGTGGGACGCGTCTGGATTTCAAGCAGGGAGATGCTATGGAGATAGGGAAGTCTAGGGAGAGAGGATGCACCTGAGACTAAAGGGGGTTGCCATGGAGACAGAGAGCCTCCGCTCATGGATGTCAATGAGCTATACATGATCTGGGATGGCAAAGGTTCCAAATAAGGCCAGACTTTTGGGGCTGAAATTCCTTCCTTGAGTAGAAGCCACACCAAGTGTGTACCCAGGGGACCTTGGCCCATACTGTGACGTAAAACTCCCCAAATTCACAATCAATGCCTATTGGGGGCCCAGTCCGTATATGTATATAACTTGCCATTTAATGAACAGGAAAAGGAGATGGGTTTCTCAGAAACGGCACAATATGCTCATTATTCAAGAGATGCCCTTTTCCAAACTGTGGGGTAAAAAAAAAAAAAGGTGTTTGAGTCCATTAAGATTGTTGTGCTGATTGTTTCCATGGATACTGCTGGCTACAATTATTCCTGGATTTTTCAAAGGCTGAAAATCTGTTCTTTCATTTTCTAATGTAACGGTTTTGAGTCTCTGATGTGGATGACAATGCCTGGCACATAATTAGTGATCCATAAACCCTCTTCACTCTGATTTCCTGAAAAATATCCCCTAGCTAAATGAAAAGTATAAAACAATGGGGGGGGCGGGGAGTCTCATTTTCCTTATTTTGTAACTTCATGTAGAAATATATATAAACACACGGTAATAATAATATTATCTGGGTTTTTTTTGGCCGCACTGCACGGCTTGCGGGATCTTAGTTCCCCAACCAGGGACAGAACCCGGCCCCCCGGAGTGAAGGTGCTGAGTCCTAACCACTGGACCGCCGGGGAAGTCCTTCTGTTTTCTTTTCTTGCAACAGTGTGGCATGAAAGTCAAGAAGGTAAAGCAAATGAAGCCTCAAGATATATTACTTTTTTCAAAAATTTTTAATTAATTTTTTTATTGGAGTATAGTTGATGTACAATGTTGTGATAGTTTCAGGTGTACAGCAAAGTGAATCTATTATATGTATACATATATCCATGATTTTTTAGATTCTTTTCCCATATAGGTTATTATAGAGTATTGAGTAGAGTTCCCTGTGTTATACAGTAAGTCCTTATTAGTTATCTATTTTATGTATAGTACTGTGTGTATGTCAACCCGATCTCCCAATTTATCCCTCCACCTCCTTTTCCCCCTTGGTAACCATAAGTTTGTTTTCTACATCTGTGACTCTGTTTCTGTTTCATAAATAGGTTCATTTGTACCATTTTATTTTTAGATTTCACATATAAGCAATATCACATATTTGTCTTTCTCTGTCTGACTTCACTCAGTATGACAATCTCTAGGTTCAACCATGTCACTGCAAAATCAAGATATATTCTTAACCTCCTACTTCTTGCAAAATGTTGCCTCCCCCAAGTTCCCCTAAAGAGGAAATTCTGTGGCCCACACTGCCCATAGGACCCCATCTTCCCCTTTGTCACATGAACTTTGGGATCTGTGGGGGCTGTGGGCTGGATACTGTCATGATCAGGTGGCCCTTGAGAAAGGCTCATCACCAACCTTGTTTATGGTGGGTCCCTCCCTGCCCGTACCGCACCTGGCACTTACATTTTCAAATCGTATGTGGCATATTCATTAATCTACTTTTTATGCTGATGGTTTTGGGTCATGTTTAACATGACCTCTTGCGCCCTTTGATTTTAAAGACATTCATCATCTTTTCCTGGGGTGAATGCATTAGTTTTCAATTGTTGGGTCACAATAACCTCAAACTTAGTGGCTGAAAACAACAACCATTTCTGTGGGTCAGGGATGCAGGCATGGATAAACTGGGTCCTCTGCTCAGAGTTTCAAGAGGCTCTGATTGGGACTTCCCTGGTGGTCCAGTGGGAAAAAATCCGCCTTCCAATGCAGGGGACGCGGGTTTGATCCACGGTGGGGGAACTAAGATCCCACATGCTGGGCTTCCCTGGTGGTGCAGTGGTTAAGAATCTGCCTGCCAATGCAGGGGACAAGGGTTTGAGCCCTGGTTTGGGAAGATCTCATCACATGCCGTGGAGCAACTAAGCCCCTGCACCACAACTACTGAGCTCGCGTGCCGCAACTAATGAAGCCCACACGCCTAGAGCCCGTGCTCCGCAACAAGAGGAGCCACCACAATGAGAAGACCGCGCACCTCAACGAAGAGTAGCCCCCGCTCGCTGCAACTAGAGAAAGCCCGCGCGCAGCAACGAAGACCCAGCACAACCAAAAATAAATAAATAAAATAAATAAATTTATAAAAAAAAAAAAAAAAGATCCCACATGCCGGGGGGCAACTAAGCCTGCATGCTACAACTACTGAGCTCTCGTGCCTCAACGAGAGAGCCTGAGTGATGCAAACTACAGAGCCCACATGCCACAACTAGAGAGAAGCCCACACACTGCAATGAAGAGCCTGTGCACTGCAACGAAAGATCCCTCATGCCTCAACTAAAACGCAATGCAGCCATAAAAATCAAGTAAATAAATAAATAAAATAAATATTAAAAAAATTAAAAATTAAGCTATAATAAAATAAAATTAAAAATAAAAAAAGAGGCTGTGCTCAAGGTGGCAGCTGCACAGTGTTCATCAGAACCGGGGGCTCTGATGGGGAAGGATTTGATTCTAAACTCACTCAGGTTGTTGGTGGAGTCTGTTTCCCTGGGACTGTAGGGCTGAGGGTCCAGCTTCTCACTGGCTGTCAACTGGAGACCACCTGTGGATCCTTTGCCATTTGAGTTTCTCCCAACATGGCCAGTTTATGAGCAGTAAAAAGAATCTAGAGCCAGTGTGCTGGCCAGATAGAGTCTTAATAATGTGACATAATCATGGGAGTGACATCTTGTCATCTTTGCCATGTCCCACTGGTTAGAAGCGGATCACAAGTCCCATCTGCACTCATCGGGAAGGGACGTGAACACCAGGAGGTGGAGACCTTGGGGGTCCTTAGAATCTATTCAGTAAAAGAAGGCAGGGCCCTCTCTCCCACCCTAAACACTGTTCTTCCACACACCTCACAAGAGTGGGGAATAGGGGGTTTCATCCAGTCCTGAATGGGAAAGAAGATTTAGATGGAAGAAACATTCTGACATCAGTCCGTGGTGCCCAAGGAGATGCAGTCAGAATATCCTGCTGCCAAACAGCTCATGCAGCTTAATATAAAAAAAACCCGAACAACCCAATTGAAAAATGAGCAGGAGACCTAAATAGACATTTCTCCAAAGAAGACATACAGATGGCCAATAGGCACATGAAAAGATGCTCAACATCACTAATTATTAGAGAAACGCAAATCAAAACTACAATGAGTTATCATCTCACACCAATCAGAATGGCCACCATCAAAAAGTCTACAAATAATAAATGCTGGAGAGGGTGTGGAGAAAAGGGAACCCTCCTACATGGTTGGTGGGAATGTAAATTGGTGCAGCCACTATGGAGAACAGTATGGGGGTTCCTCACAAAAGTAAAAATAGAACTACCATATGATCCAGCAATCCCATTCCTGGGCATATATCTGGAAAAGATGAAAGCTCTAACTTGAAAAGATACATGCACCCCAATGTTCATAGCAGCATATTTACAGTCGCCAAGACATGGAAGCAACCTAAGTGTCCATCAACAGATGAATGGATAAAATAGATGTGGTACGTATATACAATGGAATATTACTCAGCCATAAAAAAGAACGAAATAATGCCATTTGCAGCAACATGGATGCAACTAGAGATTATCATACGAAATGAAGTAAGTCAGACAGAGACAAATATCATATGATATCACTTATATGTGAAATCTAAAAGAATGATACTTATTTACAAAATGAACTTAGTTACACAACAGAACTTATGAACTTATTTACAAAACAGAAATAGACTCACAGACATAGAAAACAAACTTATGGTTACCAAAGGGGAAAGGTGGGGGAGTTTCCTCCCAAATTAGGAGTTTGGGATTAGCAGTTACACACTACTATATGTAAAATAGATAAACAAGGACCGACTGTATAGCACAGGGAACTATAGTCAATATTTTGTAATAAACTATAATGGAAAAGAATCTGAAAAAGAAAAAAAATATATACATATGTATATCTGAATCACTTTGCTGTACACCTGAAACTAACACAACATTGTAAGTTGACTATACTTCCATTGAAAAAAAAAAAGAACATCCTGTCACCAGGCAAAAGCTGAGCTTGACGACCCACCATGGAATTTCCCGAGGGATGAGCAGGGACCCAGGAAGAGGGTGGCTTCTTGGGAACCACCCAATGTGGCCAGTGATGCAGGACTGTTTGTTTTCAGGCCGTCCAGACACTTAAATTGCCGCTGTCTGCTTTGCAGATTACGTCCCTAGATGCCGTCGATAGCCGGTGTTTCCTAATTTCCCGACGCTGGCTGTCTTTTCTCCTCACAGTCTGACATAATAGATGCCTGGCCTGTGTGCCTTCGAGGGGGTCCAGGTCTTGGGTGAGCACATTTCACATTTCGATGCTGTGATACGAACTTGTTTTCAGACATGCTTGTGGACGGAAATTCCACACCAGAGCACGGGTTTTCTCAAAGTGGGAACCTCTGATGTCTTGAGCTGTCCGGGGTGCTGCAGGATGTGTCGCAGCAGCACCCCTGGTCTCGCCTGCAACTGGATGCCAACAGCATACCCTCCTCCCTGTGGGACAAGTGAAAACATCTCCATACACTGCAAGGGTCCCCTGGGGGAAAAAAGTCACCCCAGGCTGGGAACCACGCGGATCATACATGAAACAAGCAGTGATGCAAATTTCACTTTTATTACTTTCTAATCTCACCCGATAACACAGGAGGGACCCCAGGCCCTGGGGGTGGGGCACAGGCAGCTGAGCTCTTCAGGAGCCGGGGAAACAGTCAGAGACGACCTGGGCGAGGCTGTTCCAGGCAGAGGGAACAGCCAGTGCGAAGCAGAGCCAGCTTCCTCTTTGTAAGATCACAGAGAGGCCAGACTGAGGGAGGGAGGGGAGGGCAGGGGGCTGAAGACCCTGCAACCAGGCCCACCTCAGGGGTCCCTGTGCTGGGGGTTTAATGCTCTGAGGTCACCATCATGAAATTCCTTTTTGTTTGTTTGTTTTGGTTTTGTTTGTGTGTTTTTGGCCACATGGCTTGTGGGGTCTTAGTTCCCCGACCAGGGATTGAACCCAGGCCCACAGCAGTGAGAGCACAGAGTCCTAACCACTGGACCACCAGGGAATTCCTTTTCTTTTTCTTTTGATGAAATTGTTAATTTTATCTTTGAAGTTGAGTTTTGGAAGTGAAGTCCCACAGGACAGGGAGCTGTGTCCGGTGCTGGGCATCCTGCTCTCCACTTAGTCCTGCATCCCTGGGGCAGGTCCTGGGCAGTTCAGAAACCCTCCCCTGCAGGAACCCTTGCTGCCCTCTGCCCCCCCAGGAGGGGGGTTCAGGGCACAAGCCTGGGGAGAGTTAGGGTCAGGCGGGCCCCAGCCCCCGTGAGGGTCTGCGCTCTCCCCCCAGCAACCCCATGTGGCCGAGGGCGCATGACACTGAATGGCAAACAAAAAACACCATTGACAGGTTGAGGGTAAGACTGCGGAAGAAAGGAAAGCGCCTTTTCCTGCTTTTTTGAACCAGAGGCCTGCATTTTCCTTTTGCACTGGACCCTGCAAGTTATGCAGCCGGTCCTGGCTGGAGGGGTCAGCGCAGGCCAGGTGGCCGAGACCCCGTGTGGGCCGTGCGAGGGGAGAGCATTTAATTGTGGGAATTATCACGTACACGGGGGAAGATGCTATTTAACATGTTGTATTCGCTTTCAAGGGGAGAGGAGCCGTTGAGGGAAGGGAAGGAGTAGACCATTAGGAGGAGGTGGCGGCTGGGCTGTGGGGTGGCAGAGGGCAGGGCCAGCGGTGGACTCAGAGAGACGGAAGGCAGGGGTGGAAATGGTCAAGAAGAGACAGAGGGAGGGGCATTCCCGCTGCATCTCCTGCTGCCTAAGGGGAAGCAGATGTGGAGTCTGACCTTGGCCCCAGGACCTCTGAGCCCCCTCCCCAAGGCAGCAGTCCCCCTGGAGTGAGCCCCGGTCCTGCACCCAAGGCCCAGCTGGGGGCCCCACCAGAGACACAGCCTCCAACCAGGGAAGAGGGTGGTTCTCGTTGCAACCACAAGCCTCGTTCAGAGATCTGGAGGTGCCCATCTCTAACCGTGGTTGTGGTTTAAGTACCAGTGTCTGTGCGGCTGCATGTACTCTTGGGTCCGGTCCATCATGGTGGATACTGCTGGCCGGGTACTTCTGAGCTGCTGACTAAGGCAGGCAGACATAGAGTGAGCAGCAGACCGTCTCTGACATGCACGCGGTGTGTACGCTGAGTGCCCCACGCGTCCATGGGGAGAGACCCCTGTAATCACGTGGCATCTCTGCTCTGTGTACACACAAAGGCATACCTCCTGACACACCAAGGATGCCAGACCTGGGAGCCCGAGGGCCCAGACGTGGGCAGCTGTGATTTGGGGGCTCCAAGAGAGGCTCACCCCAGAGGAAACATCCCATAATGTAGCTCCATCCCAGAACCAGCAAGATTTGGAATCTGGGCCATGGAGGACCTGCCTCCTGTCCCTTGCACCCCATATTCATGTGCGAGTGGGGATAGCCACAGGGCGCCTGATCCTGCTCTGGGCCACCCTGCTGGTGTGGGCCTTGACGAAAGACAGTTGCAGGCGGATGGAACAGGAAGGGCAAAGGCCCTGGGGCAGGAACAAAGCTGAGGATTCACGAATCAGAGGAAGGGGTCCAGAGCAGGTTGGGGTGGGGGAGCTGCAGAAGCCTGGGCTGGGCAGATTATTCATAGCCTTGCCTCCGTGGGGACACTTCGTTCACTGCGGTAGCAGAAGGGAACTCTTGGATATCATATGCGTTGCTTATTTTATTGTCAGCTGGTGTCCAGAGGGAGGTCTGTACCGACTGCTGGCAATAAGCATCAGAATTACATTGCAGGCCCCCAGGCTCCCCGGCTAGCTCTGAGGCCCTCAGTGTCTTATTTTACTTTTTAAATTAATACTCAGTAAAATGGATCCTTTTTTCTCTCCTACAATATTGGTGGGACTGTAAATTAGTGCAGCCACTATGCAGAACAGTATGGAGGTTCCTTAAAAAACTAAAAATAGAGTTGCCATATGATCCAGCAATCCCATTCCTGGGCATATATCCTGACAAAACCATCATTCGAAAAGATACATGCACCCCTGTGTTCACTGCAGCACTATTTACAATAGCCAGGACATGGAAGCAACCTAAACATCCATTAACAGAGGAATGGATAAAGAAGATGTGGTATCCATATACAATGGAATACTACTCGGCCATAAAAAAGAATGAAATAATGCCATTTGTAGCAACACAGATGGACGTAGAGATGATCATACTAAGTGAGGTAAGTCAGAGAAAGACAAATATCATATGATATCACTCATATATGGAATCTAACTTTTAAAAAATTATATAAATGAACTTATTTACAAAACAGAAACAGACTCACAGACATAGAAAACAAACTTATGGTTACCAAAGGGGAAGTGGGGGAGGGATAAATTATGAGATTGGGATTAACATACACACACTACTATATATAAAATAGATAATCAACAAGGACCTACTGTATAGAACAAGGAACTATATTCAATATTTTGTAAAAACCTATAAGGGAAAAGAATCTAAAAAAGAATACATATATATACATATAAATATATACACACACGTATATATGTATAACTGAATCACTTTGCTGTACACCTGAAACTAACACAACATTGTAAATCAACTCTGCTTCAATTAAAAAAAGGAAAAAAATGGACTTTTTTTGGTGTACAGTTCTATGAGTTTTTTGTGTTTTTTTAAAAATTAATTAATTTATTTATTTTTGGCTGTGTTGGGTCTTCGTTTCTGTGTGAGGGCTTTCTCTAATTGCGGCGAGCGGGGGCCACTCTTCATCGCGGTGCGCGGGCCTCTCACTATCGCGGCCTCTCTCATTGCGGAGCACAAGCTCCAGACGCGCAAGCTCAGTAGTTGTGGCTCACGGGCCTAGTTGCTCCGCGGCATGTGGGATCCTCCCAGACCAGGGCTCGAACCCGTGTCCCCTGCATTGGCAGGCAGATTCTCAACCACTGCGCCACCAGGGAAGCCCCGAGTTCTATGAGTTTTAACCCAGCCATAGATTCATGTAACCACCGGCACAGCCAAGGTATAGGACAGTCCCATCTCTCCCCCAAGTCCCCTCGTGGTACCCCTTTTAGTTGCACCTCTCCCACACCCCACTGATCTGTTCTCCATCCCTATAGTTTTGTCTTTTCAAGATCGTCATGGAAATGGAAGCAGACAGTGTGTAGCCCTCTGAGTCTGGCTCCTTTTCACTCAGCATAACCCCCTGGAAATTATTCCAATAGTTGGATGATTCCAACAGTCTGCTCTTTTTTATTGCCAAGTTGTAGTCCATTGTATTGATGCACTAAAGTTTATTGATTTATTTGACTGTTGGAGGGCATTTGGATTGTTTCCAGTTTTGGGCTATTATAAATAGAACTGCTGCAAACATTTATGTATAGGTTTAAGAATTTTTTAGAAGAGTATTCTTTACTTAACTCAATATATGCAAAATATTATCTTTTCAGTATCTAAAACTATGAATGAGATAGTCTATGTTATTTTTTACACTAATTTTTTTTTCTATTGTGGTAAAATATACGTACAATTGACAATTTGAACCATTTTTCAGTGCACAAGCCTGCAGCTTAAGGACATTCACGATGTTGTGTAACCATCACTGCCACCTATTTTCAAATTTTTCTTCATCCCAAACAGAAGCAATAACTCCTATTCCCCCACCCCCACTCCTGGTAACCACCATTCTATGTTTTGTCCCTATGAATCTGCCAATGCAGGAGACCACGTGAGGGTAGAATAACACAATATTTGTCCTTCTGTGCCTGGCTTATCTCACATTAGGTCTTCAGGGTTCATCCATGTTGTACCAGGTACCAGAACTTCACTCCTTTTTATGGGTGAAGAATATTCCATTGTGTGGATAGGCCACATTTTGTTTATCTCCCCATCTGTTGATGGCCCCTTGGGTTCTTTCCACCTTTGGCTACTGTGAAAAGTGCTGCTCTGAACATGGATGCACACTTATCTCTTTAAGTCCCTGCTTTCAAGTATTTTTGGGTGTGTACCCAGGAGTGGAACTACTGGGTCCACACGGTAAATCTATGTTTAACATTTTGAGGAACCGCCAAACTGTTTTCCACAGAGAGATTGCACCATTTTACATTCCTGCCAGCAACATGTGAGGGTTTCGATTCCTCCACATTCTTGTCAACCTTGTTATTTTCCTTTAAAAAAAAAAAAAAAAATCTTGGCCACCCAGCGGGCGTGAAGTGGTATCTCATTGTGGTTTTGATTTTCATGCCCATGTTTTGGGATGACCATCAGTTTCCAAGTTTTTAGGGTCAATACCTAGGAGTGGGATGGCTGAGTCATGTGGCTTTTTTTTTTTTTTGGCTGCACCACGCGGCTTGCAGGATCTTAGTTCCCTGACTAGGGGTTGAACCCAGGCCCCTGGCAATGGAAGCACGGAGTCCTAACACTGGACTGCCAGGGAATTCCCAGGGACACGTTTTGTTTTGTTTAATTTAATTATTTAATTTATTTATTTTTGGCTGCGTTGGGTTTTCATTGCCGTGCACGGGCTTTCTCTAGTTGCGGCGACCAGGGGCTACTCTTCATTGTGGTGCGCGGGCTTCTCATTGTGGTGGCTTCTCTTGTTGCAGAGCATGGGCTCTAGGCGCCCATGCTTAGTAGTTGAGGCATGCAGGCTCAGTAGTTGTGGCTCGCGGGCTCTAGAGCGCAGGCTCAGTAGTTGTGGCGCACAGGCTTAGTTGCTCTGCGGCATGTAGGATCTTCCCGGACCAGGGCTCAAACCCATGTCCCCTGCATTGGCAGGCGGATTCTTAACCACTGAGCCACCAGGGAATCCCGACATGTTTATCTTCATAAGAAACTCACTCTTTTCCAGAGTGGTTCCGCCATCTTGCATTCCCAGCAGCAATGGATGGGGAGTTCCTGTTGCAAAATCTGGGCTGCGTTTAAAGTGTTTACACTCTGGCTGTTTTCAAGGTAGAACGGCTTTTGTGATCACCTCCATGAGAAATAACGGTGGTTGAGGGAGGAATGGAAATAAGGAAGCAGCCAGAGTGACATTTCCAACAGGGATCACCTGGTTCCTGAGTAGAAGGCATTGGAGAGTCAACACAAGGCTTGGGGTCCAGAGGAAACCTCAGGTCAACAGCCCACCTTGGAATGTCCTCGGGATTCATGAACTTGATGCCAAGCCATCTGTTATACACATTTCCATCTAATTAAAGTGAGGTGGATGGACCTAGAGTCTGTCATACAGAGTGAAGTCAGAAAGAGAAAAACAAGTACCATATGCTAACATATATAAATGGAATCTAAAAAAAAAGGTCATGAAAAACCTAGGGGCAGGACAGGAATAAAGACAGAGCCACAGAGAATGGACTTGAGGACACGGGGAGGGGGAAGGGTAAGCTGGTAGAAAGTGGGAGAGTGACATGGACATATATACACTACCAAATGTAAAATAGATAGCTAGTGGGAAGCAGCCGCATGGCACAGGAAGATCAGCTCGGTGCTTTGTGACCACATAGAGGGGTGGGATAGGGAGGGTGGGAGAGAGATGCAAGAGGGAGGAGATATGGGGATATATGTTTATGTATAGCTGATTCACTTTGTTATAAAGCAGAAACTAACACACCATTGTAAAGCAATTATACTCCAATAAAGATGTTAAAAAAAAAAAAAAAAGAAGCAGGGACTTCCCTGGTGGTCCAGTGGTTAAGAATCCGCCTTCCATCTACCCACCACCAGTCTCTCCCATCAGGAAACTTACACAAGCCTCTTAGATAGCCTCATCCACCAGAGGGCAGACAGCAGAAGCAAGAAGAACTACAATCCTGCAGCCTGTGGAACAGAAACCACATTCACAGAAAGATAGACAAGATGAAAAGGCAGAGGGCTATGTACCAGATGAAGGAACAAGATAAAACCCCAGAAAAACAACTGAATGAAGTGGAGATAGGCAACATTCCAGAAAAAGAATTCAGAATAATGACAGTGAAGATGATCCAGGACCTCAGAAAAAGAATGGAGGCAAAGATCGAGAAGATGCAAGAAATGTTTAACAAAGACCTAGAAGAATTAAAGAACAAACAAACAGAGATGAACAATACAATAACTGAAATGAAAACTACACTAGAAGGAATCAATAGCAGAATAACTGAGGCAGAAGAATGGATAAGTGACCTGGAAGACAGAATGGTGGAATTCACTGCTGCAGAACAGAATAAAGAAAAAAGAATGAAAAGAAATGAAGACAGCCTAAGAGACCTCTGGGACAACATTAAATGCAACAACATTTGCATTATAGGGGTCCCAGAAGGAGAAGAGAGAGAGAAAGGACCAGAGAAAATATTTGAAGAGATTATAGTCAAAAACTTCCCTAACATGAGAAAGGAAATAGCCACCCAAGTCCAGGAAGTGCAGTGAGTGCCAGGCAGGATAAACCCAAGGAGAAACACGCCGAGACACATAGTAATCAAATTGGCAAAAATTAAAGACAAAGAAAAATTATTGAAAGCAGCAAGGGAAAAACAACAAATAACATACAAGGGAACTCCCATAAGGTTAGCAGCTGATTTCTCAGCAGAAACTCTACAAGTCAGAAGGGAGTGGCATGATATACTTAAAGTGATGAAAGGCAAGAACCTACAACTAAGATTACTCTACCTGGCAAGGATCTCATTCAGATTCGATGGAGAAATCAAAAGCTTTACAGACAAGCAAAAGCTAAGAGAATTCAGCACCACGAAACCAGCTCTACAACAAATGCTAAAGGAACTTCTCTAAGTGGGAAACACAAGAGAAGAAAAGGACCTACAAAAACAAACCCAAAACAATTAAGAAAATGGTCATAGGAACATACATATCGATAATTACCTTAAACGTGAATGGATTAAATGCTCCAACCAAAAGACACAAGCTTGCTGAATGGATACAAAAACACGACCCATATATATGCTGTCTACAAGAGACCCACTTCAGACCTAGGGACACATACAGACTGAAAGTGAGGGGATGAAAAAAGATATTCCATGCAAATGGAAATCAAAAGAAAGCTGGAGTAGCAATACTCATATCAGATATAATAGACTTTAAAATAAAGAATGTTGCAAGAGACAAGGAAGGACACTGCATAATGATCAAGGGATCAATCCAAGAAGAAGATATAACAATTATAAATATATATGCACCCAACATAGGAGCACCTCAATACATAAGGCAACTGCTAACAGCTGTAAAAGAGGAAATCGACAGTAACACAATAATAGTGGGGGACTTTAACACCTCACTTACACCAATGGACAGATCATCCAAACAGAAAATTAATAAGGAAACAGAAGCTTTAAATGACACAATAGACCAGATAGATTTAACTGATATTTATAGGACATTCCATCCAAAAACAGCAGATTACACTTTCTTCTCAAGTGCGCACGGAACATTCTCCAGGATAGATCACATCTTGGGTCACAAATCAAGCCTCAGTAAATTTAAGAAAATTGAAATCATATCAAGCATCTTTTCTGACCACAATGCTATGAGATTAGAAATCAGTTACAGAGAAAAAAACGTAAAAAACACAAACACATGGAGGCTAAACAATACGTTACTAAATAACCAAGAGATCACTGAAGAAATCAAAGAGGAAATCAAAAAATACCTAGAGACAAATGACAATGAAAACACGACAATCCAAAACCTATGGGATGCAGCAAAAGCAGTTCTAAGAGGGAAGTTTATAGCTATACAAGCCTACCTCAAGAAACAAGAAAAATCTCAAATAAACAATCTAACCTTACACCTAAAGGAACTAGAGAAAGAAGAACAAACAAAACCCAAAGTTAGCAGAAGGAAAGAAATCATAATGATCAGAGCAGAAAAAAATGAAATAGAAACAAAGAAAACAATAGCAAAGATCAATAAAACTAAAAGCTGGTTCTTTGAGAAGATAAACAAAATTGATAAACCATTAGCCAGACTCATCAAGAAAAAGAGGGAGAGGACTCAAATCAATAAAATTAGAAATGAAGAAGGAGAAGTTACAACAGACACCGCAGAAATACAAAGCATCCTGAGACTACTACAAGTAACTCTATGCCAAAAAACTGGACAACCTGGAAGAAATGGACAACTTCTTAGAAAGGTATAACCTTCCAAGACTGAACCAAGAAGAAATAGAAAATATGAACAGACCAATCACAAGTAATGAAAGTGAAACTGTGATTAAAAATCTTCCAACAAACAAAAGTCCAGGACCAGATGGCTTCACAGATGAATTCTATCAAACATTTAGAGAAGAGCTAACACCCATCCTTCTCAAACTCTTCCAAAAAATTGCAGAGGAAGGAACACTCCCAAACTCATTCTATGAGGCCACCATCACCCTGATACCAAAACCAGACAAAGATACTACAAAAAAAGAAAATTACAGACAAATATCACTGATGAATATAGATGTAAAAATCCTCAACAAAATACTAGCAAACAGAATCCAACAACACATTAAAAGGATCATACACCACGATCAAGTGGGATTTATCCCAGGGATGCAAGGATTCTTCAATATACGCAAATCAATCAATGTGATACACCATATTAACAAATTGAAGAATAAAAACCATATGATCAACTCAATAGATGCAGAAAAAGCTTTTGACAAAATTCAACACCCATTTATGATAAAAACTCTCCAGAAAGTGGGCATAGAGGAACCTACCTCAACAAAATAAAGGCCATATATGACAAACACACAGCAAACATCATTCTCAATGGTGAAAAACTGAAAGCATTTCCTCTAAGATCAGGAACAAGACAAGGATGTCCACTCTCGCCACTATTATTCAACATAGTTTTGGAAGTCCTAGCCACGGCAATCAGAGAAGAAAAAGAAATAAAAGGAATACAAATTGGAAAAGAAGAAGTAAAACTGTCACTGTTTGCAGATGACATGATACTATACATAGAGAATCCTAAAAATGCCACCAGAAAACTACTAGAGCTAATCAATGAATTTGGTAAAGTTGCAGGATACAAAATTAGTTCACAGAAATCTCTTGCATTCCTATACACTAATGATGAAAAATCTGAAAGTGAAATTAAGGAAACACTCCCATTTACCATTGCAACAAAAAGAATAAAATACCTAGGAATAAACCTACCTAGGGAGACAAAAGACCTGTATGCAGAAAACTATAAGACACTGATGAAAGAAATTAAAGATGATACCAACAGATGGAGAGATATACCATGTTCTTGGATTGGAGGAATCAATATTGTGAAAATGACTATACTACCCAAAGCAATCTACAGATTCAATGCAATCCCTATCAAATTACCAATGGCATTTTTTACAGAACTAGAACAAAAAAATCTTAAAATTTGTATGGAGACACAAAAGATCCCTAATAGCCAAAGCAGTCTTGAGGGAAAAAAACAGAGCTGGAGGAATCAGACTCCCTGACTTCAGACTATACCACAAAGCTGCAGTAATCAAGACAATATGGTACTGGCACAAAAACAGAAACATAGATCAATAGAACAAGATAGAAAGCCCAGAGATAAACCCACACACCTATGGTCAACTAATCTATGACAAAGGAGGCAAGGATATACAATGGAGAAAAGACAGTCTCTTCAATAAGTGGTGCTGGGAAAACTGGACAGCTACATGTAAAAGAATGAAATTAGAACATTCCCTAACACCATACACAAAAATAAACTCAAAACGTATTCGAGACCTAAATGTAAGACCAGACACTATAAAACTCTTAGAGGAAAACATAGGAAGAACACTCTTTGACATCAATCACAGCAAGATCTTTTTTGATCCACCTCCTAGAGTAATGGAAATAAAAACAAAAATAAACAAATGGGACCTAATGAAACTTAAAAGGTTTTGCACAGCAAAGGAAACCATAAACAAGACGAAAAGACAACCCTCAGAATGGGAGAAAATATTTGCAAACGAATCAATGGACAAAGGATTAATCTCCAAAATATATAAACAGCCCATGCAGCTCAATATTAAAGAAACAAACAACTCAATCCAAAAATGGTCAGAAGACCTAAATAGACATCTCTCCAAAGAAGACATACAGATGGCCAAGAAGCGCATGAAAAGCTGCTCAACATCACTAATTATAAGAGAAATGCAAATCAAAACTACAATGAGGTATCACCTCACACCAGTCAGAATGGGCATCATCAGAAAATCTACAAACAACAAATGCTGGAGAGGGTGTGGCGAAAAGGGAACCCTCTTGCACTGTTGGTGGGAAAGTAAATTGATACAGCCACTATGGAGAACAGTATGAAGGTTCCTTAAAAAACTAAAAATAGAATTACCATATGATCCAGCAATTCCACTACTGGGCATATACCCAGAGAAAACCATAATTCAAAAAGACACATGCACCCCAATGTTCATTGCAGCACTATTTACAATAGCCAGGTCATGGAAGCAACCTAAATACCCATCGACAGACGAATGGATAAAGAAGATGTGGCACATATATACAATGGAATATTACTCAGCCATAAAAGGAACGAAATTGAGTCACTTGCTGAGATGTGGATGGATCTAGAGACTGTCATACAGAGTGAAGTAAGTCAGAAAGAGAAAAACAAATATTGTATATTAACGCATGTATGTGGAACCTAAAAAAGTGGTACAGAGGAACTGGTTTGCAAGGCAGAAGTTGAGACACAGATGTAGAGAACAAACGTAGGGACACCAAAGGGGGAAAGCTGCAGGGGCGTGGGGATGGTGGTGTGATGAATTGGGCGATTGGGATTGACATGTATACACTGATGTGTATAAAATTGATGACTAATAAGAACCTGCTGTATAAAAAAATAAATAAAGTTCAAAAATTAAAAAAAAAAAAAAAGGAATCTGCCTTCCAGTGCAGGTGATGTGGGTTTGATCCCTGGTCACGGAACTAAGATCCCACATGCCACAGGGCAACTAAGCCCATGCGCCACAACTGGAGAGAAGCCCGCGCACCACAACGGAAGATCCTGCGCGCCTCAACTAAGACCCGACACAGCCAAATAAATAAATAAATAAATATATAAAAAAAGAAGCAGACACTTTTCTCATAATCCACACAAAACATCCAGTGGTCAGGAGACACCCACTTCTAAGTCATGCACATGTCTTAAGTACACGTCAACTACTTGGAAGTTCATATCCCTGGACCTTATTTTTCTCACTTTTTCTTATTTTCTAGGCTGAAGGTCCCTCATGTATACCTTCCTATGTGTGGGTGTCTTGTCCTGGGTGCCTGCCAGGGGCATGAAGCAGAGTCAGTGTTAAAAAGCTATACGTTCAACTGAATTTTATTTTATTATTATTATTTTTTTATTTTTTATTTTTTATTTTTTTGCTGTACTTATGATTACCATTTTATTATAGAGGATAACAATGAACAGCCAGATGAACAGTTATATAGGGCAAGTTTGTAAGGACAAGAACTTCTATCCTTGTGGAATCAGGGATTCCACCACCCTCTCAGTACCTCAATATTTTCACCAACCAGGAAGCTCCCTGAGCCTTGTTGTTCAGAGTTTTTAATATCAAGATTTCTTTACAAAGACATGTGTGATGAAATCATTGCCCATGTAATTGAGTTCACATTTCCAGCCCCACTATCCCTGGAGGATTGGAGATTGGGAGGTTGGGCTGAAAGTTCAAACCCTCTAATCACATGTTTGGTCTTTCTGGTGACCAGCCCCCATCTGAATTGATCTAGGAGTCCCGCCAGGAGTCACTTCATCAGCATAACAGACATTCTCGTCATTCAGGAAATGCCAAGCTCTGTCAGGAGCTGGAGATAAAGATTTATAGACCAAATATAAAGACTCAATATATTTTTTATTATACTATAGTAGTCGTTCAACTGAATTTTACGATACACCCCATTCAGTCTGGTTCAGGGTCCCTCAACCTCAGTATAACGGGCAGTTGGGGCTGGATAACTCTTGTAGGGGCTGTCCTGTGCATTGCAGGATGCTGAACAGCATCCTTAGCCTCTACTCATTAATCCCCTTTCCCCGACTTGTGATAAAAAAAAAATGCTGCCAGATGCCTTCTGAGGACAATATTCATTCCCAGCTGAGAAGCACGGTCTAGAGCAATGTGAAGAATGTGTTTTCTTACAGTGTGATCTTATACTGCATATCTTTGAACATTTACACACACACACACACACACACACACCCCATATCTGTAGGGCTGTGAGCCTAGTGATTAAGAATGTCGTGCGGGGACTTCCCTGGTGACACAGCGGTTAAGAATCTGCCTGCCAAGGCAGGGGTCACAGGTTCGAGCCCTGGTTTGGGAAGATCTCATCACATGCCATGGAGCAACCAAACCCGTGTGCCACAACTACTGAGCCTGCACTCTAGAGCCCGTGAGCCACAGCTACTGAACCCATGTGCTGCAACTATGGAAGCCCACGCTCCTAGAGCCCATGCTCTGCAACAAGAGAAGCCACTGCAATGAGAAGCCTGCACACTGCAACGAAGAGTAGCCCCCGCTCACCACAACTAGAGAAAGCCCGTGCACAGCAACGAAGCCCCAGTGCAGCCAAAAATAAATAAATTAAATAAATTTTTTAAAAAAATGTTGTGCGGCTGAAAGACCATCAGCCTAACCTCTGGGGAGGAGAGAGAGGAGCAGGATACTGAATTCAATCATAGGGCAAATGATTAAATCAACTATGCCTGCATAATGAAATCCTAATAAAAACTCTGGACCCCGAGGCTTGGATGAGCCTCCCTGGTGACACACACGGATGGGCAGGAAGGTGAGACACCCTGAGGACCAAGAAGCTTCATGTCATGCCCTGTGCATCCCTTCATTTGGAGGCTGCTGGTCTGTATCCTTTATAATAATATCACGTTGTGAGCATAGCGCTTTCCTGAGTTCTGTGAGCCTTTCTAGTGAAGTATAGAACTTGAGGGGGTGATTGCAGGAATTGAGGATCCCCGAATTGGTAGCCAGAAGTGTGGGGGTGGCCTGGGAACCCCCAAAACATTTGGCTGATGTCTAAAGAGAGGGCAGTCTTGTGCCCCCCACCTGTGAAGTGAGTGCAAACTCTTGGTAATTAGCACAGGACTGCATGGCAGCCCCCCATCCTCACAAGACAGTGGGAGAAGGGGCCCAGAGGCCACCCCATCCCCTCCCCAGGTCTCAGAGAGGCAGACACCTGCAGAGCCTGGCTCAGCCACGACCAAAACAAACCCCCTCATCTCAGAAAATGGCACCACCATCTAAAATAAGTCCCCGTTGTGCCATCTGCAGAGACACGGATGGACCTAGAGACTGTCATACAGAGTGAAGTAAGTCAGAAAGAGAAAAACAAACATCGTATATTCACGCATATATGTGGAATCCAGAAAAACGGTGCAGATGAATCTATCTGCAAAGCAGAAGTAGAGACACAGACGTAGAGATAAAAACGTGTGGACACCAAGGGGGGGAAGGGGGGCGATGAATTGGGAGATTGGGATTGACATATACACACTACTGATACTATGTATAAAATAGATAACTAATGAGAACCTACTGTAGAGCACAGGGAACTCTACTCAGTGCTCTGTGGTCACCTAAATGGGAAGGAAATCCAAAAAAGAGGGGATATATGTCTATGTATAGCTGATTCACTTTGCTGTACAGCAGAAGCTGATACAACATCGTAAAGCAACTACACTCCAATAAAAAAATAAATTAAATAAAATAGGTCCCCAGACCTCCCCGCCTCTGTCCTTCTCTACGTTCACTGCCGCCCAATCCGCTCGGCCGCCGTCTCACCCGCGTCGACATCACTTTGGTAACCTCTGTCCCTGGCGGGCACGTTCCTTGGCAGGTAGCGGGTGCGGAAAAAATACATTTTTGTTCTGGAAGCGCACACTTGTTGCGAGTTCCTGAGGAACGTCTGTCTCTCCCAACAATCCAGAAGCCGGGAAGTAGAGACCCTGTTCCCTGGCGTAACTGGGGCGCCAAGCACTGAGCCTGGCACGCAGCAGGTGCTCAATCAAATGCCTGTTCAAGGGCACCAGGATACGCCACCCAAAAGATGGCACTTTGGCACACGAATTATTCTGAGCTGAAGGCATTTGAGTTCCTGAAATCCCTTATCTGCCTAAAAGCAGAGCCTCAAGTGTCATTAATCCCCTCCCGGGAGCAACTCCCTCTTCTGGGAGACGTAGAGCAGAAACCACATCCAGACAGACATCCAGACAATTCACCCATATTCTTCCTCCCATCTATTCCCCAAAGGGGGTCCATGTATCTTCCCAAAGATACATCAGAAAGCTAACGTCCTTTCTCCCATGCCCCTCCCCCACTAAGTTAGGTATATAGACCCCAAATTCTGACCCACACTTTGAGTCACTCATCTCTGGGTGCTCCCGTGTGTCACACGCACAACTCACGTGTTAATACATTTCTGTTGGCTTTGCTCTCGTCCACCTGCTTTGGTAATTGCCTTTCACTCACAGGGCCCCTGCCAGAGTAACAGACTCATTGAAAAGAGATTTTTTCCCTCCCCTATGCTTTCAACGTTATCAACACTAGCAATTTATTTTTATTTTTTTTGCATTTTATCATACAGTTAAACAGCTATAAAAAATAAGCATAATCAACTACTCAATAATAATAGTATGGAAAACTTATTCAGAACATCGTTTTTTGGTTTTGTTTCTGTTTTTTTCTTTGTTTGTTTTGAATTTGCTTGGATTTTATATTTTCCATTCTCACATTAAGATACAAGGTTCAGGGCTTCCCTGGTGGCGCAGTGGTTGAGAGTCTGCCTGCCGGTGCAGGGGACACGGGTTCGAGCCCTGGTCTGGGAAGATCCCACGTGCCGCGGAGCGGCTGGGCCCGTGAGCCACAATTACTGAGCCTGCGCGTCTGGAGCCTGTGCTCCGCGACGAGAGAGGCCGCGATAGTGGGAGGCCCGCGCACCGCGATGAAGAGTGGCCCCCGCTTGCCGCAACTAGAGGAAGCCCTCGCACAGAAACGAAGACCCAACACAGCCATAAATAAATAAATAAAAATTAAAAAAAAAAAAAAAAAGATGCAAGTTTCAAATATCTGGATATTTGGGACCAAAACTTTCCTCAGCCTTGGCTAGTCAATACTTTGCATTGGCCCATGTGTTCCATGACAGGCTAATCCATAATAGGTTAACATATTTTCATCAGCTTTGGTACTACAGCCGAGGTGCAGTGTGTTTAACACTAGCAATTTATTAATGACGAATTAACAAAACCCGAGGCTCTTAGCAGAGCCAGAGGGCTCTGCACAGTCTGGCAGTGGTAATTCTCAGGCTTCATCTCCCTCCCCTGCTCCCTCTCCCCACAGCGGTCTGGCCTCTCTTCCTTGTTGTCCCCTGCCCACACAGCTGAAGCGCTAAGTGCTCACCTCTCACCTATTCCTGCGGTTTGCCAAGCCCTTCATTCACGTCCACGTCCAAATACCACCACCTCCAAGCCCACCCCTGACCTAGCCTTTTTACTCTCCACAGCCCTTAGCATCCTCCCAAAACAGAAATGTATTTTATTATATGTCTCCCATGACCATAAGGTCCATAAAGAAAGGGGCTGTAAAAAAATTATTTTATTTTATATTTTAAAAATTATTTTTATTGGAGTATAGTTGATTTACAATGTTGTGTTAGTTTCGGGTGAATCAGGTGAATCAGCAAAGTGAATCAGTTATACACGTACATATATCCACTCTTTTTTAGATTTTTTTTCCCATATAGGTCATTACAGAGTATTGAGTAGAGTGCCCTGTGCTACACGGTACGTTCTTATTATTTATCTGTTTTATGTAAAAAAATTATTATGCCACTTGTTAAAACACAGTAAGGCAGACTTTATTCAGGACCATCGAGATAGGTGCAGGGACCACTACAGTGGTGTCGGGGGGAGACTGGGTTCAACTCTGAATACAAGGGAAAGTGGGGATTTATAGCCAAGGAGCAGTGTGGGGTGGGTATCAGTGGATGGAAAGTTACTAAACCTCAGGGGGAAGGGGAGATTCTGGCTAAACTGACCTTGTGGGATTTCTCCCCGCCCCAGCTTTATTGAGATGTAATTGACACATAGTTTAAGGTATACAAGTGTTGATTGGATACATTGATATATTGCAATGTGATTCCCACCTTAGCATTAGCTAGCACCTCCATGCCATCACATAATGCTCGTTTCTTTTTTTTTTTTCCTACTTTTTAAAAACTTTTAATTTTATATTGGAGTATAGTTGATTAATGATGTGGTGACAGTTTCAGGTGTACGGCAAAGTGATTGAGTTATAGGTATACATGTATGTATTCTTTTTCAAATTATTTTCCCATTTAGATTGTTACATGATATTGATGAGGAACTCTGCTCATTTCTTTTTGGTGATGAGAGTGTTTAAGATCTAGTGTCTTTCAAGTATATAACATGACACTGTTAACTCTAGCCACCATGTTGTACATTAGACCCCCAGAACTTCTTCATCTTCTAACTGGAAGTTTGTGCCCTTTGACGGGCATCTCCCAGTTCTTGCTGAAGCCAGGGCAGGGTGATCAGGCGTCACCCAGGGGATGACAGGGTGGGGATGGTGAGAAACCTGATCAGATATCGAGGGCCACCAGACACGCAGGGTGGGAGATTCTAGCTAAACGAATTGAAGCAAGATTCTTGCTCAAATTGAACAATGCAGAAATAGACGCAGAAGTCCGGAAGTTGAGACCTGGTTGAAAAGTCAGAGGGTCAGAAGAGCCTGGCCAGAGTTTGGCCAAAGAGAGAGCCTTTGTCAGGGATCTGTCTGTTGGTTTCCCTCTCTACCCCAGGCAGTACTCACCACAACGTAGCCACTCGACAAACTTGTGGAGGATCAATCAATGACTAAAGCCCGTGAAGAATGAATGCCTCATCCATCACACCCTGTCTCCAGATGGGCAGGACCTCATCTCTGTTTATTGTACACTCTTGTTTTCCCCACCCGGGAACAGGGCCGGGTGCACAGCAGAGGCTCAGGCAACATTTGTTGGATTAGTGAGTAAACGAATGAATGAATTCATGCTGGGAAGAGATCTGCTTATGTTACCAATCCTTGTGGGAGATGTGTGATTTCTAGAACCACCTTGCTGCCCCTCTGCAAAGATTTCATCCCCAAATGCATTTCACTGTGCGCAAAAATCACGTGGGTGGGGTGGGGGATGCTACCTGAGCCCCCCCAGGCCTTGGCCTCTGCAGCCAGGCTGTTATGACGTCCATGCCTCTGCCTTGTCCCCCCCCCCACCCTACAGGGACTCCCCCCTGCTGGTGGGAACGAGGTGGGCTCAGACTGTTGCCATGGAAACGACTGCTGGAGTCGGGGAGGGAGGGGAGAGGGGTCGAGGAAGGTTGCTAAGAGAGTCCTGTGTAGTTAACACATTTGGAGCTCTCCATACATTTCCTTCCCATCTGTCGGACAGAAAAAGACTCCCGGGGCCACTGTGGCCTCCAGTCTGTTTTCCAGAAAGTAGCCAAAGAGGTGTTTCACACCTATAACTCAGATGTAATCAATTGTTCCTAAAACCACTGTGTTACCTCCTGAGGGCCCTGCTGACCACCCCGCCCCACCCCGTCCTGATTCCCGAACCCACTTCCTTCCTTTATTACTGACCTTTGTCCTGCTCTCTGAAGAGAACAGAGTTCATCTGCCCTGGGCCTTTGCACTTGCTGTCCCTGGTTCCTGAAATGGTCTCCCTGAACATATTCCTGCGGCTGGCTCTGTCCAGTCCCAATATGTCCTAAACTCTCTGGGCCACAGTTTACTCATTCAAACAAGAATAATAAAAACACCCGTAAGGATGCTCTGAGGATTCCTACAGATACGCCTACAAAACCTGCGAGAGAGATTCCTAGCTCAAGATCCTGCTACAAACAAACAAACAAACAAATGTATGTGTGTTTAGCTGCCGTCCGACTTGTACCTACAGAATTCTTCTGATAAATAGAAATAAGGATGCTTCTGGGATGAGCATATAAGATCTTACAAATTTCTGTCCCCAAACAGAAGCAAATTCTCTCAGTTTGGATAACGTTGTCTGGTAGAGATTCCTCAGGGTCATTTTTGGAGGCGCAGTCGTTAAGTCTGCATATGAAGGGCCTACTATGTGCTGGGCCCTGATTTTAAGTCCCCCACCTGGGCTGACTCCAATGCCCCTGGGATCTCCCTGCCCCACCCCCTTCCAGCCTTTCCCATCCCCCACTCCAGCTGCAGTTTCCATGGCAACACCATGGTCTCCCAGGGAGGATGGGGCGGAGGGACAGACGTTAGACCAGCCTGGCTGGGGAGAGCGAGGTCCCCCACCCACTCCCTGCGCAGTCTGGGCATCGGGGGTTCATGTGGTATTTTGTGCACATGTAATGCGACACAGGCCGAGTCCCTCTGCAGCAGGGAACACGGGGCCTCTGCAGATGCGGACAGAATCGCCAGTCTCCTCTGAGCACCAGCATTCCTCCTTGAATCCCGTCAGAAACATTGATGGGGCCCCTCCTGTGTGCCAGAATAAAATAGGGTGCAGGAAGGGCCTGGTCTGTGCCCCGACTAGAGTCCAGGGACTATCAGGGGAGACACCTTCACCCCCAAATCCATTTATGTCCAGAGTATGGAATATTATTCAGCACTAAAAAAAAAAAAAGAACCATCAAACCACGAAATGACATGGAGGAAGCTTAAACGCACATGACTCCGTGAGAGAAGTCAATCTGAAAGAGCTCCATGCTGTATGATTCCAACTACGTGACATGGAAAAGGCAAAACTACGGAGACAGAAAAAAGATCAGTGGTCGCCAGGGGTGGGGAGGAGGGGAGGATGAATGGAGCAGGGCACAGAAGAGTTTTAGGGCAGTGAAAATACTCTGCATGATGCCACATGATGGATACATGTCATTATACATTTGTTCCCAACCCACAGAGTGTACAACAGCAAGCGTGAGCCCACAGCCGCACAGACACTGGTACTTAAACCACAACCACGGTTAGAGATGGGTACCTCCGGATCTCTGAACGAGGCTTGTGGTTGCAACGAGAACCACCCTCTTCCCTGGTTGGAGGCTGTGTCTCTGGTGGGGCCCCCAGCTGGGCCTTGGGTGCAGGACCGGGGCTCACTCCAGGGGGACTGCTGCCTTGGGGAGGGGGCTCAGAGGTCCTGGGGCCAAGGTCAGACTCCACATCTGCTTCCCCTCAGGCAGCAGGAGATGCAGCGGGAATGCCCCTCCCTCTGTCTCTTCTTGACCACTTCCACCCCTGCCTTCCGTCTCTCTGAGTCCACCGCTGGCCCTGCCCTCTGCCACCCCCCAGTCCAGCCGCCACCTCCTCCTAATGGTCTACTCCTTCCCTTCCCTCAACGGCTCCTCTCCCCTTGAAAGCGAATACAACATGTTAAATAGCATCTTCCCCCGTGTACGTGATAATTCCCAGTTAAATGCTCTCCCCTCGCACGGCCCACACGGGGTCTCGGCCACCTGGCCTGGGCTGACCCCTCCAGCCAGGACCAGCTGCATAACTTGCAGGGTCCAGTGCAAAAGGAAAATGCAGGCCTCTGGTTCAAAAAAGCAGGAAAAGGCTCTTTCCTTTCTTCCGCAGTCTTACCCTCAACCTGTCTATGGTGTTTTTTGTTTGCCATTCAGTGTCATGCCCCCTCGGCCACATGGGGTTGCTGGGGGGAGAGCACAGACCCTCACGGGGGCTGGGACCCGCCTGACCCTAACCCTCCCCAGGCTTGTGCCCTGAACCCCCCTCCTGTGGGGGCAGAGGGCAGCAAGGGTTCCTGCAGGGGAGGGTTTCTGAACTGCCCAGGACCTGCCCCAGGGATGCAGGACTAAGTGGAGGGCAGGACGCCCAGCACCGGACACAGCTCCCTGTCCTGTGGGACTTCACTTCCAAAACTCAACTTCAAAGATAAAATGAACAATTTCATCAAAAGAAAAAGAAAAGGAATTCCCTGGTGGTCCAGTGGTTAGGACTCTATGCTCTCACTGCTGTGGGCCTGGGTTCAATCCCTGGTCGGGGAACTAAGACCCCACGAGCCATGTGGCCAAAAACACACAAACAAAACCAAAACAAACAAACAAAAAGGATTTTCATGATGGTGACCTCAGAGCATTAAACCCCCAGCACAGGGACCCCTGAGGTGGGCCTGGTTGCAGGGTCTTCAGCCCCCTGCCCTCCCCTCCCTCCCTCAGTCTGGCCTCTCTGTGATCTTACAAAGAGGAAGCTGGCTCTGCTTCACACTGGCTGTTCCCTCTGCCTGGAACAGCCTCGCCCAGGTCCTCTCTGACTGTTTCCCTGGCTCCTGAAGAGCTCAGCTGCCTGTGCCCCACCCCCTGGGCCTGGGGTCCCTCCTCATTCAGCCGGAGGGTCGGGGGGGGGGGGCGGGAAGAGCCCTTTGTCACCGCGGCGCTGTGGTGGGGCCGCTCCGGCGCGGTCCGCGCTGCTTCCCGGGGACTAGTGCTGGACCCTATTTCAGTTGCTTGTACAGAATTCGTGAGGGAAAGGACTAAACGCATGCCACCATTCCTAGATCCGAAGACTTGGGATATAAATTCTTGCCAGAAACGGAGCTAAAAAAGAATAGATTCCAGGATGATGGATGGAATCCCTGGGATTTCTGGGGGCACAGACATTGGCCTTGCCGACCTGCCTTGAGGGCCTACTGTGTACCAGGCTGGGATTTGGATTCTGCGCACACACACTCCCTGCAGAGGCAGAGACATTCAGGGCCCCTTCAACAGTCCCGCATCCTCCCTCCACACTGTGGCTACGGTTTCCATGGCAACTGCCTGAGCCCACCTGCGTCACCGCAGACGTGGGGGCTCCCGCGCTGGGAGTGGAGAAGAGGGGCGCGCATCAGACTCGCACCACCTGGGAGGGCCAGGCCCCCTGCGCAGTCTCCACGTCAGCAGCACGTCTGCACATTTTGCGCGCGTTGAAATGCGTCAGTGGTACCATCTTCGCAGAAAGAGAAAAAAAGAAGGAAAAAAAAAAAAGCGTCTGCCGGAGCCTCCACCGACTCCGAGTGAAGTTTTGAATCTGTTCTGAGCAGCCGTGACACAGCAATTTATGTTTTCACCATTCATTTATTTAGTACATATTCGTATTGCATGTGAACTGAGATAATTAGATATACACACCTATGTGTATTCATGGAGCTACTGCCTGTTTTACACGCTTTATTCTAGATCTGGAAAATGAAACGGTGAGACATAAGGCCCAGTTTCTGACTGCTGGTAGACCATTCTTTCCTTCCTTCACCCCCCCAAATTCTGTGTTTACTATGCAAGTATTTATTGAGGTCCCACTATGGGTCAGCACTGAGTTAAACCTGATGCATGAAGTAGAAACCAAGACAGATCCCCCACTCCTTAAGAATCTTTCATGTATGTGAGAATACCAGTCAATAAATGTAACTTAAATACCAGATGATGGTAAGTTCTATAAAGGGTAAACAGGGTGAGGAGATGGAGAGTGAAGGAAGGGGATCTTTTAGCTGATCAAGGAAGTCTTCCTGGAGGTGGAGGTATTTGAGCAGACCTGAATGAAGGGAGGGCACAAAGCTTTGGATCGTTAGAGAAACAACCATTCTGGGCAGAGAGAACGGCACCTGGAAACATTGGAAGATGGGGCATGTTTCTCATGCTTGAAGAACAGCGGGGAAGCCAGGGTGTATGATGGGAGTGAGTGAGGAAGAAAGCGGATGGGGGTGGATTCAGATGGGGAGCTGGGAAGAGTCATGCAGTGCCTTCTGGCTTACATTTAGTGAATAAACACGTAGCTAAATTTATCATTAAGGTGTTCACATTTTTGTTTCTTAGAGCTATATTTCCTCTGTTGGATGGATGGATGATTGATGGTTGGATGGGTGGATGGATGATGGTTAGATGGATGGATGGATGGATGATGGTTGGATGGATGGATGGATGGATGATGGTTAGATGGATGGATGGATGATGGATGGATGGATGGATGGGTGATGGTTAGATGGATGGATGGATGATGGTTAGATGGGGATGGATGGATGGGTGATGGTTAGACAGATGGATGATGGTTGGATGGATGGATGGATGATGGTTAGATGGATGGATGGATGATGGATTGATGGATGGATGGATGATGGTTGGATGGGTGGATGGATGATGGTTAGATGGATGGATGGATGATGGATGGATGGATGGATGGGTGGGTGATGGTTAGATGGATGGATGGATGATGGTTAGATGGGGATGGATGGATGGGTGACAGTTAGACAGATGGATGATGGTTGGATGGATGGATGGATGATGGTTAGATGGATGGATGGATGATGGATTGATGGATGGATGGGTGATGGATGGATGGATGGATGATGGTTAGATGGATGGATGGATGGGTGATGGTTGGATGGACGGATGGATATTTAAATGAACAAATGGTTGGAGAGATCGATGGATGGGTGATGGTTGGATGGACGGATGGATATTTAAATGAACAAATGGTTGGAGAGATCGATGGATGGATTAATGGTTGGATGGATGGATGATGGCTAGAATAATGCATAAATGAATGGTTGGCTAGACTGAAGGATGAATTAATGGGTGGGTGAGTGTAAGGACTGATGAGTGGATGGATGGATGGATGACGGGTGGATAACGGATGGATGGATGGATTGATGGGTAGACGGATGGATGGATATTTCGATGAATGAATGTTTGGTTGGGTGGATGCTACAAGTAAAATAGACAATTTTTTCCTTCTCCAAGGGTCAATTCTGAATTCTAGAAGTCTCCCTTGCTCTCTGTCTACACCACTCATCTGTGAAGATCATGACTTTGGGGTATATACACATAAAAATATACATTTGGAAGTAAAGCAGTGGTGAATGAATAAGGGTAATTGAAAGATGGTCTCCCCTTTGTGTGCAAACACCTGTGGGAGTGGGTAGTATTTTCATCATCATGTCCCATCTTTCTGATCAGTCGGTAGAGGTTTGAATGCCCCTCTCTTGCCCCACTCTCCTTGGGTGATGCAGATGAAATTCCCACTCATAGTGTTATCTACATAGATGGCGCCCCCTGGAGTTGTGCAGTGTACAACCCTATGATCTCCAGTGACTCTGTGCATTTGGCAGGATCTCCAAATCTGCATCCCCAGCCCAGACCTCCCTCAGGAGCTTCAGAAACAGATATCCACCCAGCAACTGGACGTTCCCCTCGGATGACATTCAGTACGAAAGGTGCAAGTTCAGGACTGACCTAAACATTAACAAACCCAGCCCACCAGCAACAGGTCAAGAATTCCCAAGATATAGCTCCACCCAGGCCACTTCTCCTCTGCGTATCTTTCGAGTCCTCCCAGATTTCCCAATTTCCAAAGCCACCACCCTATTCTAAGCCACCTCCTCTCTTGCCAATGTACCAATGGTGTCCAAAATGGAGCACCGTGAAAAAAGGTTTAAGATGTTTTATTTCTATTTTTATTTTTACTTTCGCCTTTTGAAATGATCTATTTCTTTTGAGTGCTTTATTATCTATACACCGCCTTGCTGCAGTAGCATATAATCTGTCAATAGCTAGCTAAGGCTCCTTGGTGGCTCTGGGTGGAAAATCCTACTACTGAAACAGGTGAGGGAAATTGAGTCAGAGGGTGGTCAGCTCACTTTGAAAATCCTAGGTTGGTGCCTTAGTTGCCTCAGCTCTAAAATGGGCATCAGAGCATAGGCAGCCCTTAGAAATCTACCAAGCAAGGACATAACCCCCGGGGCAAAGAGCCCAGATGACAAACTCTGGCTGCCTGGGTTCAAATCCTGGCTTTGCCACTTGCTAGTTGTGTGAATCTCCAGAACGTATTGCTTGCCCCGAGCCGCCATCTCCTTGTATGTAATAGTGGGATAATATTAGAACATATCTCAGACGAGCCTTTCTGAAGCAAGAATTCAGAGGACTGAATGGCATAGCATAAGTGCTAATGTATTGGTTATTAAACCGAGCATAATGCATAATTTCTGTGATTATTGAGTGGTTTCAACATTGGGAACTGTGAGAACACTGCCAGGCCTGCAATAAAGTTTCCCTCAAAAGTCACCAAAAGGGACTTCCCTGGTGGTCCTGTGGTTAAAAATCCATCTTCCACTGCAGGGGACGAGGGTGCGATCCCTGGTCGGGGAACTAAGATCCCACATGCCGCGGGGCAACTAAGCCCGCGCCCCACAGCTACTGAGCCCGCGTGCCGCAACGAAGACCCAACTCAGCCAAAAATAAACAAACAAACAAACAAATAAATAAATTAAAAAGTCACCCGAAGTACTGCTATGACAAATGGCAGAGCTGGAAACCCATCCCAGTCAAGTTGGTTATTGTGGTTAAAATCGGGGACCTGGGGAGGACAGCCGTTGGGGAAAACAGTACGGTCATACCTCAAAAAATTAAAAATAGAATTACCGTTTGATCCAGCAATTCCATTTCTGGGTATCTACCCAAGAGAATTAAAAGGAGGGTCTCAAAATGATACCTGTACACCCATGTTCATAGCAGCCTTGATCACAATAGCTAAAAGGTGGAAGCAACCCAAGTTGTCTACTGATGAATGAGTGGGTAAACAAAGTGTGGTGTATGCATACAATGGAATATGACTCAGCCTTAAAAGGGAAGGAAATTGTGACACGTGCTACCACATGGATGAACCTTGAGGACGTTATGCTAAGTAAGTCCGCAGCAAAAGACTAATGACCACTCTATGATACCACTTCCATGAGGTACCTACGACATCAAATTCATAGAGACAGAAAGTAAGATGGTGATTGCTGGGGCTGGGACAGGGGGGAATGGGGAGTTATTGTTTAAGGGGTGCAGAATTTCAGTTTTACAAGATGAAAAGAGTTCTGGACATGGATAACGGTGATGGTTGCGCAACACTGTGAATGTATTTATCACTACTGTACTGTACACTTAAAAATGTACTTAGGAGGGTGAGGGACTTCCCTGGTGGTCCATTGGTTAAGACTCTGTGCTTCCACTGCAGAGGGTACAGGTTCGATCCCTAGTCAGGGAACTAAGATCCCACATGTCCCGCTGTGCCAAAAAAAAAAAAGACAAACAGAAAGGACTAAAAATGTCCTTAGGAGGGCGAAGTGTGTGTTATGTGTATTTTACACATTGGGGGAAAACTGAGGGGGCTGGCGGATTGGGAGGTGGAATCGTCCAGGGTTGGTGTTTTGCCTAAAGAGTAGGAAAGAGAAGGGGCAGAGTATTTCCAAGGGAGACCATAACTCTAGACGGCTAAAGAGAAAGGAAAAGGGGTGGTGGACCCTGCGAGAGACTTGGGTTCAGCAGAAATGTAGATGAGGTCGTTGGACTGAACCGACAATCTTACTGCAGAGCCTGGAAAATTCCACTCTGCGGCTCTCTCCTCACCTTCCCCAGCCCCTCGCCTCCCTGACTCTGGCTGCAGTTTCCACAGCAACAGCCCGAACTCCCGCATCCTTCAGGGGAAGGTGGGGGCCCTTGTGAGGGGGAACCAAGTGAGGAGAGGGATGAGGCCGGCGGGGGAGGGCCTGGTCTGTCCGACAGGGTCTTTGCATCCGGGGTGTATGTGCGCTTTTTGCGCACGATGAAATGCGTCACCATCCGCAGCGGCTCTGCAGAGGGGAAGACTGGCGTCGGGAGGTTCTATGGACGTGGCTAGAAATCCTGAGTATATTCTCTGCAGTGCACCAGCGCTTCATGTTTTCAGAATATTGATTGGTCAGAAATACTGATTGAGCTCCCTTTGTGTACTGTGCGCTAGGGGCATGGAGAATAAAATGGTGACTGAAAAAGAGTCTAGTCTCTGCCTACCAGGAGTGGAGAGACCGTTAGCAGAGAGAGCTTTCCAAACCCTCGTTTATTTCATCACCCATCCTTTCCTTCAGACAATATTTACTGACAGCAGAGCTTGAACTAAGCCTGGTGGAGACAGCAAAGAACCAACAGACAGATCTCTGCTCTTGTGATCTTGCGAGAGCTGGCTCCAGCGTACTTCTGACATACCACAGAATACTGTTCTGCGTCTCGTCTAAACTCTGCTGATAAGCCCAGTATGGGAAGGAGTTAGACCCAGTCCGCAGCACACTGAATCTCAGGTCTTAGAGAGAACTCTTTGGTCACAAAGAACCTCAGTCTGCACAGAGCAGAATTCACCGCCCCTCTGATCTGGGCCTCCTGAGAGGCTCTGGCCCCCTGATCTGGGCCAGGTGGCAGCAGCTGGCTGGGAGGAAGAGGGGTCTTTGTGCCTTGGAATGTCTGGCCTGAATCCCTCTCTCTGCAGAAGGGGCTGGGCAGGTGGGGGAAGGGTCAGGGATGGGACAGAGGGGAGGGAAGGATGGTCTCCAGATTTGGGCAGCTCGTCTTCTTCTTTATTTTTTTTTTAACTTTTTCTTTTATCTTGGAGCATAGTTGATTAACAATGTTGTGATAGTTTCAGGGGAAAAGCAAAGTGATTCAGTTATACATATACATGTATCTATTCTTTTTCAGATTCTTTTCCCATTTAGGTTGTTACAGAGTATTGAGGAGAGTTCCCTGTGCTATGCAGTAGGTCCTTGTTGGTTATCCATTTTAAATATAGCTGCATGTACATGTCAATCCCAAACTCCCTAACTAGGAAGCTCTTCTGAAAGCACGTGCGAATGTTGGTGTAAACGGGACTTTCTAAGAACTTTCTGACATGACACAGTAATACATATGTGTCGTCACAATTTTAAGCATTTTCCTGCACATAAATTCATTGCCTATTTCCGACAACCGGGTAACGTGGGACACTCGGCATACTTGTCTGCATCCTTGTCTGCATCTGAGGTGGAAACAAGCGCAGAGAGGTGAGGTCGTGTGGGAGGAGGTGGCAGGTGAGGGGCGCTGCAGGAGACCTGCATGCTTTTGTCACTTGTGTTCTTATTTTTCTTTCTTTTGACATGTAAAGAGCAACACTTATTTAGTGTACACAACTCAGTGAGTTTGGGGTTAAGTATACGGCCATGAAAGCAGCACCACCATCAGGGTCGTAAACACATCCATCACCTCCCCAGTGTTCCTCCTGCCCCTTTAGTATCTTTATTATTTGTGTGCGTGTGTGTGAAGAGCACCTCGCTGGAGAGCTGCCCTCTGGGTAGGTGTTAAGTACAACGCGCAGTGCTGTGGCCACAGGCGTGATGCCCGATGGCAGATCTCCTGGGTTCTTAACTCATCCGTCCACCACTCCCTGCTTACAGTTTCCAGAAGCTTCCCCTGCAGCTACACAGGACACACCCATGGCTGTTGTGGGAACGGATGGAACACATGCACGCAGTCCTAAACAGCTGCCTGGCACCTAGTCAATGCTGAAACTGCTTAGTTCTGAGATTTTCAAGTCCTGGTTTCGCCAAGAAATTCCCACGGACAGAGAGGACGTGAGAAGACGGTTCTCCCTGCATCTGCGCTCAGCTAATCCCCGAGTCCTCTGCTTCACTTGCTCCCTCGGGATGGGAAATGCCTGGAGAGACGTGCATTTCTTCTTTCCACAAGCGTTTCTCAAGTACCCCGTGTGTGCCGGGCGGGCTGACGGTTGGAACCCTCAGATTCTGGAAAATTCCAGTCTCAGTCTCCCTCTGTTCCCTTCTCATCCTGCTGCGGTTTCCATGGCGACAGCCTAAACTGCCTCTGTGGTCCTCGAGAAGTGGGAGCTCGTGTGGGAATGGAAGGGGAGGACTGGGAGGCCGACTCAAGCCCGCTGGCCCTCCAAGGGGTGCGGGGGGGACACGCGCCCCTCAGGGAACATTGAAACACGTCCTTGAACCAAGGTCTGCAGAAGGGCGTCACTGAGCCTGGGCAGGTGTCTGCAAATGGTTAGAAATCACACTTCGGTCCAGCGCCAGTGATACCAGCACTGTCTGTTCTCACCACTCACCCACTCACTCCACACGCCCCTTGAGGCCCTACTTGTTGTGCCAGGAACGGTTGGAGGTACCAACAACACCCTGATTATGGAAGGCAAGTCAGCTCCCCTTCCCCCCATCTGCATGTCGAAATCCTAACCCCCAGTACATCCAAATGGGGCTGTACTAGAAGCCAGGTTTTTAAAGAGGTGATTCACTTAGAACAAGGTCCTATGGGTGGGCCCTAATCCAATGGGTGTGTGTCCTTATAAGAATAAGAGGAGATTAGGACACAGACACGCACAGAGGGAAGACCAGATGAACAAGCCAAGCAGAGAGGCCTCAGGAGAAACCAAGGCCTTGATCTCAGACATCCAGCCTCCAGAGCCATGAGAATAGATTTCTGTTGTTTAAGCCATGCCATCTGTGGTGACTTGTTATGGAAGCCCTAGAAAATTAGTACAGTGCTTGCATCTGTGTTACGGGAGAGATCTTTATTAAAAAAAATTTTTTTTAAACTAATGCATCCAATAAATATCCAGAGTGCCTCTGTTCCAGCCAATCTCTCGTGGTAAGACTCCTCTGTTACACTCGGCTGTCCATGTGCAGCGGCCGTCTTCTTGTCCTTTAGATGTGCAAAGCCCCTTCCTACCTCTGGGCCTTTGCTCTCCCCGTTTCTTTCTATACTCGTTCTCTCTGGAGCTTCCCGTGGCTGGATTCTTCCTGACATTAGAGTCTAATCAACACCACATCAGCTTGGGACTTCCCTGGTGGTCTAGTGGTTAAGACTCCACCGCTTCCACTGCAGGGGGCGTGGGTTCCATCCCTGGTTGGGGAACTAAGATCTCACATGCTGCGTGGTGTAGCCAAAAAAAAAAAAAACCACCACATCAGCTTGCTTATTGTTCTCTGTGGCATGGGCTCCTATTAGAAATTCCTCTTTTTTGTATTTGCTCCTATGCGGATGGACTTCTGGTCTGCTGGAGTATAAACCCCATGAAAGCAGGGCATTTTTCCTGTCTTGGTCACCACTGTCCTCCCAGTGCCTGGCTCCATAAATATCAGTTGCATGAATGAATGAATGAATGGATGAGTGAAGTGTGAGCATCCCAGAGCACTCCCTGAGTCCCTGGCTGTTACAGGCAGGGTCTCTCTGAATTCCTCTAGGCTCACTGTAGGGGGAATTCGAGGGTATCTCTTGAATCAGGGAAGACTCAGACCAGCCCCCTCTCTCACTCCTCCCATCCAATGTGCGCTCACCTGACAGGTGAAGGATAGGTGTGGGCCCAGGTCCACTCCCTGATGTTTAGTCCCCCCGAGGATTCCTCCCCACTTTCTCAGGCCTCGTAGCTGCAGGAAACCTTCGTTGGGGAGGGGGCAGGGTGGTTTCTGCTCTTGTTCCAAGTTTCAGCAGAGGGTGATGGGGCTGTGTCTCAGCTGAATCTCCCCCATACAGGAGGGCCTGAGGTCTGCAGTCAGACAGTAGGATGCAAAGGAACTTTGCAGAGACAGGAGGAGGATGGGGAGGGGGAGGGCTGGGGCTTGGGCTGAGGCTTCTGGCCTGCGTAAGAAGCATATTCTGACGTTTATAAAGTGAATGTGTAGCATTTTCAGTCCGAAAAGAAAATAATGCACCTCATTTTTTCAAAAGAAAAAAAAATTTTTTTGAATCTTGAAGAATTGCTTATAAAGACACATCTTGGGGGCATACCGACCTCCAGACTGGTTCAACATAGCCGTTCCTGTTCATCTTTACACTTTCAACTAAAAACTAGCCAGCGTAGTAATTTCCCCTAAGTGTTTCCAGCTGTGAGATGTCAGTTTCTAGTTTGGTTTCCAGATGCACTATTAGAGTTAATAAACTTTAAACTTGACAGTGTAAAACCTTGAAACACTGCACTGTGTTTATGAAGAAAAAAACTAAGACCATCTTTCCCTTCTGCAGCTTTTCTGACGTTTTCTGAAATGGACACACATCTTTCATTATTCTGAGGCTAAAAGTTCTTGTTCAGATTGCTTGGGGCCTGAAAAAGAGCCCTGCTGGCTTTGCTTAGGGTATTTCCTATGTGGGGTAACACAGAACATCAGTCTCTGTGAAATCATTCGTATTTTGTGTTTATCCAAGTGCAGAGATGCAGTAAGGTTTGCACTATAACTTAAAATTATAAAAGTAAAAATATAATACAAGTTTTCAGATTTTTTCCCCTAAATTACTCAGATTTGATTCATAGCATATATTCTTAGGGTTTTTTTTGTTTGTTTTAATGGGTTCATTACAAGGTGTATTAATTGCCAGTGGTGGGGAAATGTAAAGAAATTTCTTTATACTTAAAAGCCCTCAGTTTTCAGAAAATATTTATAAATGAATTTATTACAGAATTATCTAAATCATAGATTACTAGTTAGGCCAATCTTTTGAAAAATGATATATATTTTTACTGTTATTACTCCATAAAAGAAAATTGCCTGATATATTTACATCTCTTGCAGTAAAGCTTTCATCCTTAAATAGTTGTATGTCTATACTCTGAAGACATTTAAAATATGTTTTTATGTCTGCAGCAGAGATTGCAGAAGTGAATTCACTTGGTTTTGTTTGTTTGTTTTGAGGCCATGGATTTTAAGAGGTAAATTATTTTGGGCACCATCATAAAAGAAAACTACCATTTGCTACATTATGGCAAAGATGTTAACATCTGAAAAAGAGATACGTTTTAGAATAAATGAAAGAACATCACTGTGATTCTGGGCACTGATCTTTTGATGAAATTTTTTTTTTGTTTTTTTGACAAAATTCTTGTGAAGTTTTGATACTGTAAAGTTCTGCACTGTGTATGTGTTCATCTTAGCAATGTAATCAATTACGCAATCTCAAAAAGTATTTGTTGTTTATCTGACATTCAAATTTAACTAGCATCCTGTAGTTTTATTTGCTAAATCTGGCAACCTTAAATATTGGTCAGCAACAATAATGATAATAATAACCACAAATGTTTGTTAAATGCTTACTGAGTGCCCGGCCACCTGACGATCTGCGACATGTTTATGTTATAATTAAGTTTAAAAAAAGAGAGAGGGCTTCCCTGGTGGCGCAGTGGTTGAGAATCTGCCTGCCAATGCAGGGGACACGGGTTCGAGCCCTGGACCGGGAAGATCCCACAAGCCGCGGAGCAACTGGGCCCGTGAGCCACACCTACTGAGCCTGCGCATCTGGAGCCTGTGCTCCGCAACAAGAGAGGCCGCCCGCGATAGTGAGAGGCCCGCGCACCGCGATGAAGAGTGGCCCCCACTCGCCGCAGCTAGAGAAAAAGCCCTCGCACAGAAACGAAGACCCAACACAGCCATAAATAAATAAATAAATAAAATTAAAAAAAAAAAAAAGAGAGAGAGAGACAGATAGGAAGGCAAACAATATAAAAACATTATGACCCCAGTTTTTCAGAGGCAAAATTTATTCCTTCATTCATCTACTCATTCAGCCATTATCTATTGATGCTCTAGTAAGCATCAGGTGGTAGAGTGAGCTTTGACCACATAGCACCCAAAATCACACAGCAATGCCCTAGACAAGAAAAAAAGAAGTAGAAAATGTTCAGAAAAGAAAACAAAGAGGAGGAGGAGGAGAAGGAGGAGGAGGAGAAGGAGAAGAAGGGGAAGAAGGAGGAGGAGATGGGGAAGAAGGAGAAGGAGAAGAAGGAGAAGGAGGAGGAGAAGGAGAAGAAGGGGGAGAAGGAGAAGAAGGGGAAGAAAGAGGAGGAGAAGAAGGGGGAGAAGGAGGAGAAGGAGGAGGAGAAGAAGGAGAAGGAGAAGAAGGGGAAGGAGAAGAAGAAGAAGGAGAAGGAGAAGAAGGAGAAGAAGGAGAAGGAGAAGAAGGAGAAGAAGGGGAAGGAGAAGAAGGAGAAGGAGAAGGAGAAGAAGGAGAAGAAGGAGAAGGAGAGGGAGAAGAAGGAGAAGAAGGAGAAGGAGAGAGAGAAGAAGGGGAAGAAGGGGAAGGAGAAGAAGGAGAAGAAGGAGAAGGAGAAGGAGAAGAAGGAGAAGGAGAAGGAGAAGAAGGAGAAGGAGAAGAAGGAGAAGGAGAAGGAGAAGAAGGAGAAGGAGAAGGAGAAGAAGGAGAAGGAGAAGAAGGTGAAGAAGGAGAAGGAGAAGAAGGAGAAGAAGGGGAAGGAGAAGAAGGAGAAGAAGGAGAAGAAGGAGAAGAAGGAGAAGGAGAGGGAGAAGAAGGAGAAGGAGAAGAAGGAGAAGGAGAAGAAAGAGAAGGGGAAGAAGGAGAAGGAGAAGGAGAAGAAGGAGAAGAAGGAGAAGGAGAAGGAGAAGAAGGGGAAGGAGAAGGAGAAGAAGGAGAAGGAGAAGAAGGAGAAGGAGAAGAAGGGGAAGAAGGAGGAGGAGAAGAAGGAGGATGAGGAGGAGAAGGAGAAGGAGGAGAAGAAGGGGAGAAGGAGAAGGAGGAGAAGGAGAAGAAGGGGAAGAAGGAGGAGGAGAAGAAGGAGGATGAGGAGGAGAAGGAGAAGGAGGAGAAGAAGGAGGAGGAGAAGAAGAAGGTCTCATTTATTCTAAGGTATATTTTTCAGATTTTAACATTTTTGCCATAATTTAGTAGACAGCATTTTTCTTTTATAATGGCGCCTGTGATAATTTGCACCTTAAAATCCATAGCCTCAAAAAAATAAAAACAACAGTTGAATGAGATCTTTAATATAAACATTTGATTAATTCAAATAGATATCTTACTGTTAGGACGACAAAAGCCAGGGCATTTTTTTTTTTTCTTTTCTTTTTTTTCTTTTTTTTTTGTTTTGTTTTGTTTGTTTGTTTATACTGCAGGTTCTTATTAGTCATCCATTTTATACACATCAGTGTATACATGTCAATCTCAATCGCCCAATTCAGCACACCACTATCCCCGCCCCACCGCAGTTTTTCCCCATTGGTGTCCATATGTCTGTTCTCTACATCTGTGTCTCATCTTCTGCCCTGCAAACCGGCTCATCTGTACCATTTTTCTAGGTTCCACATACATGCGTTAATATACGATATTTGTTTTTCTCTTTCTGACTTACTTCACTCTGTATGACAGTCTCTAGATCCATCCACGTCTCAACAAATGACTCAATTTCGTTCCTTTTTATGGCTGAGTAATATTCCATTGTATATATGTACCACTACTTCTTTATCCATTCGTCTGTTGACGGGCATTTAGGTTGCTTCCATGACCTGGCTATTGTAAATAGTGCTGCAATGAACATTCGGGTGCATGTGTCTTTTTGAATTACGGTTTTCTCTGGGTATATGCCCAGTAGTGGGATTGCTGGGTCATATGGTAATTCTATTTTTAGTTTTTTAAGGAACCTCCATATTGTTCTCCATAGTGGCTGTATCAATTTACATTCCCACCAACAGTGCAAGAGGGTTCCCTTTTCTCCACACCCTCTCCAGCATTTGTTGTTTGTAGATTTTCTGATGATGCCCATTCTAACTGGTGTGAGGTGATACCTCATTGTAGTTTTGATTTGCATTTCTCTAATAATTAGTGATGTTGAGCATCTTTTCATGTGCTTCGTGGCCGTCTGTATGTCTTCTTTGGAGAAATGTCTATTTAGGTCTTCTGCCCATTTTTGGATTGGGGTGTTTGTTTCTTTAATATTGAGCTGAATGAGCTGTTTATATATTTTGGAGATTAATCCTTTGTCCGTTGATTCGTTTGCAAATATTTTCTCCCATTCTGAGGGTTGTCTTTTCGTCTTGTTTATGGTTTCCTTTGCTGTGCAAAAGCTTTGAAGTTTCATTAGGTCCCATTTGTTTATTTTTGTTTTTATTTCCATTACTCTAGGAGGTGGATCAAAAAAGATCTTGCTGTGATTTATGTCAAAGAGTGTTCTTCCTATGTTTTCCTCTAAGAGTTTTATAGTGTCCAGTCTTACATTTAGGTCTGTAATCCATTTTGAGTTTATTTTTGTGTATGGTGTTAGGGAGTATTCTAATTTCATTCTTTTACATGTAGCTGTCCAGTTTTCCCAGCACCACTTATTGAAGAGACTGTCTTTTCTCCATCGTATATCTTTGCCTCCTTTGTCATAGATTAGTTGACCATAGGTGCGTGGGTTTATCTCTGGGCTTTCTATCTTGTTCCATTGATCTATGTTTCTGTTTTTGTGCCAGTACCATATTGTCTTGATTACTGTAGCTTTGTGGTATAGTCTGAAGTCAGGGAGTCTGATTCCTCCAGCTCTGTTTTTTTCCCTCAAGACTGCTTTGGCTATTAGGGATCTTTTGTGTCTCCATACAAATTTTAAGATGATTTTTTCTAGCTCCGTAAAAAATGCCATTGGTAATTTGATAGGGATTGCATTGAATCTGTAGATTGCTTTGGGTAGTATAGTCATTTTCACAATGTTGATTCTTCCAATCCAAGAACATGGTATATCTCTCCATCTGTTGGTATCATCTTTAATTTCTTTCATCAGTGTCTTATAGTTTTCTGCATACAGGTCTTTTGTCTCCCTAGGTAGGTTTATTCCTAGGTATTTTATTCTTTTTGTTGCAATGGAAAATGGGAGTGTTTCCATAATTTCTCTTTCAGATTTTTCACCATTAGTGTATAGGAATGCAAGAGATTTCTGTGCATTAATTTTGTATCCTGCAACTTTACCATATTCATTAATTAGCTCTAGCAGTTTTCTGGTGGCAGTTTTAGGATTCTCTATGTATAGTATCATGTCATCTGCAAACAGTGACAGTTTTACTTCTTCTTTTCCAATTTGTATTCCTTTTATTTCTTTTTCTTCTCTGATTGCCGTGGCTAGGACTTCCAGAACTATGTTGAATAATAGTGGTGAGAGTGGACATCCTTGTCTCGTTCCTGATCTTAGAGGAAATGCTTTCAGTTTTTCACTGTTGAGAATGATGTTTGCTGTGGGTTTGTCATATATGGCCTTTATTATGTTGAGGTAGGTTCCTTCTATGCCCACTTTCTGGAGAGTTTTTATCATAAATGGGTGTTGAATTTTGTCAAAAGCTTTTTCTGCATCTATTGAGATGATCATATGGTTTTTATTCTTAAATTTGTTAATATGGTGTATCACATTGATTGATTTGCGTATATTGAAGAATCCTTGCATCCCTGGGATAAATCCCACTTGATCGTGGTGTATGATCCTTTTAATGTGTTGTTGGATTCTGTTTGCTAGTATTTTGTTGAGGATTTTTGCATCTATATTCATCAGTGATATTGGTCTGTAATTTTCTTTTTTTGTAGTGTCTTTGTCTGGTTTTGGTATCAGGGTGATGGTGGCCTCATAGAATGAGTTTGGGAGTGTTCCTTCCTCTGCAATTTTTTGGAAGAGTTTGAGAAGGATAGGTGTTAGCTCTTCTCTAAATGTTTGATAGAATTCACCTGTGAAGCCATCTGGTCCTGGACTTTTGTTTGTTGGAAGATTTTTAATCACAGTTTCAATTTCATTACTTGTGATTGGTCTGTTCATATTTTCTGCTTCTTCCTGGTTCAGTCTTGGAAGGTTATACCTTTCTAAGAATTTGTCCATTTCTTCCAGGTTATCCATTTTATTGGCATAAAGTTGCTTGTAGTAGTCTCTTAGGATGCTTTGTATTTCTGCGGTGTCTGTTGTAACTTCTCCTTTTTCATTTCTGATTTTATTGATTTGAGTCCTCTCCCTCTTTTTCTTGATGAGTCTGGCTAATGGCTTATCAATTTTGTTTATCTTCTCAAAGAACCAGCTTTTAGTTTTATTGATCTTTGCTATTGTTTTCTTTGTTTCTATTTCATTTTTTTCCGCTCTGATCATTATGATTTCTTTCCTTCTGCTAACTTTGGGTTTTGTTTGTTCTTCTTTCTCTAGTTTCTTTAGGTGTAAGGTTAGATTGTTTACTTGAGATTTTTCTTGTTTCTTTAGGTAGGCTTGTATAGCTATAAACTTCCCTCTTAGAACTGCTTTTGCAGCATCCCATAGGTTTTGGGTTGTCGTGTTTTCATTGTCATTTGTCTCTAGGTATTTTTTGATTTCCTCTTTGATTTCTTCAGTAATCTCTTGGTTATTTAGTAACGTATTGTTTAGCCTCCATGTGTTTGTGTTTTTTACGCTTTTTCCCCTGTAATTCATTTCTAATCTCATAGCGTTGTGGTCAGAAAAGATGCTTGATATGATTTCAATTTTCTTGAATTTACTGAGGCTTGATTTGTGACCCAAGATGTGATCTATCCTGGAGAATGTTCCGTGCGCACTTGAGAAGAACGTGTAATCTGCTGTTTTTGGATGGAATGTCCTATAAATATCAATTAAATCTATCTGGTCTATTGTGTCATTTAAAGCTTCTGTTTCCTTATTTATTTTCATTTTGGATGATCTGTCCATTGGTGTAAGTGAGGTGTTAAAGTCCCCCACTATTATTGTGTTACTATCAATTTCCTCTTTTATAGCTGTTAGCAATTGCCTTATGTAATGAGGTGCTCCTATGTTGGGTGCATATATATTTATAATTGTTATATCTTCTTCTTGGATTGATCCCTTGATCATTATGTAGTGTCCTTCCTTGTCTCTGGTAACATTCTTTATTTTAAAGTCTATTTTATCTGATATGAGTATAGCTACTCCAGCTTTCTTTTGATTTCCATTTGCATGGAATATCTTTTTCCATCCCCTCACTTTCAGTCTGTATGTGTCCCTAGGTCTAAAGTGGGTCTCTTGTAGACAGCATATATATGGGTCTTGTTTTTGTATCCATTCAGCAAGCCTGTGTCTTTTGGCTGGAGCATTTAATCCATTCACGTTTAAGGTAATTATCGATATGTATGTTCCTATGACCATTTTCTTAATTGTTTTGGGTTTGTTTTTGTAGGTCCTTTTCTTCTCTTGTGTTCCCCACTTAGAGAAGTTCCTTTAACATTTGTTGTAGAGCTGGTTTGGTGGTGCTGAATTCTCTTAGCTTTTGCTTGTCTGTAAAGCTTTTGATTTCTCCATCAAATCTAAATGAGATCCTTGCCGGGTAGAGTAATCTTGGTTGTAGGTTCTTCCCTTTGATCACTTTAAGTATATCATGCCACTCCCTTCTGGCTTGTAGAGTTTCTGCTGAGAAATCAGCTGTTAACCTTATGGGAGTTCCCTTGTATGTTATTTGTCGTTTTTCCCTTGCTGCTTTCAATAATTTTTCTTTGTCTTTAATTTTTGCCACTTTGATTACTATGTGTCTCGGCGTGCTTCTCCTTGGGTTTATCCTGTATGGGACTCTCTGCGCTTCCTGGACTTGGGTGGCTATTTCCTTTCCCATGTTAGGGAAGTTTTCTACTATAATCTCTTCAAATATTTTCTCTGGTCCTTTCTCTCTCTCTTCTCCTTCTGGGACCCCTATAATACGAATGTTGTTGCGTTTAATGTTGTCCCAGAGGTCTCTTAGGCTGTCTTCATTTCTTTTCATTCTTTTTTCTTTAGTCTGTTCTGCAGCAGTGAATTCCACCATTCTGTCTTCCAGGTCACTTATCCGTTCTGCCTCAGTTATTCTACTATTGATTCCTTCTAGTGTAGTTTTCATTTCAGTTATTGTATTGGTCATCTCTGTTTGTTTGTTCTTTAATTCTTCTAGGTCTTTGTTAATCATTTCTTGCATCTTCTCAATCTTTGCCTCCATTCTTATTCCAAGGTCCTGGATCATCTTCACTATCATTATTCTGAATCCTTTTTCTGGAAGGTTGCCTATCTCCACTCCACTTCATTTAGTTGTTTTTCTGGGGTTTTTTCTTGTTCCTTCATCTGGTATATAGCCCTCTGCCTTTTCATCTTGTCTATCTTTCTGTAAATTTTCGCCAGGGCATTTTAGATTGGGTTTTTTTCAAGGTAAAAGGCGGCAAAAATAAAGACTACACAGAAAGACCTGATCAGGGTGACCAGAGGGAGGCCTCCCAGAGAAAGCAAGCTAGAGAAACACTGGTGAAAAATGCAATCCCAGGAGACAATTTGCAAAACAGATGGCTAGCATTTAAATAGCCTATGGTTTGCAAATGGATGGGTCTCCAGGACACTGACCACCTTGTGCTGTGTCCATGGCAACCATTCTCTTCCTCAGTTACAAGGTAACAAGTATGGAATTCGGAATTCGGCTTGGCTTTAGCCGGGCGGCGTGGGGATTGTAGGAAAGAGTCATGGGCTGAGGGTCTGCAGAGCTGAGTTTGGGCTCTCATCACAAAATGCCATGGGCTGGGTGACATTTATTTCTCACAGTTCTGGAGGCTGGGAAGTCCTGGGTCAGGTACCAGCCTGGTTGGGTTCTGGGAAAACTCTATTTTACTCCCCTCTCCCAGTGTCCTCACATGATGGAGAGAGAAATCATCTCTCCAGTGTCTCTTCTTAGAAGGGCACTAATCCCATCACGAGGGCTCCACCCACATGACCTCATCACCTCCACAAAGCCCACCTCCAAACACCATCCCACTGGGAATTAGGGCTTCAACATGTGGATTTGGGGGAACACAAGCATTCAGTCCACAGCAAGCCCTTAGCCTGCTTGATAAATGTTAACACTTGACTGTGATGGTTTTGAGTTTCACTAAGATGGAAACTGAACCAAGAAAAGACTCAATAAATGCAGATCTCACTGATTCCAACGTTCAGTTTACTGCAAAGGGGCTTAAATGGGCAGTGGGAATGTGGGGAGCTCCCCACCTTATGCTTTGTGGCTCAGCTATTCATTATTTCAACAAATATTTAAGGAAGGCACACTGTGTGCCACGTCAGGGTTCACAACGGACTCCAAAGACTGGAAAATTCCGGTTCGCTGGGCTCCCCGGGCCCCTTCCTCAGCCCCTCCCCTTCTCCTCATGGCTGCAGTTTCCATGGTGATGGTCTGAGCCTCTCTCCGTTGCTAAGGGCAGATCAGCAATCTTGGGAGGGAGCGGGCCACACCGGTGGACGAATCTCATTGAGAGATGGCGGTGGGCATCAGGGGAGTGGGGCGGGGGATTCAGAACAGGCTGCTGCAACCACCTTTAGGTGCTTTTGAATGCGGGTCTGCGGAAGAACAAAAACACTCATGTGAGGGGGTCTGTGGTAGAACAAAAACGCGCATGTGAGAGTTTCTGCAGAGTCGGTTAGAACGCATGCATCTCCTTCACTCCTCCAGCCATAACAGCGTTATCTGCCCTCAGAATTCATCAGGTGGTTCAATAAATATCCATCGAGCTCTTTTGCATGCCAAGCCCTTGTCTTTGGGCAGATAATAAATGTCAGACCAACAGGCTGCTACCCTGTGCTTTGTCCCAGCAGGAGAAATGTTCACTCATCCCCAACGTCAGGTCCTTTATTGAACAAGGATGATGTGCATCTTCCAGGAGACAGGTAGCATCCTAGACTTTGGGGAAACGGCAGGGAGGAAGAGGGGCCAAACCTCTGCATTGTGAGGGCTGCACTGGTGCAAGGGAGACGCACAATGAACAGAAGTATTAATATAACATCAAAGGTTGACGAGAGCTACCATATGACCCAGCAATCCCACTCCTGGGCATATACCCGGAGAAAACCATAGTTCGAAAAGATACATGCACCCTGGTGTTCACTGCAGCACTATTTACAATAACCAGGACATGGAAGCAATCTAAGTGTCCATCGACAGATGAATGGGTAAAGAAGATGTGGTACATACATACAATGGAATATTACTCAGCCATAAAAAAGAACAAAATAATGCCATTTGCAGCAACATGGATGGACCTAGAGATTGTCATACTGAGTGAAGTAAGTCAGACAAAGAAAGACAAATATCATATGATATTGCTTATACGTGGAATAAAAAAAAGGGTACAAATGAACTTATTTACATAATAGAAGTAGAGTCATGGATGTAGAAAACAAACTTATGGTTACCAGGGGGTGGGGGGTGAGGGATAAATTGGGAGATTGGGATTGACATATATGCACTACTATATATAAAATAGGTAACTAATAAGAACCTACTGTATAGCATAGGGAACTCTGCTCAATACTCTGTAATGACCTATATGGGAAAGGATCTAAAAAAGAGTGGATATATGTATATGTGTAACTGAGTCACTTTGCTGTACACCTGAAACTAACACAACTTTGCAAATCAACTATACTCCCATAAAAATTAAAAAAAAAAAAAGGCTGACGAGATCTCTGAAGGGAAGAGCTGTTTTAGATGCATGCTAAGGAAGTGGTAACATCTGAGCAGAAAGCTGAATGAGGTCAAGGAAACATGGGACTCATTAAAAGTAGAGAGATCTAGGCAGAGGGAATGGTAAGTGCAAAGGTCCTGCGGCAGGAATATGCAAGGCATGTGCAAGGAACTCCATGGCAGCCAGCGAGGGACACAGAGTGTTCGGAGGCGAGGTCCACATGGCAGCCAGCTTATGCAAAGCCTCATGAAACACTGGGCTTTCTTAATCAATGATGACTATTGATTCTAATTGGGTTCCTACTAGGAGTCAGGCCCTGAGCTAGGTGCACCAAAACAGACAAGCTCCCTGCTTTCACAGAGCTCATGGTTATTAGGAGATTATGGATATCGATCAGATCATCAAAAGATAAATGCCTTTCTTTTTTTAAAATTAATTTTTATTGGAGTAGAGTTGCTTTACAATATTGTGTTAGTTCCTGCTGTACAGCAAAGTGAATCAGCCATACGTATACATATATCCACTCTTTTTTGGATTTCCTTCCCATTTTGGTCACCACAGAGTATTGAGTAGAGTTCCCTGTGCTCTACAGTAGGTTTTCGTTAGTTATCTATTTTATACATAGTATCAATAGTGTATATATGTCAATCCCAATCTCCCAATTCATCCCACCACCACCCCCCTTCCCCACCTTGGTGTCCATACGTTTGTTCTCTAGTCTATGTCTCTATTTCTGCTTTGCAAATAAGTTCATTTGCACCATTTTTCTAGATTCCACATATATGTGTTAATATACGATATTTGTTTTTCTCTTCCTGACTCACTTCACTCTGTATGACAGACTCTAGGTCCATCCACATCTCTGCAAATGACACAATTTCGTTCCTTGATAAATGCTTTTCAGGAACATCAAATAAGCATTCAGTGCCTTCTCCCTGCTTGTGGTCTCCATCCAGGGTGGGCATCCCCGGATAAATAAGCCAGTCATGGATGATGGGTGATGGGGGTGGAAGCAGACACAGTGAATATACTTTGTGGGGGGACGGTGTTGCCATCTCCTGAGCTGAAGGAGGTTCCATGGCTTCAGAGCAATGAGTGAACAGAAATGGACAATTATAGTATCTAAAATCAGCTGGGTCCTTATGATGTACCAGGTACTGTTGTAAATTCTTTACAAGAAATTCAACAAGCCTATAGGGTGGATAACATTATTATCCCTCATTTGGACATGCAGAAACTGAGGCACAGAGATGCTGAGCAGTCTGTCCAACGTTATGCCACTAGAAGGGGCAGGGGGTTTTTTTTGTTTTTTTTTAGTTTTATTGAAGTATAGTTGATTTACAATGTTGTGTTAATTTCTGCTGTACAGCAAAGTGACTCATTTGTACATATATATGTTCTTTTCCATTATGGTTTATCCCAGGATACTGAATATAGTTCCCTGTGGTATACAATAGGCCCTTGCTGTTTATCCATCCTATATGTAATAGCTTGAATCTGCTAACCCCAAACTCCCAATCCTTCCCTCCTCCAACCCCCTTCCCCCTTGGCAACCACAAGTCTGTTCTCTCTGTCTGTGAGTCTGTTTCTGTTTCATAGATAGGGTCTTTGGGTCGTATTTTAGATTCCACCTGTAAGTGATATCATACGGTATTTGTTTTTCTCTTTCTGACTTTCTTCACTTAGTATGACAATCTCTAGGTTCATCCAGGTTGTTGCAAATGGCATTATTTCCTTCTTTTTATGGTTGAGTACTATTCCACTGTGTGTATATGTGTATATATACATATAACACACCTAGAACGGGCAGGGTTTAACGGAAGCCATCTGGCCTCCATGGCCCATGCTTTTCACCTCGTCAGGATGCTCCCGTCAACCACGTTTTAGTCCAGAACTAGAAAGCCGTGTCTACAGGGCCTGCACACAAGTTGGCACAGACCCCAGTGTTAGAAGTCTATGTGCTAAGATGATGAGGGGTTTCTTCTCCAAAGAAAGCAACTGGGGTGTGTGGGGGAGGAATACATGGTGTTGGAGGAAAAATAACCTTGATAAGTGGAACCTTCATTTTTATTTTTAAAAAATATTTTATTTATTTCTTTGGTTGCACCGGTCTTAGTGGCAGCAGACGGGCTCCTTAGTTACAGCATGCGTGTGGGACCTAGTTCCCTGACCAGGGATCGAACCCGGGCCCGCTGCATTGGGGAGCGTGCAGTCTTAACCACTGCGCCACCAGGGAAGTCCCGGAACCTTCGTTTTTAGGGAAAGTTCTCCAAAGTCACCCCATAACCTCCTATTTACCAAATTCTAGTTTATCAGATGCTGGGCCGTGTGTTTGACGCCATGTTTTCATTATCCTACAAGGTAGGACTGATTAACATTCTGACTTTACAAATAAGAAGTTCGACTAGGAAAGGCTCAGAGAGACGGAAAAACCTGCCGAGGACGCACATTTTTATATTCGTTTTTAAAATTATGGAAAATGCATATAACATACAATTTACCATCTTATCCACTTTTAAGTGTGCAGTTCAGTGGCATTAAGTCCATTCACAGTGTTGTGCATCCATCAGCACCATCCATCCACAGAACTCTTTTCATCTTCCCGAACTGAAACTCCGTCTGCGTTAGACAAAAACTCCCCCACCCCGTCCCCCAGCCCCTGGCGCCCACCATTCTGCTTTCTGTCTGTGAATTTGACTATACCAGGGACCTCACGTAAGTGGAATCATGCAGTATTTGCCCTTTTGTGACTGGCTTATTTCATGCAGCATGATGTCCTCAAGGTTCACCTTTAATGTAGCACGTGTGAGAATTTCCTTCCTTTCTGAGCTGAATAAATATTCTATTGCATGTATATACCACACTTTGTGTATCCATCCATCTACTGATGGACGCTTGGGTTGCCTACACCTTTTGGATACTGTGACTAGTGCTGCTATGAACATGGATGCCCACATATCTCTTTGAGTCCCTGCTTTCAATTCTTTCGGGTACATATACCCAGAGGTGGAATTGCTGGATCATATGGTCATTCTATGTTTAATTTTTTGAGGATTCTCCGTACTGTTTTCCACGGCAGCTACACCATTTTACATTCCCATCGGCAGTGCTCAAGAGAAGAACACACATTTTTATTTATTCACAAATAATGAATGTGAAACTAGAGAACTCCAGGCTGGGATTTTAAACGTAAACTCGGTCTGATACAAGATTCTGGAATATTCCATCCTCTGCTGATTATCAGCTACCTCCACTTCCACCTTTCAACAGTAGTTTCCATGGCAACAGATTGAGTTTGCCAGCCCCGAGGAGGAAACAGGCTGGTGTGACTCTTGTGCAACCAGCCTGAGTGAGGGATGGTAGGGGCGGGGGGGAGGGTGCCAGGGGAGGCTCTCAGCCTGCAGTCCACCCCCATCACTGGTGCTCCCCAAATCTCTGTGCTTGTCCTTTGACACTTTGTGCAAGGGCAAGAAGGCGGTCCTGAGCCTCACAGAGTCTAGAAAACCCCACATTCTCATATTGGCTGTGGCCAGTGACATAAACATTCAGTGTCCTCGCTATATTTTCATCCGTTCTTTCACTTATTCGTTCAACAAATATTTATTGGGTATCTGCTCTGGTAAGTCAATGTGCCAGGCCCTGGTGAGAAAAACTGACATGATGTTGGAGGACAGCAGAACAGGCCACCCCAAAATATGACCGTAGGAGTTCAGGACATGCCACTCCCAATAATGGGACTTTGGTGTATTAGTTCACTGAGCTGCAAGCACTTGAAAACAGCAAATGCAGAGACAGGCTTTCTCTGAACTCCCTTATCTGCCTAAAGACAGATCCTCCAAAGGTAACTCACTTGTTAGAAATCCCCTCCCGGGGCTTCCCTGGTGGCGCAGCGGTTGAGAATCTGCCTGCCAATGCAGGGGACACGGGTTCGAGCCCTGGTCTGGGAAGATCCCACGTGCCGCGGAGCAACTGGGCCCGTGAGCCACAACTACTGAGCCTGCACGTCTGGAGCCTGTGCTCCGCAACAAGAGAGGTCGCGATAGTGAGAGGCCCGCGCACCGCGATGAAGAGTGGCCCCCGCCTGCCACAACCAGAGAAAGCCCTCGCACAGAAACGAAGACCCAACACAGCCATAAATAAATAAATTAATTAATTAATTAAAAAACAAAAAAAGAGAAACCTTTCATTAAAAAAAAAAAAAAAAAAAGAAATCCCCTCCCAGACGTTTCATCAACCAGGGAAGACTACTTCTTATCACAAAGAGGAGACTCGACACAGACACCACACCCAGACAAACGTCGTCACAAACTATCTTGTCATACTGCTTGTCTATTCTTCTAAGGGACCATTCATCTTTCCTGAAAATCATTCACTCCGTCCAGCCCCACTTCTCCGATTAAGATGGTATTTAAGCCCCAATTCTAGGCCACCTCAGGGAGTTATTCATTTTCCCCTGGGTATCTCTCATGTTAATAAACTTCTGTTTTTCTGTTGTTAATCTTTTATTACAGGGGTCTTTAAGTCAAGAACTTAAAGGGTAGAGAGAAAATTATTTTCCTCCCTTATTTTTTTTTTCTTGTAGAGATTAGGGTCTTCTTGGAGAGGCTTCCATCTGATAATTCATCCTACAAATATTCACTGTGGGTCCACCCTGAGCAGGACACTATGTTAGAAGAGAGAGAGAGACACAGCCCCTCCAGGAGATGATGGGGTGGGTGGCGGTCAATCCTCACCAGATAACCAGTGCCTCACCAGTGACACATGGACTGTTTATTCTTCATAAAAATGCATCTATGGAATGTCCTACATCTTTTTTTAAAAATAAATTTATTTTTTTAAAATTTATTTTTATTTTTGGCTGTGTTGGATCTTCGTTGCTGTGCGCGGGCTTTCTCTAGTTGCGGCGAGTGGGGGCTACTCTTCGTCGCAGTGTGCAGGCTTCTCATTGCGGTGGCTTCTCCTGTTGCGGAGCACAGGCTCTAGGAGTGTAGGCTTCAGTAGTTGTGGCATGGGGGCTCAGTAGTTGTGGCTCGCGGGCTCTAGAGCGCAGGCTCAGTCATTGTGGTGCACAGGCTTAGTTGCTCCGCGGCATGTGGGATCTTCCCGGACCAGGGCTCAAACCCGTGTCCCCTGCATTGGCAGGTGGATTCTTAACCTCTGCGCCACTAGGGAAGCCCCTGGAATGTCATACCTCTTGATTGTGGGGTTGATTACACACTTGGTTGTACGCCGGCAACGGCTGCATTTTGTTGTATGTAACTAATACAACAGTTAAGTTGTCTTTTTTTTTAATGCATTTTTGGGGGACTTCCCTGGTGGTCCAGTGGTTAAGACTCTGCGCTTCCACTGCAGGGGGCACGGGTTGGATCCCTGGTCTGGGAAATAAGATGATTTTGGCATGGCCAAAAATAAATAAATAAATAAAATTTTAAAAAATAATAACTAAAGTTTAAAAAAATAAAATAAATGCATTTTGGGACAGTGTCAAAATTTTACTATATGGGTCTCTGTGGACTCCGAAAGAAATCACACGTTTCAGAAAGCTGCTGATGTAAGCACTGTCTTCTGGAGACGAGGGTCTGTGTGCCCCGCAGCCAGATGTAGACGGATATTGACACAGAGGATGGGTTACCGTGTGAGATAAATAGTAATATTATGATGTCAGGGGAAGCAAGGCTTTGGGGTGAAAAAAAATAGAGAGGGAAAAGGAGGGGCTGCTCTGGTTTAGCTCTGGTGGTCATAGGCAGTGATGTTGGAGCAAAGACCCACGTGAAGGGGGGACCAAATTATGGGAGAATCTCAGGAAGACCAGAGTAAAGGTCTCATCAGGTGAGGGGGTGGGTGGGTGTTGGGGGCTGTTCTCACTGGTACCCAGGGGAGGTTTGATTTATGTGGGTCACTGAGTGACTACAGAGAGCCTAATGCCATTGAAAGATTTTTATCACTTACATTCCCTAAAGGAAGGGGCGAGCCATGCAGGGCCACAGGGGAGGCCCCAGGGGCCAAGAGACAGAAGGCAGGAAGGAGGGGAAAGTCTAGCCAGATCCTTCACTGGGGTTTCCACAGGAAAGGCAAAGCAGGAGAGGATGAACAGCTTACGGTCAGCTAGTTTGAATAATTCCTCAGGCTTTGGGCTGTAGGGGGTGGTCTCTAGTGCCTGGTACCCGGCCCTGGGATGATTCAGGGCAGGAAACAGGGGCTTGGTGTGTGAGGGTCAGGTGAAGAAGATGGTTGGGGCTATAGGCTTTGGATTTGTTGGTCTGCCTATGAAAGATGCTTGTAGGCGAGATGTTATTATCTTTAGGGCTTAGGCAGCCCTTCAAGGGGCAGTTTCCCCCGGGTCTGTGAGCAGCTCCCCCCGCCCCCCCCCGAGATGTCAAAGCATCATAAGATACAGAAAATAAAAAACATAATTAATATGGGGGGGCAGATCCATCAGTGGATGGATGGATGAATTCAAACGCTGACTATATAGATTTCCACCCCCATGATGAGAAGATTTTCGAAGTACAAGTAGAAATGAGGTACGTGACGCCCCTCCCTCCACCACCCACTAGGTGACCCCTCGAGATACAGTTATCTCTTCATTCACAAACATTTATTAAGTTCCTATTATTTGCTGGACCACCACCATTATTAAACCACACAGAATCTTCAGCCAAATCATGGAAACTTCCAGTCTCTGAGGCTCCAGCTGCAGTTTCCATGGCAACAGCCTCAGCCAGCCACTGTCTAAGAAGCACAGGCTTGATGGTCAAACTTCCAGCCAGGGAGGGGGGGACGGGAGAATTGTCATAAACTCTCCAGGCTGCTGGCTGGACAGCAGTGGTTCAGTTAAGTCCTTTATGCGCATTACAATGAAAAAGAGTGCTGCAGAACAGTGGGGGAAACGGGGGTGGGGGGGGAGGAGGAATGGCTGCTCAGTCTGGCTCAGCAGATCTTTTTTTTTTTTTTTTAAAGATTTTTCTGGTGTGGACCATTTTTAAAGTCTCTATTGAATTTGTTAACAATATTGCTTCTATTTTATGTTTTGGTTTTTTTGGCCGCAAGGCATGTGGGATCTTAGTTCCCCAACCAGGGGTTGAACCTGAACCCCTGTACTGGAAGGCGAAGTCTTAACCACTGGACCACCAGGGAACTCCCTCTGCAGACTTTTTAAAGGAACCGCTAATCTACCGCAAGCCCCGGCAGTATGAACGTTACCTGTCCTCATCACTCACTCACTGAGTCAGTCAACAAACACCACCTGAGTCCCACTGTGTGCCAGGCACTGTCCTAGGCATAGGGACCAAAAAGGGAAGTAAAAACAGGCACCAAATGGACTCCCCCCTGGGCCTTAGGCAATCAGAAGATTCATTCATTCAATTGCTTCCCAAAATTCATTTGTTCCTTCAACAAGTATTGAGGGTAGCCACAATGGGCTAGACACGGGATTCGGGTGAGAACAGGACAAAGACCATGTCCTTCCAGAGGCTTCACTCCAGTGGGGGAAACAGGGAAAAAGTCGGTGGGTGGGAAAGATTAGGAACAAAACGAAGGTGGGAGAATTGGGATGGGGAATAACATGGCGGCAGGGGAGCAGGCTGTTTGCAGTTAAGGGATGAGGGAGGATCTAATACCTGAGCAGACATGAAATAAGAGGATGAGCCACATCACCCTCGAGGTGGTGCAATTCCATTTACCTGACAATACGCAGAAAGCAAAATTATAGGGACAGGAGATGGGTCAGCAGGGGTGAGAGGAGGGTGTTTAGCTGCTGAGGGGCATGAGGGAATTTCTGAAGGTGGTGAATTAATTGCGGGGGTGGTTAGAGGACTGTGTGCGTTTGTCAAAACTTGTAGAACTCTACACGGAGAAGAGTGAATTCAACTGTACATAATGTGAAGTGAGTATAATTTTTAAAAATGTCTCTGAACATGAAGGATCTTTGCTGGTGGAAAATAATTAGTTGCCTGAGTCTCGGCAGACTGTGCTGGAAACCACACTTCTCGTGGAAACATCGGTGCTTGTAATCTGTTCCCACCGTTCATTTTCCCAGCACACACTGAAGGAGCCCTACTGTGTGCCAAGCTCCCATCTCCACGTGAGCAGGACATGGTGGGCGAGAGTCACAAACTCTGCCTGCAAGGAACTCGGAGTCTATCCAATTCATCTTTCTTCATTCAAATATTTCCTAAGTGCCTAACGGGGGCCAGGCACGGTGATAGGCGTTAGTGAAAGAATAGAGAACAAGAAAGACTGTCTCCCTACTCCCATAGGGCTTACATTCTAGTGGGTGAGATGGACAACACACAAAAACACACTGCAGTGTTGGTGGGTGATGACTGCCGTGAGGAATAATAAAGAAAGCTAAGGGGATAGAACTCAAATGGGAGTGAGCTATTTTTGATCATATGGCCAAGGAGTACCTCTGGGGTGGTGATATTTGAACAGGATGGAAGGAAGGAAGGAAGGAAGGAAGGGAGGGAGGGAGGGAGGGAGGGAGAAAGGAAGGGAGACAAAGGAATATCATTGCGGAAGAGCATTCCAGGCAAGAGAACAGAAAACAGACGCTCTGAGTCAGGAGCGCGCTCGCACAGCTTAGGGACAGCAAGGAGGCCAGTGTGGCTGAAGTGAAAGGAGCAGAAGGGTGAAAATGGGTAGAAAATGGGAGAAAAGGGGCCCAGGTAACCAGGAGCCCACCTACCCATGATAACGGGGGTTGATGTTTAATTAATCCAAGAAGATCTTTCTCCTTGAGATAATGCTCGGGCTTGTACTCTACACAGTTTCCTAGAGTTTCCCTCTGGGGTAAGCTCCAATGTGTTCTTTCATAGCTCGAGTACTCTGCAGCCTCTGTTAGCTGCCTTCCCTTCCTCATCTCTTCCCAACTCCCCTGCCAGTATTTCCCGGCACCACCACTTAAATAAACCACCTGCGCGTAAAACCACGTTTCAGGGCCTGCTTTGGGGCCAAACTAAGACAGGTGTCCTTCAACACGAAAGGTGTCTCCAGATCAGCGTTGCATCTGGATACTTTTATCCACGATCCCACCTCAGGAGAGGGTGCCATCTTTTGCCCAACTGCACAGGGATGAAACCAGGGCGTCAATGTTGCCTTCTCCTCCTCCACACCCCTGCAAACACGACCAAGTCCTAAAGTTTCCTCCTGTAAGAGAGCTGCTAAATCAGGCCACATTGCCCATCTTTCACCTCCTCTGTTGGCTTTCCTCTCTTCCTACATGTTCTCAAAGGAAAACTTGACCATTTTGCTCCCTGAAAAAAAAAAAAAATCCATGGATTCCCTATGGTCACAGAGTAAGGATCACCCTGCACCATATCCGACAGGCGATGGTGGCCACCAAATTTCAGTGTGGATGAAATTCAGAGATGACTCCAGAGATGTGGCGTATGGACAACACCCTGAAGACACGATGGTATTCCTTTCATGGCGATGACGCAATCCTGCCTTTTACAGACAGCGAGTGGTACCTGTGCACGGGTGTGTACACACATGCAAATTCAGTTGCGATGTGACCCAGTGAAATCCTTCTGGCTGCTTCAGAGTTACATGTGGGATGCAGCTCAGGTGTTCAGTTCAATAAACATTAATTGAGCACTTCCTGTGTGCCAGGCACGATGATAGGTGCTCACAACCACGGGCTGTTGCCTTTAACAATCAGTGGGACAAGACTGGGAGCCCTAGAATTAGAAGGACATTTATTTAAGTCTGTTCAAGAGGTGCTATCTGCCACAAAGACTGTTAACTTGATGCCTTTTTATATAGTGGAAATGGGTGTCTCCAAATCATTAGCCATGTTGAGCTGCTTCCAAGAAAACCATTAAATCCTTTTATTTATATATTTATTTATTTATTTACTTGAATTTTATTTTATTTATTTTTTATACAGCAGGTTCTTATTAGTTATCCGTTTTATACATATTAGTGTATATATGTCAATCCCAATCTCCCAGTTCATCCCACCCCCCCCGCCACTTTCCCCCCTTTGTGTCCATACGTTTGTTCTCTACATCTGTGTCTCTATTTCTGCCCTGCAAACCGGTTCATCTGTACCATTTTTCTAGGTTCCACATATATGCATTAATATATGATACTTGTTTTTCTCTTTCTGACTTACTTCACTCTGTAGGACAGTCTCTAGATCCATCCACATCCCTACAAATGACCCAATTTCATTCCTTTCTATGGCTGAGTAATATTCCATTGTATATATGTACCACATCTTCTTTATCCATTCGTCTGTCATTGGGCATTTAGGTTGCTTCCATGTCCTGGTTATTGTAAATGGTGCTGCAATGAACATTGGGGTGCATGACTCTTTTTGAATTATGGTTTTCTCTGGGTATATGCCCAGTAGTGGGATTGCTGGGTCATATGGTAGTTCTATTTTTAGTTTTTTAAGGAAGCTGTTCTCCATAGCGGCTGTATCACCATTAAATCCTTTTTATTGATGGCAAAGTGTGTAGAGCTCGGGCTCCATCGGGCATTTAGCTCATGAATTAGGAGAACATTTGGAGGTGGATGTTGACCAGCTGACCCCTTGACTGCAGCTGATGAGACCCACAGAAGCTGAGATAATAAGTGTAGTTACCAGTCTCTCTGTTTGTGATAATTTGTTACACAGCAAAAGATAACCGATACATCAGTTGACTGAGTGGATGAACAATTCCTTTAAAAAGAGGCACTTTTTTGGTCCACAGTTGGGGTCACCGTTAGATAAGTGAACTGAAACAATTTGCCAAAAACTGCACTTGACTCGAATTTCAGTGGCACAAAATCTGTTTTTAGAAGACAACGTGCTCAGGAGGAGAGGGGTCATGATTTCATTCCTTTTCCAAAGACTTTTCTCAGAGAAGATGAACTCCAGAGACTCTGTCTTAAATGAGAATCTATTTCACAAGCTCCCTAGGCAAGGGGCACTCTGAGGAGAACCCACGGAGAAAACCACCTCATATAGCATCGAGGCCTGGGCTGAACACTGCCGTGTGCATTACCTCTGCAAGCCCTTCTCTTCTGAGGAAGGAAGGGCAACTGTTTTATTGGGGACAAAGACCCATATTTTAATTCATTCGTTTATTGCAAAGCAAGCATACAGTGTGAGTTCAGAGCCTGGAAAATCCCAGCCTCCAAGGCTCTCTCTGCTCCTTCACAGCCCCCTCCCCTTCTCCATGCTAGGCGCAGTTTCCATGGCAACAGCCTAAAAGGGGGTGGGGCGCTTCTGATGCAGAAACCCCATAAAGGCTTCAGAGGGGAAATACAGCTACTGACGTCAAATCGTCAAACCGACCAGGATGGGGTATGGAGAAGACTCTTAAAGCTGCAGACATCTCACCAGCAGTTCAAGCACATTTAAAAGAAAAAAAATTTATTGTGGTAAATATACATACAAAATTTATTGTTTTAACCATTTTTATGTATATGGACTTGTACGATTGAGTATACATTCACATTGTTGTGAAACCATCACCACCATCCATCTCCAGGACTTTTCCATCTTCCCAAACAGAAATTCTGTACTCATTCCATATTAACTCCCTACTCGCCCCTTCCCCAGCCCCTGGGGACAACCACTGTTCTGTCCCTATAACTTTCACTCATCTAGGTACATCATATAAATGGAATTACATGATGTTTGCCCTTCTGTGACTGGCTTATTTCACTTAGCATAAGTCTTCAGTGTTTGTAGCATGCCTCAGGATTCCCTCCCGTTTTAAGGCTGAATGATATTCCATCATATGGACACACTGTATGTCACTTATCCATTTATCCTCAATAAATACAGGGGTTGCTTCCATGTCTTGGCTATTGTGAATAATCCTGCTGTGAACATGGGTGTACAAATACCTCTTTGAGACCCTGCTTTCAATTCTTTGGGCATATATCCTGAACGGGCATTGCTGGATCATACGGTAATTCTATGCTTAATTTTTTCGAGGAACCTCCACACTGTTTTCTACAGCAGCTGCGCCATTTTACATTCCCGCCAGTAATCGTGCATCTTTTATGCCCTGCGAATTGCTTCCTAAGTCTTTGCAGATGGGCAAAAGGATGGCTCTGGGGTTTCTGCAGACTTTCAGTTTTTAGTCGGGCAGCAGCTGCAGGTGCCAGTGGCATAAATATCGTCTGTCTCCCACCATCCATTCTTCATTTGTTTAATCATTTGTTTATACGCTCATCTCCTCACGTTCTTACTGAGTGTCTACAATCTGCTAGGCACTGGAAGTAAAACGATGAGAAAAAAAGGACCCAGTCTCCATGTTCACGGAACTTAGAACACACTAATTCAGTCATTTATTCCATAAGTTCCTCCCAAGGGTCCACTCTGTGCCTGGCGCTGTGCTGAGGGCCGGAGGATTGGGTGGTAAGCAAACCACACCATCTCTCAAGGTGATTACAGGCGTGTTGTGGGTTAGACATTAATTACACAAACCACGTCCCAACAGCAGCAAACATTGCATCTCCTTAGTGATGCCACACCCTGGGGAAATGGTGCAAAAGAATAACCAAGCACCAGTTCCTGGTTTCATGGAGCTTACCTTCAGTAAGGGGGGGACTTAAAATAGAGAAACAATTCTGTCAGGATGCATCTGGTTCCAAGAGACAAGAAATGCAATTCAGTTTGGCTTAAACAGTGAAAGAAATGTATCAGATGTACAGACTGAAAATGCCAGCAAGAGAGCAGGCTTTGTGCAGTTTTGCATTGATGGTCACTATTTTTTTAAAAATTTTTATTGGTGTATAGTTGATTTACAATGTTGTGTTAGTTCCTGCTGTACAGCAAAGTGAGTCAGTTATACATATACATATATCCACTCTTTTTTAGATGCTTTTCCCATATAGCTCACTACAGAGTATTGAGTAGGGTTACCTGTGCTATACCCTTATTATATATTAATATAATATATATATTATATATATATATAATAAGGGATATTATATATCCCTTATTAGTTGTTTATTTTATATATAGTAGTGTGTATACATCAATCCCAATCTCCCAATTGATGGTCACTGTTTATTAAGGTTTATAATGACCATGTTTTCTAGCTTTTAAATTTGATCCTTTACCACTATTTACAGTAGCCAAGACATGGAAGCAACCTAAATGTCCATCAACAGATGAATGGATAAAGAAGATGTGGTTTATATATACAATGGAATATTACTCAGCCATAAAAAAGAATGAAACAATATCATTTGCAGCAACATGGATGGACCTAGAGATTATCATACCAAGTGAAGTAAGTCAGAAAGAGAAAGACAAATACCCATACGGTATCACTTATATGTGGAATCTAAAATATGACACAGATGAACCTATGCATGAAACAGAAACAGAATCATGGACACAGAGAACAGACTGGTGGTTGCCAAGGGGAAGGGGGGGAGGGGAGGGAAGGACTGGGAGTTTGGGATTAGCAGATGCAAACTATTATATATAGGATGGATAGACAACAAGGTCTTACTGTATAGCACAGGGAACTATATTCAATATCCTGTGATAAACTGTAATGGAAAAGAATAAAAAACTTTATATTTAGCTAATAGGCATATCTAATATTTTAATTTTTCTAAGACTTTCCATTAATAATGAAAGAGGGGAATCCCAGTACACACTACATTTAAAAATAAGCTAACTCTATATTGGTGAAAAACAGGTTATTAAAAATAATAGGTACTACTTCAATAAAAAGCAACTTCCTTAAAGTTTTTTTAAAAAAATAATAAATTTGATGCTTTGACATCTTGAGACCCTGCTGATCCTGGAGAAACTGCCCCTCCCAGGGCTGGTCAATGGCTTGAGATAGGAAATAACTGACATGGGAGTGTGGTCTTCACATGTAAACTAAATCATCCTGAGCACCTCCAAGCACCTCCTCTATGGGGCTCTTACACTCTGGACCACTCTCCACTTGCCTAATCCCTCAGGACAGGTATCAGACAACCAGAGACGGCGTCTGTCTCTAGATCCCACTGAAATTATTCACACTGGCCTATTCCAAGCCTTCTTTCCCTGCCTCACCCATTCCTTCCCCAGGGAAAGCACCATAAAGGCTCTTGCCCACATCTGTGCACCCTCTTCACCTCCTGATTGAACATGGTGCTTCCCCATGTGGCCCTGCATGGTGTGGCACGCCCATTTCTCTTGAGATCTGTGAACTATAAACTGTCTTTTCAACGATATGTGTCTCCTGATCTGTTGACACTCCCATTTCTGAATAATAATAAAACCTATATTTTAAAAACAGAGTTCTGCTCTGGTCTCTTTCCCCTGGGACCCCAGTCCTGTCTTCTTCCCAGCTTTGTCTTCTCAGGACTGTAGTCCTTCTTGAAAAGGGAACTTAGGGGAAAAAAAGGGAACTTGGGGTTCAGAGAGGGAGAGATGTTTGGGCATTGCTCCCAGACCCGTCTGCTGGGACTTTGTTATTCTTCCCTTCTTCCAGCCACAGAGTGGTTATCCTTGGCTTCCCCTCCTTCTAAAACACGTCTGCTCATCCAAATAATTTTAAATATAATCCTGGTCTCAAGGAAGGGACCAGCCCATTCCCTGACTCTCGGCTTTCCACAGCATCAGCCTGGAACGTCGCTATACCTCAGCTCCCCATCTATTCAACCTTCTCATGTTTCTTAGCTGAATTCAAAAGAACTTGTTCCTTATCACCTCACACTGATCAGAATGGCCATCTCCAAAAAGTCTACAAATAATAAATGCTGGAGAGGGTGTGGAGAAAAAGGACCCTCCTACACTGTTGGTGGGGATGTAAATTGGTGCAGCCACTATGGAGAACAGTGTGGAGGTTCCTTAAAAAACTAAAAATAGAGCTACCATTTGATCCAGCAATCCCACTCCTGGGTGTATATCCAGAGAAAACCATAATCCGAAAGGATACATGCACCCCAATGTTCACAGCAGCACTGTTTACAATAGCCAGGACGTGGAAGCAACCTAAATGTCCATTGAGAGATGAATGGATAAAGAAGATGTGATACATATATACAATGGAATACTACTCAGCCATAAAAAAGAATGAAATAGTGCCATTTGCAGCAACATGGATGGACCTAGAAATGCTCATACTAAGTGAAGTAAACCATACAGAGAAAGACAAATATCATATGATATCACTTATATGTGTAATCTAAAATATGACAGATGAACATATTTACAAAACAGAAACAGACTCACAGACATAGAAAACAAACTTATGGTTACCAAAGGGAAAAGGTGGGGGGGGGAGGGATAAATTAGGAGTTTGGGACTAGCAGATACACACTACTGTACTATATATAAAATAGGTAAACAACAAGGTCCTACTGTATAGCACAGGGAATTATATTCACTATCTTGTAATAAACCATAACAGAAAGGAATTTGAAAAAGAATAGATACATGTATATGTATAACTGAATCACTTTGCTGCACATCTGAAACTAGCACAACATTGTAAGTCAACTGTACTTCAATTTTTTTAAAATTTATTTGTTTATTTATTTTTGGCTGCGTTTGGTCTTCGTTGCTGCACGTGGGCTTTCTCTAGTTGCGGTGAGCGGGGGCTACTCTTCATTGCGGTGCACGGGCTTCTCATTGCGGTGGCTTCTCTTGTTGCGGAGCACGGGCTCTAGGCACGTGTGCTTCAGTAGTTGTGGCGCACGGGCTTAGTTGCTCCGTGGCATGTGGGATCTTCCTGGATCAGGGCTCGAACCTGTGTCCCCTGCCTTGGCAGGCGGATTCTTAACCATTGCGCCACCAGGGAAGTCCCTTCAATTTGAAAAAAACCCCTTCAGGTCCCATATTTGAAAAAAAATCTCAATGAACAGACACATCCTTGATGTTTCACTCCCTTGAACCTACTTCCTCACTCCTTTTAGATCTTCAGTGCCTCTCTCACTTTTGGCCCCACAGAAAAAGGCATACTGTGCCTTGTGCCTTCTCTTGTTTCCAAACGTACGTTGGGCCTCTTCTCGAGTGTACATTTTCAGTTTACACTTTCGGAGTCCGTTGATTTGCCCTCTCTGCCGTGCGGAGAGCACAGCAGTTCCTGGAACTGGTGTGTGTGTGTGTGCCTGTGTGTGTGTGTCGGGAACTCTGAGTGCCGGGGCCCAGGAGAAAGCCTCTCATTCTGATGCATTCGAGGTGTCGGGTGTGGGGTTTCCAGCCTCTGGTCCTCCCAGCCCTCTCCTTCCTTCCCGCGCTGAACTTCTTACAAACAGCCAAGTCTTGTTTTTAAGGTTTGAGTCTGTCACCTCCTCCGCAACAGATTCCCGCTGAACGGAATTCCCCAAATGTGTCCAACGTGTAACTGGAAAGTATTTAGAAGACTTTGAATGCTGTGCTTTGTAACCTGATGTACATGCATGTGTACGTTCTGAGTCCTCGGCTACACTCACTCTGGCCGCTGCCTGATCCCTCGTTTCCCCGTAATGTAGTTTTCGCCACATTGCTCCAAGAAGTTGCTCTGTCAATGCGCCAGTGACCTCCTTGCTCCTACTACATCCGAGGCCTGCTTCCCTGTCCTGCTCTCAGATCTGAGCTGCTTACTCCTTCCTTCTGTTACCCTTGGGGGGCACTAAACTCCCTCTGGCCTTTGTCTTACTTCCCCCGGTGCTCCTAGGTGTTCGGCTCCTCTACTCCACCCCTAAGTATCAGAGGGCTCCAGGGCTGGGTCCACGCCCACCTTCCCCATCTGCATTAGTCCCCTACGGCTGCATAGCAAGTTACCCCAAGACGTAAAGCAGCAAGCATTTATTATGTCACCCAGTGCCAGAGTGGTTCTGGCTCAGAGTCTCTCGTGAGGTTGCTGTTAAGACGTTGAGCGTGGTTGTGGTCATTTGATGGCTTGACTGGGACTGGACAATCCACTTTCAAGGTGCTTTACGCATACTCCTGGCAGGAGGTGTCAGTTCCTCACCACGTGGGGCTCTCCAGAGGGCTCCTTGAGTGCCCGTGTGACAGGGCGATGGGTTTCCCCCAGAGCCAAGACAGAGCAAGAAGGCAGCGAGATGCCTTTTACACCCCGGCATCGGAAACCACACGTTGGCACTTCTGTAATCTGCTGCTGGCTGCACAGGTCAGCCCCAAGCATCCTGGGGGTGGGGACCACACAGGGGAGTGAGTGCTGAGAGGCTGGGGACCACCTCAGGGGTTGGCTTCCACACCCCCTCTACTCTCTCATCCAGAGCTGCCTTTACAAAAACCGCCTCCAAGCTAATTTGTATCTCCAGCCTTGATTTTGCATCTGGACTCCTGCCTCCTGGACACTGCTCCAGGAATGTCAAATTGATGTCTTAAGCTAACATGTCCCAGGACAAATCTTCAATCTCCCTTATAATCTACTCCTCACCCCCAGTCTTCCCAGTCTCTATGAAAGGCATCACTCTCCACCCCAAAGCCCAAACTCAAAACAGAAAAACACAAAATAGAAGCTGTTCCTTTTTTTTTTTTTTTAATATTCTTTCCCACTATGGTTTATCATGTGATATTGAATATAGTTTCCTGTGCTATACAGTAAGACCTTGCTGTTTATCCATTCTCCATATATAATCGTTTGCATCTGCTAACCCCAAACTCCCAATCCTTCCCTCCCCCTTGGCAACCACAAGTCTGTCCTCTATGTCTGTGAGTCTGTTTCTGTTTCATAGATAAGCTCATTTGTGTCGTATTTTAGATTCCACATATAAGTGATATCATATGATGTTTGTCTTTCTCTGTCTGGCTTACTTCACTTAGTATGATCATCTCTAGGTCCATCCATGTTGCTTTAAATGGCATTATTTCCTTCTTTTTTATGGCTGAGTAGTATTCCATTGTATATATGTATTTCAATATGACATCTTCTTTATCCATTCATCTGTCGATGGACATTTAGGTTGCTTCCATGTCTTGGTTATTGTAAATAGTGCTGTTATGAACATAGGGGTGCATGTGTCTTTTTGAATTATGGTTTTCTCAGGATATATCCCCAGGAGTGGGGTTGCTGGATCATATGGCAGCTCTATGTTTAGTTTTCTGAGGAACCTCCGTACTGTTCTCCATAGTGGCTGCACCAACTTACATTCCCACCAACAGTGTAGGAGGCGTCCCTTTGCTGTACAGCAGAGATTGGCACGTTGTAAACCAACTGTACTTCAATTAAAAAAAAGAAATAGAAGCCATTCCTTATTCTTCTCCTTCTGTCCACACCACATATCCCCGCCAACACAAACCCTGCCGCAGCTCAACCTTCAAGACACAACAGGATTCATTCTGTTTGCATCCACCTCCAGCTGGGAGCCACCATTTCTCCCTGGATAACCGTGACATCCTGATGGCTCTGGTCCTTCCAGCTCCAGGGTAGTCTATCCTCCGTGAAGCAAGCCCCAGACCTTCTGCAGACAAGTCACGTCATGTCACCCCTCCCAACTCAGCCTCGGTCAGTGGGCCCACAACACACATAGACTGAGAAGTGCCCGCAAGGTCACTGGCATCCTGGCCCCCAACAGCTGCTCATGGCACAGCCCTCATTCCTTGGTCACCACACCCTCACCACCCTGCCTTCCTGCTGTCCCTGAAAACTTCCTCTGCCCCCTGACCTACACTTTTGCATTTCCTCTCATAATAATTCCCTTTCCTCATAATTCCCATGGCTGGTTCCTCCTCAATCTTCACATCTCAGCTCAAAGGTCACATTCTCAAAGGCAGAGCTGGGACCAGGATGAGGTGAGCTTGAAGGAGGCACCAAAAACCTCAACACCAAGATAAATAAAGATCAACATGAATGCCAACAAAAGGAAGGAAAATATATCAAAAATTTAAAGTCCAGTGTGTGCTGAGCCATATTGAAGCTTGAAGCAAAAGAAAATGGAAGCCCCTATATATGTGTTTTAGTGTAATTTTTTAAGGATTAATTTTTCCAGAATATTGAAAAGTAGGCATGTTAAAATTGAAAAGTAGGCACGTTAAAACTCACAACATGGTGCAGTGGTTAAGAATCAGCCTGCCAATGCAGGGGACACGGGTTCGAGCCCTGGTCCAGGAAGATCCCACATGCTGCGGAGCAACTAAGCCCGTGAGCCACAACTACTGAGCCTGCGCTCTAGAGCCCGCGAGCCACAACTACTGAGCCCATGCGCCGCAACTACTGAAGCCCACGTGCCTAGAGCCAGTGCTCTGCAAGAAGAGAAGCCACTGCAATGAGGAGCCCGCACACCACAATGAAGAGTAGCCCCCGCCCGCTGCAACTAGAGAAAGCCTGCCCGCAGCAATGAAGACCCAATGCAGCCAAAAATAAAATAAATAAATTAATTAAAAAAAAAAAAAAACTCACAACATTATCTTATGTTTAAATACTTTAATTATACAAAAGAGAAAAAACTCCAGCATTTATTATAATTCTACTTTCCTGGCTTTAACAGAAGCAAACTGATCAATAATATTTTCTTTTTTTTAAAGGATGGTCTTTTATTATTATTATTATTATTATTATTATTATTATTTTGGCCACACCGTGTGGCATGAGGGATCTTAGTTCCCTGACCAGGGATCAAACCCATGCCCCCTGCTTTGGAAGTGCGGAGTCTTAACCACTGGACCTCCAGGGAAGTCCCCAATAATATTTTCAAAATCTATTTCTGGAAAACAGTTTACCTTTAAAAAATATATAAAGGCATGGATAGAACAGTGTACGTTTCCTTTTGCCTCAGACTCCGATACGGCATGGCACAAAATATGGTCAGATTGTTTCTGTATTTAAAATTTTATTATTTCATTCATCATGGATTTTTTTGCATTAATGTTTTTTCAAATATTTCAAATATTTTTTTTCCAAATTTTCAAAAATTTTTTCAAATGTTAAAATACTACTTATCTTGAAGACTATGTGTTTTGTGCTGTTACGTATTGAGTTTGCTGTGTGCCCATCATTCTTTCCTTCACTCAATCCTCACATCAACCCCGAGAGTTGTGATGTGATGGATTTCCCCCACCCCAGGAGGGGGGGCGGAGGGGGTGTTTAACTCTGCAATTAGAATGAGAGCTGACCACCCATTCTCCGCTGTGCCTCAGGGGTCTCATCTGTAAAGTGGGGAGTTAATATCACCCACCTTTGGGATATGTCGTGGGAATTCAACAGGAAGCACTTAGCATGGTGCCTGGCACATGATAAGCATAAGAAATGCTCGTTACTGTATAAGGATAGTGACCATGGTGTAACCGCAGCCGTTGGCTCCATCCAAATCTAAAAATGCTGATTCTAAAGATACAAGGATTCTTCTTCTCTGTGAATAGCTCCGCCATCCAAAATATGTCCACTTCTGCCTCTCCCTTGGCCGTCATGCTGATCGAGGCCCCCTGTCCTGTGCATGGCCCAGTCCCTGGCCTGGTGAAGTCACTGAGTAAACATTTGTTCTACTTTTGTGCGACTGTTTGATCTCTTTCTCCCTCTCCCAGTGGCCTCTGAGTCTAGGAGGCAGCGGTCACGTCCCCTTCTGGGCCCCGGAGAAAGCCTGGCTGAGGGTAAGTGTTCCAAATTGACGACACCAACGATATTAATAATTTTAGTAGCTAAAGGATAAATCCCAAAGCTCTTATCATCTACTAGGCTCTTCTTGATCCAACCCTTGGCCCCCACCACCTAATAGCTCTTCAGCCACTCTGCTCTCCTGGTCCTGCCTTGAATGCACGCAACGGGCCTTTGCACGTGCCGTGCCCGCTCACTGGAATGTTCCTTTCCCGTGACTAGCTCCCTGCCTTTATCCATCTCTGTCCTCAGTCATCACAACCACTCAACACTTTCACCCCGCTCTCTTTCTCCCCTACTAACTCTCCACCCCCCCGAACCCCCGAGTTCTTTATCACAGCACACAAATCGTGTTTCGTTGATGGGTCTGTGTGCTCCTTTGGATTGTTAAGTGCTGGGAGGATTTTCCAGGCAGGTTGTAACACATCGTTGTTCCCAAGGGTTTCTCAACTTTCCCTCTGCTGACATTAGGGGCTGGATAATTCTGTGTGTGTGTGTGTGTGTGCACGTGTGGCTGTCCTGTGCATTGTAGTATGCTTATTTAGCAGCATCCCAGGCTTCTATGCACTAGATGCTAATAGCACCCACCCTCCTTAAGTTGTGGTAACCAAAATATGTCCAAAGGCCCCTGTGGGAAGCAAAATCTCCCCCTGCCCCCCGTTGAAAACCACTGCTGGATCCCCATCTCCTGGAAGAGGGTCTGCCACGGCTGTTGGGGTAAAATGCATAGTTTGTAAATGAATGGATGGATGGATGGATGAACGAATGAATGAATGATTAAAGTAGATAATGTGTCACGGGCTTGCAGTTGACTTGGGACATCTAACACTCCACAAACGTCCAAGAGTGCCATTCAGTTGCGGGGAAAGAACACATCCGGGCCTCTGGGGGACGTCCCTCAGGCCTGAGCCCTCCCCACACCGGTTGGTTTTGTTGTCCACTGTTGCAGGCTGTTCTCACCTGGTGTGCAGGACAAAGGCCAGCTCAGCCTGTTGCCATGGGAACCGCACTGGGCAGGGGAGGGGAGGGGCTGCAGAATTGCCGGTACAGAGAGAGAGAGAGAGAGAGAGAGAGAGAGAGAGAGCCTCGGGGCGTGGAAATGTTTGGTCTCTCCAGGGAAGGGTGTGTGGGTTCAAGAACATCTTAGCGCCCTTGCCATGCAACACGAGCGTGTGGAAAGAACAAAATACGTTTGACACCTACATGCACACCCACTCTCCCTGTGCCGTGAGACACGTTTCCTCCTTACAAGGCCATCTGCGTTTGATTCTGGGGGGACTTATGCTGCCTAGTACTCCTTGCTAAATGGATTTTGGTGAGTGTTATTCAAAGCATGAATATCTAATGGAGAAAGGAACTAATGTCATCTCCTGGTATGATGATGAAAATAAAACAGGGTGTGATAGTTAAGGACTGACTTGTGAGCACAACTGTACACTGAGGTCTCCCAGTGAAACGTGGAACCTGGAGGGGGGCGGGGCTTGGGGACCCCAACACACAGGGCACTGAGAATTCTTCAAAGATGCAAATTGTATATAGGAAAGGGCTTTCTTCTTTGGACTGCAAGCCCCCACATCACTTATTTTATTTTATTTTTCACTGAAAGCTTTTATACTTGCAGTTGTGGTTTCTTACAATGTAAGGGTACAGATTGTACATCACTTATTTTAATTAATTGCCTCGTTAACATCTCCGCGATGACCACAAGGTAGGCATGCGTGCTCTGGTGAGTTCCAGAAGCGGAATTGCTCGGTCAAAGGGCGAACATGTTTTATGGGCAGAAGATCTTAATAGACATTTCTCCAAAGAAGACATACAGATGGCCAGTAGGCCCGTGAAAAGGTGCTCAACATCACTAATTATTAGAGAAATGCAAATCAAAACTACAATGAGGTACCACCTCACACCAGTCAGAATGGCCACCATTAAAAAATCTACAAACAATAAGTGCTGGAGAGGGTGTGGAGAAAAGGGAACCTTCCTACACTGTCGGTGGGAATGTAAATTGGTGCAGCCACTCTGGAGAACAGTATGGAGGTTCCTCAGAAAGCTAAAAATAGAATTACCATATGATCCAGCAATCCCACTGCTGGGAATATACCCAGACAATACTATAATTCAAAAAGATACATGCACCCCTATGTTCATAGCAGCACTAGTCACAATAGCCAAGATATGGAAACAACCTAAATGTCCATCGACAGATAAATGGATAAAGAAGATGTGGTACATATATACAATGGAATATTACTCAGCCATAAAATAGAATGAAATAATGCCATTTGCAGCAACATGGATGCAACTAGAGATTATCAGCGTAAGTGAAGTAAGTCAGATAGAGAAAGACAAGTACCATATGATATCACATACGTGGAATCTAAAATATGGCACAAATGAACCTATCTATGAAACAGAAACAGACTCACAGACATAGAGATCAGACTTGTGGTTGCCAAGGGGGAGGAGGGAAGGATTACGAGTTTGGGGTTGGTAGATACAAACTATTATCTATAGGATGGATAAACAACAAGGTCCTATTGTATACAAGGAACTATATTCAATATCCTGAGATAAATCATAACGGAAAAGAATATTAAAAAGAGAATGTCTATGTGTGTAAAACTGAGTCACTTTGCTGTACAGCAGAGATTGGCACAACCTTGTAAATCAACTCTACTTCAATAAAAAAAATTCTTAAAAAAGGGGTGAGGGACTTCCCTGGTGCCGCAGTGGTTAAGAATCGCCTGCCAATGCAGGGGACACGGGTTCGAGCTCTGGTGTGGGAAGATCTCACATGCCGCAGAGCAGCTAAGCCCGTGAGCCACAACTACTGAGCCCGCATGCCACAACTACTGAAGCCTGCGCGCCTAGAGCCCGTGCTCCACAACAAGAGAAGCCACCGCAATGAGAAGCCCACACACTGCAACGAAGAGTAGCCCCCACTCACCGCAACTAGAGAAAGCCCATGTGCAGCAACGAAGAGCCAACACAGCCAAAAATAAGTAAATTAATTAGTTAATTTAAAAAAAGAAAAGGGTGGGGGCGAACCTATTTTAGACTTTGACACATTGCCAAAAACGCTTGCCAGGGCAGATGTGTCCACCGCCCGCACGTAGAAAGGAGCCTGCTTCCCCAGCCCAGTGTCAACCTCACACTCCCAACTTTCATCTTTGCCCACCTGGTGTGGTAGAACCGTCTCAGTTTGTCCATGGCCTCCAATTTTTGGATCACAAGTCAGGTGAGATTTTCACTAACTAACGTAGGTCCAACGTTGCAATTTTTTGCTTTGTGAACACCCTTTCAGATCCTTTGTCCTGTTTTTCTACTTTCATGTTCAACTCTTACTCACCGAAACAGAATTTATATAGGAGTGATATACATTCCCTGGACTACCACGTCTGCAGCAGTGAATTTAACCTGTTGATTTCTCCCCCCAATCTTTGTTAACTGTGGCGTTCCTTTGTACATAGTCATACACACTATTTAAAAATTTTTTTAAATTGTGCCAAAATACACATAACATAAAATTTACCATCTTAACCAGTTTTAAGCACACAGTTCAGTGGCATTAAGTTCATTCACATTGCTGTGCTACCATCACCACCATCCATCTCCAGAACTCTCTTCATGTTGCAAAACTGAAACTCTGTCCCCATTAAACACTAACTCCCCATTCTTTCCTTCCTCAACCCCTTGGAATCACCATCCTATTTTCTGTCTTTATGAATTTGATTATTCTAGGTACCTCATATAATTGGAATCATACAGGATTTGTCTTTTTTCAGCTGGCTTATTTCACTGAGCATAATGTCCTCAAGGTTCGTCCATGTTGCAGCCTGTGTCAGAATTTCTTTCCTTTTTAAGGCTGAATAATATTCCACCATACGGATGGACCACATTTTGTTCATCTATTCATCCACTGATGGACACTTGGGTTGCTTCTACCTTTTGGCTACTGTGAATAATGCTGCTATGAACACGGGTGTACAAATATCTCTTTAAGACCCTGCTTTCAATTCTTTTGGGTGTATACCCAGCGGTGGAATTCTGGGATCATATGGTTATTCTGTCTGTAATTTTTTTTGAGGAATCTCCGTACTGTTTTCCATAGTGGCTGCACAGTTTTACATCTCCACCAACAGTGTGCAAGGGTTCCAATCTCTCCACTTCCTCTCCAATACTTGTCATGGTCGCTCAGTATCCGCGATGCATTGGTTCCAGGACCTCCGCAGATACCAAACTCCGAGGATGCTAAAGTCCCTTACATTCGGCCCTCTGGTATCCATGGATTTAACCAACCGGGGATTGAATCCATCTGTGGTTGGTTAAATCTGCAGATGCCGAACCTGCGGATACAGAGGGCCAGCTGTGTTTTCTGTATTTTTTAAAGAAATATATAGTAGTGTGTATATGTCAGTCCCAATCTCCCAATTTATCCCTTCTCCCCCTTATGCCCTGGTAACCATAAGTTTGTTTTCTACATCTGTGACTACTTCTGTTTTGTAAATAAGTTCATTTGTACCCTTTTCTTAAGATTCCATATATAAGTGATATCGTATGATACTTGTCTTTCTGCGTCTGACTTACTTCACCCAGTATGACAATCTCTAGGTCTATTGATGTTGCTGCAAATGGCATTATTTTGTTCTTTTTATGGCTGAGTAGCACAGGGAACGCTACACAATACTCTGTAATGGCCTATATGGGAAAAGAATCTAAAAAAAAAAAAAGAGTGGATATATGTATAACTGTTTCACTTTGCTGCACACCTGAAATGAATACAACATTGTAAATCAACTATACTCCAATAAAAATTTAAAAAAAGAGAAAGAGTTACCCTCTTAATGGGTATGAGGTGGCATCTCATTGTTTTTATGAGGTCGGATTTACGTATCTCTCTTCTTTCATGCTTGTGTGCTTTTGTGACCGGTTAACAAGTCCTCCCCTGTCCATGATGATAAGAACATTTACACAGTCTCCCGTGGAGCTGAAAAGAGGAGACCATTGGTGTACACTATGCCCACATAGAGAAAACTCTGTTCTTCCACATGGTCCTGGCTGCAGTTGCTCATAGAGGAATCTGAGCCAGAATTAAACTGAAAAGACGGTTCATACGGGAGAGACGTTTCTCCCGGAAACCCAGGGCCCTTTGGACGGAGCTCTGAGAATGTCAGCATTCAGCCTGAGTGCCAGTTAAATCAACCCACCTCAGAACTTTCCCTGATTAATGAGCTAAATGCCAGACTGGAGTCCAAGCTCTGTATATATTGCCTTCTAACTCAGGAAGGGAACGGCTTTCTCGGAAACAGTAAAACGTAGCCAGTATTCTGGAGACATTCATTCCCAAACCATAAACATATTTAAGACTAGTTGTCTGTTCTGTAGATTACATCCCTGGAGCCAGTTACAAATGAGTTTCTCTCTACTTTCCTGGAGTTAAAAAAATCTTGATTCTAATCTGATGGTTTCAATTCCTGTGCCCAGTGACTTTACTGGGACCTTGCAGGCATTGAGCATTTATGGCCCACTTCCAAAATTCGGTATTACGTTGAATTAACGTAAAAGATCAACGAGAATAATTATAATGACTGGGATATAGATGTATACTACTTGCATATAATAAATGAGAAAATTCTTTACGATTTTGTAAACTTGCTTTTTGTGTATGTATTTGTAAATTCATCCACAGAAACATAGTGAAATGAATTCCTGTTCTTTCTTTCGTTCTCATTTTCTTTCTTTCTTTCTTTTCTTCCTTTCTTCCTTTCTTCCTCCCTTCCTCCCTTCCTTCCTCCCTCCCTTCCTTCCTTCCTTCCTTTCTTTCTTTCTTTCTTTCATCTCTCTCTTTCTTTCCCTCCCTTCTTGTCTTCCTTCCTTTCTTTTATTTTTTTTAAACATCTTTATTGGAGTATAATTGCTTTACAATGGTGTGTTAGTTTCTGCTGTATAGCAAAGTGAATCAGCTCTACATATTCATATATCCCCACATCCCTTCCCTCTTGTGTCTCCCTCCCTCCTTCCTTATCCCACCCCTTTAGGTGGTCACAAAGCACAGAGCTGATCTCCCTATGCTATGTGGCTGCTTCCCACTAGCTATCTATTTTACATTTGGTAGTATATATAAGTCCATGTCACTCTCTCACTTCATCCCCCAGCTTACCCTTCCCCCTCCCCGTGTCCTCAAGTCCATTCTCTATGTCTGCATCTTTATTCCTGTCCTGCCCCTAGGTTCTTCAGAACCTTTTTTTTTTTTTCAAGATTCCATACATATGTGTTAGCATATGGTATTTGTTTTTCTCTGACTTACTTCACTCTGTATGACAGACTCTAGGTCCATCCACCTCACTACAAATAACTCAATTTCGTGTCTTTTTATGGCTGAGTAATATTCCATTGTATATATGTGCCACATCTTCTTTATCCATTCATCTGTCGATGGACACTTAGGTTGCTTCCATGACCTGGCTATTGTAAATAGAGCTGCAACGAACATTGTGGTACATGTGTCTTTTTGAATTATGGTTTTCTCAGGGTATATGCCCAGTGGTGGGATTGCTGGGTCATATGGTAGTTCTATTTTTAGTTTTTTAAGGAACCTCCATATTTCCTTTCTTTCTTTCTCTCTCTCTCTCTCTCTCTCTCTCCTCCTCCTCCTCCTCCTCCTTCGTGTAAAGGCATGCCCATTAGTGGAACAGCAGAGGACGCCTTCTAGATCATGGGAGCTCACTCCCAGAGGTAGCAGGAGCAGCAGTGAATTTCTGAGTCCGGGAGCGGCGGCATCTGTGTCCTCCCTGGGCCAGTCCTGCGGCCAGTCGTCTGAAGATGAGCCTGGCTCCAGAAACTCACCTAGGAATCTAAAGCGTCCCTGGCTTCTCTAAGATCTACCCGCTATCCCCTCAGCATCTCTCTGAACAGCTGGAATCCATCATAGTGGTTTCTATTGCTCACTGCCAAGAATGCTGGCTGTCAAACACCGGCATCTCTTTGATCTGCTGTCCCAAGTTCCTGGGAGGCTCGCCCGGATCTTGGTCTCTGTGGGAAGTAGCAAAAATGCTGCTTCTCTGGGAGGGTGCAGCCTCGTGCCACGAGGCACAGCTTGGATTCCAAACCTCTCACTTGTCCCCTTGTGCAGTGAACAGCCTGCCCAGCCGTACGCTGAAGCCCTGTGGCCACACTTTCCAATCTTTAGCAAGGCAAGTAAAAGCTTCTGACTTCCCCTGTTGCAAACACCTAGCTTGCGTGTACTGAGCGCTTCCTGTATGCTAGCCATAAACTCGCACGTGAAATTTAGTCTCAGGTCCCTCTGGGAGTCAGGAGTTCCTGTTGCCTCTGTTTCTGTTATAACCCCTGTTCACATAGATCAATGATATTATCTATATTGATACTTACAGTGGCTCATTAATAAAACCCAAAGGGCTTTCCATGGCTTCAAGGGCCCTCTTGACCAGATGAGGAAACGGAGTCTCCAGCAATGACACAGGGAGGACATGATGGATGAACACTAAGCAAATCTGAGTCCAGCGTCCCCATATTTGACCAGACGCCAGATGACCTCCTGTCTTCCTCTCTGAGCCTCAGGGACCTCATCTGTCAACTGGGAGGGGAAGTCCCACTCACCTTTGTGGAGTGCTAAAGGGAGTGAATGGAAGGCATACAGCAGGTGCCTAGCATAGCACAGCCAGCCAATCGGGTTAAGTATTTTGTTACCATTATTACCATCACGGTCACCACCTTTGGTCCCTTCCCAACTGTGGTACAGACAGCTCTACACGATGCACTTGTCCCGTCCCATCCCAAATCCATCCCTGATGCCTCTCTCTGTGGCCATCTCCACGCCACTGTCTTTGTTTTTTGTTATTCTTTGGGTTTTTTTTTGAGTGCGCCCTGCAGCTTTCGGGATCTTCCCTGACCAGGGATCAAACCCAGGGCCCTGGAAGTGAGAGCGCTGAGTCCTAACCACTGGACCTCCAGGGAATTCCCTCCACACCGCCGTCTTGCTCTTGTCCTGTTCACTTCCAGGTGTCTGGCATCCAGTGCTGCGGCCACGCAGCACAGAACGGTCACCGAGTAAACGATCCGTCCTTCTGAAGTTCCTCTGTGCACTCATCCACGTGGTCCCCCTCCCTCCCAGTGGCCTCTGAGCCATGCGGACGCCTCCATCTCTGAGTCATGGATGGACACCATGGATGCAAATAACACTGTCTATATCAAAACATACAGTCCAAAGTGCTTTCCATCTCTTGACATACCCACACTCTTATATATAAAATAGATAACTAATAAAGACCTACTTATTAGGCACAGGGAACTCTACTCAGTACTCTGTAATGACCTATATGGGAAAAGAATCTGAAAAAGAATGGATATATGTATATGTATAACTGACTCACTTTGCTGTACAGCAGAAACTAACACAACAGTGTAAATCAACTATACTCCAATAAAAATTTTTTAAAAATAGAGAAATAAGTTGAGATGAAGGATAGGTTTACTTAATTTCTTTTTTTTTTTTAATTTTTATTTATTTATTTATGGCTGTGTTGGGTCTTCGTTTCTGTGCGAGGGCTTTCTCTAGTTGTGGCAAGCGGGGGCCACTCTTCATCGCGGTGCGCGGGCCTCTCACTATCGCGGCCTCTCTTGCTGCGGAGCACAGGCTCCAGACGCGCAGGCTCAGTAGTTGTGGCACACGGGCTTAGTGGCTCCGCAGCATGTGGGATCTTCCCAGACCAGGGCTCGAACCCGTGTCCCCTGCATTGGCAGGCAGACTCTCAACCACTGCGCCACCAGGGAAGCCCTACATAATTTCTTATAAAATTTCCAGTACCAATTAAATTGTAAGAACATACGTATTAAGTTAATGTAAGTGGAATCAAAGTTTTATGAATGGACTTTCAAGAAGAAAAAAAACAAAAAAACCCAAAGCGCTTTCCATCTCGACCTGAGCTTGCCCCACCCGTGTCTTCATCTCTCGTGCTCTGTCCTCTCACACGGCTCAGGGGCTCCCAGATTCCCCTGCAAAGTCCCTGTAAGGCCCGCCTCCAGGCCCCTGCTCTAGCTGCTCTGCCCTCATACTTTGTCCGCTCCCTCCGCTTATACGTCTGCAACATGCCCACCCCCTCCTGGGTCCTCTTGCTACAACAGCTGCCCCCAGTCACTCCCTCTCCAACCACCCCTTTACTTCTTCTTCATGCTCTCATCACAACGTGATCTTAAGTGCCCTACTCTTCACCGCTTGTAACCCAACTACAACAAAAGCTCCAAGAAAGATTTGTGGTTGTTGTTAATAGGCACTGAATGCGTTTTTTATTTTATTTTTATTTTTGTAAATTAAATTTTATTGGAGTAGAGTTGCTTTACAATGTTGTGTTAGTGTCAGGTGTACAGCAAAGTGAGTCACTTATACGTATACATATGTCCACTCTTTATTAGATTCTTTTCCCATATAGGTCATTACAGAGTATTGAGTAGAGTTCCCCGTGCCTAGTAAGTAGGTCCTTATTCATTATCTACTTTATGTACAGCAGTGTGTATCTGTCAATCCCAAGGAAGAGATTTTTGACTGTTTCTGTTGCATCCACACCCCTGGTCTGTTACCCAGCACAGAGCGAGCCCTCGGTACCTATTTGTCAGATGATTAAATGCATGTGTCGGATGAATGGGTGCCTCAGACATTAGGGTCTTGGGCAGACACCGCTTGTTTTTTCCTACCATTGCACCCCTGGCTTCAGGGAAAGCGGCCGCCACAGTGGGCTTCGACCAATATGTTGAATGTTGAAAAGCTAAGAACAATATCCCCGGCGCTTGCAGGAGGTTTGTGAGTCATATAAGGACTGCAGAGACCCAAAGAGCCAGCTTCCTTTTCTTCCGCCGTGACCCCCGTCTAATGATGCGGGTAAATGTACACAAAAGACGGGCCTGACCCGGCGGCGAAGGGGAGGAGGGGCTGCAGGTGTGAGTCCTCCCCTGCCCCGTACCCCGCCTCTCCCAACCGGGGCTTCGTCTTTGTCATCTGTTTTCCCTCAAGAGCTGTCACCTGATGTGTGGGGCAGAGGCAGGCTCAGGCCGTTGCCATGGAAACTGTAGCCTGATCCGGCGGTGGAAGAGAGGGGAGGGGGCCGGGGAGACGCAGCTGGAAATTTCCAGTTCTGAAGTTAGCCGGTGCGGGGATCCAAAAGCCCGGCTAGCACGAGGCAGGTGCTTCTTTTTTCTTTTTCTTTTCTTAAAATTTATATTGGAGTAGAGTTGATTTACATTGCTGTATTAGTGTCAGGTTACATCACAGAGGACTGAGCAGAGTTCCCTGTGCTAGACAGTAGGTCCTTGTTAGTTATCTGTTTTATATAGAGTAGTGTGCGTGTGTGTCATGCTTCTTCAAAGTCTGCTGTGGCAGTGATGGAACTCTGCTGTGGCAGTGATAGACTTGGGCCCCCTCCCCAAGTCTATCAGAACCAGGAGGATTTGCTCCTCGTTGCCCTGTGTTCTGAGCACCACCACACACGTGCAGCCCACCTTCCAAGAGGACTCCTGTCCTCGCATCCAAAATAACGCCAGCTAAAAGCGGCGAACAAAGAGAGAGGAGAGAAAACATTTTGGAGGATGTGAGGGCAGCAAAGAAGTGGAACAGGGAGGAAGAGAGACCGGGTGGGGGGGGTCTTACATCAATGAATCATTCAGCCGCGTGTGCCCATTTTCTCTTGCTTGCTTTCCAACTGCTCATTATACTCGACGGGGTCAACGGACCTCAGTCAATGCGCCCATTCTCCTGCTGGTGGACATTTAGGCTGTATTCGTTTTTTCTTTTTCCCCCTTGCTATGACAAGCACCGCTGGAGGTCTCCAGGGCCCACAGCAGTGCCTGGTACGTGGTCTCTGCTCCATAAACGTTTGTCAGATGAGCGAGTGTCACAGTGAACTGGTCTCCTTCCACACGTGTGAGAGTTCTAGGGCACAGACCTCAAAGTGGATTTTCTGAGTGGTAGGAGAACGCACAACACCAGCTCTTCTAGATATTGTCAAACTGCTCTCCAAGATGGCCTTGGACTTATGTAGAAAAAAATTTTTTTAATTGAAGTATAGTTGATTTACAGTGTTGCGTTAGTTTCTGCTGTACAGCAAAGGGATTCAGTTATACATATATATACATTACTTTTCATATTCTTTTCCATGATGGTTTATCCCAGGAAATTGACTATAGTTCCCTGGGCTATACAGTAGGACCTTATTGTTTATTCGTTCTATGTGTAATAGTTTGCACCTGCTAATCCCAGACTTTCCGACAATAGACACATTTTCCGCTGTCCATCATTCCCTGATGGAGTGTCTGGCACACCACAGGTATTCAAGAGATGTTTCTAGGAGGTGAATATGTGGGCAAGTGGGTTATATTGGCCCACATTTAGATAATGATGCGTATACAGGTATTTAATCCAGCTCTGGTTTACGTAACATGGAATGGTAACATTCAATAGCCTTCAAAACACAGTTTCTTCATCACGCAAAAAATTTGTCTTTGGGCTCTAAGATTCTGCTGCTATGGCACTTTTTACATGCCACACATACTATGACTTTTCCATCAGTCACTCCCCCAGCAAGACGGCCCTGAGCACCGTGTGGGTGTGTGTACTTTTGTGATTGTCTGCAGGGGGGAGATTCCCAGGGGTGGATTTGCTGGGTCAAAGGGCATGCACATACTAAACCTGGATGCCTTCTGCCAAAAGAACTTGCCAGAAAGTTTATAACAAATTGCATTCTCCCCACTAGCCTGGGAAGGCATCCATTTTTCATGCAATCACCAACTCTCCTTGTCTATATTTTCATCTTCATCCTCCTTACAAATGGAAAAAGGACTTGCCAGTTTGGTTTTCATGTCCTTTTTCGTTTTTTTTCTTGGAGTACAAAGATTGGAATGTCATTTTGTAATTTTTTTTTTTTAACATTTCAATTTTCTCCTTTAAAGCCTTTCTGTCCATTTTGAAGTCCTGTATTTTGAAGTTCATTTTCTCCCATGTTTTTAATTCATTTCTTGTAAATACAATTGGCATGTGAAAGATGTAATTTCTTTAATTCTCATTGGGTTGCAAGTAGTTTTACCCACTTGGTCACTTTATTTTGGCTTATATTATTTTAGATTTCTTCTGTACCTACTTTTTCAGCTCTTATGGAGTCAGATTAATTTATCTTTTTCTTTCTGTGGTTGTAAGCTCTAGCATCGTGTTTACCGAGCCTTTTCTCCACTCAAATTATAAAAAATATTTACTCAAGCTTTCTGCTGGTGAGCAGAAAATTGAAGGCCACCAGCTCTCTCCCTGCCCAAATGTTGCCCTCCTGCTTCCTACTCAGACAAATTCTAGGGTATTCAGCATCCAACCAACTGCCCCTCCATCCAAGAAAGTAAACTTAATGCTATGCCATCATGTTAGATGAATAAAGGCACCAGAATCCAATTTTTGAGCTGAACAGAATCCATTCATTTGTTCACTTGTTCATATTCTAAAAATGTTTGAAGGTCCTGCTAAGTGTCAGGCATTCTGGGCAGGGATTTTGACGTTCTTTCTTTATGATGTATTCCCTACGCCTCCCATGACCCCTGCCTGGCATGCGGTGGTCCTTCCATAAACTTTTGCTAAATGAACCTAAAAAAGTCTTGTTTGAAGGAACGAATGTCGCTGGCAGCTCGGCTCTCAGACCAAAGAGCGTGCCTTTCCCAGTGTTTGTTTGTTTTTTGTTTTTTCTCATCCCACCAGATCCCAGAACAGTTGATCCATATTTGTTGAATAAATGAATACATAAATGAGCAAAGAAGGAACGATAGCTGATGTCACTGGTGCTTAAACGACGTGTGTGATTTCTCACCAGGTCCACGGGCAGGCCCTCACAGGCAGATTGGTGATCTTTTTGCAAAGCTCCTATTCAAGGATGTATTTTAAGGGGCACAGAAGTCCTGCACAGGCCACTGCAGGAGGCCTGCGGGTTGAGCCTTCCCATCCCCCAAGCTGCCCCTTCCCTTCGAGAGCAATTACCTGTTGGAGAAGGAGGCAGGCTCAGGCTGTTGCCATGGAAACTGCAGCTGGAACAGGGGAAGGAGGGGACTGGGGACCGCACCACCACCGAGACTGGAATTTTCCAGGGTCTGATGTCAGAGTATGTGTGTGGTGGTGATGGTGGGGGTGTTCAAAATGCCAGGCGAGCGTACCTTAGGTGCATAATAAATGTTTGTCAAAAGAATGAATGATGTGCCCCTCCTGCCCCTACCTGAGTCCACAGATGTCTGGGTAATGTTGTCTCCCCTCTGCAGGGTAGAAATCTGTGTGTCTATGTGTGATTGCCCTGTGGTCTGTTCACTGAATGGTGATGGGAACTCAAAATGCTAACTCAAAGCTGTAAACCCTTGGGGACTTCCCTGGTGGTCCAGTGGTTAAGACTCTGCTCTCCCCAATGCAGGGGGCATGGGTTCGAGCCCTGGTCAGGGAAGTAGATCCCACAGGGTGCGGCCAAAAAAAAAAAAAAAAGCTGTAAACCCCCCCCAGGAAAGAAGGGCTTTGGAGCAGCTGTAGGATCAAACACATGTGGCTGGGTGGTGTGGCTGGCTGAAGGGTGGGCTGTAGGATTAGTGCAATTTGCTTTCACCTGCTGAGATGTATCAATATCTAGATGGATACACTACCTCATTCTTCAATCTGCTACATCGTATTCTGCTGTAGGGATGAACCACAATTTATTGATCCATACTCCTATTGGTAGACATTTAATTTTCACTACAAAGACTATAAATAGCCCCCTCCCTAGGACAGTGCTTGGTACACAAATGGCATTGAATAAATATTGCGATGGGTACTCTTGTACTTGAGGGGGGGACAGGGGCAAGCTCCCCCCCTCCCTGGAGCATCTATCCGGAAGCCGAATGGCTGGGCTATAGAGTGGCTTCCTCAACCTCAACACAGTTTACATTTTGGGCAAGTTACTCTTTTTTTGGGGGGGGTGGGAGGCTGTCCTGTGTATTGTAGGATGTTTAGCAGCATCCTTGGTCTCTATTCACTGTATACCATAGCACCCCTTCCCCCCGGTTGTGACAATCAAAAATGTCTCTAAGCCTTGCCGAATACCCCCTTGGGTGGAAGAAGCAAAAATCATCCCCCCCCATAGAACAAATGGCTACAGAAAAAGCGCTTTTCCAGACACTGACAAATCGCTGTTCTACCTCTTTTGTACTTTTTTCTGTCTGTTCTCCTACTTAACTGAAATTCTTTGTGGGAAGGGACCTTGCCTGGGTTTGTTCTGCTGGAGCAGACCCTGCTGGTGTATTCTTTTTCAGTTTTGATGAAGACCCAGTCCCCAGGTGGGGAATTGCTCCATCAGAGGGCGTTTAAACATTTTTTAAAAATTTATTTTATTGAAGGATAGTTGATTTACAATGTTAATTTCTGCTGTACAGCAAAGTGACTCAGTTATACATACATACATATATATATTCTTTTTCATATTCTTTTCCATTATGGTTTATCACAAGATATTGAATATAGGTCCCTGAGCTGTACAGTAGGACCTTGTTGTTTATCAATTCTACATATAGTAGTTTGCATCTGCTAATCCCAAACTCCCAATCCTTCCCTCCCCCTCCCCACTCCCCCTTGGCAACCACACGTCTGTTCTCTAAGTCTGTGAGTCTGTTTCTGTTTCATAGATAGGTTCATTTGTGTCATATTTTTAGATTCCACATATAAGTGATATCATATGGTATTTGTTTTTCTCTGACTTATTTCACTAAGCATAATATTCTCTAGGTCCATCCATGCTGCTGCAAATGGCATTATTTCATTCTTTATGGCTGAGTAATATTCCATTGTATATATGTACCATTTTTTAAAAAAACTTTATTTATTTATTTATTTATTTTTGGCTGCGTGGGGTCCTCGTTGCGGTGTGCGGGCTTCTCATTGTGGTGGCTTCTCTTGCTGCGGAGCACGAGCTCTAGGTACGTAGGCTTCAGTAGTTGTGGCTCACGGGCTTAGTTGCTCTGCGGCGTGTGGGATCTTCCTGGACCAGGGCTCGAACCCAGGTCCCCTGCATTGGCAGGAGGATTCTTAACCACTGCACCACCAGGGAAGTCCCACCACTTCTTAGTTATCCATTCCTCTGTTGATGGACATTTAGGTTGTTTCCACATCCTGGCTATTGTAAATAGTGCTGCAATGAACATTGGGGTGCATGCATCTTTTAGAATTACAGTTTTCTCTGGATATATGAAAGTGCATTCAAACTTATTGCTAAAATATGGATCAGAAATGTAGCACCAACCTACACTTTCACACCAGCCTGTGAATGCACCCGTTTCCCCATGCCATGCCCTTACCCTCCCCACATACTAATTTTTTTCCATCTGTTTCTGTCTGAATTGTGGAAAGTGACATGTTTTGATTTTTTGTCAGACTTTTAAGTGGAATATCTTTTCACAGCTCTTCATAATCTGAATTTTCTCTTGTACTAAGCAGCTTCTTCCTAACCTCTTTTTTTTTGCTCCGTGAGGCTTGTGGGATTTTAGTTCCCCAACCAGGGATCGAACCTGGGGCCTCAGCAGTGAGAGTACGGAGTCCTAACCATTGGACTGCCAGGGAATTCGACTCTTCCCAACCTCTTTTGGTCTTCATTTTTGTCTTCTGGACCTGTCTGTAGTCTTTGTATATTCATCGCATAATTTTTGACTATGTTGCATCTGTTTCTGGCAGCTTCTCTGTTCAATTTTTTTGTGTGTGTAGTATGTTCTCCCCAGTTACCTATATGTTTGTTCAATATATACAGAGTCATATTTACCCATCTCTTCTTTTATGTGTACTGGTTGTTGCCCTGTTCCTTAGGGAGCTGTTTCATACCACACGCTTATTAAAATATTCTCCCTGTTTGCCTTGTGGTGAGCAGACGGTTCCGGGCTCTGGTGGCTGCAGAAGAGTTTGGGGCTCAACACGAATAGAAAAGAGGATTCAGGTGGTTAATGGGTAGCTGTTGTACAGGGTGTGGACCGAAAGCAGCCGAAGACTGTGCCTTGGGGCAGTTGGAAAACAGCAAATGAGTCTACATGTTTACAGGTGGTGAGTCCTGATCCTGAGATGGGTCATGCTGAAATGTGTCTGGATGGGTAGGAACTGTCCAGCAGGATAAAACCCAAGTGTGTCCATACTCTAGGAGGAGAAGATGCAGTGCCCACCAGGAGGAAAGGTCAACCCAGAGAGAACTGGGCTGAGAGCGAGTGGAGAATGTCACCTCCCCGTCATCTCTGAGCAACTGTCTTGGGAAGGAAGGCGAGTTCAGACAGGATTTCGCTGCTCAAACAAGGGCCCAGGTACCAGTGCCACTGGGCCATTGCCATCACCGGTGAGGCGACCAAACACCCCGGTTTGCCTGGGGCCAACGGGTTCCCTGGGATCCAGCCAAGACTGAGGGCCCCGGCCAACCAGTAAGGTTGAGTACTTTTTAGTTTTTTTTAATGTTTTTTGTTTATTTATTTATTTATTGGCTATGCCGCGTGGCTTGTGGGATCATAGTTCCCCAACCAGGTGTCGACCGGGGCTCTCCACAGTGAAAGTGCAGAGTCTTAACCACTGGACCCCAGGGAAGTCCCCAAGCACTTTTTTTAAACTTAATTTTTAATTTTATTTTGGAGTATAGTTGATGTACAATGTTGTGTTAGTTTCAGGTGTACAGCAAAGTGATTCAGTTACATATATATATATTCTTTTTCAGATTCTTTTCCCATATAGGTCATCAGAGAGCACTGAGTAGAGCTCCCTGTGCTATCTATTTTCTATATAGTAGTGTGTGTATGTTCATCCCAAGCTCCTAATTTATCGCTCCCACCCCACCCACGTTTCCCCTTTGGTAACCCTAAGTTTGTTTTCAAAGTAAGGTCAAGCACTCTTAACCCCCAGAAACTTGTTAGAAATGCATAATAATGGGCACCCATCCAAGACTTACTCAATCAGCTCCCCCCAGGGATTTGAATGCACCTTGAAATTTGAGAAGCTCTGCTTTGGGTTAGGCAGAGCTGAGAAGGAGAGGAGGCTGGTGGGACCGAGCCTCACCGGGCAGCATCCTGCCTCACCCTCAGCTCTGTCCATCCCTGACCCCCCACCCTCACCACCCAGTAGGAGGACGGAGGGACCTGGGGCTGCCTCGGCCCTCTCCCGGCTGTACTAACCGTGCCTCTTCTTTCTACATTCTGATGCTTGGGCATCTTGGGGTCCTTCTGACCCCAAAGAGATGGCCTCTGTCAGGGTTGGCCAGTTCCTAGAGAGTGCAAACTAGTGGCCTGGGAGTGTGCCTTTTATATGCAAAGCGACCCACCCAGAGCCCTCACCCACCACCTCCTGTCAGGCTCACACACTCCAGCCACCATCCACCTGCCCCATCACCCCAGGGCATGTACCCGACAACCAGGAGCAGCGCCTACGCTCCAGAACCCGCCGAAATGATGCAAACCAGCCCATCCGGAGTCATCTCACCCTGCCTGGTCCATTCCTCCCCATGAAGCCACACTCAAGGCTTTGCCCACCGTCGCCCCTCACTCCCTCTGCCTCCTGCTGGACCCTGGTGCTTCCCGTGTGGCCCTGGGTCATGTGCGGGCTGTGCCCCCTCCTCTTGGGAATTGTGAGTAACAGATAATCTTATTTATTTATTTATTTTTTTGCCACACCGAGAGGCTTGCAGGATCTTAGTTCCCCAACCAGGGATTGAACCTGGGGCCGCGGCAGTGAAAGCGCCGAGTCCTAACCACTAGACCACCAGGGAAGTCCCCAGTTATCTTTTCGATGGCAGTCATCTCCCGGTCTGCTGGCTTGGCCATACCTGAATAATAATAAATCTGTATTTTAAGACAGTGGGTCACCGCAGAGCTGGGCTGGCTCACTTATCCTGCAGGGCCTGGCATGGCTCAGGGACACCCAGGAAGCAAAAGATCAGCCTAAGTACAGATGAGGATGAGAAGCGTGGAGACTGGGAGAACAGTGGGGATGTGGGTCTTGTCCACGGAAGAGATGATGGGGGTGCTGATGAGGGTGGAAAGAAGACCACCTGGTGAGGGCAGTGGTAGGGAGGTGTTCAGGCCATATGAGTCTTTTTTTCCTACTAACAGGTCCCTGCCCCTTCGTTTACATGTACTTGTAATTCTTATCTCACACGCAGGACCTGTGAGAACCATGAACATCTCTATCTATTCTGTCTCTCATTCTTCCTCTTTTTTAAAAATATTTATGTATTTATTTATTTGGCTATGACGGGTCTTAGTTGTGGCTCTCGGGATCTTTGTTGCGGCATGCAGGATCTAGTTCCCTGACCAGGGATTGAACCCACGCCCCCCGCATTGGGAGTGCGGAGTCTTAGCCACTGGACCACCAGGGACGTCCCCTGTCTCTCATTCTGAGCATGAGGCCTTGGAGGCCTCCTTCCCAGACATGGAAACCCTGTCAATCCCTACGTCTCGCCGTGTCTGCCTGCAGAACACTCCGTGTATCCTTGCTGACCATCTCTTTCTCATCTCCTGCAATAATCTCCTTGTGGTCCTGCTTCTTTCCCCAAGTTAAAAACGGCCTGGCCCCTCTCTGAGTCGTGCTGCTGGTGCTTTTAGGATGAGCCCGCACCCCATAGCGAGGCCTACAGCAAGTGAGAGCTTCAGAATCTTCCTAGAGGAGGGGCCAGCGGGAGGCGGGCTTGCTGGGAGAAGGTTAGCAGGATTTCTCTGGCAGGCTGGTTCACAAAGAGTTCTAAACCCTAAAACGCCAGGCGCTGCCATGCCCACGAATGTGTGTGCGTGTGGAGATGTGGCGGTGCGTATGCGCTGACATGTACGCTGTGTCAGGGCACAAATTAACAGACGGACACGCTTCACGTTGCTTGAGTGTGCTTGGGATGCACTGCAGAATCCAGGTAGTATTTATTTATTTATTGAGCATTTACTGTGTACCAGATCTGTGACAGCCCTTCAGGATAAAACACCCATATATTTACTTAGATTTGTGCATGTAGGATTATCAGCCTTTCCTACAAATTGAGAAAAACTTGGTAAACACAGGATTTAAGCCTGCTATCTCCCAAAGAGCTGGTTGATATGTACCCTGTGTTTGCATAGAGGGACGTTGTTAATTTTGTTTAGTGGAGCTAATGGCATTGTATTTATACAAGAGATGGTTCCTGTTATCTGAGGGTGCATGCTGACGTGTCCAGGGATAAAGGGCCTGGAAGTCTGAAATTTACTTGAAAATAGATCTGTCTGCCCCAGCCCCCCGCAAATGAGACATAAACAGACAGGCAGACGAACATGACAAGTGAAGCAATTATTGAACGCATGGTGGATACCTTGCTCTTCACGGTAGTGTTCTTTCCTTTTCTCTATGATTAAAACTTTGGAACAGTTACAAGAGGAGTGATTATAAAAAAAAAAAAACTATGTATGCTTTAGAAATGGATATCTCCAGAGTAGCGTCTGCAGTGTGCTTCTTTGGGGAAAGAAATTCTCTCCTTCCTTATATAGATGAGAAAAAAATATATTTATGTCATATGTATATTTATATATATTTTATATATAAGATATATGTGTTTATATAGAAATATATATGTATAAGAGATATATGTTTATAAAGAAATAGAAATAGAGGACTTCCCTGGAGGTCCAGTGGTTAAGACTCTGTGCTTCCACTGCAGGGGCCGTGGGTTCGATCCCTGGTCGGGGAACTAAGATCTCACATGTTGCGTGGTGCGGCCAAAAAACCCCCCCCAAAAAACAAAAAAAAACCCCAAAAACCAAAACATAGAAATAGAAATATATATATATATTTGGCACTACCGCCAGGAATTAATCTCACAGATCAGGGACCATTCCAAGATTGCTGTGTGAGGTTTCATCTGGTCCCTGGACACTCTAAAACCTTCTCCCCAGTGGTAAAGATTCCCATTTTCCATTCCCACTTTTTTTTGTTTTTTTGGCTGCATAGAGCGGCATGTGGGATCTTAGTTCCCCGACCAGGGATCGAAAGCGCGGAGTCTTAACCACTGGACCACCAGGGAAGTCCCTCCATTCTCGCTTTCCATGTCAGCCCCTCTCTGCTTTCCTGACCACATCCCTGCCACCATGCTGGCCCAAGCGTCCATGGCCAGACTCCTGGGTGGCTGTCACAGCCTCCCCCTTCTCCCCCCCCCGGTGAATCATGCAGCATTTCTCTGTTCCCTGGCCTCCACACTCCCTCCTCCACCGATCAGCCAGAGAGTGACCTTTCTGACAGACGGTTCGTCAATACTGTACACATCAAGGCCATAATATGTCTGCTTTGGTCTTCCCACTAATCCAGTTCAAAGGATTGATTCTTCATTGCTGCAGCCCAAGTGCACAAAGATGTAGACAGAAGGGGATGGTCACAGCATGTTGGTGAGATGGAATAATTAGATACAAGACCTTAACATACAAGAACGGCATATCAGACGAGAACTTAGCACTGTGGTGATCAAGAGAAAATAATGAATCCCTTTCCTTCTGAAAATGCCATCAAAATCCTGAAGAAATATTTCACATCATGCAGACATCCTCATCAGTGAAAAAAAACGGATGATAAACTGCAAAACTATAGATAGCCTCAATTTCTATTTTTTTTTGGCCGTGCTGTGCGGCCTGCGGGATCTTAGTTCCCCGACCAGGGATCAAACCCGTGCCCCTTGCATTGGGAGCTCGGAGTCTTAACCACTGGACTGCCAGGGAAGTCGCAATAGCCTCAATTGCAAGCAAAATACTATGCCCGTCTGTGCATGGAACATGACTAAACAGAAACACAAAACAACAAATAAACAGGGATTATGGCTGAGCCACCCGGCTGGGAATAAAATTCAGGTACAAGCAAATCACGAAGACCTTGCATCCCCTTTGACCCAGTAACTGGACTTGCAGAAGTTCTTTCTAGGGAATTAATGAGGCACACAGAGACAGATCTGAATGGAGGTTGGGCATTCGGTTTTTTTTGAAAGAGTGAAATGTTAGTAAAACATTTTCCCATCACAGAGGCAGACCAAGCTCTTTCCTCTTCCTAGGAGGTCTCTACCCTTTATACTTCCAAATCCTTCCCTTTCTCAGAGGGGGAGGCTGCCAGCCCAGTTCCCTAAAGCAGAAATGGTGTATATTGAGTATCAGTCAGAGTTCTACCGGAGAAACAGAACCAGTGGTGTCCTGGGCTGAGCTGTGTCCCCCACCCCAATTCATACATTGAAGTCCTAACACCCAGGACCTCTGAAGGTGACTGTGTTTGGAGACGGGGCCTTCCAAGAGGTGATTAAAAGTTAAATGAAGTCATACGGTTGGGCCCTCATGCAATCTGACTGGTGTCCTTATAAGAGGAGCAGATTATGACACAGACACACACAGAGGCACGACCACGTGAGGACACAGTGGGAAGATCATTATCTCCAAGCCAAGGAGAGAGGCCTCAGGAGAAACAGACCATGCCCACACCTTCACCTTGAAACTCCAGCTTCCACAACTGGGAGAAAATACATTTCTGTGGTTTAAGCCTCCCAGCCTGCGGTACTTCATTATGGCAGCACTAATAAAGGGCTACATGATACTACACCCTAATAAAGGGTGAACCATTACTATATAAATAGATAGATAGGTGAGATTGATAGCTATAGCTATCTATATCTATATTGATAGAGAGATAGATAAATAGGTGGACAGATATGTTTTGGAGGGTTTTTTAAAATTAAATATTAGTATTCTCTTTTTTTAAACTTAATTTTTATTAGAGTATCGTTGCTTTACAACGTTGTGTTGGTTTCTTGTTTTGGAGTTTTTTTAAGGGACTCATTTCAAGGAACTGGCTCCCATGATTTTGGGTTTGGCAAGTCTGGGGTTTGCAGGGCTGGCCAGCAGGCTGGAAATTCAGGCAGGAGCCGTTGCAGAAGACCTGAGACAGAATTTCTTCTTCCTCAAGGAAACGTCAGTGTTTGCTCTTCAGGCCTTTCAGCTGGGCAGAAACGCCCCTCCCGCATTCTCGAGGAAAATCTCCTTATTTAAAGCCAACTGACTGTCGCCGCTACTCACAGCTACAAAACGCCTTTACAGCAAGGCCTTCATGGGAGTTTGACTGAATACTGGGGAGTGGAGGCTGGCCAAGCGGCCGCATAAACCATCACAGTTCCTGGCCCCGGGCTCCCCACGCCCCACAGCCCATCGGTTACCAGGCCCTGTCAAATCCGCCTCCGCCCACCACCAGGTCAGACCCGTCTCCCACCTTCCCTCTACCCACCCCCACCATCCAGGCCTCCATCCCCTTCCTCCTATGACCTGTAATCAGTCTTCTCTTCGTGGGGGTCCTCCGTCTACCAATCCTTGGAGCCAACGTGGACTTTCTTAGGAGAAAAGACACCCGTGTCCACTTCTAGGGTTCAAACACATTGACGGATTCATGTTGCTCTTTAGATGAAGATTCAGCTCCTTACCATCACCTGCAAGCAATCTAAGTTCCAGGATTCCTACATGGGAGGGGGCTGGGGACACTCTGATTGGGGAAGTGTATTAATTTGCGAGGACTGCCACAGCAAAGTACCACAGATGGGGCAGCTTCAGCCACAGAAATGCATTGTCTCCCAGGTCTGGAGGGTCCATAACCGAAATCAAGGCAGCAGCAGGGTTGGTTTCTTGTGAGGACCATGAGAGAAGATTTGTTCCAAGCTTCTCTCCTTGTTTGTAAGCTGTCAAGGCGTCTTCCCCCTGTGTCTTCATGGGGTCTTCCCTCGGTACCAGGATGGAACCCGAGCCCCTTGCAGCGGAAGCGCCGAGTCTTAACCACTGGACTGCCAGGGAAGTCCCAATTTTCCTCTTCTTATAAGGACACTGGCCCTATTGGACTAGGACCCACCCTAATCACCTCATTTTAACGTGATTCTCTCTGTAAAGATGCTCTGTCCAAGTAAGGTTACATTCTGGGGTGCTGCGGCTGAAACTTCGACATATGAATTTGTGGGGAGACAATTCAGCCCATAACAGGAAGCAATGGGTCATTTGCTGTGAGGCTGTGTTTCCACAAAGTTACTATTATGCAAAATAGGCATCATAGTTAGAATAGAACGCATAATAGTTATGTAAAAGGCAGACAAACCCTGGGAGAGAAGTATGTGTGTGTGAACTTAATTTACACATACACAGGGAGGTGAAGTAATAAAAGTAAGTTCTTACTGATCTGGTTTTGAATTGAACCAATTATAGAAATTTATTTCCACGAGTGTATTCAGGATTACACTGGAATCGTAGCTGAACGTCATGGAACCAGAAAATAAGGAAGGGGGAAAAAACTGCCCCCAAATGATTACTGACAGGACCAGGGGACACAATCTGTAAAATGACAGCCAGAATGAAGTATTTTTGCGGTTTGGAAATAGACGTCTTCAAAACAGTGGCCAGGTCTGTGCTGTTTCTGAGGAAACCGTTCTGTTCCTGAGTTTGGATGGCAACATCTCCATGGCTTGGATTCCAGCTGGGCATTTAGCTTATGAATCAAGGAGAAAATTCTACGGTGGGTCATTGAACTGAAGTTTCATCTGGCAGTTGACGTTCTAACTGCATCTTCTCAGGGACTGTGGGCATCGAGTCAGAAATGTCATTCCCTTCTGACCCACTTTTCTATTCAGGTTTGGCCCAAATTCCTCCTGGAGCGCTGGGAGTCTGGAGTGTCCCTGGAGGGCTAGAGCTTCTGTCTGAGCAGGGTAGGAGGGCGGTGCTGGGATGGAGAAGGGCCAGTGGTCTCCTTTCTCACGCATCACAAGACCGCATGGGGGAATATTTCTATAACCTTGGGGTGGATGGGGCAACACAACCTATAATGCTAAAACCAAAACCCGTAAACAAAAATGTTGATAAATGTGGCTCCAGAACAGTTGAAAATTTACACATGGAGTGGAGAAAAAACGTAAACCAGTCAGAAGAAAATGGGGGAAATCGCTGCAATATACAAGACCGTCAAAGGCATCATATGCTACTTTACAATTTGTAATTACACGTCAATGAGAAAAAGTCAAACGTCAAAATAGAAAAAATGGGTAAGGATCTGAACATAAAACAGAAAGTCCGATGCAAAGAACAGTGAAAGGTGGTCCATCTCATTTGTAATCCAAAAACCGGACAGCAAAATCAAAAGGAGAGATCATTTTTCTCTCTATGCAACTGGCAAGAATGAAAGAAAAGTACAACATTTTAGGTTTGCAAATACCTGGGAGAAATCTTGAAATGCTGATAGAAAGGCTGGATGTTGACAGCAGCATTATTCATAATAGCCAAAAATTGGAAGCAACCTATCGATATCCATCAACAGGAAAATAGATAAATAAATTGTGGTATAGCCATATCATGGAAAACTACTGGGCAATAAGAAGGAATAAAACATTAATTATTTAATAATTAATGTAACTAAACAAAACGTTAATCTATAACAGCATGGATGCCTCTCAAAAACATTATGCTGGGTAAAGAAAGTCAGAGTGCTAACCACTGGGCCGCCAAGGAAGTCCTTTAAATTCTCTGTCTTGATTGTGATGGCTGTTCCATGACTGGGTAACATCCCTAAGACACATCAAACTATACAGTAAAAGTGGGCAAATCGTCGTATATGTAAATCATACCTCAACAACCTGAAGGATTTTTTAAAAAATTTCAACTTCCCAAATATTTGTTTCATGATGAGAAGATCATTCTTACCGCACAGAATGTTGGGGGTGGAGGAGACAAAGATTCGTTCCCGCTACAAACATTGCTTAACTGCCTGCTGTATGCGAGGCTGGGATCTTAATTTTTTTTTTTATAAATTTATTTTATCTTATTGATTTATTTTTGGCTGCATTGGCTCTTCGTTGCTGCACATGGGCTTTCTCTGGTTGCAGTGAGTGGGGGCTACTCTTCGTTGCGGTGTGGGGGCTTCTCATTGCAGTGGCCTCTCTTGTTGTGGAGCACAGGCTCTAGGCGCGAGGGCTTCAGTAGTTGTGGCTCGTGGGCTCAGTAGTTATGGCTCGCAGGCTCTAGAATGCAGGCTCAGTAGTTGTGGCTCACGGGCTTAGTTGCTCCGTGGCATGTGGGATCTTCTGGGACCAGGGCTCGAACCCGTGTCCTCTGCATTGGCAGGCGGATTCTTAACCATTGTGCCACCAGGGAAGCCCAAGGCTGGGGTCTTAAACCCGCAGACAGCTGACTCCAGAGCCGTAGCAAATGTCTTTCTCTGCAGCCTTGGTTTCCACAGCTATGGCTGGAGCTTGAACCTGCCAGTCACAGCAGATTAAAGCTCTTGAAACGGATGGGGGAGGGGGCTCAAGCCTGCAGTGTTCTCCACCAGTGGTCACATCATGGTTTTTGTATACTTTAAAATATGTTCTTGGATGAGTTTTTTGTTTTTTTTTTGAAGATCATTTAAATGAGATTTCATAAAATACACAAAGCTTAACAAAAATGAGAGACCCACATATAACTTATAATGAAATTTTTACAAATGAAAACTTAAAATCTTAAAAATTAAAAACACACCTGGGGGGACTTCGCTGGCGGCGCAGTGGATGAGACTCCGCGCTCGCAATGCAGGGGTCCCGGGTTCGATCCCTGGTCAGGGAACTAGATCACACATGCCTGCCGCAACTAAGGAGCCTGCCTGCCGCAAGACCTGGCGCAACCAAATTAATTAATTAATTTTTAAAAACCCCACACACCTGGGAAAATAACATGGTATCCTGTCAATAAGTCCCTCAGATGTTTCCGAAGGAAAAATACATAAATTTATCCATGATTTCTAAGTTGTCATCTACCATTGATGAAACAGCCTTATATTCACTGGATGAGTTCTTTAGAGAGGAGGTTGCCATAGGGTGTGTGAGCTACTGCTTTTTGAGTAAGAATTCTTGCCTCAACAGGAATGAACTGTGTCTTGCCTCCACGGGAAAGGGAGGTCCTGAAAGGGTCCGGGTAGATCCCAGACTCTCAAGGAAGGCTAGAGACTGAGATGCATATCTCCAGGTTGAGTTTTCAGGACTTTGCGTTGGCTCTTGCGCTGGTTCTTTCTCCTCACTGCCATCTCCTCCTCTCCCTTGGTTACACCTAACAATTTGTTTCCCCACGATGCCCAGCCCAGTGACCCCACAGCCCAGACCTCCCTCTGGAGCTGCAGATAAATTGCAAATCAGATGAGGTTTGACATGTCCATCTCGGTCCGTTCACAATGGATCACGTGAGAAATGAGAAACCGAGTCCATCCGCACATCAGATCAAATCGCCCTCCAAAACGTATCTTCAGCCATTCCACTCACCCCTAAATAATTCCCCAATCCTCCTCATCCTCTCCTAAAACTCTGCCGTTACCCTGGGCTCGCTTCACAGTGTGGTGATTAGATCAGTGGTCTCAAACGTGGTCACGTGCAGAAATAAATGACTGGAACTCCCATTTTTATTTTATCTTATACTCTGGAAATTTTCTAAGTTTTATTTTGCACGTAACATTTTTCTGTGTATACTCTTTACAAATACATTCATATTATAAAAGTACTTTAGAAGAATTGACTACTTCCTTTATTTCCTGGCATGCAAGTGGCCCTGGCCAGCTCCCCTGGTATCTCCCTGCCCCCTTTTTTTCTCCTCCTCCCACCTCCTTCCCTGAGGCCAGAGTGACCTTTCAACATTGCAGCCTTAACTGGGAGCCTTTCCGAGCTCTATTGGTTTGGGAGGTTCAGCCTCAACAAAATTCAAAATTGACCTCATCTTGTACAACAAAACTCATCCATCAACAGATCCGGTTAAGGCAGTCTCTAAACAATTTCTCTGGTTACTGCCTAAATCATTCTTGTACCCTTTCTGTTTTCTCCAATTACACTGCAGCCACAGAAATTCAAAGTTTTAACCTGTCATGGGTAGACCAGTTGTTCCAAAACTGGATGGGTGTAGGGTGACCAAGGAGCAAAGGTTCTCAATGGACATTTGTGCCAAGAAGTTATACAAATGGCCAATAAGCACATGAAAAGATGTTCGATTATCATTAGCCGTCAAGGAAATTCAAATCAAACCACAATGAGTAAAATGGCACAGCTGCTTTGGACAACAGCGGCAGCTCCTTGAAAGGTTAAGGACTGAATTAGCATATGACCCAGGTTTTCCACTCCTGGATATATACCTAAGAGAAATGAAAACATAACTCCCTACAAAAATTTGTACCTAAATGTTCACAGCAGCATTATCCCTAATAGCCAAAAAGTGAAAACAACTGAAATGTCCATCAACTTATGAGCAGATAAATAAAATATGGTCTATCCATACAATGGAATATATTTAGTCATGAAGAGGAATTAAGTGCTGATACATGTTACAACATGGATGAACTAAAAAAATATTAAGCTAAGTGAAAACGATACACAAAATGTCATATATTGTATGATTCAGAATAAGAAATCTATAGAGACAGAAAACAGAATAGTGTGTTGCCTAGGGCTGGGGGAAGTTGGGAGGAAATGGAGAGTGACCCCCAATGAGCCCAGGATTTCTTTTTGGAGTGAACGTTCTAAAATTCATTGTGATGGTGGTTGTACAACTCTGTGAATATTCCGGAAACCCTTTGAATAATACCATTTGAATGGGTGAATTGTAGAGCATGTGAAGGATATCTCAATAAAGCTGTTATGAAAACATAAAAAAAAGTGTATTCCTACGTATTTAGTTTTGTTCTGAATGCATTACAGAGTTTTATTCAGTTGGGGGTAGGCTGGCATTTTGCACCACAAGGTAAAATATCCACACACAACCACTCTCTGCACACCAGGACCCCTGACAGACCCTCACAATGGGAACCCAGAAAATGAGAGGGCAGGATATTCACTCCCAGAAAATGAAGAGGGGGTTGGGGGAAGGAAACCAAGGAAGGATGAAAATCAGGGACACAGTCTGCAAGACAGATGGCTAGCATTTCATATTTTTATGGTTTGGAAATAGAGGTCTTCAGAACACTGGCTGGGTTGTGCTCTTTCCGAGAAAGCCAGTCATTTCCTGAGTTGGATGGCAACATATATATTGCTTGGATTCCAGTCCAGCATTGAGGTCATTAATCAAGGAAAAACTCCACGGTGGGTTGTTGAACTGAGGTTTTATCTGGCAACTGGATCAGATGTTGACATTCAAACGACTTCTCATGGACTGAGAGTCCCCACTCAGAAAGGCTTCTGCCATCGAAACCTCTTTTCTATTTATTTAGGTTGGGCACAAATCTTTCCTGCGGCAACAAACGCTGTCTTGAAGGACCCGAGAGCGATGCCATAGGATTGCGATTCGAGCTGCCTCGAAACTTTTAAGTTTTCTATTAGCCATTACCATTCACCATCTTTGTTTTCTATTCCCTGTTTAAAAATGGGTGGGATTGATTTTACTAATACATTGCATTTAGCCCAGTATATCAAAAAATGCTATTGTTTCAACACGTAATGGATGTAAAAATTGTTGGTGAGATATTCTACATCCTTTTTTTCATACCAAGTCTTGAAACCCACCGTGTGGCATACATCTCAGTTCAGTCCAGCCACGTTTAAAATGCTTAGTAGGGACTTCCCTGGGGGTCCAGTGGTTAAGACTCCGCATTTCCACTGTCGTGGCCCGGAGTTCGATCCTTGGACGGGGAACTAAGATCCCGCATGCCGTGCGTTGCGGCCAAAAAGAAAAACAAAATGATAATAAAATAAAATGCTTAATAGCCACAAGTGACCAGTGTCTATTCCCCTGAACAGTTCGGCCCTAGAGTTTTGTCTGACTAGGGAAAGCAGTGTTTGGGGCAGAGGAGAGGACTCATAGCTTCCATTTCATAGTCATGGCAAGGAAACAGAAGGGAATGTTTTTGAAACTATGGGATGAAGGAGGATTTACTAAACATGGCAAAAAGTCAATGAGCATACAATAACAACAATCCTATAAATCTGACTCCACGAGAATTGAAAACGTACGTATGAGGGGACCCTCCACCATAAATAAGACTGAAATGGTCATCCAAGGTCAAATATGTAGAGATAGAGATCATAGTCAAGGACATTATTTCACTAATACATGAAGAGTCAAGTCAGAGGAAAAGCTGAACACCAAAATCGAAAAACGGGCAAAGAATGTGAATCAACTATTTACAGGAGGAAATTTGCATGTGCAATAAACACAAAAAAGATATGCCATTACACTTTTAATATCAGAACAGACATCTGAATCAAAAAGTTTAGGGAAGGTGATATTTTGAAGTGACAAAGCTGAAAAAAGAATAATAAAGTTAGGAAGGTTGCAGGGAAATGGACATTCTCAAATGCTGGTGGCTGAGTATGTGTTTGGTGATAGGTACCACAGTCTAAAAAGCGTGTGTGCTTTGACCTAGCAAGTCTATTTCTGGGAATCTAATGTCCACGAACATTCACAAATATTCAGAAATCTACAGAGCGGTTATCAGCTTTGTCTTTGTCTGTGACAGCAAGACGCTGTCAACAAGTGTATACGATGCACGTACAAAAGTATTAATCTGCAATCATGATACAACACGTGATCATCGAAATGAAATAAACTCTTTCGTCCTAAAAGAGATCTTGTTTCTTGAGGAACATTTAAGGTCATGATAACATGTTCAATGAAATGGTAGGATGAATAGATGTCTAGACACTTCGATGCCAATTTTAAGAAAAATAATCCATTCATTTACTCACCCATATTTGAGATACACAAACTGAGGATTTACTTTGCACCAGTTGCTGGGGATACTTTGAAGAACAAAAGCAAGGCAGGTCCTTGCTTATGGAGCTGCCAAGAGAAAACAAAGAAAATACCTCATTAGACAGAAATTTGGCACTATTTAAAAACAGAATTTGTGTTTTCCCTATGGCTCCACCCGTATCTATTTGACCTGGAGAAATTCTCCACCACGTTGGCAAGGCAACGATAAAAGTATATTCCTTGCAACATTCTTTCATTCAATATATGTTTGCATCAGGCACTGTGCAAGATATTAGGAATGACTGTGATTTGTGGATACTGCAAATAAAAAATTTAAAAATCAGGATGGGGAGCAGCCCAAACACCCATCAAGAGGAGAATAAATAAATGAATGATGATGTAGTCACACGGTGATTACCACACTGCAGCAAACGTTACCTGAATCGACATGGATAAGTCTCAAGAATAGGATACTGATCAAGGGCAGCAAATTGTAGGATGCTGCCGTAGATCTCATGCCCATGACACCATTGGTATAACACACCACAGGCCATCAGGAGGCCGCCATAGACCTCATACCCATGACACTATTGGTATAACACCCCAAAGACAGTCACTGTTATGGCATGGCTTGGTTTAATTTCTTCATTGCTCTACCATCATCTGAGAGTACCATCTTTCCTTTCTCCTTCCCATTTCTTTGTTATCCACTCACTGAGTTGAAATAACCAGAACTAAATGAGCAGTTGCTTAGAATCCGATGCTTAACTGATGTCTGCTCTGGAATGAGAACTTTCTATTATGTACAGATAGACTTATGGTGGGGGCCGGGTGGGATACACTTATCTGTCCTTCAAAAAGGCGTAGATGATGCCACAACTCTGTGCCCGGATGTTTTTTTTGATCCTGCAGGTATTTGTTTTTGCAGGGCTTGGAAAATTCCAGCGTCAGAAGCTCTTTCCTCAGCCCCCCAGCCCCACCTTGGAGCTGTGGTTTCCATGACAACAGCCTGAGCCTGCTTCTCTCACCTGCTGCAGGTAAAGGGGAAGCACAGAGCAGAGCTCCTGCCCATGAAATACTCCAGTGGGAAAAAGCTGAGGACTTCAGGGTGGGCTGGAACCCACTGTACCCCCAACAGGGGTGGGTGCCAAAATCCTTTGTTCAGAATCGACTTCATCTGAAACCATGTCTCCTCATTTTCAGCTTCTCGATGGCTGGAAACACCATCCACAAGGAAGAAGTCATGACTTGGGGGAATTTGATTCTCTGAGGTTAAGGTGGGAAATGAAGGGCGGGGTTGAGAGATATGTGGCTTAAGTGTGCATCAGAATCCCCTGGAGTTCCCAATGCAGTTAAATCTGGGTGGAGCCTGAGAATTTGCATTTCTAACAGGCTCCCAGACGATGCTTCAAGTGGTCCGTATCTAACATTTCGAGAATGACTGATCTTAACACTGACTACTTTACCTTATGGACCTTACTGCTCAGTTGTGGTCCACAGACCAGCAGCTTGGGCATCCCCTGGGGGCTTTGTAGAAATGCAGGGTCTCGGGTCCCTGCCCCAGACCTTCTGTTATGGACTGAGTTGTGTCCTCCAAAATTCATGTGTTGAAGGAGGTAATTAAGTTTAAATAAGGTCATAAGGGTGGGGCCCTAATCCAAAAGGATGGTGGCCTTATAAGAAGAGACCAGAGACCTCTCTCTCTCTCTCTCTCCCCCCGATGAAGCACACACAGAGGAAAGGCCATGAGGACACAGCAAGAAGACAACCTCTTTAAGCCAAGGAGAGAGTCTTCACCAGAAACCAAGCCTGCTGGCACCATGGTCTTGGACTTCCAGCTTCCAGAACTGGGAGAAAATAAGTCTGTTGTGTCAGCACCCCATCTGTGGTGTTTTATTACAGCAGCCTGAGCTGACTAATACACACACTGAGTCAGAATCCGAATTTTTGCAAGGTCTCCCAGGTGACTGACGGGCACCATAAGGGTGGTGAAGCAGTAACGTACTCCACTGGGGAACGACTCTGGGTTTATAATGTTCCCCGATCATGTCACACCTTCCTATTGGGTAGGGGAGACGTTCATGTTGAGTTCCACCAAACTTCGACCAAAGTCCTTGGCCCTTCCCTCTCTCTTTACTCTCACCGAACAAGGTCATCTTCTCCCCACCCCCATGTCTCTCTTCCCAACCCAGACCTCTCTCTTGAATTCCGTCCACATTCCACACCACATGTGTGTTTGGACTTCCAGCTCCACGGATTTCAAAATCCATCTCTTTGTGGACAACAAAATGAGTCTTGTCTCTAGAACACATCTTATGTCACGGATGACTCTCTTTCACTTTCTTTTTCTTTAATTTTTTTCTTCCAGTTTTATTGAGATATAACTGACATCCAGCACTGTACAAGTTTAAGCTGGACAGCATCATGATTTGACTCACAAACATCATGGAGTGATTATCACAATAAGTTTAGTGAACATCCATCATCTCATATAGACATAAAAGAAAAGAAAAAGAAAAATATATTTTCCTTGTGATAAGAACTCTTAGGATTTACTTTTCTTTTTTAAAAAATTTAATTTAATTAATTTTTTTTTTTTGGCCGCACCGCACGGCTTGCGGGACCTTAGTTCCCCGACCAGGGATTGAACCCACGTCCTCGGCAGTGAAAGCACGGAGTCCTAACCACTGGACGGCCAGGGAATTCCCAGGATTTACTTTTCTTAACTTTCATATATAACATACAGCAGTGTAAATTATATTGATCATGTGTACACTACATCCCTAGTACTTATTTATCTTATAACTGGGATTTATACCTTTTGACCACCTTTCATCCAATTCCTCCTCTGCACACCCCACCTCCGATAACCACAAATCTGATCTCTTTTTCTGTGAAACTGTCCTTTACTTTCTTCTCCTCTGATTTTTTATCCATTGGATGTAACCAATGGGCTTTTCTTTCTGCACCTAGAATGCTTTTAGGCAAGTAGCATCCTTGGGAGAATTGAGAAATAGTGATTGAAATACCATTTTCAGAATTCTATGGCTCACATGAGGAACCCAGTAGAGAAAGGCTATTGTCTAGACCAGCAGTTCTCAAACCTGAGGGCATCAGAACCCCCTAGAGGGGCTTGTTCATGCTCAGAGTGGTGGGTCCCACCCCAGAATTTCTGAATCAGTAGGTTGGGGTAAGGCCAATAGAACGTGCATTTCTAACGAGTTCCCAGGTGATACCCATGCAGCTGGCCTAAGGAACACACTTTGAGAACCACAACTTTAGAGTAACTGATGATAGAAAGAATCTAAAAGAAAATAGGTCATTGAGTAATAACTGTGAATCAGCCCTGAGACAGACACTCAAGCTTATACCCTTTAGGAAATAGGCATAAGGGGAAAACTGGGTTAAAAAACCATGCCACACGCGAACATGCCCAATTGATTTTTTTATAGACTTTATTTTTTATAGCAGTTTTAGGTTCACAGAAAAATTGAGCAGCAGATACAAAGATTTCCCACACCCCCTGTCCTCACGTACCCAAAAGCCCCCTCCAGTGCTCACATCCCCCACCAGAGGGTTACATTTGTTGCAATCAACGAACCTACAGGGACACCGTCATTATCACCTGAAGTCCATGGGTTACATTGTGGTTCATTCTTGGTGTTATACTTTATATGGGTTTGGACAAATTCATAACAACTTGTATCCATCATTATAGTGTCATGCACAACAGTTTCACCTGTTCATCCCTCCCTCCCCCCAACCCCTGGCAACCACCGATCTGTTTATGGTCCCCATAGTTTGGCCTTTTCCAGAATATCAAGTAGTGGGAATCCTACAGCACGTAACCTTGTCCAATTGGCTTCTCTCATTAGGAATATGCATTTTTTAAGGTTTCTCCATGTCTTTGCACGGCTGGATAGCTCGTTTCTTTTTAGTGATGAATAATATTCCATTGTCTGGATCCCAACTGATTTTTGACAAAGGCGCAAGAACGATCCAGTGCAAGAAGTGAAGCTTTTTCAACAAATGGTGCAGAAGCAATCGGACATCCACAGGCAGAGAAATTAACTTTGACCCACATCTTACATGGGGCGGCAGAGGTAGGAGACTGCGTGTATGATAAATCGCATACACCTAGATACACACACACACACACACACACAAGAAGTGGGAAAATATGAATTAGACGGCTGGATTGTATCTGTGTCAGTATTCTGGTTGTGATATTGCACTATGGTTTGGCAAGATGTCACCATTGGGAGAATCTGGGTAAAGTGTACATGGGCTTTTAAAACTGCTTGTGACTATAACTGCTGTATTTAAAACAGATAACCAACAAGGACCTACTGGACAGCACAGGGAACTCTACTAAATATTCTGTAATCACCTAAATGTGAAAAGAATTCAAACAAGAATAGATACCGGTATATGTATAACTGAATCACTTAGCTGTACACCTGAAACTAGCACAACATTGTTTTGTTTTTTTTAAATTAATTAATTAATTTTTATTTATTTATTTATTTATGGCTGTGTTGGGTCTTCGTTTCTGTGCGAGGGCTTTCTCCAGCTGCGGCGAGCGGGGGCCACCCCCCATCGCGGTGCGCGGGCCTCTCACCGTCATCGGCCTCTCCCGTTGCGGAGCACAGGCTCCAGAAGCACAGGCTCAGCAGTTGTGGCTCACGGGCCCAGCCGCTCCGCGGCATGTGGGATCCTCCCGGACCGAGGCACGAACCCGTGTCCCCTGCATTGGCAGGCGGATTCCCAACCACTGCGCCACCAGGGAAGCCCCAACATTGTTAATCAACTATGCTCCAATATAAAATAAAAATTTTTTTAAAACTGCTTGTGAATCTATAATCATCTCAAACTAAAAACTTTAAGTAAAAAGCCAGCATCCAGGCATGTCCTCTTCTAAATGATGGAGCAGAATATTACATGTGTTCATTTCATTCATTCATATAGGGCATGACTCAATTTCTTAGGTGGGAAAATGGTATTGGGGGTCATACAGGAGGCTGCTCTTATTCTCTGAAGTATTTAGGAGTGAGATGCTGCAATGTTGAGACAAAATGATGAACTTTGAAATAGACACGTATTATGGCTAAAACATATACGACTACAGGTTCACAGGTGTTGAAGCAAAGTGTTGAGCAGATAGGTAGGTGTTCACTGCACTCTTCTTGCTCCTGTATGATTCAATTTTTTAAAAATAAAAAGCTTTATTTTTTTGTATTTTATTTATTTTTTAATTGAAGTATAGTTGATTTACCATGTTATGCCAATCTCTGCTGTACAGCAAAGTGACTCAGTTATACACATATACACATTCTTTTTTTAAAAAACGTTTTTTTCCATTATGGTTTTCCCAGGAGATTGGATATAGCTCCCTGTGCTAGACAGTGGTACCTTGCTGTTTGTCCATTCTAAATGTAATAATTTGCATCTACCAACCCCAAACTCCCAGTCGAGGAATAGACTGGGAGTTTGCACGAAATTTCATTTCTTTGACCCACTTTTCAGTTCCATGTCTGGGAATTTATCCTCAACGAAAACCCGCCCAAATGTACTGGCAGTGTCTATATAATGGAGATTTGAGCAGCCTTGTTTTTAAAAGACGCAAGTGGCAGGTGGGTCTGTAAAACATCCCCACCAAGAGGGTAAATCCAATGACCAGGCAGCATTTTTCTAACCAGAAGCTGTCCATTTCAGTCAAGCAAGATGAATAAACTCTAGGCGTCTACTGTGCAACATTGTACCTGCAGTCAACAACACTGTATTGTGCACTTAAAAATGTGTTAAGAGGGCTGATCTCAAGCGTCCTAACCACAATAAAAGAAGGTAATGAAATTTCCAAGGGGGGGAGAGGGAAGAAACAAAAAATCAAGCTCTTTTTCTCTCTCAAAATAAAGTCATATTTTCTTTGTTGTTTTTTGTTTCTTTGTTTATGGCTGTACTGCGCAGCTAGCTGGATCTTAGTTGCCAGACCAGGGACTGAACCCTGGCCCCAGCAGTGAAGGTGCCAAGTCCTAATCACTGGGCCGCCAGGGAATTCCCCTAAAGTCATACTTTAAAGTAGATTTCATGGCATGAGAAAATGCTCATGCGTTAAACAAGAGAGATGTTAGACTGAAAATAAAGAACCACGTCAATTTCATGTAAAACTTCATGTGGAGATGCGCATAGAAAAAAGACTGGAAAATGCAGCAAAATATAACCAATGTTTTTCACTGGGCTGTCTTGTTTATGGAAGAAAATTTGGTCACTGAAGTCCAGAGCCCTAAATATATTCATTCTCTTTGACCAGTTATTGGAGAAACACACACACACACGCACGCACACACACACACGCATAAATATAAATGTTTCCTCTCCCTTTCCCACCCCAAGACATAACATGTCCCAAAGGAAAGTATGACTGTATCTCTGTTTAAATCACTTTGGTGGAATCCCTTTGTTCGGTAAGCAAACACTCAGCTCCCTACCACGATATGCAAGCAGTTGGCACTCCTCCAGAAATTCTACCGAAGCAGAGCTGGAGAAGGGGTGGAGGAATGCACTCTCTCACAGGATGCTTTTAGGAAAATGCAAGCGCTTTCTTTGAATATATGTGCATACATTTATGTGTGTGTACACAAAGGAACAGAAGTGAAATTCTTCTCATTGACCCAGCCATGACTGCCATGCATTGTGTAATTTGGTTTAACCGAGCATATCTGGAACCAGATGGCTATTGTGTATAAAAATCTGCAGTGTGTGCCCACAAGCACCAGTTGTGTTGGGGCCAGGACACAACAAGGCCCCCAGTCCATCAGAAAATGAGGAGGCTGGGGGGAAAAGAAAAACTAAGGGAAAAGAAAACTAAGGGAAAAGTGAAGAAAGAAGAACATGAAAGGATATTGTCTGGAAAAACTAAGGGAAAAGTGAAGAAAGAAGAACATGACAGGATATTGTCTGGAAAAGAGATGGCTAGTGTTAAATATTTTCATGATTTGGAAACCCATGTCTTTAGAACAGAGGTCAGCGTTGAGTTGTTTCCAAGAAATCCAACCACTTCCTGCTAAGGACGCAATGTATGTATTTTTTGGTTTCTAGCCGAGCGCTGAGCTAATGAACCACGGTGAGTCTTTGAACTAAAATATAATGAGGATTGGGCCAGGAAGCAACATCCAAACTCTTTCTTTTCCAGAGTTTATTGGTAACTATAAGTTACCAATTAGACATGTGTCTCCCAACTGAATTCAGATTTGGCCCCAATCCCTCCTGTAACATTGAGATCCAGGATCCTTAATAAGGGCTAGAGTTTCTGGGTGTTGGGGGGGGCAGTTTCTGAACAGGGAGAGGGTTCTTTTCTGAGCCCAACACAGTACAGTACAGGAGAGGGACTTCCCTGGCGGTCCAGTGGTTAGGACTCTGAGCTTCCACTGTAGGGGTCATGGGTTCAATCCCTAGTCGGGCAAAAACAGAACAAACAAACAAACAGGAGGATATTTTTTGTAATCATGGGGTGGGAGACAACTTATTCAAGAAAATCCAAACTTCAACAAACACAAAAAGAAAGTATTTAACCTGATTCCATAAACACCAAAAATGCAAGAACACGAAAACCCCTATCACAAATAAGGTTTAATGACTGATGAAATAAAAACTCACATTTTAAGTAAGGCAAGGCAAGAAAGATGTAAACATGAAGCTTTTTCTCTGACCTTTGGCCTCCTCCCTTCCCACTAAGGTGCATTGTGCATCTTCATTATGTGTTAACCTGACCTCCCCAAAGGCAGAAATACCTGTTCAACCATGAGGATCAATTTTTATCCTTGTGGAACCAGCCATGTGACTCCTTAGAAGATAACATTCCTTTCTCAGTCCTGTAAGGGGTCAAGATGAGCCACCACTTGCCTTGTACGTGCAGACATTGGCAAACGTTATGTACAAGGCCAATATATCATTTCCCTTAAAGATAGCGATTGGTACAGAACAGACTGGTCAGACGACCTGGGGAGATACTGAGCCACATCTAACAGAAGATCTTAGCTCAAATACTTACTCGTGACCTTATTAGTGTCACTAGCTATATTACTTGTGTTCTGCCTATTTTACAGAATTATTCTTTCTTGCATTACCAAATGTGTGACTGAGCCTCTGATAAAATTAATGATGATTAGGCAACTTGAAACGATGGACCAAATATATAGTTCTGTAAGATCAAGGATTGTAATATATAGTAACTCTAGATATGGGAAGAAACAACAAGAGAGAACCTGGACCAGATAAGACAGGTGGTCCAGAGGTTTTTGTCTACTGTTAACAGGGCCAAGTCCAGTAACAGCGCATTGAGTGGCCTATCATCGAAATCCTCTCTAGACCTGGGAACGAGCATTCCTACCACCGTGGGGACAAACTGGTCACAAAATGCCTTCTAAACCTTGGTTGAAATTAAGACCTAAAGGGAAGTGACTGTAAAATAAAGAACGATGCCCACCACTGAGTTCTACAAAAATCAAGTCATGAGCCACGGCAGTCGCTGACCTACGGCGCACCCTGCAAGGAATCTAGGGTGAAGATCAGCATGAGGCACTTTGTGCTCCAAGAAAACTGACCACACAGCCCCTCAGTTAGATGTTTTCAGGAGGAGATTTTATGAACCCAAATTCTTGCATCTTCTCATAATACTTAGAAAAACACTAAAATTGTTAGCTGAGATATCTGTTCCTCGTGACTAGCTGCAGCCTTCTCCTGAGATGTGTGCTTGGTTGCACATACCCGTTTTCCAAAATCCCATAAGCACTGGCCTCCCCCTATTACCTCTTTGGAACAGTTCTCAGAGCTTCCTGAGAGGCTGTCTCCTGGGTTATAATCATCAGGTTGGTTCGAATAAAATTTTTCATTTCTTCCTTAGATTGACTACTGATTAATTTTTCACCAACATAACCAACTGGGTGAAATCACTGCATCACATAAAATTGAAGGGATTCTACTGCTAATACCCAAAGAGTGCTAATGGGTCAAGACGGAAAAGTTGAACATCAAAATAGGAAAGCAGGAAAGGGACCTGAATGGGCAGCTCTTCAAAGAGAAGATGCAAACATTTCGAGAGAAACATGAAAAGGTGTTCCAATTTCCTTGTAATGCAAAACTGGGAGTCAATATTTACAACAGCCAAAAAGGGGGAAGTAACCCAAGTGTCTATCAACGGATGAAGGGATAAACAAAATGTACTATATACGTGAAATATTATTTAGCCTTAAAAAGGAAGGAAATTCTGACACATACCACATTGTACAGGACCTCTGGAGACATTATGCTCAGTGAAATAAGCCAGTCAAAAAAAAAAGACAAGTACTGTAGCATTCCATTTATATGAGGTATCTAGAGTAGTTGAATTCACATAGAGACAGAAAGTAGAATGGTGGTTGCCAGGGGCTGTGGGAGGGGAGATGGGGAGTTATTGTTTAATAAGCACAGAGTTTCCGTTTAGCAAGATGAAGAGAGTTCTGGAGATGGATGGTGGTGATGGCAGCAAAGCAATGTGAATGTACTTAATGCCACCAAACTGTACACTTAAAAATGGTTAAGAGGGTAAATGTTACATTATGGTTATTCTACCACAATTAGTTATGTAATATCTTTGTATGGTGACAAATGGTAACTAGACTTGGTGTGGTGATCATTTTGAAATATATAGAGTTATGGAATCACTATGTTGTGTAACAGGAACTAACATGGTGTTGTTGTAGGTCAGTTATGCTTCAAAAGCACACAAACAAACTCAAGAGAAAAAGAGATCAGATTTGTGGTTACCAGAGGTGAAGGGTGGGTGGAGGGGGAATTGGACACAGGTTGTCGAAAGGTACAGACTTCCAGTTATAAGATAAATAAGTACTAGGGATGTAATGTGCAAATAATAAATATAATTAACACTGCTGTGTGTTGTGTTTCTCATCACAAGGGAAAATTTTTTTTTTCGGCTGCTTTAATTTTGTATCTATATTGGATGATGGATGTTCACTAAACTTACTGTGGTCATCATTTCATGAGGTATGCTAGTTTAATCATTGTCCTGTACACCTTAAACTTAAACAGTGCTATATGTCAATTGTATCTCAATAAAACGGGAAGAAATAAAAAAGTGAAAAAAAGAAAAAGAAAGCTAGAAGTCAAAACCAAAATGAAATGTCATTGCTCTGACAAAGATGAACAAAGCAATGACACCCAGACCTGGCAAGGGTGGAGGGTAAATGGACCCCTTTAGATCAGGCCGGTGGGAATAGGTGCTGGTGGGCACAGCCTTTGTGGGAGCATTTCAGCAACAGGCCTCAAAGCGTCAGGTGTTTGGGGATGCCCTTTGACTCAGCAATCCTGTTTCTGGGAATCTGGTCAACATGGAAATCAGGAAGGTCTGCTTGTCTATGCGGGGGCTATTACGACATTAGAAGCCGGTGCGTAGGATGAACCCACAAGGGTGTCAACTGCTGCAACACTGCTGCAACAATAGAGAGTTTTACAGTCAGGAGCAGGTGGCTCCTTTTTAAAAATATAAATGGTATTTTAATGCCAGGGTTGGAAAATTGTAATTAATTCCCACTTTAATTCACTACTGAAAATTATATCTATAAACTCTTCCACTAAGATATTTAATTACCTATTTAAGAAATAAACTGTTTGAGAAAGAAAGCAAGATGGAAAACAGTATATGATAATTCCAGTTTTGACCAAAGATATTTTATTCATTCATTCATTCACTTACATATACTCCAAAAGAGCTCTGTCCAATAGAAACATAACAGTCCCCAATTCAAGCCATATATGTAGCTACATTTTCTAGTGACTGCTTTCACCAAAAATTAAAAAAAAAAAAAGGTGAAATTGATCAATACAAAGTATTGAACAAGGTATGAAAAAAATTTTTTTTGCACTAATTTCTTGAAATCCATTGAGTGCTTTGCAATGACAGTACATCTCAATTTGACCCAGACACATTTCTTTTTTTTTAAAAAAGAATTTTATTTGAGTATAGTTGATTTACAATTTTGTATTAGTTTCTGTTGTACAGCAAAGTGGATCTGTTATACATATACATATATCCACTCTTTTTTAGATTCTTTTCCCATATAGGTCATTACAGAGTATTGAGTAGACTTCCCTGTGCTATACAGTAGGTCCTTATTGGTTATCCGTTTTATATATAGTAGTGTGTATATGTCAATCCCAATCTCCCAATTTATCCTCCCCCTCCTTTCCCCCCTGGTAACCATAAGTTTGTTTTTTACTTCTGTGACTCTATTTCTGTTTTGTAAATAATTTCATTTGTACCATTTTTTTAGATTCCACATGTAAGCGATATCATATGATATTTGGGACCAGACACATTTCGAGTGTCTGGTTAGCCGCGCGGATGGCTAGCGGCTACCATGCTGGACACCCCAGGTCTAGAGTGTGTGGAGACGTTTTTGAAGCCACATGTGTTCACCTTTAGAGCCCAGAAAATCCCAGACTCTGCGGCTCTTTCTCCATTTCCACAGCCCTGCTCCTCTGCCCACGCCCAGCTACAGTTTCCATGGCGACAGCTGGAGCCAGCCCTTGTGGCGACAGTGAGAAAGCTCTTGAGGGATGAACAGAGCAAAGCAACTAAAACAACATAGCCTGGCTGGGGGATGGGGTGGCCGGGGGGAAGGGTCCAGCACACAGTCCCCCAGTGATGTCTCAGGCACAGCATATGTGTATGAAAAAAACTGCATCAACAGACAGGGTCTTTGCAAAAGGAAACAAAACTGGCTTCTGTGGGGTCTCGGCACACCCCGTTAGAGATCACAAACCTCCCACAAGTTCCAGTGATAACTAGCATCATCTATCCTCACCTCCAGGACCTCAGAATGTGACCCTATTTGGAGAGGGGGAGTCTTTGCAGAGGTAATCAAGTTAAAATAAGGTCATAGGGTGGACCCTAGTCCAATATGACTGGAGGCCTAATAAGAAGAGATTTGGAGACAGACAGGTACAGCAAAATTCCTGCCCCGCCAAGGGAAAAAAAACAGAGAGATCTGAAGAGATCTGCAGATAGACAGGTACAGAAAGAAGGCCATGAAAAGACACAGGAAGATGACAGCCATCGATAAGTCAAGGGCAGAGCCCTGGAAGGAATCTTCCCTCAGGGCATCAGAAGGAACCAGACCTGCCAACACCTTGATCTCGGACTTGCAGCCTCCAGAACCGGGAGATAAAACGTTTCTGGAGTTTAAGACACCTGGTCTGTGGTGCTTTGTTAGGGCAGCTCTGGGAAACCTACACAGTCACCATGAGAAGTGTTTAAATGGCTCACTAGGTAAAACTTTTCCCAGCACGTCTGACAATCGAATCCCTAGCACTAATTGCTAGTTATATACATTTCAGTGACAGATCAATAAGAAACAGGTACTCTGTCTTAGTTTTGCAAGGCTGCAGTAACAAATGACCACCGACCGCGTTGCTTAAAATAACAGAAGTTGATCTCTCACAGCTCTGGAGGCCACAAGTCCAAAATCAAGGGACCAGCAGGACCACGCTCCCTCCAGAGGCTCCAGGGGAGAATCCTCGCAGCGTTCCTTGTCCTACACACGTGTCTTTCCAATCTCTGCCCCCATCTTCATGCCATCTTCTCCTCTGGGTCTCTGTGTCTCCAAACCTCCTTCTCTTTTCTCTCCTAAGGACCCCAGTCTCTGGATCCAGGGCCGATCATAAATCCAGGATTATTTCATCTCGAGACACTTAGTTAACGACATCTGCAAAGACCCTATTTCCAAATGAGGTCACGTTCCAAGGTTCTAGGTGGACATGAATTCTGTGGAGGACACCATTTGACCCACTACAAACACCAAAACAGGCAAAAGGTGGGGCCACTTGAAATGTCTGTTCACAGTATGTAGATTTCCAATGAAGGTTAAGCTTCAAGCTTCCTCTTTTGCCCCTTCCAAAAGCCTAGCAAGGTGTTTCTGTAAAGGCGGCAGAAGTGAGATATTTTAACTGTAATTGGTTGAAATCACCATTTGTTTCTAGTTTGATGTCTCCTTCCTGAAAAGAACCCTCAGACTGGATGGAATTGAGGTGGTCCTGGGCATTTTTGAGACTAAAGGCAAGTTGAGTGGGGGCAGATTTAGTGGAATATATGTATGTGCAGGGCTGCAAGATTTAGTAAATAAAAATACAGGATATACAGTTAAATTTGGATTTCAGATAAACAATGGATAACTTTTAGTACAAGTATGTCTCATGCAATAGTTGAGACATACAGTATAGTATACACTTATACTAAAAAAGGATTCATTGCTTATCTGAAATTCAAATTTTATCCAGCAACCCTATTTCTGTGTTATTTGTTGTTATAAGGTTATATATACACATACATATAAGGCTATAGATAAGGTTATATCTATATAACTGCATATGTTTATATATATCATATATAATAATATATAGTTATAGATAAATAACTATAGAGTTATTAGTTACCATCCTGGTGTAAGAACAGCTCCAGGAGAATTGCTAACCCTACATCAGTTTGTGAAGATGTTTCTCATGCTACAAACGTGTCTTGTGGTGCAGGGCGCCAGAAATTTGAGAACTGTGGGGAAGAAATAAGGTTTGAAATGTACAAAGCGGAAGCTGGTCTGTGGAAAATTCTTCTAAACATGAGAAATGTAAATTTGTAACTGGAGGATTCAGTTGTCACTAACGCCTAGCCAAGACAAAAATCATTCCCTGTCAGCAATTAACTCCTTAGGGCAGTGTTTATGGTGATAACATTTTGGGAAATTGTGATATAGATTTTAGCAGAATCCCTGTTTTCCTTGGGTCAAACCTGATGGACAGACAGCAAGTAAGACCGTTTGTGAAGATGTATAGATGTGTGTCTGACGCATCTGGTCCTGAGGAAACCTGGTGGTTCCAGCCAAAATGTCACATAAAATTCCCTCCGATGCAGAGAAGTGAACCGAGGAAGGAAATGCTTCAATGACCCAATTCCTGTACACATTCATCCATCAGCCCATCCATCAATTACTCTAGTGAAACAGTAATCTGATTGCACACTTTTTCAGCACCACCCAATACAACATAATGGCAATTTAAAAAAGCATTTGAACTGCTCTTGGGTATGATTTAATTTCAGATCAAATTTGTATATATATATATATATTTTTTTCAGAATTATCAATCACATCAGAATTCAAATATACCAGAAAATGAAGTATGTTCATGGAAGCCAAGTTTCAGTCTGAAAGAAAGAAGTCTGGCAGGAGCTTCAAAATATGAAGATAACTAAAAACGCTATTAGACAAAAATCATAGTGATAAGAAACAGAGTTATGACAGCCAAAAAGATAGAAGTAATGAAAACAACTGCAGAAGGCATTTTTTTCCTCATTACAAGAACCCAGGACTCTTCCAAACAGGAAATTAAAAGCAGAAGGAAAAATGGAAATAATAGCAAATAAAAAACCATAATTTGTGGGTCACCAAAAAATGGGCAAAGAGGTCGGCAGGATTTTCATTTCAATAAAATTTGCTGATTTTAATAAGGACCATGAGCTTTCATTATGACCTATTGTAATGAGCGATATTCCCTTCAACATGGTTGAAAAACTGGTTTTGGGTGTTTTTCCCCCAAAGCATGATCTCAGTAATAGTTACAAAGAATACACTGAATATGCAGTTACAATACATAGTCTATTATGAGATCCAGGCTAGCTTTTCTGAACACTAAAGTTTGCATATCGTTTTGTTTGTAAATGGTTTTCAACCAGAACAGCATTACTTGCATCAAACGGGTTTTCAAACGAGGTAAATATATCGCAAGCCCAGCAACGTGACAAAGACTTTACATAGAGCACAGAAGGCTGTGTTTACTCAGATGATACATTATTCAAACACAAATGCACTAGACCAGACAAGAAGGAATATTTACTTTTCAAATAACTCTTTAAATGAATTTCATGGGAGTTATTATTATACTCATCTTGTGCACTTGGGGGGGGGGTGGAAATCAAAGTGAGAAAACAAATGTGCCTTATTTAAACAGAACTCTATATAAAGAATTAATTTAAATAATGGGGAAAATGTTTACAAAACAAAGCGGCGAATCAAACGCTCCAGGCCGGATGCCAAATAACGACTATACTTTTACGATTCTGCGCCGAATGTAGTGGGGACTGTTCAGACGTTGATGACTTGGGTTTGTTATCACGGGGAGACCTAGGAGACACTTTGGGGGGAGCGTTTCTGCCTGCTGCAAGCCATCTCTTTGAGACGTTATTCAACAAAGTCAAACAAGTTCTGAGCGGCTGTGATCCACCGCGAACAACATTCTTGGTCGGTATGTGACAGTTGCAGCTGTTCGGAAATTTGAAAGCAGAAAGCAGCAACTCCCTTTACAAACACTGATAAATCTGCAAATCTGCAGGAATGTACCCTATGCCACTCATTCCCTTTAATCTCCGCAGAGAAAGCTCTGCCTTTACAGGGTCTGAGGTTGCTGGCTGTCTCCATGTGTTGCAACTGTTACGTATTTTCTTTTTGGGGCTCATCCCACTTAAAAAATTTTTAAATTGTGGTGGAATACACATCACATAAGGTTAACCATTTTAGCCACTTTTTAGTGTACAGTTGTGCAGTGTTAAGGTACATTCACATTGTTGTGCAGCCAACCTCCAGAACTTTCTCATCGTGCAAAACAAAAACTCTGTATCCTTTAGACACCAACTCCCCATTCCCCCTTACTTCCACCCCCTAGTAACCACCATTCTTCCTGTCTCTGAATTTGACAGCTCTAGGGACCTCGTATAAGTGGGATCATACAGCCGTTGTCTCTTTTGTTTAACCACTCTAGAGCAAAATTATTTTCATAAGAATAGGTAATGGGCAAGTATGTAGCCAAAACAAACAAACAAACAAAACACCTAGGAGAAAAGCCTTCCAGAAGTGTGTCAGGCAGTTCATTAACAAAACATTTTATGTCACTTTTGACTTTGTGATAATGTTATGGTATTTGAGCCATTTCGTTGCATGTTGAGTGGTTTTGTTGTTTCTATACTCATCCTGAGTACATTTTCACTTGTGTATCAAGTTTTCGTATTTGTCATTTTTGTATTCTCTTCCTCAAAGAGCCTCCCCACCCCCAAAATTGTCAAACTTCAGACCCCACTAAGCCTGGATCTACTCCGGGTCGAATGTTCTATAACACCTCTCTTATGTCCCCAAATCCAGACGTTGAAACCAAAATGAGACATCATTTTCTTCCTTATCAGGCAGATAAAGATGAAAGGATTGATACCACTCAAGGATGACAAGAGAATGAAGGAACGGACATTTTCACAGGGTGGCCTTGGGAGAGAGCAGGTTAGTTCATCCTTCCCAGCAGACATTTTGGCAAGAATTATACAAGTTTAAAATGCACATATCCTTTGATCCAGTAATTCCTCTTGTGGGAATCTGTCCCTGCTCATCTAAATTCCCACAAAAGCACCCAGCCACATGGGGGTTATGACGGCATTGACTCTGAATGCAAAAAATTAAAAACAAGTACATATAACATATCCCCAAGGATGTCTGGAGTAAGCTCTTTAAAAACAACTTTTTCAAGAATATTTAATATCATGAGAGCATGTTATATGAAAAAAATTAAAACTCACATATCCCAATTTTGGGCAAAAAATAATTCACACATTCATTATTTACATATTCACCATTTGTCTAGAAACTGTACTGAGTATTTACTATGTACCTGGTATTCTGAAAGATCACAGGAACATGATGGAGACCAAAGACCAAAAAGTCTCTGCACTCTTGGGGCTTCCTTTTAATGGGAGAAACAGAAAACAAACTATCCAACGGGACAGCAATTTGGTACTGTATAGATAGGTTGAAACGATGAATTTCCCATTAGTCACTAATTCCCTTCCAGGACAAACATCCTGGAGAAACTCTCCACATGTGAGTAAGGAGAAAAATGACAGAATGAACATTGCAACAGTTGTTTATCTGACAAAGACTTGTGCCAAGAAAAGAATGGATATATAAAACAAAACAATGTGTATTCACATACTATACAGCCATTTGAATGAATGAACCAAAGCTCCAAGTTTCCACATGAATACACCTCAGGAACATGATTACTGCATAAGGAAAATAAGTCCCAAGACGATGCCATGATGCCACCGATGGCAGCTGTCAATCACCTTTCCCAGTGACACTTTCCCCATTGCACTTGTTTGAAACAATCTTCTTTCTTTGTTCCCCCCACCCCTTTTCTTCTTTTTCTTTTTTAAATTGAAGTAGAGTTGATTTACAGTGTTGTGTTAGTTTCAGGTGTACAGCAAAGTGATTCAGTTATACATATATATGTGTGTGTATATATTTATATGTATATATATATATATATATTCTTTTTTGATTCTTTTCCCTTATAGGTTATTACAAAATATTGAGTATAGTTCCCTGTGCTATACAGTAGGACCTTGTTGATTATCTGTTTTATATATTAGGGTCTATATGTTAATCCCAACCTCCTAATTTATCCCTCTCACCCCCTTTCCCCTTTGGTAACCATCAGTTTGTTTTCTATGTCTGTGGGTCTATTTCTGTTTTGTAAATAAGTTCATTTGTATCATTTTATTGAGTCTACATATAAGCGATATCATATATTTGTCTTTCTCCATCTGGCTTACTTCACTCAGTATGATCATCTCTAGGTCCATCCATCGATCTTCTTTCTTTGAGTGTTTACAGCTCTTGGTTATTGTTTAGAGTTCTACCAGCCATAATTCAATTAACAAGGGCAGCTTTAAGGAGCGAATGTCTGCTGCAATCTGATGTCCACTCCGGGGATTTCTAACCTTCCGTGGAGAGTTTTTTTCTACTAGCGTAATTAGATTTGTTGTTCCCTCTTTCAAGAAGCATATAGACGTGACAACTACATGCTGGCGTTTTTCTTAAACCCGTACATGTTTACCTCTAGAGGCTGGAAAATTCCAGCCTCGGAAGCTCTCTGCCTGTTCCACCGCTCTCTCCCCTCCCAACCCAGACGGCAGTTTCCATGGCAACCGATAAGACTGCCGCTGTAATTGCAGGTACGCGGAGAGAACAAAGCAGAGCTCCGGCTAATGAAATTGCCTGGTGGGGGGTGGGGAAGAGTTCCGGAGGCCTGATGCTCACCATTCCCCAAGCTATGGATCCTCCCAGACTCCCTCTGCAGAACCGATTTCATTCGAGACCAAGTTTCTGGATTCCAGAGCAGCTTCTTTTTGTTTTTTTGACTTAAATTTTTTTTTTTTTTAATTTCCATTGAGATAGAATTGAAATGTAACACTGTGTAGGTTTAAGGCATGCAACATTTCGATTTGATACATTTATAGATTACAATAGGATCACCACTGTCCTGTTAACTAACACCTCTATCACATAGCATAATGATCATTTCTTTTTTCTTTTCAGAGCAGTTTCTTTTTTTTTTTTTTTTTTTGCTTTTTTTGGGGTTTTTGTTTTGTTTTGTTTTTTGTTTTTTTGGGTGAGCCATGCGGCTTGCAGAATCTTAGTTCCCCGACCTGGGATCAAACCCTCGCCCCCTGCAGTGGAAGTGCTGAGTCCTAACCACTGAACCGCCAGGGAATTCCCTCAGAGCAGTTTCTTGTCGACTAAAAAATCCTAGCCACGTGAGAAAAGCATGATTTGGAGAATTTATTTCTCCTGGGGCAAAGGTGGGCGATGAATGGGGAGGATGGAGGGATAAATGGGGAGGATGAGTGAAATATGGGCCAACTGTCATCTGTCTATACAATGGAGTATAGCCCCCTGGGCCACCAGCAGCAGCAGCCTCTAGGAACTTGTTAGAAATCCAATTTGGGGGGCCCCTCCTCGGACTTTCATGGACCCACCAGTACGTCTGATGCTCCCTCAAGCTTGAGAACCACTGGTCTTTACTACTGATGGACACCTATCGGGGTTGGTAATATTTTCCCTGTTATTATCCCATTATTAATGAAAGACCTTAACATGGAGTTCTCCGGTCTCTGGAATTCTGTCCACATTAAGCCCAGGGATATTCACTCTCTGCACTCTCCCTGCCAAACTCACATCTGCTTACTGATGCCTCCAATTTTTTTCCATCCCAAACCTCCTGCTAAGCTCCTCATACACTCAAATGCCAGGGGCTGAGAGAAAGTGGGGGGGATGGGGAATGACTGCTTAGTGGGTTCAGGGTTTCCTTTTGGGGTAAATATCTTGGTTGTAGATAGAGGTGGTAGTTGTACAACATTGTGAAAGCACCAGATACCACTGAATGGTTCTCTTTAAAATAGTTAATTTTATGGTATGTGAATTCCACCTCCATACAATTATAAAACACAACTTCAAACTCCACACATTTCACACTTGGGTGCATCATTTACAAAAAACCCAGCGGATCAGAAAGTCAGGTCATGATTCTCCTTAGACCAGTGCTGTCTAATAGAAATATAATTCAAGCTGTGTATATAAGTTAAAATTTTCTAGTACCGATGTTTTTGAGGAAAAAAAAAAGAAAGTTAAAATGAATGCTAGTAATATATTTTTTTAATATAAATTTATTTATTTATTTATATTTTACTTTTGGCTGCATTGGGTCTTCATTGCTGCACACGGGCTTTCTCTAGTTGCAGCGAGCGGGCACTACTCTTTGTTGCAGTGCGTGGGCTTCTCATTGAGGTGGCTTCTCTTGTTGCAGAACACGTGCTCTAGGCACTCGGGCTTCAGTAGTTGTGGCTCGCAGGCTCTAGAGCGCAGGCTCAGTAGTTGTGGTGCATGGGCTTAGTTGCTCCATGGCGTATGGGATCTTCCCGGACCAGGGCTCAAACCCATGTCCCCTGCATTGGCAGGCGGATTCTTAACCACTGCGCCACCAGGGAAGTCCTAGTAATATATTTTATTTCACTCACCATGCTTGAGAACTGTCCCTCATGTGTCCTCGAAAAAAACAGGAACATCAAAGCTAACTTCCCCTCTTCAAAGCCCTGAAGCCAAATGCTCCCCAAATCTTGCTGACTCTGCCTCAGAAATCGGGTTTTCACCAGCCCACCCTATTTATCTCTCCATTAAGCAACTGCAGAAACAACCCTAACTATTCTTCCTTCTCAAAGAAAATCTGGCCAAACCACCACCCGCTGGACCTTTCAGCTGATTCCTGTTGCTCTTAGGATAAACTCCACCCTCCTCAGAACAGTCTCCAAGCTATAGGGACCCCAGATTCTCTCTTTAGAGGAATTTGGGGGTACCAGCTATGTGGGAAGGGGCTCTGTGGAATTTTCCTCAAAGCTGGGTCCACGCAGTGTTCTGAATAATTAGACTCTATTCGTGGGCTGGGGCAACTTTTCCTGCAAAGTGTCACATAGTAAATATTTCAGGCTTTGGGGCCATATGGTCTCTGACTCAACTACCACTCACCTCTGCCACTGGGGCATGAAAGCAGCCGTGGACGATAGTTATAGATGGGTGTGGCCCTGTTCCAGTAGAACCTCACCATGGACACATCTTTCCATCTTCCCGATGGTCCCATCCCAGCCACACCTCCGTCCTCTCTCTCCTGCGTCCCCAGCCATCTCTTCATTGGTTTCCTGCATCCACCATCCCTGGTCTTCAGTTTATGTTCCTCACAAGCATCAGAGTAGATACATCAATGGACACTTAGCTTGCATCCATGTCCTGGCTATTGTAAATAGTGCAGCAATGAACATTGGGGTGTGTGTATCCTTTCGGATTATGTTTTTCTCAGGATATATGCCCAGGAGTCAGATTGCTGGATTATATGGTAGTTGTAATTATAGTTTTTTAAGGAACTTCCATACCGTTCTCCATAGTGGCTGTTACCACTTTACATTCCCACCAACAGTGTAGGAGGGTTCCTTCTTCTCCACACCCTCTCCAGCATTTATTGTTTGTAGATTTTTTTGATCATGGCCATTCTGACTGGTGTGAGGTGACATCTCATTGCAGTTTTGATTTGCATTTCTCTAATAATTAGCGATGTGGAACATCTTTTCATGTGCCTCTTGGCCATCTGCACGTCTTCTTTGGAGAAGTTGGAGTTTGGGACTGACATGTATAGAGTGCTATATTTAAAATAGATAACCAACAAGGGCCTACTGTATAGCACAGGGAACTCTGCTCAATATTCTGTAATAACCTAAATGGGAAAAGAATTTTTAAAATAATAGAAAAAAAATAACAGAGGTTCTTCAATGAGATTAAATTATATCATTAAATTATAATAAACTGGAGAATCAAATGTCAAAAACAAAAGAGTAGATGTGTCAAAGGAAAATCGGATCATGTCCCCACATAAGAACACCTCAACAGATGCCATTGCTCTTCAGATGCACACCCAGCTCTTTACGAGGAAATACAAATAGAGGGAACTCTGGAATTTCCACACAGAAGGGGCTTAAGGGGGGAAAGATTGGAGGTTTGGGGGCTCAGGGACCTGCCTTGCAGGGGTGTTTGCACAATGATGTTCGCTGTTACACAAGACGGTCCTTGGAAAGAAAGCAAACAACTCCTTTGAATGCATGTATTTAGGGATTTATAAAGTTAGGTGCAGAGGAATAGGAGTGAAAATGTACACACTGTTAGAGTTACTCTCCCAATGTTTATGTACCTTAGCTCAACAAACACACCTGGAAGTAGATTGCCGTTATGTGCCAACATTAAAACCATCATCCATAAGGAAAACAGTGGACCATGGGCCATCACGGGCATTTGGAAGAAACATTCAACTCATCTCAAAACAAGGACACGAGATTTTTCATCCCAGAAAGCCAGAGAAAACCCAGTTATGAACATGACCCAGGGATATAATCTATAAACAGATGGCTAATGTTAAGTATTTTTATGGTTTAGAAACGGACGTCTCCAGAATACTGGGCATTTGTGCTGTTTCTGGGAAAACGGTTCCCGTCCTGAGTTGGATGTCGATGTATATGGAGCTTGGACTTGAGCCTGGCATTTGTAGGTCATTAATCAGGGGAAATTCCATGGTGGGTGGCTGCCCTGGCGTTTTATTTGGCAACTGGGACCAAGCTGACATCCTAACGGCTAGTGTTCAGAGATGGTTTGCTTTTTCTGAGAAATCATGACCTCCAACGGAACCCCCTTTTGTGTTCAGTTTTTGGTCCAGATCTTGCTTTTATTTATTTATTTATTTATTTATTTATTTATTTATTTATTTATTTATGGCTGCGTTGGGTCTTCATTGCTGCGTGCGGGCTTTCTCTAGTTGCGGCGAGCAGGGGCTACTCTTCGTTGCGGTGCACAGTCTTCCCATTGCAGTGGCTTTTCTTGTTGTGGAGCATGGGCTCTAGGGGTGAGGGCTTCAGTAGTTGCGGCACGCGGGCTCAGTAGTTGCGGGACATGGGCTTCGTTGCTCTGTGGCATGTGGAATCTTCCCGCACCAGGGCTCGAACCCGTGTCCCCTGCACTGGTAGGCGGATTCCTAACCACTGCGCCACCAGGGAAGACCCCAGATCTTGCTTTTAGCAACTGGTTCTTGAAGGACATGGCATGAATGTCTAAGCTGAGGATGGAAGGAAGTGTTTGGAGCAGGTAAAGAGCTCCTTTGCTCACCTCACCATGAGATAACATAGGTGAATAGGTATTCTTATAATTGTGGGATGGGGGAATGTCCCATTAAACTTAACAAAGAAGCCAGCGAATATAAAAGAAAATATTAATAAGTCTGTCTCCCCGAACTGAAAAATTAGAAATGGGGAAATTCCATCATGAATAAGACTTAATGAACAACTGAGCAAAAATGTCACAAACTATATATTCAAAGCATATCTATACAGGCACAAGGAGCTCAGAGTGCGAAGAGGTCAAAAACGGGGGAAAAAGAACCTCAAAATAGAAGAAATGTAGGCAAAGGATATGGAGGGAGAGAAAGAGAAGAAGAAAGAGATGGAGAAGGAGAAGAAGGAGGAGAAGGAGAAGGAGAAGAAAGAGAAGGAAGAGAAGGAGATAGAGAAGAAGGAGAAGGAGAAGGAGGAGAAAAAGGAGGAGGAGAAGGAGAAGGAAGGAGGGAAGGAAAGTCAAATGTTGAAAAACACCTCCTTACTTGGGACCCAAAACTGGACATCTAAACCAGAATGAGATGTTGTTTACTCCCATCAGACTGAGAAAGATGAAAAAAGCAGCAACATCCAGGGTTGCTGAGATGTGGAGAAACAGAAAAAGCCTTAGGCTACTGGTGGGTATGTGTGTGGTTGGCACAAGCCTTTCTGGAGAACACAGAACAATAAGTATCAGAGTTAAGAACAGGCAGAACTGAACACATACAAGCCCACTTCTGGACTACAAGAATATTTACAGTATGACATGTCTGTAGGGCACCGACACAACATGAGGTCAAGAAAATTGGGGGCAAAAAGAATATATAACCATGCACAAGAACACTAAGTGTGAAGACGAGGTAGTGTTTTACTGTCAGAAAAAGTAAGTGCCTTCCTTTAAAAATAAAATTTGTTTTTGAAGAACATTTAGTATCATGATATATTTAATGGGAGAAAAATCAGGATATAAGCCTTGACACAGAGCAGTTTCTCAACGTTCATGCTATTGACGTTGACTGCCAGATGATTCTTTGTGGGGGTGGGCTGTCCTGTGCATTATAGGCTGTTTAGCAGCATCCCTGGTCTCACCCAGGAGATGCTAGTGGCACCCACCTCCCCAGTTGTGACAAGAAAAACGTCTCCAGACATTGCCAAGTGTCCTCTAGAGAAGCAAAGTCTCCCTTGCTTGAGAACCAGCAATACAGACCCTAATCCCAATTTCGAGTCAAAATCATACATTCATCCATCCATTCTTTCTTTTATTCATTCACTTATACATAATCTAGAGCTGTCCAATAGAAATGTAGTGCAAGCTACATACATAATTTAAATTTTTCTAGTCGTCACATTTAAAAATGTAAAAAGAAACAGGTAAAAATAAATTTAATGGTTTATTTCATTTAAACCAACCTATTCAACGTATGATCATTTTAACACGTGGCACTGGCCACATTTCCAGGGCTCACTGGCCACATGTGGCTGGTGGCTCTCATATTGGACAGCACAGGATTACAAGTATTATTGAGCAGCTCTGTGCACCAAGAACTCTGTGAAACAGACGAATACAGCGGGGGGTGGGGGGGGGGAGAAAGACAAGTTTCCTGTGTTCCAGAAACTTCCATTTTAGTGGGAGAAACAGGCACAAAGAAACTACCACTTGACAATGCACTTTGACAGTATCTAGAAAGGTGAAAGAGTGCACTCCTACACGCACCCCAGTGTTCACAGCAGCACTATTCACAATAGCCAGGACATGGAAGCGAACTAAGTGCCCATCAACAGAAGAATCTAAAAAAGTGATACAAATGAACTTACTTACGAAAGAGAAATAGACTCACAGACCTAGAAAACAAACTTACGGTTACCAAAAGGGGAAAGGTGGAAGGGGGGAGGGATAAATTAGGAGTTTGGGACTAACAGATACACACTACTATATATAAAATAGATAATCCACAGGGACCTACTCTATATAGCATGTGGAACTATACTCAATATTTTGTAATAACCTATATGGGAAAAGAATCTGAAAAAGAATATATATATATTTATATATATATGTAAATAACTAAATCACTTTGCTGTACACCTGAAACTAATGCAACATTGTAAATCAACTGTACTTGAATTAAAAAATAAAGACAACAATAAAAAAAAGAGTGCATTCCCAACCCCCATCAGCAATTCCACGCTGAGACCATTCCCTAGAGAAACTCCCCCCATTTTGGCAAGGTGACACGGAGAAGAGTGTTCATTGCAACGTACCCGAATTTGATAAATCTTATTTGAGTGTCACCTGTGTGACATGTGCAGCCTGGGGACGTGCACCCTCATTTGCAATACTGAAACCTAGAACCAATCTAAATGTCTTCATGAGGAAACTGGGCGTATATAAGAGGGTAAATCCATACACTGTCATGTTGTGATTCACCTTCAGTGAAGGGATAAGAGCTACACAACATAACGTCATCTTAAAAATAAAAGGGGGCTTCCCTGGTGTCACAGTGGTTAAGAAACCGCCTGCCAGTGCAGGGGACACGGGTTCGAGCCCTGTCTGGGAAGATCTCACATGCCGTGGAGCAACGAAGCCCGTGCGCCACAACTACTGAAGCCCGCATGCCTAGAGCCCGTGCTCCGCAACAAGAGAAGCCACTGCAATCCCGCGTACCGTAACGAAGAGTAGCCCCCACTCGCCGCAACTAGAGAAAGTCTGCGCACAGCAACGAAGACCCAACACAGCCCAAAATAAATAAATAAATAAATTTATTTAAAAAATAAAATAAAATAAAAGGGAAGAAATTGGGAGATTGGGATTGACATATACACACGATATATATATACTGATACCATGTATAAAATAGATAACTAATGAGAACCTATTGTAGAGCACAGGGAATTCTACTCAGTGCTCTGTGGTGACCTAAATGAGAAGGAAATCCAAAAAAGAGGAGATATATGTATTCATATAGCTGATTCACTTGCCGGTACAGTAGAAACTAACACAATATTGTAAAGCAACTACACCCAATAAAAAAAATTAAATAAAAAGGAAGAGCGTTAGGACCTAGCTGCAGAACAAGGCCATGCACACAAGTGTGGGACATGGTAAATTACCATTTATCATTTTTAGCAACAATACTTATTTACGTAGGAAGGATCTAAACGCATGCACAGGAATGGCCGTTTCCAAATATGGCTGGTGGAGGGAGGTGGGTAGATTTCCAGGGGAGCACAAAGACCCTCAACTACATTTGTGTCAAATTTCTTTTTTTTTTGAAATTTTGTTTAATTAGTGAATTAGCAAGACCTCACTTTTTTTTATAGTAAGAACTTTTATTTATTTATTTATTTACTTAATTTGTTTTTTGGCCGCTCAGCATGCAGGATCTTAGTTCCCCAGCCAGGGATCGAACCCGCGTCCCCTGCAGTGGACTCGCGGAATGCTAACCACTGGACAGCCGGGGGGGAAGTCCCTGGGTCCAATTTCTCTTTTAAAAATATTCAGAAACAAAGATGGGGAAATGTAAAGTTTTGATAAATCTGGGTGTTACATTCATTATGTCATTCTCTGTATTTCTTCTGTGTGTTTGAGATAATAAGGGTAAATAATAGATAAAATGGTTTCAAGTTGTGGTGAGTATTATGCCAGAAACAAATCAGTATGTGAGAAAGATCATCTCAGGAAGTTAGAGGCCCGACCTTGGCGGTCAGGCAAAGCTGCTCTGATGGGATGAAAATCGGAGGAGGATGAGGGGCTGGTAGGCATTCTGAGCGTTGGAGAAAAGCGCTCCAGACAGAAGGGGCAGGAGCAAAGGGCTGGAGGGAGCAAAGAGTACTGGGCATTTAAGGAAATGAAAAAGAGGACCCGTGTAGCTGTACTTCCATGAGAGAGGGAGACAGCCAGAAGACATGAGGGTCACGGCAGTCTGTGTTTTACAAAAATGTAAAACAATTTTTTGTTTTACAAAAAATAACACCACAATATCTCCCAGCCTACAGGATCCACTGCAGTGTGATCGTAACATTCTCCCCATCCAGATGTGTGGTCCACATGAAAAGATGCTCAACATCGCTAATTATTAGAGAAATGCAAATCAAAACCTCACACCAGTCTGAATGGCCATCATGAAAAAATCCACAAACAACAAATGCTGGAGAGGGTGTGGAGAAAAGGGAACCCTCTTACACTGTTGGTGGGAACGTAAACTGGTACAGCCACTGTGGAGAACAGTATGGAGGTTTCTCAAAAAAACTAAAAACAGAGTTACCATATGATCCAGCAATCCCACTCCTGGGCATATATCCAGAGAAAAACACGGTCCAAAAGGATACATGCACCCCATTGTTCACTGCAGTGCTGTTTACAACAGCCAAGACATGGAAGCAACCTAAATGTCCATCGACAGAAGAATGGATAAAGAAGACGTGGTACATATATACAATGGAATATTACTCAGCCATAAAAGGAATGAAATAATGCCATTTGCAGCAACATGGATGGACTTAGAGATCGTCATACTGAGTGAAGTAAGTCAGACAGAGAAAGACAAATATCATATATCGCTTATACATGGAATCTAAAACGAAATGATACAAATGAACTTATTTACAAAAGAGAAACAGACTCATGGACTTAAGAGAACCAACTTATGACTACCACAGGGGAAAGGTAGGGGGAAGGGATAGTTAGGGAGTTTGGGACTGAAATGTACACACTGATATACTTAAAATGGATAACCAACAAGGACTCAGTACTCTGTGGTGACCTAAATGGGAAGGAAATCCAAAAAAGAGGGGATATATGTCTATGTATAGCTGATTCACTTTGCTGTACAGTAGAAACTAACACAACATTGTAAAGCAACTATACTCCAATAAAAATTAATTTAAAAAAAAGAATTAATCATAGGTTCCTGACTGGAGAAACTGGGTTTATGGCAGAGAAATCAGATGCACTTTGACGTGGATGTGGGGTGGATTTGCAGTTTCGGTTGGGGGGTGGTGAGGATGCAAGAGTTCCACGTTACAAGTGGTAGGTCTATGTATTAGCTACGCATTGCAGCAAAAACGAATTCCCCAAAACTTGGTGGTTTGGAACAATAATTATTTGTCGTCTTTTACAGTTTCTGTGGGTCGGTCAAAGATGTCTCGTGAGACTGCGGTTATCAGACAGCTTGACGGGCTGGGGGATCTGCTTCCAAGGTGGCTTGCCCCCTGGCAAGGTAGCGCTCACTCTGGGAGGGAAAGCTCTGCTCCTGTCTACCTGGGCTTCTTCCTGGATCTGCGTAAGTGTCCTCATGACATGGCGGCCGGCTTCCTCCAGAGCAAGTGCTCCAGGAAACCAAAGCAGATGTGGCTGAGCACTTTACGTCCCAGCCCCAGAAGTCATGCACCGTTGCTTTCACAGGATCCCACGGTCCCAAAGATCAGGGAGGAGGAGACCACATGAGCACAGGAATGCAGAGGGCAAGGCTATTCGGGGACCACCTTGGAGGCTGGCCACTGCAGCTTCACACACTTGACAGAAATCAGGATGTCAAGTCGGTGGGTGGATAGGTGAGATGGGGGAGCATGTAGGATGTCAAAATGGGGAGACGGGGCATATGGGTGGCACACAGAGCCGCAGGGCCAAATGAAATCCCATGAGGAGAGGATGTGGAGGGCCCAGGACACAGCCCTTCAGAGAGGTCAGGTCAAGCAGAAGGAACCAGCCCAGGTCCATGAGCAAGGAGGTCCAAGTGAAACGGAGCAGGACCCTATGGGCCTTCCCATCCCCCCATGTCCTCAGCCTGCCTTTTGCATGTGAAAAAACTTAAGCCAAAGAATAAGTTTAATCAGAGAAGTGAGAAAATGAAGAAACTGAGGAAAACAGACGGAGACCAAATAATAATAGTTTAGTCATTAAGCAAAGTCAAGGACCTTTAGTTCCTCCTCAAGGGCTATAGACAATATTCTGAGCCATAGCCTGTGAGCTGTCTTATAGATACTGAAACCCCACCAGGTAGAAGAAGTTAATTATATGATGACCAGACTGTAGCCATGACATAAGCTGCCATTCCGAGAATTTGCCTCAAAGAAAATGGAAACAAACCGGCATCCAGAATAAAGCAAATTTCCTTTCCACCAACCTGGCCTCTTTATTGGCTTTTGAGCAGTGGGCAGCCTGACGCCACTTTAGGTTACACAAGGAGTTGGGAGGATGATGAGGAAGGGGTCACAGAAGAAAGATGGAAAGATGGAAAGAGTTCTCTAACCATGGCGGGTGGTGAGGTTTTTCCAACACTGAGAAGCTGAGTAGGATGAGGGCAGGGAACTTGCAGCTGGATTTGGCAACAGGGGGTGCTGGGGGGTGGGATAGCAAGCAGGAGGGAATGGGTGGGGCGGGGCGGGTGGTGGGAGAGCTTGTCCTGGTGAGTTGCCCATGAGTGGCTACAAGGGGGGCAGAGATGGGAAGGCAGAGCCAGAGGCCCCCCAGGGGCAAAGCTGTTTTCCAGGTGGGAGTCACAGCGGCCCAAAGTAACACTCAGACCTGACCAGGGCCGTGCAGTGTGAAGTTCCAGCCGGTAGCTTTGGGGACCCCTGCTGCATTGAGACGGGAGGAACGCCGGGGTGAGGGTGGGGGCTGGGGAGGGTGGAGATGGCTGGTGGAGCAGAACGGCTGTGCCAGGCGAGGCTTGTTTTCACAGGCCTCCTCTCTCCTCCCCAGCTTAGCCCGCTCAGTGCCCCTGCCCGCCTCCCCGCCGGCCCAGAGAGGGAGGGGCAGCAGCTGGGGCGAGGACACAGCCTCAGGGAGCCCCGCTAAGCCCCTCCACAGCTCCACGCCCCGAAGACACAAGGGCTCGGGGCCTGCCGCTCCCCTGTCCTCAGCTCACCGGGGTCTGTCAGCTCCTCATCCTCCCCGACGCCAGCCTCTCTTCTCCTGAAGGTGACAGCAGCCCCTCTTCTGCCCTCCCCTGTACCCCAGCCATGGGAGCAACAGGCTTCTGAAGGGAAGCTGGACCGGAAGGTCCCCATTGCTTCTCATAGGGCTGAGAGCATCCTCTTCCCCGAGGCCTCCAGGGCCCTGCGTGACAGACACACCTGCGAGGTGCTCTCCCCCAGAGCACACACGGACGCGGACGTGCAGACACAACAGAGATGCACACAGACACACACACACACACAGACACGGACACGCAAACACACACAGACACACACACACAGACACGGACGTGCAGACACAACAGAGACGCACACAGACACACACACACAGAGACAAGGACACACAAACACACACAGAGACACACACACACACAGACACACACACAGACACGGACATGCAGACACAACAGAGACGCACACAGACACACACACCCACAAACACACACAGACAAGGACACACAAACACACACAGAGACACACACAGACACGGACATGCAAACACACACAGAGACACACACACAAACACACACGGACACGGACATGCAGACACAACAGAGACACACACAGACACACACACAGACACACACAGACACGGACACGCAAACACACAGACACACACAGACACACACACACAGACACGGACATGCAGACACAACAGAGACGCACACAGACACAAACACACACAGACACAGACACGGACACACAAACACACACAGAGACACACAGACACACACACACAGACACACACAGACACGGACACGCAAACACACACAGACACACACACAGACACGGACATGCAGACATAACAGAGACACACACACAAACACACACAGACACAGACATGCAGACACAACAGAGACGCACACAGACACACACACACACAAACACACACAGACACGGACACACAAACACACACAGACACACACACAGACACGGACATGCAGACACAACAGAGACGCACACACACACACACAAACACACACAGACACGGACACGTAAACACACACAGACACACACACAGACACGGACATGCAGACACAACAGAGGCGCACACAGACACACACACACAGACACACACACACAGACACGGACACACACAGACACGGACATGCAGACACAACAGAGACACACACAGACACACACACACACAAACACACACAGACAGGGACACACAAACACACACAGAGACACACAGACACACACAGACACGGACACACAAACACACACAGAGACACACACACACACAAACACACACAGACATGGACACGCAAACACACACAGAGACACACACAGACACACACACACAGACACGGACACACAAACACACACAGACACGGACATGCAGACACAACAGAGACACACACAGACACACACACACACAGACACGGACACGCAAACACACACAGACACACAGACACCGACACACAAACACACACAGACACGGACACGGACACGGACATGCAGACACAACAGAGACGCACACAGACACACACACACACAAACACACACAGACAGGGACACACAAACACACACAGAGACACACAGACACACACACGCAGACACACACAGACACGGACGCACAAACACACACAGAGACACACACACACACAGACAGGGACACAAAAACACACACAGAGACACACACAGACACGGACACGCAAACACACACAGACACACACAGAGACACGGACATGTAGACACAACAGAGACGCACACAGACACACACAGACACGGACATGCAGACACAACAGGGACGCACACAGACACACACACACACAAACACACACAGACAAGGACACACAAACACACACAGAGACACACACAGACACGGACACGCAAACACACACAGACACACACACAGACACGGACACACACAGACACGGACATGCAGACACAACAGAGACACACACAGACACACACACACACAAACACACACAGACAGGGACACACAAACACACACAGAGATGCACACAGACACACACACACACACACACAGACACGGACACACAAACACACACAGAGACACACACAGACACCAACATGCAAACACACACAGAGATACACAGAGACACACACACACAAACACAGAGACACACACACTCAAACACAGACACGGACACAAACACACACAGAGACACACACAGACACGGACATGCAAACACACACAGAGACACACACACAAACACACACAGACACGGACACACACACACAAAGACACACACAGACACAGACATGCAAACACACACAGAGACACACAGACACACACACAGAGACACACAGAAACACACACACAAACACACACAGACACACACACAGTGACACACAGAAACAGACACAGACACACACACACATCCCTGCCTCCTTCTCAGCACTCAATCCTCACCCCAGAGGTCAGTCACAGCCCAGAGAGACCATCCCTGACCCCACCCCCATGCTCCCCCCCGCCCCCCCTCAGTCACTGTGTCATTTCCTTCACCGTTCTCATCACTGTCTTAAATCACATTCCTCACGACTACACCGTTATCCTTGACCTTCTCCATTGAAAGGTCTGCTTCGTGGGGCTGGGGCCCTTCTCCGTCTTGTTCACTGTTGTATCCACAGCCAGTACAAAGTAGGTACTCAGTTAGCAAATAAACTGGGGCACGCACGGGTATTACTTCTCAGAACCTAACCCAATTAATTTTCGGGTCCTAGTTTTCACAGACAAGGTGTGTGTGTGTGAGAGCGTGTGTGTGCGTGTGTGTTCCTCATTTCTCTCTCTCACTAAAAAGTAAACACCCAAAATAATTGAAAACGGGTGTTCAAACAGAAAATTGGTCCATGCACACTCGCAGCAGCATTATCCACGATAACCAAAAGGTGGAAACAACCCATATGTCCATCAACGGATGAAAGCATGAACAACATGTGGTCTATCCACACAATGGGATACTATTCAGCCATAAAAAGTAATGAAGTTCTGACACACGTTACAACGTGGATGAACCTCAAAAGCATCACACTAAGTCCGAAAAGAAGCCAGTCCCAAAGGATGCCATATTATATGAAACCATTTGTATGAGAGGTCCAGAACTGGCCAACCTACAGAGACAGAAAGTGGATTAGTGGCTGCCGAGGGCGGGAGGGTATAGAAGGATAAGCGGTGACAGCTAAAGGTATGGAGTTTCTCTTTTTAGCAATGACAATGTTCTAAAATGCATTCTGGTGGGAGTTCCCTGGTGGTCCAGTGGTTAGGACTTGGCACTTTCACTGCCGAGGGCCCGGGTTCGGTCCCTGGTCTGGGAGCTAAGATTCCACAAGCCGCGTGGAGCGGCCAAAAATAAAAATTAAAAAAATTTTAAAAAACGGATTCTGGTGATGGCTGCACAGCTCTGTGAATCTACTAAAAACCACTGAATTGTTCTCCCACGGACATCAACTCTATCTCCTCCCCAGAAGTACTTCAAACCCATTAAACAGTAGGGAAAACAGCAGGAAACCTTACGTAGGCAAGAAGGCTGTGAACCTGGAGTTCTCACACACTGTGGTGAGTGTTACAAATTGGTGGGCTATTTCCTCTAACTTTTTAGAGAAAATCCCAATTCTATAGCGATATCCCCCCATAGCAAAAAACCCCCCCAAAACAAAAAAACTCCACAGGATTTTTTTTTTCTGAGGAGAAAAATGTAACAGGAGTCAGAAGTCAGAGCAGGGCTTTCCAAAAGAAATATAATGCCAACTCCACATCTAAATTTTAAATTTTCTAGTAGTTACATTTTTTAAAAAAGTAAAAGTAGGGAATTCCCTTGTGGTCCAGTGGTTAAGACTCTGCACTTCCACTGCAGGGGGCATGGGTTCCATCCCTGTTCAGGGAACTAAGATCCCGCATGCCACGCGGTGCAGCCAAGAAAATATGTATGTATATAAAGGTAAACAGGTCAGATTAATTTAACGAATACATTTTATTTCACCCAACATCTCCAAAGGAGTATCATTTCAATATGTCATCACTATAAAAGACATTTCTGAGGTACCTTACATTATTTTTGTCATGATACGTCTTTGGATCTAATGTGCATTTTGTACTTACGGTGGAGCCTATTTCAGGTCTGATAATCCACAGGTCAAGTGCCCAAGAACCACGCGGGGCACGTGGTTGCCATGTTGGATGGTGCACCCCCAGAGCACTGAGAATACTGAGTGTCCAAAATCAGAGGGGCCTACGCTCTATAGTGTAGGGGAGGGAAAAATCCTTCTGCCACCCGCCTTAGGTTCCCACCTACAGCTGGGGCCTTGTAAATGAGACTGGCCAAAGGCAGGTTAACAAGAGGAAAACAAACAGATGTTTAAGAGCAGTGCATCTTGCATGTACACATAGAAGCACCCGGGAATGGATGGGTAACCCAGAGGAGGGTTAGAACCTGGGTTTAAATACCAACAAAGGAAAAGAGGTTTGGGGCTTCTGGCGGGGGTGGGGGGTGGGGCGGAACAAGTTATGGCCAAGGTGACCAGGGAAAGTATTGCAGACAAGGGTTGTTTAGTAAGGTTGTTACCTAGATTTTTTCTTTAATTAATTTTTATTGGAGTATAGTTGATTTACAATATTGTGTTAGTTTCAGGTGTACAGCAAAGTGGATCAGTTATACATATATTCACTCTTTTTTAGATTCTTTTCCCATATAGACCATTACAGAGTATTGAGTAGAGTTCCCTGAGCTAGACAGTAGGTCCTTATTAGGTTATGTAGATTTAGGTTGAAGCCTCCTCCGTTGATAAGAGCTATCAAGAGGGAGACATCTTAGTATGAGCTATGCAGAGGGAGACAGGAAAACTCATGCCCTGATTTAGGAGCTTTTCCTGCATCTGCCGTATCTCAAGGGCTTTAAACTCTGAATAATCCATATGCCAAAGAGGCATGTTTTGGGGTGGCGTATTCGGGTCCCCTCAATAGCCACGTAGCCATTGTGTTGATTAGATCTCATACCTAGCAGAGAGTAGTCCTGTAGTCAATACTTTTTTTTTTTTGGCCTCACCACGCGGCTTGTGGGATCTTAGTTCCCCGACCAGGGATTGAACCCAGGCCCTTGGCAGTGAAAGCTCAGAGTCCTAACAACTGGGCTGCCAGGGAATTCCCAACCAATACTTGTTTTAATGAAGAAATTAACGGAGTATTTAAAAAATGGAAACATGCTTATGAGGTATTATTAAGAAAAACAAAAGTCGAAACAAACTGAAACAGCACAGCCAAAACACTCCATTTTGTGTCCCTACAGGCAAACCAGGGCTTGAATCTCAACTCTGCTGTATTTTAGCTGTGTGACTGGGTTAAGTCATTTCATGCCTCAGAATCTCAGCGTCTTCGTCTATGAAAGGAGAGTAAATCTACCTCCAGCAATTTTTTTTTGGAAGAATAAATAAAAGAATGCCTGTTAGCGCTTAGCAGTGTCTGCTTCATGATAATCACTCTGTAAATGTCAGCAGTTACTGTAACCATGTGAAGATACAAATTAAAACCTGGAAGGAAGCATTTAACATGGAAAACCTTTATGCTGGGCGGACAGTGATTATTTACCAAAAAAACAAAAAAAAAAAACAAGAAAAAAACTTATTAGTTCTGATCTGTATAAGATTAGGTGTCGGCAAAGAACTGGAATAAAACTGATCATAAAATGAGGCTGGTGTGTGATTCTACAGGAAGAAAAAGGAAATGCAAAACATTTTTCATACTGTTACATCAGGGCATGGTGGTGGAGGGGGCAGGGATACAGCATGGTTTTCAGACACCTCTATTTTGTTGTTCTGTTACAACAAGCTCGCGTTTATTTCGAAATTAAAAGCGGAAGCACAAAAGTCTAGAATAAATGTATTTACACATAGAGCCAATTAATTGCCTTTGAATAAAAAAGGCTGAGCTACTTTCTTCTGGTGTTTTCTCCATACCTTCATTTGGAATTTGCTAGTACAATTCACAGGGGGCCCCATGGCACAGACATGGGGAGTCTTGAAAGTTCCTCCTGTTTCTAGATACAAAAAAATAGGTCCCCAAATATTTGAACGGTTTATAAAAGCCAAAAAATCAAGGGGATATATATATATATACACACACACACTATCAGAAGTCCTAAACAGAAGAACACAACTGGAGTTATCAGATGGTTTTCTACTTATCAGATTTTAAGAATCAATAATCAAATTTTACCAACTCTTGTGTATTAGCTGTCTTTTTTTCAGGTGTCCATCCTGTAAGACGAAACACCTCCCTATTAAAGAATAAAATCAAATTCTGTTTAGAAAGTTCTTAACCTTTGTAACCAGAACCAGAAGAAACAAAACGTGATGCTTTTCCTTTTATGCAACACACAAGGGTCTATCAATTAATTTGAGAACGACTGTAGGTAGCCCATGAGTAAACAAAAACAAATACAAGTTTCTGTTTTAAAAAAAGAAAGAAAGAAAAGAAAAGGTTTACAAAAATTACAAAGAAAAAAGCTGAAAGAAAAAAAAAGGTTGCATGGCTAGTGTCGGCAAACGGATGATGTATTAAGTCTGTTTGCTGCAGGGCAAAGGGGGACGCACAGGGCTGTGTGTTCAAGAACTTCATTCCTTTGCCTGACTTCGCTGCACTGTGTGTATTGTTGGAATGAAAACTTGCCTGTACTCTGGGGCAGGATTCCATGGCAGAGATAGCATCTGGTAAGGAGACTTTTTTTTTTTTTTTTTAATTCTAAATCTCCTGTTTCGACGCCCACCAGCTTCTTCCCAAACAACTTGAATTCAAACCCCGTTTCCGTTCCTTATGAGCCATGGGAATTTCTTTCCTTATCTTACAGTGAAATACATCACACATAGAGAAGAATGTATGAGAAGATGCATCTGGACGTTTTAAAGACAATTATAAAACTAAAGCCCAGCTATGGGACATGCTATTTTTACTCTACCAGATCTCACGTTTCAGACTGACTGAAAATCAGTTCTCCAAATGACCATTTTTGCTGCATGGCTAATTCCCTAAAATGGCCAAATTTATCAGCTTTATCTACTTAACGACAACAACAAAAAGTGTGTTTCTTTGAACTCTTTCTGACAGTACAGCAATCCCACTTGGAAGAGAGCTTCTGGGGATGGCTGTGACCTTTGAATGATTTGAGGTTTTAGTTTCGTTTTTAGGGTAGTGGAGTTTGAGTTCAGATTTACATTGGCTACAGCTGTTTCGCCGTGGCCAAATGAAGGTTTAGTGTGTTCTGAGGATTTTTATATCTTAAAATAAGAATCTCTGTGATTCAACCAAGGGTATTCCGTGGGTCTGGGATGTCAAGGGTGTTATAAAGGAGAGAACAGATTTCTATCATCCAACTTATTTTTGTGACTGTCTTTGCCGTTTGAAATTCTCTTTATGTACAGATGTTTTACCCAGCACGATCACATAACTTTTTGACATGTTTTAAACATTTGAGAGGGGTTCTGTGGCTCAAATGAGAATCACACCCGCATCTGATGGGTGACTGAGCTGGATCTGCAGATCAGGCTACGAGGCTGAGATAAACCTTGCCCAAATGAAACAAAAACTAGGGCAAAACCGAAATTAGTTTCGACCGAAGTGAAACCGAAACAGCAAAGGAAAAAAAAAAATTACCCTTGAGGTTGACTCGTGCCGTGTGGCACATTTCGATGTCACGTTCATAAATATTTAATAGAAATTAGTTGACAGTGAATGCACAATTCTGCAGATCACCGACTAGCAAACTCCCTTTCCAGCTACCACCCCGCCCCCCCCCACTCGCCGCCTCCCCGAAATGTTGCATCCTTTGCTTGTCGCCTTTGCTTGGGGTCGTTGCTTCCACATCTTTTCTCTTCTGTGTGGACCGTGCCCTGTCCTCCTCTGCACTAGGTCATTTCCACTAGCATGCAGACATGATGTGATAGCTCCCGTCTTAAAAAACAAGTGCTCTCTAGACCCTGAATCCCTCTCTGGCTTCTGCCCCATCTCCCTGACCCCAAAGCATCTTTCCACTCCTGCCTGCACATTCTCTCCTGAACCCACTGGTACAAGGCTCTTTCCTCCAGCCTACGTGACCCACTCTTGTCAAATTCACCAGGACCCTCCAGTTGCCCGAAACCAGTGTTGGTTCTCCGTCTTTATCCCATCCAATCCCATGACCACGCGTGATGATGTGGAACCGTCCCCCTCCCTGGGTTCCCTACCCTGCCGTCTCCAGCTTCCCCCCGAGACAAGGAGCACCTCTTTGCTCCTTGTCTTCTTCACCCGCCCTCCTCCTGTTCATCCCCTCAACCTGTAGGGGTGTGTGGGCTTCATCCTCTACTCTCTTCTCTTCTCTACCTACCCCCACTCACTGGGTGGTCCCCCCAGGCCAATCATTTCCAGGATTAAGCCTGTGCCTGTTACTCACCATACTGAGTTGAGTAGGGTCCTCCCCCCCGCCCCCAAACTCATGTCCAGCTTGAACCTCAGAACGTGACCTTATTTGGAAACAGGGTCTCTGCAGATGTGATTAGTTCAGATGAGGTCGTCCTGGAGTAGGGTGGGCCCCTAACTCCAATAACGGGTGTCCTTGTAAGAAAAGGGGACACACAGACCCAGGACACACAGAGATGAGTGCCTTGCGGTGACCAAGGCAGGGACTGGAGTGGTGCAGCTACAAGCCCACGGATGGAACAATGTGGGGGCAAACGCCAGAAGCTAAGAGAGAGACACTAGGTGGAGCCTCCAGAAGGACCCAGCGCCCCTGCCGACACCTTGATCTGGCGCTTCTGGCCTCGGAACTCTGAGAAAATGCATTTCTGTTGTTTCAAGGCATCGAGTGTGGGGTAGCTTGTTGCCCTAGGAAACGAACACTCGCAAACTTGCCTCCTGATCCCAGCCCTCCGCTGAGGTCCACACTCTCACAACCACCTTATCATCACTTACGATGTCCACTTGGGTAGCTCATAGACACCTCAACACGGATATAATCAAAACGGGACCCTTGACCTCCTCCCAGCCCTGCGCTGTGGACTCCATGTTTGTGTGCCCCCCACCCCTCCCAAATCCGCCGGTTGAAGCCCTAAGCCCCTGCGTGGCAGTGTTGGGAGGTGTGGCCTCTGGGAAGTAATTAGGGTTAGACGCGGTCGTGAGGCTGGGGTCCTCCCGATGGGATTACTGTCCTCACAAGAAGACAGAGAGGCGCCAGGGCTCGCTCGCTCTCTCTACCACGGGAGGACACAGCAAGAAGGCAGCCGTCTGCAAGCCAGGAAGAGAGCTCCCGGATGAACTGCATCTGCTGCCCCCTTGATCTTGGCCTCCCAGCCTCCACGACTGTGAGAAATCAATGTCTGTGGTTTGAGCCCCCCAGCCTGGGGTATCTCGTTACCGCAGCCAAGCTGACTAACCCACCCTGCTCTTCCCCCCGATCTTCCCACCCTAGTAAATAGCAACCCCACTCATCCCGTGGTTGGGTCTCCTGCCCAGGAGTCATCGCTGACTTGTCTTCTTTCCTTCACACCCCCAAGGGCAACCGATAGCCCGTCTTGTTGGCTTTTCCTTTCAAAACATCTGGGTTCCAACCAGCGCTCACCTCCTCCAAGGAGGAGCTGCCATCCCAGCCCAAGGGGCCACCACCTCTCCCCTGGGCCACTGCAGGAGCCTCACAACTGCTCGCACACTTGCATCCTCTCCCCGGCAAGTGACCCTCCACACTGCAGCCAGAGCTGCCTTCTCAAAAGGCAAGTAAGGCATCCCCACCCTGAGTTACACCATCGGAAGGTTCTCACAGCGCTCAGACCGGGATCCGAACTCTGCCTGCTCAGGGTACGATCCAGACCCCTCCCATGTGCCCCCAAGGCCCCAGGGGGTCTGGGGCTGCTCCCTGACCATCCACCTCGTTCACTCCACTCCCGCGGCACTGGACTCCCTCCCATCTCTCAGAAGTCTCCATGTAGAGCCTCCGTACCTGCTGTTCCCTTTGCTCTTCTTGCGGCTGAACCACACCCGAAAGGTCTCAGCTCAGTTGCCGCCTGGCCACGCGCATAAATGGTGCTGCACCTCACTCTCTACCCCTCAGCCTGCTTTACTTCTCTGGATATCTGGCGTATTACATCACGCTGTTACATTATTATATACTATGTTATTGCATTGTATCGTATTACATTATTATATTACATATATCATATTACTTTATATTCTGCTACCTTATACATTGTATCAGTATATAACATTACATAAAACATATTCCGTTGTAGCATATTATACTATATTACGAATTACATTATATTACATTATGCATTGAAGAATTATTATTTATTTATTTGTTTATTTTTGGCTGCGCGGCATGTGGGATCTTAGTTCCCCAACCAGGGATCAAACCCTCGGCCCCTGTATTGGAAGTGTGGAGTCTTAACCACTGGACCGCCAGGGAAGTCCCCTGCATTGAATTATTATACACTATATTGTTACCTATGACATTATATCATATATCATTATGTTATGCTACATCATCTGTTTTGTTACTTTATACTATTTATTGTCTGCCTTTCCCCACCACCTCACACTACATGTTTTCATGACCACCTAATGTAGTATCTACACCACTCACATATTCCATATTTATGCATGCGCTTCTTGCCTGTTTCCTCTACTTGGCTGGGAGCTCCATAAGGACGGGAACGTCTGCTGTCTTACTATTTTAATCTCAACACTTAGAAATGCACCTGATAGTAAATGCCCACAAATATTTGTTAAGTGAGACTGATTCCAATAAGTGAAATGTTTCAGATTGGCTTGCTAAGAAAAACCCTGGGTTGAAACACCAAATTAGGATGTTTTAAAATTTTGATCGCTTGGAGAACAGGCTTTCAGCAAACAGGCATTCTGTAAGTTAATTCGGAGAGGCATTGCTTTCCCCAAAAGAAGGGTTTCATGAAACGTTTTGGTTGGGGCACTGAGTTATAATAGACCTCAGATGCTGATGTGCATTGCAATCCAGTCCCCCCTGTAGACATTTCCAAGTGGGTGAGTGAGGATGGAATGGATTCAGCAGGTCAGGATTGACACTCAGTGGATGTAATTGTCTGGAAATTTAGGAAGCACTGGCCTGGAACATAGTAGGCATGTAATAAGAACTGTCTGACTCACTTCACTTAGTATGATGCTCTATAGGTCCGTCCATGTCGCTGCAAATGGCATCATTTCATTCTTCAGTAAACTAAATGTTAAAAAATTAAATGGAAATTAAAAAAAAAAAGAATTGTCTGATAGCGTAAATGAAGAAGGTTAAAGGAAACCTGCCCTTGGTTCCCTATGAAATGACACAGGCTCATAACAGCATGTAGGGACCTGCAAGGGGTGTGCAAAGCTAGAAATAGGCTTTGGAGCAGTTTTAAGTAAATAATTAGAAAGGGAACCCTCTTGCACTGTTGGTGGGAATGTAAATTGACACAGCCACAATGGAAAACAGTATGGAGGTTCCTTAAAAAATTAAAAATAGAACTACCATACAACCCAGCAATCCCACTACTGGGCATATACCCTGAGAAAACCATAATTCAAAATGAGTCATGTACCACAATGTTTATTGCAGCTCTATTTACAATAGCCAGGACATAGAAGCAACCTAAGTGTCCATCAACAGATGAATGGATAAAGAAGATGTGGCACATATATACAATGGAATATTACTCAGCCATAAAAAGAAACGAAATTGAGTTATTTGTAGTGAGGTGGATGGACCTAGAGTCTGTCATACAGAGTGAAGTAAGTCAGAAGGAGAAAAACAAATACCGTATGTTAACACATATATATGGAATCTAAAAAAAAAAAAAAAGGTCATGAAGAACCTAGGGGCAGGACAGGAATAAAGACACAGACCTAATGAAGAACCTAGGGGCAGGACAGGAATAAAGACACAGACCTACTAGAGAATGGACTTGAGGACACGGGGAGGGGGAAGGGTAAGCTGGGACAAAGTGAGAGAGTGGCATGTACATATATACTGTACCAAATATAAAACCGATAGCCAGTGGGAAGCAGCCGCATAGCACAGGGAGATCAGCTCGGTGCTTTGTGACCACCTAGAGGGGTGGGATAGGGAGGGTGGGAGGGAGGGAGACGTAAGAGGGAAGAGATATGGGGATATATGTATATGTATAGCTGATTCACTTTGTTATAAAATAGAAACTAAAACACCATTGTAAAGCAATTATACTCCAATAAAGATGAAGAAAGAAAGAAAGGAAGAAAGAAAGAAAGAAAAAGAAAGAAAGAAAAGAAGAAAGGAAGGAAGGAAGGAAGGAAGAAAGGAAGGAAGGAAGGAAGGAAGGAAGGAAGAAAGAAAGAAAGAAAGAAAGAGACCACACCAGGCCAGGAGGCAGATGTAGAGGCAGAAAGAAAGATGTAGAAAAACATACAGGAAGTCTCTTAACATTACCTTGGAACATTAAAGGGGAAAGAGCAACTTTTAAAAACATCTACATTTTGAGTTTTAGAAAGCCGCTTTGAACTGAGCTAATGTATTCCATCTTCATTGGGAATTTGTTAGCACACACCCGAGAGTTCACAGTATGAATAAGAAGAGGCTTCTGACACCTCGCTATTTTCTGCCCCAAAGTGTCAAATCGTGGGGATAAACTACAAACTCCAACAACAAATACTGTAATAAATGCCCTCCCATAAGAATTTGTCCAAAGGGACTTTCTGCTGTCCCAAGAAGAGACATAAATGGAATTGTCCGAAGTTCACAGACTTTTAAGACCACATTATCACATTTACCCATCTCCTGCATATCAATTTTATTTCCCATGTCTATCTATCAAAAAAATGACCTTAATTGGATATTTGCCCTTTAGTCTGTGGAACATGCTATAGGGAATGGGTAATTTTCACTTTTCAAGAAGAAAGTCTGTTATTTTAATTAAAAATAATATAATAAAATGATAGTAAATTGATATAATGTTAAAATTTTTTAAAAATGACCTTCTCCCAGTTAGAGGACCAAACCAAATACTGATTCTGTAAATTCTTACTCATTGTGAATGATGACAAAACAAACAACCAGAAAGAAGGCTTGCTTTTTACTTTTATGGAACAAATGAAGGTATGTAAATTAAAAGAATCAAACCTGGCACATGAAAAAAATAAAAGCAAATACTGTTTTACATCATTTAAAAAAGAAAGAAAGAAAAAGAAAACAAGGTTGTCAGAACCTGAAAATTAGAGAAACTGACTAAAAACAGGTCCAGGGAAATAACTGCAAAACAGAGGGTGTATTTAAATCTGTTTACTGTCAGGAAGTGAATGTCTTCCTAACACTGACCACAGGGCGCTGAGGCTCCTAGAACGCAGTTCCCTTGCTTAATTACGCGGCAATGTGTATATTTCTTGGAATCCAACCTGGCTTTTCAGCCTGGAGGAAAATCCCATGATAGGTTGATGAGCTGAACTTGCCTCTGGAAACTGGGCCATGTGTTAGAAATCAAACTGCGCTGTCTCGGTTTGCACCAACTTTCCAATCCACCCATCCTTTCCCTCTGCTCGGGAGCCATGTGACATGGAGGCTGACAACCCTTGGTATTCTCAGAGCCCTGGTCTTGTCGTTGGTGAGGTGCGGAAATGACCCACACAAAGGCAGTGAGAGACCAATGGGATGTTTGTTACAAACCACCCAGGACCTTGTGCCTGGCAGTGGGTTCGCGATACCAAAGGCAGCCGGGCATCTGAGGGTCAAGCAACCTGGGTCCCACTCCCAGCACTGCAATTTACCAGCTGTGAGGTTTGCCCGTGGTACCGCCCAGCTCTGTGCTAGATGCCAGGGGGCCACGGCGAGGCAGCACCACGCATGGCCCCTGTCCTCCTGGAGTCTAAATCCAAATGGTGGGATGGATAGCAAACAACGGCTCATTCAAGTAAATGTAAATGCCAACCGTCCACAGAAAAAGAATCATGAATGGCTCTTCTACGTGTGAAAAGATGGTCAGCCTCAGCCACGGTAAAAGAAACCCAGAGTAAAACCTTCACGTACCATCTCCCACTCACCAGTTAGACCAAGAAAAAAAACTTGATCACATGCTGTGTTGGCCAGAGTGTGGGGAAGTCAGCCGCTCTCATAGGTGGCACTAAACAGACTTCTAAAAAGACACCTGTTTACAGCACGAAAGCCGAAACAAGAAGGCAGAACCTCATGAGGAGTTACTTAAATTTTTTCGCCACTTGGCATAAGTCCGTGAAACCTCAGTGAGCGTTGATTTGGGGTTATAATACATTTTAGGGAGTAGGCGAATTTGCAAACAATGGAATCTGTGAATAACAAAGATGGACCGTGCTTGTTGACAGTGGTTGTCTCTAGGGAAGAGGACCAGGTAGGTGAGACCCAGGGATGGGAAGGAAAATTCACTCTTGAACGGGTAGTCTTTTCTCCTTTTTGGATCTTTGTATCAAGTATGTTTACTACGTAACCAAATAAATAAATGAAAGGTTTCAAGAAATTGTAACCGGAATTCCCTGGCTGTCTCTGCGTTTCCACTGCAGGGGGCATGGGTCCCATCCCTGGTCGGGGAACTAAGATCCCGCATTCCGCATGGCCAAAAAAAAAAAAAAAAATTATAAAAAGAAATTGTAACAAGGACAAGAATTGGTCAACTCTGGTAAGACTTCATTCTGCCATCGGTAAAAAGGGGGTGAGGATGTCGACATCAGTGGCTAGTGGTGAGGGTTTAAGAAGAGCAGTTAGGAAAAGGGCTTGGTACAGTGTCTGACCCGTAATAAGCATTTGATAAAGAATAGCGGTGTTTTAATGAATTCCCTTCTCCACACTTCTCCAGATCTTGATGCCTAAGGTGAAAAAGTCTTCAGCCCTGCTCCTAAATATTCTCCTGGCTTCTGTGACCCTGTTCATACCCCTCTCTTTTCTATATTCTCTCCCCACTTAATCACTGACTATGCCAGGCACTCTGGTTGCCTACTCCACACCCATTTTGCTCTTTTTTAAAAAAATTAAATCTCTGATTTTGCTCAGCATGGCAATGTGTTCAGTTACAAATACCCACCTCCCCAGAAATCCCTTGCACATGCATGAACAGATGAGCCAGTTCTGGCCAATGAGACAAGGACAAAAATCCTCTTGGCATTCCTTCTCCAATAAAAGGCAGAGCTTCATGAGGAGGAGGCATTTGGCCTTCCCTCTGACTTTCTGCCTGGAACATGGGTGTGATGCCTGGAAGTGCAGCAGCCGTTTTGTGACCTTGAGGAAGACAGCCTTACACTATGAAGGGTGAGGAAGAAAGAGAATAGGAAACTGGGTCTTCGGTGAAGTTATTGAGCCATAACAGTCCATCCTGAGTTGGGGAAGAAAAATAAAGCCCTGACTCATTTAGGTCATTGTGGTAGGTTTTTCTCATGTGTGCAGTTCAGATAGGGCTGAACTGACGTTGCTCCCAACAGAACTCAAGCACAGAGGATGTGAAGGGTCTTCATCCACCTTCCTCACTAACCTTTCTCCACAGATAACTCAGCTCAGGCCACAGTCCAGCCACCAGCAGTGTATTCCAACTTCAGCCCAGATCTCCCTCCTCAGACCCAGCTCCCAAATGCCACCGCCTGAGGCTCTCAGACCTCTTACACTCAGGTCACTGCCTGCATCCCTCCACCCACAAATAGACTTCTCCTCTTGATCCCTATTTGGGGTCCTGGTTACCACCCACTCCATAAAACAGGGCCAGCCTCACATCCAACTTTGATCTGCCCTTAACGGCTCTGAGCTTCAAATCCTGCATCTCTAAACCGAAATGATTACAGGACTTGTTTCACATGGGGTGTGGTGAGGGTTACGTAACATCATCAGGCTTCTAGTTGCTTTCCTGGGAACAGAATGTGCTGACCGAGTAAATGCATAGATCCAGGGGGGCTTAGCAGTTAACCATGTCCTTGGACGCAGCTGCCTGGATACATGTGTGTGCACATGATTTTGGCAGATTTCGGTTGTTCTTAGTTTAAAACTACCAGCAGGGTCTGTGGGCTTTGGTGAAGCAAAACGAAGATGGGCTGAGATGGATTCAGCATGGTATTTGCATGTGGACTGCATGCCAGATGCTATTCTGAGTACTGGGGATAAAATAGTGGACGAGCAGTCAAAAGCCCTAACCTTGTGTTGCTGATGCTATCACTGGGGAGACGGATAGTGAGCAAACCAATTCATTTGGTTGTTGGATGTACAGGGCCAGGCTGTGAGGAGGGCATGAAACAAAACCCGCGGGATAACATGCTACAGGAGGGTGCAGGGGCTGCCATCTGAGTGCAGGGTGGGAAAGCAGTCAGTGAAGAACTCTTGGGGGAGATGACCAGGGCTGGAGCAGAGACCTCCAAGAAGTGAGAGAGGGACGGAATTGCCAGATGGAGAAGATAAAAATGGAGGATACCAGTTCAATTTGAATTTCAGATAAACAACAAATGCATGCATTATTTGGGACATATCTATCCTAAAAAATGATTCAGTACGTTGCCACCCAAACTGAATCAGGGTCCCATGAACCATAAAAAAGGACATAAACATACCACATAAGCCAGCTGTCCCACTCCCAGATACTTAGTCAAGAGAAAATGACACTTATGTTCATACAAAGACTTGTATGTGAATGTTCATAGTAGCTTTGTCTGTAGTAGCCACACACCAGCAGCAACACAAACGTCCATCAACAGGTAAATGGATACACAAATTGTGGTGCAGCCACACAGTGGAATACCACACAGCAATGAAGAGAAATGAATTATTCAGTGGGGAGAGGGAAGGAGGAGGGGCAACATGGGGGTAGGGGATTAAGAGGTACAAACTATTAGGTATAAAATAAGCTACAAGAGGGACTTTCCTGGTGGTCCATTGGTTAAGGCTCTGCGCTTCCACTGCAGGGGGTACGGGTTTGATCCCTGGTTGGGGAACTAAGATCCCGCATGTCTTGAGGCTCGGCCAAAAAAATAAATAAATAAGCTACAAGGACCTAGAGATTATCATAGTAAGTGAAGTAAGTCAGACAGAGAAAGACAAATATCTTATGATACCACTTACATGTGGAACCTAAAAAAATGATACAAGTGAACTTATTTATAAAACAGAAATAGACATAGACATAGAAAACAAACTTATGGTTACCAAAGGGGATGGAGGGGGAGAGGGAGAGTTAAATTAGTAGTTTGGGATTAGCATATACACACTACTATATATAAAATAAACAACAAGGTCCTACTGTATAGCACAGGGAACTATATTCAATATCTTGTAACAATCTATAATGGAAAAGAATCTGAAAAATATATATACATATATATAACTGAATCACTTTGCTGTACACCTGAAACTAACACAACAGTGCAAATTAACTATACTTCAATTTTAAAAAATGGTTAAGAAAAAAAAAAATGAGCTACAAGGATACACTGTACAACACAAGGAACCTAGCCAACATTTTATAATAACTATAAGTGGAGTATCAACTTTAAAAATTGTGAATCTCTATATTGCACACCTGTAACTATATAATATTGTATACCAACTGTACTTCAATAAAAAGATTTAAAAATAAAATATTACTAAAAAGGAAATGAATTATTGATACCTGCATCAATGTATAATTACCTCAAAATAATTACATTGAGTTTAAAAGGTCGGACAAGAAAAAAGTACATGCTATATGCTTTGATGTCGGTAAAACTGAAGAGGCAAACTAAATATAGTGGCACAAAGTGTACTTTGGTGGTTTCTTAGGCAGGAGGGGTGGGGACGCACAAGGGGAGACTGCAAAGGGGAAAAAAGATAATTTGAGGGTGACAGGTGTGTTCCGTCTTGACTTTGGTGAAGGTTTTGTATACCTATATGTAGAGAGACGTATATGTCAAAACGTACTAAATTATACAGTTTCAGTATGCACAGTCTCTTGTATGTCAATTTTATCGCATAAATCTGTCTTTACAAAATGAGGAGGGTTCATGGTCACACACCCTGGAGTGGTCTATCCAGTGGAAATCCCCACTGCCTCTTCTCCAACCCTCGGGCCCCTGGGATCACCTCAGAGACAGCTGCTGGCCTTGCATGCCCTCGAGTTTTTAGTTCCTACGTGGAGTATTCTCAGCGTTCTTCTCCTTGTGCTCTGCTGTTCCCCATCACAGGACACAATCAAATAACCCCCAACCTCCACTCATGGCCAGACTGCCTTCCTCTTTTTTTTTCTTCTTTAATTTTAATTGTGGTAAAATACACATAACACACAATTTACCATCTTCAAAAAAAAAAAACAAACAAACAAAACCCAAACCAAAACCAAACAGAATTTACCATCTTAACCACTTTTAAGGGTACAGTTCTGAGGCATTCCGAACATCCACACTGTTGTGCAGCCATCACCAGAGCTCTTTTCATCTTGCGAAACTGAACCTCCAAAACTTGCTGAACACTAACTCCCGTTCCCCCGCTCCGTCCAGCCCCTGGCACCCACCACTCTATTTGCTGCCTCTGTATCTGACTGCTCTAGACATCTCATAGAAATGGAATCCTACAGGGACTTCCCTGGTGGCACAGTGGGTAAGACTCCACGCCCCCAAGGCAGGGGGCCCAGGTTTGATCCCTGGTCAGGGAACTAGATCCCACATGCATGCCGCAACTAAGGTGCCCACCTGCCGCAACACAGATGCAACCAACTAAATAAATAAATATTAAAAAAAAAAAATGAGAAATGGAATTCTACAGCATTAGTCTTTTGCGAGTGGCTTCCTTTACTAGGCAGAATGTCCTCGAGGGTCACCCGTGTTGTACTGTGTCAGAATTCCTTCCTTTTAAAGGCTGAATAATAGATAACTAATGAGACCCTACTGTAGAGCACAGGGAACTCTACTTAAGCACTGTGGTGACCTAATGGGAAGGAAATCCAAAAAAGAGGGGTTATATGTATAGCTGATTCATTTTGCTATACGGTAGAAACTAATGCAACATTGTAAAGCAATTTTACCCCAATAAAATTAATTTAAAAAAAATAAAGGCTGAGTAATATTCCATTGTATGCACACACCACATTCCGTGTATCCATTCACCCCTCCATGGACACTTGGGTGGCTTCCACATTTTGCCTACCGCAATAATGCTGCTTTGAGCAGGGGTGCACGGATTTTTCGTTGAATTCCTGCTTCCCCTTCTTTGTTTGTTTGTTTGTTTGTTCTGGTTTGGCTTTGTTTTGGGTTTTTTTTTTCAGTTTTATTGAGAAATAATTGTCTACATCACTGTATAAGTTTGAGGCATACAGCATGATGATTTGATTACATATACTACCGTAGAATAATTATCTCAATAGGTTCAGCTAACATCCATCATCTCCTGTAGATACAATATAAAGAAAAAAAAAGAAAAAAATTAAAGGATTTTTCTCCTTGTGATGAGAACTCTTAAGATATACCCTCTTAACAAGGTTCTATCTGTTATACAGCTGTGTTTCCCATTCTTTTCGGTGTATCCCCAAAGTGGAACTTTGGGGATCACATGTTAATTCTATGTCTGAGTTTCTGAGGACCCGCCATACTGTTTCCTTCTCAACTGCTGGCTTGGTTGCCCAAGTATTGTACTTGGCAGACACCAGACCAACATCAGCCCTCCCTCCCTCCGTCCCCACCCAGAGGGCAGCCTCTCCCATGTTTCTGTCAATCACAGGCTCATCCCTGGCTCCTCCCTCCCCCTCCCCCATCCCCTCCCTCATCCAGTCCCTTTGCTTCTGGCTTGAAATGTCCCTCTCCCCCCGCCCCCATTCAGCTCATCCTCTTCAGGGCTGTGTCCTCACTTGAAGTCTGCATCTCTCTTGGATCTATCCACGTCTCCCCACCCTCGCTGCCCGCGGCCCACGCTAACCCACACACCCCTGGTTCCTGGGTAGCTGGAGCAGCCAATAGCTCCCCAAAGCCTTCCTGGACCTCCGCTTCCCATCATCAATCCACTCTCCTGTCTGGTACTCATGGCAGCCCATCCACAGAGAGCCTGGCACATAGTGAGCCTTCAGAAATATTCACTTCTTTTTCTTTCTTTTTTTTCCCTTTTTATTGGAGTAGAGTTGATTTACCATGTTGGGTTAGTTTCAGCTGTACAGCAAAGCAAATCAGTTATACACATACATATATCCACTCTTTTTTAGATTCTTTTCCCATACAGGTTTTGACAGACTATTGAGTAGAATTCCCTGTGCTAGACAGTAGGTCCTCATTAGTTATCCATTTAAATATAGCAGTGTGTATATGTCAATCCCAATCTCCCAATTTATCCCTTCCCCCTTTTCCCCCCGGTAACCATAAGTTTGTTTTCTACCTCTGTAACTCTACTTCTGTTTTGTAAATAAGTTCCTTTGTACCATTTTTTTAAATTCCACATATAAGCGATATCATATGATATTTGTCTTTCTCTGTCTGAGAAAGACACTTCACTTAGTATGACAATCTATAGGTCCAATATTAATATTTTATATATCTACCTCCATCTCTCCAACATTATACACATGTGTATCTCTATCAGACATTATACATGTATATATATGGAGATATATATATTATGTATATACACACATATAATATAGAAATTTTAATATATAACAATTTATATATTTATTATTTATTATGTATTTATCATATATAAATTCTTATGTATATCATAGGTGTGTGTGTATGTGTGTGTGTGTGTAGAGGGGGAAAGAGATTCACGTAGAAAATTGCTAAAAAATACTTATGTTGGGGTGGTATGATTATGATAGTTTCTTAAAGGTATTTTTAAAGATTTTTTAAAAATTAAAAATATAATATGCAATCTTTGAGAAACCTCAAACTATATCAGAAATGTAGAAAGAAAAATTGTAAAAATCCCTTCCACTTCCACAGGGCCAATAACTACTGACGTTTTCTTGTTTTTTCCCTCTTGAAATTTTTTGGTACAGAAGATGCATATGTGGCTGTGTATGTGTCTGTGTGCACACGTGTACACACATACACACAGTTTCGTTTCTATGGGAATGGAATCATATTCTACACTTTGTGCGGCAACTTGCCCTTCTTGGTTTTTTGAACCAACAGTCTGTCCTGGACAGTCTTTACCCCACAGTCGTAACCACTATTAATGTTTTGTTTTTCCTTCCAGAGGTTTCTTTGTGTGTACAAAAATATAAATACATATAGAAAAATATACACACATTTTTCAATAGGATCATGTTCAGACTCTATGTACTGTTACTGACCTGATGGTCTTTCTTCTTTGTGACCCCTCAGCATGTCCCAGGCAACTTTCTACCCCCAAACGCCCCACTGCATCAACCTCTGGACAGTGGCTTACGACTCCACAGAATGGACGCAAGACCACCGGTTTTACCCTTCCTGTATTGATGGACAGAGTATCTACAATATTTTCCAATAGAATGTGCACTTCTGTGAGTCCTTCTGTAGGGTTAGTTACTGGAAGTACGTTTTCTGTGTCTGGGTGATGCCTATTCAAAACGAGGAGTTTTGCCTCCTACAAAATCCCCCTCCAAGAGGTCATGCCCTCGAAACCCTCGCCCGCCCGCCGAGTGTGAGAGTACAAACTCACTCTCGCCCTCCCCAACCCTGGCCTTTGCCGATATTCTCGTGCTTTGGTGAGTCTGCAAGTTAAACCCAGCGTTGCATTATTTCGACTTGCAGTCCCTAATCACCCAAGAAGTGGTACCTCTTCTCCAAACCTTCCTGGCCTTTTCTCTATTAATAATTTTCTTCCCATGGCTTCATCTTAACACTTAGGTGTTGTCCCTAACTGTGTCCATTTCCCTTCAGTCTTCCCTCCAATTTCCCTTCTACGCAAACCAACTTGTAAAGGATTAAACATTCAACATCAGAGACAGAATGGGACAAAATGGCCGCGCTGGAACATCGGGGTAAAAACTAGCCAAAACGGGATCTCAGGCACGAGATGCGTCAAACAGCCGTGAAGCTGGGGGGTGGAAGTCTCTCTTCCATCTGGAACTTGACGTCGACGGAACAGCGAGCGCATTGTGAGTCTCCCAGAAGGAGCACCGCGTTGCCTGGCTACCCGGCAGCTGGCCTGGCTTTGTAGCTCAGGGTGGGATGCAAGCTGAGGTTCCAACAACAAATAGGCTGAAGGGTTTAACCCCTTCTTCTTGGGGAGCTCGAGCTGAGGGGCATCCTGGGCCCAGGTAGCCCCGGCCGGGTGATGGGACTTCCAGGACCTTTGGTTTCCTTCGTTGCAAAATGGGCTCAGCGGGACCCGACATGGTCGACGGCTACGTAGAATCCTTGAGATTTGTAACCCACCGGGCACTTCCTGGACCCGGTTTCCAGATGAGGGTCTTTCTACTCAGATGTAGGGCTTAGGGATGCTGGTTTAACTCCTCCAACAGAGGGGTCTTGTCAGCAAAATGAGGGCAATAACACCAGTCTTGGTTGGGTTGTGTTGAACTGCACGAGAACGGCCTCAAAAGAGTGGGAAGGTAGTGTCGAAATCCCCTGTTTCTCTTCCCTCCGTCACATCTCTTCAAAACACTTACAATGGGTCTGCCCTCCTTGGTGACACTGTGCCCCACTGAACCTGCTTATGACTTTGCCATGGCTCCCCGGAAAGTGTTCAACAAGGAATTTACCCAACCCACGGGGTCCGGCCTCCCAGGTCCCCTCTGCTCACCACACTCTGGCCTCCCTGGTTTTCCTTCTGTTCCTTGATCATTCCAACATAATTCCCACCTCCAAGCCTCCCCCGCCCCCGTCAGGGCTGGCTCCTGCTCACCTCATGGGGCTTGGGTTAAATAGCATTTCCTCGAAGAGGCTTCCCCCAACTCCTCCATCTAAAATAGCAGCTGATGGCCAACAAACACATGAAAAGGTGCTCAACATCACTAATTATTAGAGAAATGCAAATCAAGTCTACAATGAGGTATCACCTCACACCGGTCAGAATGACCATCCTCGAAAAATCTACAAACAATAAATGCTGGAGAGGGTGTGGAGAAAATGAACCCTCCTACACTGTTGGTGGGAAGGTGGGCATGTAAACTGGTGCAGCCACTATGGAGAACAGTATGGAGGTTCCTTAAAAAACTAAAAATAGAACTACCCTATGACCCAGGAATCCCACTCCTCGACATATACCCAGAGAAAACCATAATTCAAAAAGATACATGCACCCCAGTGTTCATTGCAGCACTATTTACAATAACCAGGACATGGAATCAACCTAAATGTCATCAAGAGAGGTATGGATAAAGAAGATGTGGTACATATACACAATGGAATACTATTCAGCCACAAAAAGGAATGAAACTGTGTCATTTGCAGAGACGTGGATGGACCTAGAGACTGTCACAAAGAGTGAAGTAAGTCAGAAAGAGAAAAACAAATATTGTATAATATTGCTTATATGTGGAACCTAGAAAAATGGTATAGATGATCTTATTTGCAAAGCAGAAATAGAGACACAGACATAGAGAAAAAATGTATAGATACCAAAGGGGAAGGGTTGGGGGGTGGTGAGATCAGTTGGGAGATTGGGATTGACGTATACACATTACTATGTATAAAATAGATAATTAATGAGTACCTACCGTATAGCACAGGGAACTCTACTTAATACTCTGTGGTGACCTAAATGGGAAGGGAATCTAAAAGAGAAGAGATATGTGTGTACGTATAACTAGATTCACTTTGCTGTACAGCAGAACTTGACATAGCAGTTTAAAGGAACTACACTCCAATAAAAAAATAAATAAAAAATACTGCTAAATCCAGGCTTCCTAACCCTAACCCTCCGCCCCAGACCCTCCATGCCACTGGGCTTCCTGAACCCTCCACACACATTCTGTAGATCCCAGAATAAAAACCACCACCGCCGCCATCACCACAGCTGTGTTACTCAGAAGACCATCTCATACTCATCAAGGTGGGCACCTGTTGGTTCCCCCAGCCGACGTCCGCTCCCCCTTCATTCTGATCTTAATGCTTTGCCTGGGGAGCCAGACCACCCCCGCTCTCCGCCCTTGCAGTCTGAGTGGAGATGACATCATTTCCTGAACCGGGAATGGACGGATGTATGTCCCAGGTCTGGCCAGTCAGCATCTTAGGGATTGACTCAGGGATGGGCCTGGAACTTTAGCAGAACTAACAGGATAGAGGCACTGATTCACTGGGGATGTTCAGCTGGTAGGGCCCATGCCTGGAGCTGCTGGTACCCATCCTTGCCACCTTGGAGGGAGGGCCTATGTCAGAAGGAAGCTGGATCAGGGAAGAGCAGACCCCATGGACCAAGACATAAAGACTGCATCTTGATGACATCGTTTGAAACGCTGGATCCAACTGTACCTGAAAGCACCTTGGGCTTCACAGATGTTTAGCCAATACATTCCCACTTATTTCGTTTAAGCCAATTTGAGTTCATTTTCCCTTCACTTAAATCTGAAATCCGTGTGACAGGTAACCCTTATCCCAAGCCCTTGTCACCACTCAGTTTCAAAACGTTTAAGTCAACCCCGACTCTTCCCTCTTCTCCATCCCCCATATTCAGAGTTGCCATGTCCCATGGAGTCCACCCCATAACTGTGTCTCCCATCTGTCTCATACTTTCCATTCTTCTGCATCCATTTCCCAGCTCTCACACTGGAACACCTCCTGAGTTACAGAACCCTAGTCCACCCCACCATTAATTCTCCACTGCTTGCTCCTTCCATCCACTCCCCCATCTCAAGAAGGACACCCCAGGACTTCCCTGGTGGTCCAGTGGCTAAGACTTCGCCGTCCAATGCAGGGTGTACAGGTTCCATCCCTGGTTGGGGAGCTAAGATCCCACATGCCTCATGGACAAAAAACCAAATAATAAAACAGGAGCAATATTGCAACAAGTTCAATAAAGACTTTAAAAATGGTCCAGGGACATCCCTGGTGCACAGTGGTTAAGAATCTGCCTGCCAATGCAGGGGGCACGGGTTCAAGCCCTGGTCGGGGAAGATCCCACATGCCACGGAGCAACTAAGCCCGTGTGCCACAACTACTGAGCCCGCGCACCTAGAGCCCGTGCTCCGCAACAAGAGAAGCCACCGCAATGAGAAGCCCGCGCACCGTAACGAAGAGTAGCCCCCCCCCCCCGCTCACCGCAACTAGAGGAAGCCCGCGCACAGCAACGAAGACCCAATGCAGCCAAAAATAAATTAATTAAAATAAAAAATTGAAAAATTGTCCTCTGTTTAAAAAAAAAAAAATCTTAAAAAAAAAAAGAAGGACATCCTCCTGAAACACAAATGTAACTCGGCTACTCTCCTGCTTAGAAATGTTTCTTCAGTGACAGGAGACAGAAGTGCTAACTGTTAACGCAAAGACAAAGGAACAAAAATAAGAGTTGTTTACTGAAGAACCCAGGAGTAGCTGGCTTCATGCCTAGGTGGACCCAGGTCCTCAAAAACGTTCATCAGAGATCCATCTCCCCCCCATCTCTAGGCTCTGATTTCCCCAGCAGGAATCATCCCCAACCCTTCCACAGAAATCCTAGGGCTGTGTCTCCTTGCCCAGGTGGAGTCACGTGATCATCCTGGGGACTATTACAGTGGTTTCTGTTGACCAGGTAGAGGCCACAGGTGTGGAGGAGAGAAGCCAGCCCCACATAAGCCCCGTAGGCTGAAGGGGCTGGAGAGAAGGCTTCCTAAAGGAAGAGGGCTTTATTGGTAAAAGAGTGAGTACTGGGTGAGCAAACCTTATACTCACTGCACCCATGCCAAGCACACCAGCATCTCTGAGGTCAAGTTCAGGCCCCACGAGGCTCTCCTGCAGTCTTCTCTGCAGTCATGCTTCACCTTGCCCACCACTGCCACTGCCACACCCTAGTTAGAATAAACAGCCCTACTTCCCTCGACTTCCCTCTCATCCCTAGACTTCTGTACTCTCAACCCTGATACCCGAGCAGGACCCTGTGGGGCTCCTGGACACAAAAGCCTTTCTGTGTCCCCCATTTCTTGATTACAGGAAATGGGCTTCATTCAGCCTCCATGACCTTCCCTGAGTTCCAACAAGCAGGTTCAAACAGTTGCTAATAAGGGAAGGGAGGGGATGTGAGACAAGGGAGGAGCAGCCTTGGGGCAAGGTCTTGGTTCCCCCTCAAGGGATACACCTAACTATATCTTTGAGCTGTTTTGCAGATACTGAAACCCCCTCCAGGTGGGAGAAGTTAAACGATTAATGATGGCATGCTGCCCACAAGCACGGAGACCCCAGAGCAGTTGGAACCTGTATGTTGATGACTCTGACTGCTACTTACCTCCCCACCAACCAATCAGAAGAAGGTCCACAAGCCGATCACGCCCTCCTTGAACCATTACTATAAGACTCCTCACTACCCGCTCCAGGTCAGGACACACAGTTTTGAGGGCATGAGCCCGCCGTGGCCCCCTTTGCCTGGCAAAGCAATAAAGCTATTCTTTTCTACTTCACCCAAAACTCTGTCTCCGAGAATCAATTTGGTGTCAGGGTACAGAGGCCGGATTCGGCTTCAACCCCAACGCTCATTCCCCTGTTCCCCTCTTTTCAACAAGTTCCTGCTCAGCTTTGAGTCCTCATCACATACGTTACCCCTCCAGGAAGGTGGTCCTGAGACCCCCACAAATGAGATTCGGTGTCCGAAGTGGGTATGAATGGATTGACCTATGTAGCACTCCCTGCCTCATTGGGGGTTCTAACCCTGTTTCTTATTCTGGGGACTGCTTTTCCTCTACCCACCAAAGGAGGCCTATCGCAGTGTTCTGTGTGCCCCGGACACAGGGTGAGCGTGTGGCCCAAGCCTTGGGAGGGTTAAAAACTTTCTTCTGGGGACCAGGGAAGCAAGGCTGGTCCTCGCAGATGGATGACCAAGGAGTAGCACCGTTGTGACCTCATGGGGAAGCGTTGCATGACAGCACGCAGACTCAAGTGGTAGAGAGACAGCTGCTGGCTGCTTTCCATCACCCTGAGGACAGCTGCACCCCTACCTTCCCTCCCAGAGATATGGTTACTGGAGCCAAGAAATTCCCCCCTTTGCCTAAACTAGTTTGAGTTGGGCAGAGGTCTGGTGGGGCTGGTTCAGTGCTGCCTCTTGACTCCATCGAGAAGGAAGGAGTGATAAACTGTCAGGTGCTTATGGGAGGTGAGACTCAACGGTTGGGTCTGTGAACACGGAGATTGCTGGAGGCCTTTCAGTAGGACAGTAGAGATGAAGGATCGGAATGGGGTGAAGGCGGAGAGGGGGATTTGGAGGCAGAGAGGGACTGCGGAGCTAGCTCAAAGGGAGGGCAGAGCAACGGCGCAGCAGCTGAACAGGGGTGTGGGGTCAAGGTGGGCTTTGTGGGCTGGGGTCTACTATTACAGCGTGTCTGTGGGCTGACGGGAATGGTCCAGGAGAGGAGGGAGTCTCAGTGATGCAGGAGAGGGGGAGAGTGCGAGAAGGATGCCCTTGAACAGAGAGGAGGCTGGGGTCCACGGGAACATGGTGGCCCTGGAGAGGAGCACAGCACCAGTGGAAGGAGGGCTGCCGGGGCCCAGACGCGGGTACGAAGGCGGTGTTGGAAGAGTGTGCAGTCCCCTCTTGACTCAAACAGTGGATGAGGAGCCATTGCCACACCTTCAGTGCTGGGCTTCCAGGAACAAGGAAGCAAGCACTGTGCAGGGGCCGGGAACCAGGGCTCTCCCTCCCAGACCACCCGGCCCTGCTGTGTACAAGCTAGTGGACAAACTACCCCCTCCCTTCAGGACTCACTTTCCCTACATGGAAAAAAGGGGTCTCTGAAGGCATCCCTCCCAAGGATTATTGTGAGAACACATTGTGAGAATGCTTACTTTGGTACTTATCGTTTTTATTTTTATTTTAAAAACCATTTTTTTTTCTAGTTTATTTTTTGGCCACGCTGCTCGGCATGTGGGACCTTAGTTCCCCTACCAGGGATCGAACCTGTGCCCCCTGCAGTGGAAGCATGGAGTCCTAACCACTGGACCACCAGGGAAGCCCCCTTTGGTACCTATCTTTGGTGAATGTTACTTATTGCTAGAATGAAACAGTATTCAATGAAATTCAGGAGGAGAGAGGTATCCGCAAAGTGCAGGGCTTACAAAAGGACTATGTCCCTTACCTATTGTATGGTATTATTATTATAATAATCTTATATATAACGTAGAATTAAATATATAATACAATGTTATACATGATAATCATATACATGATTATATATGAATACACTGACCTTAACATATAATTATGTAATAATCAACACTAATAATACATGATGAGCTTATTGTAGACTGCCCATCACCTGTTGTAGAATCCACAACAAGGTCCTCATTTCAGCTGACCCTGTGGAATAGTGCTTGGTAGGAATAAACTGGCGGGGAAATGATTAACAGGGACTTGGATATTTATTTGGAATCTGGGAGATGGGGCTACAATATGCAATCATCCTCCAGCAAAAGCTAACAGAAGCCTTTCTCCTAGATGCCCGGGAAAACGGAAGACGCTGCGTTATTTCCAATATATGCCTTTGGCTTGATGCATTAACCTTAATTCTGGCATTTTTACTCCCTCCTGCCTTAAACAGTATTTCTCCTGGTCTCTTGGCCTGGGGATCCCGAGGGTTTTCTTAAGCCCCAGGACAAAGCGCCTCGGAGAGATTGGGATGGGGAGCCTTTTATTTGCAAAGTGGTATAAGAGCCACGGTGAAAGGAGAACCCTGGGGCGCCTCTCTGGGAAACCGCTTCTCTCTCTTTTTTTTTTAATTAATCTTTTATTGGAGTATGGTTGCTTTACAATGTTGTGTTAGCCTCCGCTGCACAACAAAATGAATTAGCCATACACACAGATATCCCCTCCCTTTGGGACTTCCCTCCCATTCAGAAAGAGAAAAGCAAATATCGTATAATATCGTTTATATGTGGAATCTAGAAAAGTGGTATAGATGATCTTACTTGCAAAGCAGACATAGAGACACAGACGTAGAGGACAAATGTATGGATACCAAGGGGGAAAGGGGTGGGGTGGGAGGAATTGGGAGACTGGGATTGACACATAATACACTATTGATACTATGTATAAAATAGACAACTGATGGGAACATACTGTATAGCACAGGGAGCTCTAACTAATTCACTGTAGAAACCGCTTCTCTTCAACAATCCACCTCTCTTCAGCCTTTCTTCTCTGCTTGGAGGGCGTGCATGCCTCTGGGGTTACAAGTGACCTAATTTGAAGGCCACGGCTCTACTGGCCTTAAGGTCCTCAATTCTTCTGGGAGCCTCCAGCCCTGGGCCCCCTCCGTCTTTCCCGGGACACTCCCAGGCAGCTGCACCAGACTGCGGGGCGCCAGGAGCCTCCTCTCCTTAATCCCTCTGGCTGGGTCTGGAGGCCCCTGGAGGGGCCAGAAGGCTTGTTGTCTTGTCTTTTCCCCTCCATCTCCCACCTCTGCAGAGGGGCACTGCCTGAGCCCCCAGCCCAACACCTGAGGTACAGACTTTCTTTTTTTCAGATTTCAATTTTTTAAAAAATTTTTATTGGAGTATAGTTGCTTTACAATGTTGTGTTAGTTTCTACTGTACAGCAAAATGAATCAGTTATACGTACACATATATCCCCTCTTTTTTGGATTTCCTTCCCATTTAGGTCACCACAGAGCATCAAGTAGAATTCCCTCTGCTATACAGTAGGTTCTCATTAGTTATCTATTTTACACATAGTATGAATAGTGTTTATATGTCGATCCCAATCTCCCAGTTCATCCCACACCCCACTTCCCCCCTTGCTGTCCATGTTTGTTCTCTATGTCTGTGTCTCTATTTCTGCTTTGCAAATAGGTTCATCTGCACCATTTTTCCAGATTCCACATATATGCGTGAATGTACGATGTTTGTTTTTCTCTTTCTGACTTACTTCATTCTGTATGACAGTCCCTAGGTTGCATATATACAATGCAAATGCATATATACAATGGAATATTACTCAGCCATAAAAAGGGACAGAATTTCTACACCAGTGAGGTCTAGGGAATGCAATCTGGCAAGGAAGGGAAAGAAAGGGTTACTCCTTCCATATCCAGGAGTGGAGGGTGCCTTGACCCTATTAATGTTTCCATATTCAGGAAGGGGGTAAGCACAGGCCCTGTAAATGTTTGCATGGCCAGGAATGGTAGACAGAGCCCCTGCCTCTACTCCCATCCCCTTCTGGGGCAGGTGACCCAATAAAGCTTGTCTCCAGAGACCGTGAGAAGGAGTTAGGCAACAACGGAAGCTTCGGCCATCCTCCCTCCCTTGCAGCCCCACTCAACCTCAGCCTTCCCTAAGCCCCCACGAGGCCTCGGGTTCCTGCAAACCAGAGGAGGGGAGTTGGGGGTGGGGGCAGAAGGGTCTCAGCCCATTCACCCTGCAAACCGAAGGGCAAGATGGCTTCCAGTTTCCAGCCCTGGTGCAGAGCCCTCTGGGGCCCCAGGAGCTAGGGTCCGTCCCTTAGATGCCAGATATCAGGACAGTGACAGGTGGGTCCCCTCTGGAAGCCCCTGTTCTCCCTCCGTGGTGCCAACCAGAGGAATTCTGAGACCTTGCCTGCGACAGTCAGATGTGAACTATAAATAAAATTCTATCAGACACCAACAATGGAGCATTCACTCATCCAACAAGTATTCTGCATGCCTAAGTCCCAGGCACTGTGCTAAATTCTGGGGAGTCACAGGAGCTCAGGAAGATGTTCCTTTTCCCCTGGAGGGGGTGGAGTAGGGAGTGGGGGCTCTGACAAAGTCAAGGTAATTTTTTAAGTGAATGGAGATGGGTGACAATTTCTTGGACACGACACCAAAACCACAGGCAACAAAGGCAAAAAGTAGACAAAGTAGGACTATAGGTAACTTAAAAACTTTTGTGCATGACAGGAAACCATCAATGAAGCGAAAGGGCAGCCTATGGAATGGGAGAAAATATTTGCAAATTATATATAAGGGGCTAATATTCAAAACATATAAAGAACTCCTAAACTCGACAACAAAAAACAAATAAGTGTGATTTAAAAATGGGGAAAGGAAAAGAAAAACACTTTTTATGGGGCACACAGCTTAAAAGTAGCTGTCACTCAAACATGCGCTCACAACTGAGCTGCTTTTGTTTTATTCTAAATAAATCGTTGCTTTTGAGGAACAAAAAAATGGGGGCAAAGGACTTCCATAGACATTTCTCCAAAGATGATAAACAAATGGCCGAAAAGTACATAAAAAGATGCTCAACATCATTAATCATCAGAGAAATGCAACTCAAAACCACAATGAGATACCATTTCACACTCATTAGGATGGCTGTTACCAAAGAGAAAGAAAGAAAGAAAGAAAGGGAAAATAACGAATATTGCCAAGGATGTGGAGAAATTGGAAGGCTTATACGCTGTTGGTGGGATTATAAAATGGTGCCACTGCTGTGGAAAACGGTATGGAGATTCCTCAAAAAATTAAAAATAGAACTCCCATATGATCCAGTAATCCCACTTCTGGGTTTATCCAAAAGAATTGAAAGCTGGGTCTCAAAGAGATATTTGCACACCAATGTTCATAGCAGCCCTATTCACAGTAGCCGAGAGGTGGAAGCAACCTAAGTGTCCATCAGTGTAGAATGGATAAACAACAAAAACAGATATGGTCTATCCACACAGTGGGGTATTATTCAGCCTTTCTATCCCTTCAACATTGTTCTCTCCGGGGTCTTCACACTTGCACTTCCTCTTCTGGGTACTTTATTCCCACAGGTCTTCACCTGACTTCTCACTGAGGCTTGAGCTTCAATGTCACCTCTTTAGAGGGGCCTTTTCCGAGAATTCCAGCTAGAAGAGCCCCTTACACCCTCCAAAGGTGTCTGTTACCCCATAGGTGGCCCCACCACCACGATTAACACCCATTCTTTGATGGGATAACTGATGTCTTCTCTAGGTTATTTATAAAATTATCCACAAACCTGCTTCAAGATCCCTCTTCCCCACCCATCGGAAGCCTGTCCTATGCAGAAATTCCCAAGGAACCAGACGGTTACCCTGTTCTATGATCTCCATTCATTTTGTGTTATTGCGGTGAAAAAAAACAGCACACAACATAAAACTTAACCATCTTCACCATTTTGTAACATTAAAAAAAATTGAAGTATAGTTGATTTACAATGTTGTGTTGATCTTAACCATTTTTAAGTGTACAGTTCCATAGTGTTAAGTATATTCACATTGTGAAACAGATCTCAAGAACTTTTAAAAACTTTTTATTTTATATTGGAGCACAGTTGATTAACAATATTGTGTTAGTCTCAGGTGTACAGCAAAGTGATTCAATTATACACAGACATGTATCTATTCTTTTTCAAGTTCTTTTCACACTTAGGTTATTACAGAGTACTGAGCAGAGTTCCCTGTGCTATACAGTAGGTCCTTGCTGGTTATCCTTTTTAAATATAGCAGTGTGTACCTGTCAATCCCAAACTCCCAGGCTATCCCTCCCCCCAAACCCTTCAGAACTATTTCATCTTGAAAATCTGAAATTCTACACCAATTAAACAATAACTCCCGTTCTCCCTTCCCCCAGCTCCTGTTAACCACTGTTTTACTTTCTGTCGCTATTCCAGGCACCTCATATAAGTGGAATCGTACAGTCCTTGTCTTTTTGTGACTGTCGTATTTCGCTTAGCATCATGTCCTCAAGGTTCATCCGTGTTGCAGCAGGTGTCAGAATTTCCTTCCTTTTTAAGGCTGAATCATTCCTTTGTATGGATGGACCATATTTTGTTTATCCATTCATTCACCAGGGGACATTTGGGTTGCTTCTACCTCCTGGCTATTGTGAATAACGCTTCTAGGAACGTGACTGCACAAATATCTCTTTGAGGGACATCTCTTCCCTGGTGGTGCAGTGGTAAAGAATCCGCTTTCCAATGCAGGGGACGCAGGTTCGACCCCTGGTCGGGGAACTAAGATCCCACATGTTGCCGGGGAATGAAGCCCGCGTGCCACAAGTGTTGAGCTCGTGTGCCTCAACGAGAGAGGCCGCATGCCTCAACAGAAAGATCCCGCATGCCGCAACTAACACCCGACACAGCCAAGAAAATAAGGAAAATAAATAAAAATTTAAAAAAATAAATATTTTTAAAAACCATCTCTTTGAGATCCTGCTTTCAGTTCTTCGGGGTGCAGACCCAGAGGCGGGAATGCTAGATAGACAGTCTGTTTTGCACATTCCTCTTGCCCCAGCACAGTGTCTGGCACTCAGGAAGGTCTTCGGAGGTAATAGCTGTGCCTAGAAAGGGTCTTGGAAAGAGTCCTGCTTCCTTGGCTCTCCCTGTGTACCCAGCATCTGCCAAGAACTCCCAATATATGATCTCTTTTGAGGTAGGAACTGTTATGACACCCATTCCACAGGGGCCCAGAGCGGTGAAACCCCTTGGCTGGGAAGAGCTGCAAGAAAAGCAAGGTTGGTGGGGCAGAGGCTGGGTCTACGGGAACTTCCAACAAACGCTATGGGGTGCGGTCTTCATCCTAAGGGGCGCCAGCTGGTTTTTAGCAGGGAGGGTGCTGCAGTTAGGTTTTTCTCTGGCGAAGACCCCTCTGACTGCAAGCCCGGAGTGCATCCGAAGCCATCAGAGCGGGGAAGAGGGGTTCGGAGCTCTTTGCAAAATCCAGGGAGACACAGGGAGATCCAGGCCAAAGATGTGGCCAGGGACTCAGGAGGAAGAGGGATGGCTCGAAAGGCATCTAGATGGACCGCTGGACGCGACTTAACTCGCAAGGCATGGGGCTGGAGAAGCCGTTGAAGGCACCCAGGTTCCCGCCTGGCACACCGTGTGGCTGACCGGTAGCTCCCCTCCCTAAAAATGGGAGCACGCTTAGGTCGAAAAGGAGAGCAGGTGCTGGGCAGGGATCTCCCCAGGGAGGGCCGGCCGCGTGTTTCCCCACTTGCTGGGCCTGCAGGTGTGTCCGTGGATCAGATGACGGCTGTGGGGGTGGAGAGGGCTGAAGGCAGGAAGGGGCAGGGAGAGCTGGGGCCGCGGAGCCCAGACTTCATCGGACACAGCTGTCTGGCGGTGGAAGGGATCGGTCGTCTGGGCTGGTCTGTCCCCTGGTTCTCTCTTTTAGAGAAGATTGTTTTGTTCTTCTCGCGTCGAAAGGGATATTGTGGCTACTTAAGAAATTACGTACTCAATACCTTCCAATAATCTATAAGGGAAAGGAATCTGAAAAAGAATATGTATGTATATGTATTTGTATATGTATTACTGAATCACTTTGCTGTACACCTGAAACTAACACAACATTGTAAAGCAACTCTACTTCAGTTAAAAAAGAGAGAGAGAAAAGACTAATAAAATAAAAATGCAAAGAAAAGAAATTATAGAAAAAATATATTAAAGGGAAAAAAATGAAAATCACCTACAAGCAGACCGACGAGAGATGAACCCCAGAAACATTTTATTGTTTTTAAAGATTTTTTTTTTTTGTATGTGGACCATTTTTTTAAAGTCTTTTTTGAATGTGTTACAATATTGCTTCTGTTTTATGTTTTGGTTTTTCGGCCGCGAGGCATGTGGGATCTTAGCTCCCCGACCAGGGATCGAACCCGCACCCCCTGCATTGGAAGGCAAAGTCTTAACCACTGGACCGCTAGGGAAGTCCCTGGAAACATTTTAGAGTATTTTCACCCATTTTTTTCAATGCAGATATACTCGTGAAAACCACTTTTAATGAAATTGTGAGGTACCATTCATTCACTCATCCAACAGTTTTTAGCTAAGTGCCTATTACGTGCAAAGCATCGTTGTAGGTGCCAGGGATACAAAAGCAAAAAAAACAGACGAAATTCCCTGCTTTTGTGGTGTTTACATTCTGCTTTTTTTCATCTAAGATTATTTCACAAGCCCTGCCCCTCCTCTCAGTAAACATTTTTTAGAGACATGACTTGTAATGACAGCTTACATCTTCATCCTATGGATATAATAAAATGCATTCGCCATTCAGAAATAATTGGACTTTCCAGCTCATTTCCATTTTTTCATAAATGCAAAAAAAAAAAAAAAAGGAATGAAAATCCTTGTACATGCATTGTTTTGTGCCCTGCCACTTCCTTTCTTACAGAGAATCCCCAGGAGTAGAATTATAATATTTGGTCAATGGGAAAATAGTTGAAGATTCTTGACAGAAGTTAAAAAAATTCTCCATCATCAGGCAACACAGAGATAATAATGACTCTTAAGGTTTGGGGATATTTATTCCATTAGTTTTTCTATGCATACCTATCTATGTGTCTGTCTATCTGCCTATCTATCTGCCTATTTATCTACCTACCTACGTAGACTTTGCCATCATCAGAAACTGCATGTCTGAAATCTCGATATTAACTCGTCTTTGCTCTCATCGCTGGCCCTGGTCCCTTTAGGTCTTCCCTCCTCCCACCCCCCACACAATTCTGTGACTTGTTGGCACATTCAGTTCACTACAGCCGACTTCAGCCCCTCCTGGTCTAATTTAAATTCCACGGTCCATTCTGACAATAACTGTTAGTGTTTTATTGCTCTGTAACAAACTACCGCAAACCTGGTGGCTGGAGAAGGTGCCCATTTATCACCTAACCATTCTGTAGGTCAGAAATCCAAGCAGGCTCAACTGGGTCTCTGTTTAGGGTCTCACGAGGCTGAAATAAAGCTGTGGGCTGGGCTGAGCTCTCCTCTGGAGGCTCTGGGGAAGAATCCACTTCTACACTCTTCCTTCACCGTTACTGGTCGTGGTAAGCCAGCCTCCACCCTGGAAGTGGCTCTCCACTAGTCAAGCCTTCAGATGACTGAAGCCTTGCCTGACATCTTTTTTTTTTTTCTTAAAAAATTGGGACTTCCCTGGCGGTCCAGTGGTTACGATTCTGCACTTTCACTGCTGAAGGCGCGGGTTCAATCCCTAGTCGGGGAACTAAGATCCTGCAAGCCACGCAGCACAGCCAAAAAAGAAGAAAATTGTAGTAAAATACACATAACGTAAACTAACCATGTTAATCATTTTTAAGCATGCAGTTCAGCGATATTGAATACACTCATAACGTTGTGCAACCATCACTACCATCCATCTCCAGAGCTGTTTTCATCTTGCAAAACTGAAACTCTGTCCCCATTAAACACTAACTCCCCATCCCCCTCTCCCCCAGCCCCTGGCAACCACCATTCTACTTTGTCTCCAAGAATTTGACGACTCTAAGGACCTAATATAAGTGGAATCATGCAGTATCTGTACCCTCTACAAGGGTTCCAATTTCCCCACATCCTTGTCCACATTTGTTATTGCCTTTTCTTTTTCTTTTTCTTTTTCGGAGGGTAGCCATCCTGATGGTGTGAGGTGCTTGGGGCGGTAGTCTGCCGAGGAAGGGTTTTAAGCTAGGAGAGACACGACTTGTGTTTTCACGTTTGTCTGATGGCTGTTTGGAGAACGGTTGTGCGGGAGTGAGAGAGGATGCCATGATAGAAATTTCCTGCCCTCGTCGAGAGACAGATGGCAGCCGGCTCCAGAGCAGTACGATGGGGATAAACAGAAGTGGAGAGATTTGGGATAGATTTTGGTGGTGGGGATAGAAAAAAGATGGCAATGAGGAGGGAAATTTATGCCTGGAAATCTCACTACAACACTCACACAAGGCCCAGTGTCCAGGTGAAAATTTCAGGCCAACAGCTTTCCATGGAATTTCCCCTGATTCGTGAGCTGAAAGCCCACCTAGAGTCCAAGCTACGAAGTTAGCCTAGGTACCCCACTAACACAATCGGCTCTATAGTACTGTACCGTAATAGGTTTATAATACTTTTCACGCAAATAATACATAAAAAACAAACACAGGACTTCCCTGGTGGCACAGTGGTTAAGAATCCACCTGCCAATGCAGGGGACACAAGTTCAAGCCCTGGTCCAGGAAGATCCCACATGTCGCGGAGCAACTAAGCCCGTGCGCCACAACTACTGAGCCTGCGCTCTAGAGCCTGAGAGCCACAACTACTGAGCCCATGTGCCACAACTCCTGAAGCCCACGCACCTAGAGCCTGTGCTCCACAACAAGAGAAGCCACTGCAATGAGAAGCCCACGCACCGCAACGAAGAGTAGCCCCCACTCACTGCAACTAGAGAAAGCCCACGCGCAGCAACAAAGACCCAATGCAGCTAAAAATAAATAAATAAATAAATAAATAAATATTTAAAAAACACAAAAAAACAAACATTTTTAATGTACAGTGCCTTGAAAAGTACAGTAGTACAGGGGGCTTCCCTGGTGGCGCAGTGGTTGAGAGTCTGCCTGCCAATGCAGGGGACACGGGTTCGAGCCCTGGTCTGGGAGGATCCCACATGCCGCGGAGCAACTAGGCCCGTGAGCCACAATTACTGAGCCTGCACGTCTGGAGCCTGTGCTCCACAACAAGAGAGGCCGCGATAGTGAGAGGCCCACGCACCGCAATGAAGAGTGGCTCCCGCTCGCCGCAACTGGAGAAAGCCCTCACACAGAAACGAGGACCCAACACAGCCATAAATAAATAAATAAATAAATAAAAGAACGTGAATTTCTTTTAAAAAAAAAAAAGTACAGTAGTACAGTACAACGACTGGCATCCAGGGGTTGGCATCAAGTGAACAGGCAAGAAGAGTTACTGACTGGAGGAGGGAGAGGAGGTGGGAGATGGTAGAGCTGAAGGAACGTCAGCCATAGGAGATGGAGGGCAAGCTGCAATTTCACTCACGCCTGACGCTGATGGCACAGGTTCTGACTCCTTGCTGGGTTCAGTTCCATCTACACTCTTGAAAAAACGATCCAGTGATGTCTGGGTAGTAGTTCTTTTTTTCTTGTCATAGATGACATGGAAGCACTGGATTGCGTTCTGAACAGCCACTGCAACCTTCATGTACTGTTCTACATTTGGATCCTGTGCCTCAAAAATTAACATTGCCTCCTCAAACAAAGAAAACCCCCTTGCCATTTCCTGCGTTGTGAATCTCTTCTTAGCAGTACCAGCTACATCACCACTGCTTGCTTCGAACAACCTGGGCTTGAAATAAAGATACTGTACTACTGTACTTTATACAGTACTGTACAGTAAAGTACACAAGACCACAACCACTTGTAGAGGATGCATGCACATGACAACGTACGCCAGGCACGTGAACTAACTTACGTGATTGGACACGCGAACGCACGTACGCATCTTTGAACGTTCGCAACTTGAAGGTTCGTATGCAGGGGACTTACTGTATATGGACACTGTGGCCGGGAGAGGCTTGTGTTGACATCCATGCTTCTGCCTGTGATAGGTATTTCCCTTCCCCAAGAGATGCGTCGGTGGGGCTTGGATTCCCAGAGACTTTTGAGGTTAATGACCAGCCAAAGGCCTTGCTCCCTGAGAACAAGAGATCAATTCCTTCCAGGGGAGGAATGCCAGCTTGTCTAGGACAAGTCTGGGAGCAGCACGGGGGGCATTTCTGCTTCTCTCATTCTCCTAAGCTCCCCTCTTGAAAAAGGACTGGGGCCCCAGGAGGCAGATTTGGGCAGAAGATCGGAAATGGGCAAGAACAAATCTCTCCTGTAAGTGTGGGCTGGGCTGCCGCCCCGTTTGCTGGGTCACAGAGAGGCCAGGGTTCCTGCTGCTGCCCTACCCGGGCCTGAAATGCCTGGGAATCCCAGCATGAATCGTTCATCATGGATTGTTTTGCATTAGATGTGATTTTCTAAAAATACATTGTATTAAAATATTGTATGTCTTAAAAAAAATTTTTTTTAATTTTTATTGGAGTATATAGTTGCTTTACAATGTTGTGTTAGTTTCTGCTGTACAGCAAAGTGAATCAGTTATACGTGTACATATACCCCCTCCTTTTTAGGTTTCCTTCCCATTTAGGTCACGACAGAGCATTGAGTGGAGTTCCCTGTGCTATACAGCAGGTTCTCATTAGTTATCAATTTTATATATGTCATATTTTATGACATATATATAAAATATATGACATATTTTATATATGTCAATCCCAATCTCCCAGTTTGTCCCATCCACCCCTCCCCTTGGATACTTGGTATCCATAATTTTGTTCTCTACATCTGTGACTCTATAATATTGCTTATATGTGGAATCTAAAATATTATACATGTTGATTACTGAGGTTTTTTTTGGTGCCTCCTTAAACTTTGGGAGACTCGCCTAACCCCAGCCTGGGCCCTTAATTGGTGCAAAGTGCAGGGTGCTGGTTCCAGCCCTGTGGAATTCACCGCATGGGTCTTTACTTTCCAACTGGGAGGACAGGACACGTAGGGAGAAGAGACCCCAACTCTCTGGGGCTAATTAACACTTAGAGGCAGAGGCTAGAGTGTGATGGATCCATACGTTCACTATTCTCCACTCTACTTTTGCTCAAGGAACATTAGATTCCCCAAGCTGAAGCTGACCCAGGTGGGAGGGGCAAGCAGGCAACCAGTGCGCATTCCAAGAGAGAGAGAGAATTTATGGGAAACGCATTTGGCTCCTATGGAGAACTCATGGCATGTGTCCAAAAACCAGGGATAATAAGGACTTCGTATCTCCCACTGGAGGAAAGAAACATGTCCCCGGAAAGCACAGAGAGCTTAGAAATGCAGAAATCACCTGTTACCATGTATGTAGTTGTGCGTTTACTCTGTCAAAATACAATGAGACTACTACTCTGTTATGGGCTGAATTCTAATCCCCCCAAATTCATGCACTGAAGTTCTAACCCCCATCACCTCAGAATGTAACTGAATTTGGATTTAGGGCCTTTAAAGAGATAGTTAAGGTAAAATGAGGTCATTAGGGTGGGCCCTAATCCATTGATCAGTGTCCTTATAAGAAGAGTGAATAGGGACGCACAGGGGGAAGACTGTGTGAGGACACAGGGAGAAGACGGCTGTCTACACGCCAAGGAGAGAGGCCTCAGGAGACACCAACGCTGCTGACACCTTGATCTCGGACTTCCAGTCTCCAGAATCATGAGACAATACACTTCTGTTGTTTAAGCCCCCCTAGTCTGTGCTGCTTTGTTACAGCAGCCCTAGCAGACTAATATGACTTAACATCTGAAATGAAAGGACAGTGCTGAGTTTATTTTTCACCATAATAAGGGAGAGCTGTGATAGTCAGGCAGTCCCTCTGCACAGAATGGACTGATTTCATGCAGGGTTTGGCTTTCGGAGGTTGGCGGGCCTTTGGAGGCATAAACAGCTTCACGTTGTCTGTAGGACTGTGGTCTCTCAAGTGAGACCCATGTTGATTGGTTGGCACCCAGAGGCGTGCTTATCAGAGTGAGTCCGTCCTTGATAGGCTCTTTCCCTGGCTGACTTTCCAGAGCACAGTGGTGACACGTATTGTTTGGCTCGTAAAAGCACGTTCGCTGAGGCAAGTTGCCATGGATCAGTCGAATGGGTTTAAAACGGATTCTGATGGCGGCTTGCTCTTCCCTGGCTGGAGAACCAGTCTGTCTTTTTTTGAAGCTTGTGGGAACTTTCTTACACGCTGCTTGCTTGCTGGATGACGGTGGCCCACAAGGCCGTCAGCTCCCTGAAAACAGGAATGTGATCTGAACTGCTCATCTGAACGCATGCCGGTGACTGGCAAAGAGTAGGCACTCAGTACATGTTGGAAATTATGATCATCCCCTGGTCAGTGTGCCTTCCTGTGTGCATCTAGGCTCCTTGAGTGAGAGCGGCCTGGTGAAGACGTGCACATCTTGGGAATTCCCTGGTGGTCCAGTGGTTCAATCCCCCATCGGGGAACTAAGATCCCATAAGCCGAGAGGTGTGGCCAAAAAAAAAAAAAGTGCACATCTTCAGTTTCTATACCTAAAAGCAGAAGAGGAGGAGCTTGAGGGAGAAGGCAGGGCCAGGAAGCCAGGAGAACAGAGGTTCAAAGAAAGCAAGGGAAGAAAGTGTTTTTAAGGAGGAGGAAGAGGTCGACGGTGTTGACGGCTGTGATGAAGCCACATAACGGAGGACAGACAGTGACAGCTGGATCTGACTACAATGGTGGATTTTGAGCAGAGCAGTTGCAGGGGTGTGGGGGTGGGTGGAAACCTGTTTAGAAGGAACTGGTGAGAGAGTGTGTCCTAAAATATGGTGTATTAATAGAAAATCTGAGGTATGTGAAGGCCAACGGATCAGAAGATGACTTGTCATTAATGAGAACCTACTGTAGAGCACAGGGAACTCTACTCAGTGCTCTGTGGTGACCTAAATGGAAAGGAAATCCAAAAAAGAGGGGATATATGTATACATATAGCTGATTCACTTCGCTGTACAGCAGAAACTAACACAAGATTGTAAAGCAACTATACCCCAATAAAAATTAATTTTAAAAAAAAGATAGTTTGTCAGAAACAGACTCACAGAAATAGAAAACAAACTTAGGGTTACCAAAGGGGAAAGGGCGGGGGAAGGGATAAATTAGGAGTTTGGAATTAACAGGTACACACTACTATGTATAAAATAGATAAACAACAAAGTCCTACTGTATAGCACAGGGAACTATATTCAATACCTTGTAATAAACTATAATGGAAAAGAATCTATAAAAGAATATATCTATATGTATATCTGAATCACTTTGCTGTACACCAGAAACTAACACAACATTGTAAATCAACTGTACTTCAATTACAAAAAAAAAAAAAAAAAGATAGTTTGTGACTCACAGATCCCAAGAGGAGGGGGCACACCGGGCCATGGCAGGCCACACAGGGAAGCACCGAGGTCGCCCAGGAGGCGGAGGGAGCGAGGGGAGACCGTGAGCAAGAGCCTTTGCTGTGGTTTCCGAGGGCGGGTGGGTGGTGGGGGGTAGTGGGCGACTAGAGGAAGCCAGCTTAGGAGTGGCTAGTTGGAATGATTTCAGCAGGTTCTGAGGCCCAGGGGATGTCCCCAGTCCTCTGGTACCTGGCTCTGGGGTGATGAGAGCAGAGGAAGGTGGCCCAGGGTGTGAGAGGCGGACAAGGGAGCAGTTAGGGGTGTGTGGACCCTGGATTGACTGGATTGTATTTGAAGAGCATGCCCCCAGGGAGAGAGCTTCTCCTGGGGAGGGCGAGGGGGTGCAACGAAAGAGGGAGGAGCCCAGCAAGGGGACCCAGGCATATCACTGGGTCGTCCAGAGCAGTGTGTCTCACTGGTTATCCTTGGATCCTAGTTTTCACCAGTTTTATTCCCATTTTCAGGGGCTGATAGTCTTTTCCCTTCATGTTCTAATAAAATAGCTCAGTGTCCTGAAGCTCTCTGACCATGGCCAGCACGGAGGAAGGGCCTGGTTATTGCCGTTTGGAACTAAATTCCAAAATATATCCTGAATGTAACCATGAGAGAATGGGAATATTTCCAGTGTTACTGTTTGTCAGCTCACTGTGTCTATACTCTCTCTCTCTCTCTCTCTGTCACACACGTATGCACACACACACACACACACCCCCCCCAAAACATAAGTATGTATTGATGAACATTGTCTATTTTTTGGAATGGTAATAAGATGTAGTCATTCATAAGGGGATGCAAGTGTAGCTTCCAGCAGCATTCAGGCACACCCTGTGTTCATCTATTTTTAAACCAGTTGCCACCCCATGGATCTTCCAAACAGAACTTGGAGTCTCTGCTCCATGCAAGCCTTGGTGAGGAGTTGAGTTTTCAGTTCAAGAACTATAGGAATCTTCTGGAGGATCTTAGGTAAAAGAAAACACAGTCAGATTTTCATTTTAAAAAGGCTATGGAGAACCTAGGCAAAACATTCTCTGACCTATATTGTAGCAATATTTTCTTAGATCAGTCTCCCAAGGCAAAATAAGTAAAAGCAAAAATAAGCAAATGAGACCTAATCAAACTTATAAGCTTTTGCACAGCAAAGGAAACCATAAACAAAACAAAAAATAACCTACAAACTGGGAGAAAATATTTGCAAATGATGCCACTGACAAGGGCTTACTTTCCAAAATATACAATATCAAAGAACAAAAAACCCAATCGAAAAATGGGTAGAAGACTTAAATAGACATTTCTCCAAAGAAGACATACAGATTTCTCCAAAGAAGACATACAAAAAGCACATGAAAAGATGTTCAGCATCACTAATTATTAGAGAAATGCAAATCAAAACTACAGTGAGGTATCACCTCACACCAGTCAGAATGGCCATCATCAAAAAGTCTACAAATAATAAATGCTGGTGAGGATGTGGAGAAAAGGGCCCTCTCCTACACTGATGGTGGGAATGTAAACTGGTGTAGCCACTATGGAGAACAGTATGGAGGTTCCTTAAAAAACTAAAAATAGAGTTACCATATGATCCTGCAATCCCACTTCTGGGCATATATCCGGACAAAACTCTAATTCAAAAAGATACATGCACCCCAATGTTCACTGCAGCACTGTTTATGATAGCCAAGACATGGAAGCAACCTAAATGCCCATCGACAGAGGAGTGGATAAAGAAGATGTGGTATATATATACAGTGGAATACTACTCAACCATAAAAAAGAACAAAATAATGCCATTTGCAGCAACATGGATGAACCTAGAGATTACTATACTGAGTGAAGTAAGTCAGAAAAGACAAATATTATATAACTTATGTGTGGAATCTAAACAACAATACAAATGAATTTATTTACAAAACAGAAACAGTCTCACAGACATAGAAAACAAACATATGGTTACCAAAGAGGAAAGGGGAGGGGTAAATGAGGAGTATGGGATTAACAGACACACACTACTATATATTAGTATAAAATAGATAAGCAACAAGGACCTACTATATAGCACAGGGAACTATATTCAATATCTTGTAATAACCTATAATGGAAAAGGACCTGAAAAAAATATAACTGAATCACTTTGCTGTATACCTGAAACTAACACAATATTATAAATCAACTATACTTCAATTTGTTTAAAAAGGCTATGGAGAATGGATTCTAGGGGGTAAAATGCCAGGGAGATAGGATGTGATTTCAGGGACCCAAGCTAATGTAGTGGTGGCCTTTACTGTATTGGAAACAATGAGATCAGGTCTGAGGAAAGAGCTATTTCAGGAGGCAGAACTGGCGGGGCTGTTGGGTGATGGTATATGCCAGGTGTGGAGGGGAGACTGACAAGAACATCACCCACACTCTTGCCTTGGCCCCTGAGGAGAACTGCCGTACAGTGTCTGTGGAGGGCGGGTCCCCTGTAGGACCAAGATCGTGTCTAAATGTGCCTTTCTGGGCAGAGGAATTCTAGAAGGAGGTAGAGCCAATTGTGTCCACCCTCTGGGAGGAAAGAGGTTACCTCCTGAAAGCAGGGCTGGCTACACAGTTCTTGGGACCCAGTGTAAAATGGAAGTTGTCCGAAAAGCATGAAAAAATGTGCATTGAGGGTATTAAAATATAATGTTTCCTTCCTTCCTTTCATGATCTCGCTCATGACCCGTCCTGCTATTTTCCCTTTGCTAATTGATGCCCTGCCCCCTTGGGTACAGGGATAGTTGTGGGGTGAGTGCAGACCCTCCCAGGCAGTTGGGAGCTCTCTCTGTGATTCACATATGTGTGCAGAGCCCACCAGCTGCTACGTTCCTCTTCCCATCTGAGCTAGAGTGAAGCATCGCGCCCTGGTCAGGGCAGGGAAGCCAACCAAGTATTTCCCCTTCTCATCCATAACTGGATGGATGGACCATTTCCAAAGGTCTGAATCAGGGGAGGGTAAGAGTCTTGCTCCCATCCGATTGCCCACTGAGGGCACCCTTCCTCCTCCTCCCCATCGCCTCCCCTTCTATCTCATCTCTCTCTGTCTCACTCTCATAAGTACCTTTGCTTTTGGATTTAGGGTCCACTCAGGCAATCCAGGATGACCTTGTGTCAACATCTTTAACTTAATTACATCAGCAATGACCCTTTTTCCAAAGAAGGTTAACATTCACAAGTTCCAGGGATTTGGACGACGATGTATCTTTGGGGGGTAACCATTGGACCCTCTACACTGGCCATGCCTGAGAGAGAAAGTGTTGGGGGTACGTGGGGGCCATATCCTCCCCCCTTCCCCTGCGCGCCCCTCTCAAAGGAGAACTGGGTCCTTGAGAAGGAAGAGCGAGGGGAGGAGAAAGGAGACATGTAAGAATAAGACTCCAGCAGGCTCCTTTTTATAAAGTTGCTGCATTTTATAAAGTTCATTCTTGTCCAGGTTGGGGAATGAATGGAAGGAAGGGAGACCAGCAGAGGGGCTGGTACATTGGCTGTTATGGGTTGAATTATGTCCCCCGCACTGTCAATTCCTATGTTGAAGTCCTAACCCCCAGCACCTCAGAATAGGACCTTATTGAAAATAGGGTTGTTGCAGATGTAATAAGTTAAGATGAGTCACACTGGAGGAGAGCGGGCCCCTAATCCAATATGACTGATGTCCTTATAAAAAGGAGAAATTTGGACACAGAGGCACACGCACACAGAGAGAATGCCTTGTGAACATGAAGACAGAGATCTGGGTGACGCACGTACAAGCATGCATTGGTGTTCTACAGGGGATGCCAAGAATTTCCAGCAAAGAACCAGAAGTTAGGAGACTGGCACGAACAGTCTCCTTCACAGCCCTCAGAGGAAACCAAATGCCAACATCCTGGTCTCAGACTCCTGGCCTCCAGAATGGAGAGAGAATAAATTTCTTTTGTTTAAGCCACTCAGTTTAGGATACATTTTTTAATGGCAGCCCTGGAGAACTAAGACACTTGCCTACGCAAGAGAAAAGAGGAATCGACCAGGGAGGTGGGAGTGGATGAAACAGAAGTGGCAGGAATCAAGGGTGATTTAGGAAGGAGGAGAGGAAGCTGAAGATGCATGTTGGAGACAGGACTGATGGATTTGATGCTGGAGTTGAGGAAGAGAGGAGAGTCAAGGATACCATCCAGATTCCTGGTCTTTATAGCTGGTGGCACCATTTTGTGAGTTTGAGAAAATTGGAAAAAGTGGATTTGGGGATGGGTGCAGTAGGGGGGATGGGCTTGATGAGATCAATTTTGAATTTTTCTTGAGTCCGAGATATCAGATCCACCTGGGAAGAATGCCCAGGTCATAAGTGGATATACAGTTTAGGAGCCCAGAAGAGAGTCTGTGGTTGAGGATAGAGATGTGAAAGGCAGGTGGCCCTTGAAGCCGTATGGGTACGTAAGATTTCCCAGGGAACTAGTGTGGATGGAGAAGAGCCGGTCCAGGATGGAGCTGTGATGAACTCAACATTAAGGTTTTTACCATCTAGTTGGGAGGACGAATCTCAATGAACAAGACATTATAGAAACCACAGAAGTTATCTAACATCCTGAGACAAAGGTCCTTCTTGAATCATTCATTATTTCATTGTTTTCTCCTTCACTCTTGCCCAGTAATAGTACCTTTTTTTTTTTTTAATTCCGCACCACGTGGCATGCGGGATCTTAGTTCCCCAACCAGGGATCTAACCCGTGCCCCCTGCAATGGAAGCACAGAGTCGTAACCACTGGACCACCAGAGAATTCCCTAATAGTGCATTCTTAAGGTCATGAATTTCTCAGGCTGGTGATGCAGACATTCAGCAAGGGGGCACATCCAGAAGGCAGAAACCAACCCAGTAAGACATAAGACTGTGTGTGCTCAAAACTGAGTATTTATAATACTCAGTTTATACACAATGTCTGTCCATCCGTCCATTTATCCCTCCATACAGGAAATACCAGATACTTCATGAAGGGAGTGGTGAACCCAGTAAGGCAAGAGAAATTTGCAACAACATAATTAATTGATGATTTATTCATCTGTTAACTGTGTTTCCCATGAGGCCAGCAGGTAGCAAACTAATGGCCTATGGGTCAAATCCAGCCCACTGCCTGTTTTTGTATGGCCCATGAGTGACGAATGGTTTTAATATTTTTAAATGGTTGAGAACAAATCAAAAGAAGAATATTTTGTGACATGGGAAAATCATGTGGAATTCAAATTTCAGTGTCCCTAATAAAATGGAAAACAGTCACGTTCATTTACATACACATTGTCTGTGGTAGATTTTGCACAAAATGTCAGAGTTGTATAGTTAAAACAGAGACTGTATGGTCCACAAAGCCTAAAATATTTATCTGGGTTTTTTGTTTTTGTATTTTTTTTCGCTGAAAGTTTGCTGACCACTAGATTATAGGTTCCAATAAGAAAAAGACATCAAGTTAGTTCAAAACAAAATCTCCAGCACCTAGCACAATGCCCGGCATATTACATATGGTAAAAAATATTTCTTATGTAAATAAATGTGCAGATGGGGCTTGCCCCATCTTCCTCCAGCCTTATAAATGGAGGCTGTTGTAGAAGCTCAGAGGACCTGCATTGTTACTGGTTCTTGCCTTCTCTGCTACCCTATTCAGTGTAAAATCTTTAATGGCTGGGATCAGGTCTTATGTATCTTTTCTTCTGTAGAATCTTATCCAGGGAAGATGTCTGCTATGGATTGAATGTTTGTCTCCCACAAAATTCGTATATTGAAACCCTAACCCCCAAGGTGATGGTATTAGAAGGGACCTTTTGGAGGTGATAGGTCATGAGAGTCAGAGCCCTCATAAATGGGATTAGTGCCCTTACAAAAGAGGCCCCACAGAGATCCCTTAACCCTTTGGCCATGTGAGGAAACAGCTAAAAGATGGGCCCTCAGTAGACACCAAATCTGCTTGCACCGTGATCTTAGACTTCCCAGCCTCCAGAACTGTGAAAAGTAAGTGTTTGTTGTTTACAAGCCATCCAGTTTGCGGTATTTTTGTTATAGCAGCCTTGATGGACTAAGACAGTATCAGTCAAAGTCTGAATGGGTTGGTCCAAGCATTTTGCTTCCAGGCACCTGTGCTCTGCAGTGAATCCTGGACGGCTCATAAAACCTCGTCATGGCCTGGAGGAAATATGCCTCTGTACAGTACCTCTACATTTGTTTCATTCTATGCTCTCCAAGAAACCTCCTGATTTACTTTATTTTGAGGTGGTCAACAAACCCACAATCTTCCAGTCCCTACAAAGAATTTCTTCTCATGCTCCCTTTGTAACTCACTCACAACACTGACTGACATTTATTGAGAGCTTACTTCGCACTAAGTCCATTACATACATTATCTCCTCTAAGCATCAGAAGAGAGAGTGGGGGGGAACCCTAACTCTCTTGCTTTTTTCCCTAATAGGCAGACAAGACCAGTTTAGCACCCCAGCAAAGAGAATGTCATTCATTATAGCCCTCAGGGAAAAGTTCCAGGTGAGTCTCTGAATGGCTCACCTGGAGTCATGTGCTCATCCCTGAGCCAACCACAGTGGTCACAGCAATAGAATAGAGTGACCAGGCCTGGGTCAAACAATAACCAGTTCTCCGTAGAAACAGAGGGCTTCTGTGGCAAGAAGCTGGGGGAGGCAGTATTGGGCAAAAAAAGCATAGAATCTGCAATGATATAAATTATGTTTCTAAATAGATGACACCACCTATACAATTAGGCCAATAAATTCTCCTTTTTATTTAAGTCAATTTGAGTTGAATATCCTGTATGTTGTAACTGAAAGAAAAAGAACACTAATTGATTCATTTACATACATTTCCCTCTTCCTACCATAATGTAAACTCCATGAGAACAGATACCAAGTCTATTTTGTTCATTGCTATAGTCCCTTTGCCTAAAACAGTGCCTGGCACCATAGTAGGTACTTAGTAAATATTTGCCATGTTTGTGATTATCTGTTTAATACCTGACCTCAATCCTACCAGGTTTGTTTCCATGCAGCACAACATCTTGTTTTGCTTTTTAAATTCACTCTGTATCCCCCAGACTCTAATATGTCTCACACATAATGGGCTCTCAGAATATAGTGATGAATGAACAAATAATAAAATAACAAAAGAAACAAATAAATAACAAAAGAACACAAATAACAAAGGTTGGCGAGGATATGGGAAAAAGGGAACCCTGTATACTGTTGGTGGAAATGTAAATTGGTACAGCTACTGTGGAAAACAGTACAGAGGTTTCTCAAAAAACTAAAAATAGAACTACCATTTGACCCAGGAATTCCACTCCTCAGGTGTACATATCTGAAAAAAATGAAAACACTAATTTGAAAAGATACATGTATCCCAATGTCCACAGCAGCACTATTTAGAATAACCAAGATATGGAAACAACCTAAGTGTCCATCAGCAAATGAATGGATAAAGAAGATGTGGTACATACATACAATAGGATACTCTCAGCCATAAAAAAGAATGAAATTTTGCCATTTGCAACAACATGGATGGACTTGCAGGGTATTATGCTAAGTGAAATAAATCAGACAGAGAAAGACAAATACTGTATAATATCACTTATATGTGGTATCTAAAAAATATAACAAACTAGTGAATAGAGCAAATAAGAAGCAGACTCATAGACAACAAACTAGTGGTTACCAGAGGGGAGAGGGAAGGGGGAAGGGGCAAATATAGGGGTAGAGGATTAAGAGATACAGACTATTACACATAAACTAAGCTACCAGGATATACTGTACAACACAGGGAATATAGCCAATGCTTTATAATAACTATAAATGGAGTATAACCTTTTAAAATTGTGAATAACTATATTGTACACTTGTAACATATAATATTGTACATCAACTATACTTCAATTTTTTTTTTTTTTTTTTTTTTTGATCACAAGGGCCAAAATTACTGTGTGGCCTTATTCTTTTTTTTTTTTTTAATTTTATTTTTTTTGGCTGCATTGTGTCTTCGTTGCTGCGCGCGGGCTTTCTCTAGTTGCAGTGTGAAGGCTTCTCATTGCGGTGGCTTCTCTTGTTGTGGAGCTCGGGCTCTAGACACGTGGGTTTCAGTAGCTGTGGCGTGTGGGCTCAGTAGTCGTGGCACACAGGCTTAGTTGCTCTGCGGCATGTGGGATCTTCCCGGACCAGGGCTTGAACCCGTGTCCCCTGCATTGGCAGGCAGATTCTTAACCACTGCACCACAAGGAAAGCCTATACTTCAATTTAAAAAAAGATCATAAAAAACAAACAAATAAATAAAAGTCTCTCCTGCGGGACTCTAAGGAACAGGAAGGTAGAGACCGTTAAGTGTTTTGATAGCAATTGTATCTTCAGGATCTAGCACTGTTTGACACATAGAAAACCAGGTCCCTTCTGATCATTATTGGCTGATCAGACTAAATGATCAACCAATAGACTAAATGAATTAATAAGTGTTAAACATGCAAAATGTTAATCTCCCTGTTGCTTGCAGCAGCTTCTGAACTGAAAACCTATGACTCTGGAGTCTGCAGAGGTTCACATAGCCAACTTTTTGTTTTTCTGCAGAGACCCCATCCAAGGACAGATTTTAACACATACATACATATTTCATAAACCACTGAAGGAGGCAGCTTTAGGGCTTCAGGAAGTCCTCCGCAACCCCCGGCCAGATTAGGTTGACGTCAATGGTTCCGGCTTGTTCCCCTTCAAGAGCTCTCATCTCTAGTTAGCTATAGAGGCAGGTTCAGTCTGTTACCATGGAAACTGCAGCTGGAGTGGGGAAGCGGGGGAGCCTAAGGAGTGAGCAGAGACTGAAATTTTCAAAGACTGTGTGTGGAATAAAAATACCAGACCAGCACACAAAAATATTCTCAATAACTATTTTTGGGGTGACTGAATGAAAATGTGGGAACTTGGACAAGCAACCTCTTTCTTCATTTGTAAAATAAAAATAATAATTATCCTACTGCATGGGACATTTCAATTAAGATAATGTAAATACAATCTTTAGCACAGGGCTAGGCACTTTTATATCAAAGTTTCTCAAGCACGGTCTTCAGTCGTGCTTCATAATTGGAGGCATTTATTTATAAATTCCAGATGCGCTTTTTTCCCCCTTCTCCAGTTCTCTAAGAGGAATGAAATCATCTTCTCTCCCCACCTTAACACGTTGCCTTCTTGCTAGGGTGCCAGATAAAATATAGGAAATCCAGTATGGGACATACTAAGGCTAAAAAATTATATGTTGTTTATCTGAAACTCAAATTTAACTGGGTTATCCTGTACTTTTATTTGCTAAATCAAGCAACCCTACTTCTCACACTAGGCTACTTTGTGACGAATGAAAACTTGGTTTTATCAGCCAATCTAGCGGATGGTTCACTTACCCGGAACTCTAACTTTTGGTGCAGCACGCCCTTTTAAAGACTTCTGTGATCTGAGAACTATTCACTGAGCATCCATTCTGTCCCAGGCACCGTTTAGGTGCAGTGGATACTCGTACTGACAAGTGCCTGCCCTCTCAGTTTTCATTCTATCATGCAATTTCTCTTTTCCCCAGAACATAATGAAATTATTCAAAATATGATCTCATGGAATTCTAAAATTGAAATTTATTTTTAAAAGATTAATCCACTGCCCAGATCAAGATATGAAAGTAATGCGTCTGAAAACACATCTCACCAAGCTCTATAACAGACGCTTGGGTGTAGCTAACGGATACCCTGCATTCGCCCGTTGCTTTTTATCTGCTTCCGCTTCCTCCGTGAGCTCCTTGAGGGCAGGACTCGTCTCGTTTTACTGACGGTTTCCCAGGCGCCCTTGCGTAGGGGGCCCGAACGGCGCGTCTGCGCACAAAGTTCGTACTCATTGATCAAGAAAACGCCCGTTCCTGGGTCCTATCCGTGTCCTCATCCGTGAGCAGGGCTCGACTTAGAGACCTGCGACTCTAAGACAGTAGTGGCTGGCGGTCATAGTTCTACTGACTGTTCTCTACCGAGGGACTGGGCAACTAGTCCACAGCCATAGGAGAACCCCGGAAACTCCGACGCTCTGGCGTGGGCCCAACAGAAAGGCCGGCCCAGGGCGCATGCGCAGACGGCCTGGCGCCCTCGGCACCATCTCGAGCCGCCGTGGGAAGTGAGACGGCCCCGTCCTGGGCGTTCGGGCCTGCGAAGTCGGTGAGCTCGCGTCGTGGGGCCTCTCGGGACGTGGGCTTCCCCTCTTTTGCGGCAACTTTCCTGGCGTCCCCGTCAGGCCTCGTGCTGGACTCAGGCCGTCGGAAATGCGCTCCCCGGTGACCGCCCAACCTCGGTTTCTTCACCGTCTCCGTTCAGCGGGGCTGCTGCTCGGCTGGGCCCAACGAAGACCTCCAGCCTCGCCCCCGGGTCTTTTAAACAGCGAGAAACCGTCCACGAACAGCTGCTGAAGTCCGGGGCCCGCCTCCCTAAGTCTGTTACACCGCAGTATTGTCTCTGAATTTGGGATTTCCAGTGATTACCATTAACTTGAATAAGAGGAAGCTTGTGAGACGCGTAGCACTGAGTCTAGGAAATGGCCTTCGATAAGAATCGGTTGTTACATAATATTGAGCATAGTTCCGTGTGGTATACAGTAGGTCCTTGTTGGTTATCCATTTTAAATACAGTAGTGTGTATATGTTAATCCCAAACTCCGTAACAATTCTTCCTTCCCCACCGTAAGTTCGTTCTCTAAGTCGGTGAGTCTGTTTCTGTTTTGTAGATAAGTTTGTATCTTTTTTTTTTTAAGATTCCATTATACATATTTGTCTTTCTCTGACTTACTTCACTCAGTATGACAATCTCTAGGTCCATCCATGTTGCTGCAAATGGCATTTTATTTTTTAATGGCTGAGTAATATTCCATTGTCTATATGTACCACATCTTTATCCATTCCTCTGTCGATGGATATTTAGGTTGCTTCCATGTCCTGGCTATTGTAAATAGTGCTGCTCTGAACATTGGGGAGCATGTATACTTTCGGGCCATGTTTTTCTCCTGATATATGCCCAGAAGTGGGGTTGTAGGATCATACAGTAGCTCTATTTTTAGTTTTTTAAGGAACCTCCATACCGTTCTCCACAGTGGCTGTACCAATTTACATTCCCACCAACAGTGTAAGAGGGCTCCCTTCTCTCCACACCCTCAGATCAATTTGTGGCACATAATTATTTGCTCCCTGGGAGTTGGTAGGAAGTTTTTATATACCCCCCCAACGGTATTTTGATAGTTTTGGTACTTTATATTTTCTCAGGAAATTGTGCATTTCCTCAATATTTGCAGATTTATTAGGTTAAAATTAACTGGTGTTTTGTTAAGAGTGTAGTCTCTGAAGGCAGAAGCCAGGGTTAGAGGCCTGAGCTCTTATCAGCTTTAGTTCCTTGGGCAATGTGCTTAACCTCCTGAGGCTCCAGTTCATCCACAGAATTGGATAACAATGGCACCCTACCTTCCCTGGTTGTCGGAGGATTAAATGGAAATCTTGTATTTAGTACAGCACCTGGAATCGTAGGGCTAGTTCTGTAACTATCAGCTGTTGTTATTTTCATTATGCAAAGTTCTTTCCAATTAAAACAGCTTAGGGATTGTAAACCTCTGTGAACCAGTTAATTCAAAGGAACTGGGAAGCCCTCCACTGTTTTTTAGGCCTTGGAACACGTTATGGAACAGAGAAATTTGCTCCTGGAAAGTTGGAAGTTTCCAATCCTACTCCAGTCACCCTTTAAAGCCATGCTTTTTCTTCCTTTTGGGGAGTACTTTTTACATACTCCCCCTCCATTTCACTAAGAGTTTTAAATTTAATACTAAAGAATGAGTGTCCGTAAACCTATTCTGTAAAGGGCCAAATAGTAAATATTTAGGCTTTGTGAGATATGTGGTATCTTTCAGAATTACTTAGCTGAGCCACTGTAGTGTGAAAGCAGCCGTAGATAGTATATAAACATGGATGTGGCTGTGTCCAATAAAACTGTATTTATAGACGTTGAAATTTGGATTTCATACAATTTTCATGTGTCACAAAGTATTATTTTGATTTTTTTCCCATCACTTAACCACTTTTTAATTCAACTATTTTGTGTGTGGACTGTACAGAAACAGCAGGCCAGATTTGGCCTGAAGGCTGTAGTCTGCTGGCCCCACAGAATTTCATGACACGGTGACTATGATATGACTGTGAATCACAATAAGAAAGTTGCCGGTAAATGGCAAGGGCTTAGAGCACTTTTTAAAGAAAGCACTCCCTTGATATTTGCCAAGTTTTTATTATCTGCCTTTCTCTCAAGAATGATCCATTTCATTATGGCTTTCAAATTTAATAGCCTAGAAATGTATCCAGTGGTAGTGAGAGCTCAGGCGTCTAACAGATTTGGGTTTGATTCCTGACTCTACCAACTACTAGCATGTGACCTGGGACAAGATACTAACCTCCCAATGCTCACTTCTGGTCTATGAGACTTGGATAATAATAGTATCTACCTCATAGAGTTGTTACAAAGATTAAACATACTAACGCACATAAAGTGCCTGGTGCCAGGCCTTGCCCATTGTAAAAGTTTAATAAATGATAGCTATTACTTTTACTGTCCTCCAGGGCACTCTTAAAGTAAAATCCATTTGAGATGGAAAACCATTTGCCAGGTTTTTAAATGGGCAGCCTTCTCTCTTACTGTAGGTTTGGAATGCTTAATAATATAGGAATTTTTTTTGTTCTTAGGCGATTGCCCTTGTGAACCTGTTAGCCATCAGTTTATGTCTTCACAAAAAAGGGGGCCATTTTTTGAAGATTTTCACTGTATTTGCATTAGGATTGTGTTGGGAATAGTAGGCATTGTAGACAGAAAGACCTAGGTGTGAATCTTGGCTTTCTCAACCAGTTAGATTACGACCTTGAGTAAATGACAGCCTCTCCGAGATGCAGATTTCTCATCCATAAAACAAGTATATTAGTTCTAGTTTCATTAAGATTATTGGGAGAATTTACCCAGATGCATATTTTTAAATAACAATTTTATCTAGGTGTAATTAATTCACATACCATACAGTTCACCCACTTGAAGTGTATAATTCAGTGGTGTTTAATATATTCACAGAGTTGTGCAACCGTAACCACAATCAATTTTTAAACATTTTCATTACCCTAAAAAGAAACCCTCAGTCTCCATTCCCTTCTGCCCCAGTCCTAGGCAACCATTAATCTACTTTGTCATTGCCTATTCTGGACATTTCACATAAATGGAATCACACAATATTGTGGGCTTTTATTACTGGCTCCTTTCACTTAGCGTAATGTTTTCAAAGTTCATCAGTGCTATAGCATGTATCAGTACTTCATTCTTTTTTATTGCCAAATTCTCTGTTGTATGGATATACTACATTTTATTTATCCATTTATACTACATTTTATTTATCCATTTATCAAACAATGGGTCCATCAAATGATGGGCATTTGAGTTGTTTCCACTTTTTGGCTCTTATGATAATGCTGCTGTGAACATTCACGTATAAGTTGTTATGTGGACATATGTTTTCATTTCACCCAGAAAAGGAATTTCTGGGTCTTGTGGTAACTGTTCAACCTTTTAAGGAACCGCCAGACTGTTTTCCAAGCAGCACCCGGATCATTTTTAAAGAACTTAACCCAAAGCCTGACATAGAGCAAATGCCTCATACAAGAGAGCTATTTCATTGTAAGAAATTTGTTCTTGAAGGCCACTCCTAATTTAGTTGAATAAACTGGCAAGCCTTCTGTCTTTTTAAATGCTCTGGAACAATTTGTACAGACTAAGAATAATTTGCTTCTTGGGCATCTGAAGGACATTTCCAGTCAAACTGAGATTTCAAGTAATTTCTGCTTCCCTAGAAAGTGATACGTTTCTTTAAGGTTTTTCCAATTTGTTGGCATAAAATTATGTTAGCATAGTGGTTGAAGAGTCTGACTCTGGAGTCGTTTGCTAGGTATGCAGGTTTGAGTGAGACTCCATGACCTTCAGTTTCCTTACATGTAAAACAGGTCATGAGGTCACGTATCTCAGAGGTATTTTATGAGGAGCTGCAAATACATATAATGCTTGATGCTGTATCTTGCATACAGGAAGTGCTCAGTAAATATTAGTTTTTAACCTCATAGAGCCTGTGGGGTTGAAAATCCCTGTGCTAGGCTATTAAAATGTTCTAGAGAGTCTTAGGACATAGGAATTCTTTGTAAGGTTTTTCCTACTTTTTTTTTCCTATTCCTTTGCTAGTCGGTTTTTGGTAATTTTTATTTTCCTTGACAGTGTTCATTTTCATTAAAATCTTCATATGCATTAGTCTAGAACCTTGACTAATATTAATCAAGTTAATATTAATGTGTTTGCTTTAACTTTTAATAGGTAATTTATTTGTGTGGCTCCAAATTCAAAAAGGAGAAAAGGGTATACACTGAAAATTTGCTTCCCATATCCCTTCTCTCAGCCACCAGTTTCCCTCCCTGCAGATAACCAGCATCACTAATTTTGTGAATTATCTTTCCAAAGGTATTTCACGCATATTGAAGCAAATATGTATATATTGCGTTTGCCTTTTTGTTTAACAAATGAAGCATACTGTGTTCAAGGTTCAGCACCTTGGCTTTCACTTAACAATGTATCTTGGAAATCATTCCATAAGATATTTCTCATTCTTTTTTATGGCTATTGAATATATATGTATTCTACATATATGTATATATATGTATAATTTATAAAATATGTATTTCTTATCTCCAGCTCTTTTTCTGCTTTCTGCTTCATGTTTTACTTTAATCTCAATGATTGTCTTTTTCCTGTTCTCTTTAGATTTATATTTGATGGGCCTTTGGCAAAATGAACCAGATAAGAGTGCATGTTCTCTCCTGGCCTGATGATCTGCATTGTGGAAGCCAGACCACCTCTCCATAACATTCTAATCACGTTCTGAGGTGTTGACATGTGAGTATGTGTGGAAATCATGCCACTTTTCAGGAGACTTGTGTGAGATTTGAGTGCTGGCTGGTCACCCCTGCGGGGAATTCCTGTGGCATGCCAAAGGTTGTGATTGTCAGGGATCTCCAGTCCTTAAATGGCCTACAGGGCTTTGCAAGGTCTGACTTCTTGCTCCATCCTTTGTCTTAAGCCAGTCTGTATTCTAGCTGCATGGTTCTCCATACTCCTCTCTGCCTCCTAACCTTTGTATGTACTGTTAATTAGGCGTGGAATGTCCTTCTTCAGCACCTGGTCCAGATCAGATTCTCTCATTATACATGCTTAGAGCACAGTGTATCTTCATCACATTTACTGCTTGTCACTCATCTTATTTGTGTGGCTATTTATAATTGTTTGGTGTCATCCATGAACCATATACCCCATGAAAGCAGCGACTGCATCTCCTTTATCATTTTCTCCCTAGTGTCTGGATGTATTTGATAATACCTGTTTATTGAATGGTTGAATAAATGAGTGTCTACCATTTTGCCAGTTCAGAATTAGAGCTTTCTGGTTGGCAAACCAATGTGAGAAAAAAGTATGTGAATAACCCTCTATTTTTTAAATAAGTATTTTGATTAGCATGTGATAACTTGACTTCTGAGTGATTTTGCTTCCTGTGAGAGAAGGTGCCTAGTGTTCTCTTGGACAGGGACATGTGAGCAGAATTTTGTGTAGATGAGCCTTCCTGGCATACAGGAACTCTTGTAGTTCTGCACCTTAACCCCATCTGCCAGACTTGACATAGCATTTTTCTTTTCTAACATCAGACTTGTGACAGGGTTCTCCTTTGCCTATCTTTAGTCTTATGTGTAATTAACTGTTTAATATTTGAATTTAGAAGCAGTTTTTGTGAAATAGTTGGTTGCCTTTAATGTGAATGTTTGGTTTTCTGTTATCTTGAAATTCCTTGAGAGGGTTAACAAATAAAAGTAAGTTTACTCTTAAAAAAATTGGTTAGATTTGCATTACTGAGGAGCTATGCAAATTTGTATACTAAGATAATTACCTATCCAGCACTGAATGTGTACGCGAGAGTACTAAATACTGAAGAACTGATTTTTTAATTTATTTTGTAAAGTAGTGTTTATCTTAACCTGACTATTCATGCAACAAAGCAGCTCTGTGCAGAAAACTTGCAGAGTTAGAGCTCTAGCAGACCTCTCCCGAATACCCACTCAACATCTTCACTTGCTTGAGCATAAGCATTTCAAATATAACACATCCAAAAGAGAGCTCTGGGTTTTCTGCTCTTCCCCTGCCCAAACCTGAGACTCAGAGACTCACTAAACAACACTTGCATCTACCCAGTCACTCAAACCAGAAATGCAGGAATCATTTGCGATACTTTTTTCCTTTGCCACACATACACAAATTATCAGCAGTTTTTGTCTCTTTTGTGTCTTGTATTTGTTCACTTCTCCTTGTCTCCACTGCCACCATGCTAGCTCAGAACACTGTCATCCTGCCTGGACAGCTGCCTCCTGACTGGTCCTCCTGCTTCCTCTCTTTCCTGTCTCTAGTCCTCTAGTTTTCCACACAGCAACGTGAATCATCTCTCAGTGGATTATGTCAGACCTTATTTAAAAGTCTTTAATGACTCCTTATCACATTTCGGATCAAATTCAAGATCTTTATCTTGGCCTACAGTTCCTAAAGAACTGGTTTTTGCATACCTGTAAAACCTCATTTTATGCCCTTCTGCCCCATTCTTGCTATCCTCCAGCCATTCTGGTGTCTTTTCCATTTTTTTCCTTTATGGTCTTTGTATATTGCTATTTTACCTGTCTAGAATGTTCTTCCCCTTGCTCTTCCCAGGGCTGGCTCTTTCTCACAATTTAGTTTTAGCTTCTTGTCCTCAGAGATGCCTTCCCTGACTGCTCTATCTAACCACCTTATAAAACCCTCCCCCTCCCCACCTCATTTCAGCATCCTGGTTTTTTCTTCAAAGTCCACACCGCAATTTTTAAAGGTTTATTTTGTCAACTTAGTGTATGTATCTTCCCAGCTAGACTGAAGCTCAAAGACATATATATCAAATAAATGAATTAGGGCAAGGGTTATTTCAATTTTATTTGCAATGAGCCAAGAACCTGGCCTAGCACTGGTCCTTATATGTAGTAGGTAGTCAAATATTTGTTGAAAGAATGGATGAATAAGCACTCACTGAGAGACTTACATGTATTAAGCTCTGTGCTAATCCATGGGATCATACCACCCAGATAGTAGCCCAATCTATTATAGATTTATTGTAGACCAGAGGTTCTCAAACTTTTTTGTCTCAAGACCCATTTACACTCTTGAAAATGATTGAGGACTCCAAAGAACTTTTGTTTATGTGGATTATACCTGTCAATATACATAGTTTTAGAAATTAAAACAATTTAAAATGTATATTAATTAATTTAAAAATAGGTAGTCCATTACATGTTAATAGAAGCAACATTTTTTAAATTAAAAAAAGACATAATTCCCAAAACAAAAGATTACTGAGAAGAGGGGCATAATTTTACATCTTTGCAAATCTCTTTAACATCTGGTTTAAATGAAAACAGCTAGATTCTCAACTGCTTCAGCATTCACCCTGTCATGATACCACATGTCATACAGCCCCAGGAAAACTCCATTGTACACTTGGGAAAGAAGTGAGAACTACTGCTATAGACAATTTAGAAGATAATATTTTTGATTGAGATGGTGCTGTGAGTTCTGCATTCACACTTCAAACCAACCTCTTTTAAATATAGACTTGTAATGATCTAGACATATACGACATCTGTATGGATCAAAAACTGAACAGAAAAACAAGGATTTGTGGGGTTAAAGACATGAAGCTGCTGGACTCCTGACCTTTAAACAGGCAGAGGTAGTTAACAATTTGACTGCTGTGGATTAACGAGGTCCAGAAGCACCCTGTGCCCGTTGAGGTCCCAGGCTCATTGCGTCAGACGGGCTGGGGTGACACTCTCCTGACATGAAATGAGACTGCAGAAAGCCAGTAATAGTTACTCAGGGCTCCAGCTTATATTATGAGCAGTGGCAGGAGATAAAAACATGGCCATGCAGAGTGGACCCAGTCTAAGCTTAAATTTTGCTCAGTGACTAATATTACCCCTTTATCACATGGCACAGAGCCCCCAGTTGATGATATAAGACTTGTCTCATGACTAAGTTTCTCAGGGGCAAAGCAGACACTACCAAAAAAAAAAAAAAAAAAAAAAAGGCTAGATATGGAGGGAAGAGATGGGTGGGGTGGGGGGAGATATCCCATAGGAGAAACACTTAGAAATTAAAATTGCAAAGCACTCAGTTAAACATAGGAAAACTTATAATAAATAAGACAACAAAGTCAGTCAGGATATGAATTCATTCCTGACAAAATGCCATCCTAACAGTTTTAGTTTGACTTTAAGATTCTTGAAAGATAAAGAACAGTATTCATAAAATGTTCATCCATTTGAGAAAGGTGGATATAAAAAAGTACTGATTAAAAATCTTAGACATAAAAAAAAATAGCCATTGTAAAACACATCAAGGGAAACAGTACATTGGATGCAGTTAGAAAGAGGAGTTACTCAGAAAACAACCCAGAAAAGAATATGAAAAATAGAGAAGATAAATGGAGGATAGATTAAGAAGGGCCAATATACTCTAATAGGTTGAGAAGAATAGAATAGAGTTGGAATGACAGAATATATTGGCCAAGAATTCTCCAGAATGGAAGAAAGACCTTCATTGGTCACACAACTCCTGAGCAGGATAAACAAAAATAAATCCATATGTAACACCTTTTGAAAAGCTACAGAGGGAAAAACCAATGTTAGGAACATTTAGATTATAGCACACCTCATCAGCAATGTTAAATGTTGAAGACAATAGAATAATATCTTCAAAATAAGGAGAGAAGATAAAGGTCACTTTAGAATTCCATACCTAGGTAAACTGTCATTCAAAAAATATCTTTTAAAGCCATCGTTAGAAATACAAATAGACTGCCTGAAAGGCTTATTTAAGGATTTATTACAATGAGAAAAAAAAGAACCTAGAGGGAAGGAGTAAAATTCAAGAAACAAGAATAAATTATCAAAATATCAATAAATATAATTAATCATTGACTGTAAAAATTGTGCTTTTAGTTGTTTTAAAAATGTATAGCTAAAATTCTAGACAATAACCAGGAAAGTGGGAATAGGAAATTCAATGAATTGCTAAGATATGACAGGATCCTTTATTATTTTATACTCTGTTAAAAAATATGTACTTGTATATAAATTAGGAATTTAAAGATAGACAATAAAACAACTGAAATATAATTCAAAGCTTTCAAATTAGCAAAGGGAAAAAAGAGAAGTAAAGAAAACTTGATCAACTCAGTAGAAGGCAGGAAAGGAGAAAATAAGAAGCAAAGGAAAAGGCACATTTAACAAGCAAATATATCAGAAATTTAAAATGTGATCAATTAACTCCCCTATTAAAGGCAGACTTCTAGATTAATTTCTTTGATATCTGATTTAGAGGAAATCATGGACTTGTTCCTACCTAAAAACATGGCCTTGAAATATATAAAGCAAAAGCTAAAAGAATTACCAGGAGCAATGGATGAAACCATAGGCATAAAGGGAGATTTTATTATAATTATTTAGAACTGATATATCAAGTAGACGGAAAATTAATAAGAATACTGAAAATGTAAACACAAAGAAAGCTTGCTCCTATGAACGTAAATAGAAATTGGTACCTGATAGTTAGAGAATGCTTATTCTTTTCTAATACATTGAACAATTAAAAATTGATTACATCCTAAGATCACAAAGGAAATTTTAACAAATATCCAGTAATAACATAAAGGCCATATCATTTGCCTATAATGCAGTTAAGTTAGAAATCTATAATCAAAAGATTTTTAAAGAACTTGAAAACCTAAACACATTCCTTAATGTGACTAAGAGGAGATCTAATTGAAACAATGGAATATAGTACCAAACAACAATGAAATACATGGAATGCAGTTCAAGTGGTACTTGAAGGGAATGTTACAGCCTTAAATGTACCTGTTAAAAATTAAGAAAGGTTAAAGGTAAATGAGTTAGATATGCAACTTAAGTTGCTAGGAAAAGAAACTCAAATAAGTAGAAGGAAGGAAATAATAAAATAAAGAACAGAAATTAACTAAATGGAAAAGAAGAAAGAATATGGTCAAAAGACCAAAAGCACTTTAAAAGACATAAAATTGTCAGATCTTTAGTGAAACTGATGATAAAAACAAGAATAGATTAAATGATATTAGTAACAGAAAAGGGGACAAATTATTAATTACCAATGAGGACTAGATTAAAAATCAAAAGAATACTGTGAATAATTATGTGCTAGTAAGTTTAAGTGAGGTGGACAATTTTCTTGGAAAATATAAATGACTAAAATTGACTCAAGACAGAGCAGAAATATAAGTACAAAGCTAAGGAAACTAAGTCAAAAATATTCCATGCAAAAAGACATCAGATTTAGACAAGTTTATAGTGAGTTATATTAAACTTTCAAAAATCAGGGAATCTCTATTTTTTATGAACTGTTGTAGAGAATATAAGCAGCAAGGTAATAATCCAAATAATTTTATAAGGCTAGTGTAACCTTGATACCGAAACGAAACAAGTATAATAAAGTAAGAACTCAGGTGCAAAAACAAAAGTAAAATATAACCCAGTAGTATCCTCCTGTATGTGTATATAAATCAGACCCTCATAATCACGATTAAGTAGGGATTAGGAACGCAACATGTTTCAACATCAGAAAATTTGCCTTAATTCTCCACATTAACAGATTATATAAAATAAAGTATAATCTTCCCAATAGATAATAAAGTCATTATATAAAAATTAAACTTATTCATGATAAAATTTTTAGAAAACCAGAACTAAAGGGAATTTCCTTAACCCCCAACAAAGAGGCTCTACAAAAAAGCTTATTGTGAACATTTTTACTTGCTATTGAAACAAAAGTATCCCCTTTCAAGTCTAGAACAAGACTTATTCCATATCACCCCAGAACGCATTATGATAGAAATGAGATATAATTGTCAATAAAAATTAAAAATTGTCATTAATAAACAGTTTAACATTTTTAAAAATCCAGGAAAATCTGAGAGAAACTATTAGAACTAACAAGGAGAGGTCAGCAAATTCACTGGATTAAAAAAGTCAACATATAAAAGGCAAGAGCAGATAATTCTTCTCAGAAACTCATAACCCAAGACAAATCATGAGAAAATATTAGACAAACTCAAATTGAGAGATTTCGTACAAAAACCTGACTAGTACTCCTCAAAACTGCTAAAGTTATGAAAAACAAGGAAATACTGAGGAGCTGTCACAGCCTGGAGTTGTCTAAGAAGACATAACAACTAAATGTAATGTGGCGTTCTAGATGGGATCCTGGGACAGAAGGAAGACATTTATGGAAAGTTTGTAGTTTAATTACTAGCTTTGTACTAATGGTAATTTCTTCATTTTGACAACGTACCAAAGTTAGGTAAGATGTTAACATCAGGAGAAACTGGGTAAGGAATGTTTACACTATCTTTGCACCTTTTCTGTAAATAAGTTATTTTTAAAAAGCTATACTACTGTTGTAACCCCAAAATAACCAGTTAGGTAAGTAATAGGAAGAAAAGACCTCCTAAAGTCAAATAAGATCTTAAAGGGAAAAAAATTACAATGTACTGTTGATGGCTGTAGATGACATGAATAAATGGGTAGCACAGACCATAGGCAAAGATGGGAGGTCTTGATAAAACGTTTTCGGTTCTCTTTAAATTTCTCTATGGATTTAGTAAAATGTCAGTCGAGGGCTAAGAATAGCCAAAGACACTTTTGAAAAACAAGCTAGGGCAATTGTCCTTCCAGATATCAAGATACTGTAAAGCTCCAATAATTAATATGGTGTGTAAATGCATACAGATAAACAGATGGGCCAGTGGGACAGACTAGAGAGTTTAGGAACAGGTCCACTTGTACAGAAACATGACATTATGTCAGGAGAAAAATTAGATCCATGCCACAGAACATATATAAAACTAAACCTAAAAAACTAAAACTTAAGGCTATTATAATATCTTTATGACTTCAATGTGGAGAGGGATTTCTTAAGGTATAAAAAGCAGAAATCTGAAGGAAAAGATGACTAAATTTTACAGCACAAATATTTAACATTCTTCCATGACAAAAGATATTGCCGCCTTTTAACCTTATATGGATTTTAGACTTATATTGAAGTGTGATTGGGGTAGGGAATAGGAGGTAATTCAAGCTGCAACACGATGTCTTATTCTCAGTTAAAGAAGATCACCCTGGATGCTGTCTAGAGAATATTGGAGGGAAGGGTTTGGAATGGAAGCAGGTAGTCAAATGCGTGGGCTAATATCTAGGGGAAATCATGGTAATTAGGACTATCATGCAGAGGAGAAACATAGGACAAATTTGGGATGTATCTTGGATGTAGAGTCAGCAGGACTTGCTGACGAATTGGATGTTGATGGTAAGGGAAAGGGGAATCGAGAACAATTGCGAGATTTTCGGCTACTGCAACTGGTGCTGTTTATAGAAACGGGGAAAAGGGAAATTACTATTTGTTTTCAATGTTTTGAGTTGCCTATTAGGCATCCTGGTAGAACAGTCGGCTGTTAAGCAGATAGTTGGAATATGAGACTGGGCTTCTGTGGAGCGTTCCGGGGCAGAGGGAGCTGTTGGCATGCAGGTGCTGTTTAAACCATACAGCTAGGTGAGACTGCTACCTAGGGAGTAGACGTTGATGGAGAAGGCTAGTGACTGAGTTCTGAGCCTTGGGAGGTGGAACAAAGCAGAAGCCAGCTAAGAGGACATGGGGGGAAAACCAGGGCAGTATAGTGTCTCTGAAAATAAGACAGTTTTTGTTATCATTGTTTGTTTTAATGAGGATGTTGAATGTTACGGAAAGATCTGGTGAGATTAAGAACAAGTTTCCTAGCCACATGGACAACTGCTGAAATTGCCAAGCAGTTTCAGGGGTGTGGAAAGGATGGAAGCCCGTGTGGCATGCCAGGGGGAGAGAATGTGCGGTAAGGCTGTTGAGTCAGTGACAGAAGACCACTCTATCAAGAGGGCTTTTTTGGTGGGCACAGGGAGAGAGTGCTGAGAAAAGGGGTAGTAGCTGGAGAAGCTCTGAGAGCATGTGGTATCTGATGGGAATGAACGACCTGGGATCCAGAGAAAAATCTGTGTTGCAGATAGAGGTCTTTGAGAAGGAGAGAGGGGATGGGGTCCCTAGATTGCATTAAAATCACCTCCTAAACCATAACCAGACTTTAGGATCCCCTGAGGAGCTCCAAAACAAACACCTCTCTGGGACCCTGGGCACCTGCAGTGTTTGACAGCTCCCCCAGGGGATCCTAATGTGTGGCCAGATTTGAAAACCTCTGACCTAAGGGTAGTACCACATTCACTTCTAGTGGTGCCTCTAGAATTTCTATAGAAGCTCCTGGGGAATACTTTTCAAAGGTACAGAGCAAACACAATGTTTTCATTCAGATTTTATGTTTATGTGGCACTGCTGGGTGAGAAGAGGCAGCTGAAGACTTGGGGAGTTTCAAACATCCCCCACCCCAAAAGCCAGTAGTTCTTAATGTACCGAGCAACCACTGATTTATAAATATTTATACTTGTTAAGTATAAAATTTAAATTTGGGTATCATGTTCTTTGTGCTTAGGTAACCTGCTTTTTGTAATTAACTGTATCTTATGAATCTTTTCCTTTAAAATTAAAATCTTACATTTTAATTGGTCACATAAAATTGCAGTGTATGGCTTTGCCAGAATACAATTTAATTCTTCCACAGAGTACATTTTTCTAATAAAAAATGATGCTACGTGAATATGCCTGCATATAATCTTTCGTACCTCTTAGCTTAGTTCGTTTCCCTTAGCTCCTGGAGAGTGGAATGGTTGGATCAAAGGGTGCATCAGTGAGCTTTCTGTAATTCATTGATTCTACTACTGGGAAAGAAATGCATATTTCTGGCCAGGAGATTCCAACAGTATGGACTGGAGACGGGAAAAATCCCTCCTCCATCTTCCTTCCCCTCATCCCTTTTCCCTAGAGGTAACCGGCTAACAGTTTCTTGTACACTTTCGCAGAGGTTTTACCTGCGTGTGTGTTCATCCTTAACAAACAAATGAAAACACTTACCGGGTCGTGTCTACAAACTTCGGCCACTTGAGTGCTTGGCTAACTCTGTTGAGTCCTCGGCCCTCGTTCGTCCCGAGCGGCGCTACCTCGTCGTTTCCCGCCGCACATGGGTTTCCTCGCGCATCTGTGTGCCCCGCACGGCCGACGGTCCGGGTGGACCACGGGTGGGACTGACCCAGCCTGTCCCAGGCGGCGGCGCGCGAGGCCGCCTCAGGAGAGCGTCCGCTAAACCGTGCTGGTCCGGGCTCTCGGTTTTACGTTTCTTTGGGAGTCAGGTCGTGAGTTTTGTCCCGTAGGTCTGTCAGCCATTTGTATTTTCCTGTGAATTGCCAGTTTCCTCCCTTTTTGCCCATTTTTCTGGCTTGGTTTGGTCTTTACCGTATCGGTTTCCAAGAGGTCTTCGTTTATTAGGGAGTTAGCCCCGTGTCTTTCATGTGTCCCAGGCGGAAAAGTCTCGTCTCCCACTTTCTCGTTTGTCTTTAACTTCAACATACATATTTTTGTCCGCCGGATTTTCATTTTCTTAGACAAATGTATGGTTTTTTTTTTCCTTTTTCTTCAGAGGTTTTGCGTTTGGGAGTCGTTAGCGGGCCTTTCTCCGCGTCACCCCCCTTCTTTGTTTGGGGGTCGCACACCCACTCCCCCTCCCCCTTTTCCAGACCCTTCCTCAGGGACCCTAGCGTTGGCTCCGTTGACGTCAGCCTCCTGCCTTCGCGCCAAGCCGTCGCCACGGCAACCGCGGCCTGATTGGCAGGGCTTGGGGGCGTGGCGAGGGGGCCCAGGGCGCGTAGCGCTGCCGCTGATTTGCCCGCGCCGGGGCCCCGCCTCTGCGGAGAGCCTGACAAGGAGTCGCGGGCCGGGGCCCGGTGCAGACGCCGGGAGCCGCGGGAGGACGAGGCCGGAGCGGAAGAGTGGACATGTCCACCGTGGGCTGGTGGCGCCGCCGGGTGCCCGGGGCCGTGTGGGGGCACTAGACTGTGCGCGGGCTGCGCCGTGGCCGACCTGTTGGCCTGGGGCGGGGCGGTGCCTTGAGGTGCGGTGTGGCGAGGTGAGTCCGGCCGCCTCGGCCCGCACCTCCGTGTCTGGACGGTGCGCGGGGATGGGACGCCGCAGGTTCGGGACCCTGGTCAGCGGGCGAGGGCTGCCGCGCTTGCCGCAGCTGCGCCATTTTGCGCTGCCGGCCGGAGTCTGCGGTGGGGGCTCCCGTGCCACCTTTCCTGGGCGTAGTGGGGGACAGGGATGGCTGGCCGTCCTGGGCAGGGGGCGGGTAGGCCGCGGGCTCCTGTCACCGCAGTCCGCTAGGGTGGGTGCCGGAGAAGTGGCGGGCCATCCCTAACGAGCGAGGGAAGGCTCAGCGCGCCGCCCCCCCCGCGCCCCGCCCTGCCGTTTCCTCGGCTTGGTCGGGGGGCTGCAGAGGACACCCCATCCTACGGGGTCCCAGATTGGCCAGGTCCCCTCCGGCCGCCCCTGCATCCTTGCCGGTCTTTGGGGGCGGGGCTTGCTTGCCGCAGTGGCGGCGGGAGGAGCTGAGGGGCGGGGCCGAGGGCCGTCGTGCCTGCGGGATGTTTTTCTCTGGGCGGTGATAGACTGCGGCCCGCCCACCCTGGCGTCACTTTTGATTGTCGGATAAGAGTGGCTGCGCAGGCCCTGTCCTGATTGGTTGGTGCGGGCTGGGGTGGGGCCAAGGGCTGTCTTGACTGCAGGTCTCAGAAGAGATAGACTGGTCGAGCCCCGCCTACCTCGGCGCCATCTTTGATGGGGGCGGCTGAGGCTCGCTGCGCGTGCGCGGCCTGGTCTCGGCTGGCTGGCCGCAGGGGCGGGGCTGAGGGCAGCGGTGCTCTGTGTTCTTTGCCGTGATTGAAAGCTGCGGGGGTCCTGCTACCTCACACCTTCTTTGCTGGTCACGGGCCTGGCTGCCGACGCTTGCCGCGGACGCTTGCCGCGGACGCTTGCCGCGACATGCCACCCTGACTAGCGTTAGGTTTTGAGGTCTGACGAGATTGGGCGACGGCTGGTGACTGGGGGGCTGTTTCATCGGCTGGGTCCATGTGGCGACACTGTTTGCCGACACTGTTGTTGCTGGAGAGCTGTCTGTCCTGAGGGACAGGGCTACGGGCTGCCATTGTGCCCGCTGTTTCTCCTTGGTTGGTTTGGGGGTTGCAGAGCATCACCCCTTACCCTGTCGTTGCCTTCCTGGAGTGCTTTCACCTTGGGATGTTTCTGGCTGCATCTTTTGGCTGGGGGTGGGGGGGGGGCTGGGGCGGGGGGTGCCGCCCAGCAGTGTTTCGCAGGTGCCCTGTCAACTGGGCTGAGGGGGTGGGGCCGCGGGCCGTCTTTGGGGACTGACAGCGGTGCAGAGCCCTGCCCACTCTGATCCTGTTCTTGTTGGCCGACAGGTGGCGCCGAGGATTATTGCGCAGGCGCTGTAATGAATGAGGGCGGAGCTGCAGGGGGCGGGCCGGGGGAGGGGCTGCAGAGCCCTGCCCACTCTAGCGCTGTTTGTTGGCCGTCAGGTGGCACCAAGGCTTACTGCGCAGGCGCCATCTTGAACGACTGTGGGGCTGCAGGGGGCGGGCCGAGGGAGGGCTGCAGAGCCCTGTCCGCTCTAGTGCTGTTGACTGACAGGTGGCGAGCGAGGCGTACTGTGGAGGCGCCGTCTTGAATGACAGCGGGTCTGTCTGCTGGGGTGGGCCCAAGGGAGGGGCTTTTATGCTTTGTATGACTAACGGGGGACTGCAGACCATTTCCCATGTAGCGCTGTGTACTTTGGCCTAGGGGTGGTAGCTGAAGCTTACTGTGCAGGCGCCATCTTGAATGATGGTGGTACTGCAGGGGCAGCCCGAGGGAGGGGGCTGCAGACCCTTGCCCCCGTAGTGCTCTGCCGGCCGACAGGTGGCGGCCGAGGCCTACTGCGCAGGCGCCATCTTGACTGACACTGGGCCGGCTACAGGGGGCGGGCCTGAGGCCGGGGCTGCGGAGCCCTGCGTCCTTTGCTCGCTGCGCATGCACCATATTGAGTGCCACTAGGACTGCGGGGCAGGCTGCGTATGGCGTCCTGGGAGATGGAACCCCCCCCCCCCCCCCCCCGCCGTCTCCGCTGCGCAGGCTCCAGGTGGACCGCTGCTTGCCGCTGCGGCACATCTTGGCGGCCACGCGACGGCACCGTGTTCCTTGGAGGGCGTGCAGAGCCTTGTCCCTGGAACTGTGGGATGGGTTTTAATTGCGCATGGCCGGGGGTCACATAGGAAAGTGGGAATTTTAATAGATTTGGGGAAGGGCGTGATCTAAGTGAGAAGGCGGAGGAGAGGGTGGCAGGCTCTGAGGGCGGTGGGAGGTGACGTGAAGGAAAAGGCCTCAAGCCCATAGACAGCCTGGAGAATGCGGAGCGCAGATGGTTATGAGGGAGGCGTGGCGTGAGAAATGATGGGATGGAGGAGGGTCTGGCAGGTGGGGTGGGGCGGGGAGGGGTGGCCCCAACGGGGAGGGGCGGGGCGAGAGGGAGCAGCCCTGGATTCCTTGTTTGTGGGCGGGACCTAGTTATATATCCGCTCATGACTGATAGCGTTAACATAAACCAGAGCCATAGTCCTGAAGGTGCGTCCCCTAGGGGCCTCTGATTGATTGAACGTATGCTCTGAGGCACAGTGGGACTTGAAACATGTAGTGTCGTCCACGGGGATCATGTTGACAACCTCAACTGTTGTGTAAGGTTAAGTAATGATACCATTATCTACTGGTAATGTTGGTAATAGCATTAAGATTGTAATATAAGGTAGTCTTTCATGCTACTTAGGGGTACAGCACAGTAAAATTTCTGGCATTTCATCACTGGCTATCGCATGGCAGAACTGGAGTTTTACTCACCTTTCTAAGGGGTGCCTATATCATTATTCCGCAAGGTTTCCATGAAAAATGTCTGTAGATGTACTGTTTTCCAAAATGACGTTAGTTGATCTGTTAATTGCCATGAGTTCTGAGGTTGAGTTCTCTGAGCCTCTGCTTTTTTGTGTGTGAAATAAGTAGAAAATAATGTTGTGGGGGGAATTAACAGAGATGCTAAAAGTAAGGTGCTAATAAGCACTGTATGAGGCACGTAATTAGCAGTAAATAATACTACCTTCTTAGCCATTTTTTCCCTCCAGTTTGTACCTGCAGTGTGTGTCCCTTGCCTTTAGAGGGATGGCCAGTGCAGCATAGCTAATAAGTGGGAGATTGGGGTCTTAAATAGCATTTCTCAATCCCAAGTCTTTACTGTTTTGCTTTGCTTATTAGAGAAGTTTCTAAGACACTCAGAGATTGGCTTGCACACGATTGACATAACCTCACTGGAAAACAGCTATGATTATAGCCAGGGTACAACATACACCCCAGTGAGCAATGCCGATGGTCCGTCCACCCTGGGAGGAAAAGCTGTTCTTCTTGGTCTCATTTTACCTCTACCACTGTAGGAGGTAAAGATGCAGCTGTGTGGGGTCATTTCCAGCCTGGGAAATTCAGTAATTGGGAAGTAAGTTCGGTGTCTCACATTTTCTTTTCCTTCCCCAGCTTTACCCTCCTCCGAGACGACTTGCAAGAGGAAGAGGGACTAGGTCCAAACGCTAGGTGGCGGTGTCCAGGTGAGCTGAATTCCCTCCTCACAGTGCCACACCCATCCTTGGAGTGAGCACGTCCTTCCTCAACCTGACACTTTCCTACTGTACACGTGTTCCGTATGGCCACACGAGCACCCTGTGTGCTCTGAGAATGCACAAGCTCTTCTGGTAGATCACGTGTTCACCAAATTCTCCTTAGTCTTCGCAACATTCAGCTACTCCTTCAGGCGTGCCCTTTCTTTCTTATTGGGTGAATGAAGAAACATGAGAAATTCATTGATTCATCTATCAAACATGGCCCCAAGTGGAAAAGGAAGTGTTTTCCTGGAGCTCATAGTCTTTTGGGTAATGAAAGACATTGAAAAAATAATTGTGTGATTCATGCCTTTGAAAGAGAACGTTCACTTCAGGCAGTTAACTAAATCTGGGAGAGGCCATGTAGGGTCTCTCTGAGAAAGCGAGGGACATTAAGGCTGAGCCCTGAAGCGTGGTGGGTGGTAGTATGTCGTGAGAAGAGCAGTCTTAAGGGAGCTGGGAGTCCAGGATCTAGTCTAGGCTAGAAGCCTAGAACAAAGGAAAGAAAAGAGTGGTGTTTGAGGTGAGAAAAAGGTAAAGTGGGGCTGCACTGTGAAAGGCTTTGCAATCCATGGTAGGTAATTGGGCTTGATCTGAAGCACCATGGGAAGCCATGGAGGTACCTAACCATGGCAGCACCATGATAATCAGATTTGTGTTTTAAAAATATCTGGTTGCAGGGTTCAGAAGGGGAGGGTAGAAACAGTGGGTCCAGGAAGACCACCTCGGATCTGGGTTAGAGATGGTGGCTTGGGTTAGGGTCACAGAAGAGGGATAAATGAATTGGATGGATCTGAGAGAGGTACTGAAGAAAGGGACTCAGTAGGGCTTGTACTCTGTGTTCATGGTTTGCCGACTGATTCAGACCATACTCAGTGAATCATATCATGGGGGGAAGTGAGCAAAATAGCCAAATATTGCTCATTCCGTCAGCAAGCATTGATACTGTGCCTGATCTGGGACATGATCATGCTGGACTTCGGGTCTCCAGAAGTGAGTGATATAATCCCTGGTCTCAGTGTCTAGTGAATGAGAACTCCAATTAAGTGGAGAGTAGGAAAACATGCTTACCAAGATTGGTGGCCATGCTGATGGCATATTACCACCCAGGGAAAGACTAACATGCTGTCCCAATGAGCCCCTGGGGGTGGGTTGGTTTTTTCTGGCCTTGGTGAATGCTCCAGACAGCGGTCCAGTGTCTGGCGCTCAAGCCTTTGGAGACTCAGAGGCCCTACTTCACCTGAGGACTCATCCTACATCAGTAGATCAACGTTAACGAAGCTAAGCCATAATGAATTATTGGTTTATGTCGGAAAATAGTGTGACCAAATACGACGTTCCTGTTTTCTCAATTTTGGTAATAGATTCATGGTGGGAGAGCACTGCCTCAGGAACCCAGATATCCAAAAGTACGCATGACCACATTCTCTCCCTGTAGGCAGACCTACATGGGAAAGGAAGCCATAGTGAGAGCTCACTTGGTGAGTATAGAATCAGAATGAGAAGTTGTGGAAAAGCTCTGGGAGCCCTGGCCTGTGAGGTCGCCTGGGGATACCATCTGGTTGCAGTGAAGCTCTTGCTAGGGTCACCAGGACACCAGAAGCCCTTTGTCTGCAGCCCCCGCCCTCCCCAGTCTCCATTCACATTAGGTCTGACCAGAGTAGCGTGCACTCTCCTATAGATGGTTAAATGAACCATGCTTTGTGGTCTGCCTTTTCATGCCCTCACCCCTTTAAAAAAAAAAAAAATCTGATCAGCCAGTTACTGATGTAAAAATTGGTCGGATATGTCCTACTGGCACAGAAGAGGTTTTATCTCTTTAAAGTAACTCTTTTTCTTGAATCATTTGGGGGCTGACCATAAAACTAAACTCTTAGTTACTGTTTTCTCTTCTTTGAAATTTTTGGGGAAATTCCTTCAGAATGGACAGCAATAAGGAACTTTTGCTGCAGAGTGGTAAGTGCTCAGTTTATATGATGGAGGAAAGCCCAGGGCGGCGTGGCGATGATCTGCGAGGAGCCACCTCTAAGAGTCCAGAGGGTGGAGTCGTGGCTGGTATGGTAGGGGTAGTGGTGGTTTACTTCATGCTCACATTCCCCTGTGAAATTGTTACCCAAACAGCCTCTGTTGTCCACATGTACCTGTTCATGGTTGACTGGACCAGACTGGACGCATCAGCCTAGAGCAGTGGTTCTCAAAGTATGGCTCCTGGCGTGCTTCCTGGATGGCTGTTTCCTGGGGAGCCACAGAACTCCTAAATACCCACCCCGGAAAGGCTGGTGCATTTCTCCCAGGCACCCCAGGCTTGAGAACCACACCCTAGAAGGTATCGAGCTGTAGTGTGCACTTGTAATGTCGGAGTGGGGGGTGAGCAGAGGCACGGGCTGGCCCAGCTGCCAGTGTTGGGTACCTGAGCCGGGAGGTGAGGCGGGCCCAGGCTGGGACAGCACTTTCCTCCACGTGGTGCTGAAGGAGAGAATGTCGGTCCGCAGAAAGAGGCAGGAGAAAGGATCAAACAAGAGCAGAGGAGACCGCACACCCTGCTGTCCCTGAGAAGCGAAGAAAGTAACTTCCTCGGTTCGTGACTTTAAAGTTCTCAATTCCAGCCCCCTTTAATGAGGTAGGTAGAATGAGAGAGGGGCTGAATCTAGGTGCACCGTGATGAGGCACCAAATTAAGTAAGTAGAAACGGGCTTGGAGAAGAGACCATGAGCTTCTCTCACTCCTGGTGGGATGTGGGGAACCTGAGGTCACACAGGGGGCCACAGAATTTCTTTACCTCTTCTCACACATCCAGCCACATTTCCAGCCACCACTAGTTGAGTTCCTCTCAGTTCAGTTGAACACTTGACCCACTGATCCTTTGATTGAGGCCAAAGACGCCCCCCCCCCACTTGTGGCAGGGGTGCCTGATGACTTCCATCTTTGTTTCAGATGAATTAACTGTGAGACCGTGCTTTTGTTTTCTATGCATTTTTATGAAATAGAAGTAAAGGGCCGTAAAATACTCAGAGAATGGCATAAACGCGTCCACATGGACCACAGTGGCAGCACTTGTCCAGCAGGCGGGACCACTGCCCTGTGGTTGGAGGCCAGCTCTTGCCCGAAACTAACTGCATGCAGTGCTTACGACGCACACGTTTCATGCTTAGACGTCCCGTGTATTTAAGAACAGGTCTTTGGAGGTTGAAGAACAGCTGGAACCCCGTAAGCCCCTCTGCCCGGTGTGGAGGGTAAGACCTTTTTCTGACCAGCTGTCCTTGTTTGTCTCCTCTCCTTCCCTCTCCTTGGAGTTGGTGGCCTCCCTTGGCCCCTATGACCAGAGTCAGGCTGGGTCCGTGTGTGTCCCCGTCCTCTGAATGTGGTCAGACCTTTGGCTTTTATTTATTTATTTATTTATTTATTTATTTTTTAAGATGAAAGTTACTTTAATTTACTTATTTATTTATGGCTGTGTTGGGTCTTCGTTTCTGTGCGAGGGCTTTCTCTAGTTGCGGCAAGCGGGGGCCACTCTTCATCGCGGTGCGCGGGCCTCTCACTATCGCGGCCTCTCTTGTTGCGGAGCACAGGCTCCAGACGCGCAGGCTCAGTAATTGTGGCTCACGGGCCTAGTTGCTCCGCGGCATGTGGGATCTTCCCAGACCAGGGCTCGAACCCGTGTCCCCTGCATTGGTAGGCGGTTTCTCAACCACTGCGCCACCAGGGAAGCCCCGACCTTCGGCTTTTAAAATCCTGCCCTTGGCTACTACTTGACTCACGCTGGGACTCCTGCTGCAGAGAGTGTGCGGAGGGAGATGTGGGAGCTTCAGTAACTAGGGTGTGTGAGAGCCCACCTCCAGGCCCGGAAACAAAGCTGATGGGTTTGCCACGTGGCCAGAATTGCGTGTGAACAGTGAGACCGAGAGGACAGCTGGCAGTGAGGTCGGGGTCTAGGTGTGGCGCCCCAGCAGTGGTGCTCTGGCCCAAAGGGTGTGTGGGGAGTGGAGGACTCCACGGAGCACTGCGGGTGGTCGGAGAGAGGGGGAGCCACGCCGGGGAGGGGTGCTGACGCGCAGTGACTGGCGCAGAGAGGAGGACGGACAGACAGCAGCTGAACTTCCGAATTTATATTCCGTTTTTTTTTTCTGACAGTGAACTTAAAATAACATTCTAAGTTGAAATGCAAAATGAAGTATCTTTTATTAATCATTTATTTTTTCGATTTTCCCCGCTTTACGCATGGTCTTCATACAAGTTTTTATGGAAGTTTTCTTCCAGTTTGGTTTTGTATGTACTTCCATACGTTTAAGTACCTGTGTAGTTTTTTGTTTTTTTGGTTTTTTTTTTTACGTAAATGAGATCATGCCCAATTCACTAACACTTCAAACTCAGGCTACCAGAGTGAAGTATGTGAGGTGTTAGGTAGCAATATTTGGTTGTGGGGGAGTACGTGGTGTGCCATCTGGCGAGCTCATATCACGTGCCCATCACGTTTACAGTCTCCATTATATGCGTGTTTCCGTGTGTGTGAACGTAATACTGTGCAGCTATTTAACAACATCTACAATAACTTCTGTTTAAATACATCTCCATCTGCAGCTTTGCTTTCTAAAACTTCATTTTATTCTATTGTGTGGACTTCCTCATTGTTTTCTGTGTACATATAAATGAGTATATTTGCAGTAAGAATGCCACATATGCTGTATAATTTTATGCCCTTGTATTTTCATTTAATGCTTTAAACATTTTTTACATTGGTCATTTCCATCAAGTGTAAATAAACTGGTATATCCATAGAATGGAAGACTATGTGGCCTTTAGAAAGAATGATATAAATCTATATGTACTGGTTGGAAAGATGTCTATCAAAAATTACTGGGTTTAAAAATACACACAGAACTCCTGGTATGATCTCATTTTGGTAAAAACAAGATGTTATATGTACAGACTTTAAAAGGTTTAGTATAGGAACAAATGTGATCAATGGATGTGGCTTGCAGTTTCTACGTTGGATAATCTGTAATGCTTGAATGTTGTACTGTCTTGTATGTTTGTAATCAGAAAATAAAGCTACAAAGTTTCTTGGCAACATGACTTAATGTTACATGACATTTTCTTAAAGATTTTATCTGTTTTCATTTCTTCTTGCATGATGAAATTTTGGAGGAATGCTATCTTTTGAGGGCAGTGATTTATTTTTCTGAGAACAAAGTATGTTTGTCATTGGCCTTAGTGGCCTTTGCCTTCTAGAGATGAAATACCGAATTTCTTGGAGGAGAGGCCAGAGAACCGGCACTGATGTTATTGGTCTTTCCTCATGTCAGACAGAGGCCTGCTCCAACCTTCTTAGAAATCCATACTCGAATAGCTGGTCAGAAATGGAAGTGTTGGCTGTCTCTTCTTGCCACTTTCCTTAAAATGACCCTTTATCATTTACTCCTAAGGAAGTTCCTAGTTAGTATTTAAACAGTTAATGCTTTTCTTGATTTAAAAGTCTTCCTTTACTATAAACTAAATTCCCACATGTGTATATACTTTCACATGAGTCAGATTCTGGAGTGTATTATGTTCCATCAGTGTATTTGTCATTGCACCCCCATCCTTGTGTTGGAAAGAATACTTTATGCTCTCATGTGTTTGGGTCACTTTACAGACAATCCCCCACCCTTGCTGCACACATACCTTCTTGTTCAGAATTGTCTTGATATTTCTGTACATTTAGTCTTCTGGAGAAACTGGATTCTCAGTTTGTCAAAGCTCCCACATTTTGTTGGATTTTAACTTATATTCAAGGGAGGATTGACAACAATTTTCATGGTCCTGTGCAAAAACATATGTCTTCATTTATTTAGGACCTTCTCTGTGTCCTTCTGTACATTAAAAAAATTTTATTTGGAGTTGCAAATACTTCACTGAATTTATTAATGAGAATTGGTTTATTTATTTTGCTATTCCTGGAATTTTTTTTCTTGCTGTATTAACTGACAAGGTTTTTGAATTCAAAATAATGCTTTTTCCACATCTATACCTTTCACTTCTTTTTTATCAGTTGCATTAGCTAGGACTTCCAAAATAGTACTGAATGGTGGGTATGGTGGAGGGCTTCCCTACCTTTAGTGTTTAATGCTTGCTTGCACTTGAGATAAGTCTTTATTGTGTTTAGATGGTCTCCTAGTCTTACTCTTTGCTAGGGACGTACAAGGAAAGGTTGAAGTTTGCAGACGCTTTGTAACGTGCAACAGTGCTCATGGAATCCCCTTCCCCCTCTAATCCCTTATATAACAGCCTACCCTATTGGGATATCATCCTTGTATTCCTGGAATGGCCTTTCATGGTCAAGGGCTACTATTTAGACTTTTCTAGATTGGATTTAAATGTTTTTGCATCTCAGTAGAAAAAAACCCAAACACACAGTTTATTGAACACCCTCTACGTGCCAGTCCTGTGAAGGGAACAATACAGTGATGAGAAAGGCGACGTAGTCCTTGCCTCAGGGACTTTACGGCCTGGCGTAAGTACAGGTGCTCCCTTTCTCTGTTGGGCTGTGCGTCCCCCAGCACATCTTGATTCTGTGATGGCCTTTCTGGGCCGTCCTTGGACAGGCGTCCCCCTCGGCCTCAACACCGCCTTTGGTCGTGCCAGGCAAGCCCGTGGATGACTCTTCCCTGATGGTTTCTTCCTCTCAGCCACCCCTGACACGTATCTTCTGTCCTCTTCAGTGGTAGGCATGGCTGTTGCCATGGAGGCAGAAGCTGGACTGGGGAAGTGGGGGCGAAGTGGGCAGAGCAGTTATGCTTTCGATTGGCCAGAGTCGCTGTCACAGGCGGAGTTCCCCTGGGTCTTCCCAAGGGTGAGGTGAGTATGGGGCCCTGGCAGGTGCTAACTCAGCACCTGGCCTCACTCCTGGGTGCCCTTTGGGCTGCCAGCGGAGGACAGGGTGAGTCGGGGCTGAGGGCTGGGTCACTCGACTCCTCCTGAGGGGCCACCTGCAGTCAGGTAACCCTGTAGGAGAACGTTGACCAGTGTTTCCTTTCCCTGCTTTGCCTCTGGTTGCTGTGCAGGGATCTGCCCTGTGTTAGGACCGCCATTGCATAATAGCACGTTGCCAGATGTGCTCCTTGGGTGACGTGATGTCACCTGCCATCACTCCTGCAACATATTTGAGAGTAGATGTACGTACAAGGACTTAGTGGTGGTGGGCAGCTGACTTTGTAGCTTTTTTTTTTTTAAACTTATATTTTTATCTACTTGACTGTCTTTGTCATTAAGTGGAGACTTGCTGTTTCAAAAGGAATAGGCATTGTTAATGTTTTTTAGATATATGCCAAAATGATATCCAGAAATAGGATTCACACTTGTACCAGCCGGCTTCCCACCAACACTGATTTTTATTTTGAAATAGTTGTCCATTTGGTAAGCGTAAAAAGTGTTCACTATAATATTTTACATTTCTTTGATTTCTGATGTAGATATTGGCTCTTATCACTAATTTTATGAACTGTGTGTTAATGTTCTTTATTTTCATGTTGAGCCACTTACTTTTTTCTCACTGCTTTCTAAGACCTATTAACTGTCATCTATGTTGCAAAATATTTTTCCCCCTCCTTTTCTGGTTTGCTTTTATTTTGATTGGTTTTTGTAGTGTGGAAAACGTGTACCGGTTTTACTTTCACCTCTGCTGCGTAGCAGTCAGTGGTCTCTGCCATTGAATCTGCTCGAGCATTCTGCCTGCCCCTGTTCTTTACTGTTGGAAGCAGTGCTTCTGTGAACACCCCTGTGAACTGTGTCTCTCTGCTCATGGGCACATAGGTCTGTCAGTTCGAGTTCAGAAGTGGAATCGCCAGGATAGGGAATGGCATTGCATTTATGAACTAATAGTTGCTAAGAGTTCTGAGGGCTATTTCAGCTTGGAGCTGCAGTTTCCCTAAGTACTTCTTGGGTCTGAGGAGTTTCAAAGTTGATTCTTTGGGGTTTTCTAAATTGCCTATCATATCGTCTGCAAATGGCCAGTTTAGGGTGTGACCTTGGACTCAGACCAGGGTGGGGGTGGGGCGGGGCGGGGTGGGGGCGGGGGTGGGGCGGGGTGGGGGCGGGGCGGGGCGGGGTGGTGGGCAGGGAGCGAGGGAGACCCCTCAGCGTTAAGGTGGTCGTGCTGCCAGCACCCACTCAGTGGGCAGCACAGTCTCGAAAGGCCTCCACTACTGCTTTTGTTTATTGTTTTGTTTTAACTGTGAATTTATTTTTTTGACTAGGTAATACATGTCATGATAAAAATAAATAAATAAAAACAAAAAACAAAAGGGGAATATACAATGAAAAAGTTAAGTCGCCCTTCCTTCCCTGGCCCCCAGTTCCCTTCCCCAGGGGCAATCACTATTAATCACTATTAATAGTCTCTTCTGTGTCCTTCCAGAAATCGTCTGAGTAAATGACATCTGTTTTTATAGTTCCTTAGAATGCTATGCACATTGGTGTGTCCCATTTTGCACTTAACTACCTTAGAGGTCATCTGATACCCATTTATTTACAATTGCCTCATTATTTTAAAAGGTTTCATAATCATAATATAAACATACCATATTTTGTCCATTGTCATAACAGTACTTCAATGAATATATTCTTGCACATATGTCATTACGTATCTCTGGGATAAATTCATAGAAGTAGAATTAATAGGACAGGATATTACATTTTTTTAATTTTGATAAGTAACCGATTTGCCCTTTATAAAATTTGCAGGATATGTATATGCCAGTTTTTTCTTCACAGGACATATATGTTATCTATCTTTATGACTATTCTGTTCCCAAGGCTCTTTCTTACTTTCAAATGAATTTCCTCTGCCATTGTGGGAAGGAGTAGGTAAGGTCCAACTGTTTTTCAGGTTTTTCTATTAAAAATCTTTTCTTTTTCAACGCCCTTGATGACCAAGGGCTATTTCATTGGCCTGGTCAGAAAATCTTGAGCACATTTAACAAAGATCACATTTGTTGACTCTAGTCCTGAATTTCTTGAGAAAAGGAATAGGTGAATTTTCGGCATAGAAGTTGGCATCTACCTTGTGACAGGATATTTATGGGTGTTCACATGGTCATATTATCAATGAGCAGGAAGTTCTCCATCTCTTTTCTGTGCTCTGGAAGGGTTTTTATAACATGGTAAATACTTCGCTCATGGAAATTTTATGGGAAGTTGCTCCTTCGATCATTTCATCTTTTTAAATTTCTTCCCTAGATTTTCCTCTGCTTCCTGAGTCAGGTTTGCCAAATATTTATATTTTCTTAGCAAAATTGTTGCTTCCTTATCAAACTTTTTAAGCCTACAGTTCTTAAGTATAGTTTTTACCTACTGGTGCTTTATGCTTCAAACACATGCCTAGTGGGAAGAAGAATTAATGTGATTAGAGAAGTATGTATACAAAGTCAAAGTTGTCCCTGTTTCCCAATTTTATTGTCAGGTTAGAAGATCCCATCCCTGCTCCAGGATTATAAAAATTAATCTTTTATTTATTTTATTTTGATTTTAGTTTTAGCATTTTCATATACGTTATGACCTTTTTCCCCAAGTGAATGATTGGCTAGATCTCCTATTACCGTTATTATTTATTGAAGTAATCTATATACATTCCTTACTATTTTTTAATGCCACTTTCATAGAGTTCTACGTACTCAATTGTGTACATACAGTAAACTTATATTACAGTTCTTAAGTGAATCAGTCTTTTTGTCTTTTTTGGTGTTTTTTTAGGTGGTTAAATTATTGCTTTGGCTTTGATGGTATAGACAAGAACATCATTTGTTACTTTTATGTCGTCTCTCTGCCTTTAGGCATCATACTAGAAAAGAACTTTCTTAACCCTGGGATTATATTAAGATACTTCTTTTTTGTGTGTGGTTTGTTGGCCTTTTGATGTATGAACTTTCAAAATACTGATCCAAGTGAAATTCTTCCAGGTCAACTTTAGAACCATTGTCAAGTTCCCCAACACTTATATTCTTTGAAATTCCACTAGGTAGTATAGGTTAATTTGGGGGGGTATTTAGAGCTTTCATATGCTAGATCCATGTATCTTCCATGATTATCCTGTGTCTCTCTGGTTATTGCCTTTTCTATTGTTATGTCATGTATAAGTTTGCTCCTGTGGGTGCTGTCTTCTTCTGTTAAATCTTTTGTATTTTTACAATGGAGTTCTTCCCATTTTCTCAAATTGGTTATTGTCGGTACATATTTAGGGAGTCTGTTATAAATGGGTTTCTTACTAAATTATTATTCCTATTATAAGGTCTGTTTCCACTGATTTGCAGTATCTGAGTGGACGGTCTTACATAACAGAGTGATAATTTTATATCTTTGTTCATGCCTCAGATTTTCTTGTAATTGGCTGAAACTCTGTAGAATGATGTTCATTAGTCATAGTGTTAAGACTGTTATGTCTGCTTTTGTAAGTGAGTTTTGTCTGCAGTTTGCTAGTGCTCTCTGTGTCTTAGATGTTTTAATTATTCTGGTTTCATAAAGAAAATTTGAAGGCTTTCTGCTTCCTGTCTCTGGTTGGTTTATATGACATGGGAATGGGCCTTTTCTTGAATTTGGTGTATAAGGCCTCACCCCCAATGCTCTCTCAGTCCACAGCCATTTGGAGAGTGAATTCTCTGACACTCTTTACATTTCTTCCATGTTTGTTTGTCCATGTATTTCTTTAAAATGTCTGCAGGTCCCTGGCATTTTGACTCTGTTCCTGTGGATAAGAACACTTGTTCTGAAGTTCCAGAAAGGATCCTATTCCCAAACAGGTGATTTACATACCCAAGGGTGTCCTGTGGCCTCTGAGAGGTGGGGCTGCTGTCACCTAGGGGACCGGAGTTCTCTCTGGAATTGGATGCCACAGAGCAGGCTTGGGCTCCCTGCCTGCCCCTCTGTCCCGCACAGGCCTGCTGGCTTTTGAGGGCCCTGCTCTTGTCAGGGCAGTCCCTCTTAGCCAGTTGCAGGGTAAACTCGACTGTGTTCTCTTGTCCCAGCTGTCTCACCAGCTCTCCAGAGCCTGGACGCTTGCCCTTTCTTTCCCCTGCCCAGCAGGGTGTTATCTAGTGTCCTGTCTGTCATCGAGGAGGGCAGGGCAGGCAGGGCGGGAGTGGCAGGGTCTCCAGGGTCTCCGAATGGAGGTGCATCTGTGTGGTTGGTGCTGAAGCTCCAGCGGACGCTGCAGAGAGAGTGGGAGGGCAGTTTCCACGGGGCAGAGCGGAGCCCACCATTGTCTGGAGAGAGTCCCCTGCATTGAATCATGCCCAAATGATGAAGGCCACTTTGAGACTGAATAATTGAAACAACTTTTGTTTTCTCTTTAGACATTAAAAAAAAAAATTCTTTTTAACTTACTGGCTTTTCCTTTTAAAACAAAAAAGAATTTTTGCTGCATGTGGTTTTGTTCTTCTCTGGAAGTAAAGCCAGAAGTACAAAACTGTCAGGTAAGTTAATTCACCCAAACCTAGATTTCTTTCCTGTATTGCCTACTTTCTTGCTCCAGTTGTGGCTGACCACTAATAACAAGGCTACATAATAGAAACCACATGCAACTAAAATGGTTTAGGTGAAGGGAAACGTATAGCCTTAGTTGGTTACGATAGAACAAAAGGAAGATGGAAAATCAGCTTTTATACTTGGTCTAAAAAGTTTTCTTAAGAAGGGAGGGGGCAGATACTAAAATAAAGACAAGTAAGGAAATAAATGATACAGAGGATTATCAAAGTAGAAAGCTGGTTCTGTGGAGGCAAGCTAGATATTTGACAAGATTGATCAAAGCAGGAGGATGTGCAGGGGTGTGAAGAAGCCTGATGGTCGCTTGATCACATTCTCCCCATGGATGTGAATCCTAGGTGTTTATCACCTGTGTAGGGTTTCTGTGGACTCACGGATACTTCATTTAACCGTCCCCCTCTGTGCTAGGCAGCCCTGTAAGAGAGCTCCACGTATACCTCCCAGTGCTCCCCTTGCCTGTTTGTCGGGAATACCGGGAAGGGGCTGGTAGAAGAGTGGGCAGGTGAGGGTAAGTGACACGCCAGGGTGTTCTTTTGGAAACAGTGCCGCAGAGCTTAACCCAGAAACTGCACTGTGCTTCCGCAGGCCTGTAGTAAGAATGCATGCCTGTGTCTAAAACCAATTTTAAAATGGGTTTGCGTACATTATCTTCAACCTGCTCTATCAGTGTCGATACCTGACTTTTCCAGTGATGGAAAAGTTCGTCTCTCATCCCTTTACCAGAGTTTACAGTGGGGGCATAGGCAAGTGAGCTCAAATATTTAAGACCAAATGCGGCAAGTGCTTGGAACACTAGTAGAGGAAGTGAGTCTCGGGAAGGCTCCCAGAGGAAGTGGTGTTAGCACGAGCCCAAGGCTGGGCTGTGGGGCAGACACTCCTCAGAAGGGTGGGCACTGCTGCCGCAGGAATCCGGAGCTTTCCTGCAAACTCAGACGCTGTCCAGCCACTCTGGCCAATAGAACTTTCCCCCACGAGGGAGATGTTCCGTGTTGTGCCGTAGGGTAGCCACTAGTGCTTGGAATGTAGCTGGTGTGACAGGAGCTGAACTTTTAATTTCATTGAATTTTAACTTAACAGCAGCGCGGGTTCAGAGAAATTATTAAGAGCACTTGCAATCGCATTACCCAGAGCTGAGCACTTTTAACATTTTTATGTGGTCTTCTACCTTTCACGTGTTGTATGCTGTTTTAACAGCCACGTTAGGGGAAGAAATGCTCAGAAATGGCAGGATTGAGCCCCTCACGACCCCCCTTTCCGTTTTTGCTAAGAAAAAATATCGACCTCCCATTTTAGTAATGGCCAGCACCTTGGGCATCCCCATGTGCTGTGTGCTGGGTGGTCAGGCCTTTTCAGGTGTATTGGCTTCTTTAAGCCTCACAGTTGTAGAAGGGGTGTAGGTCTGTTGGTCCCATTTTGAAGATAAGGGGACAGACTGCAGGACATGGACTGAGTGGCCCGGGGTCGCAGAGCCAGTTAGTAGCAGAGCTCACGCCTCACACGGGCGTGTGTGGTGCTTGGAACGCCTGCCTGTGCATGTGTCTGTGTGTTGGGGTTGGATGCCTCTCTTCTGCCCTTGGCCTGTTCACAGAGCATTGTTGGCGCCCTTGTCGGGCAGCCCCACACTGCTGCCTGGTCCTCGACTTCTGGGACATGTGTATGTCTCCTTACGATCCGCAGGTCCCTGAGTACTGACTGTCCCAGGCTGCCGCGTCTTTCCTGTTGACTCATGTTGGGTTCCTCCAGTGAAAATTTTCCTTAGAGAGATGCTGCCTCCAAAGTACTTGTCTGCCACCAAACCCAAGAGGTCTTGGGCCCCAAATCTGTGTGAGCTAGACAGTGACTTGTCTGAGGAGCCGGATGCCGCCGTAGGAGAAGCCGCCACTGACTCTGAATTCTTTCATCAGAGGTTTCGGAACTTCCTCTACGTGGAATTTGTCGGGCCTCGGAAGACCCTGCTCAAACTCCGAAACCTCTGCCTCGATTGGTTGCAGCCGGAGACTCGCACCAAGGAGGAGATTATCGAGCTCTTGGTCCTCGAGCAGTACCTGACCATCCTTCCAGAAAAGATCAAGCCTTGGGTGCGTGCAAAAAAGCCAGAGAACTGCGAGAAGCTCGTTACTCTGCTGGAAAATTACAAGGAGATGTACGAACCGGAAGGTGAGCGGGAGAGGAAGGCGGAGCTCCCTGGGGTGCCCCGCACAGCGCCCCTGATGTTCTAGGCCGATCGTCCTCTTCGCGGGGGGTGGGGGACTGCCCTGCCACAGGACGTAGGTGGCCTCCCGGCCTTTCTGCCCACAACGTGCCAGTTGGGCCTCCCTCCCCAGCTGTGACAGCCTAATGAGAGTCGGTGCCCCGTGTCCCCGGGGAGCAGAATCCCTCCTGGTTAGGATGCGAGAGGGAAGGAGACCGTGGGCCTCTGATAGGAAGGGAGCCTGCACACACCGCGACCCGGCCCAGGCTCCCCTCTGTGGAACCGGGGCGGGGGCAGGGGGCACCCCAGCAGGTTGTACTTGGCGCTGCCATCGGGAGGGTCACAGCCTCGTTCCTGCCCAGCAGGGGTGGAAGGGAGGGGCGAGAGGGTCTGACCGCTGCAGCAAGGGGCGGGGGCCGCCCGGGGGGGCTACTTAGAGGGGACCGGCGAGCACGGATGAGACCTTAAGTCATGTGTGGTGCCCTCTCAGACGACAACAGCAGTGACGCCCACAGCGAAGGCAGCATGAGCCGGAAGGCAGCAGAGTCGCCGCCGCCACACGCCGCCTGCTGCAGTGAGTAGCCCGGTCACCGCGCCATCCAGGCCGCGCAGGACTGCCCTGGGGCAGGGCTGCTGCTCAGAGGTCAGAGGGGGAAGGAACTCACGTGAGGATGGAAGGAGTCGTTCTTACGTCAAAGGAGACACGTGTGTGGAGTGAAATACAACTGTTTCTCTTAATGATGAGAGAAAACGTTTAAAGCTATGTGAAATTTGCAGTAGGCTGTTTCAGGTTGTGTCCACAGCCTCCCAGGAGGGGCAGAGTTCATCACCCCTTTGCCTCCAAAGCTGTTTTATTTGTTAAAGGTTCTTCGGTGAACTTTTTGAAGGAGCGTTGCTTTTGGGGCAGGTGGGTGTTTCATTTCTTTGGGGTAAAGTTACGTGCACGTTAAGACTGACCGGGGTAAGCGAGGCGGTGGAGGGCCTGCAGTCCGTTCTCCCAAGCGTCGACCTGACCACGTGGGAGCTGGGAGACCAGGAGAGCCTGAATGGGGAGCCAGCTCCTCAGCTCAGCGTTGGCCCTGAGACCAGGCCCACCTAGGCGAGGCCCCCAGAAACAGTGGTCCGGGGCCCGGGTGTCGGGTTGCACTTGGGACCCCGGTTTGGGATCCGTCTTCTAGCATCCCTTCCAAAGGCGTGTGTGCGCGTGAAGTGAGCGCACACGTGTCAGGGCACGTGGTCAGCTCCTGAAATGTCTCTTCCTCAGGTGGCCGGGACTGGGCCCAGGACTGGGACGGAGAGTGGGAGCCAGCCCGGGAGCGGGAGCAGCGGAGGGGCAGAAGCAGGGACCTGGAGTCCCGCGCCCGCTGGCCGTACGCCCGGAGCCCCAGGAGCAGTAGGTCCTCCCCCGACTGCTCCCCATGCACGTGCCGGCTTGACTGTGCCTTGTCCCGGCATGACGCCTGTTGTCTTCCAGGGTTTCATCAGCGGGATCTTTCCCTTCCTCTGATGGAGAAAGTGGCTTTTGCAAAGGAAAGAGAGCACAAACGTCGGGGCTCTGTGATGGATTACGAGACAAGATCGCAGGTAGGCTGAGGTCTCCTCTCATTCTGGGAAGGCTGTCTTCATTTCATGGCAGAGATGCCTTTCTTTCCCGAGAGGCTGAGTTATCTGCCCACTAGAATCCTACCTGGGTTGGGGAGAGCCCCAGCGACTCCCCAGGAGCCTGGCCTGTCCCCAGGGGTGACTGGTGGCTGGGGCACTGCTGCCTGTTTTCTTGTTCCTCCACGGGGTCAGAGGAGCGCTTCTCCGCGCAGCGTTGGTGCCGTGTGGTGGGCCGGCCGCAGCGGCTGCTCCTCCTGGGCCAGGGAAGCCCATCGACCCTGCAGGTGTTTCTGGTCCTCCGTAGGGAGCCAGGAAGGTTGCACCTCCACGGAGCAGACTCGGGGGGAGAGCAGAAGACCCCGGGGCCGGCAAGAGCTGGGTCTGGAGCCCGGCTCTGCCACCTGCTAGCTGTGCAGCCTCAGACCATTAGCGGAGTCGAGCCTTGGTTTCCTCGTCTGTGAAGTGGTCGGGCTGTTGTGAGGAATGGGTGAGAGTCACACGTAGATACAAAGTGCGCAGTGCGATGCCTGGCACGAGGGAGGCACTGTGGGCATCGCTGGCTGTGGGTGCAGGGAAGACAGGCCTTGAGAGAGAGGGTCACGTGTGACATGGCAGCCTGGAGGAGGGTGCGGGGCCTGCGGCCCTGGGCGCGCGGTGACCACCAGGCGGGGCCCGTCCTGGGAGCCTCCTGTCTTGTAACAGGAGGGTGTTCAGCAAGCATGCAGGGAGTCTCTGTAGAGAGAGATGCTGTGCCTGATGCTGGCTGTCCAGCTCGCTCTTAAGGAGGAGCCAGGGTAGCGGACTGTCACAGGGACAGGAGCAGCTGGCCAGGTGCCCCCTGGGGCGGGGGATCCCAGGTGTTCAGGAGAGCCCGGCGCAAGGCCCGAAGCGGCACCAGATGAAAGCCAGAGTGGCTGGAATGCAAGGGCAGAGGTGCAGTCTCTCCCCAGTGCCCCGAGATGCGGTAACGGTGCTCCCTGTGGCGGGGTTTGCAAGGTGGGGTCAGGTGACAGAGGGCTCTGAATTCCACCCCAAAAACTCTTGTCATTTGTCCTGTGTCCTGGAGGCAAGCCGGAACGTGCAGGTGTGTGAGAAGGAGGGGGATGGCATCCCGTTACTGAAAGCAGAGCTTCTGCGGCAGCAGTACCGACGGGGGAGGGGATGTGGAAGGGAGGGAGGGGATGTGGAGGGTGGGCAGGGTTGGAGGTGACCCCGGTGCTCCAGATGTGCCTTATGACCTTGTCCCAGGGAGAGGCCCCTATGTGTGGGACACACTTAGTTTGTCACTAATTTTGGTTTCTTATTTGGAGAAACCAGATTGACCAAATTTTAGGAATCCAGATAAAAACATTAAATTGTAGAAACTTTGAAGAAGAAAGCTCTTTAGTGTGCATTTGCCCCCACGAAGTGATGAACGTCAGTGGTTTCCAGTTAACTGCTCTGTGAGCCTGGGACCAAGCGTTCACTCATCTTCAGGGAAAACAGGAACTGCGGGTGTCCTTACTTGGGAGTGTTAAAGTACTCTTATGAAATGAAGGTAATAGCAGATTGGCAGTGGGATTGTCTTATTTTGCTTTTCAAATGCCCGTCCTCGCTACTGGAAAGCATTGGTCCCCTGTGTGTGGTCCAGAGGTCTGGGAGCCACTGGTTCCTCCTACCTTGGTGTCATAGAAATAACAAACAACGTTCTCATCTTCCTTCAGCATGCATTGTTCGTGTGTGTAGGTCATGTGAGGATGCAGCAGTGTGGGTGCTGTTTTCCGGACAGCATCTGTCACGGGGAGCGTGGCGGCGGCTTGTGCCACCTTAGATCCGTGGTTGATCACAGATACAAAGAAGACAACTGCTTAGGGCTACCCACTTGAATAGGTCAACTTAATTTAAGTCAAAGCAGCATTTTTCTTTCCTAGCGACAACGTAGTCCAAAATTTAACATACATTACATTTATGTTACTCAGATTAGGCACACGGAGAGAAAGATATGAAAAATGCCCCTTCCCTTTTGCCATGGCCCTTTGGGGTCTGTTAGCACCAGGCATGGTGCCCTTCTGGCACTCACAGTCCCCCGGGTTCTTGACCTCATCTGCTGTCTGGCAGCCCCCAAGTTAGGAGTTCTGGTTCCCTCCCTCTCCCGCCACAAATACATCTGTGCTCCCAGCGGGCTTTTCCTGCGTTGCAGTAATCCAGGGCTGAGGCCTTAGGATGGAGGCACTATCGCCCCCGAGCACAGCGGGGTGCCCGCTCTGGGGAGCCGCCCTCTGACGGGAGGAGCCGGGCTCCCACCAGAAAGGGTGCAGTCTAGCTTTCTGGCTGGTGGTGGTACCAGGCGATTTTGCAGTGAGTGCTTCCTGATCTTTTGTAGTGTGTTGTCCTAAAAATCCTCAGCCCTGGCCTTGTAAGAGTTTTCATTTTTGAAGTTCTGCTTAGTTTTGGTGGTGGTTTTTTGCTTTTTAATCACTACACATTGGCAGTTGTATCACAAATGAGACTTTCCTCTTAAACCCCAGTGCCTGTGCCTGTTTATTTTTTTCAGTAGGCGATGCACCTGATTGTGTCTTTTTTTTTTTTTTTTGCTGCATTTGCGCATGGCTGTGATATCTATGCCACTTCCCAGAACTGTAGCAAATTTAATATCAAAATATCTTTACATGATAGTTCAGTAGTGACAACAATTTACATTTCCTTCACACCATTTTTCTCCATGCTTAAACAACAAATCACATTGCAGGACATCCACTCCCACAGTGCTACAGGGCAGGCCGATGCCCTTCTCTCCATTTCATAGATGAAGGACCTGAGGTTTGGAAAGACGTCTGCTCCCAGGGTTGCCCGGTCGTAAAGGGTGCATAAGCTCCTTTGACCCTGGAGTCTTCTCTGGCCCCACAGCCTGAGGGCTTCCCACGGCTCCACCTCGCTCCTTGAGTCTGTCTCCAGGCTCCCTGGGACCACGGCTCCCCGAAACTAGTGACGTTCTAGTGCGGCAGTGAGAAGAGGTCCTGTGAGGTCCTGTGCAGGAGGCTCTCCCGCGTGGTGTGGGGACTCCTAAGATGCTTTGCAGGGGAGTGTGCATCAAAGCAGAAAAGGCAGCTGGGAGAGGAAGGTGCTCCGTGCTTAAGGTCACCCCCGGGTTCTTCGGAACTTGTCCATGCCTAGAAGGGCCCACGGAGTAGCCACAGTGTACGGCGGAGGTGGACACAGGACACAGCGGGCCTGGGGATGGAGGCCGGTCACTCTGCTGACCAGGTGTCTGAAAACGCTGTGTGCGGTTGACACTGAGCCTGTTGAAGCTTCCCACCCCCCCCCACCCCCCCACCCCTGTCCGGGCCGGAGTCCCACCACCACTTAGCACCCCACCCACGGCCTCTGCGGTCTTTGCTCACCGTCCCAGCCCACCCTGAGCTGTCCCCCTGCTAAAGCCGCTTAGCGCTAACTCTCTGCCCCCCACTTTATTGTTTACTGTTCTCTGATTGTTTCTCTCCAAACAAATGATAAGCTGCATGAGGGCAAGGAATATGTGTCCCCCGTCTTTGGGAGCTTCCTCAGAGTGTAGCACCAAGGTGGGTGCCAAATAGGTCCCTGGTAGAACCTGACTTGGATCATTCGGAACCCCAAGTGGCGTGAGCGCTTGCTGCACACCGCGTGCGCGTGTGTGGGGCTCCCATGCCGCCAGCGTTGTCCTGTCCTTGTCGCCCACGGGGGTGGGCGCCACTGAGGAGAGGGGTGCGTTTGCCGTTGCAGGATGCAGTGTCCTACCAGGATGTGGTGGCCCTCACCGAGGACCGGAAGCCCCAGAACCCGGTTCAGGACAACATGGAGAACTACCGGAAGCTGCTCTCGCTGGGTGAGCGCTGCGCTCCCGGCCTGGCCCCTCAGGCTGCTGCAGGGAGTCAGGGTCCGCAGTGTGTGTGGACTCGAGGGGTCGGAGGCCCTCGAGCGGCTCCCAGCAGAGGCGTAAACGATGAGGCTGTGTTTTACGAATCCTCTGGCTTTGGGGGAAGAGTGTATGGTGTGGGGTCAGGGAGCCCAGGAGACGACTCTTGCCCCCAAGAGTGCTGACCCTGGAAACTTAAATATTTCGAATGGGGTCCCCAGCTCCAGTTTGGATTCCCCTGGAAGACATCTGGCTCAGGTCCTAGTAGGCGGTTGGCTCTGCAGGAGTGTTGTGTGGGCAGTGGAGCCTGGAGGAGCTCCCATATTTGGAGAACAGGTGGAGAAAACAGGCACGAGTAGGAGGAGAGCCAGGAAGCCCAGTGAAAGGATGTCAGGACTGAGGAGGTGGTTACGAGAAGGGGAAGACTGAAAAGAACGCACTAAATTTAGAAGGCACTCGGAGGTCTTTGTACAAACTTCTAGGTGGAGTCAGGAGAATTAACTAAAATCAGACCAGCAGAGGCTAAGGAATGAATAATAAGGAAATGAGACTGCAAATAGAAGACATGGTAGGGCTTGGATATGGGCCCCTTCACACTTCGTGGCTGAGAGAAAGACAGACATCATTGATGGTGATGAGTCTTGGTCCCCAACTCGAGTGTGAGATGTTGTGTTCTTCCTCTGGACAGGGGTTCAGCTTGCCGAGGACGATGGCCACTCGCACATGACCCAGGGCCACTCATCAAGGTCCAAGAGAAGTGCCTACCCGAGCACCAGTCGAGGTGAGCGCGCGAGGCCCTGCGGAGTGGCGCTTGCACCAGTGAGATGGGAGCCGTCCGTACACACTGTTACATGATGATACACAATTGATGCACAGAAGTACAAGCATTTTACAGTTTAGCTTCACACCACCATCACGGAGGTCCCAGTGTTACTTTGCACAAGTACAGGGACGAGGGAGCACTTACATTTGGGATTTCTTTTCAGGTCTGAAATCTATGCCTGAAACCAAAAAGTCAGCCCATCGGCGGGGGATCTGTGAAGATGAATCTTCCCACGGGGTGATAATGGAAAAGTTCATCAAGGACGTTTCGCGCAACTCCAAATCGGGAAGGGCAAGGGAACCTAGCGATCGGCTGCAGAGGTTCCCCAGGAGGCCAGACAGTGCCTGGAAGGAAGTTCCATTCAACAAGAGGGAGTCGGTGATTCAGGAGAGGGGCCATGAAGGGAATGCCTTTGGGGGAGGAGGCTTTAATCTGAACTCAAACCTTGTTTCCAGAAAGAGAGTTTTTGAGAGAAAAAGGCGCTATCATTTTGACACAGACGGGAAGGGCTCCGTGCACGGTCGGAGAGGTGGTGCAAGGAAGCGGCCCTTTGAGCGCAGCGAGGTGAGGAAGGCCGCGAGTGGGAGCAGCCTTAGTGCGCCGCCCGTCCCCCAGTCGCAGCCCTTCGACTTTGGGGCGACGCCCTATGTGTGTGATGAGTGCGGGAGGTCCTTCAGTGTGATTTCGGGGTTTGTGGAGCATCAGATCACGCACACCAGGGAGAATCTGTACGAGTACGGCGAGTCCTTTCTTCATAGCGTGGCCGTCAGTGAGGTTCAGAAAAGGCAGGCCGGAGGGAAACGCTTTGAATGTAAGGAGTGTGGGGAACCCTTCAGTAAGAGCGCCGCGCTGGCCGAGCATCGGAAAGTCCACGCTAGAGATCGCCTTGCGAGGCGTAAGGACGAGGAGTGCGAGGAGCCCTTCATGCCCAGCCCGACCTTCAGGGAGCTCCAGAAGATATACGGGAAAGATAAATTCTATGAGTGCAGGGTGTGCAAGGAGACCTTCCTTCACAGTTCTGCCCTGATGGAGCACCAGGAAACCCATGGCCGAGGTGACAAGGAAAACGAGCGTGGGGAAGCCTTCAAACCCAGCCCAACGCTTAACGAGCTTCAGAAGATGTATGGGAAAGAGAAAATGTACGAGTGCAAGGTGTGCGGGGAGACCTTCCATCACAGCGCATCCCTGAAAGAGCACCACAAGGTCCACACCCGAGGAAACCCATTTGAAAACAAGGGCAAAGTGTGTGAGGAAACCTTCATTCCTGGTCAGTCCCTTAAAAGACGCCAGAAAACCTACCCAGCAGAGAAGCCCTACGACTTCAAAGATGGTGGGGATGCCTTTAGGCAAAACTCAGACCTCATCGAGCATCAGAAAATTCGTTCTCGGAAGAACCTCTTTGAAGGCCGGGGGTACGAGAAGTCTGTCATTCACAGTGTGTCCTTCCCCGAATCTCAGAAGAGTCACACTATAACAAGACCACCGGAGGACGAGGAGGACGAGAAGGCATTCACTGTCAGCTCCAATCCTGATGACAGCCGGGAAGCCCTGTCCTGCGAGAGGAACCCCTATGAGAGGTCTTTCATTCACAGCTCAGCCTTCCCTGGGGCTCAGAAAAGTCACAGCAAACCGAGAGTGATAGCAGAGGCGACCGTACAGAGCTCGGGTGCCACCGAACATCGGAAAGTCCACGCTGGGGAGAGTACCTCTGAAAGAAAGGGGTATGAGAGGTCCGTCATCCACAGCCTAGCCGCTTTCAGGCCTCCCCGTGGCCGCGGGGAAAGTGCGCTCCTTGGCTGTGACGAGCCGCGGGAGTCCTCCGCTTACCGCTCAGACCCTCGTGGCCCGCCGCGGAAGACCCCCGCCCGCGAGAGCCCCGACGCGGGGGGCAAGAGCACCGTCTTCAAGGGCTCTGTTGTCCACGGCGCGCCCCACACCGCGCCTCAGGACAGTCTCGCTGGGGAGGGCCCCAGTGGATGGAAGAAGGGTGGCGACCCGTGTGTGCCCGCGTCAGGTGTGCGCGAGCACCAGAAGGCCCGTGCCAAGAAGAAGAACATCGAGTGCGGGGTTCACGCGGCCTCTGTGATCCGCTCCCTGCGCTGTGGGGGGCCTCAGACGTTTCGCCCGAGAGAGAAGTGTTATGAATGTCCGGAGTGTGGAGAGTGCTTTGTTCATAGCTCCGACCTCACTGAGCATCAGAAGATTCATGATAGAAAGAAGCCCTCTGGAAGTGAACGCTACATACGATCTGTCATTCGCAGCTTAGCCTCCACGGATCCTCAGACCAGTTATGCGGGCCAGTCAGCACAGATGAGTCACGCTGAAGAGCCAGCTCAGACCAGTTACGCGGACCAGTCAGTGCAGACAGCTTATGCAGGACCACCAGCTGAGACCAGTTACGCTGAAGCACCAGCTCAGACCAGTTACCCTGAAGCACCAGCTCAGACCAGTTACCCTGAAGCACCAGCTCAGACCAGTTACCCTGAAGCACCAGCTCAGACCAGTTGCCCTGAAGCACCAGCTCAGACCAGTTGCCCTGAAGCACCAGCTCAGACCAGTTATCCTGAAGCACCAGCTCAGACCAGTTACCCTGAAGCACCAGCTCAGACCAGTTACGCTGAAGCACCAGCTCAGACCAGTTACCCTGAAGCACCAGCTCAGACCAGTTACCCTGAAGCACCAGCTCAGACCAGTTACGCTGAAGCACCAGCTCAGACCAGTTACGCTGAAGCACCAGCTCAGACCAGTTACCCTGAAGCACCAGCTCAGACCAGTTACCCTGAAGCACCAGCTCAGACCAGTTACGCTGAAGCACCAGCTCAGACCAGTTACGCTGAAGCACCAGCTCAGACCAGTTGCCCTGAACCACCAGCTCAGACCAGTTACGCTGAGCAGCCAATCCGCAATGAATGTAAGGAGTGTGGGGAGTGTTTTGCCACCGTTGAAGGCCTTGGCATACATCAGAAAATCTATGCCCGAGAGAAATTCCATGGTGGGGATCTGTTTGGAGACTCTGTGATTCAGGGTGTGGGCCTTGATGGACCTCGACAGGAAGAGCCTCGGCAGGAAGGGCCAGACGAGCCGGATGAGGCTGAAGACACCATCTATGGGTGTAAGGACTGCGGGCTGGGCTTCGTGGATCGCGCAGACCTCAAGGACCATCAGAAGGTTCACGGCAGAGAGTACCTCATCGACAGCCGCGAGTACGCGCATGCTGTGATGCACACCCATTCTGTCAGTGAGTATCAGAAAGATTACATTGGAGAGCAGCTGTATGAGTGCCCGGCATGTGGGGAATCTTTTGTTCATAGCTCATTCCTCTTCGAGCATCAGAAAGTCCATGAGCAAGACCAGTTTTACGGCCACAGGAGGTATGACGAGCCCTTCATGCAGCCCTTGGTCATTAGCCCACAGCGGCCTCGGGCCCCACAGAAGAGTCCTCCTGCTGGGACGGCCCTGCAGTGCCAAGTGTGCGGACGAGACTTCATCCACGGCTCTGTCCTTAACGAACACATGAGAGTCCACGCTGGAGACGACCTGCTGGAGCAGGGCCAGGGAAGCACAGATGCGGTCAGCCCAGGCTCGGCCCCCACAGACCTTCAGAGAGACCAGGCCAAGGACAAGCACTACGAGTGTAAGACCTGTGGAGAATCCTTCTTCAGCCAGGCAGACCTTCGGGAGCACGTGAGAATTCACGAGAAGGATGAGCCCTATGACTATGGGGCCACCTTCGTCCACACCTCCTTCCTCACCGAGCCCCCCAAGAGAGATTCACCCTTCTATGAGTGCAAGGACTGTGGGAAGTCCTTCATCCACAACACAGTCCTCACGAAGCATCAGAAGCTGCACCTCGAGGAAGAGGAAGCAGCAGCAGCCGCCCAGGAAGTTGAAGCCAACGTCCTCGTTCCACGGGAAGTTCTGCGGATCCAGGGATCAAACGTGGAGGCCGCCGAGCCAGAGGTGGAGGCTGCCGAGCCAGAGGTGGAGGCTGCCGAGCCCAACGTGGAGGCCGCCGAGCCCAACGGGGAGGCCGAGGGGCCGGAGGGGGAGGCAGCCGAGCCCAGCGGGGAAGCCGAGCAGCCCAGCGGGGAGGCCGATGAACCGGATGGGGCGGGGATCGAAGACCCAGAGGAAAGAGCCGAAGAGCCAGAGGGAGACGCGGATGAGCCGGACGGGGCAGGGGTCGAGGACCCAGAAGAGGAAGGTGACGACCAGGAGATCCAAGTGGAAGAGCCCTACTACGACTGCAGGGAGTGTGGCGAGACCTTCACCTCCAACTCGGCCTATGGTGAGCATCTGAAAACCCACGCCAGGGTGATAATATTCGAGGCTGGAAGCGTCTACGGGGAGAGCTCCCACTACACCGAGCACGCCAGCACCAGCAGCAGTGACAGCGGCAGGGCTGATGACAAGTACTTCAAGTGTGACGTCTGTGGGCAGGTCTTCACCGACCGCCTGTCCCTGGCCAGGCACCAGAACACCCACACCGGCTGAGGACTCGGGTGTCAAGGTTGGAAAACCTTCACTAGGACTGGACCCTTACTAAACCACAGAGAATTAGAACCAACCCACGATGATGTCGGAAGGAGGCTTCCCTTGGCGTGTACACACCTGACTTTGAACATCAGACAACTCAGCCTGGAAAGAAACTGAAGGTGGAGACTCCTTCGGACGTAGCTCTTCCCCATCAGACATCGGCGTATGCATGTGGGAAAGCCATAGCGCACATCTTACCTTCCACCGGAGTAATTGCATTGACGGAAAACTGGAGGGGCTTTCAAGGCTACAGAGACCGCCCCCGTCTGTAAATGACACTCCTGGAACGTATATATAATGAGTGTTTCCTGAGATGTATATGAAACAGCGAATCATAGCGACAGTGCTCACGCTTGGACTTAATACGGTTTCCAGTGACAGCACGCTTGCAGCACGACCTTCCTGACCTGCTACTCTTTGATTTTTTTTTTTTTTTGGAGGAGGAAGAGAGCAACAAATTAGAATATATTTGTAAGCATCTTAGATCCTTAGAAAGATTTATTGTGCGTTATTTGAATCCCATCCATAATTTTTTGAGTAATTGACTGTGTTGTTCCTTACTCTTAAATATTCCTGTAAAGGTGTAGGCATGAAAGATAAAATGTCTTTTCTGCTTTGCTGTTTGAAAGAGGAAGTACTTGGAGCTTCCTTTTCAGCCATTTCGTCTACACTAACACTTTGGAACCTAATGCTGTGTAAGCCTTTACGATACGTGGATTGGCCTTTTGTAACCCCAACTTGATTGGTTGCCACCTTGTACTTTGCAGTGGTTCTCATGCAAAAAATAGTTACAAGTTTTGTTATCTGTTCTTAAACCAACTTGATGTCTGTTGGATAGCGAATTCACAAAAGCTGAGGCTTCTCCCTGTGCATCTTGCGTCTTTGCCTTTCAAGAGTGGTTGCAGCCATGCCTAGATCGCGCGCGTGCCTGATGAGGTTGAGAACCGCGGGGGCTCTCATGTAAGTTAGGACAGGGCTGCCGCCTCATCACTCCCTTTGCGCGCTCCCTGCCTTAAGCGACAAGTAGCAACGGGGCTTCGTCCGTGTGTGCCGCTACAACTCAGTTTTTGCACCCTGGGCGCCCAGGGGCGAGTATCCTTAGAGCTTTCTAGCGTGAAACTTAATTCTCGTCTTTACCTGTCTGACCCTCAACCCCATGTCTAACTTGCATTTTAAAAAAAAAGCTTTCTTTACAGTCAACTCAAGCTTAACATGGACTCAGGTTCCCCAGCAGCCTTAATTTGTTTCGTTGCCATCTGTCCCTTCCTCTTAAAGAGTGGCCCCCTAAATAAGCAGTTGTCACCTATCCTTCAGAGTGTCATGTCTGTCTAGTCGCCTCGGTTTCCCGTGTGATCACAAGTCGACCTCACAGCTCGAGGTTTCCTGTGTCCTGTTCTGTGGACCACCTGTGCTCCCTTTGCTTCCCTGCCCCTCGCATAATGACTATTAAGAAATCTTTTTGGCTTTGAGTTGGCTGGAAAAAAAAAAAAAATTTAAAATTTAAAAAAAATTTTTAAAAGAGGATCTGGTAGATTAAGGGAGCAGAAGATAAGAGCTAGATTATTTGGGCGAGCAAAGTTAAAGTACCTGCTGGGGAAATGTGTCTAAATCACCCTCTCCTAGGTCCACACGGTTAGGGCTTGGGGAGAGCGTATCGCAGCTGGAAGGAATGCCAAAGTCGAAGGAGGTTGGTAGGGTGAGAGCAGGAAGCAGAAAGGAGTAAGCCAAAGAAGGGAGTCCTGATACCGTCACCAGACCTAGGAGGGTGAGGAAGCAGACGGAAGCCACATCAGGAGCAGGGATGGGAAGGCCAGGATGGGGAGAATGAATGAGCAGGATATCCTGGGCCTCTGAGAAGAAGGGGCCGTTTCGACGGCATGGTGTAGGCGAGGGCCAGCTGCATAAGAAGGCCCGAGGTTGGACACCTGGGAGAGCTGAGGGACAGTGGGGCACGGCCTCAGAGGAGGACCCCTGAGGTGGGGGCCGGTGTCAGCGTGGGTGGGGTGAACCCGCGTTCATCACTGTTGGCAGTATTAACTGGTACAACCCTTCAGAAAGCGACTTGCCAAATGTCAGGGTGTCCGTTCCAGCCTTTGGTTAGTAAAACATTAGGAACAACTTAATGCCAAAAATAGGAGGACAATTAAGGGGAACTTGTCGGTGGACTCCTAATGCAGCTGTTTAAAGACGATAATCATGGAGAGTTATGTAGCAACATGGAAATATATTTGCGGGATACTAAGTGGAAAAAACAGGACACAGAATTATATTTATACTACAGTTATAACTGTTTAAAAATGTATGCTTATAGTCAAAAGCTGTCATGGTGGTGGTGGTGTAGGCTTATAGTCGAGCATTATTTTCTTAAATTCCTTGAATGTTCTTCATCGTAGTGTTACTAAAAAGTTTATAATCACGTTTCCATTGTGAACATAATTTGAACTCATTATCAGGCACTTGGAAAATACAGGAAAGTGGAGGGAAAAAAAAATCCATATACCCCCCCATCCAAAGACAGATACACTCCTCACTATTGTTTATCCTTGTTTCTGTGCACAGGTTTATGATTATAACTGTGTCAAAACGTGTACTCAGAATAACTGTTACCTTTGTGGAATTATGGTTAAACACTTTCATCCTAATGTTTTCAGATGTTCCTTATAGTAGTGTCCTGATAACAAAGTTTATTATGTTTGTTTCCATTACAAGCATAATACGTACCCAGAGGAATAATTGGGAAATACAAAATAAATTAGAAAAGTCGCCCATATCCCCATATCTATTTTCTCCATCTCATGTCAGTGCACAAGCTTGTGATTATGACAGTGTTGAGTATGTGTGCATAAAGTCTAAAATGAAAAAAATATGGAAAATAATTAAGAGTGTTGTCGTCGTGGGATTATGGTTAAACATTTTGTCTCAAATTCCTTGAATGATCTTTGGTGTTTTGGTACTAAATCTTACGTATGTATTTTTCCATTACATATATAGTACATACTCATGGCAGACTTCGGGGAGATTCAGCAAAGCAAAAGAAAAGAAATTCACCCATATTCCCGACACCCAACAACCATTGCTGTTGACACCTTGACCTGTGCACAGTCTGATGACTGCGGTGTTTGTGATGAGTATGCAGAGGGTCAAAGATGGGAAGAGACACACAAAGCAGTGAGGAAATGGTGTGTGGTCATTGTGGGATTACAGTTAAGTATTTTGTCTCGGTTTCCTGGGACAGGCTTTCTCACAGTGTTTTGGGAACCTACCTTTATTACATGTACGTCCATTATAAACACGGTGTGTGTTCATTACAGAGACTTGGAAGTTACAGAAGTGTAGAAGAGAAACTCGCTCATATTATCATCATCCAAAGACTGTGGTTAACATCTTCATATATTTTCTTCATCTTGTTTCTGTGCACAGGTTTTTGGTTTGTTAATATGGTTGTGGTCGTTCTATCTATCTGTAATAGTGTCAACAATAAAAATAAAGTTAAAAATAAGATACTTCTCAGTCTCTTCTTTTGTCCATTTTAAGTGTTTGGGGTGGTTAAAAATCCAAAAACTTAGCGTCTCCTTAGGCCTTTAGGGTTAGTTTACAAATCTTATTCCAGTTTTAATTATTGCATATTTCAAGAGTTACTTCTAAGGGATCTTTTAGTACTACACGATCCCACATTTTTAACTGCACGAATAAAATTAAAACGTATATTCCAATAGTGTTTTGAACTTGATAATAACCGCAACAAGTATGTTTCAGTTACTTGAGTCTGCATTTAAAATTTTAATCTCATTTAAATATAATATTCTCTCAAACACAAACAAGAATGATCCCGTAACATAGAAAACATGTTGCTGTTACGGTTTCGAGTCTCAAAGTGTCCGTCCCTCACTCTTCCGTGAGGTTAGATGGTTACCCCTGGTGGTGCCTGACTGACTCAAGGGTGGTCACAGTGTCAGTGATCCTTCTACGATAAGGGGCACCAGCGTCGGTCAGGGTGTGAGGGTCAATTCTCTTTTAAGACTACGAAAGGAAGTCTAGGAAGGGAAGGAAGTGAGGGTCGTTGGGGTTGCTTGACGGGCACTTAGGGAATTCTTTTCTCCACCCGCACTTCACTTGCAGGGGTAACTATGCCCCTGCCTTGTTTATTCCCTGAGGTTTGACCCTTCCCTGGCCTCAGCTGATTGGTGCCCATGGGTTCCCCGTGTCCAGTCAGACTCGGACTGAGGGCCACCTGGGTGGTCACACAGGCTGGGGCTGGGTGTGCTGGTGAACAAGGCCACGTGCCAGAGGGAAGCTTGGTTCCTGGTGCTTCACCCACCCCAGTGCCTTGGGGATCCTGGCTGAACTGCCTACCTTTGGGTTCCCTAAGAACTCCTGCCTCATTACAATAATCCTCCTTGCGCTTGAGCTGGCTTTGTTATTGGTGTAGTGTTTTGCTGTTTTCAGCAGCCCCAAATCCTTTCCCCTTTCTGGGAACCACCGAGTCTTGTGGGAATGCCACAGTGCCCTGCCCCTTCCCTGTCCAAAGGCTGAGCCCTGTGCCAATCAGACTCCGTGAGTAGAAGGGCACACAGAAGTCATCCCAATGGCAGCACTGACCATACATGAGTTCCTTCTACAGAGATAGCCAAGAGCTGTTCTGGTTAACTGTCCTTCCTGAGGCCTGATTGTTTAGTTCTTCCTTTGATTCTCTGAGTACCCATTATCCTTCCAGGCTATTCCTTACTTGCTTTACTTGGCCATAGTTAGTTATTTATAACCCAAAAGTGTCCTAACTGATACAGAAATGGATACAGAGAATGGGTTGGAGATAATAAACCCTGAGGGAAATTGGGATACTTGGAAACATTCAGTATTGGTCCTTGGAATGGGAAACTCAAAGACCAAGGCATGTGGCAGTAAAATATTTAAGTACTGCTCATGGTCGATCATCTGGAGTCATCTGCTTTCTGGGGTGAAGGGCTTGATAGCAGCTGTCACAGACAAATCCAAAGACTATGAAGGATGTCGTCAGGGAGCTCAGCTCTGTGCTCTGTGGTGACCTAGAGAGGTGGGATTGGGGGGGTGAGGGTGGTGGGAGGCTCAAGACAGAGGGGATATATGTATACATATAGCTGATTCACTTTGTTCTACAGCAGAAACTAACAATATTGTAAAGCAATTTTACTCCAATTAAAAAAAAAGAAAAGACTATGAAGAGTGTCGAGATCAGAGGTACAGGTGGGTTTCTACAAACACCTTTAACCTGCAGGGCTCTGACTTTGGTCAGTTAAACCCATAGCCTTGCCCTATTCCCAATGTGAAAAGGTGGGGCAGCCCTAGGGAAACACGATCCTGGCAATGGGAATGGTGGGTCTAGGAGACTCGGAAACAGTGAGACCACCCTGAAGCTCCAAACCCTTGAAAACCTCATTCACCACTTCCATCCCACACAGAGGAAGTCGAGAGGGCTGCCCGAGGGAGGGGCAGCCGTTGAAATGCTCTCTGATGTTCTTGGCAATGGGAAGAACCTGAGTATTGAAAAGGGGGCCGCTTCTCAGAGGAAGCCTGGCTGGTGTAATCAGATCTTGGGGGGGATGGGAGTCCTGACACAGATTCATGGATGTGATGCCCCCGCAAAGGATTTATATAACAAAATAAGCCAAAGTCTAGGTCCAAAAGAGGCTGACTAGGGCCACCATACTGGAGTCACAACGTCCTTGAGTCTGTTTATAGACAATGTCACTAGAGTCCAGGGACCCTCGAGGAAGGACTCTGTTAAACATAACACCTGTGCCTTACGGAGATAATCCATTTGTTGATAAACAAACCTTCCAAGGACCAGTGGATGTTGCATCTAAACAAACACTCATCCTTGGGGTTGGGAGCATTGCAAGGTGAACAGCAATTAAGTTGTAACGTGCTGTCTGCAGGCAAGCCAGCTCCTGAGAACTGGGCTCTGCATCTCCTAGTTGTACCTTCCTAATTCTTCACTTGGTTTAACTCACTCCTCTCCTGGGAAGGCATGAGTGAGGATGAATCCAGGACTGGTACTATGTCCACCCTCCAAACAGCCAGACATCTGGGGGTAGGTTGACCACACCAAGCCCCTTTCATCGCAGAGAGGGCAATGTTTTATCCTCAATGGAACAGTGATGTGTTCTGGATTTAGATTTTCCTTTCCCTCCCCACCAGCCTCTTCTCAACATCTGTGGGCTTACTGTGTGTTTCATACACCACTTAGGTACCATATGTAGCAGTCATCCATCAGAATGATGCTCATAACAAGCAACCACAAAACCTCGATGACACACAATAAATGTTTATTTCTCACACATCTAGGATCAGCTCAGGATCGGTGAGATGGCTCTGCTTACCTTGGCTGGGCTTGTTCACGTGCCTGGGGATTGGCTGGCTGTCAACTGACGTCGGCTAGTTATAGCTGGGGTTGGGAGACTCAAACAACTCCCATCCTCCTGAGACTAGTGGACCACCTCCTTATGGTGGTGGCAAAATGCAAGAGAACAGGTGAAAATACCCAAGGCCTCTTGAAGCCTAGACTTGGAACTAGTATACTGTCACTTTCACCTCATTCTGTTGGCCAAAGCAAGTCACTTGGGGTGGGGAATATACTCCACCTTTAGGAAAGGAATTAAAGCCACATGACAGAGAGGAGTGAAGAATCAGAGATATTAATGGAACCTCAATACCTTGCTGTTAACCAAGGAATTCTCTTCCCATGATTTATATACCACACACCTGTATAATCCCTAAAAAAATCCTAGGTATATCCTAATGAAAAGTAAGCCATGGTCTTCGATGAGAGAAACCACCATCTGACTTTGGAAAGCTGTTTTGCCAAATGTGATATATGCCCCAAACCTACTGTCCGTAGTTGGAAGACAAAAGTCCAGGAACAAAGAATTGAAAGCAGAGGTGTACTTCCTTCCATTGAATCTCATTACGCACTCTCCAAATTCTTGTTTCAGGGAGTCTGTTGATTTAGAACTCTTACTACCCAAGGGAACTTGTACAGCTGGAGACACAATAGTTCCATATAACTGGAGCTAGACTGTCCCCTAGCCTTCTGGGGTTCCCTCTCTGACAACTAGACAAATAGGCAAAAAGAAGATTATGATGATAACTGAGGTTGGCCCTAATTAACAAGTAGAAATATGGTCAGTTACTGCTTATTTTGATTATCTCTTGTCATGTAACAATTCCAAAACTTAGTGACTTAAAATAACAACCAACAATCATACATTTGCTCACAGTTCTGCAGACTGGATTGGACCCAGCTAGGATCTTCTGCTGTTTTGTCTACAGTCACTCATGCATTATAGTCATATATCTGGAGACTCAACTAGGGCTCCCTGAAGGGTTGGCTTCTCTCTTGCCTCAAGTTGAGAATTGCTGGCTGGTGAAGATCTCTCTAAGTCAAATCCAGCCCATAAAGACTGGGAGAGGTAGCTGCTTGTTCAAATGTACAGAACAAAGCAAACCTACAAGGAACATGAATAATCAAGAAAACAGCACAATCAAAGTAAGAAAATAAATCTCCGGTAACCAACATGGTAGAAATGGAAATCTGTGAACTGTCTTACAAAGAATTAAAAATAATCATCTTTAAAAAGCTCAGTGAGTTACCAGAGAACGTGGGTAGACAACCAAATGAAACCAAGGAAATTATACGTGAACAAAATGAGAATATCAACAAAGAGAAACAAACAAGCAAAAGAACCAAGTAGAAACACTGGAACTGAAGAATACAATAACTGAACTGAAAAATTAATTAGTGGGGTTCAAAAGCAGACTTAATCAAGGAGAAGAAAGAATTAGCATACTTAGGGGAAAGTGATTCAAAATTTTCAGTAAACAAAGCTACAGTAATCAAAACAGCATGGTACTGGCACAGAAACAGACACAGAGATCAATGGAACAGAACAGAGAATCCAGAAATAAACCCACACACTATGGTCAATTAAACCATGACAAAGGAGGCAAGAATATACAATGGAGCATCAATAAATGCTGCTGGGAAAACGGGACAGCTACATGTAAAAGAATGAAATTAGAACATTCTCTAACACCATATACAAAAATCAACTCAAAGTGGATTAAAGACCTAAATGTAAAACTGGAAACCATAAAACTCCTAGAAGAAAACATAAGAAAAACACTCTTTGACATAAATCATGGCAATATTTTTTTGGATCTGTCTCCTAAGGCAAAGGAAACAAAGGCAAAAATAAACAAATGGGACCTAATTAAACTTCAAATACTTTGCACAGCAAAGAAAACCATTGACAAAATGAAAAGACAACCTACTGAATGGGAGAAAATATTTGCAAACAATATGACTGATAAGAGGTTAATATCCAATGTATATAAACAGCTCATACAACTCAACATCAAACAAAAACAAAAACAAAAAACAAAGAACCCAACTTTAAAATGGGCAAAATACCTGAATAGACATTTTTCCAAAGAAGACATACATACAGATGGCCAACAGGCACAAGAAAAAATCCTCAACATCACTAATCATCAAAGAAATGCAAATCAAAGCCACAATGAGATATCACCTCACAATTGTCAAAATGGCTATCATCACAAATGTTGGTGAGGATGTGAAGAAAAGGAAACCCTAGTAAACTGTTGGTGGGATTGTAAATTGGTGCAGCCACTATGGAAAACAGTATGGAGACTCCTCAAAAAATCAAAAATAGAACAACCATATGATCCAGCAATTCCACTCCTGGGTATACATCTGGAAAAACACGAAGACTCTAATTCAAAAAGATACATGCACCCCAATGTTCATAGCAGCATTATTTACAATAACGAAGATATGGAAGTGACCTGAGTACCCATCAATGGATGAATGGACAAAGAAGATGTGATATATGTATATATATATACAGTGGAATACCACTCAACCATAAAAAAAGAATGAAATTCTGCCATTTGCAACAACGTGGATGAACCTAGAGAGTATTATGTTTAGTGAAATAAGTCAGACAGAAAAAGACAGATACTCTATGTTATCACTTATGTGTGGAATTTTAAAAATAAAACAAATGAACGTATATAACAAAAAAGAAACAGATTCACAGATATAGAGAACAAACTAGTGGTTACCAGTGGGGAGGGGGAGGGGGGAGGGGGCGAGATGTGGGTATGGGATTAAGAGATAAAAACTACTATGTATAAAATAAGCAATAAGGATATATTGTACAGCATGGGGAAATATAGCCATTATTTTCTTTTTTTATATATAAATTTATTTATTTATTTATTTTTGGCTGTGTTGGGTCTTCGTTACTGAGCTTGGACTTTCTCTAATTGTGGCGAGCCAGGGCTACTCTTCATTGCAGTGCACGGACTTCTCATTGTGGTGGCTTCTCTAGTTGTGGAGCACGGGCCCTAGGCGTGTGGGCTTCAGGAGTTGTGGCACACGAGCTCATTAATTGTGGCTCATGGGTTTAGTTGCTCCACAGCATGTGGGATCTTCTGGGACCAGCTTTGGAACCAGTGTCCCCTGCATAGGCAGGCGGATTCTTAACCACTGCGCCACCAGGGAAGTCCCAGCCATTATTTTCTAATATCTTTAAGTGGAGTATAATCTATAAAAACATTGAATAACTATGTTGTATACCTGAAGCTAATATAATATTGTAAATCAACTATACTTCAGTTTTTAAAAATTATCCTGTCAGAGAAGCAGAAAGAATGAAAAAGAATGAAGAAATCCTAAAGGACTTATAGGACTTCATAAAGCAAAGAAATATACACATTATGGGAGTCTCAGAAGGAGAAGAGAGAGAGAGAGAGAGAGAGAGAGAAGAAAGCCTATTTAAAGAAATAATGGCTGAAATTTTCCCAGTTCTGGGGAAACAAATGAACATCCAGATTCATGGAGTCAAAGAATCCCAAATAGATTGATTTTTTAAAGTTCTACATTAAGACACAAAATAATCAAATTCTCAAAAGTCAAAGACAAAGAGAATTTTGAAAGCAGCAAGATTGACCACAAACAAGATAGCCCTGGTAAGACTGTCAGCAGCTTTCTTTGCAGAAACTTTGCAGGCCAGGAGATAATGGGATGATATATTCAAAAGTGCTGAAAGAGGAAAACTGCCAACCAAGAATACTATACCTGGCAAAGTTGTCCTTCAGAAATGAAGGAAGATAAAGGCTTTCCCAGACAAACAAGAGCTTAGAGTTCGTCACCACTAGACCTACCTTACAAAAAATGCCAAAAAGAGTTCTTCACGCTGAAATGAAAAGACACTAATTAGCAGCATGAAAGCATATGAAAATAAAACTCACTGGCAAAGGTGAGTATATAGTTAAATACAGAATACTCTAATACTGTTATGATGGTGCACAAATAACTTTCAATTCTTGTATAAAAGTTTAAAGACAAAAGCATTAAAAATAACTATAACTACAATAAATTATTAATGGATACACAATATAAAAAGATGTAAATGGTGATATCAATAACAAAGTGTGTGGGGGTGGTGGAGGAAGTGTAAGTATAAAGTTTTTGTGTTCAATTGAAGTTATCCGTTTAAAATAGATCGTCAAAGCTATAGGATTTCTATGTGAGCCTCAGGATAAACACAAATAAAAATAGTAGATACACAAGATATAAAGAAAAAGGAAATCAAAGCAGACCATTCCATAAAATCATCAAATCACAAAGGAAGACAGCAAGAGAAAAACAAAGAAACTACTGAAAAAGTCAAAGAACATTTACCAAAATGGCAATAATACATCCTAATTTATCAATAATTACTTTAAATGTAAATGGATTAAATTCCTCATTCAAAAGACATAGAGTGACTGAATGGGTAGAAAACAAAACAAAACATGATCCAAATACATATTGCCTACAAGAGACTCATTTTAGCTTTAAGGACACATATATGCTGAGAGTGAAGGATTGGAAAATGATATTTCATGTAAATGAAATGGTAACCAAAAGAGAACAGCGGTGGCTATTCCTATATCAAACAAAGTAGACTTTAAGTCAAAAGCTGTCACAAGAAAGTCATTATATAATGATAAAGGGGTCAAATCATACAGAGGATATAATAATTATATATGTACCCAACATCAGAGTCCCTAAATACACAAAGCAAATATTAACAGAGCTGAAGGGAGAAATGGGTAGCAATACGATAATAGTAGGGGACTTCAATACCCCATTTTCAATAATGGATAGATCATCCAGATAGAAAATAAACAGCAGATTGGAGCAACACTATCCAAATAGGCCTAGAGACATATAGAACATGCCATCCAGCAGTAGCAAAATACACCTTCTTCTCAAGCACACACAAAACATTCTCCAGGATAGATCATATGTTAGGCCACAAAACAGGCTTAACAAATTTAGGAAGATGGAAACCATATCAAGTATCTTTTCCAAACACAATACACAACAATAGAAAAGGTCAATGAAACTAAGAGCTTCTTTTTTTTTTTTAAGATTTTTAAAAGCTGACAAACCTTTAGCTAGACTAAGAATAAAGAGAAAACTCAAATAAATAAAATTATAAATAAAATAGGTGACATTACAACTGATACCACAGAAATGCAAAAAACATATGTATCATAAAACCCACCATGGAACAATTATATGCTAGCAAATTGGACAACCTAGAAAAAACAAATACGTTCAGGGGAACATACAACCTTCCAAGACTGAATTACGATGAAACAGAAAACCTGAAATGGCCAATAATGAATAAGGAGATCAAATCAATAATAAAAAACCTTCCAACAAAGGAAAGCCCAGAATCAGATGGCTTCACTGGTGAATTCTATGAAACATTTAGCAAGGAATTAACATCAATCTTCAAACTCTCCCAAAAATTATAACTGGAAAGAACACTTCCAAACTCATTTTATAAGGTCAGCATTAACCTAATACCAAAGTCAGACAAGGACACTATAAGAAAACTACAGGCCAATATCCCTGATGAATATAGATACAAAAATTCTCAACAAAACGCTAGCACACTGAATTCAATAGCACATTAAAAGGATCATACAGGGAATTCCCTGACCATCCAGTGGTTGAGACTTGGCATTTTCACTGCTGGGGCCCAGGTTCAGTCCCTGGTCTGGGAGCTGAAATCCTGCAAACCACGTGGCACAGCCAAAAAAAAAAGGATCATTCACCGTGATCAGGTGGGATTTATTCCTAGGTTGCAAGGATAGTTCAATCTCAACATAATAAAGGCCAAATATGACAAGTCAACAATTAACACCATACTCAACAGTGAAAAGCTGAAAGCTTTTGCTTTAAAATCAGGAACAAGACAAGGATTCCCACTTTCACCACTCTATTCAACATCCTACTGGAAGTCCTAGATAGAACAGTCAGGCAAGAAAAAGAAATAAAGGAATCCAAATTGGAAAGAAGTAAAAGTCCTTTTTGCCATGGAAGGTAACATATTCACAAATTCTGGGGATTAGGATATGGACCTCTTTGGGGAGCTATTATTCTACTTAACCACCCCCTTTCCTTAATTTGGAAAGAGGTAAGGGACAGGATGTTGCCTGCTTTGTTTTCTGGAGTGAGAAGGGGTGGAGCTCTCCTTCTGGATGGGTCTCCTAAGGGCAAATATCACCTAGACCAGGGGTGAAGGGCACCCACACTTGAGCCAAGCTGAGTCTGGGTTCATATCCCAGCTTCCTATTTTCTAGCTGTTCCTTACCAGCTCTGTACTTTCATTTCCAGCAAAACAGAAATAATAATAATATCTATCCTGGACCAGCTGCATAATTTGGGGGACCCACTACCAAATTAAAACATGGAATCTCATGTTCAGAAATTATGAAGAATTTCAGACATACACAGCAGAGCATTAAACCTACCTGGGGACACATCTCCAATCCCATCCCCCACACCCAGAAAGGGGGTTTTCTGGGCATGGTGGGGGTTAGGGCTGGTGACACAGTGAGCCCAGGTTTTCCTTTCTGCTCACCCTCTCAAACAACCAGGGTCAAGGAGTCCCAGTGGCCTGCAGCTACCATCCAATCGACCCCTGAGAGAGGAAACAGGAATCGCTCCCCACCCCTACTCTGGGCAGAGTCCTCCTGGGTGAGTGGCACAGACCTCTCTGGGTCTGAGTGACTCTAGCCTGGACCTGAAGGGTTGCCCACCTCCACTGAGCCTGCCAGATCTGGAGAAGTGGTGGAGGAGCCCTCTCAGACCGAACCCCCAAAAGACTTCCTAGGGTCAAATGTTTTCTGCCCTGGGTTCCAGCCACTGTCCTCCTTACTATTCTTAGACACATTATTCATGTCGTCATCTCATCTCTTTGCATTGGCTGTTCCCTCTGCCTGGAACACGTCTCCTCCAGATATCAATAAATCTTGTTTCTTGGGATCCTTCAGAGTTTTGCTCAAATGTCATCTTTGGGGGATACCTTCCTTGGCCACCCTGAAATTTCAGCACTTCTCAAACACACCCCCTGTTTGATTTTTCTAAATAGCACTATTTTCCACTATCTGATTCACCACTTACCTTACTTATTTTTCATTGTCTCTCTTTTCCATTAGGAAGGAAATGCCACAAGGTCAGAGATTTATGTCTATTTGATTTGCTGTTTCCTCAGCGCCTAGATTGGTGCCTAGCATAGTAGGTACTCAATAAATGTCAGTTAAATGAGCAGTCAGCTACTTAGGCTCTGGATCTAGATTTCCTGGGATCAGATCCCAGCTTTGCCCACTGGCCAAATGTTGCCTTGGGCACATATTTTATACATCCTGACCTCAGTTTTCTCATTTGTAAAATGAGTTGTTTTCATGATTCAAATAAGAAATGCATTACCCTGGTTACTCTTCCATAAATGACAGTTATTTTTGCTATTATTACCACAGCTACATCCCCAGATACCCACTGAATTAGTTTCTTTTGTTTGTTTGTTTTTATTTTTTCCAGCTTAATAGAGACAATTGACAAATAAACATTGTATATATTTAAGGTTTACAATATGATGTTTTGATAGCCATATACATTGTGAAATGATTATCACAATCAAGATAAATAATATATCCTTCACCACACATCGTTATCCCCCCTTTTTCTTGGTAAGAGATCTACTCTCTTAGCAAATTTCAAGTATATAATACAGTGTTATTAACTAAAGTCACCAAGCTGTACATTAGCACTCCAGAACTTACTCATCCTGCATAACTAAAACTTTATACCGTTTGGCCAACATCCCTTCATTTTCCACACCTCCCAGACACTGCAACCACTATTCTGTTCTCTGTTTCTAAGAGCTTGACTTTCTTAGATTCCACATATAAGTGAGATCATGCAGTATTTATCCCCATATTATTTTCCATAGTAGCTGTATCAATTTGCATTCCCACCAACAGAATAAGAGTTCCTTTTTGTCACATCCTCACCAACACTAGTTATCTTTTGTCTTTTTGACAATAGCCATCCTAACAGGTATGCAGTGCTGTCTCATTTTTGTTTTGATTTGCATTTACCTGATATTTAATGATGTTGAGCACTGTTTGATATATCTGTTGGCTATTTGTATGTCTTCTTTGGAGAATGTATATTCAGATCCTCTGCTCATTTTTTAATTCGGTTGTTTATTTTTTGCCATTGAGTTGTATGAGTCCCTTATACATTTTTGATATTAACCCCTTATCAGATGTATAGTTTGCAAATATTTTCTCCCATTCCACAGGTTCTCTTCACTCTCCTGATTGTTTCCTTTGCTATACAGCTTTTTAGTTTGATGCAATCTCATTTGTCTACTTTTGCTTTTGTTGCCTGTGCTTTTGCTGTCATATCCAATAAAACAATTGCCAAGACCAATGTCAAGGAGCTTTCCTGATATGTTTTCCTCTAGTAATTTCATGGTTTCAGGTCTTATGTTTAAGTGTTTAATCCATTTTGAATTGGTTTTTGTATATGGTGTGAGATAAAGGTTCAATTTCATTCTTTTGCATTTGGATATGCAATTATATCCAAAACTGAGTATTCCAGCACAATTAATTGAAGAGAGTATCTATGCCCCATTGTGTGTTCTTGGCACCTTGGTTGAAGACCAGTTGACTGAATATGCATGCATTTATTTCTGGCTCTCTATCCTGTTCCATTGCTCTATGTCCGTTTTTATTCCAGTACCATACTGGTTTTATTGCTGTAGATTTGTAATGTATTTTTTAAATCAAGAAATGTGATGCTTCTAGCATTGTTTTTCTTGCTCAGTATTGTACGGGCTAGTCAGGTCTTTTGTAGTTCCATCTGAATTTTAGGATTTTTTTTTTCTATTTCTGTTAAAATGCCATGGAATTTTGATAGGGATTGCATTGAATCTGAAGATTGCTTTGGGTAGAATAGAAATGTAAACAATATTAATTCTTCCAATCCATGAACATCGTATATCTTCCCATTTATTTGTGTCTTTGATTCCTTTCATCAATGTTTTATATTTTTCAGTGTACAGATTTTCGCCTCTTTGGTTAAATTTATTAGTATTTTATTCTTTTTGATGGTATTAGAAAAAGAATTGTTTCATAATTTGTTTTTCAGATTGCTGTTAGTATATGAAAATGCTATTGATTTTTGAGTGTTGATTTTGTATCCTGCAACTTTATTGAATTTGTGTATTAGTTCTGTTTTTTGGTGGAGTCTTTTGGTAGGGGTGGAGTCTTTAGGATTTTTGTTTGAATATCATCTACAAACAGAGACAATTTTACTTCTTCCTTTCTGATTTGAATGCCTTTTATTTCTTTTTCTAGTCTAATTGCTCTGGCTAGTGCTTCTAGTACTTTGTAGAATAGGATTGATGAGAGTGAGCATCCATGTCTTGTTCCTGATCTTAGAGGAAAAGCTTCCAACCTTTCACCATTGATATGATGTTAGCTGTGGGCTTATCATATATGGCCTGTATTAAGTTGAGGTACATTCCTTCTATAGCCAATTTGTTGGGAATTTTTATTTATCCATCATGAAAGGATGTCGAACTTTGTCCAATGGTTTTTCTGCATCTATTGAGATGATAATGTGGTTTTTATCTTGTCTATTAGTGTCGTATCATTTATTGATTTGCATATGTTAAACCATCCTTGAATCCCAGTACATATCCACCAAAGATAACGACTCTTTAAAAAAACTAGTCCCAATACCACTATTACACTTAAAATAATTTCTTAATATCTCCAAATATCCCGTGTTCAAATTTCTCCATCAGAAATGACAATCTATTTTAAAAGTACTATTTTAAATCTATTTTTTAATTACTCATATAAAATGAGCATAAACTTGTGATCTTGTTGAATGCAGTTTTTTTGTTTTTTGCTTTTCATTGGATGCACATAGCTCTTGGCTGCACAAGGCTGCCAAGGGGTGCTGGAAGTTTTGAGGCAGGGTCTCCAGGGACCTCTATGCTATTTAATACTTTGCCTCTTGGTAAGGGGATGAGGTGCAGAGCGTGAAGCCCCCCTCCCCCCCATGCTCCCTCCATCTGCAGGAACCCAGGGCTGGGGTGAAAGGAATGAGGCACGCCACCTCTTGCTCCCACCTCCGCCACTCTGGTGTCCCTGGACCGCCCCCTTCGGTCTCGGGACTACATTTCCCAGAGGTCCTCGAGAGCCACCCGGGCTCGAGCTCCTTAGTCGACACGGAGCGGCTCGCGCGGCGAGGCGCGGTGCTTTCTGGGACAGGTAGTTCGGTGGGCGGCTCTCGGAGCGCTTTGGTCCAGGTTTGAATTCCGCCCACCCGCATTCGGCTCGGAGGGAAGGCAGACAGTGCGCCGAGCGGTGAGTTTTCGGCAGGAGAGGATGGGAGGTGGCTTGGGAGAGGGACAGAGTGTGTGTGTGTGTGTGTGTGTGTGTGTGTGTGTGTGTGTGTGTGTGTTGGGGCGAGGGCTCTGTATCTGCCAGTGGAGGAAGCGGGGGTGGCTCGGCTGCGCGCTAACGGGGGTGACAGCGGGCGGGTCCTCGGCCACCCCTTCCTGACCTGTTGTGTCTCCGAGGGTGAAGGGTCTGGGCGTGGGTGTGAGTGAGTGACTGGCTCGCCAGCAGGTGACTGTGTCAGGGGGGGAGTGTGGCTCTGCGGGGGTCCGGGGAGTGTGTGGCCTTGTCTGTCCGTCCCAGGGCGGGAGATTTTAATGGGATTCCACACAGCACGAATTCTGACTTTGGGAGGCGTCTGTGTGAGGCTGCGTCTGACTCTGCGGGGTTGTGCCCAAGGGTGTGCATTTTTGTCCGACAGGTGGAGCTGATGGGTACTTAGGTGTGTGTGTGTCTCTGTGTGGGTGTGTGATTGCAGCAGAGCCTGATTGTGTGTCTGAATTTGGGGAGCTCATGTCTTCACTATGTGAGGGGCATGCTAATCTGATGGCGGTGGCAGGCGGTTATTCAGGGGCCTCCAGGACCCTGGAGGGGTCAGTTGGGAGTTAAGGGAGCCAGTTACGAACTTGGCCGGCTGGGGGCATGGATGAATGATTTGGAGGGAAAACCTGAAGCAGTTTGGGGGGCGTTGGAGCTGCGGAAAGAGGGTTCTCGGAGGACGCGTATGAAGTTTTGGGAATGAGAAGGGCTTTTGGAAAACGGCTTTTGAGCCAACAGTGGTTATGCGCATAAGTGCCCGGCTGTCGGGGGGCGCTGGGAGCATGACTGGTCCGCACATGTGAAAGGGGGCAGCTTCTGGGCAACGGGACCTGGGTCTGTCCTGGGTGTCAGCCAGAGGGAATCATGTGTCTGGAGGGTGATTTTGAGTTTTGAGATGTGGCCGCAGGTGTGTTTGTGTCTTTATGCCCCAGTGTCCAACGTGTTTATCTGAAAACTGTGTGTGTGTCTGTGTGGGTGTGTCTGCGTGGGTTACCTGTGGTTTGAAGTTGTGTGGATCTGAATCTGCACATTTGTAAGTGGGGAGCAAGTGGGTTTTATTGTTTTTAAAAGGCTTGCAAGGCTGAGGGGGTGACTCCGATTTTCCAGGTGTGTGTGTGTCTGTGTCTGTGTGTCTGCATGCCTGTATTTCTGTGGATGGATTTCTGCATATTTGTCTGTCTGATCTGCTAGGAGGTCTCAATGTTTTCAAGCTTACAAGGCTGAAGGAGTGATTCTGAGGTTTAATGTGAGCCATTCTGAGTAGGAGCTGGGGGGCGTCCAAAGCGGAGTAATAGGGGGCATCTGAGAGGGGGAGGCCTCTGGGGGGATGGGTCCCCAGGTGAGACTGAGGGTGGACCCTGGGGTGTCAGGCAGAGGTGGTATGAGTGTCCCATAGGGTGCCCTTTCAGTTTTAAGTGTGCCGACGTGGGTGTCCTGCGTGTGTGTGTGCCTGGTGTGCCCAGTATTTGAAGCTGTGTGTATCTGCACATTTGTGTGTGTGTGTGTGTGTGCACATGCCTGAGTGTTACTGAACCTCAGGATGTGTTACTGCCCATTTGTGTGTATTTGAGGATCTACAAGTGGGTCTTAGATTGCACAAGTAGGACACTGAGGCCAAAGTGGTGTCTCTGAGATTCTGAAAGTATCCCACTGTAAGTAGGAGTGTGAGTCCTGGGCAGGAGGTCACCTCGTGGGAGGGATTCATTGTGTACCTGATGATCCTGCAGGACCCACCCCGTCCCCCAACCACCCCCAAGGGGTCCCCAGGCCCCAGTGCCTCTGAAGCATGAGCCTCTGTGCCTTTCCTAGGAAGGCCTGGCCTGGGCAGTGGGGGAGGAGCGCTGGGGGAGGGGACGGATGCTGAGGCCCAGGAGGAACCCCTCAGTAACAAGGATAGTGATGCTGGCAGGCTGGGGGGCCTTCGTGGAGGGAGAGGCCCCCTGACCCTCCCCCGTAAAAATACAATTGCAGCCAACACTCTGACGCCTGTGCTGGTGTCAGAGACTGTTTTAACCACCTGACTTGTGTTCGGGGGCGGGGGTGGGGGTTTTGTGCGTGTCGCTGAGCAACTCATTCCCATTCATTCGCGCAAGTTTGTCCACCGCCTCCTCGGGCATCTCTGGAGCCAGCCCTGCTCGGGCGCCAAGGACAAGCACTGAGCAAGCACGCCCGCTCCTGCCCAGCGGCCCAGGCAGAACCTAGGTCGGGAGGTCAGTCCCAAGGCCACAGCTCTGAAGGGTCCCTGTCATCAGGGCGGGGACAATTTGGGGCCAGGGCGGCGCGGGATCGCGCTGCAGAGTCTCCTCGGGGATGTGCGGGTGCGTTCGCGGCAATGGGGCGCAGGAGCTGCTGCCTAGGAGCCCCTGAGACCCGATGGTGCGCGCGGTGAGGCCCCTTGAGGAACCCGCGTCTCCCCTGAGGGCGGTCGGGACGCTCAGGTCCTCGTGAGCCGCGGGGCGGCTCCAGGTCCGAGGATTTCTCTGGCCACTGGGAGGAGGGAAGAGTGGAGGGGACAGAGGAGGCTGGGGTGTCAGTAGTAGGGGTGGCGGGGACTCCGTCCAGGACAGGTGGAGGAGGAGCCTGGGTCCTGGTTCTGAGGTGTTAGGGGGCAGGAGGGGCGGACGGGGGACTTTGTAGTTGGATGGAGGAGGCCGGGGTCTGGGAGGAGGGGATACTTTGGGAGAGGTGTTTTCGGGATCGGGGGGCCAGGTACGGAATTGGCCTAAAAGAACATCCAGAGGGCCATTTGGGGGGCGCCTGAGGAAGCTTATGAAGATTTACTTAAGAGAAGGACACTTGGCAAAGGGCTGTGCAGCCTCCAGGGGTTCTGCGCCTGCACTTGCTTGGCTGCGGGTTAGGGCTGGGAGCTTGCCAGGGGCGGGCATCTTAGAGGGGCAGCCTCTGGGGGGTGGGCCATGGGTGAGACTGGGGATCGGCCCTTGGTGCCGGCCAGAGGGGAACTGTGTTGGAGAGGGTGACTTGTATTTTCAGGTTGTGCATCTGCCGTTGTGTGTGTCCCAAGTGTGTGTGTGTGTGTGTGTGTGTGTGTGTGTGTGTGTGTGTGTGTATCTACTGGTGGGTCTCAATTTTTAAAAATACATCTGTGGGCTCAAAGGGTGTCTCAGAGGTTTTCAAAGAACATCATGGGGTGTTGGAGTGTGCGTGTGAGTCCCTGATGGGGGATCACCAAGTTCCTGGGGGGTCATCGTGTGTCTGATGGTCCTGCCGGGCCAGCCCTAACTCCCCAGCCACACTTGAACTGGCAGCCAAGCCCTTGTGCCTCAGCTGCTCTGAAGCATGAAGCTCTGTGACCTGGGGATCTTCTTCCATAAGGTTCTGTCTTCCCTGGAAGACCTGGCCCAGAACCAGGGCCTGGATGGGTGGGGGAGGGGCGCTGCGGGAGATCAGAGGTCAGAGGCCAGGTTGGAAGGTCCTGGCAGCAGGGACAGTGAGGCAGGGAAGGTGGGGGTGGCAGAGGAGGCAGAGGAAGAGGCCTCCTAACCGCCCTCCCCCCCACCAATAACAATAGAGTTGGATCCAACACATAAACTGCCTGACTCTGTGTCAGGCTGTGTTCTCAATACCTGACATGTGTTTAATCATATTCAACCCTCATGTTTAATCATTCATTGTCCTTGTTTTTACGGAGGGGAAACCTGACAGCACAAGAGGTTAAATACCCGCTGAATCGGGGCTTGTTAGGTAAAATACAGGATGCATACTTAAATTTGAATTTCAGACAAAGAATTACCTTTCAGAGTAACTATGTCCCAGATATTTCTTGCCTATACTTAAACATAACTTGGCAAAATAAATAAAGGGTGATTTTTTATGTAGACACGTCCCATGCAGTGTTTGGGAGCTACTTATACTAAAAAATGATTTGTGTATCTGAAATTCAAATCTCAGTTTGCTGTGTATTTCTTGTAATCTTGTTGTTGTTAAATCTGGCGAGCTTGATCCTTGAGATCTCTCGGCTAGTGACGGGCAGGCTGGAACCCCTCAGTGCACCCTCCAGACACACTGGCCCAAGTCCTGCCCAGGGTAAAGCTGCGGTGGAGGCGGGGCCCCAGGACCCCACACCTGAGCCTGCTGCTAGGCACCCTTGCTGCAGTGCTGGCCCCTCCCCAGGGGCTGTGGTGAGGGGTCTGTGGACCGGCCCCCTCGTCTTCACAGCAGTCCTGAGAGGCAGTCACTTGAGTATCCTGTACCAGAAGAAGCCCCCCGAGGACAGGGAAGAGAGGTCCTGGTCTGAACCATTTGGTCAAGCTGCAACGTAGCCTTAGGACACAGCTGAAATACAGCACTGGGAATGCTGGCCATGAGTGCACATATTGAGTGCCTGCTGTATGTCAGACACCACAGGCCCTTTTGATATAAAGTTAACTGAGCTGCACCTTCAGGCCCCAGCACTTTGTGTCATAATATTTCTATTCTTTTCTTAAAGGGACATGAGACCCAGGCATCATTAGCCATGGTCTAGTCCTTGGCAGGTGCCATGCCAAATGCTCTCCCCAAATTACGCAATGGGCCTTGGAAGCCACTCTAGGAGGGAGGCATTGCCAACACTTCCCCTTGGATGTTGGGGACCTGGAGACTTGGGGAGGGGATGGAGCTGTCTGAGTCCACCTGACATCTGAGAGCGGTGCTGGGGTTCACACCCGGGCCATCTGGGTCCCCAGCCCAGACACTGACTGCTCTGGTCCCCTGTCCATAGGGAGCACCTGTGGTGTCACGATGCTACCTCTCAGCACCATCGAGGGCCAGGAAACGGAGGAGGTGCAGACCAAGCCGCCGGAGAAAGGAGGTGAGACACACACGGAGTGGAAAACTGTGTGCAGGTGGCAGTGGGGAGGGTCTCCAGGGCATGGCTGATGGGGAAGTGTTGACCCTGAAGACTGATCCCAACCCCAAATATCTCCCACTGGCTCCTGCTGGGGAGGGAGGGCCCTGAGGGGCACCCAGGATGGAACCTCCCTGACATCCCCTCATGTCAGTGCGTCCTGTCTCTCCCCTGTTCAGAGCCTACAGCGGTGTCTCCTGGGAGCTGAATGAATTGGAGCTTCTTTTTGTGGCCTGGACACCCCTGTTGTCTAACCCCAGCCCCTTCACTCACTGACATTCCCTGTCTGTTCCCTGTGAGACTTCAGGATGCAATTTAATGCATGTCTGCAGGCACTGCTGTGCAACCTCCCTAACCTTTCTGTGCCTCAGTTTCCTCATCTGTAAAATGAGATGATAATAGTAGTCATTTCAGGGAGTTATAATGAACAACCAAACAAGCTAATACTTGTAAAATGCGTAAAATCGTGCCTGGCACATAGCAAGTACTCCGCACATATTAGCGCTTGTCAAGGGTTCATGATGAAGATTTTATTATTATTGTTTCTCAAGCCTCAGAGGGCAAGATGGCCTCATGCCTCTTTCCTCCTCCCTCAGCCCTGCCTTCTGAGGATCCTGATGATCTGCTGAACAATCCCTCCAAAAAGGAGGGAAGGATGTCAGCCAAACTCCTGCCGATCTGTCCCTTGGTAAGTCTGCTTGTTTCCTCGCTTCACCAGAGTCCCCTGGGTTCTGAGAGGAAAGGCACATCCACCACCCCCTCTGCCCAGCAGAGACCCTTGGGTGGCTCGGTGCCCCTTGTACCCTTGAGAGTGTAGCCCCAGCTCTGGAGGATGGTTTTCTTGGAGATGCTGCCCTCTTTCCTGCCTTCTTTTCTTTCCTAATTCCTGCCTCTGCTCCAATGTCACCTCCTCCATGAAGCCTCCCTTGCTCACTTTTGCCTCATTTCTCTCTAACCCCTTGCTTTGCTCAATTTCTTCAGCGTTATTATTGCTACCTGAGAGCGTACCTGTATCTGTGTGTTCATCATCTGTGTTCCCTACTAGAGCGGTTCTTGGGGGCAGGAACCTCCTCTGTTGTTCAATGGCATATCCCCCTGCCTAGAACAGATGTAACCAGCCTTAGGCACTGTATACACATGGGCTGATTAAGTGAGGGAATGAATTACGTAAGGGTCCCTCCTGTGTAGGCAGCTGTGGCTTTGTCCATCTGGATACCATTCCTCCTTCTCCTACTAACACCCTTGGTTTTTCTTGGGGGACCACCTGTCTCCATGCCCTTCGGATGGATCTGATCCCATCCTCAGACCAGCTCCAGGTATGCCCCTGACCAATCAGAGCCGGCAATGCCAAGGTTCCCCGTGATGGGTTCCGGGCTGGGCACGTGACTCAACCTTGGCCAATGAGGCGTCTGCTCTGTCTCTGGGATTCTTAACAGGTGGGAGGGGAGTTTTTGGAGCAGCCCTGATGGGGAACCAGGGGTGCCGCAGGGAGAGGTCAGGGGAGGCACAGGGTCAGGATGCTCGCAAGGACACGTTTCCTATTAGTGCCTGCAGCAGTCCCAGGGAGGACTCTCTAGAAATGTTATTAGAAAAGAATGTAAGAGTCACAGATTTTGCAAAGTAGTACAAAGATCATCCAAATTCACCAATTGTTAATATTTTTTATTTTCATGTTCTCTCTAATATATATATTTATATATACATTCCACAGTCTATCACCTTAGATATAGAATATACTGTTACATAAGTGTGGGACTGTTGTAACATTCAGGCTTTTACCCTTATGCACACTTTCATGGAATCTATGTCCATATTCCTGTTTTGTGAATTAGCTGCATACTACCTTTTTTTTTTTTTCGTTCTTTTCCCCACAGCACAAGGTCCATTTTGGTCCAGGTATTGTGCTTAGTAATGTATCTTTAGTCCTCTTTAATCTGGAAAATCTCCTCAACCTTTCTTTGCCTATGACAACTTTGAAGACCAGAGTCACCCCACCCCATATTGTTTTATTTATTTGTTTGTTTGTTTATTTATTTATTTTTTAACCATTTCCCCGTGAATGAGATTCAGGGTAGCTATGATCTCTGGAATACCACCTAAGTGATGCCCTGTCCTTTTCTAGACATCACATCTAGATGCACACGAGGTCTGTCTGCCATCATTGCTGATGTACTCGGAAGAAATGCTTGTCCGATTTCTCTACTGACTACTTTCTGATTTTGTTTTCTCCATGCAGCTAGCTAATAAGAGATCAGTTGGGACACATTTTTCATGAAGCAAAAATCTTAGAAGTGGAGAGTATTCTGTTTGGCCCATTTTGGGTACTTTGCCCACCACTGAACCAATCATCAGCTGAGGGGATGCAGGACCCTAATTGCCCCAGCCTGGGTCACATGACCATGGGAGTGTATGGGGTAGAAGGTCCTTACCTTTCCCCAAACTCAGAGAACAGAAGTATGGATGAGGAAGTGATTCTCAACCAGAGGCAATTTGTCCCCCTGCAGACACCTTCAATGTCTGGAAACATCTTTAGTTGTCACAACTGAAGGGGTGATGCTGCTGGTGTACAGCAGGCAGAGGCCAGGGATGCCTCTCAACATCCTGCAATGCACAGCATGCACAGCATCCACTGCAAAGGAAGATCCCGCCCCAGAATGTCCTCAGTGTGGATGTTGAGAAACCCACACTAAGGACATTTTGGGGAAGAACTGTTTTGCAAAGATGAGGGCACTGAGTAGAAGAAAAACCCTCTCACTAAGCAGCAAACATTGCTAAAGATCCTTTTCTTGGATTATCCTGTTCAATCCTCACACCCCCCCCTTTGAGAAAGCACTTAATTATACTTCATTATACAGAAGTGTAAACTGAGGCCAGGGAAGGTCAGGTCGCTTGCCCCAGGATCCCCAGCTGTTTGTAGCCAAGTTGGAATTCAGCCCTCACACTTGGGAGAGTGGATGCTACCCAGGGCACTAACGTTCTCCTCTTTCTTCTGTGTTCTCGTTCCTTTAAGCCAACTGTTTGCTTCGCCTATTACTTGGAAACGGATGACTCTGACTCTGATTCCCAGTTTCCTCCTGAACCTTCGAAACCTGGCTCGAATTGCACCTCCCCTTCCAAGCCTGGTGCAGAGTACGAGGAGATCCAGGCATGGGAATGTCCCCTGTGCTGCCTCAGCATCCTCTGCCTTTCCTAATACCCGAGGACCCTCTGCTTCCCGCTCTAGACCCCGCGCTCCCAAAACATGCATGCTGGGCTACTGTGATGTAAAATTCCAAAATATAGCTGCTTAAATATGCCGAAATTGATTTGTCCTCCATGTTGGTGGTCTGTGTGCTAACCTCTCGGGGCGAAGGTGTAAACACTCTTTGGATTTGGGCAGCCAGGGTCCTTTGACCTTGGTGCTCTGTGCCACGTGGCTGGAGAGTGCTCACCCCCACATCCCATCCACATTCTGGCCCAGGGGAAGGGGAGGAGGATGAGGGAAGGGGAAGACACACTTTAGTCCTTCAAAGGGCAACTCCTACAAGATGCCCAGATCACTTTTCCTCAAACCTCATTGGCCAGAGCATAGTCACATGACCACATCTAGCTGCAAGAGATGCTGGGAAGTGTAGCCCTTAGCTGGGCAGTCCTGTGCTCACCTAATTGCTTCTATTATTATAGCAAAGGAGAATGGCTATTGTGTCCCTACTGACTGGGTCTGTTAAGTTAGTTTATCCTCAGCACGAGGCTGTAATGAATACATGAGTGAGTAAGTGTATTCTTCAGTTCTGTATCTCTCTCCCATTGACTAGGATCTCCTCCATTTTTACACAAATATTTAGAATAAGGAATATTTCGGGACTTCCCTGATTAAAACTCCAAGCTCCCAATATAGGTGCAACGGGTTTGACCCCTGGTCAGGGAACTAAGATCCCCCATGCCGCATGGCATGGCCAAAAAAAAAAAAAAGGAATGTTTCTTGAGCACTGACCATGTGGCAAGCGCTGAGCTAATTTCTTTACACTTTTTGATTCCCTTAATCCTCACAACCACGTGACAGGTTCTGTTATCTCTCTTTCCAAGACAAGAGAACAGAGGCACAGAGAGTTCATGTCACTTGCTTCAGGTCACACAGATCATAAGTAGCCAAGCCAGGATTCAAACCCAGGCAGGCTGGCTCCAGAGTTTATGCCCTTAACCGTCATGGTAATAACCTCACACATGTGGACAGTGGGACTTTCCCAGATAGTCACACAACTGTGAGTGGAAGAGCATCTTCCAACATTCATACCTTCCAAGATTCATAGCATCCATTCACTTACCTCTTCAGATATTGCATAAATACTTGGAATATGCATGTAACACTTATCTTTAGACGCAATAATGCCACTTAACTACAACAACAACAAAATCCACAGAAATTGTAGACTGAAGTGAAAATGTACAATGTGAGGGCTGTGAGTTTCCATTTTGTTTGGGGACTTACTGAAGACTATAGTCCAGGAGACAGCCTCTCAGAGAGCTCTGAGGAACTGATCCAAAAGGTAGGTAGGAAGTCAGGTTCTATGTGATTTTGGAGAACGTGTATGTGCAATGAAGCACACAGCTTGGTAGAAGGGTACTGTTAGTCACAAGGAACACATACGTCACTTATGATTTTAGCGCTTGTCTAAGTATGAGAAGATACAAGAATAGTGGTTTTTAAAATTTTCTCCTGAAAATATCTAACTATCTGGAAACCTTTCTGCCGGTTTTCCCAGAGCATAGAGTACCTCAGCCTGATCTTCACTCTTAACTACTTTCCAGATGTATTGTTAGTATCAAGTGCAGTGGCTAATGACTTCATTTTTGTAGAAGTGGGTGGTGGGGAACCTTCTTTTGTTGGCAGTGCCCTCCTCTTGGTCATAAATTCAACCAAGGTTTGGGAGGCATTTTATAGCCAATTTCTCCCTCGGTGCTAGTAAGGTTTGTTGCTAGCTCAGGCGAGTATTTAACTGATAGGCCATTCAATGTGTTATTGCTGGACTATGCCCTGTTAATGGTAGCCTTACATGTCTCTGGACCACCTATCTTACTAATCCCTTATGGTCCAGGAAATGGTTCCCTCTTGTTGCTTCTTCCCATATCTAGAATTACACTATTACGATCATTGATCTCACGTAGAACTATATATTTGATCAGTTGTTTCAAGTCGCCTAGGCATCATTATATTTATTGGAGGCTCAGTCACACAGTTCTTTTTTATTTTTTTAAATATTTATTTATTTATTTTGGCTGCGTCAGGTCTTAGCCGTGGCACATGGGATCTTTGTTGCAGCATGCAGGCTTCTTAGTTGCGGCATGCATGCGGGATCTAGTTCCCCGACGAGGGATCAAACCCGGGCCCCCTGCATTGGGAGCGTGGAGTCTTACCCACTGGACCACCAGGGAAGTCCCAGTCACACAATTCTTAATGCAAGAAATAACAATATTGTAAATAGGCAGAATACAAGCAATATAGCTAGTAGCGTCATAAGTAAATGTTTAAGAGAAGAAATTTCATTAGGTGCAGCCCAGTATATCCCAGGTCGTTTGTCCCTGTCTATTACATACCAATCACTAACTTTAAGAGAAATGATATATTAGCATTGTTCACAAAGCACCCAGCCCAATTCCCTGTAGTCATTAGGCTGATTATCCTTAGTATGGTTTAATTTTCCTCCACATAAGGGAAACCCTTAAATTTCAATGACCATAACCTGATATTTGCAATATAAATTCATCCTGTAACTGAGGGACAGTCCCTCCTAAAAACCAGAAAGTTATATTCTTTGACTGAAATTTCCCTCATTGCTCTGATTGAGCTTGAGTAACTTTTAAAGATGATTCATTTAAAAACTTTATTAAAGTATAGTTGATTTACAAAGTTGTGTTAATTTCTGCTGTACAGCAAAGTGATTCAGTTACACATATATATACATACTTTTTCATATTCTTTTCCATTATGGTTTATCAGAGGATATTTTTATTTATTTATTCATTTATTTATTATTTATTTATTTATTTATTTATTTTTGGCTGCGTTGGGTCCTCGTTGCTGCATGCGGGCTTTCTTTACTTGTGGCAAGAGGGCGCTACTCTTCACTGCGGTGCACGACCTTCTCATTGCAGTGGCTTCTCTTGTTGCGGAGCACGGGCTCTAGGCGTGCGGGCTTCAGTAGTTGAGGCATGTGGGCTTAGTTGCTCCGTGGCATGTGGGATCTTCCCCGACCAGGGCTCGAACCTGTGTCCCCTGCACTGGCAGGAGGATTCTTAACCACTGCACCACCAGGGAAGCCCTATCAGAGGATACTGAATATAGTTCCCTGTGCTATACAGTAGGACCTTGTTGTTTATTCGTCCTATATATAATAACTTGCATCTGCTAATCCAAAACTCCCAATCCATCCCTCCCCCAACCCCCCACCTTTGGCAACCACAAGTCTGCTATGTCTGTGAGTCTGTTTCATAGATAAGTTCATTTGTGTCATATTTTAGACTCCACATATAAGTGATATCATATGGTATTTGTCTTTCGCTTTCTGACTTACTTCACTTACTTTGATAATCTCTAGGTCCATCCATGTTGCTGCAAATGGCATTATGTCGTTCGTTTTCATGGCTGAGTAGTATTCCATTGCATATAAGTACCACATCTTCTTTATCCATTCATCTGTCGATGGACATTTAGATTGTTTTCATGTCTTGGCTATTGTGAATAGTGCTGCTATGAACATTGGGGTGCATGTATCTTTTTGAATTATAGTTTTGTCCAGCTATATGCCCAGGAGTGGGATTGCAGGATCATATGGCAACTCTATTTTTAGTTTTTTGAGGAACCTGCATACTGTTCTCCATAGTGGCTGCACCAATTTACATTCCCACCAACAGTGTAGGAGGGTTCCCTTTTCTCCACACCCTCTCCAGCATTTGTTATTTGTAGACTTTTTAATGATGGTCATTCTGACCAGTGAGAGGTGGTACCTCATTGTAGTTTTTATTTGCATTTCTTTACTAATTAGCGATGTTTAGCATCTTTTCGTGTGCCTGTTGGCCATCTGTATGAAATATGATTCATTTTTATGGCTATGGTCAGAGCAAGTAGTTTGATTGGCTAAGTGAGGGGGTCCCATCTTGTAATATGAGTAGTGGCCCAAATAAAGCAAAGACACTACAAAAAAGAAAATTACAGACCAATGAATAAAGGTGTAAAAATCCTCAACAAAATATTAGCAAATTGAATATGATAATATATAAAAAGTATCATACACCAGGATCAAGTGGGTTTTATTCCAGGGATTCAAGGATAGTTCAATATCTGCAAATCAATCAGTGTGATACACCACATTAACAAAAGGAAGTCTAAAAGTCACATGATCATCTAATAGACACCGAAAAAGCATTTGGCAAAGTTCAACCTCCGTTCATGATGAAAACTCTGATGAAAGTGGGTATAGAGGGAACATACCTCAACTGATAAAAGGACATTTATGACAAACCCACAGGGAACATCATACTAGACGGTGAAAGCTGAAAGCATTTCCTGTAAAATCAGGAAGAAGACAAGGATGCCCACCCTCATGACTGCTATTTTACATAGTATTGGAAGTCCTAACCACAGCAGTCAGACAAGAGAAGGAAATAAAAGGCATCCAAATTAGAAGGGAAGAAGTAAAGCTGTCACCGTTTGCAGATGATGTGATACTATATACAGAAAACACTAAAGTCTCCACCAAAGCTATAAGAATTACAACAAGGTCCTACTGTATAGCACAGGGAACTATATTCAATATCCTGGGGTAAACCATAATGGAAAAGAATTTTAAAAAGAACATATATATATATATATATATATATATATATATATATATATATATATATGTGTGTGTGTGTGTGTATAACTGAGTCACTTTACTGTACAGCAAAAATTAACACAACATTGTAAATCAACTATACTTCAGTAAAAAATTAAATTAAAAAAGCTATTAGAACCAATAAATGAATTCAGTGAAGTTGAAGGTTACAAGATTAATATACAAAAATCTATTGATTTTTATACAATAGTAATGAACTATCACAAAGAGAAACAAGAAAGCAATCAATCCTGTTTAAAATGGCATTAAAAAGAATAAAATACCTTGGAATAAAATTAACCAAGGAGGTTAAAAACCTATACTCTGAAAACTATAAAACATCAATAAAGGAATTGAAGATGATAAAAAGAAATGGAAAGATACCCCATGTTCATCATTGGAAGTATTAATATTGTTAAATGTCCATACTAAACAAAGCAAACTAGAGATTTAATGCAATCCCTATCAAAATACCAAGGGCGTTTTTTCACAGAACTAAAACAAATACTAAAATTCATATGGAACCACAAAAGATCTGAATTGCCAAAGCAAGCTTAAGGGAAAAGAATAGAGCTGGAGTAATAATGCTCACTGACATTAGACTATACTACAAAGCTACAGTAATCAAAACAGCATAATACTGGCACAAAAACATACACATAGATCAATGGAACAGAATAAAGAGCCCACAAATAAACCCGCACATGTATGGTCAATTAATCTATGACCATAAAAGGGCAAGAATATGCAATGGGGAACAGAAAGTCTCTTCAATAAGTGGTGGTGGGAAATTTACACACTACATGTGAAAGAGTAAAATTAGAACATTTTCTCACACCATATACAAAAATAAACTCAAAATGGATTAAGAACCCAAGTGTAAGACCCAAAACCATAAACTTCTGAAAGAGGACAAGGCAGAACACTCTTTGACGTAAATCAGAGCAATAATTTTTTTGGATCAGTCTCCCAAAGCAGAAGAAATAAAAGCAAAAATAAACAAATGGGACCATATTAAACTTAAAAGCTTTTGCACAGCAAAGGAAACCATCAACAAAATAAGGACACAACCTCCTGAATGGGAGAAAATATTTGCAAATGATGTGATGGACAAGGGCTTAATTTCTAAAATATACAAAGAGCTCATACAACTCAATATCAAAAACAAACAAACAACCCAATCAAAAAAAGGGCAAAAGACCTAAATAGACATTTCCCTAAAGAAGACATACAGATGGCCAACAGGCACATGAAAAGATGCTCAGTATCGCTAATTATTAGAGAAATGTAAATCAAAACTACAATGAGGTATCACCTCACACCAGGCAGAATGACCATCATCAAAAACTCTATAAATAATAAATGCTTATTATTATAAATAATAATAAGTGTGGAGAAAAGGGAACCCTCCTGTGCTCTTAGTGGGAATGTAAACTGGTGCAGCCACTGTGGAAAACAGTATGGAGGTTCCTTAAAGAACTAAAAATAGAGCTACCATATGATCCTGCAATCCCACTCATGGGTATATATATATATATACATATATATATATATATATATACAAAAAAAAAGAAAACACTAATTTGAAAAGATACATGTACCCCAGTGTTCATTGCAGCATTATTTACAATTGCCAAGATATGGAAGTGACCTAAGTGTCCAACCCCACATGAATGGATAAAGATGTTAGACACATATAACATCTTACACACACACACACACACACACACACACACACAATGGAATACTACTCAGTCATAAAAAAGAATGAAATTCTGCCATTTGCAACAACGTGGATAGACCTGGAAGATATTAGCCTTAGTGAAATTAGTCAGACAGAGAAAGACAAATACTCCATACTATTACTTATATGTGCATCTAAACAATAAAACAAACAAATGAACATAACAAAACAGGAACAGACTCACAGATGTAGAAAATAAACTAGTGTTTACCACTGGGGAGGGGAGGAGGGGCAAGATAAGGGTAGGGGGTTAAGAGATACAAATTACTATGTATAAAATAAATAAGCAACAAGGATGTATTGTACAGCACAGGGAAATATAGCCATTATTTTGTAATAACATTAAATGGAGAATAATCTATACAAATATCGAATCACTATGTTATTCACCCAAAACTAATATATTATATATCAACTATACTTCAATAAGAAAAATAATAATGGCACCAACAGAAGTATAACTTCTTTCTTCTAGAATAAATTTCTTAAGGGCTATCCAATTAGAGTCTTGCAGAGGAGAAATCCACCAAGATAACCCAGTAGTACTGGACGTAGGTAACTGACCATAAACCCAACAACTGGAATAATCTTTAAACTCTGCATAGGATTGTGCTAATGGTAGCAAAACATTTCATTCACATGCAAAAGTCCTCACAATCAAAAAACAGTATAAATAATCATACGGGTCAGGTCTGGCATCTTGGGATAGCTGTCTCCTTCTGATGCCATCTTCTTTTTGTCCTGGTCTGAATATAATTTCTCCTGTGTTTGAGCATCGTTGTGAGATGAGGTTGAGGTCAGCAGTCCTTTCCATAGACGAGTCCTATTCCACCTGCGGTATCTACAGATTTGGGTGGTTTCCTCTCTTCTCAAGGTCTCCAACGTGTCTTGAGATTCCTCCACCTACCAGGAGGTATCCTTCCTTATTTACCTGGTAGTGTTGCTGGGAACTCTGAAGCAAGGTGCCAGGTTATTTTTCCAAGGGGCTTTATGGCTCCATAAAGTTCACCTTGGTTCTTTAAAGCTGTCTAGTCATATCTGATTCTGTGCATATTCTTAAATATGACACGCCAGTCAAAGCAATGGTAATAAAACAAGTGTTTCCATTTATGTCCTGTTATAAGGAGAATAGATTCTTATTTAACTTATGCAAATAACTATGTTGTCATAAAAATAAGAATACTAAGAGTTTCCAAATTCTGGAAGGATCAGGTAGAGAGAAAATATAAATATTTCAATTCTGCTTACAAACGTGTACTTTACCAAATTGCTGTCATAATTAGTTGAAAGTGAAATGCTTCCTTATGTCTAGAAAACAAAGATTAAAAGCCAGTGATATTTCAGACAAAAAGCCATAAAAATTAAAAACATATTCATCCCATCACTGAGTCCTGTGGAACTAATCCTTGTTGATCTTAATCTTGTGTTAACAATTGATGAAGTCATCAGGTTTTCCATTTGAATTCTTTAATTCTTACCCAGTTCAGTGGTATGATTCGAAAGTTATCAGAAATCTGTATCTGTCAAAAAGACATTTCAATGTAAACAAATTAAACATAAAGTTCAAAACAGTTTCTCAGCCCCGCCAGGCACATGTCAGTGGCCAAATGTGGCCAGAGGCTACCGTACTGGACACTGCAGATACAGAATATTTCCATGGTCACAGAAGGGTCTGTCTCAGGACTGCTTTAGATCTCTTACATTATCAGAATTATTACACACCGTAGCCCCCAGAGAGTGAGGATGTGGGCTTGGTGCTGTGAGACACTGAAGAAGCATAGCCAGATGGAACATCTTATCAATGGCTCTTGGAGACTCTTGGCTCCATGCACGGTCCTCTGGGCAGTTTGAGTCTCAGGGTGGCCAGTGCCCTGCCCGCAGGACAACCCCTCTGCCTGGGGCAGATTAACCAGTTGGTTACTGATAATGTTGGATAAATGCTAACATTTCCTGGGCACTTTCCACCTGTCAGGTGTGGTGCTGAGCACTTGACATAGATGATCTCATTTACCCTTCACCAGAGTCCTATGAAATAGGAGCTAATATGATCCCCAATTTGTAGGAGATAAGAACAAGGCTCATGAGAGCTTTTTAAAAAAGATTATTATTTCAGTTTTTGAACATAAACCAAGACTCTATGGCTATTTTTTATATTATACTTTTTCAATTTCATGGAATTCAAATTTTCACAAACTATATCTTTAGAAAATAAAGTATAGCTGTTTTCATTCCTGCCCAAACTGCCCCTTTTCCAGGAGCAGCTTGGCTTTATCTACTACAGGAGCTGGCACAGAAAATTTTCTTGGTCAAGGGTGGGCAGACTCTGGCCATCCAGCCCACAGTCTGTTGTATAAAGAAGGGCTCGCTGGCACAGCCATGTCCATTCCTTATTTACAGTCTGGGCTGCTTTCATGCAAAGTCTTTTAGCTGCGACAGAGACTTATTGGTTCAGAAAGGCGAAAATATTTGCTATGAGACCTTTGACAGAAAAAGGTAACTGACTGCTGCTTCTGAATAGCTTCAGGATACATAAATAAGATTGAACCAAAGGGTGTGCTAGGGATTGGATGTGGAGACCAAGGAGTGGTGGGCGTCCTTTTATTTTCCTTTTGGCCACACTATGCAGCAGCAGGGTCGAAGCCATGCCCCCTGCATTGGGAGCGCAGAGGCTTAACCACTGGACCACCAGGGAAGTCCCTGTGGGGGCGTCTTGAATGACTTCATGAATTCTGGCTTGAGCCACTGGAGGTGCTGGGTTCCAAGTTGAGGATGACTTGGGAGGGACAGAAGTAGGATGATAAGGGTTCATTTAATTTTGGACGTGTTAAGTTGAATTATAGCCAAATAAGCCTTAGCAAGTGCAGGGAGTGTGCATTAAATCTACAAATATTTAATTGACCTTCGTGTCTGTCTGGTTTTTCAAATTACCTTAATATTCACCCATTCCCTCTTGTCCAGGAATCTGGCACTGCCCAGTGCGTTCTGATCTGCAGGTCAAGCTTGAAACTTGATAGTCAATTAAGTTATTCATTCATTTATTCCAAAATCTTTTACTGACACCATAAATAAAGTCAAAATTTGAATAAGAAACGGATCAAAAGTACATTCAGTACACATTACAGAGGAAAGATCAATATCCTTAATATGTAAAGAACACTTAAAAATAGATAAGAAAAAGACCAATGACCCAATCAAAAATTGGTGAGATATATGAAAAGATAATTCATAGTAAAGAAATGAAACTGCTTCTAACCATGTTTTCACCCAGCAGTTGGTAAAGATTAAAAAATGTGTTCAAAAAAATAATAATAAAAAATGTGTTTGTATACTGACTTGGCCTCTCCAAATGCATTGTTAGTTGGGTTCTCATCTGGCACTCTTTGCGTAGAGCACTTTGGCAATAGCTGTCCCCAAATTTGAAATGCACATATGCTCTGATGCAATTCTTTCAGTTCTAAAACCTGTCCTGAGAAGCTTCCAATTGTGTGCAATGACACATTTTCAAGGAAGGTCATTCCAGTAGTGTTAGTAGTAAGAGAAAACCAGAAGCCACCCAACTATCCAGTCTTAGGAGACTTGGTTAAACAAATCATGGTAAAGTCATTCAGGGGAATAGTCTACCACCATCAAAAAGAATGAGGCAGTTCTGTATGGACTGATATGGCAAGATTTCCAAAATATATTCGTTAGCTAAAAAAAGAAAACAAAAGCAAGAGTGTGTATAGTAGGATATCATTTATGTAAAAAAAGAAACAGGTGGCTAGTGGCAGATGAAATATATTTGTTTATATACACACATGCATATACATGTATAATTAAACCTATAAATCAACATATAATTAAGCATACAAATAAATGAATAAATATTTATCTCTGAAAGCATAGATAAGAAGTCCGTTAATGCCAGTGGGGATTAGTCTAAGGAGGGAACACGGTGGGGAGAGCTGGAGGGGAAGGAGACATACTCTTTTCCATATATTTTATCCTGTTGGAAGTTTTCACCACCCTTGCAGAAACCAAAGTTCCCCTACATCCATTTCCCCTTTCTTCCAGGACATTAGAACCCTGAATCTCAGCTGGGATATTGCTACCTGAACGAAGGACAGCATTTCTCACCTATTGCGCTGGTATTCCGTTTGATTAAGGCCTGGCCGGTGAGGCATAAGGGTAAGGACCATCCTTACCAGACAGCCCCGGTGGGGTGTTTCTGCACCTGTGTGCCCATCCGCAAGTGGGTCTCAATTGTTACCAGCAGGCCTGGGAGGCTGAGGCGATATCTCGCGGGTTTGAAGGTACGCCATTGTGAGTAGCAGTGAGTGTGTGGGCGTCTGGGAGAGGGGTCACCGCTTGCCTGGGGGTCACTGTGCTTCTGATGGTTCTGCAGGACCAGCCCCCAGTCCCCAGTAACCGCTTCCCCCGACCCCAGCATCCAGGCCCTTGTGTCTCTGCTGTTCAGAAGCATACCTTGCGGCTCTTCCCTGTCAAGCCGCACCTCCCTTCTCCTGGAAGACCTGGTCCAGGACAGAGGGCTAGACTCGTGGGGGAGGGGCGCTGGGGGGAGGACGGCTATCTGAGGCCCAATTGGAAAGCCCAGCAACAGAGACAGTGATGGAGGGAAGCTGGGGTCAGAGAGGAGGTGCAGGACCGGGATTTCCAGTCCTCAAACCCTAACAACATTATACTTTTTGTTTCAGGCACTGTTTCAGTCACTGGACCCGAGTATCTATGTGGACAGGAGAGGGGCGGTGGTCGTGAGCGGCTCCTTTCGCGCTTTTGTCTTGCGCGTCCCCGGGCACATTTTCTGGACCCCCTGCAGGATGCCAGGGACCAGCACTGAGCTAGCCCGCCCCGCCCCTGCCCCCCGGGAAGCCCGCGCCAAGTCACAACCCGGGAGGGGAGGGCAGTCCCGCCGCTGCAGCTCTGAAGGGTCTGCGCCATCAGTGCGAGTGCGCAGTAGGGGGCGGGGGGCGGGGGGCGGCGGGATGGCGCTGTGGGGTCTCCGCGGGGAGGGCGGGGGCGCCCAGCCAGGATGCGCGGGTGCGTCCTGGGCAATGGGGCGCAGGAGCTGCTGCCTAGGAGCCCCTGAGACCGGTTGGTGTGCGCGCTGTGGAGCCCCTTGAGGAACCCGCGTCTCCCCTGAGGGCGGCCAGAGTCCTCAGACCCTTCTGAGCCTCGGGGCGACTCCTGGTCCGAGGATTTCTCGGGCCACTGAGAGGAGAGAAGACTGGAGGGGACCGAGGAAGACTGGGCTGTCCGGGTTAGGGGATGGCTGGGTCTCCTTCCAGGTCAGGTGGAGGAGGAACGGGGTCCCGGTCCCGAGATTTTAGGAGGTAGGAGGGTCAGATCTGGGGACTTCGTAGTTTGATGGAGGCGGCGGGAGGTATGGGGGTGGGACACTGGAGAGATCAGTTGGGGGTCGGGGGCTAGTTACCGAATTGACCGAATAGAACGTAGGAAAATGACTTGGGTGGGGGGAGTCCAGAGGGCATTTGGGGAGTGGGGAGGGTCGTGAAGCCCCTCCGGAGGCTTTTGGGGGAGCCAGAGGAAGCTTGTGAGAAGGGCGCTTGGAAAAGGGTTTTCGAGCCTCCAGCGATTTTGTGCGCCCGTGCCTGCCTGAGGGTGGTGGCTGGGAGCTTGCCGGGGGCGTGCATCTTGGAGGGGCAGCCTCTGGAGTATGGGCCCTGGGTGAGACCTAGGGTCGGTCCTGGGTGTCAGCCAGAGGGGATCATGTATCTGGAGGGTGATTTTGAGTTTTGAGATGTGTCTGCAGATGTGTTTGTGTCTTTATGCCCTGCTTTCCAAAGTATTTGTTTGAAAATATGTGTTTCTACAAGTTAGTGTGTGTTTGTGTGTGTGTGTGTCTGTGTGTCTGTGTGTCTGTATGTCTATGTCTGCCTGGGGTGTCTGCTGTTTCGAGCTCTGTGAATCTGAATCCGCACGTTTGTGTGTGTGGATCTGTGAGTGGGTCGTATTGTTTCTAAAAGGCCTGCAAGCTGAGGGGGTGTCTCTGATTTTCTAGGAATGTCTGTGACTGCAGTGTGGGTGTGTGTCTGCAGTGTGTGTGTGTCTGTGTGTGTGCACGACTGGGTGTTGCTGAGCTTTTGGATGGATTTCCGCATATTTGTCTGTCTGATCTGCTAGTAGGTCTCAATGTTTTCAAGCTTACAAGGCTGAAGGAGTGATTCTGAGGTTTAATGTGAGCCATTATGAGTAGGAGCTGGGGGGCGTCCAAAGCAGAGTGATAGGGGGCATCTGAGAGGGGGAGACCTCTGGGGGGATGGGTCCCCAGGTGAGAGCAGAGTGATAGGGGGCATCTGAGAGGGGGAGGCCTCTGGGGGGATGGGTCCCCAGGTGAGACTGAGGGTGGACCCTGGGGTGTCAGGCAGAGGTGGTATGAGTGTCCCATAGGGTGCCCTTTGAGTTTTAAGTGTGCCGACGTGGGTGTCCTGCGTGTGTGTGTGCCTGGTGTGCCCAGTATTTGAAGCTGTGTGTATCTGCACATTTGTGTGTGTGTGTGTGTGTGCACATGCCTGAGTGTTACTGAACCTCAGGATGTGTTACTGCCCATTTGTGTGTATTTGAGGATCTACAAGTGGGTCTTAGATTGCACAAGTAGGACACTGAGGCCAAAGTGGTGTCTCTGAGATTCTGAAAGTATCCCACTGTGAGCAGGAGTGTGAGTCCTGGGCAGGAGGTCACCTCGTGGGAGGGATTCATTGTGTACCTGATGATCCTGCAGGACCCACCCCGTCCCCCAACCACCCCCAAGGGGTCCCCAGGCCCCAGTGCCTCTGAAGCATGAGCCTCTGTGCCTTTCCTAGGAAGGCCTGGCCTGGGCAGTGGGGGAGGAGCGCTGGGGGAGGGGACGGATGCTGAGGCCCAGGAGGAACCCCTCAGTAACAAGGATAGTGATGCTGGCAGGCTGGGGGGCCTTCGTGGAGGGAGAGGCCCCCTGACCCTCCCCCGTAAAAATACAATTGCAGCCAACACTCTGACGCCTGTGCTGGTGTCGGAGACTGTTTTAACCACCTGACTTGTGCTTGGGGGCGGGGGCTGGGGGTTTGTGTGTGTTGCTGAGCAACTCGGCCCCGTTCATTCACGTGAGTTTGTCCACAGATTCCCCGGGCATCTCCGGAGCCAGCCCTGCTCGGGCGCCAAGGACAAGCACTGAGCAAGCCCGCCCGCTCCTGCCAAGGGGCGCAGATAGACCCGGGTCCGGAGGTCAGTCCCACGGCCACAGCTCTGAAGGGTCGGCGCCATCAGGGAGGGGGCGCAGCGAGGGGCGGGGTGCAGGCGGGGGGTGGCGGCCGGATGGCGCTGCGGGGTCTCCGCGGGGAGGGCGGGGCACCAGGCCAGGATGCGTTCAGGGCAATGGGGCGCAGGCGCTGCTTTCTAGGAGCCCCTGAGGCCCGATGGTGCCCACGGTGGGGCCCCTTCAGGAACCCGCGTCTCCCCTGAGGGCAACCCGAGTCCTCACCCGCTTTGAGCCTCGGGGGAAGTCAGGGTCCTATGATTTCTCTGGCCACTAGCTGGAGAGGAGACTGGAGGGGACAGAGGAGGCTGGGGTGTCAGTAGTAGGGGTGGCGGGGACTCTGTCCAGGACAGGTGGAGGAGGAGCCCGGGTCCTGGTCCTGAGGTTTTAGGAGGCAGGAGGGGCAGACGGGAGACTTTGCAGTTGGATGGAGGAGGCGGGGGGTATGGGGGTGCTGTAAGGACACTGGAAAGGTCGGGGGGGTCAGGGGGCCAGGTACAGAATTGGCCGAAGAGAACATAGGAAAATTATCTGGGGGGAATCCAGAGGGGAGTTTTGGGGACAACTTGGGGCAGGGAGCATTTTGGAGGCGTTTAGGAGTCCGCTGAGGACACATATGATGATTCGCTGATGAATAAGGTGATTGCAAAAGGGTTTTTGAGCCTCCAGTGATTCTGGGGGCTCATGTCTGGCTGCAGGTGGGGGCTGGGAGCGTCCTGGTGGCTTAGAGGGGCATCTGCGTGAGAGTAGCGTGGGCCCAGGGTGTCAGCCAGAGGGGAATTGTGTTGGAGAGGGTGACTTGTATTTTCAGTTTGTGCATCTGCCGTTGTGTGTGTCCCAAGTGTGTGTGTGTTTGTGTGTGTGTGTATCTACTGGTGGGTCTCAATTTTTAAAAATAGGTCTGTGGGCTCAAAGGGTGTCTCAGAGGTTTTCAAAGAACATCATGGGGTGTTGGAGTGTGCGTGTGAGTCCCTGATGGGGGATCACCAAGTTCCTGGGGGGTCATCGTGTGTCTGATGGTCCTGCCGGGCCAGCCCTAACTCCCCAGCCACACTTGAACTGGCAGCCAGGCCCTTGTGCCTCAGCTGCTCTGAGGCATGAAGCTCTGTGACCTGGGGATCTTCTTCCATAAGGTTCTGTCTTCCCTGGAAGACCTGGCCCAGAACCAGGGCCTGGACGGGTGGGGGAGGGGCGCTGCGGGAGATCAGAGGTCAGAGGCCAGGTTGGAAGGTCCTGGCAGCAGGGACAGTGAGGCAGGGAAGGTGGGGGTGGCAGAGGAGGCAGAGGAAGAGGCCTCCTAACCGCCCTCCCCCCCACCAATAACAAGAGAGTTGGATCCAACACATAAACTGCCTGACTCTGTGTCAAGCTGTGTTCTCAATACCTGACATGTGTTTAATCATATTCAACCCTCATGTTTAATCATTCATTGTCCTTGTTTTTACGGAGGGGAAACCTGACAGCACAAGAGGTTAAATACCCACTGAATCGGGGCTTGTTAGGTAAAATACAGGATGCATACTTAAATTTGAATTTCAGACAAAGAATTACCTTTCAGTGTAACTATGTCCCAGATATTTCTTGCCTATACTTAAACATAACTTGGCAAAATAAATAAAGGGTGATTTTTTATGTAGACACGTCCCATGCAGTGTTTGGGAGCTACTTATACTAAAAAATGATTTGTGTATCTGAAATATCAAATCTCAGTTTGCTGTGTATTTCTTGTAATCTTGTTGTTGTTAAATCTGGCGAGCTTGATCCTTGAGATCTCTCGGCTAGTGATGGGTAGGCTGGAACCCCTCAGTGCACCCTCTAGACACACTGGCCCAAGTCCTGCCCAGGGTAAAGCTGGGGTGGAGGCGGGGCCCCAGGACCCCACACCTGAGCCTGCTGCTAGGCACCCTCGCTGCAGTGCTGGCCCCTCCCCAGGGGCTGTGGTGAGGTGTCTGTGGACCGGCCCCCTCGTCTTCACAGCAGTCCTGAGAGGCAATCACTTGAGCATCCTGTACCAGAAGAAGCCCCCCGAGGACAGGGAAGAGAGGTCCTGGTATGTACTACTTAGTCAAGCTATCTTGTAGCCTTAGGACAGGGCTGAAATATGGCACTGAGAATGCTGACCATGAATGCACTTATTTAGTGCCTACTGTATGCCAGACTCCAGAGGCCTTTTGATACTCAGCTAACTGACATTCACCTCCAGGGTCCCAGCGCTTTGTGTCATAATTTTTCTATTCTTAAAGGGGCATAAACCCCACACCCATGATCCCTGCCCTTGCCCTTGCCAGGTGCCATGGCAATCACTCTCCTCACATCACACACTGGGCCTTGGAAGCCACTCTAGGAGGGAGGCATTGCCAACACTTCCCCTTGGATGTTGGGGGCCTGGAGACTTGGGGAGGGGATGGAGCTGTCTGAGTCCACCTGACATCTGAGAGCGGTGCTGGGGTTCACACCCGGGCCATCTGGGTCCCCAGCCCAGGCACTGACTGCTCTGGTCTCCTGTCCATAGGGAGCACCTGTGGTGTCACGATGCTACCTCTCAGCACCATCGAGGGCCAGGAAACGGAGGAGGTGCAGACCAAGCCGCCGGAGAAAGGAGGTGAGACACACATGGGGTGGAAACCTGTGCGCAGGTGGCAGTGGGGAGGGTCTCCAGGGCACGGCTGATGAGGAAGTGTTGACCCTGAAGACTGATCTCAACCCCAAATATCTCCCACTGGCTCCTGCTGGGGAGGGAGGGCCCTGAACTGCCCCCAGTAGTTCTATCTTACATGATGATAGTACAACATCAAAACTAGCCCATGGATATTGGCACAATCCATGTGTATTTTTCCATGTATTTTATCACCTGTGTAGTGGCCTGTAACAATCATACAGGAGACAGAAAATACCTGACTATTTTCTGGAGAGGCATCCCCACAGGCAGCTGCATATCAGCTGTCCCTTCCTCCTGGACACGGGCTCCCCAGGGCCACTATCTCCAGAGCCCCCTGTTGTCTTACTCCAGCCCCTTCACTTGCTGACATGCCCTCTCTGTTCCCTGTGGGCCTTCAGGATGCAATTTAATGCATGTCTGCAGGCACTGCTGTGCAACCTCCAGCAAGTGTCCTAACCTCTCTGTGCCTTCGTTTCCTCTCTAATGTTGGATTAATATAGTACCCATCTCAGAGATTTATTATGAAGAACCAAGTAAGATAATCCGTGTAAAATACTTAAAAGCATGCTTCACACATAGCGAGTACGCCACACATATTAGCTCTTGTCAATGGTTTCATGATGAAGATCTTATTATTACTGAGTTTCTCAAGCCACAGAGGGCAAGATGGCCTCATGAGTGGTTCCTCCTCCCTCAGCCCTGCCTTCTGAGAACCCTGGTGAGGTGCCAAGGAAGCCCCCCAGAAAGAATGCAAGAGTGTCAGCCAGACGGGTGCCGATCTGTCCCATGGTAAGCCTGCTTGTTTCCTCCCTTTGACCAGAGGCCCTTGGGTCTGAGCTCAGGCACATCTGCCACCCTCTCTGCCCAGCAGAGACCCTTGGATGGCTGGGTGCCCCTTGTACCCTTGAGAGTGTAGCCCCAGCTCTGGGGGATGGTTTTCTTGGAGATGCTGCCCTCTTTCCTGCCTTCTTTTCTTTCCTAATTCCTGCCTCTGCGCCAATGTCACCTCCTCCATGAAGCCTCCCTTGCTCACTTTTGCCTCATTTCTCTCTAACCCCTTGCTTTGCTCAATGTCTTCAGCGTTATTATTGCTACCTGAGAGCGTACCTGTATCTGTGTGTTCATCATCTGTGTTCCCTACTAGAGCGGTTCTTGGGGGCAGGAACCTCCTCTGTTTTCAATGGCATATCCCCCTGCCTAGAACAGATGTAACCAGCCTTAGGCACTGTATACACATGGGCTGATTAAGTGAGGGAATGAATTACATAAGGGTCCCTCCTGTGTAGGCAGCTGTGGCTTTGTCCATCTGGATACCATTCCTCCTTCTCCTACTAACACCCTTGGTTTTTCTTGGGGGACCACCTGTCTCCATGCCCTTCGGATGGATCTGATCCCATCCTCAGACCAGCTCCAGGTATGCCCCTGACCAATCGGAGCCGGCAATGCCAAGGTTCCCCGTGATGGGTTCCGGGCTGGGCACGTGACTCAACCTTGGCCAATGAGGCGTCTGCTCTGTCTCTGGGATTCTTAACAGGCAGGAGCGGAGCTTGGAGCGGCCCTGATGGGGAATCAGGGGGGCCCCGGGGAGAGGTCAGGGGAGGCACAGGGTCAGGATGCTCGCATGAACACCTTTCCTATTAGTGCCTGCAGCAGTCCCAGGGAGGACTCTCTAGAAATGTTATTAGAAAAGAATGTAAGAGTCACAGATTTTGCAAAGTAGTACAAAGATCATCCAAATTCACCAATTGTTAACACTTTTTCTATTTTCGCGCATTCAACCCTGATACACACTTTCATCTTATCCCTGTGCATATTCCAGTTTTGATAATTTGCTACATGCTGTCTGCTTGGTGTTCTTTTTCCTCCTACACAAGGTCTGGTCTAGGGCCAGGTATTATGCTTAGTAATGTATCTTTACTTCTCTTTAAGCTAGAAAATCTCCTCAGCCTTTCTTTGCCTCTTATGACACTGAAGATTTTGAAGTCCAGAGTCACACCCCGCTCCATATTCATGGTTTATTGGGTTTATTTTTTACCATTTCCCCATGAATGAGATTCAGGGTAGCTATGATCTCTGGAATACCACCTAAGTGATGCCGCATCATTCTCATGACATCACATCTAGATGCACCCTAGGTCTGTCTGCCATCACTGGTGATATGAATTTTGATCCATTCAGCCAAGATGCTTGTCCCATTTCTCCACTGAATAATTTCTGATTTTCTTATTTCTCCATGTAACTAACTAATAAGAAATCATTGGAGAGACACTTGTAGATGAACCAAATAACCTAGAAGCAGAGACCATTCTGATTGGTCCTTTCGGGTCCTGTGCTCACCACTGAACCAAGCATCAGCTGAGGAGATGCAGGACCCCAATTGCCCCAGCCTGGGTCACATGCCCATGGGAGTGTGAGGGGTAGAAGGTCCCTACCTTTCGCCAACCCCGAGAACAGAAGTATGGGATGCAGCAGTGATTCTCAACCAGAGGCAATGTGCTCCCCAGGGGACACCTTCAGTGTCTGGAAACATTTTTGTTTGTCACAATTGAAGGGGTGATGCTGATGGCATCTAGTGGGTAGAGACCAGGGATACTGCTCAATATCCTGCAATGTCCAGGACGTCCCGCCCCCCCCCCCGACCCCTGCAAGAAGGATCTGGACCCACAGCGTCACCAGTATGGAGGGTAGGTAACCTGGAAATAGGGGGAAGGACGATTCTGCACAGGTGAGGACACTGAGTGGAGGGAAAGCCTTCCTGTGCACCCGAAGCCTCCCAGCTGGGAATGCCAGCCTGGTGAAGCTGAGAGCCCAGACTCCAGAGTCTCAGTGCTGGGTTCAAATCCGGCCTCAGCCACTACCAGCTCTGGGACCCGGGACCAGTTCCTGAACTTCTCTGAGCCTCGGTTTCCTCATCTGTGAAATAGGGCAGTAGGAACACCCCCCTCACAGGGTTACTACGAGGATTAAGTGAGTTCACATTTGTGCTGTGCGTACAACAGTGCCTGGGATATAAGTATCTGTCACATAAATGATGGGAGATTTCTGTCCCCTGAGGAGGTTATATACTCACTTCTAATCCTGACTGCCTCATATCCCCCACCTCTATGTCTGATCATAAAGAGTGAGAAAACTTACTGGTCCCTCCCCACCTCCGTTACCTCATCTGTAGGATGGAGAAATAAGAACAGAGGCCACCTCATGAGGATTAAATGGGACCTGACATGTCATTCATGCAGCAGAGTAAATACTCAATAACCACTGGGTAGAAATAATAGTCCTCTCAGAAATTACTGCAGCTACATACTGCCAGCACCGTGGGAGATGCTTTATATTGAAAGGAAGTGTTTAATTTTTTTAGGAAAGCAGATGGTTTTAAGAAAGCAGCAAAGCAAACGTTGTCACAGCTAACGGGTTTCCAGCTCTCAGTAAGTGGCAAACATTGTTAAATTTAAAGATCCTTTTCTAGGATTACCTTGTTCAGTCCTCACACTCCCCTATGAGAGAGCAGTTATTTATATTCCATTATACAGAAATGTAAACTGAGGCCAGGGAAGGTCAGGATGCTTGCCCCAGGATCCCCAGCTGTACGTGGCCAAGTAGGAATTCAACCCCAGGTGGGCTGCCCCTGAGTGCACGTGCTTAGCCCCCAAACTAAAGGTGACTGGACACTACCTAGGCACTAACATTCTCTTCCTTCGTCTCTGTTCTCTGTCCTTCCAGCCAAGTGTTTGCTTCACCTTTTACATGGACTCGAATGACTCTGACTTTGAATCCCAATCTTCTCCTGAAACTTCGAAACCTGGCTCAAAGTGCACCTCCCCTTCGAAGCCTCGTGCAAAGTATCAGGAGATCCAGGCGTGGGAATGTCCCCTGTGCTGCCTCAGCATTCTCTACCTTTCCTAATACCTGAGGTCCCTCTGCTTCCCGCCCTAGACCCCGTGCTCCCAAAACACACTTCCTGGGCTACTCTGGTGTAAAACTCCAAAATACAGCTGCTTAAATACGCCAAAGTTGATTTCTCTCTGTTGGTGATCGTGTGTAAACTTCCAGGGGGGAAGTGTTACAAACTGGTGGATTTGGGCAGCCAGGGTCCTTAGACTTTGGTGCTCTGTGCAACCTGGCTGGAGAAGGCTCACCCCCCACACCCAGTCCACATTCTGGCTCAGGGGAAGGGGGAGGGGAGGAGGGAAGGGGAAGACACACTTTAGTCCTTCAAAGGGCAACTCCTACAAGATGCCCAGATCACTCTTCCTCAAACCTCATTGGCCAGAGCGTAGTCACATGACCACATCTAGCTGCAAGAGATGCTGGGAAGTGCAGTCCTTAGCTGGGCAATCCTGTGCTCACCTAATAGCTTCTGTTATTATAGCAAGGGGGAATGGCTATTGTGTCCCCACTGACCAGGTCTGTTATGTTAATTCAGCCCCAGAATCAGGCTGTAATGAATACATGAGTGAATAAATGTATTCTTCAATTCTGTATCTCTCTCCCATTGACTAGGATCTCCTCCATTTTTACACAAATATTTAGAATGATGAACATTTCTTGAGCACTGACCATGTGGTAAGCACTGAGCTAATGTCGTTACACATTTTGATCCACTTAATTCTCACAACCATATGGCTGGTTCTGTTATTTTCCATCTTTCCAAGATAAGAGAACAGAGGCACAGAGAGTTCATGTCACTTGCTTCAGGTCACACAGATCATAAGTAGCCAAGCCAAGATTCAAACCCAGGCAGGCTGGCTCCAGAGTCTATGCCCTTAACCATCATGGTAATAACCTCACACATGTGGGCACTGGGACTTTCCCAGATGGTCACACAACTGTGAGTGGAAGAGCATCTTCCAACATTCATACCTTCCAAGATTCATAGCATCCATTCACTTACCTCTTCAGATATTGTGTAAATACTTGGAACATGCATGTAACACTTATCTTTAGACACAATAATGCCACTTAACTACAACAACAACAAAATCCACAGAAATTGTCGACTGAAGTAAAAATGCACAATGTGAGAGCTGTGAGTTTCAGTATTTGGGGACTTACTAAGGACTATAGCCCAGGAGAGAGCCTCTCAGAGAGCTCTGAGGAACTGCTCCAAACGGTAGGCAGGAGGTCAGTTTCTGTGTGATTTTGGAGAAGGGGTCCATGCAGTCAAGTACACACCTCATTACACGGCTACTGTTGGTCATGAAGAACAGATGTCTCAGTCAATGATTTCAGTGCTTTTCTAAGTATGGGAAGATGCAAGAATCTTGGTTCATAGTATTTTTTTTTCTGAAAATATCTAATTATCTGAGGGCCATTTCTGCCACTTTCCCCAGAGCATAGAGTGCCTCACCCGGGTCTTAACCCTGAATTCCTTTCAGGGTGAACTGTAGGTGGTACGGAATGGTAGGCAGCATCCTTTACTTGGCAAACTTCAAGAGCAACAGCCACAAGGGGTCGTGGAGGTGGCTCTGCTGAGGTTTCTGGGCTCCTCCAGATGCCTGGTGGACACTGGTCCTCAGCTCACCTAGGCTGGCTTCTTTTGGGGCACTGGGGAGACCTGGCCCTACTCCAAGTATCTTTCATCCTCCAGCAGGCTTGCCTGGTCATGTTCATCCTCATGGCAGGGGTAAAGACGCATGGCAGGGGTAAGGAGAGAAACAAATGCCAGTTTCATAAGCACTTTTCAAGCTTTTGCTTAAATCACATTTTACCAGCATCCCTTTGGCCAAAGCAAGTTCCGTGGCCAAGTACAGATTCAGAAGAAGAGGGCACTGCACACTTAGGACTAAGGGTATGGACATGGGGGAGGGTGGAAAACTGGGGCCATGTTTGCAACCTAACACAAGGCAGGATTGTGATCATATCCCCGACATGCATCAACTCCCACCTGTTAGAACACAAGAGGATTCACCAGCCAGGCACCTGGGAGGGAAGCCAGGAATGTGGGAGAGCCTCCACCTGCCAGGTGGCCCTTCTCAAGAGTCAGAAAAGTCTCTGGGAGGATATGTTATCAGTGTGAGGGATGAGGAAAGACTTCCTGTGTAAGTCAAGTGTTCAGAGTCATCAGAGCATGCTTCCCAGATAGAAACCCTACAGGTGTCCTGAGTGTGGGAAAGCTTTCACCGAAGACCCGACTCTTAATAATCACGGGAAATTCCACACTGCAGGGAAGCCGTGTGCATGCACCAAAGGTGGGGTCCTTCGGGCAGGTCTCCTCCCTGACGCACCACCAGAAAATTCATGTTGGAAAAGACTGTAAACTCTCCCAGTGTGAAAGGGCCTTTAGCTGGAATGCACGCACAACCCCCAGTGCAGGTAAAATGAGGGAACCTATGTGGGTGGAGATTTCCTTCACTTCTCCTCAGAAGTTTTCTGGTAGACCAGACATTCTCATTTGGGGTGATACTCCACCGCCCCTCCTGGAACTTCTCCACAAAGTAGGGATATTATGGTTGGTCCAACTTGGTGGTGCTACTAGGCTCTAATGGGCAGGGGCCAAGGATCCTCTACACCTCCTCCAATGCACAGGCACACCCCCTGCACAAGGAATGTTCTGGCCCCAAATGTCAATAGCGATACTATGGGAAACTGCATTTGAGAAGGAATTCAGTTTAATTTTTCTTGCCCCCAGCAAAGTAACCATGAACTTCATATGGCTACTTCAACGTAAAGGAGTCAAACATAAATAAAATTCAGAACAGAGCTTCTCAGCTGCTCCAGGCAAGTTTCAGTGGCCAAATGTGGCCAGGAGCTACCATACTGGATACTGCAGATGCAGAACATTTCCATGGGCACAGAAGGGTCTGTCTCAGGACTACTTTAGATCTCGTAGGCTATCAGAATTAGCACAAAGTGTAGCCCCCAGAAAGTGAGGTTGTGGGCTTGGTGCTGTGAGACACTGAAGAAGCATAGCCAGATGGAACATCTTATCAATGGCTCTTGGAGACTCTTGGCTCCATGCACGGTCCTCTGGGCAGTTTGAGTCTCAGGGTGGCCAGTGCCCTGCCCGCAGGACAACCCCTCTGCCTGGGGCAGATTAACCAGTTGGTTACTGATAATGTAGATAAATGCTAACATTTCCTGGGCACTTTCCACCTGTCAGGTATGGAGCTGAGCACTTTACATTAGATGATCTCATTTACTCTTCACCAGAGTCCTAGGAAATAGCAACTAATATGATCCCCATTTTATAGGAGATAAAAGCGAGGCTCTCATGAGCTTTTTCAAAACACTATCGTTTAAAATTTTCTACCAAATTCAAGACTATGTGCCTATTTGTATACTATGCTCTTTCAAGTCACAGGATTCAATATTACAATATTTTTTCAATATTATTTTCATAAAACATTTCTTTTTTTTAAAGACATGCCCGTTCAGTTTTCTGCTCAAACTGCCCTTTTGCCAGAGAGCAGCTTGGCTTTATCTACTCCAGGGTCTGGTACAGAAGATTCTCTATGTCAGGGATGGGCAGACTCTGGTCATCCAGCCCACAGCCTGTTGTGTAAATAAGGGCTCGTTGCCACAAGTACACCCATTCCTTACCTAACGTCTGGGCTGCTTTCATGCAAAGCGGAGTAGCTGCTACACAGACCCGATGGCCCAGAATTCTAAAGTATTTGCCATGACATCCTTGACAAGAAAGGTGACTGACCTTGCTTCGAATAGATGCCAAACTGAAATCAATACGGGTGAAGGTGTGAGAATGGTTAGAAAAAGGAGGGAAAATCGTGAACTATTGCAACTGTGATGCACAGTGTAAAAGCTATTTTGTGTTTGAGTCCAGGGCACATGCTACATACATGTGTTCCTCCGTGTGTGCCGTGTGTTTGCTCATATTGGAAGAACAAGTTTAGAAATACTACGTACTCTTATTACCTGCACAAGTAATTCTCAACCACTGAAAACCTGCCCAGGGCGACCTCCTAAATTGCTTTCCCTAACGAACGAGGACCAAGAGGCCCCCGACCCTCCCCACTAACAACGGAATCGCAGCGAACACTCTGACGCCTGTGCTGGTGTCAGAGACAGTTTTACCACCTGACTTGTGTTTGCGGGCGGGGGTTGGGGGGTGTGCGTGTCGCCGAGCAGCTCAGCCCTGTTCATTCGCGCGAGTTTGTCCACCGCGTCCCCGGGCATCTCCGGAGCCAGCGCTGCGCGGGCGGCCAAGGACAAGCACTGAGCAAGCCCGCCCGCTCCTGCCCAGCGGCCCAGCCAGAACCCGGCTCCGGAGGTCAGTCCCGCGGCCGCAGCTCTGAAGGCTGTGCGCCATGCGGCGGGGGCGCAGCGCGGGGCGGGGGGCGGCGGAACGGGGCTGCGGGGTCTCCGCGGGGAGGGCGGCGCGCCCAGGGAGGATGCGCGGGTGAATTCTGGGGAGTGGGGCGCAGGAGCTGCTGCCTAGGAGCCCCTGAGACCCGATGGTGCGCGCGGTGGGGCCCCTTGAGGAACCCGCGTCTCCCCTGAGGGCGGTCGGGACGCTCAGGTCCTCGTGAGCCGCGGGGCGACTCCAGGTCCAAGGATTTCTCTGGCCACTGGGAGGAGGGAAGAGTGGAGGGGACAGAGGAGACTGGGGTGTCAGTAGTAGGGGTGGCGGGGACTCCGTCCAGGACAGGTGGAGGAGGCGCCCGGGTCCTGGTCCTGAGGTTTAGGGGGCAGGAGGGGCGGACGGGGGACTTTGTAGTTGGATGGAGGAGGCGGGCGGAACAGGTTTGCTCTGCACACCAGAGAGGCCGGTCGGGTATCAGGGGATCAGGTAGCGAACTGGCCAAGTAGAGAATCGGAAAATGATACTGCAGGGAGTCCAGAGGGTAGTTTGAGGGATGAGGAGCGGGGGGAGCCCCTCCGGTTGTGTTTGGGGGTTCGCTGAGACGCATAAGACGTTTGCAGATGAGAAGGGCCTTTGGAAAACAGCTTTTGAGCCTCCAGCGCTTCTGTGCGCCTGCGTGCTGCGGGTGGGGGCAGGGAGCCTGTTTGGGGCGCGCATCTTTGAGGGGCAGCCTCGGGGGGATGGGCCCTGGGTGAAACTGGGGGTGGGCCCTGGGTGTCAGCCAGAGGGAAATTGTGTTGGAGAGGGTGATGTGTATTTTCAGCTTCTGCGTCTGCAGTTGTGTGTGCCCCGAGTGTGTGTGTGTGTGTGTGTGTGTGTGTATGTCCAGGACTGCCTGTGAGGAGGGCATTCAGTACTGACAAGCACGCCTGCCCACGGGGGAGGCGGGGGTCTCTGAGTTTCCCTGGAGTGTGTCTGCAGATGTGTTTGTGTCATTATGCCCTGGTTTCCCCAGTATTCATCTGAAAATGTGTGTCTCTAACAATTGTGTGTGTGTCTATGTGGCCGGGTGTTCCCGCCCTTTGACGCACCTTGTATTTGCACGATTATGTGTGAGGGTCTGTGATGGGTCTTATTCTTCAAAAAGGCTTAGAGGGAGAGGTTTGACTCTAAGTTACCAGACAGTGTGTCCTGAGTGTGGCTGTGTATTTAATGATATTTAATCCTCAGGTTTAATATTTATAATCCTCATTTTCATGAGGGGAAAGCTGACAGCGCAAGAGGTTAAATAACCCCTGAATCAGGGATTGCAGGTAAAATACAGGACACCTGCTTAAATTTGAATTTCAGATAAATAATGAATTACCTTTTAGTATAAGTATGTCCTGAATATTTCATGGGACTTACCTATACTTAAACATAATTTAGCAAAATAAATAAAAAATGATTTTTATGTAGACATGTCCCATGCAGTGTTTGGGAGCTACTTATACTAAAAAATGTTTTGTGTATCTGAAATTCAAATCTCAGTTTGCTGTGTATTTCTTGTAATCTTGTTGTTGTTAAATCTGGCAAATTTGATCCTTGAGATCTCTCGGCTAGTGACCGGCAGGCTGGAACCCCCCCACTGCACCCTCCAGGCACACTGGCCAAAGTCCTGCCCAAAGTAAGGCCAGGGTAGAGGCGGGGCCCCAGGACCCCACAGCTGAGCCTGCTGCTAGGCACCCTCACTGCAGTGCTGGCCTCTCCCCAGGGGCTGTGGTGAGGGGTCTGTGGACCGGCCCCCTCGTCTTCACAGCAGTCCTGAGAGTCAGTCTTAAGACTTAAGACTTAAGCATCCTGTACCAGAATGGGGCCCCTGAGGCCAGGGAAGCAAGGTCCTGGTCTGAACCATTTGGTCAAGCTGCCTTGTAGCCTTAGGACAGGGCTGAAATATCGCACTAGGAATGATGGCCATGAGGTGCACCTATTGAGTGTCTGCTGTATGCCAGACACCAGAGGCCCTTTTGATACTCAGTTAACTGACATTCACCTTCAGGGTCCCAGCTTTTTGTGGCATAATATTTCTTCATTTTTACTTATTTACAAAACAGAAACAGACTCACAGACTTAGAGAACGAACTTATGGTTACCAGTGGGGAAGGGATAGTTGGTGGGTTTGGAATTGACATGTACACACTGCCATATTTAAAATGGATAACCAACAAGGACCTACTGTGTAGCACAGGGAACTCTGCTCAATGTTACATGGCAGCCTGGATGGGAGGGGAGTTTGGGGGAGAATGGATACATGTATGTGTATGGCTGAGTCGCTTTGCTGTGTACCTGAAACTATCACATTGTTAATCGGCTATACTCCAATATAAAATAAAAAGTTTTTTTAAAAAGGTAATATTTCTTCATTGTTTAAATGGTCATAAACCTCAGACCCATGACCCCTGCCCTTGCCCTTGCCAGGTGCCATGGCAATCGCTCTCCCCAAATCACACACTGGGCCTTGGAAGAACACTAGAGGGAGGCATTGCCAGCACTTCCCCTTGGATGTTGGGGGCCTGGAGACTTGGGGAGGGGATGGAGCTGCCTGAGTCCACCTGACATCTGAGAGCGGTGCTGGGGTTCACTCCCGGGCCATCTGGGTCCCCAGCCCAGGCACTGACTGCTCTGGTCTCCTGTCCATAGGGAGCACCTGTGGTGTCACGATGCTACCTCTCAGCACCATCGAGGGCCAGGAAACGGAGGAGGTGCAGACCAAGCCGCCGGAGAAAGGAGGTAAGACACACATGGGGTGGAAAACCGTGGGCAGTTGGGAGTGGGGAGGGTCTCCAGGGTAAGGCTAATGGGGAAGGGTTGACCCTGAAGACTGATCCCAACCCCAAGTATCTCCCACTGGCTCTTCCTGGGAAGGGAGTGCCCTGAGGGGCTCCCAGGATGGAACCCCCAGACATCACCTCATGTCAGTAGGTCCTGTCATTGCCCTGCTCAGACCCTTCAGAGATCTCCTGAGAGCTGAATGAATTTGGACTCCTTTTTGTGGCCTGGACACCCCTGTTGTCTTACCCCAGCCCCTTCACTCACTGACATTCCCAGTGTGTTCCCTGTGGGTCTTCAGGATGCAATTTAAGGCATGTCTGCAGGTGCTGCTGTGCAACCTCCAGCAAGTGTTCTAACCTCTCTGTGCCTTGGTTTCCTCATCTCTAAAGTGGGATGATGAGAGTAGCCAGTTCAGAGAGTTATTATGAAGAACCAAGAAAGATAATACGTGTAAAATACTTAAATGCATGCCTGGCACAAAGCAAGTACTCCACATATATTAGCTCTTGTCAGTGGTTTCATGATGAAGATTTTATTATTATTGAGTTTCTCAAGCCTCAGAGGGCAAGATGGCCTCATGACTCTTTCCTCCTCCCTCAGTCCTGCTTTCAGAGAACCCTGATGATCCACCAAAGAAGCCCATCAGAATGAAGGGAACAATGTTATTCAGAGTCCTGCCGTTCTGTCCTGTGGTAAGTCTGCTTGTTTCCTCCCTTTGGCCAGAGGCCCCTCGGTTCTGAGAAGTCAGGTACATCCACCACCATCTCTGCCCAGCAGAGACCCTTGGGTGGCTGGGTGCCCCTTTGTCCATCTCTCATCCCGGATGTGGCCCCATCTTGTGGGGGAGAGTTTTCCTTGAAGATGCTGCCCTCTTTCCTGCCTTCTTTTCTTTCCTAATTCCTGCCTCTGCTCCAATGTCACCTCCTCCATGAAGCTTCCCTTGCTCACTTTTTCTCCATTTCTCTCCAACCCCCTTGCCTTGCTGAAGTTTTTCCAGAGTAACTATTGCTACCTGAGAGCGTGCCTGTATCTGTGTGTTCATCATCTGTCTTCCCTACTAGAGTAGTTCTTGGGGGCAGGAACCGCCTCTGTTCTTCAATGACATACCCCTGTGTGTAGAACAGATGTAACCAGCGGTAAGCACTGTATACACATGGGCTGATTAAATGGAGGAATGAATTAGGGAACGGTCCCTGCTAAGGCAGGCAGCTGTGGCTTTGTCCACCTGGATACCATTCCTCCTTCTCTTACTAACACCCTTGATTTTTCTTGGGGGACCACCTGTCTCCATGCCCTTCGGATGGATCTGATCCCATCCTCAGACCAGCTCCAGGTATGCCCCTGACCAATCAGAGCCAGCAATGCCAAGGTTCCCTATGATGGGTTCCAGGCTGGGCAGGTGACTCAACCTTAGCCAATGAGGCATCTGCTCTGTCTCTGGGATTCTTAACAGGTGGGAGGGGAGTTTGGAGCAGCCCTGATGGGGAACAAGGGGGGCCCCGGGGAGAGGTCAGGGGAGGCACAGGGTCAGGATGCTCGCAAGAACACCTTTCCTATTAGTGCCTGCAACAGTCCCAGGGAGGACTCTCTAGAAATGTTATTAGAAAAAAAATGTAAGAGTCACAGATTTTGCAAAGCAGTACAAAGATCATCCAAATTCACCAATTGTTAACACTTTTTCTATTTGCATGTTTTCTCATATATATATAATATACATATGTATTCCTCAGTGTGTATGGCCTTAGAAATAGAATATTCTCTTTGGTAAGTGTGAGACTGTTGTAACCTTTGGGCTTTTAACTCTTACATGCACTTTCATCTAATCTAATGTCCATATTCCTGGTTTGTTAGTTTAATACCTAATGTCTTTTTGACGTTCTTTTTCCTCTTACACAAGGTCCCATCTAGGTTTCTTAGTAATGTATCTTTAGTCTCTTTAAGCTGGAAAATCCCCTCAGCCCTTCTTTGCCTCTTATAACACTGACGATTTTGAAGACCAGAGTCACACCCTGCCCCATATTGATGGCTTTTTACTTTGTTGTTTCTGTTGTTGTTTTGACCCTTTCCCCCTAATGAGATTCAGGGTAAGCTATGATGTCTTCAATACCACCTAAGTGATGCCCTGTCCTTCTCAGGACATCACATCTAGATGCACATGAGGTTTTGCATGTGAGAAGGAATTCAGGTATAATTTTCTTGCTCTGCAACACAGTAATCACTAACTAACTGCATGAGGCTACTTCAATGTAAATGAATCAATCTTAAAAAAAAATTCAAAACACGGTTTCTCAGCCACTCAGGGCAGGTTTAAGTGGCCAGATGTGGCCAGTGCCTACCGCACTGGACAGTGCAGATACAGAATATTTCCATGGTCACAGAAGGGTCTGTCTCAGGACTGGGTTAGATCTCTTAGGTTATCAGAATTATCTCAGAGCATAGCCCCCAGAAAGTGAGGTTGTGGGCTTGGTGCTGTGAGACACTGAAGAAGCGCAGCCAGACAGAGCATCTTATCAATGGCTCTTGGAGACTCTTGGCTCCATGCACGGTCCTCTGGGCAGTTTGAGTCTCAGCGTGGCCAGTGCCCTGCCCGCAGGACAACCCCTCTGCCTGGGGCAGATTAACCAGTCGGTTACTGATAATGTAGATAAATGCTAACATTTCCTGGGCACTTTCCACCTGTCAGGTATGGAGCTGAACACTTCATATAGATGATCTCGTGTAACCTTCACCAGAGTCCAAGAAATAGGAACTAATATGATCCCCAATGTATAGGAGAGAAACCCAAGGCTCATGAGAGCTTTTTTAAGGTTGATATTTCAAATTTTGTACATAATCAAGACTCAATGGCTATTTTTATATGACACTCTTTCGACTCTCAGGATCCATATCTTCATAAAGTATTTCTTTTTTAAAAGAAAAACAGCGAAGTGTATCTGTTCACATTTCTGCCCAAACTGCCCTTTTGCCAGAGAGCAGCTTGGCTTCATCTACTGCAGGAGCTGGCACAGAAAATTCTCTAGGTCAGGAGTGGGCAGACTCCGGCCATGCAGCCCACAGCCTGCAGTGTAAATAAGGGCTCATTAGCACAGCCACGTCCATCCTTAGGTAGAGTCTGGGCTGCTTTCCTGCAAAGTCCAGTAGCTGTGACACAGCCTGTATGGTCCAGATAGGGTAAACTATTCGCCATGACATCCTTGACAACAAAGGTGACTGATCTTGCTTTGAATAGATGCCAGACTGAAATCAATAGGGGTGCAAGTGTGAGAATGTTTAGAAAAAGGAGGGAAACTTTTGAACTACTGTGAGTGTGATACAGTATATAAAAGATATTTTGTGTTTGGGTCCAGTGTACATGCTACATACATGTCTTTCTAGGTGCGTGAGGCATATATTTCCTTATATTCAAATAAGAAGTTTAGAAACAGTACTTACCCTTATTACCTGCATAACTGATTCTCATTCTGTTAAAACCTGCCCATGGCGACCTCCTGAATTGGTTCCTCTAACGAATGAGGCCCCCGACCCTCCCCCCTAAAAATAAAATTGCAGCCAACACTCACATACCTGTGGTGGTGTCAGAGACTGTTTTAACCACCTGACTTGTGTTTGGGGCCGGGGATGGGGCGGGGGGATGCTTTGCGTGACGCTGAGCGACTCAGCTCTGTTCATTCCTGCGAGTTTGTCCACAGATTCCCTGGACATCTTCGGAGCCAGCGCTACCCGGGCGCCAAGGACAAGCACTGAGCAAGCCCGCCCGCTCCTGCCCAGCGGCCCAGCCAGAACCCGGGTCCGGAGGTCAGTCCCGAGGCCGCAGCTCTGAAGGGTTTGCGCCATCCGGGCGGGGGCGCAGCGCGGGGCGGGGTGGGGGAGGGGGGAGGGGGAGGGGGGAGGGGGGAGGGGGCCCCCTGTCTGATGGCGCTGCGGGGTCCCTGGGGGCAGGGCGGGACCGCCTGGCCAGGATGTGCGGGTGCGTTCGCGGCAATGGGGCGCAGGAGCTGCTGCCTAGGAGCTCCTGAGACCCGATGGTGCGCGCGGTGGGGCCCCTTGAGGAACCCACGTCTCCCCTGAGGACGGTCGGGACGCTCAGATCCTCGTGAGCCGCGGGGCGACTCCAGGTCCGAGGATTTCTCTGGCCACTGGGAGGAGGGAAGAGTGGAGGGGACAGAGGAGGCTGGGGTGTCAGTAGTAGAGGATGGCGGGGACTCCGTCCAGGACAGGTGGAGGAGGAGCCCGGGTCCTGGTCCCGAGATTTTAGGAAGTAGGAGGGGCGGACGGGGGACTTTGTAGTTGGATGGAGGAGGAGGGAGGTATGGGGGTTGGTCTGCACACCTGAGAGGCCAGTTAGGTGTCAGGGGTTCGGTTATCTCACTGGCCGAATAAAAACATAGGAACATGACTTTGGGGGGAGTCCATAGAGCATGCCTTTTAGGGGTGAGGAGGAGCGGGGAGTCCCTCCGGAAAGGTTTGGGGGTTCACTAAGAACGAATAAGAAGGTTTGCAGATGAGAAGGGCGCTTGGAAAACAGCTTTTGAGCCTCCAGCGCCTCTGTGCGCCTGCGTGCTGCGGGTGGGGGCAGGAAGCCTCTTTGGGGCGCGCATCTTTGAGGGGCAGCCTCGGGGGGATGGGCCCTGGGTGTCAGCCACAGGGAAATTGTGTGGGAGGGTGATGTGTAATTTCAGCTGGTGCATCTGCAGTTTTGTGTCTCCCGAGTGTGTGCGTGTGTGTGTGTGTGTGTGTGTGTGTGTGTGCAGGATTGCCTGTGAATGGGGCGTTCAGTACTGACAAGCAGGTCTGCCTGCTTGAGTAGTGGGGGTCTCAGATTTCCCTGGATGTGTCTGCAGATGTCGGTGTGTCGTTATGCCCTGGTTTCCTCAGTGTTCATCTGAAAATGTGCGTTTCTGTGTGTGTGTACCTGGCCGGCTGGTCCCACTATATGATGCACCTTATATTTGCACCATTATGGGTGACAGTCTGTGATGGTTCTTAAGCATCTTAAAAAGGCTTCGAAGAAGAGGTTTGACTCTAAGTTACCAGATAGTGTGTCCTGAGTGTGTGTGTGTGTGTATTTAATCATATTTAATCCTCATGTTTAATCATTTATTTTCCTCATTTTCATGGACGGGAAAGCTGACAGCACAAGAGGTTAAAAAACCCCTGAATCGGGGCTTGCCAGGTAAAATACAGGATGCTTACTTCAATTTGAATTTAAAACAAATAATGAATTACCTTTTAGTATAAGTATGTTCCAAATATTTCATGGGACTTGCCTATACTTAAACATAATTTAGAAAACTAAATAAAAAATGACTTTTTATGTAGACATGCCCCAGGCAGTGTTCGGATATGCTTATACTAAAAAATGATTTGTGTATCTGAAATTCAAATCTCAGTTTGCTGTGTGTTTGTTGTAATGTCGCTTTGTTAAATCTGGCAAACTTAATCCTTGAAATCTCTTGACTAGTGACTGGCGGCCTGGAACCCGCCCCCCCCAGCCCACCCCTTCCAGACACACTGGTCCAAGCCCTGCCCAGGGTAAAGCTGGAGTGGAGGCGGGGTCCCAGGACCCCACAGCTGAGCCTACTGCTAGGCACCCTCGCTGCAGTGCTGGCCCCTCCCCAGGGGCTGTGGTGAGGTGTCTGTGGACCGGTCCCCTCAGCTTCACAGCAGCCCTGAGAGGCAATCACTTGAGCATCCTGTACCAGAATGGGTCCCAAGGCCAGGGAAGTGAGGTCCTGGTCTGAACCATTTGGTCAAGCTGCAATGTAGCCTTAGGACAGCCCTGAAATACAGCACTGGGAATGCTGGCCATGAGTGCACTTGTTTAGTGCCTGCCATATGCCAGACACCACAGGCCCTTTTGATATCCAGTTAACTGTTATTCACCTTCAGGGTCCCAGCTTTTTTGTGTCAAGATATTTCTTCTTTTTCTTAAGGGGGCATAAACACCAGACCCATGATCCCTGCCCTTGCCCTTGCCAGGTGCCATGCCAAATGCTCTCCCCAGATCACGCACTGGGCCTTGGAAGAACACTAGAGGGAGGCATTGCCAGCACTTCCCCTTGGATGTTGGGGGCCTGGAGACTTGGGGAGGGGATGGAGCTGCCTGAGTCCACCTGACATCTGAGAGCAGTGCTGGGGTTCACACCCGGGCCATCTGGGTCCCCAGCCCAGGCACTGACTGCTCTGGTCTCCTGTCCATAGGGAGCACCTGTGGTGTCACGATGCTACCTCTCAGCACCATCGAGGGCCAGGAAACGGAGGAGGTGCAGACCAAGCCGCCCGAGAAAGGAGGTGAGACACACATGGGGTGGAAAACTGTGGGCAGGTGGGAGTGGGGAGGGCCCCCCGGGGAGACCTGATGAGGAAAGCTTGACCCTGAAGACTGATCCCAACCCCAAATATCTCCCACTGGCTCTTCCTGGGGAGGGAGGGCCCTGAGCGGCACCCAGGATGGAACATCCCTGACATCCCCTCAAGTCAGTGGGTCCTGTCTCTCCCCTGCTCAGAGCCTGCAGGGGTGTCTCCTGGGTCTCCTGGGAGCTGGAATCAATCTGGGCTCCTCTCTGTGATCTGGTCACCTGCCTGGACTGGCCCTGCATCCAGTTGCCAGGTCTAGGGGCTACGAGGTCATTTGTTTGGGATATGATGGAGGCCTGACCCAAGGATTTAGCTGAGGGGATGGGCAGGAGTGGGGTAGGTTGTGGAGCCTGCTGGTGGCTTGGCCTCCTGAGTGAGGGATGCTGGGTCTGTTGTCATGTTTCCTTTCTGAAACATCTTACTTTGCAATAATTTTATATTCACAAGAAGTTGCCATAATAGTACATAGAAGTTCCATGGACACTGCATCCCACTTCCCCAAGTATTTTTATTTTATATGATGATAGTACAACATCAAAACTAGCCCATGGATATTGGCACAATCCATGTGTGTTTTTACTTGTATTTCATCACATCTATAGCTGTGTGTAACCATCATACAAAACAAGATACAGGCCACTGTTTTAGCTACCTACTCCCTTACCAGAGGTAGCTACTTTCCAGCTTCTTGTCCAATCTTCCAGAATGTTCTATGCTCACGCATACAGACAAGGATGTGTATGTATCTGTTACTATGTATTTATGTCTGATGTACTGTGTGTACTGTATATGCCACTGCCAGTTCCCATTTTGTCTTGTTTCATTTAATTCTGACCTGGCACTTAGTATCTTCCAGTCACCGTCCCAATGCTTTCCAAGCACCCAATCACTCGTGCTTCACAACTCTGTGAGGTAAGGACAGTGGTTACCCCATTTTGCAGATGGGAAATCTGAGGGGTGACAAGGATGAATGATTAGCTCATGCTGGGATTTGAAGCATCTGGCCTCGGGGTCTTTGCCCTTAAGCGCTGTGTCTCCTGTCCATCTTGGGGACTCTTCCCCACAAGATGACAAGTTTGTGTTCCAGCTGCCTGGCATTCCATGGTCTGTCTGTACTGTACTGTAGTTTATTTAACCTGGTTCCTGCAGGTGGCCGTTCTGGTTATTCCCAGTCTTTGAGGAAAACAATAAATGCAAGTAGAAATACGATTATAGTTGGGTCATATTGCACACAGGGGAGTATATCCAGGAAAATACGTCTAAAAGGGGGAATGGCTGCATCAAAGGAGGATGTGCATTTGTAATTTGGTGAGTTTGACTGAATGGTCCTCCATAGAGAGGCAGATTTCCATTCCCAGCAGGAGTGTAGGAGTTTCTAAGAAAACATCTGGATTTGTTAGTAGGTTTGAAATATCAGGAGATTTCACTCTAAATCAAGACATCTGTCTTCTGTGGGGAAACTAGACAATTTTCTGGAGAGGCATCCCCACAGGCAGCTGCATATCAGCTGTCCCTTCCTCCTGGACACGGGCTTCCCAGGGTGCCACCATCTCCAGAGCCCCCTGTTGTCTTTCCCCAGCCCCTTCACTCACTGAAATTCCCTCTCTGTTCCCTGTGGGCCTTTGGGATGCAATTTAATGCATGTCTGCAGGCTCTGTGTGCAACCTCCAGCAAGTGTCCTAACCTCTGTGCCTTGGTTTCCTCATCTCTAAAGTGGGATGATAGTAGCCATCTCAGAGAGTTATTATGAACAATCAATTAAGCTGTGATGTGTAAAATACTTAAAAGAATGCCTGACACATAGCAAGTACTTAACACATGTTAGTTCTTGTCAATGATTTTATGATGAAGATATTATTATTGAGTTTCTCAAGCCTCAGAGGGCAAAATGGCCTCATGAGTCTTTCCTCCTCTCTCAGCCCTGCTTTCTGAGAACCCTGATGAGCCACGAAAGAAGTCCACTGGAATGAAGGGAAGACTGTCATTCAGAGTCCTGCCGATCTGTCCCATGGTAAGCCTTCCTGTTTCTTCCCTTCAACCAGAAGCCCCTGGATTCTGAGAGCTCAGGCACATCTGCCAGCCTCTCTGCCCAGCAGAGACGCTTGGGTGGCTGGGTGCCCCTGTTCCCCCAAGGATGTGGCCCCATCCTCTGGGGGATGGTTTTCCTTGAGGATGCTGCCCTCTTTCCTGCCTCCTTCTCTTTCCTAATCCCTGCCTCTGCTCCAATGTCACCTCCTCCATGAAGCCTCCCTTGGACACTTCCTCCCCATCTGGATCTAACCCCCTGCCTTGCTGAATTTTTTTCAGAGTAATTATTGCTACCTGAGAGCATACCTTCTATCTGTGTGTTCATCATCTGTCTTCCCTACTAGAGTAGTTCTGTGGGGGGGGGCGGGGGCAGGAACCTGCTCTGTTGTTCAATGACATATCCCTGTGCGTAGAACAGATGTAACCAGCGGTAGGCACTGTACACAGGTGGGCTGATTAAATGGAGGAATGAATTAGGGAACGGTCCCTGCTGAGGCAGGCAGCTGTGGATTTGTCCACCTGGATACCATTCCTCCTTCTCCTGCTAACACCCTTGATTTTTCTTGAGGGACCGCCTGTCTCTATGCATCTTGGATGGATTTGATCCCATCCTCAGACCAGCTCCAGGTATGCCTCTGACCAATCAGAGCCGGCAATGCCAAGGTTCCCCATGATTGGTTCCCGGCTGGGCACGTTGACTCAACCTTGGCCAATAAGGCATGTGCTCTGTCTCTGGGATTCTTAACAGGCAGGAGCGGAGCTTGGAGTGGCCCTGATGGGGAACCAGCGGGGCCACGGAGAGAGGTCAGGGGAGGCACAGGGTCAGGATGCTCGCAAGAACGCCTTTCCTATTAGAGCCTGCAACAGTGCCAGGGAGGACTCTTTAAAAAATCTTCTTATTAGAAAATAATATGACAATCAAAGATTTAAAAAAAAAAAACAGTACAAAGATCATCCAAATTCACCGATTGTTATCATGTTTTCTATTTTCATGTTTTCTCATATTATATATATTCATATATATTCCTATAGTAATATATATATATAAAACTATTCTTCCCTGTGTATCACCTTAGAAATAGAATATTCTCTTATCCTACTGTTGGCATGTTTTCACCTCTGGGCTTTTAACCCTGATACACACTTTCGTCACATCTGCTGTCCATATTCCAGGTTTGTTAATTTACTACCTACTGTCTGCTTGCTGTTCTTTTTCCTCCTACACAAGGTCCTGTGTAAGGACAGGTATAGTGCTTAGTAATGTATCTTTAGTCTCTTTAGGCTGGAAAATCCCCTCAGTCTTTCTTTGCCTCTTATGACACTGATGAGTCTGAAGATCAGAGTCACACCTCGTACAATGTTGATTGCTTTTTTGGTTCTGTTTGGTTTCCTTTCTTTGCTTGTTTGTTTTTTACGCTGTCCCCCTAATGACATTCAGGATAAGCTATGATCTCTGGAATATCACCTAAGTGATGCCCTGTCCTTCTCAGGACATCACATCTAGATGCACCCTAGGTCTGTCTGCCATTGTTGGTGATACGAATTTTGATCCACTCAGCTGAGATGCTTGTTCCTTTTCTCCACTGAATACTTTCTGATTTTTGTTTTCCCCATGCAACTAACTAATGAGATATCAGTGGGGAGACACTGTAGATGAACCAAATAATCTAGAAACAGAGAGCATTCTGATTGGTTCATTTCGGGTCCTGTGCTCACCAATGAACCAATCATCAGCTTAGGAGATGAGAACCCTAAATCTCTCAACCTGGGCCACATGCCCATGGGCGGTAGAAGTTCCCTACCTTTCCCCAACCACAAGAACAGAAGTATGGAGTGAGGCAGCTATTCTCAACCACAGGCAGTTTATCCCCCAGGGGACACCTTCAGTGTCTGGAAAATTTTTCTTTGTCACAGCTAAAGGGATGGTGCTGCTGGCACCTGGTGGGTAGAGGCCAGAGATGATGCTTAACATCCTGCAATGTACAGGATGCCCCCCTGACTACAAAGAATGATCTGACCCCAAAATGTCACTAGTGTGACACTAACGTTCTCTTCTTTCTTCTCTGTTCTCTTTCCTTCCAGCCAAGTGTTTGCTTCACCTATTACTTGGAACCGGATGACTCTGACTCTGATTCCCAATTTCCTCCTGAACCTTCGAAACCTGACCCAAATTGCACCTTTGTTCCTCTGCCTGTGTTAGAGTTTCGTGAAATCAAGGTGTGTGAATGTCCCCTGTGCTGTCTCAGCTTTGTCACTGCTTCCTAATACCTGAGCTCCCTCTGCTTCCTACTCTTGACTCAGCACCCTGGAATCATGCATGCTGAGCTACTGTGATGTAAAATCCCCAAATACAGCTGCTTAAATAAACCAAACTTGATGTCTCTCTCATAGCTGTGGTCTGTGTGTAAAACTCCCCCGGCCGGGGTGTTGCATTCCCGTGGAGTTGGGCAGCCAAGGTCCTTTGACCTTGGTGCTCTGTGCCACGTGGCTGGAGAGGGCTCACCCCCACATCCCGTCCACATTGTGGCTCAGGGGAAGGGGAGGAGGATGAGGGAAGGGGAAAACACACTTTAGTCCTTCAAAAGGCAACTCCTACAAGATGCCCAGATCGCTTTTCCTTAAACCTCATTGGTCAGAACATAGTCACATGACCATATCTAGCTGCAAGAGATGCTGGAAAGTGTAGTCCTGTGCTCATCTAATAGCTTCTATTATTACAGCAAAGGAGAATGGATATTGTGTCCACCACTGACCAGGTCTGTTATGTTAATTTAGCCCCAGCACCAGGCTGTGATGAATACATGAGTGAATAAATGTATTCTTCAATTCTGTATCTCTCTCCCATTGACTAGGATCTCCTCCATTTTTACACAAATATTTAGAATGATGAACATTTCTTGAACACTGACCATGTGGTAAGCACTGAGCTAATGTCTTTACACATTTTGATCCACTTAATTCTCACAACCATATGGCTGGTTCTGTTATTTTCCATCTTTCCAAGATAAGAGAACAGAGGCACAGAGAGTTCATGTCACTTGCTTCAGGTCACACAGATCATAAGTAGCCAAGCCAAGATTCAAACCCAGGCAGGCTGGCTCCAGAGTCTATGCCCTTAACCATCATGGTAATAACCTCACACATGTGGGCACTGGGACTTTCCCAGATGGTCACACAACTGTGAGTGGAAGAGCATCTTCCAACATTCATACCTTCCAAGATTCATAGCATCCATTCACCTACCTCTTCAGATATTGCATAAATACTTGGGATATGCATGTAGCACTTATGTTTAGACACAGTAATGCCACTTAACTACAACAACAACAAAATCCACAGAAATTGTCAATTGAAGTAAAAATGCACAATGTGAGAGCTGTGAGTTTCAGTTTATTTGGGGACTTACTGAGGACTATAGCCCAGGAAGCAGCCTCTCAGAGAGCTCTGAGGAACTGCTCCAAACGGTAGGCAGGAGGTCAGTTTCTGTGTGATTTTGGAGAAGGAGTCCTTGCAGTCAAGTACACACCTCATTACACGGCTGCTGTTGGTTGGGACAAACGGACATATCAGTTAATGTGTTTAGTGCTTTTCTAAGTATGGGAGAATCAAAGAATCTTGGGTCATATTATTTTATCCTGAACATATCTAATGTCTGAGGTGTAACCAAACCCAGGTTTGGCCACTTGCTGCTCATAAGCTAATAATTAAAGAGGCAAGTGTCAATAGAAAGGAAAGGTGCTTCAATCAGGAAAGCCGACAATCTGGGGAGATGGTGAACTCATGTCCAGGGACCAACTCCAAAGATTCTGCTCAGCCTTGACAGTTTTAAAAGGAAAACATGGAGGAATCTCAGTGAATCATCGAGGCAGGAGGTTGGGTTCTGCATCATTCTCCATTGCATGCAGAACTGGCTGAGTCTCTCTTCAGATGTTATCTTGCCCACGTGATCTGCCTGCAGGATTGCTTAGGGGCGCTATTGGGGGTAGAGAGCTAGTCATACTTCTTTTTATCTAGGAAAAGAATCGACAGGTTAGACAAGGCATGATGTGCATTCAGGAGAGCATAAGTCAGGAGTTGGTTTCAATTGCTTAGTGATCTCATTCCTATAATTAGGTTCTTTTAAGGTTAGAGGGGAACAGAAATGGACAAACAGGAAAGGGCCAAAAAAGCTGCATTCAGAGGGACGTTTCTGCCACTTAGAGTGCCTCACCCAGATCTTCACCCTGAATTCCTTTCAGGGTGAACTGTAGGTGGTACGGAATGGTGGGCAGCATCCTTTAGTTGGCAAACTTCAGGAGCAACAGCCACAAGGGGTCGTGGAGGTGGCTCTGCTGAGGTTTCTGGGCTCCTCCAGATGCCTGGTGGATGCTGGTCCTCAGCTCACCTAGGCTGGCTTCTTTTGGGGCACTGGGGAGACCTGGCCCTACTCCAGGTATCTTTCGTCCTCCAGCAGGCTTGCCTGGGCATGTTCATCTTCATGGCAGTGGTAGAGGCACAAGAGAGAAACAAATACCAGTTTCACAAATACTTTTCAAGCTTCTGCTTGAATCACATTTTGCCAGCATCCCTTTGGCCAAAGCAATTCCATGGCCTAGTGCAAATTCAGAAGAAGAGGGCACTGCACACTTAGGGAGCAACAGGTTTGGACATGGGGGAGGGTGGAAAACTGGGACCATGTTTGCAACCTACCACAAGGCAGGATTGTGATCACATCCCCAACATGCATTGCTCCCACCTGTCAGAACACAAGAGGATTCACCAGCCAGGCACCTGGGAGGGAAGCCAGGAATGTGGGAGAGCCTCCACCTGCCAGGTGGCCCTTCTCAAGAGTCAGAAAAGTCTCTGGGAGGATATGTTATCAGTGTGAGGGATGAGGAAAGACTTCCTGTGTAAGTCAAGTGTTCAGAGTCATCAGAGCATGCTTCCCAGATAGAAACCCTACAGGTGTCCTGAGTGTGGGAAAGCTTTCACCGAAGACCCGACTCTTAATAATCACGGGAAATTCCACACTGCAGGGAAGCCGTGTGCATGCACCAAAGGTGGGGTCCTTCGGGCAGGTCTCCTCCCTGACGCACCACCAGAAAATTCATGGTGGAAAAGACTGTAAACTCTCCCGGTGTGAAAAAACCTTTAGCTGGAATGCACGCACAACCCCCAGTGCAGGTAAAATGAGGGAACCTATGTGGGTGGAGTTTTCCTTCATTTCTCCTCAGAAGTTTTCTGGTAGACCAGACGTTCTCATTTGGGGTGATACTCCACCGCCCCCTCCTGGAATTTCCCTGCAAGTTTGGGGATATTTCTGGTTGTCCAAAATTGGTGTTGCTACTAGGTTGTAATCGATAGAGACCAAGGGTCCTCTAAACATGGTGTAATGCACCAGGAAACCCCCTGCACAGAGAATGTTCCGGCCCCAAATGTCAATGTCAATAGCATCATTACAGAGAATTGCATTTGAGAAGGAATTCAGGTAAAATTTTCTTGCTCTCCAACACAGTAATCACTAACTAACTGCCTGAGGCTACTTCAATGTAAATGAATCAATCTTAAAAAAAATTCAAAACACGGTTTCTCAGCCGCTCAGGGCAGGTTTAAGTGGCCAGATGTGGCCAGTGCCTACCGCACTGGACAGTGCAGATACAGAATATTTCCATGGTCTGACAGACAGAAGGGTCTGTCTCAGGACTGGGTTAGATCTCTTAGGTTATCAGAATTATCTCAGAGCATAGCCCCCAGAAAGTGAGGATGTGGGCTTGGTGCTGTGAGACACTGAAGAAGCGCAGCTAGATGGAACATCTTATCAATGGCTCTTGGAGACTCTTGTCTCCATGCACGGTCCTCTGGGCAGTTTGAGCCTCAGGGTGGCCAATGCCCTGCCCGCAGCACATCCCCCTCTGCCTGGGGCAGATTAACCAGTCGGTTACTGATAATGTTAGATAAATGCTAACATTTCCTGGGCACTTTCCACCTGTCAGGTATGGTGCTGAGCATAGAAGATCTTATATAACCTTCACCAGAGTCCTATGAAATAGGAACTAATATGATCCCCAATTTGTAGGAGAGAAACCCGAGGCTTATGAGAGGTGTTTTTAAAGGTTGTTATTTCAAATTTTGCACATATATCAAGAATCTATTCTTATTTTTATATTACACTCTTTCAATTCACAGGATTCAAATTTTCATAAAATATTTCTTTTTTTTTTAAAGTATATATGTTCGCATTTCTTTCCAAACAACACTTTTTACAGGAACTTCTTGGCTTTATCTACTCCAGGGTGTGGTACAGAAAATTTTCTATGTCAGGGATGGGCAGACTCTGGTCATCCAGCCCACAGCCTGTTGTGTAAATAAGGGCTCGTTGCCACAAGTACACCCATTCCTTACCTAACGTCTGGGCTGCTTTCATGCAAAGCGGAGTAGCTGCTACACAGACCCGATGGCCCAGAATTCTAAAGTATTTGCCATGACATCCTTGACAAGAAAGGTGACTGACTTTGCTTCGAATAGATGCCAAACTGAAATCAATACGGGTGAAGGTGTAAGAATGGTTAGAAAAAGGAGGGAAAATCGTGAACTATTGCAACTGTGATGCACAGTGTAAAAGCTATTTTGTGTTTGAGTCCAGGGCACATGCTACATACATGTGTTCCTCCGTGTGTGCCGTGTGTTTGCTCATATTGGAAGAACAAGTTTAGAAATACTACGTACTCTTATTACCTGCACAAGTAATTCTCAACCACTGAAAACCTGCCCAGGGCGACCTCCTAAATTGCTTTCCCTAACGAACGAGGACCAAGAGGCCCCCGACCCTCCCCACTAACAACGGAATCGCAGCGAACACTCTGACGCCTGTGCTGGTGTCAGAGACAGTTTTAACCACCTGACTTGTGTTTGCGGGCGGGGGTTGGGGGGTGTGCGTGTCGCCGAGCAGCTCAGCCCTGTTCATTCGCGCGAGTTTGTCCACCGCGTCCCCGGGCATCTCCGGAGCCAGCGCTACCCGGGCGCCAAGGACAAGCACTGAGCAAGCCCGCCCGCTCCTGCCCAGCGGCCCAGCCAGAACCCGGGTCCGGAGGTCAGTCCCGCGGCCGCAGCTCTGAAGGGTGTGCGCCATGCGGCGGGGGCGCAGCGCGGGGCGGGGGGCGGCGGAACGGGGCTGCGGGGTCTCCGCGGGGAGGGCGGCGCGCCCAGGGAGGATGCGCGGGTGAATTCTGGGGAGTGGGGCGCAGGAGCTGCTGCCTAGGAGCTCCTGAGACCCGATGGTGCGCGCGGTGGGGCCCCTTGAGGAACCCGCGTCTCCCCTGAGGGCAGTCGGGACGCTCAGGTCCTCGTGAGCCGCGGGGCGACTCCAGGTCCAAGGATTTCTCTGGCCACTGGGAGGAGGGAAGAGTGGAGGGGACAGAGGAGGCTGGGGTGTCAGTAGTAGGGGTGGCGGGGACTCCGTCCAGGACAGGTGGAGGAGGCGCCCGGGTCCTGGTCCTGAGGTTTAGGGGGCAGGAGGGGCGGACGGGGGACTTTGTAGTTGGATGGAGGAGGCGGGCGGAACAGGTTTGCTCTGCACACCAGAGAGGCCGGTCGGGTATCAGGGGGTCAGGTAGCGAACCGGCCAAGTAGAGAATCGGAAAATGATACTGCAGGGAGTCCAGAGGGTAGTTTGAGGGATGAGGAGCGGGGGGGAGCCCCTCCGGTTGTGTTTGGGGGTTCGCTGAGACGCATAAGAGGTTTGCAGATGAGAAGGGCCTTTGGAAAACAGCTTTTGAGCCTCCAGCGCTTCTGTGCGCCTGCGTGCTGCGGGTGGGGGCAGGGAGCCTGTCTGGGGCGCGCATCTTTGAGGGGCAGCCTCGGGGGGATGGGCCCTGGGTGCCAGCCAGAGGGAAACTGTGTTGGAGAGGGTGATGTGTATTTTCAGCTTCTGCGTCTGCAGTTGTGTGTGCCCTGAGTGTGTGTGGGGTGTGTGTGTGTGTGTGTGTGCATGTCCAGGACTACCTGTGACTTCGGGCATTCAGTACTGACAAGCACGCCTGCCCACGGGGGAGGCGGGGGTCTCTGAGTTTCCCTGGAGCCTGTCTGCAGGTGTGCTTGCGTGGTCATGCCCTGGTTTCCCCAGTGTTCATCTGAAAATGTGTGTTTCCAACAATTGTGTGTGTGTTTGTCTGGCCAGGTGTTCCTGCTCTTTGACGCACCTTGTATTTGCACGATTATGTGTGAGGGTCTGTGATGGGTCTCATGCTTCTTAAAAAGGCTTAGAGGGAGAGGTGTTGACTCTAAGTTACCAGATAATATGTTCTGAGTATGTGTGCGTATTTAATCATATTTAATCCTCATGTTTAATCATTTATAGTCTTCATTTTCATGGAGGGGAAAACTGACAGCACAAGAGGTTAAATAACCCCTGAATCGGGGCTTGTTAGGTAAAATACAGGATGGTTTCTTAAATTTGAACTTTAGACAAATAATGAATTACCTTTGGGTATAAGCATGTCCCAAATATTTCATGGGACTTGCCTATACGTAAACATAATTTAGAAAACTAAATAAAAAATGATTTTTATGTAGACATAACCCATGCAGTGTTTGAACATACTTATACTAAAAAATGTTTTGTGTATCTGAAATTCAAACCTCAGTTTGCTGTGTATTTCTTGTAATCTTGTTGTTGTTAAATCTGGCGAGCTTGATCCTTGAGATCTCTCAGCTAGTGACCGGCAGGCTGGAACCCCCTCAGTGCACCCTCCAGACACACTGGCCCAAGTCCTGCCCAGGGTAAAGCTGGGGTGGAGGCGGGGCCCCAGGACCCCACAGCTGAGCCTGCTGCTAGGCACCCTCGCTGCAGTGCTGGCCCCTCCCCAGGGGCTGTGGTGAGGTGTCTGTGGACCGGCCCCCTCGTCTTCACAGCAGTCCTGAGAGGCAGTCACTTGAGTATCCTGTACCAGAAGAAGCCCCCCGAGGACAGGGAAGAGAGGTCCTGGTCTGAACCATTTGGTCAAGCTGCAGTGTAGCCTTAGGACCGGGATGAAATACAGCACTAGGAATGCTGGCCATGAGTGTGCTTATTTAGTGCCTGCTGTATATGCCAGACACCAGAGGCCCAGTGCCTGCTGTATATGCCAGACACCAGAGGCCCTTTTGATATCCAGTTAACTGACATTCACCTTCAGGGTCCCAGCACTTCGTGTCATAATATTTCTTGTTTTTCTTAAAGGATTAGAAACCCCAGACCCGTGGTCTCTGCCCTTGCCCTTGCCAGGCACCGTGGCAGTCGCTCTCCCCAAATCACACACTGGGCCTTGGAAGAACACTAGAGGGAGGCATTGCCAACACTCCCCTTGGATGTTGGGGGCCTGGAGACTTGGGGAGGGGATGGAGCTGTCTGAGTCCACCTGACATCTGAGAGCGGTGCTGGGGTTCACACCCGGGCCATCTGGGTCCCCAGCCCAGGCACTGACTGCTCTGGTCTCCTGTCCATAGGGAGCACCTGTGGTGTCACGATGCTACCTCTCAGCACCATCGAGGGCCAGGAAACGGAGGAGGTGCAGACCAAGCCGCCGGAGAAAGGAGGTGAGACACACATGGGGTGGAAAACTGTGGGCAGGTGGCAGTGGGGAGGGTCTGCAGGGTAAGGCTGATGGGGAAGTGTTGGCCCTGAAGACTGATCCCAACCCCAAATATCCCCCGCAGGCTCTTCCTGGGGAAGGGGTGCCTTGAAGGACACCCAGGATGGAACTCCCTGACATCACCTGATGTCAGTGCATCCTGTCACTGCCCTACTCAGACCCTTCAGAGATCTCCTGAGAGCTGAATGAATTTGGGCTCCTTTTTGTGGCCTGGATGCCCCTGTTGTCTTTCCCCAGCCCCTTCACCCACTGGCATTCCCTGTCTGTTCCCTGTGGACCTTTGGGCTGCAATTTAATGCATGTCTGCAGGCACTGCTGTGCAACCTCCAGCAAGTGTCCTAACTTCTCTGTGCTTTGGTTTCCTCATCTCTAAAGTGGGATGATGAGAGTAGCCATCTCAGAGAGATATTATGAACAACCAAATAAGCTATGATGTGTAAAATACTTAAATGCGTGCCTGGCACAAGGAAACTACTCCATACATATTAGCTCTTGCCAATGGTTTCATAATGAAGGTTTTATTATTATTGAGTTTCTCAAGCCTCAGAGGGCAAGATGGCCTCATGCCTCTTTCCTCCTCCCTCAGTCCTGCTTTCAGAGAACCCTGATGATCCACCAAAGAAGCCCATCAGAATGAAGGGAACAATGTTATTCAGAGTCCTGCCGTTCTGTCCTGTGGTAAGCCTGTTTGTTTCCTCCCTTTGACCAGACTCCTGAGTTCTGAGAGATCAGGAACTTCCTTTGCCCAGCAGAGACCCTTGGGTGGCTGTGTGCCCCTTGTCCCTCCCTCATCCCAGATGTGGCCCCATCCTGTGGGGGACAGTTTTCCTTGAAGATGCTGCCTGCTTTCCTGCCTTCTTTTCTTTCCTAATTCCTGCCTCTGCTCCAATGTCACCTCCTCCATGAAGCCTCTCTTGCTCACTTTTGCCTCATTTCTCTCTAACCCCTTGCTTTGCTCAATTTCTTCAGCGTTATTATTGCTACCTGAGAGCATACCTATATCTGTGTGTTCATCATCTGTGTTCCCTACTAAAGTGGTTCTTGGGGGCAGGAACCTCCTCTGTTGTTCAATGGCATATCTCCCTGCCTAGAACAGATGTAACCAGCGTTAGGCACTGTATACACATGGGCTGATTAAGTGAGGGAATGAATTACATAAGGGTCCCTCCTGTGTAGGCAGCTGTGGCTTTGTCCACCTGGATACCATTCCTCCTTCTCCTACTAACACCCTTGGTTTTTCTTGGGGGACCACCTGTCTCCATGCACTATGGATGGATCTGATCCCATCCTCAGACCAGCTCCAGGTATGCCCCTGACCAATCAGAGCCAGCAATGCCAAGGTTCCCCGTGATTGTTCCAGGCTGGGCACGTGACTCAACCTTGGCCAATGAGGCGGCTGCTTTGTCTCTGGGATTCTTAACAGGTGGGAGGGGAGTTTGGAGCGGCCCTGATGGGGAACCAGGGGTGCTGCGGGGAGAGGTCAGGGGAGGCACAGGGTCAGGATGCTCTCAAGAACACGTTTCCTATTAGTGCCTGCAGCAGTCCCAGGGAGGACTCTCTAGAAATCTTATTAGAAAAGAATGTAAGAGTCACAGATTTTGCAAAGCAGTACAAAGATCATCCAAATTCACCAATTGTTAACATTTTTCTGTTGGTATGTTTTCTCTTTTAAATATAATATATTATTATATGTATATAATATGTATGTTATATATATATGTATATATTCCTCAGTGTGTATCACCTTAGAAATAGAATATTCTCTTATATAGTGTGGTTTTGAAGACCCGAGTCACATCCTGCCACATACTAATGTTTTTTGTTGTTGTTGTATGTGGTTGTTTTTTACCTTTTCCCCCAATGAGATTCAGGGTAAGCTATGATCTCTTCAATACCACCTAAGTGATGCCCTGTCCTTCTCAGGACATCACATCTAGATGCACATGAGGTTTTGCATGTGAGAAGGAATTCAGGTATAATTTTCTTGCTCTGCAACACAGTAATCACTAACTAACTGCCTGAGGCTACTTCAATGTAAATGAATCAATCTTAAAAAAAATTCAAAACACGGTTTCTCAGCCACTCAGGGCAGGTTTCAGTGGCCAAATGTGGCCAGTGGCTACCATACTGGACACTGCAGATACAGAATATTGCCATGGTCACAGATGGTTCTGTCTCAGGACTGGGTTAGATATCTTTTATGATCAGAATTATCACACAGTGTAGCCACCAGAAAGTGAGGATATGGGCTTGGTGAGAGTTTTTTTATTTTAAGGTTGTTATTTCAAATTTTGTACATAATCAAGACTCAGTGGCTATTTTTATATGACACTCTTTTGATTCTCAGGATCCATATCTTCATAAAGTATTTCTTTTTCAAAAGAAAAACAACAAAGTGTATCTATTCACATTTCTGCCCAAACTGCTCTTTTGCCAGAGAGCAGCTTGGCTTCATCTACTGCAGGAGCTGGCACAGAAAATTCTCTAGGTCAGGAGTGGGCAAACTCTGGCCATGCAGCCCACAGCTTGTAGTGTAAATAAGGACTCATGAGCACAGCCACGTCCATCCTTAGGTAGAGTCTGGGCTGCTTTCCTGCAAAGTCCAGTAGCTGTGACACAGACATGATGGTGCACAAAGGCTAAACTATTCGCCATGACATCCTTGACAACAAAGGTGACTGATCTTGCTTTGAATAGATGCCAGACTGAAATCAATACGGGTGAAAGTGTGAGAATAGTTAGAAGAAGGAGGGAAACAAACTGCTGTGACTGTGATGCAGTGTAAAAGATATTTTGTGTTTGGGTCCAGCACACATGCTACATACATGTGTTTCTATGTGCGTGGCGTGTGTTTCTTCATATTCCAGTAAGAAGTTTAAGAAACACTACTTACCCTTATTACCTGAACAACTGATTCTCTTCCACCTAAAACGTGCCATTGGCGACCTTTTATATCGGTTTCTCTAACCAATGAGGATGAGGAGACCCCCGACCTCCCCCAGTAATGAAATTGAAGGGAACACTCTGACGCCTGTTTTACCACCTGACTTGTGTTTGGGGGTTGGGGGGGTGTGCGTGACGCTGAGCGACTCAGCTCTGTTCATTCCTCCGAGTTTGTCCACAGATTCCCTGGACATCTTCGGAGCCAGCGCTGCGCGGGCGCCAAGGACAAGCACTGAGCAAGCCCGCCCGCTCCTGCCCAGCGGCCCAGACAGAACCCGGCTCCGGAGGTCAGTCCCGCGGCCGCAGCTCTGAAGGGTGTGCGCCATGGGGCGGGGGCGCAGCGCGGGGCGGCGGGATGGCGCTGCGGGGTCTCCGTGGGGAGGGCGGCGCGCCCAGGGAGGATGCGCGGGTGAATTCTGGGGAGTGGGGCGCAGGAGCTGCTGCCTAGGAGCCCCTGAGACCCGATGGTGCGCGCGGTGGGGCCCCTTGAGGAACCCGCGTCTCCCCTGAGGGCGGTCGGGACGCTCAGGTCCTCGTGAGCCGCGGGGCGACTCCAGGTCCAAGGATTTCTCTGGCCACTGGGAGGAGGGAAGAGTGGAGGGGACAGAGGAGGCTGGGGTGTCAGTAGTAGGGGTGGCGGGGACTCCGTCCAGGACAGGTGGAGGAGGAGCCCGGGTCCTGGTCCTGAGGTTTAGGGGGCAGGAGGGGCGGACGGGGGACTTTGTAGTTGGATGGAGGAGGCGGGCGGAACAGGTTTGCTCTGCACACCAGAGAGGCCGGTCGGGTATCAGGGGGTCAGGTAACGAATTCGCTTAATGGAACATAGGAAAATGATTTGGGGGAGAGTCCAGAGGGTAGTTTGAGGGGTCGGGAGGGGCGGGGAGTCCCTCCAGATGGGTTGGGGGTTCACTAAGGACGCATAAGCAGGTTAGCAGATGAAAAGGGCGCTTGGAAAACAGGTTTTGAGCCTCCAGTGCTTCTGTGCGCCTGCGTGCTGCGTGTGGGGGCCGGGGGTGTGCTGGGGGCGCTTATCTTAGAGCGGCGGCCACTGCGGATGGGCCCTGGGGGAGAATGAGCGTGGGCCCCGGGTGTAGGCAGAGGGAAATTAAGTTGGAGAGGGTGATGTGTAATTTCAGCCTGTGGGTCTGCGTTTGTGGGTGGCCGGGGTGTGTGTGTGTGTGTGTGTGTGTGTGTGTGTGCGCGCGCGCGCGCACGTACGTCCAGGACTTTATGTGAGGAGGGCGTTCAGTACTAACTAGCAGGCCTGCCCGCCTGAGTGGCGGGGGGATCTCAGAGTTTCCTTGGAGTGTGTCTGCAGGTGTGCTTGTGTCGTCATGCCCTGGTTTCCTCAGTGTTCATCTGAAAATGTGTGTTTCCAACAATTGTGTGTGTGTCTGTCTGGCTGGGTGTTCCCACAAATTGATGCATCTTGTATTTGCATGATTAAGAGTGAGAGTATGTGATTGCATCTTACGCTTCTTTAAAAGGTTTACAGGAAGAGGTGTTGACTCTAATTTTCCAGATAGTGTGTTGTCAGTGTGTATGTATGTGTGTGTATTTAATCATATTTAATCCTCATGTTTAATAATTAAGTTTACTCATTTTTCTGGATAGGAAAGCTGACAGCACAAGAGGTTAAAGAACCTCTGAAATGGGGCTTACCAGGTAACATACAGGATGCTTACTTAAATTTGAATTTCAGACAAATAATGAATTACCTTTGGGTATAATTATGTCCCAAATATTTCATGACACTTGGGTATTCTTAAACATAACTTCGTATATTAAATAAATGATTTTTATGTAGACATTTACCATGAGGTGTTTGGGACCTATCATGCTACAATATGATTTGCCTCTCTCAAATTCAAATCTCAGTTTGCTGTGTATTTGTTGTAATATTGTTGTTAAATCTGGCGAGCTTGATCCTTGAGATCTCTCAGCTAGTGACTGGCAGGCTGGAATACCCCCAGTGCACCCTCCAGACACACAGGCTGAAGTTCTGCCGAGGGTAAAGCGAGGGTGGGGCGGGTCCCAGGACCCCACAGCTGAGCCTGCTGCTAGGCACACTTGCTGCAGTGCTGGCCGCTCCCCAGGGGCTGTGGTGAGGGGTCTGTGGACCGGCCCCCTCGTCTTCACAGCAGTCCTGAGAGGCAATCACTTGAGCATCCTGTATCAGAAGGGGCCCCCGAGGTCAGGGAAATGATGTCCTGGTCTGAATCACTTGGTTAAGCTCCCAAGTTAATCACTTATAGCCTTAGGACAGCCCTGAAATACAGCACTGGGAATGCTGACCATGAGGTGCACTTATTGAGTGCCTGCTGTATGCCAGCCTCCAGAGGCCCTTTTGATACCCAGTTAACTGACCTTCACCTATGATTCCCAGCACTCTGTGTCATAATATTTCTTCTTTTCCTTAAAGGGGCACCATGGCAATCGCTCTCCCCAAATCACACACTGGGCCTTGGAAGCAGCTCTAGGAGGCAGGCATTGCCAACACTCCCCTTGGATGTTGGGGACCTGGAGACGTGGGGAGGGGATGGAGCTGTCTGAGTCCATCCAACACCTGAGAGCAGTGCTGGGGTTCACACCCGGGACATCTGGGTCCCCAGCCCAGGCACTGACTGCTCTGGTCTCCTGTCCATAGGGAGCACCTGTGGTGTCACGATGCTACCTCTCAGCACCATCGAGGGCCAGGAAACAGAGGAGGTGCAGACCAAGCCGCCGGAGAAAGGAGGTGAGACACACATGGGGTGGAAATCTGTGGGCAGGTGGGAATGGGGAGAGCCTCCAGGGTAAGGCTGATGAGGAAAGGTTGACCCTGAAGACTGATCCCAACCCCAAATATCTCCTAGTTGCTCTTCCTGGGAAGGGAGGGCCCTGAGCGGCACCCAGGATGGAACTTCCCTGACATCCCCTCATGTCAGTGAGTCCTGTCCCTCCCCTGCTCAGAGTCTTCAGGTGTGTCTCTTGGGAGCTGGAATCAATCTGGGCTCCATTTTGTGGCCCAGATACCTGCCTGGACTGGCCCTGCATCCAGTTGCCAAGTCAGGAACTGCAGGGTCATTCAGGTGGAAGATGAAGGAGGCCTGACCCAAGGAGTTGGCAGAGAGGGTTGGCAGGAGTGGGGTGATTCCTGTGAAGCCTGTGGATCCTGCTGGTAGCTTGGACACATGAATGAGGGCTGTTGGTTTTGTTGTGATGCTTCCTTTCTGAAACATCTTACTTTGCAATAATTTTATATTCACAAGAAGTTGCCATAATAGTACATAGAAGTTCCATGGACACTTCATCCCATTTCCCCCAGTATTTTTATTTTATATGATGATAGTACAACATCAAAACTAGCCCATGGATATTGGCACAATCCATGTGTGTTTTTACTTGTATTTCATCACATCTATAGCTGTGTGTAACCATCATACAAAACAAGATACAGGCCACTGTTTTAGGTACCTACTCCCTTACCAGAGGTGGCTACTTTCCAGCTTCTTGTCCAATCTTCCAGAATGTTCTATGCTCACTCATACAGACAAGGATGTGTATGTATCTGTTACCATGTATTCATGTCTGATATACTGTGTGTACTGTATATGCCACTGCCAGTTCCCATTTTGTCTTGTTTCATTTAATTCTGACCTGGCACTTAGTATCTTCCAGTCACCGTCCCAATGCTTTCCAAGCACCCAATCACTCGTGCTTCACAACTCTGTGAGGTAAGGACAGTGATTACCCCATTTTGCAGATGGGAAATCTGAGGGGTGACAAGGATGAATGATTAGCTCATGCTGGGATTTGAAGCGTCTGGCCTCGGGGTCTTTGACCTTAAGCCCTGTGTCTCCTGTCCATCTTGGGGACCCTTCTCCACAACATGCCCAGTTTGTGTTCCAGCTGCCTGGCATTCCATGGTCTGTCTGTCCTGTGTTCTAATTTATTTAACCTGGTTCGTACAGGTGGCCATTTGGGTTATTCCCAATCTTTGAGGATGACAATAAATGCAAGTAGAGGTAGGATTATAGTTGGGCCATATGGCACACGGAGGAGTATAACCATGATAATGTGTTTAAAAATTGAAATGGATGCATCAAAGGAGGATGTGCATTTGTAATTTTGACAGGTTGACTGAATGGTCCTCCATAGAGAGACCGATTTCTGTTCCCAGCAGGAGTGTAGGAGTTTCTAAGAAAATATCTGGATTTGTTAGTAGGTTTGAAATATCAGGAGATTTCACTCTAAATCAAGACATCTGTCTTCTGTGGGGAAACTAGACAATTTTCTGGGGAGGCATCCCCACAGGCAGCCGCATATCAGCTGTCCCTTCCTCCTGGACACGGGCTCCCCAGGGTGCCACCATCTCCAGAGCCCCCTGTTGTCTTTCCCCAGCCCCTTCACTCACTGACATTCCCTCTCTGTTCCCTGTGGGCCTTCGGGATGCAATTTAATGCATGTCTGCAGGCGCTGCTGTGCAACCTCCAGCAAGTGTCCTAACCTCTGTGCCTTGGTTTCCTCACCTCTAAAGTGGGATGATGATAGCAGCCATCTCAATTTAGCTATGATGTGTAAAATACTTAAATGCGTACCTGGCACATAGCAAGTACTCCACACATGTTAGTTCTTGTCAATGGTTTCATGATGAAGATCTTATTATTATTGAGTTTCTCAAGCCTCAGAGGGCAAGGTGGCTTCATGCCTCTTTCCTCTTCTCTCAGCCCTGCTTCCTGAGAACCCTGGTGAGCCGCGGAAGAAGTCCACTGGAATGAAGGGAAGACTGTCATTCAAAGTCCTGCCATTCTGTCCCATGGTAAGCCTGCTTGTTTCCTCCCTTTGACCAGAGGCTCCTGGGTTCTGAGAAGTCAGGTACTTCCACCACCCTCTCTGCCCAGCAGAGACCCTTGGGTGGCCAGGTGCCCCTTGTCCCCCCAAGGATGTGGCCCCATCCTGTGAGGGATGGTTTTCCTTGAAGATGCTGCCCTCTTTCCTGCTTCCTTCTCTTTCCTAATTCCTGCCTCTGCTCCAATGTCACCTCCTCCATGAAGCCTCCCTTGCTCACTTTTGCCCCAACCCCCTGCCTTGCTGAATATTTGTCAGATAATTATTGCTACCCGAGAGCATACCTTGTATTTGTTTGTTCATTCTGAAGGGGTAGGAACCTGTTCTGTTATTCAATGACATATCCCTCCTGGCTAGAACAGATGTAACCAGCGGTAGGCACTGTACACATGTGGGCTGATTAAATGAAGGAATGAATTAGGGAACGGTCCCTGCTGAGGCAGGCAGCTGTGGCTTTGTCCACATGGATACCATTCCTCGTTCTTTTGCTAAAACACTTGATTTTTGGGGGGACCGTCTGCCTCCATGCACTTTGGATGTGTCTGATCCCATCCTCAGACCAGCTCCAGGTATGCCCCTGACCAATCAGAGCCGGCAATGCCAGGGTTCCCTGTGATTGGTTCCGGGCTGGGCACGTGACTCAACCTTAGCCAATGAGGAGTCTGCTCCGTCTCTGGGATTCTTAACAGGTGGGAGGGGAGTTTGGAGCGGCCCTAATAGGGAACCAGGGGTGCCGCGGGGAGAGGTCAGGGGAGGCACAGGGTCAGGATGCTCGCAAGAACACCTTTACTGTTAGTGCCTGCAGCAGTCCCAGGGAGGACTTTTGAAGAGGTTTTCTTATTAGGAAATAATGTGAGAATCAAAGACTTTATAAAAGCAGTACAAAGGTCATCCAAATCCACCGATTGTTAACACATTTTCTATTTGCATTTTTTCTCTAATATGAATATATATAATATATGATGTTGATGGTGCTCAAAATCCTGCAATGTACAGGATGCCCCCCTGACTACAAAGAATGATCTGACCCCAAAATGTCACTAGTGTGACACTAACGTTCTCTTCTTTCTTCTCTGTTCTCTTTCCTTCCAGCCAAGTGTTTGCTTCACTTATTACTTGGAACCGGATGACTCTGACTCTGATTCCCAATTTCCTCCTGAACCTTCGAAACCTGACCCAAATTGCACCTTTGTTCCTCTGCCTGTGTTAGAGTTTCGTGAAATCAAGGTGTGTGAATGTCCCCTGTGCTGTCTCAGCTTTGTCACTGCTTCCTAATACCTGAGCTCCCTCTGCTTCCTACTCTTGACTCAGCACCCTGGAATCATGCATGCTGGGCTACTGTGATGTAAAATCCCGAAATACAGCTGCTTAAATAAACTGAACTTGATGTCTCTCTCATGATTGTGGTCTGTGTGTAAAACTCCCAGGGCTGGGGTGTTGCATCCCCGTGGAGTTGGGCAGCCAAGGTCCTTTGACCTTGGTGCTCTGTGCCACGTGGCTGGAGAGGGCTCACCCCCCACATCCCATCCACATTGTGGCTCAGGGGAAGGGGAGGAGGATGAGGGAAGGGGAAGACACACTTTAGTCCCTCAAAGGGCAACTCCTACAAGATGCCCAGATCACTTTTCCTTAAACCTCATTGGCCAGAACATAGTCACATGATGACATCTAGTTGCAAGAGATGCTGGGAAGTGCAGTCCTTAGCTGGGCAATCCTGTGTCACCTAATAGCTTCTATTATTACAGCAAAGGAGAATGGATATTGTGTCCACCACTGACCAGGTCTGTTATGTTAATTTAGCCCTGGCATCAGGCTGTGATGAATACATGAGTGAATAAATGTACTCTTCAATACTGTATTTCTCTCCCATTGACTGGGATCTCCTCCATTTTTACACAAATATTTAGAATGATGAACCTTCGAGCACTGACCATGTGGTAGGCACTGAGCTAATGTCTTTACACATTTTGATCCACTTAATTCTCACAACCATATGGCTGGTTCTGTTATTATCCATCTTTCCAAGATAAGAGAACAGAGGCACAGAGAGTTCATGTCACTTGCTTCAGGTCACACAGATCATAAGTAGCCAAGCCAAGATTCAAACCCAGAGAGGCTGGCTCCAGAGTCTATGCCAACAACCACAAAGTCGAAGTTGTCGACTGAAGTAAAAATGCACAACGTGAGAGGGGTGGATTTCAATTTTATTTGGGGACTTACTGAGGATTAGAACCAGGAGAGAGCCTCTCAGAGAGCTCTGAGGAACTGTTCCAAAAGGTAGGCAGGAGGTCAGTTTCTGTGTGATTTTGGAGGAGGGGTCCATGCAGTCAAGCACACACCTCAGCACAAGTTCCTGTGGGTCATGAAGAACAGACGTCTCAGTCAATGATTTCAGTGCTTTTCTAAGTATGGGAAGATGCAAGAATCTTGGTTCATAATATTTTCTCCTGAAAATATCTAACTATCTGAGGGCCATTTCCTCCACTTTTCCCAGAGCATAGAATGCCTCACCCGGATAGTCACTCTGAATTCCTTTCAGGGTGAACTGTAGGTAGGACTGGAGAGTGGGGAGCATCCTTTAGTTGGTAAATTTTAGAAGCAACAGCCACAAGGGGTCGTGGAGGTGGCTCTGCTGAGGTTTCTGGGCTCCTCCAGATGCCTGGTGGATGCTGGTCCTCAGCTCACCTAGGCTGGCTTCTCTTGGGGGACTGGGGAGACCTGGCCCTGCTCTAGGTATCTTTCATCCTCCAGCAGGCTTGCCTAGGCATGTTCGTCCCCACGCAGTGTTCAGGGCACAAGAGAGAAACCAATAACAGTTTCTCAAGCAGTTTTCAAACTTCTCAAGTCACATTTTGCCAGGATCCCATTGGCCAAAGCAATTTTCATGGCCAAGCACAGATTCAGAACAGGAGAGCACTGCACACTTAAATGTCAAATGGTATGGACATGGGGCAGGGTGGAAAACTCTGGCCATTTTTGCAATCTACCACAATGCAATTCTGAACACATTCCCAACTTCCAGTGGATTTCCATGTCCTCTCCTGGGCCGCGTGGGGGACCAGTCCCTTGGTGAACAAGGATGCTGTCTGGCAGTACAGGAACCAGTGATCTTCAAGGACGTGGCCATGTCCTTCACCCAGGTCCTGCTGGAGCTGGCTCAGAAGGACCTGTACAAGGACGTGTTACTTGACAACTGTGGGAACCTGAGCTCCCTGGGTAAGGACGGCCTCCCCCAGTTCAGACAGGGCTCTCCAGAGCTTGGTGGTCTGGTGATTCCAAAAGGCTATAAAGTTTCCAGAAGACACGGATGAGCTCCAGCCCAGGACTGGCCTCTAGCACGGGGGTTTTGATGGTGTTGGCTCTGCTCCTGGTCTCAAGACAGCTTCCACGAGCCCCAGGAGCACCAGTGTTCTAATTCACTTGCAACAGGAATGGTAGACTATTTTGGTGCTTGTATTCCCCGCAGGAGTCTGACCTGATCTGATGGGACCTGGCTTCATCACATGACCACAGCTAACCAGTTACAGTGGCCAAAGAGACGAAGTATGAGCTGATTGGCTGATGTACTCAATGGGGTGGGCTCTGCTGCCTGGGAACTACTTGGATCTCCATCCTTAGAAATTTGAGCTGGTGGGGTGGAAGGTGGGGGTAGGTCAAGGTGGATGTGGAGGCTGGGGAGGGAGTTTCCCCACGTTCTCTCTGGAGGTCCTTTTTTTATCACACGGTTGGTCTTCTTTCTATGCAAACATTTGGTCTGGGTTGCATGCTGGGAGGCATCTCACTCTTCTTTCCTTCTTTGGAGCAGGGCATCAGGTTTTCAAACCAAAGTTGACCACCAGGTTGGAGCAAGGAGATGATCCTGGTGTCAGGGAGAGAGATGTCCCTGGAGCCCCCCAGCGAGGTGATGTGGAATCAACGTGAGACACACCTCCACATGTGAGCAGGAGAGATAGCACTGCAATCTCCGTGGGAAATCCTCCCTATACGCCCCTGGGGAGGTGGGACTAGTCTGCAGGACAAGTTTCCTTCCAGAAATGCTTTTCCATTCCTCCAGCCCGAGAGATTCTTCCACTCTCACGTTCTCATCCCCACCCTTCTTCCTTGTCCTGCATCCTCTGTATCAGACTCCTTGGGTGGCAAGTGACAGAAACCCTGACTCAGGGCCTTGGCACTGGCTGTTTCCTCCATCTGCAGTGCCCCTCCTCCAGGGTTTTTCTGTTGCTGCTTCAGCCAGCATCTTTTCATTTTCCTCCTTGTATGCGTGTATTGGTGCCTTCATAGTTTAAAAGATATTTATGGAAGTTCTTTCGTGCTGGCTGGTTTTAAGATTATCACCAGTTTACAGCCCTCTGTTACTTAGGAAAGCATCCACCCATTTCTGAGTAGTAAAATTATCACCTATCAGCTTCTTCACCTCAAGAATATAGGAGAATATATAGAGAGTTTTCTCTTTCAGATAATACACACATTTCATAAGAATCCCAAATAGTAACAAGGTGTATTCATTATAAAAACAAACAAACAAACAACCTCTTTCTCACTCCAGCTTCTACTTCTGAAGTTCTAATTTTGTTGATATTTATAACCTATCCAGCTTGAGAAATTTCTTTAAATTAAAGTTTTGCTTTCCAAAACCAGATTGCAGTGGTACAAGTACACATCCATCAGAATGACTAGAGGAAAAATATGAGAGTTGGTGAGGCTGTGGAACCCCTGGAACTCTCATGCATTGTTGTGGAAGGGTAAATTCGTGCAGCTCTTCAGAAGAGAAAACTGGTGGCCAGCATCTAGGAGAACTGCACCTATACATGCTCCGATCCCAATAACTCCACAGTGTGGCTGGGGGTCACTGTGTGTCTGATCATTCTGCCCCCTACCCGCCCCCCCCGTCCCCCCGTGACCCGGGCATCCAGGCTGTTGTGTCTCTGCTGCTCGGAAGCATAACCTGCGGCTCTTCCCTGTCAACTCGCACTTCCCTTCTCCTGGAAGACCTGGTCCAGGGCAGGGTCCAGGTGGGGCGAGGGGGGGAGGGGCGCTGTGGGGAGGATGGCTATTTGAGGCCCAGCTGGAACGCCCAGAAACAGAGACAGTGAGGCAGGGACGCTGGGGTCAAAGAGGAGGTGCAGGACCAGGATTTCCAAACCCTAGTAACAATAAGTTGTAGCCAGCAGGACAACTTTGAATACTTTGTTTCAGGCACTGTTTCAGTCACTTGACCTGAGTATCTATGTGGACGGGGAGGGGCGGTGGTCGTGAGGGGCTCCTTTCGCGCCCTTGTCCTGCGCGGTCCCCGGGCACGTTTTCTGGACCCCCTGCAGGATGCCAGGGACCAGCACTGAGCTAGCCCGCCCCGCCCCTGCCCCCCGGGAAGCCCGCGCCAAGTCACAACCCTTTCGGGAGGTCAGTCCCGCCGCTGCAGCTCTGAAGGGTCTGCGTGTGCTCGGGGCTGGAGGGCTGATGGGGGTCGGGGCGGCGGTGGGATTGCGCTGAGGGGCTGCAGAGGGAAGGGGAGGAGGCTCCCTGAGAGCGCGCGCCAAGTGCGTTCGGGGTCTGGGGGGCTCAAGGGGCGCTGCCTAGGAACCCGGGACCCATGCGGCGGGCGCGCCGGGTAGTCACGTTGAGGACCAGGGAGTCACCCCAGGACGGCCAGCAGTTCTTGGTCCAGTTGAGTGCACAGGCGACTCTGATTCCCGTGGATTCCTCCTGCCACCTAGAGGAGGGAAGACCGGAGGGACAAGACAGGACGCAGGGTCCAGCAGGGAGGGGACAGCGAGGGCTCTGTCTTCCTGACTGGTGGGGAGCACGGGTCCAGGGGGTATGGGGACAGCGACAGCGACAGTGATGCAGGGAATCTGAAGCCCCGGCGAGGAGGTGAAGGAAGCCGTCTCCTGATACTCACCCCCTAATAACAATAAAATTGTAGCCAACACATAAATTGCCTGTACAGGTCTCATACACTATTTCAATCACTTGACATGTGATGTGGTTCAGGATACCCTACCCCCAAATGTGGCACCTGGCATATTGAAGCCGAAGGGGTTTGAGAAAACAGCCAAAGCAGGAAATTCACTCTCTGCTCGCCTTTCCCCTTCTTCCCTGAAACAGGTCATAAATCCCTCATGGGAGATGTGCCCTCCCTATACCAGGAGGAAAGGAGTATCCTTACCTCCAAAGAAAAAAGAACGCTTCCAAGAAGAATCCTAACACACAGGCCTTGCTAAGTTTCCAACAGGTTATTACACTGACCTCCTATTCCTTAACCTATTATAGTCTTCCACAACTGTCCACGCCCTATCAAACCTAGCATAAAATACTCAGGTCTGTTTCTTTGGGTCTTCATTTCCTTAGGAAGGCTCTTGTGTCCTGTAAAAGTTATATTAAAACAACTTGTAAGCTTTTCTCCTGTTAATCGTCTTTGTTAGTTAATTTTCAGACCCACCCAGGGACCATAAGAGGGTAGAGGAAAAAATTTTCCTCCACTACGCATGTATTTAATCATATTTGATTCTTATATTTAATAAGTTACTGTCCTTTCACTCTGGAGGGACAAACTGAGGCTCAGAGAGTTTAAATGACCTCTGAATTGTAGATTTCCAGATAAAATACACAGGAGGGCACTTTTGGGGAATCCCCCCACCAGGAGTTTGTGTGTTCCGACTTTGTGCGACTAGGCTTGACTCTGCAAGAGTCTGCACGTGTATACCTAAAAAGTCATCGCCAAATCTCAGGTCATAGGTTTTTCTCTTATGTTTTCTTCCAGGAGTTTTCAAGTTTTGGTTTTACGTTTAGGTGTGTGATCCATTTTGAGTTCATTTTTGTGATAGGTATAAGGTCTGTGTCAAGAAATATTAACCATTATGTCATCATCATCATCACTACCATGAACATCATTATGCATAAAATAATTATTGCACATGTTTCAGTATGCTTTTCCCACATACCTTGAGCCCCCGCCCGATAAATATTCTTTAGTTAAATACAAATGGCTCCTAAACACAGGAAAACATGTTCTACCTTGCTCATGAAAAAAGAAACATAAACTAGAACTGCCTTGAGTTTCTCAACCTCGGTTTTGGAAAATTTGAAAAAGCATCATATAACACTGAGAATGCAGGTTTGCTCACACAGGCTGGTGGGGGTCTAAGCTGCAACAGTGTCTATGGAACGCAATTTAGAAATCTCTATCAAAATGACACACACATGTGCACCTTGCCTCAGCGATTCCACTCCAGGGGATTTATCTTCCTAGCAGATTTACACACCGCGGAATCGCTGAAGGTCAAAGTTATGCACTGAATACTGGTAGCAAAGGGCTGAAAACAACTCAACCACCCAGTAGTCAGGAATGGGTTAAATAAATCAAGTCACAACTATACAACAGAATCCAAACAGCTGTTCAAAAACAGTGAGCAAATTCTCTTTGTACTGATATGAAAAGCTCTCTGAGGTATACTGGTAAGTAAAAAATGAAGGCACAGAAGAGTGTGCAAAGTCTGCCACCTTTTGTATAGAAAAGGGAGGAAATAAGACCATGAGTATTTTTGCAAACATAAAAATATATGTATTATTTTTGGACAAATATATAATTATACGTAATAGTGAATCTATGTATCATAACGATAGATGTATTATATATTACTTAAGTACACATTTTATGTTACAGTATTATATTGTGCAAGTGTCATATTATACATTGTATTATATCTTTACATTTTAAATTTATTTATAAGATATATATTATATTTATATTTTAAAAATATTTTATATTTTAAAATATATTTATTTGTATTACAGATATATATGTACAGAATATATATCATAGTATAGATACACGTTTATAATATATATCAATGATAACCAGATGCATTTGTGTGTATAACGCACAAATACATATACATATATATCTACTTATATATACATAAAGAAATTGTGGAAGGACGCTGAAAACATTCATGCTTTCATAATTATTCAATATAATTATTCATAAATATTTAAATAATTGCACTGGTTACCTGGGTGTATGTGGTTTATGGCATTAAAAATTTGGTGGGTGAACACCACACACAAAAATAAACTCAAAATGGATTAAAGACCTAAATGTAAGGCCAGACACTATAAAACTCTTAGAGGAAAACATAGGAAGAACACTCTATGACATAAATCACAGCAAGATCCTTTTTGACCCACCTCCTAGAGTAATGGAAATAAAAACAAAAATAAACAAATGGGACCTAATGAAACTTAAAAGCTTTTGCACAGCAAAGGAAACCATAAACAAGACAAAAAGACAACCCTCAGAATGGGAGAAAATATTTGCAAATGAAGCAACTGACAAAGGATTAATCTCCGAAATTTACAAGCAGCTCATGCAGCTCAATATCAAAACAATAAACAACTCAATTCAAAAATGGGCAGAAGACCTAAATAGACATTTCTCCAAAGAAGATATACAGATTGCCAGCAAACACATGAAAGGATGCTCAACATCACTAATCATTAGAGAAATGCAAATCAAAACTACAATGAGGTATCACCTCACACCAGTCAGAATGGCCATCATGAAAAAATCTACAAACAATAAATGCTGGAGAGGGTGTGGAGAAAAGGGAACGCTCTTGCACTGTTGGTGGGAATGTAAATTGATACAGCCACTATGGAGAACAGTATGGAGGTTCCTTAAAAAACTAAAAATAGAACTACCATAGACCCAGCAATCCCACTACTGGGCATATACCCTGAGAAAACCATAATTCAAAAAGAGTCTGTACCGCAATGTTCGTTGAAGCTCTATTTACAATAGCCAGGACATGGAAGCAACCCAAGTGTCCATCGACAGATGAATGGATAAAGAAGATGTGGCACGGGGCTTCCCTGGTGGCGCAGTGGTTGAGAATCTGCCTGCCGATGCAGGGGACACGGGTTCGAGCCCTGGTCTGGGAAGATCCCACATGCCGCGGAGCAACTAAGCCCGTGTGCCACAACTACTGAGCCTGCGCGTCTGGAGCCTGTGCTCCACAACAAGAGAGGCCACGATAGTGAGAGGCCCGCGCACCGCGATGAAGAGTGGCCCCCGCTTGCCGCAACTAGAGGAAGCCCTCGCACAGAAACGAAGACCCAACACAGCCAGTAAATAAATAAATAAATAAAATTAAAAAAAAAAAAATTCCTCCAGGTGGGTCACCTTTAAAAAAAAAAAAAAAAAAGATGTGGCACATATATACAATGGAATATTACTCAGCCATAAAAAGAAACGAAATTGAGTTATTTGCAGTGAGGTGGATGGACCTAGAGTCTGTCCTACATAGTGAAGTAAGTCAGAAAGAGAAAAACAAATACAGTATGCTAACACATATATATGGAATCTAAAAAATAAAAAATGGTTCTGAAGAACCTAGGGGCAGGACAGGAATAAAGATGCAGACATAGATAATGGACTTGAGGACACGGGGAGAGAGAAGGGTAAGCTGGGATGAAGTGAGAGTGGCACGGACTTATATACAGTACCAAATGTTAAACAGATAGCTAGTGGGAAGCAGCCACATAGTACGGGGAGATCAGCTCGGTGCTTTGTGACCACCTAGAGGGGTGGGATAGGGAGGGTGGGAGTGAGATGCAAGAGGGAGAGGATATGGGGATATATATATATGCATAGCTGATTCACTATGTTATACAGCAGAAACTAACACACCATTGTAAAGCAATTATACTCCAATAAAGATGTTAAAAAAAAATTGGTGGGTGGTACGTACACACACACACACACACAAACGGTGAGCAGACTTTCCACTTCATACTGCTTATTTAATTTAAAAAAATTTTAAACCATGTGTTAACTATTGAAAAAATTACTAAAGCATTTACAGGAAGCAGGTCTTTCGTCCCCTCCAATCCAGCCTGGTTCTCGCGCGCCCCCCAGCGGAGCCGGCCGGAAGCGGCCTGCGTTTCCCGCGCGGCCCTCCGGCCGCCCCACAGGGCGCACGCGCAGACCGCACACAGCGCATGCGCCACGTGTTTGGGCGCCAAGTCCGAGGCGGAGCGATTCAGTGAGGCAGCGGCGTCGTCGGGCGAGCACGGTGAGCGCGCGGTGTCCCGGGCCCGGATACGGCGGGAGGCACGTGGGAGCGCGGAGAGGGCTCGCGGGCAGTGGAGGCGCGGGCCTACCTGAGGCGACGCTGGGGCGGCCGGGCCCCCTCACTGGGAAGTCGACGGGAAAGGAGGCGCTAAGTAGCGGCCCTGAGGGGAAGAGCCGGGAGGCCGCGCGGGCGGTTGTCGGCTTTGAGGAGGACGCGGCGGCCTCCGTGCCCCTCACGCCTCGGCCTCCTGCCAACGCCCTCCTCAGCCAGAAGGCTTTCCGGGCTGGACGGATCCGCCTGCCCCCGCCGTCCCCCACCAAACACCCTCCTTTCCCCTTGAGGACCTTCGCGCATCCCCTCCAGGCCACCCCTCCCCTTCGAGGACCCCCCCTTCCCCTCAGAACACGCTCCTTCCCCCTTGAGGACCCCCGCCCTCCTCCTCAAGGACGCCACCCCGAGTCTCCCCCCCAGAACCCCTCCTTCCCCCTTGAGGACCCTCCCCCGCCCTCCCCCAGAATCCCTCCTTCCCCCTTGAGGACCCTCCCCCGCCCTCCCCCCAGAACCCCTCCTTCCCTCTTGAGGACCCCCGCCCTCCTCCTCAAGGACGCCACCCCGAGTCTCCCCCCCAGAACCCCTCCTTCCCCCTTGAGGACCCTCCCCCGCCCTCCCCCCAGAACCCCTCCTTCCCTCTTGAGGACCCCCGCCCTCCTCCTCAAGGACGCCACCCCGAGTCTCCCCCCCAGAACCCCTCCTTCCCCCTTGAGGACCCTCCCCCGCCCTCCCCCCAGAACCCCTCCTTCCCTCTTGAGGACCCCCGCCCTCCTCCTCAAGGACGCCACCCCGAGTCTCCCCCCCAGAACCCCTCCTTCCCCCTTGAGGACCCTCCCCCGCCCTCCCCCTCAGAACACGCTCCTTCCCCCTTGAGGACCCCCGCCCTCCTCCTCAAGGACGCCACCCCGAGTCTCCCCCCCAGAACCCCTCCTTCCCCCTTGAGGACCCTCCCCCGCCCTCCCCCCAGAACCCCTCCTTCCCTCTTGAGGACCCCCACCCTCCCCTTCGAGTACCCCCCAGCCCTCCCCCTCCAGGACCCCTGCCTTCCTCCTCAAGGACCCCACCCCGGCCCTTCCCTGGCTAGAACACCCTCCTTCCCCTTGAGGACCCCCCTCCTCCTCAAGGACCGCCCTCCCTTTTGAGGACCCCCCCAGTCACTTTCCCTCCCCCCCGTAGGCCCCCTCCGCTCGGCATCGAGACCCCACGCCCCCTTAAGCCCCCACTTCTCCCCTCAAGGCCCAGCCCTCGTACTTGGCCCTGCCTTGGTCCCGCCCCTCTGCCCTGTCCCTGACTGTCTCCCAGCTCCACCCGCTTTCTCTACCGCAGCTCAGCTCCTTCATTCTGCGCCCCCCGCCCTCTGTCCCGCCCTTCCTCTCTGCGTTTTTCCCCCGCGCTCTGGTTCCTCCTCTCCTCTCCCAGTCCCTTACCTTCCCTCTGCCTCAGCACTGCCCCCACTCCTGCGGCTCTGCCTCAGTCCCACTCTGCGTCTGTCCCCTCTGCCTTGGCCCCTGCCCTCCCCCATCTCCGTCCCACCCTCCTCTCTGCGTTCCTTCCCCTTGCCCCATGGCTCCGTCTCCCTGCGCCCTGTTCCCCCTTCTCCTCCGCTTCTGTCCCAACCCTCTCCGTATCCTTCCCCTCTGTGCTGGCTCTGGACCCCCCCTCTCCGCAGTCCCGCCTCTCTTCTCTGCTGCTCCTTTACCTGAGTCCTGCCCCTTCTCTCTGTGCGCCTGGCCCCTGCCCCGGCACACCCCTCCTTTCCCAGACTGGCAGCTCTTTCCTGCGCTTCCTCCTTAGCTCGCCCCACTCCTCCGCTGCTCTGCCCCTGCGCTCTGCCGTGCCTTGCTTTGCTCCCTTTCTCTTGCCTCGCACCTCTCTTCTGTTTGCTCCCTTCAGCCCCTGCTTTCTCCTCGCACCACAGCCTCTGCCCACCTGGGATCTCTTGGTCTCCGCCCCCTTCTCCCGACGCTCTTATCCCCGTTTCTCTGGAAGTTCTTCCCTACTCAGAAATCAAGCAACCTACCATCTCTCATACATTTTTTTTAGGAGCTCTTGAGCTTTTTTTTTAGTGTTTAACGTATTAGCTACTTTTGTCACTACTGTCTAGCCTGCTTCCCTGGAGAACGGGGTTGGGGGGCGTGGGCGCGGGGGTGAGATAGAAGGGGCTAATTGGGTAGAAAGGATAGAAAGTATAAATACTACCTTTCTCCTTTCAGGAAATTTACTTGCTGCCCTGTTTCATTTCAAAATTCATAATATTTTTGCATTACATTACATAATACATCCATTTTCGTCTTACTATAAAACATGTTTCTTAATAGTAGACTTAAAAATTGATTCTTCAGGATGGTATGCCTCGTGATTATCAGCTCCCACCTTATTTAAACCTTACAGCAACATGAGAAAAAAGGTCTTCTTTTTCCTTATTTTCACAGATGAGAGAAGCTAAATTTATTTATTTATTTATTTATAATTAATTAATTTTTGGCTGCGTTGGGTCTTTTTTGCTGCACGTGGGCTTTCTCTAGTTGTGGCGAGCAGGGGCTACTCTTGGTTGCGGTGTGCGGGCTTCTCATTGCGGTGGCTTCTCTTGTTGCGGAGCAATGGGCTCTAGGTGCGCAGGCTTCAGTATTGTGGCACACAGGCTCAGCAGTTGTGGCTCGTTGGCTCTAGAGCGCAGCCTCAGTAGTTGTGGCGCACAGGCTTAGTTGCTCCGCAGCATGTGGGATCTTCCCGGACCAGGGCTGGAATCCATGTCCCCTGCATTGTCAGGTGGATTTTTAACCACTGCACCACTAGGGAAGTCCCGAGAAAAGCTAAATTTAGAAAGGTGCTACTAATTACCCACGTTTCCACATCATTTTGTGTAGATGGCTAATGTTCCAAAATAAAGAAACCATTTACTTCCCGTATGTCAAGTAAATATTTAATAATGAATGTTTAAAGTGGAAATGAAATTATATTCTTCTAAGGAACTTTTTGGTGAATGGAGAAATCAGAAGTGCAATTATGAATTATTTTAAAAATAATTGAAATAGGAGTGGTGACATCCCCTAAATTTTGATATATAACCAAAATTAACAGCTTTCAATAGTCAAGAAAGAATGAAATAAATTAGGCATTTGTTTCAGGAGATTCCCAAAGTCCCACAAACAAACTGATAAAACTCTAAAGGAACCAGGAGTAAGAAAATAATAAAGATAAGTGAAACTAATACATGAGAAAACAAAAATAATGGCATTGGAACTAGCAGCTGGTACTTGGGATGAGTGGCAATAATGAAAAAAACAATAGCGGTAATTAACAAAAAAGACATACTAGGAATAAAGCAACATTGATTAGAGACAGGATAAAGTTGTGTACTTAGGAGATTTCATATTCTCAATCATGTGTTAATATATTTCAACTTCAAGAAAATGGATGATTTTCCTGGAAAAGTATTTTTTAAAAATTGGATTCAAGAAATAGAAAACCTGAGCAGACCAATGAGCATTACAAAGCACCGAACAAAGTCAGTAATTGGTTGACATCAGAGAGCCTTTTGCCCAGATGGTTTTAGTGGTATCAAGAGTTAAAAAATAAAGTTTGAGTAAAAAATTGTTAGGAAGAAAAACAATGTGCCAAGAACTACTGAGGTAATGTGGTTAAAAATTGGATGATAAGGGATGTAGGATTAGGATAAGACTGAGCTCCAAAAGATAAATATTTAAGGGAAGCAGAATCAAGAATTTATGTAAAAGAGAAAAGGATGGATGCTGAGGGTGCCCTCTGAGGAGACGGAGCCATGAGCTTCTTTTCAGTACCTGTGGCCTGGAGGGCCTTGACTGTTCAAGGTCTTGCTTTCCCTCTTTGGGCCAGGAGAAAGAATTGTGACTCTGCTCTAGCTTTGGACCTGGCTAGTCTTGGGAGGCAGGCTGGCAGGATTTCACAGTCATTTCCACTACTCCTTTCTCAGGATCCTTCCCTGGAGGCTGCAGACCTAGAAATTCAATTCAGGGGGGCCTCACACATCCCAAGAAGGAAGCAATAGCAAATTTAATAATTGGTGGTAGGTGGGAAAGTTTTTAGAAAAAATTATATTCTTCTCATAGCTTATCCCAGACTAAATTCCAGCTAAAGAATTAAAATGAAATGTTTAAATAAAGAAATAAGAAAATATATTTAAATATTTAACTGATCTCTGAATGGGTAGTGATAAATTGGACTTTGAAATATTAAAATTCTATGAAGACTAAAGAGAAAGTGTGGCATGGTTGGAATTTTTTTTTAAGCAAATAGGTCAAAGAGTGAATATCCTTTATTTATATGGAGCCTTTACCAATCAGCAATAGGAACACCCTGGTGGAAAAAGGGCAAAGGATAGGAGCAATGTATAATTGGCCAATAAATCTGAAAAAAGTAGTAAGCTCTATTATTAATCAAAGGAAATGCAAAATTAAAGGATAAAATATATCTTTCATTTGTCTTATTGGCAACAGATGTTGAGAAATGATAATGTTCTTGGCTGGCAGAACTAGTTACATAATTTGCAGGGTGGAGTGCAAAATGAAAAAGTGAGGCCCCTTGTTTAAAATATGGAAAGTCTCAAGACAGCAACAAGAGAGCATTAAATTAAGCTTGAGCCCTTCTGATGCTCTGTGTGACTGCACTGGTTACATGCCCATGAAGCTGGCCTATTGACTTGCAAGGTGGGTATGTAATCTTATATATGGAGATTGGAAGAAGAAATTGGTGGAAGCCTTTGGGGGGAAAATTTGGCAGATTGTGTTAAGAACTTTTTAAAAAGTTCATACCCTTTGTCGAGGTAATTTCGCTTTTAGGAATCTGTCCTAGAAGGGAAATATCAGAGATGTGAACAAATACTTAGTTTCAGTGGTGTTCATGCATTATGATTTATAATAATGAAAAACAAAAATGCCTTGAAACAGAAAAACTGCTTGTCGTATAAATCACAGATGCATGTTTTTTAGTGGAGAGGAGAAAAAAAAAAGGAAATGTTTCCCCCAAGTGACAATTTTGTTCGTGATTTCATAGAGTGCAAATTTTATAGAAGAAAAGTGTTTTTTATTTTCCTGATCATAGAAGATAGAAGGTTCATTGTAGGACATTTGAAATTAGGAAGTAGTTTTGAGGGAGAAAGTATAAAATCACCAGTAAAAATAATTTGTAGTCTCACTGCTCATAGATAACCCCCTTGGTGTGGTATTTTGGTTTACTTTCCAGTTTTTTTTCCTGTGCTTTATATGGTTGAGTATACATTCTATATTCAAGTTTGTTTCCTGCTTTTTCATTTAATATTACAACCTAGATATTTCCCCACGACTATAACAAAGCTAAAAATTTTTTAGTCAAATATAATACAGAAAAAGGCACAAACCATTAGTATATAGCTCAGTTTTCACAAAACGAGCACACTGTGTCCATGTCATGAGCTCCTGGATTAAGAAAATAGGACATTACCAGCTTTCCGGAAACCTCTTATGTTGTCCCCTCCCAGTCATTACCACTGCTCCCCGAATCTCAGTCCCAACTGTTACCACCATTCTGACTTCTAACACCTTAGATTTGTTTTGCTTGTTCTTGACCTGTGTACAAATGGACTCATATAATGTGGACCTTTTTTTGAGCCTGGTTTCTTTTACTCAACAGCAAGATGCCTCCATATTCTCAATTCTGTTTAGAATTCCACTGTTATGAATATACCATTCTACTGTGGCTCTGTCTCCTCTCAAACACTTAACTATCATCTGATTTTTTCATTTTGAATATTCTGGAGGGTATGTAGTGATATCTCATTGTGGTTTTAATTCAAATTTCTCTGATAACTAATGAAGTTGAGCCCTGTTTCATATATTTACGGCCATTTAGCTGTCTTCTTTTGTGCAGTACCTGCTCAGATCTTTTAACCTTTTTGCTCTTGCTTTGTTTGCCTTTTTCTTACTGATTTGTATGATTTCTTTATATATTTTGCATATGAATCCAGTTCTTTGTAGGACGTATGTTTTGTAAGGATCTTTCCTCATTCTGTATTAACTCATTTAAATTCACTTTTTTAAGTGACATTCTTCTGTGATTCATCAGTTAGTTCAGTTCATTGTGGTTTGGGGTTCAAGCCTCTTTTCCCTTCACTGCCATTTCTGAAATTTTTCTAGCCTGTGCCTGTGGATCTTCTAGACCTGGTACCGTGACTGAGGCAGCATCCTGTCTGTAGATGTGCAAATCTATGTGAATGTTCATTTAGACATTTGTGTGAAAAGAGCTAACTTCCTTTGCTTCAGATAACCTTTACTGTCCAGTCCTAACTGTGGAAGCCATTTGTGAGTCTCTGTGTAATTTCTGCAGGTCCTGAGGTTTCTGAATCCTTTCTTCATCTGGTACAACTCTGCACACCATCTTCCACAGCAGTGTCTTCTGAAGCAGCCTGCCTTTTAGAGTATTTTCATCCTTTGAAGGGCCAAGCTGTAAAGATGCTGCACATGACAGAGGCTTTGGATATCTTGAGGAATCCCCAGCTCATTCATCTACGTGATCAAGAAAAAAATCCAGAAACCATCTGCGTAAGAAACCCAGGGGCTCTGAAAGTTTCTCACCAAAAGTTTAGGCATTTTCAATACCTGTCAGTGACTGAGCCTCACCAAGCTGTGAGCCAAATCCAGGAGCTCTGCTGGCAATGGCTGCAGCCAGAGACCCACACCAAGGAGCAGATGATGGAGCAACTGGTGCTGGAGCAGTTTCTGAATACTCTGCCAGAGGAGGTTCAGACATGGGTGAGGTCAAAACAGCCCAAGAGCAACAAGGAAGCAGGAAACCTGGTGGCAAACTTGATCCAAGCGTGTGAGGAGAGAGGTGAGAGAGGAGAGAAGCAACTGGCTGTTTGTATTTATTGAACATTTGCTGTGTGCCTGGCATGTAATAGGGAGCTTAATAAAGATTTGTTGAATGACTGAACAAATGAATTTTATAATCCAGTCTCATCTGCCTAATCTTGTGTGAAATGGAAGAAATTAGGGGTTTGGCTTTTGCTTATTTATTATTCTCTAGGAGTACCCCTTCTCTCCAGCTTTGTTCCCCCTCCTCTCCACATTTCTTATTAAGCCTAAACTTTAGTATCAACACAAAAGACCACACAACCAAAAAAAAAAAAAAAAAGGCATAAAATGTGGGGGATACGAGGCCTGGAAATTTAACTTCTGTTAAAATTTGACTTGTCGCTTAGAAACTCAAGTTACTAGATTGGAACTAAGGGCATTTCAATAATGAGAGAAGAAGGCTGTTCACTCCTAATAGTCCTTTGAATAAAATTGCTACTAAAAACAAAGTATTGTTTGGGTGTATATAGAGAGAGACAAGGAGAAAGGCAAGGGAACAAGACTTGGGTGTGGACCAGTGGGATGGGTTAATTACATTTAAAAGTATAAACAAATAAATTTGAAATAAACATGAGGGTCATGCATGGCTGAATACTGATGTGTCATGAATTAAGGATTCTGATCAGTCCTGTGCACCTGAATTCCTTAAAAGAATTTTGAAGATGTTAATAGTGAACATGTTGGACACTTAAAATGTACTACATTCTAGGTATTTTATAATATTCATTTACTTCTCTTAATAGCCCTTGAAATAGTTATTACCCTCCTTCCATAAATGAGGAGACAGAGGCACAAAAACGTTGAATGACTGGCCCCTGGTCCCACGGTTAGTAATTGGCAGTCAGGATTCAGCTGGGAGGCTGACACCAGCGTCTGTGCTCTTAATCATGGTGTTACACTGCCTCCAGTGGACATGGGGGATATTGTCCCACGTTGGTTTTAAACTTGGCCAAAGGCACAGCCTTTGATGGAGCTGGAATTCAGGGGAAAGGAAAGAGCTCTCTAGAATATGAGAAAGAAATTACAGATTAATGAAAGGTACACTTAGAAAGAGACTGCAGGCAAGGAAGGCCTTCAATGTTCAAGTTTCTTTAGGGAAGGTGGTGGTTGTATTCTAGATCAGTGAGTGAAAAAGATGTAGGGAAAGCTTAGTAATAAGAGTTGCCATTTTTTAAAAATGCATGCTGTGTGCTTTACATATGTAACATTTAATCCTTACAGGAGCCCTTAGAAGTAGAGGTCTTATCATTTTCATGTTACAACTGGGAAACTGAGGTTCCCTGGTGACTGAATGGACGGTGAGGCTAGGACCACTGATACAAATAAAGAGGAACTTCTGCTTTATTTGGAAGGCACTGAGAAGCAATGGAAGGGTTTAGAGGTGGGAGATAACCAGAACTCTCTTCTGGAACTTGCCATATTGAGCTGAGAAATGATTTCTGTGGTCTTTTTCTTGTCATAGGAAGTCCAGGACTGCCGCTCCCTCCCTTGGCAGGACAGGGTGGCGTGGGGGTGGCAGGCTACTCTCTGCGCCTGTGGGTGCTGCCAGACTGGACTCAAGTCCATGGTCATTTCTGCTCCCTTCTAGGTTTCCCTGCTCGGGACTCTGTCCTTGCAGAAAAGAGAAACACCGAAGAACACCAAAAGAAGGACACAACGATGTTTGACAGTATGCCATCTGCTAGATCTCAGGTGAGTCGAGCTTTCTTCTGATTTAGTTCTCCAATATGGGGACCTCACCTTCCTGATTTCCAGACCTTCCCCGTCTAATTAAACCACATCCTCATTTCCTCAAAGTCTTTATATAAACATTACCTAACTGAGCCTTTTCCTGGCTTTTGTATAAAAAATGTTCTTCTGACTCTTCGTATTCCCCTTCCCTGCTTTATTTTTCTCTGTCACACTTATCACCACCCCACATACTATATCTTCAACGTTGTCCCTCTTTTTCTGTCTTTTGAATTAATTTTTCGTTGTTTAGTATTCCATTTTATCTCCACTTTTGGCCTAGTCAAAACCACCCTCATGTGGTTTGTACTATTATTATGCTCCTTTTTATATATGAAATAAATGGCAGCTATTACAGGGACATGATACTGTTGTGAGGTGTTTTTTTTTTTTTATTTGCTCCTTAATGTTCTTGTTAAATCACATTTTGAAACCTAGAAGAAATTAATATGCTGCACTTCCTTTAGAAACAGAAAAAAATTCATGGGAGGGGGGTGACGATTAGGAAAAAAATTGTCTAAAAATGCTCTTTGAGGGAGAGATGGGGGGAAAAAGTTGAGAAACACTGTCCTAGATGATCTGTTCCTGAGAGTAGCCCTCTGTCCTTACAGTGTCCATGTCAAGGATCCCAAGTGAAGATGCCCACAGGGACTACTGAGGTAATATAAACGAATACCGTATGTAAGTGGGTGGATTATGACAAACTGGGGGGGCACCTGCCCCACCTAAGGGGCAGCTATGACTCAGCTTCAGCTGATGGCACCGTGTGAGAATGTGGGTCCAGATCCCCAGATCTTCTGATTTTTTTTAAAGAGAAGCCAAAAATCCAGTTAATAATTTGAAATATACAAATTTTTTAGTGTTGGCAGCTAATGTGAATTTTGAAGAAAGAATTTAAAAAAACACATGTGAGCCAAATAAATCCCTCTATAGGAGCTGGGCAGCCAGTATATGCCCTCTAGTTTAAGTCATATGTTCATTGATCTGCATAATGTTTCCATAAAAACACAAAAGATGTATATTAGTAAAATGGGTATCATAGTCTTATGTAGTCTTCTAATATCTGCTTTTTAAATTCGCCCTTCGGTTACCAAAATTGTTGCATGTAACTGTAGTTAATTAGTTTGTATTGCTGGAATACTATTCCATGGTATGACTATACCATAATATATTTATTTTTTCTACTATAAATGAATGTTTGGGTCTTTTCCATATTTTGGATGTTATAAGACAGATGTTATGAACATATCTATCTCCAAGTACACATGAACAAATATACCTAGGAACAGAATTTCTGAGTCCAAAGTGGTTTACTAATTTACATTTACCTTAGCACCTTACAAGAGGCCCCAAGGGTCCACATTTTAGACAATATTTCGTATTGTCACACTTCTTAATTTTTGTCAGTTGAATGGGTATAAAATCATACTTTGTCATTTTGAAATGTATTTTCTTATTTATTAATAAGATCGAATATCTCTTCATATTTATGAGCTTTTTGTGTTTTATGGATGAGTCACTGAGGCTTAACCTATCCATTCTCATAAAGCTTGTTAGAAAGAACCAGACCCAGAACCTAAACCCAACTGTCTCTGATTCCTGAGGTTGAGGTATACTGCTCAGCTTTTAATTATTTGCATTTTTTCTTTCTTTATAAAGTGACTTAAAAGGATTTTTCTCCTGCAACCCAAATCTTTCAAAATTAGCAGCAGGAACTATCTCAGAAATGTTCTCACTTCTCTCAGACTATAAGACAAAAAAAGATATCTTTCTAAGTCCCTAGAAATAATCTAAGTGGATTAGAACACTTGGATTAGAAGCTTTCTGCTGGTCTGAACATCTGCTTCATGGTCAGTCCCCTCTCATCAGGCACCTTTCCCCCTCCTTGGGATAATTCCTGGATTTCGATCATTTAGGAGTGTGTCTGGTATTTTAGGAGCTGGTGACTTTCAAGGATGTGGCTGTGGACTTCAGTCCAGAGGAATTAACCTACCTTAGTGCTGCTCAGAGGAAACTCTACCGGGAAGTGATGCTGGAAAATTATAGGAACCTGGTCTCCCTAGGTAAGCTGTGATGACCAAAATTGTCTCCAGACATTGCCATATGTCCCTGGTGGCAAAATCATTGGAAACAGGCTTTATTTTTCTTCTGTTTAAATTTGCATTTTCCTTATTATCTCACCGTCTTTATAACCCAGGCTGGGAGTTCCTGTGGGTACAGGACAGAACCCCCAAGTTATGAGTCTCCTTCTTCAACAGGGTACCAGTTCCCTAAACCCGACATTATCTCAGGGCTGGAAGCAGAGGAGTCACGTGCAGTGGAGGAAGACAGCAGTACAATGATATGTCAAGGTGAGTAGTGAGACAGGAATCGTGGGAAGACAACCCCGGTCAGCCAGGAGGGGCCTGGGAGCTGTTCCCCAAAGCCCTCTCAGCTCAGGGAGAAGGTTGGTAAGTGCTCTCACCTCAGGGGTTCATGCCGCTTCCCCACATCACGTGCACTCGGTACTTCTTTCATCTCCTCTCTGAAGCTCATCTCTTTCTGCAGCATGAGTTCCTCTCCTGCGCAGCTCCAGGGAGGCCAGTTTCCCTTTTCTCTAGTGTTCCACCTCCTGCATTCATTCATGCCTTTCCCCTGGCAGCTAGAAATCAGAGGTCTTTCCTCTTTAACTGAGACAAGCAAGAAACCTTGGCGTGATACCACTCCTCTTTCCAGCCCCACTCAGAGAGTTGCCTTTATAAAGCACAAACTTTTGACCAGCTTCTTACCACCCTCAAAAGAAAATCCAAACTTTTAGCAAAACATTTAAATCTGTCCCACTCTGGCCTAAAATCCACATCCCAGCCTCATCTCTCACAGATATTCCAAGTAGAAACCTGTGTTGCTGGCTCCCCAGGACTGTGTACTTTCACAGTTCAATGTCTTTGCTCAGGATGTTTTATAAGCTTGCTACCCCCTTCACTGCTTACTGAGCCCTAATGCCATCCCCTCCGTTGAGTTTTTCCTGTTCCTAAATGGAATCAACCCCCACCCCCATCTCTTCTCCTGTAGTCATTTATAGCCTGATTGGGGTCCTTTTTACAGACTATTATGACCATCTGGTTGGATAATGCTTTGCTCAAAATAGGCATTTAATAAATGGTGAATTGAAGGGAATGGGGTAAGATTAGAGATTGGGAGCCAAGAAAAGAGTTAGCATTCTTTTGCTTTATTCTGAGCAAGAGGTTGTTGACCTGTTTACTCCAGCGTTTCCCTAATGGTCCTGTAGAACTATGGTAATAGGCGTTCTTTAAAAAAAAAAAAAAAAAAGTGTTCCATGACGAGATCGGTTAGAGAAATGCTGCATACTATATTTCCCCTCTTTGGAATTTGAGATGCTGATTAAAGGTTCTGAAGAGTCCTACAGGATTGAAAGCTGCTTGACTTGCATCCTATGGTATCTCCCAAATTGACTTGACAATGGAATCCCTTTATCGCCACAGCTATTAGTTTCTCGGAATAGTAGTAATTTGCCAAGCATGGTCTGGATGCAGACAAACCCCAATCCCAGCTCTTTCTCTGGTTTCCTCCTTGTTCTCCTGTCTGTGTCTCTGGCATCTTTGTCAACGTTCCGTCCTCCTGGATGGTCTCTTTTCTGCCTCATCCTCACCCTTCCTTGCTTACTGTCCTTTCCATCCTCCCATTCTCTCCTTAGGTTCCCAGAAAACTCTCAAACCTCTTTAAGAACTGTTCTGCTATGTTTGGTCTCTTTCTTCTCTTTCTACTATAATGATGTGTCTCTCTGAGTAAAAATAGTAGAGGAACTTTTACATTGCTTTTAGATGGGGAGAAAAAACCTGAAATCAAAGATCTAACTCCAGAGCAAAGCCTGCCTATAGAAAAATCATCCTCAGGGGCAGGAAGACAGGATTTGGAGGTAGGTAACTTCTGGTGTGTCTATGTAGGAGAGTCTTCTACTGATGATCCACTGGGTTTGCACCAGGTCAACCAGGAGAAACTTTTGAGTCCGGTAAAAATGAATGACCCCAAGACCCTTGCTCAGGAAAGAAGCCATGACAGTGATCAATTTGAGAGACGCTCAGATCTTACTAAACAGTCAGAGGGTCTTCTAGGGAAGGATCCCCAGGAACGCACTCCTGGAATTTGCACCAGTCCCCAGCCGGTGGACAGCAGGCCTTTCGTCCAAGAGAACAAACACAACAGAAGTGAATTTTGTGAAAGAAGCTTTAGTACCCGGTTGGCCCGTGAGAGACACGAGCAGATCCATACAGGGAAGAAACCTTTTGAATGTAAACAGTGTGGAGAAGCCTTCTTCTTCATGCCACACCTTACCAGACATCAGAAGACTCATTCATGTGAGAAGTCCCCTGGATGCAATGAAGGTGGAAAGTCTTTCACTCAGTGTGCAAATATCAACGGCTGCGTAAGAATTCATAGTCAGGAGGACTACTATGAATGTTTCCAGTGTGGCAAAGCTTTTATCCAGGATGTGCATCTTTTTCAACATCTCAAGGCCCATGAGGCGGCAAAAGCCCTTCCACCCGCGTTGCCCCGAAACAAGACACATTTAATTCGATATCAGCGGAAACATGACTATGTCGGAGAGAGAGCCTGTCAGTGTTGTGACTGTGGCAGAGTCTTCGTTCATACTTCACATCTCATTCAGCACTACAGAATTCATGCTCAAGAGAGGCCTTACCAGTGTCAGCTGTGTGGGAAGTGTTTCAGCCGACCCTCCTACCTCACTCAACATTATCAACTCCATTCTCAAGAGAAACCGGTTGAGCGCAGTTACTGTTGAAAAACCTCCACTCAGAACATTCTCAACACTTTTGACTTTCCCCTGGAGAGAGACCCTTTGAGTGCTCTGAATATGAGAAGGCCTTCGACCAGCCCTCACACCTTGTTAACGACTTGAAAATTCATCGTGGTGTGGTCAGAAAACAGAGAATGGTTGCAAGAGGTTAGAACAATCTTTTTGCAAAGGGAGAGCCAGCACATGTGTCAGTCACCCAGGCAAAAAACCTTACAAAGAATATTTTTGTTGCATAGGAAAGAAGCTAATAGATTTTGCCCTTCTTTGGTGTTATCCATAGAATGGAGAACCTTGATTTTGACATCCTCGCAAAAAACTTGCGACTGGCAGTTGGGCTCCAGACAGGAACTCTGTTGCCTAAATTTCTACAGAAGTGTTTACATACAGTATCTTTACCACATGGGATGTATCAGCAGAGGGCATGGTAAAAAGATTTTTGAGGTGTACCTATGTTGATTCATCCACAAAGCTGAAGTAATTGGTAATATGCTTACACAGTACTTGGTAATTTACAAAACATTGCCAAATGTATTATTTGATCTTTTAAGGAATGCTGCATTGTACCTAGTATGAGGATATTTATTTCATTTTTACAGGTATAGCAAACTTGAAACTCCAAGTTGTCATTTGATTTGACCTGGGTTGTAAGTGGTGGGGCAAGAACTGAACCCCAGTGTGGTTTGGTTAGGTTTGGCTTTTGAGATTCCATGAGATATTTATTTTATATCTTGATGCTCAACCCAGGTTTGTTTTATTCTTGCCATATCCCCTCTGAAGAAAAGGTACAGTACTATACTGACTGCAGCCGTCTTCCTTTTTAGTAATCCCAACATTATTTCACATTAAATCAGATGGGGACACTTGTAGTATAAGGGGTTCAGAAAGCTTTTTAAAGGTGAAGTTCTGATAGCCATTTCTCTTACAATTTAGGGTTAGATGAATTTTTGAGACACTGATCAAGGAAGGATATTATTGCTAACCACTTCCTTATAATTGGTCTTGGAGATCGTAAATCTGCTACTAATTAAGTAGAATTTTTGTAGTTTTCTGTAGTTGTTTGAAGGTTTGGGGTTTCGTATTTTTCTTTTTTTCCCCTCTCCTTCCTTTTAAAAAATCCTGTTTGAAAACAGTATTTCTGCTTTTCTTGGGCACTGGCATCATCAGCACGACCAGCTTCACCTAAAATCCTAATTCTTTGCTGGGCACACTTCACTCTTTAAAAGTATGAGCCCTGAGTTGCACTAAAAATTTCTTTTATACCATATTGCTATAATGTAAAAGTTTTCCATCACTGACTTGGATGGTGGTCAGATACAAAGACACATGAGAACCAGTTGGATCCGGTGTCTCAGAACTGGACTCCTTGCCTGGAAGGGTGGGTTGCTGCTATTGTCATTCACTGCCCTGCTTTTTCTCATCCTGCCATTTTTGAGGTTGATCTATGATGTGTGGCTCCAAAGTCATGAAATTAAAAACAAACATGAACCTACACCAGCCAAGTGAGTGCGAGCTACACAGCCCCTCTTCTTCATTTCCCAAGTTCTTGACGAAACAGTCCTCACTGGCTGGTCCTGTTTTCTCACCACAGTCCACCCTCCAACCCACTGTAAATTGGTTTCCGATTCTGCCACCACTACTGCAAAGGGACATAATGTCAAGATGTCTTATTGTTGATGATGTTAATTAACCTTTATTTGTTTCTCTTTGTAATTAATAAATATCTTGCAGGAGAAACTTTGAGATCATGCAAGTATCTAGTTTCTCCTCACACTTTTACCTACTAAATTCTAGCATCTAGCAAGTGGATGTTACCTACAGCCATTTTTACTGTGTAGTATTGTAATGGTGATTTTTAATTTTCCTCATTCCTTCTACATTTAGTAATTAGAATTCTCCTTTGAGGAAGAATTGTCCTCCCTATTTATTTATTCAGTAATTTATATATATCAGTATGGATTCATGGGTGTTTATTTTATTCTATGGGCTGTAATTCAACACTACCATTACTTATTTTGTTCAGATTGTTCCAGCTCTGGCCACTGGGAGTCCTTTCAAGTTGGCTCCTCTCATCCTTTTCTGAACACTTCTTTTGCGCCCTGCTTAATTTCTCTCCCTTCACCTCCAGGAAAACCCCATGCCTTTATGATAGCTTCTACCTCATCACTGTCTTGTGAAATCTGCTGCTTTCCCCGGGGTCATAGGTTTACTCACACCCTTCTCAATATGTCATTTCATTTCTTCCTTCACCATTTTTGCTAAATCTGTATTCTACTTGGTTTGTTATTTGCTTAACACTTTCTTTCAATTGTGTCATCTCTATTTTTTTAAAAAACTTCAATACATCTACCTAAAAAGGAAAATTTTAAATCAACTCAAAGGATTTTACCCAGACCATAATCAGATTTTCCCAATCATTTTCAAGATGTCCTTTAACAGTTGGCTTGTTTGAATCTGGATCCAAACATGCATTTGGTTGTCTGACCTCTTGATTCTCTCTCAATCTAAAGCAATCTCCTCTCACTTTTTTAATGCCTTGTGTGACCCGAAGAATAATGTAGAAATGTATTTCCCTCCTCTCTTCACCCAATTCCTAATATATCTAACAGTCTTGGTACTCCTTATATTCAGGTTTAATTTTTTTTTAATTTAGAAGCACTCATTTTTAAATTCTTAAATTTTTAATTGTGGTAAGAAACACATAACATAAAATTAACCATCTCAAACATTTTAAAGTGTCCCGTTCAGTACTGTTAAGTAGAGTCACATTGTTGTGCAATAGATCCCCAGGACTTTTTCATCTTGCAAAACTCAAACTCTGTATCCATTAAACAGTAACTCCCCCTTTCCCCCTCCTTACAGCCCTGGCAACCATCATTCTAGCACTCTTGGTTTTTTTCCTTTAAAGCTTTGTGTGATTATGCAAGTAATACTGGAAGAAACTGGGTCGGTTGTCCTGTGGAATGTCCCCCCTTCTAAATGTGTCTGTTTGCTTCCTGTGGTATCCTTAAGCTTGTTCCTCTCTCTATATTTTCTGTAAATGGAAGTTAGCTCTAAACTCTGGAGGCTTAATTAGATTCATCTTCAACTTCTTTGGCAAGAACACCTCATAGGTGGTTTTGTGTACTTTATATCATACCCCATCAGGCTTTTGGCTCTTCCCAAAGGTCCAGCCTTTTAAAGTCATTCTCCAAGCCACTGCACCATTCACAGGCAATGAGGTTTCAAAGTTTTCACCATCACTCATTGTTCAGCTGCTTTAGTTCCTTCTTCATTACCTCTTCTAGACTTTTCTCAATGTGCCTCCCTCCATTACTCCACCCTGGTCTTTAGGTACTTGAATTAAGAGGTGGTGGAGACTCCTTGAGGGGTCTGGTGTGGGCCATTTGTTGAGGACCCTGGGCCAGGGATTCTTTTTTTTTTGATATTTATTCATTCATTCATTCATTTATTCATTTATTTAGCTGCACCAGGTCTTAGTTGCGGCATGCGGGATCTAGTTCAACCAGGGATGGAACCTGGGCCCCCTGCATTGGGAGCGAGGAGTCAACCACTGGACCACCAGGGAAGTCCCTGAGCCAGGGATTCTCAAGAAAGTCAGGGAACATCAGACTTGACTTTGTTCTAATGCTTCTTTCATGCCACAAAGGGCAGTGGTGACAATATGGAGAGCTAACTCTGCCTGTCACCCCTGGAGTATTTGGAACATATAGAATATGCACAAGCCACTGCCTCCACATTTTACAAGCTGACTTGAGCTGACTGCAATGGCAGGTGTCTCAGCCTGTTACTTTGACTTTCACCTTGCTGCTTTTCTTGATGCTGTCCTAGTGGGCCCCCAAGGATAATGCTTTTCTTCTTCCCTGTTTTTCCCAACCAATTTGCAATGTATCAGACAATTTGGGCACTGCTCTTATATTCAGGTTAATTTTTTTTAATTAAAAACACTCATGTTTTAAGCTTTGATGATTATGCAAGTAGTACATATCTGTTGAAGAAAATTAGAAAATACATCTCTGGGGTTTTTTTGTTGTTGTTGGATTATTTGTATTTCTGTGTCTCAACTCAAATAGACTTGCTGCTAAAAGGGGTAGACATTGTCCAGACATTTTTTCCTATGTATAGGTTTATGTAGATTTTTAAATAAAATATATTTTTATGAAATAGAATCATACCATCAACATTGTTTTTTTTCACTTGCTTAAGTAATTTTATTCAAATGATTTTATTTTTAACATCTTTATTGGAGTATAATTGCTTTACAATGGTGTGTTAGTTTCTGCTTTATAACAAAGTGAATCAGTTATACATATACATATATCCCCATATCTCTTCCCTCTTGCGTCTCCCTCCCTAACATTGTTTTAAAGGCTGCAGTTTTCATACTAATATATCATGAACATCTGCCCATATTCATAAATATATCTCTCAGTTTCATCTTTTAGCACTGCCTGGTACTTGGTTGCATAGATGTGGCCTAATTGATTTCACTAGACTTCTAGGGTTGGAAACGGGGGTTACGGTAATTTATCTCTTTTTATTCCATTGAAAACCTTTTTAAAATTTATTTATTTTTGTTTAGTTATAATTAACATATTATATTATATGAGGAGATGGGGGGACAGACCAAATAGGTGAAGGGAATTAAGAGGTACAAACTTCCAGCTATAAAATAAGTAAGTCAGCATCTTTATTCCTGTCCTGACTTACTTATTTTATAGCTGGAAGTTTGTACCTCTTAATCTCTTTCACCTATTTGGTCTGTGCCCCCATCGCCTCATATAATAAAGACGCAGACGTAGAGAATGGATTTGAGGACACGGAGAGGGGGAAGGGTAAGCTGGGACGAAGTGAGAGAGTGGCACTGACATATATACACTACCAAATGTAAAACAGATAGCTAGTGGGAAGCAGCCGCATGGCACAGGGAGATCAGCTTTGTGACCACCTAGAGGGGTGGGATAGGGAGGGTGGGAGAGAGACGCAAGAGGGAGGAGATATGGGGATATATGTATACATATACCTGATTCACTTTGTTATACAGCAGAAACTAACACAACATTGTAAAGCAATTATACTCCAATAAAGATGTTTTAAAAAAACAAAAAAAATAAGTCAGAGGATTGTAATGTACGAATAGGGAATATAGTCAGTAATATTATGACAACTTTGTATGGTGGCAGGTGGTAACTGGGTGTATTGTGATCACTTCATAATGTATAAGAATATTGACTCACTATGTTGTACACCTGTAATTTATCTCTTATGTGTGCATTGCTGCTGTAGTTACACTTCCCCTTTATCTCTTGGGTCTTGGAATTTCCCTTAGCAATTTGCTCTGATGTCTTTGCATATGGTTTTGTTTCCCAAGGGGAAATTCCCAGCAGTAGAATTTCTAGGCCAAAAGGTATGTGTATCTTGAAGGCTTTGGAAACACTCCTGGCCTCCTCCCCTCAAGGTCTAAAAGTTGTGCTGATTTTTTTCTCTTGGGAACAATTAAACTATTCAACTCTCCCCTACACTCGCTTTCTCTGTGAAGAATTTGCACTCTGAACCCATCTTAGGGAATAACAGGACTGACATCAGGCCTGGAAAGAGCCACAGATGAAAGAGTTTGTTCAAACCCTCATTTTAACAGTTCTATTAGGTTTATTTTCCTCATTAAGCAGTATTAAGCATATTAAATAAAATTTCAGAAAGCAAAGAAGGCTAATAAACTTCCCAAGGATGCTGTCAATCACTACAAGCCCGGGATTGTAGTTGTGTTCACTGGTAGAAGAGCCCCTTGGCAGGGAAGGGAGAGTGTGGGCTTTGGAGCCAGGCTGACCTGAAGCCAAATCCAGCCCCTTCCTTAGAAGCTGATTAAACCTCATTTTCTTAGGAACTGAGGTAACAGTGCCTCCCACTGGAACTGTTGAAAGGCTGGGAGCTCACCTGTGTAACAGAGCCTAACACTGCCTGGTACATAGGAGGCACTCAGCAACCATTGGCTGTTCTAAGAGTTTTCTTAGTGACAATTAGTAAACTACAGGATTGTAAACCACAGCCGCACATCAGACACAACCACATTTTATCATGTTTCAGTAGTCTCTGTACTTATAAGCTTTTCTGTGAGTAAGGTTTTTCATATAATTGCAAATTTGAAGTTCTTTTTTTCTCACCTATTTTGTAATGGCAATTTTAAAATGACAATTATATAAAGGTTTGATTAACAGAGCATAAAGCATTGTATTTATAGTTGCTTTCTTAAGATAGATTTCTAAAAAGTGATATCACTAGATGCGACGTAAAAAACATCTCTATGGTTCTCGAAAGATGGTGCTGAATTTGTTTGTGGAGGGGCATTCACATCCCCCAGCTAAGGGGGGCCCAGGGGTGTGGCAAACGTCTCCATCCTAAGTCAGTGACAGGTGTTGCTAATCAATCACGCTCTCTCTGGGTCCACTGAACCTGAAGACAGGCTTGTAATGGTTCTCAGCATACCACCCAGGTAAAAAAAACTGAGCAGTTTGTACATGCAAAGAAATGTCTTTGCTACGCCTGGTATAAATAAGCATTTGAACAATTTTACCAGCATTGGATATTTATTACTTAAAACAAACCAACGAAAAAGTTTGCCTATTTGATAAGCCAGAAAAGTGCTTCTTGCTTACTAATGAATTCTTCCCCCATATGTTTTTTTTAATATAAATTTATTTACCTATTTATATTTTATTTTGGCCGCGTTGGGTCTTCATTGCTGCACGCGGGCTTTCTCTAGTTGCGGCGAGCAGGGGCTGCTCTTCATTGCGGTGCATGGGCTTCTCATTGCAGTGGCTTCTCTTGTTGCGGAGCATGGGCTCTAGGCATGTGGGCTTCAGCAGTTGTGGCACATGGGCTCAGTAGATGTGGGTCGCGGGCTCTAGAGCGCAGCCTCAGTAGTTGTGGCGCACAGGCTTAGTTGCATAGCAGCATGTGGGACCTTCCCGGACCAGGGCTCAAACCCGTGTCCCCTGCCTTGGCAGGCGGATTGTTAACCACTGCACCACCAGGGAAGCCCCCCCCCCCCCCCCCCCGCCCATATGCTTTTAAAGGTCTTTGTGTGTAATCTAGGCCTTTTGCCCATTTTAGCTATTGTGTCTTTGTGCTTGTTCTTTCTGATTTGCCTGAACTCACTTTCCTTTTCTTAAAGTATGCGTTTCTGAAAGATTCATGTTTTTCATTTTAAAGCAATACTTAGCTCATTAAAAACAATTTCTAAAAAAAAAAAAAAAAAAAAAAACAATTTCTATTTTACAGAAAGGTAGATCTCCTACTCCTTCTGCCTTGCTGCCACTCGTGCCCCCAATACACCATGAACACCATTAACGTTTTGGTTTGTTTTCTTATAATTTAAAAATAATTGCCAGATTTATGAAAGTGCTTGCCTCTAGGGAGTGGTGGGGAAGAGGTCTAGTTCTCACGGTACCTCTGTTCTTTTTCACCTATTTATGCATGTGGCTGTAAGGTGTTCATAGTTTTCAAATAGCTGTGATCATTCCATGTGTGCAGTAGCATATTTTTTCCACCCTGTTGTACACCTTACAGACTGCTCTATCACCCCCTTGTCAGTCGTTTTCACCTTGTTAATAGCTGCACAGTATACCCAGAGCTTTATCTGTGTGGCCCCCCCTCTTGCAAGGGTCCAGCCACCGCAGGGGGTCTTCCAGGTCCCGACAGAGAGGGGTAAGGGACTGAATAGCACCTCGAGTATGGGGTCAGAAGGACCAAGACAACTGATGGTTGCAAGGTGCTTTATTTAGAATCTACTGAATCTTATATAGACAGAAGAGGAACTCATTATTAGACAATGAACCCATAGAATCGCTTATCATCTCAGTTCAGTCACCACCATGGACGTCAACAAGGTTACAACGACCATCCTTGAACATTATCTTCCCTTAACCAGGCTCACACACAGCCCCCAGCCATAAGGAACAACCAGGACTCTCAGCTCCCTGAGGTCTCCTGGCCTGAGATAGCTTTGCTAATCTCTTTTACATTCCTCAGGCCTGGGACAAAGAGTGCGTTCCAAGTCAAGGGTAAGGGCTTTGCTTTTTGTGAGAGACATACTGTCTCCTCCAGGAGTTACCTCCGGCTAAGACTGCATGCCTCCCACACCCTCTGTTGTTTGAATGTTTAATTTAGTTATGATTTTTCATAATTGTAAATGATACTGTAATGAACATTTTGGTACTTAAAATATTTTTTCTAAATTTAGGATTCTTTAAGATTTCGCCAATGGGGGATTACTGTGTCAGAAGGGGAATAATTGTTTTAAGGTTCCTGATACACACGTCTAAGTTTTCCTTTGAAAGAGCACCAGTTTGCACTGCTGCAATTAACACATGATGGATGGTGTGTGTTCCACACATTCTCGCTAACATTGTGTATTAAGAGCACTTTTCACCTTTGCTAATTTAATAAGGGAAAGGGCATCTAATTTTAATTGCATTTATTTAGTTTTTAAGGACATTGAGCATTTTCCTCTAAGCTTGTTAAGCAATTATATTTCTTCTCTTTGCATTGTCTATGTGGCTTTACTATCTTCCTATCAATTTGAAGTCTCTTTATGTAATAAAGATATTATTTGTCTTCATTTTGGCCATAAATGTTTTCCCCAGTTTGGCCTTTTCTTTGAATTATTTTTTTGACAAGGTTTCAATTTTTATATAGCTCAATTCTGATATCTTTTTTAAACCTAAAAAATCTAACCTTCTCTAAACATTAGTATTTTTTTCTGTATTTTTTCTGTTTTTATTATTTGTAATAATAATAATTATTTGTAATAATATTTTTTATTATTTGTAAAATATACTTTAACTATTATTGAATTTACTTTGATGTATTATGTGAAGATAAAAATTATCCCCCATTGTTAATTGCCCCAACATCAATTTTAGTAAATGATACATAGTCATAATATTTTATTTTGTAATACAGTTCTGTATCTGGATCATCCACTTTGTTTCATTGTTTTGTCACCCTATTGTATCATAGATCTGTTTTCTTTTTAACTTTTATAGTCTCATATGAGTTTTCTATCACTGTGCCTTTAAGAAGTTTATTTATGTGTGTGATATTTATATGAGAAAAATGAATTTTGTTACTCTTCCAGATGAAAATTTGTTTAACAATTAAAAACAGCCTTTTGATGATTATTGAAGTGAATTTATAAATGAATTAGGAAGAATTAACATTGTTACATTTAAACTTAGCATCCGGGAATATGATATTGTTCTTTTATGGACTCAAGCGTTTTTATCAGCCGGCAAAGTAAGTTCCCCTTAGTTATTCCTACATACTGTTGCAGTTGTAGGTTTCTTTGTGTAGGGTTTTTCTTTTTTGTTATAATTCTCAAAAAGCCAGCATCCCAGAAATGGGGTTACTTCAATGTTGCCCCACTACATGCATTCAAGCTAGCCAAACCCTACACTTCCAGCAGTTGGGGGCCGCAGATGCTCTTGAAGGAAAATGCAGAGAAGCATAGCAGTAAGTATGTGCGCACACACACACACACACAGACACACAGACACACACACACACACACACTTATGAATACCACCACCTCAGAAGGGTCCGCCAAACGCCCACCTGGGCCCCAGCTTTGAATCTCCTACCACCCTGGGTCTAGGGCTGGTGCCCAGACCATCTGATAGTCAGGTCTCCTCCAGGTGGGACTCTGAAGGAGGGATGAAGTACAGGTACATTGCCATGGTACCCAACCCACTTCAGCCTTTCAGGTGAAGAGACCCATTTGGATTCATTGCCTATAGGTGTGTGGGTTTTGTTTTTTTGTGTTTTGTTTTGGTTTGGGTATTTTTTTGGTTTTTTGTGGGTTTTTTTTTTTTTGGTGGTTGTTTGTTTGTTTTTTGGCTGCACCACGCAGCTTGCAGGATCTTAGTTCCCCGACTAGGGATCGAATCCACTCCCCCTGAAGTAGAAGCACGGAGTCCTAACCACTTGACTGCCAGGAAAGTCCCCCCACCACCCCGACCCATAATTTCTCTTTTTTTTTTTTTTTTTAACATCTTTATTGGAGTATAATTGCTTTACAATGGTGTGTTAGTTTCTGCTTTATAACAAAGTGAATCAGTTATACATACACATTCTCTTTTTAATATGGTATAAGATGTGTGTTTAATAAACCCAAAATCTTTAGTGTTTCTCTAAAGACGACAAAGTAGGTAAATTTAGACACGTTTAGCAATGAATGTTTCAGTATTTTTATCTTAACTGGAAATGATCTGGATATTCAATGAATTCCCATCATTTAATTTAATTTAGGAAAACTCTAAAGTTTCAAGTTATCAAACATCTGGAGAAATTAATTTTAGGTAGACATACCATAAAACAATCATTTTTAAAGAATTCATGTAAAAATTTTAATCCCGTTGATCTCTATTTCATTACCTATGAAAATATCATCATACCAAGTTAATTTTCTTGCTGACAAATTTTGTAACAAAGATAACATGAACTTATTGACTTCTAGTAAACCTAGGAACAATTAAAGTATTAATGCTGATGACCCTAAAGACATGTCTGTATTAAAGCAACAACTTAGGCTTGTTTTCATTTATTAAAGAGTAATTCTGTATCACATGATCCTTTAAACATTTGGATTACTTTTTTGTTACATTTAAAAATATCTAATTTGTAAATGCTTACTTTTAAGTCAGTAGAGCTCTTTTACAAATTCATATTGATAATATCATCTGTAGGTAGAAACAGATCACATTTATAACATACACAAACATACATACATCCAGATAGACACAGAGATCTCATAGTTTTCCTGCTTGAGTTTTAAAAGTCCATTTTTTTTAAGGTTTTAGTTTCTACTAATTGAGCCAAGGCTGTAGTCTCAGGCAGCATGGGCTGTGTTTGCATTTCAAGGACATGATAAGAGTTACAACTTCAAGCCTACTCCTAGGAGTACTTTTCTCTCTGAGGGTCAGAATTTTGAAAAGATGTTTTATCAAGCCAGCTGTGTTTAACTGTGCATGCAAAAATCAGTTTTGGAATGTCAAAAAAAATTTCATCTTGGCCAATTTAGGGTTAGGTAAGTATCTGTAAGTATTGGCTCCGTACCAATTGTAGAAGCCAGCCGGAGCTCCAGTGGGTGGCTGCCTGTCCAGGAGCTGGGAGGCTTTAGAAGCACAATCTCCTGCTTTCTTTTAGTTTCATTTTACTATAAAGTGCAAATCTAAATTTAAATTTCCAATTTTAAGCCACATTTAAAAAGTCAGCCAACCCAGTTCACTCCAAAATTCCTTCCAGGCCTTCCTGCCTGGAACTTCCCCCAGGTCCTCTGCCTAGGAAACGTACCGGCACCCTCTTAAGACTCCAAGTCTTAAGATAACAGCTCAAATAAAAGTCGTGGACCATGACTTAATAATAATGAGATCCAGGTATCAGGAAAAACTCACCAAATCACCTGAAGGGTGCTGTGAAGCCAGAGGGTCTCAAGGGGCCCATGCCTGTTACAAGCGTGGCCTAAAGTAGACTCCAGGTGACCTCAGGTGGGTTCTTCTGATATCCTGCCGACTACGCCAAAGCAATGTTAATGAAAATAATAATCTATAAAAGAAAAGTTTTATTTCTTATAGAAAAGAGTTTTTATTTTTATAAGTCAAACTGAGGGCTAACCTGAAAGCCATCTTCCCAGATTACTCTTGAGAAGCTGCTCCAGTTTTCAGCAGTTTTATATATTGTCAGAACGAAGAACATTAAACAAGTCAGGGTTATATTTCTTCAATGTTTCAGGGAAAAAAAACCAGATCAGCACATACACAGCGAGTCAGTATGGCCTTGGCACCTGGGAAGGGAGCCTTTTATCATCAAAGGAGGACAAGGAAGAGAGGCACTTAATCTTTATTTTTAACATGGACATTCTTTACTTCTGGTCAGTGTGCCCTTAAATAATTAAAGCAGATGTACAACGTATATATGACAGGCCACAAACAGGCTATTAATGTATATATGACAGGCCACAAACAGGCTATTTTAAGTAGCATAACATTCAAGTTAACTCAGGTATAAGCCTGAATGACTTCCCTGTATCTCAATGTGTGAACATTTCTTTTATCAACAGCCACCACAGGGCCCCGCATACTAGTGGACAGCCACCCCGGGATTTCCCCTGCAACATTCGGGATCACCCCTGGAACCTTTGGGCCCCACACGTGAGCGTACAGCCCCCACAACTTTCCATTTCCCATCCTGTATTTCCCGACATCTTGGTGCTCACAGGAGTTTCCTCGGTCTGCTGGCTGGCTCTGCCAGTTGTTGGGCTTCACCCCACAGGCCTACAAGGCCTGAACTTGCCTGGCCTCAAGACCGAAGAAAGCCTAAAGTCAGCAACAGAGACATCAATGGTTTAATGGGTTGGGGCGCTTACACGTCTGAAGCAACACCCCACCGTCTGTGGCAGACTGCAGGCAGGATATGGCGTCTTCACTCCCTGGCGAGGAAGGGGAGATTGCCAGTTATGGGGGAATTAACATCAGGTGGGCTCATTGGTTACCAGGGAAACCAGCAGAGCCGCACGCCCCTCACGGCCCCTTTGATAAGAACAATCACCAGCTGGGGCTTGGGGCAAGTGTAGGAAAGTCAGTCATGTGCGTGAGTGTAGGTGATGCAGGCACTGGTCCAGCAGGGATGTAGAGAGAGCAAGAAAACAGCCACCTTGAGTGGCCTGACCATACAGTATGCCTTCTAAGATTCTGTCCTGATTCATGGATGACAATGCCACTAAGTGGGGTGAAAACTGGGGAAGATGCAGGTGTGGAGGATAAATGAAGAGCTCTGTGTAGATGTGTGAAGTCTGAAGTACTTGCTACACGTCCATTCAATGTGATTCAACGACAGTCTACCCATTCACTTACCAATTGTTTATTGAGCTTCTATTATGTACAGGGAGAATCTGGTCTGGGTCAACTGTGTGCTGGAGCATGCTAGTACCAGCTCACAAGAGCTAATTGTTAAACATGCAAGAATGTTGCAAATCAGTCATTAAGCTATCAGTAGCTTGGCCTTAGCTGTGGTGAGATTGTTTACACCATGGAAATTGGCAAATGCTATTTTTATTTTCCAGAGAGTTGATTTATCAGCACCACAGTAAACAAGCCAAAGTAATATCTACCTTCATGCAGCTTTCATTCTAGTGTCAGGGACAAATTTTAAACAAATGATTACACAATAATTAAAATTGCAATGCATATTTTGAAGAAATGAGAGTATAGAAGGAAAAATGGTCTAAGTTGGCCAGCAGGGGGTGATAAGGATGTGATGCTTGAACTGTGATCTGAAGGCTGAACACGTTTTAACATAGGAGATCAGGATGTGTTCTATTGATGAGGTGTCATGGTTTGATTGGCAGTATCTTTTTCTTCCTTAGTGGAACATAAAATAATGGAGTATCTTTCAATGAATGGTGGTTTAGATTGACTAGCAGGTATTAATCTGATTCAGGAAGGGGTGTCTGAACTGGGTTTGTGGAGCCCAAAGATTCCAGGCTGGTGTTGCAGAAATGACCATGGAGATAGGAAACCACCAAGGCTCAGGGATCCCAGCCCCCGGACCCCAGCTCACACCAGAGAAGCTCTGATTTTTGTGTTTTGCTGTTCTGCTTCATATTCGTTCAGAAAAATACACATTGAACACCTAGTGTATGCCAGACACTACAACACACAGGGGATACAGTACTGAGGAGACCAGAGCGCTGCCCTCATGGGGATTATATCTGAAGGAAGGGGATGGGGATTCGGGGCAGAACAAACTGAATAACTTAGGTAATTTCAGAAGGATGATAAATGCAATGGAGGTAACAAAACAGGATGCAAGCATGGTGAGTCACCTGGAAGGGATCTGCTTTGGATGGCAGGGCCACAGAAGGTCGTTCAGATGAGGTGACCTTGGAGCTGATAGGGAGTTGGCCACTCAAGGGTCTGGGGGTTACACCAAGCGCCTAGATGTTTTCTGCCTCAGACAGTGTATCTCAGGTAATCGTGGGAGTGACACCCATCACCTTTGCTGTATTCTATTTGCTAACGTTAAATCACAGTTTCCTCCCACACAAGGGGAAGGGGTTATACCAGGATGGGACTCATTGGCGTGTGCCTGCCAACCCCAGGAATCACCAAAGACTTGCCTGATGTGGCTGGCTGGTCACATGCCAATTTATGTCTCTCCCAGGGATTATGCATTTGATCAAGAGGTTGATGTTCTCAAGTAAAGGAGAGCTCTTCAACCCTCAAGGATATGTTGGTAGCACTGCAACCCTCTCCTAAAAACTCCCAAAGAAATGTCTCAACAAGGTAAGAGTTTTTAAAGTCCTAGAGAAATACAATCCAATCTCTATCATTAAAAAGCAGAACCCCCCCCAAAAAAAAGTAGAACCCCAAATGGTTCTGGAGCAAAAATATTGGATCCTTTCTCAACCCTCTGAACTTTGGGTAGATTGCCTATCCTATCTGAATTTCATCTTCCACGTGTAAAATGAAGAGAATTTTATAAAGAGTGATAGAGATAATGTATAAAAGTGACTAGTACAGGTGGCCTGGGAAAAGGGGAAGAATTGGAAGCATGACAATAGGTGGAATAAAAAAATAGTGGCTTGGGGACTTCCCTGGTGGCGCAGTGGTTAAGAATCCACCTGCCAATGCAGGGGACAGGGTTCGAGCCCTGGTTCGATCCCACATGCCGCGGAGCAACTAAGCCCGTGTGCCACAATGACTGAGCCTGCGCTCTAGAGCCTGCAAGCCACAGCTACTGAAGCCCGTGCACCTAGAGCCCATGCTCCGCAACAAGAGAGGCCACCGCAATGAGAAGCCTGCGCACGGCAACGAAGAGCAGCCCCCTCTCGCCGCAACGAAGACCCAATGCAGCCAAAAATAAAATAAACAAATTTATTTTTAAAAATGGTGGCTCATCAAGAGATCAGATGTGGAGGAGTGATTAAAAAATAGTAAATATTGTTCTCTCCATTTTTTTCTGGAGCTTTATCTGAGCACATGGCAACCCAGCTGGAGACAACATTTCCCAGCGTCCCTTGCAGGTCAGAGTGGCCATGTGACTAAGCACTGGCCAATGGGATGTCAGCAGAAGTGATGGGTGCAACTTCCAGGTCACATCTGAAAAGCACTCTCCTTGCCCTCTGCTTCCTCTGTCTTCCTTCCTGCAGCTGGACTGTGGATGAGTTGCTAGTGAGCCTTCTCCTACCACATGGATAAGGAGACTGTATGGGATGGTACAGCAATGAGACGGGAGGAACCTGGTCTCAGGATGACTTTGTGGTGTAGAGACACCCATGTTTACAGGAAAGAGAAAAAAAAACCTTCTGTATTATTTAAGCCACTGTTTGGTCTGTTAAAGCAGCTGAACCCAAAACCCAACCAATACAGTGCTATCAGTTAAACATTACAGAAAGAAAAAAGCATCCCTGATGTTCTCTTAGGAAAGAGCCACATGAAGACCATGTCTCTGCAAGTACGATATGGACTATTTTTCTTCCAGAATAGTTGCTTCTTCTGATGAACTCACTGACTTGCATTTCAGACAAATATTAGATGGAAAATGTGTACCACTAAGCATTAGAATCATTTTGAGCAGGCCAAGGTGTGGTCACTTGTGGGAGGTCCATGGAAGTGGATGAGCTGAGCAGACAGTCCCCTAGTGGCCTCACACTCCAGGATACAGGGTCATTGGTGGGCTTTGGGATGAAATGAGCCCTCACTACAGTTGTCGTTCAGTACCCACCAGGATACCAGAATGGATGCTCAAGTCCCATAGTCCGCCCTCCATACCCACAGGTTCTGCATTCATGGGTTCGACCAACCAGGGATTGTAAACAGAGTACACGATCCACGGTTGGTTGAATCCGCAAATGTGGAACCCGTGAATACCGAAAGTCGACTGTATTTTAAATTATTCTCTCCCTCTTTCTACCTTCCCCTGTGTATGTACAGTACCATTTGCCTAAATTAAATGCACCTTGGACACGTCTCCATTTTATCCAGCTGCCTATTGGGGCTTCCTGCATGAATCGTCATCAACGTTGTTGTCAACTTTTTGGGCCACCCAGTGTGTTCCTGGTGGTCTCTGGAGATATTAACACCTCCACTATGATCACAAGGAAAATCCTGTGAGGCTGGATTTCTGGGTCACTCCATGTCCTAAGGTGGCACCTGAAGATACAGCTTCCGCAGGGACCCCTTCATGTCCTTGTTCCTCAAGCTGTAGATAAGTGGATTTAGGGTGGGCATGAGGATGCAGTAGAAGACGGCAGCCAGGCGCCCTTGCCACGGGGAATAGCGCACGGTGGGCTGCATGTAGGCAGAGCTGCCAGTACCGTAAAACAGGAGGACGGTGGCCAGGTGGGAGGAACACGTGGAGAAGGCCTTCCAGGAGCTGGCTGCTGAGTGGATCTGAACCACCGTGGCCAAGATGCGCACATAGGACAGGACAGTGAGGCTGAAGCAGCTGATGATGACGCAACCGCTGGCTGCAAATCCCACAATGTTGTGGACACCTGTGTTGGCACAGGCTAGGCGCATGAGTGGCGGGATGTCACAGAAGTGGTCAATCACGTTGGGGCCGCAGAAGAGCAGGGAGAAGGTGTTGGTTAGGGGAAGGCAGAGAAGAGGAGCCCGCTGCCCCAGGCCGCTGCCACGGAGACGCAGGTCCGGGGCCTCATGGCTGCCCCATACACCAGGGGCCTGTAGGTGGCCAGACAATGGTCATAAGCCATGGAGGTGATGAGAAAACACTCTGTGGACTCCAGGCAGACAAAGGCAAAGAGTTGGGACGTGCACGCATGGAGGGAAATCTGCCCCGAGCCCAGCAGGGTGGCCACCAGGGCCCGGGGCAGGGTGGTGGACACGGATCAGATATCCACCAAGGAGAGGTGTTTGAGGAAGAAGTACATGGGCGTGTGCAGGCGGGCGTCCAGCGTCACGGCGGCCACAATGGAGATGTTCCCCAGAAACGCGGCCAGGTAAACCAGAAGGAAGGCAGCAGCGCTGAGCAGCTGTATCTCAGGGACCGCTGAGAAACCCAGAGGAAGAAAACAGGCACTGCCTTGAGATTGGTCATGTTGTGTCTTCGGAAAAGCTCGCGAATGGCAGGGGATGCTCAAAAAGCAGTGCATGGGGCTTCCCTGGTGGCACAGTGGTTAAGAATCAGCCTGCCAATGCAGGGGACACGGGTTTGAGCCCTGGTCCGGGAAGATCCCACATGCCGCAGAGCAATGAAGCCCGTGCGCCACAACAACTGAGCCTGTGCTCTAGAGCCTGTGAGCCACAACTACTGAGCCCACGTGCCACAACTACTGAAGCCCACGCACCTACAGCCGGTGCTCCACAACAAGAGAAGACACCACAAAGAGAAACCACCACAAAGAGAAGCCCATGCACTGCAACGAAGACCCAACACAGCCTAAAATAAATAAATTTATTTTAAAAAAAAAAGTAAAGGAATAATCATGACTCTCTTTATAAAGCACTTTCTCGTCTGTTGCCATGTTTAATATCCATAAGGACTAAGGACCTCCTGGGGATAGTTTTCACCTCCATTTTACAGATAAGATAATGGAGGCTCATAAAGGTTGAGTATCTTGTCAATGATCAGAGATGTAGTAAATAGTGTTAAATTTTCCGTTTCCGGTTTTGCAATTTCCCAATTGCTCCTTGCTGGCGCTCAGAACAAGAGTCAACCTACAGCAAAGTAGCATTGGCTCTAGGGGCCCTAACTGTATATGCTCTCCCCCTTTGATCAGTTTATTTCTGCATGGATCGTGGTCTCTACAAACCTGTTTCTTTCTTACATAGATGGAGAGGTCTCTGGACTTGGGCAATATGTCCAGAGTGCAAAAGTTTATCCTCCTGGGTTTACCTGCCAGGCAAGGCATAAGCATTGTGCTGTTTGCCGTCTTCCTGACTCTATACCTGTTGACCCTCCTGGAGAACACGCTCATCATTTCCCTTGTCTGCAGTCATGGTGAGCTCTGAAAGCCCATGTACTTCTTCCTGGGCAACCTGAGCTGCCTGGAGACGTGCTACATGTCAGTGACCATGCCCAGCTTGCTCGTGGGGCTGAGGTCCAGTGCATGCCATGTGCCCTTCACAGCCTGCATAATTCAGCTTTTTTTATTCATCTCTCTCCCTGGCACCAAGTGCACCCTCCTGGCCTCCATGACCTACAACCACTATGTGGCCGTCTGCCGCCCACTACACTACCTGCTGCTCCTGAGGCCCCAGATCTGCCTGGGTTTAGCTTTGTCCTCATGGCTTGGTGGGCTGTTGGTCTCGGTGGTCAAGATATCATGCATCGCCAGCCTGTCCTACTGTGGCCCCAATGTCCTCAACCAATTTTTCTGTGATGTCTCCCCTCTGCTCAACCTGTCCTGCACCCACGTGACCCTGACGGAGCTGGTCGACTTCATCTCTGCCGTCGTCATCTGCGGGACCCTGCTAGTTGCTCTGGCCTCGTATGCGGCCATCAGGAGGGCTGTGCTCCAAATGCCTTCGGCTGCTGCCGGCAGCAAACCCGTCCACCTGCGCCTCCCACCTGATTGTGGTGGACATCTTCTGCTCAGTGGTTCTCTTCACGTATTCCCGCCCCAGCCGTGTCGAACCCACTGACCTCAACAAGTTGCTGTCCGTCATCTACACGGTGGCCACGCCCATGTGCTGCCTGATCTAGTCTACTGCCTGCGGAACAAGGAGGTCCGCGCAGCGCTGCGGAAAACCCTCCCCCAGCGCCGAGTCTCTTCAGCGAGAACTGACATTTCCTGCTCCTGATTTTAACACTTTCGTGGCCAAAACACGTGCACAGCTTTCAAAGGCAAATACAAATCCGGAGGAAAATATTTGCAACATAACGTATAAAGACTTCTTTAAATAAAGGAGAAAAATATGAAGACCTCCACCGAGAGAAAAACCAAAAGGAAAATGGTCATGAACAGGAAGGCTATTGAAGGAAACATGTAAGTGGCTGATAACCTACAAAAAAGATGTGCACGTCCTCTAGTAATACAAGAAATGGAAATTTACTCATTGCCCACTGTAAAAAAATGTATAATACAAAATTTAAGCACAAGAATTTTTATTACAACACTGTGAAATTTGGAATAAACATTATTTTATTGGAAATTTTTGCAAATAACTCAAATGTCCACCAACGTGAAATTATTTAAATATGTTACATTATATACATAGTGTGAAATAACAGGCATTCATTAAAGAGATTAAACCAGACTTGCAGATACTGCCATGGGGAGACGGTACGTTGTTTAGTTAAAAATGAAAGAAGCAGTATAAGAGTATGTCAAAGATTTGTAAAACAATAATAATAGACTAATTGCAGTAGTTATTTATGTTAATAACTAGTAACCTAGAAAGGAATCTGAAAAGATATATATCAAAGAGTTATTAGCTATGTTTTTAGGCATGAGACCACAGGGGACTCATATGTTCTATTTTATACATTTGAATATTTTGCAATAAGCTTGTATTACCTTTATAATTGAATAAATATGCATTTTATAAGAGAAAACAGAAATTCAAAGAAAGACCTTCTATAGAATGACTTACTACCATACTAGCATATTTTTCATTTTTATTTTAAGTAATAAAAATTCATGTTGGGGGACTTCCCTGGCGGTTCAGTGATTAAGACTCCGTGCTTCCGCTACCAATGGCCACATAGGAGCGACTCATAGAAATGACCTGCATAGGAATGCAGGTCAGAGCAGGCAAGCTTGAGCAGGGCCAGGAGCTCACACGAGAAGTGGTTGATTACCTGGCAAGCACAGAACTCCAAGGGCATGGTTGTCACAGGGACTACAGTCAACAGGAAGCCTGAAGTCCATGAGGTCCCAGCCAACAGGCTACGAAGTCGGGGCCCCATGCGTACTGACCCCCATGCAGGGGGTCACCAATGGCCACACAGCGATCATAGGCCATGGCAGCCAGCAGGAGACACTCCACAACACCCAGGTACTGTCCTGCAGCCATCTGGGCCAAGCACTGTCCTAGCAAGATGATAGGGATGGTCGCCAAGCAGTTGACCAGCATCTGGGGCACACTAGATGTGGTGTAACACATGTCCAGGAAGGACAGGTTACTGAGGAAGAAGTACATGGGCATGGAGAGCCGAGGATCGTAGTAGCAGGATAAGGCTGTTCCCAAGAAGGGTGACGACATAGGACATGAGGAGCAGGCAGAAGAACATGGTCTGAACCCGTGGGTACTGGGACAGCCCAGGCAGAACGAAGTAGATCTTCTTTGTGTTATTCTGGATGTCCATGCTCCTTCTGAAACTTAGCTGGGTGGGAAAATATGGGTCATCTTAAGTGAGTTGTTCAGAAGCTGACAGCTTCATATAATTACGGTTTGACTCTTTCAAGGCACAAACTCTAGTGAGTTCCTTGGCACTGCTGCTCAGATCACTACTCCTTTACCCTGCATTGCTATGTCCCTTGGTGGGAATGTTGCTTAATATAATCCACCATTCAGCATCCCTCATTGACTCATCCTATCATATAATCATTCATTGATTCATGGATTGATGGATTGTTGGATGGATTGGGTCAATCATTCATTGACTCTTTTACATGTTGGCTAGCGGATTATTTCATTCATGCATTTCTACTTGAGTCATTTATTCGTAAATCCATTTATGGTTTGATTCATTCATCATTTCTTTTTTTAAAAAAAAAATACAGGTAATTTTTTTTTTTACATGAACCATTTTCTTTAAAGTCGTTATTGAATTTGTTACAGTATTGCTTCTGTTTTACGTTTTGGTTTTTTGGCCGCAAAGCATATGGGATCTTAGCTTCCCGACCAGGGATGGAACCAGTGCCCCCTGCATTGGAAGGTGAAGTCTTAACCACTGGACTGCCAGGAAGTCCCCATTCATCGTTCCTTTAGTAGATTCATTCACTCATTCAACAAATATTTTTGAGCAGCTACTAACTCAGTCCAGACTCTATCCCAGGCAATGGAACTACAGTAGTGAGCAAAGAAAATAGGCTCTGCTCTCAAGGAATTGGCAGCCTAAAGACAAATTTGAAGAGTAGCACTAGTATGTTCAGTCTGGCTCTCATCTATGCTTTAATTGGATCACTTATTAGCTGTGAAAACATTTAAAATCGTCTAGAGATTGGGATGTGGACCTGCCCTCTTCAGATGAGGATTCTCTCTAGGTCACCACAGTCTCCAGGACAGCTGCCATTTATCATCTTCCTAAAGCTGTAGAACTTTTCCTTCTGGACTGATTCACCTATGGATAGATTTCCCTGGAGTCCATATTGGAATTTATGAGTCATCATCTAACAGCAAGTGTGGGATATAGAGATGGCTTTCTTCCCTCCTACTTCACTCATTTAATTCCTTAAATGAACCAACTAAAATTTTTTAGGTTTCAAATTGATATACATAAAACTGATATACTTGGTCTACACTTCTATGTGTTTTAACATATTTAGATTCCTGTAACCAAAACCAGAATGGAGATAGTGTTGTATAAGACCTCGGCTGTCACTATAGCCCAGGTTTAAATCCTAGCTCTGTCCTTTAGTAGCTGTGCAAACTTGGAAAAGCTCACACAGAATCCTGAGCTCATCTGTAAAATGGGAATCATTAAAGAATCCCCCTCACAGCAATGTTGGAACGATTACAAGCAATTATGGTTAAGAAGTAACAAGCACAGCCACCAGAAAACTACTAGAGCTAATCAATGAATTGGGTAAAGTTGCAGGATACAAAATTAATGCACAGAAATCTCTTGCATTCCTATACACTAACAACGAAAGATCAGAAAGAGAAATTAAGCAAAAAATCCCATTCACCATTGCAACAAAAAGAATAAAATACCTAGGAATAAACCTACCTAAGGAGGTAAAAGACCTGTACTCAGAAAACTATAAGACACTGATGAAAGAAATCAAAGATGACACAAACAGATGGAGAGATATACCATGTTCTTGGATTGGAAGAATCAATATTGTGGAAATGACTATACTACCCAAAGCAATCTACAGATTCAATGCAGTCCCTATCAAATTACCAGTGACATTTTTTACAGAACTAGAACAAAAAATCTTAAAATATGTATGGAGACACAAAAGACCCTGAATAGCCAAAGCAGTCTTGAGGGGAAAAAAACAGAGCCGGAGGAATCAGACTCCCTGACTTCAGACGATACTACAAAGCTACAGTAATCAAGACAATATGGTACTGGCACAGAAACAGAAATATAGATCAATGGAACAGGATAGAAAGCCCAGAGATAAACCTACACACCTATGGTCAACTAATCTGTGACAAAGGAAGCAAGGATATACAATGGAGAAAAGACAGCCTCTTCAATAAGTGGTGCTGGGAAAACTGGACAGCTACATGTAAAAGAATGAAATTAGAACACTCCCTAATACCATACACAAAAATAAACTCAAAATGATTAGAGACCTAAATGTAAGACCAGATACTATAAAACTCTTAGAGGAAAACATAGGAAGAAAACTCTTTGACATCAATCACAGCAAGATCTTTTTTGATCCACCTCCTAGAGTAATGGAAATAAAAACAAAAATAAACAAATGGGACCTAATGAAACTTCAAAGCTTTTGCAAAGCAAAGGAAACTACAAACAAGATGAAAAGACAACCCTCAGAATGGGAGAAAATATTTGCAAACGGATCAACAGACAAAGGATTAATCTCCAAAATATATAAACAGCTCATGCAGCTCAATATTATAAAAACAAACAGCCCAATCCAAAAATGGGCAGAAGACCTAAATAGACATTTGTCCAAAGAAGACATACAGATGGCCAAGAAGCACATGAAAAGCTGCTCAACATCACTAATTATTAGAGAAATGCAAATCAAAACTACAATGAGGTATCACCTCACACCAGTTAGAATGGGCATCATCAGAAAATCTACAAACAACAAATGCTGGAGAGGGTGTGGAGAAAAGGGAACCCTCTTGCACTGTTGGTGGGAATGTAAATTGATACAGCCACTATGGAGAACAGTATGGAGGTTCCTTAAAAAACTAAAAATAGAACTACCATACAACCCAGCAATCCCACTACTGGGCATATACCCTGAGAAAACCATAATTCAAAAAGACACATGCACCCCAATGTTCATTGCAGCACCATTTACAATAGCCAGGTCATGGAAGCAACCTAAATGCCCATCGACAGACGAATGGATAAAGAAGATGTGGCACATATATACAATGGAATATAATTCAGACATAAAAAGGAACAAAATTGGGTCATTTGTAGAGACGTGGATGGATCTAGAGACTCACATACAGAGTGAAGTAAGTCAGAAAGAGAAAAATATTGTATATTAACACGTATATGTGGAACCTAGAAAAATGGTACAGATGAACCGGTTTGCAGGGCAGAAACAGAGACACAGATGTAGAGAACAAATGTATGGACACCAACGGGGGAAAGTGGGAGGGGGTGGTGGTGGAATGAATTGGGAGATTGGGATTGACATATATACACTAATATGTATAAAATAGATAACTAATAAGAACCTGCTGTATAAAAAAATAAATAAAATTCAAAAATTCAAAAAAAAAAGTAACAAGCACAGAGGCTGAAACATTGTAGATGCAAAATGAAGGCAACTCTTTATGTTACTCATTATCCTCAATGTTCAATTAATCATGTTTAAATTTTTCAGAAATAGAAAAAATATTGCAAAGATTAAAATAAAATAAAACCCGTGAGTCCATTACCAATGTAGCCACTGTTAATATTTTACTATAACTCTTTTGCAACGTATTTCTTGGCATACACAAAAACCTAGAAACACACAAATGCACACCCAGAAGCAAAACGGGGACGTATATTTCATTCTGTTTTGTAAACTGCTTTTCTTCACTTATGAAGTTAGCACTGACATGTTTTCAGACAAATGAATCATTTTTCCATAAGTCTTTCAAATCATTTTATATTCCAAAGCATTGATAAGTACGTCATGGTTTATTCATTTAATCCCTAATTTTGAAATTTTAGATTATTTCCATTTTTAAATTACAATAAACAATTTTTTGTGAATCATTATTATACATACATCTTTACACACTTGTAAAATTATTTCCTTAAGATAATGATCAGGAAGTGAAATTCCTTAGTAAAATGATATGGATGGATATTTTAAAATAATTCTAAGAACGAAGTGGAGATATAAAGGAAAAATAAAAGGAAAAGACCAAGCCCTATCTATCATTCACTCACTCATTACTCCAACAAATATTTATTATGCATTTCCTATAAGTCTATTCTAGGTACAGAGACAGTAATAAAAAAGTAAAGGTCCAAACTTTAAATAATTCCAATCAGTGGTGGAGACAAGGATATAGACAATAAGCATGTAAATAAATTAACAATCAAACCCTCAGACCCTGCAGTGCAATATCATGGGAACTGAGGATAAAGGGATACCAGACAGTGCAGGGTTTTGGGGGCTTGGTGAGGAATTTGAGCATCTTACAGCAAAGGGTCCCTAAGGGGGGCTGTACATGGCACCTACCTCACAGGAAGAGTCACCGCACTCCAGAACTGGTGTCATCATCACCAAGTCCCTTCGCCGTTCATGGTCTCAGCTCTTCATCTGGGAGATGGGAAGAATCACCCCCACCACGTAGAGAGGAGTGTTGAGGGGTTGAATTAGAAGAGAGTAGTAAGGCAGAAAACTGTCTGGTCCATCCTGGATGCTGAAGTCTTTTCTAATCTTCCCTTTACAAGTCCAGGGTCTCCCACTGCTCCTGGAGCATCCACGGACCTTGATCTGTTCCCACTGTGCTCCGTTCCCTGACAATCTGTAGCTGCATGTATCCTTTACCAAGTTCTGCAACTTCTAGGAAGTTTTCGTACCGATGTGATCACACGTGCAAAACGAGAGAGCAACAAGACTATTTTCAAACATATTTTTTTTAATGTAAGTACTAGGTTATGTTCCAGAAGATGGAAAACTATATCTATATAGTTATATATATATATATATCTATATAGTTTTATATATATATATCTATATAGTTTTATATATATAGTTTTATAACAATATCTATAAATATGGGACTGGGTAAAGGAACTAGGATCCATCCATAACACAGAATACTATGCAGAAATGAAAAGAATAAGGAAACTTTTTATACTTATAGAAATAGATTTCTAATACTTTGTTAATGAAATGGATGGAAGAGTGAGTTTGGTGGGGGCAGTAATTAGGATGCCACAGTGAGGGAGAGAACAGTGGGTAGGCTACAATTTTTTTAACATGAGGGAGGAAATATGCGTATATCTTTATCTCCTCCTCTGACCTGACACCCAAATTGAACGCTGTCATTTGAAAGGGATGAGAGAGGACATGCCTGTACTAGGGTACGGGAACACAGTGGGAACACTAAGTACCTGCCTAGCACTTGTAGGAATCTGAGTTTCTGACATGAGCAAAAGGGACTCTGCTTTAATCTGAGAGGACAGAAATGCTTCCTGAGGAAGTGATGGAAGGGTGTTGGGAGGGAAAAAGGTGACCCTATTAGCATGGCTGGGAGAGGGAAGAGGATACCAGGCAGAGAGGACATGATGGATGGATGGATGGATGAATGGATGTTGGATGGGTGGATGGATGGATGGATGATGGATGGATGGATGGATGGATAGATGGATGGTTGGATGCATGGATGGATGGAAGTATGGCTTGGATCGATAAAGCTGCATCAGGTAAAACATCCTCTTCCCACACTTCTCCCTTATGCAACCACACACCTGGATCCAGTAGGGTCTAATCCAGGAACTTCACCCATTCTTTCCATGAAGAGACCACACACGAACAGGAGTCAGGCTGCTCTGGAACCTAGGGGAGAATAAGAAAGTAAATCTGAGGAGCCCATGTGAAACATCTTGGATCCCAGCACTTTCTGAAGCGGTCTCCCTGAGAATAAAGGCATCCCATCTCCCTCTCTCTGTATTTTCCCCTTCAGTCTCCCACACAGTCTCCTGAAAGTCCTGCGGGAATGGATGGAGAACTGAGTAATTGAAGACCCTTCCCCCTGCATCTCTGGAGATTCCTGGGCACCACCCGGGGAATCGTGCTCATTAGCAGAGATTGGGCTCGGACGTTGGAAAAAAGAAAACTTTCTGCATCGCTCAGAGTTGTAGAGGAAAAGGTCTGTGTGAGTGGATTCCTCCCTCCCACCAGAATCTGTGCTGTTGTGCCATGCAGGTGACTCCAGATGAAAACTCACAGGGTTGTCATGGCAGCTTCATCCTGGATTGGTTAGGGGGCCTTTCTGAGAGTCACATTTCTTGTGTGTGAACTGGACAGAGAAATCCAGTCGCCGTGGCCCAGAAAGGGCTCACAGACCTGGAGTGAGAAGTCTGCAGGTGACTTTAATCTGAGATAGAGAGAAGCAGCCCTTGACACGTACGAGTGGCCTGGCAGTCACGGCTAGGCCTTGGTGTCCTCCTGAGGAGCAGCCAGAATGTCATAGCACACGGCCAGCAGACATGGCCATTCTGTGACCGTGTTGGAGGGAAACATAAATAAGACCTGTAATCATGGATGAACTCAGACAAAAACGAGTGTTAGCCAAAGAAAACAAGGTCTCTCCAACGTTAAGGGTGAGCAATGTATTCTGGTTTTCCCAAGTCTGCCCTGGTTTCAGCACTGAAAGTCCTGCATCCCAGAAACAGTGCTGAGCAAACCAGGAGGGCTGGTCAGCCTGCTTGTAACCTTGAGACAGCACATGCTGTCCTTGGGACTTCTTCTATCCAAAGAAATTGAGGAGACTGGACTCTGTTACTAGTTTTCAAAATCCCTCTTTGCAGAAAGTCAGTAGTTTTGATTTGCTTGTGTGGTTTTGGTTGGTTGGTTGGTTTCTTTTTTGGCCCCAAAGAAAAAAAGGCAAAGCTTTCTGGAAAAAATTGCATGATCTCACTTGTACGTGGAAGCTAAAAAAGTCGAGTACATGGAAACAGATAGTAGAATGATGGTTATCAGGGGCTGTGAGGTGGGGAAATGGAAAGATGTTGGTTAAAAGTTGCAGTTATATAGGATGAATAAGCCTAGAAATTGCACATACAGCATGTAGACTGTAGTTAAGACTACTGTATTGAATACTGGATATTTGCTGAGAGAGTAGTTTTCAGGTACTCTCATCACACACACAAAAAAATTGGTAACTTTGTGAGGAGATGATACGTTAATTTGGTTGACTATAGTAATCATTTTACTATGTATATGTATGTCAACTCATTATGCTGTAACCTAAATGTCCATCAATGATGAATGGATAAAGTAGATGTGGCATATATATACAATAGAATATTAGTCATAAAAAAGAATGAAATAATGTCATTTGCAGCAACATGAATGGACCTAGAGATGATCATACTAAGTGAAGCAAGTCAGACAGAGAAAGACAAATATCATATGATACCACTTATATGTGGAAACTTAAAAATGATACAAGTGAATTTATTTACAAAACAGAAACAGACTCAGAGACATAGAAAACAAACATATGGTTATCAAAGGGGAAAGTGGGGGAGGGATAGGTTAGAAGTATGGTATTAAAAGATACACACAACTATATATAAAATAGATAAGCAACAAGGATTTACTGGATAGCACAGGGAACTGCATTCAATATCTTGCAATAACCTATAATGGAAAATAATCTGAAAACATATGTGTATAACTGAATCACTTTGCTGTACCCCAAAATTAATGCAATAATGTAAATCAACTATACTTCAATTTTTAAAACTTTTAAAAATTATGTTGTATACCTTAAATAGATACAATTGTCACTTAAAAATTAAATGACATTAAAAAGAAGAATTAAAGAGGACCTACATAAATGCGCGCATGTTATAAACTTGAGTAGTCATACCCACAAGGGTATGTGTGTGCATGTGTAAGTGTTTGTATGTGTGAAACTAAGCAAACTGAATCCTAAAATTTATATGCGAAGGTAAAGAACCAACTCTAGTGGAAAACAATGCTTGTCTCAAAGCTACAGAAATTAACAATAAGGAAATCTGACCAGTGAGCTAGTAAAGGGAGCAAAGAACTGAGCCAACACACAAATGTTTATTTAATTGATAAGAAAAAATGGCATTGCAGAGAAGTGAAGAAAGTAAAGGCATTTCAATAAACGGCCTTAGCCCAATTCACCACTACTAAGAGAACATGAGGGGACTTCCCTGGTGGTGCAGTGGTTAAGAATCTGCCTGCCAATGCAAGGGACACGGGTTCAAGCCTTGGTCCAGGAAGATCCCACATGCCGCAGAGCAACTAAGCCCGTGTGCCACAACTACTGAAGCCCTCGTGCCTAGAGCCCGTGCTCCGCAACAAGAGAAGCCACGGCAATGAGAAGCCCGCGCACCGCAACGAAGTGTAGCCCCCGCTCTCCGCAACCAGAGAAAAGCCTGCGCGCAGCAACAAAGACCCAACGCAGCCAAAAATAAATAAATAAATAAATAAATAAATTTAAATTAAAAAAAAAGAGAGAATGTGAAATTTTCTCAAGCTCAAACTCTTCTTAAAACTATGTGCCCTCTATAATATACATATATCGAAACTAACACAAAGTTGTAAATCAACTATACTCCAGTAAAATTTTTTTAAAAAGATAAAAGACCAAAAAAAAATATTATGTTCTAAAGGAAGAAGGAAAAGTAAATTCAAAATCAATAAAACTCTTAGAAGATGGTAGAAGACACATTGCTTTGGGGTCTGTTTAGACTTGGAAACAAGCGCAACTGGTTTAATTATATGAAAACTAAGCACTCTATCACACACACACAGTGAAAGGACTGAAAAGTCAAGCTATGGTGTGGGAAATTCTTTGTTACATATATATTTGAAAAAGAGCTCATATCTTGAACACAGAAATAACGTCTATAAAGCAAAAAGAGGGAATTCCCTGGTTGTCCAGTTGTTAGGAGTCTGTGCTTCCACTGATGGGAGCCCAGGTTCGATCCCTGTTCAGTGAACTAAGATCCCACAAGCCGCGGGGCGAAGCAAAAAAAAAAAAAAAAAAAAAAAGCAAAAAGAGGGGAAAATACTTAGAAGAAAACAGTGGGGAAGAAACTTAAACTAGCCCATCAGAAAGAAGAATATTGAACTGCCATTCAATAGATGAAAAAATACACAAACTCGTTAGCAATCAGGAAAATGCAAAAGAAAAACATAATGAGATACAACTACAAACCTCATATACAGCTAACACCAAACCGTGCTTACTGCCAAGTTTTGGAATGGGAAATAGACGGAAATACTCATTCACTACTGCTGGGGGTGTAAATCGGTCAACTGTGGCAATAAAATTGGCAGTATCTACTAAAGGTTAACACACACAAATTTATGACAAAGCAGTTCCACTCCTACATGTGTATTTAGGGGTAACGCATGGACTTGAGCACCCAGACACGTACGAGAATATTTATAGCAGCATCAAACCACAAACCACACAAATGTCCATTAACACCAAAATATGAGAAAAATTTAACCAAAAACAAACGCAATGAGAAAAAAAAGAAAAGAAAAAATAAAATAAATTAAAAATGTCACATTCTTGAGATAAAATTTCATTGTAAAAAGATGGACCTAAATGATGGGGGAAAAAAAAGCAATGAAAATAACCAAATGACACCTATATGCAACAACATAGTTAAATCTCACAGATGTGTTGAACGAGATATCCAGAAACATATAGTGTACAAAGCCACGTATATAAAGTTCAACAGCAGCTAAAACAAATTATACTGTTAGGCACCAGTATTGTACTCATGTCTGGGGGGAAGCAAGAGGGTAGTGAGGAAAGGAATCAAGAAAAAATCTTTGAACATAAGAAAATGTATGATTTTACTAGACAGGGGTACGGTTATATGTTAAATATTATTCGTTGCATTGTAAAATCTTGTCCTGTATACTTTTTCTACATGCGTTATTTTTCACACACACAAACATTTTTTTTAATTAAAAAAAAAAAAAAAGCCTGTTTACTTTCCTACGATTCAAGGGCGCCATCTAGCGACCTCACAGGCACTTCATGAACTCAAAAGCATTCCCTAAAATTGAAACAGAAAATAACCGAGATACTTTTGTTACTTCGTATTTTTAAGGGTTTTTTGTTTAATATGACTTTTCCCCCAAATTATGATAATCATGCACACGGCCTTGGAAGTCTGTAGAGCTTTGGATATACAGCACAATATTCTGTGGGATTCCTGCAGCCCTGGCGTGGACGTGGCTTGGGGATGGAGTTAGGCTGGGTTTCACATCCCCACATCTCCTCGGACGGTGCCTACCGGCAGCGTGAAATATGCACACCGTGCCCAGCAGTCCTGACTGTCAGCGAGGTCCTCGGAGCATCTGCCCCCGACAGATGAGAACGCTGGGCTCAGAGACGGGAGGGTTCCCGGCTGTCTGGTCCTGAGCCCCTGTTTCCCGCATCAGCCCCCCATCCTACCCCCGAACATCCAAGGAAAGGTAAACTGGGCCACCTCCAGTAAAACCTGCTACACACCTGCTTCTTCTGTCCTCAGACATCGACCCTCTCATCTTCATTGTCACTGGATTCCTGTTTCCCTGATAAAAGTAGCAACAAGAAGAGAATATTTTAATAATTTCATAGGAAATCAGGAACAGTTGTTATCTTTTCTCTTTGGATCTTTTCAATTCCCAGTGAGAAATATGCACCAGCAGAAACCCAGAAACTTAGCTCCATTCTTTGTGCCATCGTCCTAAGAGTTTACATTCCGATGGGGGAACATGCAGTAATGAAATAAGCAGACAAGAGAAGCATCAGGTTTGTGATGGAAACAAGGCAGAGGTGTGCACGGAGGGCCTCTGGGGATGGCAGTCAGGGTGGAATTCCCTGAGGAGGTGACCTCTGGCCAGAACTCTGAATGGAGACAGGAAAGAACCACATAAGGACTCAGGGGAGGAGGGACGGGAGGAACAGCAGGTGCAGAGGTCCTGAGGTTGGTTCTTTGAAGAGGCAGAGAAGCCGGTGTGGCTGGGGCCCAGTGACCAAGGGGGAGATAAAGTCAGCAGGGCCTGGCTGGCCACAGAAGAATTTGAGTTTTATTCTGAGCAAAGAAAGAAACCCCTGTGGGGTTTAATCTGACTTGTACCTTAACTTCATTTCCTCTGAACATTTCTTTTGTCTGCTGAGTGGAGACTTGAATGGGACTGAAGGGGAGTGGAGCGGACAAGATACAAGGGAAGGGGGTCTTGGGGATTCAGGTGAGACACCTGAATGAGACACCTGGATGAGGTAATGGGGAAGGTGGAAAACACCAAGAACATTGGCCGCTTCTAATCCTGCCTCAGACGTCTGTGCAGGGAGATTACAGATAGTGTAAAGAGAGCTTGGTCTGTGGGACCTCGGGCAGCAGCAGCCACCCCGGGAATCATGGAGTTGGGGTCCCTGGGGAGATGTCTGCTGGGAAGTTCACCTCAAACCTCTCACCCCAGCTGTGGGGGAAGGGTTAGGAATTCCTAACATGAGCTGCAGGGGAGGGGATGGACCTAACTGCCCCCCCCGCAACAAATCACTGTGTATGTTCTTTCTCTCAATTCCTGAATTCATTTCTCTAAGTCAAGCTTCCTCCTGCAGGTTACCACGGCAACCGGGACATTCCATCCTCTTAAAGATGTCTTTGATACACGTGTACGATATTCTGGAAAATGTGAAATTACAGAGATGACAACCATATTGGTTGTTGACAGGGGTTAGGGGAAGAGACAGGAAGTGACTATAAAAAGGGGAAATGAGGGGGGATTTGGGGGTGGTGGAGTCATTCTGCATCCTGATTGTGGTGGTGCTGGCGGTATTGAATCTATGCGTGTGTTAATACTTATAGAACAATACAGCAAATAAAGTCAACATTTTTAGAAAGTGTTGTTTCAATACTGGCAGCCATTAAAAAAATATGTTGCAGAAAAAGTCTTAATGACAAAAAAAAAATAGTTCTTGGTATGTGTAGTTAAGTGAAAAAAAAGCAAGATTACCAAGTGCTATACACTGTATAATCTCTTTTTTTTAAACATCTTTATTGGAGTATAATTGCTTTACAATGGTGTGTTAGTTTCTGCTTTATAACAAAGTGAATCAGCTATACATATACATATACCCCCATATCTCTTCCCTCTTACGTCTCCCTCCCTCCCACCCTCCCTATCCCACCCCTCTAGGTGGTCACAAAGCACCGAGCTGATCTCCCTGTGCTATGCGGCTGCTTCCCACTAGCTATCTATTTTACATTTGGTAGCGTATATATGTCCATGCCACTCTCTCACTTCGTCCCAGCTTACCCTTCCCCCTCCCCATGTCCTCAAGTCCATTCTCTATGCCTGTGTCTTTATTCCTGTCCTGCCCCTAGGTTCTTCATAACTATTTTTTTCTTTTTAGATTCCATATATATGTGTTAGCATACGGTATTTGTTTTTCTCTTTCTGACTTACTTCACTATGTGTGACAGACTCTAGGTCCATCCACCTCACTACAAAAAAACTCAATTTCATTTCTTTTTATGGCTTAGTAATATTCCATTGTATATATGTGCCACATCTTCTTTATCCATTCATCTGTCGAGGGACACTTGGGTTGCTTCCATGTCCTGGCTATTGTAAATAGAGCTGCAATGAACATTGTGGTACATGACTCATTTTGAATTATGGTTTTCTCATGGTATATGCCCAGTAGTGGGATTGCTGGGTCGTATGGTAGTTCTATTTTTAGTTTTTCAAGGAACCTCCATACTGTTCTCCATAGTGGCTGTATCAATTTACATTCCCACCAACAGTGCAAGAGGGTTCCCTTTTCTCCACACCCTCTCCAGCATTTGTTGTTTGTAGATTTTTTGATGATGTCCATTCTGACTGGTGTGAGGTGACACCTCATTTTAGTTTTGATTTGCATTTCTCTAATGATTAGTGATGTTGAGCATCCTTTCATGTATTTGTGGGCAATCTGTATATCTTCTTTGGAGAAATGTCTATTTAGGTCTTCTGCCCATATTTGTGTTGAGTTGTTTGTTTTTCTGATATTGAGCTGCATGAGCTGCTTGTATATTTTGTAGGTTAATCCTTTGTGAGTTGCTTCATTTACAAATATTTTCTCCCATTCTGAGGGTTGTCTTTTCGTCTTGTTAATGGTTTCCTTTGCTGTGCAAAACCTTTTAAGTTTCATTAGGTCCCATTTGTTTATTTTTGTTTTTATTTCCATTTCTCTAGGAGGTGGGTCAAAAAGGATCTTGCTGTGATTTATGTCATAGAGTATTCTGCCTATGTTTTCCTCTAAGAGTTTTATAGTGTCTGGCCTTACATTTAGGTCTTTAATCCATTTTGAGTTTATTTTTGTGTGTGGTGTTAGGGAGTGTTCTATTTCATTCTTTTACATGTAGCTGTCCAGTTTTCCCAGCACCACTTATTGAAGAGGCTCTCTTTTCTCCATTGTATATTCTTGCCTCATTTATCAAAAATAAGGTGACCATATGTGCGTGGGTTTATCTCTGGGCTTTCTATCCTGTTCCATTGATCTATGTTTCTGTTTTTGTGCCAGTACCATACTTTCTTGATTACTGTAGCTTTGTAGTATAGTCTGAAGTCCAGGAGCCTTATTCCTCCAGCTCCATTTTTCTTTCTCAAGATTGCTTTCGCTATTCGGGGTCTTTTGTGTTTCCATACAAATTGTGAAATTTTTTGTTCTAGTTCTGTGAAAAATGCCATTGGTAGTTTGACAGGGATTGCATTGAATCTGTAGATTGCTTTGGGTAGTATAGTCATTAACAATGTTGATTCTTCCAATCCAAGAACATGGTATATCTCTCCATCTGTTGGTATCATCTTTAATTTCTTTCATCAGTGTCTTATAGTTTTCTGCATACAGGTCTTTTGTCTCCTTAGGTAGGTTTATTCCTAGGTATTTTATTCTTTTTGTTGCAGTGGTAAATGGGAGTGTTTCCTTTATTTCTCTTTCAGATTTTTCATCATTAGTGTATAGGAATGCAAGAGATTTCTGTGCATTAATTTTGTATCGTGCTACTTTACCACATTTGTTGATTAGCTCTAGTAGTTTTCTGGTAGCATCTTTAGAATTCTCTATGTATAGTATCATGTCATCTGCAAACAGTGACATCTTTACTTCTTCTTTTCCAATTTGGATTCCTTTTATTTCTTTTTCTTCTCTGATTGCTGTGGCTAACACTGCCAAAACTATGTTGGATAATAGTGGTGAGAGTGGACAACCTTGTCTTTTTCCTGATCTTAGTGGAAGTGGTTTCAGTTTTTCACCATTGAGAACGATGTTGGCTGTGGGTTTGTCATATATGGCCTTTATTATGCTGAGGTAACTTCCCTCTATGCCTACTTTCTAGAGGGTTTTTATCATAAATGGGTGTTGAATTTTGTCGAAAGCTTTCTCTGCATCTATTGAGATGATCATATGGTTTTTATTCCTTAATTTGTTAATATGGTGTATCACATTGATTGATTTGCATATATTGAAGAATTCTTGCATTCCTGGGATAAACTCCACTTGATCATGGTGTATGATCCCTTTAATGTGCTGTTGGATTCTGTTTGCTAGTATTTTGTTGAGGATTTTTGCATCTATGTTCATCAGTGATATTAGCCTGTAGTTTTCTTTCTTTGTGATATCTTTGTCTGGTTTTGGTATCAGGGTGATAGTGGCCTTGTAGAATGAGTTTGGGAGTGTTCCTCCCTCTGCTATATTTTGGAAGAGTTTGAGAAGGATAGGTGTTAGCTCTTCTCTAAATGTTTGATAGAATTCGCCTGTGAAGCCATCTGGTCCTGGGCTTTTTTTGCTGGAAGATTTTTAATGACAGTCTCAATTTCAGTGCTTGTGATTGATCTGTTTATATTTTTTATTTCTTCCTGGTTGAGTCTCGGAAGGTTGTGCTTTTCTAAGAATTTGTCCATTTCTTCCAGGTTGTCCATTTTATTGGCTTATAGTTGCTTGTAGTAATCTCTCAAGATCCTTTGTATTTCTGCAGTGTCAGTTGTTACTTCTCCTTTTTCAGTTCTAATTCTGTTGATTTGAGTCTTCTCCCTTTTTTTCTTGATGAATCTGGCTAATGGTTTATCAATTTTGTTTATCTTCTCAAAGAACCAGCTTTTAGTTTTATTGATCTTTACTATTGTTTTCTTCATTTCTTATTCATTTATTTCTGATCTGATCTTTATGATTTCTTTCCTTCTGCTAACTTTGGGGTTTTTTTGTTCTTCTTTCTCTAATTGCTTTAGGTGTAAGGTTAGGTTGTTTATGAGATGTTTCTTGTTTCTTGAGGTAGGATTATATTGCTATAAACTTCCCTCTTAGAACTGCTTTTGCTGCATCCCATAGTATCACCTATTTTTAAAACTGAGAAAAACCAGATGTTGACAGCAACATCCTTCATCCCAGAGAGAATATGGAAATCACATAAATGGTCTTCAGTTGAGGATTCGCTAAATAAATGTAAGGTGTAATTTAGGTACTTGCCAACTTTGGACTTCTTTTACCAATAAGGGATAGAGAGATTCAAGCCATACTTGGGAATATATTTTAGCATGATAATAATTATGCGTGAAAGGGGTTGACCCTGAAAGAAGAGGTCTGGAAACAACGTCACTTGAGGAGTAGTTGAAAGATCTTTGCATCTATTTTTTATAGAGCAGGAGTGTGTGCAATTTCACTAGTGTGTGTGACCCCAGACTACATCCGATTCCTTATATTTATGTGTGTGTGTAATAGATTACCCAAAAAGTGAAGCTAATTTTCCACCCTTTCTTGCATCCACCTGTCTTGCAAAATTTCCATTTTTCCACTCCTTGAATCTGGGCTGTACCTGTAGTTTGCTTTGGCCAATAGAATGCTGTGAACATGGAAATGCATCCACGTGGAGCCTGGGACTCAAGTGGTTTTGCAGATTCTGCTCACACTCTTGGAACCCCACCCAGCTGCCATGTGGACAGGCTTGGGCTAGCCTGTTGGAGCAGAAACGAGCCGTCGCAGGTGAGGCCACCTCAAATGAGCCAGTCCCCAGTCAGCCCATGGCTGACCAGTGATGCATGAGTGGGCCCAGAAAGACCAGAAGAACTGCTCAGCTGAACCCAGCCCACGGCTAACGAACTAAACCACAGCTGTTGTTTATAGCCTCTGTATTAGTTGCTAGGGCTGCCGTAACAAAGTACCATGGACTGGGGTGGGGGGGCTTAGGAAAGAGCAATGTATTGCCTCACAGTTCTGGAGGCTGGAATTCTGAAACCAAGATATCAGCAATGTTGGTTCTTTCTGAGGGTCTTGAGGGAAGATCAGTTGCAGGCTTCTCTCCTTCCCTTGTGGATGGCCTGTGTCGCTTTACATCATCTTCCTTCTATGCCTGCCTGGCTCTGTATCCAAATTTCCCCTTTTTATGACACCAGTCCTATGGGATTAGGACCCACCCTAATGACCTAATTTTAACTTGATTTCCTCTATAAAGCCCCTACCCCCAAATAACATTCTGAGATACTGAGGGTTAGGACTTCAAAATATCATTGGCGGGAGGGGATAGGAGGGAGACACAATTCAGCTCATAACAGGTAAATATAACTTTATAAAGAAAACAATTTTAAAACTCACATTTATCACTTACATGTGGAATCTTTAAAAAAAAAAAATGACACAAATGGGGATTTCCCAGCGGTCCAGTGGTTAGGGCTCAGCACTTTCACTGCTGGGGCCCAGGTTCAATCCCTGGTTTGGGAACTAAGATCCCACAAGCCACATGGTGGCACAGCTAAAAAAAAAAAAAACAACCACAAATGAACTTATTTACAAAACAGAAACAGACTCACAGACATAGAAAACAAACTTATGGTTACCAAAGGGGAAAGGGGAGGAAGGGATAAATTAGGAATTTGGGATTAGCAGATACAAACTACTATGTATAAAATAGACAAACAACAAGGTCCTACTGTATGGCACAGGGAACTATATTCAATACATTGTAATAAACTATAATGGAAAAGAATCTGAAAAAGAATATATATATTCAGTTTTATATATACATATGCAAATATATTTATATATAAATATATGTATATATAACTGAATCACACCAGAGACTAACACAAACTTGTAAATCAACTATACTTCAATAAAAAATAAAAACAAAAATATTTAAAGGAAAAGAACTTTGAGCTGTTTCCATTGTCCATTCTTTGAGGAAAATGTCCCCTCTCATGATTTCAGCAAGGGCGGACAAGTATCCATAAACCCTTAAGAGTGAAAATAATATTGGGTTGGCCAAAAAGTTGGTTCGGTTTTAAGTAAAAATAAAAGACACATTTTTCATTTTTCCCACGAACTTTACTGAAAAAATATTCATTAACTGAACAAACTTTTTGGCCAACCCAATTTATATCACTGTAGTAAAATCACCACTATTTTTTATTCAAGAAAAAATATTTTTTCTTGGTATAAATTGAACTATTCCTGCTTTTCTTTGGTAAAATCATACTTGGTGTTGTTGTCTATCCAAAATGAGGCTAATTTAATTAAAAACCACCATGGACTTCTGCTTCTGGCCAAGTTGGAGTAACAGGGACCAGATTTACCCTCCCTTATGAAACAACCATAAAAGGGGCAAAACATAAAACATAGTGCTTTTTAAGACAGTGCACAGCAGGCTACAAAGGACAGCGGGACATGGCAAATGAATGAAGGGAGCCCTACAATTTCCCTGGCTTACTATCTTAAGAGCATTCTAGGTCACGGTGCAGGGGGAGGAATCCAGGCAGAGCCCTGGGGACCCCCTGAGTTGAAGAGATGGATCTGAGAATCCAGGAAAACCAACATGGCCTGAGTTCCTAGGAAAGGGTACTGAAGCGAATAGGGCCGCCCGGAGAACCCAGAGATCTGCAGAGGGTCCCCCTTGAGCGCTTAGCAGAACCATGGTCCAAGGCCAGCGAAAGAACTTCCCAAAAGGGTTAAGGAAACAGTGTTCAGTACTCACACCAGGCAGGCACACGTAGTATCATAAATGCAGACTATTCCAGCTTTCTTTTTTTTTTTTTTTTTTGCCGCGCTGCATGGCATGCGGGATCTTAGTCCCACCACCAAGGATCAAACCCCGGGGCCCCAGCAGTGAAAGCGCTGAGTCCTAACCACTGGACCGCCAGGAAATTCCCTCTTCCAGCTTTAAAAGATAAAAAGCACAGCAGCGATTGCCTCGCATATTTAGGAAGTGTTCTTAGCATGGCCCACAAGAACCTGAATTACCCGGCCTACACTTCAGCCTCATCTCTGGACCCTGCCTCTGTCTCAGTCAGTTTATTGCCAATAAACTGCTATGTAACAAATCGCCCCTCCACCCAGTGGCTTGCTCCTGGCTTACTCCTGTTGAAGCCTGGAACCACTGTATGAGAAGTTCTACTACTCTGGGTCCACTGTGCTGTGAGGAGGCCCAAGCGAGCCACATGGAGGTGTCTGGCCAGTCCCAACACCCACCGCATGGAGGAGAGCCAGGCCCCAGATGTATGGACCAACTGAGCCATCCCAGCCATCCCCGGCTCGTCACGCCACCCCGATAAAGTCCCACTGTGGGGCAGAGATGGAGCCCTCCCTCTGTGCCCTGCTTGAACTGCTACTAATAGAACGTTTTTTCCTAATAACCACAGAATAATGAAATGAGCATAATAAAATGTTTTTCTTCATAATACTTCCACATCATATACTTGAATAGAAAGGTCCTTTCCTGTATTTGAGTAATTCCTGCCTTTTTTTTAACAGGGGGAAAAAAAAAAAAAGCTTTTTAGTAAAAAAAAAAAAAAAAAAAAACCTTCAGCCTTCTGAGCTCCCTACATGGTTTATGAGGAAAGTGTAAGAGGTGTTTTTTATTTTTATTTATTTTAATTAATTAATTAATTAATTAAGTTTTGGCTGCACTGGGTCTTCGTTGCTGTGCGTGGGCTTTCTCTAGTTGTGGTGAGCGGGGACTGCTCTTCATTGCAGTGCATGGGCTTCATTGCGGTGGCTTCTCTTGTTGCACAGCCTGGACTCGAGGTGTGTGGGCTTCAGTAGTTATGGCACGTGGGCTCAGTAGTTGTGGCTCACGGGCTCTAGAGCACAGGCTCAGTAGTTGTGACGCATGGGCTTAGTTGCTCCATGGCATGTGGGATCTTCCCAGACCAGGGCTCGAACCTGTGTCCCCTGCATTGGCAGGCGGATTCTTAACCACTGCGCCACCAGGGAAGTTCCCTGATGTTTTTTAAATATTCAAATGTAAAACTAAACCAGAAAAAAAATTAAAAACCTTGGTGGCTTAAAACAACAATCCTTTCTTCTCATGCTTACAGGTCCGTGGATTGGCTGGGAGGCTCTGCTCCATGAGTCCCAGGCTTGGAGGGGCAATGGGCGTGTTCTTACCATGCAAGGCCAGAAGCTTCCAGAAGGATGAGGGGAAACCCACAATGCCTCTGGACATCTACACATAAAACAAAAACTTGAAAGGTAAAGAAAGCATGTGTCCAGTGGAGTGAGGGAAAGGGGGAGGGGTAAAATAGGGGTATAAGACTAAGAGATACAAATTACTATGTATAAAATAAATAAGCTACAAAGACATATTTTACAACATAGGGAATATAACCAGTATTTTATAATAACTATAAATGGAGTATAACCTTTAAAAATTTGAATCACTATGCTGTACACCTGAAACTCATATAATATTGTACATCAACTATACCTCAATTAAAAACAATAAAAAGCAGGTGTCATGGTTTAACGGGCAGCCTTGGGAGTACATAAAATAATATGGTATCTCACAATCTGTAGCATGTTGATTCTGGTGACATACCTACATCTTCCCATTGTATATTCACACGTTTCTCTGCTTTCCCAACTGTCTAAAAATGAGCTCGTGCCCATTTCTCTAATGGCCGAAGGAATGATTTATGAAGGCTAATCCTATGAACGGAATAATTTAGGAAGCCTAACTCTATGCAGAAGCACTTTACAAAAACAGCAGGCCAGTAGTGACTCTTATGTCGAGTTCTGTACTATAATCATTTGCCCACGTCAATGGATTTGTCACCTTTTTTGCTCTGGTCTAGAATTACATCACATCTCTGAGACAAATGACTTCCATGGCTTAAGGGTGAACTGTGGGTTGCAAACTCCAGCTCAAGCCCTTTCTGTGCTGTGTGGCCTGGGGTGACTCACTTAGCCGCTCTGATCCTAAGGGTCTTTTTTACCCTCACCTGTGTACTCCGCCCCCTCCTTGAGGACGAAGAGTCCCGCCCCCATATTACTGACCCCGCCCACCAGGGCGCCCAGGTCGTGGTGAACGGAGCTCGGGTAGACACGCCCAAGCCCCGCCCCCAGCCGCCCTGCCCTCCTCGGGCTCCCGGAGCCGCTGAGATTCGTTGTCCCACTGAGTGCCGACGCACGGCCTTCTGGGAGTTGTAGTTTCCGTGACACCGGCGCGGCGGGCCCGAGTCGCTGTGCAGGCGCAGCGCGGCGCCTTCTGGGAGTTGTAGTTCTTGAGGGACCCGAGCGAGCCGCAACTCTCCCAGTGCGCACGCGCAGTCCGGGCCGGCCTGGAGCTTGGGCCAGTTTGTGGCGGCTGCTACCTTGACCTGTGTGGCCCGCACGTCCGCGCCACCGCGGGACGAGGGGTCACCGGGGCTCCGCGTGGGCCGTATAGGGCCAGAGACCGTGGAGAAACTGACCCAAACCCGCCAGGCTCGGCGGGAGCCGCCCAAGGCCTTCAGAGCTGGTCCCAGAGGCGCGGGCGCCGCGGTGCGCATGCGCGAGTGCGTGTACGCTTGTCCCCTGAGTGTCTGTGTGTGCCGGTACGATCCCGACTCCAGCGGCGTGTTCCTGTGCGTGTCAGGCCTGCCCTGCGTGCCACTCCAGAACTTTGTGCCGGTGCGGGCGTGTAGCTGTGTGTGTCACTGTGCGTGTAGGCCCGCCTGTCCCATCTGTGCATGAGACTTCATGTGAGTCCCCAAGTGTCACCATATGTTTGCACGTGCCTGACCCTAGCGGCCTGTGCCTGTGAATTTGAGCATTTGGGGACCTCTGCCTATCTGTGAGTTTGGGCATGTGTGGAACTTGTTCTCCTAGGTGGGTGTGAGGTGTATAATTCCACAATTCCTGGCTGTGCAACTGCGTAGGGTGGCTGGGTGGGTGTGCCTGCCATCATGGAGCTGGATGGTCAGGGTGTGCCTGAGTGGAGGGCTGTGCACAGGATGTTGATGAGAGACACTGCAAGGGTGGGGGTGCTGCGTGTCTGTGTGTGTGTGTGTGTGTGTGTGTGTGTGTGTGTGTGTGTATGTATCTGCGCGTGGGGGAGACCCTGCAAACCTGCGGCTCTGGACACGTGCGGAGCTCTGCCCACCACATGACTCTGCGTGTGACTAGGGGTGCCACTGTGGGTGGTGTCCCAGGCCAGGCCTGCCCGTTGAGCAGGGCGGCATGTGTGACTTTGTTGTGTGTGTACCCAGGTGTGCATGAGCAGGCGTGACCGCAGACGCGCTTGGAGTTGTGTGGGTGTGCGAGACTGCCTGCCTCCTTGTGTATGGGAAGGACTGTGCCACAGCATACGGGTGACTGTGTAAGGGCATCTGAGGGCCAAGGCAGGGGGTGGTATAACTGCCCCCCCCCCGTGTGGTTGCATGCAACTCCGTGTGTGTGTGATATGACATGTGTGTCTGCCTCTGAGCATGTCTCTGTCTCCCTTTTGGTTGCTTACTTGTGTACCTGACTGGCCCAGGTGTACCCCGCCCTGAATCCACTTATCTTCCCCACGCGCACACAGAGGAAGCACCCTGCGTTCTTGCTCCACCCACCCACCTGCGCCTGCGCCAGCATCTTCCTTCAGGGGTCCCTGTTTCTTTCTCTCACAGATGCCGACTGGACCCACTGAGGCATGTGTGGCCACGGCAGGGGCCACAGCCTGAGTGACATGGACAGGACCCGATGCTCCCAAACCCACGAGGTGGGTACGACTGCCTGCTCTGGGGACCCAGTCAGGCCCCACTCAAGCCTGAGGGCTGCCTGTGGGGGTGGCACCAGAACTGGGAGTGGCCCCATTTGGCTCCCACCGGCAAAGTTCTCACCTCTGCACAAAGACCCTGCATGATCTGGCCCTCACCCTGCCATGTCTAATCTCCCCTGCTCTCCGCCTAGGTCACTCTTCTCCAGCGCCCCCCAACCCCGCCCAGCCCCTTAACTGTTCCTCCATCACCTCCATCATGGTCCTGCCTTAGGACCTTTGCACTTGCTGGGCTCACGGCCCGGAATGCTCGCTCCATAACTTCCTCCAAGTCTCGGCTCATTGAGCCCTGCACTGGGGGAGAAGCCTTCCAGGCAGATGGAACGGCCAGTGCAAAGGCCCTGTGGCAGGAGCATGCCTGGAGTGTTTGTGGAACAGGGAGGAGGCCTCTGGCTGGAGCAGGGCAAACCCAGAGCAGGTGAGGGTGTTTTAGAGGCTGAGGTCAGGGAGATGCTGTGCAGGCTATGGAGAGGAGTGTGGCATTTATGGAGCCATTAGTGATTTTTTAAAAAGTATTTATTTATTTGGCTGCACAGGGTCTTAGTTGCGACGTGCGGGATCTTTAGTTGCGGCATGTGGGATCTTAGTTCCCCAACCAGGGATCGAACCCGGGCCCCCTGCATTGGGATCTCGGTGTCTTAACCACTGGACCACCAGGGAAGTCCTGCCATTAGTGATTTTAATTGGGAGAGAGAGGAAGAGGAAAAGCTCTGGAGCTGGGCAGCCCAGGTGTGGGTCCTGCCTGGTATTGCCACTTCTGGGAGCCTCACTGAAGAATAAAAGAGCTTAAAGGGTGCTGGGCACATAGGTCTGTGTTCAACGGGTGCTGGTTATTTTGGCCACTATAATAATACACCCGAGTTGGCTTCAGAGTGGCCGGGACCAACGCCTCTTAGATGTTCCTGTGCCCACAAACCACCCGGGCCTCTTATCAGCAGGCAGATTCCAAGTTACCAGGCCTGGGGAGGGGCCTGAGCTCTGCGCTTGTCCTGGGCAATGCTGATGCTGCTGGGTCTTGGGCCAGGGTGGAGCGGTGTTGATTTCAGAGTGGAAATCAGGATCTCTGTGTTGACGTCTGTCGCACTCTGTGTGCTAGTTAAGATGAAATGTCTCCTCCTGGTCCGGACATGTGGCCCGCCCACCCGTGAAAACTTTCACTGGCTTCCTGTACCTGCTGTGCGTGTTCTGTGCGCCACACATACCTGCTCGTCGCCACCTCCAGCTCGTCTTTGCTGGGGTTGGGGTGGGGAGTACCAGGGGGATGAGGGGAGCTCAGAGGCTTTTGAGGGAGGCTCAGGCTCAGCCTGTGAGTGTGACTTTGCACACAGCAGGGAGCAAGCTGGAAGCTGGTTGCTACTGGTGGGAGACAGACACAGGGCCTTCTGGACCCACGTGAGCAGGGTCTTTCAGGGAGGGGTGTGCTGCTGGTGATACCAGGAGAAACTCATCACCCCTAGGATGGCCCCCACTTGGCCCACCCACCCCAGGGGGCTGAACCCAAAGCAGGTCACTGACTGCTCTCCACACGTGCACATAGTCACAGGCACCAGGGATTAGGACTTCAGTACATCTTTTGCATGGATGCAACTGAACCCATAACAGCAGGGTTTAGAAGCATTTTTGGTTGTCACACCTGGGGGCATCCGGTGAGCAGAGGCCAGGGACGCTGCTCAACATCCTGCAATGCACAGGATGGTCCCGCAACAAAGCATGATCTGACCCAGACTGTCGGTAGACAGACCCTGCACTGATCCTTTTCCAGCCCGGGACAGGGGACAAACCTGTTTGGTTTTTTGTTGTCTTTCTTTCTTTTCTTCTTTCTTTCCTTCTTTCCTCCTCTTCCTTCCCTTCCTTCCCTCCCTCCCTCTTTCCCTCCCTCCCTCTTTCCCTCCCTCCCTCTCTTTCTTTCTCATCCGGTAACGAAGATGTGAAATCAAGGCAGCAGCTCGCAAAGCCGGGATGGAAGGACTCTTGACGGTTGCCGTCCAGCAAGACTCTGAGTTGGGAGAAACCCCGAAACACGAAGGTCATTTCAGGGATGGCCGGGAGAACCAGGAAAGTTGTTTGAAGCAGGAGGTCCACGAGGAAGACCCCACTGAGGACTGCGTCCCCGAGCATGATGAATGCACCAGAACCCCCAGGACCAGATCGAGCCCCCCAACTACCCAGGCTGACCGCAGGCCCCAGAGGCGCGGCGCACCAAGAAAGAGCCCGAACCAGAAGAACACAGACGCCAGCGTGGAGGAGGAGGAGGAACGAGGTGGTGGCACCAGAAAGCCGTGGAAGTGTCAGGACTGCGGCAAGGCCTTCAGCTACTGCTCGGCCTTCACCCTGCACCAAAGAACCCACACGGGGGAGAAGCCGTTCTCCTGCCCCGACTGCGGCAAGGTCTTTAGCCAGAGCGCGCACCTGATGCTGCACCGGCGGACGCACACGGGCGAGCGGCCCTACGCGTGCGGCGAGTGCGGCAAGGCCTTCAGCCAGGGCTCCTACCTGGCGGCGCACCGGCGCACGCACCTGGGCCAGCGGCCACACAGCTGTGCGGACTGCGGCAAGGCTTTCGTGCGCCCCACGCACCTGGCGCAGCACCGGCGTGTGCACACGGGCGAGCGGCCCTTCACGTGTGGCCAGTGCGCCAAGGCCTTTCGCAACCGCTCCTCCCTGCTGGAGCACCAGCGCATCCACACGGGCGAGAAGCCGTTCGTGTGCGCACAGTGTGCCAAGGCCTTCCGCTTCTCCTCGGCGCTCATCCGCCACCAGCGCACGCACACTGCCGAGCGGCCCTACACCTGTGGCCAGTGCGCCAAGGCCTTCACGCAGCTCACGCACCTGGCGCAGCACCGCCGCGTGCACACGGGCGAGAAGCCCTACACGTGCCCCGAGTGCGGCGCGCCCTTCAGCCAGAGCTCCTCGCTGGCCGAGCACCGGCGCCTCCACACGGGCGAGAAGCCGTACGCGTGCGCGCAGTGTGGCAAGGCCTTCACGCAGGTGTCGCACCTGAGTCAGCACCGGCGCGTGCACACGGGCGAGCGGCCCTACGCCTGCCGGGACTGCGGCCGCGCCTTCAGCAACCACTCGCACCTGGTGCAGCACCGGCGCGTGCACACGGGGGCGCGGCCCTACAGGTGCCTGGAGTGCGGCACCGCCTTCAGCCACGTGTCCTCCCTAATCGAGCACCAGAAGGTCCACACCGGAGAGAAGCCCTACCGGTGCGGGGACTGCGGCCGCGCCTTCAGCCAGGGCTCGTCGCTGACGCTGCACCGGCGCACGCACACCGGCCAGCGGCCCTACGCGTGCCCCGAGTGCGGCAAGGCCTTCAGCCACCGCTCCTACCTGCTCCAGCACCACGTCGTGCACACCGGGGAGAAGCCGTACGAGTGCAGTGGCTGCGGCAAGGCCTTCGGCTTCTCCTCCGCCCTCACTCGACACCAGAGGATGCACGCCGACGAGAAGGTGGGGGACACCTTTGCCCCGCTGCCGCACCTGACTCAACACCTGAGCTCCGACCGGGAGGAGGAGCCTGTTGACGGCGGTCCTGCAGAAACCGTGGTGGACCAGCCCAAGAATGAGGGCTGCGAGCTGCCAGGGCCTCCTATAGGCAGACACCCCACTGAGCCTTTTATACCGCATGCTCGGGCTCTCAGCACTAGCAGGTAGATACCCTACCATCCCCATGTTGCCGATGAGGAAACCAAGGCTCTGGGAGGCTCCGTGGGGTGCCCGAGATCACACAAGAAGGACGTCACAGGGTCAGGACTGGACCTCGCATCTACCAGACTCACCTCCACCACCTCCCTGGTTCAAAATTATAATTGTGACCCATGGAAGTAGACCCAAAGATATATCTGTGGGTCTCTGGCTGGCCTTTTGATTGTTCATTTTATGACTGAGTAGACATTTGGTCCACACATTTAGATAAATAAAAGGTTCAGTTCCTTTGGTGCAGTTGGCATGGTAACAGGGAGCAGGGTCTTAAGAATAAATGTGGGGACTTCCCTGGTGGTGCAGTGGTTAAGAATCCGCCTGCCAATGTAGGGAACATGGGTTCGAGCCCTGGTCCAGGAAGACCCCACATGCCGCAGAGCAACTAAGCCCATGCACCACAGCTACTGAGCCTGCGCTCTAGAGCCCGCGAGCCACGACTACTGAAGCCTGTGCACCTAGAGCCTGTGCTCTGCAACAAGAGAAGCCACCCCAACGAGAAGCCTGTGCACCACAACGAAGAGTAGCCCCTGCTCGCCGCAACTAGAGAAAGCCCGCACGCAGCAATGAAGACCCCACGCAGCCATAAGTAAATAAATAAATAAATTTATAGAAGAATAAATGTGGATCCCTAGGACTGAAACAGTGCTTCCAAAATTAGAGAAAAATGAGCAGAGAACTCCAGGGCAGGGAAAGTTGTTTTAGAAGGAAGCACCTCTCCCGTGACAGACCTGTGGAGGGTGAATTTTAGAGTGGACCCCAGTCTTTTTTTCAGTATGAGGAAACACCTCCCCTTTACAGATGTTTTCCCCCAACTCAAAGTCCTGACTTTCATGGTTGTGTCTGTTAGCTCTTGCCAAGTAACAAATCACCCAGAATGTCCGTTTAGTGTTTCCCATGCAGGGTGTTTCTGGAGGTCTGGACCAGGTTCATTCGATGTTGGGAAGGGGAAGGCCTGCCATACCAGCCTCTTTCTCGGACCTCTGGGAGTGTGGGAGCACGTAAGCACCAGTGATTGGCCACAGAGTGGAGGCGGGACTGAAATCAGAGCTGATCCCCAGCGGCTGTCCACTCCTTGGATTTACGTTACTGCCACCGCCTTTGTAAACTCAGTGCCTGCAGGACAGCCAAGTGGACTGCAGGTGTTCCCACAGTTGGGATAGTCTGGCCTTAGCAGCTGTGTGGCTGGCCTGGAGTCTGGGCTGCTTCCGCTGCAGTCCTGATGCCTGACTTTAGTGGATCAGTGGCTACAAATCTGTGCTTGTAGTTTTGTGAACACAGCGCCTGAGGGACATCTGGGCTGATATCTTGCCTTCCCACAGTGGAGGTAGGGCCGAGGGCAGTGCCAACAACAGTGTACTTTGTGAGCCCACATGACAGGTGACAAGTGACACCACAGCGTGCTGCCTGATGGGCAGCTCCAATTGAGGAATACTCACTGACTCCTCTCCCATCCCACCCACCTCACACCACAGCTTAGAAATGGGTCTGGGGGCCTCTACTCCAACAACTAGGGAGCATGCCCTTACCCCAACAGGGCAGTGAAAACCACAGAGCAAAGAGGAGGCCCCACTCACTATCCAGGGCAAGCTCTGGTCACCGCAACATCAGTCACACCCCCTATCAAGCGGATAATGGCCAGCACACACTGAGGAAAGACGCAGTAGGCATCCATACTAAAAGCAGCCCTCGCACCAAAAGTGTTAAAACCACGCAGGCTACACAGGGACATTCCATATAAAAATAGCCCTCGGGAGTTCCCTGGTGGTCTAGTGGTTAGGATTCGGTGCTTTCATTGCCATGGCCCAGGTTCAGTCCCTGGTCAGAGAACTGAGATCCCGCAAGACACACAGCGTGTTTAGCCAACATAAAAAAAAAAAGCCCTCTAAGACCACAGTAGATAACTGTTTCTCCTAAACCCATAGGGTAAGAGAAATATAAGTAAAATGAAGAAGCAGAGGCATCACTCCCAAATAAAAGATCAAGAGAATTCCCCTGAAAGAACAAACAATGAAACAGACCTCCTCAGTCTAATAGACACTGAATTTAAAAAAGGAGATAATGAAAATACTGAAGGAATTAAGAAGAGCTATTGATAGAAATGCAGATTACTGTAAAAAGAAACTAGAAGCTATAAAAGGAACCAAGAAAAATTTTAAAACTTATTTGGTGAGATGAAAGCTGAGCTAAAGACAATAAATAGCAGATTGAATATGGAAAAGACTGAATAAGTGATCTGGAAGATAGAATAATGGAAATCTCCCAATCAGAACAGCAGACAGAAAGCCAAATGAAAAAAAAGGAGAAAGCAATATAAGAGACCTATGGGATAATATAAAGCATGCCAATATATGCAAAATAGGGATACTGGAAGGAGAAGAAAGAGAAAAGGGGATTGAAAATGTATTTGAAGAAATTATGGCTGAAAATTTCCCAAACCTAAAGAAGGAAACAGATATCCAGGTACAGGAAGCACAGAGGGTCCCAAACAAGATGAACCCAAACAGACCTACACCAAGACATATTATAATTAAAATGGCAAAAGTTAAAGAGGGGATTCTAAAGGCAGCAAAAGAAAAAGTTAATTACAAGGGAACCCCCATAAGGCTATCAGGTAATTTCTCTACAGAAATGTTGCAGGTTAGAAGGGAGTGGCAAGATACATTCAAAGTCCTGAAAGGGAAAAATCTGCAACCTAGGATACTCTACCCACCAAGATTATTTAGAAGAAGAATAGAATAGAAGAAGAGATAAAGAAATTCTCAGACAAGCAAAATGTAAAAGAATACAGCAATACTAAACCTAGCCCAAAGGAAATATTGAAAGGCCTTCTCTAAATAGAAAAGCAGCAAGACTCTATAGGAAAGAGAAAATCACAACTGGAAAGTAAATCACTTAAATAAGCCACTGCACAGATTTTTAAAAAATCAAAAAAACTTCTGCAAAATTTTCTGTGAAAGCGCTCATAACCACAATGAATGGCAGAAGGATAAACATGAAGATGTAAAAGAGGACATCAAAATCATAAAATGTGGGGGAGGAGAGTAAGAAAATGTAGTGGGGTTTTTTTTCAGAATGTGTTTCAGCTTATATGACTACCAGTCCAAGCAAGTAGATAAAGGAAGTGGTTAACATACTTGACAAACAGGGTAACCACAAATCAAAAAACATACAATAGATTCACAAAAACCAAAAAGAAGAGAACACAAGCATAATACAAAAGAAAATCATCAAACCACAAAAGGAAAAACAAAAATAAAGGAACAAGAAGAAATACAAAATCAATGGGAAAACAAGGTTTAAAATGGCAATAAGTACATATCTATCAATAATTACCTTAAATGGCAATGGACTAAATGCTCCAATCAAAATACACAGAGTGGCAGGTTGGATTAAAAAAAAAAAAAAGCCTACAATATACTGCCTACAAGAGACCCACTTTGGGGCAAAGGACACACATAGATTGAAAGTGAGGGGATGGAAAAAGATATTTCATGCAAATGGAAGTGACAAGAAAGCAGGGGTCACAATACTCATATCAAACAAAACAGAGGCTATAAACAGAGGAAAGATAAAGAAGGACACTATATAATGATAAAAGAAGAGGATATCACACTCGTCAGCATATATGCACCAATATAGGAGCACCCAAATGCATAAAATAAATACTAACAGACATAAAGGGGGAAATCAATGGGACTACAACACCCCACTCACATCAATGGACAGATCTTCCAGACAGAATATCAATAAGGCAACAGAGATCCTAAATGATACAACAGAACAGTTAGACTTAATTGATATTTTCAGGATATTACATCCAAAAAAAAAAAAAAAACCAGAATACACATTCTTTTCAAGTGCACATGGAAAATTCTCTAGGATTGATTACATACTAGGGCATAAAACAAGCCTCAACAAATTTAAGAGTATAGAAATTATTTCAAGCATCTTTTCTGACCACAAGAGCATGAAACTAGAAATCAACCACAGGAAAAAAAAATGAGAAAAAAAATAATTACATGGAGAATAAACAACATGCTAGTAAAAAACCAATGGGTCAAGGAGGAGATCAAAGAGGAAATTAAAAAATACCTTGAGACAAATGACAATGAAAACACAATCATACAAAATCTATGGGAAGCAGCAAAAGCAGTTCTTAGAGGGAAGTTCATAGCGATACAGGCCTTCTTCAAGAAATGAGAAAAATCTCAAACAACCTAACCTACCACCTAACAGAATTAGAAAAAGAAGAATAAACAAAATCTAAAGTCAGCAGAAGGAATGAAATAATAAAGATCAGAGAGGAAATAAATAAAATAGAGATTTTTAAAAGCAATAGAAAAAATCAATAAAACAAAGAGCTGGTTCTTTGGAAGGGTAAACAAAATTGACAAACCTTTGGCCAGGCTCACCAAGAAGAAAAGAGAGAGGACCCAAATAAACAAAACAAGAAATGAAAGAGGAGAAATAGCAACTGATAACACAGAAATGCAATTAAAAAAATGAGAATACTATGAACAATTATATGCCAACAAATTGGACAACCTAGAAGAAATGGACAAGTTTTTAGAAACATACAGTGCACCAAAACTGAATCAAAAAGAAATAGATAATTTGAACAGACCAATCACTAGAAATAAAATAGAATCTGTAATTTAAAAAAAAAAAGACTTCCTACAAACAAAAGTTCAGGACCAGATGGCTTCACAGGTGAATTCTACCAAACATACAAAGAAGAACTTATATACCAATCCTTCTCAAACTCTTCCAAAAGATTGAAGAGGAGGGAACACTCCCAAAGACATTCTATGAAGCCACCATCACCCTGACACCAAAACCAAAGACACCACCAAAAAAGAAAATTACAGTCCAATATCTTTGATGAATGTAGATGGGAAAATTCTCAACAAAATATTAGCAAACCAAATCCAACAACACATAAAAAAGATTGTACACCACAACCAAGTTGGATTCATCCCAGGTTCACAAGGATGGTTCAACATACACAAATCAATCAATGTGATACACCACATCAACAAAACAAAAGAAAAAAACCACATGATCATCTCGATAGACGCAGAAAAGGTATTTGATAAAATTCAACATCCAGTCATGATAAAAACTCTTATGAAAGTGGGTATAGAGGGAACATATCTCAACGTAATAAAAGCTGTTTATGACAAACCCACAGGCAAGATAATACTCAATGATGAAAAGCTGAAAGCCTTCCTACTAAAATCTGGAATCTAACACAACATTGTAAATCAAGTATACTTCAATAAAATAAATTAAAAAAAAAAAAAAAGCTCTGAACGACTCTGATAAGACCAGCCCTAAACATGTAAATGAATAAAAGCATCAGCTAACTCAGATAATGATGAACGTTATGGGGGGGATTTTAAAAGGTATGGGGAAGTCATTCTGCATTTTACATGAGTTAATTCGAATTTTATGCTAAAATAGCTTGTTTGTGGCCTGTCAAACATGCATTGTACATCTGCTTTAATTATTAAAGAAAAGGGCACACTGACCAGAAGTAAAGAACGTCTGTATTAAAAAGAAAGGTTAAATGCCTCCCTTCCTGGGATGCCAATGCTGGTCCTCCCTCAATAAGACTCCCTTCCCAGGTGCCAAGGCCATACTGACTCTCTGTATACTCGCTGTATATGTGCTGGTCTGTTTTTGTTTGGTTTGGTTTTGGTTTGGGTTTTGAAACCTTGAAGAAATGTACCTCTGACTTATTTAATGTTCTTTGTTCTGACAGTATATAACACTGTGCTGAAAACCATGCTTCTCTGGAGAAATTTCTCAGAATAATCTGGGAGGCTGTCTTCTGGACTGTAGTCCTCAGTTTGGCTCAAATAAAACTCTTTTCTATTTTTATTATATATTTATTGATTATTTTCATTGACAAGGGGTTGGTGGCATTTGCGGGGCTGGGCAGCTCTCTCCCAAGAGATGAGAGGCTAATGACAAAAAGGAGCCAGCCCAGGGGAAAGTTTGGGGGAAGACTGCTCATTCCTGCTGGTCCCTGAAGCCTGGCATTTGGAGGATGGGTGTGGGAGGTGGGGGAGGCCCCTGTATCAGCAGAGGGGACCCACCTGAGGTGAAAGGTGGGATGCAGACCGGACACACGAAGGCACGCTGTGCTCACACATACCCCATCACAATCACATTCTGGACCCTGCCCTTCCCCCACCGCACATCCCCCAGTTCTGTTGGCTGACACCCGGGAGAAACGAACCCCAAGGACCACACTACCTGCCCCGCCCAGAGACATCAGCAACATCCCCCGCGGTCCCGCCCCTCGCCATAAGCCCCGCCCCGGCTTGCAACTGCTCCTGCGCGCTCCAAGCCGGGAGCGACTCCCAGAAGCCCTTGGGGCGCTGTTCTGTCTAGCGGCGCGGCCTGTACTTCCGGCCAGACTCGGTTCCTGTGTGGACAACCACCTGGGCAGCCGCGGTCCGGAAGGGCCAGGAGCCGCTGACTTGGGGCCGAGTCGACGGACGCTGTGTAGGCCCAAACGGGCCCTCTCCTCCCCGCCCGCGCTCCTCTTGGCGCCGCCGGGACGCCGGCCGGGACTCCGTTTCCCAGAGGGCGCCGCGGCTGACGGACACGCCCACTTCCGGCGGCGGCCCGCCACCTGGGTTCCAGCTGGCCAGGCAGGGTGGCGGGCTCGGCGGCCGGCCGGGCGGGGCCCGCTGGGTGCCCGGCGTGCCCGGGCGGGCTGGGTGTGTTTGCGCGACCCCGGGGGCGTGTGCGCGCACGGTGGTGACATGCGGGGGGCGGCGAGCGCGCGGGCCCGCGGCCTGAGATCGCCGCCGCGGCAAGGCTTCCCCCGCACAAAGCCCGGAGCGGGCCGCGGCCGGAGCGCGGGGACCCCGGTCGCTTTCCCTTGCCCTGTCCGGGGAAGGCCGCGCGCGAGGAATGGCCTCACATCCAGGGGCCAGCGGGGAGCGGCGACCACGGGGCCTGAGAACAGAGGTGAGTGTGACAGGTGGCCCGGCGGGTGGACGGGGACGAATTCATCCTCTCAGGGTGAGGGGAGGGTGGGGTCTGGGACAGGAGCCCTCTCGGGGCCCAAGTGCTGGTGAATGGCGTCCCTGGGCTCCGGGGCTGTTGGACGGGGGCATCCAAAGGCTTGGAAATTCAACGCGAGAGCATCAGTCCGCGGTACAGGATCACTCTAACCGAACACCTCCCTGTTTCAGGGCTCCCAGAGAGAAGAAACCCCCCCTCCCTACTCGTGACAGCCCCTAGTAGAGTAGCGACCACATCCCAGGTGACCCTTCAAAACTGGTCCCATCCTACACATGCGCGAGCATTTGACGCTGCACTTGTTGAATCCGTTTCTGATTTACAGCTGTCGTTTAAGACTCAGCAGGAAGGGAGCGTGGTGTACATCTGGCCTGTAGCTACTTCTCTCTCTTCCCCCAGCTCTGCCTTCCAGGGACACGGCCTTCGTCCAGGTGAGGAGACACAAGCAGGAGGCGGCAGGGACAGGAATTGAACGGCAAGCCACCTCCCAGGTGAGTTGGCATTTCCTCTCTCCTCTCTGAAATACAAGCTTGCTTTTCAGGACTTAATGTTTATTTTCTTTTAAAAGTTTTCAATCTAAGAGACCTGTCAGGGGAGCTGGTTCCCATTTCCTCACATTCTGGTGAGTGAGGGGCTACAGGGACAGCCCAGGGCCTCCCTCCCTGCTTCCTCTTCATCCCACTCAGAGTTCGTTCTTCATTGAAGAAACGATTCAGCCCCTCCTTGTGCAGCTTTTCTCAGAGGGACTCTGACGGAGCAGAAAGGTACTCTTTAGCGCAAACAGGACAGCCCCTTGTGTTGTACCTGGTGTGTTTGGTATTCTCTTTGTGCCAGCCCCTGGAGAGACAGATGGCTAAGCCCCAGGCCCTGCTCCCAAGGAGCTCACAGCCTGTGGGTGGAAAGTCACGGAAGCATACAAGGTTCTGAGTGTGAGTTTTAGGACCAGGTACTGCGAGAGTGGGCGGGAGGAGCTCTTGGCTCCTAGCTGCCTGTCGGGGAAGAGTAAGGAGGTGATTTCTGAGCCCCCTGTTTTGAAGGGAGAGGAGAGGTTTGGCAGACAGAAGAGGAAAGGGCAGCCCTGGTGCAATATGGAAGGCTGTCCTTTCCTCACTTGATTGCGTTGCTTCTTAGAATGCTAATAAATTGTTTGTTTCTGTCAGCTGTGTCTCCTAAATATGTGATCGCCAGCTCATAAACGTATGAGCTGGGTTCCCGTTGCCCAGACTGCCTAGATTACCAGTGATCTCCACCCGCATTACCAAAGGCAGTGCTCAGTTCTTCGTCTTTCTTGATTATCTTTGGCACTTGATGACCGTTGGCATTTGAAATAGTTCAGGGGTTGACAGGCTTTCACTGTAAAGGGCCAGGTAGTAAATATTTTAGGCTTTGCAGGCTGTGAGGTCTCTGCTGCAGCTACTTCCCTCTGTCTTCTAGAGCTAAAGCAGCCACAGACAGTATGTAAGTGATTGGGTTGGGTTGCGTTCCAAAAAAATTTTACTTACAAAAACAGGTAACTGCCACCCCCTGAAAGAGCTCGCCCTGGCCCACCCACCTTCCTGACTTCTCAGCTTTCACTGCTGCTTCCTCCTCATCCTCCTGACCTACAGCTGTCGCTGTGCCTCTGGGCTCTGTACGTGGCTCTCTTCTCTTGTCTGTCTGCAACACTTTCCTTGGGGAGGTCAGCCCGTTGTTGTCTGCACAGACCAGCCAAGCACTGGCTTCTCCCAATCCACCTTTCCAGCCCAAAGCTCTCCTCTGAGCTCCAGGCCTCTGTATCCAACTGGACTCCTCCACGTGAGTGTCGAATAGGTAACGCAAACCTAACACGTCCAGACCCAGGTTCCTGGGGTTCCCCCCGACAGTTGTCTGTGTCTCTGTGGCAGTTTCATGCTCTGAGTTATTCAGGCCAAAAGCTCCGCTGTCATTCTTGTCTCCTCTCTTGCCCTCACCTCCCACGTTTGGTCCATTTGCAAATCCTGTCAGCACTGTTTTCATGTTGTACCCAGAATCTGACGGTTATCACCACTGCCGCCACCGCCTCGGTCCTCGTTATCTTACCGTTGGCCCCTTCTACTCATGCTCCCCGTGGTCGCTTCCCAGGGCAGCAGCCAGGAGTCTCTTCTGTCACTCTCTGCTCAGACGCCCCGATGGCTTTCCCAAGTGAAGGCCAGATCCTTAATGTGACTGACAGGGCCCCGGGTGACCTGGCCCCTGGACCTCTGACACTTGCTACCACACTCCCCCATCACTCACTTTGCTTTCTCAGAAGTTGCCTTCTCGTTTTCCTGATCACTGTGTCTAAAATTTCAGAGCCTCCCACCCAAATTCCTCACACCCCTCTTCCTTGCTTTACTTTTTAAGACTCTTAGCACTTTTCAACATACTATATACTTAGTTTATCTGGTTTTCTCTTGTCTGATTCTCTTGTACCACAAAGTACATTTGACACAGGCAGGGATCTTGGATACTTTTGCCCCAACGCCTGATACGGAAAATATGGGGTGGATGAATGTGTGAATGTAGTCTTAAAGTTCTCTTGGAGCCAATGTTTCACTATTTCATATAGCATTACAATGATACTTTTTATACCTGAAAATGTGCATTATCTCTGATTACTTTCTATGAGTATATTCCCAGAAGTTTTTCTTTCCCTGTGGATTAAAGTTTATCAAACTTACATGAAAGCAAAATACTTTAAAAATTACATGTGGATGGAACAGCAGTAGGGCCTCAAAAGCTAGAATTCTAGATTTTACTTTTTTACTTTAAAAAAAAGTAAACTTTACCCACCTCAAAAAAAATTATTACAGACTTTTCATTTGTGTATTTTAAAAATTAACTGAATTGAACTGAACCAAAAAAAACCCCTTTGATGCATTTTTTTTTCCTGTAAAATACTTTTTTTGGTTGTTTTTTAAACTGTAGATTGTTTTAATTTTTATTCATTTGTTTGACTGCACCGGGTCTTTGTTGTGGTGTGTGTGATCTTTAATTGCGGCACGTGGGATCTAGTTCCCCGACCAGGGCTCGAACCCGGGCCCCCTGCATTGGGAGCATGGAGTCCTAACCGCTGGACCACCAGAGAAGTCCCCCTGTAAAATACTTTTTACTCGTTTTTTCCTGTAAAATGTTAACACAAAGTATTTTTCTGTAAGGATAAGGTTGCTTTTTGTTTTTTATTTGTTTTTAAAGTTTATCTCGTCTTTATTATGATTGAGAGTTAAAGCACCAGATCAGTTTCATATTATCAGTACAGATTCTGTACCTGTATGTTTCCTCTGTGGTGTAGTATGACCCTGTGAAACCCACTTGAAAGTCTACACGTCTGTATGATGGCAACAGGAATAAGACCAGAACCTGCACATTCTCGCTGTGTCCTCACATGGTGGAAGGGGCTGGGGAGGTCTCTGGGACCTCATCTGTAAGGACACTAATCCCATTCATGAGGGTGGGCCTCCCAGAGGCCCCCACCTCCAAATACCATTGCACAGGGCATTAGGATGTCAACATATGAAGTTTAGGGGGACACAAACATTCAGACAAAGAGCTAACAAAAGTCATTGATTCTGTATATAAGGAGCAATCTGTATAAACTGGGAAAATGTCTTAAAAGGATATGCACATACTGTTACTTTGGGGTCCCTCTGGAACATGGGATTGGAGAGATGGGGAAGGGGATGTTTCTTATTAAGAAGAAAAATCAAAACCAAAAAAACCCAGTTGCCAAGTATAAGAAAATATTTGAACTTGTATTCTTCTCTTTAAGGGCCCCCAAATTCCAGTTTTACCAATAACAAAGTAATAACAAATGCTAGAAAAATAGGCAACATTTTCTCTGACTCCAACAGACTTATAAAGTTACTGTAAAGATCCTGTGAAGATATTTTAAAAGATACTGTAATTTGTATACAATTTATATACTACATGTAATGTATATATTTTGTTCCATTTAGTAAGGAATATCTGAAAGCTATTTGAATATCTGAAAAAAATAAGTGCAAGACTTCCCAGCCAAGGAGCAGGCAGTTAGAATTGTAAGATTGGAATCTGCAAAAACCCATCATTCATTCATTCATTCATTCATTCATGCTGTGCCAGGTCTCAGTTGCTGCACGTGGGATCTTTGTTGCGGCATGCGAACTCTTAGTTGTGGCATGCATGTGGAATTGAACCCGGGCCCCTGCGTTGGGAGCACGGAGTCTTACCCACTGGACCACCAGGGAAGTCCCCAAAACCCATCTTTTAGAATTGGGTTAGAAAAGTAGCCTTTGTCTCAGCACCTATGTCTTTGAACGCAATTAAGAATGTTTGCCAAAAAAAAAAAATCTGCATTGAAATGTTTTGTTTGTTTTTAAACCACTTTGTTGAGGCAAGATTGACACATAGAAAGCTGCACATTTTTAATATGTACCACTCGCTGAGTTTGAGGATAAATATATACTCATGAAACCAGCACCCCCATCAAGACCATAGACTTATATATCAGTCCCCAAAGTTTCCTCCCTTCCCTCTTTAGTATTCTTACTTTTTTGGCAGTGAAAGCACTTAGCATAAGACCTACCTTCTTGGCCGACTTTAAGAATGCAGTGCAGGGAATTCCCTGCTGGTCCAGTGGTTAGGACTCCGTGCTTTCACTGCTGAGGGCCCGGGTTCAATCCCTGGTTGGGGAACTCAGATCCCACAAGCCGTGGGGTGTGGCCAAAAAAGAAAAGAATACAGTGCAGTTTTTTTAGCTATAGGCACTGTGCTGTACATTAGAACTCCAGAACTTACTCATCCTGCATTACTGAAACTTTGTACTCTTTGATCATCACCTCCCCATTTCCCCCTCCACTGGCCCCTGGAAGCCACCATTCTACTCTCTATTTCTAAGAGTTGGGACTATTTTAGATTCCACATATAGGTGAGATCGATCATGCAGTGTTTGTCCTTCTCTCCGGCTTATGTCACTTAGCACATGCTTCGAAATGTTTGGGTTTTCATATACCTGAAGATTTCCACTGCTGAGTCTTGCGCAATTTTCAAAACTTGAAGGCATTTAAGGAACCGCTGGTGCAAAATGCAGGTCAATAACAGATCAGGGTGAACAACCCGGGGAACAAGAGCCGAGCCTGCCTAGCGAGGTAAGCGCCCCTGCCAGTCACTCAGCCAGCAAATCCGTTCCTCTGCCTTCGAGGCTGGGTGCGCTCACTTGAGGACTTGCTGCTGTGAGCGGGCCTGCATTTGAGCACGTCTTTGCTCAAGGCTGACTAAGCAGTTCCCAGCTGTTTCCCGCAAGTATTACCAGGTGTTTTCCGTGTTTTATGGGGCCTTGGCCTCTCCCGCTTAGGAGAGCCCTGCGTCGGGACTTCACCATCTCCACACAAAGCAAAATACCACTCACAGAACCCTTTACACAGTTCAGTTAAAAATCTTCAAAGTTGGTGCAAGTTAAAGAACGTGTGATAGTATTATATATTATTCAACAGATACCAAATCTCCAAGGGGCTTTCGTTGCTGGTAGAATTTAAATGGAAAGGTTGAGCCATGGGTCAGCGTCAGCACAGCGGACGTTCATTTGGCGTTTACAAGGCACCTCACATTCTGAGCGCCGTGCTTGTGCCATCCTTTTTAACCCACGTCGCGGTCTGTGAGGTTGGTTTTGTTGATGTTTCCCTTTTAAACATGGGCAGCTGAGGCATAGAGGGGTTAAGTAACTAGTCGAGGTTTCAGAGCCGGTGAGTGGACAGAGTCCTGAATTCAGCCTTCGGGGTAGTTGGACGTTTTTGCTTCCTGATTTGAGTCTATGCTTTGAAAATCCCAAGGCTGCCAGATATTTAAATATACCTTCTGTTAGCCTCAGATTCTGGGGGTCAGAGTTTGAATTGAATAAATGTTCAAAATACATTAGGATGTATCAGCATTGTACACTGAAATCATAAAAATATGCTACATGAAATTCCACCAGCAGTGCATGAGCAGCAGACCCAGTCGTAAGCGGGCTTGCAGTGCCTCCGCGATATTCGCCCGCTCCTCTGAGACGGCACCTTGATTCTTTTTTTGTAATTGTGGTTGTAGTTGACAACATAGTGATTCACAATTTTTAAAGGTTATACTCCACTTATAACTATTATAAAATGTTGGCTGTATTCCCTGTGGTGTACAATACACCTTGATTCTCAGAGGCATCTTATTAATGAAAAGCTTTATCATATTTTTCATTCTAATTATACACTCATCTTTATTTCAGACAAAAAGAATTCGGTTAGTTTGTTTGTTTTAAATGAACATTCAACATGTAGTGAACACTAAAAGCAAATAGAAATCCTTAGAACACACTTTGGGGTTTAGTCATGTGATGTTCACCTCCAGGTTTATTTCCCCATTCTTTTTTTTTTTTTTTCCCGGGAGAAAGAAGGATTTATCATTACTTGCAGGAGGTGATGAGAACACTGGGGATCTTTCCCAAAGCAGTGTTTCCTGTTTCCCCATTCTTGTGCTGAGCCAGGGCACTTGACTATCCTCGTGGTAAAAAATGCTCTGGTACCTATTGTGCGTGGAACAGTTTAGCCTCCGTTATTTATTGTTTCTAATTGATGTCTCATATTTCTCTTGTGTGTACCTCCTGTCACCGGCACAAAATTGCCAGTTCTCCAAGGGTAGAAGCTCTCTATTTTTCTCTTTTCTCTGAAGTTTACGATGTAATGAGGCCCACTGTCCAGTAATTAACTAGATTTCCGCATCGCTGGGTATTTTCCCTTACATGTATAATCTCCTACCTAAAATGAAGAGGGGGTAACCCTTAGGCCCCTATATTAACTTGCAAGGACTGCCGTAAGGAGACCACCACAGGCTGGGCAGCTAAAACAGCAAACAGTATACCATTCTGGAGGACAGAGACGTTTAAGACCAAGGGGTGAGTGGAGTTGGTTTCCCCTGAGGCCTCTCTCGTTGACTGGCAGACAGCCGCCCTCTCGCTCTGTCGTCACATGGTCCTCCCTCTGCGCTCACCCGTCCCTGATTTCTTCCTCCTCTTACGGGAATACCAGTCAGATCGGATCAGGGCCCAACCGTGTGACTTCCTTGAACTTTTAGTCACCTCTTTGAAGGCCCCGTCTCCAAATACATTCACCTTCTGGGTACGGGGGGTTAGGGCTTCGACGTGTGCGTTTGGGGGGCAGGGCCTGAGCACTGGTCCAGCAAGAATGTGGCTTTGTGGTTGCAGAGCTTGGTGACATTCGGGGATGTGGCTGTGGAGTTCTCCCCGGAAGAGTGGGCGTGGCTGGACTCTGCTCAGAGGAGCCTGTACCGGAGTGTGATGCTGGAAAACTACGGGAGCCTGGTCTCGCTGGGTAAAGGCCCCTCCCTCCCTCCTCACCGCCACGCCCCGCGCCGTCCTCTTCCTGCAAGCCAAGGACAGACCCACAGCATGACCACGTCCCGTTTCTTCTTACATATTTAGGACTTTGTGTTTCTAAGCCCAAAATGATCTCCTCATTGGAACAGAGGAAGGAGCCCTGGGCGGCGAAGAGAACGTTCACAAGAGGCGGGTGTCCAGGTGAGCGTGGGAGACCCAGGTGGGGTGAGGCCGTGGCGGTCGCAGCTCCGCGCCCTCAGACACCTGGGATCATCAGCAGACTTGAGCCTCTGGCCTGGAGGGAAAATCAAGGCCTGGGCTTTGCAAATTCTCCTTCTCCCCATCTCTTCTCTCCACCTCTGCTTCCCCCCCACCAAGTGTAACTTGTTTGTTTGTTTGTTTTTGTGGCCACGCCACGCAGCCTCTGGGATCTTAGTTCCCCAACCAGGGATCGAACCCGCGCCCCCCTGCAGTGGAAGGCAGAGTCCTAACCCCTGGACCACCAGGGAAGTTGTGTTACAACTCTTGTAACTCTTGTCCTCTCCTCTGGATCTCATGTTTTCCCAGCACCCGTCTTACCCTTTTGCCTTTCACACTTACACAGTCGTCACTTTCTTTAAAAATCTTCGGCTGATTCTGATGTAGTTTTTACTATCTTATTTCTCTTTGATGAAATGACTTTCATTTATAGACTTCTTTTAACTGATTGTTACTGCGCGTCAGCTTTGAGTGAGCCCACCAGGTGGTGGCTGGGAAGATGAGCCTAAGCCATTAGAAAACTAACCATCCCGTAGGGACGATAAGACATTTCTGTACACATAAGTGCAGTAGAAAGTGCTGTCCTACATATGATTCGTGTAAATAGGTACCTAAGAGGAAGAAAAAAGTCATTCCCAGTTTCAAGCCAGGGAAACAAGGCACAAGAGTAGAGCCTTGAGCAGAAAGGCGAGAACAAGAAGAAAGAGATTGGTAGTTCAGGAGGGGATTTGTTTTGGGCCGTGATCCGCCTGGGGTCCAGGCGGACTTCCCCCGTGCAAACAGGCTGCACACAGGTGGGCGACTGGCTCTCAGAAGGAAAGGATGCTGATTCTGATTTGATGGAATGTTCTTGCAGATGTTGTGATGCAGATACATCATATTTATACCACTTGGGAGTACAGAGATTTCAACCACAACACTATTTCTGGAATAGCAAGTTAACCAAGTAAGACAAGGAATCAGAATTACAGATTTCTTTTGGAGGTACCTGTAATAGGAAATGACTACCGTTTCTAAAGAATTGAGAATCTTGTAAGACCTCTTTGTTCAAACCGTACTTCGGCGGAAAAGTTTGTGTCAACAGGACAGTTTACAAACTGTGACGACTCACATGGGTCATCGTATGGCCCAGGAGAACTGGAATGGCGTTTTGGGGGAAAGTTTTCCATTTATCATGATACTAAATCATATTCTCTGAGCTAGTTTTCTGAGACAGAACTGTTTTTTCCCCTTCTGTTGACCCTTCCTCTCTTGCTGAGACTGTAGTTGATTTTGAAGACTTGTACTTTTAAGGCCAGGATGTGATCATTGGTTAGTTAGCATTGTAATCAAAAAAAAAAAAAAAAGAAGAAGAAATTTTTGCTAAATAAAATGGAGAAAGAGTCAAAGTGAGACTTCCATAATAGCGCTGAGATAAGGATCATATAGCATTTCCTTCAATAGGCTCTGCCCCCTCTTTGTCTATTTTGGCCACATCTTATCTTAGATTTAAATCTCTATGAGCTCTCTCACCTCCTGCACTTCAATCTCTTTCTCCAGTCTCCTGCTAAAACCATAACGTGCACTACTTGGTCAACATTTAGATGTGAAAACTCACATTGTGTCCTTTAGGATTAAAGCTACGCAAATTTGTGAATGGAAGGCCAGTTGGTCATATAAAACAGCTTTCGAAACAGTATACTTTTTTTGAGGATTTTTTCCCATCTGATTACATTTTGAAAGATTTCTTCATACTAGTATGTAATCAAAGAGATATTTACCTTCTTAAAAATATCTTTTAGACTCACGGGCTCTGCCAGAGACCAAGGAGTTATCTTCAGAGAAGAACTTCTATGAAGAAAAGTCATCCCAGGCGGTGCTAATGGAGAGGCCCACAACCTACAGTCTGGAGTGCTCCGTTCTAGGGGAAGACGGGGGTTACGGTGCTGTGTTGGAGAGGCATCTGGTGAGTCAGGGTGTAAGTGGAGGGGGAGACATGCTTACTGATAAGTTGCACGAGGTAGACTTGGCGAGATTCCTAGTAAGGCACTTACAGAGGCAACGCTGATGACTCCCAGGAGCTTCCTTGTGTCCTTCACAAAGAAACCCTTCCTTAGGAAAGCGATCTTGTCTGCAGGAAGTGTGGGAGAAGTTTCCGTTGGAATCCAGGGCTGCTTACCGACAGTGTCCCCCCAGAAGAGAGAGTACCTGCAGTCTTGATACACACAAGGGGGGACGCTGGGTCACAGCAAGTCGTAAACAAGTCTGTTTAAATCAGAAATGTTCGACTTGTAATGGATGTGAGAAAACTTTGAATAGGATCTCAACCCTTCCTTTTCATCAGAGATTTCATATGAGAGAAAAACCCTCTGCAGACTTAATTGAACAACGTGTGTTGAATGTCAGGAAGCCTCCAGTGAACTTGAGAAAATCCATACCCTCTGTACCTTTATTCTCCTCCAAGAAATTATAGATTCTCCATGGCACAAACAGTTTCCCCTATTTTTCTTTTCTTTCCCCCTAAATATATACGACATAACTAACTCAGTCAGCATGTGACCAGGATCACTCAGAACCTAGTGAGAATTCTTGGTACAGAGTGCCTCTCACAGCATGTGGATGCAGCCCACCCCGCAGAGCCATCGTGGGTTCACGAGCACGGTTTGATGAAAAACGTGTTTGTACCATTTCAGGGCTTGGTAACCATCACGAACATGGCTGTAGACGTCTCCCAGCAGCCAGGCCCAACTCGGAAGAGTTTCCGTAAGAACGTCGTGTGGGAGGACCACAGTATGGGGGCAGTAGGTAAGGACGTTCCTCTCCCAAATCTGAATCTTCAGGAGCCCCCATTTTCGTTCCTCAGTTTTGAATTGTGTGTGTGTTTGGGAGGGAGTGGTGTGGCGGGGTTGTCTTCCAAAGCATTGGGTTGAATATTTACTCGCAATTCTTAAGAGTGTGACGTTTGTAGAGTTGAAAGTTAATATCTTTGTCATACTTGAAGCATCATCTTCAATATCCTTAAAATACTCTTCACTTTCCTTCCTGGTCCTTCCTGTAATAAAGCACTCTTCCTTCAAAGCCAAGGAATTGGTTGTCCATTTAAGAATGCCAAGGGTGTGACTGAAACCCCTGTCTTTTCCCATGTGCAGGACGTTGTGTGTCTGAGCCAGACTTGGTCTCTTTGCTGGACCTTGGGAAGGAACCCTGGGTGGTGAAAGGAGAGCTGGCAAGAGGCCCGTCCCCAGGTGAGCGCGGGAGGCCTGGGGTGGAAACGCCACTGCAAGCCAGAGTGTAGTTCTCACCAAAGAGGCCAGGTGCTCCCTAACGTACAGAGAAAACCCACCACGTCCTCGGGTCTGGAAAGAAGATTGAGATCCGAGCTTTCAAAATTACACTGTTCTCTCCTCCTCCTCCCCTCCCCCTCCTGCCCCTCTCCCCCTCCTCCTCCTTCCTCCCCTCCGCCTTGCCCCCCATCCCACCTTCTCTTGGTGGATAACTCCTCCCTGTAGCTCTGCTCCTGTCCTTGGCCACTCAGACATGGATCAGCCACTTGGTTCCTTAAATGATCTCTTCCAGACCCCGAGGGTTTCTGGAGCTGTCTTCCAAAGGTCTGATGTTCGTGGTCAGATGGCCACTCACTTCGTGATGCATCCATTCCTGTAAGAACCACAAATTGAAGGAGGGAGCCACTCGGCTTGACGTTGGCAGGCGATTGGAGAACGAGGGAATTTACACCTCTGTCCTCAGCCATCAAATATTTACTCCCATGGAGGGGATGACATGTGCATGGATGACTTGCATAAACCAGAGCTTGTGAAGTTCCCATCATGGCCTTACAGAGGCAAAGGAGAGGGTTCCCCCCAGAGAATCCTTGTCTGGGTTGGAGAGGGTGGGCAGACGGATTGCAAGAAGACGTGGGCGGAGGGCCATTTCTTCGATACACAAGGAAGGAAAAGAAACTTCTTTTGAAAGTAATGGTTTTCAGAAAGTGTAATCCTGTCACCTGTCTGGGAAAGGAATAGAAAATCATAACCCGTAATCACAATATGTTAACAAGACAACTTTAGGCCCTTCAAGCCCTGATGAACACATATGTTGTTTTACGTGGTAGAAATAGAGTTTGCATTCCGTCCTGCGTACTGATGTTTTCACGTGAGTTCCACGTTCTGTGTGCCACTGCTCAATTAGGTTGCGTCACATTTCTTGGTGTTAAAAATATACTTATAATAGGCACCTTTATGTTAGTGAAGGCTGTACATTTTGGGGATGCCTGTATCCCTGGAAGTGAAAATCTGCTGGGCTCTGAGAGTTTTCTGTTCTAGTGACTAGCAATGACCAGATGACTAGATGTATGGGTTTAATTGCATCATCATAGCATTGGGTAGTTTGGTGAAAATGTTTAGCTTATTATTTGGTGAAAGATTATAGCCTAAAGTTATTTTTATATTATGAAAATGAGTTGAATACTTTCCCCAAATTTTGTTATTGTCTTTATCCTTTTGTAAAATGTCCCTCATTTATATCCATTTCTCTATTTGTGTCTTAAATTTTTTTTGTTTTTGATTTTTTTTTTTAATATTTGCCTGTGTCCGGTCTTAGTTGTGGCATGCAGGATCTTTCATTGCGGCGCACAGGCTTCTCTCTAGTTGTGGTGTCTGGGTTTTCTCTCTCTAACTGTGGCGCACGGGCTCCAGAGCGTGTGGGCTCTGCAGTTTGCAGCACACGGGCTCTCTAGTTGAGGTGCACAGGCCCAGTAGTTATGACTCCGCAGCGTGTGGGATCTTAGTTCCCTGACCAGGGTTCAAACCCACGTGCCCTGCATTGGAAGGTGGATTCTTTACTACTGGACCACCAGGGAAGTCCCTATTTTTTTGTTTTTTGGGTTTTTTTTTTTTTTTTGGCTGTGCTGCACAGCATGTGGCATCTTAGTTCCCCAACCAGGGATCAAACCCGTGCCTCCTGCAGTGGAAGTGCAGAGTCTTAACCACTGCACTGCCAGTCCAGTCCCAGTGGGTTTTTTCTTAATGTAAACATTAATTTTTTAATGTATTATCTCAAACTATCTTTCACATATGGTAATTATTTTTCTTTTCACTAGAATTTTTTAAATTGTACATAAAATTTTAAAAAATTTTTTAGTCTAATATATTACTACTTTTATGATTTCTCCGTCTATTTGTATCCTTAGAAAGTAGACAGAAACTTCATCTAAGTGGCTGTCTAGTATTACAATATATGGAAATACCATAATTTACTTAACTAATTTACTGTTGAGGATATTTGAACCTTTAGGTTTTTTCCAGTTTTCACCTGTAATAAACGGTGGTCCAGTTTGTTCATATCTTTTTGCATGATCAAAGTAGACATGTTTTTTAAGTTTCATGAACATAATAACAGGCTATAATACCATTGGTAAACAATATATGAGAATACCTGTTTCCATACATCTTCACTAATAGTATTTCAGGTTTTTTTTTATGTTTTCCAAGCTGTGGGGTGAAAATTGAGTTTTGTTTAATTTTTATTTTGCAGACTACTTGTGAGGTTGGGAATACATGTGTTTAAATCCATTCAGGGTTTATACTCTGTTAGTGATGTCTTCATGCCCATTGCCTACATTTCTGCTGGGTCATATTTCCTTGCCTGTGTATAGCATGAATGTAAATCCTGTTTTATAAATGTGATATTTTTTCCCCCAATTTCCTGTGGCTTGAAAGGTTGCATGTGGTGTTTCTTGCTATCCAGTATTTTAGATTGTGTGGTAGCTTCATTTATAGAAGCTTTAGCTTTGATTTTTGTTTCATTCATGGTTTTTTGTTTTTGTTAATAGAATATTACTCCCATTTGTACTGTACAACAAATTTGTTTGGTCTTGTTTCTGTTGCTTATTTAATTCTTCCTTGTTTCTCTCCATGAATATATTATTAAGTCTTCCTGTCCATGAACACAGGATGTCTTTCCATTTATCTAGCTCTTAATTTTATTAAGCAATGTTTGTAGTTTTCAGTGTACAGTCTTGCACCCTTTAAGGTAACTTTATTCCTCAATAATTTATTCCTTCACTGCTATTTTTCATGGAATTATTTTCATAATTTCCTTTTCAGATTGTTCATTCCTAGTGTATGGAAATACAGCTGATTTTTGTGTGTTGATCTTGTATACTGCAGTTTTGATGACTTGATGTATTAGCTCTAATACCTTTCTTGTGGATTGTTTAGGGTTTTCTATATATGGGATGATATCATCAGCAAGTACAGTTTTTTTTTTCCTTTCTAATTTGGATGGCTTTTATTTCTATTTCTAATTGCTCTGGCTGGAACTTCCCAGGTATCTTTGTCTTGTTATTGACCTAAGAAGGAAAGCTTTCAGTGTTTAGATGCCATTTAAAAAAAATACTTTATTTTCCTTTTAAAATTTATTTATTTATTTATTTATTTATTTATGGCTGTGTTGGGTCTTCGTTTCTGTGCGAGGGCTTTCTCTAGTTGCGGCAAGCGGGGGCACTCTTCATCGCGGTGCGCGGGCCTCTCATCATTGCGGCCTCTCTTGTTGCAGAGCTCAGGCTCTAGACGCGCAGGCTCAGTAGTCGTGGCTCACGGGCCCAGTTGCTCCGTGGCATGTGGGATCTTCCCAGACCAGGGCTCGAACCCGTGTCCCCTGCATTGGCAGGCAGATTCTCAACCACTGCGCCACCAGGGAAGCCCTATTTTCCTTTTTTAAAGATCATCTTTTCCCAAACATCTGACTCTCTGCATCATCTCTCTCCCCAACACCACTTTCATCTCTGTACATTTATTGTGATATAGCTCTACTCGCACAAGTTTTTGGTACATGCTAAGTGATTTAGCAAAGGGATTTCAGACATAATCATTCCTCCCTGCAAGCTTGTAGTCTGAGGTAAGCTATATACCTGATCAGTGGTTGTATGATGTAATTAAATATAATATCAGCACTCACTATTTTTATAAAAACAGTCTCTCCAGAATGAGAAATTCCATTACTAAATGGCCAGAGAAGAAGTGAGGATTTTGTCAGGCTTGCAGAAGGAAGCAGGTCAGTGTAAAAATGATTTCTGTGTGACCGCTGAACTTTAGCCATCAGTTGGCACCGTAGGTTCTGTTGAAATCAGTCAAATAAGATACGGTTGACAGAAACACCATTTCTGGTTGTAGGGGAGTGATTGGGCTTTCAGGCCTCTTAACGTTATAGAATACACTGTCCTTTTGTGTTTGGTGTGCTTCTTGGAACAACTTTGGTGACATGATGACTGCCCTGGCATCAAAGCTGCATAGCCAGGGGTGAGAAAGGGTGAAGAGAATGAGTGTCATAGACTGTATTTTTAGGTGATGTGATTGCAGAACATTTTTCCGACTCCTGATGCTTCTGATGAGTGACTGATTCCACATACATTTAACTTTTTTTCTATTCACCTCTCTTGGGTTCCCGTATGAACCCAGTCTGGGGTCGTCTTACATACATTGTAGACTGCATTTTCACATGTTTTAGAGGTGCACAATTTATGTGGTTTAATTAGGGTTTAATTCACCAATTAGTGAGTTTCTTCACAGTTTTCCTTTTAGTAGATTCCTTTTTTCCCAGCCTATAATAAAAGAAATGTTTGTTTCTTGTTTATTTTCTTGATATCTTTCAGGCCAGCAGTCTATACATGAGACCCAGGAGTTATTACCAAAGCAGGATTCATTTGCTGAAGTGGTAACAGACAGAACTTCAAACACTAACCTAGAGAGTTCCACTTTCAGAGGAAGCTGGGATTCTGAGGGTCTGTTTGAAAGGAAGCTGGCAGGTCAGAAGACACAATTCAGGCAGGAGGCAGTCACTCACAACAAAATCCTCTCTAAGGAAAGAGAGTGTCCATATAACAAATCTGGAAGATGGTTCCACTTGGACATTTCAGAAGAGAGAGTTCACCGCTGTGATTCAGTTAAGAAAACTTTCCCCCCAAGTTCAGTGGTAATAAAACATGCAGGAATCTATGCAGGAAAAAAACTTTTCAAATGTAATGAATGTAAGAAAACCTTTACCCAGAGCTCATCCCTCACCGTGCATCAGAGAATTCATACTGGAGAGAAGCCCTATAAATGTAGGGAATGTGGAAAGGCCTTCAGTGATGGCTCATCCTTTGCCCGACATCAGAGGTGTCACACCGGCAAGAAGCCCTACGAATGTATGGAATGTGGGAAAGCCTTCATACAGAACACATCCCTTATCCGTCACTGGAGGTATTATCACACTGGGGAGAAACCCTTTGACTGCATCGACTGTGGGAAAGCCTTCAGTGATCACATCGGACTCAATCAGCACAGGAGAATTCATACTGGAGAGAAGCCCTACAAATGTGATGTGTGTGACAAAGCCTTTAGGTATGGCTCATCCCTGACTGTCCATCAGAGAATTCACACAGGAGAGAAACCATACGAATGTGACGTGTGTAGAAAAGCCTTTAGCCATCATGCCTCGCTCACTCAGCACCAAAGGGTGCATTCTGGAGAGAAGCCTTTTAAATGTAAAGAATGTGGGAAAGCCTTTAGGCAGAATATACACCTTGCTAGCCATCTGAGGATTCATACTGGCGAGAAGCCCTTCGAATGTGGGGAATGTGGTAAGTCCTTCAGCATCAGTTCCCAGCTGGCCACCCATCAGAGAATTCATACCGGAGAGAAGCCATACGCTTGTAAGGTCTGCAGCAAAGCTTTCACCCAGAAGGCTCACCTGGCGCAGCATCAGAAAACTCACACAGGAGAGAAACCCTACGAGTGTAAGGAATGTGGGAAGGCCTTCAGCCAGACTACACACCTTATTCAACACCAGCGAGTTCACACGGGAGAGAAACCCTATAAGTGCATGGAATGTGGGAAGGCCTTTGGCGACAACTCCTCCTGCACTCAGCACCAGAGGCTTCACACTGGCCAAAGGCCTTATGAATGTATTGAATGTGGGAAGGCCTTCAAGACAAAGTCGTCCCTCATCTGTCATCGCAGAAGTCACACTGGGGAGAAACCTTACGAATGTAGCGCGTGTGGCAAAGCCTTCAGCCATCGGCAGTCCCTTAGCGTCCATCAGAGGATTCACTCTGGAAAGAAACCGTATGAATGCAAGGAATGCAGGAAAACCTTCATCCAAATCGGACACCTCAATCAGCACAAAAGAGTGCACACGGGAGAGAGACCCCACAACCATAAGAGAAGCAGAAAGGTCTTCAGGCAGAGCACACACTTTGCACATCAGAGAATCCACACTGGAGAGTCACCTGCATGCCCCTCTTTACCTGCTACATCAAATCCTGTGGATCTGTTACCCAAGTTTCTCTGGAATCCATCCTCACTCCCATCACTCTAGTCCAGAGACATTGTGACTCAGATAGACCTCTCCAGCAGTTTAAAACCTGTTCTCTCTCTTCTTTCTATTCTGTTCTTGTCCTGTACAAGTTTGTTTTTCACGTTGTTGCAGTTAGAACATGAAGATTTTTGTTTTAAGTGAAAATAGAATTCATTTACTCCTCATGTAAACACTTATGTTGAGATCCTTCATATTGGTTAATGCATAAGATGTGTGTAGCACAATGGCTGGTCCATACTAAGCATTCAGTAATGTTAGCTCTTTTAAAAACGTTGTTTTCAGACATTGAAAAGTTACCATAGGCAACTCTGACTGAAAATGATGCATAGAATGAAGCTAAGAGAAGCCGGATATTAGATCAGGAACAGGCGTTTCAAGATAGTGAGGCTTTGCCTGTTCTGGTTTAAAACTTGATTCCATAATGTTGAGTTAGTATTATGGCTTCTCATTTATCTGCATAAAGTGTAAGGTGCTGTGACCTTGTTGGTGAGAAAATTACATCTGACAACAGTCTTAGAAAGTGTGTAGAGAACATGGGTGAGGAGACCACCTGGAAGAAAAGAACTGAAACAATCAGAGGAAAAGACAAGGTTCACCTGCGTACAGTTAAACCTTCTGACATGTTACTCAAGAATTAGAAAATTTGGCAAGATTTGATCATTTAAAGTCACCTGGGCTTATGCGTGAATTCCATTAAACTTTCAAAGAACCACTAACCTTGACTATGACTCGTGGCCAGAGCCTCACTGACTGTTTTGTATGGCCCGTGATCTGATTTTTAGAAATTATTTTAGGGCTTCCCTTGTGGCACAGTGGTTGAGAGCCTGCCAATGCAGGGGACACGGGTTCGAGCCCTGGTCTGGGAAGATCCCACATGCTGCGGAGCAACTAGGCCCGTGAGCCACAATTACTGAGCCTGCGCGTCTGGAGCCTGTGCTCTGCAACAAGAGAGGCTGCGATAGTGAGAGGCCCGCGCACCGCGATGAAGAGTGGCCCCCACTTGCCGCAACTAGAGAAAGCCCTCGCACAGAAACGAAGACCCAACACAGCCATAAATAAATAAATTCATTTAAAAAAATTATTTTAATGGAGGAACAAGTGAAAAGAGTAATAGCTTAAGACAACATGAAAACTATATGAAATTTAAATTTCAGTGTCCGTAAATAAAGTCTTATTGGCTCACAGCCATGCTCATTTGTTTACATACTGCTTAGGGCTGCTTTCACTCTACAATAGCAGACCTGAGTAGCTGCAGCAGAGACAGTATTGCCTGCAAAACTTCAAATATTTACTATCTCTCCTTGTGCAGAGAAAGCTTGTGGACTCCTGCTCCAGTGCAGAGAAAAATACACAGAAGTTTCTAATTATTTCTATGAGGGTAATACAACTCTTCCATCAAAAACAAGAAAAACTATAAAGCAACTTATGAATAGAGGTGAAAGAATGTTATTAAACTGTTGAACAATAGGAAATGTCAATAAAAAGAGAAATACTATGTTTTTCTAGATGAAGTAATACTGTTAAAATGTTTGTAAATTGTCACTCCCAACAGAGTCCCCAGTAGGATGTGTTTGCTCTGACAGTTTTAGTTGAAAACCACACAAGGAAGGATGATTTGTCAAACATAGCAGGACATTTAAAAAATGTTTTGGTGGGACTTCCCTGGCGGTCCAGTGGTTAGGATTCTGTGCTTCCACTGCAGGGGGTGTGGGTTCGATCCCTGCTGGGGGAGCTAACATCCCCCATGCCGCGTGGTGAGGCCAAAAAAAAAAAAAGAATCGTTGAAAAAATGTTTTGGTATATAATAAGATTAGTGTTTCATTATTGGGGAAATGATGTTGTAACAATTGATTATCCACTCTCCAAAAAGCGAAGCATACCTAGACCTTACAGAGAAATATAATACAGTTGTATTTATCGGCTCTAATTATGAAATAATATGTTAGAGGCAAACACAGAAAGCAGGAAGGCTTTACTGAGTAGGGCATGGAGCCCTGGAAGACATGAAGAGAGTAAGCTGGCCTGTACAAAGATTTAAATAAACTTCGATATGGTGAAAGGTGTCAAAAAAGATGTAAGAGACAGCTGGCAGAAAATACACAACACATATGAAAAAATATGTCGTTTAAGAACAGAGTGCTATGACACAAAGCAGTCGGGGAACTAGGCAGTGCTTACCAACAGGCGTGTCACAGTGGAAGAACTCGAATAAAGAAAATTTGTTAGGTTCTTAACCTCGTTGCTCAGAAAATTACAGATTTAAAACGAATCTTCTTGACTCGCAGATGGATTAAAATCTAAACTGCAGTTAATTTCCCATACTAGTTATCATTGTGGGAAAACAGGAGGTTGTTCAGCATTACCAGTGTAGATTTGTCTCCTCCTGTTTGGGGTGGCAATATGGCATGACCTATCCACACTATAAATATGCATTCCTTTTGAAACAGTAATTCTAGATCTAGGAGTTTCATCCCAATGGAATAAATATATAGATATAAATAATGTTTATTGCAAAATCTTTTTAAGTACAACAAATAGGATTTCAGTATCCTGCCAAGCAGATTGATTAAATTGTGATTATTCAATACAGTATTGTTCAGTTAGCAGAGATTAAGCTCTACATATGCTCCTATGGAGTATTGTCTGTCCACAATATATTAAATGCAATATGTGATTTGCCGAACTTTATGTGTAAAATAATCTTGTAGTCATAGAGTCAAAATTAATATTGAATATATATGTGTGCGTGTATATGTGTGTGTGTATTTTTTTTTCAGTATATATGTTGAAATCTGTTTTTGTCTTTAACACATGCTTTTCCTAGCTCTTTGTTGGCACTTTGCCTTCATTCTGTATTGTTCTGTTGGACTGCCAGTCACACATGGCACTAATGAAGCCAGTCAGGTTTTTCATTCTTTGTATTTTGACCGGAGACATGGGGCAAATATTAGGCTTTATGTATGGGCCATAAGGGATGTTTTCTTTTAGTCAATATTCATTTTGATTGGTTGGGCCACTTGTTGTAACAGCTATTATAAAGATATGGAACATCACTCCTGGACTGCAAATAGGTGGAATTGAGTCAACCTTTGGCAGCAACCTAAAGATTTCTGCATTTCTACCTGTCTGATCCATTAAAATGATTCTTGCATCCTCACATCCTAGTTTTGTTCAGTTCTTTAAATCTTCAAGGTCTCTGGTATCCTTTCAATATTTAACCTCTAAGTTGGAGTCATCTTTTATTCTCATATAGAAATTGGTACTAGAGGATGATTCTCAGACTACAGAGAAGCAGAATATTAAGGGCTGATTGAAAGAGATAGGTTAAAAGAGAAACTTGTAATCCTGTGTTGTGTTAGGAAAGGATACTCATGATGTAGCAGGATCATAAGCCCACTGCACACGAGGGGCTGGATAGCTCTTACCAAAAACTAAAGGCAGCAATGCTAGCTCCAAAAGTAAGTGTGATGCTTGTTTACAATGAAATTAGATAATTAAAAGTGAAAGGCCACTTGAAATTCTGACATTAAGAAAAGCATTGAAGTCAGATCTTTCTATGATTGTGTTGGGAGTCTTAACTGCTTCTAACCACGGGGCTGGCAAATCCTGAAAGCCAAGTGCAACAGTAGATCCAGGTGTTTGCTGAGCTATGATACTGAATTCCCAACCTCGCCACTTCTCTTAAATGAAAGTGAAGTGTTGGGAAAGATTTGAATCCATGTAACTGGAATGGGGCTATCACGAAAGATTCAAGCATCTTAGAAAACTTTGACTTTCTCAAACCTTAAGAAACCTCCCTACTCATTCTCTGCCATAAATCTGTGACAAAACTCTTGAGTCTGCTTTTCTAGTCCCACCATTATTGCTTTCTTGGATTTAAAATGACCTATAGTTTGAAATGCAGACAGGGAGGAGATTCACGTCATCCAGAAATATTTAATATCCTTTATTATACTATCAAAAATCTAGGACACTTTTTTGGAGATGTCATTTTGAGGGTTAGAATTTACATGGCATAATATGTAAGGACTTGAAAGAATTCAAGAGTTTATAGTGCTGGATTGGATCATTTATGTCCCTACCCCCGACTTATCTTTTGCAAGTTCCCCTGTCAGGGTCCAGGAGCTTTTCTATGTTCTTTTGACATGAAGTACCAGCATATTAAAAATCTCCTGTCTCCTTTAGGTACTGGGATTTCTCATGACAGTGATTACATTTGGAAAGTGTACTGAACTAGGGCATGTGCAGTAGCTGGAGTATAGGGCAATGGTTAATCATGAGAATAAAAATGAAATGGTCACAACACAGAAATCCTAAGAATGTTCTGATATCTGATATTTTTACCTTATTTCATCATTGATCCCCAGGGTTGAAACTGCACTAGGGTTTTGTTTTAGTTAGAAGCACTCCATGGCATGGCATCCAAGTCCCACATCGACTTGAGTCAACAGAAAGGAGACTGAGTACTCTTGAAAGATTGTAATCAAAGTCTCTATGAACATTTCCACTGGAATTCCTGAACGACGTATTTGTGCAGAGTGAGGGCTCATGGGGGGATTCTTATCTAGTGTAGCTTGTAGCAGGTACAATGACCACAAACCCATATGGTTATTTTCCAAGGTCCTGGGTATGTAGCATTTGTTAATGATACCTATGATATGATTAGACAACTGCCCAAAGTTTGTGCTTCCCTTTCTCTTGCCTGAAAATCGATTCTGGAATGTGACTGCCGAGGCACATCCTGCATTACTCAGCCACTGTTGCTTCCAGTTCTGGCTGTGGTTTGAATAGGAAAAATGTGTGTCACTCAGGGCTCGGTTATTAAGAAGAGGATGTACCACCCAGCTGGAAGAAGAAGAATCTCAATTGTAGGGAATGGCAAAACTGCAAGATGGAAGAACTCTGGGCCCCTAAACCGCTATTTGGAGGAAAGCCATCAGTCGCTCAGGAGCAACAGCAGTGGATTATTATGTTGAGTGAAAAACAAACATATGTGCAGGTAATGACACTTGGGTTTTAATTGTGATAGCAGCTGCTGTAGTTCTATCAATGTGGTATCTTTGACTACTGATAGAATCCCTATTTTAACTCACTGAATCACAGAGTAAGGGCTGTGATAGTATGTTCATTAGCTGTTGTGTAACAAACTACGCTAAAGCTTAGTGGCTTAAAACAAACATACATTTGTCATCTTACAACTTCTTTGGGTAAGGAATCCAGGCATGGCTCAGCTGGGTGCCTCTGGCTCCTGGGGTCTTTCAACAAGACAGCAGTCATCTGAAGGCTTTATGGGAGGAGAATCATCTTCCAAACTCACTCATTAAAACTGTTGCCTGGCCTCGGGTCCTTGCTGGCCTTTGGCTGGACACATCAATTCCTTTTCACATGGGCAGCTCACAACATGGCAGCTGGCTTCCTTGTAAGTGAGCAGGCAAGAGAAGGGTACCCAAGGTGGAAGCCGAAGCCTTTATGTAACCTAATATTACAAGTCCTCTCATCTTTGTACTTGGTTAATTAAAAGTGGGTCACTGGGGGATTAACCAAGATGGCGGAGTAGAAGGACGTGCTCTCACTCCCTCTTGCGAGAGCACCAGAATCACAACTGGCTGCTGGACAATCATCGACAGGAAGACACTGGACTTCACCAAGGAGGATACCCCACGTCCAAGGACAGAGGAGAAGCCACAGTGAGACGGTAGGAGGGGCGCAATCAGAGTAAAATCAAATCCCATAGCTGCTGGGTGGGTGACTCACAGACTGGCGAGCACTTATACCACAGAAGTCCACCCACTGGAGTGAACGTTCTGAGCCCCACGTCAGGCTTCCCAACCTGGGGGTCCGGCAACGGGAGGAGGAATTCATAGAGAATCAGACTTTGAAGCCTAGTGGGAATTGATTGCAGGACTTCGACAGGACTGGGGGAAACAGAGACCCCACTCTTGGAGGGCGCACACAAAATAGTTTGTGCATCGGGACCCAGGGGAAGGAGCAGTGACCCTGGGGGAGACTGAACCAGACATAACTGCTGGTGTTGGGGGGTCTCCTGCAGAGGCGGGGGCTGGCTCTGTTTCACCGTGGGGACAAGGACACTGGCAGCGGAGGTTCTGGGAAGTACTCCTTGGCGTGAGCCCTCCCAGAGTCTGCCATTAGCCCCACCAAAGAGCCCAGGTAGGCTCCAGTGTTGGGTTGCCTCAGGCAAAACAACCAACAGGGAGGGAACCCAGCCCCACCCATCAACAGTCAAGTGGATTAAAGTTTTACGGAGCTCTGACCACCACAGCAACAGTCAGCTCTACCCACCTCCAGAGCCTCCCATCAAGCCTCTTAAATAGCCTCAACCACCAGAGGGCAGACAGCAGAAGCAAGAAAAACTACAGTCCTGCAGCCTGTGGAACAGAAACCACATTTACAGAAAGAAAGACAAGATGAAAAGGCAGAGGGCTATATACCAGATGAAGGAACAAGAAAAAACCCCAGAAAAACAACTAAATGAAGTGGAGATAGGCAACCTTCCAGAAAAAGAGTTCAGAATAATGATAGTGAAGACGATCCAGGACCTTGGAATAAGAATGGAGGCAAAGATTGAGAAGATGCAAGAAATGATTAACAAAGACCTAGAAGAATTAAAGAACAAACAAACAGAGATGACCAATACAATAACTGAAATGAAAACTACACTAGAAGGAATCAATAGTAGAATAACTGAGGCAGAAGAACGGATAAGTGACCTGGAAGACAGAATGGTGGAATTCACTGCTGCGGAACAGACTAAAGAAAAAAGAATGAAAAGAAATGAAGACAGCCTAAGAGACCTCTGGGACAACATTAAACGCAACAACATTCGCATTATAGGGGTCCCAGGAGAAGAGAGAGATAAAGGACCAGAGAAAATATTTGAAGAGGTTATAGTCGAAAACTTCCCTAACATGGGAAAGGAAATAGCCACCCAAGTCCAGGAAGCGCAGAGAGTGCCATACAGGATAAACCCAAGGAGAAGCACGCCAAGACACATAGTAATCAAAGTGGCAAAAATTAAAGACAAAGAAAAATTATTGAAAGCAGCAAGGGAAAAACGACAAATAACATACAAGGGAACTCCCATAAGGTTAACAGCTGATTTCTCAGCAGAAACTCTACAAGCCAGAAGGGAGTGGCATGATATACTTAAAGTGATGAAAGGGAAGAACCTACAACCAAGATTACTCTACCCAGCAAGGATCTCATTTAGATTTGATGGAGAAATCAAAAGCTTTACAGACAAGCAAAAGCTAAGAGAATTCAGCACCACCAAACCAGCTCTACAACAAATGTTAAAGGAACTTCTCTAAGTGGGAAACACAAGAGAAGAAAAGGACCTACAAAAACAAACCCAAAACAATTAAGAAAATGGTCACAGGAACATACATATCGATAATTACCTTAAATGTGAATGGATTAAATGCTCCAACCAAAAGACACAGGCTTGCTGAATGGATACAAAAACAAGACCCATATATATGTTGTCTACAAGAGACCCACTTTAGACCTAGGGACACATACAGACTGAAAGTGAGGGGATGGAAAAAGATATTCCATGCAAATGGAAATCAAAAGAAAGCTGGAGTAGCTATACTCATATCAGATAAAATAGACTTTAAAATAAAGAATGTTATTACAAGAGACAAGGAAGGACACTACATAATGATCAAGGGATCAATCCAAGAAGAAGATATAACAATTATAAATATATATGCACCCAACATAGGAGCACCTCAATACATAAGGCAACTGCTAACAGCTATAAAAGAGGAAATTGACAGTAACACAATAATAGTGCGGGACTTTAACACCTCACTTACACCAATGGACAGATCATCCAAAATGAAAATAAATAAGGAAACAGAAGCTTTAAATGACACAATAGACCAGATAGATTTAATTGATATTTATAGGACATTCCATCCAAAAACAGCAGATTACACATTCTTCTCAAGTGCACACGGAACACTCTCCAGGATAGATCACATCTTGGGTCACAAATCAAGCCTCAGTAAATTTAAGAAAATTGAAATCATATCAAGCATCTTTTCTGACCACAACGCTATGAGATTAGAAATGAATTACAGGGGAAAAAACGTAAAAAACACAAACACATGGAGGCTAAACAATACGTTACTAAATAACCAAGAGATCACTGAAGAAATCAAAGAGGAAATCAAAAAATACCTAGAGACAAATGACAATGAAAACACGACGACCCAAAACCTATGGGATACAGCAAAAGCAGTTCTAAGAGGGAAGTTTATAGCTATACAAGCCTACCTAAAGAAACAAGAAAAATCTCAAGTAAACAATCTAACCTTACACCTAAAGAAACTAGAGAAAGAAGAACAAACAAAACCCAAAGTTAGCAGAAGGAAAGAAATCATAAAGATCAGAGCAGAAATAAATGAAATAGAAACAAAGAAAACAATAGCAAAGATCAATAAAACTAAAAGATGGTTCTTTGAGAAGATAAACAAAATTGATAAGCCATTAGCCAGACTCATCAAGAAAAAGAGGGAGAAGACTCAAATCAATAAAATCAGAAATGAAAAAGGAGAAGTTACAACAGACACCGCAGAAATACAAAGCATCCTAAGAGACTACTACAAGCAACTTTATGCCAATAAAATGGACAACCTGGAAGAAATGGACAAATTCTTAGAAAGGTATAACCTTCCAAGACTGAACCAGGAAGAAGCAGAAAATATGAACAGACCAATCACAAGTAATGAAATTGAAACTGTGATTAAAAATCTTCCAACAAACAAAAGTCCAGGACCAGATGGCTTCACAGGTGAATTCTATCAAACATTTAGAGAAGAGCTAACACCTATCCTTCTCAAACTCTTCCAAAAAATTGCAGAGGAAGGAACACTCCCAAATTCATTCTATGAGGCCACCATCACCCTGATACCAAAAGCAGACAAAGACACTACAAAAAAAGAAAATTACAGACCAATATCACTGATGAATATAGATGCAAAAATCCTCAACAAAATACTAGCAAACAGAATCCAACAACACATTAAAAGGATCATACACCACGATCAAGTGGGATTTATCCCAGGGATGCAAGGATTCTTCAATATACGCAAATCAATCAATGTGATACACCATATTAACAAATTGAAGAATAAAAACCATATGATCATCTCAATAGATGCAGAAAAAGCTTTTGACAAAATTCAACACCCATTTATGATAAACACTCTCCAGAAAGTGGGCATAGAGGGAACCTACCTCAACATAATAAAGGCCATATATGACAAACCCACAGCAAACATCATTCTCAACGGTGAAAAACTGAAAGCATTTCCTCTAAGATCAGGAACGAGACAAGGATGTCCACTCTCACGACTATTATTCAACATAGTTCTGGAAGTCCTAGCCACGGCAATCAGAGAAGAAAAAGAAATAAAAGGAATACAAATCGGAAAAGAAGAAGTAAAACTGTCAGTGTTTGCAGATGACATGATACTATACATAGAGAATCCTAAAACTGCCACCAGAAAACTGCTAGAGCTAATTAATGAATTTGGTAAAGTTGCAGGATACAAAATTAATGCACAGAAATCTCTTGCATTCCTATACACTAATGATGAAAAATCTGAAAGAGAAATTATGGAAACACTCCCATTTTCCATTGCAACAAAAAGAATAAAATACCTAGGAATAAACCTACCTAGGGAGACAAAAGACCTGTATGCAGAAAACTATAAGACACTGATGAAAGAAATTAAAGATGATACCAACAGATGGAGAGATATACCATGTTCTTGGATTGGAAGAATCAACATTGTGAAAATGACTATACTACCCAAAGCAATCTACAGATTCAATGCAATCCCTATCAAATTACCAATGGCATTTTTTACGGAGCTAGAACAAATCATCTTAAAATTTGTATGGAGACACAAAAGACCCCGAATAGCCAAAGCAGTCTTGAGGGAAAAAAACGGAGCTGGAGGAATCAGACTCCCTGACTTCAGACTATACTACAAAGCTACAGTAATCAAGACAATATGGTACTGGCACAAAAACAGAAACATAGATCAATGGAACAAGATAGAAAGCCCAGAGATAAACCCACGCACCTATGGTCAACTAATCTATGACAAAGGAGGCAAAGATATACAATGGAGAAAAGACAGTCTCTTCAATAAGTGGTGCTGGGAGAACTGGACAGCTACATGTAAAAGAATGAAATTAGAATACTCCCTAACACCATACACAAAAATAAACTCAAAATGGATTAGAGACCTAAATGTAAGACTGGACACTATAAAACTCTTAGAGGAAAACATAGGAAGAACACTCTTTGACATAAATCACAGCAAGATCTTTTTTGATCCACCTCCTAGAGTAATGGAAATAAAAACAAAAATAAACAAATGGGACCTAATGAAACTTCAAAGCTTTTGCACAGCAAAGGAAACCATAAACAAGACGAAAAGACAACCCTCAGAATGGGAGAAAATATTTGCAAACGAATCAACGGACAAAGGATTAATCTCCAAAATATATAAACAGCTCATTCAGCTCAATATTAAAGAAACAAACACCCCAATCCAAAAATGGGCAGAAGACCTAAATAGACATTTCTCCAAAGAAGACATACAGACGGCCACGAAGCACATGAAAAGATGCTCAACATCACTAATTATTAGAGAAATGCAAATCAAAACTACAATGAGGTATCACCTCACACCAGTTAGAATGGGCATCATCAGAAAATCTACAAACAACAAATGCTGGAGAGGGTGTGGAGAAAAGGGAACCCTCTTGCACTGTTGGTGGGAATGTAAATTGATACAGCCACTATGGAGAACAATATGGAGGTTCCTTAAAAAACTAAAAATAGAATTACCATACGACCCAGCAATCCCACTACTGGGCATATACCCAGAGAAAACCGTAATTCAAAAAGACACATGCACCCGAATGTTCATTGCAGCACTATTTACAATAGCCAGGTCATGGAAGCAACCTAAATGCCCATCAACAGACGAATGGATAAAGAAGATGTGGTACATATATACAATGGAATATTACTCAGCCATAAAAAGGAACGAAATTGAGTCATTTGTTGAGACGTGAATGGATCTAGAGACTGTCATACAGAGTGAAGTAAGTCAGAAAGAGAAAAACAAATATCGTATACTAACGCATGTATGTGGAACCTAGAAAAATGGTACAGATGAGCCAGTTTGCAGGGCAGAAGTTGAGACACAGATGTAGAGAACAGACATATGGACACCAAGGGGGGAAAACTGCGGTGGGGTGGGGATGGTGGTGTGCTGAATTGGGCGATTGGGATTGACATGTATACACTGATGTGTATAAAATTGATGACTAATAAGAACCTGCAGTATAAACAAACAAACAAACAAAACAACTAATACTAAACTTTCATTGGGTTATTTGTATGGAAATATGTTAATATAAATGTTTCAGACATTACATGAAATTTCTAAAAATCTTAAAAAAAAAAAAAAAAAAAAAAAGTGGGTCACTAGGTCCAGCTCACTTCCAAGGGGAGAGGATTACATGAGGTTATGAATAGCAGGAGGCAGGGATCATTTGGGAGCCACCTTAATGGATGCCTACCACAGTCTGCCCTCCGGCCCCTGGTGATTCATTTCCCTTCGGCATACAAAACAATCACCGGCTTCCAAGGCCCCCTCCCCAAATCGCATCTCATTATAGCATCAGCTCAAAGTCAAGAATCTTGTCATGTAAATTAAGTCCAGATGCTGATGAGGCTCATAAGACGTCGTTTCTTAAGTACAGTTCCTCTTGATCTGTAGACCTTTGGAAATAAATTATCTGCCTCCCCTAGACCCCAGCGCGCGCGCACACACACACACACACACACACACACACCCCGCAGCGCACACACCACACACACACCCGCAAGTGCACAAAGCACCAGGCAAAATCCAAATCTCCGCTCTTCTATCCCGAAGGCTCCGCCCCTAGACCCGCCTCTCCTAAGCTCCGCCCACCTCCCTGGCTTTTCCCCTTGCTCAAGGCGCCTGCGCGCTCCACGTTCTTGCGACCCCGCCCACCTTCGGCGGAGGCGCGGGTGAGCGGCTGGCTATTCGGGTCTCGGCTTTCAGTGCCTGACAGCTGCGCCTGCGTACTCCGAGCCCGGCGACGGCTCCCAGAAGTCCCCGGGACTCGGCTCCATTCATGGAGGCCGCCAATACTTCTGGGACCGAGAAGCTAGAAGGCTTCTAGGTAGCTCTATTCCGGACCAGGAGGCACCAACAGGGGGCAGAGGGCAGTGATCACCAGGCCGGGGAGAGGAACCCTGCCTAGCAGCCTAGTCCTCAGATTTCAGAAAGCCGCCGCCACCCCTGTCTGCACTACGTTTCCCAAGGGCCCTTGCGCTGGGAGGACACGCCCACTTCCGACGAGGACTTGAAACCCGGACGTGAGCGAGTCTGGCCGGTTCTGAGGAGAAAGTCTGAGTGGGGTGGCGGCGGCGGCAGCGGCTGAGCCGGGCGCGGGGAGGCGCCGAGAGGTCAGCGTCCCGGTCTGCATGCGGGGGCGGGGGGGGTCGTGAGCGTGCGCGCGTGATTTGGCTACTGTGACCGTCAGCGCGTGGTGTGTGTGTGTGTGTGACCGGGAGGAGGAGGCAGGTACGTGTGTGAATGGGGGGGAGAGTGTGTGCGGGTGTGAGATGTGACTGGTGGGGCGCAGAGGAGGCAAGTGTGTGACTGGGGCCCGTGTTTCTGCGCGTGTCTTTTGTGCACCTTGCACGTCCCAGCAGCATGTGAGCGACGGCTTGTATTGGGACGAATGAAGGATTTTACGTGGCTGAGAGCTGGAAACGCCTACGGAGGAGACCACCCGCCGACACACACCCCAGCCCCCCACACACCCTGACTCCACCACCAAGAACCCAGTGTGGCCCAAAGCCCTGGAGTCCTGGGAAGGCGCCTGGTTGGGCCGGTGCGGCTGAAGCATTTCTTGCCTGCCCCGCCTGGAGGGTGTGGAAATCGGGACACTACACACGTCCACGGGACTAAGTATGGAGGTAAGAGTGGCAGAGGGCCTCGGTACGGCTGCAAGAGTGAAAATTAAGGTTTGGGGGTGCTGTTCCTGGGCCCAAGTGCTGGAGGAGGATGTCCCTGGCCGCAGAGTCTGGTGGACCCAGAAGTCCAAAGATTTGGACGGTCACCTCGGGCCAGAGTGTGGGGCTGAATTCAGGGAGGGGTCTTGACTTGCCCAGAGTCTTCTAACCAGACACTCCCCTTCCAGGTCTGTCTGCGTGTCTCCAAGGACCCAGGGGAGAGAGCATTCCCCATTAGAACATTACCTCTGAGTGCTGTGCTGCTCTTCAAGGAGGACCTCAGTATTTAATATTTTATTTTTTAATCTGTTAAGAGTCCTGTCCCATATTATCACTGTGGGATGCGACTTGGGAGGAAGGCGAGATTCACAGCTTCATCTGGAAGTGCTGAGGGATCCCAGCCTTTCCATGGCTTAGTCACCTTTTAGTAGATGAACAAAAATACTCCCCCATTTCTATCTCACACTTCTCTGTCTCCCGCTACCCGCCCCGCCCCGCCCCGCCCCCAGCCAGAGTGAGTAAAGAGGGAGAGAGGGGAAAGAAGCACTGCTCATAGCCTTATTGCTCTTTGCTTGTTTTACTGCATGCAGTAACAATAGGTAATGTTTACTGAGCGCTTACTGTGGCCCAGACATGGTTCTAAGACCTTTTGGGGATGTTAACGCCAAACCTCGCAACATTATGTGGTGGAAACCATCTTATCTCCTTTTTATAGATGAGGACACTGACGCATAGAGAGGACAAGTAATCACTAGTAAGTGAAGGAGCCAGGATTCACATCCAGGACAGGCTGACTCCAGAGTCCCCTCCTGTACTGGCCCTCATGTAATCCCCTCAACAACTGCTTGAGGTGGGTATTCTTACCCAGTTTTGACAGTTGAAGAAGCTGACCCTAAGAGTTCAGATCCCAAGACCTCCACTGAGCAAGTTTTTTTTTTTCTTAAACTTTCTGACCCAGTTTCTGTTATGTAAAATGAAGATGATATTCTTATACCTCATAGGACTGTTACGAGGGTTAAGTGAGCTCATACCTGTAAAGCACTTCGTGTAGTCCCTGTCACATAGTAACTAGTGCTCCGTAAGCGTTCATTCTTATATTCATCATTATAATAATGCTTTGAAAAAGCCGTGGAGTTTAGTGGAAAGAAACCAGAATTAAGTCAGATATTTTTATCCTCTTCCTGATTGAAGAAACTTGGCTGGAGGCCTGGGGGTGGGGTGAGGTGGCCGGGGACTTCTTCAGAACTATAGTTTGTCAGAAAGCAAAAGGAGAACTTGGGTCTCCTGACAGTTTTTTGGTCCAGCTATCTGTAAGCCACATGGACTCTATTGTAACAAAGGTAATACCTCTTTCTGGGGAAGATGGCTTTTTTCAAGTCTCATAGACTCTTTTTAAGTCCTGAGTAGTTAGTTGCACATGGGGTGTTTTTTCTGTTATTTTCTGGTGTCTGCTTGAGCATATAACTTGGGTGGTAGAGTCACGCAGACCTAGGTTGATGAGTGGGCTCCATTATTTACAAGCTGTGTGACTTGTGCAAAAGACTTCACTTCCGAGAGCTTTCACGTGTGAAACAGTGACAATATTCCCTATTTTCATTGAAGGTCGTGAAGGTCACATCAGAGTGTGAATATATGCAGCACGCCTAATACATCTCTGTTGTTAATGAATGGGTGGCTTTGAGCAAGAGAGAGATTGTCCTCAGCCTGAAAATCCAGAGCAGAGCAGAACCCCAGCTGTAAATTATAGGTTTCCCAGGGAGTGCCTGGGCTGTGAGAGGAGGGTGGAGTAGGAATAGGGGAGTGAGAACAGAGGGAGCTGAAGGGAAAAGTTTCTAGGTTTTGATTATTCGAGCTACTCACCGTTCTTAGAGTCTCTCACTAGAGTCTCTCACCGTTCCTTTCTCTTCCTCTCAGCTGTGCCCTCTCAGGGTGAAGCCCTTCTCCATGTGAGGAGCCAGGAAAAGGAGAAGGTGATGGGAATTGAACTTCTTAAAGCCATGTCCCTGGTTAGTATTCCCTTGCTTTTCAGGATTTGGTAATGTTTGTTTCCTTCTGAAAATTGTCCCACTTTGAGACCTGGCTCCTATTTCCTCTCTTTCTGACGAGTAATGGGGCTATAGGTAGCTTCAAACAGCCCAATACACTCTTACAGAGCTTCCTCTTTTTCCTGTTCAGTGTTTATTCTTCACTCAAGAAATGACCCACTGTGAGCCTTTCCCTTGTACTCATTTTTTTCATGAGTATCTGACAATACAGAAATACAGTCCTTAGAGGAGATTTGAGAGCCACGATCTGCCTAGTCCCTAAATCCCCATCCTTGCTCTCAGAGAGTTTACTATCTGTTGGAGAAATGAAAAGGTAGCAAACATTTATTTTTACAGTGTGATCAGTGCTGCAGGTGGAGAGTGGACTTCCTGTGGAGTGGAGGGGAAGGGCCATTAATAGCCCGAATGAGTGCCTTTGGGTGAAATACAAGAAGGTGCCCCTTCATCTGTACTGATGAAGCTCTGTGATAGGCCACAATCTGGCAGGAGGAAATCTGCTTATTTTAGCTCCTTTTTGCCACCTTGGTGAGAAATCCTGCACAATCTTACTCACTGTTGGAAGGAGGAGGCATTGGGAGGGCTTGAGTCACAGAGGAAGGGATTTCTGAGTTGCATATTGAAGGAAGTGGAGGAGATCTGCAGGCGTAGGTGAGATGGGTGACATTTTCGCCAGAGTAAACAAAGATTTCCCCTCCCTACTTGACTGGAGCCATAAGTGTCTTAAAATGCCAGGGAATGTACTACATCCTTTTTTCTTTCTAGGATGAATACCATAATCTATTTAATCAGCCCTTTGTTGTTCCATAGGTAAATTGTTGCCAATATTTTACTATTTAATAGAGAGCGTTGCAGTTATCATCTTTGTATTTGAAGTTTTGCCCTCATCTCTGATTTCTTTGGACTAAATTCCTAATTTTTCATTTCTTGCAGATTAGAGTTTCTCACACTTACTCTACTCCAGAATGTTTTTAATATTAATATCTTATTGACCAATAATAGAACCTTAAGAACTATAACTCATGTTCTGATTAAACTGCTGAACAAGTGTCACCAGCAAATTAATTATTATAAAACTATAAAAATTGGCACATAAATTTAAAAATCTAATCAAATGAAAACAACTTAGAATATTAAAATTGTTTTATTTTACATCAAAGACACAATAAGCAACTTAAAGCAAAATACCTTTTTTTTAAAAAAAAAAAAAAAGATTTAATGCCACAGAACATGTACTACCAATGGAACTTGTTTCTTAGAGCATATATACATCTTAAACAAAAGCATTATTGTTATTTGTCAGAAGAAAATATTTTAAGAGTGCCAGAGTATGGTATAAAGGTTAGTAACAAGGACTCTGGAGCCAAACTGCCTGGGTACAAATTCTACCTCCACCATATGCTAGATATATCACCTTAATTTCAGTTCCCTCAACCGTAAAATGGGAATAATAATAGTACCTAATTTATAGGACTGTTGTGAGTATTAATGAGTCAATATATTTTAAGTGTTTAGAAAAGTACTTGGCACATAATAAGCACTAGCTATATGTGCTACTGAAGAACTACAATATGATGTTTACTGCTCAAGAAGCCCTGAACATCTGGAGTGTTTATATTTCCAATGGAATATTAGTTTTAAAAATAATAACATTTTGCACTGAATTTGGGAGAGTCCTGGTTCTGGGTAATGGACTAAGCAAGCTCCACCTGTCTTTCCCACTGAAAGCTGGGATGCATGAATGCATGAAGCATGCATGCTCCAGAATGCATGAAGAAGCAATTTGAAGTCTCTAAAAAGTACATAGCAGGCAGATTGGGAAAGAAGCCCAAAATGTGAAATCCCACCAAACCTGCAGTGTGATTACCTTTTTTTTTTCCTCCCAATATCTCTTAACATGGATTCAACAAGCACAGAACTCAGAAGTAGGCATTGACATGGTTAGAAAGAACTGCAGGAGAAACTTTCTAGTTTAGACTCAGGAAGTGGGAAAGGGATCTAATGATCAGAATGAGGGGGAGGGGAGCAGAAATCCCCCTTTTAAAGTGGTAAGTGCACAATGGAATGGAATAAATAAGGCCCAGTTATCTGGCCAGAGAACGAAAAAGGGGAGCCCCCTGGGAAACAAAGTACTGGAGAGATCCCAGAGAGGGAGGAAGTCACCCACGTCAAGTTGTTTATGATCTCATAAGCAGCTCACTCTGAGCTGCTTGTGTATGTATCTGACCCTGAAGAGCATACCATAGTCTATGAGAATGAGCTAAGGTCTCAGGCTGGCCTTAGACCAGGCTGGCCACTGACGGGTGCATAAGTAGGACAAAGGTGAATATCACTGCACAGGGTTGAAAATGGAACTGCTGTTGAAACCACCACCCACAGAAGGCTGGTTAGAACTTGCAGCCTGAACAAAATATCAGCCAACATTCTCCATAGAATTTAAACAAGACATAGAGTCTCATAACATCCAGAATGTCAGGAATATAATCCAAAATTACTCAGCTAATGAAAAGCTAGGAAAATTTCAATTCATAGGGGAAAAGGCCACCGCCGGATACTAACGTTGATGTGACACCGATGTTGGAATTATCTGATAAAGACTTTAAAGCAGCTGTTATAAAAGTGCTCCAACAAGTAAGGTTGAACATTCTTGAAACGAGTGGAAAGATAGTCTCAGCAAAGAAATAGAAAATATGAACAAGAAGTGAAAAATATAGTAACCAAAATAAGCTCACTGGATGGACTAGTGGCACAATGGAGATGACAGAGGAGAGAGTTAGTGAACTTGAGGATAAACAGAAACTATCTAATCTGAATAACAGCGAGAAAAAAGATTGAACAAAGCCTCAGGGTCCTATAAGACAATACCAAAATGTTTAACATTTCTATCATTGAAGTCCCCCAAAAAAGAGGAGAAAGTAAAGTGTAGAAAAAATATTTGAAGAAATAATGGCTGAAAAATTACCAACTTTAGTGAAAGACATAAACATGTGGGTCTATAAAGCTCATCAAACTCCAATGTGATGAACCCAGAGAAATCCCTACCCAGAAATGTCATAATCAGACTGCTGAAACTAAAGACAAGGAAAAAAAACTTCGAAAGCAGCCAGAGAAAAACAGTGCTTAACATTACAGGACAACAGTGATTTGGATAACTGTGGATTTCTCATCAGAAACCATGGAAGTCAGAAGTCAGAAAAGTAGAACAACTTTTTTAAAGTGCTCGAAGAAAAGAACTGTCAACCCAGAATTCTATGTCCAGTAAAAATAGCCTTCAAAAAGGTGAAATAGTTTCTCATGTGAACGAACACTAAGAAAATTCATAGACAGATTTTTAAAAGAATTGCAAAAGGAAGTTCTTCCAGTAGAAATTATACCAGAAGGGAATTTGGAACATTAGGAATGAAGGAAGTGCAACAAAAATGGTGAATATTTATATGTAAATGCAATAGACTGTTCTTTTGAAGTATTTAAAGTATCTTCAACAGTTGAAACCAAAACTAATAGCTTAGGTTTGCTGAGGACAGGATTTGAACATAGGTGATCTGGCTTCAGAGACCGTGTTCTTAACTACTATAGCATACTGAAATTAGTAAAATAAAATATAGGTAAAACGTTTATTGAAATACTAAACCAAATGTTTCACCTCTTCCTGGCCTCCTGCTCTTCTTTCTTTCCCATCTCTCCTTCATAATTATCCTAGGTAAAAATTCTTGAGTACTTAGCCAGGTACTGTGCCTGTTACTTCATTTAATTCTCACAGTGCTGCCATGAGGTAGGTACTAAAATTTTTACCATTTTTTTAGGAGGGAAATCTTGAAGCACACAGAAGTTAATAGGCTTGGCAAAGATCACCCAGCTAGTAAGTGACAGAGTCTAAATACTTTGGAATAATCATCTAATCTTTTTCTCTGGTTTTATTTAAAACTCACTCTTAGATGTTGGTATAAGTGAAATCACAAAAAAAAAGAAAGAAAGAAATGAAAAATCTGCCATCAACCATAGAACTGGCCTCACTTCCTGGTTGGTTAGAAATTCAGCCCATGTAACAAAACACAGGTTACCTGTCATGTGCTTACCTCATATCATCTCTTGATACTTCTTCGCAAATTATCAAAAAATAACTTGCCAAATGAGTTCTCTCCTAATCTAAATATATTTGTTTTTCAAAACAATATAATAGTGCTGGGCATTTTTTTCTTTCATTCTTTTTAGGCATACCCCTTAATATCTCGAGAACACTAAGATTTCTTAGAATATATTGTGGAGATTGAAGTCATACTCATCAGGTCAGCATCATTCCTTGAAACTTTCTTTTGCAGTCCCAGAGCTCTTTAGTTTTTCCATGTAGAAAGTGAGCTAACTCCTAACATAGATAAAATAATTTAGTGCTTGATGATATTCTGTTTTGAATGCAGTCAACACTTTTTTATTCGAGAATGTCTTCTCACACCATAAAATGCTTCAAGAACAGAGAGTTATCGCTCATATTTTTTCTTTATCTTAATATATATAAATATAGGCAGAAAAGTTTTTCAGTAAATAACTACATGACCTTGATCATTTAGATCCCCCCAGGGCAGTTACTCACAGTTTTTTTTCCCCAAATGTGAACAGCATAACTCTTTAACTTAAGGCCAGCTAAGTCAGGGCATGAACACTGATTGAGCAAGATTATATTTGTGTCATTTCAGGATTCAGTGTCTTTCACGGATATAGCCATAGACTTCTCCCAAGATGAGTGGGAATGGCTGAATCTTGCTCAAAGGACTTTGTATAAGAAGGTGATGTTAGAGAACTATAGGAACCTGGCTTCATTGGGTAAGAGTGTATTCCTCCTTCCACCTCCCCCTAGGAGTCTTTCCACTTCAGTAGTCTTTCATGACTTTATCAGCATTTTCCTACAATGTTTCTCTTCTCTCAGTACCACTTAGACTGTGTCATAGCTCTGGAATATTCACAGCATAGCTAATTTTCTTATTTCCTCTTATATGCAGGTCTTTGCATTTCTAAACCAGATGTGATCTCGTTATTGGAGCAGGATAAAGAGCCCTGGATGATGAAAGGAGAGATAACAAGAGGCCTGTGCCCAGGTAAATGCAGGATAACTAGAGCTGGGAAAACTATCCTAAAGGTGTTTCTTCCCTGTGATATTTGCTGGAAAATACCTCTCAAAGTCCTTCCCAAATTGAAACTTCTTGTTCTAACACTATTTTTTTTAAATATTTTATTTATCATTTATTTATTTATTTTATTTATTTTGGGCTGCATCAGGTCTTAGTTGCAGCACGCAGGATCTTTGTTGAGGCATGCAGGATATTTCCTTGTGGCTCGCGGGCTTCTCTCTAGTTGTGGCGTGCGGGTTTTCTCTCTCTAGTTGTGGCGTGCAGGCTCCAGGGCACGTGGGCTCTGCAGTTTGTGACACGCAGGCTCTTCTAGCACGTGGGATCTTCGTTGAGGCATGCAGGATCTTTTGTTGTGGCATGCAGGCTTCTCTCTAGTTGTGGTGTGTGGGTTTTCTCTCTCTAGTTGTGGCGCGCAGGCTCCAGGGTGCGTGGCCTCCGTAGTTGTGGGGCGTGGGCTCCAGAGCACGTGGGCTCTGTAGTTTGTGGCACGCAGGCTGTCTAGTTGAGGTGCGTGAGCTCAGTAGTTGTGGTGCGCGGGCTTCGTTGCCCTGTGGCATGTGGGATCTTAGTTCCCTGACCAGGGATCGAACCTGCGTCCCCTGCATTGTAAGGCGGATTCTTTAACACTGGACCACGAGTGAAGTCCCTCTAACACTATTTTTTAGGTGGATCTTTTCTTCCCCACTGGTATGACATACACCTTTACCTTTAGTGATTTCCTATAAATACCACAGTCTGTTTCTGAACTCTGTTATGTTCCATTGCTGTTTACCTAGTTCTGCTCGAATACTGTATTGTTGTAATCATCCCTGACTTTCAACATTTCTGAGTTCTTTAGACAGATTTGTGTTTAGTTTTTCAAACTTGTTTAAGTATTTTCCTTTTTTTAAAATGTGACTTATCAAGTTAACAAGTATTATAGCTATGTTCTTCTCTCTGCTTTTAATTATTTTTCTCTTTGGTGTTTCTTTTTTATTGTTGTTGTTTCTTTTTGTTTTGTTGTTTATGTCTTTTTTCCCCCTTCAATTGGAAAGGTTTTAGTTCTACAGTTTGTTAACTTTATGACTTCATCTATTTTTTTAATTTGTATTTTAAAATTCATCCACTTGAGATTCAAAACATTGTCTTTTGATAGCGATATGAAAGATGAAGAAATTAGCCCACTAATGTTACCTCCTCTCTCTTTGTCCATCATCTTCCCACTTTTACTGTACCTATTGGGATTTTTGACTCAGGTTATTTTCTTCAGTTTATTAATTTTTTTCCGTCGTGCTTGAAAGCTGTTTTTCTGGTTTAGAAAGCCAGATAATAGCCTATAGACATATATTGCAGGGAAATGATCTTCAAGTGAGGAGGTTAGTTTATTCTGTGGCCTGTAGTGTGGCCTTTTCCTGCTTTCAGTTCTAAAAGTTTTAAGAAGTGGATGTTGGTAGGTCACTTATAGCCCTAATGATGTACATTAATAAATAATTTTTAAAAATGAATTAAACATCCAATTCAAGATATTAGAAAAAGAACAAAATGAATCTCAGGAAGACTGAAATAAGTTATATATAGTGATTTATACTGCTAGAGATAAAAGTAGGAATAAATGAATCAGAAAAGAGTAGATCTAATGAAAATAAATCCAGCATAGGCTTCTTTAGAAAACCAATAAAATATATAAACTATCCAGACAAATGAAAGAAAATACAAGAAAAGAAATAATGGTAAATGACCACTGATGCCTGAGTATGTAAGAGAATCATAAGGATCTATTTTTGGAATGCAAGTCTCTGTAAATAATTTGAAAACCTGGATGAAATGGATGATACTTTATGAAAATAAAATAACCACAACTGACACCAGAGATAGAAAATTTAAACAGACTGGTTACCATTGAAGAAATGTTGAAAGTCATCTAAGAACTGCCTCCCCCAAGAAAATAAGCCACAACCCCAAATAGTTTTACAAATAAGTTCTATAAAGCCTGTAAGGAACAATACCAACATTGTTTCAAGTGTTCCATGACAGAGAATAAAAAGGAGAACTATAAAAAATGTGTTTATGAAGACAGCATAACATTGGATACCAAAATATTACCAAAACAGCACCCAAAAAAAGGAAATTACAGACAAAATCAATTATGAACATTGGTGCAATATCTTAAATAAAAAGTCATGTTGAAATAATATACCAGAGCCAAGGAGGGTTTATTTGAGAAACGCAAGGGTGGTCACACTGCCTAACTTTAAGAACTGTCAAAAACGTGTACCTTTGTGGGCTTCAGCAACTGTTTTGATTCACATGGTTTCATTAGGAAGTTTCCATTCTTTTGGCATTAAATAAAGGAGACGTTTGCTTTCTTAATATCTTTCAGACTTGGAGTATGTGTGGATGAGAAAGGAATTATCTCCAAACCAGGACATCTATGAGGAAAAATTGTCCCAGGCAATGATAATGGAAAGACTTACAAGCTATGACCTCGAATATTCCACATTAGGGGAAAACTGGAAACGTGAAGACCTGTTTGAGAGGGAGCTGGTAAGTCAGAAGACACATTTTAGGCAAGAGACAATCAGTCATATAGGTACCCTTATTGAGAAAGGAGACCACTCTAACAAATCTGGGACAGTTTTTCATCTGAATACATTATCTTATATAAAACAGGTATTTCCTATCGAAGAGAGAATATATAATTTTGACGCAGATAAGAAAAGCTTAAAAGCACATTCCTTTGTGAAAAAATACAAGCAAGTTTATGGAGAAAAGAAACTCTTGCAATGTAATGACTGTGAGAAAACTTTCAGCAAAATCTCAACTCTTACTCTTCATCAAAGAATTCATACTGGAGAGAAACCCTATGAATGTGTCGAATGTGGGAAGGCCTTTAGCCAGAGTGCCCACCTTGCTCAACATCAGAGAATCCACACAGGAGAAAAACCCTTTGAATGTACTGAATGTGGGAAAGCCTTCAGCCAGAATGCTCATCTCATTCAACATCAGAGAGTTCATACTGGAGAGAAACCTTATCAATGTAAGCAGTGTCATAAAGCCTTCAGCCAGCTTGCACATCTTGCTCAACACTAGAGGGTTCATACTGGAGAGAAACCCTATGAATGTATCGAATGTGGGAAAGCTTTTAGTGATTGTTCATCTCTAGCTCATCATCGAAGGATTCACACTGGGAAAAGACCCTATGAATGCATTGACTGTGGGAAAGCTTTCAGGCAGAATGCTTCTCTTATACGTCATCGGAGGTATTGTCACACTGGAGAGAAACCCTTTGATTGTATTGATTGTGGGAAGGCTTTCACTGATCATATAGGACTTATTCAGCATAAGAGAATTCATACTGGAGAGAGACCTTACAAATGTAACGTGTGTGGGAAGGCTTTTAGCCATGGCTCATCCCTGACTGTCCATCAGAGAATTCACACAGGAGAGAAACCCTATGAATGTAATATCTGTGAGAAAGCCTTTAGCCATCGTGGCTCACTGACTCTTCATCAAAGAGTTCATACTGGAGAGAAACCCTACGAATGTAAGGAATGTGGGAAAGCTTTTCGGCAGAGCACGCACCTCGCCCATCATCAGAGAATTCATACTGGGGAGAAACCTTACGAATGTAAGGAGTGCAGCAAAGCCTTCAGCCAGAATGCACACCTTGCACAACATCAGAAAGTACACACTGGAGAGAAACCATACGAATGTAAGGAATGCGGGAAGGCCTTCAGTCAAATTGCACACCTTATTCAACACCAGCGAGTTCATACTGGCGAGAAGCCTTATGAATGTATTGAATGTGGGAAGGCCTTTAGTGATGGCTCCTATCTTGTTCAACATCAGAGGCTCCACTCTGGCAAAAGACCGTATGCATGTCTTGAATGTGGGAAGGCATTCAGACAGAGGGCATCCCTGATCTGTCACCAAAGGTGTCATACAGGCGAGAAACCTTACGAATGTAACGTCTGTGGGAAAGCCTTTAGCCATCGTAAATCCCTTACTCTGCATCAGAGAATTCACACAGGAGAGAAACCGTATGAGTGTAAGGAATGCAGCAAAGCCTTCAGCCAGATTGCCCATCTGACGCTGCATAGGAGAATTCATACTGGAGAAAGGCCCTATGAATGTAAAGAATGTGGAAAAGCCTTTAGGCAGAGTGTACACCTTGCTCACCATCAGCGAATTCATACTGGAGAGTCATCCTCAATTATTCCCTCCTCTTCACCTGCATACCACCAGGTCCTCTAGCTTCAATATTCTAAATCTATCTATCCACTTCTTTCCAACTCGTGCCGTTATCATGGTCAAAGATGCAACCATCTCGTTTGGATTTCTGCATAGCGTTGCAACCATTTTCCCTCTTGCTTCCCTCAAGTGCATTTTTAGCACTGTAGCCAGCTTAATCTTTTAAAAATAAAGAACTATATTCATGTTACTTTTCCATTTGAAACACTTGTTTTGAAGAATATGTTAGATAATCCACTTAAAGGGTTTAGCATGCCTTCCTGGGCTTATAATTCATGCTATTAAGGTAGAGTTTTCCTTACAGTTATGTTCAGCTGCAAGTGTAATGAACCAGTAGGTCAAGACTAAGAAGCCTACAAATTTTAGAGTAGACAGAGAACTCTTTACTTTCCTAGTAGGTAGGAAAAATGAACACATTCAGAATTGAAAGATTGTATGATATACAGGGTAACATGGTGGGTTGCACCTCCCTCTATGAATAAATATAATGACGTCTAGCATTGTTGATGAGAGAGTCTCACCTCACCTGGCACTTACAAGTGATAATAGGCCAATTAGAACAAAAGGTAGAATGTAGGACTAACTAGGGGGTAGTATTAAAAATGAACTAAAATGAACAAGCTAGAAAACTTAAATAGGTTAATAGCCATGAAATAAACTACAAAAGGTAGTTCAACACTTTCACCTGTGGAAAAGCATCACAAACAAGCCCTGTGATATTTAATTGTTCTAGAGCATAAAATAAATACAGTAAAGCTTCCCATCTTGTTCTATGAGACTGACAAGACTAATACGAAAACAGGAAAACATATATATTGCAGTTGGCTTATGAATGTGGATGTTAAAAGTTAAATATTTTTTAAATTTTAAAAAACAGAGTAAATGAAAAGCTAAACGTGTCTCTGTATAGACAGACTCAGTCTGGCAAAGAGATTTCTCCCCAAGTTAAATACGTAAATTCATTGATAGTCCAAAAAAAGTCCCTATGTGTTTTTAAGTTGACAAGTTCATTTTGACCATCTAGATAGTACTGCGATATAGCAAAGAGTGTAGTACTGTAGTAATCATTAAATTAACATTAATGGAGCATTTACTAATGTTCCAGGCATTGTTTTAGGTGCTGGGGATATAGCGAGGTGCAAAATATACAAAAACGTTTTTCTTCACAGATCTAGTGGGAGAAGACAAACTAAAAATTGAAATACTATATAGTAAGTATGTGACAGGTACATACTTGTACATGATGAGAAATGATCTAAAGAGGGAGCCAGGGAGTGCTGGGAGGGGGTGCTTTACTCCCCCAGAACATATGGCCATTAGAACCAAGGGACTAGGGAAGAACTAGAAAAAACTCAGCCCCAAAGGGCATGATGAGAATAATCATGACAGTCTCAAAGCAGATAATTATGATGCTCTGAGTATTGCAGGAAGGGAGAATTGATGGCTTAACAACGGTCATGAGAGTTCTGTTCACTCTGTCAATCGTGATTTAGAGGCTGGTGGAGGGTTTTGTTTTGGGTTTTGTTTTGTTTTGGTACGGTCTTATTGAGATATAATTCACGTACCATACAATTTGCCCACTTAAAGTATATGATTCAGGGAATTCCCTGGTGGTCCAGTGGTAAGGACTCGGCACTTTCATTGCCACGGCCTGGGTTCAGTCCATGGTCAGGGAACTAAGATCCCGCAAGCCGTGCGATGCAGCCAAAAAAAAAAAAGGTATATGATTCAATGACTTTAGTATGTTCAGAGTTGTGCAACCATCACCACAGTTAATTTTAGAACATTTTCATCACCCAAAACGAGATCCCCTGCCCTTTAGTAGATACTCTTACACCTAGAGGAGAATACTTACCTGGAGCACCCAAAGCTCTCAGATTTCCTCTTGGTTGCTGCCTGTGGCCATGTGAGGGGACCTCTTATCCAGAGGACACTGGAAAATGGAGCTTTGGGGCTTCCTCTTTACTTCGGCATCAAGGCTAGGAGATGGATGGTCTTATCCAGAGCATGTAGAGGGTTTTGCCTGCCCTTATATATGATAAAAGATTTTTCATTTCAGTGGGGCAAAGACGGATTGATCAGGTGGCCTTGGGACAGTTAGCTCTCTGGAAAGACATAGATCTATACTTTGCACACTGATGAAGTTCTGACGGATTAGAGATCTAAAGGTACAATATTAAAGTACAAGAAAAATTTAGAATATTTCTATAACCTTGGCTTGAGGCAGACCTTCTTAAGCATTACACATAACCCAGGAGCTGACATTAAACTGAGTAACACTTCTGTGTGGAAAACATCAAAGTTAACATAAATGAGAGACTGAAAGAAAATGTTTGCAACAAATTTGACAAAGGGCAATAATCCCTGATATTTAAAGCACTCTTACAAATCAGTGATAGTAACATCTGCAACTCAGAAAAATGGACAGAGCTAACAGCCTCTTTAAAGAAGATGAAATAAAAACAGCTAAGGAAAATTACCCACTATCATTAGTAATCAAGGCAATGCAAAATAAAGTGATGATATATTGACTTTTTCCCCCAGTAGATTGATTTTAAATCACAGAAGAGTGATAATATCCAGTTTTGGTGAATGTGTGAAAAACAAGACAGTTCCATTGTTCGTTATATAAATTGCTGTATGTATAGACCATTCGAATCAATATTCCTCAGAAACCAAAGTGTACACAGGTAGGTAAATGTATAATGGGAAACATTTTTAATGATAAACTCTTAGTAACTTAGGGTAATGGGCAAATGGGTAAGTTAATTATGTTGTATTCTTTCAATAGAATTATATGCAGCTGTTGAAAAACTATAAATGTGTATGTAGCCGTAAAAGATAGTTGTGCTATATTAAATTAAAAGAATTTTTTCAGACCTGTATTCTAGTGTAAATTCATAATCATAATATCAAAAATAAAACCAAAAATACATGTTTTTCTGTTTTCCTCTGCCCAGATTTCCTTGCCTTCTTCTTTTTTTTAATTTTGTTTATTTCTGGCTGCGTTGGGTCTTAGTTGCTGCGCTCGGGCTTTCTCTATTTGCGGCGAGCGGGGGCAACTCATTGTGGTGCGCGGGCTTCTCATTGCAGTGGCTTCTCGTTGCGGAGCGTGGGTTCTCGGTGCGTGAGCTTCAGTAGTTGTAGCATGCAAGCTCAGTAGTTGTGGCTCGTAGGCTCTAGAGCGCAGGCTCAGTAGTTGTGGCGCACGGGCTTAGTTTTTCTGCGGCATGTGGGATCTTCCTGGACCAGGGCTCGAACCCATGTCCCCTGCATTGGCAGGCAGATTCTTAGCCACTGTGCCACCAGAGAAGCCCTTGCCTCCTTCTTTTGACTACACGCTCTCTTTTCCTTTGAGTAACTGGCCATACCCTGTCTTACAGTTCTGAGGGACCTAGTCAATCAGATTCTCTCTGGAACTTGAAGGGGAGAAGGATCTGTTCCCTAAAGGGATGATGCTGGTGTCCTTGTGGTTGTGATCTTTGGAGCCACCCTAGTTTTTTTGCTTTCCAAGGCTGCAATTCCTTAAACGACTCACCATCCTCTCAATACTTCATTTTCTTTTTTTTTTTTTTTAAATTTTATTTATTTATTTATTTATTTTTGGCTGCGTTGGGTCTTCGTTGCTGCGCGCCAGCCTTCTCTAGCTGCAGCGAGCGGGGGCTACTCTTCGTTGCGGTGTGCGGGCTTCTCATTGCGGTGGCTTCTCTTGTTGCGGAGCCCGGGCTCTAGGCACGCGGGCTTCAGTAGTTGTGGCACATGGGCTCCGTAGCTGTGGCGCACGGGCTTAATTGCTCCACGGCATGTGGGATCTTCCCAGACCAGGGCTCGAACCCGTGTCCCCTGCATTGGCAGGCGGATTCTCAACCACTGCGCCACCAGGGAAGCCCCAATACTTCATTTTCTGTTTGTTTGCTTGCAATTAAAGAAACTTAACCAAGTCAGAGTTTGGTATGAAGATTATGTAATAGGCAATAGAATCTTTGGAATATTGGAGGTGTTAGGGATTGGTGTTTGGGTGAGATGGGGCAAGTGAGACTCCTGTTTGTTTCCTAGCCTAGGAAAGTAACAACTCGTGGTGTGCACTGGGCAAACAGCCAAGTGAATTATTATTAGTTGTAGTCACCTGAGGTGAATAGAGGTCTAGAGTCCTGAATAATGACAGTTTCAAGAGGAAGAGGAATGCCAAGTCCAAAGAGTGTCTATGATGCCGGTAGCTAACTGTTTTGGGTAATTTAAAACTCAAATCTTGAACTTTCTGAACTACTAGCAACTAAGGGTCTTTGTATGATATTGTTGAAAGATGTCTTATACTGTTTGAAGTCATAGGGTTAAGATTGCTTAAAACCAAATTGAGAGACTCCTTTTATGGGTTGCTAAGGTGGGATGCTGGTTAAATTCTGTATTTTGTTGTAGAGTGGTTGTAAGGTCTGAACTGTATCCCTCCCACCCCCAAATTCACATATTGAAGCCCTAAACCCCAATGTGACTGTATATGGAGAGAGACGGCTTTGGGGGAGGGAATTACAGTTAAATGAAGTGATAAGGGTGGGGCCCTAATCTGATAGAACTGGTAACCTTATAAGAAGAGGGAGAGACATCAGAGGTACTAGAGAGAAGTTATGGTGACAATTGAGAAAAGTTTCTGGCAATTTACCCCCAGAAGAACTGACCTTGACCTTTATAGGAAGTTGGTCTGGAGATGACAAGGAGCCACGTGGTAAGTTGAGGGAATCAACATTTCTAGATTACAGCAGAAAAATTCCCACCGCTCGCTCCAGATATGGCCTTCACAGGAAGTGTTTGTGCTCCTTGTATCCAAGGAGCCTAGAACTCAGAGTGCATGTACCTCATGAATCATTCTGGAACATTCCTCATAAGGCCAGTGAGTGGTCATCTGTGGGCCGCAGTTGTTGTTACTAAACATTTTGAATACGGTTCCCAAAAGGAGACAATCTGATTTACAGACGATCCAGAGTAACTCAAATTGGGACTAGCACCGCTGAGGATTTCTTCTAGCCAGTATTCCTGAGATTCTAATACCATTGTTGTCATTTTAAGATACAGTGTTTTCAGAGGAAGTGAGAGACTTTAATCAAATTCTGAATAATTTTCAAGGGAAGGTGATCAAAAGGGAGAAGATGTGCCTCGACAAGTTAAGTAGGCATAAGTGGCTTAAAACGAATGTGAACATCAAAGAGTCAGAATAATTTAGAAAGCACATCTTGTTTTGAAAACGCATAATACAGATGTAGGGCTTTGGGGGGGGGTCCATAAAAATCAATCAATTATGTAAACTTACCCATTGAAACTATTTTTTTTTTTAAAATCTGTTGAGTATTTCCTTCTTTGGGGAACTAAAATTTAGATATCCTGAAAATGTCGCCTCAATAAGTCTAACAAGAAGAACAAGGGTCTGGAGACCAAGACTCTTTGGGAGACAGTTTGGCAGCTTCTTACAAGGCTAAACACTGTCCAGCAACCATCCTTCTAGGTATTAGCTCAAATGAATTGAAATCATGTCCACACAGAAAGCTGCTTGTGGGTGCTTACAGCAGTTTTATGAAAGCGGCCGAGATGTACTTCAGTAGGCGAATGGATAAACATACTGCGGCACAACCAATAGATTATTATTTCGTGATAAAAAGAAATGAGCCAGGGGCTTCCCTGGTGGTGCAGTGGTTAAGAATCCGCCTGCCAATGCAGCGGACACGGGTTTGAGCCCTGGTCCCGGAAGATCCCACATGCCGCAGAGCATCTAAACTAAGCCCGTGCGCCACAACTACCGAGCCTCTGCTCTAGAGCCCGTGAGCCACAACTACTGAAGCCCACATGCCACAACTACTGAAGCCTACACACCTAGAGCCCATGCTCCACAACAAGAGGAGCCACCACAATGAGAGGCCCGTGCACCGCAAAGAGGAGTAGCCCCTGCTCGCTGCAACTAGAGAAAGCCCGCGTGTAGCAACGAAGACCCAATGCAGCCAAAAATAAAAATAAAATAAAAATAAATTAATTTTTTAAAAAAAGAAATGAGCTAAAAAAATGGAGAACTTTAAGTGCATATTAAATGCTAAGTGAAAGAAGCCATTCTGAAGAAGGCTATATATTGTCTGATTCCAACTCTGTGACATTCTGGAAAAGACAAAACTATGCAGATAGAAAAAATACCGGGTTCATGAAGATGGAGGAGGATGAACAGGTGCAGCACAGGACATTTTTAGGGCACTGAAATATATGTTACTGTAATGGTGGATACATATTATTATGCATTTGCCAAAACCCACAGAAGTGTACAACACAAAGAGCAACCTTAATGTAAACTATGGGGTTTTGTTAGTAATAATGTATCAATATCGGTTCCTTAATTGTAACAAATGTTCCACATTAATGCAAGCATTTACTAATAGGGGAAATTGGGTGCAGGGAGGTGGGTGTATGAGAACTCTGTACTATCTGCTCAATTTTTCTGTAAACCTAAAACTGTTCTAAAAAGTAAAGTCATTAGTAAAAACAAAAACAAAACAAAACAGGAAACCCATAATGAGATATCACTACATGCTTATCAGAATGGCTAAAATAAAATATGTATATGTATAATGGCAACATCCAATATCGGCAAGGATTTGGAGAAACTGGATATCTCATAAACTGCTGGTAGGAATATAAATGGTATGGCCACTCTGAAAAACAGTTTGGCAGTTTGTTTTTAAAAAAAAACTAAACTAAAAATGCAAATACCATATGACCTAGAAATGCACTCCTGGGCATTTATCCCAGAGAAATGAAGATTTAGGTTCACATGAAACCCTGTAATAAGGAACAATTAATAGTAGAAGGGCAACCTATGAAATGGGAGAAAATATTTGCAAACCAAATATCTGATAAGGGGTTAATATCCAAAATACGTAAGGAACCCCTGCAACTCAATAGCAAAAGATAAAATAATTTAAAATGGGCAAAGGACTTGAATAGAATAGACATTTCTCCAAAAAGACATACAAATGGCCAGCAGGTACATGAAAAGGTAAAGAGCATCACTAATCATCAGGGAGATGTAAATCTAAACCACACTGAGATATCACCACACACCTATTAGAATGAATATTATTTTTTTTAAAAAATTGAAGAGGATGTGGAGAAATCAGAACTTTTGTACCCTACTGATGGGAATGTAAAATGGTGCAGCCACTATGGAAAACAGTATGGAGTTTCCTCCAAAAATTAGAAATACCTAATGATCTCACTTCTCACTTCAGGGTATTCGAAAGTCAGGATCTCAAATAGATGATTTGCACTCCATTGTTCACTGCAGCGTTATTCACAATAGCTGAGATGTGGAAGCAACCTAAATGTCCATCAGTGAACTAACGGATAAAGAAAATGTGGTATACACATAAAATGTAATATCCTTTAACCTTAAAAAAGAAGGAAATCCTGCCATATGCCATAACGTGGGTGAAGCTTGAGGACACTGTGCTGAGATAAGCCAGATGCAGAAGGACAAATACTGCGTTTATATGAGGTATCTAAAATAGTCAAACACATGGAAGCAGAGAGTAGAATGGTGGTTGCCAGGGTCTTGAGGGAAGGGGAAATGGGGAGTTATTGGTCAACAGGTATAAAGTTTCATTTAGGCAAGGTGATTAAGTTCTAGTGTTCTGTACATCATGCCTCTAGTTGAGTTAAATTCTGTATTTTGTTGTAGAGTGGTTGTAAGGTCTGAACTGTAAGTGTACTGTATTGTACACTTAAAATTTTGTTATGAGGGTAGATCTTATGTTAAGTGTTCCTACCGAAATGAAAATTGTAACTGGAATAGCCCCAAACTGGAAACATCCCAGATGTGGTAGCCAAACTGTGGTAAATCCCTACCATGGATTACCACTCAGTAGTAAAGTAATGAACTATTGATACAAATAACAACTTGGATAAGTCTCCAGAGAATTACGCTGAATGAAAAAAAAATGCCTATTGATACAACATTTTTGAAATGACAAAATTATGGAGAAAAAATTAGCGATAGTCAAGGGTTAAGGAAGGATGGGGTATGGAGGAAAGTGGGTGTGGCTATGAAAGGGCAACCTGAGGGATCCTAGTGGTGACAGAAACGTTCTGTATCTTGACAGTATTCATGTCTGTATCCTATTTGTGACTTTGCAAGTGAAACCGTGCCCTATAGGGTTAACAGAAACTGGTGACTAACAGAAATTCTTTTTTAAAATAAATTTATTTTATTTATTTGTTTTTGGCTGCGTTGTGTCTTCATTGCTGCGCATGGGCTTTCTCTAGTTGCGCCGCGCGGGCTTCTCATTGCCGTGGCTTCTCTTGTTGCAGAGCACGGGCTCTAGGCACGTGGGCTTCAGTAGTTATGGCACGTGGGCTCAGTAGTTGTGGCTCACGGGCTCTAGAGTAGAGGCTCAGTAGCTGTAGCGCACAGGCTTGTTGCTCCGTGGCATGTGGGATCTTCCCGGGCCAGGGGTCAAACCCGTGTCCCCTGCATTGGCAGGCGGATTCTCAACCACTGCGCCACCAGGGAAGCCCCTAACAGAAATTCTTGACCTTGTCTTACAGCTCGTTAAAACCACCTCCACTTGTAACCAGCCTTCACTGATCAAGCTCACTTTAATTTTTGCTACAGGAGATCTGCATGTGCTCCAAGCCACACGTAGCCTATACAGTAAGACGTTTGCCCAAGTCGTTTTCTAGGAACTTGGACTGAGCTGTGTCCAGTTCAAGCTCAAGCCAGTTAAGACTGGTTGGGACCACTGACCCTACACCTGGGCCTTTACAAAGGCCTGATGTGTCTGATGAACAAACTTTTGACATCAGAGGGCCAAAACTCCTCCCTCAGATCATACTAAGCGCCTCCATTTTGGGACATGCATCCCATGAGGAAGCATGTAACTCAGATTTGCCTGCACAGAACACAGATTACCTCACCTTTTCCCTACCGCCAATACCTTTTCCCATGCCTAAGATCACCTTGCTTCTTTAACCCATAAATATCTCACCCCCCTCGCCTCAGGGAGGTGGATCTGAGATGTTTTCCCATCTCCTCTGAATAAACCTTTTCTTTGTTGCAAACCTTGGCTTTTTGCTGTGCCTTGGGCAAATGAACCTGGTTTGGTAACACAAGACTTCACCCTTGGGGGAACCAGATAAAGGGTACACTGGATCCCTCTCGGTGGTTTCTGTATTTTTTACAACTGCAGGTGAACCTACATTTGTCTCAAATAAAATATTTAAAGTCATTAATCACCCCTTAAGACTAGCCTCTGTTTCACTATATATAAAATCTATAACTAGCAAGGACCTACTGTATAGCACAGGGAACTCTACTCAATACTCTGTAATAACCTGTATGGGAAAAGAATCTAAATGAAGAATGGATATAGGTATATGTATAACTGATTCACTTTGCTGTACACCTGAAACTAACACAACATTGTAAATCAACTGCAATTAAAAAAAAAAAAAAAGACTAGCTGCTGTTTACATTTCTGTGGCCACTGAGACATTCAGCAAATGCTTTCGGACTTGGCTTTGTGGTTTATGGTGTAACAGGCCCAGCCAGGAGCCCTGGTTCCTACCCCAGCTCCCCCACTGTCCCCTTGTGCCACCTCTTTTGTCGGCACCACTGTCCTCATCTGGAAAGTAGCATGGTTGTGAGGATTAGATACGTTCGTAAGTCATAAAACGCCCAAAACAGGAGCTGGCACGTAGGAAACTCAAGAAGAGTGAATACTTTTTTTTCTTATTATTTTCTGGTTTGTATCTCTGTATGCTTTACAAATTTTCTACAATTCAGCATGATTATCACGCTCAACAACATTGCCCAGGATCCTCCCTCAGTCCAGCCCAGAAGTCTACAAAAGGTGGGCCACAACCTCCTTTCTCCACCTCCACCCACGCCCCCTCCCTTTCTGGAATTCTCCCTCCTCCCTCCCCCACCCGCCTCCCCCACCTGCCTCCCTAAGCAATCCCCCCTCCCCTCCTACCTCTCCCCCATCTCTCTCTTCTCCCCCTTCCCGTTCCCCCCATCTCCTCTCTCCCTCCACTCTTCCTCCTCCCCTCCCATCCCTCAGTACCACCCCTCCAGCACCCCCATCCCCTTCGGCCGCGGTTCCGGTGCTGCGTGGGCCTCTGGGAGCTGGAGGGGCGCGGTCGCGTCTCGGGTAGGTTCGGGTCCGCTCGGCTCCATTCGGCTCCGCTCGGCTCCATTCGGCTCCGCGGGCGGGAGGGTCTGAGCGGAGGCGGAGGCGCGCGGGCTTCTGGGAAATGTAGTCCTCCCGTCTGCGCAGGCGCAGTGCGGCCTGGAGGCCGTAGGGCGCCAGTCATTGTACAGACCGACCCGCGCTGGTGAGTCAGGCCGCGGGCAGGGCAGGGCAGGGCAGGGCGGGGCGGGGGCGGGCTCGGGAGGGGGCATGCTGACTGAGGAGAGGGGTCGTGAGGTCACAGGCGAGGGGCCTGAGGGCTGAGGGGAGGGTGTACGGGCCCAGGTGAGGGGCATGAGGGCGGAGGGGAGCGTGTGCGGGCAGCAAGAGGGTGTACAGACTGAGGGGAAGGTGTGAGGACTGAAGGCAGAGGGTGTGCGGGCCCAGGCGAGGGGCGTGAGGGCTGAGGGGAGGGTGTGCGCGCCGGGAGAGGGCGTGTGGACTGAGGGGAAGGTGGGCCCTGAAGGGAGAAGGTGTGAGGGCCTAGGGGAGGGGAGTGCCGGCTCAGAGAGAGGGCTGGGGAGAGGAGTGGAGGGAGGAGGCTGGTACTGACCTAATGTGATGCGATGGGGAAGGAGGCGAATCCGTGTGTGCATCAGTGTAAGTCGGGAGGGGGCGGGGGTGCGCACGCGCTCGTGCGCCTACCGGTCTTGGTCTCTGTGGGTGTCTCCTATGTCTAGTCTTTGCCTTCCCTGTTGGGGTGGGGGCAGTGTATCTCTGGGTGACCGCCACGTCCACATCCTTGGTTGTGTGTGTGTCTGCCTTTATTTCTGCCCACGGTGTCTCCGTGTGAGGGTGTCATCCAGGTGTCCACCTGCGTCTCGTCTTTCACTCTGTAGCTGTGTCCCTGGGTGTGAGTGTGTCTGTGAGCATGGGGTGTGTCTCTCCCGAAGTCCGCCCCGTCAGTGTCTCTACCTCTCTCTGTGTGTGTGTTCACCTGTGTGTCTCTGTCTTTGGGCCTTTCTGGGTGTTTGTATGCGAGTGCATCTGGGTGCGACCCTCCTAAAAGCGTGTGTGAAAGACTGTGAACGCTTGGACAGGCCTAGCAGAGCTACCTCCCTTCTCGTCCTGCAGGTCTCCTGGCCTGGGGCCCCCAGACTCCCCAGCTCCTTCCTGCCCCTCAGAGCCTTGTCCGGCTCGTAGAAGGCTCTGGAGGGTTGGGGGGGCAGGAAGTGTGTGGGTGACAGGATGTGGGGCTAAGGCTTCTTCTCTTGCCTTCCACAGGACCTTCTTAAAGGAGGGTCAGAGTCCCCTACCCCCTCCTGACCCGGGGTTGATTTGTTCAGAGGATGTGTATTGGTCCCTCAAAGTGCTGTTCTGGGCACTTTGCTGGGACTACTTCATTTATAAGCCTCCCAGTAACTCCAAGGTCCCTACCTATCATCCCCATTTTATACATGGGGAAACCGAGGCTCAGAGACTTAAGTGAATGACCCAACTCTATACCCAGGCGTCTGGGTTCCAGAGACCCCACACTTAACCACCAGACAAATGGGAAATCCTTTCTTCCTTTCGGCTCATCTGACACAGAGTTGCAGGATTTTTTCCCCCATGGGAATCTTATCCTTAGAAACAATGGAAGGAAGGAAATGCCAGAAGACTCAAGGAAGGAGAGGAGGGAAGTAGCCACCAGCTTTGTAGCCACATAGATCTCAGGCCACCTGGGTTCAACAGTCACCAGCCCAGAGCATGTCACTTCCAGGGCCTCTGTGCCTTTGTCGCCTTCATGGGCTCCTTTTTTCATGAAAAAAAAAAAAATTATAGTTTGTGATTACATTGATATGAAGACAAATATAATCCAGGCTGGATTAGAGTCACCTTTTTTTTTTTAAATGATCTTAAATTAAGACATTCTCGTGGGCCCCTACAGGTATCAGGGGCCTTGGGCTCGCTGTGCCTCCTGGGTAAGTCGGCTCTGGTCATGTCCACGTCCGGCCAAAGCCAGTGTTGTTGACCTCACAGTGTAGGGATGGGAGTCACATGGAGATTGCCAGTCTAGAAAGAATACTCTTTAAAAAATTAAATTCTGTTTAAAAAATTATGACATTAATATGAAGTCACTCACCCAGGGAAACAATCAAAGGAATATAAAGAAAAAAAATGAATAACTCCCCCTTCCCATTCCCCCTCCAACCCCACGAGGCACCATTTGGTGTCCATCATTTCATGGCCTTCCCCAGGCCTTTCCCAGGCTCAGAAACACCTACAGAAACACACACCCACGTGTGCTGGTTCATTTTTATACAGAGGGGTTAAAGTTAGGTATAAAACCAAGTAACTTGCTTTTCTCATTATGACATCACAAATATATATGTCAGCAGATGCAGAACCCACTCCTGTTTTCTAAGGAGACCTGATATTTCACACAATGGATGCCCCGCCATTTATTCAACATTCCTTTGCTGATGGATACTTATATTTTGTTTCTGTTTTTTTGTGTGTTCGTTGGTTTGGTTGGATTCTAGGAACAGTGCTATAATAAACATCTTTTTTCCACATATAACATTTTACATGGAGTTTTTGTTGCTATGGGCAGAGTCCCGGGAACAAGGCTGCTGGGTTATGGGGTTCCTGTTTTGCCAGCTCACTCTCCAGAAATGTTGAGTGACTCCCGTTCCTTCAGCTGGGTGTGGGAGGCCCATTTCTTTGCATCTTTGCCAGTGATAGAAGTTGGCTTATTCATTCACTCAGCTCTATGTTTGGGTACCTCTGGCTGTTATCCTAGTTGCTGGAAACACAATCCAAAAATGATCATCTCTGCTCCCCGGGGGCTTGCTTGCATTCTTGTGAAGGGAAGACAGATGATGAACTTGCTAACTTTTTAAAGAGACAGTTGTCAACAATGATGTGGGCTATAAGAAGATGGCAGGGGTGGGCGTTGGTTGCTACTTGAGCTCAGGGCCCTGGGAGTGGGAGACTTCTCCATGGAGGTGACATTTGAGCTGCCAGTGAGAAGGAGCCAGCCAGGGGAAGAGCATTTCTGGCAGAGGAAGCGGCAGATTCGAAGGCCAGTGTACCTGGGGCCAAGTGTTTGAGAGGGGAGTTGAGTGGGAGGGGGAAGGCCCTCGGGGCAGACTATAAGGGCCATGTGGGCAGCGGTGAAGACTGTGGATGATTTCTAAGGCTGTGGGAAGCCACCGGAGAGTTTTAAGCTGGAGGAGGTTTTGCGGAGGGCTTGCTGCGGGCCGGGCACGCTGCTGTGGGGTTTGCGGACGTGAAGTGGTGGGGACACAAGCCCATACCTTTGTGATCCTTTGTGATGTACAGCGGGGCTTCTTTTTTTAAATAATTATATTGCTTTTTAATTTGAAATTTCACTGTTTAAAGTTTATAGGGACCAACACTTAATTTGACAATACTCTTTTTTTATTGAAGTATAGTTGATTTACAATGTTGTGTTAATTTCTGCTGTACAGCGAAGCAATTTAGTAATACATATATGTATTCTTTTTCATATTCTTTTCTATTATGGTTTATTACAGGATATTGAATATAGTTCCCTGTGCTATACAGGAGGACCTTGTTGTTTATCCGTTCTATATATAATAGTTTGCATCTGCTAATCCCAAACTCCCACTCCTTCCCTCCCCCAACCCCCTCTCCCTTGGCAACAGCAAGTCTGTTCTCTATGTCTGTGAGTCTGTTTCTGTTTCATAGATAAGCTCATTTGTGTCGTATTTTAGATTCCACATATATGTGAAACTATATGGTGAAATGGGGTCGGTGGAAATAGTGCCCACCTTGCAGGGGTGTAAGGATTAAGTGAGAGGCGTTGGTCTAGGGCTTTGCAGGCGGTAAGCACCCTGAATGTTCGCTGTTAACGTGTGTGCGTGTTCCTGTCTCCTGCCCCTCTGTGGGCATGTGTGTGTCTGTCCTGTGTGCATTGTGAGGTGGGCCTAGGCCTGGGCTCTCACCATGCCTCCCTCTTTTTCCCCCCTGACCAGAGCCCGCCATTCCCGGTCACCATGGGCAGTGGAGGGATGGCCGCCCAGCTGCTGACTGATGAGGCCCTGGTGAGTCATGTTGCCTCCCTCTCCTTTCCAGAGGGATGACCCTCTGACCCCCAGCCCCGTCCAGGGCCCATGTCCCCACTTCCTGGGGGTTCTGTCCACCCTGAGGAAGGACAGCAGTGCTCAGGGGTGACGCTCCTGTCCCCTCTGCCCCCTCTGCCCCCTCCAGGCCCAGGAGCCTCTCTCTTGCCTGTGCCTGACATTGGCTTTGGTCAACCAAGGAGGACAGGGCAGCTGGGGAGTGACTGGTTCTGCCCTGGGGGCCCTCAGGAGACGCAGGACGGCACCCAGAAAGTGATGGTTTAAATGTGTACAAGGCTCGCTGGAACAAGGCCCACACATTTCAGACAGCAGTTACCTCGGGGGAGGGAGGGCGCCCATGGGGAGGCACACGGCTGGCGTCCCCGGCTCTCACTGTAATGTGTTATGATGTTTTAACGGGTGGTACATATATAGTTGTGTGTTGAATTTTTCTCTAAGCTTGCTTTTATGCCAGAAATATTTCATAATAATAAATATATAAATGTTCTTTATAGAAAATAGGGAAAATCCAGTAACCTGTAGGTAAGACAATATAATTCACCCATAGTGCCTCTACCCAGAGATAACCCTGTGGATTATTTGTGTATTCATTTATTGGCTTCCTTCTCTGATGATTATTTTTAAAAATTGACCCAGTATTGGCTCTGCCATTTTTATCTTGGAAGATTTTTTTTTCCATCACACTTGAATCATTAGGGTTTCCCCAGCCTTTGAAAACTACAGACATCACTTGTTTTGACTGCATAATCAGTGTATCTAAATGTCCATCTGGTATTGGTGAGTTTGACTTTTTAAAAACTCATTTTTCAATGCTGTAAATAATCTATTGTAAAAGTAAAAGAAAATTTCTGATAAATAAGGAAATGCCATGATCATTACAAAAAGCTTAGAAAATCCAGAAGAGCATAGTGAAGAGGATCAGAATGACCCTTGATCTCATCCTAGAAATAACCACCCTCGAATGTTGTGTGTCCTTCTCTCCCTGGATACATGTTTTTTTGCAAAAATAAGAATCACCCCAGCTGAGCAATTTTTATATCCTGCTTTTTCATCGAAGATTTCATCCTGAGCATTTCTCTGCATTGTTAAAAACTCCTTGGTAACATCCATGTTAATGACTCCATAGAAATTTTATCTTGGGGCCATACCTGGCTTACTTAATGGTTCCCCTATTGTTTTTTGTCTTTTTTGTTTGTTTGTTTTTATTTATTTATTTTTGGCTGTGTTGGGTCTTCGTTTCTGTGCGAGCGCTTTCTCTAGTCGTGGCAAGCGGGGGCCACTCTTCATCGCAGTGCGCGGGCCTCTCACTATCGCGGCCTCTCTTGTTTCGGAGCACAGGCTCCAGACGCGCAGGCTCAGTAATTGTGGCTCACGGGCCTAGTTGCTCCGCGGCATGTGGGATCCTCCCAGACCAGGGCTCGAACCCGTGTCCCCTGCATTGACAGGCAGATTCTCAACCACTGCGCCACCAGGGAAGCCCCCTCCCCCATTGTTTGATATTTACTTGTCCCTAGTTATTTATGGCTGTTGGGTATTTATTGTGCAAGTTGGATATAAATGATAAATGGATATGTGACAAATGGTATAAACTTTGAGCATGATAGGTGACAAATGGTGTCACAAAATCTTTTCCGAGTAGCATTGTATGTATATTAGTGAGGTTTGATTTTTAGAAAATGTTTATTAGCCTTTTCTGCAGGGGGTTAAATGATCTATCTTGTGCTTTACCAGTCTCCAGGAATCTTAGTATTCTTGAAGATTTTAAAGAAGTGTGTGTGTATGGAAATATTTGTGGCAAATATACTTCCCAGCTTTACTTTTCATTTCTTATTTTATATTTAAGTCCAAAAGCATTTCATATTTTTAAAATCGAGTCTGTCTCTCCTCCTCTGGTGTCTTCCATTGTCTTTAAACTATAAAAGGGTTTCTCCATCCACAGGTCACACATCATCTGTTTGTCTTCCTTTTTTTCCGTTTATCGTTTGGATATTAACAGTGAACTTCTGAATCCACCTAGAATTTATTTTGATGTCTAAATGTGTCATTTCACTTACCTGTGAGTTTTGGTTTGTCATGCCTTTATTTATTTAACGCCTGTATTAAGATGTACCCCACATACCACAGAGTGTACAATTCATTGGCTTATTGTATATTCAGAGTTGTGCAGCCATCACCACAGTCAATTTTAGAACATTTTCATCATCCCAAATGGAAGTGTGTACCCAATGGCACTCACTCCCATTTCCTCTCTTGACTCCCAACCGCTGGCCACCACTCATTTACTTTTTGTCTCCGGATTTGCCTATTCTGGACATTTCATATAAATGAAATCATATGATATATGGTCTTTTGTGTCTGGGTTCTTTTAGCATAATTTTTCTGAGATTCATCCATGTTTTAGCATGTGTCGGTGCTTCATTCCTTTTCATGACTGAATAATATTCCACTGTATGGTTAGATCACATGTTATTTATCCATTCATTGGTTGATGGACATTTGGGCTGTTTCCACTTTTTGGTTATCAGGAATGCTGCAGTTCAAACATCAGTTTGAACGTGTGCTCTCAGTTCTCTTGGGTGTATACTTAGGAGTGGAATTGCTGGGTCCTAATATAACTCTGTTTAACTGTCTAAGGAACTGTCGGACTATTTTCCAAAGCAACTGCACCATGATGTCTTCCTTTTTAACTTGTCTGCGATTATCGTCTTGATTTCTTCTTTTTGCTACTTAATTTAGAAGGACTTGTTGATTATTTTTATTTTGGTATGGTTGGGATTTTTCATTTAAGTGCTTTCTTCTTAATTACATCTAGCGCAAATATATTCTGATTTTCAAAAAATAGAGCCTATCTGATTTCAGCTCTTTGGAATTTGGGGAGGTTTTCCTTGTGGCGAATTGGTTTGTGCCATTAGACCGGAAACCAAAACAGATGATGCACGAGAATGAGTGGCCTCAGACATGCACACACAAAGCACTCAGGTTCGGTGCATTTGGGGCTAAACCATACTTCTGGGGAAGTCTCCCCAACCCTCCAGAGGAGGGCGGCCCCTGCTGTCTGTCCTTCAGCATCCTTTGCTGTAAGGTGTCAGCTCTGAGACTTCCAGGACTGTCCATTTTGTTTTTAGTGCACCCCTCCCAGCCCAGCCCCAGAGCAGTGCATGGAGCCTACTCAGTAAATATGTTATTTATTGAGTGAGTTCACTGATGTGGGGCATACTTAGAGAAGACTCTCTGAAGGAACTACTATATTTTAAAAAATTAAAATAAATAAAAAGATAGAGGGGGCAGCAGGAAACTTTTGGAGATGATGGATAGCTTATGGCCTCGATTGTGATAATGTTTCATGGGTGCATACTTTCCAAACTTAATCTAGTGGTATTAATTAAATATGTATAGCTTTTATATGTCAATCATACCTCAATAAGGTGGCTTTTTTTTTAAAAAAGGAATTATTAGCAGGACTGGCCAAAGGATGTATGGGCCAAAGAATCAAATAATAATATCAAATAATAATAACTACTACTGGGGAACTAGATCCTACACGCATGCCGCAACTAAGAGTCTGCATGCCACAACTAAAGATCCTGCATGCCTCAACTAAACATACTGCAACGAAGATCCTGCATGCCATGACTAGGACCCGGCCTGGCCAAAATAAATAAATAAATAAATATTAAATAATAATAATAATAACTACTACTACTACTAAGTATATATATATAAGATGCATATGAAATGTCAAAATCAATCAAATGTAATAGTTGACATTCATCGAGAACTTACTCCAGCCATACCAGACACTGTGCTGGAACCATATATGCATTACCGCATTCAACCCCCATGACATCTACAGAGGGGGACATTGTTACTATGAACAAATGAAGTTCAGAGAGCTTAAGGCACTTGCCCAAGGAAAAGACAGCCATTGAGGGTAGGGCCAGGATTTCATTGCAGGCTTCCAGGCTCCTGAGCCCACACTCTCAACCACTGCCTTGTACTGCTTCCTCATCGAACAGTAGTGACCCACGAGGTAGAGGAGGCCAGCTTGAGCCCAAAGCCCCTGGGCGGGCACATGGGGACCATGATAGGACTGGCCAGGAGGTGAGGCCTCCTCTCAGGGAGGGTGAGCCAGGGTTCACGGTTCTCGTGTCGGGGGCTCAGAGCACTGGGGAGAGCCAAGGACCTGTGGATGCGGGTGGCAGTAACAGTAGCTGATGGTAATTAAGCACCTACTGTATGCTGTGCACTGTCCTGAGTGTCAAACATGGATAACTCATTTAATCCTCACACCATCCTTACTGACCCATTTATTCATTCAAGAACTATTCATTGAGTGCCTACTATATGCCAGGCATTGTACTAAACACTGGGGAAATAGAGAGCAAGACGGATGTATTGGTTTGCTAGGGCTGCCATAACAAAGTACCACAGACAGGCTTAAACAGCAGAAATATATTTTCTCACAGTTCTGGAGGCTGGAAGTCAAAAATCAAGGTGTTAGCTGGGCCATGTTCCTTCTGAAGGGTCTAGAGAAAATCAATTTCAAGCCTCTCTCTCAGCTCCCATTAGTTCTTGGCTTGTTTTCACATGGTATTTTCCATGTGTGCATTTCTCTGTGTCCAAATTTCCTCTATTTATAAGGACACCAGTCATATTGGATTAGGGCCCACCTACTCCAGTATGACCTCATCTTAACCAGTGGCCCTATTTCCAAATAAGGTCCCATTCTGAGGTGCTGGGAGTAGGACTTCAACACATGGATTTGGAGGAGAGGAAGCATAATTCAACCTATAACAAATCCTTAGAATAGTACCTGGTACATAGCAACTGCCTATGAAGGGATAGGTGTTGTGACCTACAATTGACAACATAATTGTCATCACCATCACCATCATCATCACCACAACCATCGTCACCACCACCACCATCACCACCATCACCATCACCACCATCACCATCACCACTGTCATCACCATCATCATCACCACAACCATCGTCACCACCACCACCATCACCACCATCACTACCACCACCACCACCACCACCACCACCACCACCACCACCACCATCACCATCACCATCACCATCATCACCACCATCACCATCACCACCATCATCACCACCACCACCATCACCACCATCATCACCATCACCACCACCACCATCATCATCACCATCACCACCACCATCATCACCATCATCATCACCATCACCACCATCACCACCACCACCATCACCAACATCGTCATCATCATCATCATCATCATCTCTCCCTGCTAAGCCACATTCATTTCATCCCCAGGGCTTACGGCATCAGCTGGAAAGGCTCTTATGCTTCCACCACATGAACTTCTCACGATTCCTCAATGGTCTAATCTACCTTTTAAGCCTCATATCTTGACCCAAGCTCTTCCTCCCTCCGGAATCTCCCCCCAAGGACCTGACCACTGATCCTTCCCCCAGCCTACACTCAGTGTCACCTTTCTGAAGTCCTCCTGGACGCCCCCTAAAGCTGCCGTTGCTCAGGCGCCTGGAGAATTTTGTTCATACCTTCATGACAGTATTGACCAGATTGTGGGTCAGTTACCGGTGTTTTCCTCTGCCCCTCCCTTGAGGAACTAGTTCTTAAACCTTCTGTGTCTGTATCCCAGCACTTTGCTCAGTGCCTGCAGCTTTGTAGGGGCTCAGGAATCTTTGGTGAACTACTGGGTTCCATCTGGGTTTCTGCCTTTGCTGGGCTTCTAATGAATGTGTTGATTCACTGGGTTATGATCATTTTGCCTTTGATTCCTTCTCTGTCTCTCAAATCTGTGACTTTCTGCTCTAAACAGCCTCATATTTGTTTTATTTCTCTGTCAGAGGACCATCCCCAAATAATGAGGCACCAAGATAACTGAGTGGCTGGTCCTTGTTGAAATCACTTCAGATACATCCTGTGTGCCTTCCCTAAATCCTCTTGGCTTTTCTGGCCATTCTTCCAGACCTCTGTAAGGAGGGCCCTGCGGTGAGTGGTTGTGGGTTTCCTCTTACAGGAGTCAGTGACGTTCAGGGATGTGACTGTGGACTTCACCCAGGAGGAGTGGCAGCAGCTGGAACCTGCCCAGAAGGACCTGTACAGAGATGTGATGCTAGAGAACCTCCAGAACCTGGTCTCGCTGGGTAAGGGGCAGCTTCGCTGAGTTACGTACCATCAGCCTGTCACGTGAGGACTACAGAGAGATAAGAAAAAAGATTGACAGATTTGACTACGTAGAAAGTTTAAATCACTCAAAGCTAAAACTAAAGTTGACAGATGATGAAATGGGGAATAATATTTACCACATGGATAACAGTCAAAGGATTATAATTATGTAAAGAGCTCCTAGGAATAAATAAGAAAAAGACTGAATGATGGCCAGAGTTATAGCTGGCAGTTCATAAATGTGGAAGTACATGGAATCACGCTTTATAAAAGATTTTAAAATCTTACTAATAGTCAAAGAAATACAGAGTCAAAGAAATACAGTTTTTGCTCATGAGGTACACAGAAATGAAAAAGAATAATAGCCTGTATTATGAAGGTATAGGGAAAGGGACTCTGTCCTTTTAGGAGTATAATGTTGGGACAACTCTTTTGGAGGACAGTTTGGCATTATCAGCCAAATTTTGAACAATTCCATTTTTAGGGACCTATCCTTTAGAAATCTTTCTATAAGTGTACAAAGTTTTCCATAGGAAGAAAAATAGAAATGACCTAAATGCCCACCTGTACAAGACTGACTGACATATCAAGGTGTAGCCATATGATGGAAAGCATGCTTTTCAAAGATGAGCACTCTTTGTAGGCACTGACATGGAATGATGTCCCTTGATGTGTTGTTGAAACACTAACTTTCAGAACTAGAGTATGGTCCCATTTCTTCAACAGCTTTTGTGGAAGTATAAATGACCTATAATTAACTGCACATATTTAAAGAATAATTCAATGTATTTCAACATCTGTACACATCCAGGAAACCATCACCATGATCCAGATAATGAACATATCCATTACCCCGAAGAGTTTCTTATGCCCCTTGGTAATATCTCCCTCCCCTACCCGTACCCACCCTCCATCCCCAGGCAACCACTGGTCTGCCTTATGTCACTGTGGTTTAATTTGCATATTCTAGAATTTTATATACATGGAATCATACAGCATGTAGTCTCTTTTTGGTCTGACTTCTTTCACTCGGCATGATGATTTTGAGGTTCACCCATGTTGTATGTATCAATATTCACATCTTTTTATTGCTGAATACCATTCTGCCTATGGATAGACCACAATTTGTTTATCCATTCACTTGTTGATGAACATTTGGGTTGTTTCCAATTCTGGACTATTACAAATAAAGCTGCTGTGAACGTGCGTGTACAAGTTTTTCTGTAGGTATATGCTTTCCTTTCTCTTGAGTAAACACCGGTGAGCAGAATGGTTGGATCAGATATGAGGTGTATATCTAACTTTTTAAGAAACTCCAGACTTTTTTCCAAAGCAGTTGTAACATTTGACATTTCCACCAGCAGTGAGTGGGAGTTTCAGCTGCTCCATGTGCTTGCCAAATCTCAGTACGCTCAATCTTTTTCATTTCAGCCATTCTCGTTGGTGTGTAGTCTTATCATATCGTTGTTTTCATTTGATAGTGAGAATCTTTCCGTGTGCTTTTTTGCCACATGTATATTCTCTTCAGTGAAATATCTGTTCAAGTCTTTTGCCTGTTTTATTTAGTTGGGTTGTTCGTTTCCTTATTATTGAGTTTTGAGAGTTCTTTATATGTTTATTATTATTATTATTGACATAAGTCCTTTATCAGGTAGATGCTTTGCAAATATTTTGTCTCATTCTGTGGGTAGACTTTTCTCTTTTTTTTTTTTTTTTTCTTTTTTTTTGCGAGGGCTTTCTCTAGTTGTGGCAAGTGGGGGCCACTCTTCATCACGGTGCGCAGGCCTCTCACTATCGCGGCCTCTCTTGTTGCGGAGCACAGGCTCCAGATGCGCAGGCTCAGTAGTTGTGGCTCACGGGCCGAGTTGCTCTGCGGCACGTGGGATCTTCCCGGGCCAGGGCTCGAACCCGTGTCCCCTGCATTGGCAGGCAGATTCTCAACCACTGCGCCACCAGGGAAGCCCAGACTTTTCTCTGTTTTTGATGGCATCATTTGAAACACAAACATTTTTAATTTTGATGTGTTCAATTTATTTATTTTGTTGTTGTTGCTTGTGCTTTTGGTTTCGTATCTCAGAAACCATTGCCCAACCAAGGCCATGAAAATTTACTCCTGTGTTTTCTTCCAAGAGTTTAACAGTTGTAGCTCTTCATGTACATCTTTGGTTCACTTTGAGTTAATTCTTGTGAATGATGTTAAAAAGGGGTCTAATGTCACTCCTTTGAATGTGGCTATCCAGGTTCCCCAGCACCATTTGTTTGAAGAGAAGTTTTTAATTTGAAGTCCAGTTGATAAATTATTTTCCTTAGGGATCATGCTTTTGGTGTCAGATTTTAGAAATCTTTGCCTATCTCAAGGCCGCAAAGGTTTTCTTCTGTATGTTGTATAGTTTTAGGTTTCATATTTTGTTCTATGATCCCCTTAGAGTTAATTTTTCTAATGACGCAAAATGTTAATTTGAGTTTACTTTTTTTTTGTCAAATAGATGTCCTGTTGTTCCTCCATGAGTTGAAAAGACTGAATTTTTCCACTGAAAAATTTCCACTGAATTGCCTTTGCACTTTTGTCAAAAATCAGCTGTCCATGTATGTGTGGGTCTAATTCTGGACTCTGTTCTGTTTCATCCATCTATTTGTCTGTCTTGACACCAATACCACGTCATGTGACCTGCTTTCATTTTTGCCTTTGTGGCTTGTGTTCAGTCTAGGACGACTTCATCTCCACAAGACCCTTCTGAGCCTTCTGCCCAACACCCCATGAATTATATGGTGCGAGTTACACGGCTGGTGTGAGGAGGCACTGTTCCCAGCCCTGCGTCGGCTCTGGGTACTGCTTTCAATTCCTTTCAGGTGGTTTTTCTCCAGCCTTGGGTAGTTTCTGTATATGAGTGTTCTGATCAGTAACCCAAGTCCTCGAGGGAGGACCTTGCCTGTCTCCAGAGCCCACTCTCCACACTTTCCTGTCCAGTACTCTGTCCTGTCAACTCCACCTGCCTCCGTCTCTCAATTCCATCTCCTCAACTCAAGGAGTCTGCCAGGCTTCGCCTCAGTTTCCCCTCCTGTGCTGTGGCCTGCGAACTTTCCTGTAAGTTGGGTGGTCACAGGGCCTGCCTCTTTTGAGTCCTATGTCTCAGGAATCTCCTCACTTTGTTCCTGATGTCCAGTGTCTTGAAAACCTTTGCTTTATATATTTTGTCCTCTCTTCCTCCCATTGCTTTAGGCTGTAGGCTGGAGGGAAATCTTATCTTTGTTACTCTATCTTGGCCACATTTTAGAAAAACAACAACAGTGTGTGTTCATATGTGTGTGTGCATACAGGGTGTGTTGTGCATATTTTTTTAAAATTATGCACTGGGAAAAAATTCTAAAAATATACATCAAACTGTTAGATGGTGAGATTGCAGGAGACTTCCATTTTATGTTATTTTTTGATGTTTGATGTTTTAATAACAAGTGTGAATTACTTTGTGATCAGAAGCAATTGTGGAAATACATAATATGGGAAAAGAAACTATAAAGGACAAGAAATCTAGTACCATGAAAAAAAATCCACATTTAGACCAAAAGGAGTGAATAACATTTTGGATGTTTGTAGCTTGTTGCCGAAATGGCCTCTGCAGACATTGTCCTGTTAACATTTCCCTTGACCATGGGCAAGAAGGCCCATGTCCACACACTGTCACCAGCCACACATCATCAAATGCTTTGCTCCTTGCCAATCTGATTGGTGAAAAGCCATTTGGCAGGGTCCTTTTAATTTGGCTGATATTGAGCTGTGTTTGCATAGCTTTTCACGAGTAAGAGCTGATGTTTGCTTTTTTGCAAATTATCTCTCCTGAAGGGTGTTTGTGGTTTTTTTTTAACTGAAGTAGAGTTGATTTACAATAGTGTGTTAGTTTCAGGTGTACAGCAAAGTGATTCAGTTATATACACATGTATATGTTTTTAGATTATTTTCTATTATAGGTTATTACAAGGTATTGAATGTAGTTCCCTGTGCTATATAATATATCCTTGTTGCTTATCTAGCTTATGTATAGTAGTGTGTATCTGTTAATCCCAGTCTCCTAATTTATCCCTCCCCCCCTTTCCCCTTTGGTAACCATGTTTGTTTTCTGTGTCTGTCTGTTTTATACAGATTCATTTGTATTATTTTTTAGATTCCATATATAAGTGATTTCATATAATATTTGTCTTTCTCTGTCTTACTTCACTAAATATGATATTCTCTAGGTCCATCCATGTTGCCACATCTCCTGAAGGGTTTTAATCCCTGAAAGGGAGGCCGCCCCCTTTTAACTGCCCTTTAACTCTGGGATTTTGCTGGCATGCTCCCTCCAGCTCTCATATTTATTCCAGAAGACTTCCAACTGTATTCACAACCGAGACTCTGCTGCCTCCCATCTCTGCAGGCTCAGGCCAGTGTATATCCCCAGCACATCTCAGACCCCATGCACCCCAAACCAAACCCACCATCAGCCTTCCTTTCCTCTTCCTACTGAGAAGTTACCCCCACCCATGCCACGGGGCCTTCATGCCCCATGCCTCCATGCCTCCATCTGCCCTAACATCTGGGCATCACGCCACACCCCAGGGTCACTAAGCCAGGATCACTCTCAAGTATTTCTCAAATCCTTTGCTCTGGCATGGGAAAGCATAAAAACACAGCAAAACAGTGACTGACCAGGGCCCGTGGCTCTGTGGTCATAGGCTTCAATCTCAGCTCTGCCTCTAGTATGCTGTGTGACCTTGAGTATGTGACTTCATTCTCAGAGCTTCAGTTTCCTTGTCTGTAAAATGGGTATAATCTCAAACATAACTACATGGTCTTGGGGACCACACGAAATGATCTGTGCCGATGGCTCAGCCCCGTACCGGGCACGTTGCAGGTGTGCAGTGCATGTTTACCTGCTACCTTCTGTGTGCCAGGTACTGTAACTAACCAGGCACAGGCCAGGGTCTTGCCCTCCTGGAGCTCACTTTCCACTGGGGGGGCAGGGGCTGGTAGTAAACAGATCAAGGGACAAAGACAAGTTGCCACGGGCCATAACGAACGCTCACTAGGAAGCAGGCAAGAGGATAGCAAGAGAGATCTTCCTTTCCACCGTAGGATGGAGGATAAATGCTGAGGCCTGAGGATGAGCACGCAGGGAGTATCAAGGAGCCAGTAGGTGCAAAGGCCCAAGGCAGGAAGAGCTCAGCACAGACAGGGGGGTAAAAAGGGAGCCGCAGGGCAAGTGTGCCTGAGGAAAAGGAAGGTGAGTCATTCGGGCGTGGTGGGCAGGATCCAGGCTGGCTCTGTCTGCCCAAGGGCCCAGGAGGGAAGGTCTTGGCCCTGATTCTCAGTGCGCTGGGGAGATGCTGGAGGGCTTGGCCTGCCTGAGAAGATCCCCACCACTGAGTGGACTGCGCCTTGTAGAGGGCAGAGGGTGTAGGCAGGAAATCCGCAGTGCCTGACTCGATGGTTGGCTGTGTTGGTGGAAAGATTTGGTCTGGCTCAAGCTGCTTTGCCTATCCAGTGGTACTCAACAGCCTGGATGATGGGAGGGAAGGGGCGAATCAAGAATGACTGCTAAATCTTTTTTATTTTTAAAACACTTTTTAAAATTATGGTAAAATACATATAACACAAAATTTACCATTTTAGCCCTTTTTTAGGTGTACAGTTCAGTGGTATTGAGTACATTCATATTGTTGTGCAACCATCACCACCATCCATCTCCAGAGCCCTTTTCATCTTCCCCAACCTGGTCCCCAGTAAACACTCCCCGTTCCCTCCTCCCCCAGCCCCTGGGACCCACCGTCTACTTTCTGTCTCTGTGAATTTGACTCCTCTGGGGACCTCATATGAGTGTCCTTCCGTGTCTGACTATGTTGCTACGTCTCTTTGATGAGCCTTTCTTTCTTTCTTTATCATTTGGGGTGGGGGTGAGGGTTCCAAAATCACAAGTTTCCCGTTAAATGGGTTTGCCATACCCAAGAGGGACACAGGCGGCTTCTGAATAGTCCTCAGCAGAACTCAGCAGGTCTGGGTGGGGGGCATACATTTGGGAGGCATCACTATATAGAAGATACTGAAGTCCAGACTCCCTTGGCGGGGCCATGAAGGCATGACATGACTGAGGGGAGGGGGTCTCAAACTCAAGTGTCGGTGGGGCCAGGTGGGGTTTCAACGAGGGGTCGGGAAGAGCTGCTGCTCTGCTCCCGCTTTTTATCGCCTCACAGGAGTAAAGGCTTTGTGTGGTCATATCGTCACACTTTTCGTGACATTTTTGTGTAAGATCTCACAACTTTTAAATGTTGGGAATGAAGCCATTAGGTCCACGGTACAGAGTCCGGAACTCAGACTGGAAATAGAAATGAACAGGATACACGTGGGAGGGGACCGGAGACTCCGCTTGATGACCAGGGAGGGATGGATGTGCAAAGAGGAGAGGTCTGGAGCCAGCCCCACGGGGACACCTGCGCTCCACGACTGGGCAGTGGAGGAGGGGAGTGAGGCCTACGGGGCAGGGCAGGGCGGGATGGAGCTGGGCTGGGGGCCGGGAAGACGGGGTAACCTGCACACGCCATAAACGTCAGCTGTATTTGTATCATTTCTAATACAAAATCGATGCTCTGAGAAGCATGACTGGTTGGGGATATTCAGGATGGACCCTGGAGGGGAGGAATCCATTGCAGAAACTCCTCACTCAGGTTTGCGAGAGCCTTTCTGACCCGCCCCCTCCCAGCCCAACTTGTGTGTCTCCTCCGAGCTCCGAAAGGGACATTTCTAGTTCTCTGCTCACCTCCTAGGTTGGTTCTGCCTTCTTAAACCACGTGTGTCGTCAGCGCATTGCTTTGCTCTTAGCTTCTCCATCCGTGCCCTGTCGTTTACCCACCCCCGCTTGGGAAATTACTTCCACCCAGCATTAACCGCGTGCGTTTCTTCTCCTCCTTCTCCTCCTCCTCCTCCCCCGCCAGACTTGGAAATGAGACCTGAAATGAAAGAACCGGACCTGAAGGAGGAGATTTCGGAAGACAGACCATCCGGGGCCTGGGGTTCGGCCGTGGACGGAGCGCGGACGCAGGGTGGCAGGGTGGAGTCGCGGCGGGGAAGCGCCAGGACCTGCCCGGGGCGGCTGGAAATCTCCCGGGAGTCGGCCCCCGAATGTCGTGAACTGCAGGCGTTCGTTAACCAGAGCCCCACCCCGGCGCCACCCAGGTCGGGGGGTCCGAGAGAAGCAGGGATCCACCCGTTTGCCATGCGGGGCAAGAACCTCGCAGGTAACTCGGACCTTGGTAAACCCTCCAGACCGGACGTGGAGAAGAAATCCTACGACTGCAGCGAGTGTGGCAAGGCTTTCGGTCGCAGCTCGTCGCTGGTGAAACACCAGCGCATCCACACCGGGGAGAAGCCCTTCCAGTGCGACGTGTGTGGGAAGCACTTTCTGGAACGGTCGTCGCTGACCATCCACCAGCGGGTCCACACGGGCGAGAAGCCGTACGCGTGCGGGGACTGCGGCCGCGCCTTCAGCCAGAGCATGAACCTCGTCGTGCACCAGCGCACGCACACCGGCGAGAAGCCGTACGCGTGCGGCGTGTGCGGGAAAGCCTTCCGGAAGACCTCCTCCCTCGCCCAGCACGAGCGGGTCCACACGGGCGAGAAGCCGTACGCGTGCGGCGAGTGCGGCAAGGCCTTCCGCCAGAACATGCACCTGATCGTGCACCAGCGCACGCACACGGGCGAGAAGCCGTACGTGTGCGGCGAGTGCGGGCGCGCCTTCAGCCAGAACATGCACCTGACGGAGCACCAGCGCACGCACACGGGCGAGAAGCCGTACGCGTGCGGCGACTGCGGCCGCGTCTTCAACAAGAGGTCGTCGCTGACGCTGCACCGGCGCAACCACACGGGCGAGAAGCCGTACGCGTGCGGCGAGTGCGGCAAGGCCTTCAGCCAGAGCGCCTACCTGATCCAGCACCAGAGGCTGCACATCGGGGTGAAGCCTTTCGAGTGCGGCCGGTGCGGCAAGGCCTTTAGCAAGAACTCCGCGCTGACGCAGCACCAGCGCATCCACACCGGCGAGAAGCCGTACGCCTGCTACATCTGCAAGAAGCACTTCACGGGCCGCTCGTCCCTGGTGGTGCACCAGATGGGCCACACCGGCGAGAAGCCCTACGCGTGCGGCGAGTGCGGGAAGGCCTTCAGCCAGAGCGCCTACCTCATCGAGCACCAGCGCATCCACACGGGCGAGAAGCCGTACCGGTGCGCGCAGTGCGGCAAGGCCTTCATCAAGAACTCCTCGCTCACGGTGCACCAGAGGATCCACACCGGGGAGAAGCCCTACAGGTGCGGCGAGTGCGGGAAAACCTTCAGCCGGAACACCAACCTCACGCGGCACCTGAGGATCCACACCTAAGGAGCCTGAGGCGCCCCAGTCTACACCAGGTGGGCGGGGTCCTTAGCACGGGCCGTCGGCTACGGGAGTTCTCAAGTGGGGGCCCAGGGTGGCGCAGCCCCGCGGCTCTTAGGAATTGTGGGAGTCTTGGTTCCCACGCGCTCCTTCCCGGCCGGGCGTCCACACCACCGAGCTGGAAGGCAAGTTCCTCCGTGCCCAGTGTACTTGGGAACGTTGCAAGGTTGGCTGCGGCTGGTAACTCACGGTAGTTGCAGGAACGGAGCGCGTCAGGGTTCCAGACCAAGCGCTCAGTAAATTGTAAGCGCTGAGATGGAGCGTTAGAGCCTCCGGTCGGTCTCCGTTCCTATAGTAAAGTTGGGGAGAGGCGTGCAGGACTTGATAAGAGAGTGGGGACGTTTCTCGCCTTGTCACACACGCTCTCGGTCTAGTCCAGACGTAGGTTGTCTGTGAGTTTCCTCTATGGGGAAGAGCTAGAGGGGGACCCTCCGTCGTCCTTCCACATCCCAGCCCCCCTGCAGTCTCCCTAAACCGTACTGGAAGCCCCCTCCCCCCAGGCTCATAAGCGGTAGCAGTTGGCAAGTTCGTGAGAGGAAAAAAATTTTTTTTCAGAGTTAGCAATAACAGTAACCGCTTTGGATGCCAAAGTTTCTCATAGTGGTCTGTTAGATTTTTTTTTTTAATAAAACTTTTCATGAAGGGAGACCAATGTCATCTTAAACAGTCATCAGATGAGAAAGATGCAGGTACCAGTTGTGCTGTCAAAGTCGGTTTCAGTGCTTGTGGGAGAGGGCAGGGGAGCGAGTAACAACAGGCTTGATATTCAGGTTAAAATACTTAACCGGATTCAATAAGTTGCGCATCTGAGTCTCTTTACATAGTTATTTTTTGCAGTTAAACTTGAAGGAGTCTCCTAAGGCTGACCTGAAGCTTTGTGTACACATAGAGTTCCCCCAGTCCCCCCTCTCTGGGACCTTTTCCACCACTCTTTTTATTTTAATGTTCTGTGCTACTGGTCGCAAATGTCCTGGCGTGTCTGAATGTCCCACACTTCCTGACGCCGGGGTTCACAAAGAATAAATAATTCATTTTAAGCAACCACCTATATCAGTAAGCACACTTCGTGTTGCAGGTAGGAAAAGCAGCCATGTAGAAACATGGACAGTTTTTGAATGTCTGGCAGGGTGCAGGCATCAGGGTGGGCTTGATCCAGACGCACGGCACGTCAGAACCACAGCTCTGCCTCCCCGTGGTCCGCTGGCTCTCCCTTCACGCACTGGCCTCGTCTTCAGGCTGGCTTCCCTTGTGGTTTCATGGTGGTTTCCAGCAGCTCCTCTTGACACATTTCCTCAGTCTCGTCCAGATGGAGACAGACCTCTTCCAGTCATTGGCAAAAAAGCCCCACGCTTCATTCCGCTGGACTCACCAGCGGCTGATTGTTCTGACCAGAGAAATGCCATGTGCTGATTGGCTTAGATCTGGGTCTCGCCCTCATCCTTGAAATAGTAGCTGTGGAAGGGGAATGAATGGGAGTGACTGCCCAGATCGGCCTGAAACCACTGTCCGCCCTTGACGTGGGCGTGGGGTCCATTCCGCCCAGGTCACAGTCTGGGAGAAGTGGGATGACACGGAGAAGCCGGCCCCAGCGTCATTGGATAGCCTCTCTGGCTTTTGTTGTGACAGTGAGGTCCTGCTGCGCGTGACATTTTCTTTGGGGAGCCTTCTCATTGCCTCGGTCACCACGAGGGCCCCCGGTCCTGGCTGTCCTCTGTGCTCTCTTGACCACGGGATGGAGGCAGGGCCCAGAGAGACTGAGAGGCTCCGGGTCACATCTGTTTGCACCAGCTTTCGTCGCCATGCCCCCATTCCCCGTCGTCAAGGACAGATGTCATGTGACCAGGTTTCCTGCTTGGTGGGGGGCAGGGGTGGCCTGGTGAGTGACTGTGACCCACAGGGCAAGTGTGAGCCTTGGATGGATCGAAGGTGAGCCCCAGCTGTGAGCGAGTGAGTTCCTTCTAACCCTCGGTGCTGCGGTTCCCTCTGCTTTAAAAAGGGGGTAGTGGGCATCTCCGAAGTCGATTGTTAGGATAGTCGGGGGCAGGCTAAGCTGCAGGTCCTGGCGACACAGAGCTTCAGACAACAGAGCCCCCAGCCTCTCTGTCTCTCTCCTGCTCCCTCGCTTCTCTCTCAGTCTCAGACCAAAAAAATTCACCCAGTCCCACTCCTTGTGGTCACTTAGGACCTACATCCCGTCCACCCCTGGGGACACAGGGCTGGTCAGAGCTGGCTGCCAGCTACCATGAGCGTTCCAGCGGCAGGTCAGGGGAGGCAGCCTGGAGGAGGTAAGTCTGACCAACGCCTTAGCACTGGACCGGAAGTGGCCCAATGTCTCCCGCTCACATGCCACGCCTTTGACAGCTGCCTCCCCTCAGACCTACGTGGAGGCTGGGAGGTGTCGTCCAGGGGTGTTTCCAGGACAAAGTGGAGACAACCACCCCTCAGGCTGCACCCTGAGGACCTGTCCAGGCGGGTCGTGCAGTCAGGCAGGGGCATGAGACACGGTCTTTCAATAAAACGAACACATGGAGCTTGGCAACCTTCTCGGCCCCCCGGTAGGAGCTGAGAGTCGGGGTCTCTGGCGGTTTGGCCCAGCAGCCATGTCGCCACCCTCCTCCTGCGCTTCCCCCCGTCACCTCCTACCCATGAGCTGGGACGCTCAGCCTCTCCCCGCTAGACCTTTCCACACCCGGCCCAGTCCTCTCACAACATGGGAAAGGACGGGGAGGAGGGGTGTGGGAGCACCCTCTTCTCTCGGCGCCACCCGGTCCCTGGTGGGTCAGGACGGGATGCAGGTAACTGAGACCTTGGACAGAGACAAGCCCTGGGGAGTTATCAGAGGCCCGTGGTCACCGTCCAGCATTATTCACTGAGGGCCTGGACACAGATCCAGAAGCTGGTGATGGCCAGGCATCTCCTGGAAGTTTTGGAATTTCAGGAGAGGTGCAAACCATCCTCTCGCAAATCACAGATTTATGAGCCCCTGACATACTGGATGGGATTCTTGGGAACATAAAGTGCTTTGAGTCAAGCAGGCTTATTGTCTAATATATGCCTCATCCACAGCCTTAATAATATCTTATTATTTTACTATTGATAATAGTGCTCTATTGTTATTATCATTAATTAATAGTAAATAATAAATATAGTGCTCTATTATCAACAGTCAAATAAAATATTAATAAATAAGTACTATCTAGAATGCTATTATTGTCCTGGTTTTTCAGCTGAGGAAACTGAGACTCAGGGTACTAATGCTTTGCTCAAAATCTTGGAGCTGAAAGCTTTTATGTGCAATGTTTCCATTTCCTAAACAGCACCAAATTCCCATATTTAAGAAATGCTACTTGGGCCAGGCCCGAGCAGTCCACACCAACGACATCTGGGGCAAGAAACAGATTGGACCCCTGGTCTGCAGCCCTGCAGAGTGGAGGAGTGATCAAGTGGGCTCTGGGGTCACGGGATCCTGGGCTCAACCACTGGTACTGCCAGTCACCCAGTGGTGAACCTGAGCTTGCTCAGTGCCTCCTTGTCTGTCCAATGGAGGTGATGCCTGACTTCCCACACAGGGTGGAGGTGATGGTGAGGTCACAGAGCTGGGTCAGCATGGACGAAATGCAGCAACAAACCCCAACGACCTGGGGCCTAATTCCTTGCAGCCGATCGTAGGATGATCTCCACAGGGTGACTCGGGGGTCCAAACTCCCTCTACCACCTTCAGCTCACCGCTTCTGGAAACACCCTGGGGTCGGCATCCAGGGGGCGGGTGGGGGAAGGGCAGGTGACAAAGGCCCAGCCTTTTCTGGACACATCCCTCTCCTCACCTTCCACAGGGAGGAGTGGTCCATGCCCCCTCCTGGATGCAAGTGGGAAATGCGGTCTCTGGCAGGACGGCTGCGTCCCAGGACTAACTGCACCAGGAAGGAAGGAAAGTGAGGCGTGTGGGGGGTCGCTGTCTCCCCCTGCCACCCAAAGTGCAAGGTGGGTGCTCATGCTTTCCAGTAACATGTAGACAGCAGCTACAGTTGCAAAAGGCTAAGTTTCTAGCCATTTAAGGATGTTATAGATTGCATGTGTTCTCCCCAAATTCATATGTTGAAATCATAACACCCAGTAACTTCAAAATGTGACTGCATTTGGAGATAGGGCCTTTAAAGGGATAATTAGGGTTCTGTGAGGTCATATGAGTGGGCCCTAATCCAATGACTGGTGTCCTTCTAAGAAGCGGGAGAGAGATGCCAGGCCGCACACAGGCAGAGGGACAGCCACGTGAAGAGGCCACAAGAGGGCCGCCATCTGCAAGCCAAGGAGAGAGGCCTTAGGAGAAACCAACCCTGCTCACACCCTGATCCCGGACGGTGAGAAAATAGATTTCTGCCATTCAAGCCCATTGCCTGTGGTCTTTTGCCATGGCAGCCGGAGCAAACGAATACAGTGAGTGAGCTACAACAAGCCCCCACTGGACAAACCTTTCTGGCAGAGACGCCAGATCCTGCAGTGAATAAGCAGCCATTTAACAGAGAATCACGTTTTTTCCCGGTAAAGTGCCAGGTACGCAGGTGATGTTCAGCACCAAGGACAGCAGCTGGTCTGAGCCACAGTAAGGGCTTCTGTGGTGGCTCAGTGGTTAAGAATCCGCCTGCCAATGCAGGGGACACAGGTTCGAGCCCTGGTCCGGGAAGATCCCACATGCCGCAGAGCAACTAAGCCCATGTGCCACAACTACTGAGCCTGCACTCTAGAGCCCACGTGCCACAACTACTGAAGCCCGCGTGCCTAGAGCCCGTGCTCCGCAACAAGAGAAGCCACCACAATGAGAAGCCCGTGCACCACAACGAAGTGTAGCCACCCCTCGCTGCAACTAGAGAAAGCCCACGTGCAGCAACAAAGACCCAATGCAGCCAAAAATAAATAAATAAATATATATATTTTAAAAAAGGCCTAGAGGGAAATGAAAGAACAGAGCCGGCCAGTCTCCTCCACTTAGTCCCAGGAGCCCACCTGAGGGAACCACCAAGAGGGACCATGAGACCAAACGGGTTTTGCCAGCCTGTGTTGAGGAAGGGTGTGGAATTCCCACAAATAACTGTTGGTTGATGGCAGGGGTTGGCCAACCTTTTCCGCAAAAGGCCAGAGACTATGTATTCTTTGCAAGCCACAAAAGCTCTCTCTGTGTCATATTCTTTTCGCTTTATTTTACAACCCTTCACTTTATTTTACAATGTGAAAGCCATTCTTACCTCGGGGGCCATATGAAAGCAGGTCTGGCCCCGGGGCTGCGGTTTGCCAACCCCTGCCTGATCTAATCTCTCCCCTGGGAATGGGGATAATTTTTGGAGCCTGGTGCAAAACGAAAATATGGGGCCCTCTGTCCAGAGATTATTAAGCATTTCAAAACGGTGACTGCAGAGCGTGAGACCAAGAGTGGGCCGCCCCTGTGTGGTTGCACAGGCCGCACACTGCTGAAGTAGGGTGGCTGTCGCCTGTCCTGAGGGAATTCTCAGGAATGTGTCACAAGCCCCAAGGGCGTCTCTTGACGTCCCTAAGTTAATTCTAAAGTGATGACGGGAGGCTGAAACTTGGCCGCCATCTCAGGCCTGACCTGTGACAGGTTATCTGGGAGGGTAGGCAGAAGGCTGGGCTCCCTGGCGGGCACCCCCGCGGCAGCGTGGGTCTTCTGGTGGCAGGTGAGGTTCCCGATGCGCCTGAAGGCCTTGCCGCACACCTTGCACTCATAGGGCCACTCCCCGGTGAGGCTCCTCCGGTGCGCCGTCAGCGTGGGCTGGTGCGGGAAGTCTTTCCCATACTGCCCGCACTGGTAGGGCTTCTCCCCTGTGTGGATTCTGCCGTGCTGGACCAAGGTGGACTTCCGCACGAAGGCCTTGCTGCACACGCCGCACTGGAAGGGCCTCTCGTCGCTGTGGATGGCCTGATGCTGGAGCAGGAAGGACACCTTCCGGAAGCTTCTCCCGCGTTCGCCGCAGCGGTAGGGCTTCTCAACCGTGTGGACCTGCAGGTGAATGGAGAGGTGCGCCTTCTGGCTGAAGGTCTTGCTGCATTCCGTGCACTCAAAGGGTCTCTCTCCGGTGTGGGTCCCCCGGTGCACGGTGAGGTAGCCCTTCTGGCTGTAGGATCTCCCGCAGGCGCCGCAATGGAAAGGCTTCTCGCCCGTGTGGCTGCGCCGGTACACCACGAGCTGCGCCTTCTGGCTGAAGGCCTTGCCGCACTCGGCGCAGCGGAGGGGCCGCTCGCCGTTGTGGAGCCTCTCGTGCAGGATCAGCGCGGAGGACTTGGTGAAGCACTTGCCGCCCTGGCGGCACTGGTAGGCCTTCTCCCCGGTGTGCGGTGCTCCACCAAGGTCATGCTCTGCGCGAAGGCCTTGCCGCACTCGTAGCACTTGAACGGCCGCTCGCCCGTGTGCGTGCGGTGGTGGTTGACCAGCTCGGATTTCTTGCGGAAGCCCTTCCCGCACACCCTGCACGGGTGGGGCCTCTCGCCTCTGGGGGCCCACTGGTGCCCGAGGAGGGAGGAGCGCTTGGTGAAGCGCTTACCGCACAGGTCACACACGAAGGGCTTCTCCCCGGTGTGGATGCGCTGGTGGTCCACCAGGTTGGTGATGAGGGCGAAGGCCTTGCCGCACTCGCCACACTTGTAGGGCCGCTCGCCGGTGTGCGTGCGCCGGTGCCCGAGCAGCTGCGTGTTGTGCACGAAGGCGCGGCCGCACTCGGCACACCGGTAGGACCGCTCGCCCATGTGGATGCGCCGGTGCACCGTGAGGTTGGCACGCTGGCAGAAGGCCTTGCCGCCCTCGGCGCACGTGAACGGCTTCTCGCCGGTGTGGACGCGCCGGTGCACCGTGAGCGTGGCTTTCCTGCGGGAGCGTCTCCCACACTCGCCGCACGCGAAGGCTTTGTCCGGGGCGTGCGCGCGCTGGTGCTGCGCCAGCTCGGTGCAGTGCGCAAAGGCCTCCCCGCACTCCTGGCACACACAGGGCTTCTCAGTGACGGCAGGGGCTCTCCCAGTCGGGATTCCGCGGGCCGCACTTGTGGGGTCCCCTCCCTCCTGGAATTCCTGGCTGGGGGTCTTCTGGCTGATGCTCTGAAGGGGCCCTTCCTGAAGCTGTCCCGGCCTCTCCTGATGCACAGCCCCAGCGGCAGCCCCCTCCCAGCTCTTCCGGGTCCAGCTCAGGGGATACTCCTGCAGGGACAGCGTCCACTGGGCCGTTCCTCTCCGGTCTAGACTCCATTTCTGAAAGGGACGGAAAACACGAATGTCACCCATGTCACCTACTCTCAGAGCTGGAAGGGGTGAGGGCTGGGGGCTGGGAAAGCAAAGAGAAGCCTCCTCAAGTACTTGCCAAGGGCTCTAGAATGAGGCCTAGTGTGTGCGTGCAATGGACAGAATATATGTGCCCCCCCCCCCAAATTCATATGTGGAACTCCTAATCCCCAGGTGATGGCGTTAGGTGGTTGGGAGGTGATTAGGTCATAAAGGCAGAGTACTCACAAACGGGATGAGTGAGATCTCTCTCACTCCTTCCTCCTTGTGAGCACACAGCGAGAAGGGGCCGCCTATGAACCAGGAATAGGGCCCTCCCCAGAACCCCCCATTTTACCCAGGAGCTCAAGTTCTGGACGTTCTCAAGCATCACGTCCTTGTACAGGTCCCTCTGAGCCGGCTCCAGCTGCTGCCACCCCTGTGTGAAGTTCACGGCCACATCTTTGAATGTCACCAACTCCTGTGACAGCAAAGATGTCTGGTTCAACCAGGCCCGCAGGGCTGGAGGAGCCAGGGAGGTGGGGCAAGGCGCTGGCCTCAGTGGGTCCTCCCAGGGAATATCCCCCTCGCCCAGCACAGAATGGCACTGGCACACAGTAGGTGCTCAAGAAACGCCAGCCGTCATTAGGATGACATCATTATTACAGGGCTGGGACTGGATTTGTTTTGGGGCTTCAGGGCTGTGTGGCGGTCCCCAAGGCCATCCCAAAGTTTGATGATTCTCTATGAGGACTTGTGGGACTTGGCATAAAGTTGTATTCGTGGCCACCCCGCCCCAGGTGACAGGGCACAGGCCCCGGAGGGGGGGCTCCAGCAGGGCCTCATTTGACTCTGGCCGCCCACAAGGAGGAGGGCAAGGAGCTGACACTACTCACCAGGGCCTTGTCAGCTGCCAGCTGGGCAGCCATCCCTCCACCGCCCACAGTGACCAGGGGATGGGCGGTGGGGTCTGGGGGCTGATGGACCTGTGGTGGAGGGAGAGAAAGAGAGGGAGAACAGTGAGAGACCAGGCCTAGCCCTGTCCCCTGGATTCACGCACACACACACACACACACACACACACACACAGCTCTTCTCATCCAGAGAAACACACAGAGACACAGCACACACCCACCATGGGCTCACGCTACCCAGACACCCCCACAGTGTGGTGGCTGGGGAAGTGGGGAGTGGGGGTGTCTCTCCCAGGTGGGATCAGACCCAGGGCCACTCTGCCTAGACACCCCCATCAGGACCTGGACCTGAGATCCACCCTTAGGGCCAAGCGGCTGAGCCCCCACCACTGCCCCAGGCCCCGGCTTACACTTGGGGTCCAGCTCTGCTACCAGATGAAAAAGCCCCCAGGAACGAAGGCCCAGGGACAGAGAAATCAGTCCCCAGCTGCAGAGTGTTCACCACACCCTCGACTGCTCCGTACTGCATCAGCTTCCTCTGGCCACCATCCCTGACCCAGCTCGTGGGGCTCTGGAGAGAACCAGGGCCTCTCACCTAGGCGCTGACCCAGGCCTTGCCTGCCACTCTCCTTTGACACTTGTTGCCTGGGCTGGTGAACTGTGAGGCCGCAGGAGCCAGATACCTGGGTTTCAATTCTGGCTCTGCCACTTACCTGCTGTGTAGCTTTGGGCAGATTACTCAACCTCTCTGTGCCTCAGTTTCCTCATCTAGAAAATGGGCATAAGGTCCCCATCTCATGGGGTCATTATGACATTTCAACAAGTTAGTGTAAGTAACTTGCTATGAACAGTGCTTGCCATATGGTAAGGGATACATGTTTTATAGTGTTGTTATTTTATTATCGCCATCTATATACTCAACATTCTTCCCTTTATTATCTTTTATTCCAGTACCCTGCGAAGGATTTGGCCCACAACTAGCCGCCCCCCACCCCCTCCTTTCTTATTATGCTCAAATACACATAAAATTTAACATTTTACCCATTTTAAAGTGTACAATTCAGTGGCATTTAGCACATTCATAATGTTGTGTAACCATTACCGCTATCTAGTTCCAAAACATTTTCGTCACCCCCGAAAGGAAACCTCGCACCCATGAAGCAGTCTCTCCCCATTCCCTCCTCACCACAGGCCCTGGCAACCACCAATCTGCTTTCTGTTTCCATGGATTTGCCTGTTCTGGACATTTCATACACATGGAATCCTACACTATGTGGCCCTTTGTGTCTGGCTTGTTTCACTGAGCTGGGTGTATTTGAGGTTCACCCATGTGGTAGCATGTATCAGGGCCTCATTCCTTTTCATGGCTGAATAATATTCCATTGTGTGAACATACCACGTTTTGTTTCCATTCCTCTGCTAATGGACATTAGGGTTGTTTTCACATTTTGGCTGTTGTAATGCTGCCATGAATATGCATGGTCAGGTGCAAACATACCTTGGAGATATTGTGGGTTAGGTTTCCAACCACCACAATAAGGCAAATATCGCAATAAGGAGAGTCACACAAATTTTTTGGTTTCCCAGGGCATATAAAGTTATGTCTATATTATACTGTAATCTGTTAAGTGTGCAGCAGCATGATGTCTAAAAAAATGTACATATCTTAATTTAAAAATCCTTTATTGCTAAATAATGCTGACCATCATCTGAGCCTCAGTGAGTGGTAGTTTTTTTGCAATAGTAACATCAAAGATCACTGATCACAGATCACCATAACAAATAATTTTTTAAAGTTTTAAGTATTTCCAGAATTGCCAAAATGTGACACAGAGACAAGAAGTCAGCAAATGCTGTTGGAAAAATGGCACCAATAGACTTGATCAATGCAGGGTTGCCACAAGCCTTCAATTTGTAAAAAAACGCAGTATCTGCGAAACACAATAAAACGAGATATATCTATACTTGAGTACATTTAGTACACACATTCTAAATACCGTATCTATGTGCATATGAGATGTAACCACACACTAAATACCATATATACATGCATATAAGATATATAGAAACTGATATACATGACATGTGTATAAGATATATATACAAAATATCACATATACATGTACATGTGGTTCAATCACACACTAAATGCCACATATATATGTATATAAGATATATGTGATCTTATATCTGTGTGCTATGGTACTAAATACCATTTATACCTGTATAAATGTGTAATGTGTAATCATGCACACTAAATAATACATATGCACGTGTGTAAGATATGTAAACTGATTATATATATACTACAGTTCCGAATACCATATACATGGGCATATAAACTATTTACACAGAACAAATACCATATATACATATATATAAGGTAAATAAACTCTAAATACCATATTCCCTTGTAAATAAGGTATATATATAAAGATAAACTAAATGCTATACATACATGTATATAATAAGGTCTATTAATACATGCGCACATGAAATACCATAATTACACTAATACACATAACTACACCAAATACCGTATATATGTATATACATGTACTCTAGTAAAAACTGTATTTCATTTACTCCAAGAGACCATAGGTTGAAAGAAAACATGATTTTATCTCACTAAGGAAAAAAAAGAATCTGCCAATTAAACCACAACATACCGTCAGTGGTAAGACACATCCTAATTTCGGAGATATTAAAGTATGAAAAAAAACGGATCTTTGAATTAAGGAGTAAAGTTGAATCACTATATGTTCGGACTGAAACGACCCAGGAACACAAGCTCTAACATTCTCTGGCTGCACCCCACTGCATGGCCTGGCAGACGCCTCACCCTGGAGAGCACTGTTCTGACAGAGACCAGACTCTGGATCCAGACTTCCAATCTCGGCTCTGCCACATCCTAGTTGTGTGTTCCTGGGCAGGTCACTTAACCTCTGTTTCCTCCTCTGTAAGGTGAGGGACATAATACCCCTACTTTATAGGGTTGTTGTGAGAATTAAGTGAGTCAATACAGATAAAGACCCCTAGAATGGCGCCGGACACGGAGCTTCCTAAGTGTGGTTATTAAGTCGCACTTAATAACCCCCTGGTGGTGATGGTGCGGGGGTGGGGGGGTGGAGGTGGGGAGTCTTTTCTTTTCGGTGCCTCAGTTATGGGGAAGTCACAGTGCGTACCGGATCAGGCTACTGCAAGGGTTTAACGAGCTGAAAGGGCGTCTCTCTCACTTCATCAGCGTCACCATCACCGGGAGAGCTTAGGAGGCCACGGCCCCGGGGGACACACCCAGGGAATCTGGGTCGGTCTTCCCGGGAGAGGGGGCCCGAGGATCTGCATCTCTGACGACCTCCGGGCGGGCGACGCTGGCATTGCTGGAGCGGGGCACCCTCTGCGGGGCGCGGAGTGAGTATTCAGCTAAGCACTCAGCTTAGCTGACTAAGCACTGAGCACTCAGCTCAACGCCCGGCACTGAGGAAATCAACGCTCCGTGACTGCCAGCGGCGGCGGGGCCGTTACTATTACCTAAACAGTAGCGAGAACGGAGCAGATCCGGCGGATGGAGCCCCGCGGAGCACCTCGGCTACAGGTGCGGTCCTCGCACCCACTGTCCAGGCGGGGAAACTGAGGCACGCAGGGGCGGGGCAGGGATTCAGAGCCCCCTCCGGGGTCCCTCCCGCGATCCAGGGTGCATGGTCCTCCCCCTCGACGAAAACCCGGCGGACCAGTGAACCCGGCGGGGCGCGCTGCGCGGACTCACCGGCGGCCGCGGGGCCGCTGTGGGGCTCTGACCGCGATATGTCCAGCGAGAGCGCGGTCTGCGCCTGCGCGGCTCCGCTGCTCCCGCCCCGCCCCCGCGCCGCGCGAGGCCACACCCACCCCGCGCTCCCAGACGCCTCCGCGCGCCGACCGGGGTGGGCGGGGACTGAGAGGTAGGAGAAGAAGAGGGATTAGTGGGGAGGAGGGGAGGAGGGAGATGGAGAGGGGCTTGGAGAGAGTGGGAGGGGAGGGGGAAAGGAAGGAGGGAGGAGGGAGATGGAGAGGGGCTTGGAGAGAGTGGGAGGGGAGCGGGGAAAGGAAGGAGGGAGGAGGAGTTAGGGGAGGGGTGGAGGGTGGCGGGGGAGATGGAGAGGGGCGGGGAGGAGAGGGGTACTCCTACTGGGAGAAGGGGAGGGGAAGCAGGAGGGAGGAATGGAGAGGGGGGAAGACAAAAAGAGGGGCAGGAGGGGAGGGGCTTGAGAGAAGAGGGAGGGGAGGGGGGAAAGGAAGGAGAGGGAAGAGAAGAAGGAAGGGAGGGGGTTGGGAAGGAGAGCGGGGAGGGGAGGAAGATGCAGGAATGAAGAAGAGAAGAAAGGAATTGCTTCAACAATACTGAAAAAAACAACAAGAATTGATTAGGACTGTTTGGGAGACAGGTCTGCCCGGTTCAAATCCCAGCTCTGTGTCTTTGGACCCGTGTCCTAATGTTCTGAGCCTCGGTTTCCTCGTCTGTAAAGAGGTTGCAGTCAGGAAACCTGCACTATAGATGGTGTTGTTGTGTGGATGACGTGAGTTAATTGGCATAAAGTCCTTTCAAAAGGAGCTGGGGCCCGCAAAACAGCCTGTCCGACCCAACTTTATGCACAGATGCAGAAGTTCTGTGTCCGCGATGTTCAGTATGGTGGCCACTGACCACGTGTGGCTCTTGAGCACTTGGCATGTGGCTAGTGTGGCCATGGAACTCAATTCTTAGTTGTACTTAATTTGATAAATTAAAATTTTCGTAGTTGCTATGGCTACTGGCTACTGCGTTGGACGTTGTAGTTCTAAAGCCTTAGCTGTTTTCGTGACATATACTAAGCTTCTCTTGTGTTTTATAACAGTTTGATGGGGCCTCTTAAAAAACCCACAGCAACCACAATAGCAACAGCACTTTGGGGGTCATTTTTAAGTGCCAGGGATTGTCCTAAGGACTTGATGTGGATTAACCATTTGAATCTTCTCATAGTCATGAGACGTTGCCTCTCACTGTGTATAACAAGTCTTACTACTATTATCATTTGAGTGTGTACTCTGCCCTCCGCCCCCCCCCCAAAACTCTTGACACACATATCATGTCATTTAACTGCAGGAGGAGAGGCTTAGGTATAATATATTTGGGAAAGGCCACAGGACAGGGTCAGCAAGATGGGAGTAGCACGTGGTTGCGTTTTGTCTCTATTTGGATCTGCGCTAGAAGAGCCTGAAGCTTGCAGAGATGGAGCAGGCAGAGCAGAATCTGCCTGCCCTGAAGCTGCGACCACCGTCCCAGGGCATGTGTGTGGTCCTAGAACTGGGGCCCTCACGCTACCTCTTCCCATACGCTTTTTTTTTTTTTTTTTTATTGCTCCTCTTTCCCCCCCATTTCCTTTTTCCATTAAAAATTTTCTCTGGGAATCCCCTGGCAGTCCAGTGGTTAAGATTCTGCGCTTCCACTGCCAGGGTCCTGGGTTCGATCCCTGGTCAGGGAACTAAGACCAGGAACTAAGATCCCACAAACCAGGTGGTGCAGCCAAAACACAAACATACAAATATATAAATAAATAAATAAATTCTCATTTTCGATATTAAAAATGGCCATGATTTTTTGCAGCTTCTGCTCTCAGGAGCTGGACTCTGTTTTCCCATTCCCTGAACATGTGCTGTCTTTGTGGGTTGCTTTGACCAATACGATATGGCAGAAGTGATGCTGTAGGATTTTGGAGGTTAGACCTTCTGATTCTGACACCAGTTCCAATGTGTGTGTGTTTTTCCCAAAACCACCAAGCAGTTCTCTGACACCAGCTGGGAGTTGGAGACATTATCTACCTGGAGATAGCATCAGTTAGCGATACCAATACACCTTCCCAGGATGATTTCCCTACTGGCACTCCCCCTGCCAATGTATAAGAATGTCTGTCTTAATTACTGTCTGGCCCATTATGTGGGGTGGCTGGGCTGTGCATTCCTAAGTTTTTGGATCTTAACTACATGGAAGAAAGCCAAGGTTGGGGGTGAGCGGGTAGAGACGGCTCAATGTCCCGCAAAACTTGTCTCTACTTCTATTGTGCCAGAACCCCTAAGTTTTAGCTGCATTTCCCAGTCTCGCTTGTAGCTGGATGTGGCCGGGTAACTAGGTTCTAACCAACGAGGTGCAAATGACAGCATCAGGTTATAGCTTCCGGGGTGGACTGCTGCATTCAGATTCTGGCTTTGTTGTTCCCCTGTTAAGGAATGTTGGGAAAGTGACTTAATTTCTCTGCACCTCAGTTGCCTCATCTGTACAATGGGGATAAGGATAGTATCTACATTATAGTGTTGTAATGAAGAGCAAATGAAGTAATACAGTGAAGCAATTAGAACAGTTCTTGGCACAAAAGGGTTCTATTATGTGCCATAATTATCATTATAATAATTTTATTATCACTTCCTAAGGTTGATGTGAGGTTCAAGTGCAACCATGCTCCATGCCTATTATCAGAACAAATTTCCCTGGAGTTTATTGGTCTCCCACGACCAGGGAGAAATATTAGGAGGGAATTAAATCCATCCGTCTCCCCACCCACTCATCTCCACCGGCATCATCACCCTAGGAGGCTCCATAGATTTTCCATTTCCTTCATCATAGATACTCATTTACCCAACCAATATTCTCCAATGCATGAAAATTCATAGAGGGAATTTTCCTTTTGCCCAAGTTTCTTTAAAGAGCTGCCTACAGGGAATGTGGGTGTTTATTTACAAGTGACCACCTGCTTTACAGATAGAGGCAGGTGTGAAGTTGCCATTTTTCACTGCTGAATTCAGTGTATCACAGGGAGGTTGGTGTGAGCAGAAGTGTGTGGAAAGGGGGAGGAGAGAATTAGGTCAAGGAGCCTGAGGTTTTTTTCCTTTCTTTCCCCCTTAGTGGTGGAGGAGAGGCGGTTTTAAGTATGTGAATATGTAGAATTTCTGCATCTTGTGATAATCAGGAATCTCAAGAGACAAGAGGCTTCAGGGTGAGTGGAGAGTCATTCATTCAGCGAATATCTGAGCAGCTCCTCTGTGCCAGGCACTGTTCTAGGGTCTGGGAATCCAGCAGTGAGCAAACCAAAGCCCTTTGTCATATGGAGCCACGAGCACTCATTTCTGAGCATGATCAGAGGTAATTAGGTGGAGGGTGAAGAGGAAGGCTACTTCAGCTTGGGCAGTCGGAGAGGCCTCTCTAAGGAGGGGATATCTGAGCAGGGCCCCAGTTAGCAAAGACCGCTGTGTGCATATCTGGAGGAAGGATAGCCTCCTCTCACCCCAAGGTTCACTGGAACCTTGCTCAGAAGACAGGAAAAATGGGCAGCACCCAAGAATCTGTCCTTAGAAAGTTGGCTAAGTAGCTTAGGATTCGTCTGGGTAAGAAATGGTGAGGAAGACTTGAATATACTGATATGGAAGGAGCTCTGGTTACAGTATTAAATGAAAAAACAAATGAACAATTGACCACAGTGTATCTTGTGTATTCTCATTTATGTTTTTAAAAAGTGTATATATACACTATATATATAGTGCATATATATACTGTATATATATAACTATGTAACTATATATAAAGTATATATACTTATGTCTATATAACTATATAACTATACAGCCTTATATATATATAGAGAGAGAGAGAGACAGAGAGAGAAGTATCGATAGAAGAAACGCTACTACTTCTGTACAGGTTGTTAATCTACTGAGATGCTTCTCTGAAAGTTGGTAAATAGCTGCTGACTGAAGGCCTCTGACCCTGCTGCCTTGTCCTGTCCTACATATCACCCAAAGGGTGCCAGCTGTTGGTGATTAAAATTCTCAGACTGACTCCTACTTCTTTACAGGTTGCTAATTTATTGAAACGCCTCAGTGAGAGAGACAGGGCAGAGTGTACTTACTGTACCTCACCTGAAACTGGGACCCTCCTGTTGCCCTTCAAAAAGTAATGACGAAATCCTACAAGCCTATGGGACAGTAGAGAGAATAAGACAACTTACCTCCCATGTATTTCTTTATTGACATATAGTTGATTTATAGTGTTTTGTTAGTTTCTGCTGTACAGCAAAGTGATTCAGCTATACAATGTATGCATTCTTTTTATGTTCTTTTCCATTATGGTGTATCCCAGGATATTGAATATAGTTCCCTGTGCTCTACAGGAGGACCTTGTTGTCTATCCATTCTCTATATAATAGTTTGCATCTGCTGACCCCAAACCCCCACTCCATCCCTCCCCCATTACCTCCCATGTGTCTGCCACTCAGAACTATTTGATTTTTTTTAAGTATGTGGGTACATGACTTTGATTTCAGAAAGAAGTTTTTTTTTAAGTAATTTAATATTTTATTTATTCATTTATTTTTGGCTGCGTTGGGTCTTCATTGCTGTGCGTCGGCTTTTCTCTAGTTGCGGTGAGCGGGGGCTGGTCTTCGTTGCGGTGTGCGGGCTTCTCATTGCAGTGGCTTCTCTTGTGGAGCATGGGCTCTAGGCACACAGGCTTCAGTAGTTGTGGCACGCGGGCTCAGTAGTTGTGGCTTGCGGGCTCAGTAGTTGTGGTTCATGGGCTCTAGAGTGCAGGCTCAGTAGTTGTGGCGCATGGGCTTAGTTGCTCCGTGACATGTGGGATCTTCCCAGACCAGGGCTTGAACCCGTGTCCCCTGCATTGGCAGGCGGATTCTTAACCACTGTGCCACCAGGGAAGTCCCAGAAAGAAGTTTTAAATCACTGTACATCTCATGTCAACATTGTATCCCAATTCTTTATTCATTTTATCCTAATGTTTTAAAAACATACATATTTTTCCACCTTATGCCTTATTATTTATTTAAGAGCTTATTTGATACAACACTCAAAAGGGACAGAGAATATAAGACAAAAAACAACGTTCTCCTCATCTTCCAACACCGGTTTCTCTTCTGGTAACCACAATTATCAGTTTCTTTAGAAACCTTCAAGGGATGCTGTACACACACATACACACACACAGCCCTCATCTTATCCTATCAGGCCCAACAAACCAGGGAATCAAAAGGTAGGACTGTCTTTCCCATCGCTGGTGGTCTGGATCTTTGGGAGGACGATGTGGGTTTCCATGGCAATCAACCGTCTCCCAGGGATGGAAAGAAAAACAGGTTGGCTGCCCAAGGATGGATCCAGGATCCTCTCTGGGAGGAGAGGACCCTTGTGGAGAACTGACCGCCATCCCCCAGCCCCCTCCCTGGGGAATTTACAAACCCTATTTTGGGGTGAGGCTGGGAAGGGGAGGGCTGTCTCTTGTGGTGTTGAAAAGCCTTCTGAAGTAGGCTGTCCGTGGGGCGGAGTAGGTTTTATAGCCTGTGAGTTTCGGGTCTGAATCACAACTCTGCTACTTACTGGCTGTATGAGCCAGGTGATCTGGTTTAATAGGGATCAGAGGGGCGACTGCTGTGTGCTAGACAGTGGGAATTAGGGGTGAGCAAGACCATTCGTAGTTCACCTCTCAGAGAGGGACTTACCTTCTCCAAATCTCTCTTTTAAACTTATTATTTTATTTTTCTTTCTTGACAGTCGACAAGTGCACACATTTTCTCTGTCAAAGATCAAGATTTCCTGCTGATCTCACTTCAGCAACCCCAGTCTCTGCTCTAGAGGTGAGTGACTGCTGTGGATTTGGGGTGCACTAGGAGTGTGCTTTTACTTTTCATTTACATACATCTCTGTGCCTACAGAAGGAAATGGGATTTGTGTGTGCATATCTGCAAATGCATTGATACTGGCCTAACTTTCCTTATCTTGGCTAATATTACCCATCCCATAATAACAATGCCAAATGCATATCAGCCTCTTACTATGATATACGCACTGTTGTTATTGACTAAGTTTTCATAATTAAATCGATATGTCATATTTCATTGATGTTAAGGTGCACTTTTACTTTTTTTATTGCTAACATCTCTGACATTGAAATACAATGGTCAATGTTTGGATTTTAGGATTTTAAACTTCTTATTTGGTAAGCAATACACGTGGAAGCAAAACTGTCACATTCACGGCATGCCATAGTCCAGGAAGAAAAATTAGTTTACACCCTGAGATTAACCAAATATAACAGGGTCATCCTATTTAGTCCTGATCCCCAAAAAAGAAAAAACTTCCTGTCAACCTGGAATTTAAGCAAAATCAACTTTATCCATGAGTTTTGCCATGCTGAAATTTGAGGGTCTGTCATGAACTTTCTGACTGTGATAATCGTTTAACAAAATTAGTGGTTTTTTGGGGGAAATTCACTGGCAGTTCAGCGACTCGAGTCCTTCAGTGAAAGGACTCGGCGCTTTCACTCCCGGGGGCCCAGATCCAATTCCTGGTTGGGAAACTAAGATTCCGCAAGATGTGCATTGTGGCAAAAAAAAAAAAAAAGAAAAAAAAGAAAAATTAGTGCATTTTCATCATGAACAAACAAATGTAACCTTGATAAACTCGGTAATGTCTTGTGAGCTTTTTCTTTTAAATACGTTTTGTGTTTTAAATTTGGCAAGCCTTTACATAGACATCTATGCATCCAAAGAAAATATCTGACATTGTTTTACGTGTTGTTTGTCTTTTCATGTAAGGGATGTCAGACTCCACCTGTGGCTTTTACAACGTGCTTTTTTCCCATACAATGATGTGTCTTTGAGACCTTTCCATATCGGCCCACAAAGATCTATTTTGTTCTGTAAAATGAGGATAATAACATCACCCTATGGATAGCATCTTGTTGAGGACACGATAAGCTATCAATAAATGTTACTTGATTTATAAAGATTCTGTCTTTAGAAAGTGAACCCCATCAGTCAGACCACAGAAAAGCTCTGTGGGCACGTATTTCTCTAAGCAGACGTGGCAACTCTCTGTCATTTTATATTTCACCCTAGACACCCCAAGTGACTGGATGCTTTAAGGTTTTTGGCAACTAGGTGAGTTTTTCTCACATCAGTCATTCTACTTTTTGCCTGCAGAGTAAACTGAAGAATCTTCAGTAGTCGTGAAACAAGAAGGTCTTTGGGAACAGATTGCCCTGGGTTAAGTCACGGCTGTGTGGTTTACAAGTTGAATTTGGGTCTCTCTCAAGGGGTCTGAGGCTTCCAAATGATTACTGTTTGGAAATAGCCTAAGTGTCTGCTAGTTGGGGGAAGGGCCACGGTAAATAGATGCAACCACACAATGTGATTAATTTTCCCTGGAATTGTTAAAAGGGATAAAGTAAGTTCTTATCCTTGTGGGGTGATCCTTACTGACCAGATTCCATGCTTGGTGGCACACAACCTTGCCTTCTGGGCCACCACTGACGGACTGGAGGAGGGAACATCACTTCACCTGGCCATGACGTGGTCCCATGGCAGAGTCTTGCTCAGTAGGGATTCCATGACCTTGGAGGACTCAACCGGGCAAGTCTTGGGCTGCATCCAGCCAACTGATGTGCTTAGTTCAGTTCACTCATTTTCTTTTTAATTTAGTGAGTTACCAACTTTAAGATATTGGGATATCTTGTGTTTACAAACATCACCTTGCATTCATTTAACCCTTCGAAAAATTCATAGACCATCTAGAAGAAGTGTTCTAGATGCTGGAGGCTTGGGGATGAAATAGAAATCCTAGAAGTTGAGACAGACAGTAGGCAAGAAAAATATATAATGTAATGAGCTACAGCTTCTTTAGAGAATTTGGAATATCAAAACCCACTGGGCTGACAATACCATGAGAGGACAGAAAAGTATGTAAGAGCCAGATTTCAGTGTCTCCACCTGATCAACGAGCTCAAATCAAAGCCGCAAATCTTCCTCCTCCTTGAAGAGGTGTGGAAATCATCCACTTAGGAAAAGGGGAAATGCCTCAGGCATCCTGGGTGTCCCCTGCAAAATCCATCACATAGTGGGTGCTTTGTGAATGTCTGTCTCTTCATAGTGGTGGGAAAAGCTGTGGCTTCCCTGGTGACCAGATCTTTGAGAATGACAAACGTGTTCATTCATTCATTCATTCATCAATCCCAGAATGGTTGGATTTTACCCCAGGGACTCATTTTTTAAGATCTTACACAATTCAAAACCTACATAATTCAAGACTAATCCTAACAAAAGATGGCCGGCATGTTTATTCACCAGCTAAGATGATACGAAAATAACAAACAAAGTTTACACAATTGATTATATTCGCAAGTATGGATTTTTGAGGATTTTTTTTAGTTTTTTTCTAAATTTAAAAAATATATATATGTTTTATTTATTTATTTATTTATTTATTTGGTTGCACTGGGTCTTAGTTGCGGCAGTCAGGCTCCTTAGTTGCAGCATGCGAACTCTTAGTTGCGGCATGCGTGTGGGATCTAGTTTCCCCAGGGATCGAACCCGGGACCCCCTGCATTGGGGGCCTGGAGTCTTAACCACTGCACCATCAGGGAAGTCCCGAGGAATTTTTAAATCACAAGGCTTCTTGTCATTTCAAAAAGTGCCACCCAAAGCTCATGATTTCAAATGTTTGCAATTCAGGTTGGCATGAAATATAGCCGTGATGTATTTATATAAATCTACAATAATATCCTTCTTGTAGCCCCCACGTCACAACATAGAAACGAAGGGCTCGTCACTCCCCATCTCATTTCTCTGCCTCCCCCAATCCAACGTAACCAACAGCCTGAGTTCTGGCACATCTTCCCCTTGTTTTCCTATATTCAGAGATGTTTTGGAAACTTCGTGTTAATAATTCCAGTAAGATGTAGCCAGGTCCTGCAGTCCTAAGAGCCAAAGCTGCCTCTTAAAAATGACTGCAGATTTTTTTCCCCTCATTTGCTTTCCTTCCAGAGTGCTTTGTTTCCAGGCAACAGCGGGGCCTTTCCCAGGAGAGTGGGTACTTTGAAAAAGTGACAGAGAGAGACGGAGGGAAGGAGGGAGGGAGGGAGAGAGAGGGAGAGAGAGTCTCCAGCTCTTGTGCCTAGAGGTTTAGTACCACGGACAGCTCAGGAGCGGCCGTTTCAGCACCACGGACAGATCCACCTGCAGGGTTTCAGGACCGCGGACAGTACCGGGAGCCTACTTTTGCCACTGGCCCTGCTAGATGCATGTGCTCTTTGAGCAGATTTCTGAGCCCACTCCCAACCCTCAGCCCCAGAGTCTTCGAATGCTGATATCTGAGTAATCCAGGCTCTCCTGGTGCTGACCTCAGAAACTCGGGCATCGAACACTTAACATGCCCCAAAGGGAGTTTTGGATTTTCTCCGCACGCACAAAAACGTAACCCTACTTAATGCATTGCAGGACACTCAGCTGGTCAGGTCATAGCCCAAAAGTCGTGCTTGATTCCTCCCTTCCTCTCACTCTTCCCATTCCGACCATCCGTGAGGGCTCTCAGCTCCACCTCCAAAGTATTCCCTGAATCTGTCCACTGCTTTCCACACGCACTGCCACCACCAAATGCAATTGTTTCTCACCTGGTGTACAACAACCTCCTAACTGATCCTCTGTACCTATAGCCCCTTCTGTATCATTCCTTACATAATAGTTTCAGTGATGCCTTGAAAATCTAAATCAGATTATATCACACCTTTCCTCTACCCTTCCATCGCTTCCCAACGCACCTACAATAACATTCAAAGATGTTACTGTGGGGGACTTCCCTTGTGGTCCAGTGGTTAAGACTCCACGCTTCCACTGCAGGGGCAACGGGTTCAATCCCTGGTTGGGGAACTACGATCCCACATGCCATGCGGCACGGCCAAAAAAAAAAAAATGATGTTACTGTGGCTTTCAAGACCCTGGATGCCTCTCTGACCCTATCCCCCATCACTCTCTCCTTTGCCTGACCCCTCTGGCCACACTGGCCTCCTTGTTGTCCCCCTGGACCTTTGCACATGCTGTTCTCCCTGCCACAGATTCTTGCATAACTGGCTCCTTTCTACCTTTCAGGATTTAGCTCAAAATGCCACCTCTTCAAAAAGACCACCTCCCACCTAAAGTGGCCTCACCATTACTATCACATAGGTCTACGTCATGTACCTCATAGAACTAGCACAAACTATATTTTATTTTATATTTTTGGGTTTATTTGTCCGTTGTCTGTTTTCATCACTAGCAGGTAAACTTCATCAAGTCATTTATCTTGATTGTCCTAGTCACCCAAGACAGCATCTGCCACATAGCAGCTGTTTCATAAGTCTTTGTTGAATGAATAAATTGTCAGCTAGTCATGGAGCCCCAAAGAGATGTCAACAGCACTCAACTTCTGGTAGAACGGTGGTCATCTGTGCTGGCCCAAGGTTTGAGGGCCGTGTTGCCAGTCCCCAGGATGACCCCCAAGTTTGATGATTCACTAGGAGAACTCACTGAACTCATCATGGCTGTGGTTTATTCCAGTGAAAGGATACAAAGCACAATCAGCAAAGGGACAAGGCTCATGGAGATAATACATCTTTACCCTTTACCACAGCCTCATGGTAATCAGAGTTTACTTCTCCACGCCCTGGCTTGCCATGAGGCTACAGCAAGAGGAAAATGTGTTATGCTACAGCAGGAAGATGACAAACGTGGGCCAGTAGTTCAATTTACCACACCAAGCAGCAGCTTCTAGCTATGATTTATTAATCTTGATTTTATTTCCTTTTTTTTTTTTTTGTAATGGCACGTGAAACTGGCTTTCGGTTTATAAGGCTGCTCTAAAGTTTCCTTTGTAAAGGTCCTTTTGAAAGGGTTTTACAAAACGAGATCATTTACAATAAAAATATTAGATAACTGACTATTTACTTATATTCAGATGTTATGTGGAAATGGAAACAGTCATAAGGTGGTATCCATTAATGCAGAGACATGGCAAACGTTGATAAAGGGATATATGAATGACGGAAGTTTGAGAAAAATGAGAGTAAGACATAGAATGAGATTCTAGACACTGTCTCCTCACTGCCTTTTTCTCTTTCGGGAAGAAATCTTCACCCAACAAGTCATTCAGCAGCCTTCCCCAGCTCCCCAGGGCCTTGAGGGAGCTCCTCAAACTTGAGTCTATTTTAAGAACAACCTTTAATTATCTGAACTATCAGGACCACTTGTGGAATTTTCCCCGTGTTGAGAACCTGGTGCTCAGTAATAATGATAACATGATGACATTTCTTGAGCAGTCAATATATGTGAAGCATGTGTATTATTCACTTGATGTTCACCATAGCCTGTGAGGTAGCAACTTCATTGTCCCCATTTTACAGATAAGGAAACTGAGACCAAGTTAATTCACTTCCCAAAGTTGCACAGCTGGTTTGTGGTAGATCTGGGTCAGGAGGCCGAGCTCTCAACCCCCTGAAGGCTTCCCGACCTGGTCTCCTGCACTAAATGACTGGTTATTATAGGAAGTAGTGAGGGGTCGGGAATTCCATGGTGGTCCAGTGGTTAGGACTTGGCTCTCTCACTGCCACGGGTTTGATCCCTGGTCTGGGAACTAAAATCCTGTAAGCCACTCGGTGTGGCAAACAAACAAACAAGGAAATAGTGAGGGGTGAATTAAGAGTCTTACTCTAAAATCTATCTCTCCCCTCTTCACACTGACCTATCCTTGGAATGCCTGGAAACCCACCTCCTAAACAGCTAAACAAAGGAAGTTTCCCCTCCCAATTATGTGACATAGATGGATACTCCTAAGAAAACCAATCTCAATTCTTTCATAGTCTTGTCATGTATCCTCTGGACAAATCATTTAATTCCTTTACGCCTAGTTCCCTTCTCTGGAAAAAAACAAACAAACAAAAAAACGAGGCTAATAATACCTACCACTTGGGGCTGCTGGGATTAATAAGATAATTTACATACGATGCATTTGCTCATCCTATCTGTTGGATAAATTAGTTATTTGGGCTGTTTTTCTGAGTAACCAGGATTATTCAGTTGTCTCTCCATTGGGAAAAGAAAGTTAAATCCTTACCTCACGTCATTCAAAAAAATTTCAGAAGGTTCAAGCAACTAAACATCTAAAACAAGACTGTAAAGTATGAGATCTTACAGGAAAGTGTGTTTATGAGATAAAGGTGAGGAAAAGCATTTAAAAATTGATTTCTTGGACTTTATCAAAATCCAAGACTTCAGGCACTGTGTACGCAAAGTGAAGAGAAAAGGGACAGGCCAGGAGAAAATATCTGCCACAGACAGAGTAACAGGCAAAGGGTCAATATCCAGAATAAAGAATTCCTGTAAATCAATAAGTAAAAGCTAAAAAAAGAAACAAATAGAATAATGCAGGGAGGGTACAAATGGGCAATTCACAGAAGGGAAGATAAATCTGGCCAACAAACATGTACATTTCCTCCGTCTCCCTAGGAAATGAAATAAGACTCTAAAGGGAGACTATTTTCCCCCCATCTATGGCTTTGTCAAAAGTTTAAAATTTGGGGGCTTCCTTGGTGGCACAGTGGTTAAGCATCCGCCTGCCAATGCAGGGGACACGGGTTTGAGCCCTGGTCCAGGAAGATCCCACATGCTGTGGAGCAGCTAAGCCCGTGCGCCACAACTACTGAGCCTGCGCTCTAGAGCCCGCAAGCCACAACTACTGAGCCCACGTGCCTAGAGCCCGTGCTCCGCAACAAGAGAAGCCACGACAATGAGAAGCCCGCACACCGCAACGAAGAGCCCCCGCTAGCCACAACTAGAGAAAGCCCGTGCGCAGCAACGAAGACCCAACACAGCCAAAAAAAAAGTTTAAAATTTTGATGTAGCCTCCAGGAGAGGCGGTGGTCATTGCATTGTAAAGGTGAATAAACAATAATAATAGCAGGTAATAGCTATTAAGCAGTGTATATGCATTACTTACTTTTTACCTTCAAAGCAATCCTGGCTGCTCTGTTTAATCCTCTCTGCTCAGTTGTCTTTCTCCTCCAGGAGATTGTGACCTTGCTCAGCTGATCTTCAGATTCTCAATGCTCAGCACAGGCCTGGCACAAAGTTCCGGCTGAGAAATGGTTTGAAAAAAGTCATTTCCATTCGAGCACTTTATGGGTGGCAAAGATTCACGGGGTCTCCCGGGGTGGTGATGTGTCAGCTCAGCTTTGGAGTACGGGCAGGATGTCTAGAAGCCCACACAGAAGGGCAAGGGCGAGCCAGGAAGAGGAAAAACCCTTTTTGTTCCTTCATTCATTAGGTACTCACTGTGTATGAAAGCTCACAACGACTCTAGGAGGAAGTTGCTGTTATCATCACCACCCTCGTTTTATTTTATTTTATTTTATTTTTTAATAAATTTATGTATTTATTTATTTATTTTATTTTGGCTGCGTTGGGTCTTTGTTGCCATGTGCGGGCTTCTCATTGCGGCGGCTCCTCTTGTTGCAGAGCACAGGCTGTAGGTGCGCGGGCTTCAGTAGTTGTGGCACACGGGCTCAGTAGTTGTGGTGCACGGGCTTAGTTGCTCCGCGGCATGTGGGATCTTCCCGGCCCAGGGCTCGAACCCGTGTCCGCTGCATTTGACAGGCGGATTCTTAACCACTGCGCCACCAGGGAAGTCCCACCCTCATTTTATTTTATTTATTTATTTATTTATTTATTTATTTATTTATTTATTTATTTATCATTTTTGGCCACGCCGCTGAGCTTGTGGAATCTCAGTTCCCCGACCAGGGATCGAACCTGTGCCCCGTGCAGCGAAAGCACAGAGTCCTAACCACTGGACCGCCAGGGAATTCCCAGCACCTTCATTTTACAGCTGAGCACACTGAAGCTCAGAGAGGTTAAAGTGACCTGTCAAAGTCACACAGCTAATGCGTGGCAGAGCGGAAATTCACGCCATGCACTCGCACCCACACCTTGCTCTTAACCACTCTGCTGTGATGGCTGCAATTAGCATCTTATTAACACCAGCCCTTCTTTCCCCACCTTCGAGATTACTCTCTCATTCTAGCACCCCAACTAGGACTTACCCCTCTTTTTCCTTTAAATTACCTCCCTTCTTTTCTAGCAATAATGTCCTTGAGGACCCTCTGCTAAGTGAAATAAATCAGTCACAAAAATACTGTGTGATTCTAGTTATACAAGGTGCCTATAGTAGGCAAATTCAGAGAGTCAGAAAGTAGTCTGGGGAGTTCGCTCCGTGCTCTCCCTGCCGAGGGCCTGGGTACAATCCCTGGTTGGAGAACTAAGATCCCATAAGCATGGTGGTGGCCAGGGGTTGGGGGAGGGGGAGGGAGGGGGGGGGATCCTGCGTTTAATGGGGACAGAGTGTGATACACAGAGTTCTAGAGATGGATGGTGGTGATGAGTGCACAGCAATGTGAATGTACACTTTAAAATGGTTAAGATGGTAAAAATTTCTTGTTATGTGTATTTTACTCTTTTTTTTTTGGCCGTGCGGCATGTGGGATGTTAGTTCACTGACCAAGGATTGAACCCGTGCCCCCTGAAGTGGAAGTGCAGCGTCTTAACCACTGGGCCACCAGGGAATTCCCTACTCATTTTTTTTTTTTTTTAAGATTTTTTGACGTGGCCCACTTTTAAAGTCTTTAATGAATTTGTTACAATATTGCTTCTGTTTTTTGTGTTGAGTTTTTGGCCCCAAGGCATGTGGGATCTTAGCTCCCCGACCAGGGATCAAACGCACAACCCCTGCATTGGAAGGCAAAGTCTTAACCACTGGACCACCAGGGAAGTCCCTACTCAACTTTTTAAAAAAGAAATTTAAAAGGGTGCTGAAGAGGGGGAATCCTCTCCCTGGGATTCAGTGTTCTGTAGTCCTGGGTGTGTTAAACCTGCCTCCTGGGCTGACCTGATAATGGGCGAGTGCAGGGACTGTGGTGGTGGAGGGTTAGAGACCAAGAAAGGAAGCTGGCCTCTGCCCCGCATGGGATGCCTTGAAAGCGTCTTGACCAGCGAAAGTCTTGTGGAGGGTGAAGTTGAGGGGATAGACTGGGGATTGGGTTTAGGGGACAGGATCGGGGTTGGGGGTCAGGTGTGCAGTGGACCACAGGGGACAGGGAAGGAACAGAGCAGGTGCACTCAGGGATTGATCAATTGGATGTGAGGGTGAGGAAGGGGTCAAGTTGCCAATGAAGCCTGCAGAGACTGATGGGGAAGATGGTGGAGCCGGAGTCTCAGGGGACAGGGCGTGCTGGGGGGAGCGGACAGAGGTGTCTGGGGAACGTGTTTGAGTTTGGGTTTCAGGGGCCTGTGAGCCAGCCCTCTCTGTAGGGAAGACCTACATGATGATTGGTGACGTAGAAGAAAAGAAGATATTCTGCATATTTGTAGTTTATATGTTAAGTTCTACTATGAAAAAGCTTCATATCTACTCATGGGTACAAGGACAGCACTGCCTGCCACTGTCTCTCCATTCCTGGGCTCAACAATCATCATTTGCATGTTTGCTCTGATCCCCTTTTGTCTCTTTATCTCTTTACAGAAGAATTTTAAAGCAAATCTCAGCCATCCCGTCAATACACCCCTGCATACTACAAAAAACATCTCTAAGAAATAATAAGATGGACATTTTCTTACCTAGTCATAAGGCCACTTCCACACTCAACAAAACCCTTGAGAAATCCTTGATATTATCGAACACCCAGTCTATAATCAAATTTCCTTGAGTGCCTAAAAAATAATTTTTTTCTTCACAGCAGGTTTCCTTGAATCTGACTCCAAACATGGTCCCCACATACATTTGATTGTTGAGTCACTAACTTCCCTTTGAATCTAGAGTATGTGCTCTGTGGTTTTAAAATCTGATAAAACAGTTTCTGTTTGCATAAACCTAAGCAAGGAAGACCACACTTACAAAAGCTTTTTCATTCACACCAGGAGAAAGTACTCCTTAAAAAAAAAATACTATTCACGAGGACAGTCAGTGGGTTATATCATGCAACATGGGTAATACATACAATGTCCTAGAAAAAGAACATGAAACCAGCTTTAGAGTCTCAAGGTAAATGGTTATACATCAAGTTATTGTAGTTCAGATAGCTTCCTGCAAACAGCCTCCTGAATTTCAAGTTGACAAGATATAGCATGAGAATATTAAAGAATATTTAATTTAATTTAATTTTTTAAAAATAAATTTATTTATTTATTTATTTTTGGCTGCGTTGGGTCTTCATTACTGCACGCAGGCTTTCTCTGGTTGCGGCGAGCGGGGGCTACTCTTCGTTGCGGTGCGCGGGCTTCTCATTGCGGTGGCTTCTCTTGATGCAGAGCACGGGCTTTAGGCGCGCTGGCTTCGGTAGTTGTGGCACGTGGGCTCAGTAGTTGTGGCTCGCGGGCTCTAGAGCACAGGCTCAGTAGTTGTGGCGCACGGGCTTAGTTTCTTTACGGCACGTGGGATCTTCCCGGACAAGGGCTCGAACTCGTATCCCCTGCACTGACAGGCGGATTCTTAACCACTGCGCCACCAGGGAAGCCCTAAAGAATATTTAATTTTCAATTGGATTTTTTAACCCTTATTTGGCAAAACCTTCTCCTCCTCCTTCTTCTTCTTAATGACAGCAGAGGAGAAAGTCATGCTATAGGAGGCTGGAGGGAAGAGTAAGGTCCTTCTCTCTGCAGCTACAGGGATTATGGGGGTAATCCTCTTTTCCTAAAAACTTCTAGCTCTATGCTTTGGAATGTGTGTGTGTGTGTGTGTGCACGCATGCACGCACGTTTGCCTTTACTTTACCACTCTCTGACCCTCACCTCAAAACTCCTTATTCCCTTTCTTGCTTTGTCTCTAGAGCACTTATCATTTGGCATGTTGTCTGTCTCTCTCCCCCCACTAGAATGTAAGCCCCAAGAGGGAAAGGAGCTTTGCCTCCCTCACTGCTGTATCTCTGGCACCTAGGAATCATGCCTGGCACAGGGCTGGCGCTCTGTAAGTATTTGTTGAGTGACTAAATGTCTGTCTGTCCTCAGGTTCTGAATCCTGTTCCCTGGGAAACCCAACAGAACCCTGGACTGGGGAGAGGAGAAGAAGCCTGCCTTTAAAGTTGAGCCTCCTGGAGAGATGCAGAGTCTCAGGCCTGAGAAGATGCAGGGGCTGCTGTCTCGGGAGGGCAGGACCTGGGAGAAGCGTGCTGCCCTCACCAAGGACTGGGTGGCTGTGGAGGTTGGGGCCTCCGGCTGTGACAGTGACAAGAAAGATGAGGGGCAGAGGTCCTGTGTTGTGGGGGGGAGGTCGTGGCAGAGCCTAGGGAAAGACACGACTTCATTCCTTTGCTCCTTTCAACACAGTTTTATGGAGCCTTGTGTCAGTCAGCTTTTGCTGTGTAACAAGTCAGCCCCAAACTGAGTGGCTTAAAGTAACAGTCATTTAGCTGCTAACGATTCTGTGGGTTGGCAATGTATGTGGCCGCAGGGGACAGTTCTGTTGCCCTTGCCTGTGTCGGCTCCCGCAATGCAGCTGCAATGAGCTGAAGGGCAGCTGGTTCATCTAAGATGGCCTTACTGGTGTGTCTAGCTGGTTTGATGGTGCTGACTTAAAGCCATGTGTCTCCAGCAGGCTAGCCCAGGCTTATTCTCACGGGGGTGGTTGCAGAGTCCTTGGGACCAGCAAGCGAGGGAAAACCCCAGGTCACAAGCACTTTTTTTAGCCTCTACTGGCAACCCAGCTGCTCACGGGCCATTGGTCAAAATAAGCCATATGGTCAAGCTCAGAGTCAGTGGGGCAGAGTCGGGAGGGCAGCCCAAGGGTGTGGACGCAGGGAGCAGTGAACAAGCTGGAGGCCACTGGGGGCAAAAATCTATCACAAGCACCTACTATGTGCCAGGCGTTAGGGTCTTGCAGTGAACAAGATGGCCTTTGTAGAGCTCCGATTCTTTTTTTTTCTTTTAATATTTATTTATTTATTTCCAGCTGCATTCGGTCCTAGTTGCATCACGCGCGATCTTTCATTGCGGCACGCAGGCTCTCCTGTGGCATGCGGGCTTCTCTCTAGTTGTGGCACGGGGGCTCAGTAGTTGCGGCACGCGGGCTTAGTTGCCCCGCGGCATGAGGGATCTTAGTTCCCTGACTGGGGATCGAAGCTGCGTCCCCTGCATTGGAAGGCGGATTCTTAACCACTGGACCACCAGGGAAGTCCCAAGCTCCAATTCTAGAGGAGAAAACAGGCACTAAAGAAAGAAGTTACAAAATAAAGAGAAAGGTCATGTCTGACGAGACCTATGGAGACAGTAAAACAGGATGATTGGTGGGGTGTGACAGTGTGATTGGGGAAGGTGGGAGAAGCACGAGAAGGGTCAGTTGTTCCAAGGATGGGGGAACAGCTTCAAGGGCAGCCAGAGCTGCACGTGCAAGGACCCCACATTGGCAGCAAGTTTGCTGTGTTCAAGGAGACCACGGGGAACAGAGCAGGGAGATGGGAGGGAAAAATGATAGAGATCAGCTGGGACCAGTGATGGGGCATCTTGTCGACCTTGGCAAGGAGTTTGCATGTTACTTGAGTATTGGGAGACCACTGGAAGGTTTTGAAGAGGAGAAGACAGGATCTCATTTGTATTTCAAAAGATTCTTCTAAATCAGTAGTTCTCAACTGGGGGCAATGTTACACCCCCCTCTCCTCCCCAGTCAACCTAAGAGATCTTGAATTATCAGAACTGGGGAAATGCTGCTGCCATCTAGTGGGTGGAGGCCAGCAACGCTGCTTAGCGTCCTACAGTGCACAGGACAGACCCCACCACCACAAGGATTTCGCAGCCTGAAATGCCAGCAGTGCCCAGGTTGAGAAACTGCATCCAGCTGCGTGTGAGAATGAACCATAGGATTAGGAGGTCAAGAGTAGAAGCTGGGAGGCCAGTTGGGAGATTCCTGCAACTGTCCAGGAATGGACAGGGGAGGAACAAAGAGATATCAAGGGTGACCCCTGGGATTTTGGCCCAAACATCTGGCAAAGAGTGGTGCCATTTGCTGAGATGGGGACACCTGAAAGGCACCCCCACAGGAGAATGGGGGCTAGACCTTCTACTAGGAAAGGGTCCTTCCTTCCACGGGAGATGAGCAGATCTGGGACAGAAGTTGTGGGAAATAGAAATGTCAGTTCTGGCAGTGAGGAGGAGGTTTGGGGCTCCTGGCAGGACCTGGGTGCAGAAAGAGTGGAAAATGGCCATCTCTGGTCCAACCCCCAGTTCTATCCAGTTGAGGAGTGAGAAGGATGTTGAGGTTCGAATATGGGGAGATTTCTTCACCAGAGGCTGGAAGCTGGGGAAGCCTTGTTCCTCCTGGTTTAACTCTGTGGCTTTTTCTTCTGCTTTCTCACTCAGTTTTTGCCAGAGGCCTGTAGAGAAGGAACTATTGTACCCATTTGACAGGTGAGGGAATAGAGGCTCAGGTGGTGAATCACATCAGGTGACTCGCTTTAAGTCTCCCAGGTAGTTAGTGACAGAAATGGGATCAGAATTCAGGTCTCTCCTTCTCTCCACCCCCACCTGAACCACATGGGCAGTGTGTGTGTGTGTGTGTGTGTGTGTGTGTGTGTTAGGATATCAGCAGAAGAGGGATGGCCGGCGGGAAGAAAGCAGAACCTATCCAGCTGGCCTGGTCACTCACTCATGACTCCTTTCTCCTCCATTCCCCCCTCACCCAGACCTACCTTCTCCCGAGACGGGGCATCCCCAGGAGTGGAGCTCGGTGGAGGAAGACGATGAGTCAGAGGACTCCCAGGTAAGCTGGTGATTCCTTCCTCTTTTGATGATGCCCCACTCTGCAGATCTCAGTGGGTTGTCACACTGCCTTCCTCAGCTTGGGATTTCCCTGCCCCACAAAAGTCTGTTTGGGGATGTGAGCCCCAAGGGGTCTCCCATGGGAAACAGGACATATTCCATTATAGTCAGACATGGAGTGGAGGGTTTCAGGTGGTGGGGGTAACTCCACTCATGTGTACCCTCCAACCCTTCACTCATAAATCCTTCATAAATTAACCATTCATTCATCTGTCCTCTCATTTATTCACCCAAGCATTCATCTGTCTACTCACCCATATACCCATCCATCCATCATCCATCCATCCATCCATCCATCCATCCATCCATCCATCCATCCATGTGAGGTCATCTGTCTATTGACTTATTCATCCATCCATCGACCCTCCCAACTACTCACCCTTCTACCTATCCATTCATCCATCTACCCATTGAACATCCACCATCCATTCATCTGTCCTCTGATTCATCCACCCAGTCTTTCATTTGGCTACTCATCCACACACCCATTCCATCCATCCATATATCCAGTTATCTATATACCCAATCATCTGCCATTCATCCGTATGCAACCACTCCATCCATTCAACCCACCCACTCATCCATCCATCTATCCACTCATCTATCTACCCACACATTCATCTATCTACTACCTGTTGGCTGTTGGAGGGATGTAGCTACTATTCATCCACCCATATGCCTACTCATCCATCCATCCATCCATCCATCCAACTATCCATCCACTAACTACCTACTGGGTTTTAATCCAAGTACTGCGAATAAAACCAAAAAGAGTTATCAAGCACATTCCTTTCACTGAAATACCTAGTGTTTTCTGTGGGGGGGCATAAGACACCAACATGTGAAATAACAACAGTGGTTCTTTTATTTACATATTTATCTTATACATTAGGAAAAAACCACATAACCACTCTTGGCAACACATGAGGGTCCCATCTGCCAATCGTATATCAGAAATCCAACTTGGACTGGCTCAAGCCAAGAAAAGGTTTATTGACACAAGGTAGGGGGAGGCAAACTGAACAACCAACCATGATAGTGTAGAAATAAGTGCTGGCTGCATGTGAGATGGCTCAATGGAAGAAGAAAGTAACTCTGTAGGCCAGGAGGTTTATTCTTTTTTTTTTTTTTTTAAGATTCCACCATTAACATTTTACTATCCTTGCTTTTTATTTATTTATTTATTTATTTATGGCTGTGTTAGGTCTTCGTTTCTGTGCGAGGGCTTTCTCTAGTTGCGGCAAGTGGGGGCCACTCTTCATCACGGTGCGCGGGCCTCTCACTATCGCGGCCTCTCTTGCGGAGCACAGGCTCCAGATGCGCAGGCTCAGTAATTGTGGCTCACGGGCCTAGTTGCTCCGCGGCATGTGGGATCTTCCCAGACCAGGGCTCGAACCCGTGTCCCCTGCATTGGCAGGCAGATTCTCAACCACTGCGCCACCAGGGAAGCCCCCAGGAGGTTTATTCTTGAATACCCAAGAGACACCACACCTGGGATTTTAGGGATGAGTAATTTCCCAGGCAGAGCAGGGGAGGAAACAGCATGTGCAAAGACGGAGGCATGATGTAACAAGGCACATTTGGGGGAACACTGGAGTTAGGGGCATAGCAGGGACTGGGATGAGATCATTCATTCAGTCCACAACTATTTGTTGTGCACCTACTATGTGCCAGGCAGTGTTCAAGGCAATGAGGGTGCAACGGTGAATGGGAGAGCGATGGCTCCTGTTTTCACGGGCTCACAGTCACCGAGGTAGACAGACAATCGACAAAATGAGTAGCTAATCTATACTTCATGCTGGATGGTAACAAGTGCTATGGAGAAAAATTAAGCAGAGTTATGGGCGTACGAGGTGAGGGTAAAGGTTGCTATTTTAAGAAGATTGTCAAGGGAGTCCCCCTGAGAGGGAGCTATTGGAGTACAGACCTGAAGGAGGTAGGGAGTGAGACTGGCAGATATATCTGGTGGGAAGAGGTTCTGGGCAGAGAGGGTACAACAAGTGCAAAGGCCCTGAGGTAGGAGTGCGCCTGGCATGCGTGAGGAACAGCGGGGCTGGGGGGTGTTGGTTGGCTGGAGAAGAGTGGGAGGGAATAGTAGGATATGAGGTCATGGTGGCGATGGGGGTGTATGACGTAGGGTATTGTCAACCATGCTAAAATGTTGGCTTTCACTCTGAGTTGGGTGGCTACTGTAGGGTAGAGAAGTTTCCAGCTTATGTTTCACAGGACCCTCTCGCTGCTGAGTTCCACGCCAAGGAGGTTGGGTGTATCTTTTTTTTTTTTTAATTTTAAAGAAGTGTTTTTATTTTTATTTATTTATTTATTTGGCCACGCAGCATGTGGGATCTTAGTTCCCCAACCAGGGATGGAACCCTCACCCCCTGCAGTGGAAGCGCAGAGTCTTAACCACTGGACCACCAGGGAAGTCCCCAGGTGTATCTTGTAGGCAGTGGGGAGCCTCTGGGGATTTGGGGATCTACAGAAATCACTCTGTTGGCCTCTGTGGAAAGAAGGGAGATTGGATGAGGCAGAGGGAGAGGCAGAGGTGTAGGAACCAGTCAGGAACCTCCAGCTGGTTGGAAGTGATCCAGGTAAGACACGCACTGATGTCACACGTATTATGGGACTGACATGATTCTAAGTGGTTCTTGTTATTTTATTTTACCTTTTTTTAAAAAAATTTTTTATTGGAGTAGTGTTGATTTACAATGTTGTGTTAGTTTCAGGTGTACAGCAGAGTGAATCAGTTATACATGTACATATTTTCATTCTTTTTTAGATTCTTTTCCCATATAGGTTATTACAGAATATTGAGTTCCCTGTGCTAGACAGTAGGTCTTTATTAGTTACCTATTTTGTATACGGTATAGTGTGTATGTTAATCCCCAACTCCTAATTTATCCCTCCCCTTCCCTTTCCCCTTTGGTAACCATAAGTTTGTTTTCTACATCTGTGACTCTATTTCTGTTTTGCAAATAAGTTTATTTGCATCATTTTTTTAGATTCCACATATAAGCGATATGACATGATATTTGTCTTTCTCTGTCTGACTTACTTCACTTAGTATGATCATCTCCAGGTCCATCCATGTTGCTGCAAATCGCATTATTTCATTCTTTTTTATGGCTGAGTAATATTCCATTGTGTATATGTACCACATCTTCTTTATCCATTCCTCTGTCGATGGACATTTAGGTTGCTTCCATGTCTTGGGTGGTTCTTGTTATTAACTCGACACTCACTAGCTCTCATTATTAATTCATGAGCCCTGTGAAGTAGTTAGTATGATTTCCCTCCCTTTAAGGTGAAGCTAGGGTGGGGGAGGTGCCCAGAGACCTCTGTGACATCATTCATTCATCACTCATTCACTCCATCATGGCTCATTCAACCAGCATTGATGGAGCACAGGCTGGGGCCCGGCAGGGGTGGGCGGTGGGTCCTAACCCAGCTGAGCTTTCTGCATGGACTCAGCCTCCTTCCTGTAGGTGGCCCCCTTCCAAAAGAAAAAAAAGAGAAGATCAGGCCATATGGGACCAGAGACCTTTAATATCAGTAAGAGGCAGGCTCCACAGCCCTCACCATGGGGCTAACTCAATTTATTTGATTCTCTTAATAGTTCTTGATGTGGGATCCATTAGGATTGTATTTTACAGACGGGGAAACTAAGGCACAAAGAGGTCAAGTAAACTTTCCCTGGAGCACTCAGCTTGTAAGTGGTAGGGTGGGATTTGAATCCAGTGCCTTTCTTAACCACTAAAGTATCCTGTCTGTCTGGGGACTTTATCCTCCCCCAAGAGAGGACTGGGGATAAGGGGTGAGGGCTTCTCCCCATCCCACTACTCAGTTATGTCCCTCCACCCCTCAGGCGGGGAGGAGTGAGTGAAGGAATGGAGGGGAGGAAAGGAGTTACTTTCCTGATATATTTTTTTAAAATTTATTTTACTTATTTTATTTTTGGCTGCATTGGGTCTTCGTTGCTGTGTGTGGGCTTTCTCTAGTCGCGGCGAGCGGGGGCTACTCTTCTTTGTGGTGTGCGGGCTTCTCATTGTGGTGGCTTCTCTTGTTGTGGACCATGGGCTCTAGGCGCTCGGGCTTCAGTAGTTGTGGCACGTGGGCTCTAGAGTGCAGGCTCAGTAGTTGTGGCGCACGGGCTCAGTAGTTGTGGCGCATGGACTTAGTTGCTCCGCGGCATGTGGGATCTTCCTGGACCAGGGCTCGAACCCATGTCCCCTGCATTGGCAGACAGATTCCCAACCACTGCACCACCCAGGGAAGCCCCCTGATATTTCTTTTTTTTTTTTAAGATTTTTTTTTTTTGATGTGGACCATTTTTAAAGTCTTTATTGAATTTGTTACAGTACTGCCTCTGTTCTATGCCTTGGCTTCCTGGCCGCAAAGCATGTGGTATCCCAGGTCCCCGACCAGGGATAGAACCCACACCCCCTGCATTGGAAGGTGAAGTCCTAACCAGTGGACCACCAGGGAAGTCCCCTGACATTTCTAAGAGGCAGAAATTCCCACTCTATGGCCCTGGACGTAGGAAAGCAAGGAGGAAAAAATAGTCCCATCACTCCCATACCATAAAATACAAGCATGTGTCACAAATGCAAACCTTCTAAGAGTATGAGGTAAGGAAAGAAATAGACTTGGTAAAAGTTGCTATAAAAGCAAAACTCATCTACAACATTAGACATCCAGATACTGGTTCCCTTCGAGGTGGGGTAAATGAGGGAGGAAGGGAGCATGAGAGGGGGACATTTTGGGGTGCTGATACTGATCTGCTTCTTCTTCTGGGTGCCAGTTACACGATTCACCTTCCGGAGATTCATCACGCTTGTAGGATACATGCAATTTTCTCTTTGCATATTATACTTCAACAGAATGTTTTTAGAAGGTTGTCCTGTTTCCTTGCAGGCATTTTTTTCCTGGAAGTTGAGACTGAACTAGGATTCTTGTGCAAGGGATTTTATTGAGGAAGTGTGTTCTTGGGTGGAACCCGTAAGGGGTGAGGGAGGCTGGGAAGGAAGAGAGGGAGTGAGGCAAATATTATATGGGTTTAACAGAGGTCCAGCTTCAGTCTGATCCCACAGGGAGCTCTGGAGTGTGAATAGTACCAGTCCTTCTCTGAGCCAGTGGGGAGGCTTTTATCTCCCATCGCTGGTTGTGGACAGCTGTCTGGGGTGAGTGTAACCTTCTAGGTAACTCTCTAGAGAGGTGGCTCCTCTTAGCAAAGGGCATTTCTCAGGAGAAAGGGGGCAACCATAAATATAAACCATAAACCATCAAGTTAGCAGCCAACACTCACAGCAGCTGGAGGAGAAACAAAGAGGAACTAAGTGAGGCACTGACGGGTCCATTACGTGTGGCGTCGTGTGCGTGTGTGTATGTGTAAAATTTTTGGATTTCAGATGAGCCATATTCACTACATTTTCTTCTTTTTTAAAACTTTTTTTTTTTTTTTACATTTTCCTGAATTTATACTCTGCTTTTTAAAAATGGAGGCATACCTGGGACTTCCTTGGTGGTCCAGTGTTTAAGACTCTGTGCTTCCACTGCAGGGGGCACAGGTTAGATCCCTGGTCGGGGAAGTAAGATCCCGCGTGCCGCGCAGCACAGCCAAAAAAAAAAAAATTGAGGCATAAGTATTTCCAATAAAATGCACTTATCAGTAAGTGTCGACACACATATATGCTTGTGTAACCAACCTGCCATCATCCTAGAAAATGCCTTCGTCTTCCTTTCCAGTCTGACTCACTCCCTCATCCCAGTTCTGATTTCTGGTTGCATAGATTCGTTTTGCCTTCATATAAATAGAGTCCTACAGTAAATGACATATATTTCTTAACCCCCGAAAAAGGAAATTATAGCAAGATTATTATTCTGCCATTTGGTGTTTTCACAACAATATCGTCTGGATCACTTTCCATCCTTTTTAAAAATTACGTTTTACAGCTGCCGAATATTCTATACTGCAGTTGTGTCATGCCCATTTCCTCAACAGATGAATTGTTAGGTTATCCTTGTTTTTGTTGCCACAGGAGAATGAATGTTTATCCAGTTGGCTTCATTTTCTGTAGCGTGGATTATTAGGGACTTCATAAGATCTCTGAATATAGATCCACTGAATCAGAAATGTCCAGGGTGGAGCCCAAAATATGTGAAAAACTCCCCCAAGGGGTTTCTGATGCTCTGCCAGGTTTGGGAACTGCTGACGTGGGTTATTCTCTCCAGGTTGTAAGAGGAAGGTTTGAAATGAGGTGGCATCCAATGGGGGAGAGCAAGCTAGAGGGAGGAATTGGTCCTTTCCCAAAGATTAGAGATGTGAATCCCATTAATGGTTTATAACATGCTTTAACATCTCGTAGTACGTGTCCCCTTCATTTCTCTCCTTTTACAGAATTTTTTTAATGTTCACCACTGCCTGGCTTTCCAGATAACTCATTCATGCCCATTCCCAAAACTTCCCAGATATTTCAATAGCAATTGCATTTAACTCATCGTTATTTTGCAGAAGAATTGTCACCGTTTTAAACATTTTGTCTTCCCATCCTTCGTTGTGGTATGTCTTTTTTTTTTTTTTTTCTTGGCCGTGCCACGCAGCATGCGGGATCTTAGTTCAGAGATCAAACCCGTGCCTCCTGCAGTGGAAGCACAGAGTCCTAACAACTGGGCAGCCAGGGAACTCCCTGTCTTTCCATTCATTCATTCATTTGAGAAATACTTATAAACTTGGACTCTGGGTCAGGCACTGGAGATACAGCCACGAGCAAACTAAAATCTCTGCCCTCTCTGGACACGGGAGAAAGAGAGCTGGGGAGGGGAGATGGGTGGTCTACAGTGGGGAGGTATTGGGGGATGCTGTTCTATACAGAGTGGTGAGGGAGGGGGTTTCTAAAGATGTGGTGGAAAATGTGGAGCTGGAGGATGTGGCGGAGATATCCAGGCAGGAGAAAGCATAACTGCAAAGGCTTGGAGGTGAGAGCAGCTGGGGCAGAGTGACTTTAGCTTTGGAGGGATCGCTCTGGCTGACGCATACAGAAGAAATTGGGGGTGAGGGGAGTGTCAGGATAAGAAACAAGAGTGCCCAGTTTTTAACCCAATTGTTTGGAGTTGGTTTTTTTTTTTGGTATTGAGTTGCATGAGTTCTTCATATGTTTTGGATATTAACCTTTTGTCAGATGTATGATTTACAAATATTTTCTCCCATTCAATAGTTTGCCCTTTTGTTGATAGTTTCCTTTGCTGTGCAGAAGCATTTTTGTTTGATGTAGTCCCACTTGTTTATTTTTGTTTTTGTTGCTTGTGCTTCTGTTGTCATACAAAAAAAAAAAATCATTGCCAAGACCAATATGAAGGAACCGTTGCCTTATGTTTCTTCCATGAGTTTTGTGGTTTTAAGTTTTACATTCAAGTCTTTAGTCCATGTTGAGTTAATATGGCGGTATGGTGTAAGATAGTGATACAGTTTCCCATAAAATAAACTCTGAAATTGAATTAAAACAAAGAAAGAAAACAAGAGTGATGGTGACTTTGACCGGTGTGGTGGTACTGGGGGGAGTGGATGGAAGTGGTCAGCGTCTGGATGTATTTGGAAGGTGAAGCCAACAGCATTGGCTGGTGGGTTGGAGGTGGGTATTGAGAGACAGGAGTCAAGGGTGCCACAGTTGGATGCCTGGAGGGACCTGAGGGGTAGACTGGGGGAAAACTGCAAGAGGAGCTTTTTCTGGGCCAGTGGGGAGGGATATTAGGATATTTGGGACATGTAAAGTTTAAGATGCCCATGAGATATTCAAGCGGAGATGGCAGGTATACAGTGAGATTTGTCATGAATTTAAGAGAGGGGTTGGGTCAAGAAAAACACACACACACACGTACATGTGAAGGTCATTAGAGTACAGGTGGTATTTGAAACTGTGAGAATTTATATATCATTTTGAAATTTTCACCACATATATCATCATTCTGATATTTCCTCTGCTAGGACATACGTATAGTACTTACTTTTGTATATTTATATCTGGTCACTTTGTTGTATACTTTTTTATTTGTTTTTATTTAGGTATAATTAATTTACAATGTTGTGTTAGTTTCAAGTGTACAGCAAAGTGATTAGTTATACATATACATAAATATTCTTTTTCAGATTCTTTTCCATTATAGGTTATTACGAGATATTGAGGATAGTTCCCTGTGCTATAGTTTGTAGTTTTTAATTCAAACAGCTTTACAGCTGATACCCTGTCTCATTCCCAATCCTGTAATCCCATTTTCTTGCACGTGACAATGGTGGCTCCCCCTCTGATATTTATACTTTTTCTTTTTGTGTGTGTGTGTGTGTGTGTGTGTGTGTGTTTCAGGGCTTTGTGGAGTGGTCAAAAGCTCCGCAACAAATGACCATAGTCTTGGTAGTGTGTGTGCTTTTTTTGTTCCTGGTTTTAACAGGGATGCCTATGATGTTTCACATTTAACTATAAAAGTGGCTATTGTTTAGAAATAGATGCCCTGTGTCATGTTAAGGAAGAGCCCTGATTAAAAATCAGAAATAGGTCTTGAATATTATCAAATGCCTTTTAAACATCAATTGAGATGATTTTTCTTTTGTATTTAACCTTTTTGTGTGATGTTTTGAATTACTGTATTTCACTGACCTTAAGACATCATCGATTGTAAAACACGCATTATTTTGTATACCCCTGAGAAAGAAAAAAAATGCTACTTAAATATAAGATGCCACCAAGTGGAAGATGCATCCTGACTTCAGAGAAGGTGAACACGTGCAACTTAGGAGTGATGAAATCTGGTAGATTTCTTAATTACAGATCATCTTTGCATTCTTAGGATGGTGGTACAGCAGTCTTTTCAGATATTGAATTCTATTTCTTGATATTTTCTGTAGGATTCTTGCCTCTATCTTCTTATGTAAGACTGGTGCTATCTTTGTTAAGTTTTGGTATCGTGGCTAAGCTTGCATCATAGAAGGACTTGAGTAAAGTTTAGCCTTTTGCTGTGCTTTCGAATACTTTCTGTAGCTTGAGAAGTATCAATTCCTTGACATTTTGAAAGAATTCACCAGTAAAGTAATCAGGTCCTAGAGCTATGGAGGGGAAGTTTCAGTGAGTTCTTGGATGGCTTTCTCCATTTCTTCTCATGTTATCAGCTTATGAATACTTTTTACTCCATTATTTTTATGATTTACAGTGTTCTTTTATCCCCTAGGCTATGCTTCATTCCACTGAGCTTTTTCCCCCCAGATGATTAGCTTATTTGTGCATAGTACTTTATAATTAAACAAAATCTTCTCTTTATTTTGTTCTGTCCCCTTTCTGCCTTTCAAATTCTGTTTGTGGTTATTAGATTTGTCAAAGTTTTATCTAGTTTATTATTAATTTTCTGAAGAACCATCATTAGGATTTATTTATGTCCATTATTTCTCTAGTTTATAATTTGTTTTCCTTTAACATGTATTGGGTTTATTTTTTATTGTTTCTATTTCTTGTCTCAATTTTTAAGTTGAGTACTTAGTTTGTTTATATTCTTTTTACAAAGTTATTTACTGTAATAGTGTTCTTAATAGTATAAATGTACTTCTGGTTATAGCCTTGGCCACATCTTAAAGTCTGATAATTCAGGTTTTATTTATGTTGTTAAGTATTATATTGCAGTGTTTCTAAAGAGTGCTTTGAAACTCAGTGATTGGGTTTATTTAAAAAGAGTTTGGTTTTCTTGATTTACGGCACCGTGAACAGAGAATGTGGCCTATAATATATCTGCTTTCAAACCTTTTTTTTTTTTTTAAACTTTTGGGTTTATTTATTTATTTATTTTTTATTTATTTATGGCTGTGTTGGGTCTTCGTTTCTGTGCGAGGGCTTTCTCTAGTTGCGGCAAGCGGGGGCCACTCTTCATCGCGGTGCGCGGGCCTCTCACCGTCGCGGCCTCTCTTGTTGCGGAGCACAGGCTCCAGACGCGCAGGCTCAGTAGTTGTGGCTCACGGGCCTAGTTGCTCCGCGGCATGTGGGATCTTCCCAGACCAGGGCTCGAACCCGTGTCCCCTGCATTGGCAGGCAGATTCTCAACCACTGCGCCACCAGGGAAGCCCCACTGCGCCACCAGGGAAGCCCCTCAAACCTTTTAAAAAGCTTTTATCATGGCCTAGAACATATCCAGTGTTTGTACATGTTTCATGGACAGTTAAGATCAATATATATTTTCTGTCTGTAGAATTCAAAACTTTACATGTCAGTTAATTAACTCAGTCTTATCAATTACGTTGCTCAGAATCATGTGCTGTTTAATTTTGGCCGACCCTATATGTCAAAAACCAATAAGGTCATGTGAAAATCTGTTAGTATAATTACGTTTGTCAATCTGTTTTTATAATCTGTACTTTATGTATTCAGCAACTGTGTAATTTGGTGCATATAATACATACAGCATTGTTATGTCTTTGCCAATTAAATAATATATGTAAAATACCAAGCACAGTGCCAGGCATATAGTAGGCACTCAATAAATGTTGGTTAAAATCTGATTCTGAATCCTTTATCAAATATAAAATGATTGTCTTTAACCAATTTAATCCCTTGCTTTAAATTTTACCTTGTCTAATAGTGGTTGATATTACCATCCTGCTCTTTTAAACTTCCTGTGTATGTGTGTGCATATTTAGACTTTTTGAGTCATTTTGTTTTAATAGGACTTTCAGTGGCCTCCCCTGAGTTTGCTAGAGAAATCAGGGCAGGAGAAGTACGGGCTTCTCTCTCTCTCCATTCTTCTCTCTGGATGATTGCACCCAACAAGCCAACAACTGGCCCATAAAAGAAAGAAACACAAGCCTCAGCTGTTTCATTCATTAGTATTTTATTGGTTGCAAATAGGAGAGTCTCAATTCAAATGAACTCAAGCAAAGAGATTCATTATAGATTCACTTACACCAAAGTTCAGGATGAAATTGGCTTCATTTAGAGCTGGAATGAACTGTTGTGATGACTGAATATGTAAATGAGGATATGTAGGCTGTGTTAAAGATGTTATTTGTAAAAGGCATTGACCAGTGCAGAAAATAATTTAAAATAAAATATCTCTTTTCAGGAATGATATTCTTGGAAATGTTGGGAAAAGATTCCTGGGTCTTGGAAGATAATTACTAGAAATATGCAGGGGAGGTAGTATATATATATATATTTTTAATGTATTAAGTATTCCTGGAACAAAAGCAGTGAGTTGGAAGGGGAGGATTGTCCAAGTAAAGAATGGATTTATAAGGAACAAAATTTAGAGCTGGTTCTCCAGGTCTAAAAATATTGCTGAGGACTTTCCTCTCCGCTGACCTCCTAGTTACCTTCCTTTTGGGGGTGACCTCCTTCTCCTTCTCCACGTGGCTGGGAGGATAGCTACCACCCCCATCACCTCTTCCACTTGGCGAGGCGGGGGTGGTTTCAGGGCAGATTCTCGTCACACACACCCCACCTCCCATCGCTGCTTGGCTGCAGGGACCAGAGTCTTGCAATAAAGGATGCCGAGGCCCGAGGCAGGAACAAGCTGTCGGAGGAGCCGGCGAAGAACGATGTGCAGCTGGGCAAGAGTGGAATGGAGATGCCTGTGGAGACCGTCATAGATGTCCAGGCCAAGGGACTGCAATTAGCTCAGACGGAGCCGGTAGTCTTAATCACAGCTGTGAGATACTGAAAATTATCACGCTAGTAGTATAAATCATATTAGCAGTGGTTATTTATTTGGTCTCTACCACGTGCCAGGAACCTCATTTCATGGATGATTAAAGTCTCCACCAGCACCGCTGATGCTCTGTTCTCCACCCAACAGCCAGGCAGATCCCATTAAACCGTAATTAAGACCACATATAATGCACCCACCTCAGCAAGTAAAAGCTAAAGTCCTCACAATGGCCGTCCAGCCCCACGCAAACCCACCTGCGCCCCCATCTCTGCTCTTTGCTCCCTCCGCTGCTCCAGCTGCACTGGCCTCTTTGCTGTTCCAACAAGCACATCGTGCACCAGCCTCAGGACCTTTGCACCAGCTCTGGAATGGACCTCTGCCTGGAATGCTCTTCCCCCAGAAGCCCACATGGCTCCCTCAGTCCTACAGGTCTCTGCTCCAACGTTCGCCTCCTTAGAGAGGATTTCCTTGACCACCCCCTCCGCAGGTCACTCTCTGATCATCCTCATAGCCTGTATCACCACCTGACAATTACGGATTAAGGCGGCTCTTTTCTGGCGTCCTCCTACTCGGGTGGCTTTCCCCAAAGAAACTTGGTCTTGGGAGGGTTGAATTGGAGGGGGCTGCGGAGATCAGGCTGTGTCTCCCAGGGACCCTCCCTACACCCATACCACCTTGTGGGGCCCCAGCCTCTCGGACCCACTCCCCCAAATGCTTGAAGCTGCTCTGTCCCCTCCTGGAACGGAGATGTTGGACCCAGGGTAGTATCTGCATATAGCATGTGGGGGACGTGGTGGAGGGGGAAATAGGTCAAATAAGTTGGCAAATATGGCAAATTTAAAATCATAGGGAAATAGCTGGCATGCCCAGCCGCTGGTCCATAGCTTGTAATTCTCATCATGAGACTGCCTACTCCGAGGATGGGCAATTCCGGTTGTGAGAGTGGTTTTGGGGTCGGTGGGCTTGCTGCAAGCTGCCACCAGGGAGCGGCTTCAGCATCCAGCACCTTGGTGTTCATGGACTGTCCACTTCTCTTCCTCTTGACCTTATCTGTAATCCCTAAATTTCAAAGCTCCGAAACAAACATTTTCGATGACTCCTGCTCCAGGGGCTCAGCTCCTTCCGCAGCTGTGGACACTCAGACTCTGACCTCGCGGGGGCTCCATTCTTTCTGCAGCAGGAGGGTCTACAAACTCCTGCTTCCTCTGGGGGCTGCTGACTGCAGCAGGAGGGACTCAGGGCAGACTCGCCACACACATCCCTACAGCCCATCCCTGCTCCTGGGCAGGGACAGGAGGTCACAGCCGGCCAACCAGCCTACACGCGAGGCCGGAGCAGCACAGTCGCCCACGAAGTCAAAATCAGCTTGGGAGCCCTTCACCCAGCGAATACAGGCCGGTGCCTGCGGACTCAAGGGGCACCCGAGCCCTCTGCGCCTGCGCACTCGGACCAGGTAGGCTCTCCCTGAAGTCTTGGTGGGAGGGCTCAGTGGACAGTCCTGTGGCCCCGCCCACGGCCCTGTAGCCCCACCCCCACCCAAGGCGGGGCTGACCCACAGCTCTTCAGCTGCTGAGGGCCTGTTTCTTCTGTTCTCTTGGGTCATTGAACTCAGCACCATGTCTGTAAACTAGGTTCCATTTCACTCATTCACCCATTTCACCTGGCATTTACTGAACACCTACTGTGTGCATAGGCCTGAACTGGGCAAAGGTCAGAGGGAGGAGCCAGACTGTGTGGTCCATGACCCTGAATGGCTCTAGGGCTGGGGCTGGGCATTTCGACTAGCCATTCAGTCACTCAGTATTTCTTGAGGACCTACTGTGTGCTATGGCCTGGGTGATGTCTGGGGCATGCAGAGGAACCAACTCTGTTGTCCCTGATTCTGAATGACTCCAGGGCTGATGCTGGGATGTATAAACTACTCATTCAGCACGTGGCACTTCTTGGAGACCTACTATGTGCTGAGGCCTGGGCTGGGCAAAGTTTGGATCACAGGAATGGACCAGACTTGCATGGTCTCTGACTGTGAAAGGCTGCAGGGGTGGTGCTGAGGATGTTCGCCTACTCATTCATTTACCTGACCTATTAATTCATGTCTCCTGAGGACCTACTGTGTGCTAAGGCCTGGGTTACATGATATCTGGGGCACAGGGAGTACCAACTCTGTGGTCCCTGACTCTGAATGACTCCAAGTGCTGGTGCTGGGGATATACAACTGTTCATTCAGTCACCTGGCACTTCATCAGGACCTACTGTGTGCTGTGGCCTGGGTGATACCTAGAACACAGGGAAGATTCAGACACTGTGGTTCCTGACCCTACAGGACACCAGGGCCAGGTCAGGGGTTTTTCTCTTATTTATTCATTCACCTGATGTTTCTTCAGAACCTACTGTGTGCCAAGGCCTGTGCAGACAATGCCAGGACAGAAGTAAAAAAGGCAGACAGATTCTCTCCTCCCAGGCCCTTCACCAGCTTCTTTTGTAGGGCTGGGAGCTGAGGGAGCTGGTGGACTGGGAGACAGATGTGTCCCCATTTGTTATATGTCTGCATCTCTCCCTTCCTGGCTTAGCTGAAGAGCACTTGTGCTTGAGTTATTTTCTAGGCTTGACGTATCAGTTTCTGATAAATTACAACAATTTTTCAGCCTTTCTTGGGGGACCAAGGAAATCTAAATATGGACTGGTCACTGGCTGATATTAAGAAATTATTTATTTCATTATGTGATAATAATATTGTGGTTGCAAAGATTTTCTTTTTTTCTTAGAGATGCAAGCTTAGGTATTTACCAGTGAAGTGAGATCATGTCTGTAATTTACTTTAAGATGTAGGCTTATTTATTTATTTATTTATTTTTGGTTGTGTTGGGTCTTCGTTTCTGTGCGAGGGCCTTCTCTAGTTGCAGCGAGTGGGGGCCACTCTTCATCGCGGTGCGCGGGCCTCTCACTATCGAGGCCTCTCTTGTTGTGGAGCACAGGCTCCAGACGCGCAGGCTCAGTAATTGTGGCTCACGGGCACTAGTTGCTCCGCGGCATGTGGGATCTTCCCAGACCAGAGCTCGAACCCGTGTCCCCTGCATTGGCAGGCAGACTCTCAACCACTGCGCCACCAGGGAAGCCCTGTAATTTACTTTAAAATAGACCTGAATAGATAGCTAGTGGGAAGCAGCTGCATAGCACAGGGAAATCAGCTTGGTGCTTTGTGACCACCTAGAGGGGTGGGATGGGAGGGTGGGAGGGAGGGAGATGCAAGAGGGAAGAGATATGGGGATATATGTATATGTATAACTGATTCACTTTGTTATAAAGCAGAAACTAACACACCATTGTAAAGCAATTATACTCCAATAGAGATGTTAAAAAAAAAAACTAGACCTGGAAAATATACATGTAGACGTATTTTCATGACCTATTTTAAAAGCAAATATATGTTATAAAATACGGTAAATTTCATTATTTAAAAAATTTCAGGTATTATATTTTTATGTTACCAAAATTATTTTTTTAAATACATCTTTGTTAGAGTATAATTGCTTCACAATACTGTGTTAGTTTCTGTTGTACAACAAAGTGAATCAGGCATATGCATAAATATATCCCCATATCCCCTCCCTCTTGAGTCTCCCTCCCACCCTCCCTATCCCACCCCTCTAGGTGGTCACAAAGCACCGAGCTGATCTCCCTGTGCTATGCTGCTGCTTCCCACCAGCCAACTATTTTACATTTGGTAGTGTATATATGTCGATGCTACTCTCACTTCTCCCCAGCTTCCCCCTCCCCTCCCCCGTGTCCTCAAGTCCATTCTCTAAGTCTACATCTTTATTCCTGCCCTGCCACTAGGCTCATCAGTACCATTTTTTTTTAAGATTCCATATACATGTGTTAGCATACGGTATTTGTTTTTCTCTTTCTGACTTACTTCACTCTGTATGACAGACCCTAGGTCCATCCACCTCATTACAAATAACTCAATTTCGTTTCCTTTTATGGCTGAGTAATATTCCATTGTATATATGTGCCACACCTTCTTTATCCAGTCATCTGTTGATGGACACTTAGGTTGCTTCCATGTCCTGGCTATTGTAAATAGAGCCACAATGAACATTGTGGTACATGACTCATTTTGAATTATGGTTTTCTCAGGGTATATGCCCAGTAGTGGGATTGCTGGGTCATATGGTAGTCCTATTTTTAGTTTTTTAAGGAACCTCCATACTGTTTTCCATAGTGGCTGTATCAATTTACATTCCCACCAACAGGGCAGGAGGGTTCCCTTTTCACCAATCCTTTCCAGCATTTATTGTTCCTAGATTTTTTTTTTTTTTTTTAATTCATTGGCTGCGTTGGGTCTTCACTGCGGTGCGCGGTCTTTCTCTAGTTGCGGCGAGCGGGGGGCTACTCTTCATTGCAGTGCGCAGGCTTCTTATTGCGGTGGCTTCTCTTGTTGCAGAGCATGGGCTCTAGGCGTTCAGGCTTCAGTAGCTGTGGCACGCAGGCCCAGTAGTTGTGGCTCACGGGCTCTAGAGCGCAGGCTCAGTAGTTGTGGCGCACAGGCTTAGTTGCTCCGCGGCATGTGGGATCTTCCCGGACCAGGGCTCAAACCCGTGTCCCTGCATTGGCAGATGGATTCTTAACCACTGTGCCACCAGGGAAGTCCCTGTTTCTAGATTTTTTGATAATGGCCATTCTGACTGGTGTGAGGTGATACCTCATTGTAGTTTTGACTTGCATTTCTCTAATAATTAGTGATGTTGAGCATCTTTTCATGTGCCTCTTAGCCATCTGTATGTCTTCCTTGGTGAAATGTCTATTTAGGTCTTCTGCCCATTTTTTAATTGGGTTGGTTTTTTTTTTTTTTTTTGATATTGAGCTCCGTGAGCTGTTTTTATATTTTGGAGATAAATCCTTTGTCCATTGTTTCACTTGCAAATATTTTCTCCCATTCTGAGAGTTGTCTTTTTGTCATGTTTATGGTTTCCTTTGCTGTGCAAGAGCTTTGAAGTTTAATTAGGTCCCATTTGTTTATTTTTGTTTTTATTTTCATTACTCCCGGAGGTGGGTCAAAAAAGATCTTGTGGTGGTTTATGTCAAACAGTGTTTTTCCTATGTTTTCCTCTAAGAGTTTTATAGTGTCTGGTCTTAATATTTAGGTCTTTAATACATTTGGAGTTTATTTTTGTGTACGGTGTTAGGAAGTGTTCTAATTTCATTCTTTTACATGTAGCTGTCCAGTTTTCCCAGCACCACTTATTGAAGAGGCTGTCTTTTCTCCATTGTATGTTCTTGCCTCCTTTGTCATAAATTAGGTGACTATATGTATGTGGGTTTATCTCTGGGCTTTCTATCCTGTACCATTGATCTATATTTCTGTTTTTGTGCCAGTACCATACTGTCTTGATTACTGTAACTTTGTGGTATAGTTTGAAGTTGGGGAACCTGATTCCTCCAGCTCCGTTTTTCTTTCTCAAGATTGCTTTGGCTATTTGGGGTTTTTTGTGTTTCCATACAAATTGTAAAATTTTTTGTTCTCATTCTGTGAAGAATGCCATTGGTAGTTTGATAGGGATTGCATTGAATCTGTAGATTGCTTTGGGTAGTATAGTCATTTTCACAATATTGATTCTTCCAATCCAAGAACATGGTATATTTTTCCATCTGTTTATGTCATCTTTGATTTATTTCATCAGTGTTTTATAGTTTTCTGAGTTCAAGTCTTTCGCCTCCTTAGGCAGGTTTATTCCTAGGTATTTCATTCTTTTTGTTGCAATGGTAAATGGGAGTGTTTCCTTAATTTCACTTTCTGATTTTTGTTGTTGGGGTATAGGAATACCAGAGATTTCTGTGCATTAATTTTGTATCCTGCAACCTTACCAAATTCATTGATTAGTTCTAGTAGTTTTCTGGTGGCATCTTTAGGATTTTCTATGTGTAGTATCATGTCATCTGCAAACAGTGACAGTTTTACTTCTTCTTTTCCAATTTGTATTTTTTTACTTCTTTTTCTTCTCTGATTGCTGTGGCTAGGACTTCCAAAACTATGTTGAATAAGAGTGGCGAGAATGGACATCCTTGTCTTGTTCCTGATCGTAGTGGAAATGCTTTCAGTTTTTCACCACTGAGTATGATGCTTGCTGTGGGTTTGTCATATATGGCCTTTATTATGTTGAGGTAGGTTCACTCTATGCCCATTTTTCATAAATGGGTGTTGAATTTTGTCAAAATCTTTTTCTGCATCTATGGAGATGATCATAATGGTTTTTATTCCTTAATTTTTTAATGTTCTGTATCACATTGATTGATTTGCGTATATTGAAGAATCCTTGCATCCCTGGGATAAATTCCACTTGATCATGGTGTATGATCCTTTTAATATGTTTTTGGATTCTGTTTGCTAGTATTTTCTTCAGGATTTTTGCATCTATGTTCATCAGTGATATTGGTCTATAATTTTATTTTTTGTGATATCTTTTTTGGTTTTGGTATCAGGGTGATGTTGGCTTCATAGAATGAACTTGGGAGTGTTCCTCCCTCTGCAATTTTTGGAAGAGTTTGAGAAGGATTGATGTCAGCTGTTCTCTAAATGTTTGATAGAATTCGCCTGTGAAGCCATCTGCTCCTGGATTTTTGTTTGTTGGAAGGTTTTTAATTACAGTTTCAATTTCATTACTTGTGATAGGCCTGTTTATATTTTCTAATTCTTCCTGGTTCAGTCTTGGAAAATTGTACCTTTCCAAGAATTTGTCCACTCCTTCGTAGTTGTCCATTTTATTGGCATATAGTTGTTTGTAGTAGTCTCTTATAATCCTTTGTATTTCTGCAGTGTCAGTTGTGATTTCTCCCTTTTCATTTCTAATTTTATTGATTTGCGTCCTCTCCCTTTCTTTCTTGATGAGTCTGGCTAAGGATTTATCAATTTTGTTTATCTTCTCAAAGAACCAGCTTTTAGTTTTATTGATTTTGCTATTGTTTTCTTCATTTCTATTTATTTCTGCTCTGATCTTTATTTCTTTCCTTCTACTGACTTTGGGTTTTCTTTGTTCTTCTTTCTCCAGTTGCTTTAGGTGTAGGGTTAGATTGTTTATTTGAGATTTTTCTTGTTTCTTGAGGTGAGATTGAATTGCTATAAACTTCCTTCTTAGAACTGCTTTTGCTGCATCCCATAGGTTTTGGGTCGTCATGTTTTCATTGTCATTTGTTTGTATGTATTTTTTAATTTCTTCTTTGATTTCTTCAGTGATCTCTTGGTTATTTAGTAGCGCACTGTTTAGCCTCCATGTATTTGTGTTTTTTACAGTCTTTTTCCTGTAATTGAGTTCCAATCTCATAGCATTGTGGTCAGAAAAGATGCTTGATACGATTTCAATTTTCTTAAATTTTCCAAGGCTTGATTTGTGACCCAAGATGTGATCTATCCTGGAGAATGTTCCATGTGCACTTGAGAAGAAAGTGTGTTCTGCCACTCTCAGTTGGATGTTCTATAAATATCAATTAAATCTATCTAGTCTATTGTGTCATTTAAAGCTTGTGTTTCCTTATTTATTTTCTGTTTGGATGATCTGTCCATTGGTGTAAGTGGGGTATTAAAGTCCCCTACTATTATTGTGTTACTGTCGATTTCCCCTTTTAAAAGCAAATATATGTTATAAAATGTGGTAAATTTCATTATTTAAAAATTTTTAGGTATTATATTTTTATGTTACCAAAATTATTTTTAAAGGTATTGAATATGGGCATTTATTGTATTTTATACCTTTCTGTGTAATTGAAAATCTCATAACAAAAATTTTTTTTAAAACGTGGAAGTTCTTTTTTATGCAGAGGGGTCCTATGCTGCCCTACAACACAGGACAATTCATTGGTCACACTCGGATGAAAAGCATTCTTCATTCATTCATTCATTCATAACTGAAAAATATTTTTCAGCGATTTCTTTTTCTGGAGCCGAACAAATCACAGTGAGATCAAAACAATCATAAGGAATTCTTTTAATAAATCTTATGCCCAAACTTTGTGAAATGATAACATCCACCCCCTTGTCTAAGGACACAAGGGGTCTCAGATGACAATGGATAAAAGCAAGATGGAAAACTGTTCCACATGCTACCATTTGTGTAGAAAGGTGTACTATACAACTTTTTGGAATATTTATGTATATAAAAAAATCCACATAAATATTTGTTTATATATGCATAGAATGTTCTGGAAAGATACCAGGAAACTGTTCAGGGTGGTTGCCTCCAGGGAGAGGAACTTGCTGGCTGTGGGGGAGGGGGAGGATGGGGTAAGATTTTTATTTTTCTTTTACTTTATAAATTGGGGACCATATGGATTACATAAAATAATTTTTTTTAATTAATTAGTTTATTTTTGGCTGCGTTGGGTCTTCGTTGCTGCATGCGGGCTTTGTCTAGTTGCAGCGAGCGGGGGCTACTCTTCATTGTGGTGCACGGGCTTCTCACTGCCGTGGCTTCTCGTTTCGGAGCACCGGCTCTAGGTGCGCAGGCTTCAGTAGTTGTGGCACGCGGGCTGAGTAGTTGTGGCTCATGGGCTCTAGAGGGCAGGCTCAGTAGTTGTGGCACACGGGCTTAGTTGCTCCATGGCATGTGGAATCTTCCCAGACCAGGGCTCAAACCCGTGTCCCCTGCATTGGCAGGCGGATTCTTAACCACTGCACCACCAGGGAAGTCCCATAAAATAATTTTGTAGAGGTCATGCTGTGTGATTGGAACTTGTATTCCACCGAAACAGCAGGTGGATTGCATTAGTGATTACCATGTTTCACTCTTCCCTGTAGCCACACCATTGGGTAGGCCCTTCCTAGGCTACCCCTGGCTTGGCCATGGGGCCTGCTTTGGCCGGTGGGATTAGAAACAAACTTGAAGCTGTGCCTGTGTGTCCCCACTCTCATAAATCCCTGCTCTGTCCATGAGAGCACACCCAGGCAAGATGTGAGTCAGCTGAGCCCTTCTGGACCAGCCAGCCCCCATCCAACCCACAGCTGACCACAGATGCATAACTGAGCCCTTCATGCGTTACAATGGGGTTTCAAGGGCCATGCACCTGCTGTGAGCACACCAAGAGTGAGGGTGCTATGGCGGCCCCCCCTTCACATGCCCCTTAACAGTGGTGCTTCGCCCCTGTGGTGGGCTTGGGCTTCTTCCCCATACACCCCCGGTTGCATGCCTCTTGGGCTGGGAAGTGCAGCTTGGTAGCACAGACCCTCTGTGTCATTCTCTCTCTGTTCTGCCTGCTGCCAACCAGCTGCTGTGCTCTCCTCCGAGCTTCTGAGGCTCCCTTTCTGTCCCAGCTGAAAGGGCTTTGAAGGGGCTTCCCAGGGTGCAGGAACCTTTCCTCTTTCACAGCTCCCTCCTAGGGGCACAGGTCTTGTCCTGCTTCTTCCGGTTTTTTTTTTTTTCTTTCTTTCTTTCTTTCGTCCTACCCTGCTACGTGGTGATATTTCCTGCACTTCTGGTGTCTGAGTTCTTCTGCCAGCATTCAGTAAGTTATGCTATGAGAACTGTTCCACGTGGAGATGTACTTTTGATGTATTTGTGGGAGGAGGTGAGCTCCACGTCCTTCTATTCTCTTCTATTCTGCTATCTTGATTCACCTGCCTCCAGAGCTTTCTTTATCCCAGGAGCTGAGAACACTGTTGGCTCAGTGAATGACCTCACAAACAACAGCCAGGCATAATGCTATTATTACAGTCATCATCAAAAATTCTAAGGGCTACATGCTGTGTGATTTCACTTATGTGACACCCTATAATGTTATATAAGACAGGAAACAAAGCAGTGGTAGCCAGAGGCTGGGGGCAGGAGGAGGAGACTGACTACAAAAGACGTAAGGGAACTCTTGGGCCCTCTACATCTTGGTTGTAGAGGTTACATGCCTGTATGAGTTTGTCAAAGTTAGAATTCTACACCCAAAATGAGTGCGTTTTACTGTACAAACTTTAAAAAACATTTTTTTATTGTAGTATAGTTGCTTTACAATGTTGTGTTCATTTCTGCTATACAGCAAAGTGAGTCAGTTATACATTTACGAATATCCCCTCTTTTTTAGATTCTTTTCCCATATAGGTCATTACAGAGTATCGAGTAGAGTTCCCTGTGCTATACAGTACATCCTTATTAATTATCTGTTTTATATATAGTAGTGTGTATATGTCAATCTCAGTCTCCCAATTTATCCCCCTCTTTCCCCTGGTAACCATAAGTTTGTTTTCTACATCTGTAACTCTATTTCTGTTTTGTAGATAACTTCATTTGTACCCCTTTTTTAGATTCCACATATAAGTGATATCATATGATATTTGTCTTTCTCTGTCTGACCTTACTTCACTCACTATGACAATCTCTAGGTCCATCCATGTTGCTGCAAATAGCATTATTTCATTTCTTTTTTATGGCTGAGTAATATTGCATTGTATATAGTACCACGTCTTCTTTCCTCTGTTGATGGACATTTAGGTTGCTTCCATGTCTTGGCTATTGTGAATAGTGCTGCTATGAACATTGGGGTGCATGTATCATTTTGAATTATAATTTTTTCTGGATATGTGCTCAGGAGTGGGGTTGCTGGATCATATGGTAACTCTATTTTTAGTTTTTTGAGGAACCTCCATACTGTTCTCCTTAGTGGCTGCACCAGTTTACATTCCCACCAACAGTGTAGAGTCCTTTCTCTCCACACCCTCTCCAGCATTTGTTATTTGTAGATTTTAAAATGATGGCCCCTGAATTGACTTCTTGCACCTGGCAAGTTGCTGCTATCTGGAGCTCAGCTTTCCTGGGCTCCTTCATTTATAGGAGGTCAGAAGCAGCCCCCACCCCAGTAAGCCCAGCATCTTAAGAATGGCCATAGGGCTTCCCTGGTGGTGCAGTGGTTAAGAATCCACCTGCCAATGCAGGGGACATGGGTTCGAGCCCTGGTCCGGGAAGATACCACATGCCACGGAGCAACTAAGCCTGTGCGGCACAACTACTGAGCCTGCGCTCTAGAGCCCACAAGCCACAACTACTGAAGCCCGTGTGCCTAGAGCCTGTGCTCCGCAACAAGAGAAGCCACTGCAACGAGGAGCCCGTGCACCACAACAAAGAGTAGGCCCCGCTCACCACAACTAGAGAAAACCCACGCGCAGCAACGAAGACCCAATGCAGCCAAAAATAAATAAATAAAATAAATTTTTTAAAAAATACTTAAAAAAAAAAAAGGAATGGCCATAAAGCACTTTTTACATATAGTGATGCTTTCCCCATGGCACGGATTCAAGGAAAGGCATTTGGCCCTGTCTCACGGAGCCTAATGATAGAGTAAGAGAGAAACTCAGTAATAAGAAAGCAAATTCAGCATCCCCAAGTTTTTCCAGGTCCTTCTTGTGTATCAGGCAAGATCATTTCTGGTCGTTCAATGTCATTTAGTCATCAGGACTTAATAGATTGCATTTGTCTACCCATAAAACTATTGGAAAAGCAATAAGCTGCACAAATTAGCAAATTGAATATGTAATTCCTGATGTGTATACCTATAAATAAATTCAACCCAGCTCAAAATTTTATTCCAACTTCTGAGGCCAAGCACTATTAAAACCCATTCCTGAGGCCATTTTCTAGATTCTGATATGAATGTTGATAAATACTTTGGGGAGTCCTTCATCCATTTCCTAATCTCTTTTCTTATATCAACCTCTAGACCACTTCAGAATCAGACCTTTCTGTCTTTTCTTTATTCCCTTCCTTCCTCCCCCACTTCTTCCTTTCTTGTTTTTAAATCAGTGAAGCCATAATATTGGTAAGCTAAAAGGGAAATTGGTTAACCTTCATCCATGGCTATCTCAGGCAAATGTGAATTAGTTGGTATGTTTTTTGTTTTAAGGTTTCTTAGCGGCTTAGAGTTTCAAAATCTCAAAATTCTCCCACAAGTCCTCATTCCAATAACCAGGATACCAACTGTTCCTAATTAATATCAAACATTCTACTTAAGAGACCTGCCAAAATTGTGAATTAACCTGGCACTGTAGCTCATTCTTTGATATTTAGCAAGCACAGCCTGATAGCTACAAGTCTTTCAACTATGTTACAAAAATGGCTTGTGTTCTACTCCATGCCTTAAAGCAAAAATTTTAAGAAATAAGCCCTTTTTTCTTCTTGCTTTATACTATTCAGTTCCACTATGAACAAGCATCATACATATTTCTTGGACTGGCACTTCTTGTCCTCTTTGAATTCGTCCAAAGCAAAAGCCATCTAGACCACAGCTGATTAGCTGTTTTACAGTTGCTATGAAGGCATATTACTTCCATGGCACAAAATATGATTAGGAGCCTTACACTGCTTTGCTCCATTTCATCCAATAACCTTACTTTAATAATAATTCCACATTTTCTAAGGATCCTTTGCCTAAAACCCACTCAAGGCTACCAATTTCTATATTGGTAGGTTTCCTTGGTTGACAGCAAAAGAACTTAATCTAATTTTAAAATGAAAACAAGGGACTTCCCTGGTGGCACAGTGGTTAAGAATCCGCCTGCCAATGCAGGGGACATGGGTTTGATCCCTGGTCTGGGGAGATCCCACATGCCGCGGAGCAACTAAGCCCATGTGCTACAACTACTGAGCCTGCGCTCTAGAGCCCACGAGCCACAACTACTGAGCCCATGCACCACAACTACTGAAGCCTGCATGCCCTGGAGTCCACGCACCACAACTACTGAGCCCATGTGCCGCCACTACTGAAGCCCTTGTGCCTAGAGCCTTTGCTCTGCAACAAGAGAAGCCACTGCAACGAGAAGCCCGTGTACCACAACAAAGAGTAGCCCCCGCTCGCTGCAACTAGAGAAAGCCAATGCACAGCAACACAGCCAAAAATAAATTAAATAAATAAATAAATAAATAAAATAAAATGAAAACAAAATGCTGGTGGGAAACAACCTAGAAAGAACATGAAACAGGTCAGCTCTAGCAAGCAGAGCAGCAGGAACTCAGGAGCCATCTTAAAATTGTGGCCAAAGGATGACTCATATTCAGCTTCCTCCTGAGTCCCAAGGAGAGAGTATATGATTGGATTAAAGTGAACTGTGTACAGCTGGCAACACAAACAAAACCTCAGCGAATGATATCAGAACAGCCCAACCAACACAGCTGGGGGAAGGAGTCTGTATTTGTGTATGCATGGTTTCTATTTGCATTGTAGACAAAAACAACACATTTCATAATTTTAACTTTAAAAAGTTTATGTGTTTATAACTATGCCATCATATTACATAGTTATTAAAATTACATTCTCAATAAACTACAAAGCATTGTTTTGTGAGCATAGAGATCCACCTCATCCTTTCCAGTGACTGCTTAATAATCTACTGAACTGATTTTCCACAATTAAGTAACCAATTTACTACTGCTGGACATTTAAACCGTTCCAAGTTTTTCACAATTCTGTAATGAATGTGCTTATGCATCTATATTTCTGCACCTGTGCTTTTTGAGAAGATAAATTCCTAGATGTAGAATTGCAGCAGTGATTAATTACATTTTAAATACTGACAGGTCACACCATATTGCCTTCTAAAACGGCTTTCCACCTATTTACCCTCCCAATGTAATATAAAAATATGGTTTCTCACATCTGCAACAGTACTGGATATTATCCATAAAATGTGTGCTGGTTTATGTTGGTGGTGAGGACTTTTAAAATTTCCATTTATCTGATCATTAGCGCAATTAAGATCCTCCTTTATTTGACTGTTTTAATTTCTTCATTTAAGAGTTGCTGTTATACTGTGTATCTCATCTTATCAGACTTTGTCAGACTGTGTATCTTACCTTATCCTTGCTGCTTTCCAACAGCCCTTTTTTAAGAGCTATATGCTTCGTAATATATGGTTAAAATATATCTCAGTCTGTCATGTGCCTTTTAACTTTGAATACAGTGTCTTATACCATGGAAAAGTTTAAATTTTTAAAGAATGCTCAACATCATTAATCATTAGAGAAATGCAAATCAAAACTACAATGAGGTATCATCTCACACCGGTCAGAATGGCCATCATCAAAAAATCTAGAAACAATAAATGCTGGAGAGGGTGTGGAGAAAAGGGAACACTCTTGCACTGTTGGTGGGAATGTAAATTGATACAGCCACTATGGAGAACAGTATGGAGGTTCCTTAAAAAACTAAAAATAGAACTACCATATGACCCAGCAATCCCACTACTGGGCATATACCCTGAGAAAACCATAATTCAGAAAGAGTCATGTACCAAAATATTCATTGCAGCTCTGTTTACAATAGCCAGGACATGGAAGCAACCTAGGTGTCCATCATCGGATGAATGGATAAAGAAGATGTGGCACATATATACAATGGAATATTACTCAGCCATAAAAAGAAATGAAATGGAGGTGTTTGTAATGAGGTGGATGGAGTTAGAGTCTGTCATACAGAGTGAAGTAAGTCAGAAAGAGAAAAACAAATACAGTATGCTAACACATATATATGGAATCTAAGGGAAAAAAAAAAAAAAAAAAAGAGGTCATGAAGAACCTAGTGGCAAGATGGGAACAAAGACACAGACCTACTAGAGAATGGACTTGAGGATATGGGGAGGGGGAGGGGTGAGATGTGACAGGGTGAGAGAGTGTCATGGACATATATACACTACCAAATGTAAAATAGATAACTAGTGGGAAGCAGCCGCATAGCACAGGGAGATCAGCTCGGTGCTTTGTGACCACCTAGAGGGGTGGGATAGGGAGGGTGGGAGGGAGGGAGATGCAAGAGGGAAGAGATATGGCAACATATGTATATGTGTAACTGATTCACTTTGTTGTAAAGCAGAAGCTAGCACACCATTGTAAAGCAATTATACTTCAATAAAGATGTTTAAAAAAAAAAAAAAAAAAAAGTTTAAATTTTTTACATGGTCCTATCACTCTGTCTCTTTTCATGACTTCTGGACTCTGTGTTCTGCTTACGAAAGCCTTCCTGAACTCAAAGGGATAGAAATATTCTACATTCTCTTCTAGAATCTTAATATTGTTTCCTATTACATCTTTAATCATATTGAATGAACTTCTCTGTAAGGGGTGAAATGTGGATCTGACCTTATTTCCAGTTGGATAACTGTCAAGCACCATTTAAGTAATCCATCTCTCCCACTGACACATCAAAAATAATTACTTTTGCAATAAACTAAATTCATGGATATATGATCTTTTTCAAAAATTTCCCTGTGATGCTTTCCTATTTACCATTCGACATGATTTTCAGAACAAGACTGTCAATGTAAAGATATCCTATAGGGATTGTGACCGGAATTGACTGTACAAACATGTTTACAATATTGAAACTTCCATCTAGAAACACAGATCTCCATTTATTCAGAACCTCTATTCTCCTTAACAGAGGTTAATAATTTCCTTCCTATATATAAAACCATGAGTAAATTCATCTATAATTTTTTTCTTCTGGGTTTGATATTAGGGTTGAATTAGCCTCATGAAAGAAGTATTCCAAATACTGCAAAATAATCCATTTCAATTATTTTTTCTACACTCTAGAACAGCTTAATTATGATTCCTTGAAGGTTTAGAATTAATCTGTTAACCCAGGTGTCTTAGAAGAGGGCTACACCATTCAAGTTCTCTGTTTCTTCCATTTTAAATATTAGGAATTTTTATTTTCTGCCTTGAATAAATATAGTCTTACATTCTTCCCAGTAAATTCTAGTTCTTTTGTTCCAGTCTTATCCAGAGTTCTAGACATTTCCTAAAACATATTCTATGTATCAGGTCACACTGAATTTCCTCACCAACAAAGGAACACAGCCTTATTTTGTGGTGATCTCAAGCTTTAAACATACTACTCATGCTAATCCTCATCATCCACATTGTTTCAGTTCCAAAATTGTTATCATCTCCAAGTACATATACTGCTTTCCAGAGTTCACTGTTTAAAAATAACTTTCAAGCAGACTCTGAAGGATACTGAGCTAACATTATGGAGCACTTAGTCTGGGTCAGGCACTGTGCTGAGCACTTTGTATGCATCAAGTAGCTCAAAATTTCATAGCAAGGGTTTTAAGGGAGTCATAAAATTACATTTACATTTTGAAAAGACCACTGTGGCAGTAGTGTGAAGAATGAACTTGAAAGGGACAAAAGAGGATGCAAGGAGACCAGTTATTAGACAATTGGAATAGTCCAGGTGAAATGACAGTGTTTTGGACTAGGGCAACGAGAATGGAAAGATGTGGATGAATTCCAAAAATATTCAGCAGACATATCGACAGGACTTGGTGACACAGAGGGTGAGGAAGAGCTGGGGGCCCGAGATGACTCTACAGCATGAATTTTCTGATGATGAGCAAGGTGCGCATTTTGTCTGAAGACCTTTCTGCATTCCTTACATTCGTAAGATCTCTCTCCAGTGTGGATTCTTCTATGTAGATTAAGGTGTCCAATCTGGCTGAAGGTTTTCCTACATTCCTTACACTGATACGGTTTTTCTCCAGAGTGAATTCTCTGATGAACGGTAAGGGATTGCCGATGGCTAAAGGCTTTACCACACACGCTACATTCATAAGGTTTCTCCCCTGTATGACATCTTTGATGACAAATGAGCGACGATTTTGTTCTGAATGCCTTCTCACACTCAACACATTCATAGGGCCTTTGGCCAGTGTGAAGTCTCCGATGCTGAGAGCGGGATGAGCTATCACTAAAGGCCTTCCCACATTCAGTACATTTATAGGGTTTCTCTCCCGTGTGAACTCTCTGATGTTGAATAAGGCGGGTAGTCTGGCTGAAGGCTTTCCCACATTCAGTACATTCATAAGGTTTCTCTCCGGTATGAATTTTATGATGCTGTGCGAGGTGTGCTCTCTGGTTGAAAGCTTTGCCACATTCCTTACATTCATAAGGTTTCTCTCCAGTATGAATTCTCTGATGAGTAGCCAGCTGTGAACTGATGCTAAAAGCTTTTCCACATTCTTTACATTCATAGGGTTTTTCACCAGTATGAATCCTCAGGTGACTAGCAAGGTGTATGCTCTGCCTAAAGGCTTTCCCACATTCCCTGCATTCATAAGGCTTCTCTCCAGAATGCACTCTTTGGTGCTGAGTGAGTGAGGCATGATGGCTAAAGGCTTTCCCACAGATATCACATTCGTACGGTTTCTCTCCTGTGTGAATTCTCTGATGGACAGTCAGGGATGAGCCATAGCTGAAGGTTTTTCCACACACATTACATTTGTAGGGTTTCTCTCCAGTATGAATTCTCCTATGCTGAATAAGTCCTATGTGATCACTGAAGGCTTTCCCACAGTCGATGCAGTCAAAGGGTTTCTCCCCAGTGTGATAATACCTCCAGTGACGGATAAGGGATGTGTTCTGCCTAAAGGCTTTCCCACATTCAATACATACATAGGGTCTTTTGCCAGTGTGACATCTCTGATGTCGTGCAAAGGATGAGCCATCACTGAAGGCCTTTCCACATTCCTTACATTTATAGGGCTTCTCTCCAGTATGAATTCTCTGATGCTGAGCAAGGTGTGCAGGCTGGCTGAAGGCTTTTCTACACTCCTTACATTTATATGGTTTTTCTCCAGTATGAATTCTTTGATGTTGAATAAGGTGAACATTTTGGCTGAAGGCTTTCCTACATTCCTTACATTCAAACAGTTTCTCTCCAGTATGTATTCTGTGGTGCTGGGCAAGGTGTTGACTCTGGTTGAAGGCTTTCCCACATTCCTTACACTCATACGGTTTCTCTCCAGTATGAATTCTCTGATGAACAGTAAGGGATGAGCTCTGGGTGAAGGTCTTCTCACATTCATCACATTTAAAAAGTTTCTTTCCTGCATAGACTTTCTTGTGTTTTATTACCATGGAATTTTTGGAAAAGCTATTTTTATCTGACTTGTGATTATAAATATTCTCTTCTATATTGTCTAGTGGGACAAATTTCCCAGATTTGTTATATTTGTGGTCTATTTCCACTGTAAGGGTTTCTTTATGAGTGATTGTTTCTTGCCTGATAAATGTCTCTTGGCTTAACAACTGCCTCTCAAAAAGATCTTCACATTTCCAATCTTCTCCAAAAGTGGGACATTCAAGTCCATAGCTTATAATTCTCTCCATTAATACATCATCACACACAAACTGCTTCAGAGGTAATTCTTGTGTCTCATATACAGATTCCCAATCTGAAAGATTCAAAAAAGCAAATGTTTCCTTTATCATGGGCTATAACAAAGGAAACATTTAACACAGAAAAGGTGAATTGAAAATAATGAATTCCACAAAATGTATGATACACAGGCGTGTCAACTGAACAAATATGCAAGCAGACCCCAGAAAATGAGACCTCATAGAGGAACATGGAAAAGGTGATTTAGAAAATTAAATGTAGGGTAACAAAGTCCTGAAGTAGTAATGCAACGGTAATAATATGTTATGCCTATATTAACATAACAGACTATAAATGAAACTCTTCCTCTATTCTTTCCCACTTCTGGGAGACTTGCATATATAGCTAGGCTAACTTTGTTTAAAAACCAATATCATCACATAACTACTGCTGCTCAAAAATCTCTGTAGATTCCCAGAAATCACAAATACCTTGTGCTTTGTGACTTCCCTTGGGATTTAGGTAAAATCCTAGAGTCATCTCTTCATAATCAGAAAATAGTGTCCCTATGAACCATTTCCATGTGTCTTAATACAGTAAACTCTCTTCACTTCTCATAGATCCCTGAACTTCAGGCTGCATATTAAGCGATTTTTCCATTCACCTTCTCACTTTCACCAGGAAAAGTGGAAAGTAGGAAAAGTGTCACATCTTAATAGGGTTTTGCCATGTGTCTTTTTGTAGAAACTAGTCTTACAGCGATATGTGGGTTGGTATCACTATTATTAATCACGTTCTTATTTCTTGCCACATAAGTACCTGTCTTGCCTTGTGAGCTAGAATATAAGCTTTGGGGAGGGACTAGATGAGCCTTACGCACTACTACTAAGTCACTTAACATGCATCACAGAAACTCAGGCATATATAAGAAATTCTCGATAAATCTATAAAGAAGAAATTTGTATTGAAGAGGTGACACTAAGAGAAAACTTTAGGGGAGAGGTGATATCAAGAAAGGGCAAAGGAGAAAGTGCTTTCCTTTCCCATCTTGTCCAGAGCAAATTATGGACTAATCCAATGCTCCCTAAATAGTTTTCTATTACATGTCAAGCATTAGGAACACTAGAGTGATTAGACAGTTATTCTTGAGAAGTACAGAAAGTGATTAGGAAGAAAAGGCCAACAAAGGAAGTAATCTGAGAAGAAGAAAATATGGAATATCAAATGCGAACCCATGTGGTAAAAAAGTAAAATTGGTACAAAAGTTCAGAGATGGGAAGGATCAAATCTACCAGAGAAGTTAAGAAAGACTCTGAGATGTTAACAAGCTTCCTACCCCAGGTCATCTGTGGTATCAGGAACACTCAAGCTTCAAGAATTCTAGAACTGAGGCCATAAGAGTTCAGTGAACCAATCACCTACAGTTTTTCTTACATAGATGGGCCGAGGCGAGCAATACTAGAAAGAGAAAAACAGAAACCTGACGGCATCATCTACTCCTCCCTCAAATTCTTTGTCTGTGAAGGCTGCCTTCATCTCCAGCCTCCCATGGAGAGTCGTAGTTGTCCCTTATCTTTTTGGCTTTTCTCAACACAGATGCTGAGATATCTTAGTCACTGAATTATACTTACATCTATACTGTGACTCAAGTCCCAGCAGATTTACAGGCTTCTTTATCCCCTTTCCCTCATCCTCCATCTATTCTTCACATGGCCAATTATTACCTCTTATCAGGAAAGTTCCTCTTTCTCTTTTCCTATTTAAAGCAGATGGTAGCTTCCTACATAACCAAAGTATAAAGTGTGTCTAAGCACAGCTTATTTCCCTCCTAATATTTGGGTATTTGGAGGATCCTGGAAGTCTAGGGTCCAAATCACCTCCAAATGTAAAGATCAAATACTGTTATAGAAGTGAAAGGAGAATTTCATATAGGCATAATTATCACGTGTGATCCCAATATTCCCTTGTGTTTGTGAACTTTCGGTTCATTGGGGGAGGCAGAAAATAAGCATGTACACCAGAAAAAAGTTAATTATAGGCTCTCCTAAGTGTTACAAAGAAAATAAACAGTGGCTTAGTAGAGAGTAATTGGGTTGGAAAAGGGAAAAGTTCACTATACAATGTGGTTAGGGACGGCCTCCAGTGAGATGATTTTTGAGCTCTGGCCTGATAGCCAAGCATGGACAGAGAGCTGACAGAGGAGTCTTCTAGGCAGAGAAAATAGGAAATTCAAAAGCCTGAGTCAGTAAAGAGCTTGGTGAATTCAGAAAAGGTGACCAGTGGGATAGAGCAGTGCTTTTCAACTGTATGTCAGGCACTCATTGATAATGACATTTGTAAGACACATGGCACTGCTTATGATCCAGAGGCAACCAGACTTGGAACTCAGACTGCTGCTAGCCCCATGTGGTCTTCCAAGCTTAGAGACTCAGGATCTTGGCATACCTGTAACAAACTTGGAACATACCTGTATACCTTACATAGTTTAAAAAACTCTGGGCTAAAGTATAGTGAAAAAACTAAAAAGTGATAGAAGATAGGGTTGGAGAAGTAGGAAGGAGCTGGTTACATAGGGGCTGGTAGGGTTTGGATTTTTCCTATTTGCAACAGGAAAGCAAAAAAAGATTTAAGCAGCAGGGTACGTTATGATTTTAGGTAGCATCTAATTTTAGAGTTAAGCAAAGATTAAGAAGGAGAGAAGCTTATATAAGTCTGTATGGCAAAAGAAAAGAGAATGGGAAGGAGCTGGATAAAGATTTTTGCAAAATGAGTTATTAGAGAGAAGAGAGTCAAGTAGAAGAGAAGATATTTGGGGAGCCCATGCTAAGTAGTCAGGTTTCAGTTTTCTCCCAGGCTTGAGTCAAGGCATGACTCAAGGCTTGAGAAGTTTCTAAGAGCATAAGAAAGCAGGAAGTATCACCTTGGAAAATGGCTGAGCCATTACCTAGAAAGAATTCCCCTATCTGGTTCTTCCACACTCACCTGGGAATGGGGTTCTTCTCATCTCACTCTTCATCTCCCAAGGCTCTTTCCCTTGCTCCAATAAGGAGATGACATATGGCTTAGAGATACAAAGTCCTGCATACAAAAATCGATATGAAAATTGGCCATGTTTTGGGCATTTCAGCTGGTTCCTTAATTCTGATGGAATGACATTACAGGAATGAATAGATCAAGGGGTGACAGACTATATAAAGCTTTTGGCATAGTTTAGTGGGACTGCCAACAGTCAATTCTATAAAAGTTAAACCATTTTCTAAGGGGCCGGGGCAGAAATTCAGCCCAGCATTTTCGGAGGATCATCAGACAGCAGTAAGTGAGGTAATACAAAGGGCCCCTAGAGGACAGGGGGTTCGACCCCTGGTCAGGGAACTAAGATCCCACATGCTGCGGGGCAACTAAGCCCGCTCACCACAACTACTGAGCTTGTAAACCTCAACTAGAGAGGCTGCATGCCACAAACTACAGAGCCCATGCGCTCTGGAACCCACATGCCACAACTACAGAGCCCATACACCCTGGAGCCTGCGTGCCACAACTAGAGAGAGAAAACCCACACGCCACAACTAGAGTGAAGCCCGTGCACTGCAACGAAGAGCCCACACGCCTCAACGAAGATCCCACGTGCCACAACTAAGACCTGACGCAGCCAAAAATAAATAAAATAAATAATCAAATAATAAATCTTTTTTTAAAAAAAGGGGGCCCCTAGAGACAGTTTGGAGTTTGAGTCAGGTTAACTGCCTGATTAAAAAAAAAAAAAAAAAAAATCAATATTCTTCAGAAGAATATAACAGAATCCAGAGTTTCTACAATGCATTATTTACAGTGTCCAGGATAAAATCCAAAATTACTACATAAAAGGAAGAAAAAATGAATCAGACTCAGAAAAAAAGACAATTAATGGAGACCTAACCTGTGATAACACAGGACTGATAACACAGAATCAGTAGACTAGGATTTTAAAACAGTTAAAATATCTATATTCAAGAATGTAAAGGAAAATATGCTTGAAATTTCTCAGCAGCGAAATAGAAATTATAAAAAAGAACCAAGTAAAAAGTCTAGAATTGAAAAATACAGTATCTGAAATACAAAAATTCTCTAGATGGGCTTAACAAGACATTGAAGAAGACATGGAAGGAATCAGTGAACTTGAAGACACAACAATAGAACTTATCTAATAAATCAATAGAAAAAATTAGTTGAAGAAATAATGGCCAAAAATTTCTCAAATTTGGTGAAAGACATATTTAGTTTCAAGAAGTTCAGTGAACCACAAGCAGGTTAAAAGGGGCCTCTAGGCTGAAGCCCACGCACCTAGAGCCCGTGCTCTGCAACAAGAGAAGCTGCCGCAGTGAGAAGACCGGGCACTGCAACGAAGAGTAGCCCCCGCTCGCCGCAGCTAGAGAAAGCCCAAGCGCAGCAACAAAGATCCAATGCCGCCAAAGATAAACAAATAAATAAATAAATAAATGTAAAAAAAAAAGGGGGGCCTCTAGGAACTTTGCTGGTGGTCCAGTGGTTAAGACTCCGCCCTTCCAATGCAGGGGGTGTGGGTTCAATCCCCGGTTGGGGAACTAGGATCCCTCATGCCATGCAGCACAGCCAAAAAAATAGTAATATAATAAAAAATGAAGATAAAACACCCTCCTAGGGGAAAATGAGGGAAAAAAAGGGGGGGGGGCTCTAGACAACAGAAAGCTAATCCAGCCAATGGTGGGCCCCAGGGCTGAGAAGGGTCTATTTTAGTTTCCCTAAGAACATCTGAAGCAATTTTCATAGTTTGTGCCTCGCTAGTTCATTTATTGCAAGTTAATAAAAATATACAGATTTTAAAGCAATAGTCTGAATTTTTAACAATCCAGTTATACTCTTTGTGAACTTTGTTACGGTGGTAACAATACCATAGGACAGAGGAAACAAGGCAGCACAGGAGACCAGTGAGAGTCACATCACATCCTGTTCCCAACTGACTAAAGGGCACACTCATGAAGTATCTGATACACACCAAATTCACTTATTAAATCTGAAATTTTCATCAGTTCCTGAATATCCTCTTTATTTCCCAGATTCAATTCTGACCTACACACAGTAAAAAAAAAAAGTTTTAATAATTAAAAAAAAAACAAAAAAAACCATAAAGAGTCCCTAAGGGTAATTCTGAACTATGAGAGGGGAAAAAATCCTCACCCACTGATACCAGGCTCTGATAGTTCTCCAGCATCATACTCCTGTATAAACTCTTCTGAGCAGGGTTCAGCCATTCCCATTCCTCCTGGGAAAAGTCTATTGCTACATCCTTGAATGTCAACAAGTCCTGAAATGACACAAAGACATTCTTGATCAACCAATGCTCATGTCCACACATGACTTCGAGTTCAAGTGTTAAGCTGTCCCTACTTTATGTGAGAAATAGCCCTTAGAGAAAAAAAAAAAAACTTAAACATATAATATTAAACGCTAACCTAAAATAGTACTTATTGAACTAAAATGCTAACCTAAAATGCTAAACTGCATTGTATATGATGGTGCTAATCCATTTCTCAGCATGGGGAAATATGGACAGGTGGCCACAGGGCAGTAAACAAGGGCTTCAAGTAAGGACGTATACCTGTGGTTGAACCTTCAAAAACAGCAAAAAAAGAATATCTAAGTTGATATTTTGTAAATGGTACTCTATGGGATCCTAGTGTTTCAGGGGAAAGAAGCATTGAACTGACATGGCTGGGGTTTTTTTCTTACATAATAAAAAAATATATTTAGAATGCAATTTTTTTGTGCTGTACCATTAAGAATTAATTAGCATGCCAGGCCATACCAGAGTGACCTGGATAGCAATATGAGAAATCACCCAGCATAAGACTACAACACATCCAACTTGTGTGCTGAATCTGAGTATAACAAACCAATATATACTTAGACAATATCAAAATGAAATAATTATAATTTTTAGTTTCATAAAGACTTAATGTCCAGTTACCATCACCATCAGGTTGAGACAAATTTTTTTTCTTTTTTTTTTTAATTGAGGTATAGTTGATTTACAATAAGTTTCAGGTGTACAACATAGTGATTCACAATTTTTAAAGGTTATACTCCATTTGTAGTTATTATAAAATACTGGCTATATTTCCCTGTGTTGTACAATATATCCTCGTGGCTTATTATTTTTTTTTAAACATCTTTATTGAAGTATAATTGCTTTACAATGGTGTGTTAGTTTCTGCTTTATAACAAAGTGAATCAGTTATATATATACATATGTTCCCATATCTCTTCCCTCTTGCATCTCCCTCCCTCCCACCCTCCCCATCCCACCCCTCTAGGTGGTCACAAAGCACCGAGCTGATCTCCCTGTGCTATGCGGCTGCTTCCCACTAGCTATCTATTGTACATTTGGTAGTGTATATATGTCCATGACACTCTCTCACCCTGTCACATCTCACCCCTCCCCCTCCCCATATCCTCAAGTCCATTCTCTAGTAGGTCTGTGTCTTTATTCCCTTCTTGCCACTAGGTTCTTCATGGCCTTTTTTTTTTTTTCCCTTAGATTCCATATATATGTGTTAGCATACTGTATTTGTTTTTCTCTTTCTGACTTACTTCACTATGTAGGACAGACTCTAACTCCATCCACCTCATTACAAATACCTCCATTTCATTTCTTTTTATGGCTGAGTAATATTCCATTGTATATATGTGCCACATCTTCTTTATCCATTCATCCGATGATGGACACTTAGGTTGCTTTCATGTCCTGGCTATTGTAAATAGAGCTGCAATGAACATTTTGGTACATAACTCTTTTTGAATTATGGTTTTCTCAGGGTATATGCCCAGTAGTGGGATTGCTGGGTCGTATGGTAGTTCTATTTGTAGTTTTTTAAGGAACCTCCATACTGTTCTCCATAGTGGCTGTATCAATTTACATTCCCACCAACAGTGCAAGAGTGTTCCCTTTCCTCCACACCCTCTCCAGCATTTATTGTTTCTAGATTTTTTGATGATGGCCAATCTGACCGGTGTGAGATGATATCTCATTGTAGTTTTGATTTGCATTTCTCTAATGATTAATGATGTTGAGCATTCTTTCATGTGTCTGTTGGCAATCTGTATATCTTCTTTGGAGAAATGTCTATTTAGGTCTTCTGCCCATTTTTGGATTGGGTTGTTCGTTTTTTTGTTATTGAGCTGCATGAGCTGCTTGTAAATCTTGGAGATTAATCCTTTGTCAGTTGCTTCATTTGCAAATATTTTCTCCCATTCTGAGGGTTGTCTTTTGGTCTTGTTTATGGTTTCCTTTGCTGTGCAAAAGCTTTTAAGTTTCATTAGGTCCCATTTGTTTATTTGTGTTTTTATTTCCATTTCTCTAGGAGCTGGGTCAAAAAGGATCTTGCTGTGATTTATGTCATAGAGTGTTCTGCCTATGTTTTCCTCTAAGAGTTTGATAGTGTCTGGCCTTACACTTAGGTCTTTAATCCATTTTGAGTTTATTTTTGTGTATGGTGTCAGGGAGTGTTCTAATTTCATACTTTTGCATGTACCTGTCCAATTTTCCCAGCACCACTTATTGAAGAGGCTGTCTTTTCTCCACTGTATATGCTTGCCTCCTTTATCAAAGATAAGGTGACCATATGTGCATGGGTTTATCTCTGGGCTTTCTATCCTGTTCCATTGATCTATATTTCTGTTTTTGTGCCAGTACCAAACTGTCTTGATTACTGTAGCTTTGTAATATAGTCTGAAGTCAGGGAGCCTGATTCCTCCAGCTCCATTTTTCGTTCTCAAGATTGCTTTGGCTATTCGGGGTCTTTTGTGTTTCCATACAAATTGTGAAATTTTTTGTTCTAGTTCTGTGAAAAATGCCAGTGGTAGTTTGATAGGGATTGCATTGAATCTGTAGATTGCTTTGGGTAGTAGAGTCATTTTCACAATGTTGATTCTTCCAATCCAAGAACATGGTATATCTCTCCATCTATTTGTATCATCTTTAATTTCTTTCATCAGTGTCCTATAATTTTCTGCATACAGGTCTTTTGTCTCCTTAGGTAGGTTTATTCCTAGATATTTTATTCTTTTTGTTGCAATGGTAAACGGGAGTGTTTTCTTAATTTCACTTTCAGATTTTTCGTCATTAGTGTATAGAAATGCAAGAGATTTCTGTGCATTAATTTTGTATCCTGCTACTTTACCAAATTCATTGATTAGCTCTAGTAGTTTTCTGGTAGCATCTTTAGGATTCTCTATGTATAGTATCATGTCATCTGCAAACAGTGACAGTTTTACTTTTTCTTTTCTGATTTGGATTCCTTTTATTTCTTTTTCTTCTCTGATTGCTGTGGCTAACACTTCCAAAACTATGTTGAATAACAGTGGTGAGAGTGGGCAACCTTGTCTTGTTCCTGATCTTAGTGGAAATGGTTTCAGTTTTTCACCATTGAGGACAATGTTGGCTGTGGGTTTGTCATATATGGCCTTTATTATGTTGAGGAAAGTTCCCTCTATGCCTACTTTCTGCAGGGCTTTTATCATAAATGGGTGTTGAATTTTGTCAAAAGCTTTCTCTGCATCTATTGAGATGATCATATGGTTTTTCTCCTTCAATTTGTTAATATGGTGTATCACGTTGATTGATTTGCGTATATTGAAGAATCCTTGCATTCCTGGGATAAACCCCACTTGATCATGGTGTATGATCCTTTTAATGTGCTGTTGGATTCTGTTTGCTAGTATTTTGTTGAGGATTTTTGCATCTATGTTCATCAGTGATATTGGCCTGTAGTTTTCTTTCTTTGTGACATCTTTGTCTGGTTTTGGTATCAGGGTGATGGTGGCCTCGTAGAATGAGTTTGGGAGTGTTCCTCCCTCTGCAATATTTTGGAAGAGTTTGAGAAGGATAGGTGTTAGCTCTTCTCTAAATGTTTGATAGAATTCGCCTGTGAAGCCATCTGGTCCTGGGCTTTTGTGTGTTGGAAGATTTTTAATCGCAGTTTCAATTTCAGTGCTTGTGATTGGTCTGTTCATATTTTCTATTTCTTCCTGGTTCAGTCTCGGCAGGTTGTGCATTTCTAAGAATCTGTCCATTTCTTCCAGGTTGTCCATTTTATTGGCATAGAGTTGCTTGTAGTAATCTCTCATGATCGTTTGTATTTCTGCAGTGTCAGTGGTTACGTCTCCTTTTTCATTTCTAATTCTATTGATTTGAGTCTTCTCCTTTTTTCTCTTGATGAGTCTGGCTAATGGTTTATCAATTTTGTTTATCTTCTCAAAGAACCAGCATTTAGTTTTATTGATCTTTGCTATTGTTTCCTTCATTTCTTTTTCATTTATTTCTGATCTGATCTTTATGATTTCTTTCCGTCTGCTAGCTTTGGGGTTTTTTTGTTCTTCTTTCTCTAATTGCTTCAGGTGCAAGGTTAGGTTGTTTATTCGAGATGTTTCCTATTTCTTGAGGTAGGCTTGTATTGCTATAAACTTCCCTCTTAGCACTGCTTTTGCTGCGTCCCATAGGTTTTGGGTCGTCGTGTCTCCATTGTCATTTGTTTCTAGGTATTTTTTGATTTCCCCTTTGAGGCTTATTTATTTTATACATAGTAGTTTGTATCTCTTAATTCCGTACCCCTATCTTGCCCCTCCCCCCAGTAACCACTAGTTTGTTCTCTATATCTGTGAGGTTGTGACAAATTTTTTTAAGTATTACGGGCATTTCATCTTCACATTTATTTCCACTGAAAATAAAAATCTTTGTAATGCTCAGTGTTGTCATTTGCAGCAACATGGATGGAACTAGAGGGTATTATGCTAAGTGAAATAAGTCAGACAAAGAAAGACAAATACTGTATGATCTCACTTATATGTGGAATCTAAAAAACAAAACAGAAACAGACTTTGTATAGATACAAAGAGCAAACTGGTAGTTGCCAGAGAAGAGGGGAGTACAGTATGGAAAAGTGGAACAAAAAAGAGTAAACTTACAGTGCAGAAACCTGACAAATACTACCTCAACCAGGTAATCAAGGTATAGTAATAAGTCATGTTGATAGTATGAACCCTTGATATATGATGAAAATGGAACTCTGTGATCTTCCTTCTAAAAACACATTACTCCAGTCTAACCAGGAAAAAAACATCAGGTTTGAGAGATGTTCTGCAAAATACCAGAGAACCTCTCAAAACTGACAAGGTCATATAAAAGAAGGAAGGTATGAGAAACTGTCACAGACAAGGAGACAGAAATACCTAGAAGATAGAACTACTAAATGTAATGTGGTATCCTGGATAGGATCCTGGAACAGAAAAAGGATATTAAGTAAAAACTAAGGAAATCTGAACAAAGAATGGACTTTACTTAATAATAATATATCAATATTGGTTCATTAATTTTAACAAATGTCCCATACTAATGTAAGATGTTAGAAACAGGGGAAGCTGAGTGTGATGCATATGGATGCTCCCTGCTATCAGCAAATTTTCTATTATTAAAAAAAAGTTTATTTTAAAAAATCTATTTTAAAAAAGTAAATCCTATAGGGAGTTCCCTGCTTGCCTAATGGTTAGGATTCCAGGCTTTCACTGCATGGCCTGGGTTCAATCGCTGGTGGAAGAACTGAGATCCCGCAAGCCACACAGCGCAGCCAAAAAAAAAGTAAACCCTATCAAAAGGAAGACATCAAAGCTTTAAATTATCTCTAAGATTTTTAAATATACAAAATCCAGCACTTAACTCAAAATAATGAGGCACATAAGACAAAATCAAGAGGAAAATAAAAACTCACAGAGGGACTTCCCTGGTGGTGCAGTGGTTAAGAGTCTGCCTGCCAATGCAGGAGACACGGGTTCGAGCCCTGGTCTGGGAAGATCCCACACGCCGTGAAGCAACTAAGCCCGTGCGCCACAACTACTGAGCCTGCGCGTCTGGAGCCTGTGCTCCACAACAAGAGAAGCCACCGCAACGAGAAGCCCGAGCACCGCAAGGAAGAGTAGCCCCCGCTCGCGGCAACTAGGGAAGGCCCGCACGCAGCAACGAAGACCCAACACAGCCAAAAATAAATTAATTAATTAATTTTAAAAAAAAGAAATACAAATAAAATTGAATGTAGTCTAGCAACAGAATCAAATATGTACAGGAATTTAGTGTGAGATAAAGGTGGCATTCCAAATCAATGTGAAAGAGATGAATTATTCAATAAATGGGTCAACTGGACAGGCAACTGGGGAAAAAAAATGAACCTCTGCCTCACTTATCATGATAGGTTAAACACTTAATGTAACAATTTAATGTAAAAGTTTAATTTGAGCCTTACCCTCATAGAAAAATCATAAAAATCAAGTCTAAACTTATCAGAATCTTAACTATGAAGGGTAAAACAAATCTTTTAGAAGAAAAATAGGAGAATATCTATATGCCCTAGGGGTAGATAAAGATCTCCTACACAGGACACACAAACAAAGCACTAGCTATGACGGGAAAAAAAGTGTCTGTGTATGCATAGAAACAGAATATCCCTGAATGAAATAACAGAAGCTGAGAATAGTTATTGTCTCCTCTTTTTTTTTCCGGGATCTTAGTTCCCCGACCAGGGATGGAACCCGGGCCCCTGCAGTGAAAGCGCTGAGTCCTAACCACTGGACCGCCAGGGAATTCACAGTTTCTGTCTCTTAAGAGAAGAACTGAGAGGCAAGAGAAAGGTTTTACATCTTGAATTTTGTACTATGCACATATAACACCAGTTAAAATTTTTTTTAATTTGCAAAAATTAAATAGGATAAGATTTTTTAGGTGAACAAATGAGGCTGGGAATTTGTACATTAAAAATAAAGAAAAATGTTTAAGAATTTAAGGATATAATCAGAAATTTGGACAAAATTCAGCTAGAGGGATGATTCCTGATGCATTCTAAGGACAGGAGAGGGCTATCCGATGCACATTTAATTTGGAACCCAACTCACTGATACTGAGACACCTTTATTCCATATAACAGAAACCAAATCTTTTCACAAGTGTCAACACTGAATTTAAAATGAAGTGGTGGGGCTTCCCTGGTGGCGCAATGGTTAAGAATCCACCTGCCAATGCAGGGGACACAGGTTTGAGCCCTGGTCCGGGAAGATCCCACATGCCGTGAAGCAACTAAGCCCGTGCGCCACAACTACTGAGCCTGCGCTCTAGAGCCTACAAGCCACAACTACTAAACCCACGTGCCACAACTACTGAAGCCTACACACCTAGAGCCCATGCTCTGCAACAAGAGAAGCCACCGCAATGAGAAGCCCACGCACTGCAACAAAGAGTAGCCCCTGCTCGCCGCAACTAGAGAAAGCCTGCACACAGCAATGAAGACCCAATGCAGCCAAAAATAAATTACTTAAATAAATAAATTTTAAAAAATAAATAAATAAAATGAAGTGGGAAGAAGAGGGGGCTCTATGCCTCATCACACTCAGTTTTATTTACCCATTAGGCAGTCTGAGTTAAGGACAGTGCTCTCTGGGAGAAGTGGGAACCAGGCCCTTAGATAAGACTGTTAATCAGGGAATTTTCAAAAGGAAAGCAGCTCTACAAAGTCCTAAACAGTAAGACTGCCTTTCAAGAAGGAGAAATGAAATAACTAACCTGAGGTATGGCTTTCACTACTTCAACTGCCATTTTCGCCTTCTTTTCCTGGCTTTTCTCTTGGAGAACAGCACTGTCCTGGAAGGGTAAGGCTGGAGGGAGAAAAAGGAGAGTGAAAAGATGAGGGCTTTGCACTCCCAGAATCACCAGCCTAAAAACTCTATCTTCTCCTTCTTCCTCCCAGCCTTCTTTGCTTCCACTGCCCACATAACTGGGAGATTATGGGCAACCGATGGCAGTTGAGGGGTATAACTTATAACTCTGTTTCTCTTATGCTCAAGGTCCTAAATTTAATCTTTTTTCTAAAAGTTGCTTTCCCATTCTTTGGTCTTATTATGAATAAAAATAATGAGATGTGCTAGGTACTCTGCATAGATTATCTTCTCTCACTTTATTTTAAAAATGATCCCATGAAATAGCTGTTTCCTCTATTTTATATTTTGTAGGTAAAGGTGGACTCTTTCCCTTCCTGCGTCCCTGCTTCATGCTTTGATACAGTCTTCAGTTTGAAAATCTGACTCCTAAATGCCACCAGAGGCCAGGGTTATCCACCTTCTCCTGCCAAAGCCCCAGGGGCTTTGCTTTCCTTTCACCCTGGGACAGTGGATCCTTTAGCACCCAATTCTGCCACCTTCACTCTCATCTCTGTCTTCAAGCCCTCGGTTTCCCCTCCTTTTTGTCACCCAGAACTGAGGGTGTCTCCTGCTTCAGGCAGGAGCTCCAGTCACCCCACCTCTTGCTTCTCACTGGAACTCTTGCACTGGGAGCAGGAAATTCTACTCCAGGATCCTTATCCTGGCAACACACAATTCCATAAAGCAACACACACAAAGAAGCCAAAGCTATCAACCTTCCAAGTAGTCTCTCCACACACACCACAGTCACACAGGGCCAGTTACAACCATACAGGGTAACACACAGACACTGGCACAAGACCTCACATACCTCCTGATCACACAGAGGACACAATCACAAGCACCCAACGGAAGGCACATCATAGGCAGTCACATATATCACAGTCTGAGAGGCCATGGGTACAAACACACATGGTGATACACAAACATCACACATATACCCCCAATCTTATGCTCTCACACACACCCATGGCTCACTGCCCCTCATCTCTGTCTCACTCACACCCACACTCTCCGCAACCTCACAGAAGCTATATGCGCAAGCCTTGTGGTGACAATCCATGGTTCACAGTCTCTCTCCTACTCACTTTGGTGTCACACACAACACATCACTAGTTTTCCTCTCTCTCTCTCTCACACATACATTCTTAATGGTCTCTTTCAGAGACACATGGATTTCTCACACACATAGATACACAGACACTGCAATTGCTACCTCTCTCACACACACACAATACACACCGGGGTCTCCCTCACACTCGGACACACACGGACTGTCATACAACCTCACACGCCGGACACACACACTCCAGTCTCACACGCTCACACCAACATGCTCTCGGTCTCTCACACACACACACCCACCCCCACGATCTCTCCCTCTCAGCCTCTCCTGGGGCCCCACACACTTGCTGACCTCTCACACTCGGGCACACCCGTTTCCCTCACACACACCAACATGCTCTCGGTGTCTCACACTCACAGTCAGGTCTCTCTCTCTCTCACGCACACACCCGCCCCCACGATCTCTCCCTCTCAGCCTCTCCTGGGGCCCCACACACTTGCTGACCTCTCACACGGGCACACCCGTTTCCCTTACACACACCAACATGCTCTCGGTCTCTCACACTCACAGTCAGGTCTCTTTCTCTCACGCACACACCCGCCCTCACGATCTCTCCCTCTCAGTCTCTCCCGGGGCCCCACACCTGCTGACCTCTTACACACAGGCACACCCGTTTCTCTCACACCCACACCTACACACTCCGCTCGCACTCTCTCTGGACTTTTCACAGTCCAGTCTTGTCTCTCCACACACACCGCTCCAGCCGCCCCACAGCCCCGAACCCGGTTCGAGCCGCGGCCTCGGCGCACCCGCGCGGGCCTCTGGGAAATGTAGTCGGTCCGGGAGCGACGGCGCAGCGGCGCCCAGGCCGGGGCTTCGCTGCCGGGTCCGAGCCGCCCGCCTCGCCTGCCCTGCCCCGCCCCGCCCTCGGGCTTGGACACCCGACCACCCAAAACAACCCACAGGCCTCCCCCCGGAAGCCAGCCGCACTCACCCGAAGGACTTCGGAGCCAACGCCCGGGAACAGAGTGCGCAGGCGCCGAATCTCCCAGGTGGGCGGAATAAGGGGAGGGGTTAGACTCGAGGGGCGTGGGACGGGGCGTGGTTTAACGGAGAGGGGGCGTGTTCTTAGGCTGTTGAGAATGGGAGGCGGAACCTTAGCGTCAGAGCGGGAGTGCCTGCGCAGGTATGTGACTACGCTCGAGGGGCTTGGCCCAGGGTTTCAGCAGAGAGACTACGATCGGGGGTCGAGGCCCAGGATTTCAGGGGCGTGGCGTGGCTGGGTGCGAGTGTGCGCAGGCCCGTAGAATGCGCACTCGCCCCTCCCTCGCCTGGAGACCAGAAGCGTCCCTAGTTACGGGGTCTAAGCGAGGTGCGGCGGAGCCCGTGGTGTGCTCCTGTGTGTACCTGTGATTTGACGCTGTCTGCGTCCGTGTGACCGCCGTGTCGCTCCGAGTGCGGCCCTCTGAGCCTGTCTGTGGGAACGTGATTTTCTTTCTGTGCTAAGTTTTATGGCAGCAAGATCAGCGAGGGAACACCGAATGGGCTCTATTACCTCTGTGATAACAGCAAATTAGTACACGTCTCACCTGCAAAATGGGAATGTCGTTATTATCACTGTTCAGAAGCAGTGAATGAGACGCACGTCTTTGGACCAGATCACTGGGATTGAACCCCATTCTGCCCCTGACCAGAGTGTAAATGGTCCGTGGTATGGAAGACTAAGAAAACGGTAAATTAGTAGCTGCCTTGGAAGTTGAAGTAAATAAGGAAAAGCCATTCAGGGGGATATAGCAGAGGAAAAAAACCCCACAAAATCCCCCGACCTCTCAGATCTTACTTTCAAGTGAATGGAAACAGACCACCAAAGAATGAGTAAAATAAATAGTATATAGAATGTTGAAAAGGCTGTGGAGAAAACAGGGAAGAGGAATAGAGAGTAGAGGAAATTAGAATATTTATTGTCAAGAAATGAGTAGTCAGGGCACTGCAACCTTTAACCATCATTCAAACTTTCATCCTGAATTTCAACATCGGCTCATTTGGGGAAGGGGGCGGCGGGAGATTCTTTACGTTGAATCTACTGTTATATTCTACCATTTCGTATTCACTTTGTTTGCAGTAACACTTTTATGTAGTCTTTCGGTTTGCATTTTCTCATTTTTCTATTTGAACTCAGAGACGTCTTAAGTATTACCCTCCACCAATTCTGCCGTGGATATCCAAAATATTCTAAGACCATTTACTGAATAAATAGTCTTATTTTCCTGCTGATTTGAAATGTCCAATTCTGTTGTATACTAAATCTCTGTATGTGAATCCAATCCATCTATTTCTGGACTCGGTATCTGTTTCATCCCTCACAACCCCCTCTCCTCTACGGAACAACTCTCACACTGTTTTAATAGTGGGAACTTTATACTTCTGTGTTTGATAGTGGGTACCACATTTCCTACGTAAGGGTTCACCATTTGCAAAGTTGTGGTATTTATTCTCGTGGATTCCTCCTTTGTGTGGATTTTAAAATTGTCTTGGAAAATCTCCTAATAAATACGATTGGTACGTGGATTGGAATTTTAGTGAATTTATAGATTAATTGGTGGGGGAACAGACATCTTTGAAATTAGGAATTTTTCCTTTCAGGAATATAGCATTCCATTTACCATGTTGTTTTCATTCTCCTTTATTAATATTTTATAGGTATATATTTCATTCCAGTCTAGTATTTTTTCATACTAAATCTATTCCTAAGGGTTATATTCGCTTCATCACCATTGGGAAGGATTTTTTTTTTTCTAATTACATTTTTAACTGGTTACTTGGGTAAGATTGCTTCTTCCTCTGTTCTAGATCAGACCGGATTTTTAATCTGCTTGTCAGTTCCATTATTTTGTTGGTTGAATCTCTTGAATGTCTAAGCTGTACAGCCATATAACAATTTTTTTTCTTTTTCTATCCAACATTTACCTCTTATTTCTAGATTTAGTGTGTTGGCAAGTTTCTCTGATATAATACTTAATTGTCATGGTAATTATGGGTCTCTTTGTATTGTTCCTGTCTTGACCAGAAATACTATCAATATTTACCATTAAAAATAATATTGTTAGGCTTTTGAATCAAACTAAGAGATTTTATTCCATTTTGAAATTGCAGACAGTTTTCTCTGGTTTGGATGAAATTTATTTGTTGGAACCTACGGAGATGATCATTTCCTCTTTAACCTATCCATTTTCTGAGCTGTGTTAATAATGTGCGCAATCATTTATTCCTGGGTTTTGCCTTTTTTAGTTATGGTGGGTTACTCTTCAATGAAGTTGCTGGATTAAATTTGTTAACACTGCATTTGGAAGTTCTGCATCTATATTGATAAATAATATTGGTCTATAGTTTTCTTGTTCGATGCCATCCCTGTTGGGTTTTTATGAGTACATATATGTATGTATGTGATAATATTTACAAAAGTACCTGGAATCATTCAGACCAAAGTTATTTTTAGTTACTTCTTGGGAAGAATCTTCAAATGGTAAAGACTTACCCAAGGGAAATTTTGCTTCATTTATTGTATATTAGTACATTATTATATAGCATATTATAGTTCTCCACTGGGGCGATATCATCCCCAAGGGGGCAAAAATTGATTTTTTTAAAAAATTGATTCTTGGTGGGGGAAAAACATTCCTTTATTCTTTGAAAGAAACAGACATACATAAACATATACAGCACTTCTGTGGTATTAAAATTTCATGGAGGTGGGAATGATTAGAAAAAGAAAAGTCTAAAAAAAGGCTTCTTGGGAGGACAATACTGAAAAACAGTTTGAGAAGACACTGATCTATATATATATTTTTTTCTCTTTCATAAAGTAATATGTTCTTGTTTTATTTGAATCACTAGAAAATTAAAATTATTGAGTAAGAAAATATCTAAATTAAACTAACCCTCTGGTCAGGTGATTCAGATTTACAGCCAAGTTTGGAATTCACTGTCATCAGAGATGCATAAGACTCCTGGATCTAGGATTGGGCAGGTTGTTGGGAAAACAGGCAGAAACATAAAAGGCATTGTAGTTCTTTGATATATTACTTTGGGTGTGGGGCCCTTAGGAGAACTCTGGTAGAACTATGATTATCTTAGAGAAGGAAACGGGTGATGAGATACACAGGCGAGAGTAGGATTTTTCCACCCAACACTGCGTTTGGTGGACTCAGAATTTAGAATATCCACGTTGTTGACGTCATCAAAGTGAGCCTTGGCAGTTGGGAGACAGAGGTTCCTAATGAAAACGGTAAGACATCCTAGAAGAAAAGAAAAGGGAAAAAAAGGAACGCATCAGTTTAAAAAAAAAAAAAAAAAAAAAAAATCACCGTGGGAAATGCTGTCTGTTTCGCAGTACGGCAGCGCCACCTTCCGGACAGAGGCCCCAGGTGCAACGGCTCTATGTCCTGGAAGCTGAGATTTCTCTCTTGGAGGCCTCGTGAGTCTCACCCTGATATCCGCAGGCCTGAGCAAGTCGACGAATAGCAAGCAAGGGACCCCACTGGCTTCGCTGGCCAAATGAACATAGTATATTCAGGGGTGTAGCCGACCCGGCCCTGGCGTCATCTCAGTTTTACACGAAGGGGTGACAGCCACTCTTTCTGGGAAATTCTATCCCTATCTCTGTCTCCTAAAGATGCACTAGCTCTAGGGGCCTTTTGTCACAGAGGTTCCTCTGAAACTCCTGGGCCCGATTTGTTGATATTTCGGCCAAGAAGAAGGCTGATGGTACCTGCTGATGGTGGCAGCTCTCCAGACCAATGACAACCTCAAAGAGGGAGAATAAAGGTCAGGTAGCAGAACAGGCCAAATGAAAAGCCATCAGCCTGCCTTAGACAACACTCTAAGGACCAGGCCTCACAAAACACTAAGAATCTAGAGGAACAACGGCCTACTTTCTACCCAAACAGGAGAGAGAAGAAAGGGCAACTGATTTTATTAGTAATTGTTACATACTTTACTTTTTAAATTATTTTTTTGGAGTATAGTTGATTTACAATGTTGTATTAGTTTCTGGTGTACAGCAAAGTGATTCAGATATATATATATAAATTATGTATATATGTATTCTTTTTCATATTCTTTTACATTATGGTTTATTACAGGATATTGAATATAGTTCCCTGTGCTATACAGTAGGACCTTGTTGTAATTTTTACATACTTTAAAAATCACAGCAGTTGGCTAAGACAGGGAGAAATAGGTCATACTAGTTGTCTCACATTTTAAGAGATACGATATGCAAATTGATGCAAAACAAAGCTTACGACTGTTAAAATAATCCTGGGATCTTAGATAAGGACTTTCCTCTCCTTAAGAACCAGAAAATATATTTCATATAAAACAATAGTTCCTGGGGACCTCCCTCGTGGCACAGTGGATAAGACTCCATGCTCCCAATACCAGGGGCCCTGGTTCGATCCTGGGTCAGGGAACTAGATCCCACACGCATGCTGCAACTAAGGAGCCAGCGTGCCACAACTAAGACCCGGTGCAACCTAATAAATAAACGTTTTTAAAAAATTATCATCATTTATTTAAAAAAACAACAATACTTCCTATAAAATTTCTACTGAGATTGTGTCCAGTGCAGATGGGGGTCCCACTTAATACTCCAGGAAGATGAGATATTCATGGTTTTATTTTACTATTCTTTTTAAAGATTTTTTTTTGATTTGGGCCATTTTTAAAGTCTTTATTGAATTTGTTATAATATTGCTTCTGTCTTATGTTTTAGTTTTTTGGCTGCAAGGCATGTGGGATCTTAGCTCCCCAACCAGGGATCGAACCTGCACCCCCTGCATTGGAAGGCTAAGTCTTAACCACTGGACCACCAGGGAAGTCCTTCATGGTTTTAAAATACTGTCAGTTTAACTCTAGTCAACAAATATTCTCTAGGCACATGTTGGATCCTGAGAGTTCAGAAACCAATAAAATAGAGTGTCAGCCCATAAGGAGTTCATGGTCAAGCTAGAAACACAGATAAGCAGGCACTTTGTATTAGTCAGGTTTTTCTCCAGAGAAACAGAGTCAATAGGATGTATATAGACATAGAGATGTGTTGTAAGGAATTGGTTCACTTGATTACAGAGGTTGGCTAATCCAAACTCTGCAGGGTGGGCTGGCAGGCTTCAGACCCAGGAACACTGATGTTTCAGCTCCAGCCTGAAGGCCATCTGCTGTAGAGACAGGAAGAGCTGATGTTTCGGATGAAGTCCAAAGGCCACTGCGAGAGAATTCTCTCTTGCTCAGGGGAGGCTGGTCTTTTTGTTGTATTCAGGCCTTATGATGGAGGACGATCTGCTTACTCAAAGTCCACCAATTTTAAAGCATGATTTTTTTTAACATAAATTTATTTATTTATTTATTATTTATTTTTGGCTGCATCAGGTCTTCATTGCTGCGCACAGGCTTTCTCTAGTTGCGGTGAGCAGGGGCTACTCTTCATTGCAGTGCACGGGCTTCTCATGGCAGTGACTTCTCTTGTTGTGGAGCACAGGCTCTAGGCGCACGGGCTTCAGTAGTTGTGGCATGCAGGCTCAGTAGTCGTGGCTCGTGGTCTCTAGAGCACAGGCTCAGTAGTTGTGGCACACAGGCTTAATTGCTCTGAGGCATGTGGGATCTTCCCGGACCAGGGCTTGAACACGTGTCCCCTGCATTGGCAGGCTGATTCTTAACCACTGCGCCACCAAGCAAGTCCCTCCACCAATTTTAATGTTAATCCCACGGGACTTCCCTGGCGGTCCAGTGGTTGAGATTCCACACTTCCACTGCAGGGGCATGGGTTTGATCCCTGGTTGGGGAACTAAGATCCTGCATGCTGTGCAGCACAGCCAAAGAAAAAAATTTTTTAATTTTCTAAAATGTTAATCCCATCCAAAAACACCCTCACAGAAACACCCAGAATAATGTTTGACCAAATATCTGGGCCCCACCCCATGGCCAGTTTTGCACATTACACGTTCATACATATAGACAATGTGAAAGAGAGGTGTGGGTGTAAAAATGTATCTAAGTTTTGCATCAAAATATGAAAAGTAACTCTCTTTCAGTTATGAGATCACAGATGGCCTTTGTTTCCCTCCTGTCATGTACTTGCACCATCAAAGTTCTCAACGATAGCCATATAGCACTTTAAAATATGAGAATTGAAATTGGGACATGGAAGCTCTTTTCTCTTTTCTAGAACAAAAAACAGTGGAGGCTCCTCTTCTTACCCTTGGTAATGAGGCTTAATCTCAGATATTTAAGAAATCTTCAGTATGAATGAGTGCACTACTTTTTTTTTTTGGCCATGCTGCGCGGCTGGTGGGATCTTAGTTCCCCGACCAGGAATTGAACCCGCGTCCTTGGCAGTGAAAGCTCAGAGTGCTAACCACTGGACAACCAAGGAATTCCCAGTGCACTACTTTTTATAAATGTTTGTTTTAGTATACACACCAAAACAAGGTAGAAATCGTAAGTAAACGGTTTGATGAATTTTCACAAGTCAACCTGCCCATGTAGGCAGCACCCTGAATAACAAAAAGAACATTACCAGCACCTTTGAATCCCCTGTTGTCCCTTCCAGACATCATCACCTCCCCAAGTGTAACCACTGTCCCACTGGTTCTCCCAACTGGGGTGATTTTGCCCCCTCTCAGGGGACATCTGGCAATGTCTGGAGACATTTTTGGTTGTCAACTTGGGGAAGAAGGGCTCCTAGCACCTAGTGATTAGAGACCTGGGATGCTGCTAAACATCCGACAATGCACAGGGCAGCCCCCTTCCCAAAACACCGATAAAACGTATCAGGCTCAAAATGACAATAGTGCCAAGGTCGAGAAACTTCAGTGTGGAGCATCATTATTTTGTGTTCACAGAAAGTTATATACAAGAATGTTCATAGGAGCTTTACTCATAATTCAAACATCCAGAAACAACCTAGGAGAATGGATAAACAATACATTTATGGTATATTAACACCATAGAATACTACTCAGCAGAGAATAAACTACTGAAAGATACATCGGTGAATCTCAGAAAGATTATATTGAGTGCGGGAAGCCAGATACACCAAAACAAACAAACCAAAAATTTATGCAGCCTGATTCCATTATTGGAAGAAGTGAGGGGAAAGGAAGAAAAAGAAGTCTAAACAACAAAGTGGTTTCCTCTGAGGGCGATGAAAATGTATCTTGATTTGGGTCTTGGTTACAAGGGTGTATGTAGTCAATTGCCAGCCTGCATCAAACCTGAGTAGTGCAGAGAAGTAATCTCTACCCAAAGAGGGTATCTGAGATCGGAGATCTCTTTTCAAAAAGTTCCGCTTTGCAAGAAAGAGCTTTTTAAAGAATCTGGTGTTGCTTCATGCAAAGGTCCACAGAAGTTCGGCTGGGTCATCCACTCTGGCACTGCAGTTTACCCAATACTTTCAAGTCCTGTACAAATGGATTTCCATCATGAAGATGTCATTTAATATCCTATAGATTATTGAGTACAGGTCTATGCCAGTCACTCCAGAAATTGTAATAACCTCTCCTGATTTAATCCACGTCAATACATTTTGCTAAAGCAGAATTTTGGTCTACTTTGTTTGGATAAGTACCTCCAAAACTCCATATCCACAAGCATTTCCTTGACTAGGTTGAGAAATCTTAGTGAATGCTTTGAATGATTCCTGAGTGTCTTTCATATCTTCCTATTATCCTTCCACGATTCAAACTCTGGGCAGTATTATAATCAGATTCTGGTTACCAGTCAGGCAAGCAGTGGATGGGCTAGGAGAGGCAGGGTTCCTCCAGATAAAGACCAGTTAAACATTGTAGTTGAAAGCTCTCTAGATCCTGAATCCTGACAGACGTACTTATTCCAATAACAATCTCAGTCTTTTTCATTTAATGCCCTCAGTATCACACAAGCCACCCAGAAAGGGTATACATTTAATTATCAGTGTAGCTAGGCAAACCATGGGACCACTGTCTGATTTTGGGTTATCACAGCCCTAAGGCTTATGAGATTCCTTCAGCAGAACTGCATTAAGACCCCGAGTTCAAGTCAATGAATTAATAAGGCCCTCCCTGCATTCACTGATTTACTGATAAATATCTATTAATGACCTACAACATCTAAGGCACCTTTCTAGGGACTGGAGAAAATTCTTTCCCTCATGGAGATTGCATTCTGGCACTGGAAAGACGCACATTAAAAAAATAAATATAGGGAATTCCCTGGCGGTCCAGTGGTTAAGACTCTGTGCTTTCACCGTTGAGGGCCTGGGTTTGATCCTTCGTCGGGGAACTAAGATCCCACAAGCCGCATGGCGCGGCCAAAAAAAAAAAAGTAGTATAATAAATTAGCAAACTAAGGGCCATAGAGAAAAGTGAAGCAGAGATGGTGGGGCAAGGCACATGGCTTGACAGGATTAAATTTAACCTACAATTTCTGGGGGAGCTAAACTCAGGTATCTTGATTTTCTTGAGTTTGCAGTCCTTTCCCCTTGACTTGAATGCACTTATTCAACTTGCTCTGAAAACTCCTGTTTATTTTTCAAAGCCTAGCCGTGAAACATTTCTCTGAGAACTTTTCTGAATCTCAAAATCATTCAGTAGTGAATCCTTTCCCTTCTTAGACATGGTTCATTTTCTTGTACCACTCAGTACATTGTACTCTGGAGTTGTATGTGCAATTTAAACTCTGTGAAACCCAATTCTCTGCCCTTTGCCCAAAATTTAAATTACATGACTGCTTGCTATTTGGATGAGTCTTGCCATCAAGAGAAAGTAAGGCAGCATCATGATATTGAAATCACAAGGTTGGGGGTGTATGTGGTAACTTATTTATCTATCTTAATGGCACCTAAAGCAACACCTGAGAAGTATCTGAGGACAAGGAAAGTTTGCACCAAACCACAAAATGTGAGTGTTGGGTCTCACCGAGGCCTCCTTAACTGTCATCTGAAGCCATGTGGATTTGTTAGAATGCATCCAGCTCTAGGAACTGTTTCCATTGTGGAAATCTTGCTATGGATTAATATAACCTACAGAGTGGTACAAGGACCTGGAGAACTTCTTAGTGAATGTGTGCAGAATCTGGAAGTCCACAGCTAGACCTCTCCCCTGGAGAAAGTCTTGTAAATGGGCCAGAAGTCATGGAGGAGATTCTCTGCGGACTTTTTGCAACGGCAAAAACTTAGAAACCACCCATGCAAGTGTTCATCAACCAAGGGATGGAGAGACAAGTGCTGGTGTGTTTGTACGGTGTGGTTATACTGTGGTAAAGGGAAACCTCATTTAACGTGTACATGAATCTCAAGGTCAGTTTCAGTTGCAGGAAGAATTCAGTGTAATTCCCTTTATTTAAAGTTCAAAACCAGGAGAAAATAGACATTTCATTTAGGATTACATCCACAGGGGATAAAACAATAATGAAAAGCCAAAGAACTGTAACATGACTTTGTAAACTGCTATCCTGAGGCACTGAGGGTGAGAAAGAAATTGCGTTTCAAGAACACTCCATGGATTCGAAGGTGCTGGTGATATCCTCCATCTTGGCTTGACTGGTCAGTATGTGGGTATTTGTTTTTCTTCTCTAAACTGGCGCATGCATTTTGTCAATGCTTTTATATATGCGTTGAAGAGAAAAATCAAGAAAAAAGTCCTATGTGCTCAGTTTAGGAATATCCCCTAACATCTATCTACGATACCCCTTATATCCTAGTGCTGCTCCTTTGTGTCAGTCTCTTGATTCTTGTTCAAAGGTGATAAACGCAGTGATGAGATCTTTAAAATACAACAGTTGTAGGAAGTGTGGAAGAAAACTCAGGAAAGGACGCTGGTTGGCTAATTCAAAGCTAAACGTGGGACCAAACCTGGGTGCCATTTTTAGGATGCAAAGCATTAAGTCGTGGCTGCTTGTTTTTTCACACTGTGCATCATCCAAGCCGCATCCCGCCCCGCCCCCCCCGCCATTTGAGGGGAGTTCTCCATTGCTTTTGAACTTGGTAGCATATGTCTCTCTCATCAGAACTAGAAGCAAAAGCCAAGAGGTGATCTCTTTGCCTCGTCTTTGGCCGTCAGGACACCTGCATTTTAAACTTGACTTCAGGGCGTTAAACGTGAGGTGACGGAGACTGAAGGCCAGTAAAGTTTCATTTGTGCAGCAGTGCTGTTCATTAGTGATGGCAGCAGTGTAGGATCTGTGTAGGAGCGGGAGGCCAGAGCTCTCCAGATCACAGGATGATGGTTTCACGGTCTGTTCTTAACTTGCCTTGCTTCCTCTCCCTTTTCAGAAGTGGGTTCGTTGCTATCCCATCCATTCAATTAGCGCTTTTTTAAAATTTATTTTTTACTTAAGTATAGTTGATTTACAATGTTGTGTTAGTTTCAGTGATTCACTTATACATATATATATACATATATGTATATGTATGTGTGTGTGTATATATATATATATATATATATATATATATATATATATATATATATTCTTTTTCAGATTCTTTTCCCTTATAGGTTATTACAAAATATTGAGTACAGTTCCTGGTGCTATACAGTAGGTCCTTGTGGGTTATCTATTTTTCAATGAGCTCTTGAGACCTTGAGAATAAACTGCTTTAGAGAGTCAGAGTCAATTGAGGCTGCTTGTTCCCAAGACCTGGAATGATGCTTAAATAACCGGAATAGTAACATTTTCAAGTCCCGTTGGCTTTTGTCAATATTCTGCTGTAGGAATTCGCTGATGTCGAGTAAGGTGTGATGTGCAGCTGAAGGACGTCCCACAGTCGTGGCAACCAAAGGGCTTTTCCCCGGTATGAATTCTCTTATGCTGACAGAGTCGAGGAGGAGGTGTTAAAGGCCTTCCCACACGTGTGGCGTCCAGAAGGCTTCACTCCACTGTGAGTCCTGTCGTGCTCAACCAGCGAAGAGTGGCTACAGAAGGTCTTCCCACACACGCGACATTCGTAGAGTGTCTCTCCCGTGTGACTGCTCCTGTGAAGGACGGAAGGGGACCTCCAGGTAAAGGCCCTGTGCACAGTCCTCACACGCGTAGGGCTTCTCACCAGTAGGAACCCTCCTGTGCTGAGTTAGCTGCGCGACGCGCCAGAAGGCCTTCTGACAGTCCTCACACTGATAGGGCTTTTCTCCAGTGTGAATTCTCCGATGCTCCATCAGGGAAGACGGACGGACGAAGGATTTCGTACACTTGCTGCATCCGTAGGGCTTTTCTCCAAAGTGACTCTTCCGGTGCCTGATGAGCTGGGCGCTCGGGGTGAAGGCTCTGCCGCAGGCCTTCCACTCGTAGGGCTTCTCCCCGCTGTGGATTCTCTGCTGGTCGACCAGGGCCAAGGGGCGCCTGAAGGCCTTCCCGCACTCGCCGCCTCTGTCGTGGGTGCTCTGATGCTGAGACAGGTGGGTCATCTGGCTGAAGGCCCGTCTGCCCTGTCCGCAGGCGTAGGGCTTCTCGCCCGTGTGGAAGCGCTGGTGCTGGGTAAGGTGGGCCCTCTGGTGGAAGGTTTTGCTGCACTCGCCGCACTGATAGGGTCCCTCTCCCGTGTGGATCCTCGGATGCTGGACGCGCGTCGAGCATCGGCGGAAGGATTTCCCACGCTCGTGGCGCCGGCAGCGTTTCTCTTCCCTAAGGATTTTCTGACAGACGATGAGGTGCGTCACGGTGCGGGAGGTTTTTCTGTATTTTCTACACCGCTGCTTGTTTTTTCCGTCGCTGTTTCATGTTGGTATGTTTCTTCTTTTATTCTCTTCCTTAAAGACAATTCCTTGCTCTCCCGTGTTGATTCGCTCTCTGAAAACGAATACATAAATATATTAATATAAATAAATGTATATATTCCCACTGCTGGGAATCTATCCTTAGAAAAAGGCTCTAGTACTTAAGGATATATGTACAAGGACATTCATTGTCATACTCTACTCACAGAAAAAGCTGGAAACAAATACCCATTTATTCTTATTCTTATTTTTATTTTTTTATAATTAAAAATTGTTTTATTGTGGAAAAATACACAAAACATAAAATTTACCATGTTAACCAATTTTAAGTGTACAATTCAGTGGTATTAAGTACATTCTAATGTTGTGCAACCATCACCACCATATATTATTATTATTTTTAATTTGAAATGCATTTTATATTTTAACTTTTAAATTTTAAAAACTGAAGTATAGTTGATTAATAAATATCCAGTTAAAGTAGCTATTTAAGTTGATCTCTCATGAATGGGATTAGTGTCCTCATAAAAGGGACCCCTTCCACCGCCTGAGGGTACAGTGAGAAGATGGTCATCTGTGAACCAGGAAGTGGGCCCTCACAAGACATCAAATCTGGCAGCACCTTCATTTTGCACTTCCCAGCCTCCAGAACTGTGAATGTAAAGGTTTGTTGTTTAAGCCACCTGGTCTGTGGTATTTCCATTATAGCAGCTCGAGCAGACTAAGATAGACATCAAGAGTTCACGTGGCCCAAACTGCCCATGCAAGCTGGGTACTGTCCACACCACCAGCTCTCAGGTGGGGTGGGCCCAGCAGCAATCTTCCATGAGATGCGAGAGATGCACCCAGGACTGGGCTTGAACAGATCTACACAGTATGGGTGAGCCGCACACACAGGTGGCCAGACCCCTGCACCATCCACCATGGACGTGTTGATCCTTGGCTGCTCTGGTGCGTGTGCAGTGGTCACCCTGTTTGAAATTCTCCAATCATGGATCCTAATTTGCCAAGGGTATCTAAGAACATCTCTCTCTTTTTTTTTAAATTGAAATATTGTTGATTTACAATATTGTGTGAGTTTCAGGTATGCAACAAAGTGATTCAGTTATACATATATATGTATATATCTGTATTCTTTTAAAACATTCTTTTCCATTACAGGTATTACAAGATATTGAATATAGTTCCCTATGCTATAAAGTAAGGACCTTGTTGTTTATCTATTTTATATATGGTAGTGTGTATCTGTTGAACCCAAACTCCTAATTTATCCCTCATGCCGTGCCCCCCCACCCCCCCGCCGCTTTCCTCGTTGGTTACCATAGTTTGTTTTTTATGTCTGTGAGTGTATTATGTCTGTGTTTTGTAAATAAGTTCATTTGTACTATTTTGCAGATTCCACATATGTCATAATATAATATTTGTCTTTGTCTGATTTACTTCACTTAGTATGATAATCTGTAGGTCCATCCATGTTGCTGCAAATGGCATTATTTCATTCTTTTTTATGCCTGAGTAGTATTCCATTGTACATATATACCACATCTTCTTTATCCATTCATCTGTCAGTGGACATTTAGGTTGCTTCCATGTCTTGGCTACTGTAAATAGTGCTGCTGTGAACATAGGGGTACATGTACCTTTTCGAATTATAGTTTTCTCTGGATATATGCCCAGGAGTGGGATTGCTAGATCATATGGTAACTCTGTTTTTAGTTTTTTAAGGAACCTCCATACCGTTCTCCTTAGTGGCTGCATCAATTTACATTCCCACCAACAGTGTAGGAGGGTTCCCTTCTCCACACCCTCTCCAGCATTTGTTATTTGTAGACTTTTGATGATGGCCATTCTGACCGGTGTGAGGTGATACCTCATTGTAGTTTTAATTTGCATCACTCTAGTGATTAGCAATGTTGAGCATCTTTTCATGTGCCTGTTCTAAGAACATCTCTTAATTCACCTTGTTAAACAGTAAACTCCATGATGGGTTCTATTCTCTTAGAAAACCCATATTCTTGGCCAGAATTAGAGATTGAATATGTTTGTTAATGAAATAGCTCTTGGATGGATATATTTATTCAATTAATTGGAGGACAGAGTAAGAACTTTTTGGAAAGGTAAAGAGAACAGAAGCTTTGAGGAATGTTTTTGAGAAAACAGCCTTATGAAATGAATGAAGGATGAGGTGGTGAAAACAATCCAGAGAGTAAAGATGGAAAGCTGATGATAAATGGGTGTGGGGGGGGAGGGTCGGCAGGACACAATCACATTTGGAGGCTGGAGGTAATTATTTTAAAAGATATGAAAAAAAAAAAAGATATGAGAGTAGGTTGACCACTGAGGATGAAAGTTGGATCTACTGGGGAGCTCAAACCAAAGACCCTCTGAAGGGAGATGTCCAAACACCTTAAAACTGCAGTCACCTCAGGGAGCAGCTGGCTTTTTGCATGTACATCCTTCCCTCTGCTTGGTTCCCTACTCTCCTGCCTGTGGAGATCTTGCCTCCTCGGCCCTCATCACCCAGGGCTGGCTGTGTGCCTTGCTCCAAGAGGAAAGCTACGTCGGGCTCAGAAATGGAAATGCCTTTGGATAGAGAAAGAAATGGCAGTTGGCCATGCCATCATTATCCAAGAATTCAGCCACTACCACAGGAATCAGGATAAAAGTCCTTGTAAGACTGGCCAGGGAATTCCCTGGCAGTCCAGTGGTTAGGGCTCCGCGCTTCCACTGCAGAAGGCATGGATTCGATTCCTGGTGGGGGAACTAAGATCCTGCAAGCTGTGCAGCGCAGCCCCAAAAAACCCTAGAAAACAAAAAACAAAACAAACAACAAAGAATGGCCAAAGTTTAAATGTTTCTGAAGGATGGGAAAGAGGAAGTTGTCCATTTCTAACTGTACTCTTCATGGAACATGGAACAAAAAAATGAAGTAAAGGCCACTGTAGTCCCCCAGAGATTTCCAACAGAAGGAGGAAGATACAGCAGAAAACAGATGCGGAATTAAGGGCTGGACGCACTTACCCAGCCAGACCAGGTTCTGGTAAGTCTCTGACATCACAGCTGTGTACAGTTCTCTCTGTAGCGGGGTTCAGGAATCCCCACTCTTCTTGGGAGAAGTCTACGGCTACAGCTCGGAATGTCACTGATCGCTAAAATGGCAAACACTTTCTTACTCACAAGGCCTGAGGGAGAAGGGCAAAGTTCTTGGCTGAAAAAAAGGAGGTACTACATAGGCACTGTGGTGTGTACTGTAGGATCCAGGTTTGTTTTTTGTTTTTTTGTGTTTTGCCAAATACATGTACATACGTGTAGACAGCGAAAACCAACTCTTTGGGTAAAAGAAGAATTATCCTATATTATCAACCAAATTGTTAAAACTGGCTGCGGGCCCTGTTTGAGGAAAGCATTTCAGGAACTTGTTTGGAAAACAAGGATTTTTGACGAAAGCACGAACCATTCTGCCTCTAGACTGCGTTTCCAGCCTGCAGTTCTAATCGACAGATCCTGGCCCCGAGTTGCAATATCCAGCTGGATTTCCAGCCTCCAGCCAGCCCTGCTCAATTCAGTCTGGCCCCCACGTGCTAACTGATAGGAGCCAATTCCTTAATCTATGTTGTTGCTACTGTTTCTCCTGAAAAACAGGGATCTTGTACAATTCAGTGGGTTTTGTGGACTGACAAAGACTCCTTAGTTTGTCTGAAGTCTGAAGACAAGGGGAGACTGTCAGCAACCCAGGACCTCAGTTCAATCCTGAATGGATTGCAACACAAAGCTTTACATATGTCTTCCTGTCTCTATAGAGTTTACTTGAGCCGCTAAATGTGTAAATGTATATAGACAGAATTTTACCACCTTCTGGATTCTCTAATTGTTTAATATGTTCTATAATGTCTAACACATCACATCTTTAAAAGCCATCTGTCCATTTATCTTTACATTTCAAAAAAAATCTGAATATAAGGTCAGCATATACTTATGCTCAGTATTTAATGGTGAAATTTAAATGTAAGTACAATGAAATGTGAAAACTGTATACCCCCCCAAAAAAAACTGGATTAAAAAAAACTGGATTATGGATTTCTTTTTTTGTAAGTGCATTTCATAATTGACTAGAATACTGGAAAACATATTTGTTTAAATTTGTGTGCATGTGAAACAGAAGCTGTTCTCCAACTAGTAAGGAAAAAAGAAAAATCTCACTTCTTTTAAAATTTGTCCTTGGACGTGGGATTAAAGCTCGGGGCACTTGATAATCTGAGGTATTCATGAGGATCTCCGTTTTATTAGATGACTTTATTCTTTAGGGTTAGAGTTAACCTTTATTCTCTAGGGTCTCATTGCAGAAAAAAAAATCATAACTGACGTGTGATGTGCCTTCCAGAAGTCCACTGGTCATGCTCCCCTTCATGGGGCTTCTCTTTTGAAGAACCTGTGAATGCAGTGCTGAGAAGGAACTATATATATACATATTTTAAAAAGCCTCAAATCGGTGTCATTCCCTTGAATCTACCCACCCTGTAAAACATCAAAACAGAGCAGTGCCCAATCACACTTTTTTATGAGCACTACTGGTTGTCCAAGTTGTGAGGGATCCTACTGCGATGGCTCCACATCTGTTCCTCAAAATGGTCATTGATAATAATGACGATCATAACAACAACAATTACTGTTCTGAGTGCTTTACATGTATTACCTTCATGCTCCATCAGGGCTGAGGCAGCCCTTCCTCTCTGTCCAATATCTCTCCCTGAAAGGGCAGAATCCTGAGATGCAGAGTTGGGGAAGGAGAAAGGCGTGATAAGAGAGACTGGGTCTACTTTGCAGCTCCTGGCATCACTAGTTTAGAAATTCCTCCCTCCACAATATTTAAATAATGTTCAAAAGACTTCAGCATAGCTAATAGGCATGGGAAGAGGTGCTTGACATGATTTCTCATCAGCAAAATGGGATTTAATAGGACAATGAAAACAAAAGAAGAATCCAGTAAAGTAGCAAGATGAAAAATTAATACAGAGAAATAAACATCTGATGTAAACACAAATAATTGAGAGGACATAATGGTAGGGAAAAAACCCCATTTCCAGTGACAACAAAGAAGATACAATACTTAGGAATAAATTTAACAAAAAATGTGCAAAGCCTATACGACATAATCTTCCGAAAACTCTTGAAAGACGCAAAGTAGACTTAAACAAACACAAAGATACCCCTTTTTCTCAGATAGGAAGACCAAGCCATCACAGTGATGTCAACTTCCTAAGATGATGTGAACACTGTATTTGGTCTGTATACCCTCAGCTAAAGACCAAAAAAAGGCTCCCCATATTCCCCAAATAAGGATAGCAATTATTATGCTCTAGCAATAATAATTGCTAGAGTTAGTGTTAGCAATTCTGGTGCTCTGCATTCTAGGACTAAGCAAGTAAGTAAATATATTGTGGTCAGTGGAAGACATGTTTCCTCCTATCACAGAACAGAGATTGAATACAGAAAAGTGGAAATCTAGAATGAACTTTGCAGTAGTGTACTGGAATTGAAGATATTTGTGATTGCACTTTTTTTAATATAGATCTTTATTGGAGTATAATTACTTCACAATATTGTGTTAGTTTCTGTTGCACAACAAAGTGAATCAGCCATATGCATACACATGTCCCCATATCCCCTCCCTCTTGAGCCTCCCTCCCATCCTCCTTTTCCCACCCCTCTATGTGGTCACAAAGCACCGAGCCGATCTTCCTGTGCTATGCTGCTGCTTCCCACCAGCCAACTATTTTACATGTGGTAGTGTATGTATGTCAATGCTACTCTCACTTAGCTCCAGCTTCACCCTCTCACCCCATGTCCTCAAGTCCTTTTTCTATATCTATCTCTTTATTCCTGCCCTGCAACTAGGTTCATCAGTACCTTTTTTTTTTTTTTAGATTCCATATATTTGTGTTAGCATACGGTATTTGTTTTTCTCTTTCTGACTTACTTCACTCTGTATGACAGACTCTAGGTCCATCCACCTCACTACAAATAACTCAATTTCGTTTGTTTTTATGGCTGAGTAATATTCCACTGTATATATGTGCCACATCTTCTTTACCCATTCATCTGTCAATGGACATTTAGGTTGGTTCCATGTCTTGGCTATTGTAAGTAGTGCTGCAGTGAATGTTGTGGTACATGTCTCTATTTGAATTATGGTTTTCTCAGGGTATATGCCCAGTAGTGGGATTGCTGGGTCATATGGTAGTTCTATTTTTAGTTTTTTAAGGAACCTCCATACTGTTTTCCATAGTGGCTGTAGCAATTTACATTCCCCCCAACAGTGCAGGGGGGTTCCCTTTTCACCACACCCTTTCCAGCATTTATTGTTTCTACATTTTTTGATAATGGCCATTCTGACCGGCATGAGATGATACCTCATTGTAGTTTTGATTTGCATTTCTCTAATAATTAGTGATGTTGAGTATCTTTTCATGTGCCTCTTGGCCATCTGTATGTCTTCCTTGGTGAAATGTCTATTTAGGTCTTCCGCCCATTTTTTAACTGGATTGTTTGGGTTTTTTTGGATACTGAGCTCCATTAGCTGTTTGTATATTTTGGAGAATAATACTTTGTTTCATTTACAAATATTTTCTCCCATTCTTAGGGTTGTCTTTTTGTCTTGTTTATGGTTTCTTTTGCTGTGCAAAAGATTTTAAGTTTAATCAAGTCCCATTTGTTTATTTTTGTTTTTATTTCCGTTACCCTAGGAGGTGGGTCTAAAAAGATCTTGCTGTGGTTTATGTCAAAGAGTGTTTTTCCTATGTTTTCCTCTAAGAGTTTTATAGTGTCTGGACTTACATTTAAGTCTTTAATCCATTTGGAGTTTATTTTTGTGTATGGTGTTAGGTAGTAATTTCATTCTTTTACATGTAGCTCTACAGTTTTCCCAGCACTTATTGAAGAGGCTGTCTTTTCTCCATTGTATATTCTTGCCTCCTTTGTCATAAATTAGGTGCCCACATGTGCGTGGGTTTATCTCTGGGCTTTCTATCCTGTACCATTGATCTATATTTCTGTTTTTGTGCCAGTACCATACTGTCTTGATTACTGTAGCTTTGTGGTATAGTTTGAAGTTGGGGAACCTGATTCCTCCAGCTCCGTTTTTCTTTCGCAAGATTGCTTTGGCTATTCAGGGTCTTTTGTGTTTCCATACGAATTGTAAAATCTTTTGTTCTAATTCTGTGAAGAATGCCATTGGTAGTTTGATGGGGATTGCATTAAATCTGTAGATTGCTTTGGGTCGTATAGTCATTTTCACAATATTGACTCTTCCAATCCAAGAACATGGTATATTTCTCCATCTGTTTATGTCATCTTTGATTTCTTTCATCAGTGTTTTATACTTTTCTGAGTACAAATCTTTCACCTCCTTATGCAGGTTTATTCCTAGGTATTTCATTCTTTTTGTTGCAATGGTAAATGGGAGTGTTTCCTTAATTTCTCTTTCTGATTTTTCATTGTTGGGGTATAGGAATACCAGAGATTCTGTGCATTAATTTTGTATCCTGCAACCTTACCAAATTCATTGATTAGTTCTAGTAGTTTTCTGATGGCATCTTTAGGATTTTCTATGTATAGTATCATGTCATCTGCAAACAGTGACAGTTTTACTTCTTCTTTTCCAATTTGTATTCCTTTTATTTTTTTCTTCTCTGATTGCTGTGGCTAGGACTTCCAAAACTATGTTGAATTAGAGTGGCGAGAGTGGACATCCTTGTCTTGTTCCTGATCTTAGTGGAAATTCTTTCAGTTTTTCCCCATTGAGTATGATGCTTGCTGTGGGTTTGTCATATATGGCCTTTATTATGTTGAGGTAGGTTCCCTCTATGCCCATTTTCTGGAGAGTTTTTATCATAAATAGGTGTTGAATTTTGTCAAAAGCTTTTTCTGCATCTATTGAGATGATCATATGGTTTTTATTCCTTAATTTGTTAATGTGGTGTATCACATTGATTGATTTGCATATATTGAAGAATCCTTGCATCCCTGGGATAAATCCCACTTGATCATGGTGTATGATCCTTTTAATATGTTTTTGGATTCTGTTTGCTAGTATTTTGTTCAGGATTTTTGCATCTATGTTCATCAGTGATATTGGTCTATTAATTTTCTTTTTTTGTGATATCCTTTCCCAGTTTTGGTATCAGGGTGATGGTGGCTTTGTAGAATGAATTTGGGAGTGTTCCTCCCTCTGCAATTTTTTGGAAGAGTTTGAGAAGGATCGGTGTTAGCTCTTTTCTAAATGTTTGAGAAGTCCATCTCGTCCTGGACTTTTGTTTGTTGGAAGATTTTTAATTACAGTTTCAATTTCATTACTTGTGATAGGTCTGTTTATATTTTCTAATTCTTCCTGGTTCAGTCTTGGAAAATTGTACCTTTCCAAGAATTTGTCCATTTCTTCGTGGTTGTCCATTTTATTGGCATATAGTTGTTTGTAGTTGTCTCTTGTAATCCTTTGTATTTCTGCAGTGTCAGTTGTGATTTCTCCTTTTTCATTTCTAATTTTATTGATTTGCATCCTCTCCCTTTTTTTCTTGATGAGTCTGGCTAAGGATTTATCAATTTTGTTTATCTTCCCAAAGAACCAGCTTTTAGTTTTATTGATTTTGCTATTGTTTTCTCCATTTCTATTTCATTTATTTCTGCTCTGATCTTTATGATTTCTTTCCTTCTACTGACTTTGGGTTTTCTTTGTTCTTCTTTCTCTAGTTGTTTTAAGTGTAGGGGTCGGTTGTTTATTTGAGATTTTTCTTGTTTCTTTAGGTGAGACTGTATTGCTATAAACTTCCCTCTTAGAACTGCTTTTGCTGCATCCCATAGGTTTTGGGTCGTCGTGTTTTCATTGTCATTTGTTTCTATGTATTTTTAAATTTCTTCTTTGATTTCTTCAGTGATCTCTTGGTTATTTAGTAGCGCACTGTTTAGCCTCCATGTATTTGTGTTTTTTACAGTCTTTTTCCTGTAATTGAATTCCAATCTCATAGCATTGTGGTCAGAAAAGATGCTTGATTTCAATTTTCTTAAATTTTCCGAGGCTTGATTTGTGACCCAAGATGTGAGCTATCCTGGAGAATGTTCCATGAGCACTTGAGAAGAAAGTGTATTCTGCCACTTTTGGGTGGAATGTTCTATAAATACCAATTATATCTATCTGGTCTATTGTGTCATTTAAAGCTTGTGTTTCCTTATTTATTTTCTGTTTGGATAATCTGTCCATGGGTGTAAGTAGGGTGTTAAAATCCCTTACTATCATTGTGTTACTGTCGATTTTTCCTTTCATGGCTGTTAGCATTTGCCTTATGTATTGAGGTGCTCCTATGTTGGGTGCATAAACATTTTAATTGTTATATCTTCTTCTTGGATTGATCCTTTGATCATTATGGAGTGTCCCTCCTTATCTTTTGTAACAGTCTTTATTTTAAAGTCTATTTTATCTGATACAAGTATTGCTACTCCAGCTTTCTTTTGATTTCCATTTGCATGGAATATCTTTTTCCATCCCTTCACTTTCAGTCTGTATGTGTCCCTAGGTCTGAAATGGGTCTCTTGCAGACAGCATATATATGGGTCTTGTTTTTGTATCCATTCAGCCAGTCTGTGTCTTTTGGTGGGGGCATTTAATCCATTTATATTCAAGGTTATTATCAATATGTATGTTCCTATTACCATTTTCTTAATTGTTTTGGGTTTGTTTTTGTGGGTCTTTTTTTTCTCTTGTGTTTCCCACTTAGAAAAGTTTCTTTAGCATTTGTTGTAAAGCTGGTTTGGTGGTGCTGAATTCTCTTCACTTTTGCTTGTCTGAAAAGCTTCTGACTTCTCCATCTAACCTGAATGAGATCCTTGCTGGGTAGAGTAATCTTGGTTGTAGGTTTTTCCCTTTCATCACTTTAAGTATTTCCTGCCACTCCCTTCTGGCCTGCAGAGTTTCCACTGAAAAATCAGCTGATAACCTTATGAGGATTCCTTTGTATGTTATTTTTTGTTTTTCCCTTGCTGCTTTTAATATTTGTTCTTTGAACTTAATTTTTGTTAGTCTGATTAATATGTGTCTTAGTGTGTTTTTCCTGGGGTTTATCCTGTATGGGACTCTCTATGCTTCCTGGCCTTGGGTGACTATTTCCTTTCCTGTGTTAGAGACGTTTTCAACAATAATCTCTTCAAATATTTTCTCAGACCCTTTCTTTTTCTCTTCTTCTTCTGGGACCCCTATAATTCGAATGATGGTGTGTTTATTGTTGTCCCAGAGGTCTCTGAGATTGTTTTCAATTCTTTTCATTCTTTTCTCTTTATTCTGCTCCTTGGCAGTTATTTCCGCCATTTTGTCTTCCAGCTCACTTATTTGTTCTTCTGCCTCAGTTATCCTGTTATTGATTCCTTCTAGTGTATTTTTCATTTCAGTTATTATGTTGTTCATCTGTGTTTGTTCTTTAGTTCTTCTTGGTCTTTGTTAAACATTTCTTGTATTTTCTCAATCTGTGCCTCCATTCTATTTCTGAGATTCTGGATCATCTTTACTATCATTACTCTGAATTCTTTTTCAGGTAGATTGCCTATTTCCTCTTCATTTATTTGGTCTTGTAGGTTTTTACCTTGCTCCTTCATCTATGACATATCTTTGCCGTCTTTTTTTTTTTTTTTATGAGTGGGATTGTGTTCCAGTCTTACTGGTTGTTTGGCCTGAGGTTTCCAACTCTGGGGTTTGTAGGCTATTGGGTAAAACTGGGTCTTGGTGCTGAGATGAGGAACTCCGTGAGACCTCACTCCGATGATTATTCCTTGTGGTCTTAGGTTCTCTGTTAGTCCAGTGGTTCGGACTCGGAGTTCCCACTGCAGGAGCTTTGGCCCGACCCTGGGCTCATGAACCAAGATCCTGCAAGCTGCCAGGAGTGGCAAACAAACAAACAAAAAATAACAATAACAAAGTAAAAAATAAAATTAGACTAGGAAACTAACATATGTTAGGAAGAATATAAAAATAAAAACATAGATGAACCAATAATCGGAAGGTACAACAGTACCACAATAGTAAAAAAGAGGAGGAGGGAAAAAAAAAAGGGGGGGGGAAGGCTTTGGCTATGGAGGGTGGGGCCTAAGCAAGGGTGGGGTTTGGGCAGTGGGTGGGGCCAATGCTCAGGACTCACAGGGCTGGAAAAGGCCCTGGGGGCTGTGGGGAGTGGGGCTTAGGCTCAAGAAACAGAAGGGGCCCAGGCGTGCCCCCCACCCCTGGTCTCAGAGGGCAGGGGACCTCACCTGGGAGCTCAGCATGCTTCCTGGGCTCGGTGGGCGGGGCAAACGCCCTCCTCTTGTCTCCTGCTCCTCTGGTCTGGGAGGGCCCCTCCTGCCTGCCTCTCCTGATCTCCCCGGCCTCAGGGGCGCCGATCCCGTCTGGCCTCCAGTTCTCCTCCCCCCTCAGTCCCCCTACGTCCTACTGGTTCACTTTGGGGTTCCTTCCGTCTCCTTGGGCATCAGAGTCCCTTACCAGTGGCCAGCAGGCGCCCTAGTTGTGGGGAGATGCTAACTCCACGTCTTTCCACACTGCCATCTTGACTCCGCCTCTTGGCACTGGTTTTAATATATGTAATCAAGATATAAAAACACAGCTGTATGTGAGTATGAATATATACATTAGGATAGGATAGTCTATCTTTCCCCTAATAAGGCCTAGAAACAATAACACTGAAGCAGTATTGAGCACACCCAGCTGCCACATCTTGGTTTCTAAGTACCATTCTGTAAAACAAAACAAACCCAGGACTCCATGGAGAAATAGAGACTCTAGGGCTGGGTCAGGGAAAGTACAATATATACCTGGACATCTTGTGATAGAAAGTAAGGAAGTGCTCATAAAATAACAGGGCATGTCAAAACCACACAGGAGCCAAGTTGACAATGCTCCCAATGGCTAAACCAGGGACAACTTGGGCAAAACAAATAATTATAGTATTTGCTTATAACCCACAGAATAAAATAATTAGCCATGAGCCCATTCTGATATAAAGAACTGAGTAGATAAGTGGAGAAGAGACAGAGTTTCTTTACAGCACACCAATTAATAAACATATAAGGAATAAGAGAAAGAAAAATTCAATATTAGGTAAGCATAACAGTAATCACTGTTGCAGGTGAGAATGGATGATGAAATTAATGGGCGAAAGTATGTTGAGAAACAGGATATTTGCTGCAGTCTCAGAGTACCTCCTCTCAGGATACTTACTAATTACAAGGACTAAAATAATTTTACAATGGAGAAACTTGTCAGACATCACCTCAACCGTGTTATCAAAGTAATAGCCCCCAGCTGACATGGTGTAGTCTGTGATAAGATGCACTTAGGAGGGCACATCACTTCTGTGGTCTTCATTTCCAAACTGAAAACTTCAATATAATCATGAAAAAACATCAACCATACCCAAGTTGAAGGTCATTCTATAAAATAAGTGGCCTAGGATCCTCAAAAAGTTTCAAGGTCTTGAAAGACAAAGAATAACTAAGGCACTGTCATAAAATTGGGGGAAACTAAGAAAACCTGACAATATAATAAATGCAATGTGGATTGGATCCTAAAACAGAAAAAAGTACATGAGTGGGAAAGCTGGTCAAATTAGAAAAAGGCCAGTTGATGAGTTAATAGTATCTTGATTTTTTTAAATTAAAGTATACTTGATTTACAATATCGTGTTAGTTTTGTAATAGCAGTGGGTCAGGCAAGAGCTATAGCAGCCCCGCTCAGCCATTGGTCAGTGCAGCAGTGGGCCCCTCCCCCAAGCAAGCGACTGTTAGCAACTGTCAACCACTGACCTGTTAGTGGTCCTGCTCAGCCATTGGTTGGTGCCACAGTGGGCCCTTCCCCCTCTTCTGTATAAAAGAAGCCCGAATTCGGACTGAGGGAAGATGGGTTTTTTTTGAGGCGCTAGTCTGCTATCTTCTCAGTCTGCTAGCTTTCCGATTAAAATCATTCCCTGTTCTAACAACTCCTCTCCCAATTTATTGGCCTGTCGGGCTGTGAGCAAAACGAAGTTGGGCTCAGTAACAGTTTCAGGTATACAGCACAGTGATTCAGTTTTATTTATATATAAATTTTCAAATTCTTTTCCCTTATAGTTTATTACAAAATATAACTCTTGCTTGACTGCTTTTCCTTTGTTTCTGCATTCCCTCCGTTCTCTAATAAGTAACTGTGCCTGCTCCTTGGGATTCTGGGAAGGCCTAGGAAACTAAAGCCTTTATTTCTACAAACAAGAAATGGGGTACACGGAGGGGCTTTTGTACCAGTTAAGGCCCCACAGGGTCCTGCTGGATTTCAACCTCAGCCAGTGTCTCTGCATCAGGCAGACAAACCTGGTTTGGTAACACCATTTTATACATGAGCAAACTGAAACTCTGAAAAATTAAACGATTAGCAAAAAGTCACACAGCCTTTCTAGAGCTCAGAAAAGTCAACAAAACACTCACAGAGTTGCGTGAGGCAAATCCCATAACCGCAGGGAGAAACAACTTTGCAGGAGAAGTCCACCAGACATATCCGTGATGACACACCGACCCACGTGTCTCCAGCGACCACTCCCACCCGGCACTCTCAGAAGGCCCCTCCCCCTCCACCGCCCGGGAAGCCTTACCAGGTAACGCAAAACGCTTCCGCCCCTCCAGAAATCCCCACCAACGTACTCTATGCGCCTGCGCAGCCTTCCCTCATCCGGCCCCCGCGGGCACAAAGCCACGCCCCCAGGGACGACGGCGCGCATGCATGTCTGTCACTCGCGGATGCCTTCACTCCTCCAGAGACCTAGTGCGCTGAGGCCCGGAAATTCCGCCCCCTAGGGGGCCAGGATCCCACTGCATTCTTGTCTCCTGGAGCACGGAGGTGAGACTGCGCATGCGCACACGAGGCTTCGCCCACTCCCAGGAGCCACCGCGGCGCGCGGGCGGTGTCGGGAGGCGGGCACCTCCGGTCGCTCAGGCATCTGAGGCGCTTCGGTTGCGTTCGTGGAAGCTCCTGCGTTCGTGGAAGCTCCTCCGTTCTTGGACCGTTTTCCTCTTGCTACACAGGCCGGCGGGGCGGTCTCAGGGTAGGGTCGCATGGGGAGGGGCGGCGGCGGCTCGGAACCGCTCCGGGGAGGGGTGGCCCGGGAGCTGGGCGCCGGGAGGACCAGGCGTCCGGGTCTGTGGGTTGGGAGGCCGCCCGAGTGGGAGAGTCGAAAGTAGTGCGGGTGTTATCAGTATGTTGGTGTTTATGAAAAAAACTGTGTGTGTGTGTGTGTGTGTGTGTATATGCATGCGTACGGAGAGTATTATTAAAGTCATTATCGTTATTTGTATTAACTTTTATAATTCCATCCCCGAGTAGGCGACTGAGGCATTATTGAAAAAGGCCCGTTACATACTTGGGAACCAGCACTGCTCGCTAAACAAAGCTGTATTTTGACAGTGAGATCTTTCTTGGAGTTCAAAAATGGGTGGAAGTAGGTTCGATATTCTGGTCTCTTTAAGTTTACTTTCTCCTCAGCTCAGCATTCCCAGTCTTGCGGGAGAGGGAAGGAAATGTCACGTCCTGGGACCCGCAGGAGTTCTTGGTTCTTAGGCCTGACCACCAAGTGAGGATCCTTGGCTTCCTGCAGGAAAGAATAAACAGTGAGCCAAAGAAAAGGGAACGTGAGATTATTCTGAGATTTACACACTGGGAAGGCAGAATGCTTACCATCTCGGAAAGTGAGAGCGGGCCCCAAGGCATGGGGTTGTTGTTTCTTATGGACTGAATAATTTTACATGCTGAGTGGGAGGAATAGTCTTGTTATTTTGGGGAAAAGTGGGGATTTCCCAGGAATTGGGTCACTGCCCACTTTTTGGCCTTTTATGGTCTGCCTTGGAACTGTCATGGCATTAGGGGGAGTGATTTTTCAGTAGTATAACGAAGGTATAATGGGCTAATGGTTAATGACAGGACTGTTGTGGAATCCGCCTTGGTTTCAGCCGGTTCCAGCTGGTTTTTATCTGTCCTAGCAGCTGCACCACTTATTCATTTATCTAGCGGCTGTGTCCTGCCCCTTTCCCTCCTGTCTCACCAGGATTCTGTGCTTCCTCTGAGAGAGACCCACCAACGTGGACATTAGAAGTAAGGTTTTGTTTTATCTCAGTTAACTGCAACATCATGTTTCTTAAGTTCTGGAAACATCTAGCCTCTCCTGTTATAAAACAAAATTCAACCTAGTAGGTTTTTTTTAAACATCTTTATCGGAGTATAATTGCTTTACAATGGTGTGTTAGTTTCTGCTTTATAACAAAGTGAATCAGTTATACATATACATATATCCCCATATCTCTTCCCTCTTGTGTCTCCCTCCCTCCCACCCGACCTAGTAAGTTTTAATTGGCTTTATTCAACAATTCATGAATCGGGCTGCATCCCATCAAACAACTAGAAGGGCACTCTAGGGAGTGGTATAAAATGGAAGACTTTTAAAGAAAGGAGGGTGGGGCAAGGAAGTCGTTAAAGAAAGAGAGAGAGAGAGAAAAACAGAAAGAAGAAAGAAGGATTGATTGATTAATTGTTTGTTTTGGGCCAAGATCTTTTGGTGGGGAAGGAAATGCAAATGTTTTACCATGCAGATTGCCTTTTCTGTCGGGGAGGAACCTGTGTGACATTACCTCATTGTTGATGACCAGAAAATTCCAAACTGGTTGATTAAGATTACGTTTTTGGGGGGACTTCCCTGGCAGTCCGCTGGTTAAGAATCCGCCTTCCAATGCAGGGGATGCGGGTTCAATCCCTGGTCAGGGAACTAAGATTCCACATGCTGCGGGGCAGTTAAGCCCGAGCGCCCGCATGCTGCAATGAAAGATCCCATGTGCCCCAACTAAGACCCGATGCAGCCAAAAAAAAAAAAAGAAAGATTACGTTTTTTTGGGAAAGACTGAAACTAATTAAGTTAGGTATTAGGTCTAGGTTTGGTATTTTGGGCTTTAGCACAAGTGACGCCATTTTGGGCCTGTGGTGTTTCTTTTTAACGGGCCTCGTGAAACTTGCTTGGGCAATAGAGGCTGACAGAGGGGCAAGGTCCAGGCCCTTTCATTCCAGCAGGAGATGAGACTCTAGGTGTCCTCTTTCTCAGTGTCCCTTTCCTCTACTTTAAATGTTCATTTTTAATTCAGTGAATTAGTCTGAATGTCTACTGTGACCAGTCTTCTTCTAAACACCTTTGGGGTCAAAAATATGTTTCCTGGAGACTCTTAGTCTTCTTGAAGTAGAAGTGAATTCCCAGTCGTCTTTGACCTTCTTCTCAGCCTTGGGATTGAGAGGAAGTAAGGTAGAAAATACTTTTGGTTGTTTCAGTCCTGGTAATGGCATAGCCTGCCTTTGGAAAATTTAGGGAATAGGAATGTGATTGGTGTCTTGAGCACGGAGGTCCACTTTTTCAGGATGAGGACATTTACTACGGCACTATAAAAGGTGAAGTGTGGGATCGTGGGATCCTGTTTGAGGTTGATAGCTTAAGCAGGAGACAGGCTTCATCTTACGGAAATACCTCATCAGCTTTGTGTAAATGAGGAGCAAGACAATAAGCCCCAAAGAAGATTGGTGAGCTAGCTCTGTTTCCTGGAGGAGGGCTCTGTGCAAGGTGGTTTCATGTGCTCTGAATTTCTATGTGGTACAAGCAGGTTTGATTCTTTCCCCTCTGAATGTTGATAGCAAGCCATTTTTATTTTGTAAAACAGATTTTTTTCTTCTCAAAGAAGAAACTCCTATTTCCTGTCTTTTAGGAAAAGAAGCAGTATTTTCTCTACATATGCTATTGAGTCATATTATTCATGAAGTTACTAAATTGTATTTAAAGAGAAAACTATAAAAATATTTCAACAGTCTTTTATATATATATATAAATATATATGTATATACATACATATACACACATACCATACAGAAAAAAATTTTTTTTACCATTTTATTCTTGTTTCTTTCTGCATTTTATTTTGATCACATGAAATATTTATGCCTAAGGCTTTTTTAACCAATACACCTTATCCCTTTCATTCCATGCTACTCTTACTCTCTTGATATTTTTGTATGTTATTGTTATAATCGAAATACAACTTACAAATAATAAAACACAGGTATTAACTGTGCAGTTTCACTATTGAGTATATCCCTGTAACCACCACTAAAATCAAGACAGATTTCCATCACTCTTGAAAGTTCCTTCATGCCTGTTTTCCTGCCCTCACTCTCAGAGGAAATCGCTTTCTTGTTTTTATGGCAATAGATTTGTTTGCCCCCTCCCTTTTTTTCTTTCTTTTAACTTCATATAAATGGAACCAAGCAGTGTGTATGTTTGTGTGTGTCTGGCTTCATTCATTCAGCGTATGTTTTTTGAGATTCCTTGATGATGTCTATTAGTTTAGTTTTTACTGAGTAGTATTCTGTTGTGTTAATATACTACAATCTGTTTATGTGTATTCCTGTTGATAAACATTTGGAATGTTTCTGGATTTGGGGGCTATTATGAATAAAACTATGAATATTCTTACACATGCCTTTAGAAAAACTTTTTATTCTTTTCTACTGGGATAATAAGTGCATCCATAGCACACTTTTAATTGTTATTTTTTAAAAAAGTGTTGTGTGGTTATTGTTGAGGGTTAGGAAATAAGTGTCATCTGTAATTATACAACTCAGAACCACTTTTCATATTTCATAAAAAATGAAAATATTTGATGTTTTTATATTCACAATTCTCTTTTACATTGTCTCTGTATGTGTAAGTTTGTGAACTGCTGTTCTTTACATAGATGCATAGATTTTTGATGACAAAGTGGTTTAACAATAATTTAATGGTTGCAAACTCAAAATTTACTAAAAACCATTGATTTATATACTTTAAAATGAGTTTTCTGGTTTTCACAGTATACCCCAGTGAGGCTATTAAAAATAAATAACATTTGGTAAAAGGTAAAAGTGTTAATATATTTCTGCTACCATGGGGGTACCTTGGTGTTCATCAAGTTAACACAACAGAAGAAAGCAGTTTATGTGTTGCAGCTAAACTTTGCTTATCACTGCGGTGCAGAGATCATTCCATGTTCAACAATAACGTTCAATGGCCTTATGTACTGTTGGTACAAACATGGTGCAGACAAGGTGTATCTGGAAAGGACAGACAGACACAGCACAGGGAAATCATAGTGGTTGAAATCACCATGAATCATAGTTGTGTTAGGATTCAGTGAAGTCTCAGGTTATTGGAAAGGGAAACTAGCCATGAGCTAGGCAACCTTAGTCCATCCCCTCACTCATTCCCCATAAGTAGCTAAGATGAAACCTGACTAATTGCACCTGTTGCAAGCCCTGATGGAGGCGGGCAGGGTGAAGTAATAACACATCTGCTGAAGATTTCAGAGGCAGGTTGTCTCTAACTTTTGTTGCTACATAACAAACGACCTAAAAGGCAGTAGCTAGAACAAGAACCATTTTGTTATTTCCCATGATTCTGTGGATGAGGAATTTGAACTCGGTAGGATGGGAATGATTTGTTTCTGTTCCCAGTAGTGCCTGCTGGGGCTGGAACACCTAAGATGGCCTCTTCATTCACATGTGTGATACTTAACCCCAGAATAGCTGGGATCCTTTGTCTCAGGCTCTATTTTTGCTGCCAGCTGGGTTCCTTGGCTTTATTCCATGTGGTCTCAGAACCTGTCCCTCTTCCCTTGGCCTTTTCAGATGGCCTTTCCAGTGTGATGACTGGACTTCTTGCCCTGGCCTTCCACGAGGGCAAAACAGAAGATGCCAAGTCTTCTTACACTTTTGGCCTGGAGCTGGCACAGTGTCACTTCCGTCATATTCTGTTGATTAAAGCCTCCAACCCAGATTCAAGGAAGAGGGACTGTATATCATTTTCGTAAAAAAGTCTATTATCCTGATATTCATCCTGAAGATCCACTAAAAGGAATCTACTTTAGGTTAAAGTAGAGTTGATCATGAGTGACTTCCAACAAAGTCAGGGTGTGCTCATGTGATGCATATGTAGGATTCTAGAAACAACTTGATAAGTATTGGATTCTTTTTATTCATCCTGTTTATCTTGAACTTTCTCCTTATCATTAAATGTTTTTCTACACCAAATTTTTAAGAAACAGGTAGTATTTCACAGTATTGCTTTAGCTAAGCTGCTGTTGAGACACAGAGTCCTGAATTAGTTCCTTGACATGCCTCCCAGCTTCCAATCCATTACCTGGGCTCTTTTAAGAAATTGTCATTTCAGGGATCAGAGACATTCAAAGATGTGGCCATTGGCTTCTCCAAGGAAGAATGGGGATTCCTGAATCCCGCACTGAGAGCTTTGTGCATAACTCTGGTGCTGGGGAATTATCAGAATTTGGTCTGGCTGGGAAGTACATCCAGCCCTTAATTCAGCATGTGATCATGGGTGCGTCTTCTGTTTCTATTGAGAATCTTTGGTGAGGCTCTGAATTTCCATGAATTGTGCAAATTGGAATGAGCAGCTTCCTTTATCCCATCTGCCAAATATTCTTCTAAACTTTTTTTGTTGTTTTATCAGGCCTCTATTCTGATTACAGTGTGGCCATGTCAAAATACTTGAGCAACCACAACGTGGCCACTTCTTTCTGCTTATTTTCACAGGCCTTTCTGTTTCTAAGTCTGATATAATTTCACTATTGGAGCATGGGAAATTGCCCTGGATAATAGGGAAGGAAGAGATAAGACTCCCATTGCCAGGGGGCTAAGAGGAGCCAAGTATGGGTAAGCCATGCATATCGTAGGCCATCTGGTTCTAGAGGGCATAGCACCTTTAAGATGTGAAAGATGCTCCCTTCAAATGTTTCAGACACATGTAGAAATTGAGGCTTCTCTAATTTGACTTCCTGTCGGGACACTGATCATCTGCTGTGATCACCCAGCATTTACATTGACTTGTATAAATGCCTGCAGCCTCAGACACACCTGTAGGTTTGTCTTTCCTCCTTATCTGTGGCAAGGTTCATTGAAATTCTTGATCCTGATTCTCACCAGCACATCCTTCTTTTTATATTTGGTCTTATATAAGGCTCTGTAGTTTTACAAAACACTATTCTTTGATACTGCTGTTTCTTTCTTGTAAAATGACCTATCTATTTGATTGTGTGAATGGATGTATTCGTTGAGCATTTATTCACTAACTTTTTTTTAAAGAAATTTATTTTATTGAAGTATAGTCGATTTACAAAGTTGTGTTAATTTCTGCTGTAGAGCAAAGTGATTCAGTGATATATATATATATTCTTTTTCATATTCCTTTTCATTATGGTTTATCCCAGGATATTGAATATGTTCCCTGTGCTATATGTAGGCTCTTGTAGTTTATCCATTCTCTATATAATAGTTTGCATCTGCTAATCCCAAACTCCCAATCCTTCCCTCCCCAACTCCCCATCAGCAACCACAAGTCTGTTCTCTATGTCTGTGAGTCTGTTTCTGTTTCATAGATAAGTTCATTTGTGTCATATTTTAGATTCCACATATAAGTGATATCATATGGTATTTATCTTTCTCTTTCTGACTTACTTCACTTAGTATGGTCATCTCTAGGTCCATCCATGTTGCTGCAAATGGCATTATTTCATTCTTTTTATGGCTAAGTAGTATTCCATTGTATATATGTACCACATCTTCTTTATCCATTCATCTGTTGATGGACATTTAGGTTGTTTCCATGTCTTGGCTTTTGTAAATAGCTAACTTTTTTTTTTTAAACTGGCCGTGTGTTTTCGGCCCCCAAGATCACCCTGCCTAATGATCCACTAGGCATAGTCACAGGACTTTGCATATAGTTGTATTCATGGCTGTGAAATTAGGGAATAGCCAATAAAAACACCCGCATTTCTGTTACCAGTTGCATATTTAGGGGTCCCCAGGATCACCTTCAGGTTTGATACTTCACTAGAAGGACTCACAGAACTTACTAAAAGCTTTTATACTCATGGTTACAGTTTATTAGAGTGAAAGGATACATATTAAAATCAGCCAAGGGAAGAGACCCATGAGGCAGAGTCCAAGAGGGTTCTAGATGCAGAGCTTCTATTTGTTCTCTGACAGTGCAGTTATGGACAGTGTAAACTTCTCCCAGCAATGATGTATAACAGTATTCTCAGAGTATGGCCAGCCAAGGAAGCCCTCCTAACCCTAGTTGTCCATTCTTTATTGGGGCTCTGTCACACAGTCATGGTGGGTTGCTTATGTGGCCCACCTCACTCTCTAGTCCCTCTGGAGATCACACTGATACTGTGATACAGATCCCCACCATAAGTCACATTGTTTGACTGTCTGGTGTGGTCTGTGTTCCCTACAGTAAATAGATACTTTTATCAGGCAGGACATTCCAAAGTGTCAGAGATTACCTCCCAGGAGCCGAGGGCAAAGGCTAGATCTCTCTTTGGGAAACATTAAATTCCTTACGACACTACAGCTAAGATTTATTTTAGCAAAATGATATAAAGCAAAATCAGCAAAGGGAAAAGGCTCATGGGGCAAAGTCTGGAGGAAACCGTGTGCAGGCTTCCAAGAGTCCTCTCCCAGTGGAGTCACACAGGATGTGCTTAATTCTTCTAGCCAAAATTGGTGACTAGTGTGAGATGTTTTCTCCTGGACAACATTAGAGACTCAGTGTCTAGGGATTTCACTGGAGGCTGGTCGCGAGGTACCCTCTGCGTAGTACATGCTAGAATTCCAGACTTTTGGAAGACGGCGTTCAGCATAAGCTACATTGTTTGCACAAATAATTTGGGCACAGTAAGCCACTTTTATTAGTTCTAAGAATGGCAGGAACCCTCCCAAAATCCAAGTTCCTAGAGACCAGTCAGGGCCCACCTTGCAAGCAGGCCTTTCTAAGGACAGCATTCTCAGGTCTGCCTATGCTAATTCTTTTCTGAGTTTGTTTAAAAGTTTAGAAATTTGGAATTATTTTACATTTGAATTGGTGGAGGGGGGATTAAGACTTGTTTCCATAAACCTTGTGCAAAGTAGGAACTATAATTAGAAGGATCAAAATTGATGTGTGGGAGTGAATTTAGTTTTAGTTTCAAAATTTGGTGATGTTTAAGTTGATAGAAAGTGAGGAAATGGAGCACATTTGTGATGTATTGAGGAATCACTGGGAGTGAAGTATAGCTTGAACTGTAAGTTGGAAATGTATAACTGGGTCTTAGTAGATGAAACTCAAGATCAGAGATGTATGTGTATAAATGCACATCTCTGATCTTCCGTTTCATCTACTAAAGGTCTTTGTTGTGGTGATAGAGCCTTAGGAGTGGAAGAAATGGATTCTCTATGGATAGCAGAGAAGGATTGATTAGTTGTAGAAGAGAAACGAGAAAGTCCTGTGTTATAGTTCCAAGGCCTGCTATGGGAAGAGATGAATTTAGACACCTAGCTCACCTGACACCAGATCTGCTGGCACCTTGATCTTGGACTTCCCAGACTCCAGAACTATGAGAAATAAATGTAAGCCACCCAGTAATGGTATTTTGTTTTAGTGAGTCCAGCTGACTAAGACATCTATCTACAAAAAACCTACAGCAGACATCATATTTATGGATGCTTTTCTTCTAAGATCAAGAAAAAGACAAGGAAGTCTGTTCTCACTGCTTGTATTAAACATTGTCCTGGAGGTTTTAACCAGTGCAATAAGGCAAGAAAAAGAAACAAAAGGCAGACTGGAAAGAAAGCAGTAAAACTGTATTTGTGGGTGACATGATTACATAGAAAGTCCTATGGATTATACAAAAAATTACTTTAAAAATAAATGTTGGGGCTTCCCAGGTGGCGCAGTGGTTGAGAATCTGCCTGCTAATGCAGGGGACACGGGTTCGAGCCCTGGTCTGGGAAGATTCCCACATGCCGCGGAGCAACTGGGCCCGTGAGCCACAACTACTGAGTCTGCACGTCTGGAGCCTGTGCCCCGCAACAGGAGGGGCCGCGATAGTGAAAGGCCCGTGCACCGCGATGAAGAGTGGCCCCCGCTTGCTGCAACTAGAGAAAGCCCTCTCACGAAATGAAGACCCAACACAGCCCCCCCAAAAGAATAAATAAATAAAGTAGCTATTTAAAAAATAATTAAAAAAATAAATGTTTGTCACGGTTGCAGAATATAAGATCAATATATAAAAACCAATTACATTTCTATATACTAGCATTAAAAATCAGAAATTGAAATTAAAATACTTATTAAAATAGCACCAAAAAATGAAATACTTAAAAGACCTGTACACTAAAGACTACAAAACACAGTTGAGAGAAATGTTGAAGAAATACAGAGATATGTTTATGCATTGGAAATGCCAATATTGTTAAAACATCAGTTCTCCCAGAATTCATTTGTAGATTCAACAACATCTCAATCAAAATCCCTGTAGCCTTTTTAATAGAAATCAACAATCTGATTCCACCATTCATATGGAAATGCAAAAGTTGAATAGTCAAAGCAGTTTTTAAGTGTTTTTTTTTAATTTATTTTTTGGCTGCCTTGGGTCTTCATTGCTGCGCGTGGGCTTTCTCTAGTTGCAGCAAGCAGGGGCTACTCTTTGTTGCGGTGCGCGGGCTTCTCATTTTGGTGGCTTTTCTTGTTGTGGCACACGGGCTTCAGTAGTTGGGGTGCGTGGTCTCAGTAATTGTGGCATGCAAGCTCTAGGGTCCACAGGCTTCAGTAGTTGTGGCACACAGGCTTAGTTGCTCTGCGGCATGTGGGATCTTCCCAGATCAGGGATCAAACCTGTGTCCCCTGCATTGGCAGGCAGATTCTTAACCACTGCACCACCAGGGTAGTCCCAAAGCAATTTTGAAAAAGAGTAAAGTTGGAGGGCTTACATTACCTGACTTCAGGACTCATAAAGCTACAGTCATCAAGAGAGTATTGGCATAAAGACAGAAAAAGGTTAATGGAACAAACTAGAGTCCAGAAATAAACCTGTACATATATGGTCAATTGATTTTTTTTGAAAAAGAAGCAAAGGCAATCCAGTGGAGAATGGAAAGTGTTTTATCAATTGATGCTGGAACAACTGGATATCTATATGCAAAAAAAAAACACAACCAACTTTGATCCATCTCTTGCAGCGTATACAAAAATTGACTCAAAAATATGATAGAGCTAAATGTAAAACCTAAAACTACAAAACTTTTAGGAGAAAATATTTGTGGCTTTAGGTTAGGCAAAGGTTTCTTTTGACATGACACCAAAAACACAATTCATAAAAGATAAAAATGATAAATGACCTCATCAAAAATTAAGAATTTCTACTCCTCAGAACATACTCCTAAGATGAGAAGATAACAGCCTAGAAAAAATTGGCATTTCACAAATGTAAAAAGGGATTTGATCTGGAATATATAAAGAGCACTCAAAGCTCAAAAGAAAGCAAACAAACCAACTTTAAATGGGCCACAGATTTGAACAGATATTTCATTAAAGATTAACTGATGGCAAATAAGTACATGAAAACATGTTCAATGTTAGTCATTAGGGAAATGCAGATTAAAACCACAGTGAGATACCACCACGCATATTAGCATACATAAAATAAAAGGAATGTCCATATACCAACATTATGATATGGAATAAATGTTGGAAAGGATTTTGTTTGTAGGCATGTCAAGGTATATGTTAATATAAAAATATACTTGGAAGGAATAATGTCAGTGTATTAGAAATATCTTTCACATAATTATACAAGATTATATATGCAATTGACTAATTTTATTATAGCCACTTAAACATTCTGTTGGTATAGTGAAGAACAGTTGTCACAGATCAAGAATAACTGAAACAGTAATAACATTGCTGTAATGACTTCATTCTGATCTTGTCATTTATCCTAAAACCTAACAAAAGTTGGAAATAGAGAATATTGCTTTCTCTCTGTTTAGAAATTTTCACAGAATATGTATGGTTGGAAGACTAAAGCAAAAAGAATAAAAATTATATTGATGTTGTTCACAATGTAACAGAGGAATTTAAGAAGCATATATTTGAAGGACTATTAACATAATTTCCTATAAAACAAAAACAAAATAATACATTTTAGAACTGCAAGCAGTTCTTTCAAGCTTCATGCTTAAAGATTTCAGAGATGCTTAAATACAAACTTTAAAAATAAAGCAAAACACTGATATTATGAAATTTTCCTGTTTATACTTGACTGAAAGAAACCTCAAAAGTAATGTTGTCGTTTGGATATAGAGGAAGACATAGTTAGAACTGGTCTTCTTGAGACATAGGTTACACTTGCTTAGCTAAAGTTTTGTTCAGTTCTCTTCCAAGGACAGCCTTTACAAACATTTGTATAAGTTATGTAAAAATTCAGAAATGTAGCTTTCTACTCATTTTTTTAAATTTCCATTTTAAAGAAGGCTGAGTAAAAGAAGACATTCCACATTTTCTAAAGAAAATGCATATGTTCAGGTGATTCTAAGTTGTTCTTATTTTTTTGTGGTTAATAATTATTTTTAAGTATCACATTCTGATTCTACCTATGTCATCATACCATTCTTCAATGCAAGGATCAAGTAATTTTTAAATATTTTCCTTTTAGTTAATCTGTGTAAACTGTGGAAGAATAATCAAACTTGGAAATAGATATGTTCTTCTAAATTCCTGAAAAATAATCTTCTAGTTTAAAAAATACTAATGAATATATTACTGGTTTAAAAATATTTCCATTTTAAAATATTTCCATTTTAAAGAAAAAACAAAGATGTATTAATATGCTAGTTCTTATGACTTTTTAAATTTAAATTCACAATTAACATGTAGAAAAGTACCTGGCTCTCACAGGTACTCAACATTTTTCTGTAATTTGGGAGGTTGAGGACATCTGCAAATCTTGGTTTCTGTTTATATATTGAAATTATGCAAGATTCAGAAAAGGAGCTGATGAATCTGCATGTTTTCAAACTTCGAAATTTGTATCATAGATATTTTCTATACATTTATAGTTTGGTAAATCTTTGCTCTTAACAACTGATAATATTACAGTTAAAAAAAAACACTTAAGTGGATTCCCTATAAAATCTGTCCTTTTCTAATATTCAGTCAACTCTGGAAAACTTAGTTTTTTCTTTATAGGAAGTGAAGTATATATAAATTTGAAATTTATTGGTATCAAAAATGTAAAGCATTCAACCTTATTTTTGAATACTCTTTATGTGTGTTATTACATCCTCGTTTTTAACAATACTGTAGCATACTTTTATGAAATTTATAAGTGCTTATATTTTCTTTTTAAAGAAAAGGCTTCAAGGTTAATAAAACCTACTTCTCTGTTTAAATTTCAATTAATTTTTTTTCTTAATTCTGTCTGTTGGTGAGTTATGTTCATTTTCTACCTTTTTGAGGTCTCTGGTTCACTTATTATTTACATTGTTTGTAGTTTTCTTATCTATAAATGCATTTAAAGTAGTAACTTTGAGTATAGATATGGTCACATCCCACGGGTTTTGTTTTATACTGCTCATTCACTTCATCGTGCTCTCATTGTTTCACTGAAGGAGAAAATATTAGGTAGTATGTAACATAAATATTTTGTTAATGTCTAATTTATTACATTTTTACCTGAGCTATAGCCCTATATGATTTGTTACAAACTTCTCCACACCTTCCTCAACTTGATAGTTAAATGTTTAACTGTTGTTTTTAAATGTGTGGTGTTTTATTCACTGTGTATTTTCTGATGCACAATAAATGACGCATGGGGATTTTTTAAAAACTTACATTCTTCAAATATGAATTTTCTGATTAAAAGAGACTTATGGCTAAAGAACTTCCCACATACCTGACATTCACAGGATTACTTTCTCTTTTGCTTTCTTTTATGTAAGTTAGAATTAGCTTAAACTAAAGGGTTTCCAAAATTTCTCTACTTTGATGGTTGCTAGCCAGCATGAATTTTCCAATTACTAATGATTGATAGGTAGTGTTGGGAAGCTTTGCTACATTATCATATTAATATGGTCTTTAATGTTGAATGTGATGGTGATGAATCTGCTGATGAATGTAACATGAATTGAACCAAAAAGCGTTTCCACATTTCACAAGGTTGTACATAATTACCTGATGTTCCTTGAGGGATGAGACCAGTGAAGTCTTTGCTTCACTTATTTATAGGGATTTTCCATAGCATGAATTCCTTAAAGTTGAGGAAGATGAGAGTGCCCGAAGGCCTTCCCACATTTCTTACATACATTAGGAATGAATTTTCTTATGTCGAGTAAGTTGTGAGCACTGACTAAAGGCTTTCCCACATTCCTTGCATTCATAAGGCTTCTCACCAGTGTGAATTATCTGGTGTTGTTTAAGCTGTGAGCCCTGCCTAAAGTCCTTCCCACATTCATTACATTTATAGGGTTTCTCACCAGTATGAATTCTTTGGTGGTGGTTAAGCTGTGAGCCCTGCCTAAAGGCTTTCCCACAAACCTTACATTTGTAAGGTTTCTTACCAGTATGGATCCTCTGATGTTGAGGAAGATATGAACGATGGCCAAAGGCCTTTCCACATTCATTACATTTATATGGCTTCTCACCAGTATGGATTCTTTGATGTTCATTAAGTTGTGTGATACCTCTAAAGGCCTTTCCACATTCCTTACAGACATAGGGCTTTTCTCCAGTATGAATTCTCTGATGTTTAATAATCAGTGATAAGTAACTGAAAGCTTTTCCACATTCAGTACATTGATAGGGTTTTTCACCAGTATGAGTTCTGTGATGCACGTTAAGTTGTGAGAGCCGAACAAAGGTTTTTCCACAATCCTTACATTCATGGGGTTTCTCACCAGTATGAATTCTCTGATGTCTGGTAAAGAGTGAAACAGAACCAAAGGCCTTTCCACATTCTGTACATTCATAGGGTCTTTCCCCACTATGAGTTCTCTGATGTTGAGGAAGATAGGAACGGCGATGGAAAGCCTTCCCACATTGCTGACATTGATAAGATTTCTCACCAGTATGAATTTTCTGATGACTAAGAAGACATTTCTTCTGCCAAAAACCTTTTCTACATTCATTACACACATAGGGTCTACTTCCAGGTGGAACGTTATGAAGCAGGTTATGGGATGTTTGCTGTCTCAAAGCAGGTATTTCTTCATGAGTGATTATGACTTGACTGGAACTTCCTTCCTCATTTCTGTGATATGTTTCAAATGTGCCTTCACATTCCCAGTCATCTTGGAAACTGGGGTTCTCAGGATCTTTGTTTATAAATTTTTCCATTTTCTCCCATTGGGATACCCAATCTGAAAAATAATGAAAAAGCAGAGATGCTTTAGTCCCTGGTGTCAGTTAGAGCTTCTTTAGTAGAAATAGTTTTAAACTGAAAATAATGCTTATGAAAAAGTAAGTGTTCTATACAGCTCCCAAATGTGACTAAGCAGTTCCTGGTCTCCAAAATCCCCAGAGTTCCTGCTTTAGCAGGAAGGATCCAGCCAATCAGCAATGCATGCCTGAAACATTGATGGGATACTAGGTGGGCTCTGACCTGGAAGAGCTGCCCCCATGGCTGCAAGGACCAGATACAACCTCATCAGAGTAGCACGCAGGATGAGGTTGGGTGCCCTTGGCCAAGGAGCAGTGCACAAGCCCAAACCGGGAGCAAGAACAAGAAAACAGCATATATTGAGAGAGAACATAAGTATGGCTTAAAATGCATCAAGAGATCAAGGAAGAAACAAAAATCTTAACTGCTGAAAGGAAAACAAACCAGCAAAGGACACTGACAAAGAACTAAATAGAAATTCTAGCAATTGAAAGTACAGTGACTGTAGTTAGTTTTGTCAACTGGCATTCAGTATCCATTCCCACCTCCTAGTTGGCCTTCCTCTACTTAGGCTGGGGAAGTAATTTTCCAGCTCCTGGCACTGAGGACTCTGAAGGGAACTAAGTTTCCACCCTTTAGGTGCACTTGTGTGAAATTCAGATGATAGAAGCAACATTTTCTGCTGCTTTGGCTATCAAAAGGTGGTTGCTGGCCTCTTCACTCCAGTTTCAAAGTACGTGTGGCAGCAGTGGTGGTGGTTTCATCGCCTTACTTTCTGATCCCAGGTCATAGCTAAGGCAGTGTGCACTTGAAGGTGGTGGTCCTAGTGGCAGCTCCTGCGTCTCTACATCTTGGCTGTGGCTGAGGTAGCACATCTTCCGAAGATTCAGTGTTGCCACGTTCTGGAAGGCATTTCTGGAGAGCCAGCTCCTGTAACCCTTCTAACAGTTTTTAAGCACCCATTTCCCATATTTTATATCTTTAAATACCTTCCTAATTTAAAAAAGACACACACATACAGTCTTAATACTGATCTTAAGAAATTAGGAAAAAAACCAGGATTTCAGGAGAAGATAAGCCAGAGCAACCCTTCCACTAAAAACACATTTAAAAAATAAAACTTACACCAAAAAATCTTTATCAAAGATCTGAAAAAAATAGCCCAGAATTACCAGGCAAAAATCTAAGGAAACTTGAGCTACCAACTCAAAGAGTACTGAAGCTGGTTTGCCCTGAGTATCAATCCTAATTTTAGTTGTCTTGGTCCATTTGGGCAGCTGTAACAAAATACCACAGACTGGGTAAGTTATAAACAACAGAAAATTTTTTCTCACAGTTCTGGAAGCTGGGAAGAATGAGCTCAAGTTGCTGGCACTCAGTGTCTAGGAAATAAATTCTTATGTTGAGCCACCATATTTTGGAGTCAAGCTAAGTTTGCAGCTTAGCTTGAGCCCTAGGACAAAAGTAAAGTCAGTTTAAGATCGCATGTGAAAGGAGCCTCATTTTCTCTGTAAACCTTTGAGAAAAGAGTTTAGAAGGAAAACCTCTGAAAGCCAAACAGGTGAGGTTTGTTTGGTTTTTTTTCCCCCCTACAATGGCTTACCCCTTCTTCACTCAGCTACTAGGCCGCTGTCTCTTCACCACCACCAGCTATTCCCTTGTTCCAACAATCGATCACACTTGGCTTAGAATTGCTAAACTTCCCACGTAGGAAAATGAGTGGGACCTGGTCATGCTATTGCTATCCAAATGCCCAATCCCTTGAGGGGACATGGATACAGCAAAGTAAAGAGAATGGCTTGAAAAATCAGGAAGGTGAAGTTTCAGAAGTAACTCAGACCTATTTCCAGCTTTACAAATCTCAAACTGTTGCTTCCAAAATGCAGTCAAACACTTTAGCACTTCCCTGGAGGGTGAAGATGGAGGAATCATGATGCTCAGGTGATAGTGAATTATGAGAGGACGGTCTTAACCAACAGCTGAGACTCCTGTCGTTCTCCAGTTTGTACACATCCCTCTGGGTGGCTATGTGTGGGAGGAGAGGGAGGGAATTAGCCACCCACACACACTCTGCTCAAGTGGAGTTGATGGCCACATCTTTGTGGCTATCCTGATAAGAAAAACTAACATTTTTAGACTTTGAGAGCTGAGTGACCACATGACCCTGAGGGGAGGGGCACATTTGCCTCGGAAAGGGAAAGAGGGCACTATAAAATATTTTTCTCAGATAGCCTTAATGTATTGAGTCCAATACTAGTTAAATAAATTACCTAACAACCATGGATTTACTCACTTAAACAAGTATTTGAATGTAATCTGCAAATTTCTTTCTGACAATGCAATTTCAATACAATTATTTTTTGAGAACACATACATCATTGTGAATGTTTAACATTACCACAGACATTTTCCCTTGTTCTGAAAAATTCTTCAAACATTTTTATTAACTGTAGAGTAATCCACCACATGAATGGACATGAGATTCACGTGTAAGTCTATGACTTGCCCAGTCATTCTTGATTGTAGGGCACTCCTTTTAGATAAGACCTTAAGGTCTTTCCCAGAATCTGCTTCTAGACCAGTGGTTCCAAATTTCTGAGAGGTGGTATACATATATTGAGTCTAAACAGGGTGAGACTGCTGGGGTTGGAAGGGCAGCTGCACCAGTATCCTTAACTTCTCCATGCCTCAGTTCTCTAGTCTTTAAATGGGATAGGTGACATTATGTACCTCAAAGTGTTGCTGTGAGGATTGAATTATGTGCTTACTATATTATAGTGCTTGCTACATAGTGATTAGCAAATATATATATGTGTATATATAAATCTGTATGTATGTATACACACACATCTATACCTACAGATCTTTCTCAGTTTACTATGGGGTTATGGCCTGATAACCCCATGGTAAGTTGAAAATATTCTAAATCGAAAATGCAATTAATACATCTAACCTACTGAACATCATAGCTTAGCCTCGCCTACCTTAAACGTGCTCAGACCACTTATATGAGCCTACAGTTGGGCAAAATCATCTAACACAAAGCCTATTTTATAATAAAGGGTTGAACATCTCAGGTAACTTATTGACCACTGTACTGAAAGTGAAAAATAGACTGGTTGTAAGTGTATCCGTTGTTTACCCTCAGAACTTCCTGGCTGCCTGGGAGCTGCAACTTGCTGCTGCCCAGCATCATGAGAGCATCATAGAGCATAGCACTAGACCAGGAAAGGGTCAAAATTAAAAATTCAAAGTAGAGTTTCTACTGAATGCATATCGCTTTCACACCATTGCTAAGTGAAAGAATCCTAAACTGAACCATCGTAAGTTGGGGACCATCTTTATATAGAGAGAGATATCTATATCGACATGTATCAGATCTATTTATCAATGGATATCAGTCTCTATCTTTCTCTAAACACACACAGACACTCTCTCTCTCTCTCTCTCTCTCTCCCTCCCTGAACTAACTCTAGTCAGGCTCCTCTAGGCCCCAGTCTTGGGCTCTGTCCTTCACCCATTTAGTCCAGTTTTAGGAAGAATTCCCCTAGGTCAGTTTATCAAGAACACCACCACCCGCCCCCATCCTTAACATCTCATCACTCTCGCCAGCCCTCAGCAAGAATCCTATTAAGTACTTTTAGCCAGATTCTCCCTCTTACCCTTGATGGTTCGTTTTAGTAACCGTATATCCAGTGACACCGCCCCCCTTCACTATAAATCCCCACTTGTTCTTGTATTTGGAATGGAGCCCAGTTATGGACAAAGGTCTCTCACCCTATGGCAATAATTCCTGAATAAAGTTTGCCTTGAGAAGCTTTCGATTCTGTCCGGCTCTGGTATTTTTTGACTATACTGGGGAAGGCTCAGATAACTTTGGGAATCCATACAACTATAGTCCTCTTCCTAAGAGAAAACGCAAAAAAAAAAAAAAAAAGGCAAAACTGCCCAAAACCTTAAGTGGTTTGTGGGGTCTACGAATCCCAGATTAAGAATCTTTAAGAAGGAAAAGACGCTGGGATCCATTTGTGGCTGGACACATTCCCTGCCGCCATGGTCTCTGAGAAACGTAGTCCAGAGGCAGGATAGCCAGAACTTGGTCATCCCATAACCACCCCCGAACCCCCTAAATACCTTCCCTGCCACCCAAAAAGAGCTCGGACCCGGCCCCGGGCGGAGCGGAACGTCGACCCGCTCTAACGCGGAAACAATCGCCCGGAAGCAAAACGCGCGAAGGCGCCGCAGACGAACCCGCTTCTAAACTCCAGGGAGCTTGGGCTCCTCAGCTGGAGAACACGGAGGCATCCGAGAGAGGCCCCACCGCAGTGCCTTCTGGGAAATGTAGTCCAGAGCCGGAGGGCCGGTCGCCCAAAGAATGCTGGGAAGACAAACCCGGACCGTGATTGGGCCCCGGCTGCAGTCGGCTTTTGGGAGTGCAATGCGGCGTGTCGCTCTGGTCAAGCTGGAGCCCGGTCTTCAATCTCCTCAACCTTGGCCTCGTCTGACCGCCCAGAACCGAATCTTCCTCCGTGAGTTCTGCCTGTGGGCCATGACCTGTCCTGCGTACTGCTCCGGGTATGAGCTGTGAGACAGCCTGTGTGTGACAGGGGAGGCTGTGGGTCTGTGACGTGAGACGGTTTGGCCCAAGACCGTGCCAGTGACTGAGGGTGGGGAGAGGCAGGTGAGTGGATACACCTGCCTCTGCGTGGGTGGCGGATAGGATTCTGCGACGTGGAGCGTGACCGTGCGAGGAGGGCTTTGTATGTGACGTGTCTTTCTGTGTGACCGCAGGTCTTAGAATGTGTGGCCTTGGTTATGTGTGAAAAGTTCTGACTCTCAACCTTCCTTCAGTCTATCAATGTGACCGGAGTTGTTCAGAAACTGTGTAGGTTTAAGATAATAACATGAATGTGGGTTTCTGTTTGGTTGCCTGTGGGATTGTGATAACTACTTCCAGGTTTGCTTTCCCCATTTACAACTAGGGTAATAACTCTAAATTTCTTATTACCCTGAAGTTCTGCAGCAAAGCACAAACAACATAAAACATGATAAAAACATGACTTTTACATTAAACTCAAAATTATTATAGAGAAAAATTCAAAATCAGCCTAAAATGTTAAAACATGAGGATGGGTTTCAAAACAATTTCTTATCAATAGTATGGTACGGTCTGTCTTGGCTCTGCCCCAAACACCACAGTTAGTCAGTTCCTTTTGCTGATTGGAATGTACCTGCAGAAATTCAGGAAGCCTTGGCCTGCAGAATTAGCGTTACCCATCCTGAAGCGCTCATCTAGAATATGCATGGCCTGGTCTGCCCACTCTCTGAGGAAGGACGCTTTCCCTCAGAAGGTCTCGAAGCTTGCCCAAGGCAGCAGTTTCTCCCTGAGCCAGACCCAGAACTCAGAGCTTCTATCCCTTAATATAGTTTTGTTTTCATCTGGCCTCATGGCTTCTGTGATGTCATGAAGCAAATGTCTGCTATCTCTGATATTGCTTTCTCTAAGGAGTTTACCACCTTGATTCCACCCATATGGGGCTGGAATAAATAGAGGAACATTTCCCTGTAGGCCTTGTATTTCATGGAAGGAAATTTTAGAGTCACAGAGATCTGACTGTAAATACCAACTCAACCACTCACATTCTACAAGTCACTTGTAGTTTGTGGTTTTCAGCAAGTCACTTTTCTACATCTGTCTTATTTTTTCTCCTACAAAGAAAATCTGACTGCAAGGTTATTTTGAGGAATTACGATTACTGATATTGAAAGTGATAAGTTAGCATAAAGAGGTTGAATCTCACACTTTAGTTGTTACTGCATCCCTTTTACATCTTCAGGTTTTTGAATTATGAGGATATACTGCTTATTCAAAATATTAAAGATTTTTAAGCAGAAATGAAATAGAACAATTGAGACGTACTAAACAATATTTAGAAGAAAATTATCTTGGGCTAAAAAAAAAGACATGAGATATTTAAGCATATCCTGCTAAGTTCCTGAATTCTAAGGATAGAAAGAAACTCTTGCCAAATGCTGGGATGGAAGCAGTTACTGTGGTAGGCAGAATTATGGCCCTCCAAAGATGTCTACGTCCTAATCCCAGGAACCTGTGGGTATGTTTTTACATGGCAAGAGGGAATTAAGTTGCAAATAGAATTAAGGCTGTTAATCAGATGACCTTAGGACAAGATTATCCTGGGTTGTCCAGATGAGCCCAATATAATCACAAGGGTCCTTAAAGTTGAAAAGGAGGCAGAAGAGTCAGTGTCAGAATGATGCAATGTGTGAAAGACTCAGCTGGCTACTGCTGGCTTTGAAGATGGAAAGGGGCCACACCAAGGAAGGTGGGTAGCCTCCAGAAGCTGAAAAGGCTAGGAAATAGATTCTCCCATAGAGCCTCTAGAAGAGAACACAGCCCTGTCAAGACCTTGATTTTGGCCCATTGAGACCTGTTTCAGACTCTGACCTCCAGACAGTAAATGTGTGTTGTTTTAAGCTGCTAAATTTTGATAATTTGTTACAGCAGCAACAGGAAATGAATACATCCCCATAAGCTAAGAGAAACAGACTAGCACTGGGTTCCTCTTCTAGAAGATCAGAAGCCAGAATTCAGTGAAGTGACATCTCTGGATAACTGAGAAAAAAACTATAATCCAAGAACATTCCACTAACCAAAAATATAATTTGTGAAGGTCCAAGAAACTCTTTTGGACATATAAGGATTCAGAGAATACCAACTATATAACATTTATTGAGATAAATATAAATACTCAATAAAATAGTCTAACCAGATTGCATTTGAAATAAATCTGTTACCTCAAGACGGGAAAACAGTAAAAGAAAAACAGTGGCCAGCAATGAATGTTACTCTGAATACTATATTTAAGTTTAAACGGAAATCATGAATGGGTCTGGCAGTAAGTAATATAAGCATCAAATACAGTAAGTCCCCTACATACGAACCTTCAAGTTGCAAACTTTCAAAGATGCAAACATGCATTTGCATATCCAGTCACGTAAGTTAGTTCATGTGTCTGGCGTACATTGTCATGTGTATGCATCCTCTCCAAGTGGTTGTGCTTTTGTGTACTTTACTATGCAGTACTGTGTAGAGTACAGTAGTACAGTATCTTTATTTTAAGCCCAAGATGTCTGGAAGCAAGCGTAAAAGCAGCGGTGATGAAACTGGTAAGAAGCGCCAGCTGTTGTACTGTACTACAATACTTTTCAAGGTACTGAACTGGAAGATTAAAACTGTCTTATTTTTGTGTTTGTTTTTTATGTATTATTTGTGTGAAAAGTATTATAAACCTATTAAAGTACGGTACTGTATAGCCGATTGTGTTAGTTGGGTACCTAGGCTAACTTTGTTGGACTTATGAACAAATTGGACTTACGAACATGCTCTCGGAATGGAACTCGTTCGTATGTAGGGGACTTACTGTAAATAAGAGTAAAACTAAAAGCTTTGGACTATGAGTTTTCATTAGGTTAGTAAAATGGAGGAAATGTTAAAGAACAGGCTGTGAAGGAAGGGAAAGAGAAAGCAAGGGTGGTCTCTTCTCAGAGGAGAGTAGCAAAGAAAACTAATGATGGGTTAGAAAGTATAATAGTGCTCTCATTCTGCCCAATAGTGATTAAGAATGGGGAGATAACCACTACCCTAAGCACAGTGGGAAGTTCCAATTTAGCAAGAGAAAAGGAACATAAGGAAAGGAAAAGACTAAGAAAACATAAATAGTACAAAGTAAAATGAAAGGAATAAGGTGGAGTTATTACACTAAATAAAAATGTGAATTTCCCTACAGAAAATTTGTATTTTGAGTTATTAAAAAATTAGCTATATTTTTTTTATAAGAAATAACTAAAATGACAGGGGTTGAAAATAAATGGATGGGCAAAAACATACCAAGTAAACAAGGATAAATCATTATTATTAGTGTTACACAGTGTGGAAATAAAATACCAAAAGGATTATACTAGGCCAAGGTTGGCAAACTTCTTATCTAGAGGGCCAGATAGGAAATAAATAGGCATTGTGGCCATAGTCCTTGTTGCAACCACTCAGCTCTACTGTTGTAGACAATATGTAAATAAGTGAACATGACTGTGTTCCAATAAAACTTTATTTATAAAACAGGCAGCAGGCCAGATTTGGTTTGTTGACCCCTACACTTGGCAGAGTAGGATATTGTTTAGTGATAAAAGTATGATTCTTAAATAGGGGTTAAGTTATATGTCTTTATAGGTCCAACAACATAAAGTAAAAAATCTCTGGATATTCAAGATTGTGGTTAAAAAATTCAATTTTAGGAAATTCTGATCCAGTATACCAAATTATATAAGAATGTGGAGAATTTTATCATTATAATCTACTGGCTTAAATAGAATCTTGTATCCAAAAAAGAATTTACATTATTTTTCAATGTTATGGAACATATACAAAAATCAATCCTGTACTTAGCCACAAAGAAAAATGTTAAATACAAAGAAATAGATACTTTCAGGCCACATTTACCAATCATAATAAAATAAAATTTGAAGTTACATCATTTAGGATGCTTTCAGCTGCAAGTTTGCAAAATATCCAACTAATAGTAACTTCAGCAATAAAGGTTTATTTTTCTTAGATAACAAGGCATCTAAGAGACAGTTCCAAATTGGCCTTGTAGCTCAGTGTTAGGGTGCTGGGTCAGCTTCTTTGAGGTCCTCTCTTTTCTGCTCTTGGTTCCAAGATGGCTGCAGCAGCTCCAGGCATCAAGTTCTCAGAGAAAAATGTTTAAAAGCAAGAAATGAAAGAGGAGGGAGTCTTCCTAATGTATCTGTCTCTTCTGAATAAGGAAGATCTTTCCCAGAAGGCCCTGTAGATCCCTAGAACATACTGGCCATACACTGGAACATCTGGGCCATCTTGAGCTGCAAAGCGGGCTGAAAATTAGCATGTGACATCTGCAGCTTGTAAGACAAGACACAGATGCTGCCAATAGGAATGGGAATTGGGTATGGCTGCTAGGTAGGCAACCAACCCCTTCTGTCTGTGATAAGTTATAAAAGATAATCTAAAACAACCTGGAAACTAAGAAACAGTCTCCTAAACTTAGTTTACTCTTGGATCAGAGAGAAATAAAAAATGAGATTATTGTAGGATAACCACTTCCTATTTCATCATTTTCTGTTTTTGTTTTCTGTTAATTTATTCATCATCAGGGTGTTTGGTATTCTCTTTTCTGGCTTCTTAAATAGTACATTTAGTATATTTGAGTACTATCTTTCAGGTTTTCATGTTTTGCATATACTTAAAGGCTGTAGAAGTTCCTCTGAGTAACTTCAGCCACATCACACATTTCTTGACATGTAAAAACTCTCGTTGTCATTCTGTTCATTACCACTGATGGTAACTGCATGACTTAGTTTCTTGTTAACCCAAGAGTAATTTAGCTGGTTTTTTTTTTTTTTTTCTTTTTAATTTCCAATAAAATTCACTTGGCTATTGTTAAAATTATTACACTGTGGTGAGAAAATGTGATTCTGGTGTTAGAGACAAAATTTTTTCCAACCTTTTTGTCTTTGACAATCATGGTCTAAAAAATTTGCATCCATATAATTTTTCTTCAATATGAATTTTATTACTCAGGATAAAGGACAACTCTGAATAAAGGAATTCTCACTTGCATTACATTCTTCAAGTCTTTCTCCAAGATATAAAGAGTAAGTTGTGATTAGTCTAAGCTAATGGACTCTTCCCATTATTTCCATTCATATGGTTGCTTGCTAACATAAATTCTCTGATGATTAATAAGGGATAAGTGCTGATGGAAGGTTTTTCTACATTTATTAAATTCACTTGTGTTTCTCTATTATGCATTCTCTGATGTTGAACGGTAGTTGAGTCATGATTTAAAGTCCTCCCACATTCCTTATATTCATAGGGCTTTTCCTCAGTATGAATTACCTGATGTTGAATCAGTTGTGAGCAATGGCTGAAGGCTTTCCCACATTCCTTACATTCATATGGTTTCTCACCTGTATGAATTCTATAATGTACAGTAAGATGTGAGACCCGTTTGAAAGCCCTACCACATACCTTACATTGGTAGGGTTTCTCTCCTGTGTGAATTCTCTGATGTTGCTTAAGTTGTGAGTTCACCCTAAAGGCCTTCCCACATGCCTTACATTCATAGGGTTTTTCACCAGTATGAATTCTCTGATGTCGAATAAGAGTTGAGCCTTGATTAAAGGCCTTCCCACATTCTTTACATTCATAGAGTTTCTTGCCAGTGTGAATAGTGTGATGTTGAATCAACTGAGAACGATGACTAAAGGTCTTCCCACATTCCTTGCATGCATAGGGTTTTTCACCAGTATGAATTCTATAATGTACTTTAAGATGTGAGATCCGATTGAAGGCCTTGCCACATTCCTTACACTGATAGGGTTTCTCACCAGTATGAATTCGTTGATGTTCAATCAACTGTGAGCTTCGACTAAAGGCCTTTGCACAATCCTTACATTCATAAGGTTTCTCACCAGTATGAACTCGCTGATGTTGTATGAAATTTGAACCAGAATTGAAGGCCTTTCCACATTCCTTACATTCATACGGTTTCTTGCCAGAATGAATATTCTCGTGTTGAATTAGTCGTGAGCCATATTTAAAGGCCTTCCCACATTCCTTACATTTGTAGGGTTTCTCATTAGTATGAATCCCTTGATGATTAATAAGGAAGTCCTCTTGCCAGAAGTCTTTTCTACATTCATTATATCCATAGGGTTTTTCTCCAATATGAATTTTCTGATAAAAAGTAAGAGATGCTTGCTGGTCAAAAGTGGACATTTCTTCATTATCGATTATCATTTGACTCAAATGTCCATCTGGATTTCCCTCTTGCCTGTCAAACTGACTTCTGCATTCCCAATCATCTTGGAAACTTGAGCACTCAAAACCATAACTTGTAAGGCTTTCCATTATCTGCCACCGGGGTGACTGTACTTCATAACTGTGCTGCTTTGGAGATAATACCTTAGTGTCATACCTGGACTCCAGTACTGAAAAAGAACAAAACAAGTATGTATTTGTTTTTTCCTTTTCCAGAAAAAGTAACTTCTATAGTAAAAACTGGAAAGTTCAGACTCAGGATAATATCTGTAAGCTCTTGAACGTGACTAAGAAATTAGAAAATGGAGTAGAACAGAGAAAGAGGAAATACCATAAATTGAGATGAATGATTATAAGAGTAGTTCTAAAATATTAGTGTGGATCAGAATCACCACTGAACCATGGTTTTAAAAAATGAATGTTTCTATGAAACCCTAGAAAAGACACATATGAGTAACAGAAAGCAAATCATTTGTTGCCAGGGGCTGGGGGGTATGAGTAATTGTGTGGGAAAGAGCATAAGGGAACTTTTCAGGGTGATAAATATGTTCTCTATCTTGTCTGTGGTGGTGGTCATGTAAGTGTATACATTTGTCAGTAGCCATTAAAATATTGTACTTAAGATGCATGCATTTAATTTAATATAAATTATACCTCAATAAAGTAGATTTTTAAAAATGATGGAGAGGGGTGACTGGATACTCCTCTGGCCAGAGGAACATGACAGTGCATCTGCTTGACAGGGGATGTGGTGGTATAGGAGGGCTATTTTCACATGTCCACTGGAAGGTGTAATAACACAGCTGTGGTCTTCTGCTGTGATGCTTTCTGTCTCTGAAGTTTAGCTGAACACCGTGGCTAGAGCTAATGTCAGCTGGACCAGTCTCTCCTGGACTTTTCCACTGCCTAAAAGTGACCTTGGAAAAAGGAGGGCCTTGTCCCTTGTTTAGAAGATTAGGCCCAAATTTAATGGGGGTGGCCTCTTTCAGAGCAATATTCTTTGCTGGTTATTCAAACTGCAAGGAAAGGCTGAATGGTGTATTTGATCTTGATTCTACCTGGTACCATGATTTCCGTACAGTGGCCCGTTTTACTGCAATCACAGAAATCAGTCCCATTTGGTTAATAAAGAATTGGTTGCAGCTTCATGCAAGGAACTATGGGGAAAAGTGAATGGGTGCTTTTGAATGTGTTCATAAGTTATAGACAGAAGGCCAAAGGGGACTTTATAGGGGCACGTATGCTTCCTGTGGTAGCATATCAGAGACCACTATTGGTTTTTTGGTGAAATTATTAAGCAAAAACTACTGGAATAAAAGATTACTTTGACAATGCAAGATGATGAAAAGTCTGTGAAAGAAGTATCAATTTTCTGGGAATGATGCTGCTGTCACCTCAAAAATTTGCACCACGAGAAGTTGTAAGAACAAAAAGAATGAAAAGAGCAAAAAGTAGAGGTATTGTGTGAAAAGAGCAAAAGTAGAGGTATTTTTTCAGACACCATGTTTGGTTGTTGAAGAGGGAAGCTCTCTTTACAGGTCTCTTTACTGTGCTCTAACAACTGTGCTAAGACAGATTCCAAACACATCCATTATAATGGCCACCTATGAACTGGTGGTCCATCTACTCAATGGTTAGCAACATCTGGCTGCCATCCTATAGAGAAGGGACCAAAAGATTGCAGTGGACCATGGAATATTAAAGCCAGCCTGGTGGACAGAAGAAAATTAGTTTGGGAATGTAACTATGCCCTAGTGGAAATCTGGTTTTAGGAATTAAAGTGATAACACATTACTTGGTCTTTTTGGCAATGTGAAAAAAACTGCTGCCTCTAAGGACATGCCATTAAAAGCACTCCTCTCTCCAAACTGCCATATTTTCTGTCACAGACATCAGACACAGTTGAGTTTTGCTGATTTATGGCGGTCAGAGTACAGTGTTTACTCCATGAGCACTTTGCACTCATCTGAATTAAGCCATCTCTAATCATATATTGTGCTATAACTATACAAAGATAGTACTAATTTTCTAATTTCTGGCTTCTGTTCTACTTCTTGTAAAGTTGCAAAATAGCAACAATAATAATGAGGTCCTCCGTATTATTTTTATATTTTCCTAATAGGATATGGTGCAGTTTTTAGAAGTTGATTATTTAGCATTAGTAATTACTGTTTTTAACAACCAATGAAATAATGTCTAAAAATCTTGTGTATAGTCTTAGCATTAAAATGTTTTGGAAACTCAAAGGATCCCAAATGGCCAAAACAATCTTGAAAAGGAAGAACGAAGTTGGAGACCTCTCTTACTTCCTGATTTCAAAGCATATAAAGAGCTACAGTAATCAAAACAGTGTGGTACTGGCATTAAGGAAAACATAAAGACCAGTGGAACAGAATAGAGAGTGCAGAAGTAAACCCATATACATATTGTCAAATGATCTTCAACAAGGATGCCAAGACCACACAATGAGGAAAGGACAGGCTCTTCAACAAATGGGGCTGAGGAAATTGGATATCCACATGCAAAAGAAAGAAGCAGGACCCTTACTTTATACCACATTTTAAAAAATAACTCAAAATGGATTAAAGACCTAAACCTAAGACCTAAAACTATAAACTAGAAGAAAACATAGGGGAAAAGCTTCATGACACTGTATCTGGCAATGGTTTCTTGGATATGGTACCAAAAGCACAGGCACCAAAAGCAAAAATAGACAAATGGGACTATATCAAACTTAAAAACTTCTCTGTGCATCAAAGGAAAAAAATCAACACAGTGAAAAGGCAACCTACAGAATGGGAGAAAATATCTGCAAACCATATAACTGGTAAGAGGTTAATAGACAATATAAAGAACTCCTAAAACTCAACAAAAAACACAAATAACCTGATTTTAAAATGGGCAAAGGACTTGAATAGACATTTCTCCAAAGACACATAGATGGCCAACAGGCATATGAAAAGATGCTCAACATCACTAATCATTTGAGAAATGCAAATCAAAACTATGAGATACTGCCTCACAGCCATTAGGATGGCCACTATTAAAAAAAAAAAAGTGTTGATAGGGTGTGGAGAAATTGGAGCCCTTGTGCACTGTTGGTGGGAATGGAAAATGGTGCCGTCACTATGGAAAATAGTATAGTGGCTCTTAAAAAAGTTAAAAACAGAATTACCATATGATCCAGAAATTCTGCTTTTGGGTATATATCCAGAAGAATTGAAAGCAGAATCTGAAAGAGATACCTGCACACCCATGTTCACTGCAACTTTATTCACAATAGCCAAGAGGTAGAAGCAACCCAAATGTCCATTGACAGATGAATGGATTAAAAAATTGTGGCATATACATACAGCCTTAAAATGGAAGGAAATCCTGTCACATGCTACATTATGGGTGGACCTTAAGGACATCAAGCCAAGTGAAAGAAACCAGACACAAAAGGCCACATATTGTATGATTTATGCGAAATATCCACAATAAGCAAATCCATAGAGACAGAAAGCAGATTAGTGGTTGCCAAGCACTGGGGGGAAGGGGGAATGAGGAATGACTGCTTAATGGGTATGGGTTTCCTTCTGGGGTATGTCTAGGAAAAACACACTTCTCAACACCATTCTACTCTCCATACTTCACTTCTGACACTTCTGGTCACCAAATGTGTGTGGGTTTTTCGCTTACACCAAGCAGCCCTCCATCTCTCTGGTAGATACTGATTGGGCAACCTACAAATTCAATTCTGACACTATCTTTCTGCAGATCTCACAGATTAAGGGCTCAGTCTCACAAGACTGCCCCTACCAGCGCCCCGCCCCCCATAAATGGAAGTTCCCACAACCCCCTCCATGGGTTTTAATCATTTGCTAGAATGGCTTGCAGAATTTAGGAAAACAGTTTACTTACTATATTACCAGTTTATTACAAAGGATGTAACTTACGACCAGCCAGATAGAAGAGATGCATCGAACAAGATGTGGGGAAAGGCTGTGGAGCTTCCATACCACATCTGGGCACACCACCCTCCCAGCACCTCCATGTGTTCGGCAAACTGGAAGCTCTCTGAACCCCATACTTCAGGGACTTTTATGGAAACCTCACTATGTGGGCATGATTGATCAAATCATTGGCCATCAGTGATTAACTCAACCTCCAGCACCCCCTTCCCTGGGGTTGGGGGTGGAGCTGAGAGTTCCAACCCTTTAATCACATAATTGGTTCCCCTCTCAACCAGCCCCCATCCTGAAGCTATCCAGGAGACCCAAGCCACCAGTCATCTAATTAGCATATAAGAAGACACTTATGACTTCGGAGATTCCAAGGGTTTTAAGACTTGTGTGCCAAAAAACAGGGATGAAGAACAAATATATATTTCTTATTATAAATCACAATATCACAGAGTGATAAAAATATTCTGAAACTAGATAATGGTGAATGTACTAAATGCCAATGAACTATACACTTTAATAAGTTGAATTTTGTTAGGTATATTTTACCATAACTTTAAAAAAATTAAAAAACATTTTCCATAAAAACTATAAATGACCACAACTGGCTCAAGAAATGCAACACTTGAATGTTAGATTCAGTATTCAGTATCAGGAGTTCAGTATTAGGAAACCTGTTCATATAATGCAGATTTTGTAGATGGAAAGAAAAAAAACTTAATAAAATATGAAAAGGTGGATCTTCTTTAACCTAAGAAAATATCCCTATCTCATTCCTATGGCTGATATTATGCTTAATGAAAGACACTAAAAATATTCCTATTAAGGTCAAGAACAAGATTAGTACGTAAAACCCCTCTTAACAGTGTTCTGCGGGTACTACATAATCAGCATCCTAATCAGGCAAGAGAAAAACTGCAAGGTATAAAAATGTAAAAACATTATCACCATTTGCAGATGATATAATCGAATACTTAGAAAGCTCAAGAGAGTTACATAAAAAACTGTCATAAACAATGAGAAAATTCAGTAAGTTGGGTTTGCTACAAAATTCATCTGAGGATGTGAATGGCTTCTGTCATATATAAAAAAATAACCAGTTGGAGTATAAAATGGATGAATGCCATATTAGTCTATATTATAGATTATGCCAGTAACAGCAATAAATATAAACTACCTAGGAATAAATGTAATAAGACACATACAAGATCTATATAAAGAAAATGTTAAAACCTTAATCAGGGATGGACATAAATGAAAGGAAAAGCCTGTCGTGTTCTTCAATAGAAGACTCCGCATAATAAAATCAGTTTTCTCCTAAATTAATCTATAAATTTACAGTGATCGCAGTAAGAAAAATTGCATGATTTTATTTTTTTTTGAAAGCAAATATTCTGATTCTAGGGTTTGGATAGAAAAGTAAATGAGACTAGCCAGGAAAACTCTGAAAAATAAGAATGAAGAGGGACTAATTCTACCAGATATTTAAAACATTTAAACTCTTAATAAATTAAAACCATAATGGTATAGACACATGGTTAGAGAGATGAATGGGCTAGAACAGAAAGTCCAAAAATAGATCCAAATACAGAGGTGATAAAGCAGACGACAAAGGTGGCTTTATACATTAGTGGTGAAGAGATAAATGCTGTTTCAATAAGTGGATAATAATCTGGAAAATAACATGAAATCACATCTTACACTGGGAAAAATTCCATATGGGTCATAAATTTCATCATAAATAAGCTAGAAAATTATCACAGGAGACTCATAACCTCAGAGGGTGAAGTTCTCTTTAAATATGACACAAATCCACATATCTAAGGAGTAAACAAATTGAGCACCTCAAACAAACAAACACATGCTGTCAAAACTCAAACGACAAAAGCAAAAAAATCTGTTCTGTGACATTTCAGGTGTGGTAGGCAGAATAATGGCCTCCCAGAGATGCCCATGTCCTAATTCTCGGAACCACAAATATGTTAGGTTACACGGCAGCACACAGCTTCTCTCCCCATGTTCACTCCACCCCTGATCTCACTCACTCCAAGGGGCCAACTACCACTTCAACGTGGATGAATCTACCGCATCAGTAACGCTTAGTTCTTAGCTTCCCATTTGAAATGCTCTCGAATGCTGCAGAACCTGTTTATGGACATGATTTTGGTCTCGTGTCACACTGTAACTTTGGGTCTAATCAGGGAAGATTTTGCCCCCCCACCCCCAGGGGACACTTGGCAATGTCTGGAGACATTTTTGGCTTCACAAGTAAAGGGAGGCCAGGGAAGCTGCTAAACATCCTGCAATGCATAGAATGACACCCCCTCCACCCTGGCCCCAACAAAGAATTATCCCACTCAAAATGTCAACACGCCCCCATGATGTCTAGCACTGCAATTAGAGAAAGCCCTCGCACAGAGACAAAGACCCAACACAGCCAAAAATAAATAAATAAATAAAATTAAAAAAAAAAAAAAAAATGTCAACACCACTGAGGTTGAGAAATCCCCCATCCAGAACAGGAGCACCCCAGGCAGAAGGGACAGCAAGGGAAGAAGCCTCGAAACAGGAATACGCTTGATGTTTCAAAGCCAGGATGCATATACTTGTATTGTCTGCTTTCGTGCTCCCATGGCAGAGCTGAGTACTTGCGACAGAGACCACAGAGCGGGCAAAGCCTGAAATACTTACTGTCTGGACCTTTAAACAAGACATTTGCCAACCTCTATGTGAATGCAACAGCAAAAAGGCTTGTGTGGCTGTAACCGAGTCAGCAACATGGAGGGTGGTAGGAAATGAAATCAGAGTGGAGGCTGCAGGGCAGATTCTGTAGAGCAACTTAGTCCAACACAAGTTTCTGTGATACTGAAAATGTTCTATTCTGCACTGTCCAGTAGGGCAGCCACTAGCTACACATGGCTACTCAGCATTGGCACTGTGGCTAGGGCAACTGTGAAATGGAATTCTACGTTTCATTTTAGTTAAAATTAAAATTTAAAGAGCGTGTGTGGCTAATGGCTACAGTACAGACACAGAGCCTTCTAGGCCATGGTATGGGTTTTGGGTTTTCTCGAGTGATGGGACGCTGTGGGCAGGTTTTGAGCAGAAATGTGATACACCCTCACTGAAGTTTTGAGACGGTCCGGCTGCTGTGTGGAGAATGCACTGTAGCGGACAACAGTGCAGGCAGAGGCACAGGGAGGAGGCTACTGCAGTAGTCCAAGCGGTGCTGGGGATGTGGGTGGTAGCAGTGTTGTTTGTTGGTGAGAAGTGGTTAAATTCTGGTTATATTTCAAGGCAGAGTGAACAGGATTTCCTGACAGACTGAATACATGTGTGAGACAGAAAAGTCAAGGGTGCTTCAGCAGTTTTTGACTTGAGCAATTAGAATAGAGTCCCCTGTTACTGAAGTGCAGAAGAAAGGGGGAGGAGTATATTTGTTAGGAAGGATCAAGGACTCCCTTTTGGACTTAAGCTCAAAGTGTCTGGTGAACATCCAAGTGGAGTTGATAAGAAGGCTGTAGGATGTAGGTATCTGGAGTTTTAAGGGAGAAGCTGAACGTGAAGGTAGTAATTTGTGTTGTCCAAAAGAACTTTCTCCAGTGATAGAAATATTCTGTATCTGCATTGTCCAATACTGTAGCCACAAGCCACAAAATAGCTACGGAACATTTGAAATGTGGCAAGTGCAACTGAGGTACTGAATTTTAAAGTGTATTTAATTGTAGGGAATTCCCTGGCAGTCCAGTACTTAGGACTCCATGCTTTCACTGCCAAGGGCCCAGGTTTGATCCCTGGTCCGGGAACTAAGATCCCACAAGCCACGCGCCATGCCCCCCCCCCCAAAAGTATTTAATTGTAATGAATTTAAATTTCAATGGCCACATGTGGCCAGTGGCTCCATATTAGACAGCACAGGTGTGAGTGGTATGTATAGCATGGTCATGGAGAAGGTCCTGGGGAATGGAAATAAACAGAAGAGGCCTAAGTCTAAGCCCTGGGGTGCTCCAGCTTTTACAGAAGATGAGAAGATCCACCAAAGGAGGTTGAGGATGGTTAATGAGGTAGGTGAGAACAAGAGGTAGTGATGACCCAGATACACATAAATGTTTCAGAAAGGAAGGAACAACCACTTTTGTCAAATGCTCCTTATAAGCTAAGGAAGATGATGACCGAAACCAGACCTCTGAGTTTGGCAACTTGGAAGGAAAATTTTCTAACTCAAAAGGCCTGCCTCCTCGCCAGCCAGCCGGACAGTTATCTGCAGTGGGTTCTCTCTCCCCACACATGCCTCACTCACCTGGGCACTGGCCTCCTGTCGCTACTTTCTCCACCATACAGGGCTCTCTGCCTTGTTCCAGGAAGGAGATCACATCAGGTTTGGAAATGGCAAAACCTGGATATGAGAAAAAAACATGCCACACAGTTACGGTGCGGGGCCCCAGAATTCAGACCCAGGGCCTGGTTATCGAGGAGGGGCAGTTGCAGGACGGGCCAGGGGAACATGTGAGTCACCTGAAGGCTGGGGAAGATGTAGCTTCAGGCCATAGAACTACCCTTTAACCAATCAAAAGACACCCCAGAATTGACAAGAAGGAACAGATGTGCCCAGGGGTAACCTCCAAACTGACCACATCACCTTACCCAGTGAGACCAGGTTGCTATAGATCTCCAACATCACATCTCTGTACAAATTCCTCTGAGCAGGCGCCAGCTGTTCCCATTCTTCTTGGGAGAAGACTACGGCCACATCCCTGAACAAGTCTGAACCCTGGAACAACAGGCAGGTATGTTATATGTGTATTTCAAGGAAATGTTTTTCGCTGGGATGAGAAGAGATGGAGGAGGTCTCTGCAAGAATGGGGTGTTCTGGTGAAAAAGAAGGCGGGGGCTGGAGGCCTTAGATGTGAACAAGTGACAGGAAAAGATGCGCACAGGTAAAAGAGAGGTTCAAATATTCTTGAACTTCCCTTTTTAATACAAACCAAAGCTCTTGTACTCAGTTCTGGGATGAAAATTAAAATCCAGCCAAATGGAGTTGCTCAGCTGTGACAGTAGAATCAAGCACACTGCCTATTCTGTCCTCGGTATGTGATAAATTCTCAATGGGAAACCTATCATTTGTACTTTTATGGACTAACAACAACAAAACCCAACAATTTTTGGTAGACTTTCCCCAAAATGTTTTATTAAAAAATATTTTCTATCTCAGAAAACACAACTTTCATTTAAGTCAAGAATTGCTTCAAGATGTAGGCTCATTATGTGAAAGCGTATCACAAACATTTTTCCTTATGAGAAAAATCTTCAATGAAGATTACTTTATTAGCTGTACAATTTTCTATCAAGTGAAATAACTGACTCAACCATTCTCTTCCTTTGGATGCAGAGGTCTCCAAGGTCAGATCTCTTAAGGCTGTTCCAAAACTATGACTATCGAGATTCTGAACAATTTATCCATCTATCTGATGGACAAATGGATAGATCTGTCTGAACGTCTATCCATCTATCTTTCAATCCTCAGCTCTGCACTTTGCTTGCTTTTAAGCTCAAGAAGCAGATGGAGAATGACCAAGATTCCAGTGCTCTGTTCAACCCCAAACTGGACCTTAATTCTGGCATCTTAATCTCTCCTAGATTCCCAGCTAAACTTCAGTTACACACCCAGTTGTCAATAGAGGAGATGTCACCCCCCCCACACTGAAATTGAGACCAACCAATACCAGCTTCCCTGCTTTTTTGTGTGTGATCCCTCATCAGTAGCCATCACCATTTCATCAAACCTCAGTTCCTATAAGGGATGCTCTCATTTTGTGTAAGGAAATGGATTTCTTCTCCCTCTGGCCTCCCAGCAAAATACCAAGCCAACAGAAGATGTGGAATGCTACATAGAATGAATCCGTGTGGGCATTGATCAGAGTAGATGGGGCCATGGGAGAGGGTACTAGCTGCCTGGTCTTTTTTTTTTTCTAATTTTTATTTTTTTTTATTTTTGGCTGTGTTGGGTCTTTGTTGCTGTGCGCGGGCTTTCTCTAGTTGTGGCGAGTGGGGGCTACTCTTCATTGTGGTGCGTGGGCTTCTCATTGCAGTGGCTTCTCTGGTTGAGGAGCACAGGCTCTAGGTACGTGGGCTTCAGTAGTCGTGGCACGTGTGCTCAGTAGTTGTGGCTAGCGGGCTCTAGAGTGCGGGCTCAGTAGTTGTGGCGCACGGGCTTAGCTGCTCCATGGCATGTGGGATCTTTCCAGAGACCAGGGCTCAAACCCGTTCCCCTGCATTGGCAGGCGGATTCTTAACCACTGCACCACCAGGGAAGCCCTGCCTGGTCTTTTTATTCCCTAAAATGGGAACCTCTGAGAACCAGATTCTTGGATGGAACCCAGGTGGGAAGCTTCAGGATAAGGAAAGCAAATATTTACATGATTTTAAAACTCACAAGGGACATGACTGTCAAAATTTCATGGGTTGATGGGTCCTCCTCCTGGTTTCTCTCTTGGGGAAGCGCAGAGTCCTGAGATGGCAGAGCTGAGGGAGGAAAGAGCAAACATGAGAGGCTAGGCTTGCTTCACAGCTCCCAGAATGCCACGGTGACAAATGCCCACCTCCTTTACTCCCCACCCCCCAAAATTAGACGGAGCTGGGACAAACTGTGGCCTTTACCCAGCTCCACCCTGTTACTGATGCAAATCTGAGGTGGGGATGCTCAGACCTGGTCCAGTGACTGAGGGTGGTGTCCCAAGGACAAGGAAGGCCGTCCTTAGGCCAGGGAGCAAAGCCTGCCTGATCTGCATCAGCCCAGCCCACAATGAAACCTTCCCAGAACCAAAGCTTTTAACTGTCTCATTCCCACAATGTAACACCTTTGGAAGTCTCCCTGGCTCTTACCCTAACTTCCTAACTAACAAAGAACCTTACAGCCATACGTAAGGCCGGGCAGACACCATTTTGTGGACCTTGCCTGAGTCAACAAATGTTTGCAGTGGGCAAATTAGATGGAGCAGGCCCCGTACTCCATTATCATCACATAAACGTGCCCCTGCACGGAGATATAACAGTGAGCAAAACCGTGTGCACAATATTTGCTGAAAAAACAGAACCAAAGATTAGTACCTAACAGTTCACAAGTAGGCAAGTGGTTGAATCATTTTTGGCACAGCCGTATGATGGATGCCAAGCAACTATCAAAAATCATGTGGAACAACATCAACTGACAAATATATTCACAACTGGACCTTTGTACAACAAGAGAACATTCAGCAAAAGAAGTCAAACCCACGCACCTACTGACACACAGGCTAACCCCCCCCCCCAAAAAAACCCCAAAACTGGAATGGAAAACCACCAAGTGTTAACAATGATGCCATTTAACCACTTCCTGAGTTCATCAGTAAAACCGCAGTATTTTATAAAAGAGCTTAGGACAGTGCCTGGCATGTTACAAATATTTAATTCTAAGTAATGTGTAAATGAAATAATGATAAATGTTCCTTAATATCATGTAGTAGGACTTTTTCCTTATGACCACTTCTTTTTTAAGCATTATTCGTATTATCTATAAATAGTCTATTACAGCGGTGGCCCGTGATTTACTCAGCCATTTCCCCACGGTTGGACAAATTTTCAACAAGATCCTCTAAATTGTCTCCAAGTTGCTCCTTCTAAACTAGTGGTTCCAAATCTTCTGGGGTCTTGCAACTCGGTGACAATCTCATGAAACAAGACTTCGCCCCAGATCTTTTAAAAAGCACGCGTAAGAATAAACGCAAAACATCCGTAAGTATTTTCTGGAGGTGGGGACCCCTCCAACAGACACACCCACCTAAGGGGTCCATGGACCCGGGCTATGAGCCCTGACGCCGACAGAGGGCGCAAGCAAGGCGCGCGCCGCGGGGGACGATGGGAAGTGTAGTCCAGAGCCAGGAAAGCCGCAGACCGACGATGAACCGAGACGTTCGCGTTCTTCCCAGGCCCGCGACCCTTCCGGCCGCTGCGCCCAGTCCTGCGTGGACTCCGGAGCGCTTGGCAAGCTCCGAAGCCCCTCACCTGCCGCCTCCTCGGGTCCAGTTGCCCCCGTGGTCGCGCCCCGCGCAGCCCCAGGTGCGCTTCCCCTCCGTACCGGCGGACTCGGGAGCCGGAAGACAGCGCAGACGCACAAAGCCCCTTGGCTGATGTGTCGCGATTGGGCCAGCGCCGCAGTCTCTTCTGGGAAACGTAGTCTCCAGGCCTAAAGGACGGAACCAAACCTCAAGGCCGCGTCTCGCGATGCTTCGGGTGGGCGGGGTGCTTGCGTGCGTGGGAGACCGTCGGGGTTACGGCAGAGCGTGTTGGGTTCCCTGAGTCGCAGGGTGAGGGTCGGTCCGTTGGGTCCGTTGTCTGCGTGTGACTGTCTCGCTGATTGCAGGTGAGTGTGTGTGAGTGTGACTGGGCGCGCCGTGTTCGGGTCTCACCCGGTCGTTGAGTGTGTGGCTGGGACCGTTAAACGCCAGGTACACGTTTGTGTGTGGCTGTGTAGAAGTGGTATATGACAGAATTTTTCTCGTCTATTGTTAAATCACCGTTGCCGTGGAACAGCTATTTTATTGAAAGATTTGGAGGGAGGAAAAAGCCCGAGAGTTCATTTGGTAACGAATTTTAAAACATTATGTCGAAATACTTGTAGATTATGAAGGAGAATGCAGAATCAGCAAAAATGTTTTAAAGGAGTTGTCAAGGAGTTTCCTGTTATGAGATGACATTTTTCGGCTAAGGCCTCTAGTGCTACAATTTGGTTTGTGAAACCATGAGAAGCTCTGAACTTCACCCATCCCGGGACAGCGTGTTCCAGTATGGTGGGAAGTCCAATGTCCTGGTTGCCGGTCAGGCCCTTTTATACCTGGTCTGTGAATGAGGAAAGCATCCCTATCCAAGGTGGTACATTTGTCCTTGACCCAGGCCCACAGTCCAGAGACCTTGTCTCTTGATTTCTCTTAGAACATGTACTCTTGTGTGTCACTTCTTGAAACATTTTTTTGAGATCTGTGCACATCCATGTTGCTGCATGTCTGAAGGATGTCTTTTTCTCTAAATTAATTTAGAAATGTAATTTAAACCCAGTAAGAATACCAGTACTGTTTTTCCATTGGAAATAGACAAGTTGATGCTAAAGTTCAAATGAAAAAATAAACATGCAAAAATAGCTAGGAATACTCTGAGAAAACAAAGCTAACCTGATCAGATATTAAAGCATTCTAAAAACTTCTATAATTATACCTGCTGTGTGGTATTGGCTCATGAATTGTCAGGTGGAAGAGACTAGAAAGTCCAGAAATATCAAATACAGAGGGAAATCTACTCTGTAGTAAAGGTAGCAAATCATTGGGATAAAAATGAACTTTTTAATAAATAACCTTGTGGAATAATTGGATAGTCAGTTGGAAAAAGATAAAATTGTATTTTATACAACTATTATAATAATTATAATATTTATAAAATATAATTATTATTGTATTATTGTATAACTATTATACAATTACTATACAATTTTATACATACCTCACATCATGCAAAAGAATAAACTCCAAATTGGTCAGAGTTCTAAATTAAACCATGCAAATAGCAGACATGTACAGAGGTGAATTCTATTATAACCTGGATATGTGGAAAGACTTTCTAATTTCGACTTAAAAATCCAGACTTAATAAAAGACTGCTGCACTTGGAACATAAAACTAAAGCACTTATGTAAGGCAAAATACACCACGAACAAAGGCAAAAGACAGATGGCAAAATCTTTACAACTTTATAAATCTCAAATAAGGAGCTAATATTCCTAATATATAAAGACAAAAAGCCAGAAAATGCAAGCAATCTCTGAACTCAACTTAGTAGATTGTTTTTCCTAATAGCTTTGGTGTAGTGATTTTGAAACTGTTTTGTGTGCATCATAGGATTGAGCAAATGAATAAATATATAGATTTGTTGGGAGCCAGTGTTTTACTGTGGGAAAAGAGAGATATAAATAAAGGATAATGGAAGGTAAGGAAGAACCCTGTGATGTTGGGTTGGTGTGAACTCATGATTAAAAGTGTGTCTGTGTACCTCACCCAGATCAGTGTTAACACCCATAGTGAGGGCATGCTGATATCATTACTTTTGTTAAGATGTGGTGGAAATGACAGTTTACCTCTATGGTCTTCCTCCCCAAAACGCATAACCCCAGTTTGATCACAGAACATCAGACAAATGCCAGTTCAGGGACATTAGACAAAATATCTGACCCAAACTCCTCAAAACTGTGAAGGTCATTGAAAACGAGGAAAGTCTGAGAAACGGTCACAACTAAAAGAAGCCTAAGGGGACACAACTACACTAAAAATAATGTATCCTGAATGAGATCCTGGAACAGAAAACGGACATCAGATAAAAACTAAGAAAAAATAAAGTGTGGACTTTAGTTAATAATAACGTATCAATGTTGGTTCATTGTTAAACAAAAAACAGACTAATGATAGGGGAAACTGGGTGCAGAGTGTGTGGGAACCCTCTGTACTATCTTTGCAGTTTTTCTGTAAATCAAAAACTTCTAAAATAAAGTTTATTTAAATTAATTAGTCTTACTATTACTTTAAGAAAAAGTATTTATGTGCTTATGTATTTTCTACTTTTCTATTTGGTGAATGGGCCTGGAAGCAATGATGCCTCAGTAGCAATAAGCAGACCTTGGTCTTTAAATACAATTCTCTAATAAAAGGAACCAAAGCTTCTTGGGGTAATGTCTGATTCCAGGACGATGGCAGGGAAAGTACAAGATGAGTATGGAATATCTTCTTGTGCCAAAAAGTAGGGAGATGCTCAAAAAATATCACAGAGGATTCCCTGCTCACAGCTGTGATGGTGTGATAGTACTAAACTAGGTAACATGTAGGAAACAAGTCTTTTCAGATATTGGACAACTGGTAGTGCAAGACTTTGATCCCCAAGAGAGGGAAGAATAAATGAGTTCCTATAGCTGCAATGGCTTTCTCCCTGGAGGCATATTCCAGACAATGCAGGAAGGAGGAACGCAAGCAGAGCACAACAGATTTGCTAAAGTGAGACAAACAACAGAACTTGGGGAAACTGAAGTAACTGGAATTTGCCGAGCAGAGTGTGGAAGAGGAAGGAAGAGGAAGGAGGGAGATACTCTGAGAAAGAGCTCCAGAAATATGCATAGGAGTCTCCCTGAGTTTTTGGCTGAAAACTAAGCTGCACATAGATCTGTTTAAAGTGAAATTCCAGAACATGCAAAACTGTAGGGACAGAAAGTAGATCAGTGGTTGCTTTGGTCCAGGGGTCCAGGGAAAGTCAGAAAAGGAATAGAAGGGGAATTTGGGGGATGATGGAAACCTTCCATATCTTTATTGAGGTGATGATTACATGGATGTATGTGTTTGTCAAAGCTCTTTGAAGTATATTCTTCAGGATTCAGCTTGAAGGGGGCTTCTGTGGGCAAAACCGGGACAATTTAAGCATCAATATAATTAGAGTAGCAGTATTACTCAAAATATTTCATATGTCCATACTAAAATAAATGATGAATGAATGAGATGAGAAAGAACTTACAGAATTCCAACTGGTAAATGTGGAAGGAATGATAGAGTTAGAAAATATCTTTCAACCATCATGGTAGTAATTGATTCAGGCAGAAATCTCATTGATTATAAATCTGTTGCTAAAGATTGATGGTGAACAGGATATCTTTGTAGTCTCAAATTATCTCCCCACAGATAACTTGCTACAAAAACAAAAATACTTTAGCGTGATCACAGTTAATCAAATGATTTGAATTTGCAACTGTCTTCTGGACTGTAGGTTCTCGAGGTGTGAAATTCAAACTTGCTGTGCTCAGTCACTTCTTGATTTAATATAGTAACCAGATCTTGTCTCTAAGATGTTGATGTTTGGTTTGTCATGAACTTTTTACATTGAGCTTTATTTTAAAAAATATTTCATTGATCTATCATGTTTTTTTATTTCTGGGGGTTTTTTTGGTGCCCCATTAAACGTTGTGCTTGAAGGAGTGCTTCACTCACCTCACTCTAGTTGTGGCCTTGGCTTAAGCATGTTTGGGGGTGGGGGGGTGAGGAAAGGAAGGATGGAAGAACAGATGTGCTGCGGCATCTAAACTCTACCCTATTCTCAGGATCCTGTCCCTTCTGTTCTTCGAGATAAGTTGTTTTCTTCTCACCTCTTTGTAAGACTCCTTGGCCTTTGAAAAGCTGCCTGATTCCAACAGTCCCAAACTAATCATTCTAAAAGCTGCGCTTTGTGCTTCACATATACTGACAGTGTAAAACAGATACTATTTTCCTTATTTTGACTATGAAGTAAATGGAGATGGACAAAGGTTAAATGACTTCCTAAAGGACACAGAGCTGGTGGAGTGGAGGAGTTGGTATTTCCACAAAACCAGACCTTAGTACCTGTGGGTGGAGGAGATGCTGCCTCTGCCTTCTGAGTGATGAGTGAGCCAGTGTGGTGGAACCTTGGAGAAAGCATCTTCAGAGACAGAAGACATTTGCTTCATGATGTCACAGAAGCCATGAGGCCTCTTGGAAACAGAACCAAAGAGACTGGAACCCTGGACTCTGGGCTGGGACCTGAGGGAGACAGAGCGTGAGGGTGCCCAGAGGAGAAAGTCACTGGGCCATTCAGGCTTGTGCTGATTATTCCAAGAAATAACCACAAAGGATAGGTTTCATATCAGGGCTTCTGGTCAGTCCTGTAGGGTAGGTCAGCTGGGATTCCTGTGGCTGTTAGTGTCAGGCAGCTGGATGACCCAACTGGGAACAAATTTGAATGGAACCACAAAGCCATAACAAGGCTGAAGGTGAGGAGCCCTAGGCACCCAAGGGGGGACAGGTTGTGGCCGGCCAGTATAACAGACCAGAGTCTTAACCTCTGTGGAGGTAAGACGGGGCGTTTGGTTTGGAATGTGATAGTTTGAAATGTCTGTTAGGTATATAAGTAGAAATATTGACCATGACTTCAGGAGAGATGTCTGGACTGAAATCTTAAATTGAGAAATATTTTTATCGGGTAGCTATTTTGTGTTCTGTTACATACTGAGGCATATCAGTTTTTCCCTTTCTATTATTTTGCTCAAAAGTTGTTTTCCTACTCCTAAGTTATAAATGTCCATCTTTATTTTTCTGTAGAACTTTATGGGAACATTTACAATGCATTTATTTCCATCTGTTTGGAATTTGTTATGCTGTAAAGTGTAATGAATCAAATGCTATCTGTAAAATCTGTACTTTGAAGATTTATTAAAGTTTTCTTCATGAGTAATTATCAACGATTAATTGTAAATATTACATGGTTATTTTAAAAGAATGACTAAAATTTTTCTTATAGTTCTCCTTCATCTTTTTCTTAATTTTAATACTCCTGTCATATTTTGGGTCATTTGGATTTATTTTTTATTCTCTGATGTGGTTTTTCATAGTTTTAATATATTTGATTTCTGTATTAGTTACCTATTGTTGTATAGCAAATTACCCCAGAACTTAATGGCTTAAACAACAGTCAACATTTATAATCTCCCACAGTGTCTGTGAGTCAGGAATTTGGGAGCAGCTTAGCTGGCTGTAGTCAAGATGTCATTTAGGGCTTCAGTCAACTAAAGGCTGAACTGGGACCAGAATATCTGCTTCCAGGTGTCTCACTCATGTGGCTGGTAAGTTGGTGCTGGCTTTGGGCAAAAGGCCCTAGTTCTGGGAATTGCCTGGCAGTCCAGTGGTTAGGACTCCACACTTTCACTGCCAAGGATGCAGGTTCAATCCCTTGTCAAAAAAAGGCCCCAGTTCTACTCCATGTGGGTCTCTCCATAGCGCTAAGTGTCTTTATGACATGGTGGCTAGATCACCCCTAGAATGAGTGATCCAGGAGCTGCAATGACTTTTATGACCAAGTGTTGATGAAAAAATTAACGGTTGATCTAAGAAAGAAATGGAAAATTTTATTCAAGCCAACCTGAGGATTATAACTGGGGAGACACTCTTTCAGAAAGGTCTGAGGACTGTTCCACCCGTTAGAGGTCAAAGCACAGTTATGTAATTTTTTTGAGACAAAAGGTTATATGTATTATACGTGTCATTTTATCAAATGACATTGACTGCTTACACAATCCAGATCTACACGTACAAAGCAAGTCATCAGTCATGGGTCATCATGCCCCTTATAAGATTGAGAAGGAAGGCTCTCTCCTAAGGAGTTGTGACCCTTTATGAGATAAGAAGGAAGGTTATCTCCTAAGGAGGTCTGGTTAATGCAGATGCACAATTCACAATAAAGGGGAGGGAGGAAACCCAAATGGGCAAAGAAAAATTTTTTTTTTAAATTTTTCTTGGCTTGCCATAAAACGTGAATTTTTATTTCATCGGAAGTCACACACCACCATACTTTGTTGGTCACGTAGACCAGTTCTGACTGAGTCAGTGGGCAGAGACTACACAAGGGTATGAATACCAGGAGGCAAGTATCATTGAGGGCCATTTGGGAGGCTGACTACCACAGTTTCTTTCAAGTGTTGATCTAAAAATGTACAACATGAGAGTTGTGAGTTTAAGTTTTATTCAGTCTTAACTGAAGTGGATAGCCCGAGAGACACTCAGTAGCTCTGAGTGAACTCAGAGCTCCCAAGAGGTGTAGAGGAGGAGCCCCGGTATATGTATGATTTTGAGGGGCTAGGATATACATGCAGTCAAGTATACATCCTGGTAAAAGATTACTGCTAATCACAAAGAACAGATATCTGACGTAAATGATTTCAGTGCTTTTCTATGTATGGGAAGATGCAAGAGTCTGGGGTCGTTGAAATGCTTCCTGAGATATGCATCTTAATTGTCTTAAGGGCCTGTTTTGCCAAAGCACCGAGTGTCTGCTACTGGTTTTTCATCCTCATTTCTCCTCGGGGTGCACTGTTGGTGGGTGACTGCAATGGGTTGAGACTTAACCCTTGTATAACTGGATGATGAGCAATACTCTGTTCCTTTTTTGTTCACACAAGAGTACATGAATGTCTAAATGCCTCTCCATTCTATCAGATCCACAGCTGCCTTGTCAACCACTTCCCAAGAGATCACCCTGTACACTCTCTTGTGCCAAAATACATGCATAGTAACTCTAGCTCTCCTCTTCTATAAACCCTCAGCTACATTCGTGGTTTTGCTATATTCTTTCTCTCCATGATGGGACCTGCCATTATCACATGAATGAAATCAGCTGTGGGGAGGCCATGTCTTGCAGGGAATGTTTCTGGAACAAGGAATGGAAGAAACAACAGAGTGGATTCTAACCCTATCTTAGCTACTCCCTCCCTGTATGACCATGACCATGGACACCTCCCATAACTTTTCTGACATACAATCTCTATAAAGAAGGAAACGAAACTGTGTGGGGTTTTTGGTTTGTATACTTTTGTTGTGTTTTTCTTTTTCATTAATAGCAGTTATTCAGAATTAACCCTGTGTTTTGCTGTTATTACTGACAACACTATATACGGTTCTCAGATTGCATCTCTCTCGCTGGTAGAAAATTCAAACATAGTTTCAGTATTTCAGCATTTTAATATTTTAAATATATATTTATTTGTAAAGAAAGTTTTATGGGTAATACAAATTTGAGTCCTCTAATTATTTGAGAAGGTCTTTAATTTCCCTCAAATTTTCAAGTATTTTACCTAGATCTCTTTTCACTTTTGGCTATTGTCTTCATAGCTTCTGTTGTTATCTTTACATGTAAGTCTATTCAGTCTATGATTATATGACCTTATTTCAGAGGACTGTGTTTGTGTTTAAACCAGACTTATGGAGTTGTGCAACTAAACCACCTGGCACCTCTGTCCACTTATACTAGAAACCTAGGTGGTATCCTTGACTCTTACCTCTCATTACCCTCTCTTCATCCAATCAGGTGCCAAAGCCTACTGAGTCTACCTTCTAGATAAATATAGTGGGTTTTTTTTTCCTAGTGAGTAGATTTTATTTGCTCAGTCCTATAGATTGAATGCCCCCCCCACCCCTGCCCAAATTCAAAAGTTGAAAGCCAGTCCTCAATATTATGGTATTTGGAGGTGGGGCCTTTGGGAGGTGATTAGGTAACGAGGGTGGAACCCTCATGAATGCGATTAGTGCCCTTAAAAAGGAGGCCCCTAAAGCTGCCTCACCCCTTCCATCATGTGAGGTTACTGTGAGAAGATGGCCGTCTATGAACCAGGAAGCTGGCCCTTACCACCTACGCAATGAGCCTCTTCCAGCTGGATGTTCATCTGTACCCTTTATCATACCCTTTTATAATAAATGGGTAAACGGTAAGTAAACTGTTTTCCTGAGTTCTGTGAGCCACTGTAGGAAATTAATCAAACTTGAGGAGGAGAGTCATGGAACCTCCAATTTATAGCTGATTGGTCAGAAACACAGGTGACAACTGGGGTTTGTGATTGGCAGTCTCATGGGACTGAACCCTTAATCTCTGGGGTTTGATGCTATCTCCAGGTAGATAGTGTCGGAATTAAGTTTCTAGGACACCCAGCTGGTGTTGCAGAATTGCTTGGTGTGTGTGTGAGGGGGGGGCACCCTCACACATCTGTTGTCAGAAGTGTAGTGAAGTGTTCTTTGTGAGAAGAGAGGAGACACACAGGAGTGTAGGTTTTCTTTTCAACAACCTAACAAAACATGTAAGATGTATTTAAAGCAGGGCTAAGAGGGAAATTTAGAGCACTAAATGCTTACATTAGAAATAAGGAAAGGTCTTAATTAATATTCTAAGTTCCTACATCAAGAAACTAGAAGGGCAAAAATAAACCCAAACCAAGCAGAAAGAAAGAAATAAAAGAAAGGTTTTTTTTGTAGATACACGATAAACTTTTCCTAAAACTTACATGGAAAGGCACAGGCTCTAAAATAGCTAAACAATCTTGACAAAGAATAGTGGAAGAACTCAACCCAATATCAGTGCTTAACTGTATTGCTACAGTAATCAATACACACATAGGTCAGTGGAACAGAATAGAGAAACCAGAAGTAAACCCTCACTGTACGCTGAACTTATTTTAACAATTTCATTGAAAATATAATTCACATACCATGAAGTTCACCTATTCAAAGTATACAGTTCAGTGGTATTTCAGTATATTCACAGGGTTATGTAACTATCACAATTAAATTTAAAACATTTTCATCACAAAAAAGAAACCCTCTATTAGTGCTCATTCTTCATCTCCTCCCATCAGCCCAAAGCAACCACTAATTTACTTTCTGTCTCTGAAATTTGCCTATTCTGGATATTTCACATAAATAGACTCATACAACATATAGTCTTTTGTGACTGGCTTCTTTCACATAGTGTGATGTTCAAGGTTCATCCATGTAGTGTGTGTATCAGTACTTCATTACTTTTATTACTTTCAATGGCTGAATAATATGGGCATTTGGGTTGTTTCCACTCTGGCTATTATAAATAGTGCTGCTATGAACAATTTGCGTACTAGTTTTTGCATGCATGTATGTTTTCATTTTTCTTAGGTATACACCTAGGACTGAAATTGCTGGTTCATATAGTAACTCTATATCTTTACCTTTTTAAGGAACTTCTGGAATGTTTTTCCAAGGCAGCTGCTTCATTTTAAATTCCCATTAACAATGTATGAGGGATTCAATTTCTCCACATCCTCACCAACACTTGTTATCTGACTTTTTGATTCTAGCTATCTTAATGGGTGTGAAGTGGTAAGTCATTTTGGTTTTGATTTGCATTTCCCCAAGGACTGATGATGCTGAGCATCTTTTTATGTGCTTTTGGACCTTTTGTTTATCTTCTTTGGAGAAATGTCTATTCAAATCCTTTGCCCATTTTTAAATTGTGTTAATTGTATTTTTATTAGTTACTTGTTAAGTATTCTTTACATATTCTGGATGCAAGTCCTTGTCAGAACTGAATTTTTGATAAAGCTGCAAAAGCAATTTAATGGAGGAAGAACAGCATTTTCAACAAATAACGCTGGAGCAATTAGACATCCATAGCCACATAAGAAAAAAGAGAGAACTTTGACCTCACACCTCTTACAAACCTTAAAATACAGACTTAAATTTGCTCCAGTACTAACCCATGAAAAAATAAATGTATCTTCATTGTGACAGTGAGGGAAAAATAAATGGTTCCTTCTGTCTCGGATTCCATATTCTATCTCTAATACTCAAGATTATGTACTTAGATTATTACATTAAATTTAGATATGCTAGGCAGACATCTGCTTGCTGATTATTGACTTGAAAATGATAAAAGTGTTTTTTATGCAAGTCACAGTAGATTTTGATACAAGCTTTGTAGAGGGTTCTGTCAACAGAAGGAGCTTAAAAGGTAATGGTTGAAAACGAAAAATGTTATCACCTATCTTCTTCAGGCTAAAGATGCCCAATTTCTTCATACATTTGTGAAATGTGGAAAAGGCTGCAAAAACCTGGACGTTTACTGATATATCTTAACTTGCATAATGTTTGCACGGTTTCAGAAAGCAAGAGGTAAGGTATCAGTCATAATTTCAACACTAAAACACAAAACCATCTAGTTTTTGTGGATTGTGTTCCTTTTACTTTTTTATACATAGGAACAGTTTTCCAATTTTGCAATCTTAGTGTAATTTTAACAGCTCTGTTCCTCCTCAAAACAAAACTTAACCTAAGAAATATTTCTACAGGTTGCTTCATCATCACACGATTATTTTTATGTTGTATAGTTTAAAACAGATGTAGTTATTTATTTACTTCTCTATTTTTAGCCATATTGTTTATATTCAACATTTTATTACTATGTACAATGTTTCAGTAGCTTTGTGACTATAACATTTGCATTTTTACATTTCCTCAATATAAAAATTACCAGCTTATTTAATGCTTTTTGTCATTGGTTACTTTGGTGAGACAAGTTACATTGAAGCTCTGCATCTTATAACGCAATTTCTAAAGAGGTGAGGCATGAATGTGGGTTAGGACTAGAGATGGGAGTTTATGAAGTATTTTCAGACATAGGTTGAATAGGAACCAGAGGGTGTTACCAAAGAACTAAGAACTGAAAGACTGATCTTTATACTCTGTTTTGCTTTTCTTTATAACGCGTATCAATTCCCAGTAGTATATTAGTACCTTTTTTTTTCCTATTAAATTTCTCCCATAATATAATGTCAGCTCCACGGGTGGGGATTTTTGCACGTTCACAGTTGCGTCCCCAGCATCTACAACAGTGCTTGGCACGCAGTAGGCGCTCAATAAGTGGCGAATGAAAGGATAGGGAGGACAGAAGAAACAGAAAAAGAGGAAAGAAAGAAATCCCGAGCACCTTATCTCTTAACTACGCCCGCATCCTCCCGGGATCCCCCCTCCGGCGGGCCCCAGCCCTCACACCCAGCCTCGCCAGCTACGTTTTTCCAGCACCGGGCCACGAGCCCCACCTGCTGCGCCCGGGCGCGGGCCCAACCACCGCGCATGCGCATCACAGCCGCGTCCGCTACTCCCGGCCGACGCGTGCACCGAGTCTGGAAGCCTCCGCGACGCGAGCAACCTGCACCTGCGCAGTTCGAGCCGGCCGATCAAGGTCCGGGCTGGATTCGGTGGCGGGGGCGGTGGGTCGGACGGCCTGAGAAGGCTGGGCGGATGCGAGTTCTGGGTCGCAAGGTCGGGGGGGTTAAGGAGCGTGGCAGAGACAACGCGAAAGGGACGAGGCAGGAAGCAGCTGTCGGCCCGGCGCCCGCGGCGAGCAGTCCCAGGATGCTCCGCGCCGCACCGCGCCTGGCCCCGGACTCCGTTTCCCAGCAGCCACTGCGGCTGGCGCCGACAGCCTGCCCGAGCGCTTTGGCCCCTTTGTGAGTCCGCCCGTCGGGCCCGAGATCGAGTCCACGCCCCGGCCGTGGGGCGCTCGCCTCCCCGCCTCCGCGAACGGTGCGGAACGAAGTGCCGACTGTCGGGGAGAAGGCGGTGAGGAGCCCGGGGTGGGTGCGCGCGCCTGGGCAGGCCTGCCGGGCGGGAGCGGGCGTGTGAGGGGGCCTGTGATGGTGGGAGCCTGGGTCCGGTGAGCGTGACGGTGTTTGAACAGAGTGAAACTGTGTGTGACAGTGTGTGAGGCTGTGTGGGACCGAGGGAGAATGTGTGACAGTGTTTGAGAATGTGACAGTGAAACCTGTGTGGACAGTGTGACTGTGTATGGGACCGTGTGTGACAGTGTCACTGTGTGTGTGACCTTGTGTATGGGGCGCTGTGCGACGGTGTGTGAACAGAATTTGAGAATGTGTGTGACAATTTCTGTAACAGTGAACGTGCAACTGTGTGTTCACGTGAGACTGCTTGAGATTGTGTGACCCTAGGAGTGTGTGACAGTATATGGCACCATGTGTCATCATGTCAGTGAGTGTGTGACTCACTGCGAGGGGTGGGCAAGCTACAGCTCGGGAGCATGTCCACAGGCTGCCAGGGGAGCTGCCAGCATGAGGGATTGTGTGGTTTGTGTGGTGGCTGGGAGGTTGTGTGGATGCTTTGGGAGGCCAGTGTGCTCCAGGATTTGGGAGACTGTTGTAGCGGGAAGACCGAGATTGAGATGAAGGGGAAGAGATGGAGTTTACGGAGAGGAGAGAGGGAGAGGGGAAGAGAGCTGGAGAGGAGGAGAAAGCCTTGGGCCTGGACAGCAGAAGACTGAGCTGCTGGACCTTAGTCCTCTCTGGCACAGAAGGTCTTTCCGTCCCTCTCCTAGTGAGGAATGGAAGAGAAAAAAGGACGGGGAGACCTACTGTGTGCTACTTATGAAAATAAATGATTTAATGATATTTATTGCACACAGAGGATGTCCAGGTACTGTGCTAAATGCTTGATGTGGATCATCTCATGACCCTCCCAAACGTTGGTGGAGAGTAGGTACCACTCTGCTGATGAGGAAATTGAGGTTTGGAATAGAGGCTGCAGAGCCAGTTGAGTGGTGGATCAGATGTTCGAGCATTCTGATCCAAAAACCTAGTTGTTCTTACCACTAAGTTATGCTGCTTCTGAGATAATTTCTTTACTCTCCAAGGCAGTGAAGTTTAGTGGAAAATAACTAATGTTTAAGGGGTTGCAGTGGCTGTTTCTGCGTATCCCTCCCCCCAACCCCTTCTGAGGAAATTTCTTAGAAAAGTTGAGAGTTTGGTTTTCAGGTGCATTTTGTTATAAGCCAGGACCAGAAGCAGGATGTCCTTTTTGGTCCAGTGTCCTCCAGACCACATGATCCCTCTGATGCCTACTCTGTGTAAAGATGCTTTCTCTGAGGCATTCACTTTGTAGTTTTTTCTCTCATCTTTGTAGAAAGGGTGGGGACACATTTCCTTTCAACGTCATCATCTGGTGGAAAGACTAACGAGTCAGACCTGGATTCCAGTTGGGCTCAATTACTTAATTACCATGAAGCATTGGATAATTTCACTGATGAATAGCCTTCATGTGTGAAGGGGGAAATTATCCTTATTTGGCAGTGCCATTCTGAAGGATAAATACTGTTATTTCTTATAAATATAAACGAGGTATCTTACGCACAGAAAGTTTATGTTGCATATTGAGATCTAAAGCACGTGGGAGATTTAAGTGGAGTATAATCTATAAAAATATTGAATCACTATGTTGAACACCTGAAACTAATACAACACTATAAATCAACTATACTTCAAAAAAATAAAGCACACAGGTGAAAGAATTATAAATTTAAATAGGAATGACCAATGCAGTGACACCTCGTATCTACTTCTGTGGTTGGGGAGAAGGGCACAGAGAAGGAAAGGAGAGTATCTAGGCTGGTGATGCTGGGAGCTGAGGGCAGGCCCAGCATTTCACGTTTTCTTTCTCCCTCTCCAGCTCTGTTTTCTCTGGACACTGCCCTTCTCCCACAGAGAAGCTGGAAGGAGGAGGACAGAAGGGCTGTCCTAAATTCTTAAAGCCATGTCCGAGGTAAGGAAGCTTTTCTTCTCTCTTCTCTGAAATGCCTTGTTTTTCAGATTTTATATGAACATTTTGCTTTTCTTCTGAAATTTCCCATTCTAAAATTCCATTCATTCAGTGACCTGGTCCTCATGTTCTCCAGTCTAGTAGGAGGAGGTCCCCCAAAGCCCACTGAGCTTCCTTTTTTTTTCTCAGCCAGAATTTTCATCTTCATTCAAGAAACAGTTTAGCATTTCCTGTGGGTTAGGTGTTCTGTTGGGAGGTCTCAAGAGGCAAAAATACACTCCATGGTGGAATCTGAAAGTCTTCCCTGTAGGGAAGTGAAGTGATTCACTGAGGTCAAGGTGGGTGTTCAGATGTGACCAACAGTTTAGAGCTTTTCCACAGACCTGGGTTTGAAAAGTAGACAAGGACTACTTGGGGAAGTCTTAGTTGTAGTATTGATACATGACAGGGTCGCTTGCTCAAGGTGATTTTGAGGAGTGGGATTTGTTGGGTCTTGAGTATTAAAGTGTGGGTCAGCTAGGGCAGGAGTGTTTTTCAGGCATTCTGCGGGCACTGAAGAGTAGGATTCCATGGGGGTATTGAGGTCCTGTTCTAGGGATATCCTGAGTTAGTAGCTGGTTACAACTAGAATATTCTAGATCATGCAGTAAAGATTTAATATAAAATAAAAAGAGTTAATATGGAAAAATAGCAGGGAATTTTTTGAAAAAGGAGAATAATAGGAGGGAGTATTGAATCTACATTAAAAAATGGTTGTATACATCTGTAATAACAAATCGTAAATAGTAAATAACAAAAATAGTAAGTAGTATAGAATGAGAGCCAGAAGAAATAAATGAAAAAATCAGCATATAATGTCCAGAAACAAATGCAAATATAAATAAGAATAGAAAATATTTATTCATTCACTGAACATATAGTTATTAAAGACTTACTGTATATTAAGTGCTGGCAATACTGTGGTGAAAAACATACTGTCTTCATGGAATTTAGTGTGTACTAGTTTGTTTATTACATAATAACGTAATGATGTTATTTTAAATCAGTGGAGAAGGGCTGGAGTATTCATTTAGAAAAAAATTTTCTTCCTCATACTTTGAGGTTAAATACATTTTGTAGGTTAAATATAAAAAATAAAACCATACAAACTGCTACATCTTTTTATTTTCTTATATCTTAAGAAGATGACTCAGAAGCAGAAATCACCTAGAGAAGCACTGTGATGACTGATGATAAAAGTGCTCTATGGTTGCACTGCCCAATACAGTAGCAGCTAGCCACATGTGGCTGTGGAGCACTTGTCTGTACTAGTGTGACTGAAGAACTGAATTTTTAAATGTTAATTGATTTAGATTTAAATAACCACATGTGGCTAGTAGCTAGTATATTAGACAGCAAAGATGTAGGTTCATAAAATGATAAAGCCAGGAAGAAAATTATGGGTGATCTTGTCTAAGACACTTGTTTTACAAATGAGGAAAAAGCCAAGGAAGGAAAGTGATGTATACACATCACTAGTTAGTGACTGTCAGATGTAGGAAGTTGTACTATATATTGAGGGTCAGTCACACAGATGATGGTGAGAGATTTAAAGAGGGTGGTAGAAAATAATGAAGGACTCTAGGGAGCAGTGTGCTCAGTGTGATGGAGCACATCATTTCACTCCTTTGCCCAGAAACTTTGTTCGCTTCCCATTTTACTTGGAATGAAATCCAGTTTCCTTACCTGGGCCTATAAGGTCCTACACGATCCAGCTTCTGGCTACCCCAGACCTCATTTTCTACAAGTCTTTACTGCTCTCTGTTCTAGTCACACTGGTCAACTTGCTGTTCCCCAAATGTTCCAAGCTACTTTCTATTTCTGAACCTTTGCATTTGCTCCTCCCTCTTCTGTAATTCTCCCCTAGATGATGACATGGCTGGCTCTCCCACTTTATGTATTGATAGATTTTTGTTCAAAAATCACCTCTTTGTTAAGGTTTACATTACTTTCTTTTTTTTTTTTTTAATAAATTTATTTATTTTTATTTATTTATTTTTGGCTGTGTTGGGTCTTCGTTGCTGCGCGCGGGCTTTCTCTAGTTGTGGCGAGCGGGGGCTACTCTTCATTGCGGTGCACGGGCTTCTCATTGCGGTGGCTTCTCTTGTTGCGGAGCACGGGCTCTAGGCGCGTGGGCTTCAGTAGTTGTAGCATGCAGGCTCAGTAGTTGTGGCGTGCGGGCTCTAGAGTGCAGGCTGAGTAGTTGTGGTACACAGGCTGAGTTGCTCCACGGCATGTGGGATCTCCCCGAACCAGGGCTCGAACCCATGTCCCATGCATTGGCAGGCGGATTCTTAACCACTGCGCCACCAGGGAAGCCCTACATTACTTTATCTTACTTACTTTATCTTACACAAACGCTTCTGTAACTTTCAGTTACCTTACCTTGTTTTTTGTCATAGTATGTAATAGTACATGACACTGCATGGACCATATGGGCTTTTTTTTTTTTAATTGGGGTATAGTTGCTTTACAATGTTGTGTTAGTTTCTCCGATACAGCAAAGTGAATCAGCTATATGTATACATATATCCCCTCTTTTTTGGATTTCCTTCCCATTTAGGTAGCCACAGAGCACTGAGTAGAGGTCCCTGTGCTATACAGCAGGTTCTCATTAGTTATCTATTTTATACATATTAGTGTATATATGTGTATGACCTTATGTTTAGCGTCTTTCTCCTCTGTTAGAATATTAACTCCACAAAGGGAGCGGCTATATTCTGTTCACCTTTGTATTCCCAACTCTTAGAACAAAATAGGTAGTAGGCATTAAGTAAATATTTGCCAAATTAATACATGAATCAACAAAGGAATGAATTTGTGAGACCAGGGCAGCAAGAGCCAGCAGGCAACCTCTTCTCTCCTGCCACTGAATTGGTAATGGAAGAAGGAGAAGGCAGAGGATATGTGTAGAACAGACAAAGCCCATCAGCCCAAATGCTCTTTCTGGGATGCCACCCCAGACCTCCTGAATCACAGTCTCTTGTGGTGCTCTAAAGATTATATTTAAAGTATGCCTCTTATAAACAGTATATAGTCTTTGTTTTTTTTTTTCCTCCCCTGTGCTCACAGCCAGGCACTCGGCCCACTGTGCCTCCCAATCCCGTATGCCTCCCATGATCCCTTGTGCCTCCCCCCAAAAAAGGTTGGCTGGTTTTTTAAAATCCAGTCTGATAATCTTGGTCTTTTTAAATAAGTGTTTAGTACATTTTCGTTTAATGTATTATTAATATATTTGTGTTTAAGTATACCATGCAATTTATTTTCTACTTATCCCATCTGTTCTTTCTTCATTTCTTTTTTGCCTTCTTTTGGATAAATCAGGTTTTTTCCTAGTTATCTTGTTAATTATACATTATTTTTATTATTCTTTTAGTGGCCACTCTAGGATATGTACCATTGCTTGTTATGTAATGATCTTCTTTCTTCTTTCTGTAATCTTCCTTCTATAATTGGTATTCTTGCCACTTTCTGAATAAGGTAAGTCCCCTATTATTAGTAGATATAATAATATCTTGGAACTAAACACACTATGGGGGACTTACCTTATTCAGTTTATAGTTAGTTTTGGGGCTCTTAATTTCTTCCTGTGTTTTGACGCTTCCATTTTCCTTTTATTTCCATTTCCTTCCATTTTCTTTCTATGTGAAGAACTTTTATTAGTATTTCTTTGACTACCAGTCAACACTTTACTCCAGCCTGAATTATTTTTTCATTAGGTCCTATTCTGACTGGGTCAAAATAGTGTAATTTAAACTGTTTTCTGATGTTAAGTAAGTTTGGGAAATCCTAGTCTCAATGGAGAGAAAAACTTTTAGGAATATATTTTGAGAAAATAATTAGAGACCTTTGTAGCATCATAGTGAGAAATTAAGATTCATATAACTCAAAATAAGCAAGGGGATAGTAAATAAGATATGGCATATTTACATCATGTAATATTATCCATCTAACAAGTGATATTATGAGAAAATGAATATGTATAGATAATCATAGACATGTCTGTATAAGGAAACATTTGAACAAATATATACTAACTGAATTTTGATTGCTTCTAGGTCGGGTGCCATGGTAGGTAGGTGCTGAGGGTTGAGGACTTCCAGTTTTTTACCTTAGAAAGGGAAAAAAATTCACTGAGGGTAGAAATACCAGACTTTTCTGTTTTTGTTCTTTCAAGCCATCACCGTATTTTATAAATTTTATTTATTTATTATTTTTTATTGACATTGATTTACAATGTTGTGTTAATTACTGCTGTACAGCAGAGTGATTATACATATATACATTCTTTTTTTATCTTCTTTTCCATTATGGTTTATCATAGGATATTGAATATAATTCTCTGTGCTATACAGTAAGACTTTGTTGTTTATCCATTCTATATACAAACGCTTACATTTGCTAACCCCAACCTCCATCCCTCCCCCAACTGCCTCCCCCTTGGCAACCCTCAGTCTGTTCTCTATGTCTGTGATTCTGTTTCTGTTTCATAGGTAGGTTCATTTGTGTCATATTTTAGATTCTACATATAAGTGATATCATATGGTATTTGTCTTTTTCTGAGTTACTTAGTATGATAATCTCTACTTGCATCCATGTTGCTGCAAATGGCATTATTTCATTCTTTTTTATGGCTGAGTAGTATTTCAGTGTATATATGTACCACATCTTTATCCATTCATCTGTCGATGGACATTTAGGTTGTTTCCATGTCTTGGCTATTGTGAATACTGCTGCTATGAACATAGGGGTGCATGTATCTTTTTGAATAATAGTTTTGTCCAGATATATGCCCAGTAGTGGGACTGCTGGATCATATGGTAATTCTATTTTTAGTTTTCTGAGGAACCTCCACACTGTTCTCCATAGTGGCTGCACCAACTTACATTCCCACCAACAGTGTAGGAGGGTTCCCTTTTCTCCACACCCTCTCCAGCATTTGTTTTGTAGACATTTTAATGATGGCCATTCTGACTGGTGTGAGGTGATACCTCATTGTAGTTTTGATTTGCATTTCTCTAATAATTAGCGATGTTAAGCATCTTTTCATGTGCCTATTAGCCATCTGTATTTCTTCTTTGGAGAAATGTCTAGGTCTTCTGCCCATTTTTCTGTTGGGTTGTTTGTTTTTTTGGGTTGTATGAGCTGTTTGTATAATTTGGAAATCAAGCCCTTATTGGTCACATCATTTGCAAATATTTTCTCCCATTCTGTAGGTTGTCTTTCCGTTTTGTTTATGGTTTCCTTTGCTGTGTAAAAGCATGTAGGTTTGATTAGATCCCATTTGTTTATTTTTGTTTTTATTTCTATTGCCATGGGACACTGACCTAAGAAAACATTGGTACAATTTATGTCAGAGATTGTTTTGCCTGTGTTCTCTTCTAAGAGTTTTATGGTGTCATGTCTTATGTTTAACTCTTTAAGCCATTTTGAGTTTATTTTTGTGTGTGATGGGAGGGTGTGTTCTAACTTCATTGATTTACATGCAGCTGTCCAGATTTCCCAACACCACTTGTTGAAGAGAATGTCTTTTTCCAATTGTATATTCTTGCCTCCTCTGACAAAGATTAATTGACCATAGGTGTGTGGGTTTATTTCTGGGCTCTCTTCCGTTCCATTCATCCATATGTCTGTTTTAGTGCCAGTACCACACTGTTTTGATTACTCTAGCGTTCTAATATTGTCTGAACTCTGGAAGGGTTATGCCTTCTACTTTGTTCTTTTTCTTCAGGATTGCTTTGGCAATTCTGGGTCTTTTATGGTTCCACATGAATTTTAGGGTTATTTTTTCTAGTTCTGTGAAAAATATCATGGGTAATTTGATAGGGATCACATTAAATCTGTAGATTGCTTTGGGTAGTATGACCATTTTAACAACATTAATTCTTCCAATCCAAAAGCATGGGATATCTTTCCATTTCTTTGAATCATGTCAGTTTCCTTTATCAGTGTTTTATAGTTCTCAGTGTATAAGTCTTTCATCTGCTTGGTGAGGTTTATTCCAAAGTAATTTATGTTTTGGGTTGCAATTTTAAAAGATTTTTTTCTTACATTCCCTTTCTCATATTTCACTGTTGGTGTAAAGAAATGCAACCGATTTCTGTATGTTACTGTTGTATCCTGCTACCTTGCCGAATTCGTTTATCTGTTCTAGTAGTTTATGTGTGGACTGTTTAGGGTTTTCTATATGTAGTATCATATCATCTGCATATGACAATTTTACCTCTTCCCTACCAATCTGGATATTTTTTTTTTAATTTTTTTAATTTATTTTTATTTTTGGCTGCACTGGGTCTTCGTTGCTGCGCGCAGGCTTTCTCTAGTTGCGGTGAGCGGTGGCTTCGTTGTGGTGCGCGGGCTTCTCATTGTGGGGAGCACAGGCTCCCCTCTCTTGTTGTGGAGCACAGGCTCTAGGCATGCGGGCTTCAGTATTTGTAGCACACAGGCTCAGTAGTCATGGCTGGCGGGCTCTAGAGTGCAGGCTCAGTAGTTGTGGCGCACAGGCTTAGCTGCTCTACGGCATGTGGGATCTTCCCGGACCAGGGCTCGAACCCACGTCCCCTGCATTGGCAGGCGGATTCTTAACCACTGGGCCACCAGGGAAGCCCTAATCTGGATATCTTTTATCTCTTTTTCTTATCTGATTGCTGCGGCTAGGACTTCCAATACTGTGTTGAATAGAAGAGGTGAGAGTGGGCATCCTTGTCTTGTTCCAGATTTTAGCAGGAATGCTTTCAGCTTTTCACTGTTGAGTATTATATTGGCTGTGGATTTGTCATAAATAGCTTTTATTATCTTGAGGTATGTTCCCTCTATACCCATTTTGGTAAGAGTTTTTATCATGAGTGGATGTTGAATTTGTCAATGCCTTTTCTGCATCTATTCAGAAGATCATGTGGGTTTTGGCTTTTCTAATTGTTCATGGTATTCCCTTATGGTTTTTTGTATTTCTATGGTGTCAGCTGTTATGTTTCCTTTTTCATTTCTTATTTTGTTTAATAAAATAAGTTCTCTTTTCCTCCTTGAAGAGCTTGGCAAGAGGTTTGTCAATGTTGTTTATCCTTTCAGAGAACCAGCTCTTAGTTTTATTGATTTTTTTCTGTTTTTTTAAATGTCTTTTATTTATTTCCTCTCTGATCTTTATTATTTCATTCCTTCTGCTGACTTTAGGTTTTGTTTGTTCTTCTTTTTCTAATTCTTTGTGGTAGGTTAGGTTGTTTGAGATTTTTCTTGTTTTTTGAGGAAAGCCTGTATTGCTATGAACTTCTAAGAACTGCTTTTGTTGCATTTCGTAGATTTTGTATGGTTGTGTTTTCATTGTCATTTGTCTCAAGGTATTTTTAAATCTCCTCTTTGATTTCCTCATTGACCCATTGGATTTTTAGTACCATGTTGTTTAGTCTCCATGTAATCATTTTTTTCTCATTTATTTTCTGTGGTTAATTTCTAGTTTCATGCCGTTGTGGTCAGAAAAGATGCTTGAGATAATTGCTATACTCTTAAATTTGTTGAGGCTTGTTTTATGCCCTGGTATGTGGTCAGTTCTAGAGAATTCCATGTGCACTTGAAAAGAATGTGTATTCTGGTTTTTGTTTTGTTTTGTTTTTTAATAAATTTATTTATTTATTTATTTATTTATTTTTGGCTGTGTTGGGTCTTCGTTTCTGTGCAAGGGCTTTCTCCAGTTGCGGCGAGCGGGGGCCACTCTTCATCGCGGTGCGCGGGCCTCTCATTGTCGCGGCCTCTCCCGTTGCGGAGCACAGGCTCCAGACGCGCAGGCTTAGTAGTTGTGGCTCACGGGCCTAGCCGCTCTGCGGCACGTGGGATCTTCCCAGACTGGGGTACGAACCCGTGTCCCCTGCATTGGCAGGCGGATTCCTAACCACTGCGCCACCAGGGAAGCCCTCTGGTTTTTTTGGATGTAACGTACTGAAAATATCAATTAAGCCTAACTGTTCTGTTGTATCATTTAGTATCTCTGTTGTCTTATTCTCTGTCTGGAAGATCTGTCCATTGATGTGAGCGGGGTGTTAAAATCTCCTATTATTATTGTAGTCTTGTTAATTTCTGCCTTTATTTCTTTTTCTTTTTTATAAATTTATTTATTTATTTATTTATTTATTTATTAGCTTCATTGTCTCTTCATTGCTGCACAAGGGCTTTCTCTAGTTGCGGCGAGTAGGAACAGGGGCTACTCTTTGTTGCTGTGCGTGGGCTTCTCATTTCTCATTGCAGTGGCTTCTCGTTGCGGAGCATGGGCTCTAGGCATGCAGGCTCAGTAGTTGTGGTGCATGGGCTCAGTAGTCATGGCTCTCAGGTTCTAGAGCACAGGCTCAGTAGTTGTGGTGCATGGGCTTAGTTGCTCCACGGCATGTGGGATCTTCCTGGACCAGGGCTCAAACCCATGTCCCCTGCATTGGCAGGTGGATTCTTAACCACTGCACCATCAGGGAAGTCCCTCTCCCTGTATTTCTGTTAGTATTTGTTTTACGTACATGGGTGTTCCTATATTAGGTGCATATATGTTGATGTAAAACCCTCTTGTATTGATCCTTTTTTCACTGTATAATATCCTCCTTTATCTTTCTTTACGGCTTTTGTCTGATATGAGTATTGCAACCCCACTTTCTTGTCATTTCCTTTTGCATGAAATATCTTTTTCCATCCCCTCACTTTCAATCTCTATGTGTCCTTTGCCCTAAAGTGGGTCTCTTGTAGGCAGCATATTGTAGGCTCTTGTTTTTTTATCCAATCTGCCACTCTGTGTCTTTTGATTGGAGGATTTAGTCCATTGACAGTTAAGGTAATTACTGATAGATATGTATTTATTGCCATCTTAAACCTTGTTTTCCTGTTGATTTTATATTTCTTCTTTGTCCCTTATTTTTCCTTTTGTGGTTTCATGATTTTCTTTGGTATTATACTTATGTTCTCTTCTTTTTGGTTTTTGTGACTCTATGTTTTTGACTTGTGGTTACCCTTTTTTTCAAGAATGTTAACCCCTTCCTATATCTACTTGCCTTAGACTGGTAGTCATATAGGCTGAAACACATTCATTCTAGGAAAGAAAAAGAATCTACACTTTTTTACTCTCCTCCCCCACATTTTATGATTTTGTTGTCCTGTTTTACATCTTGTTCATCCTTTTGCTGTTCATTGTGGTTACCATCATTTTCACACAGATTTTTGGATTTTTTTCTTTAGTCTGTGTCCTGGCTTATTTAAGTAATTTACTTTCCAATTGTGATTTTTTTTCCTTTCCTATAGATTCTTACTTCTTTTCTATTTAGAGAAGACCTTTCAATATTTCCTTTAGGATAGACTTAGTATTTTAGTTTTTGCATGTCTGAGAAATTCTTTATCTCTCTTTCTATTCTAAATGATAATCTTGCTAGGTAGAGTATCCTAGGTTGCATAATTTTCCCTTTCAGGACTTTGAATATATCTTGCCACTCCCTTCTGGCCTGCAGCGTTTCTGTAGAGAAATCACCTGATAGCCTTATGGGGGTTTCCTTGTAGTGAACTCTGTTTTCCTCTTGCTGCCTTTAGAATTCTCTCTTTAACTTTTGCTATTTTTATTGTAATAAGTCTTGGTGTAGGTCTGTTTCGGTTTATATTGTTTGGGACCCTCTGTGCTTCCTGTACCTGGATATGTGTTTCCTTCTTTAGGTTTGGGAATTTTTCAGACATAATTTTTTCAAATACATTTTCGATCCCCTTTTCTCTTTCTTCCCCTTCTAGAATCCCTATTATGTGTAGATTGGCATGGTTTATATTATCCCATAGGTCTCTTACATTGCTTTCATTTTTTTTCATTTGGCTTTCTGTCTGCTGTCCTTGTTGGGTGATTTCCATTATTCTGTGTTCCAGGTCACTTATTCATTCTTCTGCATTATTCATTCTGCTATTCATTGCCCTTAGCTTTCATCTCTGCAGATGAGTTTTCTAATTTTTCGTGGTTCCTCTTTATAGTTTCTAGTTCCCTTTTACAGTACTCTGCATTTCTGTTGATAGCTTTTCTTACTCCTCCAGTATTTTCATTATCTCCTTTTTGAAATCAGTGTCTATTAGAATGAAGAGGTCTGTTTCACTGTTTGTTCTTTCAGGGGAATGCTTTTGGTCTTTTAACTGGGAGTGGTTCCTCTGCTGTTTACCAACCAGTGTGGAAGGATTTCAATATTTGACAAGTCAGTTCAGCTGTTTAGGGCATCTGCATATCAGCTCAGCTTTAGAGTAGATTTTGCTCTGTGACATGCCAAACCTGTGTAGCATATACCAAATCAGACAGCAAGCCTTGATAAGTCTGAAGCAGATTTACCACATTAGGAAGAATGCCCATTTTCAATTTCTAGGGAGCAGACTAGGTCATCTTCCATGCTATAAAGATCCTTAATGTAACATACAGTGGTATTTGAGAGCTATGTTTTAACATTTAAAAAACTCTTGCTCATTAGATGTGCACAATTCGGTATGTTCCTCTAGTGAGAGTTGTAGGTATTTTTTGATGCACTTCATTATCACATTTGAAATGTTCACTCTTTAATTAGTAGTGCTTAAAATTACTATTATTTTGTCTTTTAGGTAGCATAAGTTACCAGCTGTCTTTGAAACTTAGTGATGTTGTCAGAGCTGTTATGTAATCTTTTGTTGTCCCTGATTGTTCTCCGTAATGGCATATATTGTTTAAGTTATATTTTTGCAAAATCACCATAAAACTTTACTGTTTTTATTATACTTGTATTTAATTTTCGAAAACCAGTTATAAGCATCAAATATATTTTAATATATACCTTATTGATATAGCTGGAACACTGACCATTCCATTGTAGAATTTGGGAAAATGCTGGTTTAGATCATGTACGTCCTGTAATCATGTACGTCCTGTAAGGCATAACTCATGTTTCTGCCTCCTCTTTGAAGCCTTTTTCACTGCCCCAGTCTATCCTTATTTTCCATATTGAGAAATGCTCTTCTAGCATTTAGTATGAATAACATTTTACACTTGATTGTTTACAGTGTTCTGTTATTGCCAATTTTCATGTGTATCTTTTCTCCATCAGTAGAGACTCTGAAATTGTATACTTTCCATGACAGAATATCAACACTAAGCACAGAGAAGTTGTCTAGCAATTACTTGACATGTGTTGCTCAGAACCCAAGATACTGACAGAAAATTTCACTACCTGTAGTATTTCTCTCCAGAAGTATAGACAATTTAACTTTTTAAACTATGCTCATGCGACGGTACGAACACTAGTTGAGCAAGAATATGTTTATGTCATTTCAGGATTTGGTGACATTTGGGGATGTGGCTGTAGATTTCTCTCAAGAGGAGTGGGAATGGCTGAACCCTGCTCAGAGGAATTTGTACAGGAAAGTGATGTTGCAGAACTATAGGAGCCTGGTATCACTGGGTAAGGAGGTCTCCCTGTAATTCAGAATCTGCACGTAGGGCTGCTTTCCAATGTAATGTTTGGGAAACCTCTGATAAAGTTCGCTAAATTTCTGATTTTTGTGCTCCCCCAAATAAATTTAGTTTTGTAGAATTGGCAGCTTCATTAGACTGTCCATGCAACTTCATCTTCCCCATTCTTCAGAATACTTCACCTCTTCCTCAGCTCCCTTCTATAGTGGCCTCACCTTCCTGATGACCAAGCAACTTGATCTGATTTATGGGCCTGGCTAATTCCCCTTTTATTTCTTGTAAGCAGGAGTTTCAGTTTCTAAGCCAGATGTGATCTCATTACTGGAGCAAGGAAAAGAGCCCTGGATGGTGAAGAAGGAGGGGACAAGAGGAGCATGCCCTGGTGAGTGAGAGAGAACTAGGGAGGCAGAGGCCATTGCAAGGAAAAGCTCAGCTATTCTGGAAAGTTCCAGCTCATAATTGATGTTTCCTGGGTAGCCTGAAAAGGCTCAAGGCCTGGGAAGAAACAATGAGGTGTGTCTAGCGTGAGTTCCCCAACCTAACTCTCCTCACACATTATGTGTGTATATTTTCTCTCACACTTAACTGTCTTCTCTGATAACCTTTTCTTATTCTCTGGATGCAGATGTCACAGTTATCTCCATGTCCTTGCTTTTTAGTTTTACACACGTTGCTCCATACTATGTTTAAAAATCAGACACAGCAGTGCATATTTTTTCCTTTTTGGTCACTCATTCCTTTTAGATTGAAGGATTCATTCATTTACTTATTCACTTAATCTTGATTCACTGAATTTCTACTTTCATAAAATCATTTTGCTCAATTTTTAGGATTACTCAGAGGTTTATAAACCATCAAAGAAAAAATAAAGCATTTCCAGTTGTATTTTCAAGTCTGGGTAACTGGAAAGTGATAGCATTTAATAGAAACAAGTCAGAAGAAAGAACAGGTTGGTACAGGAAAAGATGAATTTGGCTTGGGACAATAAGAGACTTATTTTTAAGAGATGGGGAGATTTCCAAGGGAAGATATGCAACGTATGATTGGAGGGAGATGGAGGCTAAGAAAAACAAGTCTGATTTAGAGATGTTAGTGTGAAGGAATGAGGTCATAGTCTTAGAGTTTGAGAGAAAAATCCCGGTACTGGGGCCTTTGTGAGGAAGTGGACCTTTGACAACTTTCTCAGTGTCTTCTCTGGTAAATAACCTCCCTATAGTTTCTTCCTTGGGTTAAATTATATAAATTTTAATTTTTCTAGTTAGTTACCCTTTTCATTTAGGTTACAGATTTATTTCTATGAACCTGAGCATAATAATCGCTTATAATTTTCTTTTATATCTAGTAATTTCCAATTTTAATTTATTTTACATAGCTGTTCTTTTTAAAAAAATTGTTTGCTACTCATTAATCAATTTTGTTTTTATTTACTTTTAAAATCCAGCTTTTGGACATATTTGTTAAATATAAAATATAGTGTCATCATTCTTCTCTTTTCTAATTCTCTATTTTCTGCTTTTCTCTTTACTAATTCTTTCCTTCTAATTTCCTTAGGTTTATTTTGTTTTCCATTTTGCTGAAAAAAACTTAAACTATTAATTTCATTTTCTCATTCACTAATGAAATTATTAGGAGTTTTAATTTTCCTCTGAATATAGCTTTAGGTGACTTCCATAGATTCTGATATGTAGTTGTTTTTCTTATTTCCATTTCCTAGACAACCTATTTTTTTTTTTTCAATTCCCTTTTACACAAGAGTTGTTTAAAAGAAAATTTTCTGGTTTTATTGTATCTTGATCAAATTGTTTTATCATATTTGATCAGGATAGTAATTAGTACTAATTCTACTCTCTAACAATTTGAGGATTTTATATGTCCTAATATAGCGTTAGTTTTTTTAACCGTTCCATAGGTTCCAAGGTATAGTCTCTATTTTCAGTGTAAAGAGCTTATTACATGAGTTTTACTTTTTTTATTATGTTACGAAAGTCTGTCTTTACTTAATCTTTCTTGATTCCATCTATAATTTTTTCTTTCTTATTTATTTTTGGCTGCATCGGGTCTCAGTTGTGGCACGTGGGATCTTTCGTTATTGCGCACAGGCTCTTCATTGTGGTGCTTGGGTTTCTCTCTAATTGTGGCATGCAGGCTCCAGAGCACACAGGCTCTCTAGTTGTGGCACGTGGGCTCCAGAGTGTGTGAGCTCAGTAGTTGTGGCATGCAGGCTCCAGACTGCATGGGCTCTGTAGTTGTGGCACACAGGCTTAGTTGTGGCACGCAGGCTCAGTAGCCCCGTGGCATGTGGGATCTTAGTTCCCCAACCAGGAACTAAGAAGGCGGATTCTTTACCACTGGACCACCAGGGAAGTCCCTATAATTTTTTTCTTAATAACTAATTATTTTCATACAGTAAATTGCATTCATATAAATTACACAATGTGATGAGTTCTGACAGTTGTATACGTCCATGAAACCATCACCACAATCAAGACATAAAACGTTTCCGTCACCCTGAAAGGTAGCTTGTACCTCTTTGCAGTTCATTCTTCTTCACTCCTGGCTCCAAACACTAATCTGATATTTGTCTTTTTAGATTACTTTGCATTTAAACTAAATGGAATCATACTGTTATGTGTGGCTTATTTTGTCATCAAAATTATTTTGAAAATCATAGTTTCATATATAAATAATTTACTCCTTTTGTTTCTGAGTAGCAGTCTATTGTATAGATGTTCCACACTTTTTCCATTCACCTGTTGATGCACATTTGGGTTGTTTGCAGTTTTGGGCTATATGTAGTGGTCACATACAGGACTTTGTGTGGACATACGTTTTCATTTCTCTTAGGTTAATATCTAAAAGTGGAAAAACTGAGTCACATGACAGGAATATGTTTAACTTTTTAAGAAACTGCCAGATAGTTTTCCAAAGAGATTGTATCATTTTCATTCCCACCAGCACTGTAGAAGAGTTCCAGTTGCTCTACATCCTCACCATATCTTGGTGAGGTGTTTTTCTTTTTTTAAATAATTTTATTGAAGTATAGTTGATTTACAATGTTGTGTTAATTTTTGCTGTGCAGCAAAGTGATTCAGTTACATATATATAGTCTTTTCCATTATGGTTTATCACAGGATATTGAATATAGTTTCCTGTGCTACACAGTAGGACCTTGTTATTTATCCATCCTATATATTGATATAATAGTTTGCATCTGCTAATCCCAAAATCCCAATCCTTCTCTCCCCCACCTCTCCTCCCCCTTGGCAAACACAAGTCTGTTCTCTAGATGAGTCTGTTTCTGTTTTGCAAATATATTCTCATTTGTATTGTATTTTAGATTCCACATATAAGTGATACCATATGGTATTTGTCTTTCTCTTTCTGACTTACTTGGCTTAGTATGATGATCTCTAGGTCCATCCATGTGCTGCAGATGGCATTATTTCATTCTTTTTTATAGATGAGTAATATTCCATTGTGTGTGTATGTACGTATATATGTGTGTGTGTGTGTGTATGTATATGTATATATATATACACACACACATATGTACCACATCTCCTTTATGCATTCATCTGTTGATGGACATTTAGGTTGTTTCCATGTCTTGGCTATTGTACATAGTGCTGCTGTGAACATAGTGGTGCATGTATCTTTTTGAATTATAGTTATGTCTGGATATATGCCCGGGAGTGGGATTTCTGGATCATATGGCAAGTCTAGTGTTTTGAGGAACCTCCATACTGTTTTCCATAGAGGCTGCATCAATTTACATTCCCACCAACAATGTAGGAGGGTTCCCTTTTTGGTGAGCTATTTTTAGTTTTATCCATTCTAATGACTGTGTTATGGTATCTCGTAGTTTTAGTATGCATTTATCTGATGACTAATAATGTTGAGGATCTTTTCATGTGCTTATTGGCCATTCATATATATATTGTGAAGTATTTGTTCAAATCTTTTGCCCATGTTTTATTAGGTTGTTTTATTATTATTGTAAAAGTTCTTAATACTGGCATACTTCATTTTATTGTGCTTCACTTTATTGTACTTCGCAGATATTGCACTTTTTACAAATTGAAGTTTTGTGGTGACCCTGCGTTGTCAGATGATGGTTAGTATTTTTTAGCAATAAAGTGCTTTTTAATTAAGGTATGTAAATTGATTTTTTTTTAAGACTTAATGCTATTGCACACTTAATAGACTGCAGTATAGTGTAAACGTAACTCTTATATGCACTGGGAAACCAAAAAATTCGTGTGACTTGCTTTATTGCAACATTCATTTTATTGGGGTGGTCTCGAACTGAACCCATGATACCTCTGAGGTATGCCTGTATAGTCCTGATACAAATTCTTTGTCATTTATGTGTATTGAGATGAGAGATACGTACCAATTGTGACTTGTATTTTTATTTTCCTACTACTGTCTTTTGAACATCCAAAGTTTTCAATATTTGTGAAATCCAAATTATTGCCTTGGTTTGTCCTTTTTGTGTCATATCTAAGAAAGTCTTGCTACCCGCAGGTCACAGACATTTTCTTGCGTTTTCGCCTACGAATTTTATCATTTTGGCTTTATACGTTCCATTGAGCTAATTTTTGTGTCTTGTGTGAGGTAAAGGTTGAAGCTCTTTTTTTTTTTTTTTTTTCCCAATTTGGATATACAGTTTCTCCAGTACCCTTTCTTTTAAAGACTTTCCCTTCCCCATTATATTGTCTTGTTGGCACCTTCATTGAAAATCATTTGACTGTATATGCATGCATTAAGTTCTAAACTCTGTCCTTTCACCAGTACCACAGTCTTGATTACTGTAGCTTTATAGTAAACTTTGATATCAGTTCAATTTGTAAAATCACTTTGACTATTTTAATAGATCATTTGCATTTCCATATAAATTCTAGGATGAAGTTGAGAATTTCTACCCAAAAATCCTGCTGGGGTTTTGTTTGGGATTGTGTTGAATCCATGTATCAGTTTGGAGAGAACTGACATCCTAATATTTTTTTCAATTCCTGAGTATTGTTTATTTAGCCATTTTTTACAGTCTTAATTTCTCTTAGCAGTGTTTTGTCATATCCAGTGTAGTGGTCTTATATTTATAAGTATTATATTTATATATCTATATATATAAAAATATACTTATATACTTATATCTAAATTTTTTTTCCTGAGAGTCTTTCGTTTTTTTTGGTGCTCTTACATTAAAAAGACCATTTTCCGTTTGCTGCTAGTATGTAAAAATGTAAATTGATTTTTTAAATTTATTTTTTTATTGAAGTATAGTTCATTTACATTGTTGTTAGAGTTTTACATCTTTTGACCTTGCTGGATTGATTTAGCAGTTGTTCTAGTAGTTGTTTTATAGGTTCCTGAGGATTTTCTGCATGAACAGTCATTTTTTCTGCAAATACAGTTTTATTTCTTCCTTTCTGATCTTTATGTGCCTTCTTTTTCTTGACTTATTGTAATAGCTAGGACCTCCTGTAAAATGTTGAATAGAATTGGTAAGAGCATATATACTTGCATTGTTATAAGGGGAAATGTATTCACTCTCACTGTTAAGTTGATGTTTGTTTGTTAGTTACAGATTTTTCATAGATGCCCTTTATCAGCTTGAGGAATTTCCTTTCTGTTCCTGGTTTGCTGAGAATTTTTATAATGAACAGGTGTTGAATTTAGTAAAATACTTTTATATCTATTGAAATGATATGATTTTCCTTTTTTTTAATCTGTTAATGTGGTGAATTACATTGATTTTCATATATTAAACCAACCTTGCATTTGTGGGGCAAACTCCACTTGGTTATGATTATGCTTTCATATTTTCCTGGATTTTATTTGCAATAACATTATATAGGTTTTACATTTATGTTCATGTGCTACATTGCTTTTGTAAATCATAATAGGAATTTTGGTTTTACTATAAATAAGGTGAGAAACCATTGGAAAGTCTTGAACAGAGTAATAGGTGATTTGATTTGGGAATGAAAAGGGTAAGGCAAATTAAGGCCAATGGCAGGTTAATAAAACGAAGAAATTTGATACAAAATTACTTCTATATGAAGGCATCTTAGCTTGAGTATCAATTGAAACTTACATTTGGTTGGAACATATCACATAGAAAATGATACTCAGGAAGACCGTTTTCAGGCTGCAAAAGTTTAACCATAGAGTTTTATGTACAGCCTATGGCAATTAATGGTACTAGGAGTTTTTTTAGCCACACTGACATGAAATTGGTTTTTTAAAGGTAATGAACTTAACTTGAATGCAGGATAACGAGCAGCAAGAGAGGAAGGGTGTTTGCAGACTGTTATATTAATATATATTTAAAAGGATTATTATGATTTTGATAGTTACCTTAATAGTTATGCATGATACTTATTTTCTTAATAAATTTTCCTTCATTCTCATTCTCTATAATCTCATTATTAGACTGCATTTAACAGCTGTTAAATCCTTGAACTTCTTATGTAGTTCATTCACCAATTTGTGCTTTAGAAGTTCTTCTTTTTCTAATGCATAAATACAAAAGACATTTGTTTTCTTGGTATCTTTTAGATTGGGAGTATGCATTTAAAAACAATGAATTTTCATCAAAGCAAGTTATTTATGAGGAATCATCCAAAGTAAGGACAATGGGAAGAAGCCATCTTAGTTATAACCTTGACTGCTCCAGTTTGAGAGAAGACTCTAAAAATGAGGACTGGTTTAAGAACCACTTGGGAAGTCAGGAGATACATTCTAGTCAATTGATCATCACTCATAAAGAAATCCTGACTAAAGATCAAAGTAATGAATATACTAAATCTTGGCAAACTTTCCATCAGGATGCAATCTTTGACATAAAGCAGAGTTTTCCCACCAAAGAAAGAATACATAAGCATGAGCCAAGAAAGAGAAGCTACCGGAAAAAATCTGTTGAAATGAAACGTAAGAAAGTCTATGTAGAAAAGAAACTTTTGAAATGTAATGAATGTGAGAAGGTTTTCAACCAGAGCTCATCTCTTACTCTTCATCAGAGAATTCACACTGGAGAGAAACCGTATGCATGTGTTGAATGTGGGAAAACCTTCAGCCAGAGTGCAAACCTAGCTCAACATAAGAGAATACATACTGGAGAGAAACCCTATGAATGTAAAGAATGTAGGAAAGCCTTCAGCCAGAATGCCCATCTTGCTCAACATCAGAGAGTTCATACCGGAGAGAAACCTTATCAGTGTAAAGAATGTAAAAAAGCCTTCAGCCAGATTGCACACCTGACTCAACATCAGAGGGTTCATACTGGGGAAAGACCTTTTGAATGTATTGAATGTGGAAAAGCCTTTAGTAATGGCTCATTTCTTGCTCAGCATCAGAGAATTCACACAGGAGAGAAGCCTTATGTATGTAACGTGTGTGGGAAAGCCTTTAGCCATCGGGGATACCTAATTGTACATCAGAGAATTCATACTGGAGAGAGACCCTATGAATGTAAGGAATGTAGGAAAACCTTCAGCCAGTATGCACACCTGGCTCAACATCAGAGAGTTCATACTGGAGAGAAACCTTATGAGTGTAAAGTATGTAGGAAAGCCTTCAGCCAGATTGCATACCTTGATCAACATCAGAGGGTTCATACTGGAGAGAAACCCTATGAATGTATCGAATGTGGGAAGGCCTTTAGCAATAGTTCGTCACTTGCACAACATCAGAGAAGTCATACCGGAGAGAAACCTTACATGTGTAAGGAATGCAGGAAAACATTTAGCCAGAATGCAGGCCTTGCTCAACATCAGCGAATTCACACTGGAGAGAAACCTTACGAATGTAACATTTGTGGGAAAGCCTTTAGCTATAGTGGATCTCTTACTCTACATCAAAGAATTCATACTGGGGAAAGACCCTATGAATGTAAAGATTGCAGGAAATCTTTCAGGCAGCGAGCACACCTTGCTCATCATGAGAGAATTCATACGATGGAGTCATTCTTGACTCTTTCCTCTTCCTCACCCTCCGTGTCCAGTCAGTTGCCAAGACCTGTAGGTTCTATCTCCTAAATATGCCTTGAATCTGACTAATTAATTTCCATTCTGTCATCTTTGTCCAGTACACTACAATCTATTTGACATGGACTATGGAAATAACTTTCTAATTGATCTCCCTGTGTTTACCATTTCCTGCTAGTAGTGCATATTGCAGTCAAACTTGTGTTTAAAAAGTTTAATCATATCACTTCTTCATTAAAACCCTTCATTGGCATCCCATAGGTCTTAGGGCAAGGCACACATTACTCAAAATAGCCTAAAAGACCCCCAACACCCAATACCTTGTTCCAGTCTACATTTCAGAGTCCCATCTCATGTCAATATCCATCTCATTCTTTGGCTACTTATCAACATTAAGAATTTATAGTGCAGCATCAAATAGATCTGGGTTCCAATTCTTACTCTTCCATTTTCTAGCTCTCTAGTTTTGGAGAAACATTTTGTCCCTTTAAGCTTCAGTCTTTTTATTTATATTATGGAAATAATAATGGTACTACCTCAAGTTAATGGGAGGATTAAATGAGATAATGCATGTGAACTGCTCAGCAGAGTGCCTAGCATACAGTAATCAGTAAACACTAATGTAAAATAAAAAAGTACTATGATAAAAAGAAGATCATCTCAGCAATGATTATCTGCAAAATAAAGCAACCCAAAAGACTAAAGGTTTTTGATTAGGAACAGCAGTCATTGTTCTAAAGGTGGGTGATAGTATCCAGCACAGCAGAGTTAATGTTGGAGTCCATGATGACAGAGTAAGATGGGGGCTTCTGTTTCAACATGAATACACAGAGATATGATTTTGTTGATAAGAAAAACTAACTTCATTATATAGTCAACAGTTTTAAGAAGCCAGGTGTTAAAAATCACTTGTAATAAGTAAAATTTACTGAGATGTATTCATCATTTGCATTTAAACAAAGGCAATATAGTTTTTAAAAGAGAGAAAACTTTAAAAGATCAATAACCAAAGAAGAATAGAAAGTAAAATTTAAGTTTAACTCACCTCTCCTAATTCCAGGTAGATGAATTGTATTAAACCCATGTCGTTTAAATAGAAAAGTTGTTAAGCTTCTAAGCTGTAACTCCAAAACTAGAGGGAAAAGAAACCAAAACTATAGGTCAAAACTCATCAACATGGATATGCATCAAGTTTCAAATGAATATGAATACCTTTAGATGGGCATGTGTTTTCCAGTTCTCCACAGTTCAAACCACTACCTGTTCCCTTACATCTGACTTGTTTTACACTTTATATTACTTCCTGAATCCTGAAGGCTTTGAGTATGCAATCAATGCAGTAACCAGTTCTCTTGTGAACATAAGTACAAAGAAAATGACCAAAGTTTAATGGAGGATTAAAAGAATAGACATTTTATCCTTCTGTAGGGGAAGACTCAGTATTCTACAGATGTTAGTAGGCCCCAAATTAATCTATAGATTTGTCAGTAGGCCCCAAATTAATCTATAGATTCTTTGTACCTGACAAAATAAGACTTTTCTAAGGCTTGAAACATTGTGTTTGTCAACATACACACATACACATTGACAACATACACACATAAAGGAAATATATAATAAAGGTGATATTTCATGTCAGTGGCTTAACAGTATTGGTAAATGAGATTCTGCTCAAAAAAATTATTTCTGTACAAAACAATCGCCTCATTCTTTTATCCAGATGCAAAACAGAGTCATTAGAGGACACCGTAACATGCTTTATAATCATGGAGAACAATCTTCTTAAATACGACATGAGAGCCAGAAGCCACACACACAAAGATTCTAGGTGTGACTATATAAGAACTTTAATAAGCTTTTATATAGTCAAAGATAGTACAAACGAAAGGTTTTTAAACATTAGAATTGGAAAAAATCATTAATATGTTTAACCTATGAAGTTCGTATCCTTAACATAAAAGTGCTCCTACAAGTCATTTAGAAAAATGACACCTCCTCCCCTCATGGGCAAAAGGGTATAAAGGCAACAGGTGACTGATGAAAGTGGTAAGTACTGAATCTCACAAGGATCAGAACACAAGTTAAACAAATGAACTACCATCTTTCAATATCAGATTGATAAAATTTGCATTGCAAAAGCATAGGAGAGGAGGTACTTCTGTGTACTGATGTAAGGGTGTATGAATTTGTACAGTATTTCTGAAAGGTAACTTGTCAGCATCAAAATTTTCATTGGGAAAATCAAGGTTTTCTTTTGCAGTTAAAACACAAGTTTATCTTTCCTCCATATCCTATTAAACAGATAAAACAATTTAAAAGGTATCAAAAAAGAGCAGATGTCATCAGTGGATGAAAGAATCAAATTTTATAAAAGACAAAAGGGAAAAGAGTGCTTATTCATGAAATGTTGCAGAAGAAGCTGTTACCTGAAATGTTGGCATGACAGGGATTTCAGTAATGGGAGTCAGTCTGTCCAAAGGGTCCCTAGAGAAGTTCATGCTTTGAGTTGGCTTGTGTAGAGGCTGGGTAATAAGGAGACACGATGACAAGACAGTTAATGATTTTTTATGTGAAAGTTATGTTAGTACCCCTGCCAACAGCTTTCCCACTCTACCCTCTCTTCTATAAGTAAATTGAAATGGATCCTTCCTTCACACCATTCACAAAAATTAGTTCCAGTTAAATAAAATCCTGAATGTTAAAGTAAATAGTAAAGTATTAGAAGAAAGTATAGTACCATATGCTTATGACTTTGCTGTTGGACACATCTTCCTAAATTAGACAAAAATGAAAGCCATAATGAAATTCATTATATCAACAGAATGCTTTTAAAAAGACAAAGATAAGAAACAGAATGGGAAAAAATTGTAATATAATACAAAGGGAAAGATGTAAGAGTACCTGTAAATAGGTAAAGGACGACCAAGCAAGAATAAAAATGAACAAAGGATTAAGAATGCGCAAGTCAGAAGAAATACACATGGACCATAAATATGAGTCCCTGCTTAACCTTGCTAGTATTGAGAGATGCAAATTTACATAATCTACAATAATAAAAAAAACTTGGTAGTTGTGTAGAGAAATAAATACTCTCATCAGTGCTAATTTGCAGGCACTGAAGTTTTAAAAATGCTCACTATAACCCCTTTGGAGGGCAGCACAGTACACGAAACTGGGAACAATCTAAATTTCCATCAATAGAGGCATGACTAGAAATACTAGCACCAGTTTAAAAGAATGGACTGGTAATATTGGTATGGATTTGACTAAAAGACACTGATTGAAAATGGAAAATTTTCAGAATAATAGAGTATTATATATTTAAAATATATTTCTAATACATTTATATAAGTATGCAAATACTTAGAAAAAGTCCTGAACAGACACATCCAACTGATAAAGTGTTTCTTTGGGGGAGGGAACTAGAATTGGACATTCTGGTCAAGAGGGTAGATTTACCATGATCTGTAATGTTTGAAGTTTTAAATAAGAATGTTAAAATTTAAAAAACTTAAACTATGAAAAAATTCAACAAACTCACGGAGAACTAGAGCAGCTAGAGTGAGAGTTGGCAACCTAAGTTGAAACCTTTTTTGGAATTTGGAGAATTTCTCATCAACTCACCAGCGCTTCCCATGCAGGCAGAGATCCCAGTAAACCTTTTCATTCAGGGAAACATCTACAATGAGAATAACCAAAGAACCTCCTGCTATCTACCTAAGATAATCAAACCGTATCATTCTTAAATGTGAACAGACAGCTAAGGATCATCACAGATGAAGAAAAGTATCAGCATAAGGACCAAGAGAGAGACTAAACCAGAGTAGGGAAAGTTATATAATGAGAAGAAAACTAAAAATTTATGTTAGTCTGATATTTGAATAGATGTTGCACTTTTAAAGCAAATATGGGAAGCTACCAAAAAGAATAAGAACTCCTAAGGATGAAAAAACATTATTGCTGTAATAATAGAAGGTTTGAAAGAAAATTGTGGAAACTCTTCAAGTTCATAAATTGAAAAGTTAAATGAGAAACAAAAGAGACTTGGAAGTTTAGAAGGTCCAACATCTAATTAATATGAGTTCCAGAAAAAAAATTAATAGAGAAAATATAATTGGAATGTATCAAATAAATGATTAAGAATCTTTCTAAACTGAAGAAAATTATGAACACTCAGCTAGGAATAGCTCACTCAACGTTGGGCGGGCTGAAGTGGCAAAAAGCACAATTACAATAGAAAAAAATGACACCCAGAAATACGCTTGTGAAATTTCATAATACTAAAGATGAGGCATCCTAAAAGCTTTAAAAAATGGAAATTTCTCCTGATAAAGAATAATGATCAAGGGCTTCCCTGGTGGTGCAGTGGTTGAGAGTCTGCCTGCCAATGCAGGGGACACGGGTTCGAGCCCTGGTCTGGGAGGATCCCACATGCCGCGGAGCAACTAGGCCCGTGCGCCACAACTACTGAGCCTGCGCGTCTGGAGCCTGTGCTCCGCGGCAGGAGAGGCCGCGATGGTGAGAGGCCCGCGCACCGCGATGAAGAGTGGCCCCCACTTGCCACAACTAGAGAGAGCCCTCGCACAGAAACGAAGACACAACACAGCCAAAAATAAATACATAAATAAAATAAATTAAAAAAAAAAAAAAAAAAAAAAAAAGAATAATGATCAAGATAGTATTAGCCTTCCCTCTGATGAGCAATATTAGATTATAGAATACAGAACAGCACCTTCCAACTTATGAGTTAAAACTGCTTTGAATCTAGAACTTTATACCCAAACAGTAATTAAACATGAGGCCAAGTACTGATATTTTGTATTACCAGTTTACTTCAGTTTACTCCCACTGTCTTTTAATAGGGTATTGAATGATTAGCTTCAGCAAAATTTGGATGGAAAAGGAAAAAAACAGGAAAGGCTTTAAACAGTGGATCTAACCTAGTAAAGTGGTGTTGAGGATGAACAGGATGATCACCCTGCAAGAATCAGACCAAATTACTGGTAGGTTAGATATCCAGGGAGTCAGTGAAGAGGAACTTAAGGAAGAATGAAAGGGGTGGGTTACATTAAATAGAATTAATACAAAGTTTGAGGATTTTAGTAATATGGTGAAGACAAAAGTTCGTCAGAAGGAAAGAAAATTACTGGCTCTGGAAAAAAAAAAAAAGAAGCCATATCAGATATTATGGTCCTAATATAAAGCAAGCCCCCATAAAATGTGACATGACTTTGGAAAATAACTAGAATATGAAAAAAGAAATCCATATGACTGATACAAGGAATAGATTCCTTTAAGTGGGTACTGGGATCATAACATTGGACTTGCAGAGCAGAAAATGTAATCGTCACACGTTGCTTGGCTCTGACTCTTCAGAGAATAATATTTACGTGGTGATAACGATCTAATGCTATTTTATTTCCAACTTTAAAATAGACAAATCACTGAAGTCTCTGTGTATATATATCTGTCTACATATCTAATATCTACTTAATAATGTAAAGGCAAAATATAGCTGATATAGACTGGATGGTGGGAGGTTGACAGGGAAATAAGCTTGAAGCAAGGATAAGGGGAAATATGCTCATTGTATATAGAGGGGATTCAGGAGATGTCTAAAGTCGATAGAATAAGAAATGTAGGTTAGCTGTATTTCAAGTTAAAACACATCAGAGGAGCTAATATAACTCACTTAGTGGGATGAAGTAAATCCTTACCTTTCATAAGAAAGGCTCAGTGTATAAAGTTGATAAATTTACAAATAAAATTACAACAACTGTAATCAGGATTATGACAGAAACCCAATTCAAATCAGCTTAGGAAAAAGGTATTTATTAGTTCCTATAACTCAAAGATGTAGAGCATGTATGTTACAGTCTCAAGTAGGCTGCATGTAAGTGCTCAGACTCATCAGAGATTAGTAGCTCACAGCTCTGTGTTCAGTTGTTTCATTCTCTGGCAGGTTCTGTCTCTTGGTAGGAAGAAAATGGCATCTGATGATATTATACTTAAAAAATTCTTAGAGCTTTTAATCTCAAAAGCAAGGTGATCTTCTCTTTCTGAGCCTCCATGTCAATCCCTGGGAGGAAAATATAATTTGTTCCAGTTTATGCTATGTGCCCACTCTGGACCAATCACCAGATCCAGGGTAGGGGGTACTCTGGCCAAGCTGGGTCAGGTTCGCATGCCAGGGGAATTGGATCATTGGATGGCCAGTTAACAAAATTCCCATGGGATGGGGGTAGGGTGGAGGGCACTTGAGAATCAGTTCCCATAAAGAAAACAACAGACCTGAACTGACAGGTTCAGGTGCCCTGATACAAGGGCATCACTGATTCACTAAGTGTGTAGATATACCTATCTTTTGCTGCAGAAATACTGTGTGTAATTACAGGGAGCTCCCTCAGCCCCTGTAGCAAGGGTAAGTTAAATTTCCAGGGGTCAACTGGACTCAGTAACACAGTTGCTAGTAATTAAGCTATCTTGCCAGACTCCTGAGATGGCTGCACGTTGGACAAGGTAACTCTAACAGCAAAAGACTAGGGCTTGGGTGACAAGTGGCTGAGCCTCACCTGCACCATTCATGCCAGGAGACATCAGGGGAGCTCCCTTTAAAGACCTCCAAAGAAGGCTTTCTGCACAGAGGATGTCAGAGACAGCCAACAAAAAGTGAAGCTGTTTACAGAAAGGATAGCAGATCTGCTCTACAAAGGGGATTGCCTTCCAGTTTAGAAAAACTCCATTTTCCCCCTCCCTTTTCATGGTCTCTATGGAAGAGTAGCAGACTGGTGCATTCCCATAAGGAGGCAAATTCAAATGTATGTATGAGGAGCTTTTAAAAATACTAACTTTGAATTTAAAATGGTGGGACCAAGATATCTCTATCCATTTCTCCTTTCTGAAACCAAGTGAAAGCAACAAGAAGAATAAGAAACAGAAGGAAACTCCATCTTCGATGAAGTAAAGAAACATCTATAATTCTGAGTCTCAAAATCCACAAGGAAATCCTGCTAAATGTGGTGAGAATCCTGGGAGAGGAAACTGATGATGCATTGATGAGCACAAAATACCTCCAAAGCAGTGGCATATCTGGAAGGGCAAAAGAAAAGGCACCTCAACTGAAGCCACAGTATTACTCTGAAAAGTCTGGCTTTAGAAGTCTCCATAAATTCTGTTTACAATTGCAAAAGAGTGGCAGGGGTGAGGAGCTGGAGTGTTCAAGGAGGAAACACATGGGTTTTGAAGAGGTGATTTATCATCTGACACAGGAGAGGGAAGCTGCGAATGATGTGCAGGACTGCAAGGTAAATGCTAAATCCTTGCTACTCAACATGTGGGGCATGGATGAGCAGCATCAGCCTCACCTCGTAATTTCTTAGGATTCCAGAATCTTGGGCCTTAATCCAGAGCTAGTAATTCAGAATCTGCATCTTACAAGATGCCCAGGTGATCTGAATACACAGTCATAAATGAGAATCACTAGGCTAAAACAAATTTCCTACTAGTCTAGAACACAGGCCTTTGATCAACAGCCAGATCAGGAAGAGCTCTACTCATTCAAAAATGTAGTCTAGTCTTTCAGAGACCCTATGGACTGATAGTAGACTCAGATTTAGAAATTCCTCTTACTAAAATTGAACAAAGTGAGGGAAAAAAAACAATATACTAGCATCGTTGAAAGAGGAAAGTGATACCACCTTATATCACACACTATGAAAAGTAGAATACAGAATTAACAGAGCCACATTAAAAGAACATGCCAATATCTTTGGCACTGTCTGCCCTCTGGAAAAGTGGCATAATGGAGAAAAAGCAGGCAGAAGAAATTCTGAAAAACTTTACTAATATATCTCAAGATGGGAAAGATGTAGGCAGCACTGGACAAAGGTACATAACATTCCTCTAAGTAACCTTCATTCTAGATAAATACTAGTTTGAATAGGAAAGGCAAGTTGGCAGTATCTATCAAAATATGCCTATCTCTTGATGCAGCAATTTAATTCTCCAAAAATATTGGTAAAAAATTGCAAAAGCATATATGAAAGACTGTTAATTGCAACCCTGTTTTTAAAAATAAATCCTAGTTCCACAGTGAGGCCTACCCTAACTAAATGCTTATTTGAGATCTGCACTGCTGGTGAAGATGGAATTATAGAGAATTGTTTACCCTCCCATCTGAAACAATAAAACACTGGACAAAACATGAAACCTTGGCATTCAAGACATTGGAATAACAGGCAATGAAACAGAGATCCCTGAAAAATGGGAAACAAATGAGATGAGTACTATGATTTCCCCAGATAACTGCATGGAAACTTTCCAGGCTGTGGCCTCCCAAAGTTGAGGAAATTAAGCTAAAAGTCACGGAGACTGAGGTGACTGGAGTTCACAGGATGAACTGCCTGAAAGCTCTTAGAGGAAAAAACCCTAGACATCTGCAGAATTTTTAGCTGAATTTTACCTGAATACTCATCAGAACATGCATGTGAAGAAATTACCTGAAGCTGGGGGAAAAAACTGATAGAACTACAAAAATAAATAGACAAATCCAAATCTTTAAAGACTGTTACAAGAAACAAAGAAGGACACTACATAATGATCAAGGGATCAATCCAAGAAGATATAACAATTGTAAATACATATGTACCCAACATAGGAGCACCTCAATATATAAGGCAAGTATTAACAGATATAAAAAGAGAAATCCACAGTAATACAATAATAGTAGGGGACTTTTAACACTCCACTTACATCAATGGATATAAATAACACACACTTAAATAACACAGTAGAGCAAATGGACTTAATTGATACCTATAGAGCAGCAGTCCCCAACCTTTTTGGCACCAGGGACTGGTTTCATGGAAGACAATTTTTCCACGGACTGGGGTTGGCAAGACAGATGGTTTCGGGATGATTCAAGCACATTTCATTTGTTGTGCACTTTACTTCTATTATTATTACATTGTAATATATAATGAAATAATTATACAACTCACCATAATGCTGACAGGAGGCGGAGTTCAGGTGGTAATGCGACCGATGGGGAGTGGCTGTAAATACAGATGAAGCTTCGCTCGCTCACCTGCCGCTCACCTCCTGCCACGTGGCCTGGTTCCTAACAGGCCACGGACCGGTTGGGGATCCCTGCTATAGAGCATACTATCCAAAAGCAGCGGAATACACATTCTTTTCAAGTGCACATGGAACATTCTCCAGGATAGATCACATGCTAGGTGGCAAAACAAGCCTCAGTAAATTTAAGAAAATTGAAATCATATCTTTTCTGACCACAATGCTATAAGGCTAGAAGTCAACTACGAGAAAAACTGCAAAAAACAGACACGTGTAGGCTGAATAAAATGCTGCTGAACAACAAATGGATCACTGAAGAAATCAAAGAGGAAATCAAAAAATACCTAGAGATGAAAACATGACAATCCCAAACCTATGGGACACCACAAAAGCAGTTCTAAGAGGGAAGTCTACAGTGATATAATCTTGACTCAGAAAACAAGGAAGAGCTCAAATAAACAACCTAACCTTACATGTAAAGGAACTAGAGAAAGAAGAACAAACAAAACCTAAAGTTAGTAGAAGGAAAAAAATCATAAAGATTCAGAGCAGAAACAAATGAAAGAGACTAAAAAAATAGAAAAGATCAATGGAACTAAAAGCTGGTTCTTTGAAGAGATAAATAAAATTGATAAACCTTTAGCCAGATTCATCAAAAAAAAAAGGGAGAGGGCCCATTGCAATAAAATCAGAAATGAAAAAGGAGAAGTTACAACCGAAAACAGAAATAAAAAGGATCATAAGAGACTACTATGAGCAATTATAGGCCAATAAAATGGACAACCTAGAAGAAATGGACAAATTCTTACAAAGGTACAATCACCCAAGACTGAGCCAGGAAGAAATAGAAAATATGAACAGACCAATTACTAGTACTGAAATTGAATCAGTAATTTAAAAACTCCCAACAAACAAAAGTCCAGGACAAGACGGCTTCACAGGTGAATTCTACCAAACATTTAGAGAAGTTAACAACTATCCTTCTGAAATGATTCCAAAAAACTGCAGAGGAAGGAACACTTCCAAACTCATTCTGTGCAGCCACCATCACCCTGATACCAAAATCTGACAGAGAATTCCCTGGTGGTCCAGTGGTTAGGACTCCGTGCTTCCACTGCAGGGGGGCCCAGGATCAATCCATGGTCAGGGAGCTAAGACCCCACAAGCCATGTGGCGTGGCCAAAAACAAAAAAACAAACAAAAAACTCAGACAAAGATATCACAAAAAAAAGAACAATTACAGGTCAATATCACTGGTGAACATAGATGCAAAAATCCTCAACAAAATACTAGCAAACCAAATAATACATTAAAAGGATCACACAACCAATATCAAGTGGGATTTATCCCAGGGAGGCAAGGATTTTTCAATATCTACAAATCAATGTGATGATACACCACATTAAAAAACCAGAAAATGAAAACCATATGATCATTTCCAAAGATGCAGAAAAAGCTTTTGATAATATTCAACATCCATTTATAAAAACTCTCCAGAAAGTGGGCATAGAGGGAACATACCTCAACATAATGAAGACCATATATGATAAAGCTAACATCATAATCAATGGTTGAAAAGCTGAATGCATTCTCTCTAGGAACAAGACAAGGATGCTCACTCTCGCCACTTTTATTCAACATACTTTTGGAAGTCCTAGCCACAGCAATCCGAGAAGAAAAACAAGAAAAGAAATCCAAATTGGAAAAGAAGAAGTACAACTGTCACTGTTTGCAGATGACATGATACTATACATAGAAAATCATAAAGGCACTACCAGAATACTAGAGTTCATCAATAAATTCAGTAAAGTTGCAGGATATAAAATTAATATACAGAAATCTGTTGAATTTCTATACACTAACTACAAAATATCAGAAAGAAAAATTAAGGAAACAATTCCATTTACCACTGCATTAAAAAGAATAAAATTCTGAGGAATAAACCTATCCAAGAGGGCAAAAGACCTGTATAAGACTGATAAAAGAAACTGAAGACAATACAAACAGATGGAAAGATATGCAGTGTTCTGGGATTGGAAGAATCAATATTGTTAGAATGACCATACTACTGAAGGCAATCTACAGATTCACTGCAATTCCTATCAAATTACCAATGGCATTTTTCACAGAACTAGAATAAAAAAACTTTTAATTTGTAAGGAAACACAAAAGACTCCTAGTAGCAAAAGCAATCTTAAGAAAGAATGGAGCTGGAGGAATCACACTCCCTGACTTCAGACTATAATACAAAGCAACAGTAATCAAAACCAGTACAGTACTGGCACAAAAACAGATCAATGGAACAGGACAGAAAGCCCAGAAATAAACCCACACACTTATGGTCAATTAATCTACGACAAAGGAGGCAAGAATATAAAATGGAGGGCTTCCCTGGTGGCACAGTGGTTAAGAATCCGCCTGCCAATGCAGGGGACATGGGTTCAAGCCCTGGTCCGGGAAGATCCCACATGCTGCGGAGCAACTAAGCCCGTGCGCCACAACTACTGAGCCTACACTCTAGAGCCCACGAGCCACAACTACTGAGCCCACGTGCCACAACTACTGAAGCCTGCGTGCCTAGAGCCCTGCTCCGCAACAAGACAAGCCACCACAGTGAGAAGCCTGTGTACTACAACAAAGAGTAGGCCCCGCTCGTCACGACTAGAGAAAACCCGTGCGTAGCAACAAAGACCCAAAAAATAAATAAAATAAATTAAAAAAAAAAAAAGAATATAAAATGGAGAAAAGACAGTATCTTCAATAATAAGTGCTGGGAAAACTGGACAGCTACATGTAAAAGAATGAAATTAGAACATCTATAACACCATATACAAAAATCAACTCAAAATGGATTAAATACCTAAATGTAAGACTGGATACTATAAAGCTCCTAGAGGAAAACATAAGCAGAACGCTCTTTGACATAAACTGTAGCAATATTTTTTTGGATCCTTCTCCTAAAGTAACGGAAATAAAAGCAAAAATAAACAAACGGGACCTAATTAAGCTTAAAAGTTTCTGAACAGCAAAAGAAACCATGAACAAAACAAAAGACAACCTAGGGAATGGGAGAAAATATTTGCAAATGATGCAACCACAAGGGATTAATTTCCAAAATATACAAACAGCTCATACAGCTCAGAATCAAAAAACAAACAACCCAATCAATAAAAAAGACAGAAGACCTAAACAGACATTTCTCCAAAAAAGACATACGGATAGCCAACAGGCACATGAAAAGATGCTTCACATTGCTAATCAGTAGAGAAATGCAAATCAAAACTACAATGAGGTATCACCTCACACCAGTCAGAATGGCCATCATCAAAAAGTCCACAAATAATAAATGCTGGAGAGGGTGTGGGAAAAAGGGAACCCTCCTACACTGTTGGTGGGAATGTAAATTGGTACAGCCACTATGGAGAACAGTAAGGAGGTTCCTTAAAAAACTAAACATAGAGTTATCATATGATCCTGCAATCCAACTCCTGGGCATATATCCAGAGAAAACTATAATTTGAAATGATACATGCACCACAATGTTCACTGCAGCACTATTTACAATAGCTAAGACATGGAAACAACCTAAATGTCCATCAACAGATGAATGGATAAAAAAGATGTGGTATATATGTACAATGGAATACTACTCGGCCATAAAAAAAAGAATAAAATAATACCATTTGCAGCAACATGGATGGACCCAGAGATTATCATATTAAGTGAAGTCAGACAGAGAAAGACAAATATCATATGATATCACTTATATGTGGAATCTAAAAAAAATGATACAAATGAACTTATTTACAAAACAGCAATAGACTTACAGATACAGAAAACAAACTATGGTTACAAAAGGGGAAAGGTGGAGGGAGGGAATAAATTAGGAGTTTGGGATTAAGAGATACACACTATTATATATAAAATAGATAAACAACAATGACCTACTGTATAGCACAGAGAATTATATTCAATATCTTGTAATAACCTATAATGGAAAAGAATCTGAAAAACATATATATATAAAACTAAATCACTCCGCTGTACATCTGAAACTAACACAACATTGTAAATCAACTATACTTCAATTTAAAAAAAGAAATAGACAAATCCACAATTATAATAGATTTTGACATGCATCTCCCAAAGAACAAGTTGACTGAAATTCAGTAAGGGCACTGAAGACTTGAACAACACTATCAGCCAACTTGACCTAATTGACATTTAAAAAACACTCCACCCAAGAACAGTAGAATATGCATTCTTTTTAAATGCACCCAGAACATTTACCAAGATAGACAATATTCCAGGCCTTAAAACACATCTCAATAAATTTAAAAGGATTCAATTCATACAAAATGTTTTCTAATAACTAGAATGGATTAAGTTAGAAATCAATAATAGAAAGATAATTGGAAAATCCCCCAAATATTTGGATCTAAATAGCACAATTTTTAGTAACCCATGGGTTAAAAGAGAAATCAAAAGGCAAAACAGAAAGTATTTTTAATTGAATGAAACTTATAACAGCATATCAAAATATGTGGAATGCAGCTAACACATTACTTAAAAGGAAACATAATATTACTGTCTAAGTTGTAAAATAAAACTCTCAAATCAATGACTTCAATTTCCACCTTAACAAATTAGAAAATGAAGAGCAATGAAACCCAAAGTTACCATAAGAATGGAAATAAAGAAATCAGTAGGAAACAGAAAAGACAAAAGCAGGTCAATAAAACCAATAAATCTTCACTCAGACAATATGAAAAAAAAGAGATAACATACAAGTTACCAATATCTGGAATGGCAGAGATGACATCACTACAGTTATTAAACGGATAAGGGAATATTGGGAACTTTATGTAAATAAATTTAACCACTTAGATAAAATGGAAAAATTTTCTAGAAAGAACAAAACTGCCAACCTTACTCAAGAATAAATAGATAATTCTTCAACTTATTCCTGGTTTATCCTTTGTCAGGTGCTTTTTATAAAGGAATAAATGTTTGACTTCTTGATATATCTGCCACAATTAGTAACAGACCCAGTTTCCCACAGCAAATTTTATAACCTTCATGAAATAAACACAAAGTTAAACTCACCTTTTGGGATCTTAAATAATGAAGCAGGCAAGGTAGATGAGCTTTCGTCTGTCAACAAAAAGAAGATCATTAACTTTAAATTCATAGTCAAGAAATGTCAAAAGCAGAATTAATGACCATGGAACATAAACTGAAAAACTGGTATCTTGCAAACGAATTTGAGGAAATATAGGATTGGTTAATTAACAAAATAGGATTGAGTGTACAGTCTACCTTGGCTTTTTCCAAATAGCTCCTTGTTCTCTTCTAAATGACTCAAAGTTCATTCCATTTTTCGGCAACGTGGCAGGAGTACTGGGAATCAAACATACTGGGGCAGAAAGAAATGACCGAGGCAAACTCAGCACAAGGTCATCAAGCAGATGCCCACAGGATGTAGGTTCTGTGTCATGTGGTGCCAGCGGTGGAGGAAAAGGTGGGCTTGCTCCTCGAGGTGGCGGGGCCCGAGGGGGGTGGCCCGAGATGCAGCCAGAGCAGTGGAGGGGTCTGCACTTTAAGAAGTTAAATTACATGTCAAGTTCTTGACTTTAAAATCAGGTGGGAAATTGGGGTCTTTCTCATTTCTAACCTGTTACATCTGCCTGAATTGCCTGAATTTCTGCATATGTATCTGAGAAAGAAGAAACTGCTGAAGAAAAACCCACACGTTTGAAGATTAAATTACTTGATGCTTATTAGCCAATTTCTGAATTCTTATGTATTTCCAGGAGTATGTGACATATCAGAAAATGGCACAGAAAGTATCACATAATGGTTCTTTCCCATCATGATTTAAATCCCAGCATTTTCAGTTACTTCCGTGATTCCTCTGTACTCATTACAGTTGACCCCGAATCACTTGGGTCTGAACTGCATGGGTCCACTTATTCAATAGTAAATTTAATTCTGTATCTATTAAAAAAGTGGAATTTGTAATTTAAACCTTCCAAATATTTTCAGATACCATGCTGTTATTGCCAGTTTAGTTCTGTATGAACAGGGAATATACTTTATATAACTAAATTTTTAAAATTTATTAAGATTTGTTTTACAGTCTCTCTTGGTGAAATGTTCCATGTGTACTTGGAAAGAAAGTGTATTCTACTCTTGTGGAGTGGAATATTTTATAAATGTCAACTCATTAATTTGGTTGATCATGTTGTTCAGTTCTATATTCTTACAGATTTTCTACTTGTTCTATCAATGACTGAGAGAGAAGTGGTGAAGTTTCTAATGATTATTGTAGACTATTTACACTTTCTTTTTTCCTTTGTGAAATTTGCACCTCTGTAGTTTGATGCATATACGTTTAGGATTGTTATGTTTACCTGGAAAACTTATTGTTACGTAGTGTTTGTCTTCTTCCCTGATTATATTCCTTACTCTGAAGTCTACTTCATCTGATATTAAAAGTGAATTCAGCTTCCTTTTTACCAATGCTTGCATGATCTCTCTCCCCCCACTACTTAACTTTTACCTATGCCTTTAAAGTGACTTTCTGCTAGACAGCATATAGCTGTGTCCTGCTTTTTCATTCAATCTTATAATCTTTTAACTGATGTGTTTTGACCATTTATATTTGATGCAAATTTTTATATATTTGGATTAAAACCCATCCATCCTCTTAACTATTTTCTAATTGTTCGGCCTATTCTTTGGTTTTTGTTCTCTTTCTGCCTTCTATTGGGTTAACTGAGGATTTTTAATTATTCCATTTTATTCTATTAACTGCTTACATCTCTTTAAAATGTTTTAGAGGTTACTGTAAGGTTACAATATGTCTTTAATTAACCAGAATATATCTCAAGTAATGTAACATTAACAAGTAAAGATATTACACAATGTATTTCTTAATTTCTCCCTCACATCCTTTGTGCTTCTGTCATCTATTTACACTGATATGTGCTATAGCATACTGTTTTAGACAGCTTTTAGGTATTTAGATGTTAAAAAAAAAAAACTATCTTACCTTCATTTATTCCATTTCCAGATCTCTTTCTTTGTGCATCTTCTGTTTAAAGAACTTCATTTAACAGTTCTTTTAGAGTAGGGTCTTCTGGCAATGTATTTTCTGTTTTTTCCTTCTCTGAGAAAGTCTTCATTTCTCTATCCATTCTGAAAGACATTTTCATGAAAAATTTCATAAAGACAGTTTTTTCCCCCTTTGTTCCTATGTAACGTCTTTTTAAAAAAAATCTTTCCCTGTACTCTTTGAGCTTTATAGATTTTTGTTCTGGTGTCATTATCCATTGTTTATTCAAATATTTCTTCTCACCCAATTTCTCTATTCCTTCCAGGAATCCAATTCTGCATGTGTTGGACCAACAGATCTTTTCCCACAGCTCTTGGACGATCTGTTCTTTTCTGTCACCCCTGCCCTCCTCTGTGTTTCAGTTTGGCTATTCTTATTGACTTACCTTCAAGTTCACTTATTCTTTCCTTGGCTATGTCAAGTATACCTATGAGCCTGTTGAAGGTATTGTTCCCATCTTTTTACTGTGTTCATTTCAGTATTTCCGTTTGATTCTCATAGTTCCATCTCTGATCAAATGACCCATCTGATTTGCCTGTTGTACACTCTTTTCATTAGAGCCTTTAACATATTATTTAAAATTCTGTGTGAGGTAGTCTGGGTCTAGTTCTTGACTGCTTTTTCTTTTGGTGGGTGGTGATTTTTCTTGTCTTGTAAATGTTTATTTTTTGACCCAAACCCAGGTATCTTGTGTAGGACAGTAGAAACAGAGGTAAACAGATTTAAGCCCTAGAAACGGTCATGTCATTTCTTCTGTTATGCCTTTCATGTAGGAGGTTTTCATTAATATAGTTAAAAATTGGACTAGGTTTAAGGTTGCTCCTTGCTGTGGTTACCCTAAGTTCATCACAGCCTTCAAAATTCACTAGTGATTCCTTAGAGTGAGGGCATGTTTTCCATGGGTTAATCTCAATGTCTGGGTGACCTTCAAATTTCAGTGTTCTCTTTAGATTATGCCTTAGAGACAGGCCAGCTAAACTAAGATATTTTCATTCATTCATTCAATATCATTGAGTGCTTACCGCTTCCTATGTGCCAGTCACTGTACTAAATGCTGGAACTTGTAACTCCCCTAATACTCCACAACCCTCTGCCTTTAGTTTATACCTCTGTACTTTCTCTCGCCTTCAATAGCCTCCCAACTTTTGTGTGCCTAGTAAATATCTATTCTCCCTTTAATACTATCGCTGTCTCCAAAAGTGATCCATCACCATGGAGTTCATCATCCTCTATACTACCTATGTACCTTATATGCTTCCATATTTAAATATCCTGTATTCCCTAAACTGTAAATGCCTGCAGATAAGAACAGTGTCTTATTAGTACATATTAGGTTTGTGACCATTGATTTGGAACCAACCTCTATGGCAGATTGACAGAGGACTTAACAAAGTAGAGGGGTGTGTATATAGAAGGATAGGGAGAAAAGACATGCCCCTCCATGAGCCTTCTCTATGCTGTTTGCTCATCCATTTGCTTGAAGTGTTGATTTTTTATGCTCATCTTGCAGACTGATATGACAAGTTTAAATGGAAAATTGTTCTATTATCCTACATGCATGCTCCCTTCACAAATCCAGTTGTTGTCTTCTCAGCTGTGGTCAAAGTTAGAGGGACCTAATCCATGTGGTCAAACATTTCACAAAGTTGTCTTAGATATAGGTGCTTTCAAAAGTAACTTTTGCAATAGAAAATCGCACACAGAAGAGTCCAACTGTATATAACCCAATTCCAAAAAAGAATTCTGATTTTATTTCTTACACATTTTGCACAAACTGGAAAGAAGCACTGAAAACTATTATATATATGGTGAACAGCTGACATGAAAGAACCTGGCACATAAATGCAGGGTTTTTCCCAAGTATTAGTCAGTTTAGGTTGCCATAACAAAATACCATAGACTGGGTGATGTAAACAAAATTTATTTCTCACAGTTTTGGAGGCTGAAAGTCTGAGATCAGGATGCCACAAGGTTGGATACTGGTGAGGGCTAGTTTCTCGGCTTGCAGATAGCCACCTTCTTGCTGTGTCCTCACATGGCAGAGGTCTCTGGTGTTTCTTCTTTAAAAACACTAATCCTATTATGAGGGCCCCACCCTCATGACCTCATCTAACCCTTATTATCTCCCAAAGGCCTCAATTCCAAATACAATCACATTGGGGGTTAGGGTTTTAACAAATGAAATTTTGGGAGGACACATTCAGTCCATGACATCCCATTCTCCACCAATCACTTGTTGCACACCAGTGTTTTCACATGAAAATACCAATGTTTATTCATATAAATATAAATTCATTTTCAAACAAAACAGTAACAAATGATTTCTTCTTGTTCTGCAGCTCCTCATTCTTCAGTACATCCTGGTTTTTTTTTCCCCCCATTAGCTTGTCCCAGGCTTGTTAGATTTTTCACACCATTAAGATCATATATCTTCACATCCATAGAGACAGTATGGTAATGACTCTATTGCTCCACACAATTATGAGTGCTATCTTTACTCAATCTTCTTTATTCTCAACCAGAAGTTTCTGTCAGCTGAAAATCGCACCCTGGTTTGTGAGGAAATCCCTTCTGTGTGATACTTCTGGTTCTAAGGGACAAACTCAAACTCTTTCTTCACATGACCTTAAATCAGGCTCACAGCTCCATCCAGAAAAATGGATTTACAATTCACCTTGTTGTACATAACCAATGAAATAGCTTTAAAATTACATTGGAAATAAAGTACCAGTTATTTTTATCAAATGAAGAATGCTCTTCATTAAAAATGACTGATCCAATCATCTGAGCTTGCTATTTTGAAACAAAGAACTATGATAAAGTCACTGCCTCAGTTGATTTCAAATCCTCAGGTCAAAATCACCAATGACTTTTGCTCTTTGGCTTTCAAAGTGGGACACATCATCAAACTGTCTCATTTTTACACAATTTATGTTATAGACAAATGCATTTTCCCATGCCTCTGACTCTGCTACTTTGCTAGCCTCCCTCTTAGCTTTTACATATTTAAAACAATCTTAAGCCTTTTCCTCAGAATGTGTATTCTGATGTCGAATCAAGGATGAGCTCCGACTATATGCCTTCCCACATTTACTACACTCATAGGGTTTCTCTGAAGAATGACTTCTCTGATGCCGAATAAGATCTGAGCCACTGCTAAATGCCTTCCCACATTCATTACATTCATAGGGTTTCTCTCCAGTATGACTTCTTTCATGTAGAATAAGGGATGTGCGTTGGCTAAAGGCCTTCCCACACGTTTTGCATGTATATGGTTTCTCTCCAGTGTGAATTCTTTCATGTTGGGCTAGGTGTGCACTCTGACTGAAGGCCTTCCCACACCGATCACATTCATAGGGTCTATCTTCAGTATGAATTCTCTTATGTCGAGTAAGAGATATTCGGTGACTGAATGCTTTCCCACATTCCTCACACTGATAGGGTTTTTCTCCAGTATGGATTCTCTGATGTTCAATAAGAAATGATTGGCGGCCAAAAACTTTACTACATTTATTGCATTTGAAAGGTTTCTCTTCAGAATGAATGTTTTGATGTATTTTAAGGTTGGCAGTTCCAGAAAACATCTTCCCACATTCCTTACATTCAAACAGTTTCTTTTTCTTTGTATGAACTTTCTGATGTTGAATAAGGGACGAATGCCGGTTGCAGACCTTCTCACATTTATTACATCTGTATAGTTTCTCTCTATTATGAATTCTTAGATGTAGAGTAAGGGTTGAAAGCCGCGTGAAGATCTTCTCACATTTATTACATTTGTAGGGTTTCTTTGAAGCGTGAATTCTCTGATGAAGCATAATGGATGAAATCCTATTAAAGGATTTCCCACATTTTCTGCATTTATAAGGATTCTCTATACGGTGACTTCTCTGCTGTAAACTCTGACTTAAGGCCTTCTCACTTTCATGAGTCTTCTCTCCAGTATGAATTCTTTTATGTATAACAAGGACTGATTTCTTACCGAAGCCTCTCCCACATTTATTGCATTTATGTATTTTCTTTCCATTGTGAATTTTCTTATGAAGTAAAAAAGATGACATTCGAATGAAGGCTTTCTCACATTTTCTGCAATGGTAGACATTTTGGACAAGGTGGATTTTCTGATGCATAGTGAGAGATTGGCATTGACTCAAGGCCTTCCCACAGTCAAAGATTTCCTTTTCATCATGACTTTTCCCATGTAAAATAAGGGTTGTTCTTTGAATGAAGCTTTCCCCACATTTATCACATTCATAGCTTTTCCTTCCATTGTGAATTTTTTGATGAAGAATAAGGGATGAGATCTGTCTGAAAGCTTTTCTACAATTACTGCATTCATAAGGCTTCTCTCCAGTATGAGAGTTCTGATGAAGTTTAAGAGATAAGCTTTGACTAAAGAATTTCCCACAGTCGTTACATTTTAGAGATTTCTTCTTTGAATGCACTTTCTTGGGTTTTATTAGGACTGAATTTTTCTTGCAGCCTCTCTTTCCTGTGGGAACTTTTTGTGGTGCAGAAACTGGTTTCTGATAGATGCTTTGCCCAGATTTGTTGCACTGATATGGAGATAACTTCTTGGTCTCACATTTAGACCCTAAGTCTGAAAGACATCAAGAAATTCAATTTGTTTTCCTGTGCTAGAAAAATAAAGCTATTTGCAATCATTATCATAATAACGATGATAATCAGCATAACTTTTTAGTGTCTTATTATGGTTTTAACACAGTAAGGGCTTTATAGAAACATTTAATAACTGAAATTCAGGGAAGCACAATTGGAAATGAATAAATAAACATTTTATTTAGAGAATAAATGTATACCATATACCACATTAAACTCCATAAATTGTTCAGTAGATGAATGTAGTTTTATTATAGGAAATGTCCAGAAAAGGCAGAAGGTAAAATACAGACAGAAGGTAAATTACTGGTTGACTGTGGCTGAAGGTGGGAATGGGGATTATCTGTAAATGGGCATGAGGGATCTTACTGAGGTGACAAAACTGTTCTAAAACTGGTTTATGGCGATGGTGGCACAACTTGGTAAATTTAGCAAAAACTACCGAATTATACACTTAATATGGATGAATTTTACAGTATGTGGCTCAATAAAGTTGTAAATTTTTAAAATGTATTCTTAAAATCGAATCTTAAAAAAAACCAAACTTGACTTCTGGTTTCTGGCTCCTCATGTAAAAGTCTGGAAGTCACCATTTTGTCCTACAACTCTTCTTAAATCCATTATAGAGGGGAGGGCACAGGGCGAACCACTTCCTCCAAGACTGGAGAGACAAACTGAAGCTTACTGGAGCAGAGACTCACAAGCACAACCACCACGGGAACCTGTGCTGGGGCAGGAAAACCTGAACTATAATTAATGAATTGTTGGAGACAATTCAATTCTCAACAACTCTGAGAGTTAAAAACTCCAGGGGTACCTAGTCAAAGCAGCCCACACAATATGGCGAGATTTATCTTTACGAGTTTGATCAGATTCTCACCTTAAATATAGGAGAAAAATTCTCTTGAGCTGCCTCCAGGGGGTGAGGAAAAGGAATCATTTTGAAATATGCCAGATCAGTCTGTTCCTCTTAACAAGGCCTGCCCTCAGGGGACACTAGGTAGGTAACCAGAGCCTACCAGGCTGAGGTATTATCAGAGCTTAATTGACCTGGGGAAGGAAAATATCCAACTCCACCTGGCTCTAGCCAGCTTGTCCCACCTAATGTGGGAGGGAAAAACAGAATCACTTGTGATGTTCACAATCCAGAGAAGTCTCACTAAAAGACTGAAAACCTAATCATAAGACTAAAGACTTCTCCCCTCCCCCACCTCACCATCACATCACTAAAGGCCTATTTAGAGCAGTTCCTTTTAAATGGTATATCATGGCTGGCTATCAAGAAATAATTAGAAGACATACCAAAAGGCAAAAAACACAACTTGAAGAGACAAAGCAAGCATCAAAACCAGATTCAAATATGGCAGGGATGTTTGACTTATCAGGTCAGAAATTTTAAACAAGTATGTTTAATATGCTAAGGGCTCTAGTGGATAAAGTATACAGCATATTAGAAGAGATGGGCAATGTAAGCAGAAAGATGGAAATCCTAAGGAAGAACCAAAATGAAATGTTAAGAGATCAAAAACACTGTAGCAGAAATGAAGAATGTCTTTGATGGGCTTTTTGGTAGAACTGACACAGCTGAGGGAAGATTCTGCGAGTTAAAGAATTTATCAATAAAATCCTCAAAACCTGGAAAGCAAAGAGAAGACTGAAACAACAGAACAAAATATCCAAAGACTGGAACAATTACAAAAGAAATAACATATCTGTAATAGAAATACCAGAGGAGAAGAAAGAGAAAAAAGAACAATGACTGAAAACTTCCCCAAATTAATGTCAGACACTAAATTACATATCTAAGCTGTTCAAAGAACACAAAACAGGATAAATGTTAGGAAACCTATACCTAGGCATACCATTTTTAAACTGCAGAGTATCAAAGAAAAATTCCTGAAAGAAGCCAGAGGGAAAAAAGATCCCACCTACAGAGGAACAAAGATTAGATTTACATTCAACCTCTCAGAAACCATGCAAGCAAGAAGAGAGTGGCATGAAATATTTAAATTGCTGAGGAAAAACCCCACCAATCTAGTAGTCTGTACCTTGTGAAAATTTCCTGCAAAAGTGAAAGAGAAAGACTTTCTCATATAAACAAATATTGTGAGAACTTGTTGCCAGTACACGTGCCTTGCAAGAAATGTTAAAGAGGTCCTTTGGAGAGAAGGAAAATAATGTAAGTCAGAAACTCAGATCTACATAGAGAAAGGAAGAGCACTGAAGAAGGAATAAATGAAGGCAAAAAAAACCCCTTTTATTATTTTTGATTAGTCTAACAGATAACAGTTTATTCAAAATAATGATAGCAACAATGTATTTGATTACATATCCTTATGTATTTATCTTATGTGTGTGTGTATACTAATGTATACTTATACATAAGTGAAGTAAATGACAACAATGATAGACGGGATGGGAGGAAGGAGTTAGCATTATTTTAAGGTACTCATGCTATCCACAAAGTGGTACAGTGTTATTTAGAAGTGGACATGGATTAACTGTAAATGTGTATTGTAAGCTCTAAGGCAACCACTAAAAAGAGTTTAAAAAGTAAAAAAAAAAAGTATAAAAAAAGAAAGTATGCTAAGGATAGAAAATGGAATCATATGAAATGTTCATTTAAAATCACAAAAGGCAGAAAAGAGTGGAAGACAAAAACAGAACAAAAAATAAAGGTAACAAATAGAATACAGTAACAAAATGGTAGATATAAATTCAACTACATCAATAATCACTTTAAATGTCAATGGTCTAAATGCATCAATTAAAAGAGATTTTTCAGAGTGCATAAAAAACATGACCCACCTGTATGCTGTCTATAAGAAACCCACTTTAGATATGGAGACACATATGGATTAAGAGTAAATGAATGGAGAAAAGTAGACCATGCTGACACTAATCAAAAGACAACAGGAGTAGCTATATTAATTCTAGACAGAGCAGGCTTAAAAACATGGAAAGTTATCATGGATAAAGAGGGGTATTACATAATGATAAAGGGGTCAATTCTTCAGGAAGACATAATAATTCTTAACATGTATGTACCTAACAACAGAGCATCAAACTACATGAGACAAAAACTGATAGAACCACAAGGAGAAATAGATGAATCCACTATCAGAGTTGGAGACTTCAACACCCTCCTCTCATAAATGGACATATCCAGCAGGCAGAAAATCAGTAAGGACATAATGGAACTCAACCACACCATCATTCAACTGGATATAATTGACACCTATAGAGTATTTCATCCAACAGCAGAATTAACATTATTCTCAAGCTCACATGGAACATGCACCAAGACAGACCATATTCTGGGCCATAAAACACACCTTAACAAGTTTAAAAGAATAGAAATCATACAGTGTCTGCTCTCAAACCACAATGGAATTAAATTGGAAATCACTAACAAAAAGATGACTCAAAAATCCCCAAATACGTGGAGATTATAGAACACACTTCTAAATAACACATGGATCAAAGAAGAAATCTCAAGAGAAATTTTAAAATACTTTGAACTAAATGAAAATGGAAACACAACTTATCAAAATGTGTGGGATGCACGGAAAGTAGTGCTTAGAGGGAAACTTATAGCACTGGATGCATATAATAGAAAAGAACAAAAACCTAAAGTCAAAAATCTAAGTTTCCCCCTTAGGAAACTAGAAAAAGAGCAAATTAAATCCAAAGTAAGCTGAAAAAAAAGAATTAGAGCAAATCATTGAAAATGAAAACAGGAAATCAATAGAGAAATACAATGAAATAAAAAGATGGTTCTTTGAAAACCAGTAAAATTGTTAAGTCTCTAGCTAGACTAACGAAGAAAGAGAGAAGACACAAATTAATATCAGAAATCAAAGAGGGGACATCACTACATATTTCATGGAAATTAAAAGTATAATAAAAGAAAACTGAACAATTCTATACCCACAAATCTGATAATCTAGATGAAATTGATCAATTCCTTAAAAGACATAATTTGCCAAAACTCACACAAGAAAAAGATGATGTGAACAGGCATATATCTATTTAAAAAACTGAATCAGTAATTAATAAACTTCAAAAACAGAAAGTACCAGGCCCATTATGTGTTCACTAGTGAATCCTACCAAACATTTAAGAAAGAAATCATTCTGATTCTCCATAATCTCTTTCAGAGGACAGAAGCAGAGGCAATACTTACTAACTCATTGTATAAGCCCATCATTACCTTAACGCCAAGACCAGAGACATCACAACAAAGTAAAACTACAGACCAATATCCCTGGATAAATACTGATGCAAAAATCCTAAACAAAATACTAGCAAACCAGATTCAACAGCACATTAAAAGGATCATACACATGAGCCAGTGGGATTTATACCTGGAATGCAAGGATAGTTCAATATGGGAAAATAAATGTAGTCTATCACATTAACAAATTAAAGGACAAAAACCACATGATCATCTCAAGTGATGCAGAAAAAGCTTTTGACAAAATTTAACATGATAAAAACACTCAAAAAAATAGGAATAGAAGGAACTACCTCAATTCCACACCAAAAACTGTTTGAACCAATCAATGAATTCAGTAAAGTGGCAGGATACAAAATCGACACCCGAAAATCAGTTGTGTTTCTATACACTAACCATGACCACTCCGTAAAGGAAACTGAGAAAACAATCCTATTTATTATAGCATCAAAAAGGATAAAATATTTAGGAACAAGTTTAACTAAAGAGATGAAAGACTTGTACACTGAAAGCTACAAACATTGCTAAAAGAAATCAAAAGATACAAATAAATGGAAAGACATCCTGTGCTTGTGGATTGGAAGACTTAATATTGTAAAACTGTCCATACCAAAGTTATCTACAGATTCAATGCAATCCCTATCAAAATCTCAATAACATTTTTTGCAGAAATAGAAAAAAGTCCTAAAATTCATATGGAATCTCAAGGGACCCTGAACAGCCAAAACAATCTTGCAAGAGAGGAATGAAGTAGGAGGGCTCAGACTTCCTGATAATTAAGATGGTGTGGTACATAAGGATAGATATGTAGACCAATGGAAGAGAATAGAGAGCCCAGAAATAAACTCTTGCAAATCTGGTCAAATGATTTTCAACAAGGGTGCCAAGACCATACAATGGGGAAAGAACAGTTTCTTCCACAAATGGTGTTGGGAAAACTGGGTATCTACATGCAAAAGAATGAACTTGGACCCCTACCATACACCATATACAAAAATTAACTCAAAATAGATTAAAGACCTAAGTGTAAGACCTAAAACTATTAAACTCCTAGAAGAAAACATAGGGGAAAAGCTTCAGGACATTGGATTTGGCAATGATTTCTTAGATATGGCATCAAAAGCACATGCTACAAAATGAAAAAACAGACAAATGAGACTACATCAAACTTACTTTTGCATGTCAAAGAAAACAACAGGGAAAAGGCAACCTATGGATATTGTAAATCATATATCTGATAAGGGATTAACATGCAAAATATATAAAGAACTCCTACAACTTAAAAACAAAGGACAAATAACCCTGTTAAAAAATGGGCAAAGGACTTGAACAGACATTTCTCCAAGACAGACAAATGGCCAATAAACACATAAAAAGATCCTCAACATCACTAATCATTAGGGAAGTGCAAATTGAACCCACAATATCACCTCACACCATAAGGATAGCCACTATCAAAAAAAACCAGAGGACTTCCCTGGTAGTCCAGTGGTTAAGACACCATGCTCCCAGTGCAGGGGGGCCCGATTCAATCCCTGGTCAGGGAACTAGATCCCACATGCCTTAACTAAGAGCCTGCATGCTGCAACTGAAGAACCCACATGCTGCAACTAAAAAGAACCCACATGCCACAAATAAGACCCGCGTGCTGCTACGAAGATCCCACAAACGGCAACGAAGATCCCGTGTGCCACAACTAAGACCTGGCGCAGCCAAATAAATAAATAAATAAATGTTTAAAAAAAAAAAAAAGGAGGGATTAACCAAGATGGCGGAGTAGAAGGACGTGCTCTCACTCCCTCTTGCGAGAGCACCAGAATCACAACTGGCTGCTGGACAATCATCGACAGGAAGACACTGGACTTCACCAAGGAGGATACCCCACGTCCAAGGACAGAGGAGAAGCCACAGTGAGACGGTAGGAGGGGCGCAATCAGAGTAAAATCAAATCCCATAACTGCTGGGTGGGTGACTCACAGACTGGCGAGCACTTATACCACAGAAGTCCACCCACTGGAGTGAACGTTCTGAGCCCCACGTCAGGCTTCCCAACCTGGGGGTCCGGCAACGGGAGGAGGAATTCATAGAGAATCAGACTTTGAAGGCTAGTGGGAATTGATTGCAGGACTTCGACAGGACTGGGGGAAACAGAGACCCCACTCTTGGAGGGCACACACAAAATAGTTTGTGCATCGGGACCCAGGGGAAGGAGCAGTGACCCTGGGGGAGACTGAACCAGACATAACTGCTGGTGTTGGGGGGTCTCCTGCAGAGGCGGGGGCTGGCTCTGTTTCACCGTGGGGACAAGGACACTGGCAGCGGAGGTTCTGGGAAGTACTCCTTGGCGTGAGCCCTCCCAGAGTCTGCCATTAGCCCCACCAAAGAGCCCGGGTAGGCTCCAGTGTTGGGTTGCCTCAGGCAAAACAACCAACAGGGAGGGAACCCAGCCCCACCCATCAACAGTCAAGTGGATTAAAGTTTTACGGAGCTCTGACCGCCACAGCAACAGTCAGCTCTACCCACCTCCAGAGCCTCCCATCAAGCCTCTTAGATAGCCTCAACCACCAGAGGGCAGACAGCAGAAGCAAGAAAAACTACAGTCCTGCAGCCTGTGGAACAGAAACCACATTTACAGAAAGAAAGACAAGATGAAAAGGCAGAGGGCTATATACCAGATGAAGGAACAAGAAAAAACCCCAGAAAAACAACTAAATGAAGTGGAGATAGGCAACCTTCCAGAAAAAGAGTTCAGAATAATGATAGTGAAGATGATCCAGGACCTTGGAATAAGAATGGAGGCAAAGATTGAGAAGATGCAAGAAATGATTAACAAAGACCTAGAAGAATTAAAGAACAAACAAACAGAAATGACCAATACAATAACTGAAATGAAAACTACACTAGAAGGAATCAATAGTAGAATAACTGAGGCAGAAGAACGGATAAGTGACCTGGAAGACAGAATGGTGGAATTCACTGCTGCGGAACAGACTAAAGAAAAAAAAATGAAAAGAAATGAAGACAGCCTAAGAGACCTCTGGGACAACATTAAACGCAACAACATTCGCATTATAGGGGTCCCAGAAGGAGAAGAGAGAGATAAAGGACCAGAGAAAATATTTGAAGAGGTTATAGTCGAAAACTTCCCTAACATGGGAAAGGAAATAGCCACCCAAGTCCAGGAAGCGCAGAGAGTCCCATACAGGATAAACCCAAGGAGAAGCACGCCAAGACACATAATAATCAAAGTGGCAAAAATTAAAGACAAAGAAAAATTATTGAAAGCAGCAAGGGAAAAACGACAAATAACATACAAGGGAACTCCCATAAGGTTAACAGCTGATTTCTCAGCAGAAACTCTACAAGCCAGAAGGGAGTGGCATGATATACTTAAAGTGATGAAAGGGAAGAACCTACAACCAAGATTACTCTACCCAGCAAGGATCTCATTTAGATTTGATGGAGAAATCAAAAGCTTTACAGACAAGCAAAAGCTAAGAGAATTCAGCACCACCAAACCAGCTCTACAACAAATGTTAAAGGAACTTCTCTAAGTGGGAAACACAAGAGAAGAAAAGGACCTACAAAAACAAACCCAAAACAATTAAGAAAATGGTCATAGGAACATACATATCGATAATTACCTTAAATGTGAATGGATTAAATGCTCCAGCCAAAAGACACAGGCTTGCTGAATGGATACAAAAACAAGACCCATATATATGTTGTCTACAAGAGACCCACTTTAGACCTAGGGACACATACAGACTGAAAGTGAGGGGATAGAAAAAGATATTCCATGCAAATGGAAATCAAAAGAAAGCTGGAGTAGCTATACTCATATCAGATAAAATAGACTTTAAAATAAAGAATGTTACAAGAGACAAGGAAGGACACTACATAATGATCAAGGGATCAATCCAAGAAGAAGATATAACAATTATAAATATATACGCACCCAACACAGGAGCATCTCATTACATAAGGCAACTGCTAACAGCTATAAAAGAGGAAATTGACAGTAACACAATAATAGTGGGGGACTTTAACACCTCACTTACACCAATGGACAGATCATCCAAAATGAAAATAAATAAGGAAACAGAAGCTTTAAATGACACAATAGACCAGATAGATTTAATTGATATTTATAGGACATTCCATCCAAAAACAGCAGATTACACGTTCTTCTCAAGTGCGCACGGAACATTCTCCAGGATAGATCACATCTTGGGTCACAAATCAAGCCTCAGTAAATTTAAGAAAATTGAAATCATATCAAGCATCTTTTCTGACCACAACGCTATGAGATTAGAAATGAATTACAGGGGAAAAAACGTAAAAAACACAAACACATGGAGGCTAAACAATACGTTACTAAATAACCAAGAGATCACTGAAGAAATCAAAGAGGAAATCAAAAAATACCTAGAGACAAATGACAATGAAAACACGACAACCCAAAACCTATGGGATGCAGCAAAAGCAGTTCTAAGAGGGAAGTTTATAGCTATACAAGCCTACCTAAAGAAACAAGAAAAATCTCAAGTAAACAATCTAACCTTACACCTAAAGAAACTAGAGAAAGAAGAACAAACAAAACCCAAAGTTAGCAGAAGGAAAGAAATCATAAAGATCAGAGCAGAAATAAATGAAATAGAAACAAAGAAAACAATAGCAAAGATCAATAAAACTAAAAGCTGGTTCTTTGAGAAGATAAACAAAATTGATAAGCCATTAGCCAGACTCATCAAGAAAAAGAGGGAGAGGACTCAAATCAATAAAATCAGAAATGAAAAAGGAGAAGTTACAACAGACACCGCAGAAATACAAAGCATCCTAAGAGACTACTACAAGCAACTTTATGCCAATAAAATGGACAACCTGGAAGAAATGGACAAATTCTTAGAAAGGTATAACCTTCCAAGACTGAACCAGGAAGAAGCAGAAAATATGAACAGACCAATCACAAGTAATGAAATTGAAACTGTGATTAAAAATCTTCCAAAAAATAAAAGTCCAGGACCAGATGGCTTCACAGGTGAATTCTATCAAACATTTAGAGAAGAGCTAACACCTATCCTTCTCAAACTCTTCCAAAAAATTGCAGAGGAAGGAACACTCCCAAACTCATTCTATGAGGCCACCATCACCCTGATACCAAAACCAGACAAAGACACTACAAAAAAAGAAAATTACAGACCAATATCACTGATGAATATAGATGCAAAAATCCTCAACAAAATACTAGCAAACAGAATCCAACAACACATTAAAAGGATCATACACCACGATCAAGTGGGATTTATCCCAGGGATGCAAGGATTCTTCAATATACGCAAATCAATCAATGTGATACACCATATCAACAAATTGAAGAATAAAAACCATATGATCATCTCAATAGATACAGAAAAAGCTTTTGACAAAATTCAACACCCATTTATGATAAAAACTCTCCAGAAAGTGGGGACAGAGGGAACCTACCTCAACATAGTAAAGGCCATATATGACAAACCCACAGCAAACATCATTCTCAACGGTGAAAAACTGAAAGCATTTCCTCTAAGATCAGGAACGAGACAAGGATGTCCACTGTCACCACTATTATTCAACATAGTTTTGGAAGTCCTAGCCACGGCAATCAGAGAAGAAAAAGAAATAAAAGGAATACAAATTGGAAAAGAAAAAGTAAAACTGTCACTGTTTGCAGATGACATGATACTATACATAGAGAATCCTAAAACTGCCACCAGAAAACTGCTAGAGCTAATTAATGAATATGGTAAAGTTGCAGGATACAAAATTAATGCACAGAAATCTCTGGCATTCCTATACACTAATGATGAAAAATCTGAAAGAGAAATTATGGAAACACTCCCATTTACCATTGCAACAAAAAGAATAAAATACCTAGGAATAAACCTACCTAGGGAGACAAAAGACCTGTATGCAGAAAACTATAAGACACAGATGAAAGAAATTAAAGATGATACCAACAGATGGAGAGATATACCATGTTCTTGGATTGGAAGAATCAACATTGTGAAAATGACTATACTACCCAAAGCAATCTACAGATTCAATGCAATCCCTATCAAATTACCAATGGCATTTTTTACAGAGCTAGAACAAATCATCTTAAAATTTGTATGGAGACACAAAAGACCCCGAATAGCCAAAGCAATCTTGAGGGGAAAAAACGGAGCTGGAGGAATCAGACTCCCTGACTTCAGACTATACTACAAAGCTACAGTAATCAAGACAATATGGTACTGGCACAAAAACAGAAACATAGATCAATGGAACAAGATAGAAAGCCCAGAGATAAACCCACGCACCTATGGTCAACTAATCTATGACAAAGGAGGCAAAGATATACAATGGAGAAAAGACAGTCTCTTCAATAAGTGGTGCTGGGAAAACTGGACAGCTACATGTAAAAGAATAAAATTAGAATACTCCCTAACACCATACACAAAAACAAACTCAAAATGGATTAGAGACCTAAATGTGAGACTGGACACTATAAAACTCTTAGAGGAAAACATAGGAAGAACACTCTTTGACATAAATCACAGCAAGATCTTTTTTGATCCACCTCCTAGAGTAATGGAAATCAAAACAAAAATAAACAAATGGGACCTAATGAAACTTCAAAGCTTTTGCACAGCAAAGGAAACCATAAACAAGACGAAAAGACAACCCTCAGAATGGGAGAAAATATTTGCAAACCAATCAACGGACAAAGGATTAATCTCCAAAATATATAAACAGCTCATTCAGCTCAATATTAAAGAAACAAACATCCCAATCCAAAAATGGGCAGAAGACCTAAATAGACATTTCTCCAAAGAAGACATACAGACGGCCACAAAGCACATGAAAAGATGCTCAACATCACTAATTATTAGAGAAATGCAAATCAAAACTACAATGAGGTATCACCTCACACCAGTTAGAATGGGCATCATCAGAAAATCTACAAACAACAAATGCTGGAGAGGGTGTGGAGAAAACGGAACCCTCTTGCACTGTTGGTGGGAATGTAAATTGATACAGCCACTATGAAGAACAATATGGAGGTTCCTTAAAAAACTAAAAATAGAATTACCATATGACCCAGCAATCCCACTACTGGGCATATACCCAGAGAAAACCATAATTCAAAAAGACACATGCACCCGAATGTTCATTGCAGCACTATTTACAATAGCCAGGTCATGGAAGCAACCTAAATGCCCATCCACAGACGAATGGATAAAGAAGTTGTGGTACATATATACAATGGAATATTACTCAGCCATAAAAAGGAACGAAATTGAGTCATTTGTTGAGACGTGAATGGATCTAGAGACTGTCATACAGAGTGAAGTAAGTCAGAAAGAGAAAAACAAATATCGTATATTAACGCATGTATGTGGAACCTAGAAAAATGGTACAGATGAGCCGGTTTGCAGGGCAGAAGTTGAGACACAGATGTAGAGAACAGACATATGGACACCAAGGGGGGAAAACTGCGGTGGGGTGGGGATGGTGGTGTGCTGAATTGGGCGATTGGGATTGACATGTATACACTGATGTGTATAAAATTGATGACTAATAAGAACCTGCAGTATAAACAAACAAACAAAACAACTAATACTAAACTTTCATTGGGTTATTTGTATGGAAATATGTTAATATAAATGTTTCAGACATTACATGAAATTTCTAAAAATCTTTAAAAAAAATAAATAAATAACAAGTGCTAGTGAGGATGAGCAGAAGTTGGAATCCTTGTGTACTATTGGTGGAAATGAAAAATCGTGCAGCCACTGTGGAAAATGGTATGGAGGTTACTCAGAAAATTAAAAACATAACTACCATATGATCCAGCAATCCTACCTCTGGGTACATACCCAAAGGAATTGAAATCAGGATCTTGAAGAGATATCTGTACTCCCATGTTCATTGCAGCATGATTCACAATAGCTAAGAGGGGAAGCAACCCAAATGTCTATTGACAGATGAATGGATAAAGAAAATGTGGTATATACATACAATGGAATATTATATAGCCTTAAAAAAGAAGAAAATCCTGTCACATACTACAACATGGATGAAACCCTGATGACATTATGCTAAGCAGAAAAAAGCCAGTCACAAAAAGTCAAATACTGCATGATTCCATTCATATGAAGTATCCATAGTAGTCAAAATCATACCAAGGGCTGAATGGAGAGGTGGGAAGAACTAGTATTTAGTGGGTACAGAGTTTCAGTACTGCAAATTAAAGTTCTAGATAACTCTTGGTCAACAATGTGAATATACTTAACAGAACATTTAAAAATGGTTAAGATGGTAAATTTAATGTTATGTGCTTTTTACCACAAAAAATAAACTCATAAATCTGTAAAAACAAAACAAAAAAAAAACCACAAAAAAATTTTAAAGACCCATAACTTGACCAACCAAAGAGGAATCTATGAGAAAAGGGAATGAGTTCTTGAAAAGCAGTCAAAATAAACAGTTATGGAAAAGATTTTTAATTTTTTTTTTTAAGGATTGAAGAAAATGATGCAAGTTTGATCATTTGAAATGCTATCATTAGAGAAATCAGAACACACTTTCTCTGAAGGGAAATATGAAAGCCGAGGCAGGGGACTGGATAGGTGGGGATGAGGCTATTAAAAGCTGAGCTTCTGGAACCGGAAGCTGGGGTTCAAACTCCAACTCTGCTGCCACTTCCTAGCTGGGTGACCCTGGGCAAGTCACCGAACCTCTCTGGCCCTCAGTTTCCTCATCTATAAAATAGGAATAATAATACTACCTACCTTATAGGGTTGTTGGGAGGAACCTGTACTTAAAAGAGTACCTAATAAGGAGCTTGTTAAATGTTGGTTATTCTCCCTCTTGGGGCTCATACTGAAGAGACTTGTGTTTTCTGCACAAGCCTGGGGCCTCTGAGGTGGAGAAAGTGTCTCTCAGCTATTATCTTAAAGATGCTGCCCTCTCATGATGGAGGGCACCCTTACAGAGAATGCCAGCTTCTAAGCCTTGGTTCTCTGTCACTCACCCAAGCCTCCGCGTCTTTTCACTGGCTCCACCATCCAGGGTGCTTTCCCTTTTTCCAATAAGGTGATCACATTTGGCCTCCGAAAGGAAAGTCCTGCACACAGGAAAAACACTGGAACTGAGCATGATGTGGGCACCACAGCTGTTAGAGCCAAGCTTTGTGTCAACAAAAATGGGGTTTATTAGTGCAAGAGGAGCACAGAGGATGTAAAGGATAGGCGGAGAAGAAGAAGGATGAAAGTTCAGTCATAGCCAGCAGAGTTATACATTTCTAACTCTACAAAGCCAACTATTTTCATGAAAAGTTGGACCAGAAACTCCTGAGGCTGGTTATTCAGCTACTGCCTTTCTGCTCCCAAGCCCACCGTTCTCTGATCTGCTGTAACCACACTTCTGTGCCAGTTGCTCCGTGTCAGCATCCACCAATAGGGGTACTGGTGGTTTCAATTTATGCTTTTCTTTTTTTCCCTGCACTTCCAGAACTAGCCTCATCTTGCACCCTCAGGAGGATAAACCAGGCAGTGCACCCCTCTCCTTCAGAAGGCTGAGTCCCTTCCTCAAAGTCCTAAAAACCCTAAACTCTTCCCTCTGTCCTTCCAGCCCTAGGATGGTGGCTGTGTCCTGCAGTTACCATCTGTGTCTAATATTCACCTTTTAATAGTACCTGTTAAGTCAATACTTTAAATTTTTTCTCTTAAAAACAACCCAGGTGTCCTCAAAAGGTTACATATATAGTTACCATATGACCAGCATATACCACTCCTAGGTATATACCCAAGAGAAATGAAAATATGCATCCACACAAAAATTTGTATGTGAACATTCATAGCAGCAGATTCATAACAGCCATACAGTGGATGAACAAGCCAAATGCCCACCAACTGGTGAATGGATAAACAAAATGTGGAATATTATTTCGCCATAAAAAGGAATGAGGTATTGATACACGCTACCATGTAGATGAACATCAAAAATATTACCTTAAGTGAATGAAGCCAGACACAAAGGACAACATATTTGATTTCATGTTTATGGAATGCCAAGAATAGGCAAATTCATAGAGACAGAAAGTGGATTAGTGTTTGCCTAATCTGGGGGGATTAGTGGGCAGAGGGAAATAAAAAGTGACTGATGATGGGTATAGGCTTTCCTTTGGGGATAATGAAAATGTTCGAAAATTGACTAGGGTAATGGATGCACAACTCTGTAAATACATTAAAATAATCACTGAATTGCATACTGCATATGGGTGAATTGTATAATATGTAAATTATACCTAAATAAAGCCATTAAAACAACAACAAAAAAAAACTGGAGTGGCTTCTGTTTTCTTGACTAGACTGATTGATTCATGTCCCACGATGGGCCAGCTGTGGATTATGGGAGCAGGAGAGCCTTACCGAGAGAAACCAGGTTCTGGTAGTTTTCCAACATGACATCTTCATACAGATCCTTCTGAATGGGGCTCAGCCGTTCCCACTCCTCCTGGGAGAAGTAGATGGCCAAATCCCCAAATGTGACTGGTGCCTGAAAGGGAAAATCACATGTCCTTTCACTGTGGGCTTGTGCTTCCACATGGCTGTAGAAAACGTTGGACTTCCAAACATGGGAGATACATGGTGCCAGGATTCTATTAAGGAAATATTTGCGGTTCTGAGATCAAAAGGGGCAGGTGTATTAAATAAAACACAATGCAACATGATAAAGATTTTGTTGCATAAAAAGCATGTCAACTTGGATTTACGGGGCACTGACAAAGACAAGGCATTTTTCTAAGTACTCTGCATGTACTGGCTCATGTTAGCCAGTGACTGGGGACCACAGCAACGTTACAGATGAGGAAACTGAGGCCCAGAGACGTGAGGTGACTTACAGAAGATCTAATAGCTTGTAAATGAAGGAGCTGGGGTTCAATTTGGGCAGTCTGGCTTCTGATTCATGTCCCTAACCACATGTGACTGCGTTATACATGGCAAAAGTTTATTTGCAGATGTAATCAAGGTTACTAATCAGTTGACCTTAAAATAGGGAGAGCAGCCTGGATTATCCAGGTGGACCCCATGTCATCACAGGAGCCCCTAAGAGCGAAGAATTTTCTCCAGCTGGTGGAAGAGGAGAGCAGAAAGGGAAGTCTGGGAGATGTGAAGGATGAATGGGATGTGACCTGTTGTTGCTGGTTTGAAGATGGGATGAAGGGAGCCACATGAAAAGCAGGAGGGGGAACTAATTTTGCCAATAACCGATGAGTTCAGAAGAGGACCCTGAGCTTCAGATGAGACCACAGCTGCTGACACCTTGATTTCACCCTTGTGAGACCCAAAGCAGAGGATCCAGCTAAGCCAAGCTGTGTCTGAACTCCAACCCACAAACTGTGTGATAATAAATGTGTGCTGTTTTGAATGGCCAAGTTTGTGGCAATAGGGAATGAATACACATAACTTAGAGGGCAAAAGTGTCTATTATGAGAAACTGCACTGAAGAGGCTTATTGTAGAAAATCACTTGATCATCTAAAGTCTTGAAACATGCTTATTTCAGGAGGCTGACTCACTGGCCTGGCTCCAACTAACTCAACCTGAACACAGGGTTATGAGGAGTCTCTTAGAGAGATGTCCTCCTTGTAAAAATGGGGTGTACATGTAAAAACAAAGCAACATCAAGAGATTAACTCTGGAGCACAGCATCCAATCCTCCTCTGCCCCAGCAGGTCCCACCTGGGCACTCATGTGCACCTCGAGATATCATGGTGGCTCTGGTCTTCTCTCTGGGGAGAGTATTCCTCCCAGCACAGGCAGAGACCCTGGAGATGCTGAATGAATAGGTGAACGGTCATGTGCACACTGAGAAAAAAGGAGAGGGGGCCGCTGAGTGGCTACCTGGGTCACTGGAGCCCTTCTCACGCTCCCACGCCCGGTGGTGGTGATGGAAGGAAACCAGGGACTATGTCTTGGTTGGGTCTCTGTGGGGTAGGATGTTCCCATGGAAGGAAAGCAAATGGTTTCTTACAAGATGGAACTTTCCCAAAGGACGAGGAACCACTACTTACCTTGGACTTGGACTTCCCGCGTGCAGCAGGCATCCTTTCCTCCCCCTTGAGGGTTTCAATTTGGAGAGGGGCAGAGTGCTGAGAAGGCGGGGCTGGGAGAGAAGAGAAGTCATGAGTCGACTGGGCCTTCTGGGTGGTCCCAGGGTCTCTAGGATAAGAATCCCCTGGCCCCACACCCTGATCACACACACGTGCACAGACATGCACATTGCGGGAGGTCAGAACATCTTCTGAAGCATTCCTGCCCCTTCTCAGGATCAGGGAGGGACCACAGCCAACACTATCTGTTCTTAAGATCGCAGGAGGCTCCAGATCAGGAGGCAAATGAGACAGGCAGACACCTGTTCTTCCATTTGACAAGGAATTGTGGAGTGCTCACCAGGTGCCAGGCACTGTCCCCGGTGCTGGGGAGAGAGCAGAGTTAGAGCAGAGAGGTACCGGCTCCCAAGTACCTTACATTCCAGCAGGGAAGACAAGTCCATATAGAACACAGTGTTTAAAAAAAAAAAAAAAAAAAAAAAAAAGAACACAGTGTTAGCTGAGATCACTGCTCTGCATGGAAGAAAGGACCCGAGCAGGGGATGGAGTGACGGGGTGGCAGGGAAAGGCCTCTCAGAGGAGGCAACATTGAGCCGAGGTGTGAATGCAGCGTGAGCCACCTGGGCGCTGGGAGAAGGGCATTCTGGGTAGAGGTACAGCAGGTGCAAGGGCCCTGCGGCAGGCACATGCTTGGCACGTGGAGGGAAGTGAGAAGGCGGGTGAGCTGAAGCAGAGTGAGCGAGCCGGGCGGTGGTGGACTCGGTGTCTGAGGTCAGGAGGGGCCGGATCACGAAGGGGTGAGCAGCAGCTTGGAATTCATCCTAAGCGTGAAAAGGCATCATGGGGGGCTGGTGGCTGAGCAGAGGAATGATGTGGCTGACCTAACGTTTCACACAGTTTTTCTCGGCGGCTATGCGGCCAATGAACTGGGTGTGTGTGGTGGGGGAGGGGCGAGGGGGACGCAACAGCTGGGGAAGGGACTCATTAGACAGCTATGCAGAACTCTAGAAGGGTAATCTCAATGGTGTGCATCAGTGGGAGAGGAAGAGGTGAGACGTCAAGTATCACCTCCACAGGAGGCCCTCTATCACCCTGAGTCACTCTATACCTGTGCTGCCCAACACATGCCAGCAGCCACTTGAGACATGGAGTTCTGGAAATAAGAAACTGTTTAATTTTGTTTCAATTTGTTTATTATTAAAATCCTAATAAATGATAAATAATAAAATCACTGAAGTAAAATTTATTATTAATCTAAAATTAAGAATTGATCCTTAATTCAGTTACTGGAAAACTTTTAAGTATGTTTGGAACAACTTGGGTGTGTGAATCTACTTTTCCAATGGTAAATTTTATGAAATTTAAATACAGATCAATTAAGTGTCTGGACTGAGGTGCACCATACATGTAGAAGACACACCTGACTTTTAAGACTCAGTTAAAAAAGAAAAAAAGAATGTAAAAAAATCTCACTGGTAATTGTTTATATTGATTACGAACTAAAATGGTAATATTTCAGATATACTGTATTGAGTTAAACAAAATGTATTATTAAAATTAACTTTAATAATTAATTTGTTTACTTTTTTCAATATGGCTTCTGGAAAATTTTAAATTCTGCCTGCATTATGTTTCTACAGGACAGCACTGCTTCATACTGTAGAGTCTACGCCATTCTACTGCTCCATTTTCTGAGCAGTACCCCCGGCTTCCTGAAAATGGCTTGTTTACATCTCCCCCATGTGACTTGGGCTCCATGAGAGCAGACACCTTAACTGTTTTGTTCACTCTCTCCTCCCGTGTCTGAGACCATGCCCTGTGCAGAGCGGTGCTCAGTAAAAATTACTGACTGACTTAGTAACCAGTCCAGAATGCTTCCTGGCATGCTGAAAGTGGGGTGGAGTGCAACCATTTTATGTTGAAACCACAGCACAGAGAACAGTTCTGACAGCAGTCATTCCAAGCCCTCTTGTCTTTGGAAAAGGGCAGGGTCTAAAAAAGACCAAAATGGGGACTTCGCAGATATGATGAAATGAAGGATGCTGAGGTGGGGAGATGATCCTGGATTATCCAGGTGGGCTCAATGTGGTCACAAGGCCCTTACGAGAGGGAGGCAGGAGGTCAGAGACAGAGAAGATGATAGAAGCAGAGTCAGAGAGAAAAAGGTCTGGATACACTGTGCCACCAGTTTTGAAGATGCAGGAAGGGAATGCAGGTGGCATCTAGAAGCTGTAAAGGGCAAGGTCACACATTCTCCCCAGAGCCTCCAGAAGGAACATGGCCCTGCCTAGACCATTTCAGACATCTGACCTTCAGAACTGTAGTAGAATGAACGTGTGTTGTTGTAAGCCACTAAGTTGGTGGTAATCTGTCACCAAAGCAATGGGAAACAAATACAGTGACCCTTCCATTTGTTCCTTCCCATTCATGTGCCCTATAAGTGGGCTTTTCTTCTCTTCTGTCAATGACCTGGTGCTTAAAAAAAATGCATAATTCAGAGGAATCTCAGGGATGCGCTAAGGCCAGATGAAAAGGGCTGGTTGGAGATCACTGAGGTTAGCCTATGAGGTCACTCCAACAGGGCAGAAAGGAGCTGTGGGACACCAGCCCTGCCTAACTCAGACTCACAGGTCCAGAAGGAGCTTGGAGCCCTGCCCTGTCTTCACCTGGGTTACAGGAAAGGGCTGGGTGGCCTGGTGTGTGTTAAACGCCTCACTCTGAAGTTGGACCACCTGGGCTTGACGACTATTTTTATTGGCTGTGTTACCTTGGGCAAATTACTTAGCCTCTCTGTGCCAGTTTCCTCCCCTGTTAAACGGGGACAACACAGAACTACTTCTGGAGTTGTTGTGAGGATTAGGTAAGAGTCTACATGTAATATCTGGCCTTATTTTCCCTCCCATGAGCTATGAATTCAGGTCTTACAATTCTCCCCTTCCTCACACTGGCCTCCTTGCCAATCCCTGAACGAGCTGCCACAGTCCTGCCTCAGGACCCCGCCTGCAATGCTCTTTCCCCTGTCTCAGTTCCTCATTCCCTTCAATCTTTGTTCTAACCTCACCTTCTCTGTGAGGCTCACCCTAACCATTCTATTTATTACTGCAACCTACCTCCGACCCTCCCATCCATCACCCCCCACCTCGCCCTTTCCCAGCTCTGACTTCTCTTTTCTCCACAGTTCTCCTCGCTAACGCACTATGCGATTTGCTTCTGGTGCTTACAGTCTGTCCCAGCCACGTGAGCATAAGCCCCATGTGCCCCGGACCAGGACCTGGCACGTGGAAGGGGCTGGCTAACTATTCGCTACCTGAATGACTAAATTGGCCCAGTAGTAAATACTTCCTTTACCATCACTTCTTCAAAGAGCCCTCCCTGGCCCCCTTAGCTGGGGTAGGGGCCTCTTGGACATGCAGTAGGTGCCACTTCATTACGTGAGAAACTAATTCTATTGTTACTACATCCGTCTTTGCCTTCACCTCCTGTTCTCCACTGCACGCCGTGAGTTGACCAACATTCCTGTGTGTAGCTGTGTGACCTTGGGCAAGACACTGAACCTTACTGGGTCTTTACCTTGATCCTTTATGTCTGCGAAAGGAAGGTGAAGGGCTGCTGCTGTGAGGAGCAGACAAGACAGTTATCATGGTAGCTGTATTTATCATTATTGTTGTTATCAGTGTGGCATGTGGCCAGTGCTGTGGGCTGTGAGTCTTCTGTTCTGAACAGTCTACTGTCCCTCTGTTCACATGCTCTGGGGAAGCCCTCAGGTGTGTGCATGTTAAATGTGCTCAACCCCTGGTGACAACGATGCCTCCCAGTTAATAATAAGTATGAGATAATAAGGACTTACTGTATAGCACAGGGAACTCCACTCAATACTCTGTAATGACCTATATGGGAAAAGAATCTGAAAAAGAGTGGATACATGTATACGTATAACTGATTCACTTTGCTGTACACCTGAAACTATCACAACATTGTAAATCAACTATCCCCCAATAAAAATTTAAAAATTAAAAAAAATAGTAAGTATGAGACTGAGAGCTGTACTGGATATTTATATGCATTATATGATTTCACCTTTAGAGCAAACTGACCACATGGGTTCCAGTTTCCATCTTGAGGATGAAAGAGGGAAGAAGACCTGCCCAATATCTCAGAGCTTTAAGTGATGAAGCCTGGGTTTAAGCCCCATCCACATGCAGCACAGTCTGCCCTCCTGGAGCAGGATAAGGGTCTACACGGCAAATACTCCCACTGTCTTCTCTGGCAGGGTTCGGGAGGTGTCAATGTGGCACCACAGTTACGAGGTATTCACCTTTGTTATATCAGAGTGCCACAGCACTTGGGGAGCTTTGGAGCAGACCCCATTAAGGTTGAGGAGTTGTTGCTCAGTGACAAACCGAGTGGCCTGGCCTTCAATTCTCTGTGCTGAGCAAGGCTTCCCTTGTGTAGAAAATGGTGACAAAGAATCCTGGATGCCTGAATTCTCTCTGTATTCAACCTTGGGACAGTGATGTGCTGGGTAATTTGCAGTGTCTGCCTATTTCCATGGTGTACATACTCCCACCAGGGCCCACTGTAATATAGCAAACTGATGTCACTGAACATGGAACTGGGGAGAGGTGTGCACAGCGGGTTCACGTGAGGCGGGGCAAGCCAGCTCCAGCACTTCACTGACACGTGGCCTCTGAGAACTTTTGACTAATGTCCCTGCACAGTAGAAGAGGGTTAATGGCTAGCTCTGTGGCCTGAGAACACCCCAATGCAGCTGCCCCATAACATAAAACTCTTGAAATCTTCTGTTTTGTTCTGAAACATCCATATAACTTTTGCATCCTACATCATGATAAATCTGAGTCTGTGTTAATATAAAATCATGTTTTAAATCCTTTACCAGAGTCTTCCCTTCTGATTCCTCAAGTAAAATGGATTGCTCCAGGAAGTGGCAACGCATCCATCCTCTGGTTTCTCATGGCGGTTTGCCCTTGGCGCGCACCCCAAGGTGAAGGAGCACGATTCTTGTCCACAAAATAATTTTCTCCAAGGAACTCAGCACTGCTGGGGAGAAAAGAACAGCAGTTTGATATTAGATAATCCTGGATTCAAAGCTTGCTTCTGCCAATTATTGGCTGTGGGAGAGCTACACAAAGCCTGTTTGCTCACCTGTGCAATGGGGTAAACAAAACCTGCTTCACCCTTAGCTGTTAAAAGTTTACATGAGATATCTTCAGCAACAGGCACACGGTTATTTCTTGCCTTCCTTTTCCTTTTTAATTCAGTATATACCACGCATCACGAAGGAAGCCTGACACTAAGGGGGCTGAAGTAAGAATTCTCACACAGTGTTGGTTGGAGAGAAATTAACAATATCTTTAAGACTGAAGGTGCACATACCCTTTAACCCAGTAACCTCATTTCTGGTATTTGTCTTCAGACGTCCCCGTATGTGTGTAAAATGGCAGGGTCTGTAGGAAGAGGCAGTACAGTCCTACAGTGAAGGGCATCCATCTGGAGCCCGGCTGTCTGGGTTCAGCTTCCAACTCTGCCACCCCCTACCTGTGTGACCTCAGACATGCTCCCTGTCTTCTTTGGGCCTGAGCTTCCTCAACAGTCAAATGAGGCAAATAACAATGATGACTCCACAGGGCTGTTGTGAAAATTAAATGAATGAAAACATGTAACACACTTAGAGCAGTGCCAGTGCTAAACAAATGTTAGTTTTTTTATTATCATTATGTTACTGAGTCCAATCTCATAGTGCTCGTCCTACGACAGGCCAGTAAATCGAGAGACGAGTTGTTGGGGCAAGGACCAGTGACTTTATTTGGAAAGCCAGCAGACGGAGATGATGATGACTCACGTCCCAAAGAATCATCTTTCCTGAGTTAGAATTCAAGATTTTTTTATACTAAAAGGGAGGGAAAAAAGTCAAACATTTCAGAGGGGATGTGTTAATTTCTTCCTTCCTGCAGTCATTCACAGGTGGGTTTGGTCAGGATGTTTCCTATGGGCTAAACAAAGGTATTTTAGCTTAATGCTCATTACCTGGGAGGCAGGGTTTCCCAGAGAACCCCATTATGTGTAATACAAGCTTATAGCTAACAGCCCTTTAGTGATTAACTTATAATAGAATACAAAGGTTCTGGGACTTCCCTGGCAGTCCAGTGGTTAGGACTCTGCACTTCCACTGCGAGGGGCACAGGTTCGACCCCTGGTCGGGGGAACTAAGATCCCACATGCCTCGCAGTGCAGCCAAAAAAAAAAAAAAAAAAAAAGAATACAAAGGTTCTTCCCTATTACAATTACTACTCCTATCAAGAGATTGGAAACAACTGCCCACCAATAAGAAAATCAGCGAATGTTACACGCACATATGGGATACCGTGTAGTCCTTAAAAGGAACAAGGCAGCACTACCTCAGAGGTTCTTTATTGGGGGTAATTTTGCCCCCGGGGGACACTTGCAATGTCTGGGACATCTGTGGTTGTCCCAACTTGGGGGTGGGGGGTGCTCCTGGGATCTAATGGGTGGAGGCCAGGGATACTTCTAAACATTCTATAATGCACAGGACAGCACCCAGAGCAAAGGACAATCTGGCCCAAAATGTCAACTGTGCTGAGGTTGAGAAATCTGCTTTACATGTACTGTGTGAAATGATCTCCAAGATATGGTGTAATGAGGAGAATAAAGGTATAGAGAAAATGCTTAGAAAAAACAAAATACAGGATACGAATACATGAGTTTAAAAAGGAACAGACAAGTTCTGGAAGGGAAATAAAGAAGTTCGTAGCAGTGATTGTCCCTGAAGAAGGGAACTGGGTCACTAGGCTTGGAAACTCAAAACTCACTTTTCCCTATCTACGCTTTGGCGTTCTGTATCATATATGTAATTACCTTTTCAAAACACCATCACCACCACAAATAAAGAGGCTGGATCCCACACCACCTCAGGGCAGCGCTGTAAACCTGGCCTCTCTTCCGAGCCCCAGACCTTAGGGTGGGAAGGGGCTTTGCAATTTAGCACAAAGCTAAATTCCTGCTCCTAAGGTAAGGATGGCTAGAACCTGGATGAGAACAAGCTTAAAGAGTTACTGGAGGGACTCCCCTGGTGGCACAATGGTTAGGAATCCGCCTGCCAGTGCAGAGGACACGGGTTCGAGCCCTGGTCCGGGAGGATCCCACATGCCGTGGAGCAACGGGGCCCGTGCGCCACAACTGCTGAGCCTGCGCTCTAGAGCCCGCTGCTACAGCTGCTGAGGTCCTCACGTCTGGAGCCCGGTGCTCCGCAACAGGAGAGGCCACAGCGATGAGGGGCCCGTGCACCACAATGAAGAGTGGCCCCTGATCGCCGCAGCTAGAGAAAGCCCGCATGCAGCAACGAAGACCCAATGCAGCCAAAAAATAATAATACTAATAAATAAATTAAAATAAAAAGAGTTACTGGACAGTGGCCATGCCTCCCCTCGGGGCACAGCACCCCTGTGATCCTGGGGGCCTGTGCTGGGTGTTGAGTTGGGGGTGGGTCCTGACATACCTGAAAGCCAGCCATTAATGCACCCACACATTGCTTCCATTCAGCCAGAGTTTGTTTTTGCTATACCACCTATCTAGTATTTTAAGATCACCTCTATCCTGAACCTGCCAGCCCCAGAGGCCGGGGATATAGAAAGGTACTTTCTCCAAAGACCCAAGCCCAGCTATAGCAGAAAACATAGGCTTTGCATCTGAATGTCAGGTCTGCCCTTTCTCTGCTGGCACGGGAACAGATCTGATTTCCTCACTTGTAGGATGGGGCTAGGAATGTCCCTATTGCAGGGAAGTGCAGCTGTCGGGACTGCCTTTGATAAGATATTGAAAGCACTCAGAATTAATTTCTTTCATTCTGAGAAGCCCCAGAGGAGCCCACAAGCTCTCACAGCTGTAGCTCTCAACCCTGTTTGTACACAGGAATCTCTTGGGAGCTTTTTAATAAATACTGATAGCTGGGCCCCATGCCAGAAGCATTAAGTCAGAATCTCTGGGGATGGAGTCCAGGCATGTCTTATTTTTATCTTTTAAGATTTCTAAATTATATGCAAGGCCATAGTTTAGAACTACTGCCCCAGTCTCCAAGACTCAGTCGTGGGCTGGAGATCTGACCTCTCCCTGTTAAGAGTCCAGACCTCAGCACGGGGGAGAAGAAAAGTCTTTGATAAGCTCAAAGCCAAACCCTTACAGATTCCCTGATCAAAGGATTCCAAGGAGTCACTGATGGTGGCCATTCTTGGCTTTGGAGTTGACTGAGATGCCCATGGGAAGCCTGGGTGTCGACACTGAAAACAGCACCCACTGTCACCCTGTAATCCCTTCACCCTGCTTTCCTTTTCAAAATAATTACTGCCACCTGTTATAAATTTAAGTTCATCTCTCTACTAAATGCAAGCTCCAATGAGTAGAAACCTAGTCCATCCTGACTAGCAAGGTGCTTGGCCCATGGCAGGCATCTGACTGCTGAATGAATGAGTGCCTCTCAGAGCCTACCCAGGTTGCAGGCCTTGGACACCCTTTTTTCTCATCTCAGAAACATTATCCCTTTATCACCTCTCTCATCCAACCCCCTTGCTCTCCTCCCCACCCTCACGCCCTGAAAATGTTCATGGTGTGCCCTCATCATGGTCCTGTACACCAGTGGTTCTCAACTGGGGTGATTTTGTTCTCCAGGGGATACCAGGCTGTGTCTGGAGACACTTCTGCTTGTTAAAATCGGGGCAGCAGGGGTATGCTACTGGCATCTGGGGGGTAGAGAACAGGAATAATTCTAAACATCCGACAATATATAGGACAGCTCTCCCCCGTCTCTCAATTATCTGCCCCAAAGCATCCAAAGTGCCAAGGCTGGGGCTTCCCTGGTGGCGCAGTGGTTAAGAATCCACCTGCCAATGCAGGCGACACGGGTTCGAGCCCTGATCCGGGAAGGTCCCACACGCCGCGGAGCAACTAAGCCCGTGCACCACAACTACTGAGCCTGCGCTCTAGAGCCCGCGAGCCACAACTACTGAAGCCCGTGAGCCACAACTACTGAAAGCCCGCGCACCTAGAGCCCGTGCTCCGCAACAAGAAGCCACTGCAATGAGAAAAGCCCGCGCACCGCAACAAACAGAAGCCCCAGCTCGCCGCAACTAGAGAAAGTCCACGCACAGCAACGAAGACCCAACGCAGCCCAAAATAATTAATAAATAAATAATAAATAAATTTATTAAAAAAAAAAGTGCCAAGGCTGAGAAACCCTGGTCTAGACACGGAGATGTCTCCAGATCGCTGTGTTATCAGGAGATACTCCTCCTCAGTCCCTGCCACTGGGTCTTGACCAGTGGGCTTCTCAGAATGAAAGAAATTAACTCTGAGTGCTTGGGTCTTGACCCCACAGGCTCCCTAGGGCTATCTCCATCTAGGAAGACCCTCTGTTCGTGCCCTCCTAGGACCCCGACTAGAAAATTCTGAACCTAAGCTCAATTTAGCCTTTAGGATTACTTTATCTCTTAACCTGCAACTTTTTCTCTGAGGCTCCACTTCTTGCTTTTCTTCCTGTGGATTTTATTCTCTGGGTGTGGAATCCTTGGGGTTATTAGGTTACTAATAAAGCAATTAGCATTTATTCGTTGCTTACTTGTGTCAGGCACTGTTCTACTTAACGCTCACCACAGGCCTAAGATTGGTACTATTATTATCCCCATTTTGCAGGGGAAACTGAGGGTCAGCAATTTAAGTGACCTCTCCCAAAGTCACACAACAACTGAGTGATGGAACCAGAAGTCCCAGAGTCCCCCAAGCTACACCGGTTAGGAAGCAGACACACAACCATACGCAGCCTCAGGTCCCAGAGACCAGGGCAGACACTGCCCTCCCTTCAAATGCACGAACGCAATAACAGACAACAAGGCGCAGCTGGGCTACTGGGGCACCGCTTCGCAGCTGGAAGAGGTCAGATCCCCAGCTCTGAGGAGGACTGCTCAATCTCAAGTTCAGAGATGCAAATTTCTCCAGCGTTCACCACCGCGCTCCTACCTCTGCACGGGGACAACGAAAAACGACCACCAGCACTCCAACAAACACCCAGCACCTACACAGGGCTTGGGGGGTGCCAAGCTCGGTACGGGGTATTTCACTACGTTACCCCATTTATATAACTTTCCCAAAACTGACGCCGGTGTTATCCTGTTTCACCGAAAAGGAAAGCCTCCCACAACCGCACACATACTTCCTTGCCAGGCGCCTGTACGCCCGTAAAGCCGCTCAGAATCCTCCTCACAGGGGTCCTCCTTCCACGCTTACAGGGAGAGAGACACCTCGACAGCGCAGTCGCACACCGCCACACACTCACAACCGCAAAGCCACTGCAGCTCAGTCATACAGCCACCCGGTCAAACCACGCAGCCACTCCAGACGGCGAAAAACGGCCACCTACATCAGTCGGTCACACACACACACACACACACACACACACACACACGAACGCGCTTCAACAACACAAATTCTCACAGCCACACTCACATACCCACTCCCGGCCCCCCTCCCACAGGCGCAGTCACCTCTTCCTCACATAAACACCACAGACCTTGCGGTGAAATACGAACATGGTCCTGAGGCACGTCCCCGTCACCACACGGCTGGCTCCGCCACAGACACACGCAGAAACGCCACAACCCGCTCTCCTCTCACAACACAGCGACGCCACCACACGCTTCAAACACAGTCCCTCACCTCACACTCCGTCACCACACAACCAGACAAAACCCCACAGGCGGTCACGGGCGGAAAATTCCAGGCAGCCGTGGGCGCACACCCACAGCCACACTCACCCTGTCCTCCAGGGTCGCGTCCCGGCGGCGCCCACACCGGCAGCTGCGCAGGCACAGCGCGCTCCCCGCGCTCCCGGCGCCTGCGCACTCCCCTCCGCGGCCCTCGGTCGGCACTGGCTGGCCCCGCCCCTTCACGCTCGAGACACGTCGGCGAGCCGCGGCCCCGCCCCCAGGCGTCCACGAGAGCGCGAGGCCCCGCCCCTAAATAAAGCCACGCGGTGCGCAGGCGCTTACTCACCTCTCCCGGGACCTTCCCACAGGCACAGACCTGAGGCCCCGGCCCCCCCACACGTCGGCGTACGCAGGCGCGCTCGCGCACTCGGAGCCGCTCTTGGGGGTCATCGCCGCTCGCTTGCCCGCCCGAGGCCCCGCCCCTGCACCAGCCCTCGGAACACGCTGCGCCGCGCGCACGCGCAAGGGCCGCCTAGCGCTTCCCAGGGCCTCACTTGTTGCTGTCCTTATAAAATCACGTAGATGTTTTCAGGTGCTGAGGCCCTTCCTTGATCCCTTCAACCACACCCAGCCTCCCCAGCATCCACACCTACACGTTCCCGTCCGGGGGCTTCTAGCCCCAACACCCTCCCCTTTGCCCCTGGAGCTCAGGGGGGGTTTGGAGCCAGGCTCACCCGCGGACGGTAACGCACGCGCTCGCGCGTGCGCACTGCGAGCTCAGGCTGCACTTCCCAGAAGCCTCCGGGACGTGGCGCCGTTCAGGACGGCCACGCCCGGATCGTGAGGTTGAGGGATCCCGGCCCGCGCTGGCTCCGATCTGTCCGACCCGGACACGAATGGACCCAGGAGAGGGGCGAAGGGATGTTGCTCCAGGCCAGGGGTGGGATATCGCTTGCGCCTTCTCTGAACGAACAGCCCCAGAGTCCTTTGCGCGGCGCCTTTCCAGGCCCCAGACTACATCTCCCAGGAGCCCCTGCGGCCCGTTTCCGCCTCGTGTAGTGACGCGGCTGCGCGTCGGCCGGGCGGGGACGCGAGCGACCTCCTGTGGCGGTGTGTGAGGTGACCGCGAGTCTGTGAGAGAAGACGGGAGGTGTGAGCCCGCCCCTGAGGTCTGGGCGTGCGGGTCCCGGGTGGTCGTTGTGCATTTATGTGTGTGAGGCCCAGGTTGTGTTAGTGTGTGTATGTGTGAGGATGAACCTTTGTGAACGCGTGTGACCGGATTTTTGTGGTTGTGTACCCTTGTGTTTTGCGTGTGTGAGAAACCCAGTTTTTGTGGTTGTGTACGTGTGTGTGTAAATTCATTTTGAATGTGTGTGCTCGTGCACCTCGATGTGTCATGTATGGCTGTTTTTGCGCAATGCAGAGCTGAGCAGTTGCCACAGAAATTGGCCCGCAAAGCTTAAAATACCGACTCTGTAGATCCCATTTTTTGTGGTTGCGTAGTTGTCTGTGGACCCGCAGATAGTGAATGTGTGTAGAAGCTACCATTTCTGGAAGTGTGCGTTTGTACAAGTATGCGTGTGACCCACTTTTTGTGATTGTGTATGGGAAACCAGTGTGTCTGTGTGTGTGTGTGTGTGTGTGTAGTGATCCAATTTTGCGTTTTTAGAGGTGTGTGTGTATGTATAATTCTGATTTCAATTCCGGTGTGTGGATTTTTTTCCCCCCACCATCAAGCAATTTTCTGAAAGCAGCTGGGAGTCCCAACAATTCAACTCAACTCTGACACTGTCTAGCTGGTGATAGAGGCAGATTCCCATAGGTTAATTAAAGGCTGGGTCCCCAAGATGCCCCCATCCCCCACAGGTGCCAGTCACAAGTCCAGGTATCACCTGTGCTCTGACTGACCCTCTATAGATCGGAGGTTCCAATGACTGCCGCCCCCCCTCCTTGGGTTTGATTAGTTTGCTAGAGCAGCTCACAGAACTCAGAGAAGTGTTCACTTACTTTACTTACTAGATCACCCACCAATTTTTATAAAAGGATATAACTCGGGAATGGAAAGATGGGAGAGATACATAGGGCAAGATATGTGTGGGAAGGGGCACGGGGCTTCCACGCTTACCACTCTTCCAGTGTGTCCATGTGTTCGCCAACCTGGAAGCTCTCTGAACTCCATCCTTTTGAGTTTTTGTGGAGGCTTCATTACTTAGGCATGATTGCTTAAATCATTGGCCGTTAGTGATTGAACTCAGTCTCTAGCCCCTCTTCCCTCCCTGGAGGTCTAGGGGTGGAACTGAAAGTTCTAACTGCTGAGTAATTGGGTTGGTTCCCGTGGCAACCAACCCCCTACTAGTCATTCATTAACATAACAAAAGACACCTTGATCTGGCTCCTCACAAAGGAAATTCCAAGAGTTTGGGGAGCTCTGTGCCAGGAACTGGTGATGAACGTGATTTCTTATTATAAATCAGAATATCAGGGTATGTGTAGGGGGAACCCAGGGCTTGTGGTTGTGTGTATGACCCTGTAAGTGTGTGAGTTTCTGGGAGCAGGTATCAAGAGTGAATGTGTGAAGAACTAGTTTTGGTGTCCCAATTCTGTGACTAGGTAGTGATAATCAAAATAGCAGCTAACCGTACTATTATTAGGACTTTTACTATTTCTACCACCACCACTACTACTAGCAGTTAGCACTTCAGTGATTGCTGTCCCTGGTCAAAAGTATATTGTCAACTGAAAAAACCTAAAAGTTGAGAACTATGGTTTATTTGGCAGACTGATATGGCAAGCAGCATTTTTCATTCACAATGGCATATTGATTATTTTGAAGGAAAGTTACATAAGAAATAGCTGGTGAAAGAGGGATGCTTTGACCCACCTCTGTTTCCCTGAAAGCAGGAAATCTCCTGTGTGAAAGGCGCTTTTCCTGTACCAGAAGGTAGCAAGACATCCTTATCACCAGAGATGGAATTTAGGGCCAAGAGACCTGTATAAACAAAACTTACTACTTCTTTAATTTACCAGCCAAACCTAATTCTGTTTAGATTCTTCACTAACTGAACACCCAAAACCTAAAATTCTTTGTCCTGTCATTTCCTCACAAATTTATTGTTTCTTTGTCTAAAAAGTATAAACGCTGCCTGCTTTGGCCACTTCTTAGGTCTCATTTCTTTGAATTAAAGTTAGTTTCTTTTTCTCCTGTTACTCTGTCTTGAGTCAATTGTATTATTAGTCCAGCCACAAGAACTCAAGAGGGGGAGGGGAGAAATTTCCCTCCCCTCCCCCCCCCACAGTCTCCAGAGTCATGGAGGTCACTGTCAAATAAATGACCCTTACAGTAAACAAGCAAATAGAAATACAGTACAACATTCATAAAATATAACACACCGTGATATAAGAATATTCTGATCATTCGTCCACCACATCACAAAAGATGGGTTGAGACAGAGTTTTGTGCAATTTAGATAATGGGTTTTGTATCACATGATTTAAACTAGAAGAAGAGTACAGATCCACATTTATATCTCTAGGGATATTCAAAGTTAGAACCTTCCTTTGGAGCTCCTGAAATTATGCATCACAGGAGTGTGGAGCAGTTGATTGGGAAAGACACGCCCTACATAGATGTCATGATTAGAGGAGTCCCCACTGGGTTTCCAATGTAAACACCAAACCCATATTTCCTCTGAACTGGAAGTGATGATTTGTAACTGAGCTGCTTTCCACGTGGGCAACTCAATGTTGGGCACTACACTAGGGGGCCACAGAGATTTATTACTTAGCTAAGGAAGACAAAGTGTTCTCTGGAGCAATACCAAGGAAATTATCTAATATACAAACATGCCACTTTGAACAGTGTTTTCTGATATGCTCACGTTGAATCAAGTTTTAATCTGTCCCACAAACAGAGTACAACCAGAGACGTGATCCAAACTGACCTTGCATTATTAGCTCACCTTGGCCTTGGAATTGAAGAATGACTTGGGTAAGAGTTGAATGGGGAGGGGAGGTTTAGAAACATGGTTATTTCTCATTCTTTACTTGTCCTTGACTAGATTTATTTCCTGTCTATGGCGATTGATCCCAGTTGATGATAGACTTGTTCCCTTCTTGCTGACGTTGATCCAAACTTTTCATTTTAAAAAATCTGCTGTTTTCCTAACATGCTTTTGAGATGCAATTGTTTCTATATTGTTCACCTTATGGTTGTAACAGATCGTTTTTGTACTAATTTTAAATGTCAAAACTAATCTCTGCTTTTTCAAGTTAAGCTTTATAATTGTGGACCTTAAAGTTGAATAGAAAATTAATCTTCAATAAACAAAATTGTAAAGGAAAAAAAAATCTGCTGTTTTCCTGATTCCGTTTTATTGCCTATCTCTGTGTTCTCCTGTAGCTCACGGAGCTTCTTTAAGACGATGACTTTGAATTCTCCAGCAGGCTGTTGGTAGATCTCCATTTCTCTGGGATCGGTCACTAGGGCTTATTTCCTTCATTCGATGATGTCCTGTTTCCCTGATTCCTCATGATCTTTGTAGCCTTGCGCTGATGTCTGCACTTTGAGAAGCAGTCGCCTCTTCCAGTCTTTATGGACTGGCTTCAGGAGGGAAGGACCTCCAGCAGACAGCCCGGCTGGAGATTCTGGGGGTCCCTCCCGGAGGGGATGTTTAGGATTGTGTGTCTTCCCTCTATGCCACAGTGATCTCGGGTGGCCTCAGCCTGCAGCAGCTTCAAGCAGGATTTCGGTTCCCGGCCAGAGGCTGAAGTCAGGCCATGGCAGAGAGAGCACGGAATCCTAGCCACTAGACCAGTGGCCAGTGACAGGCCCTGGCCCATATGGCTTTGGAGAAAATGAATTTCCACACAGAAACGGAAAGTAGTGAAGCAAGTAAAGTGTTTCTTAGGAGGAAAAAGAGTACATGTGAATAGGCACACACGGGTGGGCTCACAGAGAGAGTCGCGCCCTTGTGGTAGTTTGAATCACTTATATGGGGAATTTCTTCCGAGTTTCCTCTGGCCAGTCATCTTGCTTTGCCTGGTTCTGAGTCCGTACTTGGTTTACCTCAGGGTCCTCCCATGTGTGCATGTGCATCTCTCAGCCAAGGTGGAGTCTTGCGAAGAGCCCTCTGGGTAGGCTGACATCACTCCCTTTTTGACCTCGAAGGAGCCTTTCTGTGCATGTGTAGTCGGGAAGGTCTCCTTGACCTCGAGAATGAGAAACATGTGGTGTCTTATCTGGGCAGGGCTCAGCTCCTCGTCCTCTTCATCTTGGAGGATCTGCCCACAGGGTACAGAGTCCAGCTGCGCAGCCTGGGGCCCATCTACCTCCTGCCTCAACAGGGCTGTGTCAGGTGTGGAGCGCTGCCAGCCTTTCCCCAGGGCACTGCCCCAAAGTGCTGGGGCGATGGGTACCCGCTTCACCTCTTTCCCTCCTCCTGGCGGACCAGCCTCAGGACCGGGTGTCTCCCTCGGTTCTGCAGGGTCAAGCCAGTCCGTGAGGTCTGTGCCATCCGTGGGGGCGCCCAGGTGGTCCTTGAGACCCTCGAGCGGGTTGCTGCCATCCTTACCCCATTTCTTTGATCTTCGCTGCCCCCAGGCCACAGCCACGTGGGTTTCCTCACATTCCGTGTGTGAGGAGACAGAAGCAGGTCTGTCGGAGCAGCGGGTCTCAAAGGCTGGAGAAGCCAGCCCCTCACTTTGCTTTCTCTTTCCCCACTGGGTGAGAAGGGCTGGGGGTAGGGGGCTCAGCACTGAGATGCGGCAGCTTTGGAAGCGGTGATGCGGGCAGGGTGAGGCTGTTCTCGTCCTGTCCGACGTGGCTGAGCTTGGATTCCGTGGTCCATGTGGCGACTGGAACTACTCTCCTGGCTTCCGGAGCCCTCACATTATTATCATCCGGGGACAGGGCCTCCTGTCTCACCATCTTGCTGACGTCACTCCCACACTGTCCTTTATGCTGTAGCAGAAGCTAGTTGAAGCACCCCCGTTACGTCAGCCCTTATTCAGCCCTTATTCTTGCCACCCATCCAACTGGTCTCCTGTAGACATTTTTTTTTTAATAAATTTATTTATTTTAGGCTGCGTTGGGTCTTCGTTGCTGTGCGCGGGCTTTCTCTAGTTGCGGCGAGTAGGAACGGGGTGGGGGGCTGCTCTTCGTTGTGGTGTGCGGGCTTCTCATTGCGGTGGCTTCTCATTGTAGAGCGTGGGCTCTAGGGGCGCAGGCTTCAGTAGTTGTGGCACGCGGGCTCAGTAGTTGTGGCTCGTGGGCTCTAGGGTGCAGGCTCAGTAGTTGTGGCGCTCGGGCTTCTCACTGCGGTGGCTTATCTTGTTGCGGAGCACAGGCTCTAGGCACGCAGGGTTCAGTAGTTGTGGCACGCGGGCTTAGCTGCTCCACGGTGTGTGGGATCTTCCCGGACCAGGGCTTGATGTCCAGCCAGGGAAGCCCCTGTAGACGTTTTTTATTTTTCCCTTCTCTTTCTTGCTTAACTGCACTCTGATAGTGACTGCCCTCTAGCTAAAGTTGTACTATGTACCTGATGTTTACTCCTCCAAGACAGTACTCCCTAGCACTCCTTTCCTTTGTGAGCATTCTTCATTCCAGAAAGAACGTCATGGAACGATAACTTCGAGGACCACCAGAACCCGTTCCGGAACCACCTGACGCCAGCCTTAATAATCCCAGTGTCTCCAGGAGGAAAGAAGAATGCAAGACTACATCAGCCCCGATCCTCATCTACAGCCCTGTTTTCCACCCTGAAACTATAAGGCCCCTTCCTATTGCCCAGGAATCAAGGCACAGTTTTGAGGGCGTTAGCCTGCTGCGGCCCCCTTTGCCTGGCAAAGTAATAAAGCTACTCTTTTCTCCTCCTCCAGGTTCTGTCTCTGTGTTTCTATTCGGCACCAGTGAACAGAGGCCGGGTTTTTGGTGACATTTACAACCCTGATGAAACCATCTGAGGTCATTGTCTCCACTGCTTTTTGCATTAGTGGCACTTTTCAAAAGGCACCTAATTCCACAGTCCTGAGAGTTACTGTTCCCCCTGTAACCATCACATTCCAGAGATACTGCACATGACAGGTCAGCCCTTTCCACCTGTATCCCAACACAGTAGTGAAAGCCTTAGCAGGGGGCTTGCCTGGCGGTCCGGTGGTTAGGACTCCGCGCTTCCACTGCAGGGGGCACGGGTTCGATCCCTGGTCAGGGAAGTAAGATCCTGCATGCCGCGTGGTGCGCCAAAAAACACAAACAAACAAAAAAACCCTTAGGATTTGCCCTGGGATGATATGCCAGGGTCTGTCTGTATGTTCCCCTCTGCTAGTATTGGGGTCCTCATTGTTGTCTGGCTGGTAAGTGATCAATTCCAGAATCCCATCCTCACAGTTTAATTTATTCCTAGGATGGCTTCTGGGGTTAAGTTTTTTGAGTTGGGTTTCCTAGAAACAGAGCTTGAAATGGGTGCTTTTGTATAAATGATTCAATGAATGAGTGTGCTCTGAAAAGGCGTGAGGCCAGCACAACACGGCGGGGGTGAGTGGTGGGTCTTGGGGAAGAAGCCAAACACAGATGTGGTTTGTTCTCGTCCCCCAGAGAGCTTGACAACAAAGCACACCACGAATCTGCTCCTTTCCTAGCGCAAGGTGTTAGTCGTTAGTATTTATCTCTGCAAGTCACTTGCTGGGTGCCGTTTGTTTTTCGGGAAGCCTAATCTTCCAGGAAAGATGTCTCTCGTTTTGCTCAAAGCAATGTTGCAGATAAGGGGGCACCTGCAAGCCCTCAGCAGGCTCCCTCACAGCGGCTAAGTGCGTCGGTGCGGTGATCTGAACAAGGCATCCCCTACCGAAACGTACACACTAAATTCTGAGTAGTTATTAATTATGAGATGCCAAAGATACAGAGGGAAAATATGATTGGGGAATGGCTACAGAAGAAGAGGTAAGTATATTAATATATGTAATGTTCTGTGGCGGACTTTCATATACTCACAAATATGGGAAAGTATTAACTTTTATTTTTTAACAGGTTAGAATTCATATGAGGTTTAAAATATTGTTTTCTTTCTTATTCTGTGTGTTTGAAATATTATATAACTTTTTGAAGCTGGCATGGCTTACAGTTAATAAGGAACATGATTCTTTTGTGTGTGTGCATGTATGTGTGTTCCATTAAAACTTTATTTATGGCACTGAAACTTAAATTTTATTATGACTTCCACTTATTATGAAATAGTATTCTTAGAACATGGTTATTTTCAATGAAGCATATAATTGAGTTGTAGGATTAAAATTTGCTTCCTATGAGCGTGCTCGAACACAAGAACATCAGGAAATTCAGCATTTACATCTGATCCAGGAATATAAGGCCATTATTCCCATGGGAATAGGTCTTGAGCGAGCCCAGCCATCTTCTCCTGGTAAATTTTATCAAAGGCTTCACTCTGGGCCACTGTAAAGTGACTTTTCCAGTCCCCAATGATTCCTGTCAAATATACAAAAAAATAAGTCCAGATCAGGTTTATAAATAAGGTCTCAAGACTTCACCTGAGCGTCTTCTGTGTCTGTCGCCACTGCCAATCTGTCACGAACACTGAACTGGAAATTGCAGGCAACATAACTGAGTGGTTAAAATTTTCTTGTCCAGAGTCCGACGGCCACTGGTTTGGTAGTATATTTGAGTCTCCAGTTTGCAATCTGTTTATATTGTGAGGCTTGAATAATCACAAAAGGCAACCACAACAGTAATAACACCTAACCTACATGAAGTAATTTCTCATATGCCAGGCATTGTGTTAGGATATTACACGTGTACCTCATTTAACCAGCAACACATTTCTTTAGGACAGTGGAGGTTCTTTTCTCCCACGCTGCTCTTACCCTGGGTCATGTAGGTAGATATGGTGTACTTGTGATTGATTGCTACTCCCAAATCATGCCTTCTCTTTCCTTTCCTTTTATTTTATTTTTTATTTTTAGACGTGGACCATTTTTTAAAAGTCTTTATTGAATTTGTTACAATATTGCTTCTGTTTTATGTTTTGGTTTTTTGGCCACGAGGCATGTGGGTGGGATCTTAGATCCCCAGCCAGGGATCGACCCCGCACCCCCTGCATTGGAAGGTGAAGTCTTACCCACTGGACCGCCAGGGAAGTCCCTTTCCTTTTATTTTTAACTCTCCACCCTTGAATATCACCGCAAACAGCACTACCCAGTGTTTTGTACCTTGCAGTTTTTTCTACCTAGAATGCTCTTCCCTTGGGTAACCGAGCAAACAGTCACATGTCACCTTTTCCTTGAGGTCTCCCCAGCCCCCTTCTTGTAAACTTCAGGTTGAAAATGGAAACTACCCACTACATGCCGTCAACACCCTCATTCCTTCTGTGTAGTGAACATCTTTGGTCTTTAGTATAGGGTCTCAACGGAAGGTTTGGCCTGGAGCTAAGTCACATGTCTTTCCCCTCATTTTTCTTTTCCCAGGGTTTCTATTTGCCAGCTCCTTTTGGTGGAATAGATATTCCCATTGTCAATACTTGTAAAGGGAGGGTCACTCCATGGGGCAAGGGACCACACCAGTGCTGTGAGCGGGAACTCTCTAACCAGAAAATGTGAGGGTGCTCTACACAACGACCAACACCGAGGACATGAGTGGGGCCAGGTAGATACATCATTCATAGGCAGTGCTTCATCTTCACAAGTTTTCTTTATGACCTTATAAATATCCCAAATCATTCCTTAAACTCTCCAAGTCAGGCGCCACTTTTGTGATTTTATAGACTCAAATATTTTCCTCACCCCATATCTTAGTGTATCCACAGAAGCAGGGGAATTCTCTGTCCATTTCTTCCAGGTCTTAAAATTGGAAATGCTCAAGCATAAAAAAAGAATGAAATTCTGCCACTTGCAACAACATGGATGGACTTGGAGGTATTATGCTCAGTGAAATAAGTCAGACAGAGAAAGACAAACACTATATTTTATCACTTATGTGTGGAATCTAAAAAATAATACAAATGAATGGATATAACAAAACAGAAACAGACTCACAGATATAGAGAACTAGTGGTTACCAGTGGGGTGAGGAAAGGGGGGAGGGGCAAGATAAGAGTAGGGGATTAAGAGGTACAAACTACCATGTATAAAATAAATAAGCAACAAGGATATATTGTACAGCACAGGGAATGTAGCCATTGTTTTGTAATAATGTTAAATGCAGTATAATCTATAAAAATACTGAATCACTATGCTGCACCTGCAACTAATCACCTGCAACTAATATAATACTGTAAATCAAATATACTTCAGTTTTAAAAAATGCTCTCTTACCTTTTCTCATGAAACCTTTGATTTGATCCATAAAGATATCAGGTGATAGGGAACAATTGCTCATTTTATTATCTTTCATGGTCTTGAAGGATACATTCTTGAGGACTGCATTCAGTTCTTCTGGGCTTAGCTTCTTGCCCAAGAAGTGGCTGAGTGTCTCTACACTGGCTTGTATGTCCTAGGATGAGAACCACAGAGAGTGGAAAGAAAATGACAAGCGGGAAAAAGAGAGCAAACAGAGACAGCAGAAAGTGATGACCAGGAGGAGACAGAAAATAAGCCAAAGCAAGAAGAGGATGAGCTCATCATGCTCGTCTGGAAATGTGCAGTCCAAGTAAGGGACAGAGGAGTGTTTATAAGAGACAGTCTATTTATTTTTTATTTTTTATTTTACTTTTAAAAATTTATTTATTTATTTATTTATTTATTTATTTATTTTTGGCTGCATTAGGTCTTCGTTGCTGCGTGCAGGCTTCTCATTGCAGTGGCTTCTCTTTGTTGTGGAGAACGGGCTCTAGGCGCATGGGCTTCAGTAGTTGTGGCTCAGGGAAGTCCTGAGACAGTCTATTTAAATTTACCTTGGCCACGGGCTTCCCTGGTGGCGCAGTGGTTAAGAATCCGCCTGCCAATGCAGGGGACCCGGTTCGAGCCCTGGTCCCGGAAGATCCCACGTGCCGCGGAGCAATTCAGCCCGTGAGCCACAGCTACTGAGCCTGCGCTCTAGAGCCCATGAGCCACGACTACTGAGCCCATGTGCCGCAGGTACTGAAGCCCGCGTGCCTAGAGCCCGTGCTCCACAACAGGAGAAGCCACTGCAGTGAGACGCACATGCACCGCAATGCAGAGTAGCCCCTACTCACCGCAACTAGAGAAAGCCCACGCGCAGCAACGAAGACCCAACGCAGCCAAAAATAAATTAATTAAAAAAAAATTTACGTCGGCCACTTTCTCTGGAGGTCAGCGAATGCTTCCTATGAATACTGACATATTCAATTCCTATCAGTCAGTCTGGGAATATGTAAATACTTTTGCCTCTATCCTGACCCTGCCAAGCCCCATCTGCCTTCCATACCCACCGGACACTGCCCCTGGGTTCCCAGATTGCTTCAGATTTTTGCCATGAAATCGTTGATAGCCCTCAGTATGTGCTAAACTTACTAAACAAAATATGTTGCTAAACTCTTCGTCAGTGCCTGCATTAAATGTTGTAAAAAGAAATAAATGAGAAAATTGAAGAAAGAATGTGTACAACCTAAGGAGGCCAAAGAAGAAATGACCCTACTTGATTTCCTCCCAGGGATAAGATCCGATTGAAAGGGTAGAATAGAAATATTAAAGAATGGATGAGTGAGAGAGTGGCATGGACTTATATATACGACCAAATGTAAAATAGATAGCTAGTGGGAAGCAGCCGCATAGCACAGGCAGATCAGCTTGTTGCTTTGTGACCACCTAGAGGGGTGGGATAGGGAGGGTGGGAGGGAGACGCAAGAGGGAGGAGATATGGGGATATATGTATATGAATAGCTGATTCACTTTGTTATACAGCAGAAACTAACACACCATTGTAAAGCAATTATACTCTAATAAAGATGTTAAAAAATAAATTAATTAAATTAAAAAAAAAGAATGGATGGAAGATAGACAGCCATGAGATGGAGCTAGAGAGAATGGTTACCTGTTGCAGCTCCTCGTACGATATCACCAGGAAATTCTCTTTTCCTTTCATCTGCAGCCAGTTGTGAACATGGTCAAACCACAATCCATAGAGCACTGCAAGAGAAGCGGGGAGAGAAGTACCTGGTTCACTCTTGTGGACCCCACCGCCCCGGGAATGCTGCCTGCTTGATGCACACCCTATGTGTTTAATGAGCAAGTGAGCAAAGTGGGGGGAATCCTTGTCCTTTCTTCTTCATTGACATGAGGAATAGAATTTCTGCCTTTACTGCCTGGATGGCCACCAGGTGGGTGCCATATACAATGCAGTATATAAGATGGGCATCTGTTTAAAATGGATAACCAACAAGGACCTAGTATAGCACAGAGAATGCTGCTCAATATTATGTAACAACCTAAATGGAAAAAGAATTTGAAAAAGAATAGATACATGTATATGTATTACTGAATCACTTTCCTGTATACCGGAAACTATCACAACATTGTTAATCAACTGTACTCCAACATAAAATAAAAAGTTAAAAAAAATAATGTGTCACATCTACCTGTGATGAGATTTCTGAACTGTAAAGAGAATTCAGTTAGCAAATGAAAGAGCTAAATTTAAACTCCTTCTAATTTGGAGTCCGTGTCTTTGTTCTTTCTGCTATGAATACAGTTTCTTTCCCCTATACCAGAAACACATGTCTTTTGTATGTCCTTCACCCATTCCAAACCTTTGGAACAGCACATTGTGTGGAAATTTTTTTTTTTTTCCTTTCACAATGTGCATTTGAGGAGTCGTAGGTCAAGGGATCCTGTCACTTAGACATTGTTGAATAAGGCATTAGACACATGCAAACCTGTGTCTCTTCCCCTGAGATTTTTGGTCTTCATATCAAGAGTAAACTTTCCGGAGGAAAAAAAAAAGAGGAAACTTTCTGTCTCTCCTTGTATAACTGCACAATACTATATAAGTTCCCCAATTCAGGAATGGTCAGCTCTCTTTCATATCATGTGAACCAAAATAGCAGAAACCTATGCTGAGACAAAGAAAATGAAAAAATTTTTGTCATATTCTTTTCCATTGTGGTTTTTTACAAAATATTAAATATAATTCCCTGTGCTATACAGTAGGACCTTGTTGTTTATTTATTTTATACGTAGTAGTTGTATCTGCTAATCCCAAACTCCTAATTTATCCCCCCAACTTTCCTCTTTGGTAACCGTAAGTTTGTTTTCTATGTCTGTGAGTCTATTTTTGTTTTGTAAATAAGTTCATTTGTGTCATATTTTAGATTCTACATATAAGTGATATCATATGGTATTTGTCTTTCTCTGTCTGGCTTACTTCACTTAGTATGATCATCTCTAGGTCCACCCATGTTGCTGCAAATGGCATTATTTCATTCTTTTTTATGGTTGAGTAGTATTTCATCGTGTGTGTGTGTGTGTGTGTGTATCACATCTTTTTTTTTGTTCAGAAAATGAAAATTTCAAGCAGAAAAGTGCAGAGATGTAAGATCTTCTGTTTAATCCCATGGTTCCAGCTATTCCTTCAGGAATATAGCTTGTTGAATTCTTATGTTGGATTCACTGAGACGTGCTTGAATTATTTATCCTGTTTAATTATAATTGCTTGGACTTCCCTGGTGGTCCAGTGGCTAAGACTCCACGCTCCCAGTGGAGGGGACCTGGGTTCCATCCCTGGTCAGGGAGCTAGATCCCACATGCCGCAACTAAGAGTTCCAGTGCCGCAAATAAAAAGAACCCGCATGCGGCAACTAAGACCCGGCGCAGCCAAATAAATAAATAAATAAATATTTAATTACAATTGCTTGATCTGTTTTTTATGTTTAAGGTTGTTTGCAACTAAGGGTTTGGTATAATTAAATAGGAGAGATAGTTGTGTTTGACATAATTAGATGATAAACTCCAAGAAGTTAAAAGACCAAAAGGCAAGATTTTTTTCTACCTTGCAATAAAGACACCTAATTCTTTCTCTTACAAGCGTGGAGCAGGTTTCAGCACAGTCTCAATTATTACACTCCCAAATCCAATAGGGAAACTGAAGCTTCTAGAAGTTAGGTCCTCCTTCTGCTGAAAAAACAGCTAGTAAAATGTTGAACATTCACTGTCTGAACACGGACACTGGGAACTCTTTTTTTTTTTTTTTTTTTGGCCGTGCAGCTTGTGGGATCTTAGTTCCCCGACCAAGGATCGAACCCATACGCCCTGCAGTGGAAGCACAGAGTCCTAACCACTGGACCACCAGGGAAGTCCCCACTGGAAACTCTTTTTTTTTAAATATAATTTATTTATTTATTTTGGCTGCATTGGGTCTCCGTTGCTGCGTGCGGGCTCTCTCTAGTTGCAGCGAGCAGGAGCCACTCTTTGTTGGGGTGCGTGGGCTTCTCATTGGGGTGGCTTCTCCTGTTGTGGAGCACGGGCTCTAGGCGCACAGGCCCCAGTAGTTGTGGCTCGCGGGCTCTAGAGTGCAGGCTCGTAGTTGTGGCACACAGGCCTAGCTGCTCCGCGGCACGTGGGATCTTCCGGACCAGGGCTCGAACCCGTGTCCCCTGCATTGGCAGGCGGATTCTTAACCACTGTGCCACCAGGGAAGCCCCCTGGAAACTCTTAAAGGAGAGCATTTCATCCAGGAACAGCCAAGATTATGGCCAGGAGGAGCATGTGTGTGATAGGAAAAATTGTAACAATTGTTAAAAATATGTTTCCTCTGTGGCTCTACAAGGGGCTCAAATAGGATTCCAGAGCATTGGACAAGCTGACACAACTAAAACAGGTGTTTACATTTTTTTGGCATTATAGCCCTTTAAAAATATCTTTTATGGAAATCCAGATCCAAAATTTTAGAGTTTTCTTCAGAAATAGTATTTTTTTATTATTTTTTTTAAATTTAATTTATTTATTTATTTATTTTTGGCTGTGTTGGGTCTTCGTTTCTGTGCGAGGGCTTTCTCTAGTTGCGGCGAGCGGGGGCCACTCTTCATCCCGGTGCGCGGGCCTCTCACTATCGTGGCCTCTCTTGTTGCGGAACACAGGCTCCAGACGCGCAGGCTCAGTAGTTGTGGCTCACGGGCCCAGTTGCTCCGCGGCATGTGGGATCTTCCCAGACCAGGGCTCGAACCCGTGTCCCCTGCATTAGCAGACAGATTCTCAACCACTGCGCCACCAGGGAAGCCCAGAAATAATATATTTTTTTAATCAAAATATTGCATAAGTTAAATTCCAAGCTCTTGGGAATTCCCTGGCGGTCCAGTGGTTAGGCCTCCACACTTTCACTGCTGAGAGCGTGGGGTCGATCCCTGGTCGGGGAACTAAGATCCCACAAGCTATGTGGAGCAGCCAAAAAAAAAAAAACCAAGCTCTTTAATACAATATTTAAGGTTGTCTCTGATGGTGACCAGGCAGATATTAGTTGCTTCTTTTTTTATATATATGTATCTTTATTAGAGTATAATTGCTTTACAATGTTGCATTATAGTTTCTGATATACAACAAATTGAATCAGCTATATGTATACATACATCCCCATAACCCTTCCCTCTTGGCCTCCCTCCCACCCTTCCTATCCCACCCCTCTAGGTGGTCACAAAGCATCAAGCTGATCTCCCTGTGCTATGTGGCTGCTTCCCACTAGCTATCTATTTTACATTTGGTAGTGTATATATGTCAATCGTACTCTCTCACTTCATCCCAGCTTCCCCTTCCCCCCGCTGTGTCCTCAGGTCCGTTCTCTATGTCAGCATCTTTATTCCTGCCCTGCCACTAGGTTCATCAGTACGGTTTTTTTAGATTCCGTATATGTGCGTTAGCATACGGTATTTGTTTTTCTCTTTCTGACTTACTTCACTCTGTATGACAGACTCTAGGTCCATCCACCTCATTTAGTTGCTTCTTTCTTATCACACCCAACTCTCCAAATTTTACCAAACTCTTCTCTCCTCATGCCCTTTCCTGTACTTGTCCTCCGTCGTTGTTCATTGGTAGCCTACGCTACAAACTTTTCTCCACATCTCAATTTTTAGAATAGTTAGCAGTGGATTCTAGAGGTCACTCTGTAATAGAATAGCAACATTCCATCTTTTTTTTTTTTTTAAGTTGAGTAGCATTTCATTATATATTTGGTGGCAACTTTATTTTTTGCTATTACAAATAAGGATCATTTGAATAGTCTAGTAAATCTATCTTCTCCTTCTTCCCGCCACAACTTTTTTTTTTTTGGTATTTTTGCTAGTGTATTTTTTTCCACTGGAGAAAGGGGAGTTAAACATGAAAGTGTAAATGCTAGAATGCTAGAATTTGCAAGATGACCCTACATGGGTTAGTACTGTTATCCATGCCACCAGCAATACATGAGCGTGTTGGTCTACCCAGAGTCTCACCGCCACAGCGTGAGTCAAATGTTTTGAATGCTAGCTGTACTAGAGCAGAATGATGGCCACACAAAGGTGTCCACAGCCTGATCCCCAAGTCTCTGAATACGTTACTTTTCATGACAAAATGCACTTTGAAGATGCAATTAAATTCAGGATCTTCAAAGGGAGAGATTATCTTGGATTATCGAGGTAGAAACAACGTAATCACAGGTCCTTATATGAGAGCGGAAGGAGTGTCAGAATCAGAGAAGGAGATGTGATGACAGCAGGGTGTGGAAGGATGTGGTCCACGTGCCAAGAAACGTGGGCAGCCTCTAAAAGCTGGAAAAGGCAAGAAGTGAATTCTCTCCTTGAGCCTCAAGAACAGAATGTAGCCACGCCCACACATTAATTTTAGCCCATACGGCATATTTTGGATTTCTGAACTCCAGAATGTAAGCTACTTTTTTGTTTTATTTATTTATTTTATTTTAGGCCACGTCAGGCGGCTTGTGGGATCCTAGTTCCCTGACCGGGGATTGAACCCGGGCCCTCAGCAGTGAAAGTCCTAACCACTGGACCGCCAGGGAATTCCCAATTTTTTGTTGTTTTAATGCATTAAATTTGTGGTAATTTGTTACAGCAATGAGAGGAAAGGCATACACTTTCCACTACGACAGATGAGAAACTGTGTATCATTGTAGTTTGAATTCATACTTCTCTTATTTTGAGTGTGGTGAATTATCTTTTTATATGTTTATCATATTTAGAAAAAATTGGGGGGAACACAAAGCACATTGGCTAAGATTTCTGTTGCTAACAGGAGGGACTACAGATTTAGCGACATCTAGGTTTCGATTACAATGTGGTTGTTTAAATCATGGGACAGTAAGACCTGGGGATGAGACGCAGAAACTTTCCCATTCCACCTGGAGTCCACATTTTGAGTCAAACTCACCATTTCCTTGAAGGAACCATTCCGAATATTCTTCAAATGATTCCGGCTCTCTGATAATCTTTACCATTTTCCAGAAATGATAACTGGAAGTAATAACATCTCTGGGGTTTCTCATTATATAAATACACTTAAATTAAAAAAAGAGAGAAAATGAGAATAAATGTATCCATTTCCCTTGCTCCAGGCTTTTCACAAATGGAGAAAATGCCAATGCCCATTAAAGCGTTTGGCTACAATTTAGTCTTTAATTCATTTATTTAACAAAATATATTTAGAACCCACAATGTGCCAGACATTTAGTTAGATTCTATAGAAGGACAGTGTATAAGATATGGATTGTTTCTGCCCTTAAGAACCTTATGATACATGGAATGATGGTCTTTAAAGTTTTGAGAGGCAGATGATGTTATTACATTTTGAAGAAGTCTGAGTTTTAGTGGGACTCTGCCCTATTCATTGCTATTCCTGGAATTTCATGTTCCAGGCCTCACTATCTTTTCCTAGGAATTTCTACGATATCAGTATTTCCCAGGTACTAATCAGACAGATGTGAATGGCCAACTGTAACTAAGGGTTCGTTTATAAAATTCAAAACGATGGCATGAATAAACTCATGCTGCTGTAGATGGTGAAACCTCAAGAGGAAACAAACTTTCAGGGTTCTCAAAACAAACTTCTAAAAAAAAAAAGGAACTAGTTTTATGTCAGTAAACCTGGGCTAGGACATGCTGGATCAAGTGTTTTATCAGGTCATTTCCAATTCTGATCATTGCTTTACTCCACTGCAGTCATAATCTGAGCTGGGTATCACTTATATGTGGAATCTAAAATATGACACAAATGAACTTATTTACAGAACAGAAACAGACCCACAGACATAGAAAACAAATTTACGGTTACCAAAGAGGAAGGCAAGGAGGGATAAATTAGGGGTATGGGATTAGCAAAGACAAACTACTATATATAAAATAGATAAACAACAATAAGCGGATTCTTAATCTACTTATTATATTTCTTAAAATAGATATTATTCATTGAGTATGCATTAGGCTCTGATCTAAGCTAGGCTGTCAGTAAAAAATGTGGTCGCTACAGAAACTAACAAATTTTGTCTGTTATTGGTCTTTTTTCAAATGATCTATACATTCCTTTCGGATGTGGCTTGAGGTCATCTTAATCATCACATTCCTCCCAGTCCTTAGCACAGATGAATAAATCCTGCTGGTTTAAGCACACAAAAATGGAGCTTCAACGACATTGCACTATTTGTTCACAGACAAAATCTGGAGAACTGAGGTTCAAACCAGAATTTTCTCGCGTAAAGTCATAATCATTTTACAGAGTGTGGTCTTGGGCTATTTTTTTATTTTTTTGGTTTGTTTTCCTGTTTCATGTATTCTTTCATTCATTCAATATTTTCTTTCTCATTTTATTTTACTTAGGTATAATGGACATACAACATTATATTCGTTTCAGGTGTAAAGCATAATGATTCCAAATGATGACCACAATAAGTCTAGTTAACACTGGTCACCAGACATAGTTACAGAATTATTTTTTTCTGGTGATGAGAATGCTTAAGATTTACTCTTTCAGCAACTTTCAAATATGCAGCGTAGCATTATTAACTATTGTCACCAGGCTGTACATCACATCCCCATAATTTATTTATTTTATAACTAGAAGGTTGTACCTTTTGACCTCCTTTACCCATTTTGCCCACCACCCACCCTGGCAACTACCCACCCACCTCTGGCAACTACCAATCTGTTCTCTGTATCTATGAGCTTTTTTTTTTTTTAATTTTGGATTCCACATATAAATGAGATCAAGTGGTATTTATCTTTCTCTATCTGACTTATTTCACTAAGCATGAATGCCCTCAAGGTCTATCCATGTTGTCACAAATGGCTTGATTTCATTCTTTTTCATGGCTGAGTAATACCCCATTGTGCAGTTGACCCTTGAACAACGAACTTTTCCCCACACTTAGTTAATTTAAAAAGCAATAAAATGGGGCTTCCCTGGTGGTGCAGTGGTTGAGAATCCGCCTGTCAATGCAGGGGACACGGGTTTGATCCCTGGTCCGGGAAGATCCCACGTGCCGCAGAGCAACTAAGCCTGTGTGCCACAACTACTGAGCTTGCGCTCTAGAGCCCATGAGCCACAACTACTGAGCCCGCGTGTCACAACTACTGAAGCCCATGCTCCTACAGCCCATGCTCCTAGAGCCCATGCTCAGCAACAAGAGAAGCCACCACAGTGAGAAGCCCGCGCACAGCAACGAAGAGTAGCCTCTGCTCACCGCAACTAGAGAACGCCCGTGCACAGCAACGAAGACCCAACGCAGCCAAAAATAAATAAATAAAATACATTTATTAAAAAATAAAAAATAGGGCTTCCCTGGTGGCGCAGTGGTTGAGAATCTGCCTGCTAATGCGGGGGACACGGGTTCGAGCCCTGGTCTGGGAAGATCCCACATGCCGCGGAGCAACTGGGCCTGTGAGCCACAACTACTGAGCCTGCGCGTCTGGAGCCTGTGCTCCGCAACAAGAGAGGCCACGATAGTGAGAGGCCCGGGAACCGCGATGAAGAGTGGCCCCCGCTTGCCGCAACTAGAGAAAGCCCTTGCACAGAAACGAAGACCCAACACAGCCAAAAATAAATAAATTAATTAATTAATTAAAATATTTTTAAAAAAATAAAAATAAAAAGCAATAAAATGAAAATACAGTACTATATTTATTGAAAAAAATCTTTGTATAAATGAAACTCACAGTTCAAATTCATGTTCAAAGGTCAACTGTATGTATGTATGTAAATATACATTTATATATATATATATCTCACATCTTCTTTATCCATTCATCCATCAATAGATACTTATGTTGCTTCCATATCTTGGTAATCGTAAATAAGGCTGCACTGAACATGGGGGTGCATCTATCTTTTCAAATTAGTGTTTTCGTTTTCTTTAGATAGATACCCAGAAGTGGAATTGCTGGATCAAATGGTAGTTCTATTTTTAATTTTTTGAGGAACCTCCATGCTGTTTTCCATACTGGTTGCACCAATTTACATGCCCACCATCCAATATTTTCTTAAATCTCTATATTGTTTTAAGCATTCTGGTAGGTTGGTGTAAAATGGTAAAAAAAAAAAAAGTTACAAAATAAACCTGGTCTTCATAATCATGGTGATCACAGTAAGATAAATATACCTGACAATAAACAAGCAAACAAATAGAAACATAGCACAATATTAATATTATGAAAGACACTGTGATGTTAGAATATTTTGATCATACTTCCACTACCATGTCACATACGATTGTTTGAGGGAGTTTCATACATTTTTTCTTTCTTCCGTTTATGTATTTATTCATTTTTGGTTACACTGCAAAGTGATTCATATATATATATATACATATATATATATATATATATGTATATATATATATACTTTTTCAGATTCTTTGCCATTATAGGTTATTACAAGATATTGAGTATAGTTCCCTGTGCTATACAGTAGGGCCTTGTTGTTTATCTATTTTACATACAGTCGTGTGTATCTGTTAATCCCAAATTCCTCATTCATCCTCCCCTTTCCCCTTTGGTAACCACAAGTTTGTTTTCTATGTCTGAGAGTGTATTTCTGTTTTGTAAATAAGTTCAGTTTCACACAGTTTTGATAATACCTTCGGTGTCACGTTTTAAACTATAATCTAAGATGAGTGAAGATGCACGTTTACAGCACAGGGTCACTCAATGTTAGGGTCCTCCTTTAGAGGTCCTGAGATTATGCCTCAGAAGTCTGTGGATCTATTAAGTGGGAAAGACATGCCCTAAATGATTTCACGATTAGAAAAACCCAGTGGGATTTCAAACATGTGTGCCAATCCTACATTTCTTCTGAAATATAGATGCTGATTTACAGTTGAGACACCTCCCATATGGTCATATCAATGTTGGGTACCTAGGGGTTGGGGGTGCAGCCAGGATTTATTTAATTAAGGACCGAGTATTCTCTGGAGCAGCACCAGGGAGATTGTCTGGTACGTGCCACAGTAGCTTGGAACAAGCTTTTCTAATATGCTCACTTCACTGAATCACATTTTTTAAATTTTATTTTTTTAATTGAAGTATAGTTAATTTACAATGCTGTGTTACTTTCAACTGTATAGCAAAGTGATTCAGTTATACATACACGTATATCTATTTTTTTCAGCTTCTTTTCCCTTATAGGTTATTACAAAATATTGAGTATCGTTCCCTGTGCTATACTTGTTGTTTACTTATTTTATATATAGTAGTGGGTAACTGTTAATCCCAAACTCCTAATTTATCTCCCCCACCCCCACCCCTTTGGTAACCATAAGTTGGTTTTCTATGTCTGTGAGTCTATTTCTGTTTTGTAAGTAAGTTCATTTCATTTGTGTCATTTTTAAGATTCTACATATAAGTGATATCATATGACGTCTGTCTTTGTCTGACTTAACTTCACTTAGGATGATCATCTCTAGGTCCATCCATGTTGCTGCAAATGGCATGATTTCATTCTTCTTTTTTTTTTTTGGCTGAGTAATATTCCATTGTATATATGTATCACATCTTCTTTATCCATTCACCTGTCGATGGACCTGAGTGACATTTTAACTCTGTCCCTAAAACACAGGCCTTCAGGATAACCAAAGAAGTGACCCAAACTGACCTTGCATCATTAACTCACCTTGGCCTTGGAATTGAAGAATGACCTGGGGAACAACTGAATGAGGAGATGGGAGACGTAGAATCCGTGGGTCTTTCTGATCCTTTATACGTTGAAGCCCAGCTTTAGTTTCTAACCACATCGAAGGCTCACTGCTGACAACGGATTGGACCCAGGCAGGATCCGCCTTGTTGCAGATCAGGTTGACGATCTCTGTCATCCACAAGGTTCCTGCACAAGGAAAAAGAGAGTGTTACCCACTTCAGCCTGACGATTAACTGCACCACCACATCTTACAGACACTGTGTTATTTCAGCCATGAAGCCCCTGCCCATAACTCCAACGGACGCTTTCATTTCTCACCTTACTGTTTCCCTTTCTTAAAAAAATATTTATTGACAGAGCTTATTTTAAATTTTTCATTATTTTGAAAAGGAGTTAACTATAATAAAATTACTACAGCTCAGAAAATAAAGTTTTAATTTTTGTATGCAGAATTTCTCAAAACGTAGAATGCAAAATAGTTTCTATGGGAATAATCTAGGAATCTTATATTATGTATCTATATATCATCTTACTGTTTCCCTTAAATGCATCTCACTGATTCTTGATTCTTTTTTATTTTTGAGCAGAGTTAGCTCTTTATTGTATTTTTGTTTTTATTAACAAAAGACAACAGATTGATCATAAGGGGATCAGTTCTTTATAGATACGCATTTTTTTTGTTATTTTGCAAATGGTTTAAATCAGGGCTCAGCAGCCTTTTCCTATATTGGAGTATAGTTGATTTACAATGTTGTGTTAGTTTCAGGTGTACAGCAAAGTGAATCAGTTATACATACACATATATCCACTTTTTTTTTTAGGTTCTTTCCCCATATAGGCCATTAGAGTATTGAGTAGAGTTCCCTGTGCTATACATTAGGTCCTTATTAGTTATCTATTTTATATATAGTATCATATATATGTCAATAGGTAAGCATTTTAAAGCTTCAAGCAGTAGATGTCCAAATTTGGGCTAACTGTTAAATCTTTGAGGGAGAAGACAAAGTAAAAGATTACTTTTTATCCATTTGGAGGTATTGGAGTAATTTTTTTAAAAATCAGAAGAATGAAGCAGCATCTAGCAGCTGAGTGGGAAAGAAGGCTCCCAGTTGCTAAGGAGTGTAAGAGAAGACCTTGCCATCATTTCCCCTTTCCCTGTGCTCACCATACTCTTTTTGGCAACCACTAAGCTCACCAAAAAGAGAAGCTCCCTTTTCACTGCTCTCCAGGCTACTGGGTGTTGAGGTCACTCACGCTCCAGGCTCACCCTGAAAGTCATGCTTGCTCTTCCCCATATGTCCCCCACCGGCCTTCCCCCACCTCCAATATTATCTGTCTCCTTCCACTTGATAGAATTGTGAGTCTTCATTCTTCAAAGACTCTGCTAATGAGAAGCTGCTATATAGCACAGGGAACTCTACTCAATGGTCTGTGGTGACCTAAATGGGAAAGAAATCCAAAAAAGAGGGGATATATGTATACGCATAGCTGATTGACTTTGCTGTACCGCAGAAACTGACACAACATTGTAAAGCAACTATACTCCAATAAAAATTAATTTAAAAAAAAAGAAAGAAAGACTCTGTTCCTTGGGCTCCCCTGAGACCATCTCCACCTTTTCCCTACTACTCTTTTTTTAAGTTTTTAAAAACATTTTTAATAGTGGTAAAATACACATCACTTACAATCTATTGTCTTAATCAATTGTATGTGATCCGTTCCGTAATGTCAAGTGCATTCCCATGGTCGTTAAGTGCATTCAAATCTCCAGCACTCTTTTCATTTTGCAAAACTGAAACTCTGTCCCCATGAAGCAACAGTTTGCCATTCCTCCCCCTCCCCCGGCCCCTGGCAATGACCATTCTACTTTCTGTCTCTATGACTTGAACGACTCTAGGTACTTTATATAGGTGGAATCCTACAGTATTTGTCCTTTTGTGTCTGGCTCGTTTCACTTTGCATACTCTCCTCAGGGTTCATCCATGTTGTGGCACGTGTCAGAATGTCCTTCTTTTGAGGGCTGAATCATATTCCATGGTATGTGTAGACCACTTATCATCTCTCTATTAGTCCATTAATGGACATTTAGGTAAATTCCATCTTTTGGCTATTGTGACTCATGCTGCTATGAACCAAAGTGCACAAATATCTCTTTTTAGTTCCTGCTTTCAATTCTTCTGGGTATAGATCCAGAAGTGGCTGGGGCCCATTTACTCTGCTTTCTACTGCTCAATCTCCTGTGCCCCCTCCTCATCAAATGTACAACATTGGACGCCCCCCACCCCAAGAACGATTTATTCCATCCCATACATATAGCTTGACTCACATAGGTACCAGTCGGCAAGGCAGAGGGAAAAAATTAAGACAGAAACCTTTGACAGACATCCAAAACTCCACTAAAAGAGGGACTTCCCTGGTGGCGCAGTGGTTAAGAATCTGCCTTCCAATGCAGGGGACATGGGTTCGATCCCTGGTCAGGGAACTAGATCCCACATGCATGCCACAACTAAGGAGCCCGTGAGCCGCAACTAAGGAGCCCATCTGCCGCAACTAAGACCCGGCGCAACCAAAATAAATAAATAAAATTTAAAAAATAAAATTTAAAAAATGATTGAGTCTTTAAAAAACAAACAAAACTCCACTTAAAGAGTGAGCTCTTCCATCTTCCAAGCTGGGGACGCTCCACCGGAGCAGGGCCCATAGACAATGCTAGTACAGAAAAGTAGACACCCAGACTCTCAGTGAAGCAGACATTATTTCCGACTTGACAATAGCCAAATGCTAATTTTTCCCTACTCAAATGAAGCGAGGGCTCCCCATGTGACTGGACAGCTAGAAACACCACCTAAGAGAGAGTTTTCTGGGCAGTTTCAAAAGACGAAGCATGTGTCTTGCTCTGATAGAAGAAAGACCTACAGAGGGAAAGACTCAGCCATCTGTAACCATCTGCTTTCTGCTTCTGAATGAGCCGATAGGACTTACTTCCCACAACTAACGCCACCCTCTTGCAGCCAAGAGGGTGCAAATTCGTCTTGTCCCAAATATTGTTAGGCAACAGACTGATTGTACCGTTGACCACCCTGCACAAACGCACTTTCTTAGTATTTATGTACATTTTCCAGTGATATTCCCTCATCTCTCATTTCCACTGGTCCAAACTGTAATGTCTCCACACCCTAAAAATTCTCGTGTCCAGCCCCAAAATGTCAGTAGTGCAGTATTTCAGAAACGCTGCCTAATCCAAACAATTACCAAATCACTTTGAACCCACAACCTAAATATTGCTTGGTTCCCATTTCCTCTGTCACATCCAAGTCCTAATCAAAGCCGTCAACTGCCTAACCAACTCAGGCAGCCTTTTCCGATCTGATATTGATCTCTGTTCTCTACTTATCCAGTGCTCTTAAAATTCCTTTAATGTAGAGAGGCCCCTCGTGATCTTTAAACATATGCTCCTTTCACTTTGCCATTTAAATGCTTTCCATGGATTTACATAGCTTTTGGATCATTTCCAAATTCCTTAGCATGATTTTTAGGTTCCATATTAATTTCCCATTTAAAACACATCCTGGAGATTATCATACTAAGTGAAATAAGTCAGACAGAGAAAGACAAATATCATATGGGGAATCTAAAAAAAAAATGATATAGATCAACTTATTTACAAAACAGAAACAGACTCACAGACTTAGAGAACAAACTTATGGTTACCGGGGGGAAGGGTTGGTGGGGGGGATAGATTGGGATTTGGGGATTGACATGTACACACTACTATATTTAAAATGGATAACCAGCAAGGACCTGCTGTATAGCACAGGGAACTCTGCTCAATATTCTGTAATAACCTAAATGGGAAAAGAATTTGAAAAAGAATAGATACATGTCTATGTATAACTGAATCACTTTGCTGTACACCTGAAACTAACACAACATTGTTAATCAGCTATACTCCAATATAAAATAAAAATTTAAAAAAAAACACATGTATCATCCATATGATACAACTCAGGGAATATAGCCCATATTTTACAATAACTATAAATGGAGTATAACCTTTAAAAATTGTGAATCACTATATTGCACACCTGTAACTTATATAATATTGTACAGCAACTATACTTCAATAAAAACACACATCCAGCCTCACCTCCTGCTCCTGCCCTGTTCCCACTCTCCACGATGATTTTTCAGGTTCTGGAATATCCCTCAGTGTCTTTCAAATCTGGACCATTCCATATGCAACCCGCCCTGCTCTGCTCTCTCTTCACCTCTGACAAAGACTCTCTCCTTGGCCAAATTTAGTGAGGCTCTTCGAGACCTCTTCTCTATGAGGCTACAACCTTGACCCTCTGTGCCCCATCCTTGCTGAGCCAAGTTTTAACAAGAATCCCGCAAAGTCAGTTACTGAGAATCCTCCCACACTTGATACTTGGTCAAGGTTCCCATCCCTTACCCTTGACTTCTAAGTCCTTTTCCCGTCTTCAGCACAGATTCTATTAGGCTAGTTTAGCAAAAATCTCCCTACCCTTGATGTCTAATCAGGTTCTTCTTAGTAATTTTCCCTGATGTCTAATCAAACCCTCTTAGTAATTTTCCATCCACTGACCCCCTCACTCTGCTTGTCCCCAGCTCACTGCTGTATTAGGAGTTGAACTCAGTCTCTTTTCCATACACACTGTCTTGAATAAAAGCTTTCTTGCCATTTTAACAAGTGTCAGAATAATTTTTCTTTCACAGCTAACAACCTCACATTTGCTCTTGACTTCTCAGGATAGATGTTTCTCTTTCTTCCCAGAAATTCTTCAGTAACCTCTCCCCTTTCACCACCCCACACAATTCCCTAAATCTGCCTCAGTGTTCCCTCATGTAAGTCTCTCTCTATACCTCTACAATGCCCTGGCAGTCACATCCTTTTGAATTATAATTCCTGTATGAATCCCTCTCTCTGAGTATAATCTCCTTTGAGACACCACACTAGTCACCAAAGTCACCAATGCAGGTAACCCCCTCAATTTCTGATCCCACCTTCTTACCTGACTTTGGGTAAGAAAGTATAATGACATCTTCATCCCTCACCACAAATTCATCTCTCAAAGAGCTCAAGTTTTCAATAATGAATCTGTGGAAAGGAATCTCCTCAATCCACAAATAATCTCCAGCCATCTTGAAAAACAAAAACAAAAACAAAAACAAAAACAAAACAAAACAAAAAAACCCAGCCTTCCAAGCCTGGTCTGGTTGCTCTGGTCTTAGCAATCTTAGATTCCTGATTCTGAACCAGGTCCTGTTATAAAGGGCAGAGAGACAGACAGAGCTATCCAATTTGCCTGCATGACAGCTATAAAAATGGGGAGTGTCACGGTCAGCCTGAGTGATCATTAGCTGACTCAGAATACTTCTGAGGTTTCAGCCGTTGAATCCACAGGAGAAGGTTGGTAAACAAGAGCAGATCCAAGAAATGTGAATGACTTTTTCATGGAAGGAAAACAAAATTTTCAGGGAAAGTAAACCTGATGCTCTTTTTCTGCTGTATCATTATTCTCATTCTCTGGACACTTTTTTCCCAGGTTACATAGCTAATAATCGACTACATGGAAAAACACCTCCCATTAAAATGGTGTATCAACAGCCCATAAAAATGGCCACTCTACTAATAGAAGTAGGTTAGCTTCATATAATATTTGGTCTGGAAAAAAACATGTAAGCCATGTTAACACATGACTTGCAGTATTTCTAAATGTCCACGAATTGGTGAAATTGGTAGAATTTTTAACATCCAACTAACATGACATGAGCTGATATTTATTTACTTGCACATTTTTTTTTCCTGTCAAGAGTGTCTATGTTTGTGAACACTGAGATTCAGATGGGTCAGCTAAGTCTCCATAAGCCCAAATGACTTTGCCAGTTGCATATACAATAGCTTTCATCCTCTGTATACCAGAAGGACTTAAAATTTTGGAGGGGCTAATAACTCCAGAAAATGAATTTTGTGTCCTTTTTAAAATTTCTCTATGTTTTAAGAATTATTTTGTGTTTGTGTGAATATTTAACATTGACATATACAGAGTAAAAAGTCTATATAGATAGGAAAAATAAACCTTTTTTAAAATAATTAATTAATTAATTAATTTATGGATGTGTTGGGTCTTCGTTTCTGTGTGAGGGCTTTCTCTAGTTGTGGCAATCGGGGCCCACTCTTCATCGCGGTGCGCGGGCCTCTCACTATCGCGGCCTCTCTTGTTGTGGAGCACAGGCTCCAGATGCACAGGCTCAGTAATTGTGGCTCACGGGCCCAGCTGCTCCGCGGCATGTGGGATCTTCCCAGACCAGGGCTCGAACCCGTGTCCCCTGCATTGGCAGGCAGATTCTCAACCACTGCGCCACCAGGGAAGCCCCAACCTTCACTTTTGTAATTACATATTTATTTATTGAGGGTGTGTTACGCCTGCAGCATATAGTTTGAAATCTGTGAGGCTCTTGTAGGCAGCATATAGATGGGTCTTATTTTTGTATCCATTCAGCCATTTTATGCCTTTTGATTGGAGAAATTAGTCCCTTTACATTTACAGTAATTATTGGTAGGTACGGACTTATTATTGCCATTTTATTCATTGTTTTCTAGCTGTTTTATAATTCCTTCATTGCTTTCTCCTTCTCTTGCTCTCTTCCTTTGTGATTTGATTATTTTATTTAGTGAAATGCTTAGATTCCTTTCTCTTTATCTTGTGTGTATCTACTGTAGGTTTTTGCCTGTTGGTTACCATGAGGCTCACATAAAGCATCTTATGACACAGTCTACTTTAAGCTGATAACTCACCTTCCAAAGCATACTAATGTAATGGAAAGTGGGGTCCAGCTTCTCGCTGCTCAAAAGCGAATAAAGAGGCAAAATTGGTAGAAAAGAAAGTTTGCTTTATTTTGGATGCTGGCAACTGGGGGAGGAGGGGGGCCTTCTGTCCAAAGGCCGACTCCCCCCCACCCCACTGACAATCCAGTGGGCATGAGCTTTTATAGACGGAGGGAGGGGGCTACATGCAGAAGCAGCGTAGTCAGCTCTGACAGTCATCTTGAACTTGGTCATCAGTGGTCTGACCAGTGTCATCTGGATCGTTTTGAGTACATTTAGTCTTCAGTTCCAGGGTTGGTTTGTTTCCATTTCCTTGAGGCCAATTCTCAGAATTGTGGCAGCTTATGTCATGGCTACAGTCTGGTCATCATGTAGTTAACTTCTTCCACCTGGTGGAGTTTTCAGTAACTATACGACAGCTCACAGGATATGGCTCAGAATATTATCTATAGGCCTTGAGAAGGAACTAAAGGTCCTTGACTCTGCTTAATGACTAAACTATTATTATTTAGTCTTGTTGGACAGTTTTCCTTTGTTTCTGCATTTTCTCATTTCTCTGATTAAACTTATTCTTTGGATAAAGTTTTTCCACAGACAAAAGGCAGGCTAAGGACATGGGGGGGCAAGGACCATAGGATCCTGCTCTGTTTCACTAAAACTCTACATTTTACTCTTCTCCTCCACATTTTATGTTTTTGATGTCACAATTTACATCTTTTAACCTTGTGTATTGGGACTTCCCTGGTGGCGCAGTGATTAAGAATCCACCTGCCAATGCAGGGGACATGGGTTCGAGCCCTGGGCTGGAAAGATCCCACATGCCATGGAGCAACTAAGCCCATGCGCCATAACTACTGAGCCTGCGCTCTAGAGCCCACAAGCCACAACTACTGAAGCCCGTGTGCCACAACTACTGAAGCCCGTGTGCCTAGAGCCCATGCTCCACAACAAGAGAAGCCACCGCAATGAGAAGCCTGTGCACCGCAACGAAGAGTAGCCCCCGCTCGCCGCAACTAGAGAAAGCCCGTGTGCAGCAACAAAGACCCAACGCGCCAAAAATAAATAAAAAACAAAACAAACAAAAAACCTTGTGTATTCATCAACTAATTGTAGTCATAGTGATTTTTAATACTTTTGTCTTTTAACCATCATGCTAGATTTATATGTGACTTATCTGTCACAATTATTACATTAGAGTTTTCTGAATTTATCTATATATTCTGAATTTATCTGTACATTTACCTTTATCAGTGAGATTTATAACTTCATATGCTTTCCTGTTACTAATTAGCATCTTTCATTTAAGCTTGAAGAAGTCTCTTTAACATTTTTTAAGTCCAGTCTAGTGGTGATGAATTCCATCAGCTATTGCTTGCCTGGAAAACTCTTTACCAACTTTGCTGGGTGAAGCAGTCTTGGTTAGATGTGTTTTCCTTTCAGCACTTTGAATATATCCTGCCACTCCCTTCTGGACTGCAAAGTTTCCGCTGAAAATTCTGCTGATAGCCATATGGGGGTTCCTTTGTAGGTAACACTTGTTTTTCTCTTGCTGCTTTTAAGAGCGCACATTGCTCCGGATTCTCTTGCCAGAGAAGCAGGGATGGGAAGGGACCAGGTGGAGATCGGGCAGCAAGCCAGTGGTGGAGGGGAGATCCCAGCCAGGGCTTCTGGTTTCCTAGGTGCACAGAGGGACCCACTCAGGAGGCGTCAAGAACCTCAGAGAGGCCCCCAGCAGCGTATGAATGTTCTGACTTCTCTGTATCCTCACCAACAGTTATTTTTATCTGACTTTCTTATTCTAGCCATCCTAGAGGGATGTGAAGCAGTATCACATTGTGTGTTTTTTAATTGAAGTATAGTTGATTTACAATATTATATTAGTTTCAGGTGTACAGCATAGTGATTCACTGTTTTATATTTAAGCTAATATCTTGTTAGTTCATTTCTACTTGTCCCATCTGTTCTTTCTGATTCATTCCCCCACCCCTCACCATTCCATTCATCTCTGCTATGGGCTCAATAGTAATACCTGTTTCTTTTTATTTTTTAAAATAAAAATAGGCTAACCCATCTCTATCTAGGCTTAGCCCCTGACTCTTGACCAGAATATATTAAAACAGTGAGAAGTTCCCCAACCACGGCAAGGCCAGCCGTTGCTTTCCTCTCACTCCCGGTGGCCATGCATCCATTTATTTAGTCATTTCGGTTGTTGAACTAGAGATCTTACCATCCTGCTGCAGACTTTCCTGTACTTGGACAATGAACCAGTATTTCTCTACATATGGACGACAAACATTGACCAGAGGCTGTGCTTTTTGCCCTCTGGCTTACCCAGTATCTCTTTCTCTGAGCTTTTCTTCCAGCCACTTTCTGTGTCACACCAAATCCCAAGACACATTTTGAGCTTTGCTTACTGTGCTAAAAATCACGGGACATTATTACAATTCCAAAATCTCTGCAAAATATGTTTACGTAACAGCAAAGGGCACAGGGAGATTGAAAAGAATCAGGAATAGTGGATATGCTTGGAATTCCCAATAAGAAAGAGGTTTCTCTCTCTCTCTCTCTGGTAACTTATGTTACCAAAGGGGAAAAGTGGGGGGAGGGATAAATTAGGATTTGAGGATTGACATATACACACTACTATATATAAAATAGATAACCAATAAGGACCTACTGTATAGCACAGGGAACTATACTCAATATTTTATAATAACCTATAAGGGAAAAGAATCTGAAAAAGAATGTATATATAAAAGAATATGTATATGTAACTGAATCACTTTGCTGTACACCTGAAACTGAATATATATATGTAACTGAATCACTTTGCTGTATACCTGAAACTAACACAACATTGTAAATCAACTCTACTTCAATTAAAAAAAATAGAAGTACCTATGACTTGCCAAATTCTTTCTATTGCCCTCAACCAGGAAAAAGGATTGTGAGGTCTTTAATCTATGTATTACAAGCAATTATTTCAGAGCATGTTGTATATTTGAGGGCTTAGTTTTTGTTTTCTGGGTCTTGAGAGCAAGGAAGAAGCTATATTCATCCAGGTGTTACAGAAACACTGGGGAGTTTGCCCCCAGACTGATCTATATTAAAACAATTGTTAGACCTATACTTGCTGAAAGAACTTGGAGTAAATATTTAAGCTCCCTGAACAAAAACGTTCCTGGGTGTTCCATGACAGCAAAACCAACTGGAAAGAGATTACAAGGGCTTTAAAAACACACATGTGACCTCCTTGGCACACAAAAATCAATGCTCCAAAATTGGATCTTTGATTGTAATTTTATTTCTCCATTAACTATATGAACCCTATTTTTTTTTTTTTTTTTTTTTTTTGGCCGAGTTGCGTGGCATGCGGGATCTTAGTTCCCTGACCAGGGATGGAAGCTGCGCCCCCTGCAGTGGAAGCGAGGAGTCTTAACCGCTGGACCACCAGGGAAGTCCTCTTTGAGCTCTTTATAGAACTGAAACCCCCAACAAATGGAAGATGTTAGCATTCTTCATTCCAGAGAAGACCACGTGAGGCCAGATGAAAGGAGTACAAGCCCTGCACACACCCTAATCCTTACCAGCAGCCCCACCCTTGAACCATGGCTATAAAGCTCCTCACCAAATTCTCCTGAGTTGGGACACACAGTTTTGAGGGGCACAAGCCTGCTGCGTCCCCCTTTGCCTGGCAAAGCAATAAAGCTATTCTTTTCTATTTCACCCAAAACTCTGTCTCCGAGATTCGATTTGGCACCAGTGCGCAGAGGCCAAGTTTTCGGCATCCACTACGGTGACTCACCTGCCTACACTCTTTGTACCCACAGTATGGCTTATGCCGAACACCTGCTTTCCTTCTGGGAGTCTGGGATTTGGGTAGGTGCTAGGCAGAGGGAGCCTTTGTGGCCAGCCCCCAGTAAAAACCCTTTGGCCCTAAGTCTCTAACGAGCTTCCCTGGTGGACACCTCACAGGTGTTGACGAAAAGATTAATCAATAGTTGATCTAAGAAAGAAATGGAATTTATTTATTTATTTTTTTTTGGCCGTGCCGCATGGCTAGTGGGATCTTAGTTCCCGGACCAGGGATTGAACCGGGCCCTTGGCGGTGGGAGTGCCGAGTCCTAACCACTGGACCACCAGGGCATTCCCAGAAGTGGAAAATTTTATTCGAGCCAACCTGAGGGTTATAACCCAGGAGACAGTCTTTCAGAAAGCTCTGAAGACTGTTCCACCCATTAGAGGTCAAAGCACAGTTATATAAGTTGTTGAGACAAAGGGTTATAGTCAGATGACGTATTGACAGTGTACACAATCCAGATCTACACGTACACGTACAAACTGAGTGGTGGTCTAAGCAGATAGGGTAGGGGGTGTCCAGAGAAAGGGAACCAGGCATGGCTCTCTTGACACAGAGAAGCCATTTTTGGCCTGAGCCACCCTGTGATCTGAGCTTTCCCGCAGTGCTTATCCTTGAACAGGTCTCACTAATTAATGATCTTGAGGGAACAGAAGAATGCAGGAACAAAGAACTGTTATCAGGCAAGTGAAGTGACAACAGCAAAGATAATAAATCAGTTGTAAAGACTCCCAGTTCTGTTTCGACATTAGCCTGAAGCACATCCTTTAGCTGTTTTGCGGAATTTAAACCCTCCTCAACGGCCCAACCGCCAGATGAACTGGATGATGTTGACCTTTTCTGACCCTCTTGACTTCAATCAACTAACACGTGGACTCAACCTTGGCCCCAATTCTATGGTGAATTCTCCTCCCTTAGCTTAGAACTTCCGCAATTTTGCTGTTTGGGGAAAATCCCTGGTGTTCTCCTTCCTTGCTGCAAGTAATACATCCTTCTTAATCCCGATCTTTGGCTTGGTCGTGTCTTTTGGTTCGATGCCCACCAAGAGGGGCATCCAGTTTTTGGGTAACAGTGGGTCATGGGTCATTGTCGTCCCTGACAAGATTAAGAAAGAAGTGTATCTCCTGAGGAGGTCTGGTTACGGCAGGTGCACAATACACATTAAAGGGGAGGGAAGAGGCTCAAACAGGCAGAGAAAATTCTTACATTTCAATTTTCTTGTCTTGACGTAAAATATGAATTGGATTTCATCACAGGTGTTGTCATAGCTCATCACTGGAGGAATTCAGTGTGATCAGCGTAGGGCCTTCCCGGGTGGTCCAGTGGCTAAGACTCCGCGCTCCCAATACAGGGGGTCCGGGTTCGATTCCTGGTCAGGGAACTAGATCCCACATGCATGCCGCAAAGAAGATCCTACATGCTGCAACTAAGACCCGGTCTGGGGAATAAAGACGCAGACGTAGAGAATGGACTTGAGGATACGGGGAGGGGGAAGGGTAAGGTGGGACGAAGTGAGAGAGTGGCATGGACATATATACACTACCAAATGTAAAACCGATAGCTAGTGGGAAGCAGCCACACAGCACAGGGGTGGGATAGGGAGGGTGGGAGGGAGACGCAAGAGGGAGGGGATATGGGGATATATGTATACATATAGCTGATTTGCTTTGTTATAAAGCAGAAACTAACACAACAATGTAAAGCAATTATACTCCAATAAAGATGTTAAAAAAAAAAAAAAAGACCCGGTCCAGCCAAATAAATTAAAAAAAAAAAATTTATTTATTTAAGTGTGATCAGTGTGACTCACAAGGAGAGGACTTGGAAGCTTGGGCCTGGTTTTCTGCAGACCCCACCCCATGTGCCTTTACCTTTGCTGATATTGTCGTGTATCCTTGGCTGCAATGAACCATAGCTAGGAGTACGAATCTACGCTGAGTCCTGTGAGGCTTCCTAGGGAATCATCCAACCCGGGGGTGGGCTTGGAGGCCCCCAACACACCCACATTCAGCCCTTTCTGCCTCCTCATCCTGCCAAGTCAGCCCCACATCTGTTGCCCCCCAGGCTGGGTTTGCCTTGATGCACCCTCCATCCCAGTACTTGCCACCGGTATCCAGGTGTATGGATATACTTTTTCAAGCTCATCTAGATTCCATGCATACTTTTTATATTTCCTTCCAGTATTTTACATCTTTTTTTTGAAACAACTAGCTATGTGATTTTGCCTGAATAACTATTATGGGATTCAGTTTCTTTATCTGGCAAATTAGGGGATTGGTCTAGTCTTATCCATGGTCCCTCTCAGGCCTCAAATTCAAAAATATTGTGTGACCGCGTGTCAATTTTTAGAGCCTATATATAAGAGATGGAAAACTCAAATGTTTAGAGGTGTTAGACATACAGGATCAATGAGTGAAGTGTGGTAACTATGGCTGACAGTGCACAAGGCAACAAAAGACCATCCAAAGCTGTGTGACCAAGACAACCTACCATGTGGGAGAAAATATTTGCAAATGATGCAACTGACAGGGCTTAAACTCCAAAATATACAAACAGCTCATACAACTCAATAACAAAAAAAACCCCAAACAACCCAATAAAAAAATGGGCAGAAGACCTAAATAGACATTTCTCCAAAGAAGACATACAGATGGCCAACAGGCACAAGAAAAGATGCTCAACATCACTAATCATTAGAGAAATGCAAATCAAAACCACAATGAGGTACCACCTCACACCAGTCAGAGTGGCCATCATCAAAAAGTCTACAAATAATAAATGCTGGAGAGGGTGTGGAGAAAAGGGAACCCTCTTACACTGTTGGTGGGAATGTAAATTAGTGCAGCCACTATGGAAAACAGTATGGAGGCTCCACACAAAAGTAAAAATAGAACCACCATATGATCCAGCAATCCCATTCCTGGGCATATATCTAGAGAAAACCATAATCCGAAAGGATACTTGCACCCCAGTGTTCAATTGCAGCACTATTTACAACAGCCAAGACATGGAAGCAACCTAAATGTCCATTGATAGATGAATGGATAAAGAAGATGTTGTACATATATACAATGGAATATTACTCAGCCATAAAAAGGAATGAAATAATGCCATTTGCAGCAACATGGATGGACCTGGAGATGGTCATACTAAGTGAAGTAAGTCAGACAGAGAAAGACAAATATCACATGATATCACTTACATGTGGAATCTAAAATACAACACAAATCAACATACTTACAAAAAAGAAACAGACTTGGAGAGAACAGACTGGTGGTTGCCAAGGGGAGGGAGGTGGGGGGAAGCATTGGGAATTTGGGATTAGCAGAGGCAAACTAGTTTATATAGGATGGATAAACAACAAGGTCCTACTATATAGCACAGGGAGCTAGATTCAATATCCTGTGATAAACCATAATGGAAAAGAATTTGAAAAAGAATACATATATATATGTATATAACTGAGTCACTTTGATATACAGCAGAAATTAACACAACATTATAAATCAACTTTACTTCAAAAAATTAGAAAAAAAAAAAAGCTGTGTGACCTTGGGGAGGGCGCTCAGCTTCTCTGTGCCTGTCTCCTCATATGCAAAATGAGGATGACAGCAGAATCCACTTCAAAGGCTTGGTGCAGAAACCCAATGAAGTCATTTGCATACTGCATTTAGCAAAACATCTAGCAGGAGACTAGAGCTTGACAAAAGTTAGCCAGTACTATTATTAATGATTTTAAAATTGAAATAATAAGAAACTACCCTTTAAGTTTCAGGGACAATGACATGGGAATAATGCAGGTAAAGCATGAGCACGTAAGAGACACTTAATAAAAAGTCACTGTATGAGTCAAGGTTCTCCAGAGAAACAGAACCAATAGGAGATATATCGATACAGATATATACTGTATATTTATTATGAAAAATTGTCTTATAATAATTGGTTCATGATTGGCAGAGAAGTCCCACAATCGGGGAGAACCAGGAACGCCAGTGGTTCCAGTCTAAGGGCAAGAGAAGACCAATGTCCCAGCTCAACAGTCAGGCAGAGAGAGAGAGAGAATTCGCCCTCCCTCCACCTTTCTGTTCTGGCTTGGGTGACCCCTACCCACATTGGTGAGGACCATCTGCTTCACTCAGTCTACCGATTCAGACACTAACTCTTCCAGAAACATCCTCACAGACACACCCAGAAATAAACATCTGGGCACCCTGTGAGCCAGTCAGGTTGGCACATAAAATTAACCATCACCGTCCCCCAAAAAGAAGGTGAGGGAAGATTTATTTTGAAAATACCGTAAGACCATACTATAAGACATCACAAAGTGGTGAGCCACCGGCTATAGCCAGCCTCCACGTGTGTTTGGCCAATATAGTGTTTGCAAAAAAATTTTGATTAGTTCCCATCTCTGAAAATGGAGATGCTTTCCACACGCATTGGAATTTCTTGGCGGGGGGTGGGGGATCACAATTTAAGAGAATTTATTCTAGGTCTGCATTCCACGTGGCGACGCTTTGCTGGAGATTTGGGATGGCTTCGCAGTATGCAACAATCCCCATCGCCCCTGCGTCTCACACCCAGACAGTTTCCCTCACTTGCCCCATTCGCCTGGCTCCCCCAAGGGAGCCGAGATTGAGATGCCCGGTAGAAGGAGCACCCCGAGTCCCGCGGAGCAATTGCGGGGTGAGGCCACCAGGTGGCACCACGGCTGCGTGCTGTTCAACCACCAGGTGGCGCGCGAGTCATTCCCACGGGCCAGAGGCTCTCAGAAGAGCATCTCACACCTACCAGAGGCCCTACTATGTACCAGCAGCCTCACGTGTTTCTTAAATCAATCCTCACACGTGCACAGAGGGAGTCATGCTTCCTACGTGGCAGCAGAGGCTCAGGGACAGAGGCTGTGACTCAGTGTCTCCATTTATAAGACAGGCGTTGCAGCAAGGATTCCATGAGATGGTGTGTCAAGTTGTTGGCAGAATTTCTGCTGCGTAGTCAGGGTCTTTCCAGCTCCGGGGTGGAACCCTGACTTTCAGCTGGTCCGAGGGCAGCCTGATCAAGGCTACACTTCTCGGCCTCCCTTGCAGCCGGTGTTCTGGGCCATGGGACGTGGCATAAGTGGTGTACCCTCCTCACCGGCCTTCACCTCATCTCTCCTCCTTTACATTTCCCTGAGCTTCTTCCCAGAAATCGTCCCTGGGGTACCCCCTGCCCCGCCTCCCCTCCCCCAGCTTGGGTGAAGGAAGTACTTACTTGCTCATGATCTCCTGGGAGCCTGTACTTTCCTCCTCATAGCACTTTTCACATTCTTATGGTTACCTATTCATTTGTCTTCCCGACCCCTGCCAACACCACCCCATCCCAAAGGTGTCTGCGAGGTGCAGCTGACAGCCTCGTGGCAGGGCAGGCACTCTTGAGTGGCAGGAACGAATGAGGAGGTACTTTTGGACTAAAATGCCAGGCTCTCAACCTGGGCTGCACCTCCTGGGGAGCTTTTTTTTTTTTTTGGCCCCAGCTTCATTGAGCTATAACAGACATATAACACTGTGTAAGTTTAAGATATAAAATGTGTTGATTTGATACATTTATATACTGCAATATGATTACCACCATAGCATTAGCTAACGCCTCCATCCTATGACATAATTACCATTTCTTTAAAAAAAACCATCCCACCACCACCTGGAGCCAACTGAAGCCCAGTGTCTGCGACGGGGCCCCGCCATGGTGATTCCAAGAGGCAAGAGATTAAGTAAATGCTATAGGTTGCTGTGAAGCTTTGCCACTACGAAGGACCAGACCTTGCCATAATTTAGCGGTTACCAGGTTTCTATGACCCTTAAAGTACTGAGTAAGAATCTTAACTTTCTCATGTGTCTGTAAGGAGCCTAGCGCTCCTTAACTGACCCTTCAAGTGGTCAGAATATAAGCAGCTTTTGGAAGGAAAAAGCTCTTTGCAGGAAAGAGCTCTCTTCAGAAGGCATCCCTTTGTCTTGTCACTAATCTTAAACCAGCTGCCCCCATGCTCTACTTACCTCCGGCCCTAACACACCTTTCAGATCTTTTGATCACACAATACCTTGCCTAACCTGTTGGTTTTTCCGTAGATCAAAGATGTAGAAATGAAGAATAAGTAATTAACTGATGACCAGATCTATTCCCTAGCTTCCCCTTCAGTAATCTCTCAAACAAACTGTGGACAAGATAGCATCTAGAGAAAAATCACAAGAAGTCAACAAGCCTGCACACAGTGGGGGATGGTGACGCCTCTGACGCCCCATCGCAGTGATTAACCGACATGACGTCCCTGTTTCCCTTTAAAAGCTTTCATGACGGAGCAGAATCTTCAGAGGTGGTTTCTGGGGGGCGCTGCGTCCACCATCTCCCCAGACTGCTGGCATCCTGATAAAAGGCAGCTTCCCATTCCACCAACATTTGTGAGTATTGATTCGGTAAGCGGCGAGCAGGAGTGATTCGATAACAAGAAGCCACAAAGAAAAGTCTTGGCGTGCTCCCCTCTTCCCGCCACCCCCGGTACAGGATGACCGTATCAGCCGGGTTTCCTAATCATCCTAATTTTATCCCTTCTCCACATCATTTTCAAACTCGAGCACATCAGAACCACCGGAAGGCCAGTTAAAACACGGAGTGCTGGCCACACTCCCTGTGTTTCTGGCTCCGTGGGTCTGGAGGGGGCCCCAAGGAATTTGCGTTTCTAACAATCTCCCAGAAGGTGCAAGTGTTGCTGGTCAGGGGACCCGCAATTTGAGAACCATTAGTCTGAGTACTTCTTCTTTTTTTTTTTTTTTTTTTTAGCCCGTGCTACACGGCTTGCAGGATCTTAGATCCCCGACCAGGGATGGAACCCTCGCCCTCGGCATTGAAAGCGCTGAGTCCTAACCACTGGACCGCCAGGGAATTCCCAGCCTGAGGACTTTTTAGATTTTAATTTTCATGAAATAGTAATGAGCTCGTACTCAGGCTGCCTCTCATCCACGTGAGGTAGATGCATCTGAGACTTCCCCTGCCCTGGGGGGTGGGCACCATGATACAGGCGTGGAAAGGCATTGGGAAGGCAGGTGAGGCGGGCCCTGTACCGCCACCAGACTCCCCCAAGGCTCAGAGGATCCCTTGGAGGTGCGTGGGCTGTCCTGGTCTTGCTCAGAGTCAAAAAGAAAGAGGGGGGCCTTTCCTAGGGGCACAGAGGACCGAGGAATCCAGAAAAGGGTTACGTGTTCCAATTCTGACACCAATTACAACGTGTGTTTTTTTCACACACCACCAAGCAATTCTCTGACACCAGCTGGGGGTCCAGCAATTCAACTCAATTCTGACAATATCTACCCAGAGACAGCATCAGATCCCACAGGTTAAGGGCTCAGTCCCACAAGACTGCCCTGTCCCCTCCAAGTCAGACACCAAACACACATCCAGGTTGTCACCTGTGCTTCTGACCCACTGGCTATGGATTTGAGGCTCCAACGACCCCCTCCTTGGGCTCAATTAACTGGTGAGAGTGGCTCACAGAACTCAGAGAAACATCTTACTTACCAGATGACCAGTTTTGTATTTGTTTGTTTTTATTTTTGGACGCACCACATGGCATACAGGATCTTAGTTCCCCGACCAGGGATTGAACCTGGGCCCCCTGCAGTGGAAGCATGGAGTCCTAACCACTTGACCACCAAGGAATTCCCACCACATGACCAGTTTATGATAAAAGAATGTAACTCAGGAATAGCCAGATGGACCAGATGCATAGGGCAAGGTGTGAAGAAAGGGCTTGGGGCTTCCATGCCCTCTGCGGTGCTCCGCTCTCCCAAATCTCCATGTGTCCACCCACCTGGAAGCTCTCAGAACCCCATCCTCCTTGGCTTTTATAAAGGCTTCATCACCTCGGCACACTTGATAAAATCACTGACCGTGGACAATCGCCAGTCGCCAGGCTGGCGCCCCTGGCAACCAGCCCAGAGTCCTTACGTGCTTGCCAAAAGCCATCTCACTAACATATCAAAAGCACGTTTATCAACTCTCATTACTTATGAAATTTCAAGGGTTTTAGGAGCTCTATGCCCTAAGAATGGGAACAAAGACCAAATATGTTTCTTATTATAAACCACCCTTGGATATTGCTATGAAATCGCTATAATATCAGAGGTGGCAAAACGTGTGGCTAAGGGCAGATCTTTTGACATTAAGGAGATGTGCTGGGTCTAGTTACTTGCTCTGTGTCCCTGTTCAAGTGAGGCAGCCTGCTTCAGGCTTGACTTTCTTCTTGGTGAAATGGGGATTTTTGAGAGGAACTACATTCATAGGATTGCAGTGAAGGTTGAGTAATAGAAGCGTTTTATAACGCTTTGGCACACGATGAGTATTTGATACGTGGTAGCTGGCATGAGCTGATACGAATTCTATCAAACCTGTAATGTCTATCATTTTTCGGAAGCGATTTTGTGCCAGCCATTTTGCACTTATTATCATTAAAAAATAATTCTAAAACAATCATCAGTGATTACTGAACTCTTGTGAGAAAGCATTCTTAAGAGCTGTGGGTGTGGTAGCCTAGTGTTTAACTCTCGTAACACGTCTCAGGAGAAGATGCCGTCCACCATTTTAACACGAGGACCTGAAACCCTGGCCACCAGCCCCATTGCTGGGTAGCTACAGAGCCAAGATTCAGACCCAGGTCAGGATGCAGAGTGCAAACTCCTAAACAGGATGCCTTCTATCAGCCCAGAGGAGGGAACGGGCGAGGCTCAGAACCCGCACCCCCTTCAAATTTGCTCCTTCTCCTCCCAGGGGGAGCTATGACGTCACATGCGAGCTAGGAGGGGCTGTTACCACGGAGACTGGGAATCCCAGTGGGAAACCCGGGTAGGGTATCCGGGGATCTCACTCACCTCCCCGGGCACTTCTACGGAGCCCGCAGTTCTGGCCCCGGGAGCGCCTCGCGTGCGCAAATTTGGCTGTGCCCCAACGCGACCTGCGACCCCACGCAGTACCAGGAGGTTTGCGGACCCCCGGACTCCACTAACCGAGAATGCGCGCGGGGCCAACGCAGTGCGCACGCGCACCCTTGACCTGTCCTTCAAAGCCGGTGACGTGGCGCTCCGCCAATCAGAATCCTTCTTCCAATCTGGCCCCGCCTCATTCTTCTGGCTTCCGGCGTCTCGCTGTCTCCAAGGCAACCTTCCGACTGCGGGCCTGGGGAAGAGCAGCCCGGAGACTTCTGGGTATTGTAGTCTCAAAGGGGCAGAGAAACGGCAGGAGCACTAGTTTGTAAAAAGGAGACTGTGATAACAATGGCTGTATTCAAGGATGACTTCGTGGCTAGAGAACGCTTGTAAATGGTTCTCAAACTGTTATTTTCTGGGGAAAAATAGCACCCGGATCCGGAAGTGGCCGCCGAGCAATCGGGCCGCCGATGGGAGTGAGAAATGTCCCTGACCCAGCGTTCCCGTTTTCTATCCCTGGCCCTGCTTGCCAGGTCCTTCCTGCCAGGTGGCCTGGCCCGTTCGCTGGCCTCGGGGTCAGTTGTGGGGGGCTCGACCATCACTTGTGGAAGTTCCTGAGCCTATCGCGGTAACCACGGTAACACAGCACGCTCGCTCCCCGCCCCTTGCGCGGTGACGTCACGCGCCGGGCCCTGTGATAAAGAATTGAGCTCGTGCGCCTGGGGAGGGCGGTGATGGGGCGAGTCCTGGGAGGAGCCCGGTGGGGGCGGGGCCGCTTGTGAGCTGTCTGCCTGGGGTCGGGGAAGCTTTATTATTGAAATAATCACTAATAAATGATCATGCCTGCTTTCTAGTAAGTGCTAAGAGACTTCGCTGGATTTACTCGCTCGTTTTTGTTTATTTTTTTTTTTTTTTTGCTCCCAATTTGGTTGGAAAACCAGACTTTCCATTTCAGGCCTGTCTCCATGACAAATGGGCCACTAGTGAGTCTCAGGAGCACGCCCGCCTCCCCCTGCCCATCCTGGACCTTCATTTATTCATCCAGCGGGTCGTTATTAAATGCCCGATAAGTGCCCGTTGCCATGGAGACAGCAGGGAACAAACAGGGGGATGGACGTTTTGAGCGAGGAGACACAGAAAGTGAACCCATGTTTCTCAGCCTCCGCGTTATTGACATTTCGGTCTGGGGGCGTCCTGTGCACTGTAGCGTGTAAAGCAGCACACCTGGCCTCGCTATACGCTCAGATTGCTGGATCAGAGTTTTTGCTCCCCACTTAAGGACAAACTGGAAATTGTAGGTCCATATACCCAAACTAAAAACAAAGCAAAACCAACCTCTGGTCCTATATCAAAGCATTGGCAAATGTGTGTACAATTACAGATTTTAAAGTATTTTTCATTGCCCCTTTTAACCAACTTTTTGATGAACCAAACGACTGGTCCTGATCGTGATGATTAGAGGTCTTATACGCTCTTAATATCCCCACTTTATAGATAGTAAAACGCGGCATTGAGAAACAGTAACTTCCCCAGAATGGCAATCCAGTAAGGGGTGGAGCTGGGATCTGGACTCAAGTCTTCTATATCCTCCACTTACAAAGCAGGCAGCATAAAAGAATCTCCTTATAGGGTTGCTGCCAGAATTACGTGATAGATAGGACTCTTCGCACACCTGCCACCCCACATGCAAAGTCTCAGTGGAAGAACCAGGCACTCAGCCATTTCAACAAGTGTACATTTTATTACAGAAACAGCAGGGAAGAGTTGATAAAGGCTGAAGAGGAGTTGTGGGGGAGGCCCCTGCAGATGCTCACTCAGCTACACTCTGGGCCCATCTTCTCAGAGACACCTTCCTGCCGTGCCTCTGGGCAGATAGGCGCTATTCCTCAACGGACCCAACTCATTACCCTCCAAATCGGCAGTCCAGGGAACAGGGAGTTTTCGCGGGAGGTGAGACTGACTACCTGGGAGATGGAGGACTCATGAAGGTTGAGCCGAGATGGAGCAGGGCCACTAGAAAGCACGGCAGGGATCGTTTCTAAGGAAGGCAAGAAAGGAGGGAAATGTGTTTGTGCATTGATTTATATCCTAGACCACTCTCCTTGCTCACTGGGCTCTGCTCACCCTGCCCCTCCAACCCACCGAGCTAACCCACTACCTGGAACATGCTTCCCTAGATCTCAGCCGGCTGGCTCCTCCCCAACACTCAGTGCAAATATCTTCTCCTCAGAGAGGGGTTCTTCTGACTACCCAGTGGAACAAAGCTGCCCCCTCCAGTTCCTCTCTATCACAGCACCTTCTAGGAAACTCAGGTGATTGCTAGTTTATCCCCTGCACTCCCACTAGAGGGAGCTCCGCTGCTGCAGCCCTGCTGCACCCCCAGCCTGTCACACTGGGGCCATGTAGAGTTGGTGCAGGGTGTGAATATATAAGGCTTGCTCTGGGCACTGGAGTCCCAGGGAGAGAGCAAGCGTCTTCTTGCTCCCAGAGGGGCTCACAGTCTGCTGCATTGGTCTGAAACCTACAGCCTGAGGGTGACTCCAGCCTCCACCCCTTTTTATAGTTTTAAAAAATTGAGGTAAAATCCACATGACATAAAATTCACCGTTTAACCATTTTAATGAATCCAGAATCCATCATAGAGCAGCTACTCAATAAAAATGTATTGACTGAATTTCTCAATAAGTTCAGCATGGAATTATCATATGACACAGACTTTCTACTCCTAGGTGTGTGTACCCCAAAGAACTAGAAACAGGTGCTCAAACAAAAATTTGTACACAGATGTTCATAGCAGCACTAGTAACAATAGTCAAAAGGTGGAAACAACTCAAATGTCCTTCAACTGAAGAATGGATAAACAAAATGTGGCATATCCATGCAAAGGAATACTATGCAGCCATGGAAAAGAATGAAGTGTTGTTACATGCTACAACCTGGATGGACTTTGAAAACATTATGTTATGTGAATGAAGCCAGACACAAAAGGCCACACAGTATATGATTCCACTCATATGAAATGTCCAGAATAGCTAAAGCCATAGAGAGAGAGAGAGAGAGAGAGATGATTAGTGGTTGCCAGGGGCTAGAAGGAGAGACTGTTTATGGGTACAGAGGTTCCTTTGGGGATGATGAAAAATTTTTGGAGCTAGATAATGGTGAGTGTTGCACAACATTGTGAATGTCCTAAATGTCACTAATGGTAAGTTTTATTTTCTATTTTTATTTTTTTCAAAAAATTCTTTGAATTTTATTTGATATGCGTACAGTCAAAATTCTCAACAAGGCAACTAAACCATGAGCAAGAGAAAACAAGAACAACTGCCAGCAAAATCATATCAGCAACGACTTTAGATACTACAGTTATTCGTAGAATACGAAAGAGTTAGGCTTAATATTTTAAATATATTCTTTTTTTTTTTTTTTGGTAAGTTTTATAGGGACTTCCCTAGTGGTGCAGTGGTTAAGAATCCGCCTGCCAATGCAGGGGACACGGGTTCGAGCCCTGGTCCGGGAAGATCCCACACGCCACGGAGCAACTAAGCCCGTGCACCACAAATAATGAGCCTGCGTGCTGCAACTAATGAAGCCTGTGTGCCTGTGCTCTGCAACAAGAGAAGCCACCGCAATGAGAAGCCTGTGCACCGCAATGAAAAGTAGCCCCCGCTCACCGCAACTAGAGAAAGCCCGTGCGCAGCAACAAAGACCCAATGCAGTCAAAAATAAATAAATTAATTAAATAAATAAATAAATAATTTTTTAAAAAGTAAAGCATATTATAAATAGATGGAGCAGAGGGGGAGTTTTAGGGCAGTGAAACTAGTCTGTATGATATGGTGATGGAGGAATGACATTAGGTGTTTGTCAAAATCTATAGAATTGTACGGTAGCATGAACCCTGATGTAAACTATAGACTTTAGTTAAGAATAATGCAACGATATTCATTCATCAGTTGTAAGAAATGTACCACACTAATGTAAGATCTGAATAAGAGGGGAAACTCTGTGTGTCCAAGATTCAGTGTCTGGTGAGAGCCCCTTCCTTGCTTGCAAATGGCCATCTTCTCGCTGTGTCCTACCTGGCAGAGAGCAGAGAGCGAGAACCACCTCTCCTGTCTCTTCTTGTAAGGGCACTAATCTCATTCGTGAGGGCTCCACCAGCACAACCTCATCACCTCCCAAAGGTCCCACCTCCAAACACCATCCCACTGGGGACCAGGATTTCAATATCCAAATTTGGGCAGGACAAAAATATTCAGTTTGTAACACACACGAATGTTCATAGCAACACTCTTTCCAGGAGCCAAAAGGTGGAAACAACCCAAATGTCCACTGATGGATTAATGGATAAATTAAATGGGGTCTATCTATACACTGGTTATACCAACTCTAAACCAAGATGAAATACCCACAGAGGCTAAACATGGATGAACCTTGAAAACATTATGCTAAGTGAAAGCAGCCAGACACAAAAGACCACCCATTACATGATTGCATTTATGTGAAACACCCAGAACACCTAAACCCACAGGGACAGAAAGCAGATTAGTGGTTGCCAGGGGCTGAGGGCAGGGGAGGAAGGGAAATGATTGCTTAATGAGAATGGGGTCTCCTTTGGGGGGATGAAAATGTTTTGGAACTAGGTACAGGTGGTGGTGGCAAGACATGGTGAATGTGCTAAATTCCAGTGAATTGTACACTTTAAAAGGGTGAATTTTATCTTAATTTTTAAAAATTTCAGTGTGGAAAAATTCATTAAAATCTCTAAAAATAACAAGAAAATAGCAGCCTATATGACCCAAAAAAAGTACAAGCACAGTGGACTGTACATATTAAAACTAACTATATTTAGAAATTAAACCAAAGAAGATGTGGTACATATATATACAATGGAATACTACTTAGCCATGAAAAAGAATGAAATAATGCCATTTGCAGCAACATGGATGGACTTGGAGATACTTGGTCATACTGAGTGAAGTAAGTCAGACAGAGAAAGACAAGTATATGATATCGCTCATCTGTGGAATCCAAAAAATGTTACAAATGAATTATTTACAAAATAGAAATAGAGTCACAGATGTAGAAAACAAATTTATGGTTCCCAGGGGGTTGGGAGGGAAGGGGTAAATTGGGAAATTGGGACTGACTACTATACATAAAATAGACAACTAATAAGGACCTACTGTATAGCACAGGGAACTCTACTCAATACTCTGTAATGATCTCTATGGGAAAAGAATCTAAAAAAGAGTGGATATATGTATACGTACAACAGATTCACTTTGCTGTACACCTGAAACTATCACAACATTGTAAATCAACTCTACTCCACTAAAAATTTTTAAGAAAAGAAGGAAATTAAAACATCAGCAGCAGTCCCCCGGCTCTGTATAGGGAAATTAATAAAGATAGTTCAAACCTTCCATGAAGTTCTTGGAGCAACCCCAGAGGTCCCTCATGGTGCAAGGGGTGAGCGTTCTGTCCCTGCCACCCAGGCTATTACTCCCACGTGGTGGGGGAGGCGGGTGCTCACAGCCCCACGTGCTGTGACCTGCTCTGATCTGGGCAGTCTGGCTTCCTGCTCCCAACTTCTAGGAAATCTGGAGATGCTTGAAATTTACTTAACATTGACAACCCATTTCCTGGGCACTGGCTGGCTCTCCGGTCACTTTCTTCTCTCCTATCCTGGGTAGAAGGCCCACTGGACTCTCTTATGCCCCACTGAACAGATAAGGGGGCAAGGAGTTTAAGAGATTTGCCCAGAAGGGACTCGCAACGTGTGAAGGGAAAGAGTCAGACTGTGAAATCAGAAAAGTATGGGATCAGACTTCAGCTCCCCTGCCTCCTGCCTCTGTGAACTTGGACAAATCATTTCTCCTTTTTGGTCCGCGGTTTCCTGAGAAGCAAAACGGGAGACATCGTAGCGACAGCTAATACTTTTGACAGCACTGACCATATACCAGATGCCCTACTAAGTGCCTTTGCATCTAGGAACTCCTACTACTCTGTGAGTTAGGAACCATTATTGGCCCCATTTTATAGATGAAGAAACCAAGACCCAGAAAGTGTAAGGTCAACACATAATCATGTAAATAGTCATTGGCAGGATTGGGATTTGCAGCCAAGTATCTGAATGTGCAGCGCATGCTCTAAACCAGCCGTGTCCAAGAGAACTTTCTGTAACAAAGGGAACGTCCCATATCTGTGGTGCCCAATAGGGCAGCCACCTCTGGTTACTGAGCACTTGAGGCTACTGCAACTGAGGAAAGATGGTTTTTAGTTTTATTTCATTTTAACTCATTTAAATTTAAATATCTCCACCTGATCGTGGCTACCATAGTCGACAGTATTGCCCTAAACCATCTCAGTAAGTTGCCTCTCAGCCCCACCTCTGCCTGGTAGGGTTGCTGTGAGCCTGAAGAGAAAACCAGGGACTTCCCTGGCGGCCCAGTGGTTAGGACTCTGCCCTTTCACTGCAGGGGGCGTGGGTTCGATCCCTGGTCGGGGAACTAAGATCACGCAAGCCGTGCGGTGCAGCCAAAAATAAAAGAGTGGGCTTTACGTATGTGAATTATAGTTCAATAAAGCTATTTTTAAAAAAAGAGAGAGAGAGAGAACCATATGTCAGGCATCCTCTAGGCACCAAGTAGTCTAGTTGTTGGGGATGCAGTGTCTCTAACCCTAAGGAGTTTATAGTTTAGCATAGGAAGACAAACAATAATATTAGTAAAAATAATAATAATAATAATAATGATGATACTGCTTCAGGTACTGGTCATTGCTGCAAAGAAAGTAATTAAAAGAAAATCATGTGGTAGAGAGTGATAGGTTTGGGATGCTGTGTTAGCTAGAGTTGTCAGGAAAGACCTCACCAAGGTGGTGCCATTGGAGTTTAGATCTGAATTGGTAGCGATCTGGGCAAGTGTAGCTTGGATATGCCTTGTGCAAAGCCTCTGAGACAGAAAGGAGTGGGGAGGATTTGAAGGACAGACAGACATGGAAGCCGTGATCATCCATCACCCCCCAAAGTCTCTTCTGCAGGATGCTACGTCCATATGATGCATCTTAAAAAAGTTTGCACATATCAAACCAGAAAGGGCAAGATTCCTTATAGTATCACTTGTTTCTGCAAAACCACAAATCAAGTAAATCAAGTACCGAAAACTAGGACAAGGTGTCCTAAACATTTACTTTTGTTTCCTTATAGCAGTTTACTTAACTTCTAATAGAAATGACTTCTGATACAAAAGGTGGGGTTGATTGCCCCAAACCGCATCCCTGTGATTCCCTAGGGATGACACCAGGAAAAAGTGGGGGCGGAGTTCTCCAAATGTGCCAGAGGCACGCTCAGTCTCCCAGGCCCACGTTTAGGAAGATGTGTCAGTGGTGGATGGGAAGATCCAGGGTGGAAGACGGCCAGCTCTCCTGCCAGCTGAGGACGGTGGGCGTCTAGTTTCTGCACATCCTTGATCTGTGAGGTACTGAAGGGACCCCGTAGACCACGTCCCGGGAACAAGCGTTCCATATCCTCCCCGTAACTTCTCTTGAGAACGTGGGGGTCAGCCCTTGGGATTATCTCCAGCTGACCCTCCGGCCACGATGAGTCACCTCCTTCCCGGAATTCTAACATCTCACTGTCCCTCAAATCTCTCCTTTGCTCCGCATTCCTATGTCCCTGCCCTGACTGGGGTTACCGCCACAATTCCCCTGGTCCCATTTCCCCTCCTCTTACCCCTTCTTCTGGTGCCTCCCCTGGTTGCAGGGTTCTCTCCCCACCTACCCTCTCGACTATTTGGGGCTCACAAACCCCGTTGCAGATGATGGCCAAGTCTGGCATCCACTCCAGACCCCTAAACCTAGCTATCCGTGGACTCCGGATGTCTCCCTGGACATCCGTTCTACAGACCTTCTCACTGGCCACTGAAAATGAGCACTTCCGTCCCTCCTTCAGACTTGCCCTTCATCTCCAGTTTCCCTTTGGGCGGAACGCCCAGAGCCACTGGTTTGCTTTTCTTTATCACCATCTGCAACACATAGGCCCTCGCGACACCTGCTCTTTCTACTTTTTGAATGCTGCTCAGACTTTTTTCTTCATCCACTGCCTAATTCAGGGTATGGTCATAACATGTTGGGACGTCCTGGGTCACTGAAGTGGCCTCCCCGGTGGTGCAAGCCTCCAGGGACATCTGTCCCCACAGCAACCGCTAGGCTGATTTTTCTTTTTTAAATAAATGTATTCATGTATTTGTTTTTATTTTTTTGGCTGTGTTGGGTCTTCGTTGCTGCACGCAGGCTTTCTCCAGTTGCAGCGAGCGGGGGCTACTCTTCGTTGCAGTGCGCGGGCCTCTCATTGTCGTGGCCTCTCGTTGCAGAGCACCGGCTCAGAAGTTGTGGCACGTGGGCTCAGTAGTTGTGGCGCAGGGGCTTAGCTGCTCCGCGTGGCATGTAAGATCTTCCCGGACCAGGGCTTGAACCCGTGTCCCCTGCATTGGCAGGCGGATTCTTAACCACTGCGCCACCAGGGAAGTCCCACAATAACATTTAAATATACCATTCTAGTAAAAGAAAAAAATGGCAGGTCATGTGAATTACCAAATGAAGGATCAAATTCAGTCCCACACTAACAGCAGAAAGATTTATTTTTTTAAAACAGATACTCATTCCTTGAAACATCTGTTAGCAAAACATTTCCCCATTTGAAGAACTGGTTGTTTTACTTTATTTTTTCATTTTATTTTTTATTGAAGTATAGTTGACTTACAATATTACATTAGTTTCAGATGTTCAAAATGGTAATTCGACACTTTTATAGAATATACTACATACTTTGTTATAAACTATTAACTGTATTCCCTGTGCTGTATATTACATCCTTGTAACTTAGTTTATACCTGCTAGTTTGTACCAATTAAATCCCTTAATCTATCTTGCCCCTCCCTCTTTCTCCACACTGGTATCAATAGTTTGTTCTGATTCTGTGAGACTGTTTTGTTATATTGTCCCTTTTTTACTTTTTAGACTCCATTGGTTATTTTATTTTATTATTATTATTATTATTATTGGCCATGGCATGCAGCATGTGGGTCTTAGTTCCCCGACCAGGGACCAAACCTGTGTCCCTTGCATTGGGAGCGTGGTGTCTTAACCACTGGGCCACCAGGGAAGCCCTGGTTATTGTATTTTATTTTATTTTTTAATTTAATTTTTTGGACATTTTAAATTATTTTTAATACAATTTTTAAAGGTTACACTCCATTTACAGTTATTACAAAATATTGGCTATATTCAGCACTATTCACAATAGCCAACACATGGAAACAACCTAAATGTCCATCAACAGATGAATGGATAAAGAAGATGTGATACATATATACAATGGAATACTACTCAGCCATAAAATAGAACAAAATAATGCCATTTGCCGCTACATGGATGGACCTAGAGATTGTCATACTGAGTGAAGTAAGACAGAAAGAGAAAGACAAATACCATATGATATCACTTATATGTGGAATCTAAAATAAGACACAAATGAACACATCTATGAAATGGAAACAGACTCACAGACATAGAGATCAGACTTCTGGTTTGCTAAGGGGGAAGGAGGTGGGGGAGGGATGGATTAAGAGTTTGGGATTAACAGATGCAAACTATTATCTATAGGATGGATAAACAACAAGGTCTTACTGTACAGCACAGGGAACTATATTCAATATCCTGTGACAAACCATAATGAAAGATTATGAAAAAGAATGTATGACTGAATCACTGTGCTGTCCAGCAGAAATTAACACAACATGGTAAATAAACTATACTTCAATAAAAAAAAAAAGCAACCATAGGCAACAATATTGAGATTCTAACCAGCAAAGAGGTACACTTCAAAATGATGGCCTTCTATTTGTGCCTCTGGAGGCAAAAAGTACAACATCCAGTTTGGCAAGAATGTAGGAAAATGATGACCCTGCTCTCTGCTGGCTGCATTGTAAAGCGTTAGTTTCCCGGCAGGTATTGTTATCTGGTAACATATACTAAATGTTGTGTGAATGTGCATGTGTCTTGACCCAACAATTTACAATTATCGAAATCAGAGAAATGTTCCAAACTTGCTAAGAAGAGTTAATTGTCACTTATTTATTGTTACATTAAATTAATGACAATGGCTAAATATACCCTATCTTAAACAAAAAATAAATATATATATATATAGGCTATATTCCCAGTGTTGTACACTACATCCTTGCAGCCTAATTTACACCCAAAAGTTTGTACCTCCTACTCCCCCACCCATATATTGCCCATCCCTGCCCTCTCCCGACTGGTCACCACTAGTTTGTTCTCTATATCTGTGAGTCTGCTTCTTTTTTGTTATACTAGTTTGTTGTATTTTTTAGATTCCACATATAAGCTATATCATATATTTGTCTTTCTCTGTCTGACTTACTTCACTCAGTATGACAATCTCTAGGTCCATCCATGTTGCTACAAATGGCATTATTTCATTCTTTTTATGGCTGAGTAATATTCCATTGTATATACATACCACATCTTCTTTATCCATTCATCTGTTGATGGACATGGGTTGCATCCATGCCTTGGCTATTGTAAATAATGTTGCTATGAACATTGGGGTGCATGTATATTTCCGAATTAGTGTTTTTGGGTTTTTGGGTTCACTTGGGTGACAAGTTCTTCTCATCTCACAGAAGAGTTCAACAATCAACCGTAGTTAATATGAGGATCCAGGGAGGTCAGTTGTTTTCCCAAGGTCTCCGAGTTAGCTCGGAGAATAGAAAGTTGAATAGAAAGCCAAACCTTTCTGAAACCCACTTCTATCTGTCCTGATTTCTAAGTATTCTCTTTAGACATTCCCACTTGGGACTTACCCCAGAGAGCCCTCTTGACCTCAGCATCCTCAAGTCACAGACTTGCTCTCAAAACTGTGCCAGGAGATGAAATGTCTCTATTTATATGGAGCTGAGGGAAATTCCAGGGGTCCCTGACTGTTACCCAGTAAGCAGAGTGATTGGGTTAATGTTGTGGAACGAACCATTTTGGATAATCCAGGTGGATTCAATTTTCCATGGAAACTTCACCGGGAAAAACCATGATTTATTAAAGAGGCTTCCATATTGGTTTTGTGGTAGACGTCTTTATTGTACTTTATTTATTCTAGACTTTTTTGGGGGGTGTGGGAAATGGATTGGTATTCCTGGTTTAGTGAATTTTTTTCTCATTTGCCTGAAGTGTTCCAGGGAGAAAGAGAATAGAGATCTGATAGTTGGTGGGTTACCTAACTATTTTTTCTCATGTAAATAAGGCTTAAAAGACTTTTTTCTAGGACTTCCCTTGTGGCACAATGGTTAAGAATCCTCCTGCCAAGGCAGGGGACAGGGGTTCGAGCCCTGGTCCGGGAAGATCCCACATGCTGCGGAGCAACTAAGCCCATGAGCCACAACGACGGAGCCTGCGCTCTAGAGCCCACGAGCCACAATTACTGAGCCCGCGTGCCACAACTACTGAAGCCTGCGTGCCTAGAGCCTGTGCTCCGCAACAAGATAAGCCACCGCAATGAGAAGCCCTCGCACCGCAATGAAGAGCAGCCCCCGCTCGCCGCAATGAGAGGAAGCCCACATGCAGCAACAAAGACCCAATGCAGCCAAAATAAATAAATAAAATTAATAAAAAGTTTTAAAAAGACTTTTTTTTCTAATGTCAGCTGATGAGCTCAGCTATAAGAACCTATTTCTGAGTAGGCATTTAGAAAACCAGAGGTTGTACACCAGTAGGGAAAAAGAATGATGCCTATCAATTTAGGAAGCCTTCCATTCTCTAAACACCTAAGGAAGTAATATCTGAACAAGTATAGAGGGAACCTATTTCAACAGAATAAAGGCCACATAGACAAGAACACAGCTATTATCTACTCCACGTAGAAGTCTTGGAGGAGGAAATACACAGAACACTCTTTGACAGAAAAGTGTTTGTTTATTTGAAATTTAAATTTCACTGGTTATCCTGTATTTAGTCTGGCCACCCTACATGGAGCATCCTATTTTACAATGAAATCATGCCTAACAGGAAGACAATCAACAGCAGCCTCAGTTTCATGATGAAGTACTGAAAACCAATGAAACATGACTTCATTGGAAGAAGAAGAACACAAAGCAAAAGCTTATCAGAAAAGCATAGACTACACTAAAGTAGAAAACAAAATCCAAAGGGAACTATAAGTTATCACTCAAGGATCCTCCTAATTCACGTGAATGGAACCCCCTTAGGTTCCAGTATAATCCTCAATTCTTCAAATGTCATCCTTTCTTGATATTACATAAGTAACAAATTATCCTGAATTTCCTTCTTGGATCAGAAGGGACTGGCAACTGAGGGCAGGAACTGGGGCGAGTCATTTGGAATGTATTTTCTGGTGGCGTTTGAAAGTCCCCAGCTGACAGAAGGCACTGTGACACTCGGGACACACGTAGGGTTTGATCCCAGAGTGGGTGCGTCGGTGAACATTGAGGTTCCCTCTGTGGCTGAAGGCTTTGTCACAGTGCTCACATTGGAAAGGCTTCTCCTTGGTGTGGGTCCTCTTGTGAGCACGCAGCGTGGAGTCATGGGTGAACTTCTTGGGGCAGAGATCACAGCAGTATGGCTTCTTGCCTGTGTGGATCCGCTCGTGAGCTCGCAGGTCCGAAGACTGCATGAACCCTTTGGCACACGTGTTGCACAGAAAAGGTCTCTCTCCTGTGTGTGTCCTCTGGTGAAGGGTAAGCTGAGATGGATAAGGAAATCTCTTCTTGCATTCCCTACATTCATAGGGTGCCCATGCCTGGGCTTCTTTTCCCTCAGGAAGAATGTTGGGTCCCACCGTGCTAGGTGAACCAGTGGAAGGGGACCCATGTTGTCCTGAGAATTCTCCTTTGTCCAAAGATGTGGCTTCTTCTTGAGGTACTTCTTGGAAACTGGGACTGTTGGCCCGTTTCCTTTTGAAACCTCTTAGACCCCTCAGAGAACCTTTTCTGTATCCACCGTTAGTAGAAATTTCTCCCTCTGGAACACAAGAGGAAAACGTTCAGCATCCACATTTGAAATATGAATTCCTTCTTGGGGATTCTTCCCGCCCTCTGCCCTCTCAAATTGTTCTGAAAAAAGAGATTCAGCACACAGCATTTAACAAGGAGCATTTTCCGTGGTGCCAACCTCATTGAAACCCAGCGCTGATGTGGCAGAGAACTTCCCATCAACTAAACTACCTAAGAGTCTAGATTATGACACACTCTAGAAAGGGGATGATGGAGAAGGTTGGTTTGGAGAACCAACTCCCCGCCCCCGCCCAAGGGATGGTAATGCTGGGTACCCAGCCCCAAGCCACCATAGGAAGGGAGTCACTAACTCCTCTGAATTCAAATTTCCAGACTCACCAGGACTTTTCAGATGTTCAGGCTCTTGAGATTGATGGGTTCTTGTCTCTTCTGTGTCTTCCATCGGGTCTTTCTCCAAGTTCTCCTTGGGTGTCAGACCCTCCATTTCACCTGTTTCAGGAAAGGTCTCTGGCAGGAGACCTTTCTGGTCCTGACAAGGAGCAACCAAGCAGAGTCAATAACCCATCTACCTTAGTCCATGGAAAGCTCTGTTTCCTCTTTCCCCATCCCTGTCATATCATGATCTAAGACTCCAACTTTCCTAATATCAGTTTGGGGGATATGCCCTGACTTCTTCTGGGCCACCCCATCACCCCAGTTGATAATCATTTCCTGATTCCTAAGTCTGTCCTTGATCTCTACTGGCCACATCTTGCAATCAAGTCCGGATACCACAGTTGGCACTCTGAATTCTCAATGCATACATCTCTCTGTGTCATCCCAACACTCCCTGCCCCTGACTCTGGAAGCAAAGGACCCTGGGTACATTCTCCCAAGTTCATCACTTTTTCCTACTTCGTTTGAATTCGTCCTTCTGATGGTGGTTACGCAGTGCATGGTAAGATGATGAGCAGCGTCCTGGTCTCAACCCACTAGAAATCAATAGCATCCCCTCCCCCACACCCAACCCCATTTGGACAAATCAGCTGTCTCCAGACATTCTCCAGTGTCCTCTAGGAGGAAAAATGAGTCGAATTGGGAACCACTCCTTCAACTCCAGGGGTTGACCATATTCTGAACTATGAAGTGCCTCTGAGAAAAGCAACCATGTAGAAATCAGCTGTCAGTGCATTTACCCGTGGCAAACTGACCTAGCACCATTCCACTGAGGCAGGATTCCTTTCTCCCCCACTCTTAAAACTACACGTATTCGTGGCAAAGGGACAAAGATGGATGAGTCTCCATTCTCACACAAGCTGGAAAATGTCTAGGAACTGAAGGCATCCATGAAAATCCCTGAAGCCAATGGGTCCATTCCTGTCCTTTGCCAAAACTCCCAATTACTCTAGCAGCAATGTCCACCTGAACCTCTTCTAAGTTCTCCCAGACTCTCTCCAGAGACCAGGGCATCACACACTCACCTGCCCCCTTGACAGGTCCTTGGCTCCTGCCAGAATATGCAGCTCTCGTCTTTTCTGCTGGCCGTTCTCTGGAGGTATCTCACTCACAGGGTATCGGGGCTCCCTGCATTGGTCTCTCTCATCGTTCATGTCACTGGCCTCGGATTCAACCATCTCAACTTCTGAGCTTCGCACAAGAAATTCCTGTCCTTGTATGCGGACTATGGTCTGTGAGGGAAAAAACTCAATCGAGATCAGTCTCCTATATGACCTGGAAAGCAGCTCTCAAGGCATCCAATGGCATCGTACCGTACAAGCGCACTTTTTTTTGTTTAAAAGATCTACATCCCTCAAGTTGAGACAGCCAAAAATAACTCTCAACGATGCCCAAAGAAACCTCTCAGCCATTTGAAAATCAGTGATTTAGAGTCAACCACTCAGGTCCTATCTTGTTCAACCCCCAGCTTGCAGGTCCCATCCCACCTCTCCCTTTCCCATACCAATCCCAAGGTTCCTACTCACACACTTCTTGGGTTTCTGCTTATTTCTTAGCATGTCCTCCAAGGCTTTGCAACTCTGCACCCCCGTTTCCTTGACTAAGACCTGGCACTCCAGCGGCATGCAGATCATAAACTGCTCCAGCACCAGCTTGTCTATCATCTGCTCCTTGGTGTGAACATCTGGCCTCAACCACAGATGGCAGAGCTCACGGAGTCTCCTCAGATCCTGGACGGGGTCGGATTCCTCCGAGCTGCTAAATGTTCTGAAGTGAACGTGCCACGTTTCCTGGTCACAGTCTGGCTTTTCCACAAGTGTATCTTGGTGTGGCACAGACACTGGTGACTCTGATCCAGGGCCGTCGGGCAGTTTTCCTCGACCCCGGAAAAATGTCTGGTCCTCAGCCATGCTGACGGAGGACTTTTCCAATAGGACTCTGAGACTCTACACTTGTAGAGCTGGTGCCAATTGAACTCTATGGAAAGGGATCTCCTCTGCTTCTTCTCAGCAATAGAGTCACTGTTCAGAAGACTGGGGTAAAAAAAAAGAAAGAAAAAGAAAAGAAAAGGAAAGGAAAAGAATGAACCAGATGAGTTTCATTTTATTCCACCCTTCCCTCTCCCACACATCCCATATCCAAATACTGGACAGCGCTACCCCACTGGTTCAATATTTCATACCGCAGACAATAATCCATTCTATTATAATTCTGACAACCACCTTTATAGGAAAACAAAAAAATGTCTGGTCAAAATATCCATAGCGCCACGGTTCAGAAACCCTAGCTGAAAAAATGAACCACAGCACACCACACCAACGTGTGTGGAAACATTCTTCTCATCTCACAGAAGAGTTCAACAATCAACCATAGTTAATGTGGGGTTTGAGGGAGATCTGCTGCTTTCCCAAGGTCTCCGAGCTAATGCAAGGTGAATAGAAAGCCAAACCTTGCTGAAACCCACCTCCATCTCTCCTGATTTCTAAGCATTCTCTTTAGACATTCCCACATGTCACTTACCTCTTGGAGCCCTCTTGCCTTCAGCCTCCTCAAATCCGGGACTGGCTCTCAAAGTGTGTCTGGAGCTGAAGTGTCTCTATTTATATAAGAGCCAGGGGAAATTCCAGGGGTCCCGTCCTATAACCTCATCATCCCAGTGATTGGATAAAGGTCTTGGATGGAACCATTTTAGATAATCTGGGTAGATTCAATTTCCCATGGAAACTCCACCAGGAGAAACCATGATTTGTTAAAGAGGACTCCATGTAGGTTTTTTGGTAGATTTTCTTTATCGTATTTTATTTATGTTAGACTTTATGGTTTGCATTTTGGGGAGAAACAGATTGGTTTTCCTGATCTAGTGAATTTACTCTCATTGCCTGGAGAGTTCGAGGGAGTTAGAGAATTGAGATCTGATGGTTATAACCAAATTGGGTTACCTAATCTTTTTTTTCTCACGAAATAAGTTGTAAAAGACTTTTGTTTAAAAGCAGCCGATGAGCTAAAGTGTGCAAAGAACCTATTTCTTTTTTTGAATTTTAAAATTTTATTTTATTTTTTTTATTTATTATTATTTTTAAAGTTATTTAATTTGTTTATTTATTTATTTTTGGCTATGTTGGGTCTTTGTTGCTGCGCCCGGGCTTTCTCTAGTTGTGGCGAGGGGGGGCTACTCTTCGTTATGGTGTGCGGGCTCTAGGTGCGCGGGCTTCAGTAGTTGTGGCTCGCGGGCTCTAGAGCGCAGGCTCAGTAGTTGTGGCGCACGGGCTTAGTTGCTCCGCGGCATGTGTGATCTTCCCAGACCAGGGCTCGAACCCGTGTCCCCTGCATTGGCAGGCGGATTCTTAACCACAGCGCCACTAGGGAAGCCCTATTTTATTTATATTTTTATACAGCAGGTTCTTATTTGTTATCTATTTTATACATATTAGTGGATATATGTCAATCCCAATCTCCCAATTCATCCCACCACCACCCCCCCACCACTTTCCCCCCTTGGTGTCCATACGTTTGTTCTCTACATCTGTGTCTCTATTTCTGCCCTGCAAACTGATTCATCTATACCATTTTTCTAGGTTCCACACATATGCGTTAATATACGATATTTGTTTTTCACTTTCTGACTTACTTCACTCCGTTTGACAGTCTTCAGATCCATCCAAGGAGAAGAACCTACTTCTGAGTAGGCATTTAGAAAGCCAGAGGTTGTACACCAATGGGGAAAAAGAATGACATCCTATCCAAATAGGAAGACTTTATCTCAACAAGTATAGAGGGAACATATCTTAACATAATAAAGGCCAGGTAGACAAAACCACAGCTATCATCTACTCAATGTAAAAAAGACTTAGAAGAGGAAACACACAGAACACTCTGACAAAAATGTGTTTGTTTATTTGAAATTTAAATTTCACTGGTTTTTCTATATTTTATCTGGCTGCCATGCCAGGAGCATCCTATTTTACAATGAAATCATGCCTAACAGGAAGACAATCAGGAGCAGCTTAAGTTTCATGATGAAGTACTGAAATCCAATAAGACATGCATTGTTGAAAGAAGAACACAAAGCAAAAACTTTATTTTAAAAAGCATAGGCTTGGGACTTCCCTGGTGGTGCAGTGGTTAAGAATCCGCCTGCCAATGCAGGGGATATGTGTTCGAGCCCTGGTCCGGGAAGATCCCACATGCCGCGGAGCAACTAAGCCCTTGTGCCACAACTACTGAGCCTGTGCTCTAGAGCCCACGAGCCACAACTACTGAGCCCGCGTGCCACAACTACTGAAGCCCGTGCACTTAGAGCCCGTGCTCCACAACAAGAGAAGCCACCGCAAGGAGAAGCCCCCACACCGCAACAAAGAGTAGCCCCCGCTCGCCAACTAGAGAAAGCCGGCGCGCGGCAACAAAGACCCAACGCAGCCAAAAAAAAAAAAGAGAGAGAGAGAGAGAGCTCAAATAATGAGGTTTACACCAGTTACATACAAGGATCCTGCATATCTCAAAGACCCTAAAGTTTGTAATATCAAAAACAGGGAGTATGTGCTCGCTTCGGCAGCACATATACTAAAACTGGAACGATACAGAGAAGATTAGCATGGCCCCTGCGCAAGGATGACACGCAAATTCGTGAAGCGTTCCATATTTTTCACCTAGAGGGGTGGGATAGGGAGGGTGGGAGGGAGGGAGACGCAAGAGGGAAGAGATATGGGGATATATGTATATGTATAGCTGATTCACTTTGTTATACAGCAGAAACTAACACACCATTGTAAAGCAATTATACTCCAATAAAGATGTTTAAAAAAAAAAAAACAGGGAGTAAATCTATAAAGTTATCAGCAGTAAATTTATTTTACGGTTGAAAAAAAATTTTCGAAACCAGCAACAGGCAGGTGGAGTACAGTGCTGGGGATGGAGGGCAGGGCAGTCTAACTCCCTGTTCACTCACCAATGGCCTTCCACAGGTCTAGGATCCCGAGGGCTATCTTCTCCTTCTGGCCTCCATCAGTCCCAGGGCGGGGGGGTGGGGGGGTGGGGGGGGGGCACGACCAGGTGGTCGTTAAAGGCAGGGAGAACACACAGAATCCAGCAGACCCAGAGCACTGCTCGTCGGACGGGGCACCTCCACCGAATCCGGGGGAACAGGCTACGTGCTGACCATCCCTACTTGCCAGGGAGAGGACTGCGGCTTTGACAAGTAGACGCTTGCTCAACGTTACCCCACCACTAGGTGGCAGAACTGGGGTTTGAGCCCAACTGCGTCTGGATCCAAACCTCACATCCTCTCTGCTCTGCCACACCGTTGCGTCACTGGAATGTTGGCATGTGACTGATTTAACTGTCACGAAGCAGCACATCCCAAGTATACAGCAAGTACCCAATGAAGATGCGCTTGGGGGAACGGGGAGAGAGGAGGATCTTCCCAGGAATTGCTGTAGTTTATCTAATCCTCACAGCATCCTCATGCAGCAGGGGGACATCGTTATACCCATTGTCACAGATGAGGAAACTCTGGCGTTGAGAGGTGAAGGCGGCACACCAAGCCAGGGGCAGAGCCGGGACTTGAAGCCAGCGCTCTGGCTCCAGGATCCATGCAGCCCATCACTCCGCTAGACTAACCCTCAAGACAGGTCAGGAAATAAAGCCCGTGGCCTTGAGGGAATGTGAGTTTAGGGTTGTTACAGGGTTGCCAATGCACTGCTCACAGGCACGAGCCAGGGATGGAGCGCTCAGAGCAGCCTCGCTCACCGGAACCCAGGAGATAGCCAGCACTGTTGAGGGTCCAGCCTCCTCGCCCCTGGACAGAGATGGAGAGAGAGGACTCACAGACAGAAAAGGGCAGCTGGCATCCCACAGGTCTGGGAAGACGTGGGTCAGTCAGCACGCCGCTTAACCACTAGTCTGTGAAGTGGGTTCTCTTAATCCACATTTCACCAATGTGGAGATTGAAGACTTCCTAAGACCAGCAACTGGGAATGAAAAGAAAGCTTTAAAAACCACTGCTGTAAGTCCTTGACGTGTGTAGTGTATTGTCACAAATCTCTATCTCTCTCTCTCTCTCTCACATACACACACACACACACACACACACCCAGGATCAAATCCAGGCTGCATCACTGGATGGCTGCAGGTAAGGTGCTGAGTTCCTTTGATAATTATAACAGCTAACATTTACTGTGGGTTTTACTACATGCCACCGTCGGTTCCAAGGAGGACTGGCTACCTAATCTAGGGGGCCCAGCGCAAAATGAAAATATGAGGCCCCTCGATGAACACGATTAAGGATTTCAAGATGACAGCAGGGCATCATCATGTGGGGCCCCTCCTGGCATGGGGTCCTGTGTGGCTCTGCAGGCTGCTTGCCCATGAAGCCGGCTCTGGGTCTAGTCCTTGACATATTTACTCACCTAATCCTCCCAACAACCCTGGCAGGTAACAATTATTACTAGCCTTGTTTAACAGAAGAAGAAACCGAGGCTCAGAAAGGTTGGGCTAATTGCCTGAATGAACACGATTCATGGCAGAGCTACAATTCAGACCCAGGCAGATATGAGACTCTTAACAATTATGTGTCCTGAATATTTAAGCCTTGGTTTTCTTTTTTTCTTTTTTTTAGCATAATAGGAATAACGTACATTTATTGAGTAATTATTATGTACCTATACTCCACAGGATTGTGGCCTAGGAAACACATCCATTCACTTCGCAGTTTTGTCTGTCTAGATCATGATGTACACTTGTTAATTCCTGTCTTGCTGATAAGCCTTGGTTTTCCATTCTGTCAAAGGGAAGTAACACGATAAAGTCTACATTCGAATTTGCCGGATAGAACTGGCCAGTGCATGTTCAGGGTTTAGCACTGGTCCTGGGGCCAAGAAAGCACCCCACACCCATTAGCCCATGTCAAAATCCCCTGAACATCCCATCAGATGGAGATCATTATCCCCTAGTTATATAGAAAGAGAGAAACTCAAAGAAACTTAAGTGGCTTACCCCCAGCCACCATGGAGCATAGCTGGTACCCCAACGTGCGGCAGCCACACTGACTACCTGCTGAAGGTCATTCTAAGAGCCTGCCACCCCTGCTCCCCGCAGAGGATCATCAACAGAGAGACATAATAGGCAACGTTCCAGAAGTCATACAGCTAGAAAGTGACAGAACGGGACTTCCAACTCAGCCCGGTCTCCACGGCCCAGGCTCCGAATCAGGGGGTCTCAAAATGTGGTCTCAGGACCACCAGCACCAGTATTGCCTGGGAACTGGTTAGAAATGCAGACTCAACCAACCACAAACTCTGGGGATGGCACTCGGTGCCTTGTACATTACATGCCCTCCAGGGGATTATCCTGCTTGTTACAGCCTTGAAAATTTACAGTGACAGGAAGCTCTACCTTGGAAGGCATCTTTGGGCATCTCTGGGCAAACACTAATCATTATGAAGTTTTTGCTTTGGATAAGCTGAGCCCTCACCCCCTGTATTCCACCCGTGTTCTGCTCTACCCTCCTGGGACCGAGGAGGTGAAATCAGCTCCGCATCTTTCTTCTCATATTTTTTTTATTTTTATTTTTTGGTCGTGCCCCGTGGCATGTGGGATCTTAGTTCCCCAACCAGGGATCAAACCTGTCCCCCTGCATTGGAAGCTCAGAGTCTTAACCACTGGACCGCCAGGGAATTCCCTCTTCTCATATTTTCACAACTTGTTCCCTGGCCCCAGCTCAGCCAGGAAAATTAGAACTCTCTTCCTAGGAGGGCAGTGACAGGGGATGCTACAGGTGTGCAGGAGCACAGGAAGGTCTCAGCCGGTGGACAGGAGCAGAGGCTGGCGTCTCCGCCAGGCTGAGCACGATGACAAGAAGGACAGACAGAGCCATCTGAGGGCCGGTGGGATGGGCGCTTAGGGCTGCAGAGCACTGCAGAGAAAGGGTAGTGAGTTTGCTTACTTATTTTGTAGCTTTACCGAGGTATAATTGATAAGTAAAAAATTACAGACATTTAAAGTGTACCTCTTTGTAAGTTTGGACATATGCGTTCACCTGTGATGCCATCAAGGTAATAGACACATCCACCACCTTCAAAAATCTCCGTGGGTATTTTTTTAGTTTTTTGTTTATTTTGTCACATGAGATCTATCCCCTTAATGTATTTTTTCCTTCCGGTTTTACTGAGAAATAATTGACATGTAACACTGTATAAGATTAAGGTGTAACTGTCACTGTTTGCAGATGACACGATACTATACATAGAGAATCCTAAAGATGCCACCAGAAAACTACTAGAGCTAATCAATGAATCTGGTGAAGTTGCAGGATACAAAATTAATGCACAGAAATCTCTTGCATTCTTATACACTAATGATGAAAAACCTGGAAGAGAAATCAAGGAAACACTCCCATTTACCACTGCAACAAAAAGAATAAAATACCTAGGAATAAACCTACCTAGGGAGACAAAAGACCTGTATGCAGAAAACTATAAGACACAGATGAAAGAAATTAAAGATGATACCAACAGATGAAGAGATATACCATGTTCTTGGATTGGAAGAATCAATACTGTGAAAATGACTAAAGCAATCTACAGATTTACCCAACGCAATCTACAGATTCAATGCAATCCCTATCAAATTACCAATGACATTTTTTACGGAACTAGAACAAAAAATCTTAAAATTTGTATGGAGACACAAAAGACTCCGAATAGCCAGAGCAGTCTTGAGGGAAAAAAACGGAGCTGGAGGAATCAGACTCCCTGACTTCAGACTATACTACAAAGCTACAGTAATCAAGACAATATGGTACTGGCACAAAAACAGAAACATAGATCAATGGAACAAGATAGAAAGCCCAGAGATAAACCCACGCACCTATGGTCAACTAATCTATGACAAAGGAGGCAAGGATATACAATGGAGAAAAGACAGTCTCTTCAATAAGTGGTGCTGGGAAAACTAGACAGCTACATGTAAAAGAATGAAATTAGAATACTCCTTAACACCATACACAAAAATAAACTCAAAATGGATTAGAGACCTAAATGTAAGACCAGACACTATAAAACTCTTAGAGGAAAACATAGGAAGAACACTCTTTGACATAAATCACAGCAAGATCTTTTTTGATCCACCTCCTAGAGTAATGGAAATAAAAACTAAAATAAACAAATGGGACCTAATGAAACTTCAAAGCTTTTGCACAGCAAAGGAAACCATAAACAAGACAAAAAGACAACCCTCAGAATGGGAGAAAATATTTGCAAATCAATCAACAGACAAAGGATTAATCTCCAAAATATATAAACAGCTCATGCAGCTCAATATTAAAAAAACAAACAACCCCATCCAAAAATGAGCAGAAGACCTAAATAGACATTTCTCCAAAGAAGACATACAGATGGCCAAGAAGCACATGAAAAGATGCTCAACATCACTAATTATTAGAGAAATGCAAATCAAAACTACAATGAGGTATCACCTCACACCAGTTAGAATGGGCATCATCAGAAAATCTACAAACAACAAATGCTGGAGAGGGTGTGGAGAAAAGGGAACCCTCTTGCACTGTTGGTGGGAATGTAAATTGATACAGCCACTATGGAGAACAGTATGGAGGTTCCTTAAAAAACTAAAAATAGAATTACCATATGATCCAGCAATCCCACTACTGGGCATATACCCTAGAAAACCATAATTCAAAAAGACACATGCACCCCAATGTTCACTGCAGTACTATTTACAATAGCCAGGTCATGGAAGCAACCTAAATGCCCATCGACAGACGAATGGATAAAGAAGATGTGGTACATATATACAATGAAATATTACTCAGCCATAAAAAGGAACGAAATTGGGTCATTTGTTGAGACGTGGATGGATCTAGAGACTGTCATACAGAGTGAAGTAAGTCAGAAGGAGAAAAACAAATATCGTATATTAACGCATATACGTGGAACCTAGAAAAATGGTACAGATGAACCGGTTTGCAGGGCAGAAATTGAGACACAGATGTAGAAAACAAACGTATGGACACCAAGGGGGGGAAGCGGCGGGGGGTGGGGGTGGTGGTGTGATGAATTGGGCGATTGGGATTGACATGTATACACTGATGTGTATAAAATTGATGACTAATAAGGACCTGCTGTATAAAAAAATAAATAAAATAAAATTCAAAAGTTAAAAAAAAATTTTTTTTAAAAGAAGAATACAAGGGGAAGGGGAAGAGGAACAGCTAAAACGAACACTTTTCAGGTATGGGACTCAGGTGGGATGGAGTAGGCAGAGGATGGCTGCTTTTGTTATAAACCTTGCAGTATATTTGACTTGTAAAACTATGTATGATTTTTCTGAGTGATTACTTTGATAAAAAATAAGTTTAAAAAAAAAAGATTAAGGTGTACAACCTGAAACTAACACAACATTGTAAATCAACTATACTCCAATAAAATTTTAAAAAGAAAAAAAGAAAAAGAAGTAGAACATTACCCACACCACAGAATTTCCTTTCCAACCACTGTTACTATTCCCTTCAGGGTTAAACTGATTTTGAACCTTGTAAATTAGCTTAGCTTGTTTTTGAACTTCATACAAATGTAATACTACTGTTAACACACACACACACACACACAGATTAAGGTGTACAGCGGGGCTTGACATAGGTATATATTGTGAAATTATTACAATAAGTTTAGTGAACATCCATCACCTCATGTAGTTGCAAAAAAAATTTTTCCCTGTGATGAGAACTTTTAAGATTTATTCTCTCAGCAACTTTCAAACACATAATACGGTGGTATTGGTAACGACTGTCACCATGCTCTACTTTACATCCCCGGTACTTATATATCTTGTAACTAACTTAAGGTTTGTACCTTTTGACCAACTTCATCCAGTTCCTCCATGCCCCCACCAACCCCGGCCTTTGGTAACCACCAATCCAATCTCTTTTTCTATGGGTTTGTGTGTTTGTTTTGTGTTTTTTTAAGATGCCACATAAAAGTGAGATCGTACAGGGACTTCCCTGGTGGCGCAGTGGTTGAGAATCTGCCTGCCAATGCAGGGGAGCCGGGTTCGAGCCCTGGTCTGGGAAGATCCTACATGCTGCGGAGCAACTAAGCCCGTGCGCCACAACTACTGAGCCTGGGTGACTTCAGGCAGGAGGTCCTAGATGGAATGTGAAGCCGAGGGTACTTCTCAGTGCAGCTCAGACTAGGGCAATGAGTCAGACTTCCACGGCATGTTAGATGTGCTAGAACGGTGTACGTGAACCTGTGGGAGTGCTGGGGAAATCAAGCTGTCCCAAGAAAGAGTGCAGTGTGTTGCCCTACACTCGGCATACACAGAGTGGCTCCGAAGGGTTACGGGCCTGGATGTTGCTTAGCAGGCCCAGGGGGGCCTGGGGGTACTCAGTGTTCTTGCAGGGAATAGGGTGCCCACGCGAGGCTCCTAGGTGTCCTAAAAGCATACTGGCGTTAAAAACATGCAGAGCAGCGGCTATGGCCTCATGGAAACTGCTGCACGCCTCCACTTCTGCTCGGCAATTCAGGGCCTTACCTTGAGGCAAGAGCTCATGCTGAATGTCCCATTAGCGACACAGGGCTTCTCACTGCGGTGGCTTCTCTTGTTGCTGAGCACGGGCTCTAGGCGTGCGGGCTTCAGCGGTTGTGACACGAGGGCTCAGTAGTTGTGGCTCGCGGGCTCTAGAGCACAGGCTCAGTAGTTGTGGCGCACAGGCTTAGCTGCTCCGCGGTATGTGTGATCTTCGCGGACCAGGGCTCAAACCCGTGTGCCCTGCATTGGCAGGCGGATTCTTAACCACTGCGCCACCCGGGAAGTTCCTTATCAGGGTTTGGATGCCAGTTTCTTTTATAGAACAGAGAGGGGGAGGAGGTGAGGAAGTAAAGTAAAAAGGCCAGAAGGTTTGTAAATATCCCCTGGAATGGCCAGCCTCGGGGAGGGGATGTGTTAATTTCTTGTTTCTTGCAGCCATCCACAGGTGAAACAGGGTCGGGATGTCTCCCTGAACAAAGGCACTTTGGTTTAATCTTCAGGCAGAGGGGCAGTGTGCCCCGAGGCAGGCCATTATATATAGACAGTATCCTTTTACTGAACAAAGGCAACAGGAAGCAAAGGTTAAAGCAAAAGAAACAGATCCAACACGTAGTCAGATTTGGCTCTTCCCTGTAACACTCCCACCCCCACGGAAGGACGTTTCTGCACCCCCATGGGTCCAGAGACAGACAGACAGAGAGACAGACAGATGGCTGTCTCATTCTAAACGGAAGACCCTGGCGGGGGTTAGAGTGAGAGTGAGAAACAGAGGACCACAATGACCCTTGTGGGCGCCTCACCCCGGTGTGGCTACTTCTCTCTCTTCCGGGCAGCCTTCATTTCTGGAGAGGGAGGGGGCGGGGGGAGTCCCAATGGGGAGAAAGTGACAAGAAGGTGCAAAAGGCATTGCTGGGAAAGAGGAGGGAGGAGGAACGGATGGAGAGGACAGACTGTGCTGAAGCCTAGAGGTGGTTACCTAGAGACTGACGGACCGGACGAGAGTCCGAGGAAAGGGCTCAGGAGACCCGGCTTCTCCGGTTGACCAGTTCGTGAAAAGTAAATGTAGCGCGTCCGAACCTCATGCAAAAAAAAAAAAAAAAACAAGGAAAAACCCAGATGAAGTGGGAGAAATGTCGCTTTCCTCACATTTCTGTGACTGAGCTGAATGTCTGTGTTTTGTTTTGTTTTAAATTTATTTATCTTTGGCTGCGTTGGGTCTTCTTTTCTGCACTTTCTCTAGTTGCGGTGAGCGGGGGCCACTCTTCGTTGCAGTGGGAGGGCTTCTCGTTGCGGTGGTTTCTCTTGTTGCAGAGCACGGGCTCTAGGTGCACGGGCTTCAATAGTTGTGGCATGTGGGCTCAGTAGTTGTGGCTCGCGGGCTCTAGAGCGCAGGCTTAGTAGTTGTGGCGCACGGACTTAGTTGCTCCGCGGCATGTGGCATCTTCCCGGACCAGGGATCGAACCCTTGTCCCCTGCATTGGCAGGCGGATTCTTAACCACTGCGCCACCAGGGAAGTCCCTGAAGTAATTTTAGATGTACAGAAAAGTTGTCCAGATAATTTCCAAATACTCAGAATCTCTTCATGTTTACGTTTTACCACATTTGATTTCCCTGGACACCCCTCTGCCTCTCTCCTCTCCATACAGGTGCATAGAGATATTCTGAACTGTGAGAGTAAGACGCAAACATGATGCCCCTTCACCTCTAAATTCTTCCGTTTTTTCCTAAAAACAAGGACGGTCTCTTATAACCACAGTAAAATTGTCAAAATTGCAAAATTAACATTGATACCGTGCTGATATCAAAGCTACAGACCTTACTGAAATTTCACCAGTTGTCATAGTAATTCCATTTATAGCAAAAAAACAAAAAGCAAACAAACCCCACCTCCACACCATACCTCTCTAGTCCCCTAAACTGGAAGCCTTCCTCTACCTTCCTTGTCTTTCTTGACCTTGACATGGTCCTTGACATTTTGGGGTGCACCAGTGACTTGTTTTGTGGGACGATTTTCAATGTGGGTTTGTCTGGTATCATCCCATGATTAGATTCTGGGTATGCACGTTTGGCAGGAAACCCACAGAGATTATTGTTGTGTTGTTATAGGAATTATCTCCTTCTGGGCACATCCTATCGTGGGAGCCTGGGAGGTCAATTCATCCGCTCCAGGTGATGCTAACTTTAATTGCCTAGCTAGGATGGTGCCCATCAGGTGTCTCCACTGCAAAGTTCCTTTTGTCCCTTTGTAATTATTAAGTGCCTTGTGGGAAGATAGTTGGTGAGTATGTAAGTGTGCTTCCTTGCTCTCTCGCTCTCTTTATTTTTTTTTAAATTTTATTGGAGTATAGTTGATTTACAATGTTGTGTTAGTTTCAGGTGTACAGCAAAGTGATCCTGTTATACGTATACATCTATTCATTCTTTTCCAGATTCCTTTCTCATATAGGTTATCACAAAATTCCTTGCTCTTTTGAGAGAGTTTTTGGAAGCATATCTCTCTACATACATGGCTATGAATATGGATATGCATATACATGTATCTCTCTTCCTTAAAAAGCCCAAAGCCCTAGGAGCTGTTATATCACCCTGTCACCATGAGGGGGGAGCCAAACCTAGGACGATCCTCCCCAAACTCAAGGAAACCCAGAGTTTCCTTGTGTTCCTTTGTTATTGTTGTGTGTGTGTGTGTGTGTTAAGAACACTGGCATTATATGCGGAATTTTAAAAATGTTACAAATGAATCTATTTACAAAACAGAAATAGAGACATAGATGTAGAAAACAAACTAATGTTTATGGGGGTGGGGGAAGAGGGTGAGGATAAATTGGAAGATTGAGATTGACATATACACACTACTATATATAAAATAGATAACTAATAAGGACCTACTGTAGAGCACAGGGAACTCTACTCAATACTCTGTAATGACCTGTATAGGAAAAGAATCTAAAAAAGAGTGGATAGGGCTTCCCTGGTGGCGCAGTGGTTGAGAATCTGCCTGCTAATTCAGGGGACGCGGGTTCGAGCCCTGGTCTGGGAAGATCCCACATGCCGCGGAGCAACTAAGCCCGTGAGCCACAACTACTGAGCCTGCGCGTCTGGAGCCTGTGCTCCGCAACAAGAGAGGCCGCGATAGTGAGAGGCCCGCGCACCGTGATGAAGAGTGGTCCCCGCTTGCCGCAACTGGAGAAAGCCCTCGCACAGAAACGAAGACCCAAAACAGCCAAAAAAAAATTAATTAATTAATTTAAAAAAAAAGAGTGGATATATGTAAATGTATAACTGATTCACTTTGCTGAACAGCAGAAACTAACAATTGTAAATCAACTATGATCAATTAATTTTTATTAATTAAAATAATTAATTAAAAAAAAACACTTCTCATGAGATCTTCCCTCTTGAAGAATCTTGAGGTGCCCAGTCCGTGGTTCTGCAGATCTCTGGAACATATTCGTCTAGCATAACTGAGTACCTTTCCTGGCCACAATAGCGTGAAACGAGAAATCAGCAACAGAGGAAGATTGGAAAGTTCACAAACACGTGGAAATTAAACAGCATATTCCTAAGAACCATGGGCCATGGGATCAAAGAAGAGATGGAGAGGAAAGTCAGGAAATACCCTGAGTTAGGCTAGATGACAGATTTTTGTAACTTGACCTGAAGGCTTCCTGAGAGATTATACCTCCCACCCCCACTGTTACACCTAAATTTTCATGGGGCCGGCGGGGGGGCTTTTAACGGCAAGGTATCAACAGCGACTGGTCCTCAATGCGCTCATCCAAAGGGTGGAAGAATATGCCACCCCAAAATATGCCATATTCGCATCTTGATTACTCTGAGCAGGGGGCACCTGACATGAACAGCAAATGCAGGGAGAGACTTCCTCCCCCGCCCCCCTCCCTCCACAAACACATTCTACCTCTGCTGGGAACACTCACTAACATCCAAAGGGACTGATTATCCACTGCATTTATTTACTATCTAGTAGTTGAAGAAATGAGGTGGGAGGATTTAGCCTGCTCCCAACAAATAATATATTTAAGCGTCTACATTAGGATGAAGGTTGTAAATTGAAAGGCAGAGCAGAAACTTGGAAGCAGAAGAAACTGGCTTTTCTGTCTGCTGTCTCCTCCTATAGAATCCTGAGAAAAAAATAGGGACGTAGAGATGGGGTGGATAGAGATAGGTAGGTAGGTAGGTGGATAATTGATAGATGATAGACAGATAATTGATAGTTGCTATATACCTGAAAGATAGAGATGATGGATAGATGATAGATTGATAGATAGATATTGATAGACGATACATAGCTGAGAGAGATGATAAATGATAGATAGGTATAAATGAAAGATAATTGAAAGCTACACAGCTAAACAATAATACAAGACCTTAATTAAAACTGCTTTACAGACTTTTGTGAAGATTGAATGACTTAATGTTTACAGCATTTAGAACAGCGCCTGCTACTTAGGGAGTACTCAAAAATAGGAGATATGGCTAGGTAGCTACACAGCTAGATATCTGCATGGATGGATGGATGGAAGGAAAAAAACAGACAAAAAGAGAGAGAAAAAGACACAGAGGGTCAGAGAGAATATCTGCACCTAAGATTCATGCTGCTTCTCAGAGTCAAGGGAACAGAACAAATATTTCCAGAGCAATGCTAAGTGAATGATAAAAGGATAGCTTCTGTATTGGACTTCTACTCTATGCCACGCACTGTGCTAACATCTTTATTTAGGCTATCTCGTTTAATCTGAAAATAGCCCCATAAAATGGGTACTATTATGATCTCATTTTACAGAGGGGAAGTGCAGGTTCTAGAGTTGGAATAATGTCACTCTCTCAGGGGTCAGAGACGAGATTCAGCCACAGCTCAGTTGCTCTTTGGCCAGCACTCCCAGCCAGTACATTGGGCTGCATCTTGGGTTCCACCGTCAGTCACATGAGGCAGGCAATGAGCATCTCAGTACATCAATATCCCTATGAATTTCTGATTAATTCTTTACTCGCAAATCCTAGAAGAAAGGTAACTCAGTCAAAAGTTATACATATTCTGAGGTTCTTTTTGTTTTTAATTTATTTATTTAATTTATTTATTTTTGGCTGCGTTGGTTCTTCATTGCTACGTGTGGGCTTTCTCTAGTTGTGGCGAGTGGGGGCTACTCTTCGTTGCGGTGCACAGGCTTCTCATTGCGGTGGCTTCTCTCGTTGCAGAGCACGGGCTCCAGGCGCGTGGGCTTCAGTAGTTGAGGCACGAGGGCTCAGTAGTTGTGGCTCGCGGGCTCTAGAGCACAGGCTCAGTAGTTGTGGCACACGGGCTTAATTGCTCCGCGGCATGTGGCATCTTCCTGGACCAGGGTTCGAACCTGTGTCCCCTGCATTGGAAGGTGGATTCTTAACCACTACACCATGAGGGAAGCCCAGAGGTTCTTAATATATGTTTACAAACTGTCTTTCAACAATAGGGTGCCAGTTTGCAGTTCCACCAGCACTACAGACAGGTACCCATTGCACCTGGGAAGTTTACAATTTTGAGGGAAGGTTAGTGAGAGGGGTTGGGAAGGACCCAAGCATTGTTGGTGCAGAAGAAAGACCTAATTGAATTACTGAACCAGAAGGGAGAGAATTCTTAGATTTTTAAAAGAGGGATGGGTTGGTGAGGCTGCAAATCACGATATCAGAAGGGTCAAGATATCCAAGAGGTGGCAGGATAGGAACCCATGGTCAGGAAGAGAAATTTCAGGCTTGACCCTCCTAAGAACATTTCTGTGTGAAGCTGGTGAATCAGAATGGAGTGGAGCCAAGGAGGCGTAAGAATGTTGAGGACGGCACGTGGAAAGCATCGCTGGTGCCGATGGTGCGTTCACGCCGGGGACTCAAGTGGAGTGATGTGGCGAGGAGTGTGCTGATTCATGCTGGAGCTTGCAGAGGTGGGAGAGCTTCCTGGAGTTCGGAAGATGACAACAGCCATGATGGGGAGTCAATGGAATAGTATGGCTTAGCCTTTAAAAGGCGAGTGGGCAACAAGATGTGGCCATTTTTTATTTTAATTTTTTAATTAAAGTATAGTTGATTTACAATGTGTTCATTTCTGCTGTACAGCAAAGTGATTCATATATATATATATATATGTATCAATTCTTCTGAATATTCTTTTCCATTATGGTTTATCACAGGATTTTTTTTTGGGGGGGGATATTTATTTATTTGTGCCGGGTCTTAGTTGCGGCAGGCAGGCTCCTTAGTCGTGGCACGCGAACTCTTAGTTGCGGCATGCATGTGGGATCTAGTTCCCTGAGCAGGGATCGAACCTGGGCCCCCTGTATTGGGGCACGGAGTCTTATCCACTGCGCCACCAGGGAAGTTCCCCTATCACAGGATTTTGAATATAGTTCCCTGTGCTATGCAGCAGGATCTTGTTGTTTATCCATGCTGTATATAAAAGCTTACATCTGCTGACCCCAACCTCCCACTCCATCCCTCCTCAGCTCCTCCCCCTTGGCAACCACCAGTCTGTTCTCTATGTCCATGATTCTGTTTCTACTTCATACATAGATTCATCTGTGTCATATTTTAGATTCCACATATAAGTGATATCGTATGGTATTTGTCTTTCTCTTTCTAACCTCACTTAGTTTGATAGTGTCTAGTTGCATCCATGTTGCTGCAAGTGGCATCATTTCATTCTTCTTTACTGCTGAATAATATTCCATTTTGTGTGTGTGTGTTTGTGTGTGTGTGTATGTGTACGTATACACATCTTCTTTATCCATTCATCTGTTGATGGACATTTAGGTTGTTTCCATGGCTTGGCTATTGTGAATAGTGCTGCTATGAACATAAGGGTGCTTGTATCTTTTTTAATTATAGCTTTGTCTGGATATATGCCCAGGAGTAGGATTTCTGGATCATATGGTAATTCTATTTTTAGTTTTCTGAGGAACCTCCATGCTCTTTTCCACAGCAGCTGCACCTACATACATTCCCACCAACAGCGTAGGAGGGTTCCCTTTTCTTCACACCATTTCCGGCATTTATTATTTGTAGACTTTTTGATACTGGCCATTCTGACTCGTGTGAGGTGATACCTCATTGCAGTTTTGTTTTGCATTACTCTTAATAATTAGCGATGTTGAGCCTTTTTATGTGCCTATTTACCATCTGTATTTCTTCTTTGGAGAAATGTTTATTTAGGTCTTCTGACCATTTTTTGATTGGGTGGTTTGTTCTTTTGTTGTGAAAAGTTTTAAAAGAGAGAAGAACACAAGGCAACCCCTCGATGTTGAGTCAGAGGGAGCATGGGAAATGGTACAGAGATGGTTGTGTGGGAGATGGCTCCTTCATGGTAGTGGCTGAATCTCTCCAGCTTTGGCCTCGCTTGTAGGTGCACAGATACTATTACTGGAATGGAAAGGGGGGTAGAATCTTGAGAAGCGTGGGAAAGGAGAGACCATTCTGCTATTGGCTCTGCCGGGAATGCTCCTGCCAGATATGGCACAAGTGACTCTGTTCCTTCCGAGTCTGCAAAACTGTACAGTGAAAAAAAAAATTTTTTTCTAAATAGTAAAATAAAATGAGCTAAAAGATCATAATAAAAAGATGGGGCCAGACCTTGTCATGAGCACGGCAGGCTGTGTACTTCTTGTTAACAGCTCTATTTACCATGATGGTTTGAGGAGGGCTGTTAAATGTTTTGATGGGAAAGGGGGTTTCTCTCTAAACAGACACATGAATGATTTCGAATTTTACCTCCTTTGAGTTAGGCAGGTTCTAAAAACCCCTGCCCACGTGATGTGTGGTCCAGCCACTTGGCATTTGTAAAAATCTGCTCAGATTTAAAGTTTTAGACCCGCATTTGTCTTTTCAGTCTTATCAGAGCATTCCCCTCACATACACACAATGAAGCAACAAACAGGAGGTCCTTGTGCAGTTTGAAAACCATTTGCATGAAAGCTTTATTTCTCTTTCCTGCCTGAGAAAGGAGGTAAAGAGACATTTCCTGGGCGTCAGGAGACAGGCATCCTTCTTTCCCGTGGCTCAGCTGCGAGCAAGCACCTCTGTCCATTGTGCTGAATATTCCTGAATCTCCCTCAATCAGTTCCTCCTCATCTTGGACCAAAATCAAGGGATTACAATCAACCCTCTAAAGGACATGGGTGTGTTATTGTTGGGGTTGGGGATCTGGATTAGGATTAAGACCCCCCTCCCTCTCCTGCCCGTAAATAACCCAGAGGTCAGTGTCGTCCCAACGCCCCCCACTTCCCCACTCCTGTTTTCACCACTTCACGCCCCAAAAGGAAGGGATTTGGGGAGTCAAGCTTCAGTCGTTGCCCTGACTCAAGAGAGGGGCAGTGAGGAGGCATCCCTGCATCTCACTGGCCGACTGTGGGATTGTGGTAGATTCTCTGCGGGTCTGTGGACCTCCATCTCCTCACTGGTGACCCGGGGAACCCACTGTATCTTGGATTTTTTCCTACGTTTATGGACCCTCTTAAAATCTGTTGTGTCATTTTGTGAGTGGGGTGGGGGTGGTGCTATAGATCTGATTATCTTTCCTTCTTTCATTCTCCCTGCTGTCACCGCCCGGAATGTTTCGAAGAGAGAAGGTCATGCTTCTGCGATATAGTTCATTGCCTCCAGCTTCGGGTAGTATTCAGTAAAGTCATAATCATTGATTAAAAAAAAAAATCTCGTACAAATAGATACCAGTGCTGGGTTGATGATTTATTGGGCTTCTTTACGACAGACCAGCAGGATGCAGAGCTTGCTGGATTAGGGCTGGATGAACCGGGGCTGTGTGGTTGGTGGGGTGCGATGCCGAAGCAGGGCTGCTGCTTAAAACGGGTTCATGCCGCACCAGACGGTCAACCTCCACACCTGGCTGCTCTGTCTGCCAGACGGAATAAACCTGGTCCCCACAACCACCTAGCTGTGTTCGGCTTAACCTCTGACTTGGCAGGAGTGGTGAACCAACCCCTCTCCAAACTGTTAGCCCGACACAGTTTCATTTGCAAGGAGTTACAGGAAACTCGGGTTGTTTTTGTTTTTTTAACACTCCAGCATGATTTTATAAGGCTGCACAGCTGAATTCGCACCCCGTTTCCGGGTTTTGGACAACTTTTCCTGAACAGTGTGCGTGCAGCTCCTCCTCCCCCGCTCCCAGGGGGGACGTTCGAACAGCCTCGCGAGGCACAGGGCTACTACACAAGTGCTCCTGTGTGCGGCGGAGCACGGGAGTTTGTCGGGGTGGGGTGGCGGCCAGGGCGTGAGTCCACCGCGGATGCTGCTGACACGCTACAGCATCTGGAGTCCTGCCAGCTGGTCCTGCCTGCGCCCGCCTGCACCCCCAGCAGCGGGGCACAGGCTTCCTCCCGCCGCGCAGAGGGTCTTTCTGTTCCACTTCAGCCTCCCAGCCTCTCCTTCCCACCCCGACCCCGGCCACTGTGTGAGCCTTGGAGGAAGGCACGGCCCATCACCAGGTGTGGGAGCCAAGGTGGGACCAGCGCTCCCCGGCAGGCAGACAGGGGGTGGGGGTGGGTGCCTGCGTGGAAACAGGCGAAGCTCCGGCTGTCAGAGCGCTTCATCTTCCCAGCTGTCTCTAATAAAGGGTGTTTTCTCCCCCTCCAACCCCTACCATGCCCGAGGCTCGTCCAGCACTGTAATCCCCAGTGACACAAAGGTGGAGGGGGTGGGACATCTCGAGGGACCGTCGACACTGGTGGATGCAGTGTGTTGGGGGGGGAGGTCCCCAGAGGGAGGTCAGGGATGGAGGCTTAACAAGCCCAAGCCACGGTTGTGCTGGCGGCAGAGGCTGGGGCCCCTGAGCGACGGTAGGAGCTGGACTAAGTATTATTGCTGGGTGACGAGCAGGCATCAGGACGCCGGGGCCAGACACCCAGCTCAGATCCGTGACTGCAGCCCAACCACGCACCCTTTCGATACCTTGGGCCCCTCCTCTGCGTGATGGGGGTAACCACAGTGCTTGCCTCCTTGGGTTATGACGATTAAAAGACCTGATGGCTTTAAGTGCTTGAAAGAGGGGCTGGCACATGGCACGCTATTGTCAGACCCAGTCTTCGGGCCCCAGCGCCGCGGCCTGACACCTCCACTCTCCCCCCTTGTGAGGTCCTGCGGCAGATGACGTGGCCTCTGGAAGCCGGCTTCCTCTGCTACAGAGGTGGCAACGTGGACCTCTAGTGGAAGGAGAGCCCGGCCACTGAAGGTGCCCTCAGTGCTCACTGCTTCTGCTGGCCCAGCAGTGCAAGCGTTTGCAGTCATTCTCTCATTTAGTTTCCAGAATGGGCCCCTTCTCAGGGGCCAGAGATCACGGAGCCTGGGAGCTGTTAAGGCCAAGACTCCAACCCAAGCCGCTGGGTGCTGGGCTGAGTCTGGCCTGTGTTTTTAGCCCCATTTCACAAGGTGGGTGCTGAGATCTGAGGGTTTGCCCGAGGCACCCTGGCAGTTACCTGCAGGCCACCTGGCACCCAAATCCCCTCTAGCTGTTACGGGTCTCGGAGGGTGGCGCCCGGCTCTGGGTGTAAATGCCGGACAGTCCAGCTACTTGCTTTCCCAGACTCCCCTGCAGCCTCCCAGGTATGACCGGTGGCCTGGGTTTCACTGGACCAGGAGCTGGCAGAGCAAAGCCTATGGCAGTGACCATGGACGATTCGGCCGGCAGAACCCCAGCCAGGCTCGGGCGCTGGACACACAGGAGCCCAGGGCAACACGGAACTGGGAGGGCGGGTGGACGTCAGCAGGGGGCGTGGTCAGGCCAGAGCTCTCCTTCCAGGACACCCAAACAAGGCAGCTGCCTTTCCTCCCCCGAGAGGAGGGACCAGGGTCTGGACCCCAAGCTGCATTGAGGACCCTGAGGAGGGGGCTGGCCAAGGGCTGCCCCCAACAGTGAGCTTGCCCCAGGCCCCCACCTCCTCCCCCGGGGCTCCCAGGTTGGCGGCCACCAGGGTCCTGTGACCACTCCCAGCAGGCGACCAGATGGTTTCCTCTTTGGAAAACGGGCCACCAGAGAGACCTACTGACACTGATATTTGAGGGTCCCCCAATGAAAGGGGGTGACCTGCCCTTAGGAAGGGATGTGCGTGCCATTGTTGTTATTTACAGATGTGAACACCAAGGCTCAGAGGGGAAGGTGACCTGAGATCATGGAGCCTGGAAGCTGTTAAGGCCAAGACTCCAACCCAAGCCGTTGGGTGCTGGGCTGAGTCCGGCCTGTGTGAGGTGGAAGCAGGGAGCCCTGCTCCTGGGGCGGTGAGTGGGCTCCATAAAGTGGCATGTGCCTGCATTTCGCCCACAGTGCAGACCTCCGCGAGAACTCATCTCTGTCACCTCTCACGGGGTTCATCTCAACTCTAGGCTCAAGGACAAGGAACCAGCCCCCTGGGCCCAGGCTCCCAGGGCCCTGCCAGCTGGGAGGGTCTGAGGTGGGGCCCACAATGCCCCTCCCATCCTGGGCAGCTTGGGGAGGGCGGCCCCCAGGACAGAACGCAGGGCACTTGGGGTCTGCACAACTTATCAGTGGCTTTATTACTCTCCAGATGCTGGTGAACTGTCGTCTCCGACGCGCTTCCCACGGGCAGGCATCTCTGTCCATCCCATGCCTTCTGACTCGCAGAGAGACAAGCCAGACCGGGGAGCCCACTGCCAGAACCCAGGTCTGTCCTGTCGGAGCCGTCCCCGACTCCGTCCTGGGGGGTGTCTCCTGGGGACAAGACCCAGTCCCCTTCCTCCAGCCTCCTCTAGACCAGGGGCCCCGCCTGCTGCTCCTGCCCTGCGCTCCACTTCTGGGCTCCTGGCCAGCCCTGCCCCCCACCCGGGAAAGGGAAGGACTGCGAAGTCTCCTTCTACAGGCGGGAGAGACTGCGAGGACGAGGACGGCGTGAGATCCGAACAGGAAAGTGAGGTTTGGAACCTAAAGTGAGACTTGGGAAGGAACAGAGAGCTCTAGAGCACCAGGAGGTTCGGACAAAGGAGGGGCCGGTGGAGGAGAGAGACGGGGCAGAGGAGCCGGTGAGGGACGGGAGGGGTTGCACGGCGGGGCGGGGGCTACCCCAGCGGCCAGGGCGGGAAGGGACCCCCGCCTTCGGGGCCCGGCGCCGCCGCCCCACTCGCGCCCGCCGCGCGCCCGTGGATGCGCTGGTGGCGCAGCACGTGCTCGCGGCGCCCGAAGCCCTTGCCGCACTCCCAGCAAGCGAACGGCCGCGCGCCCGAGTGCGTCTTGCGGTGGCGCACCAGGTGCTCGCGCCAGTAGAAGGTCTTGCCGCACTCGCAGCAGGCGTGTGGCTTCTCGCGCGCAGGCAGCGGGCGCAGGGCCGGACCCGGGCCGCCGGGGTGCGTGCCGCGGTGGCGCCGCAGGTGCTCCTTGCGCCGGAAGGCCTTGCCGCACTCGGGGCAGGCGTGCGGCTTCTCGCCCGAGTGGCTCTGCCGATGGCGCAGCAGGTGCGCCGGCTTCAGCGAGGCCTTGCCGCACTCGGGGCAGGACGCGGAGCCCGGGGCCGCCAGGAAGGCGGGCAGGCCGGGCGCCGGTAGGGGCGGTGGCGCTGGCTGGGGGCTGCCCGGCTCCTGCTTGTAAGGGCGCGCGGCCTGGGCGTCCCCCGTCGCCAGTTCCTCAGCCCCGGGGGCCGCGTCTCCTGCAGGCAAAGGCGCAGAGTCAGGGCGGGCGCAGGGCACAGCCAGGCAAGGGCAGGCCGCGAGGGCGGCCCCGTGTCCTGGCTAGAGGGGTGGTCCCGCGGCAGGCGGGGAACGCTTAACGCCAGGGAGCCCTCCGGGAGGGAAGAGCGTTGTCCGCCAGCTTCTGATTCACCCCTGGGTCCCCGTACCGCACAGGGCCTGGTGCAGAGTAAGTGCCCAATAAACGAATGGATGGGTGGATGGACGGGAGGAGGAAATCGATAGGTAGGTAAGTGATAAATGAGAGTGCGTAGACGGACGTTGGAGTGGATGGATTGGGTGATGGATGGACGCGTGGGTGCACGGGTGGGTAAGTGGGGATGGATAAGTCGAGTGAGTGGATGAACCACACATTTCCTTTCCTCAGGTTTCCAAACTGCTCTATGGAATTCCAAGGAGGTAAGCAACCTTTAAGTGTCACACTAGGACGGGTGTGATAAAAACCTGTCAGTCTCTCCCTCTGTGCCGGGCACGTTGGTGTGCCGTGCACGTTGGTGTGCCGTCTCATTCCACCCCCACTGTGGTCCCCGTTGAGGGACACGAGGGCACTGCCTCGGGTCCCCAGTCACCGTCCCAGAGTTGCTCCCTCTCCGACCCACCCTCCTCTGGAGGTCCACAGGCACCCCCCCCCCGCGACCCAGGCTCTACAGGTCCTGATGGTGTCATCAGAAGGGCCCCCATCCTGCCACCTCTACACGTAGCCTGAGAGATGATCCCCAGCTCCTCCATCCTCTCCAGCCACAGCCCTGGCACAAGGTGAGCGCCACCCTCCCCCACCGGGTCTCCAGGCGCCTGAGTCCACGCCAGCTACCAGAGGCACCTTTCTGCCTCTGGTGGGCATCCTCGGGTTTTGCCTCCCGGGTCTATTCCCCGCTTTGACGAGATTCAATCTGATTCCCCTTCCTCACCCTAATGCCTGTGGTCGGGGTGGAGCCAGCACCTTCCCCAGCTCCCGGCCCGGGCATCGGCGCCAGGCTGGCCAATGCGACGAGAGTCCTGCACAGCGCCTGGGTCGGGAGGAGCGTGACTGCAGGAGGTCTCGCCCCGCGAAGAACCGGGGCTCAAAGGCTCTGGGGCCAGGCTGCCGGGGTGCAACCCTGGCTTGGCCGGCACCCGAACCTGGGTGAGTTATTTCACTTCTCTGTGCCTGGGTTCCTGCAGCTACAAAAGGTAGCAGATGACGCCGGGTATCTCAAGGGCGGGCGCAAGATTTTGGCGAGCTGGCAGGACCACGCCTGGCGCATCACTGGCGCTCGCTGTCCTGTCTGACCCCCCCACTCGCCGTGCCCTCCAGGGCAGGGCGTGTCTGATTCAGCTGCCGCCCTGGTGCCAGCACGGGGCCTGGTTCACAGCAGGGATGTTCACTGGACAAATAAAGGACGGACAGGAGAGGGTCCCCCGGGGCTGGGAGCGCTGTGGGGAAGGGGTGAGCTGCTCACCTGAGGGCGTCACCCCACCATCTTCCTTTCCCACGCCGACCCTGGAGCCTTCTGCCGCATCCCGAGGTGCCCTCATTGCTGGTCCCTGAAACCAGAGATACCACAACCCCAGCTGAGCAACCGGAGCCACAGCCTCTACTTCTCTCCCTCTCAGTCCTACCGCTCGCTCTGGGGGAAGCCGGCTGCCAAGCTGGAGGATGCTCGGCCACCCCACGGAGAGGCCCACGTGGCGACAACGGAGGCCTCCAGCTGACCACTGCGTGAGGGAGCCGCCTCAGAATCAGATCCTCCAGCCCTGGGCCAGCCTCCAGGTGAGGACAGCCCCAGCCGGGTCTTAACTGCAACCTCGTGAGAGACCTTGAGCCAGCACTGCCCCAAACTCCTGACCCACAGAAGCTGCCTGAGATGATAAATGTTTACTGTTCTGAGCCACTAAGTTTGAGGCGATTTGTTACACAGCAGATAACTGATGCACCTGCTTTGAATTTTAGCTTTTTAATGCCTTTTGCAAACTCCTCGACAAAATGCAGAAGGAAAACAGAGAAGCTACTTTTAACTCAGCAAAAAATGAAGTTGAGAACAGAACTTTTCCCAGCTCAACCGGTGGGCAGCTCCGAGCAGCATGGCACCAGCCAGAAGACCAGTGGTTTAAAAAGAAGTTTCACACTCCTTCTGGTTCCTTTACACTCTTTCTCATTATTCCTCGAGCCCATGCCTCCAGGAAAAGACCAGAATTCTCCTGGTGCTGATGAGGAAGAGCTGTCGGGTTACACGCACCCAACCCCCCTTCTCACATTTCACTTGTTTCAACGCTTTTGGACCCAAGCAGCTGTTAGGCTGAAGACCAGCGATGCCGACAATTCTACCAGCTGGTGAGCAGATGGCAGGAAGTTTCCAGGGCCTTTTATGAAAGCTCATCGTTAGGGATCCCTAAGTGCCCACCTTATCTGGTGGTGGCGGGAGAATCCGCACGGTCACCTTGCTACTTCAGCAGACTAGTGTGGCTCAGGGCGTTACAGCAACGCAGGTGCTGCCCCGTCACTCGCGTCTGCTGTGGCCTGGTCGCTGCCACGCGGTCAGCCCCCACCTCTGCCCGGGGCCCCGCCTGCACCTCCAAGCCCAGGCTACAGCAAATGGCCGATGGTGTCCTGGGCGTGCCAGGCGCTCAGAGCCCCACGCTCTGCACGCGCTCTTCCCTCTGCCTGGAGCCCCGTTCCCACCCCTGTGCCCGGCCTGCCCTCCTACACACCCTGCAGGCCCTGGCCAAGCGCCAGCTCTGCCACGTCCCGCAGGTTCAAGGGCGCCCCCATCCTGGTACCCTCCACACTGCACTCCCAGCAGCTTCATCGAAGCGTGACACACATACAGTGAATGCACATGGTTCACGGCACACGACCCGAGGAGTTCCACATGCGTATGTGCTCATAAAGCCCCAGAACACACACGTGGCCCCGCAAGCTTCCCTGTGCACATCCGTAACCTCCCCCCTTCCCTCCAGCAGGGCAACCACTGATGTGCTTCCCGGCACGATACAGTGGTCTGTCTTCTAGGACTTTATGTTCATAGAGCCATACAGTAAATCGGTACTTCTTCGGGGGGGGGTGTCTAGTTTCTTTCACTCAACATCATTGAGGAGAAGGGCCTACAGTTGTCTTTCCTTGGTTTTGGTACCAGGAAAACGCTGGCCCTGTAGAACGAGCTGGGATGTTCCTTCCTCTTCAGATGTTGGGAAGAGTTGGTGTGGAGTTATTTTCCCCGCGAAAGGCCTGGTTGACCTCCCAGTGGAGCTGCCTCGGCTCGCACGCTCCAGGAGGGCAGGGACTGGCCTGTCCCACTTCTGTGCTGACCCTGGCGCCAATCTTTTTATAAATAGCAACTTTATCGCGACGTGACTCATATGCCAGAGAATTCACCCACTTAAATTGCAACTCCACGGTTTTTGGTACGTTCCGTTGTGCAACCATTACCACAATGGATTCGAGAATATTTTCATCACCCCCAGCCCCCGTACCCTGTCCCTATCAGCAGTCACTCCCCACTTCCTCCCTGCCAGCCTCCGGGAACCACTAATCTGCTCCCCGCCTCTATGGACCTGCCTCTTCTGCGAATCTCACGGCAACGGAATCATGCAACCAAAGTCCTTGTGACCGGCTTCTTTCATGTTCTCCTCGTGTTTTTGATGTTCGCCCACAGTGTAGCGCGTCAGGGCCTCACTCCTCTATGGCTGATTGGTGTCCTGCTGCGTGGACAGGCCGCGTTCTGTAGATCCACTCACCAGACGGTGGATGTGAGGGTTGTTTTCACTTTTTGGCTGTTATGAGTGACACTGACTTGCTACCACTCAGGTTGTATCGCATGCGAGGTACATGTGGACATGTTTTCACTTCTCTGGGTTCACACACAGGAGTGGGGCTGCTGGCCCACGTGGCCGCTCCACGTTCAACCCGAGGAACTGCCACACTGCTCCCCACCGCGGCTGCACCCTTTTACATGCCCACCACCTCAGAGGGTCCCGACCCCCGGAGCCTCTCACCGCAGCCCACAATGGACACTGAGCGAATGCACGGACAGCGGGATGGAGGTGTCCAGCCATCTGCCTTTGCTCCAATGGCTCAGGACATGTTCCTTGAGGAAGAGGGTCAAGACGAGGGCGTGCTGAGGTGTGGGGCGGGGCTGGCACGGGGCCACCTGGGTCCTGGGCGCCTCCAGCCACAGACCTGCTTGGGGGGCCCGAGCGAGTTACTTCCCACGTGGGGGTCAGTTGTGGGGGGAGGTGGGCAGCACATGGTGTCACCTGGAGCCCCCGCTCAGACTGGTGGACGCCGAGCTCCCAGCTCCCTGGCCTCAGTGGGGCCCGGTAACCCCAGGTGACGCCTGCCGGTGTGCAGGCAGGGTGGGAGCAGGACGCGGGCCGGCTCGCCCCGGAGTGGAGCCTGGGAAGCTGCACTGCCCGGCCACCCTGCGATTCCCAGGCACACAAGCCTGGGAACTTTATACTGCTCGGGGCGGGGGGGCCCTGCAGGTGGCCTGCGGGCTCTCTGGTCCCGGGTCACAGGCACAGGATGCTGGACTGTGCCAAGGCTGAGCCCCATCCCCAGGAAGATGCTGGGCCAGGTGTTGGCACCCAGCAGGGGACAGAGGCAGGGATCCCGGGCCACAGCACATGGGTTCTGTCCCTCTCACTCCCACAAATGGCTGTGTGACCTTAGGCAAGTCACTCGACTTCTCTGAGCCTCATACCTTCATGTCTGAAATGGAGAGGATGATAGCCTCCAGCGCCCACCCCTCAGGACCGCATGGGGACACACAGGCCGTGCTGATAGTGCGATCTGGGGGAGGTCTGGCCCTGCTGTATCGGCTTGACCCCCCAGACGGACCTGAGATTAAGGTCAGCCTCCCCGATTGGGAGGCCATGTCTACAGAGACTGGGGAGCCTCCCTGGTTGGCAATACTCATGCTGTCCACGTGACCCGGGGCGAGGAAGCTCCGTGAGGGTCTCCCTGCCCCATCCGCCTGCTCCCTCGGCCGATTTTAATCTGTGTCCTTTCACTGAGATGACCAGCAGCTTTCCTCAAGCTCTGAGTACTTCCCATGAACGACTGAACCCGGGGGTGGTCCTGGGACCCCCAAACTCTGCACACGCGAATCACCTGGTACCTGACAGTGCCCAGGCTTTTCCCTGAAAGGGCCAGAGGGCAAAGGTTTTCGGCTCTGCGGGCCCTCTGGTCCCTGCCGCGACCGCTCAGCTCTGCCCTGGGGAGAAAGAGGCCACAGGCGACACATGAGTGGACGGCGAGGCCGTGCCCCCATGAGGCTGTGTCACACCACAGCCCGAGGCTGGCAGATCTGGCCCTCAGGCTGCAGTCCGCTGACCCCTGGGGTGCAGCCAAGGGCTGACCTTACCGAGAGAGGTCTGGCCTTTGCCCTCACCTGCTGGGAGGGGACCGCTGAGCCCTCACGCAGCACGTCCTGCCTGCCAGGGGCCTTGGGCTGTGCTGGCCACTCCAACAGCATAACTCACGTGGAGGCTCTGGGCCACACCACACCCGCTCAGCCTTTCGCGGGGGCTGGAGCCCCAACACCTCCAGGCGCGGAGGCGCGGGGAGCACCCTGGCTGGCGATGCTCCCTGTGTCTTGCACATGTTGTCGCCAAGAGTTGGCACCGCCGACGAATCCCCTGGGAGGAACCCTCCTGGACCCTGCCCTGCTGCCCCCTCCTCGGCTGATTTAATCTGTGTCCTTCCGCTGTGACCAGCCACAGCCGTGCGCAGGACACCGAGTCCTTCCACTGAGCTGTCAGACCTGAGGGTGGTCCCGGGGACCCCGAACTTGCACTGAGCATCAGGAGGGTGGGCTTGCGTACAGTCCCTCTAAACGCCCTCGCTGGCCTGACTTCCCCCCCCGCCTCGACCACACCCTGGACCTCAGGGTCCCATGGAGCCTGTAGTGTGTCTCAGTGTGGAGCTGAGGACCCCCGGCCCTGGGGAGGGCAGACGGCAGGCCCGGGGTGGGGGGACGCGGCGGCGCAGGCCCCTCCCGCCAGCCGCCCCCGCTCACCCAGAGCTCCTCCAGCAGGGCCACAGCCTCCTCCCCGCTCTGGGGCCGCCGGCTGCACACCCAGGCCTGGAGGTCGGCGGGCAGCGCGCTCAGGAACTGCTCCAGCACCAGTAGCTCCAGCATCTGCTCCTTGGTGTGCACCTCGGGCCGCAGCCAGTCCCGGCACAAGGCGCGCAGCAGGCCCAGCGCCTCGCGGGGGCCCGGGGCGTCGCCCAGGTGGAAGTGGCGGAAGCGGTGCCACGGCGAGTCCAGGGTCAGGCCCTCGGCGGCCCGGCACTCCTGCTTCACAGGCTGGGCGGCCGGGGCCTCCATGGGGCCGGCGAAACGGCAGCGCCTGTCGGGGGGGAAGGGCAGCGGTGAGAGCCCAACTCCGTCCATCCCCCGGAAGCCCCCGCCTCTGCCGTGGGCACGGGGTCGCAAAGCACGCTCCGTGCGTGTGCGCCGCGGACGCCCACCCAGGAGCGGCGGCAGCGCCGCGCTCGCCGGCCTCGTGTGGCCTCCCTGCCCTCACCCTCCCCGCGCACGGAGAACTTAGAACGGATCCACGGATCCCGGCACGTAGCACATGCTCGGGAAAATGTGAGTTGTCATCACCACCATCGATGCCTGGTTACGTCCCAACCCGCGTCCCCGAGGCAGACACCCTAGGATGCTTGCTCCAAAGCCCCCCCAGTCTCTTCCTTACTAGCCAGTGTGGACAGAACTATGTCCGTCCGTACCCCCCGCCAGGTTCATATGTGGAAGCTCTAACCCCAAATGTATTTGGAGATGGGGCTTTTAGGAGGAAATGAAGACTAAATGAGGTCATCAGACCGGGCTCCTACAGGACTGATGTCCTTGTAGGAAGAGATCTCCCCTGAGTGTGAGGACACAGCAGGAAGCAGCCGTCTGCAAGCCGGGAAGAGGCCCTCACCAGACACCGACTCTGGCTGCACCTGATCCCGGACACCCAACCTCCAGAACTGCGAGGAATAAATGTCTGTTGTTGAAGCCGCCTGGTCTGTGGTGTTGTCACGGCCGCCCAGCAGGCCACGACGCTCAGGGGCCCCCAATCATGTCTGGGTACTGGGAAACGCGAGAGACTGCAAGAGGCCCCCCTTATCCGTTCTCCCCGTTCTCCTTTTGTAAGACCTGCGCCCCGGCGCCCCCAGGAAGCCGTGTGCCCTCCACTTCCTCTTCCCCTTCCCGAAGGAGGAAACAGACGTGCAGTGGCTTCAGTCGTGAGGGTGACGCAAAGCAGTGGCTCTCGACCACGGGTGATGTTACCCCGGAGAGGCATCTAGAAAGGTCTCGCTGGATGGGGGTGGGGGAGCGGCGCTGCTGGCATCCGGTGGGTGGAGGCTGGGGATGCTAAGGACTCTACAGTGCACAGGACGGCCCCCAGCAGAGAAGGACCCAGCCCCTAAGAAACCCCGGCCTGGAACTGTGGTCCTCGAATGGCCTGGGGACCCCCGGGATCCCCAAGATCCTTCCGGGGGTACCTCGAGGTCAGAACTATTTTCCTAACACAGGTTACCAGCCTCTTTCGCTGCCATTCTCTCCTGAGTGTATGCTGGGGCCTTCCAGAGGCCACAGGCTGAGAGCAGAGGCACATGGGAGAACCCAGCTGTTCAAGTCAGACACTGAGATGTGCAGAAAAATGATGCCATGTTTCCAGCTTTTCATTTGGGGAAACATGGTTATTTTTCATTTAAAAAGTGTTATTTTAAAAAAATAAATAAATAAAATAAAATAAATAAAAAGTCATTTGCTGGGGGGGATAAATTGGGAGATTGGGACTGACATATACACACTACTATATATAGAATAGATAACTAATAAGAACCTACTGTATAGCACAGGGAACTCTACTCAATACTCTGTAATGACCTATATGGGACTAGAATCTGAAAAAGAGTGGCTACATGTGTATGTATAATGGACTCACCTTGTCATACACCTGAAACTAACACAACATTGTAAATCAACTATACGCCAATAAAAAAAATTACGGAAAAAAAGTGTTATTTATCTTAACATATGGAAAGTTGATTACTGCAGTTTCTAAATGCATTAATATTTTGAAATTTTCTCAGCCTTAGTTTCTAACATGACACATACCAATAAATGTAATTCCTGTAAGCAAAAGTGCTTTGCGGGGGGGGGGGGGTCTTCAAAAAAATTTTAAAGTATAAAGGGGTCCTGAGTTTAAAACCTTCAAGAGCCACTGGCCTGCAGCCTGGGTTTTGCTTTGTTTTGTGTTTTCTTGTTTGTTTGTTTTTGCCCACACTGTGTGGTATGTGGGATCTTAGTTCCCCAACCAGGGATCGAACCTGCACCCCCTGCATTGGAAGGGCGGAGTCCTAACCACTGGACCACCGGGGAAGTCCCTGCAGCCTGTTTGTTTAAGTCAAGTTTTACTGGCACACAGCCATGCCCGTCTGCCACACACTGATGATCTTCTCAGACTCAAGGCTGGCCCGACCTCAGGGCCTTTGTACTGCCATTCTCTACCTCCATCTTTGCTCAGCTGGCTCCTTCTCACCTCTGAGGCCTAGATGCCATCCTTCCCTCCTTGGACAGCCTCCCTGAATCACCTACACACCCTCCCCTGCAGTTACTGTCATGTCACCGTATTAATTTCATCTCAGCGTTTAATAAGATCTGGTCTTACCATATCTGGGCGCTGAGTTCCCTTGCTAGAATTTAAGCGTTGCAAGGGCAAGAGGCTACATATACAGAGCCCGGCATGCTGGCTGGCACTGAAAGAAAATTTATAGGATGACCGGTCCTGTGTGATTAGCATTATTGCCCCCATTTTGCAGATGGAGAACGTGAAGGCCTTGCCCAAAATCACCCAGCTAATAAGTGGCAGGGGCTGAACTCACACTGGCATCTGTCTGGCCCTGGAGCCGGTCACAGCATCACCTCCACCCACCCATCCTTCCATTTAAGGACTGACTAGCCCAGCAGCGGCAGGAAAGACTTCCCAGAAGACCTGGGCCAGAGCCCAGTCTCAAAAGAGGCAGAGAAGCCTGCTCGGTTGTGAGAAAGATCCCTCTGGGACAGGAGTGGAGTCTGACCTGAGTGAGTGAGGCCCTGGGAATCACGCTGAAGGGCCTTGTGACCTCAGGGAGGACCACAGGGACCCACGCTCCCAGCCGTCCAAGGTTAGCCCCTGAGGCAGGACCAGACGGACTCTTCCCTGGGTCCCAGGGTCACGGAGCTCAGGGGCTGCTCCTGATAAAGCACATACTGACTGATAAATAAGGTCACTCCATGCAGCCACTATGGAAAACAGTATGGAGGTTCCTCAAAAAATTAAAAATAGAACTACTGGGGACTTCCCTGGTGGCGCAGCGGTTAAGAATCCGCCTGCCAATGCAGGGGACACGGGTTCGATCCCTGGTCCAGGAAGATCCCACGTGCCACGGAGCAACTAAGCCTGTGCGCCACAACTACAGAGCCTGCACTCTAGAGCCCGCGAGCCACAACTACCGAGCCCGTGCGCCTCAACTACTGAAGCCCACGCGCCTAGAGCCCGTGCTCTGCAACAAGAGAAGCCCGCGCACCCCAACAGAGAGTAGTCCCTGCTCGCAGCAACTAGAGAAAGCCCGCACGCAGCAACGAAGACCCGACGCAAGCCAAAAAAAAAAAGAATAAATAAAGTAATTAATTAAAAAAAAATTGGTTTAAAAACACAATAGAACTACCATTTGATCCAGCAATTCTACTTCTGGATATGTATTCAAAGAAAACAAAAATACTACTTTGAAAAAATACATGCACCCCGATGTTCATAACAGCATTATTTACAATAATAGCCAAGACATGGAAGCGACCTAAGTGTCATTGATGGATAAATGGACAGAGACGATGCAAAATATGTATATGTGTGTGTGTGTGTATATATATATATATATATAAAGTGGAATATACAAATATAAATACATATATAAATAAATATAATGGAATATTATTCAGCCATAAAAAAGAATGAAATCCTACTATTTGTGAAAACATGGATGGACCTCGAGGGTTTTATGATAAGAGAAATAAATCAGATAGAGAAAGGCAAATGTATAATTTCCCTTACATGTGCAATCCAAAAAAAAACAAAAATAAAGCAAACTCATAGATACACTGAACAGATTGGTGGTTCCCAGAAGCAGGGGTGGGGGCGTTGGTAGGCAAAATGGGTGAAAAGAATCAAAACTTACAAACTCCCAGTTACAAAAGAACTAATTCCTGGGGATGTAAAGTACCGCTTGGCCACTATAGTTAATAATACTCTGTTGTGTATTTGAAAGTTGGGCTTCCCTGGTGGCGCAGTGGTTAAGAATCCGCCTGCCAATGCAGGCGACATGGGTTCGAGCCCTGGCCCGGGAAGATCCCACATGCCGCGGAGCAACTAAGCCTGTGAGCCACAACTACTGAGCTCGCGTGCCGCAACTAATGAAGCCCACGCTCCTAGAGCCCATGCTCCACAACGAGAAGCCACCGCAATGAGAAGCCCGCATACCTCAATGAAGAGCAGCCCCCGCTCGCCGCAACTAGAGAAAGCCCACGTGTGCCAACGAAGACCCAACACAGGCAAAAATAAATAAATAAAATAATTTTTTTTAAAGCATTAAAAAATATATATCTCAAAAAAAAAGAAAGTTGCTGAGAGAACAACTCTTAAAAGTTCTCATCATGAGAAAAAAAAATTCTATTAACTCTGTATGGCGATGGATATTAACTAGACTTATTATGGTTATCGTTTTGCAATATATACATATATCAAACCGTTATGTTGTATACTTGAAACGAATGTATGTCAATTATAGCTTGACAAAAAATAAGAAGAAACAAAGCAAAATACATCCACACACACACAGAAGGTCCCTCTGCTGTGAAAAGCAACTCCTCTTATTCAGTGAGGGCCAGTGGCTCCAGCGGCTGCCACAGTGCTCTGTGCTGCCTCCATGAAAGCAACTGTAACATGCCTTTGTGTGTCCCTGTAGCATCATCCAGCCCCACCAGGCACCCTGGAGGCCTCAGGAGACCGCCACGAGGCCTGTGTCTTACTCTGCCCCACCCGTCCCTCCCAACAGCCCTGCGACTTGGGGAGATGAGCCCCACTGTAAAGGAGAGAAATGGACACGCAGAGAGTGACAGAGAGGCAGGATTCGAATCCAGAGCCCACGCCTGCTGCATTAACTTAATGGTTAAGAGGCAGGGCTCTGGAAGAACAGACTGGTGGTTGCCAAGGGGGTGGGGGAGGGATGGAGTGGGAGTTTGGGATTAGCAGTTGCACACTATTATCTATAGGATGGATAAACAACAAGGTCCTACTGTAGCGCACAGGGACTATATTCAATATCCTGTGATAAACCATCATGGAAAACAGTATAAAAAAGAATGTATATATGTGTACAACTGAATCACTTTGCTGTAGAGCAGAAATTAACACAACATTGTAAATCAACTAAACTGCAATAAGTTTTAAAAAATGCAAAAAAAAAAAAGGAAAAAATAAAGAGACACAGCTTCTGGAGCTTGCCTCCCTGGCTTCCGCTTTTAATTCAGCCATTTACCGGTGGTGAGACCTTGGGCCCTCTCTGGACTTAAATTCCCCACCTGTAGTACAGATCTAAGAGTAACTCCTTCCCCACAGGGGTTGCTAGGAGCATGAATTAGAAGAGGCCCCCATCCCACACAGAGTCAGCGTTCAGTGAAGACCTGCTGGCCCACCCCTGGGCTTCCCACCCTAGACATTTAGCGCTGGGCAACTCCGTGTGGCAGCCATCCTATGCAACCTACAGTGTCTAGCAGCATCTCTGGCCTCCTTCCACAGTATGCCAGCAGTATCTCCCCAACTGTGACAATCAAAAATGTCTCCAGAGAGTGCCTCGAGGTGGGAGGGGGGCAGGCACAGTTGTCCCTGGTGGAGAACCACCGGTCCACTGAACAAATATTTACTCAGAGCAAAGGGCCCTGGAGCAAATCCCAGCCCTGCCATCTCCCAGCTAGTCGTCCCAGGACAAGGTATAGAACCTTTTACACACTGAATCTCCCTTCCTGGGCTGTAAAATGGGGAGAGAAGTCATACTTACCCAAGAGTAGCAGTAAGAATTCAAGATGTAAGGAAAACAAAGATGCTGAGAACAGCACCCAGCTGTGCTAAGCAAGCCTTCAACCAGAGTTAACCTTTACTGTTACTGTTACTTGGTGAGGTGCTAGGGATATAGCTTTGATCAGAAGCACACACATTAAATTCAAGTATAAGCAAGAATAGGGGTTAAAATAGCAAATAAAAGAGGGTGATGGGGGCTGACGGGGAGGAGGGCAGCCTCACACGCTAACAAGAGCAAACACAGCTTTGAAGCACTGCACGCCCACGAAATTAGTCCCTTGCAACAAGCTAGTGGGGGGGAGGGCACCCGAAAGAAAGAAAGAAAGAAAAAAAGGAAAAGGACAATTCAGCTCATCCTCGGGAATCTCACAACTCCACAAAAGTGAGACCCAACTTGTAAAGACATGCACGATGTGAACCACCTGCACCCCACCCACGTCTGGACCACGACCCTCCCCCAGAGCCCCTTCCAGCAAACCTCTCCGACCCGGTCCGTCCGGCGCCCCCGCACTGCTCGGCAGGGCCCAGCCCACCCGCTGCTGGAGTCCCCTCCCCCTCCCCCCACTTCCCGACCCTCCCCCACTACCCCCCCTCAGTTTCCAACTCTCCCCCCCGTTCTCCGCCTCCGGGACCCACAACCCCCTCCCACTTCCCGACCCTCCCCCTCCCGTTCACGCTCCCCTCCCCTCCCCCTTCTTCTCGGGCCCCCTTTTTATTCCCTCCCCCAACCCTCCCGTTCCTCCCTCCTCCGGCCTCCAGCCCCCCTCTCCCCAAAGCTCGTCCAACCGCCCCCCTCTCCAATCCCTCCCTCCTTGCCCCCCTCGCTCACCTCACTCTCCCGGGCGAGGCCCCCCAAGCCCCCTCTCCACCTCGCACATGCGCACAGAGCTCACCAGGACTCCATGCCCCGGCAGGCTTTGCGCCAAACTCATCCGTCCCCCTCCCCCCAACACTCCCAGAAACCCAGTGGTCCTTTCCCCCCACTACTCCGCCGGCTTCACCCAGAACTGCATCTCCCACGAAGCATCGCGGCAAAGGCGGATTTCCATTGGCTCTCGCCGTGGCGACCCACTCACGCCCGTCCCCGAATGGCTCCGCCAGAGCAGGAACTACATTTCCCAAGATGCATCGAAGCGCTGCCAGCGGCCTATGGGTCCTCGCAAACATGGCCTCTCAGAGCGTCAGGGTTTGGACTACATTTCCCAGAATGCACGTGTAAGTCTTCCCATTGGCCCGCGCGCGGGCGGGCCCCGGGCATGCGCAGACGTGCCGAAGGTGGGAGCCGGTGGGCGAAGGGAGAAGGAGGAGCCATGGCGGCGTTGCCGTGGAAACCGGAGGAGGCTGGAGGCTCCTGGCCCTCAGGAAATGGGGCCCCTGTACCCTAGGAGCGGGCGGCCCGAGCCAGAGTTCTACGCCAATCAGGGCCTGCGGGGTGCGTCTCCTTGACAACGGGTCGCGTTTCACCCCACCCCCACCCGGGCAGAAGCAGTGATGTCCGAGGTTGATGCGCGATCCGAACGTAAGCCGGCTGCCGGCCTCAGGGGAGCGTGGTCCGGGGGCCGACCCAGGCGCCCTGCTCTTTTCTGTGAGCCCGGCACGCGGTTTCTGGCCTCAGTTTACCCCGGACGCCCCGGAGTTACTCTTAGTTTGAGTCGGGGAGGGAACTGCCTGAAAGTCCTCGACATGCCCCCGTTGGACAGGGCCTCAGTCTCCCCATTTCAGCAACGGGAAGATGAGTTGGAGCTCTGTGCACAGACGGTTCCAGGCCGGAGGACGACCCAGGAGCCGCGTGGACCCAGGGCTAGTCAACGTCTGGTCCACACCTCGTTTCCTCGGTGAAGGAAGGGTGAGAAGGACACTCCCCTCGCCCCCACCTCTACCGTCCGGACTGGTGCGCAGACAGGGTGTGACAGTGGCTGGCGCGTAACCATCATTCATTAGATGGACAATCACTTTTCCCCTGGTTTCACAAGCGGTCAGTGGCTGAGTCACAACCTCCTGTCCGAGACCGGGTGAAAACCAACCTCCTCACTGTGGTCTAACCAACCCTGGCCCACCTCTCTGCCCACTTCTCCCCTCTTGCCCAATGTGTTCCAGCCACACAGGCATCTTTTCTGCTCCAGGAAAACACTGATCTTTGTTCCCACTCACTTCTGATTGACCCCTTGACGTCTCCACTTGGATTTTTTAAGGGACATCTCAAACCTTAAGGTGGGCAGAGGAGAATGTTTTGCCCCTCCCCCAGCAAGGAAACTTGCTTTCCCCACAGTTTTCTACCCTCTTAGACAATGAATCCAGGGGACTTCCCTGGCGGGCCAGTGGTTAAGACTCTGCGCTTCCACTGCAGGGCCACGGGTTTGATCCCTGGTCGGAGAACTAAGATCCCACAAGCGGCGCGGTGCAGCCAAAAAAAAAAAAAAAAGAATACAGTTCCATGGCATTCAGTACATTCACATTGTTGTGCAACCATCACCACCATCCAGCTCCAAAACGCGATTCATCTTGCAAAACTGAAACTGTCCACACTGACTCCCCATTCCCCCTGCCACCAGCCCCTGGCAGCCACCATTCTACTTTCTCCCTATGAATTTGACTATTCTAGACACTTCATGTAAGTAAGTGGAATCATACAGTACTTGTCTCTTGTGACTGGCTTATTTCACTTAGCATAATGTCCTCAAGGTTCATCCATGTCATCATGGCAGGTGTCACAACTTCCTTCCTTTTTAAGGCTGAATAATATTCCATTGCATAGATAGACCACATTTTGTGTGTCCATTCCTCAGAAGGCGCTTCTTAAAACTTAAACCCTTGGACTTCCCTGGCGGTCCAGTGGTTAAGACTCCGAGCTTCCACTGCAGGAGACATGGGTTCGATCCCTGGTCAGGGAACTAAGATCCCGCATGCCGAACGGTGCAGCCAAAAACAAAAAAACAAAAAAACTTAAACCCTTGACTCAATCGGACCCTTTCAGACCCAGGATTCCTCTAGCTTATGTGGTGCCTTTGTGCAAATTACAAGAGGGCACCCGCAGAAGGAGTGCAGGGGCTTGGCAAGCAGATGTTCCTCTAACAGTGGTTCTCAAAGTCTGGTCCCCAAAACAGCTGCAAAGCATCCCTTAGCAGCCCGTTAGAAATGCAAATTCTGGTACTTCACGGGTGGTCCAGTGGATAAGGCTCTGTGCTCCCAATGCAGGGTGCCTGGGTTCTATCCCCGGTCAGGGGAACTAGATCTCACATGCATGCAGCAACTAAGAGTTCGCATGCTGCAACTAAAGATCCTGCGTGCCGCAACTAAGACCCGGCGCAGCCTAAATAAATAAATAAGAAATGCAAATTCTCGGCCCCCAACTCAGAACCTCAGGGGGCAGGCCAGCACTTTGTTTTAACAAGCCCTCCAGGGGATTCTTATGCGCCTCACGTGCATCCACGCCTCAGGCACACACTAGAATAGTAACCACTCCACAGGGTTCCTGTGGGGATTCGCGAGTGAATACATGCAAAGCACTTAGGACACTGCCTGGCAGAGAGTAAGGCGTCAGTCGATAAACATTAGCTATTTTTCACTTTACCTATAATTGAGTCACTAATGAAGGCAAGCCCAACCCGGATGCAAAGTTGACCCCACCCCACCCCCAGCCCGCCACCATGTAACGAAACAGCTTATTTCACCACAGAATATCCTCTACTCATCACTTGTCCAATTCCTGTGTACTGGGCACTTATTATAAAGACAGCTCCTGGGCAGGCTCAGAGGACACAGGGGCAGACGGCAAACAGAATCCGGGTCCATCCCGAGCTTCAGCATCACACAGTGGGTGTGTCAAGGTTCAGAACGCCCCCCAGCACCCCTCCGCGGAGATGCAACACCCTGGGTGGACCAGTTCATCAGTGTCTTCATCCGAATTGGAAGTGACCTAGCACACAGAGTCCTGTGGGAATGATGAGGGCCCAATAAACCGCAGTGCTTATTGGCCTAAGCCAATCAGACGCTCCCGTTCTCCTTGCCAGTGATTGGCTGAGGCTCAGGTGTGTGACACCCTCTGACCAATGAGGCGTGAAGGCAGGTTTGTGGGGCACCTCAGGGAGAGGTTTCCCCAGCTCTCAAACAGGAGGTAAGCGGTCAGAGTGGTCCTGCATTGTCTGGTCTGTGGGTGACACTTTAAGCGGCGGCAGCCGCCATGGGTGCCATGAGGGGTGACAGTCGGAGATCCCACTTAGGATGGAAGGGAGGAGAGAGGGGGGAACCAGGTCCTTTTTTCCCCCTCTATTTTTAGTTTTTTGAGGAACCTCCATACTGTTCTCCATACTGGCTGAACCAACTGACATTTCCACCAACAGTGTAGGATGGTCCCTTTTCTCCACACCCTCACGGCATTTGTTAAATTGTAGTTTTGATTTGCATTTCTCTAGCAATTAGTGATGATGAGCATCTCTTCATGTGTCTATTGCCCATTTGTATGTCTTCTTTGGAGAAATGTCTATTTAGATCTTCTGCCCATGAACCTGGTCCTTCTTAGCATGGTTGAATTAACCGACCAGACTCCTCTTTACGATCACATCCCCTCAAGCCTTTTCATGCCAAGCTGTCTGCTCTCGAAAACAAAGGTGACAAAAGTCACACACACATCCAGGGCCAGTTCCCTGGAATTGCAACCTGTATGGTTGCCCAGGGCCCCACGCTCGGTTTAATGCTTTCCCGTGGCCATCTTCAAATTCTTTTTTATTTTTTTAATATTTATTTATTTATTTGGCTGTGCTGGGTCTTAGTTGTGGTATGTGGGATCTAGTACCCTGACCAGGGATCGAACCTGGGCCCCCCTGCATTGGGAGCATGGAATTTTAACCACTGGACGACCAGGGAAGTCCCCATCTTCAAATTCTAAATGCTTTTTTTTTTTTTAACATGAGGCTCTGCATTTTCACTCTTCATTGGGTCCGCAAATTAAATAGCCATTCGTGTAACATCACCTTGATGGTTTATGCAGTATCCACGCACCATGGCTGTTTCTCCAGCATTCAAGTATACCATAGTTATTGGTGAGGAATAGAATGAAAGAAGGACTCCCTGGATGTCCTCCCTCCATTTCTTCACCTGGTAACATCGTACATCCCTCAGTGATCAATTCAGATGCCGCCTTCTCCAGGAAGCCCTCCCTGACTATGCCCACCACAATAAACCTGGATGAAGGGCCTCATCTGAGCTTCCACGGTGCCCCTTCTCTCTCCACCTCATGCTTCAACTGTGTGTGTGTGTGTGTGTGTGTGTGTGTGTGTGTGTCTGCCCTGCTGACCCTCTGGTGAGGAACTCAATAACACAGACCCAGTTGTTGCCAGCTCCCAGCTTGGGGCCTGCTCCTGAATGAGTAAATAAGCATGGGAGGAAAGTGGTTGTCACCCTACTTCCCAGGCCCAAGGGCGAGAATTCCTTTGGCAGCAAATTTAGCCATACCCTATAGAAGCTCCTCGGCTCCTTTGTAGCACCAATGTAATTATTACTCAAAATAATAATTAACGTTTTCTCTTTGTATGGTGTTTAAAGCAGGGAGATCCTCCAGAGCCGGGAGGGCATTGGGTTCACTTCTGGGTCTCCAGCCCAGAGCACCCGGGAGGCTCAGGTAACATTTACTGGATAAACAGGTGATGGATGAGCCTGTGAACAAAGGAGGGGAAGAGTCCTGGGATGAATTGGTGGTGTGTCTGTGTAAGACTGCACCCCCCAGTGAGGGCTCCCGGGCAGGGGGTGGTGGCTGGATTTGAAAGTGAATCATCTTCACCAGGCCGCAGGAACCAGTCAAGGGTGAACAATGAAATTGCCCAGTGAGACGGCAGAGCAGATCAAAGCATCAGCCCATTTTACAGTCGGGATAAGTGAGGCTCTACGAGGTAAGTGCACTTTCCCCAAGTGACACAGCAGGAGAGAGGCAGGGGTGGGGCTGGACTCAGGCTTTAGGACCAGCAGTGGGTGTGGTGAGCCTCATCTGAGGCCATGGCCCAGCCCAGGGTGGGGGGCAGTTTCTCCGCTGGCCCGAATACCCTCTTCCCTGGGCACACCGACAGTGAGCAGGGCCTACAGCAGGAGGGAGTCAAACAGAGGTTTATTTTCTCACCGTTCTGGAGGCTGGAAGTCCGAGATCAGGGTGTCAGCAGGGCTGGTTTCTTGTGAGTACTGATTTTGGGTATTGGTTGGGGGTAGCACACTTTAGTGAGTAGGTGAGTTCACAGGTATGGAATCCACATGCAGTGAGGATCAACTCTTTTTCAAAAAATAATTTTTAGTTTCATTTGTCAAGAGAGAATCCCCACCAAACCAGGAAATAACATTCTTGTAAATATGAGATACAGGTCCCTGTGTTAAGTGGCCTTTTCCCAGCGCCACTTATTCTGGGATGCTGACTCCCCAGAGGGACCACCGGAGAGGCGGGCTGTCTTTGTGAAGGTGAAGGGCCCGACCCTGGACTTAAATTGCCAGGTGGTAATTCTCAGCTCCTCTCTCCGGCACAGAGGGTGGGGGTGGGGGTGGGGGTGGGGGCGGGGGTGGAGTCAGGGAGATGGGAGTGAGAACAGATGCAGAGACAGCAAACCCAAAACATCTCATGTCCTGTGATATTGTCAGGAAAAACTGCCAGACAGAAATAAACGTTTATTTTTAAACGAACTCCTTCAGCAACAAGAGAGCGTTCCTCATAACCTCATAACCATTTGAATTTATGCTGAACTTTTTATAGCTCTGGGAAACAACTCACTCCTTGAAGAGGAAAGTTTAATGGGTTTTATAGTTTGTTTACACCAAGCAACGCCTCCTGCAACTCACGTTAACTTTCTCCTGACGTTTTGTAATTGCCAAAGCAGGCTTCCCGTGAACTGAAATCTACAGGATCTTAATATAATTGTCTTATTCCGTAATAAGGATCATAGTATATTTCGTAATTAAATGTAGTAAAAGCTGGTTAGCTTTATACTTAAGGAGGTCTTTGGGGTTTTGCTTTATTTCTTTCTCTGGTCAATCTTTTTCTCCTTGGGTGTCAAGAGTTTTAGGAAGCATGTGTATAGCCAATGTAGTCTCACTCGGGGATTTTTTTTAAATGTTTTATTTATTTATTTATTTATTTATTTTTGGCTGCATTGGGTCTTTGTTGCTGCACGCGGGCTTTCTCTAGTTGCGGAGAGCGCGGGCTGCTCTTCGTTGTGGTGCGAGGGCTTCACATTGTGGTGGTTTCTCTTGTTGCCGAGCATGGGCTCTAGGCACGCGGGCGGGCTCTAGGGCACCCAGGCTTCAGTAGTTTTGGCGCACAGGCTCAGTAGATGTGGCTCGCGGGCTCTAGAGCGCAGGCTCAGTAGTTGTGGCACTCGGGCTTAGTTGCTCTGCGACATGTGAGATCTTTCCGGACTACGGATCGAACCCGTGTCCCCTGCCTTGGCAGGCGGGTTCTTAACCACTGAGCCACCAGGGAAGTCCCTTAACGTATTATGATTCTGTCTTTTATTATTTTATTATTTTTTGGCCTAGCGGCATGCTGGGATCTTAATTCTCCGACCAGGGATCGAACCCATGCCCCCTGCATTGGAAGCTGGAGTCCTAACCGCTGGACCACCAGGGAATTCCCCCATCATTTAGGTATTTTTATTTTTTAACAGATGTAGTTAGAAAAGCCTTTTAATGAGACACACATTTCATTCTCAAAGAAGAAATACATAGTTATGCTTTCATACTTCCTTTACAAAGGGAGTTGCTATGGTCTGAATATCCGCGTCTCGCCAACATTCATGTTGAAATCCTAATGCCTCGTGCCTTGGCACTGGGAGTTGGGGCCCCTCAGAGGTGATTAGGTCATGAGAGTGGTGCCCTCAGACATGGGGATAAGTGCTTTTACAAAAGCGACCCCAGAGAGCTTGCTGGCGCCTTACACCGTGTGAGGCCACATCGAGAAGGTGCTGGCTATAAACCAGGAAGGGCGGGGCCCTCACCAAAAGGCAATCATGCTGCAGCCTTGATCTTGGACTTGTAGCTTTCAGAACTGTGAACAATAAATTTCTGTTGTGGATAAGCCACCCAGTCTGCTGTGTTCTGTGATAGCAGGCGGGATGTACTAAAACAAGAGTGACACACTTATGTGTGTGTGTGTCCATATCTCTGTTTATCTTCCACGTCTAACACCTGCTTCGTGGGATTATTGTGAGGATTAGTTGAGATCACGTAAGTGAAGAGCACACCAGTGTCCCCCTGGATAAATTTTAGTTGATGTTGTCAACTCCTTGTGTTACCAACCAGGGTTCTAGGCCTACTTAATCAACAGAAACTGATCAGAGGCCAGACAAGAGATTCAGGCAAGGCTTTATTGGGGCCCCTGCTGCAGCAAGGGGGAGCGAGAACAAACAACAGGTTCCCTTGCTGGCTGGCTTGCTGGGGGGAATGGGGGAAGCTTGTTCCTTATCTGGGTTGAGGGTAGGGGCGTGTCCAGGGGTCAGGCCAGAGGAGTGGCTTAGGTGGGTTGCCCACCCCTCTGGTAGTGTTGTGTACAGGGGGCATGCTCAGTACCCTGCTTTTGGTCCCAACACCCTGTTTTTGTTCCTGGCTCTTCAGAAGTGGCAGCTGGGTTTTTTGGTCTCTTTGTATCTTTTGTCCATAATTTTGCCCCAACTGCACATTCTTGCAGTTATTTTTAGTCCCATACAGTTTGATGTTTGTCCAGGTGTAAGCATTGCAGCACTGCAGCAAAGGGTCCCAGGTCCCAGCCTGTGTCACTTGCAGTGTGATGAAGATAACACGAGGAAATGCCTGTAAAGCACCCAGCACGCCCACCTGTTGCCAGCCCGGACCCTTCCTTGAGACCATCGTTATTCTCCTGGTACCTACTCCGATGTCTCTGATAACTGCACCCAGTTTTCCTGGGGAGCCGAGTGGGCCATTTCTCCCCCACTCCCCTTCCCCCTGGTTTTGGGGAAGTTGGCTCCATTACCAGCTCTAGGAGTGATCATATGACTCACCCCCTCCCCGGCCGCTGTGATTGGTTCAGGCCACCCAGTCAGATTCAACAAAACAGAATGGAACGTTTACCAGAACAAGTGAGAGAAAGGCAGGCACCAACTTTCCCACCTAACTTTTAGGGAGGTAAGCGTAGCTTGGAAACTGCTGGAGGCTACCTTGCCACCATGTGGATGCCTAGAGTGAAGCAAAAGGGAGGGTAGCAGAGCCAAAAGGCAAGAGACTAGGCCTTGGTGACACTCTTTGAGCTCCTGGATCAAACCATAACTGAAGCTGTCTATATATATGGGGTTTTGTGTTTTTTTAAATTTTTATTTATTTATTTATTTATTTATGGCTGTGTTGGGTCTTCGTTTCTGTGTGAGGGCTTTCTCCAGTTGCGGCGAGTGGGGGCCACTCTTCATCGCGGTGCGGGGGCCTCTCACTATCGCTACCTCTCCCGTTGCGGAGCACAGGCTCCAGATGCGCAGGCTCAGTAGTTGTGGCTCACGGGCTTAGTTGCTCCGCGGCATGCGGGATCTTCCCAGACCAGGGCTCGAACCCGTGTCCCCTGCATTGGCAGGCAGATTCTCAACCACTGCGCCACCAGGGAAGCCCCTATGGGGGTTTTTTTTTTGATGTTATACAAGCCAACACAATTTTCTCCTTTTTTTTTGCCTTAAACCTGTTTGAACTGTGTTTCAATTTCGTGCAACCCGAGCCCTAACTGTCATAGTCCTCCTAGTTTATGATCGGATTCCTGGGGATTGGAATCCTTGAGATCTGTGCAGATTGCATGGAGCAACCACACACCTGGATCATGGAATTCTAAAGTGTTAGGGCCACAAGGGGCCTTCAAGGAAACCCCAAGCAATGACCAGAGTTTCAGAGCCTGATGGGCGTGGGATCGAATCTCAGTTCCGCCCTTGCTCACTGTGGGTTCTGGACAAAAAGGGGTCATTGTTATAATGGGGATGGCACAGGGAGGTGGTGGCGGATGGCGCAGGGGAGGTACCTAACCTGGCTGAGTCGTGAAGGATGAGAAGGAATTATCGAGACGAAATGAGAGAGGGCAACAGAGGTGGAGGGAACAGCTAGAACAAACACGTAGAAGTGGAGAGATGGCAGCACAGCTGGGAAAATTTCCAGTAGCTCTCTGTGGCTATAGTTTACTGTTCCCTTGGGGGTTGGGGGCGGCTGTCAGATGTGAGTCTGGACGAGTGGGCCAGAGCCACACAATGAAGGGTCTTGGAGCTCAGCCAGCTCTGACTTCCTCCGGAGGGCGTTGGGGAGCTGTAGGAGGGCTTCAGACAGGGAAGAAACCGTCATATCGGGGTGATAGAAAGCTCTTTCTGAGGCTGATATGGGGAGAGGCCGGAGGCAGGGAGGACAGGACAGAGCCAGGGGTGGGATTGTCCCCTCCCTCCCATGCACCCCTCAGCACCTGGGATGCACAGAGTAGGTGTGGAAATCTGGGGACGGCAGTGAAGCAAAGAGGGTGGATGGATGTTATAGGAGCACCCACCGTGTCCCCTACATGGGGCTGTCAGATTTAGCAAATAAAATTACAGGATGCACAGTTCCATTTGCATTTCAAATAAATGACAAATAATTTTTTAGAAGTATCAAGACATTTTCTACTAAAACATTTCTCATCCAAATCTGACCGGGCATCCTGTAGTTTATGTGGCACCGGCCCGTCTCAGATTTTCACGTGGGTGAGAATCACTTGAGGATCAGGTTAAAAGGCTGATTCTGCCTCGGTAGGTCAGAGTGGGGCCTGGGATCCTGCACTTCTCAAAAGCTCCCGGGTGGGGCCGATGCTGCAGGTTGGAGACCCGCACTTTGAGGAAGTGTCCGCACTACCTTGTGGGGGTGGAGAAGAGGATGACACTGTTAATTGAAACAAAGCACTCGGCACTCTGTCCAGCCCATGACGAAAACCCGAGAGATGGTTGCTCCTCATCATGATAATAATGATAATTTGAATAGTGTGATTGCGTGTGTGTGTGTGTGTGTGTGTGTGTGTCTGTGTGTGGTCTTTCTCTGTATCTCAGGGGACTTCTCAGCAGCTGTGCTGCAAACTCTCCACCTCCAGTCTGCCCGGGGCAGCTGTTCCTGTCACTCGGAGAAGATATAATCAGGAGGACATAGGAAGGGGGTTTGTAAAGGGCTCCAGAGTGGGAGTGTTCCTTGAGCCCCTGCACCCGGGAATCCCTCTGGGCACAGCCCTGGGGGTTTACGTATCGCTTCATTCAACCCGTCTTCGTTCAACACTGACCGCTGCTTGCAATGCGCAGAGTGCTGCGGGGGACTCTGGGCTCTTTTGGTTACAGTGACAGACACTCAAGTGGAATTTGCTGAGGCCACAAAGGGGATTTCCTGGGAGAGACTCACTGGAGGGAAGGCAGAGCTGAACAACCCAACCTCAGTAAAGTTAGGGGGTGTTGGGGGGGGCACCTGAACTCAGCCAGGTCATCCTCTCTCTCCCCTCTTGCTTCTCTGTGCAGCTTCATTTTCTCCTCCTGCAGCCTGGCTTCCTGCACACGGTGACAAGGCTGCCATCAGCTCCCAAGTCTCCCATACCCCACAGAGATAGACAAAAGCTTTTCTGAATTCCAAAGGGGAAAAAATCCCAGGGAAGGCCGCTGATTGGCTGAGCTTGGGTCAGGTGACCACTGCTTGCTTCTTTCTTCGAGCTCAGACTCCGTTCTCTCCCCAGCCCCCGTGATCTTATCTGGTCCCACGGCTTTCATTTCCATCTAGATGCTGACGAATCCCTGAAGGGGAGCATTGGAATTGTTTTTTGAGCCTAGCATCCCAAAACCCTGAATTAGTTAGGGTGCGGGAAGCTTCCATAACTAGGAAACCCACACGTCTTAATCCATTAGGGCTGCTATAGTAAAATACCACAGACTGGGAGGCTTATGAACAACAGTTTATTTCTCACGGTTCTGGAAGCTGGAAGTCCAAGATTAAGGTGCCAGCATGGTTGTGTTCTGGTGAATGCCGTCTTCAGGGGTGTAAATGGTGGGCTTCTTGCTGTGTCCTCACATGGTGGAAGGGGCAAGGGAGCTCTCTGGGTCTCTTTTATAAGGGAACTAGTTACAATTATGAGGGCTCCACCCTCTTGACCAAAGACCCTCACCTTGTCTTGTTCCAAAGACCCTCACCTTCTAATACTATCACCTTAGGGGCTAGGTTTCAACACATGAATTTTGTGGGGACACATATGCAGACCATAATACCATACATAATAATGGTAAATCACAAGCTTTTTTCTCTTAAAACTTTTAATGATTGTAAATACACATAACATAAAACTTACCACCTTAACCATTTTAAAGTGCGCAGTTCAGTAGCATTAAGTACATTCACATTGTTGTGTAACCATCACCACCATCCATCTCCAGAGCTGTTTTCATCTTGCAAAACTGAAACTCTGTCCCCATTAAACTTTAACTCTCCATTCCCCCTCCCCTAACTCCTGGAAATCTCCATTTTACTTGACTTGTGAACTTGTCTCTGTGAATGTGACCACTCTAAGTATCTCATATAAGTGGAATCATACAGTATTTGTCTTTTTGTGACTGCCTTATTTCACTGAGTATAATATCCTCAAGGCTCATCCATGTCATAGCATGTGTCAGAATAGTCTTCCTTTTTTTAAGGCTGAATAGGGACTTCCCTGGCGGTCCAGCGGTTAAGACTCGCGTTTTCAGTGCAGGGGGCGTGGATTTGATCCCTGGTCAGGGAACGAAGGTCCCACATGCTACGTGGCAAAAAAAAAAAAAAAAAAAAAAGGCTGAATAATATTTTATTATATGTGTATACCACATTTTGTTTATTCATTCATCAATGGACACTTAAGTTGTTTCCATCTTTTGGACTAATGCTGCTGTAACATGGGTGTACAAATTAGACATTTATTTATTTCTTGATCATGTAACAATTTGGATGGATATTGGGTATTGGGTGATGGAGACTGTCTCCATGAGATGGTTGTTAAAGGACCCTGAGTTTTGGGGCTACGCCATTGCCTAGGGTTTTGTTATCCTCTGTATCCAGCTAACAAGAGGGGAAAGAATATGGAGCAGGCATGCTTGTTTTTAAGCACCTTGGTGTGGAAATGGCCACTGTCACTTCCATTCCTGTCCTATTCGTGGCAACCACTCACAAGTCCACACTTAGATGCCAAGAGGACTAGTAAATATAGTCCCTGGATGGGAAGCCACATTCCAGGAATAATTCCATACATTGGAAGGGAAGAGCAGGTTTTGTGGTGAATTAGCCATCTCTACTGCAACCCCATCCTGTGTTTGGGAAACAGCCCAATACTATTGGTTTGGCTGTCTTGAGAGACTCAGAATTACCAATAGTTTAAATCAGATAGAAAGCAATTTCTCTCCTGTAACATCTCAGCCAGCACAGAGCTTCTTTTCCATAAAGCCATCAAGTGTCTATCTTACTCCTTCTAGCTTGTTGCTCTACTATCCTCCATTTATGGCTTCCAACTGGTGATCCAAAAGAGCTGCTCTGGATCTTGTCATTGGGTCCTTCATTTAGTCAGCTGTTTCCCCCACCAACCAGAGAAGTTCCGAATGATCTGACTCAGAGGAGCACAAACGTGCGACCTTTCTTATACACAAGTCTCATGGGGGTGAAGTTCATACCCATATAAATAATTTGTATTATTGTTAATGTCATAGCCCTTTCCCTCCATTCTAAGATGCATTCAAAATTTTACCTATGTAGTATTTCTGAAGGTGAGACACAGGCATACCTTACTATTTACACTTAATACAGGACTTTTTTTTTTTTCCTGAAAGGATATTATTAAATCAACAATGCACATTTTATGAGCATTGAGGGCATACAGCAGCCACAGTAGTAGAAATACTACTACTAGTAAGTAATATTAATCACTACCATTTCCATTGAGAGCTTACTATGAGCCAGGTATTGAATTAAGCAAATGTACACAGATCATCTCGTTAAATTGAGGCTGTGAAAGGTGTTATTCAACAAGCTAATGACTTCCAAGCTTATGACTGTTTTGGTGATGACGATAAGAAAATAATTATAAATAACATCGATAAATCATCTGTTGCTTAGGTGACAGCCAGCCAACTACAGACCCGGGAAAGGACGAGAGGGTCCCAGCCCGCAAGGACACTGTGGTGTAAACAGGAATTTGAAAAGCATATATTTACTAACGGAAACAGCTAACTAAGCTTACAAAGCGCCCTCCTCACAAGAGGGGAGGTGGATCCCTAGCTGCTATGATCAATATTCTGTGACAGATACACTATTGTTACTATGTATAAAATAGATAACTAATGAGAACCTACCGTATAGCTCAGGGAACTCTACTCAATGCTCTGTGGTGACCTAAATGGGAAGGAAATCCAAAAAAAGAGGGGATATATGTATACGTATAGTTGATTCACTTTGCGGTACAGCAGAAACTAACACAACATTGTAAAGCAACTATACTCCAGCAAAAATTAATTAAAAAAAATATTCTGTGACAGGAGGCACTTTGCACAAGCACGGGTCAATGCAAGAATTTGGAGCCAGACTCCACGGGTTCGAGCCCAGGCTCTGCATCCTCGGTTGTGTGACTTTCGCCAAGAGCCTTGATCTCTCTGTTCCTCGTATCTGCAAAACAGGACTGGGTACTCAATAGGACTTAATGTATCTAAAAGCCCTTGGAGGCAGGCGCGCAATGTTACTTTAGAAAGGAGGACACAGGCTCAAGAGATGGACATCGACGCCGGGCGGCGCCTGAAGCGCTCAGTCCAGTCAAGAAAGGACCAGGGTGGCAGACGAGTGACCCCCTCCGGGTACGCGGGCTCCAGCCGCTGAGAGCGGCGTCGGCAGGGAAGGGGTTACAACGATAGAGACGACAGGAGGACCATGGGTGGCATGAGCCGCCCTAGCTGCCGTCCTCCCCGACGCCTCCTGTCCGGGGCTAGCGCCGGGTGTCGAATGCGCAGGCGCGAGAGCCCGGCGTGGGGGCGGCGGGCACCTCCCTAGACACCCGGAAGTCTCCGCCTAACAGGCCGAGCCCGGGCCTCCTGTCCTGGAAGGGGGCGGGGCCCGAAGCCCCTCAGAGCGCGGCGCCATAGAGCGTGGACGGAGGACCCTTGTCCTAGACGCATCCGGAAGTGGCTCCCTGGGGCGCCCGCTCCGCACCATAGAGCTGGGGGGGGGCGGCAGCTAGGGGGTCGCCGGGCTCGCCTTCCTAGAGCGGCGAGGACGGGGTGGAGGCTGGAGGTGGGGTGGGAAGGGGAGGGGGGAGCGGCGCGGGCGGAAGCGGCCAGGAAGGTCACTTCCGGCCTGGGCGCCCGTCCCCCTGACCCCGGGGTCTGAGTCGCCGCTGCCGCCGCTGCCACCATCCGCGAGGGAGGAGAGAGGAGGAGGAGTGCGGCGCGGCGGCACCGGGACCGAGGAGGTGAGGGGAGGGCGCGGGGGCGGGGGGCATGCGCCTGAGGCCGGGTGGGCGCGCGCCTCAGGGCGCCGGGCTGCGGCCGGGGGGGCGGGCGGGGAGGCGGGAGGCGAGCGCGACTGGGCGGGCGAGTGCGCGTGCGCGCCGCTGGGGGGGCGTGAGTGGGCGCGCGGCCGGTGACGCGGGGCGGAGCGGGGGCACCGGGAGGGGCTGCGGGGAACGCGCCTGGGGAGTGCGCGTGCGCCGCTCCCGGGAGCGCGCCCGAGGCGGGAGCGCGCGCCGGGCCGGAGCGTCGGGCGAACGCGTCCTCCCTAGCCTTCCCGGCCGGTCGTGGCCGGAAGCGGTGGTGACTCCCGGGGGAAGTTGAGGCCCCGGTGGGGGAGGAGGCCGCGCGGGCCCAGCCTGCCTGACCGGAAACGGCGGCCCCGGGGGGCCCGTTCGTGGCCCCCGGCCTGCCCCCATTCCTGTCCCCTTTCAAAGGAACCCGGTCCCGTTGTCGCCCCGGGCGGGCTGCGTGCGGCCTTTGATCCGGCCGATAATTACGGGCATTCCGGCCGGCGGGAGGCTCATTCATTCGCCCCTGCGCGGGCGGCGGGCAGGAAGCGCGTGCGCCAGAGGGGAAGTGATGGGCCAAGGTCAGGCACCGCGTGGCCCGCGGGGCAGGGCAAGGACGGTGGCCGGGCCCGATGGCTGTCCCGAGGCCTCCCGGGCGCCGAACCGCGCTCCTGAACCCCAGCTCCCAGCCTCGGCCATAAAGGGGAACACCCCAGTTCGTGGAAATGAGTGCTCCTCGGTCCCGCGGGGTCGGGCAAGCTTGGGGTGGCGTGATCAGTCGGAAAAGTGAGCCACAGCGAGTGTGGACAGAGGCTGTTTCAGAGCCGTTACCAATGCTTGACACCAAGGACAGGGAGATGAACAAGGTCCCTGAGGGAGCGGGTAGAGACCTGGACAGAGGTCCGTTCCCCTCTCCTCCCCTCTCCGCCCCCATCGTCATCCAGGGGGCCGAGAGAGCCAGGGAAGACACCCCACCCAGCCCAATCCAGAGGGGCAGTCAGCGTTTTAGCAAAGGACTGACTTGGTTTGGGTTTTCCGTGTGGTTCCTGGTGTCCGGCCCTGCGTTGGGCAATGCTGAGGATCCAGCTAGGAGTTGGGTCTGGCCTCGCTTCTGGGGAAGCACAGTTGCTGTTGATCCTGGCTTATCTCCTCTCTTAAGACTGTAAGCCTCTTTGGCTAAATGGCAGCTGGCATTCACCTACCTGTCTCTGCTGCAGTCTCCTTTGGTCCTCCTGCCTCAGCCACAGAGAACATTGAGATCAGATTCCTTCTGTTATCTCTTGTAGTAGCCCTTTTCCTCCTGGAAGTCATCCAGGTCTGACCACCACCCAGCAGAGCTAGAGAACAGGGAGGGTTTAGCGCCATGCCGGGCCCAGGAGCAGCACTGCAGTATGTTAGCCCAGGGCTCTGGGGTCAGACTGACCTGGGTTCAAGTCCTAGCTTCACCGTTCATCACCTTTGTGACCTTACGGCACAAGTAATTTCTCAGTTTCTACTTGAGTAAAACAGGGATGATAATAATAGTATTGATCTTGGCAGGAAGGTTCTTAATGCCTTCCTTTTAGAACCAAAGCAGATCTCATAGAAGTGGGTGTAAAGTGTGTGGACAGGCCTCTGGGGCCAGGCATTCCTAGGCCAGGCTCGGGCTCCGTCTCTTCCAGCCCTGTGACCTTGGACATGCCACTTCCCCTTTCCCAGGCTCAGTTTCCTCCTCAGTCCCTTAAGATGGAGAGCACAGTCGACCGTTCGCTGGATGAGCCTGGTCCATCAAGGCTGCTGCCCAGGCCCCGCCCTGTGCTGGGCCCTTGGACACAGCGGTGGTCCTGGTGCAGTGCTCTGCGGGGGGGGTGGGAGAGGAGGGTCACTCGGCTGGGCAGCACTTCCTGTTCTGGTGCAGCTCAGAGCCCTGGGGGGGGAGGCACGTGCACGGAAGCCCAAGGCTCGGGAATTTGCCAGGATAGCCCTGGGAGCTAGAGGAACCCAGAGGGAGGGCATTCTGGTCAGGGAAGGATGTCTGGGGAAATGGCGTGTTCCGAGTCTTGAAAGACAGAGGAATTGGCCAAGAGGACTCTGGGACTCCGGGGAGGAGGATGGTGAGTTCTGGGCAGGCAGAGGTAATCGTGCCCCACGGCCTCCAGCGACTGCCTGGCTGCCCTGTGCTCTTTGGTGGTCACCCCTGGGCACGCAGCTCTCGGGGCACCTGTGCTCAGATGCGGCCCATAGCCCCCTAACCCTGGCTGGCTGTCCCGCAGTGCTGCTTGAGGTCTCCTGCCTGCCGAGGCACGTGCCGGGCACTGCCCGCAGGGACTCAGCTCTGGCCCTGGCCTCCTGGTGGAGACAGACTGCAGATCTGACGACACTCTGGCTGAGCCCTAGGCAGGCGGCTGGCCCTGTGCCCGGTACTCACTGTCCTGAGCCCTCGGAGGCCCTGGGATGGGGTGGTCACGCCACTCTGGGGGGGACTGAGCCCCAGGCGCCACAGCAGCACCGGAGCATGGGTCTGTGTGAATCCCGAGCCTGGCCCTTTCCCATGATGCTGCCGCCTGTGTCAGCTTCTTTCTTTCGGCCACGCTTGGGGCCTGGGGGAGACAAAGGCTGTTCTGAAGGAGGTCTTTTAGGGGTCATTAGTTGGTTTGGGGACTCGGGGATCCCCTTCCGGTGGGGCAGCTATCGTGAAGATTCGTACAGGCGGGGCCGCTGCCTCAGGGGACTCTGAGACCCAGCCCCTCATTTCAGGTGTGCCTTTCACAGGTGGTGAGGACACGGGCAGTGCGTGCTGAGATGCAGGTGTCAGGAGGCCTCGCTAATCTATGAGGCAGGTGGGGGAGTTCGGTTGTCACGCTAGTAGGGTCAGCAGCCCTGTCGTAGGAGCAGAGAGAGCCATCGCCTCACCCCACTGCGCAGCCAGCCAACTGAGCTTGGGGTGAGGGGCTGGTGGGGAGGGCCCTGGGCTGCTCCTGGGCCCACCTTGGCGGGGTTTCCCTGGCTCTGTCTGCCTGGTCTCTGGGCTCGCAGAACTCTGGCATCTCTCATGCCGAATGGGGAGTCCCGTGTGGGCAGCCTGGTAATGAATGTTGCTGGGGACCCAGAGACGCATCAGACGTGGCCCCAGCCTTGAGGCTCACGGTCAGGCCGGCCAGAAAGTTGTGGCTCCCTGGGGCTCTGTGTGCAGGGTCTGCCGGGAGGCCGCAGTCCCCTGGGGCTGCGTGGGGGACACGCAGGGGTGAGCAAGCCGGGGAGATCCTCCCAGGGACATAGGCCGCGTCTGTAATCGTGGAAATAAGGGGAGCAGGTGCCCCTGTCCTCGGTGGAAGGGGAAGAAGTGCCTTGCAGCCTGGCCCACTGGTTTCATCTTGGCCCTTCTACCCTGTGGCTCTGTGGCGTTGGGTCAGCCAGTGAACTTGTCTGAACTGGGCTTTAGACGCCTGGTTCACACTTACTAGGCGGTACTGGGCGCCTGGCTCCTTGTGGAGCGCGTCATCTCGTTTGATCTTGACGCCAAGCCCACGAAGAGGAGGCACGGGGTGAAGCACCTGCCCTAGGCTGGTGGGTGGTGAGGCCGATCCCGACCCTGGCAGCCTGCCCTCCTGCCCAGAGAGGACGGCCTCTCGTCTCTTGGTGGTGTGGGGGTCAAGATTACGTTCCTGCTGCGCCCTGTGTGTGGCCTGCAGTGTGGAGGCTGTGCATGATGAATGCGAGCTGGCCTTTTTTTTTTAATTAAATAATTATTTATTTTTGGCTGCATTGGGTCTTTGTTGCTGTGCGCGGGCTTTCTCTAGTTGCGGTGAGCAGAGGTTACTCTTCGTTGTGGTGCGCGGGCTTCTCATTGTGGCGGCTTCTCTTGTTGCGGAGCACGGGCTCTAGTGGTTGTGCCACATGGGCTCAGTAGTTGTGGCTCGCGGGCTCTAGAGTGCAGGCTCAGTAGTTGTCACGCACAGGCTTAGTTGCTCCGCGGCATGTGGTATCTTCCTGGACCAGGGCTCGAACCCGTGTCCCCTGCATTGGCAGGTGGATTCTTAACCACTGCGCCACCAGGGAAGTCCTGCGAGCTGGTCTTATTTGATAAGAGGGGACAGCTGAGCTGAGGGAAGGGAGAAGTCTGGGAAGGATTTCCGGGGGAGGTGCTGTTTTTGCTGGGCTCCGGTGGCAGATCTACAGGGGGAAGGCGGGTGGGCAAGGTGGAAGGAAGCACCGTGCTGATCGCGCAGATGGCCAGGTTGGGAGAGTCCACGCTCACCCGGAGGATGGGGAGTCTGGCCCGTTGGCCTGATTGAGGGCTGACAGAACATGAGATGCCCCGTAGGTGCAGTTCTGTTTTTTGTTTTTTTGTTTTTGTCCTGATGGGTATTTTGTTTGTTTAAACAATTTTCAGTTACTCACCAACGTTTAAGAATCAGGAGTGGTCACAAATGTTTCGGAAGCTCTAGAAACGCTGGGTGGTGGCCAGTGGCTGGGACGGGGCAGAGGCTGCAGTGCTCCCCACTACTCCTGGGTGGGCCTGTGGCCGTAACAGTAGGTCAGGATTCTAGGAGTTCCAGAAACTTGTGTCTCTCGTGGAGCAGGTGGGGAGTGGTGACTGGGGCTGTGCGTGTCTACCCTGAGCTCACTCTTTTCTGAGCCAGCCTGGCCCTGCTGGGCCCCTGGGGAGGGCTTCAAAGGACCTGAGAGAGGCCAGGTGGGAGAAATAAAACAGTGTAATAGACTTACCAGGAGGCAGCCTAATTGAAGGAAAGGGGGAGGAAGCAGAGAGACAGAAGGACACTGGAGCGGGAGCCTGAGGGCCTCGCTCAACCCTGTGTGTCTAAGCGTGCTGGAGTCCTTGTAGGGGAGAGTGGTCTGCCCAACTGGCCCCAGACCAGACAGAAAACACCTAAGTGGTCAATCCATGGAGGAAACACGGACAGTTGCCACCAAAAAAGGGGTACAAGATCCTGATGGCATCACAGAGACGTTCCCCCAACATTCAAACCACAGGTCTGACGTGGGGAGGGCCCTCGGACCACCTTGGGGGCCTGGGTGGCCCAGGCAGATGCAGAGGAGGGAACAGACCGGGTCTTCAGGCCTGGAGTGAGGGGTGAAGACGCCCCCAGAAAAGGGAAGTGAGGAAGGAGCTGGATGGGAGATGGAGGGGTGTGCCTGCAGCCCTGGGGGTACTGGGGGGCACCTACCATCCAGGGAGGGCTGAAGAGGGGCTGAGGGTCCGAGGCGGCCCTGTTGAGTCAGTGGGCTGAGAGCTCCAGCCTACTCGCCTGCAGGGAGCTGGCGTGCGCAGGAGCGGACGCCGGAGATGAGGAGGGCCATCCCAAACTGTGGTGGGTGGTGGTGGCCACGGAGGGAAGTCGGCCCTGCGCTGGGATGTGGGCGGGGCTTGTTGGGCTAGGGATTTGACATTTGAGCAGACCCTTGCAAGGTGAGAAGGGACCAGGCAGGTGGAGGACGGGGCCGGGCCCTCTGGAGGGAAAGAGGAGGCCTGGGCGGGAGGTGGGAGTGAGGGGCTGGAGGAGGAAGTGAGTTTGCAAGGGTGACTGGGGCCGATGGGGCCCTGCGGGACCTGCGGAGGAGTCTGGATTTTGGACTGAGTGCAGCGGACACACGTTGGAGGTGGTTCAGGCAGGGGAGTGATGTGAACTGAGCTACCTTAAAAAAAAAAGTAACAGTTTCATTGTGATGTAATTCCCATGTTGTAAAGTTCACTTAAAGTATACAGTTAACGTATTCACAGGGATGTGCAACCATCACCACGCTGATTTTAGGACTTTCTCATCATCCCCGTAAAGGCTGTGTACCCCCACTCCTGTCCCCCAGCCCGGAGCCTCTGAGAACCACTGATCTGTGTTCTGACTGGATTTGCCTGTCCTGGACTTTTCACGTGAGTGGAATCACACACCACGTGGTCTGTGTTTGCCGAGGTCCATCTGTGACGCGGCACTGGTCAGTGCTTCCTTTTCCTGGCTGAGTAATACTCCAGCTACAGATGGACCACGTTTGTGCGTCCATTCACCCGGTGATGGGGGTTTGGGTTGTCTCCACTTTCTGGCTGTTGTGATTTATGCTTCTGTGAACACGTGTGTATACGTTTTGGGGTGGATGTGTTTTCAGTTCTCTTGGGTACGTGGCCAGAAGTAGAGTTGCTGGATTATACTGTAATTCTGTGTTTAACTTTTTGAGGAGCTGCTGATCTCTTTTCCACAGTGGCTGCACCATTTCACAGTCTCAGCAGCAGTGCACGAGGGTTCCAACTTCTCCACACCCTCCCCAACACTTGTCCCAGTGCGTGTACAGTGGGGTCTCTCTGTGGTTTTGATGAGCGTTTCCCTGAGGGCTGATGACGTTGAGCATCTCTTCATGTACTTAACAGCACGCTGTCTTTGGAGAAACCTCTCTTCTGATCCTTTGCCCGTTTTTAGTTGCTTATTTGAACTGAGTGCCTTGAAAAGACGAATTGGTCCGCGGTATGGGGAGTGGACTCTGGAGGGGCGTTGGGCAGGAGTGCGGGCCCCCGGGGGTGGGCGTTGGGAGAGGAGGGTGGTGAGGATGGCGGGCAGGGGAGGGGGAGCGGGAAGGGCCGCGACCAGCAGCTGGGCCCCCAGGAGCTCCGGGAAGGGAGGGAGCGTGTGTGCACACGCTGGCGCTGCTGACTGTCGCCGGGGTCAGGGCTGAGAAGTCGCCACTGGATTTGGTGACCAGAAGGTTGTGGGAGTGGCGGTTGGAGGATGGCGGGGGAGGAGGCGGGGGTCACAGCTCAGCCCCGACAGTGGAGGGAAAGCAGCCGGAGAGGAGAGAGAGGCGCGCGGGGTGAGGGGAGAAGTGAGGGCGCCCTCGGGAGGGTCCGGGGCGGAGAGCGGAGGGCGAGGGGTGGCAGGGAGCCGGCGAGCAGAGCTGGGGGAGGAGGGCGAGGTGAGATTGGCAGCAGAAGAGAGAGCGGGGTGATTGGTGGGCAGGCCTCCAGACGAGGTGGGCGGGATCTAATAGCAACAATAATAACGATAATTTGTCTTGCACTTAATAGCCAGCGGGGCCTCGTCAGCTCGCGCGCGCTAATTGAATCGCTCAAGGCCCCAGCAGGGGCGTGTCTTCGTCTCTGCAGAGCGGGGGTCCTGCAGAGCGGGGGTCCGAGCAGGGTGAGGCTGGGCCGGTACTGTTGAGCGTTTGGGGGGCCGGGGGAGGGTAGGACCCACCGCTTTCGGCCTCCGGAGCCATCAGAGTCCACAGTCAGGCTGGCTGCGGGAATTGCCCCTTCTCCCCCAGGGAGCCGCCCGGGTCCTGAGAACAGCTGGCGTAGGGGCTGCCCGAGGCCCTCAGCTCTGGACGGGAAGGGGCTGCAGCTTCCCCCGCTGCCCTCTGAGGTCCTGCGGCAGGACCCCAAGCCCCCCGGATCAGGGCAAGAGGTCCCAGCAGCTGCTCGAGTGGATGAGTGCACGAGTGGCTGGCTGGACGGGGGAGGGGGACCTGGGTATGACGGTTTAGTGAAGGCCCGCGGCTCTCCACCAGGATTGCTGGTCCCCTGGCGCGCGCTTCCTGAGCCTCTCACTCAGCTCCAGGGGTACCTGCTGGTCCCTGTTGCACGGGGGCGGCAGCCGAGGCCCAGAGAGGCTGAGCCGCATGTGCAGGGTCACAGAGCGGAGTGGCCGAGGCACCAGGCTCCAGCCTCCGTGCCAGGAGCCAGGGCAGCACCGCCGCCGGGGCCTTTTCCGCGGAGACAGGAGATGCCGGGGTGTTCTCACCCCGTGGCTGGTTTTCAGTCTCCCTGGTAGGCGGTGTAACCTCCCTCTGCTCAGGGCTGAAGCCGAAATGCAGAGCGGACTGTCCCCGAGTCCCCAGGTGTGCCCTGCGCCAGGCACCCCGGACCAGCAGCGCCAGTGGGAGCCCCTGCCGACCCCCCAGAAGTCAGCGAGAGAAGCTGCATCTTTCTAGGGCCTCGTAGTAAAGTTCTGCCCGATCAGGGCTTCCTGCCGTGTCTGGAGTACCATGCAGACTCCTGGCTGGGCCTGCACGGCCCTGCTCTGGCCCCTCTGCCTCTAGTGCCTCATCTGCTACCCCGGGGCAGGGCTGGCTCCGTCGTTTTCAGGGCCTGGCATGAAATGAAGAGGTGAGCCCCTTGGGCAAAAAGCAAGAAAAAAGCTTTTCCCTTTCTTCCGAGGTCTCTCAGCCTGTCAGGGTGTTTTTAATTTGGTATTTCGTGTCGCGCTCCCCCAGGTACAGGGTTGCCCTTGGGGGTGCAGGCCTGGCTCCTGCCCAGGCCTCCGTAGGACTTCCTGTGCAAAACACGGATCCCGAGATAAGATTAGCAGTAGTCTCAGGGTGGCGACCACAGAGTACTGACCCCCATGCGCGGGGCTCCCTCACCACTGGCAGCCCTGCTGTGGCCCCTGCAGGCACCCCACCTGCCCCTTCCCGCCCTCCATTCCGCCATCCCAGGCTCAGCCTCCCTCAGGCCCACCTATCCTGTCCCCGCCAGGCCTTTCCTGTGTGTCTGCTTGGCCTGGGACGCTTTCCCCTAAATCCTGGCATCTCTCGTTCCTATGCATCTGGGTCGGCAAACTCTCCGTAACAAGCCAGAGAGTAAACGTTTGAGGGCTTACAGACCAAGAGGCGATGTTGAGGGTATATGTTGACACCTACATACCAGTTAACATGTGACCATTTAAACCCCGTGAGAACCGTTCTTTGTTGGAGGGCAGCTTCCAGGAGGGTCATTGTGTATGGACCCTCCCTTACGTTATCCCATCTTGGCTCCAGGCTGGCCCATGGAGGGGCCTTGTGCAGTCTGTACGGGGCATAGGATTTTCCTGTGCCCTCCTCGGGCTTCTGGCTGGACTGACTAAGGCGGATTAACAGGAGAAAAGCATACGAATTTTATTTCCGTGAGCTTGGGAGCCCTCACGAGAAAATCACCGGAGTGCTTCTTATACACCAGGGTGAGCAGGTGCCGTGGTGGGGAGTAACCGCGGGACCCGGGGGGACGCAGGAAGGAAGGTCATTTTAGCAGATCTCTCTCGGGATGTTTCTTCTTCCTGGTGCCGGGAGGGCACTTTCACGTACCTCCTGCTTTCGGGGGAGAAGGCGGGTTCAGAGCGTCCTTCTTGCACCTGCTGTTTTCTGACTGCCCTGAACTCGGGGTCATCAGTGTGGCAAAGCAGCCTATCAGGGTGGAAGTTCTGCATCTCACGTCCTGGTTCAAGAGCAGCCCCTTCCCCTCCATGCCCAGCCTCACTTTCCTGCTGGCTCTTCCCACCGTGGAAATCGGGGTGTTGGTTCCCTCACTGCCTTGTTCTGGGCAGCGTGGCTCCCGGCGCTCAGTCAGCACCTCTGGGTGCAGGGAAATCTCTGGTGCAGGGCTGGCCGCCCGACACCTCCCTGTCCTCCGTCCCTTCCCCCAGAGCCTGTGGGTTCCCTGGAGGGGGGATGGAGGCCAGCCCAGGCCTTGTCGCTGCAGGAAGCTGGCCTGAGGTGGACGCTCGAGGCCGGGAAGTCCCTGCTTTATTGACTTAGACGCGATTGTTCCAGTGGCAGCACATGATAACCGCCTGGCAAACGAGTTTCGACCCAGAAGCCACAGAGGAGCGGCCTCTGTTCGTCCCACCTCCTCAGCCCCCGAGCCCTTGGCCTCTCTTCCTTTTCTTTCTCTTACGTGTTTCTATTGTTGCTGGGGTTTGAATCAGAGGGCCCCATACGAATTGTTAGGCCTTTTTACTCTTTAATTGAGATATAAGTCACACATTGGAAAGTTCGCCCTCGTAAAGTGTACAATTTAGTGGTTTTTAATATACTCACAGAGTTGTGCAACCATCACCACTGTCTGATTCCAGAACATTTTCATCACTCCAAAAAAACCCCGTGCCAGTGCGCGGTCCCTCCCCATCCCACCCCCAGGCTGGCAGCCGCTTATCTCGGCCTGGACGGTTCACATCCCGGGGCCGTGCTCTGAGTGGCCTTGTGTGCTGGCTGCTTCCCCGGACGTTGGAGTTGTCACCCCTTGTTGGCTGTCATGCACAGCACTGCTGTGAATAACACTTAGGAGTGGGATCCTGGGGTCACACAGTGACTTCATCATTATCAGGACCTGCCAGGCTCTCTTCACAGCGGCTCCCCTGACTGGCACGCCCGCCAGTCGTGCAGTTTTCACGTTTACCTGTGATCTGAGGGCCCGCACAGCTCTCTATCCCCAACACCCCCTGATTTCCCTGTTGTGATACATAGTCCTTGTGGTCATCAGAAAAAAGCCAACTTTTAGTCTTTTCCCCTTGTTACACAAGTAATTATCCATTAATATAAAAAAAATTGAGAAGATGAAGGTAAAGGAGAAGAAAATGTTAAGATGGCTCTTCCTGTTATTGGCTGGGACGGCGGGGGGCGGGGCGGCCACTTTACAGCGTTGTTTCAGACGCTGTGAGATGTCCGTAGACCCGCTTCCCATGGTCTGTGATCTACTTATTACACTTTGTCCCACCACGGGGCTGGCGGGTTCTTTCCGGTTCTTACCCTGTTCTAAATCTTGACGTGGCAGACTTTCTTCTTCCCTGCAGGAAACATTTTCCGAGGTTTGGGTTTTCCCCGCAGATGAGCTTATGAAGTGGGCTTCCCCGGGCAGGGGCCGTGAGCTCCGCAGCGGCATCACCTGACTGGGCCCTCGTCACCCGGATCGTGCGTGTTGTACCCGGCTCTCGGCCCGCTAGGGGCTGGGGCCCGATGGGTCCGAGGGCCAGTCTGTCCTTCCGGTGTGGGTCTCACCACTTCCTGCAGTGGGTCCTAGAAGGGGGGTGGTCGTGGGGGTCGGATTTGGGGTGCACTGCGTTCCATCCCTCGAGCCTCTGCTCTGTTCATCGGGCTGTCACCCACCCGTTGGCAGCACATGTCTGTGCCTGGCGCTGTCGTGGGGCCCCTGGGGGGTCTTGGCAGGGCCCTGCAGGCCGGGTACATCCCCCGCCCCGTGGCCTGCAGCGAGGCCGTGGGCCTGGGTGGAGGGAGGCAGGGCAGTGTCCTCCCTTGTCCCCGGGCTGCCAGGGTCCTGGGAGTCGCCGCAGCCCTGAGTCGCGCACCACCAGCGCTGAGTAACTCCTGGCTGCTGTCCAGGTGCTCCCTGCTGTTGTTGCAGGGGACCCGGGATCTGGCCCCGCTACGTCCGTGAGCCTCAGTCTCCCCGTCTGCGAAACAGGTGTTGTCATGGTGCCCCCCCTTGGAGAGACCCTGCATTTCACACGGTTCCCCAGGCCTCTGCCTGGCCTTCTAGGCCCTGTAGGAGAATCTGCCCGCCCTGCCTTGCAGCCTCCTTGCTGCCCCCGGGCCTTTGCACCCACTGTCCCTGCTGCCTGCATCCCTCTCCCTCCACACTGCTTGTTCAGGCCTGCTCCTGGGGCCCCCTCCCTGGGGAGCGGCCCCTCCCAGCCCCTCTGTGTGTGTCGTGGCACTTGCATTGTCTGAAGTCACCTTTTCTTTCCTGTGCTCATTGGTTTTCTGTCTGCTGGACTGGCAGGGACCTCCCCAGGAGGCAGGGGTCGCAGCCTGCTTACCACAATGTTCTCCAGTGGGGGAGGGGCTTGGCCGGGACAGGTGGGGAGAAGAGGGTTAATTACATCAGTGTCTCGGGAGATGCACACAGCACACCCCCAGCCTGTGGAGCCGCTAACACTCCCGCCTTATCTTCTCATCAGGCCCAGATGCAGATGGGCTCACATACGGTGGCGGTGGCGGGAAGCTGCCTTGGTTTTGTCATCGACCCCTCCCCGCCCCACCGTGGGGTGGATCTGCATCCCGCTGTGCAGAGGGAGAGGCTGGAGCTGGGCCGAGGTCCGTGCAGCAGGCAGGGGTTGTGATGACGTGCAGGGCGCGAGAACCGGCTCAGGGAATCCTCTGTGCGTTTTCTTGGGGACCCCCTCCTGTCCGCTCCCCACTCTGCATGCTCACTCCCACAGGTGCCTCCAGGGCCCTCGGCCTCCTGATGGGGCCGCCCGGCCCCCGCCGTGGCCTCCAACCAGAGCTTGTCCCCCTCACCACCGGCCTCACCTGCCGCCACTGGCTCCATTCCCGTGAGCTGCCTGGTTCAGGCTCCCACCTTACCGTCAGATTTCGGCAATTCTCGCGTGCTTGGTGGGTGTCCCCCTCTTCACGTCCCAACGGTCTGCTCACTGCCGGGTCCAGGGGGTGCTTGGGCAGCCCCGCCCAGAGGTGGCCCAGGCCCCGACAGGCCTCTATGAGGGGCGTCTTCCTCCCTGGCCTCCTGGCTTGTCTTGCCCTTGGATTGCGCCGCTGCTCTTAGAGTCCTTGTGACCATTTGTTGAGCGTCAGGACGGCGGAGCGGGTGAGCCACGCGGCCTGCGTCCCTCCTCTGCTCCTGGGCGCCTCCACCTCTGTGCCCTGACCTGGGGGTGGTGGTCACGTGGGGCGCGTGGGCGCAGGTTAATGCAGGGCTGCGTCTGACTGGGGGACCCGGGCCCGCCGTCCCTCCTGGCCTCTCCGGTTACTGCCCGTCTCCTGGTCTCAGGACTCTGCGAGTGAGCGCTCGGAAGAGCCAGGCCCAGACCCGGAGCGGCAGCTCCGCTGGTTCTGGGCACAGACTTGGAGCCGGGACGGTCTGCCTTCACGTCCCGGCTCTGCCGCCCCTGCCTCGGTATCCTCACGCCTGGGGGTGACGGTCACACCTGCCCAGAGGGTTGCATCAACCACTGAGAACAGTGCCTGGGGGCTTGTGAGCGACCCGCTTGGCACAGCCGCATGTGTTTATTCCTTAGCTAAACAGGCCGGTGGTTTGAGCTCCCGGCAGATGTCAGCAGAGGTTACTGAGGGGCGGGCCATGGAACGGGCTCCTTTCAGCGCCTGCATGGTGGTGAGCCCCTTGTTACCGGGGGGATTCAAGAGAAACGGGTCAGGCTTGTTGTGCCAGGGTGTGTGATGCTTGGGGCTGGATGGCCCCGTTCCCAGATGCCAGTTCCCCCAACTGGAGTGGGGGACAGAAGGACCGCGTGGGGAGAGGTTCTCTGAGCTGCGTGCATGCAGACAGACGGGCCTTGGTTTGGACCTGAAGGGGCCTGAACACGAGAGGAGGAACCGAGGCGCCGCCCTGGGTCCCAGTCGGTGTGCCCCTTCTTGTCAGAAGTCCTGCCTGCCTGCCAGCGTCCTGCTGGGGAGGGATGTCACACCAAGGAGCAGGGCCCAGAGGGGACCGGAATGCCGTGGCCCCAGTACCAGGCTCCGCTGCCCGGGGCTGGGTGCCTGCCCACGCCTCCCCGCCCTGCACGCTGAGTCCAAGACGCAGGCAGACCCCTGCCGGCCCCGCACCTCTGCGCAGCCTGGAGCCCAGGCCTGGCAGCTCCTGCCCTGCCCACCCTGCAGGGGCCAGAGCGGGAAGGGGAGGAAAGCTGAGCTGTGCGTCCCAAGGGCCAGGCTCTGCCACGTGGCATTGCCCCGGGCAGCGGCGGGGAGTGGAAGTGTGGGCTCTGGAGGCAGGCCACACAAGTATGTGAAGGACGTGCACGCCAGTGTCCACAGCAGCTGTGCTCACTGTAGCCAAAGGGGAAACACCCAGGCTCTGTCTGTCACCCAAAGAACAGAGAAACAAACAACACGTGGTGTGTCCCTGCAGGGGAGCATTACGCAGCCGTGAAAAGGAAGGGAATTTTGACACGCTGCTCCGTGGGTGAGCCTTGAGAGCGTGCCACTCAGCGAGAGAAGCCAGGCGCCAGAGGCCACGTGCTGTGTGATGCCGTTCATAAACGTCCAGGGTTAGGGCGAGTGGTGGCCAGGGGCTGGGACCAGAGCGGCCGGCGCTCCTCCCGTGCAGGTCCCTGGAGGGTCCGTCGTCGCCGTGTCCAGGCCTGGTGTGGAGTCTTGCTTGGCTGGCCCATGTCTGGAAGCAGACCCCAGGCTGTGAGCTGCTCAGACGCTCAGTGCCCGCGTCACCTGTCTCTGTGTCACACGCTGTCACGGCTCAGTGGGGTTTGCCTCGTCCTGGTCCAGGGAGAGGCCTTAGGATGGGCCTGGCAGGGGAGCCCTTCTGGCCTTGATTGGTGGGATGGGCCCTGGCCTGGAGTGGATTTAGGGTTCCCTTGCTTGGGGTGAGGGCTCCGTCTGTACTTGTCTCGCGTAGACTTCACGGCCCATGTGTCGGGCCGTCCTCCATCTTCCTGGTGAGGAAGCCGAGCGGGGGGCGGAGGGGGTCTCTTGCCCCGGCCCCAGCTGGCCGGCGGTGGGGCTGGGATCTAGCCCCGGCTGGGTGGCCGCGGCCGGAGCACTTCCTCCTCACCCAGGTTGCGTGTGGCCTCGGGCCGGCCCCCTGTCCAGTGGGGGAGCAGAGGGCCATCTCTCCCTCGGCCCTTCGGTCCCCGCTGCCACGCACCTCCTGTCTGCTGGGCCTGAGCCGGGCGCTCGGAGCCCACATAGCACCTGTCCCCCCACCCCGGGGCCCTCCGTCCAGTCTGGCGTCCTGTAAACTCTGTCCTCCGTCTCGTCCCCTTCTAACAGGGACCCAGACATGGAGCTGCGGGAAGAGGCGTGGTCTCCAGGGCCATTGGATTCCGAGGACCAGCAGATGGCCAGCCATGAGAACCCAGGTGAGGCGGCCTTGGGGAGTTCTTCCCAGCTGGTCCCTCGCCCTTCCCTGGACCCTCGCTTCCTTTGTCTCCCCTTCCCCTCCCGTGGCTCGGGGCTCACCATCCTTCCTCCGGGGGCTCAGCCAGGCCGCCTCCCGGGCCTGTGTGGGGTCTCCGAGTTCCCTCCCAGCTGGGAGCCCCTGGGGGCTGGGTGCTCGGCACCGTTTCCAGGTGGCCCCTCGGTCCCCCCGGGCGGGATGCTCTTTAGACCAGGGTGGCAGGCCCACATACCAGTGGGCCAGGACGTGGAGAGCTGGGGACAAACTGTGAAGTGTGGGGAGCGGCAGGCTTGCAGAGCAGGGCCAGTGACCATCCTGGGGGACAGCTGGGTGTCTGGGTTCTTATGGGGCTTGTATCTTTCTGGGGTTTTATCTGCCACTTTTTAAATATTGGCCACATGTTTTGTTTGACAAAGTGTTATTGGGGTTGAATAGAACTCATCTTTGAGCCCTTGGGGATTAGGCTTTGCTTGCTGAGACCCCACCTGGCCCCGCTGGCCCCTTCACGGCCTCACCCCTTGCCCTCTGGTGAAGATGTGCTCCCCGTTTCCAGGGGCTTTCATGCAGGGCACCTGAGAAATAAAGTATGAGCTCTTTTTCATGCTGCTTTTGATGCGTCTTCGTGCGGGCGTCATGTCCTCGTGCGTCTTGGATGGGGTCAGCCAGCATTTCTTGCTGTGAGGGGCCAGAGGGGAGGTGTTTTCGGCTTGGTAGGCCTTGTGCCCCTGCAGCGTGGAAGTGAATGGGCGCGACCACGTTATTTATAGAACAGGCTCTGAGGTCGTGATCCCGGTGCCAGCGTGTCGTAGTCGTCCAAGAGAGGTTACGAGGGCCTGGGCGGGCTGGGGATAGATTGCATAAAGCACTCGAGCCCCTTCGCCTGATCTAGTTCTAAGATCCACTGAGGGGGTGAGGGAAGCTCCTTGGGCTGGCTCCGGGCAGCCGTGGTTACACAGGAGGAAACAGATTTCAGGGCACATGGCGCGTGGGGCGCAGACCCTCCACCACCCAGCAGGAGGGCGCACGGCCCATCCTTCCCCGTTTCATGCTGCCGGGCCTGCCCCTTCCTCCTTTCCCTGTCTTTTAGCCTTTTTAGAATTAATTTTACAGTCTGTTTCATGCTGGAAATTTCAAACGTCGATAGTGTGGTGATTGCACTTCCCACTGCCTAGCCTTAGCGGTGAGCAGTACTTTGCGGTCTTTTCCCGGTTGTGCCTGCTTTTTCTTCTGGAGAATTTTAAAGAAAATCCCAGATATTGTATCATTTCACCTACAGATTCTCCAGCAATAACAAACGCTCATCTCACCTGACGAAGCGTTGCCCAGTGTGTGAAGGTGTCCCCAGCTGTCTCCAAAATGCATGTTTGCCTTGAAGTAAGGTGGTTTTAATTTTACACCCCGTCCACTAACTCATTCTCTTGAGGAAACCTCTACAAAGCACAAGTGGGTTCTCATATCCCCTTTGTCCGGCCTGCTGTCCCCGACCCAACCTCCCACCGGAGTCTGTTGCAAGTCTGCTCCGGCCCCTGCCCGTGTGGTGCCCCCAGCCGCGTGACACCCCTTCGCTCAGCTTGTAAGCCGTGTGGCCTGGATGCTTCCAAGCTGCCGTGCGTCCCCTGGTTCTGGGCCTGCCCTGTTGGGTCCTGCCTCTGTGGCAGCCTCCTGTGGTGGGACAGTGCCGGACCCCTGCCCTGAGACCCCCCCCGGCTGATGTCTGGACGCAGGAGCAGCAGGCTTGGCCTGGCGGTAGCCCCCGTCGGCTGTCTCCCTGTTGGGTCGGGACGAGGGGTCCGTGAGCAGGGCTGTGAGCACTTCCTGTGTGCCCCGAGCTCGAGGCCAGCCACCTCGGGCAGGCCCTCTCATGGACTCCTCTCCCTTGGAGCTCGGGGTGCTGATCAGAGGGTGCTGGGCGGAGAGAGGCCAGGCCACCGCCCAGGGTGAGGCAGCCGGGAGCCAGTGGAAGGGGACTGGGGGCCTGGACTGTCCGTAGGCTGCAGCCAGAGTCCGTTGCGCCGCCTCACTGGCGCACTGACCCCGGCCCCCCGCCTGCAGGTGCGAGAGCTGTCCAGGCTCGGCCTGGGGCCTTAGCTACAGGGTGTTCAGACAGAGAAGCCATCCAAAAATGAATAATAAAGAGACATCCCAATTCTGAGGCGGGAGAGAGTCTTCAGCGGGTGTGTTGGAAATCACCCACCAGGGACAGGGTCCCGGTCTCCCGCTGTCAGGCCCGCCTCTCACGTCTCAGTGCCCTCCAGAATTACCCCGCAGAGTTCACCGCAAATGCCACGTCTGAGCCGGATGACAGCAGACCCACGTAAAAACACAGCAACTGCCTGTGGGCAAAACCCATGTTCCCTGGTCACACTGGCAACACATCTTAGGTGCAAAGCCCCAAAATACAGCTGGATGGGGACAAGCCAGCAGCCAGGCCAGTGTGGTGTTAGCAGGGGCGGGAGGGGAGGACGCCCCACGTAGCCCTCGGGGGTTCACTGGAGGACTTTGGGGTGGTCACACTGAGGCCAGCAACTGAGGTTGGAGGGGTTCTGTCCAGACCAGGAGTGGGGAGCACGGGGCCGCTGGGGCCCATGGCTTTCTTTACCCAGGTAAAGTGCCCTGCCCGGGCAGGACCCACGCAGAGCAGAGCCCGCCGGGAGGGGGTTCAGGATCGAGTGGGACCCCTGTCATTGGCCACAAGGGAGAAGGGAAGGTCCAGATAAAATCAGGGGTGGCCGCAGAGCAGGGAACCCTGCACTCGGAAGAGGGAGCCCTGAGGAGCCAGAAACGCTGTCTAGCACGTAGCGTCCCAGAAGTTCAGGGAAACTGACCACAAAAATGAACGAAACTGGAAAACGTTGAGTTCAGTCCTCTTGCTCCCACCCCCCAGGAAGCTATTAGAATAAAAAAGAAGAGGGGCAAATAGTATCTCCACAGACGGGGAGGGTGGTCAGAGATCCACCTGCAGGCAGGTCAGGATTGTTCAGAGCGGCCAGGAGGTGGCGGCCCCTGGGAGTGCAAGAGCAGAGCAGCTCAGCGCAGGGGGCAGAGCTCAGCAGAGAATTAGAAATGGAGTCAAATTAACTTCAAAATGAAGTAGGAGGAATTCGAGACTGAATAAAAGTAACACGTTGCTCCTTAAGGAAAATTGAAGGTGAAAAAGAGGGACATTTTAAAATCAAAAAGAAATGAGTAAAGATTAAGGCAGAGTAAAAAAAAAAAACCAGGTACTGAAGTTAGGTAAAGAAAGCCCTTTGAAGAAGAAATCCAAAGGCAGATAATGGTAAAAACTACGAGTCCAGAAAACATTCCTGAAATGTAAAAGTTAGGTATTGAAGGAGCAAATCACAGATCTGAGAATATCAACTCGGATGAACAACACATATTCTATTCAAGTCACTGGGCTTTAAAGGAAGAAGCAAATCCTTTGGGGCATCTAGGCAAAAAGAGCAAATGACTTACAAGGCAAAGTAGATGGGATTGCTGTCAGACTTTGTCAGCAATGCTTTGTGCCAGGAGAAAATGGAGTAATATTTATGATTCTCAGGGGAAGAAAAGGTAGAGCCAAGGATCATATTCAGGAAAACTGACTTCCACATTTGAAGGGCGCAGATGACCTCAACCAGCAGTAGCTGAGCAAATAGGGTTTTCGTGGGGCCTTCCCGAGGAATCTGCGGGCAAGTGAGCCTTGGGCAGCCACCGTGGCTAGAGAGATGGGCGGTGAGCCAGGGCAGGCTCAACGAGGGCTCAGGCGGTGGAGGTCTGGCTGTGAAATCAGTGAGGGGAACAGGAATAGTTCACCTGATTTCTCAGGAATGGTGCTTGCCAGTGGTGGTGGTGATTCTAACCATTCAAGTTAGAATGCTTATCTTGAAGCTGTGTGATGTGGGTTCAGCAAATAAGCAGTTATGGGCTAGTCAAGTCCTCTCCTCCCCTAGTGAGGACCAGAGATGCAGATGTCCTAGAAAAGACCGCATAGAAGCCTTTTGGCCTGAATTTGTATGGGAAGTATCAGTTAGAAGTCACAGGAATTTTATCTTGAAAAAAAAAAAGAAAAAGCAAAGATCATTTCCACATTTTGGTTTTGAAATTGTTTCCCACCAAAAGAAACCGGAGTCCCTTGGAGAAATGGCCGGTTGCAGGTCTGGGGTGGGAAGTATGGATGAACCTGTAGCTCCTTGTTAGGCTGGATGGCAGAGAATCTGTCAAAGACCACCTGGGTCCCGTCCAAAGGACTCGGAGCTCACTTGAGGCTCCCACGCGCTGAAGATGGCAGGCGGTGCAGCCCACCAGATATATTTAAATCCGTGATCTCCTAATGATGTTAAGAAAGGAAAGACTACATGGTTACCTTGGAGGATGGTAGGGAACCAGTTCGTAACCTGGAAAACTGGGCAGGTAAGGGGAAATGAGATTCATCCTGCCACAGCCACATGAAATTTACCACTGGGTACCAACCAACAGATGATGTAGAGTCTCTAAAAACGATTCCAGCTCCTAAACGCAGGAGAAACCACAGGACAGCCCCATTTTGCACCCCTTGACGAATCAGCAGACCTAAGCGTTGCGCATCGGTGGCCCTTGATATCACAGAAAGAGAAACACGCGCTATCGGGTGCCTTCAGTGAAAGAACAGGATTGCACCTTCAGAATGACTTCAGGGGCCGGCGCGGCTGGGTGAGCCAGCTGCTAACTGGCAGCAGATGCAGGGGGCTAGGAGCATGCAGTCAGCAAGGGTGCAGCCGGCCGTAGGGCTCCGGTTCTTCAAAAGGAAAATCGTAAGGAAGAGCGAGAGATGGGGGAAGTCGTGTCTTACAGGAGACTTAAAGACGTACTGAAGTAAAAAGTAACGGACCAAACTGTAGTGTCTGGGATGTTGCACTTGGGTGACAACCGTGCAGAAATGCAAGGGAACGATTACTGCACAGGTCAGGATGGTGGTTATATTTGGGGTTGAGAGGGGGTGAGCTTGGGAAGGGCACGGAGGGGCTCCCGGTGGGTGGCCAAGACCTGTATCTTGACGGGGCATTTGTCTTTCTGCATTGATTGTGGTCAGCTCTGCATTCCGTTTGCGGGCTCTCTGCATGTCGTGTGTTTTAGGGGGAAAAGGCTAACATCCGGTAAAGCCGCAGGTCCTGCCCTTCCCCAGAAGGTCTGCTTGGGAGGATCCGCCCTGGGGCGGGAAGCTGCGTGGGCGGCAGGAGCCCGCCTGGGCCCAGAGCGCAGGAGCCGGAGCTGAGCCCTCCTTCAGCGAGAGAAGGACAGTGACAGTTGCTGTGGGATGACGGGACCTGGAGCCTGGGCCACCCCCTCCCCTTCCCTTCCGGGAATGGCGATCACTCGTCATTTCTGTCCTTTTTATTGAGTGAGCCCTTTGTGCTGGTCACCGTCCTCTCCTCTTTCCGGGAGTTCTTGCATCCTTTTGAAGATGACGTTTGTGCGGCAGGGAAGTTGCCCCAGGAGGAGGGTGGCCCAGAGGGAAGCCGCTGACTTCCAGCCTGACCCGGAGGGGTGCACACTCAGACTCTGGTGTGCGTGAGAGCCGCCCGCTGCTTGGAGAGCGCTGGTCCCTGCACCCACTCGCGGGGGGACCAGGAATCCGAAGGTTGAGAGAGAACCCCGCCTCCCCAAGTGATTAGACCCTCTTCCATTTAACAGCTTAACACGTGCTTAAAAAGCAGTGCGTGGGGTAAATGGAACGCAGCAGCGGAGAGAAGAGTCACGTAGCCCAAGGCTACAGCGAAAGCCTGCGCCCGCGGCACGCACCTCACTGCCCAGCCGGCTCCTCGGGCCTTCTCTCCCCGTTTCTGGACCTGGACGGGTGGTCGGCCCCTCGCCACCCCCCCGCCCCCACCCGCATCCAGGGCCCAGGATTGAGTTACAGGTGTTTCACAAGTTCAGATGGGCTGTGTTCAGTTCCTGTCATCGTGATTGTAAATACTCTTCATCGCTGAGTCAAGTGGTGTATTGTTAAACTTTCTTGACAACTTTGAAAACAAGACGTTTATTTCAATCAAAGGAGTACAGAATACTTGCGATGGGTCAGGTGGTGCGGCTCATTTCCCGCAAAGAGCAAGTCTCCTTTCCAGCCCAGCCCAGCCCACCCCTGCTGCCCGGACACACTGCTCAGAGGCAGACAGCTCCCCAAGGTTCAGGGTTTTATTCTCGAATATCTCCACATAATGTGCTTATGACTCTATTTCTTTTTCTGTTTCTTTTTTTGTGGCTGTGCCTGGTGGCTTGCGGGATCTTAGTTCCCTAACCAGGGATCGAACTGGGGCCCATGGCAGTGAAAGCATGGAGTCCTAACCACTGGACGGCCAGGGAATCCCCATGATGCCACTTCTTGATTTATGTTGACACCAAAGTGGGTCCCGTGTCATCTCTTGAAAAGCGGCCCCCACCCGGCCCAGACTTCCTACCTGGATTTTTTTTTTTTCCTGCTCCATATATGATTCTATATCCCAGTACCCTTTCCTGTACAGGCGGTCTTGGGACCCAGACTACCCGTGCAGATACTGCTTTGCCGCTCCCAGGCCGTGTAGCCTTGGGCGGTGGTTCATCTTCCTGGTGCCTTGGTGTCCGCACCTGTAAAGACCCGAGTTCCATGGAGCCCACCTTACAAGACTTAAACGCATGGATGCTTATTAAGTGCATGGGACCATTGTCTCAGGACAGTTGGAGCACTTTGTTCCCGGCCAGGTGCTGGAACACAGGGATCCGGCCGCTGTCCTTGTGGGCTTGCAGGCTAGTGAGAGGGAGAGGGAAAACAATGTTCGGGTAGGTTATAATGGGATTCACCTTTGAAAGACACCTTCGCGGTGCACCTGGGGGCGGGGCCAGAGGCGGGTGGGCGGGGCTGTGATCAGGGGGCGGGGCCGTGCCCCAGGGAGCGAGGCCGGAACCCAGGCAGGAGTCCGGGCTTGAGCACCTGCCCCACCTCCATTCTGTAACTCAGGCCCAAGCCGGACAGGGAAGGCAAATGTCGCCAAGGGTGCACGCAGAACAGTCTCGTAGAGGTGGGCAGGCTGCGGGTAGGGGGCAGGCTCTCATCTCTCCCGGGAGGCCGGCCACTCAGGCCAGGCGCGGCGCAATTGTATTAGAGGCTTTGTTGGGCAGACGGCGCGTGGTGGTGTCCTCAGTTTGCAGACGCCAGGACCAAGGCCCCACGCTCCTTTATTGTTTGCACTGGGCATACAGTACCCACAAACCCAGGGACCAGGGTGAGGAAGTCTGTAATAGAGGCTGCGGTGTTTGGAGGTTGCACTCCCAGTTAATGGAGGGTCAGGACTTCCGTGCTGGCCTGTGATCCCATTAACCAGTCTGGTGACCTCTTCCTCTTCTCTCTTCTCCACCCGCAGCCAGGATTGTCTTCCGAGAGCCCAGATGTGACACCATCATTTCCCGCTTGTACACCCACAGGGTGCTGCAAGCCCTTGTCCCTGGGCAAAGGTGGAAACCGCGCTGGGGCTGCCTTCCGGTCTGGCGGGGCCGCGCTCTGTTGGCCCCGAGCCTGGGGCCTGGGCTTCGGGAGGCATTCTTTACTAGGAGCCTTCCCTAGACCTCCATCCCTTACCCCCGTTGGTTTCTGTTGTTTCCTTTAGCAGACATTTCTGGCGTCCCTACTAAGCCCCGGGCATTGTTCTAGATACGGGGGAAACGGCCGTGAAGGAAGGAAAAGTCCTAAGGGATGGGTAATGAATGTTCAGTAAAATGCCGGGGCGTGTTCGATGCCCTGAGGACAGACACTAGGAGGGGTGAGGGGAAGGGGACTGATGGGAGGGACGTCTGCCCAGGGCCAGGTCCGTGAGGAGGGCTCCGCACCGGCAGGGCCCAGTCGCCCTCTGAGGGCGGTTCTGCCACCGCCCCCGTTACAGGGAAGCCTGGGAGGGCGCACAGGTGAGCGAGGTTCCCGGGGGCACGCAGAGCAGCAGGTGGAGGGGCCCCAGGCCGCCCTCGCACGTGGGCTCTCTGACTCCCTCCTCACCCCTCTTGCCTTCCAGTGGACATCCTCATCATGGATGACGACGACGTCCCCAGCTGGCCCCCAACCAAGCTGTCCCCGCCCCAGTCGGCGCCCCCGGCTGGTCCCCCGCCCCGGCCGCGGCCGCCCGCCCCCTACATCTGCAATGAGTGCGGCAAGAGCTTCAGCCACTGGTCCAAGCTGACGCGGCACCAGCGCACGCACACGGGCGAGCGGCCCAACGCCTGCAGCGACTGCGGCAAGACCTTCTCGCAGAGCTCGCACCTGGTGCAGCACCGGCGCATCCACACGGGCGAGAAGCCCTACGCCTGCTCCGAGTGCGGCAAGCGCTTCAGCTGGAGCTCCAACCTCATGCAGCACCAGCGCATCCACACGGGCGAGAAGCCCTACGCCTGCCCCGACTGCGGCCGCAGCTTCACGCAGAGCAAGAGCCTGGCCAAGCACCGGCGCTCGCACAGCGGCCTCAAGCCCTTCGTGTGCCCGCGCTGCGGCCGCGGCTTCAGCCAGCCCAAGAGCCTGGCGCGCCACCTGCGGCTGCACCCGGAGCTGTCGGGGCCTGGCGTGGCGGCCAAGGTGCTGGCGGCCAGCGTGCGCCGGGCCAAGGCACCCGAGGAGGCGGCGGCGGCGGACGGCGAGATCGCCATCCCGGTGGGCGACGGCGAGGGGATCATCGTGGTGGGCGCGCCGGGCGAGGGGGCCGCGGCGGCCGCAGCCATGGCGGGCACGGGGACCAAGGCGCCGGGACCCCGCTCGCGGCGCGCCCCGGCCCCCAAGCCGTACGTGTGCGTGGAGTGCGGGAAGGGCTTCGGGCACGGGGCCGGGCTCCTGGCCCACCAGCGCGCCCAGCACGGGGACGGGCTCGGGGCGGCGGGGGGCGAGGAGCCCGCGCACATCTGCGTGGAGTGCGGCGAGGGCTTTGTGCAGGGCGCGGCGCTGCGGAGACACAAGAAGGTCCACGCCGTGGGCGCGCCCTCCGTCTGCAGCCGCTGCGGACAGAGCTACTACCGGGCAGGCGGGGAGGACGACGACGACGACGACGACGAGGCGGCGGGCGGGCGGTGCAGCGAGTGCCGCGGCGGGGAGGGCCGGTAGGGGCGGGGGCCCGGGGGGGCAGGGCCCCTCGGGCTTGGCGGGGACGACGGCGCAGGACCCAGAGACCCGGGGAGAAACGGACAGAGGGCTGCCCCGGACCGGCAGCGCGCTCTATCCCCTCTCCTCCCGCGGCCTGTGCGGCCCGAGAGGTGCGGCGGGCCTGAGGCGGGACGCTGGGGACGCTCACCGGGCCGCCCGGCCCTTCCCCGCGCCCGGCCATCGGCCTGGCCTGATCCTTGTAGGTTCTCGGCCGAGCCCGAATCAAGACGTTGTGTGAGAACTAGAGAGACCAAGATACGACAAAACCCACGAGCGAAAGACCATTTTCCCTCTTTCTCTTCCCCCACCAACGGGGGGTGTTGAGAAGATGGCGAACATTGGGACCTTTCCACTCGGAGGGGCCCCAGAGAGGGAAGGGAAAGAGGGGTCCTTTTCCCTTTTAGAATTTTCTTTATAATCATATCCCTTTCCTGACCCCGCCTACCTATTATTTTCTCTCTTCTTCGCGGGTCCCATCCTTTTTCCTCGCCCTTGTCCTTCCTCCCCCTCCTGGATCTGGGGTAGCAGAGACGTGCTGGAGCGGAACTAGCCCCTGTCCCAGGCGCACCCCGCAGAAAATGGGTTCCCGTCTCATCCCGGGCCTGGGCACGGTTGGAGGAGGGGTGCAGGGGGCAATAAATCGCACTATCCAATTGTCCCTGCTGTGCGTGGTTCTTGAGTTCGGGTAAACGGAGGGCTCCGCACCGGGCAGTTGCTGCTGAGGGGGCGCTGGCCACGGGCCAGGCCAGTGGAGAGAGGCTGCCAGCTCGGCCCGCGCTCGCGCCCGGGTGCAGACTGGGCGGTTGTCCTGGAAGAGTGACCGGCCAGGTCACCGGCAGCGGGTTCTGGGCCCCAGCAGAGTGGCCGTCAAGTATCCAGGCTGGAGGATGGGCAGGCCTGTGAGGAACTGGGGCGTTTGTTCAGAGTAAGGCCCACCCACTGCTGCTTTTGAAAGGAATCCCACCGTCCGGAGGCGCAGGTGGGAGTTGCACAGGCCGTGCCTCACCTCACAGTGGAGGGCAGCCTCCCCCCACGCAGTAAACGAGCCCATGCTCCCGTCTGGGTGTCCTCCCCCAGCCCCTGCAGCCCCTTCCTGCATCCAGCTTCTTGGAAGACTTGGCCTGGATGTTGCACCTGTGTCCCCCTGCTTAGATCCCATCGGGGGAGCATGGGACAGTCACGGGGTCACATGTCACTGCAGAGGAGGCTGGAAGTGTCCCTGGCCTGCCACTGCTTCCTAGCGACAAAACTATCCTAGAGGCGGGAGATGGACTCTGGTGGGTGAGCGGATACCTGCCTGCCCCCAGGGCCCCACCGGAGGAGCCAGCCAGGGGGCTGGCGGGAAGACAAGGGTGGGCAGTTGCTTTCTGGTGCTTCTTGTGTTCTAGGCGCTGTGCTACTTGCCAGATGGACCTGGTCCTGCAGCATCATTGCAGCAGTCCTGGGACGTGAGGACTGCTAGCAGGTCAGTCCTCAGGGTGGGGCCCTCTGATGCCAATTCCAGTGTCCTGGGACCCTCAGCTGGAGTCCTGGGGACCACGTCCCCGGGATCTTCAGGGGGTATTTCCAGCCTGGCCAAACGCCGTGGCTGGACTCAACGTTCCTTTTACCTCCGCAGAAAGAGAGAGGAGTTTACCAGCAGAAGGGGAGCTGAAGGAGGAAGGGGGGTTTCTTCTACCTTGAGCCCTGAATCTCCCCCTGGTGCTTCGCTGTCCTTGAGCAGATCCTGCCCCCACCCACCTCGGGGCCTCAGGTTCTCACCTGTTGAACCAGGGGCTCAAAACCAAGGTCACGGATGGCCACCTGGTGGGCAGAGACGTGACTCCCCAGGAGGATATATTAGAACATCTTAGGTGCGATCATAGGTCAGGGAAGCCTGTTCTCAAGTGGCCATCGCCTCACTTGGAAGTTGGTTGAGGCAGTTCAGTTTATTTTGAGATCTCAGACCCCTCCAAAGGAGGGAGGGGTGACGCTGTTGTTTGTCCAGAGCGGGCTTGGGTAAACAAAGGCTGAGAAAACATTGCCCAATGCCCGCAGTCCCTTCCCTCTCATCCAGCGGTGCCCTTGGGCGCTTCCGGAGGTGGGGGAGGGAGGGAGGGAGGGGTCGTGCCTGGTGGGTGGAAGGGATGTGCCCTGTCACTTGGGTAGAAGTAAGGGCTTGGGTTGAGTCATTCTCTCCCTACCCCTGGGGCAAGAAAGATTCTGGGCCAATTTCCACAGTGCAGCATATAGGCTGCAAGACTCTGGGCAAGTGAACTAATCCCTCTGACCCTCGGCTTCCTCCTCTGTGCAAAGAAGATCTTGCCTGTCTCGACTGTCTCAAGGGATCCCTGGGAGTGTCTGTAAGTGCTGGTCCTTGGTCACTGACAGCTAATTCCTGTCCCGGGAAGGAGCCTAATGCAGGGTTGAGGAGCCAGGGTTCAAATCCCTGTTCTGCCAGCAGGTGCCGCTTACCCTCTCCAGGCCTTGTATGCACTCACCTCCTGAAGGACGTCTTGGTTGCTTCCAAGTTTTGGCAGCTATGAATAACGCAGCTACACCTTTGGGTCTCCGAAACAGCTGTCCTCCTACGAGGGAAACAAGAAGTGGCCACACCCTCAGCATTACACGCCGATGTGGGCTTGCCAGGGAAGCAGTTCTGTCCCGCGGGGTGTGGCGGTGCTTCCGAGGGAGGTTTCTCTGTTTAACGGAGAGTGGCAGTTCTCGGGTGGCGGCGACTGTGCCCCAAAGGTAGCGTCTGGCAATGTCTGGAGCCATTTTTAGTTCTCAGGACCGGGGGTGGGTGGGTGCACCTGGCATCTAGTCGGGGATGCTGCTCGATGTCCTACCGTGCACAGGACAGCCCCCTTGCCCACCACAAAGGATTATCCTGCCCCAAAGTTCGACAGTGCTGAGGATGAAACACCTGCCCTGGGGACGTGTGAGCCATCCTTTCTGGATGACGCTCTACCGCCACCTAGTGAGCTCCAGGGGAGGTTCAAGGGAATGGCAGGGAGGTGGGTTGGGCTCCTGCCCTCCTGGTGCTGCTGAATTCACTAAACCCACCAGTTGGGGAACTTCTACTCAGTGACCTCAGGTCAGGAATTCTGTGACTTGCAGCTTAGAGGATCAGAACTGACGTGGCTTCACACCACACACAGACCCAACATTACCCACCTGCAAAGTGTGAGGAGTGCGTAGAAGGGAGTGCTACATCACATGACATGGGGAAAAGATCCAACTGGAGAAAATGACAATGGAAGAGCCCAGAGTCATCCAGGAGGCAGCATGTCCCTACCCTGGGTCCCCACCCCGGGGCCAGACGTACTAGGTCGGGGCGATGTTCCTGGATTTGCCAGCGGTCGCCTTCCAGGAGACGTTCCCTGTCCTCTTGCTCTGCCTTCCGGGGGCGCAAGTATAAAAATAAATGTGCATGCAACTATGTATCATATTTTAGATCCCACATATAAGTGATACCGCATGGTATTTGTCTTTGTCTTTCTGATTTACTTCATTTAGTATGATAATCCATGTAGCTGCAAATGACATTATTTCATTCTTTCTTATGGCTGAGTAATACTCCAGTGTGTACGTGTTCCACGTCTTCTTTATCCGTTCCTCTGTCGATGGACATTTAGGTTGCTCCCTGTCTTGGCTATTGTGAATAGTGCCGCTATGAACATTGGGGTGCACATGTCTTTTCCAATTAAAGTTTTCTCTGGATTACTAATTGACTTTTTGTGACACCAGACAAATGTCAACATCCATCAGCCTCTGTTTCCTTACCTGTAAAATAGGAAAAATATTACCTACCTCTTGGGGTTGGTTTGAGGGAGAGACTGTGGTAGACCAGTTGTTCTTTACTACACTAAGCAATAAATTCAGCTTTGTGTTTATATCTCAGATGTTGAATGATAGTCACATCCTACACTTTGAAATTCAGATATGTGCTTTAAAAAACCAGCAGATCCGTGTTATCAAAATTTGGGGGCACTTTTAAGGACCTAAGTCCTCCCTCCTCTGCTCTGGAATCACACCCACATTGATCAAGAAGGCCACTGGAGGGACATCCCTGGCGGTGCAGTATTTAAGAATCCGCCTGTCAACGCAGGGGACATGGGTTTGATCCGTGGTCCAGGAAGATCCCACATGCCGTGGAGCAACTAAGCCCGTGCGCCACAACTACTGAGCCCACGTGCCGCAACTACTGAAGCCTGCATGCCTAGAGCCCGTGCTCCGCCACAGGAGAAGCCACCACAACGAGAAGCCCGCGCACCACAATGAAGCGTAGCCCCCGCTCGCCACAAGAGAAACCCCACATGCAGCAATGAAGACCCAACGCAGCCAAAAAAAAAAAAAAAAAAAAGGCCACTGGATGCTTTTTCCAAATGCTCAGTGTTTATTTGATTCTCTCTCCATGCCCTCTGGTAGGACAGACATTTCACAGATACTGAGGTCCTATATGAAGGTCACAAGCCTACCTCAGGCAAATGCAATGACCAAGTTAAAGTGGACACACAGGAATCACTACCTATGAGGGCTTTATGAGAATCAGAAATCATTATCCATCTTTGAGAAGGAACCCCTGGGCACAGCTGGACCCCAGAGGGTTCCTCCATCAGAGCGAGTGTGGGTGGGGAGGGTTTTTACGTCTTCAGTTTTTCCACCAGTACCGGTCATCTTCCGCAAAAGAATACCAACCGTCACCAATTACAATGTGCGGCTTGAGTCGCTGCAGCTCCTCCAGAAGCCTTCTTATTCGAGCAGGGTATTGCCATTTCCACAGCCTGGGGAGCAAAAAGGGGACTTACTACTCTGAGAATTTGCTTCTGACGCTTCTCCCTTCCTCAGAATTCCTGGACACCCCACCAAGGGTCTGAAACCTCCTCTTGCACTTTTTAAAAAAATTTTTGGCCACACCACACGGCATGCGGGATATTAGTTCCCTGGCCAGATATCAAACCCCCATCCCCTGCACTGCAAGAGCGGAGTCTTAACCACTGGACCGCCAGGGAAGTCCCTCCTCTTGTACTCTTGAGGAGAAACAGTGTGTTCCCCATAGAATGAAAGTCAGTCCCTCCTTGTAAAGGAACTCTTTACAAGGCAGACACTACACTGAGATTTTACAGGCACCTGTCCCTCATAGCAATCTGAAGAGGCAGACAGGGTTATTCATCCATTCACGAACTCCTTCCTGAGAACTGACTTTGTGCCAGGTCCTGTTACAGGGTTTAGAGGCACAGTGATGAACCAGGCAAGATCCCCACCATCATGAAGCTTATATTCTAGGAGAGAGAAACAGGTATTCAAATGGACACATGGTATCGTCCCCATTTGACAGATAAGGAAACAGCCTCCTGAAAGGTCCATTAGTAAAATCTAGGTCTGCCTCTTCTCATCTTCAAGTACTAAGTGTCCTAAGTCACAAGCTTATCTCATCAAAGGCTACATTGCCTCGTGAATCACTGACACAAATATGCCCCTTTTCAACACAGCCTTCTGCCCTTTCAGCTCACTCGCTGAAGTGATCGCTGAAACCGTTCTCTTTGGCTGCATCAAGATCTCCAAATCCACTGAGCCATGCTTTCCAATCCACCCTCCCCCTCAGATTTCACACCACAACCATCGTGTTCTTTCTGGTGACGTCCATCAGTCAAAACTTGACCCTTGGATAAATCCACCTGCTGTACGCTGGACCATACAGGAGAAACCAGTTAGTCAACCGGGAAGTTTGCTACTGATATAAATACATCACAACCAACCACAAGGGGCCTTCTGTGCTGCCGCAAGTTTTATGTTTCTCCAGTCAGGTCTTGACTTCCCTCAATCACAGCTGTACTTCTTCACCTCCAGGGGTGCCCTGAACTTCTATTTTGTCTACGAACATGAGGTGCTAAGCAGCAAATACTTTTTCTATCGTCAAAATTAATTCCACACCCGGTCACTCTCTCTTACTCTTTCGTTTCCTTCTTAGCGTTTACCACCTGCAGTAATCCTGAACGTTAAAAACATTTAATGGTGGGAAAATACACATAACCTTTACCATCTGAACCATTTTTCATTGTACAGGTCAGCGGCACTCAGTCCAACCACACTGTTGGGCAGCCACCAGCACTGTCCATCCTTATAACTCTTTTCATCTCCCCCAGCTGAAACTCTGTCCCCGTTAAACACTAACTCCCCGTCTCCCGCTCCCCAGGCCCCCATCATTCCACTTTCTGTCTCTGTGGATCTGATGACTCTAGGGACCTGACCTAAGTAGTATCATGTAGTATTTGTCTTTCTGTGACTGGCTTATTTCACCAAGCATAATGTCCTTAAGGTTCTTCCACGTTGTAGCATGTGTCAATTTCCTTCCTTTTAAGGCCGAGTAATATTTTATGGTATGGACAGTCCACTCGTCATTTATCCATTCACCCATCAGTAGATACCTGGGTTGCTTCCACCTCTTGGCTATTGTGAATGATGCTGCTGTGAACACAGGTGTGCAAATATCTCTTCGAAAACCTGCTTTCAATTTTGTTGGGTGTATACCCACAAGTGGGATGGCTGGATCCTATGGTAATTCTAGTTTTAGGGTTTTTTTGAAGATAAACATTTTATTTGTATGTCATCTCTCCACGCTCCCCAAACCCATCCCCAGAGGAAGCCCCGTGGTACCAGGCACTGTACCCACCCTGTATCCGCAGCACCCAACACAGTGCCTGGAACACGGTGGGCACTTAGTGGTTGGATAAAGATCTGGTTGATGACACAAGGTCTCAACTTCTCAGATCAACTGCTTCTCCACCAACTAGTGTGCCTGTAGCAGAAGGAGGTTCGTATTTCAGAAGACATCGCCGGGGACTTACCCGATGGTTTGTAGATTAGATTTGGGGTGTGCAAAGGCCAAACACAGCTTTGTCATCCCTCTGGGACCGAAATGGTTCTGCATCAGGTTTAGGCTGGTCAGGTGCTGATTGCAGGAGAGGGCGGAGGAGAGGGCCTCACAGCCATTGGAGGTCAGTCCACATGTCTCCAACCTTTAGAGAGCACAGCACAGCCAAGGAATGACCCCAAGATCCGGATCCTTCCTTCAACCCATGTTTGACTTCCACCACAACTTTAAAATCACAGTGAAGGGCTTCCCTGGTGGTGCAGTGGTTGAGAATCCGCCTGCCAATACAGGGGACACGGGTTCGAGCCCTGGTCAGGGAAGATCCCACATGCCGCAGAGCAACTAAGCCCATGCACCACAACTACTGAGCCTGTGCTCTAGAGCCCGTGAGCCACAACTACTGAAATCCGTGTGCTACAACTACTGAGTCCGTGTGCCTAGAGCCCGTGCTCCGCAACAAAAGAAGCCACCGCAATGAGAAGCCTGCGCACCACAACAAAGAGTAGCCCCCACTTGCCACAACTAGAGAAAGCCCGCACGCAGCAACAAAGACCCAACGCAGCCAAAAATAAGTAAATAAATACCACAACGGAATACTACTCAGCCATGAAAAAGAACAAAATCTTGCCACTTGCAGCAACATGGGTGGACCTGGAGTGTATTACGCATAGTGAAGTAAGTCAGAAAGAGAAAGACAAACACTGTATGTTTTCACTTAAATGTGGAATCTAAAAAATAAAATGAATGAATGAAGAAAACAGAAATAGAGTCATAGACACAGAGAAAAAAAACCAGTGGTGGGGGGAGGGGCAATAGAGAAGTAGGGGATTAAGGGGGACAAACAACTAGGTATAAAATAAATCAGCAGCAGGACTTCCCTGGTGGTCCCGTGGTTAAGAATCTGCCTTCCCAATTTTTTCAGATTCCACATATATGCGTTAATATATGATATTTGGTTTTCTCTTTATGACTTACTTCAGTCTGTAGGACAGTCTCTAGGTCCATCCACATCTCTACAAATGACCCAATTTCATTTCTTTTTATGGCTGAGTAATATTCCATTGTATATATGTGCCACGTCTTCTTCATCCATTCATCTGTGTCTCCTGTGTTGGCAGGCAGATTCTTAACCACTGCACCACCAGGGAAGTCCCAAAACAGTGTACTTTAATTAAAAAATACTTTATTGCTAAAAAACGCTAATCTTCTGAGCCTTCATCGAGTCATAGTAGTAACATCAAAGTTCACCAATCTGGAATTAACAGATACAAGCTACTATATATAAAATAGGTAACCAACAAGGACCTACTGTATAGCACAGGGAATATGCTCAATATCCTGTAATAACCTATAAGGGAAAAGAATCTGAAAAATAATTATATATATATATAATGTATAACTGAATCACTTTGCTGTACACCTGAAACTAACACAACATTGTAAATGAACTATATTTCAGTTAAAAAAATTAAAAAGTAAAAAAAAAGCTCATTGCTCACAGATCACCATCACAAATATAATAAAAATGAAAAAGTTTGAAACATTGGGAGAATCACCAAAATGTGACAGAGACACAAAGTGAGAAAATGTTGGAAAAATGGCACTGATAGACTTGCTTGATGCAGGGTTGCCACAAACCTTCCATTTGTGAAAAACACAGTATCTGGGAAGAACAATAAAATGACGTCTGCCTGTAATCTACTTTCTGTCTTTATGGATTTGCCCATTCTGGATATTTCATAGAAATGGAATCATACAACATGTGACCTTTTGTATTTGGCTTATTTCACTTTAGCCTAATGTCTTCAAGGTTCATCCACATTGTAGCATGTGTCAGTGCTTCAGTCCTTTTTTTAAAATTTTTTTATTTTACATTGTATTGTTGATTTATTGATACAATGTTGTGTTAGTTTCAGGTGTACAGCAGTGATTCAATTGTATATATATAATATATATATATTATATATATATATATAATATATATATATATCCATTCTTTTTCAGATTCTTTTCCCATATAGGTTATTACAGAATATTGAGTAGCATTCCCTGTGCTGTACAGTAGGTCCTTGTTAGTTATTATATATATATATATGTTAGTGTGTATATGTTAATCCCAAACTCGTAATTTATCCCTGCCCACCATGTTTCCCCTTTGGTAACGATGTTTGTTTTCTATGTGAGTCTGTTTCTTTTTCATAAGTTCATTCGTATCCTTTTTTTTTTAGATTCCACATATAAGCCATGGTATTTGTCTGTCTCTGTCTGACTTCCTTCACTTAGTATGACCATCTCTAGGTCCATCCATGTTGCAGCAAATGGCACTATTTCATTCTTTTTTTATGGCTGAGTAATATTCCATTGTATGTACTGGCACACTGTTTTAAACAAGCCTCTGGGGTGATTCTGATGCTTACTAGGGTTTGAGAACCAGCCATGTCATCATTTGCTCTTTGGTCCACCTTTCTCGCTAGACCATAAATGCAGCCACTCCAAGGTCTATACATGTCCATACCTCCACCATTTGGTGCTGTGCTCAGCACACATGGGGTTTCCAGTAAACATGTATCTATTTAGTTCTCACTGCCTCCAGACCCTGTTCTCAAGCGTTGGCTATTTAATTCATCCATATAAAGGAGCCCAGTTGGAATTTGTGCCTCAGTCTGTTACTCTGCCATGGTTGTATGCTGTCTAATTTGATGGAATTGTGAAAATCAGAACACGGTCTTTGTTCAAGCGACTTAACGTTTGGGTCCCCTTCACTCTGTGCCCAGCCCTCAAAGAGGTGATCCCAGGAACGTACCCAAGTCTCCTCAGAGAATTCTTCTGCTTCAGTCCCTCACACAGCGCCGCAATCCCGTGGTCACCCAGGGCGTTGGCGGCTAGATCCAGGCTCTTCAGGTGTTGACTTCTTGTGATGACATAGGACAGATTCTTGCAGCAAGCGGCAGTGAGATGGCACTTTACCAATCTGCAAGAGGACGGAAGTGGGGGTGGGTGGGGGAGAGAGAGCGTGAGAGAGAGAGAGATGGAGAGAGAGAGAGAGATGAAGACAGACAGAGAGATGGAGAGAGAGAGATGAAGACAGACAGAGATGAAGAGATATAGAGAGATGGAGAGAGAGAGGGAGAGAGATGGAGAGAGAGAGGTTGAGATGAAGAGGGAGAGAGATGGAGATTATTGAGTGAGATTTAGAGAGAGAGACAATATCTGTACCTTTTGAGGAGAGCGCCACAGTGGGATAAGGTTCAGAAACATTAGTAGAGATTCCCCTTGTTCCTTCCTAACTGGCGATATTTCTGTCCACCCCTGTGAACAGCTTAGGACAGTTTATCATCTCAAGAGACAGATAATAGCAGAGGGTGGAGAAAGTGTTTGAAGAGACTGGAGGTGTCTTCAGACAAAGAAATGAGCGTATCAGAGCATTCTTTTCACCTGAAGATGGGATAAACATTCTCCCTGGTGGAGGGCAGGGAGAGAGACGGAAAAAAACACGAGTAGAAATTGGTAGAGCCTCTGACAAAGGGACAGAGCCCTGAGAGGGACAGAAAAGATGATAGAAGTCACTGAAACACTAGGTAGGGTTTGGGATCCAAAAGGAGAAGGGGTCTTGTGTGTCTGTTCCCAGGAGGAGTGAAGAGGGTGGAAACGGCCCCTTCAGTAGTGACTAGATGAGTCACCTGAGTAGACATGACAGAAACAGCTCCGGAGTCTCACATCATCAACTTAGTGAGCTAAGCACAGAATGATCCCACTGGGTCCATCTCCATGAGGCGCTCACATCAAAAACGAGGAAGGAGGGCTTCCCTGGTGGCGCAGTGGTTAAGAATCCGCCAGCCAATGCAGGGGACATGGGTTTGATCCCTGGTCTGGGAGGATCCCACGTGCCGTGGAGCAACTAAGCCCATGCGCCACAACTACTGAGCCTGCGTTCTAGAGCCCATGAGCCACAACTACTAAAGCCTGCACGCCACAACCACTGAAGCCCACTCACCACAACTACTGAAACCCATGTACCTAGAGCCCGTGCTCCGCAACAAGAGAAGCCACCACAATGAGAAGCCTGCACAACGCAAAGAAGAGTAGCCCCCACTCGCCACAGCTAGAGAAAGCCCGCACGCAGCAACGAAGACCCAACGTAGCCAAAAATAAATAAAAAAAAGAAAAAAAGAAAAAAGAACGAGGAAGGACTCACTTGTGAAGACCAGGTGGGAATGATCAAGTCTTAGAGGCCAGTATGGACCAATGGTGATGGTGAGGACCAGAAAATCTCCCAGCACTTAAGTGCAACCGCAAAGAAACTGCATCTCCAATGGACTAAGCTGAATTTTCTATACCATGCAGCATTAGGGCTCAAAACGCCAATTCCATGAAAATAAATAGAAGAATTAATACTTGGGGGCTACTCAGAGGTTTGTGGGCTATGATCTCTATCCACTTCCTTTCATTTGTTTATTTTTGGGGAGGGAGAGCTCTCAAAGTGGTCCCACTTTTTGGTCCATTAACTCTACCTTTGTAATTGATCATAAGAAAAGGCTACCAAGCACACAAAGTTTGATAAGGTACACATGACTAAAACACTGGACATAAGCCCAGTGTCCAGCTTTTGGGGATTTTATTTATTAAAATTTTATTTTTTAATTTTTAAATTTTTTAATTTTTTGGCCACACCACTTGGCATGTGGGACCCTAGTTCCCTGACCAGGGATTGAACCCATACCCCCTGCAGTGGAAGCACAAAGTCCTAACCACTGGATCGCCAGGGAAGTCCCAGCTTTTGGGGGTTTTAAAAGTTATTATGCACCGTTAGATGGAATACCATATCGTGCTTCATTTACTATTATGATTTGCTTATCCTCAAGGACAGAATGTGAGACCCAAGCAAGGTTTAGGTTCCTTGGGAGTTTTAGTTCCCCCTGGTGTATGATTGGTGGGGGAACTGCAGAAACATTGAGAGCCACATGCCTGCCACATGGTAAGAATACCTGAAGTGGTAACTGCTAAGATCCTTTCTTTGTGACACATTCAATGTTGCTTATGCATCCGGGAGACATTAACTGAAATATTAAGAGTGATTATTGCTTGGTTTTAAGCTTAGAGATTTATTTCTGCTCATTGAGGTCTTTTAATTTTTTCTAGTTGGTTTAGTGATGGAATACTCCTAGTATATAAAAATGTTCCAATAGGGGTGAAGAAATTTGAGCCCCAGAGAGAAAAGGGATTGAGAGAGAGACAGCCACCCCTCCCCCTCCACCCCACATACAGAATGAATAGCTGAAGATTACCTTGGTGCAAGATGTTCTGAAAAGTAAAGAGGTTTTAGAGATCAAGCGTGTCCTAGAACCCCATAGATCCTTCCACGGGGCTCCCGTTCAGAATACTTTCTCCTTCCTTCCCATACTCACTGCAGTGTCAACACATCAAGTTACCCAGAGTGTCCACCGGAAAGAATGAGCCTCAGTTGACCCTAGAACTAATCTGTGGTACCATCGTTCTTGACATTCTAGAACCTCAGGCCCCCAGATGGTAGAGTGGATCCCCAACAACCAGGGAAACTTACTCAAGGTCCTGGAGGGGACAAGATGGCTCCATCATGACCTCACACAGAAGGTTCATCCCGTCATCTTCCAAGGGGTTCATGCTAAGGCTCAGATGCGTCAGATGTCTGTTGCCCATGAGTGCAAATGCAAGAAAGCCACAGCCAGCCACATCCAGGTTGCATGCGTTCAGTCTGCAGGGCACACACAGGGAAAGAGGACGGTCATGCATGTTCCTCAGTGCGACCTCACGTGAGCAACTTCCCTTGGCCTCAGTTTTCTCCTCCTGTGGGTGTCAGGGACGGGGTCACCGTGGAACACCTGGCACAGTGCACGTGCCGGGTGCTAGTCAAGATCATTCTCTTTTTAATTTTCCTCCATACTCAATGCATTCGCTTCCTATGGCTGCTGTAACAAATGGCCACGAACTTAGTGTTTTAAAAACACACCTATGTTATCTTATGGTTTTGGAGGTCAGAGACTCACTGCGCTGGAAATCAAGGTGTCAGCAGGGCTGTGTTCCTTCTGGGGAGAATCTGTTCCCTTGCCTTTTGCAGCTTTTAGAAGCTGCCCACATGCCTTAGATCTTGGTCTCCAGCCAGCAACTGTATCACTCTGTTATCACCCCTCCACCTGTGATGCTCCTACCTCCTTCTTTCCCTCTGAAGGACATGTGTGATTACATGGGGGTCACCCAGATACTCTAGGAGAATCTCCCCATCTCAAGATTCTTTTTAAAATTTTTTTCTTTTGCTATTTTATTCTATTCTATTTTATTTTTACTTTGGCTGCACCGCACGTCTTGCGGGATCTTAGTTCCCTGACCGGGGATCGAACCTGTGCCCCCTGCAGTGGAAGTACGGAGTCCTAACCACTGGACCGCCAGGGAAGTCCCTCAGGATTCTTAACTTAATCACACTGCAAAGTCCTTTTTACCATGTAAGGTAACATATTCATAGGTTCCGGGGATTAGGACATGGACATCTTCGGGGGGGTGGTGCTCACTATTCTATCTACACTACTATCTCCCCATACTTACTGGGGAACCTTAGAACTCGTCATAAGGTAGACATATGAATCAAAGTTATATTCGTCAACAGAATTTCTGGCTACAGGTATACCATTAATGCACGAATATTTTCCCCTCATGTGACGTTGTTGGTGGACTAATCGGTCAAAGAGATGAAATGGCAGAGCTGGTTGTCAGCACTGAGCAGAACAGTCTCACATTCTTACTGTCAAACCAAAGATTTCGGATAGAAGAGTCTGGCAACACGAGGGGGCAGTATTCAAAATAGCGACAGGGACACCTACACCTACTGTAAAATACCTAGAGTACACAGCACCCCCGGATGTGTGCGTGTGTCACACACACTTTGTGGCTATTGATCCTGCATCACCAGTACCCTCGTCTGAAAATCTCATCTCTCTTTTTTTTTCTGGCCACGCGTCACGTCGGATCTTAGTTCCTTGACCGGGGATCAAAGCAGTGCACCCTGCATTGGAAGTACAGAGTGTTAACCACTGGACCGCCAGGGGAAGTACTGAAAAATCTCAGCTCTTATCCAACACTCCCCTGCCAGAATCTAACCTATGTAAACATAGGGACCACATCTGCCTCTCATCTCTGTCCCTAGCAACCAAGAATGTTTGCCCAACGTAGGTGCTTAATAAATGGTCAAGCCTCATTATTCATGGACTCTGCATTCCTGAATCCGCCTCCTTGCTAACATTGGTGTCCCCAAAAACCGATATTTGCAAATCAATAATGTGCAGAGCAGAGAAAAATTTGAGTTGTCGGTTGCACATGCTCCTAGCTGAGGTTGGAATTTTTCAGCTGTCACACCATAAACAGGCATCCTTTTCATGGTCCAGTTAATGCCACGGTTTTTTGCATTTTCATTGTTTAAAATGGCCCCCAAGGATACTGCTAAGGTGCTGTCTAGTGTCCTAAGGGTAAGAAGGCTGGGATGTGCTTTATGGAGAAAACATATGTGTTACATAAGCTTCCTTCAGGGATGAGATCTAGTGCTGTTGGCTGTGAGTTCAATGTTAATGAATCAATAATATGCATTAAATAAAGTGTCTTTAAAAAGAAACACACAAAACAAGGTTATGTATTGATTGGTTGAAGAAAATGTGACACAAGTGAACTTATCTATGAAACAGAGACAGGCACACAGACATAGAGAACAGACCTGTGCTTGCCAAGGGGGAGGGAGGCTGGGGGAGGGATGGATTGGGAGTTTGGGATTAGCAGATGTAAGCTATTATATATAGGATGGATAAACAACAAGGTCCTACTGTATAGCACAGGGAACTATATTCAATATCCTGTGATAAACCATAATGAAAAAGAATATATGTATAACTGAATCACTTTGCTATACAGCAGAAATTAACACAACAATATAAATCAACTACACTTGAATAAAATAAATTTAAAAAAATGTGACCAGAGGCTCCCAGGAACCTAACCCTGTATTTCCGCAGGAGCAATGGTTCAGTATTCGCTAATTCAGCATTTGCTAATTCAGTATTCACGGCAACTTTACAGAACACAACTGCCACGAGTAATGAGAATCGGCTGTATTTGGATAAATGAGGACTTCCCACTGTAAGAAAACACAGAGGCGGAGGTGGAATTTTCCACGGAAGGATGAAATATAGGAGCTATCAGGAGGGGCAGGATGTGGCACTTATCAGGTCCCTTCGTCCTGACAATTTCCACGTTCCCCACTGCTTTCTGCTCTTTGTAATAAAGCTACGAATCCTCGCAGGGCAGCGAGTTGGACTCACATCAGCCTCTGTAGACCACAGCTGGGAAGTTTCACGGCTCGACACAGCAGATTCATGCCTTCACTCCCCAGGCTGTTTCCTGACAGGTACAGGTGTGTCAAGCTCTGGTTCTTGGTGAGAGCCGAGGCCAGATCCTGGCAGTCAGTGGCTGTGAGGCCGCAGTTCCCCAGTCTGCAAGGAGAGAGTCCCAGAAAGGAAATGATATCTATTCTTAAATTTCCATCTCTCCCTCCCTTGCAAGGAAGGGAGAGAAAGGTCACCCCCATAGCTGCCCTGGCAGATATCTGGTGATGTCACATCATGTCTGTGTTTAACTTGCAAACTCAACTCCAGTGCTTCAGTCCCCAAATTCCACTCTGAAAGAATGAAATAATGCCATTTGCAGCAACAAGGATGGACCTAGAGATGGTCATACTGAGTGAAGTAAGACAGAGAGAGACAAATATCATATGATATTGCTTATATGTGGAATCTTAAAAGAAAAGATACAAATGAACTTACAAAACAGAAATATGACTCACAGACATAGAAAACAAACTTATGGTTACCAAAGGGGAAAGGGGGCAGGGAGGGATAAATTAGGAGTTTGGGATTAACAGATACGGACTACTATATATAAAATAGATAACCAATAAGGACCTACTGTATAGCACAGGGAACTCTATTCAATGTCTTGTAATAATCTACAAGGGAAAAGAATCTGAAAAAGAATATATATATACAATATACATTTTTTATCTGAATCACTTTGCTGTACACCCAAAACTAACACAACATTGTAAATCAACTATACTTCAAATCAAAACAAAACAGAACAAAACAAAACAAAAATACTACTCTAAATATCATGGGTGATTAAATCTTCCATCAACCACCATGGGCAGCACCTGGGCAATGCAAATCTGCTCTCTATCTGGCTGTTTTACTGTGGTGTGAGGTTTTGCAGAGATGGGTGACTTCCCTATTTCGAAGGACTTACATTTAATACATCATGACCCATAGATATAAACTAGATAGTCCACCTCTTTAGCAAAGCTTAAGAAGCAACAGTACTTGAAAATGAGAGTTTAATAGTACTTCTCTCATGGGATTGTGACAAAATTAGATGAATGGACACATCTGACGTGCTTAGAGCAGCGCAATGCACACAGCAAGCCCTTCCGCTGTATTATTGGTGGTGGTTCCTTTCGATGAAGGAAGAAATGCTTGCTGGGTTGGACTTGAAAGGGATCAGGACGGGCCACCTCAAAAATATGCTACTTTGACTTAAACAGTATTTTGAGCTGGAGGCAATTAAGAAAAATCAGACATAGGAGGAGCTCTCTGCCCTCCACCTATCTGCCTGAAAGCAGGGCACACATTTCCCCCACTTCCTGTACCAGGGAAAGAACAACCTTTATCACAGAGATGGAGGTGGCACTGAGGTGAGTCTTCCTATAACCCTTATTTTCTATTAGTTTCCCCCATTTACTTCCTAGTCACCTTCCCATAATTTATCAGCCCACAGAAGCCCCAAACCCCTTTCCTTTGTCTAGTCACTTCTCCACAATTCATTACCTTTTGTTAAAATGGTATATAAGCTCCTGAGTCTAACTGCTTCTTCGGGTTTTTCACTTCCTTTCTGTGAAGGCCCCATGTTCATTAAAAAAAATTATCAATAAAATTTGTATGCCTTTTCTCCCGCAAATCTGTCCATTGTCTGTTTAATTTGCAGGCCCCAGATACTGATCATAAGAGTGTAGAATAAAGTTTTTCTCCCCCACCCCCCCAACAGGTTGATGGCTAGAAGGTATGTTGGCTTCCACTGTGATTTTTTTTTTTACCCCTTCTGGGCTTGAAAGGGTAAGTTGTGCCACTTGGTTTTCAACTTTTGCTCTGATTCAGAACCAAACTCCCACTGAAGGAGAATCCTCCTGCCATGGCATGCTTTGGGAGTGGTGGGGAGAAACAACCTTGTCCAAATTGTGGGATGTCAAGGAGGAAATTCCCAGGTAACAGATCATTTCCCTAGGTATCACACGGGAGCTCAGATTTTAGTTGTGCCTTTTATTCCCTGTATGACCTGAGACAAGAGACTTCCCTTCTTCCGGATTCTGTTTTCCTTATCAGCAAGTGGGAGGAAAAAATTCCCAGCTGGTAGGTTGCTTGTGAAAATGATGTTAATGGGAGAGAACACTTAGCACAGAGCCTGGTGCTTAAGGATGCCATAGATGGCAGCTTAACCACAATCCTACGTCTCTTTGGGATTTTGGCATTGGAGAAAGTTTCAAGTATATAGTACAGTATTGTTAACTATAATCTGAATGCTGTATGTTAGATCCCCAGAACTTATTCCTCTTATAACTGGAAGTTTATACCCTTTGACACATATGTCCCCATTTCCCCAACTCCCAGCCTCTGGCAACCTCCATTCTACTCTGTTTCTTCAAGTTCAGCTTCTGCGCTGGTCTTTTATATCAGTTTGGAGTCAGTAGCAAAGACATAGATGTTAGTTTTTGGGTCTTTCTCAAACCTCCACATTGGGCTCTCCCATGAGGTCCCATCTCCCATTCTAACCCTCGGCTTACGCATCAGCCAATTCCCCGCCCTTTTCCCCCATGACTTGGATGATCTCGAGAGAAGATAACTCTGGTGAACAGAGTTCAACTCACATAAGCTTCTGCAGGGTGCATTGTGTGACCTTCAAGGCATCACAGAGAGACTTTATGCTCTGGTCCGTCACCTTATTTCCTGCCAGGCTCAGGGATTTCAGGCTGATGGACGTAACAAGCATTTGGGAGATCACCTGACAACAGGTGTGGGTTAATTCACAGTGATCCAACCTGCAGAGACAGGCAACGGGAGACACATCCCCACCTCTTCCCAGAAGCAAGCCATTTCCCCTCCTTCCCCGCACGGCAGCCACTCTGTCCCTTTGGCTGGTTCCTGGATGCTGTTTGCTCTGGCCTGAGGGTCTGAGCATTTGCTGTTTCTGTTTGCAACACCCCTCCTCATCCCAGCCCCAGGTCTTTTTGGGGTTCAATTTTCCATTCACTCTCCAGAGTGTCACTTCTTCTGAGTAAGTGGGTCTCACTACCTTCCTTAACTATGCCTGCCCTGCCCTACCCAACCCCATCCTCTTGCTTCAGTATTATTTTATTCATAGCGATTATCAAAAGCTGACATCTCATATATTTATCTGACATATAACACTGTGTATCAGGTGTAACTTGATATATTTATACATTGCAATATGTATACATTGATTTGATACATTTATATATTGCAATATGATTGCCAATGTAGCAGTAACTACAACCTGTATCACATCATGTGTTATCATTTCTTTTTTTTTTTGTTTTTGGTGGGAATAATTAAGATCCAGTCTCCTAGCAATTTTGATGTTTATAATACAATACTGGGGCGTCTATAATCATTATACTGTGCATTAGATCTCCAGGACCTATTTATCTATTAGTTGCAAGTTGGTACCCTTAAATAGTATATCCTCTAGGCCTGATGTGTCACGTAATCTGCCGTTTTGCAAGTAGCTTTACCATCTGAAACATGGAGATAACCGCTACCAACCACAGTGGTGCTTGTGAGGATTAGACGAGTAAATACCGCAGCCAGGCGTTGCTCTAATTGTGCAAACCTGTTCTTGCTTTTACCTGGATGCAGAGCTGGACTACACTTCACAGTCTGCCTTGCAGTGAGTATGATCACACAACTGAGTTCCTGCTAAGAGAATATGAGGGGAAGTGATTTGAACCACTTCTGGGTCAGGTCCATAAGACCTCCAGGTTTCCCCAAGCTCCCTCTGCTTCCATAAGCGGACTGCCTGTGCCCAGCAGGGTCTTGGAAGCTGTGTGTTAACAGCAGGACCTGGGCTTCCCTGGTGGCGCAGTGGTTGGGAATCCGCCTGCCAATGCAGGGGACACGGGTTTGAGCCCTGGTCCATGAAGATCCCACATGCCGCAGAGCAACTAAGCCCGTGAGCCACAACTACTGAGCCTGTGCTCTAGAGCCCGCAAGCCGCAACTACTGAGCCCACGTGCCACAACTACTGAAGCCCGTGCACCACAACTACTGAGCTTGTGCTCTAGAACCTGCGAGCCACAACTACTGAAGCCCATGCGCCTAGAGCCTGTGCTCCACAACAAGAGAAGCCACCGCAATGAGAAGCCCATGCACCGCAACTAGAGAAAAGCCCTCATGCAGCAATGAAGATCCAACGCGGCCAAAAATAAAAAAATAAATTAAATAAATAAATTTATGAAAAAATAAAACAAACAAATGCTGGAGAGGGTGTGGAGAAAAGGGAACCCTCCTAAAACAAAAACAAAAACCAGTAGGACCTGTTAGTCTGGACTGTTTATATAGACATCTCAACCCCCTTTGGACTGTTTATATAGGCAATAAATGCCCTTCTATTATTCCTGAGCCATTATACTTTTTTGCGTCTGTTTGTCACAGAACCTAACTAATACACTAGCACATAGAAAACAATCTCAATTATTTGCTCTGTTGGGTTTTAGATGGACGTTTTAGAGTTCTCCAAACATACATGCTTTTGGTGTGTGTGTGCATGTATAGCTTCTCGGTTCACTTATTTTTATCTCCCCGTGCTAGCCTATGAGAACAGGAACCTTGTCCCATTCATCAGGACATTGCCAGAACCCATGAGATAGTGTTAGAAACATAACAGGAGCTCTGTATTTGTTCAATGCAAGAAAATGAATCTCCCATTGAGCTTGCAATCAAAATCCTTCACAATGTGGCCCGATCTGTCTTTCAAAGACAGATCTGTCTCTCCCATTTAGAGATTAGCCAATCACCCCACTCCTTCTCTCCATTCAATACATCTTTGGGGGCATAGTTTGGACCAGGTGCTGGGAATAAAGCAGTTCTAGGTTCTGGGAATAAGCAGTGAAGGAAACAGAACGCTCCTGTCCTCATGAGTTACCAGAAGGTAAACTCATTAGGATTCCCAGAAATGGGCTGTCATTTCCCACCATATGATTTTACACTTTCTCTTTCCTTGGCCCCAAATAGCCTCTCTCTCTCTCCTCTTTTCTGACAATGTGTGTCTTATTTATTCTTTGAATCCAAGCTCTAGTTACCCTATTAGTGAAGCATCAAGAGAGACAGAGTCAGAGAGACAGAGACAGAAAGAGACACAGAGAGACACAGAGACAGAGAGACAGAGACAGAAAGAGACAGAGACACAGAGAGAGACAGAGGCACAGAGAGACACAGAGACAGAGACACAGAGACAGAGATGACAGAGAGAGATTCATCTCCTCATTCCCAGAGATGGTTGTAAAACCCACATGGCATTTAGCAGACACATCCGCATTTCCATCCTGTAAGGACTTCTACTCTCTGACTGACTTCCTTGGGTTACGTTTTTAAATGTGCAGTTTGCAAGTTAACATAAGGTGCAAAGCAAACTACTCTTCCACACTTGTGGTGTGTCAGTCAACAAAGCTGAGCAGACCTCCTGCTCGTCTGTCTCAAAATACGCCCAAAGCACCAAGGAGTAGTGGTCTTCCGTTCCAGCTAATCTAATCGGCAAGACACATGCCCAGGAATTACAAAACTGTGGTAATAACTCCAAACTGGAAATGACCAAAATGTCCCTGAATTGGTGAATGGCTACACTAACTGTGCACATCTGTATCACCGAACGGTACTCAGTAATAAAAAGGAACACACTGTTGATACATGGAACAGCTTGGACGGATCTCAAGGGCATTTACAGATTGAAAACAGCCCATCTCAGGCAATGACATACTGTATGGTTCCATTCATATAGTGCTGTTGAATGAAAAATTACAGAGATGGCAAACCTGACTGTGTGTATACACACACACACATACACACACAGGAGGATACTACTCAGCCACAGAAAGGATGAAATCTTGCCATTTGTGACAACATAATACCCTCAAGTTCAATTTGTGTTAAGTGAAATAAGACGGAAAAAGACAAATACCGTATGATTGCACTCATAATGTGGAATCTAAAAAACCGATAAAGAAAACCCCCAAATAAATGAACAAACCAAATCAAAACAAACATGTCGATACAGAGAACAGCATAGTGGTTACAGGGTGGTGAGGGAGGTCTACTGCATAGTGACGGATAGAAAACACATTTTTGGTGATGAGCATACTGAAGTGTAGATGGAAGTAGAAATATAATGTTGGGGACTTCCCTGGTGGCGCAGTGGTTAGTAATCTGCCTGCCAACGCAGGAGGCAAGGGTTCGAGCCCTGGTCCGGGAAGATCCCACATGTTGTGGAGCAGCTAAGCCCGTGCGCCACAACTACTGAGCCTGCATTCTAGAGCCCGAGAGCCACAACTACTGAGCCCGTGTGCCACAACTACTGAAGCCCGTGCGCCTAGAGCCCGTGCTCCGCAACAAGAGAAGCCACCACAAGGAGAAGCCCGTGCACCGCAACAAAGAGTAGCCCCCGCTCGCCGCAACTAGAGAAAGCCCTCACGCGGCAATGAAGACCCAACGCAGCCAAAAATAAATAAATAAATAAATAAATTAATTAATTAAAAAAGAAACATAATGTTATATAAGTTTCATATATACAAGTCAATGTTACCACAATAAAAAATAAATGTTTTAACAGCCTAAATAAAATTGGTTTTTGCCAGAAAAAAAAATTGAAAGTTACTTTTTTCTTGTGGTGAAATATACATAACACAAAATTTACCATCTTAACTTTTCAGTGTACAATTCAGTGGCATTAATTATATACACACTGTTGCACAGCCATCGCCACCAACCTTATCCAGACTCCTGATCCTCTATAATATTTTAGCAGCTTTCTGTGAATGATTATTTCAAAATAAAAAGTAAAAACAATAAAGCCCTGAAATCCGCAAAGCAAAAACCATACTCAGGACTTACCTCAGAGACTCCAGCAAACAGTTTGGGTGCTTTACTGCTTCACATGCCATCATAACATCTCTATCCTTCAGGTGAGTGCTTTCCAAGTCCAGGTATTTAATATTTCGGTTGATAAGAGTTAGCCAGAGGTGACGGAGACCAAGGGTAATCTGGGCACCTGTAAATCTACAGAAGAGGAAAGAAAACACTAGTTAGACATTTGGGTGACATTTGGTTGTATCCTAATGTTTCCTTCTTGCTCTTTCTTCCATTTCAACCCTGATCTCTCATTATTTGCATTTACAATTGCCCTTCAAATAACATGGATTTAAACTGCACGAGTCTACTTATACATGGATTTGTTTTTCAATAAATATATAAAAATATATATGTAGAACATTGTGTGCAAAACTTGTATTGAAGTGGATAGCCTACCCTTACACAGGAATAAGGTGAGTGATATTCAGTATAAAATTAATAATGTGTTTGTTTTCTGTTTTATAACTTTGCTTTCAAAGAACTGCATTACTGTACAGTATGCCTTTCTCTCTCATAATTGTAGAAACTGTATTAGCTGATCGTCACAGCTAAGTGTTTTTTTTAAATGTAACAATGTTTCCAATATTGTATTATGAGTATGACTGTAATATGGGTATATGGGTGCCATAAAAATTTTATAATGGGGGCTTCCCTGGTGGCGCAGTGGTTGAGAGTCTGCCTGCCAATGCAGGGGACACGGGTTCGAGCCCTGGTCTGGGAAGATCCCACATGCCGCGGAGCAACAAAGCCTGTGCACCACAACTACTGAGCCTGCGCGTCTGGAGCCTGTGCTCCGCAACAAGAGAGGCCGCGATAACGAGAGGCCCACACACCGCGATGAAGAGTGGCCCCCGCTCGCCGCAATTAGAGAAAGCCCTCGCACAGAAACGAAGACTCAACACAGCCAAAAATAAATAAATTAATTAATTTAAAAAAAAAAAGAAAAAAAAATTTTATAATGATTCATTCATTAGTGTACAGGCTAGGCTACCATAAAGCAATCTTATTGCTGCTTCTTCATTATCTATGCATGAATCATTACACCTGTAAATAAATATGAATTTCTTTCACATTATATTTTCATTTTTGATGTCCACTGTTACACGTATGTATATACACATATGTATGTTATACATATAACATCTAAAGTATTTTGTATCATATAATATTGATGGAGATACTGACAAATGATTCCCCTTATAGACAACGTCAATTTATGGTATCAATAAATACAGTACTGCAAAAATGTACTTTCTCTTCCTTATGATTTTCTTAATAACATTTTCTTTTCTCTAGCTTACTTTATTGTAAGACTACAGTATATAATACATATATAAATATGTACTAATTGACTATGTTATTGGTAAGGCTTCTGGTCAACAGTAGACTATTAGTGGTTAAGTTTTTGGGGAGTCAAAAGTTATGTTTGGATTTTTCACTGCATGGGTCCAGGGCTTGGCATTGTTCAAGGGTCAGAACAATTCCTGCATTGTTCAAAGGTCAAAAGTATTTTATTTTAAAGCAGCAAATACTTGAGTACCTATGATGCATCAGGCACTGGGAAGAGCGTATTAAACAATGCTAATATTCTGTGCCCTATGGAGCTTAACCTATCAGGGAAGACATTCAAAAGAGGCAAAAGAGTTATGCATAAGAAAGCTAAAAATAGAGCTACCATATGATCCAGCAATCCCACTCCTGGGCATATATCCAGAGAAAACCATAATTCAAAAAGATACATGTACCCCAATGTTCACTGCAGCTCTACTTACAATAGCCAGGACATGGAAGCAACCTAAGTGTCCATCAACAGATAAATGGATAAAGAAGACGTGGTACATATATACAATGGAATACTACTCAGCCATAAAAAGAACAAACTAATGCCATTTTCAGCAATATGGATGGACCTAGAGATTATCATACTAAGTGAAGTAAGTCAGACAGAGAAAGACAAATATATATCACTATGTGGAATCTAAAAAAAATAGTACCAATGAACCTATCTACAAAACAGAAATAGAATCACAGATGTAGAAAACAAACTTATGATTACCAAGGGGGAAAGGGTGGGGGAGGGCTAAACTGGGAGATTGGGATTGACATATACACACTACTATATATAAAATAGATAACTAATAAGGACCTACTGTATAGCACAGAGAACTCTACTCAATACTCTGTAATGACCTATATGGGACTAGAATCTAAAAAAGAATGGATGTATGTATATGTATAGCTAATTCACTTTGCTATGCAGCAGAAACTAACACAACATTGTAAATCAACTATACTCCAAAAAATTTATAAAAAAAGAATGAAATATGTTATAGTTCATTAAGAATAGAGCTACAGATATCTAGCCAAGTTCAAGTTGAAGAAAAAAGTCAAATAGACTGTGCAATGTAATATCATTTGGATTAAAAACTTCATATGCCACTATATATTTATAATTGCATGGAAAATTTATGAGAATATGTGAAAGTAATTAGGCAAACAGGAAGCTGAAGAGACATCAAGGGACTTACTGAAAATCCTTTGTACTTCCTGAATCTCTTTACCATTATCATGTATTAGTGTTGAATGACAAATACAGTGATGACATGGATTTTTTTTTTTTTAGTTACTGTTGTTTTTTTTTTTTAACATCTTTATTGGAGTATAATTGCTTTACAATGGTGTGTTAGTTTCTGCTGTATAACAAAGTGAATCAGTTATACATATACATATATCCCCATATCTCCTCCCTCTTGCATCTCCCTCCCACCCTTCCCTATCCCACCCCTCTAGGTGGTCACAAAGCACCGAGCTGATCTCCCTGTGCTATGCGGCAGCTTCCCACTAGCTCTCTATTTTACATTTGGTAGTGTAGATATGGATGACATGGATTAAAGCAAGTGACAGGGTGCAACAAGAGCTTAACATAGGGGCAGCTAGTGGGGAGGGATTCCCAAGGGAAAAACAGTTAAGATAACAGCTGACAGAGAAATCAAGTTTGGTGTAGGACTTAAGGTGAACAAAGCATTATTCCTTATTCTGGGATCACCAAGCTCCTTGGCTCAGCCCAGTTTAAGGAAACTAATTAGGGAAGAGATAGAAGTGGCCAGGAGAGGAAAATGTTTGCAGCCAAGAACTTGACTTGGTCTAGTCTTGAGTGTCACATGTGCTTCACTTTGTCCTGGAGGGAAAAGTAGAAATAGAACCTTTGTTGAAGTAGAACAAGCCCTTCATTTCCTGCTCTAGGTGTCTGGTAAGTACCCTGGCGTCTCCAACAGACCCAGGAACTTATTGGGTTGGCCCAAAAAGTTCATTTGGGTTTTTCCGTAAGGTGTTATGGAAAAACCCGAACGAACTTTTGGGCCAACCCAATATATTAGGTATTTAAATATTTGTTACCTTATTAGCCTAAAAGCATTAAGGACTGATTTAAAGGCTCTCACAGATCATGCACTTTGATCTTGCTATTGCCTCATGCTCTACCATTTACTGAAATGAGCCTCCCTCACTTTTCCCCCACTAACCAACTCCTATTCATCCTTCAAGACCCTGAGTAAATGAACCCACCTTAGTAATCCCTTCACAAGGTCTTTAGTCATTCCCCATCCTGTGCTTTTGGGAACTTGGTTCCTATACCTTCCATGGCACTTATTCCCTCCGAATACATTTTATAGATTGGTCTTCCTCAGTAGGTGGGAGAGGAGAGCCATGACACAGCCAGGCAAAGGGGCGTGTACAGGGGCTGGGAAGCCTTACATCAGATTCTGTATTTTACAGGTTGGCTGCCTCAGCTTGATGCAGAGGGTCTTCATGGCCTCTTCACTCAAGATGCTGCCGCTCAGGTCGAGCTGTCGTAGGTTTGGGTGGGTGCTGAGCACGGAGCAGAGGTGTTCCCAGTGTTCATCACGGGTCTTGATCTGCAGGCTGTGTTGGAGAAGGAAATAAGCATTTGCTTCCACAGGATGGATTTTGACATGAACAACTGCCCCAAAAATGCCCGGGGAGAGAAACCAGTGTATTAGGGCGGGACAGGGATGGTTTTAGAGGCTCTGAGGCCAGTGTAGCAGATCTCACCTCGTGCTCTGGAGAAGTGCTCTCATAATCACCTGCCTCCTGAATATTTCGACACCCATTGGGGCACACCTCCAGCTCTCGAGTAAGATTTGTGCTTAAATTCTAGCTCTCCCTTGAACGTCAGAGGGTGCAGCCACTACTGAAAACAGTATGGAGTTTCCCCCCCAGATTAAAAAGAGAACTACCACAGGATCCAGCAATCCCACTTCTGAGGGGTATATCAAAGAATTGAAATCAGGATCCCAAAGAGACATTTGTACTCTATTATTCACAATAGCCAAGACATGGAAACAACCTAAGTGTCCGTCAGTGGATAAGTGGATAAAGAAAATGTGGTATACACACAAAATGGAATCTCATTCAGCCTTAAAAGAGAAGGAAGTCCCGCCATTTGCAATAACTGGGATGAAGCTAGAGGATATTATGCTAAGGGAAAAGAGCAGTAACAGAGAGACATGCATGATCTCCCTTACATGGAGATTCTAAAATAGTCAAATTCATAGAAGCAGAACGTAGAGTGGTGGTTGCCTGGGGCTGGGGGTGGGGGAAATGGGGAGATGTTGGCCAAAGGGTACGAAGTTTCACTTATGCAGGATAAATACATTCTGGAGAGCTAATGTACAACGATGTGCCTAGGGATAGTAGGTAGTCTTAAGTGTTTTTACCACACACACACTCACACACACACACAAAGAAAATGATAACTATATGAGGTAATGGGTATGCTAATTCGCTTGATGGTGATGATTATTTCAGGTATATCAAAACACCAAGTCATACATCTTAAATATATGCAATTTTCATTTGTCAATTATAGCCCCCCTTCCAAAGATGGAAAGAAAAAAAAACAAAAAACAAAATTGCAGAGGTAAGGTACTCACCCTTGGGGAATGCTGGGCCATGCCTCAGCAAATTCATCCTTTGGGACCTCTCTGACATCCAACCGAATTTTCCGTAAATACTGGCAATGCCGGAAACAGAAAGAAGACACTATTAAGTCCATTGGCCGGTTCAGCGGAAGCCACACTTCTTGGAAGCCGTTCAATGCCGAGCGAACAAACTCGTCATCCTGTGTCTCAAAAAGACAGTAGAAGGCGTCCAGGAAGTCTAGCGGGGCAGTGGTGTTGGCGTGTTGACCCAACAAAGAGATCCAGCGCAGAAGCCTCTGCTTTGCCACCAGCGGGACAGGACATCCCAGGAGGGTTCCCAGCGCCCCCATCACCTCTTTGCTCATGAGGCCAAACAAGAACCTCTTTATCTGGACCAAGCGGACGTTGAAGTCGATTTGCTTGAGTTCCATCAAACTCTTTACATTCTCAGTGAACAGAGGGTAGGGGTCCCCCTCTCCTTCCAATCCTTCCAGGACATAGTACAAGGCAGCAAAGAACTCCTGGAGGCTGAGGTGTAAGAACATGTAACACTCTTCCCAGCGGCTGCCTTGGAGAAGGATGCTTGTGTGAAACAGAGCGGAGAGCTCAGGCTCCTTCAGTCCGTGCATGCCCAGGTCATCACTGTAAAACACGAACTTCGTATTCCACACGCCTTCCACAGCCATCTGGCACAAGCCCTTCAAGGTGACTCTTTCTTCCTGACGCAGACAGCGCCTGACTGCATCTTTTGGAGCGAGCTGATGGAACACGAATGAGGCATACAAGCCCGTGAGAGTCTGGCAAGTGATGGAAAGGCCCTTTCCTGGTGCCTCTTGCAGCTTGAGAGCCTCACAGACCAGGGAGCACACGACGGACACCTGGCACTTGTCAAACACCTCATGGTTGCCCACCACTGAATGCAAGGTTTGCATCTTTTGATGTTCGTGCTTCACATGCCCAAGAAGCAATTGTATCCTTTTTTCCACTGAGAGTCCCCGAACCAACAGGTAATGGGGAGACAGGAGCACGGATTGGAGCTTTTCTATGCCTGAGTCTCGGACGGTGATGATCAGGGAAGACTCGGGGAGCAAGTCTTTCTTCAGAAGACTGTGCATCAAGACGGACACGGGTTGCTTCTTCGCCCAGTCTCCAGAGAGATTTGAGTCATCGTCTTTGAAGGCGAGGTCCAGGTCCTCAAATCCGTCAACCACAAACAAGAGCCTTTCTGGTTGGGACAGGATCTCCTCCACCTGGACCGGGGTGTCTGGCCACTGCCTGGAGATTAACTCTGCAAAGCTGCACTCCCTCGTCCACTGTACCTCTCTGGCGTGGAGGAAAAAGACATAGGAGAACATGCCCTGGTAAAGCTCACCTTGTGCCCAGAACAGCAGGATCCTTCTGACCAGAGCAGATTTCCCGATTCCCGCCTTTCCGTGTAGAACCACAGTGAGAGGCCGGAAGCCCCCCTGGTCTGGATTAAAAGCCCCCAACAACACGTGCGCATCTGGACAGTCAGAGGCAAATTTTTCAAAGCTGTGGTGTGCATCCCGCTTCGTGGAGAATTTCCTCATCACGTGACTCTTATAGACCTGTTGGTCATCTCTGTGGCCTGAGTCGGACAGGAGAGAAGAAGAACGAGATAGAGAGTTTGAAGAAAGTCTGGATTTTAGTAAAAAACTAGCAAAAGAGCAAAACAAAAACTGCAGACCTAGTGGATCCTAACTCAGACAGCCTACAGCTGTGGGTCTTTTGTTTCTTCCTAGCAACGTACATATAACAAGCTCTGTCCCTCGTACAAAGATCACTTCCTCAAAGCTTACGGATGTTCTGCAAAATAGCTCTGTGTCCCTTTAACCTGATTTCTCTTTCCAGGACTTCATACCCGATAGGTTACATTTTTGTTTGCTTATTGTCTGTCTCCCGCAATGGATTCTGCACAGGGGCTTTGCTACTTGCTACTGTATCTCCAGTATTTGTAACAGTGCCTGGTGCCCTGTGGACACGCAACTACATATTCACTGAATAATCTACACTGAACATGCCTATGTGGTCTCTGAAAGACAGAAGCTTGGGGGAGCTGAGGGTGTGTGCGTGGCCCTGCGTTCCAGACCTCGGGATGGGCGTGCGCATTCAGTTCCAGCCCAGGAGTCCCGGGCTACTGTGGAGAAACAGCTCCATGTGACAGGGGAGCCTGTTCTTTACAACGAGGTAAGCACAGCCTTTGAAGTTACACCGGTCCTGCCTGGAACTCGAAGCTCTATAGTGTCTGTGATTTGGAACAAGTTGCCTCATTTTCTGGACCTCCATTTCCTCACCTATAAGATGAGGTGGACATCCTCTTCAAGGGCTGCGACAAATATTTCAGGAACAAAAAGTGCATTCGATATTTATCGGCACAGGGCTTGGCAAAGATGAGCAATGGCCACTATTATCATTACAAAGCGTAATTCTTTCAACCTTACCCTCTTTATTTTATTCCCAACATTTGTCATAAATGGCAATTCTTTTATGCGTTTAATTATCTAGCTCCCAGCTTCCAAGGTGAGCTCCATGAGAAAAATACCTTGTCATTTTACCTCCATACCTGTAGCCTCTTTAACAGTCTCTGACATCCAATAGGTATGCACCAACATAAAAAATTAGATGATCATACTAAGTGAAGTAAGTGGGACACAGAAAGACAAGTATCATATGATATCACTTACAGGTGGAATCGAAGAATGGATACACATGAACTTCCTTGCAAAACAGGAGACTCACAGACTTAGAAAAGAAACTTATGGTTACCAAAAGGGGAAATGGGGGGGGGAGGGAGAAAAATATACACACTACTATATATAAAATAGGTAACTGATAAGGACCTACTGTATAGCACAGGGAACTCTACTCAATACTCTGTAATAACCTATATGGGAAAAGAATCTGAAAAAGAAGAGATATATATGTGTTACTGAATCACTTTGCTCTACACCTGAAACGAAACACAACACTGTAAATCAACCATACACCAATATAAAATAAAAATTAAAAAAAAATTAAAAATTCCTATCCGGTCCCTTACATTAGCTGGTACTACCATAATCTTTAAAAAAAAAAAAGACAGCAAGACTCTCTCTATACAAGCGCATGAGACAGTGACTAGCCCTACATAAACTCTCTACACAAAAGTTCTAAATCTTAAACTTCATTGTTCTGCATCAGGAAGGTCATGAACAGATCTGCATTAAACCCACAAGCAGCAGACCCTCTGAGATCTGAACAAGGTCCATTTGCTGAGGTCACACTGATGTGTTATCTTCCGTCAAAAGGACAGACTGTGCTCCTGGGTTGTAGGTTTTTGTAGAGGTAGAGGAACCCCAGAAAGATAGGCTGCAGTTGAATTGAACCCTTCTTTTCCTCTTCCTCAGCTGCTTTTTCTTTTTCTTCTTCTTTTTTTTTAAATTGAAGTACAGTTAATTTACAATGTTGTGTTATTTTCAACTATATAGCAATGTGATTCAGTTTATATATATTTATATAAATACTTGTATATATCTATATTTATTTATATATATTTATGAGTATATATAAACACATATTCTTTTTCAGATTATTTTCCATTATGGTTTATTATAAGATATTGAATATAGTTCCCTGTGCTATACAGTAGGTACTTGTTGTTTACCTATTTTATATACAGTGTTGTGTATATATACAATGGAATATAACTCAGCCATAAAAAAAATGAAATAATGCCATTTGCAGCAACATGAATGGACCTAGAGTTTATCATATTAAGTGAAGTAAGTCAAAGACAAATATCATATGATATCACTTATATGTGGAATCTAAAAAATGATACAAATGAACTTATTTACAAAACGAATAGACTCACAGACATAAACAAACTTATGGTTACCAAAGGGGATACTAGGGGTCGGCGGGAGACACCTTTTCTTCTCCCATGGATTTAATGATCATGTCTGTACTTAAGAGTTCCAAATATTGCTCTCTAGTGCTGATTTCTTCCCTAAAAATCCAGGATCATATGTCTAACTCACTACCTTAAAGGGACCTCAAATTCAATGCACCAAAAACTCATTTCAGCTTTTACCTCTAACCAAAAACTTACTCCTTCTGGTAAGTTTCCTGTAAATGATAATTACAAAGAAGCTTCTATTTCTGAACTTACTTTGGAACAGATATTTGGCTCATTCCCTTACACAGAAATCTAATTTTAGCCCCACATCATCACTCTATGGCAGTTTTTCATCAATAAAATGGGGATATTAATACCTCCCTTATGAGATGGGTATAGGATCCCACGACATAATCACAAAATGTGAGAACAGCGCCCGGCCCATGTCAAGTATTCTAGAAATGTCGTCATTGTTGGTATTTGTTACTACCCATTCCAACTGAAAATGGACAATACTGGCAGCTATTAGGTTTTCAAATATTTGTCTAAGGAATGATTAAAGTAACCCACACCTGCCAACATAAGTTATGTTGTACAGATGGAATAAAAGCCCAGCTTGAAGTGATTTCAGAGTTTGAAATTTACTTCATTGACTTTCGGGACTTCCCTGGTGGTCCAGTGTCTGAGACTCCGCGCTCCCAAATGCAGGGGGCCCAGGTTCAATCCCTGGTCGGGGAACTAAGATCCCACATGCCATGCCGCAACTAAGAGTTCACATGCTGCAACTAAGATCCTGAATGCGGCAACGAAGATCCCGTGTGCCGCAACTAAGACCCTGTGCAGCCAAATCAGTCAATCAATCAATAAATATTTTTGAAAAAAATCATTGACTTTCAACATCACCATCCACCAGGTTGTCTAAACAGAAAGGTGGGAGCAATTCCTGAACCTCTGTTTTTCTGAAACCCTCAACACCAAATTCTACTAGATATATCTACCCCATATCTTACTGAGATATTACTTAGATCTCAATAAATATTTTTCCATGATAATTTCCTTATACATAAATGTTAATAGCAGCATCATTCATACACATCCATTTTCCACCCCCCTCTCCCCCACTAACTTGGTACTTCTTCCATGCTTGGACCTTGGTCCGTCTTTGTTGGTGTAGAATGTTCTGGTATTTCAGCCAGTAAATATTCTGCAATAGAGAGTAGATCAGATAATGTCTCAATAAAGTCACGGCAATTCCCCAAATCAGGGGTGAGCACATCCTCTGCCCAAATTACTGAGGGCAACGAAGGCTAGTCTCAGGATCTCACAGTTTATTCCATGACTAGTCTGAAATGAGGAAAATGGAGACAGACCCTCAAATACCACCAGCACGGTGAAGCAGCAGAGATTTATAGTAAAGAGTGTCTGATTTTGAGCACGTAAATGTACATTTCAGTCCCATTTTTGCTGTATGATCCTGGGTAGGTCATATAATAAGACAGTATATTATGGTTATTAAGAGTTAATCATCAAGGGCTTCCCTGGTGGCTCAGTAGTTAAGAATCCACCTGCTAATGCAGGGGACACGGGTACGAGCCCTGGTCCAGGAAGATCCCACATGCCGTGGAGCAACTAAGCCCGTGTGCCACAACTACTGAGCCTGCACTCTAGAGCCCGCGAGCCACAACTACTGAGCCCACGTGCCACAACTACTGAAGCCCACGTGCCTAGAGCCCGCGCTCTGCAACAAGAGAAGCCACCGTGATGAGAAGCCCGCACACCACAACGAAGAGTAGCCCCCACTCGCTGAAACTAGAGAAAGCCCGCGTGCAGCAACAGAAACCCAAGGCAGCCAAAATAAATAAATTAATTAATAAATTAAAAAAAAAGAGTTAATCGTCAAGAGTCATCTTAAACACCTCTCTCGAACGTCAGAATAGTTAGTTAACTACTCAGATGCCTGTGAGTTCTCCAAATAGAGGTACCTTCAACTCATGAGCTCTAACATTGACCACTCCTCCCTCCCCCTCCCTCTCCCCCTCCCCCATCTACTTGCTGCAAAACAACTCTTCCAGTATTTCCTGGGATGAGGCAATGGAACCCCATCCAACCCGTCGCTCATGCCAGAAACTTGGATACCATGCTTGATACCATATTCTCTCTCTGCATTTAGTCTTCAAAAACTGTTGTGTCTGCTTCCAAAATATCTTCCAATTCCATTTCTTTTTCTTTAACTGCCATCATCACCCTAGTCCAAGCCACCTTTATTTCTCCCATGGGATGCTAGAATGGACTCCTAACTGGTCTCCCCACATCTACTCATGACTCTTTCCAGACCACTCATGACTTCAGCAACAACGTTGAAATGCCAGTTTGATTATTTCTACCCCTACCCCTTTAAAACTATTTAATTGCTTATGCTTTGCTATTAAAATTATTTTCAAGATGCTGTCTGACTTCTAGACCATCTTTTTATCTTCATCTCCTGCCATATTCTCTCCAATGCTTCATGGTCTATCCAACCTCTTTCTTTGTTAAAGACTTCATAATGTTGCTCTCTTTTGCTCGGAATGTTCTCCTCTACCCAATTAGCTTGGCTAATTCCTTTTCTTCATTTTTGTCTCAGCCTAAACCTTACTTCTTCTAGGAAGTGATTCTAGTCTTCACATATTTTTCTACACCATCCATTTAAAAAATTGCCCATGCATCCCTCTTCCCTATTGCATTGCAAGCTATAAATCTCTGGCACATGATACACGAGAATTTAAAGATACGCAAAATGAATGTTAAGTAATTTTTGTCACATATTAGGTCATGAACTTGGTCAACTTGTGTAATTTGGTAGAATCTCTATTTTAGCTTCTGTCATGGGGAACCTATTTTTTGGGTGGGTTTGAAAATCAATAGCAGGACACATGACAGCCTCAACATGGTATTTAGACTGGGGTACTGATTGGTAAACACCAACTATTATTTTAATTTTATAACCCTTATTTCCTGTGAATAATACTAATATGTTTTCCACCTAGGGCTTTTTTGAGGCACCGAAGGAATAGCTTCTGTTCAAGTCCTTTGCAGCTACAGCTGATGAGCTACATATAGGCATGTAATACCTGTAAGTCTTTAGGGCCAATCTGACTGCTTACACTTGGGGCTCTTCGTTAAGCTTTTGTCCACAGTTGAGGAGACAATTCCTCCTGATGAAGGAGAGCTATTATTTTTTTCTACTACCTTTCTCCTAAATACCTTAAGATAACTACACAATTTGATCTAAGTACATTGCTATAATATGGGCACCAACATTCTGAGGAAGGTCAGTCCTTAGAGAAGTTCCTTGAACCTTAGTCCCTCAGTCTGGGGCAAGAAATAAGGGCGATGCCCATTGTACAGCCATTAGTGTTCTCAAAAAATGAGTGAAGCTTTGTTAATCACTTTCTATACATTATCTTATGGAACCTTTGCAACAGCACAGATAAGCATCAGTTACTGTTCCCAGATGTGGAATCCAAGCGTCAGAGTAGGAGAAAATTTGCCAGAAGTCATACTTGTGGTGGCACCAGAGCTACGCACTTCTGACTACAAATCCCATCTACTAACTTTGACCAAATTCTGTCCAGATAGAGGGTTTATCTACCCATGTCTTCTCCTTCATTGTTTCACAGGCTGGAGATGACTCTAGCTTCCAGCCAGGGAGGTTGACCAATGAATGAGTTAGCTCTCCTAGTTCAGATTCACGCTGTAGAGGTGGACCCCCTGAGAGAACAATGATACCTTTCCCATTCCCATGGGAACTTGAGGTCACCTCCCTTTTCTCCTACCCCTAGATCTGCCCCAAGTCTGTCTTACTCACTTTTCATCTCATCCCTGGCCATCTCTGAGAGGGCTGAGAGGCTCATCTTTTCAAAGATGTCAATGGATATCTTCCAGGCAAAAGATTCTTTATAATGCTCATGCAAGAGGGAGGTGAGCCGTTCCGAATCGGCATTATCCACTTCAACCAGTGGAAAAAAGCAGGTTGCCGGTTCCGAAGCGCTTTCCTTTAGTAATGACTTAAATATCTGCAACTCTTCTTTGTGTAGCTGCTTGAAACACCATTGCAGTCCATAGTTGGAAAAGGAGGATAATTTGGCTTCTCCCATCTTAACGCAAGGCTGAGAGCTCAGGTTTTGATGGAAAAGTAGATTCTTTGGTAAACGAAGCAAATAGGACCTGTTGGAAAAGTGACACGATTCAAAAGAGAACCTTGCATCAAATGCTCCAGTTTGTACAACCAGACTCAATTGACTCACCAAATGGAACAACATTCTCTATTCCTTTTGTGAAAGATACTGAGAGAAGCCCAATTAACAGGTAACAATTCTGCATAGACTTATATTTACTTGACACCGTATCTATCTTGTTACCAGAATATAAGCTCTGGGATATTTTACTGCCTGTATCCCTAGTTCCTGAAATAGCACCTGGCACAGAGTAAGATTGAAAACACTTGCCAGTGAATGATGTTGGCTAACAGGCTAGACTCAAGGGAATTAGCAAATAGGTTCCCACCACTTACTGAAAATCAGTCACACAGTTTTTAGATCAGTTGATTTCGGTTGTGGCTGTTAATATAACATTCAGTTACACAAACACAGTAAAGATTTTTGGTATAAAAGTATACTGATAGGGCTTCCCTGGTGGCGCAGTGGTTAAGAATCCACCTGCCAATGCAGGGGACATGGGTTCAAGCCCTGGTCCGGGAAGATCCCACATGCCGCGGAGCAACTCAGCCCGTTCGCCACAACTACTGAGCCTACCTTCTAGAGCCTGCTAGCCACAACTACTGAAGCCTGCATGCCTAGAGCCCCTGCTCCGCAACAAGAGAAGCCACCGCAATGAGAACCCCGTGCACCGCAACGAAGAGTAGCCCCTGTTCGTCGCAACTAGAGAAAGCCCACGTGCAGCAAAGACCCAACACGGCCAAAAATAAATAAAATAAATAAATTTAAAGGTAGATGAAGGAAGGTAATACTTTAAAAAGTATACTGATAAATATCTGATCTGGAACTTGTATCTAGAAAATATAAAACTGCTCTCAAGTCCAAGCTTGCTCTGCTCGCCGCACGACAGGCCAATAAATTGGAGACTAAGTGTTGAGGCGGGAATACGACTTTATTCGGAAAGCCGGCAGACTGAGAAGATGGCAGACTAAAGTCTCCAAATAACCATCTTATCAGGGTTTGGATGCCAGCTTCTTTTATAGAACAGAGAGGGGGAGGAGATGAGGAAGTAAAGTAAAAAAGGCCATAAGATTTGCAAATATCTCCTGGAATGGCCAGCCTCGGGGAGGGGATGTGTTAATTTCTTCTTTCTTGCAGCCATCCACAGGTGGAACAGGGTCCGATGTTTCCCTGAACAAAGGCACTTTGGTTTAACCTTCAGGCAGAGGGGCAGTGTGCCCCGAGGCAGGCCATTATGTATCGATAGTATCCTTTTAGTGAACAAAGGCAACAGGAAGCAAAGGTTAAAGTAAAAGAAACAGATCAAACACATAGTCAGATTTGGCTCTTCCCTGTAACAAAACCTCCTAATAAAAGGATAAATAACTAACAAGAAGCAAAGGATCTGAATAGACAATTCCCCCAAAGAAGATACACTGATGACTAATAAGCACATGACAAGATGCTCAACATCATTAGCCATCAGAGCAGATTTGATAACCTCCATCCACGAAATCAACTTGTTCTACGGGTATCTATAGTGTACACTCATGACCTGTGCCAGACATTTCTTCTCTTAGTTAGAAGGCTGGTCTGTGACAACATAAATATTTTGTACTTGTTAAGAATGCTCCAGGCATAATTCTTTTTTTAAAATTTTTTGGCCACACTAAGAGGCAAGAGGGATCTTAGTTCCCCGACCAGGGATCAAACGCATACCCCCTGCAGTGGAATCACGGAGCCCTAACGACTGGACCACTAGGGAAGTCCCTCCAGGAATAATTCTTAAATCTGGCAAATCTCCTCTTTCACTACTGAATGATCTCTATAAATAATGCATTTAAATGTAATTATTATTAGATAGTTTTGTTCACAATAGCAAGACTGAAGGTCACTCAGGGGTTGATCAATAACATGTGGGTTAATTCAAGCAACGTGCACTCTGCATCCTTAAAAATGCTCAGAAATCAGCATAGGTTGGTGCCTCAGCCTCTAAGACATTTAATACAACCCTCACCCCCTGTATACACACTATCTTTGGGGGATGAGCATAAAATAGATCAAGATGGGGGGTGGTGAACTAACGGGCCGAGGAAAGGACACATTTTACTTCGTATTTTCCCATACTGTTAGCTTTTTCAAAATACTAAAAGGTATCACCCATTAAAAATCATGTTTGTAGAAGCTAATAGAAATAAATGCATTTTACTAAAACAATTGAGGGAATTCCCTGGCCGTCCAGTGGTTAAGACTGTGCGTTCCCAGTGCAGGCAACACGGGCTCGATCCCTGCTCAGGGGAACTAAGATCACGCACGGCACCGCCAAAAAAACAAACAAAACGGAATTGAGACATTCTTACCATTACTCATCTATGAAAGAAAAAAAAAAAGATGAACATTACTGATGATGGAGAGACAAAGTTTATGTGCTGGATTACTCAAAACAGAACCCTCGAAAGAACATAAGCTTCCGTGAACATTCCTATATAATATTTAGGAAAAATATTGACCCTATTGGCAGAAAAAGTGAGAATACTTATTTCTAAGGACGCATTAAAAAGGTTGCATCCTAACCACAGAGCAACTAAGATTTCCTAGGTTACAATTAAATGAAAATTATATAGGGAACAGACTTGTGGTTTCCAAGGGGGAGGGATGAATTGGGAGTTTGGGATTAGCAGATATAAACTAGTATATATAGGATGGATAAAAAACAAGCTCCTACTATATAGCACGGGGAACTATAGTCAATATCCTGTGATAAACCATAATGGAAAAGAAAATGAAAAAGAATATATGTGTATAACTGAGTCACTTTGCCACACAGCAGAAATTAACACAACATTGTAAGTCAACTCTACTTCAATAAAATAAATTTTAAAAAATTAAATGAAAATTTCCTAATTATATATTGCCCTCTAATGTAAAACTACCTTGATAACATGGAGACTGAAAACATAAAACAAACAAAACAAAAATCTCCCAACTATCTGGTTAAGTGACTAAATTAACAAGGGAGGCTTATTTAAGAGAATGCATTTCAGCTTGCCACACAAACGTGTATCCATCCACAATTCAAATTAAACATCTGCCTCACTGTGTGAAGCAATCCACCAGAGGGATTAAAGGGGCAAGAAGAGAATCACAAAACTTTCAGGGGTAGTTAAAAAGAAATCAGTATGGTTTAGGGAAGGTTATTTTTAGGACGAGATGACAGCTTTCGGGATCTTACTTCCCTGACCAGGGATTGAACCCAGGCCCCCATTGTGAAAGCGCCGAGTCCTAACCACTGGACCTCCAGGCAATTCCTATGAGATGATTGAGAAAGTTTATATGCTCAGAGCTAAGAGGAAATAAAGTGGAAGAAGCAAAGAAAAAAATTAAATGAGTACTTTTCTAAATCCCTTCTTAGGAGATTTGCAGCATCTCATGTAAACTTTCTGTAAGCAGTATCAATATATAACGATTACTATATTATTACTACAATTATTACTATAATAATAATATTATTATTGTCCTCACTTTACAGAGTTGAAATCAGAGGTTCTGTAAAGTTCTGTAAAGTGGAAGAGCTTGCTCTCTATTAGGAAAGAGCATGGTCCTGTGTATCTGATTCTAACTCCACCTCTTCCAATACATCTCAGACTGGGAACTGATACATCAAACACAAAAGACAGGTGAGTTGATGGGAGGAGAGCCCAGGTGGAAGGATTAACGTGGGATAGGCTGACGGACACCTTCTTCTGTAAAATCGAGGCAGGACTGGTGAGAAGGCAAAGACATTATTCCAATAGAAGCAGGACTGTAGGTTGTAGGGATATAGGTTAAGACTGGTGGTCAGGAACTTCCCTGGTGGCGCAGTGGCTAAGAATCCGCCTGCCAATGCAGGGGACACGGGTTCGAGCCCTGGTCTGGGGAGATCCCACATGCTGCAGAGCAACTAAGTCTGCGCGCCACAACTACTGAAGCCTGTGCGCCCCGTGCCCTGCAACAAGAGAAGCCACTGCAGTGAGAAACCCGCGCACCTCAACGAAGAGTAGCCCCTGCTCACCACAACTAGAGAAAGCCCGCGCGCGCGCAGCAACAAAGACCCAACACAGCCAAAAAAAAAAACACAAAAAGACTGGTGGTCAAAGCTATTTTCTGGGAACAAATGACTCACCAAAGCTGTGTTTGTCTCTATCCTTTATCTATATTCTTTCCTGAAACACCTTTCTGCACAGGTGTGTTAAAAAAATTTTTTTTATTGAAGTATAGTTGATTCACAATGTTGTGTTAATTTCTGCTGTACAGCAAAGTGACTCAGCTATACACATATATACTTTTTTTATATTGTTTCCCATTATGGTTTGTCCCAGGGTGTAGAATATAGTTCCCTGTGCTATACAGTAGGACCTTGTTGTTTATCCAGTCTATATGTAATAGTTTGCACCTGCTAACCCCAAACTCCCAACCCACCCCTTCCCCTTCCCCCTCGGCAACCACAAGTCTGTTCTCTAAGTCTGTGAGTTCGCTTCTGTTTTGTAGATAGGTTCATTTGCTGCACAGGTGTCTTGAATGATTCCACAGAAGCAGTTAAGATTACAGGGCTTGACATCAGTTAGACCCCGTTTCAAATATTGAGTCACCTCTTGGCGCCCAAGGCAAACGCATTTAACTCACCTGTAACTCAGTTTCCTCCCTTGACAAAGAACACCCTCAGGACCCTATAGCACTTTGATGACTGTAAGCCATAGTGAACATATTATTAGCAGAATTAACAAAGGAGTCTTGTAAGATGTGGATCAGACATCAGCTGGCCTCGACCCTTGAGTCAGAGCACCCCAATTCTGTCCTGTACTTTAGACCTAGAGATTGGGAAGAATTGAGAGCTGTACCGAAACACCCCAAACAGATGTGTTTTGTGGGTAGACCTTTTCAGCAAAGCGGGGAAATGGGACACTTCCTTCTGTCTAAGGGTATCTTTGGTCTCTGGGCTCTGACTAGTCTAAACGGAGAGAGAGGGAGCACAGAGTAGGGCTCAAGGAACAGTTCCAACCAGGAACGGAGAAAAACGGGGAGAGAAAGGTACCAGGAACAAGACAGGAGAAACTACTCACCAAGTTGACTCCTCACCTCCAAGACCAGATCCCAACTGGCAACCACGTGGTGACGGCTCTTTGGGGAATCTTGGGCCGATGACGTGGTTGCCGTCCATTGGCTGCCACGGCTCTAAATGGCCAGACGCAGGGTAGATGTGGAGCAGCTGCTTTCTGCACCTGCATGCCCCGCTCCCTTCCCACCTATCAGGTGAGGATGCTGCAGCACCCTTAGCACACCTGTGCCCAGGACCTCTACAGCCCTCACCTGGTTGTCCCAGAGCAATGATATATGTGTGTGTGTGTGTGTGTGTGTGTGTGTGTGTGTGTGTGTCCTCATTTCACCGGACCTGGCATTTACTGACCACTCTCTAATGATGCTGCTGTTGTTTGTTCAATTGACTTTCTCCATAAAACTCTCTTACCTGGAGTCCTGTGAACTCATAATATATATACCTGTTTGTTATCAAATGAATCTTTTCCAACATTCTAAAATGCCCCTCTTCTCACCATTGCTAATCACCAGGGAAATGCAAATTAAAAATGCAATGAGATAGCCCCTCACATCTGCCAAAATGGCCATCATCAGAAAGACCACAAATAACAAATGCTGGAGAGGATGTGGAGGAAAGGGAACCCTTGCTCACTGTTGTGGGAATGTAAATTGATGCAGCCACTATGGAGAACAGTATGGAAGTTTCTCAAAAAACTAAAAATAAAACTACCATATGACTCACCAAGTCCACTCCTGGGTATATATCTGGAAAAAACCAAAAACTCTAATTCGAAAAGATATCTGCACCTCAACGGTCATAGCAGCACTATTCACGATAACCAAGATATGGAAGCAACCTAAGTGTCCACCAACAGAGGAATGGATAAAGAAGATGTGGTACATACATACAATGGAATATTACTCAGCCATAAAAAGAACAACATTTTGCCATTTGCAGCAACATGAATGGACTTGGAGGGCATTGTGCTAAGTGAAATAAGTCAGACAGAGAAAGACAAATACTGTATTTTATCACTTATATGCAGAAACTAAAAAAATGCAACAAACTAGTGAATATAACAAAAAAGAAGCAGACTCACAGATATAGAGAACAAGCCACTGGTTACCAGTGGGGGTGGGGAGGGGCAATAGAGTGGTGGGGGAGGGGGAGGTACCAACTATTGGGTGTAAGACAGGCTACAAGGATGTAGTGCACAGCATGGGGGAATTTAGCCAATATTTTGTAATACATGTAAATGGAAAGTAACCTTTGAAAATTGTGTAAAAATTTTAAAAAAGTGCCCATCTCGGTTAATAGCAACACCAGCTACCTTGTGCCTCGAGCCTCCGCATTAATGGTTACCTCCCAAAGCATTTCTTTATTTTTTTCCGGCTTTATTGAGGGAATCATCAACACTGTGTAGGCTTAAGGTGTATAACATGTTGATTTCATAGACATATATTGCAAAATGGTTACCACAGTAACGATATCTCCTACTTCAGTGGTTCCCAAACTTCACTGCAGGTTGGAATCACCTGGGGGAACTTTTAAAATCCCAGATACTCAGGCCGCACCCATTTCAATTAAGTCAGGATGTCTGGAGCTGGGAGCTAGGCTACAGCACCTTTAAAGATTCCGTGTTAATAAAGTGTGCCACGAAGATGGGAAACCTCGATCATACTTTCAGCCTTGCTCATCTCAAGGCACATTCCCTCCTTGCTTTAGCAAAGTGGGGGTCTCCTAGGTCCTTCTGGGGAACGTGTCACTTGTGGGGGGGTTCTCTGGCTTTACACTGCCCACCTCCGAGCCTGCCGACCCCAGGCAAAGCATTTTGGGCAGCCTCACCTCAGTCACTGTGAATCCTCTTAGCAATGCATGACGTGTGAAATTCTGGGCTCTGGAGAACAAATTAAAGCAAATTTTCACTTTAGAGTCCGACTTTGGATGGACATTTATTTCTGTCCACCCCTGAAGAATGGACTGGGGGTGGGGTTGAGGGTCTCAACTGCTCTGACTTTTGCAACAAAACCCATTTAGAGAGTTGAGAAACCAACGTAGGTACTACCCGGTCATCACTTTGTGTAGAAAAAGAGGACTGTTTCAAAAGAAAATACTTGTATGACTGCTTTCTAGATCTTTGAGTTCTAAATGCTACCCTAACTACTTTAGTCCTGTGCTAGATAGTTAGGACCCGAAAAACTGCAGAGTCTGGGGAATTCCCTGCTGGTCCAGAGGGCCCGAGTTCAATCCCTGGTTGGGGAAATAAATCCCACAAGCCACACGGTGCTGCCAAAAGAAAAAAAAAAGTGCAGAGTCTGCCCTGTGATGTGCAGTCTATTCCACGACGTCGCACAGGAGGCCACCTGCACATTCTAAGGCTTCTCAAGGTCCTGTGATGGTCACTGGGGAGACAGAATTCAGGAAACCACCCTCTAGACCTTCCAAACTGGGTCCAGGTTCAGCCTAGTACACATCCAAGAGAAATTTGCTTTAATTTGTTTATTAATGGATTAAACTCCTTCAAAAAAAAGTTGAGTCATACTTCACTTTTTTTTTTTTTTTTTTTTAATATTTTATTTATTTATTTATTTATTTATGGCTGTGTTGGGCCCTCGCCTCCGCGCGAGGGCCCTCTCCAGCCGCGGCAAGCGGGGGCCACTCCCCATCGCGGTGCGCGGGCCTCCCACCATCGCGGCCTCTCTTGTTGCGGAGCGCAGGCTCCAGACGCGCAGGCTCAGTAATTGTGGCCCACGGGCCCAGTCGCTCCGCGGCATGTGGGATACTCCCAGACCAGGGCGCGAACCCGCGCCCCCCGCATTGGCAGGCAGACCCCCAACCACTGCGCCACCAGGGAAGCCCCCATACTTCACTTTTTATTTTTATTTATTTTTAATTAATTAATTTGTTTTTGGCTGCATGGGGTCTTCATTGCTGCACGCGGGCTTTCTCTAGTTGCAGAGACCTGGGGCTACTCTTCGTTGCGGTGCGTGGGCTTCTCATTGCGGTGGCTTCTCTTGTTACGGAGCATGGGCTCTAGGTGCGCGGGCTTCAATAGTTGTGGCGCACGGGCTCAGTAGTTGTGGTTCGCGGGCTCTAGATCAAAGGCTCAGTAATTGTGGCACACGGGCTCAGTTGCTCCACGGCATGTGGGATCTTCCCGGACCAGGGCTCGAACCCGTGTCCCCTGCATTGACAGGCAGATTCCCAACCACTGCGCCACCAGGGAAGTCCCACACTTCACTTTTTAAAAAAGAGTTCCTTAAACATGAGGTGATTTCCCTGTTCCATCACTTGCTATATTATCTCCCTCAGAAATTTTCTCTGGACCCTATTTTTGTCCTATTTTTTTATTATTATTTTTAAAACTTTTTATTTTGTATTGGATTGGAGTATAGCCGATTAACAATGTTGTGATAGTTTCAGGTGCACAGCAAAGGGACTCAGCCATACATATACATGTATCCATTCTCCCCCAAACTCCCCTCCCATCCAGGCTGCCATATAACATTGAGAAGAGTTCCCTGTGCTACACAGTTGTGGACCCTCTTTCGAGGCAAGATGTTTTCCTTCGTAACAGTTGATGTACAAGTCTATTTGTAAATAAACAACACTTGACAAGTTTTTGAATTGCATTCATGTGCATTTTTAATTCAATTCCCATGATACTCCAGTAGGTGAGTCAGATATTCCCCAGAGACAATGTTAACATGACATATTCAACGACATCCAGAAGCCAGGAGTAGAAGTGAGCTGAAATGCTCCTTACCGTGGTGCCCCCAATTCCGTGACTAATCTATGTCTGACACATGACCTTCAGTATCTCCGAGGGAGCTATTTGGAGGTCACGCGTTACACCATTTCCCAGAACTAACTGAGCCCTGGTAGACTCAGAATGGCCCACAGAATAGGAAACCAGTGCCCAATTTTTCATCAGGAAAAAATTATCCAGGGGGTCACAAGATCAATTCGTCCACTCTGCCTTATCACAGCACTCATCTTTCCAGTCCTGAACTATCTTCAGGATTTTGTTGTTCACCACTGGGCCCTCCAGTCTTCTCATCATATCCACTCCATCGCTCTGTTTCTTCTCCCTGAGAAGGATAAGAATCAGGTTTGGTTCTCCTATGCTCGGTTTTCTTTTGCAGTGCTGGAAAATATGTAAAACCTCTAGGACAGAAATTTACCACCCATGAGATTGATATAGTAAGTCCCCTACATACGAACACGTTCCATTCTGAGAGCGCGTTTGTAAGTCCAATTTGTTCATAAGTCCAACAAAGTTAGCCTAGGTACCCAACTAACACAATCAGCTATATAGTACTGTACTATAATAGGTTTATAATACTTTCCACGCAAATAATACATAAAAGCAAAGAAAACATTTTTAATCTTACAGAACAGTACCTTGAAAAGTACAGCAGTACAGTATAACAGCTGGCATACAGGGGCTGGCATTGAGTGAACAGGCAAGAAGAGTTACTGACTGGAGGAGGGAGAGGAGGTGGGAGATGGCAGAGCTGAAGGGTCATCAGCAATAGGAGACGGAGGGCAAGCTGCACAACCCGTAGAGGACACACGCACGAGACAACGTACACCAGACAGGTGAACTAACTTACGTGACTGGATATGCGAATGCACGTTCACATCTCTGAAAGCTCGCAACTTGAAGGTTCGTATGTAGGGGACTTACGGTAAATGGAATATTGCCTGCCGTATCAGTAAACAAAGGATGTCACAGTCATCAGTGATTGCAGCCCAATGGTGAGCTGGTGAGCACCGAGGGAACTCAGGAGGGAAACAAAGAATACCTGCCATCTAGCAGCCATCAGACTGCAGCCACTCCCCACGGTGAGCCCCGAGGGAACTCAGGATGAGAAAACGCAGGATACTGGCCCCAAGTAGCTGAGATACATATCAAAGGAATGATTGCAGTGAGCCCAGACTCTTGCATCTTCCCATACATAGAAAAGTGCTAAATGCCTTAACGCGAGATATCTGCTTTTCTTTTATTAACAGTAATCTTTTGTTCCTACCACCTGCCCTTTGTTGCAAAACTCCCGTATATCCTAGCTCCCCCCTCGCCTCCTCGGAGCAGTTTTCTCAGGGTTACTTGAGACGCTGACTCCTGGGCTTGAAGTCCTAAAAATTCCCACTGAATAAAACCTACCTCTCAACTTTTAGGTTGTGAATACATCTTTCTAGTCAACAAGCTCAAGATCAATGGTGCAGCTCTCAAGAGCTCAGGGATGAAGCCCAGGTGCCTTGGATCCACCAATTACAAGGTGTGGCAGGTGCCTCCAAGTGGCCCCAAAGATCCTTCTTCCTGTTATTCACACTCTCATGTAGCCCCCTCTCTCACTGGGCTATAGTGGGTCTGTGTGACCATTAGAATAAAGCAGAAGGGATGGGTCTTTCAAGATTCAGTAATAAAAGACCGTGGCTCTGTTTTGGGCACTTTTGCCCCCCCTCTGCCCCCTTCTTCCCTCTCCCATCACTTGTTCAGGAGGGAGCTAGTTGCAACGTTAGGAGCAGCCTTGCAGAGAGCAACCGAGGCCTCCTGCCAACAGCCACATGGGTGAGCTTGGAGGCTGGTCCTCCAGCCTCATCACCCTCCAGTCAACATCTTAACTCAGCTCGTAAAAGAGCCTGAGTAGAACCATCCAGTTAAATCGCTCCCATATTTCTGGCCTTCAGAAATTTTACAACAAATGTGTGTTGCCTTATTAAGCATTGAGATAATTTATTCCAGGGCAATAGATAATGAATACACCAGCTATTTCCTATGACCTTTGCCCAGAATCCATCGATAATTGAGATCATGATGGTCTCAGGCACTGAACTTAGTGCCTTATAGATGCACTTTCTTCCAATCCTCATAGTGTCTCCTGGAAGAGGATGCCAACCCAATATTACAGAAGGAGAAACAGATCCCCTAAGCCCTTCACAGCCGCAGATCTGGTAAGTGATGATAACACATTCATTTGTTTAAGACAGGAGAGAAGGTGAAGAAACAAACAGTTTAAGAGCAAACGGCTACATTTTTACTTTGTTTTTTTTTTACAGTTGGCCAAGAGGCACATGAAAAGATGCTCAACATCGCTAATTATCAGAGAAATGCAAATCAAAACTACAATGAGGGGACCTCCCTGGCGGTCCAGTGGTTAAGACTCCGCACTTCCAATGCAGGGGGTGCGGATTCGATCCCTGGTTGGGGAGCTAAGATCCCACAAGCTGTGAGGCATAGCCAAAAATAAATAAATATAAATAAAAAAAAAACTGCAATGAGCTACCACCTCATACCAGTCAGAACGGCCATCATCAAAAAATCTAGAAACAATAAATGCTGGAGAGGGTGTGGAGAAAAGGGAACCCTCCTACATTGTTGGTGGGAATATAAATTGGTACAGCCACTATGGAGAACAGTGTGGAGTTTCCTTAAGAAACTAAAAATAGAGCTACCGTATGATCCAGAAATCCCATTCCTGGGCATATATCCAGAGAAAACCATAACCCGAAAGAATACATGCCTCCCAGTGTTCATTGTAGCACTGTTTACGATAGCCAAGACATGAAACAACTTAAATGTCCATCAACAGAGGAATGGGTAAAGAAGATGTGCTACATATATACAATGGAATATTAATTACTAAGCCATAAAAAAGAACAAAATAATGCAATTTGCAGCTACATGCATGGACCTGGAGATTATCATACTGAGTGAAGTAAGTCAGACAGAGAAAGACAAATACCATATGATATTGCTTATATGCGGAATCTAAAAAAAACGATACAAATGAACTGATTTACAAAACAGAAACAGACTCACAGACTTAGAGAATGAACTTATGGTTACCGGGGCGGGGGGAAGAGTGGCGGGGAGGGGTAGATTGGGAGTTTGGGATTGATATGTACACACTATACTTAAAATAGATAACCAACAAGGACCTACTGTAAAAAACAAACAAACAAACAAATAAATATTTTTAAAATGCAAAAAAAAAAAGAGCAGACAGTAGAATCCAGGTTTATCTTCTCATTTCACACGCAGGAGTTGTGGTTTGTCAGCCACATGAAGGAAACTATAAATCCCCAGGAGGGCTTTCCTGGTGGCGCAGTGGTTAAGAATCCGCCTGCCAATGCAGGGGACACGGGTTCGAGCCCTGGTCCAGGAAGATCCCACATGCCGTGGACCAACTAAGCCCGTGCGCCACAACTACCGAGCCTGCACTCTAGAGCCCGCGAGCCACAACTACCGAAGCCCACGCGCCTAGAGCCCGTGCTCCGCAACAAGAGAAGCCACCGCAATGAGAAGCCCGCGCACCGCAACAAAGAGTAGCTCCCGGTCGCCACAACTAGAGAAAGCCCGCGTGCAGCAACGAAGACCCAACGCAGCCAAAAATAAATAAATAAAATAAATACATTTATTTAAAAAAAAATCCCCAGGAAAGGAACAAAGGTCGTTAGCAACATCTGCCAACAGCATTTGGGGTCCAGAATATCACCGCTGATGAGGAGCTTTCATAGGGCTCTGTGTCCTGCACAGGGAGCCCAGTGGATATGTACAGACAGACCTCAGATCCCCACTTCCTCTTCCTGACGGCCTCACGCGGGAGGAGGATGCCCCCAAACCCGATGTCGTTCTTGCTCAAGTCCAGGTATCTCAGAGTTTGGTTGTTGAGGAGCACAGAAGCCATGGCCTGGCAGCAGACGGAGGTGAACAGGCACTTTTCCAGCCTATGGGAGAGAAAGAGGGAGCAGAAAAGTCACCACATCCTTCATCTGAGAGTTCAGCCAGCCTAGCTGCTCACAGCCTAGAAATCACACTCCGACCAGAATGAGTCATTTCTTTCAAAGTAGCTTATTTTTCTTTCCGAGTATAGTTGATTAACAATGTTGTGTTAGTTTCAGACATACAGCAAAGGGATTCGGTTGTACATATACATATATCTATTCTTTTTCAAATTCTTTTCCCATTTAGGTTATTACAGAATATTAAGCAGAGTTCTCTGTGCTCTACAGTAAGTCCTTGTTGGTTATTTTACATATAGTAGTAGGACTTCCCTGGTGGCACAGTGGTTAAGAATCCACCTGCCAATGCAGGGGACAGGGGTTCGATCCCTGGTCAGGGAAGATCCCACATGCCGCGGAGCAACTAAGCCCGTCTGCCACAACTACTGAATCTGTGCTCTAGAGCCCATGAGCCACAACTACTGAGCCCGCGTGCCACAACTACTGAAGCCTGCGTGACTAGAGCCCGTTCTCCGCAACAAGAGAAGCCAGTGCAATGAGAAGCCCGTGCACTGCAACAAAGAGTAGTGCCTGCTCGCCACAACTAGAGAAAGACTGCATGCAGCAACGAAGATCCCACCAACCAACAAACCAACCATCAATAAATAAATATGGTAGTAGTTTTTAAAAAATTGTAGTTGATTTACAATGTTGTGTTAGTTTCTGGTGTACAGCAAAGTGAATCAGTTTATGTACATACATATATGTATATATATCTTTTTCATTTGTGCTCATCTAGAAATTTATTTCATACTTGAAAATATACTTCACTCACTCTAAGAGATGAATCAATACTTAAAACCCAAGACTAGGACTTCCCTGGTGGCACAGAGGTTAAGAATCTGCCTGCCAATGCAGGGGACACGGGTTCGAGCCCTGGTCCGGGAAGATCCCACATGCTGCAGAGCAACTAAGCCCGTGAGCCACAACTACTGAGACTGTGCTGTAGAGCCCGCGAGCCACAACTACTGAGCCCGCTCGCCTAGAGCCCGTGCTCTGCAACAAGAGAAGCCACTGCAATGAGATGCCCGCACACTGCAACAAAGAGTAGCCCCTGCTCGCCGCAACTAGAGAAAGCCCGCGAGCAGCAATGAAGACCCAACACAGCAAAAAATAAATAAATAATTAATTTAAAAAAAAAAACAAAAAAAAACCCCAAGACTAACTTTCTGGAGTAAAAGAATTGTGACCTCCAGAACTCCCTTCAAGTAGTTAATTAGCAACAAAAATGAAATCCATTATCAGGACTAGTCTTAGAAATTAAGGATGTAACATAATGTGATTTAAATGCTCTAGACTTATGTGATATCACTTATATGTGCAATATTAAAAATAACACAAATGAGTATATATGCAAAATAAAAGTGAGGCAGGAGATAGATGGGCTCCAGGCTAGACATTTACAACTGGCCTCCTGTTCACACTTCCTGGGGAGAGAAGAAGATGGGCTCCAGGCTGGACATTGATTACCAGCCCCCTGTTTACATTTCCTGAAGCAAGAGACAAACGGACTCCAGGACTACATATTTATGACCGGATTCCTGTCTATATTTCGAGATCTGCACCTCGATATAAAAACCAGTAACAGAAATAGGGTAAATAACCAGACACTGGACATTTTTATGGCAGGGACAGAGTGGGACAAACCCTGTTAAAAGATCAAGAGGTTACGTATTTCCCATCCTTGGGGCAAGGGAGACATTGCACATGTGCAGAAAGGCTCCTTGGGGGTCAAAAAGGAGGGGCACCACCCCATAACATGTGATGCTAAGGCCGTCCCGTAGGCCTCTGGGCTGAAATCCATCTTGGAAAAAAGTTGCGCACTCAAGTTGGGGAGGGTCCTAGGGCAGGTCAGGTGTGGAAAAAGAAATCAGATAATTGGCCACAGGTAAACAAAGACCCGGAAGAACTGCCGTATATGAATGACTTAACCGCCTCTTTACGGGGCTCCTCGTCATTGGGGAGGGTGCCCCACCCTTTCCCTCTGGGTGTGCGTCTCTGCCCTGCTTCTGTCTTAACTAAGCAAACTGTTTCTCTGTGTGCTCTTTCACCTGTTGTTGTGCTATGTCTCTAATAATAAACTTTGTACCTGTTTTACAGGTTTCTTTTTTGCCTCTGTGAGAAATGCATTTTTCCCTGGGGGCAAGAGCCAGCGGGTGTGGTGGCTAGGATTCCTGGTTTTCATCCAGGCTCCCCAGGTTCAATTCCTGGGCTGGGAATTAAGATCTCGCTTCACGCCACCTCTCACTGCTGCCTCTCCGAGATCAGAAGCAGTCTCAGAGACATAGAAAACAAACTGGTGGTTACCAAAGGGGAGAGGGAAGAGGGGAGGGACAAATTCGGTGTATAGAATTAAGAGATACAAACTATTATGTATAAAACAGATAAGCAACAAGAATATATTGTACAGCATAGGGAATTGTAACCATTATCTTATAATAATGTTTAATGGGGGTATAATCTATAAAAATACAGAATCACGATGCTGTACACCTAAAACTAATATAATATTATAAATCAACTATACTTCAATAAAAAATAAAAGCTAACATTTCTGAGTGAAAAAAGTGATCTAGATTTAGAACCCAGATCATACCAATAGTGAACAGAAAATGCAGGTAGGAAAGTGGCAAAAAAAAGTTGTATATGTATAACTGAATCCCTTTGCTGTACATCTGAAACTAACACAACATTGTTAATCAACTATACGCCAATAAAAAATTTAAAAAATAACTCAAAAAAAAGTTTCAACCTTTGTCATCAGAGATGTCTATAAATCTTTTCTAAATATTTAGGGTAACCACTAAAACAATTAAAAATAGGATGAATTCTTTCAAATCACTTGGCTAGTATGCATGTTAGCATAGAGACCTTTAGGAGAAGGAAAAAATATATACAAAAAAAAGATTCCCTAAGCATAAACATTGATTTTGGAAGACTCGCCATCTAAGGTATTAGTCTAAAATTAACAAATTCTTCTTTATCTTTCATTGAATGGAAGAATTTAACAATGGTCCTTAAACCCTAGGATTCACGGGAATCATGGGAGGTGATTGTGAAGCACAGACTGGGGGTTCCCCACCCTCAGGGCACCACAAGATCCAGCAAACCCACTTCTGGGTATGGACCCAGAGGAATCGGAACCAGGATATGGAAGGGATACCTGCACCCTCATGTTCATAGCAGCACTATTCACGATAGCCAAGACATGGAAGCAACCTCAATTCCCATCGACAGATGAATGGATAAAGAAGATGTGGTATATACATACAATGGAATACTACTCAGCCAATAAAAAGAATGAAATTCTGTTTGTGACAACATGGGTGGACCTTGAGGGCATTATGCTCAGTGACATAAACCAGACACAGAGAGAAAAATGATGCAAGAATTTGCCTTTCTAACAACTTCCCTGATGAAAAGGTTTCTAGTCTGAGGACTGTACTTTGAGAACCACTGTTCTGAAGTTTCCAAGTCCTCCAACCAAATGGAGGGAACACCCCAGAAGTGCAAAACACATTCCCACATTCTACCCCAAGAGAATTTTACAGACACTTGGTCTCAAAGAAGGAAACGGGGACAACTTACTCAAGAATCTGTAGGCCAGAGTCAGGGTTCATCAGGGCCTGACAGAGCAGGATAACCCCGTCGTCCTTCAGGCTATTAAAACCAAGGTCCAGACTTCTCAGGTTTTTATTTTTATCAAGAGCAGAAGCCATATCCCGACAGCACTCAGAGGTCAAGGCACAATTTCTCAGCCTGCAGAGAAACACCAACCAAAACACCCTTAGCTTTCTTTCCTGCCTTTTTTTTTTTTCCGGTATAACAGCTTTATCAAGATATAATTAACGTGCCATATATTTCACCCATTGGAAGTGTACACACCATTGGTTTTCAGTATATTTACAGAGTTGCACAACATTTACCACGATTCTAGAACATTTTCATCACCCCAAAAAGGAAAACGGTGTACGTTTTAGCAGTCATTCCCAATTTCTTCCCCCACCCACCCCAGCTCTAGCAACCACTAATCTGCCTTCTCTTCCTGTCAATTTGCCTATTCTGGACATTTAGTATAAATGGAATCATACTATATGTGGTCTTTTGTGATTGGCTTCTTTCATTTAGTGTAATATTTTCAAGATTCATCCACTTTGTAGCATGTATTAATATATAGTTTGTTGCTTTTTATGGTTGAATAATATTCCATCATATGGATGGACCATACTTCATCCATTCATCAGCTTTTGGACACTTGGATTGTTTCCCACTTTTTTGTTACTACAAATAATGCTGCTATGGAAATCCGTGTACAATTTTTTGTGCAGATTTTGTTTGTATTTCTCTTGCATGTATACCAAGGAGTAGAATTGCTGACTCATGTTACGTCTCTGTTTAACCTTTTGAGGAGATACCGGTCTGTTTTCCAAAGCAGCTGCACCATTTCCTGCTTCTTTTTGGGATCCTGAAAGCTTCAATGGGTTCAGGGGATATTGTGTGTCAGTTCAGCATTTCTGGTTTTACAAGCCAGCAAATTTCTTTATGGTTTAAGACAGTCTGAGTTTAATTTCTGTCAATGACAGCCAATGTGCCCTGATACCTAGGGGAAGTCATCAAAAGAATTCAGGATAGAGTGAGATAAATACCAAACAGGATATCACTTAGTATGTATCCTGGTCCATATCACTGAGGTTGTTACATGACTCACTTCTAAGCAGAAAGCCAGGTCACATTACAGTATTCTGATCGCAGAGGTGTAACACTCACTCCCAAACTCTAGGAGTTAGAGGAATACATTGGATCAGAGGTTCCCAAACTTTCTCCATTTATGCCCTCCTTAGCATCTCACTTTTTTCTTATCACCCCTGTACTTCATTAAATTTTGCTCTGTGGAATTCCCTGGTGGTCCACTGGTTAGGACTCCACGCTTTCACTGCCGAGGGCCCGGGTTCAATCCCTGGTCAGGGAACTAAGATCCCACAAGCTGCACGGCATGGCCAAAAAATAAAAAAATAAAATAAAATCTGTTAAAAAACTTTTTTGCGATGCACTTGCTCTCGTGATCACAATTGCTAAAGACGGAGCTTTGCAAAGATATGACATCATTGAAAGGAATGTAGCACAACCTGATGTTAGAACAGAACTACCTCAAGCTAATAGTTCTTGCGGCGATGAACAGATGTCAGTATCTCTTCCATTTAAAATATCCTGCAGCGCCTCTGTGAGTTCACCCCTGGGTACCTCGGCACACAGTTTGAGAACTCTGCCGCTACATAATTTGCCTCTGAAACTGAAATCATAACCACCTTCCTCTTTATTGTGCTTTCTTCCAGTATCAGCACAATGCCTAATATGCAGTAGGTGCTTAATAAGTATGTTGCATAAATGGACACATATATCACAATCGCGCTCCATCGCCCTATTCTACTCCAGGGAGTTCCCAAAAGAGGACATTTGGGGACTTACAACAGCCTCTGCAGAGGATACTGAGAGCGTTGCAAGGCATTCCAAAGCTGTTTCGCCCCGTCATCCTTCAAGGCATTTTTTGCCAAGCTCAGATGGGTCAGATTCTTGTTACTCGCGAGAGAAGAGATAAGACTTTTGCAGGAAAGTGACGTGAGGTCACAGTTCTCCAACCTGTGGGAGAGACACACACAGACGGGATGCAATTTAATTCATGCCTGCGACAGGATTTTCCTTGTCTCGTGCTGAGAGATGAAGATTTCAATCAGGGCTTTCCTTCTAAATGCAAACGCCTCATCCTACTTCTGTTACCAGGTCTTAGGGCTTCCCAGATTTAAGGGGGGGGGATAGCAACTTTGATGTGAGAAACAATTGGGGATCAGGAAAACAGTTACAGAGAGGGATGAAGAGGGAAGAGAAAGGGACCAGCAATGACTAAACAGTAAATAACATATATGGAGGTGACCTGGGAAGAGACACCATCTCACAAGGTAAAGAAAAATAGAAACATGCACTGAAGACAGAAGCGGGCACTCGTATTAGAGAAACTAAGATGTATAGGAAGGTCCTGAAAACGTTTTCGTGTGTGGTGAGGAAAGTGCAAACGTAAAGAAGAAGTATCTAATGTTGTAATAACTTTGTATGGTGACAGATGATAACTAGACTTATCGTGGAGATCATTTTGTAATGTAGAAAAATATCAAAAAATATATCAAAATATCAAAAATATCAAAAAATATACTAGAGAATGGACTTGAGGATATGGGGAGGGGGAGGGGTAAGATGTGACAGGGTGAGAGAGTGGCATAGACATATAAAAAAAAAAAAAGAAAAATATCAAATCACTGTGTTGTACACCTGAAACTCATATAATTTTGTAAGTCAATTATACTTCATTTAAAAAAATAATAAAGTGGTACTTGAGTCATAAATAAACAATAACACGTTATTTTCTGCTCAACAGATTGGCAAAAGCAGTAACAGTAACAAGAGTCGGATGAGAATTTGGAGTTGGGGGAACTTTCATACACACCATTGGTGGGACTGCAAATTGGTACCAACAGTCTGGAAACAAGCGTGGTAGGACTGAAGATGAATGCTCTCCATGACGTGGCAATTCTACTAGCGTGTGTCGGTGTGTCGGGGTGTGTGTGTGTGTGTGTGTGTTAATAGCTCAACTATCGGTGGCAAGTAAGATGGACACCTAAATTGTTGCACATTCATACAAATGTTATCCTTCAGCACCAAAGAGGAACAGCCTATAGAAACAACAAAACACTGATGAAGACTAAAATGTCAGTTGATTGGAAAAAGCACACATGCTCAATGAGGCCACTTATGTGAAATACAAAGCACTGCAAAACAGTGCTCTGTTTAAGGATCCATATACAGTATTATCAGTGTAAATACAAATAAGGAGCCTGATCAACCCAATTCAAGATGGCTGTGGGGGGGTGGGGGTCATGGGGTTGGGGATTGATATGATCAGTGGGGAAGGAAAATAGTACTGTTAAGGTTCTATTTCAAAAACTGGATGATGGATACATCAGGCTCATTATAGTTATATATTCTAGGATATTAGGTGCAAATATGTACTTTTATGTAGTTCTGTCTCTCTGTCTCTGTCTCTGTCTCTCTGTCTCTCTCTCTCTCTCTCAGCTCAAGCCTTCATTGCCCCATCTATGTCATTAACAATCACGACTTAATTTTGCTCCATTATACACACATTCCCCCATTTCTGTTTTTCTCCTAGAAACACTCAATCTACCAAACAACTGGGCAACAGCATGACAACCACAAAAAGACTTACGACAGCTTCTCCAGTTGGGCCACTGGCAGGTGGTGACATGGCTCAAACCTCTCCAGGGAGCTACGTTTCAGCATTAGAGTCTTCAGGTGAACGTTGTTTTTGAGATTCCTGGCAAGATCAGCCCAATTTCTCGGGCTGAAAGGGCAATCTTCCAACCTACAGAAGCCACGCAAAAACGCTGAACCTTAGCTCTTGGGGAAAATGGTACCCACATAGCCACCTAGACCTCACCTACTGTCTCACATCCTTGTTCTTCACCCAAGAGTGACTGGAGGGGTGATTTCCATCTTCCCTGAGTAAACCTGCATCAAATTCAGCGTCTGAATTGCAAATAATCAATAGAAAATAATACACACTCAGAGCCATGACAAATTGGCATTGGCTAACTGTTGGGCTCTAATTCCAAACCAGGGACTTGATTCTGCCTTTGCAATACAACTTCTTTTTACATTTATTTGCCAAACCATTTTCAGGATAAAGAATGAGATTCAGTCAAACTATGGCCCTTGGACCAAATTTGCATTACCACTTGGTCCTGTACAGCCTGTGAACTGAGTGATCTAAAATTTTTTTTAAATTTATTTTTGGCTGTGTTGGGTCTTTGTTGCTGCACACGGGCTTTCTCTAGCTGCAGCGAGAGGGGGCTACTCTTTATTGCAGTGCGCGGGCTTCTCATTGCGGTGGCTTCTCTTGTTGCGGAGCACAGGTTCTAGGCGCACGGGCTCAGTAGTTGTGGCACGAGGGCTCAGTAGTTGTGGCTCGAGGGCTCTAGAGCGCAGGCTCAGTAGTTGTGACGCACGGGCTTAGTTGCTCCGCAGCACGTGGGATCTTCCCTGACCAGGGATCGAACCCGTGTCCCCTGCATTGGCAGGCGGATTCTTAACCACTGCGCCACCAGGGAAGTCCCTAAAATTTTTTTTAATAGTTAACGAATATTTTGTGACACATGAAAATTAAATGAAATTCAAATTGCAGTGTTCATACATGAATAAAATCATTAGTGAATTACATAATTATTACAGTTAATAATACAATTGATACTTAATAAATCATTAAAGTTATTGATGAACACTATGAATACATAATTATTAATCATAATAAAGTTTTATTGGAACACAACCATGCCTATTCATTTGCATATTGGCAATGGATATTTTAGCACTCTGTCACCACTATTTAATTCAGATGTTATAGCAGAGTTGAACAGTCGTGACAGAGACTGTATGTCCTGCAAAGTTGAAAATATTCCTTACTTGGCCCTTCATAGAAAAGGTTTGCTGAACGCTGACACCGATAATAATACAGTAAGAAAAATTAGGAAGTAATGAGTTTTAACTATTACCTTTGTTTTTTAATATAATTTATTCGATACTAAGTTTATGTGAGTTAGTTTTTTAATAATGCTGTTTAACAACCCTCACCAAATTCCTGAATGTTTAACAATAAGCTCTTGCAAGCCAGGGTGGGCTGGCCCAAGCTCACCCCTAGGGCTATGGTTTCTCTATCTCAGACACACCTGGGACATCAAATTGTAGTTTTCAAGCTGAGTGAAACTTAGAACCAGAGGGTAGAATGGTGGTTGCAGGGGCTGGGGTGGGGGAAATGATGGTCAAAGGGCACAAACTTCCAGTTAGAAGATGAATAAGATCTGGAGATCTAATGTGCATCATGGTGACGATGGTTAACAAGACTGTAGTGTGTACTTGACGTTTGCTAAGAGAGTTGATCTCAAGTGTTCAGATGGTGGCTTTGTGAGATGGCAGATGGGTTAATTAGCCTGATTGTAGCAATCATTTCACAGTGCGTACATATATGAAATTGTCACCTTAAAAAAAATCTGAGTGAACAGCCATAAAAAAGAATGAAATATTGCCATTCGCGGCAACATGGATGGACCCAGAGATTATCATACTGAGTGAAGTGAGTTAACGACAAATATTTTGATATCACTTATATTGGAATCTAAAACATAATGTAAATAAATTTATTTATAAAAGAGAAACAAACTCACAGACATAGAAAATAAACTTATGGTTACCAAAGGGGAAAGGGGTGGGGAGAGGGATAAATTAGGAGTTTGGGATTAACAGATATATACCATTATATATAAAATATATAAACAACAAGCGTTTACTGTATAGCACAGGGAACTATATTCAATATCTCACAATAACCTATAATGGAAGAGCATCTGCAAAAATATATGTATAACACAACAATGTAAAGCAATTATACTACAATAAAGATGTTAAAAAAATATATATGTAGGGCTTCCCTGGTGGCGCAGCACTTAAGAATTCCGCCTGCCAATGCAGGGGACACGGGTTAGAGCCCTGGTCCGGGAAGATCCCACATGCCGCGGAGCAACTAAGCCCGTGCACCACAACTACTGAGCCTGCGCTCTAGAGCCCGCGAGCCACAACTACTGAAGCCTGCACGCCTAGAGCCCATGCTCCACAACAAGAGAAGCCACCGCAATGAGAAGCTCGCACACTGCAACAAAGACCCAACTCAGCCAAAAATAAATAAATAAATTTATAAAAAAAATATATGTATAACTGAATCACTTTGCTGTACACCTGAAACTAACACAATATTGTAAATCAGCTATACTTTGAAAAAAGAAAAAAGCTGAGTGAAACTGACAACTGATTACAGTAAGATGTCAGGCAGGCTGAGCATGTAACCCCCACCTCTGAACGGACCGCCTGGGTGCCAGGGTTCTCTCTCCATCCCTCCCAGTCTCACCTCAGACACTGTAGAAAACACTGAGGGTGTTTCAAGGCATTGCACAGAAACTCCATGACCTTGCATCTCACTTCCGTGTCTTGTATTTCCAAGTATCTCAGGTACTGGTTTTCCACCAGAACTCTGATTAAGTCTTCATTCAACACGAGGGGGCTCACATGCCTAAAGCTGCAGAGGTAAGCAGTGTCCGGTTATCATAGGCTCGCATCAGCCCATCAGCTCTTTTTTCTTGAACAGCTTTATTGAGGTATAATCGACACACCAAAAAAAGTGCATCTATCATATATCTAATGCACCCAATTTCATGAGTTTGGACGTGTTCATACACCCATGAAACCATCACCACAATCAAGGTGGCTAATTAGTTTTTTTTTCCCCTCCAGCTTTGTTGAGATGATACAGATAACAATGTATCAGTTTAAAGTGTACATCACTTGTTGATTTGATGCACTTAATATTGCAAAATGATTACCACCTGAGCATCAGCTAACCACCTCCATCTGGTCACATACTTACCATTTCTATTTTGTGTTTAAGAACATTGAAGCTCTTAGCAACTTTCAAGTATACAATACAGTATTGTTAACTATGGTCACCATGCTGTGCATTAGATCCCCAGAAAGTATTCATCCTTTAACTGGAAGTTTACAGTACATTTTGACCAACATTTCCCCATTTGCTAATTAGTTCTTCTTCGTTCAATCAGTCCATAAATGCGTGAGGCCCCTTTCTGTGCAGCCCAGGGCTCCAAACTGGATTCTCTTCTCAGCTCAGCCTCCTAGTTGGACGACCTTACGTGAGTCACTTAATCTCCCCAAGATTCATTTCACGTCCTCGAGAGAGCTCATGACATTTTCCACTTAGGACGGTCACGAGAATGAACACAAGTGATGCTTGTAAGAGGTTCTGCATAGGGCTTGATGTAGAAAGGAAGGCACTCAAAAAATGGGAGCTAGGGACTTCCCGGGTGGTCCAGGGGTTAAGACTTCGCCTTCCAATGCAGGGGGTGTGGGTTCAATCTCTGGTCCGGGAGCTAAGATTCCCACATGCTTTGCGGCCAGAAAAGCAAAACATAAAACAGAAGCAACAGTGTAACATGTTCAATAAAGACTTAAAAAAAATTGGTCCACATCAAAAAAAATCTTTAAAAAAAAATGGGAGTTAATGATAATCATTATAACAACAGGAGAGAAAATAGGTCAGATAATGGTCAAGTGGGCTATTTCAAGGGATTTTGATGAAGTATTGAGTTTCTGGGTTTTAAAAACCATAGGGAGAGGGTGTATAAGGTAATAGCTAAGAGAACTGATTCTGGAGCCACTGATTCTGGAGTTTAAGTCTGTATTCCAATTACATACCAGCTGTGTAACCTCGTGCCCTAGCTTCCTCGTGAAATACCTACTTCTCTAGGATGGTGGTGAGTTTTAAGAGCACTGAAATGTCATGCTGGACCTAAGACAGCCCAGCAGAGGGTGAGTGCTACATAAATGTCTGTACATTTTTTGCTATTGAAGGTAATGTTGCAGTGATGTTCTCATCCATTCCTCCGAGTATGTGCATATGTATTTACCTTGGGTGGATTTTAAAAAGTGGACCTTGGGGTCAAGGTGTACATGCATTTTTCATTTCGTAGAGCCTGCCAAACTGCAATTGGATCTGGCTCACCTTCTTCCCTCTTTCATGGAAATCTTGACCTGTGACACGCAGGGGCCTGCAAAGCGTGATGCATCACAGAAGTGTGGTGTGGTGATGGAGGAGGCGAGCCTCAGACCGTCTGAGGTGGAGAGCGTTCCCCAAAGCTTACCAGCTGTGTGATCTCAGACAAGTCACTTAACCTCTCTGGTTCTCCCTTTAAAAAAATCAGGATAACAGTACTTACCTCAAAGGAATGCAGTGGTACACCATACTAAGTACCTGCTTAGCACATGACGATTCGAGCAGTAAAAACAACTAGGAGTTTTATTTTTTTGAGGAACCTCCATGCTGTTTTCCACAGTGGCCGCCAATTCACGTTTTCACCAACAGTGCACTGGGGTTCTCTTTTCTCTACATCCTCACCAACACTTATTACCTCTTGTGTTTTTGATGACAGGTGTGAGGTGATATGTCATTGTGGTTTTCATCTGCATTCCTCTAATGTTTAGTGATGTTGAGCCTCTTTTCATGAGCCTGTTGGCCATCTGTATGTCTTCTTTAGAAAAACAACCTCACTTACACGTGGAATCTAAAAAATTACGAAACTCATAGACAAAGAGATCAGATTTATGGTTGTCAGAGGCGGGGGGTGGGGGAATTGAGTGAAGGTGGTCAGAAGGTACAAACTTCCAATTATAAGACAAATAAGTGCTGGGGTGACTGTAGTTAACACTGCTGTGTGGTAGATTTGAAAGGTGCTAAGAGAGTAGACCATTCAATCACTAGGAGAGAACACTTTGGTAACTGTATGAAGTGATGGATGTTAACTAAACTTACTGTGGTCATCATTTTGCAATATATGCATGTCAAGTCATTAAGCTGTAAAACTTAAACCTACAGTGTTATATGTCAATTATATCTCAGTCAGACTAGGAAAAAAAACCTATGAACGCGGATGCCTTCAGCACGTCTAGTGTGAGCAGAGAGGGAAACAGACTGTTTCCACGGAATTCCTTCCAACTAGGATTTGTTTTATACTCACATCAGCTTTTGGAGTTTACAGTGTGGATGTTTCAGTGCTGTAGAAAGGACCTTCACTGAACCAGGATCCATAGTACTGTTTGTCACAGCCAGGACTTCCAAACTCTCATGTGTCCTAAACACAGAGCAGAAGTCTTGCCACCAGAGATAACACCTATCACTGCCCTCTGGTCTGTGTGGGAGAAAAAGGGAAAAGGGCTCATCGTTAGAGATTAAGCTTGAGAAAACCCACTAGCAAACCCAGGGCTTCCTTATGATCACAGACCCCTTTATGACTGTCATAAGATGCCCTCATTTAAGAAGATGCCCAGCAGAACTGTTACAGGATTTGTCATTTCATCCCGGGAAGACTCGTGGCCTCACTTCTATTTTCCTGTGACTTAGGGAGAAAGGGAGCTGCCTTTTAATCACTTAGGATTTATATGCGGGCAGAGATTAGGATGCAAAATATAATCCATATTCTTACTCTGTGCATATGAAATTGTTACTAAAAAGAAAAAACTCTATATAGGAACAGAATAAGGGAAAATTATTCTTTCTTTTTTGGGGGGTGGGGGAGGGGCATGGTGAGTGCAGAATCCAAAATCCAGAGCAAGACCAGCACGTACTGTCTTTGGCTCTGGGAGTACCTCTAATTTCCCCCTTCATTCTTCCCCATCATAGAAAGTCTCGTTGGACAGCACTTCCTTAGAGACTAAAAGGCTTATGATGTACAGAATTGGGGTGATAGATGAAACGGAGTCCCCACATACATGGGAAGGAGGGTGTGCAGCATAGAGGCAAGGTAGGTGAACCACTCCTCTTGTTTTTTTCCAGGATTCTCCCAGTTTTAGCATGGAAATCGGCACCCCAGGAACACCTTCTGTTTTTTTTTTGTTTGTTTGTTTGTTTTGTTGTTTTTTTCTAACATCTTTATTGGAGTATAATTGCTTTACAATGGTGTGTTAGTTGCTGCTGTATAACACAGTGAATCAGCTATTCATATACATATATCCCCATATCTCCTCCCTCTTACGTCTCCCTCTCATTCTCCCTATCCCGCCCCTCTAGGTGGTCACAAAGCACCGAGCTGATCTCTCTGTGCTATGCGGCTGTGTCCCACTAGCTCTCTATTTTACGTTGTGTTCTGTTTTTAAGACTGAAAGTCCCATGTGCAAGGGATCCCCTCAAGACAGAGGTGGTCGCCCTAGATGCCCAGGAGATGGTAGGCAAGGTCCCCGATAGGACCGTGAATCTACCAAGGGAGAGATGGGTGCACTTACCCAGAGGCAGGAAGGGGATCCGGGTAGAGCCTGCTCGCTTTGGTGATGATCAGGGTGATAGTGAGCTCTAACTCCTGCAAACGTCGACAGAACTTAAGGCAAAAGGCAGACACTTGCACGTCTTTACTTCTGCTGATGACCAAAGTAGCTTTACGACAGTTGTTTAGGATCTGACTCACAAATACCTCCTCCCGGATTTCATGCAGACAGTTGAATAGCTGTGGGACCCCGTGGTGCGGGGTTGGTGGATCACATTCATGGCGCTGGCCTGCGACTTTCAGCAATTTCTTCTTGTTGCCCAAGGACACCTTGCATCTGAACACCTGCTCCACGGCTAGAGCGCACGTGTTGTTTAAAAGGCCAAATAAAAAAAGTGCCATCTGGGCGAGATGGTTTCTCTTTCTTCCGGGATGTGCTATCAGGCGTAGGCATGGAACCGGTCCAACACATGGAAATTTCTGAGTCTTCGTGGGAAGCAGAGAACATACAACAAGGCGGCAAAAAATTCCTGGAAGCTCAAGTGGGCAAAGGCGTAAAGGTCTTTGTTGCCCACCACCCTTCGAAAAATATTCACGCTGACAAAAGTCTCGACGTCTGTTTCATCCAGTCTGGCCAGGCTGAGATCTCTCTTATTAAACACCCATCTCCTTTCCCACATACGCTCTGCGGCCAAGGAGCACAGACCTTTCAATTGTTCTTGGTGAGTCTTATTGAAAAGGTCTCTAACCCTGGTTGGAAACAAGCTGGAAAGAAAGTAGACGAATACAGCTGTGGCGTTTGGAAGTGTGTGCAGGAGATTTGCTCCTCTCTCCACCTGCTGTTTCAGACAAGAACATACCATCCAGCAGATGACAGGGACCGGGCACACGGAGAAGAGAATCGTGTTTCCCGTGACAAAACGCAAGGCTTCACCGGCTTCGCTCTTGTTTCTGAAGTACGTCCTGAAATACCTGGATCTCTCAGGCACACTAAACCCTGTAAGGGTTATCAGAGACGGGCATTTCAGAAAGGGATTCAAGTTCTTCCACGAGGTGAACCTCAGGAAGATGATTAGCGTGGCCCCGGGAAGCATTCTTTTGCTCAGCAAACTGGTCAGGAGGACAGACCAGGGCACCTTCTGGCTCCAGTCTTCACTCAGGTCCTCTGGGCTATCTATGAGGGTTGAGGTTAGTTCCTCGAAGCCATCAAAGAGGAGCAGAAGCTGGTCTGCTTTGGATATGATCTTGGACGCCAGAGCCCGAGACCCGGACAACTTGCGTGCAATGAGCTCAGCAAAGCTTTGCTCGTCCAACTGGCGCATCTCCTGGCAATGGAAGTAGAACGCGTTCCAGAGCTTGTGGGTGTAGAACTTGTTTTCTGCCCATTCTAACATCACTTTTTTGGCCAGGCTTGTTTTTCCAACCCCGGCGACCCCCTGAAGAACCACAGTCTTGGGCTGTCTTCCTTGAGGTTTTCTGGGAAGAAGTAGACAGGGTAAGAATGTCTCTTCTCTGTGTAGGTCTTGGTAAAAGAAGTCCGTGTGGTTCCCAGGCCAAGCGGTCCTGTTCCATAGGGTCGAATATTCATTCATCAAGTGTAGTCTGTACTCCCGTAATTTATCTGGATGAATGAGATGGGAGAGATACGGGGTACAACGTCAGTTGTTTGTGAGAACTGACTGAACAACCGGAAAACGAGCCTTGATGTCTACATCCAGCTCCAGGACACAGTGCATCAATCACGCATGCTTCCGGAGAGCAGTGCGTCAATTAAGAAGCTGCAAGGGACAGAACAGACAACTTGAAGTGCTGAGACAAAGCAAGAACTGCTCGTTACATAAGAAGTGGGGGGCGGTTATAAAGCTCTTGAAATTGGTTCAGTGACCCCATAGCTTCTATTGGCACCGTAGTTCTTTGGTCCTTTCTTCCTATTTCTTAACTCTCAGAAGATGGCTGGGGTAGCTTTATCTATGTTATTTGTATTTTTTTAATTAAAAAAACATTTCCTTTTAATTTTATTTTGGCTGCGCTGCATGGCTTGTGGGATCTTAGTCTCCCCGACCAGGGATAGAACCTGGGCCCTTGGCAGTGAAAGCGCTGAGTCCTAATCACTGGACCCCCAGGGAATTCCCTAGAATCCTACTTTGATGGTCCAGGACAATGGAGTAGGGGAAGGAGGGATGGATTAAGATAGCTGCTGTATTTGCCTACCTATTGACCATTCCTAGCCTGGCAACAGCACCCTACATTTTTTGGAGAACCGCCCCCTTCCCACTCTCCGACCGTTACTTTGGACGGTGGCTGGACCTACCATCAAGCTGTCTCATAAGCACATGAGCCAGCGTCCACCCACCAGAGCATTTCACCACGTCATTCATCGAGGAGCTCATGGTCTCGGTTCATTCAAGGGAGTGAGCTCCAGGACTTGTGCTGGAAAAATGAGAAATAAGCACTCTTTTTTCCTGCTGGTGTTGCTAAGGGCAGCTGGTGGCAGAAACGGCCAGTGTGCAGAGGAGGGACCACTCAAGACTGAATCCAGTGGAAGGAGGGAGAGAAGTGATGTCTCGAGGAGGTAGCGTGAGCCCCTGCATCCAGCTGGGTCGGTGGCTGGACTTCCTGATTAGGTGAGTGCCCAGCTGCTCTTTTTTCTGAAGTTCTGATTCACAGAAGGGACACTAGACATACTCATTTACAACCTGCCTTGCCTTGGTGACTGGGCTTCTCATCCCCACCCATAGCCTGTTTTCCACCAGAACCTACACAGGGCCAGCACATACCAGACTCATCTTCCTCCAAGTTCATTTGTGTTTCTCTTGGGTTCAAGGCCTCTGGTTCCAAGTTAGGTAAAATGTCTGGAACAGACAAACAAAGGAGCCCCTCACTGGAATGATAAGGTGGACAGAACAGGGAGAGCAACACGGAGGTAACGGGACCTTTTAGGATAGTGGCGGCCACGTCATTCACGAGTCTCATTCTCTCTCCACCTTAGTTCAGGGAGAAGAAGACTACCTAGACCTCCCATCGCGATGTTAGGAAGTGAGAAAATGGTGGTGTGTCAGAAGGTCCTTAGGAGGGTGTTTAATAACATATAAATGTACAGCCCAGCCAGACACTGCACTCACACACACACATATATGTAAAACACAGGAACACTTTAATGTGCATGTATGTGCATTTAGGAAGCAACCTAAATGTCCATCGACAGATGAATGGGGAAAAAAGACGTGGTACATACATACAACGGAATAGTACTCAGCCATAAGAAAGAATGAAATAATGCCATTTGCAGCAACATGGATGGAATTAGAGATATGTGGAATCTAAAAAAATGATACAAATGAACTTATTTACAAAACAGGAATAGACCCACACACACAGAAAACAAACTTATGGTTACCGAAGGGGAAAGGTATGGGGAGGGATAAATTGGGAGATTGGGATCGACATATACACACTACTATATATGAAATAGATAACTAATAAGGACCTACTGTATAGCACAGGGAAGTCTACTCAGTACTCTGTAATGGCCTATATGGGTAAAGAATCTAAAAAAGAGTGGATATATGTATATGCATAACTGATTCACTTTGCTGTACTAACACCTGAAACTGAAACTAACACAACACTGTAAATCAACTATACTCCAGTAAAAATTTAAAAAATAATAAAATAAACAACAATATCCTACTGTATAGCACAGGGAACTCTACTCAGTATTTTGTAATAACCTATAATGGAAAGAATCTGAAAAAGAATATATATATATTCGTACATATATATATATACGAATTACTGTGCTGTACACCTGAAACTAGCACAACACTGTAAATCAACTATATGTCAATGAAAAAGGGAGCCAATTTCCAAATTAAAAAATAAAACCATAGTCGAAAGAAATAAAAAATAAACGCTTTAATATACATGTATGTATGTGCATATATGTGTATATATCTATGTATGTGCATATTTAGATGTATAAGAAAATAAAGTGTAAATATAGTGTATCTACATAGGAGTGGCTAGTGAAGCGTTTAGCTCTGTAGCACCCAAGCCCAACCCCACCTTGTACACCTGATTCTTACTCACCGTTCAGCTCCATCTGTACCCGAAGACACAGTTCGGCCTGGTTCATCTTGGCGAAGATGTCGTGAGTCACCTCCCAAGCTAGGCGTCCAGGGAAGCACTCAATTAGGAGGTGAACCACCTCCCCCCACCGGGCTGTCTTCAGCTGGTCCCAGCTGATCTGGAGAGAGCCAGGTCTGGGGCTCTCTTCCACTAAAAGCTGCTTGAACCTCTGTAGGTTCTCCTGGCTTAAGTAGACCATGTACAGCATGACTCTGTCTTTGAAAGGGAAGGTGGAGGAGGAAGAGGATGAGAAGGAAGAAGGGGAGTGAGAGGAGAAGGAAGGGGGGGAAGGAGAGGAGGAGGGGCAGGAGGAAGAGTCAGAACTCCAGTTCACATCACTCATCGTTACTCAAGGCCGAGAGCCTCAGCGCCAGCGATAAGGAGGACCAGTTGGGGGAGAGAAGAGACGCGACCTGGGGAGACATGAAGTTACAAGAACGTGAAAACACCACCCCAGGGGACAGATTTATGTAATCCATATTGGATGGAGCATACCATGTGCTGGATATCCTCTTCCCCTCCCTTCCTCAAAGATTCTCTGGCCTGCGGAAAAAACTGGGAGCCCCTCCAGTATTGGGGCTCAGTGTTTAGACTCAAAACCATTTTGTAGTTTTTATTCTCTATGCCACTTATTAGCAAGGTGACTTTGGGAAAATTGCAGAGCCTCTTTGGGCCTCTTTTCTCATCTCTGATACTGGGATCTTATCATATGTGCTCTTGGGGTTGTGAGGATTCTCAAAGAGATACACCCACAAGTACATTTAAGACAGTGCCTGGTTCATCATAGCTAACAATGACTCAGGGCTTCCTTCTATACCATGATTATTTTAAAGGCTCAATGGGAATTTATAAAAAGCACCTGGAATCAAAGGTTTATTCCCTTCTATGCATCTTCTTGCATCTTCTCCACCATATGTCTTTCTTTTGTCTTCTTCCATCGTGTTTATTGTGTGTAAAAAGTGGAATGTGGAGGAGAAAAGAATGAAGTCACTAGGGGGAGTGGGGCTTTCGCCTTGGTCTACCTACTGCTCGTATCCTATTGCTTCTCTGAATTATCTTTTTTATGTATTATCATCTGTTAACTCTCATCTCCATCACCCAAGAACTTCCTGGATACTTAAGTCACCATGTACTGGGCACTGACTCAAAGTTTTATCTCCTTCAATTCACTGCAGTAGTTTTGGAGAACTGCAAGCTCCCTGTGGATGACGACCACCTCTTTAGTAGCCACGCTACTTAAACTTCACCTCCACTCTTGATTCTGTTATTCTGATATTTGAGCAAAAAGAAGAAGTCTACATTAAGAAAAAAGAAAGGTCTCAAATAAACAACCTAACTTTACACCTCAAGGAACTGGAAAAGGAAGAACAAACTGAGCCCAACTGGACCTGGTGAACTCAAGTATCTGGTATAGTATCTGTAAGAAAGTGATGTGGAAAAATAGGAGATAGAAGAGAGAGGAAAACAACACCACCACTCACCACTGAAGGGAATTAGGCTTCCTGTCTCCTTCCTGTCACAAACATCTCCCAAAGCAGAAAGAAAAAGCACTTGGTCTGCCCCACGTTCCACCTTAATAGGCTCTGGGGTTCTGGGCAACGTGCATCCTCCCTTCCCATTGGCTGGGGCTGGTGCGTTATCATTCTTCTTCATGGCACAGATTTGAAAGCATTTAGCATCCTCGGTCAGAGGAATTGGGCTACAAGGCTTATTCTCACAGGTGCTTCCAATTTGTGAAGGATCTGCTCCCCTACCTCTTAGATTCAGAAGAACAAACAACTTTAGAAAATTACAGGTTTGGAGTGTTCTCCAAACTCACAGAGGGCTAACACTGTTGTCAGCCCAAAGGTGCTGCATCCAACGGAAAACATCTACAGCAATTAATTGGATTATCTTTTTCACATGAGCATCTCCCCTATTTGGAATGTAATCTTACTAAGCAAAAGGGGGGTTTCAGTATCACCAGGACCTAATGTGGGTCCCAAAGCAATAGACCCTGTCAAAGGAGACTCAGAGACAGAGCATGTAGGAAAATGACACACACACACACACACAGACATATATATAAACACATATATTGGTAGTAGATTTCCATGGGGTCTTTTGGGTTTTCTGAAATGTAATCAAGTCATCTGCACATATAGTTTTACCTGTTCCTTTCCAATTCTTATGCCTTTCTCTACTTGCTTCCTAATTGCTGATTTAAGTTTAAAATTAGTTACAATTGTCAACTTCCTGGATCCCCAGAGCTTATTAAGTTAGAAGGTGAGGCAGACCAAGTGCATTTTCCTTCTGCTTTGGGAGCTGTTTCTGACAGGAGCCAGGAAGCCTAATTCCCTCCAGGGGTGAGTTAAATTAGTTAAAATTGTAGTTAAAATTGCTAATTTAATTGGCTAAAACCTCCAACAGGACGTTAGTTAGTGGTGGCCATGAGACCATCTGTCTCGTTCCTGACTTCAGTGGAAAAGCCTCCGTGTTTATGATGGAACAGCTTCATGGGTGGTTTTCCTGGCATTGGGAGAAGAAATGGTCCCTAGAGGCGGTTGCCTCTGTGGTTTTCAGGCCTTAAGGACACATTTTAAAAATTTTATTGTAGTTGATGTACAATGCTGTGTTAATTTCTGCTGTACGGCAAAGTGATTCAGTTATACATATATATACATTCTTTTTAATATTCTTTTCCATGATGGTTTATCCCAGAAAATTGAATACAGTTCCCTGTGCTCTACAGTAGGACCTTGTTGTTTATCCATTCAATATAAAATAGTCTGCACCCGCTAACCCCAAACACCCAATCCTTCCCTCCCCCGCCTCACCTCCCCCTTGGCAACCACTAGTCTGTTCTCTATATCTGAGGCCTCAGGCACTCTTGATTCCTCTCGTCGTTCATTGTTCTACAAGACCCCTCAGATGGTAGGAGAGGTATTTACATCAGTGGCCTTTGGCTGAAGTGGCAGATTCCATTTACATCCGATGGGTTTTAATTAGAAACCCATCTCTGCCTCTCCTCTCCCAGGTGGGGATGATTTACACCTAAAAGAGAAGGACTCTGCAATTACCTGTAGCAGCTGGGTCTTGGTGGCTTCTTGCCCTATCCCCAGACACGCTGCAACAGAGGGGGCGGGACGTCCGGAGACAGACCTGATAGGAGCCAGAGGGACCCGAGGGCCAATCACAGGCTGGGGAGGGCGTGGAGTTGACTTTGAGGTTCCCTGCATCCGCCCTCTAGAAACTTGTGTGAGATTAGAAGTCGGCTGGGTAAGGGACGTCTCCTTTCTCTGGGGCTCCGAACTTTCCCTTCCTTTGGTTTTTCTTTTCTTTTTTAAAAGAACAGCTTTATTGTGATTGATTTAAAGTCGTGGGGTGGGTAGAAACAACCAGCTTTTTTGAGGTATAATTAATAGACGAAAAAACACTGCACATATTTTAACATGTAACTTGATGAGTTTGGACACAGGCATACACCACGATCAAGGGAATAGACATAGCCAGCACCTCCAAGAGTTTCTTTGTGTCCTGTGTGTGTGTGTCCTGTGTGTGTATGTGTGTGTGTAGTAGGAACATTTAACATGACACCCATCCTCTTAAAATTTTCAGGGTACAATACAGTATTGATGACTATGGGCACTTTGCTGTAGGGCAGATCCCCAGAACTGATTCATCTTGCATAACCGACACTTTACACCGTGGGAGATACATACAATAGGACTTTATTCAACCTTAAAAAAGAAGGAAATCCTGCCATTTGTGTGACGGCGTGGATGACGCTGGAGAACATTATCCTAGGTGAAGTAAACCGGTGCCAGAAGGAAAATACAGCAAGATTCCACGTCTGTGAGGTACCGAAAAGACTCCAACTTTTAGAAGCAGAGACTAGAACGGTGGTTATCAGGAGCTCGGGGTGGGGGAGTGGAAAATGGGGAGTTGTTGCTGGCGTCTAATTAATCAGCAGGAATCTGTTGCACCTCTGTCCTCTCACTGGAAGCTTCCTGCTTTCTAGACCCAGCAGATTCTACACAGGTCTTTGAGAAATTGCAGATGAATTTCTCCCTTCTTGTTTTTTCTCCCTCCAGCGTTTTTGCACCTGTTTTCACTGACCACTGCTCTGTAACCCTCTTTCCACCCTCCTTGCCTCAAGCTGATGCATCCTTCAAATCTCTTATAATTCCCTTTCCTAGGCTCGCTTGTTCTACACGGTATAATCTCATGGCTCCTGTTGGGGGGAAAATCCCTTCCCACACTCAACACACATGATACTAATTACAGTTGATCTGCTTATTGATGGATTCCATGTTTGTGAATTCACCTGCTTGCTAAAATTTATTAGTAACTCCCAAAATCAATACTTGGGGTACTCTCCCTGGGCATTCTTGGGCATGCACAGAAAGATGAAAAATTTGAGTCCCCTGACACACGCTCCCAGCCGAGGTTGGACCAGGCAGTTCTTTGCCTTCTTGTTTAAGCTCAGCTCTCATCCTCTATACAAGTGTCGTTTTTGTGGATCTATTTGGTGCCAATTTTTGGGTGTGACATTGCTGTTTAACAAACCCAAGTATAGTCCTGAAGTGTGGTCTAATGTTCCCAGGCACCTGAAGGCTGTCATGTGTCTTCCGGAGAAACAGGTGTGTTATATAAGCTTCCTTCAGGCATGCGTTATAGTGCTGTTGGCTGTGAGTTCAACATTAGTGAATCAACAATATGTTTTGAGTAAGGTGTCTTTAAACTGAGACACACATAAAACAAGGTTACGTATTGATTTGTTGACCAAAATGTTGTAACCAGAGACTCAAAGGTACCTAATCCTGTATTTCACATAGAAGCAGAAGTGGTTCTGTTATCACTGCTTCAGTGTACTGGTGACTTTACAAAACGTAAGTAGTGTGAATAATGAGAATTGAGAATCGGGTGTCCTTATGACAGGAAGTGATAGACATTTCATGAACACCTGATGTGCGCCTCGTGTACCTGGGAATGGAGGATTGAACGAGGCAGACAAGGATTTCCTAAACGTGATCTTCATCACCAGCATGTCAGCTTGTGAGATCTACTCATTCACCTCCGTGTCACCAGCTCCTAGTGTAGCTCTGAGGAGCTAGTGTAAAACATGCGGACTCTAGCTGATAACACTGTCTTATGTAATGGAAATTTGCTAAGGGAGCAGAACTTCAGTTTTCTCACCCCAGAATATGTGTGTATATATATGATATCACATATAGTGATGATGTATTAATCAGATGGGGGCAGTCCTTTTACAATGTGTACATATATCGAAGCACCACGATGCACAAATTAAGTATCCTACAATTTTGTCGATTATACCCCGATAAAACTGATTTTTTTTTTTTTAAAGGGGGAAGAGGCAAGTCTCTGTGCCTGTTTACATGAGCGGGAATTAAAGTTAAAAAATTTTGACTTGTATTTGTCCTCACAATGGCTTAATGCATTTTATGTCTACACCCACAGACCATCTCCCTGCTCAAGCTACAGAACATTTCTGGTGCCCTAGAGCGCCTCCAAATGCCCCCTCAGCACTGACCACTATTCTCAACTCGTGGTAGAGTTGGCTCCTTTTTGCCCATTTTTGAACTTCATATAAAGATATTATGCGGCTCCCGCCCCCGCCGGGAGGTCCGACGTGGAAGTTGCTGGCTGACCAGGCTTCCAAGGAAACCCCCTGGGAACCAGAGCCCGAGGCCGAGCCGGAGCCGGAGCGCAGGCCTAGGCGAGGGGAGGTGGCGGCGCCGAGGCTCGATTAGGAGTCGCTGCTGAGGCCGGGCCCAGTCTCCGCCGGTCGACGAGGGAGGACAGGCTGTTCATCATGGGTGGCTTTTTCTCAAGCATTTTTTCCAGTCTGTTTGGAACCCGGGAAATGAGGATTTTAATTTTGGGATTAGATGGAGCAGGAAAAACTACAATTTTGTACAGATTACAGGTTGGAGAAGTCGTTACTACTATTCCTACCATTGGATTTAATGTTGAGACGGTAACATACAAGAACCTAAAATTCCAAGTCTGGGATTTAGGAGGACAGACAAGTATCAGGCCATACTGGAGATGTTATTATTCAAACACAGATGCAGTCATTTATGTAGTAGACAGTTGTGACCGAGACCGAATTGGCATTTCCAAATCAGAGTTAGTTGCCATGTTGGAGGAAGAAGAGCTGAGAAAAGCCATTTTAGTGGTGTTTGCAAATAAGCAGGACATGGAACAGGCCATGACTCCCTCGGAGATGGCAAATTCACTTGGGTTACCTGCCTTGAAGGACCGAAAATGGCAAATATTCAAAACTTCAGCAACCAAAGGCACTGGCCTTGATGAGGCAATGGAATGGTTAGTTGAAACATTAAAGAGCAGACAGTAATTCAGTCACTTCTGCTCCTTTGAAACGAAGACCACATCACATACCCCTTTGGAAACAGTTAAAGTGTGCTTCACACTACTAAATGTTAAAACCGTATGATTATCAGCATATACCAAACTGACTGCAACATTTGTAATAAATATTAAAAATAAGTATTTGGTTGGAAGGGTAACTCATCGTGATTGAATCAACTGAATGTCTGTTCTGTATAATGTAAAATATTCCTTCCTTGTTATCTTTTGTTAAGGTATATATTCTATTTGTGTGGAATTCTTATTCAGATACAGTCCTATTAAAGAATGTACTCTTATTGAGAAAAAAAAAAAAAAAAAAAAGATATTATGCAGTGGGAATCTTTGGTTATCTTTTCTGCTCACCATAATTGTGAGGTTCATGTGTCCTGTTGCCTGTATCAATTGTTTATTTTTATTACTCTGTAGAATTCCATCGTACGAAGGTAACACATTCTCCTCGGTGGACATTCTGTTTGTTCCAAATGTTTATCATTGAGTAGAGCTGCTGTAAACATCCTTGCACATGTCTTTTGATGGATGTTTCTTGGATGGTAGCTGGGAGTGGAATTACAGGGTGTATGTACATATATGCTGCAAACAGTTTTAGAAAGTGGACGTATCTTTTTAAACTCTCACAAGTAATGTATGGGCATTCCAGTTGCTGCACATTTTTGATAACACTTGGTGATGTCAACTCTTATCGTTTTAGTCACACGGGGTGCAATATTATTTCCTTGTGGTTTTAATGGAAATTTTCTGAGTCATGCTTATTGGTCATTTGGTTAACCTCATTTGTGAGGTTCCTGTTGAAGTGTTCTGACCACCTAAATATTTTTATTGCAGTTGTTGGGTGTAGTTGTATCTATATCAATTAGGTTAGGTTGATTAATGATGTGATTCAAATAATTTATATCCTTACATGATTTTCCTGCTTGTTCACTTTGTTATTGAGATGTGTTTAAATCTCCAGTGTATTGTCCTTTTAGTTCTGTTTTTGCATTATATATTTTGAAGCTATGCTATCTGGTACATAAAATTTTAGACTTGCTATATCTTCCTGCTGTACTCAACAATATATAGTGTGCTCTGTATTTAGTAGCAATTTTGCTTTAAAATCTACTTGACAATGATATAGCTATGCACATTTATTTCTGGTTAGGGTGTACATACTGCATTATTCCCCATTAATTTACTTTAAATGGTTTATGCTCTGATACTTGAAGTGTATCTTTTTTATCTTTATTTTTATTTTTTTAACATCTCTTTTGGAGTATAATTGCTTTACAATGTTGTGTTAGTTTCTGCTGTATAACAAAGTGAATCAGCTATACATATACATATATCCCCATATCCCCCCTCTTGCATCTCCCTCCCACCATCCCTATCCCATCCCTCTAGATGGACACAAAGCACCGAGCTGACCTCCCTGTGCTATGCAGCTGCTTCTCACTAGCTATCTATTTTACATTTGGTAGTGTATATATGTCCATGCCACTCTCTCACTTCATCCCAGCTTACCCTTGCCCCTCCCCGTGTCCTCAAGTCCATTTTCTATGTCTGTGTCTTTATTCCTGTCCTGCCCCTAGGTTCATCTGAACCTTTTTTTTTTTTTTAGGTTCCATATATATGTGTTAGCATACGGTATTTGTTTTTGTGACTTACTTCACTCTGTATGACAGACTCTAGGTCCATCCACCTCACTACAAATAACTCAATTTCGTTTCTTTTTATGGCTGAGTAATATTCCATTGTATATATGTGCCACATCTTCTTTATCCATTCATCTGTTGATGGACACTTAGGTTGCTTCCATGTCCTGGCTATTGTAAATAGTGCTGCAGTGAACACTGTGGTACATGACTGTTTTTGAATTATGGTTTTCTCAGGGTATATGGTCAGTAGTGGGATTGCAGGGTCATATGGTAGTTCTATTTTTAGTTTTTTAAGGAACCTCCATACTGTTCTCCATAGCGGCTGTATCAGTTTACTTTCCCACCAACAGTGCAAGAGGGCTCCCTTTTCTCCACACCCTCTCCAGCATTTATTGTTTGTAGATTTTTTGATGATGACCATTCTGACTGGTGTGAGGTGACACCTCATTTTAGTTTTAATTTGCATTTCTCAAATGATTAGTGATGTTGAGCATCCTTTCATGTGTTTGTTGGCAATCTGTATATCTTCTTTGGAGAAATGTCTATTTAGGTCTTCTGCCCATTTTTGGATTGGGTTGTTTGTTTTTTTGATATTGAGCTGCATGAGCTGCTTGTATATTTTGGAGATTAATCCTTTGTCAGTTGCTTCATTTGCAAATGTTTTCTCCCATTCTGAGGGTTGTCTTTTTGTCTTGTTTATGGTTTCCTTTGCTGTGCAAAAGCTTTTAAGTTTCATTAGGTCCCATTTATTTATTTTTGTTTTTATTTCCATTTCTCTAGGAAGTGGGTCATAAAGGATCTTGCTGTGATTTATGTCAAAGAGTGTTCTTCCTTTGTTTTCCTCTAAGAGTTTTATAGTGTCTGGCCTTACATTTAGGTCTTTAATCCATTTTGAGTTTATTTTTGTGTATGGTGTTAGGAAGTGTTCTACTTTCATTCTTTTACATGTAGCTGTCCAGTTTTCCCACCACCACTTATTGAAGAGGCTATGTTTTCTCCATTGTATATTCTTGCCTCCTTTATCAAAGATAGGTGACCATATGTGCATGGGTTTATCTCTGGGCTTTCTATCCTGTTCCATTGATCTATATTTCTGTTTTTGTGCCAGTACCATACTGTCTTGATTACTGTAGCTTTGTAGTATAGTCTGAAGTCAGGGAGCCTGATTCCTCCAGCTCTGTTTTTCTTTCTCAAGATTGCTTTGGCTATTCAGGGTCTTTTGTGTTTCCATACAAATTGTGAAGTTTTTTGTTCTAGTTCTGTGAAAACTGCCATTGGTAGTTTGATAGGGATTGCATTGAATCTGTAGATTGCTTTGGGTAGTATAGTCATTTTCACAATGTTGATTCTTCCAATCCAAGAACATGATATATCTCTCCATCTGTTTGTATCATCTTTAATTTCTTTCATCAGTGTCTTACAGTTTTCTGAGTACAGGTCTTTTGTCTCCTTAGGTAGGTTTATTCCTAGGTATTTTATTCTTTCTGTTGCAATGGTAAATGGGAGTGTTTCTTTAATTTTTCTTTCTGATATTTCATCATTAGTGTATAGGAATGCAAGAGATTTCTGTGCATTAATTTTGTACCCTGTTACTTTAACATATTCATTGATTACCTCCAGTAATTTTCTGGTAGCATCTTTAGGATTCTCAATGTATAGTATCATGTCATCTGCAAACAATGACAGCTTTACTTCTTCTTTTCCAATTTGGATTCCTTTTATTTCTTTTTCTTCTCTGATTGCTGTGGCTAATATTTCCAAAACTATGTTGAATAATAGTGGTGAGAGTGGGCAACCTTGTCTTCCTGATTTTAGAGGAAATGGTTTCAGTTTTTCACCATTGAGAATGATATTGGCTGTGGGTTTGTCATATATGGCCTTTATTATGTAGAGGTAAGTTCCCTCTATGCCTACTTTCTGGAAAGTTTTTATCGTAAATGGGTGTTGAATTTTGTCAAAGCTTTTTCTGCATCTATTGAGATGATCGTATGGTTTTTCTCCTTCAGTTTGTTAATTTGGTCTATCACATTGATTGATTTGTGTATATTGAAGAATCCTTGCATTCCTGGGATAAACCCCACTTGATCATGGTGTATGATCCTTTTAATGTGCTGTTGGATTCTGTTTGCTAGTATTTTGTTGAGGATTTTTGCATCTATGTTCATCAGTGATATTGGTCTGTAGTTTTCTTTTTTTGTGACATCTTTGTCTGGTTTTGGTATCAGGGTGATGGTGGCCTCATAGAATGAGTTTGGGAGTGTTTCTTCCTCTGCTATATTTTGGAAGAGTTTGAGAAGGATAGGTGTTAGCTCTTCTCTAAGTGCCTTGATGAGTCTAGCTAAACGTTTATCAATTTTGTTTACCTTCTCACAGAACCAGCTTTTAGTTTTATTGATCTTTGCTATTGTTTCCTTCATTTCTTTTTCATTTATTTCTGATCTGATCTTTATGATTTCTTTCCTTCTGCTAACTTTGGGTTTTTTTTCTTCTTCTTTCTTTAGTTGCTTTAGGTGTAAGGTTAGGTTGTTTATTTGAGATTTTTCTTGTTTCTTGAGGTAGGATTGTTTTGCTATAAACTTCCCTCTTAGAACTGCTTTTGCTACATCCCATAGATTTTGGGTCGTCGTGTTTTCATTGTCATTTGTTTCTAGGTATTTTTGATTTCCTCTTTAATTTCCTCAGTGATCTCTTGGTTATTTCGTAGCGTATTGTTTAGCCTCATGTGTTGTATTTTTTACAGTTTTTTTCCTGTAATTGATAACTCTTCTCATAGTGTTGTGGTTGGAAAAGATGCTTGATACAATTTCAATTTTCTTAAATTTACCAAGGCTTGATTTGTGACCCAAGATATGATCTATCCTGGAGAGTGTTCCATGAACGCTTGAGAAGAAAGTGTATTTTGTTGTTTTTGGATGGAATGTCCTATAAATATCAATTAGGTCCTTCTTGTTCAATGTGTCATTTAAAACTTGTGTTTCCTTATTTATTTTCATTTTGGATGATCCGTCCATTGGTGAAAGTGGGGTGTAAAGTCCCCTACTATTATTGTGTTACTGTCAGTTTCCCCTTTTATAGCTGTTAGCATTTGTCTTATGTATTGAGGTGCTCCTATGTTGGGTGCATAAATATTTACAATTGTTATATCTTCTTCTTGGGTTGATCCCTTGATCATTATGTAGTGTCCTTCTTTGTCTCCTGTAATAGTCTTTAAAGTCTATTTTGTCTGATATGAGAATTGCTACTCCAGCTTTCTTTTGATTTCCATTTGCATGGGATATTTTTTTCCATTCCCTCACTTTCAGTCTGTTTGTGTCCCTAGGTCTGAAGTGGGTCTCTTGTAGACAGCATATATACAGGTCTTGTTTTTGTATCCATTCAGCCAGTCTATGTCTTTTGGTTGGAGCATTTAATCATTTACACTTAAGGTAATTATCGATATGTATGTTCCTATTACCATTTTCTTAATTGTTTTGGGTTTGTTTTTGTAGGTCTTTTCCTTGTCTTGTGTTTCCTGCCTAGAGAAGTTCCTTTAGCATTTGTTGTAAAGCTGGTTTGGTGGTGCTGAATTCTCTTAGCTTTTGCTTGTCTGTAAAGGTTTTAATTTCTCCATCAAATCTGAATGAGATCCTTGCTGGGTAGACTAATCTTGGTTGTAGGTTTTTCCCTTTCATCACTTTAAATCTGTCCTACCACTCCCTTCTGGCCTGCAGAGTTTCTGCTGAAAGATCAGCTGTTACCCTTATGGGGATTCCCTTGTATGTTATTTGTTGCTTTTCCCTTGCTGCTTTTAATATGTTTTCTTTATATTTAATTTTTGATAGTTTGACTAGTATGTGTCTTAGCGTGTTTCTCCTTGGATTTATCCTGTATGGGACTCTCTGCACTTCCTGGACTTGACTGTTTCCTTTCCCTTATTAGGGAAGTTTTCAAGTATAATCTCTTCAAATATTTTCTCAGTCCCTTTTTTTTTCTCTTCTTCTTCTGGGACCCCTATAATTCTAATGTTGGGGCGTTTAATGTTGTCCCAGAGGTCTCTGAGACTGTCCTCAATTCTTTTTCTTTATTCTGCTCTGCGGTAGTTAGTTCCACTATTTTGTCTTCCAGGTCACTTATCTGTTCTTCTGCCTCAGTTATTCTGCTATTGATTCTTTCTAGATAATTTTAAATTTATTGTGTTGTTCATCATTGTTTGTTTGCGCTTTAGTTCTTTTAGGTCCTTGTTAAATGTTTCGTGTATTTTCTCCATTCTGTTTCCAAGATTTTGGATCATCTTTACTATCATTACTCTGAATTCTTTTTCAGGTAGACTGCCTATTTCCTCTTCATTTGTTTGGTCTGGTGGGTTTTTCCCTTGCTCCTTCATCTGGTGCATATTTCTCTGTCTTCTCATTTTGCTTAACTTACTGTGTTTGGGGTCTCCTTTTTGCAGGCTGCAGGTTCGTAGTTCCCATTGTTTTTGGTGTCTGCCCCCAGTGGGTAAGGTTGGTTCAGTGGCTTGTGTAGGCTTCCTGGTGGAGGGGACTGGTGCCTGTGTTCTGGTGGATGAGGCTGGATCTTGTCTTTCTGGTGGGCAGGGCTGCATCTGGTGGTGTGTTTTGGGGTGTTTGTGAACTTAGTACAATTTTAGGCAGCTTCTCTGCTAGTGGGTGGGGTTGTGCTCCTGTCTTGCTAGTTGTTTGGCATGTGGCATCCAGCACTGGAGCTTGCTGGCCATTGGGTGGAGCTGGGTCTTAGCGTGGAGACGGAGATCTCTGGGAGAGCTCTCGCCGATTGATATTACATGGGGCCGGGAGGTCTCTGGTGGTCCAATGTCCTGAACTCGGCTCTCCCACTTCAGAGGCTCAGGCTTGACACCCGGCTGGAGCACCAAGACCCTGCCAGCCACACGGCTCAGAAGAAAAGGGAGAAGAAAAGAAAGAAAAAAAAAGAATTTAAATAAATAAGTAAATAAAATAAAATAATTAAAATGAAAAAGTAACTTAAAAAAAAAGATCAACCAAACCAATAAACAAATCCACCAATGATAACAAGTGCTAATACTAAGATAAACATAAAAATCAGAAACAAGTCAGTCGCAGACAGCAAACCCCAAGTCTACAGTTGCTCCCAAAGTCCACCTCCTCAATTTGGGATGATTCGTTGTCTATTCAGGTATTCCAGAGATGGAGGTACATCAGGTTGATTGTGGAGATTTAATCCGCTGCTCCTGAGGCTGCTGGGAGAAATTTTCCTTTCTCTTCTTTGTTCGCACAGCTCCCGGGGTTCGGCTTTGGATTTGGCCCCGCCTCTGCGTGTAGGTCGCCTGAGGGCATCTGTTCTTCGCTCAGACAGGACGGGGTTAAAGGAGCAGCTGCTTCGGGGGCTCTGGCTCACTCAGGAGGGGGGGAGGGAGGGGTACGGATGCGGGGCGAGCCTGCGGCGGCAGAGGCGGCGTGACGTTGCACCAGCCCGAGGCGTGCCGTGCGTTCTCCCGGGGACGTTGTCCCTGGATCGCGGGACCCAGGCCGTGGCGGGCTGCACCGGCTCCCGGGAGGGGCGGCGTGGAGAGTGACCTGTGCTCGCACACAGGCTTCTTGGTGGCGGCAGCAGCAGCCTTAGCGTCTCATGCCCGTCTCTGGGGTCCGCGCTGATAGCCGCGGCTCGCGCCCATCTCTGGAGCTCGTTTAGGCGGCGCTCTGAATCCCCTCTCCTCGCGCACCAGGAAACAATGGTCTCTTGCCTGTTCGGCAGCTGCAGACTTTGTCCCGGACTCCCTCCCGGCTAGCTGTGGTGCACTAGGCCCCTTCAGGCTGTGTTCACGCTGCCAACCCCAGTCCTCTCCCTGCGATCCGACCGAAGCCCGAGCCTCAGCTCCCAGCCCCGCCCGCCCCGGCGGCTGAGCAGACAAGCCTCTCGGGCTGGTGAGTGCTGCTCGGCGCCGAGCCTCTGTGCGGGAGTCTCTCCGCTCTGCCCTCCGCACCCCTGTGGCTGCGCTCTCCTCCGTGGCTCCGAAGCTTCCCCCCTCCACCACCCGCAGTCTCCGCCCGCGAAGGGGCTTCCTAGTGTGTGGACACCTTTCCTCCTTCACAGCTCCCTCCCACTGGTGCAGGTCCCGTCCCTATTCTTTTGTCTCTGTTTTTTCTTTTTTCTTTTGCCCTACCCAGGTACGTGGGGAGTTTCTTGCCTTTTGGGAAGTCTGAGGTCTTCTGCCAGCGTTCACTAGGTGTTCTGTAGGAGTTGTTCCACATGTAGATGTATTTCTGATGTATTTGTGGGGAGGAAGGTGATCTACACGTCTTACTCCTCTGCCATCTTGAAGGTTGATCTTTTTTATTTTTAATCCAGTTTGCCAGATAGTCTTTAAATAGTGTTCAACCCACTTATGTTTATTAATTTATTTTTTGTGGTCAAAAGTTTTTATTGAAGCAGAGCTGATTTACAGTGTGTTAATTTCTACTGTACAGCAAAGTGATTTTTATACATATATATGCATTCTTTTTAAATATCCTTTTTATTATGGTTTATCCCAAGATGTTAAATATAGTTCCCTGTGCTACACAGTAGACTTGTTGATCCATTCGATATATAATAGTTGGCTTCTGCTAAAACCCAAACTCCCAACCCTTCACCCCACCTCCTCACCTCCCCACCTCCTCATCTCCCCACCGCCTCACCTCCTCACCTCCTCACCTCCCCACCTCCTCACCTCCTCACCTCCTCACCTCCTCACCTCCTCACCTCCTCACCTCCCCACCTCCCCACCTCCTCACCTCCTCACCTCCTCACCTCCCCACCTCCTCACCTCCCCACCTCCCCACCTCCCCCTTGGCAGTCACTAGTCTGTTCTCTGTATCTGAGGCCTCACAGATTCTTGATTCCTCTCATCTTTCATTGTTCTACAAGAACCTTCCGATGGTAGGATACCATCAGTGGCCTTTGGCTGAAGTGGAAGATTCCGTTTACGTCAGATGGATTTTTAATTAGAAACCCATCTCTGCTTCTCCTCTCCCAGGTGGAGATGATTAACACCTAAAAGAGGAGGACTCGGCAATTACCTGTAGCAGCTGGGTCTTGGTGGCTTCTTGCCCTATCCCAAGACAGGCTGCAACAAAAGGGGTGGGATGCCCAGAGACAGACCTGATAGGAGCCAGAGGGACCCAAGGGCCAATCACAGGCTGCGGTCCACCATCCTTTGGGTGCACTAGTCTTGCTTTAGCTGTAAGTGGGCCCCCCCTGGATCTGGAGATTGTGGGCCCATGCAGAGAGGACCAGGCACTCCAGGTCAAAGGGGGTCCTTTGCTGTCATGTCGTCCCCAGCTTGCCCAGCTCCGCGACAGTCCAGCCTTGGGACCCAACCTGCTTAGCTTCCAGGGGTGTGACAACAGCCCAGATCACTGAGGCCTGAAGGGAATAGAGTTAGCATTTCTTTTATTCTCTTATTTTAATTTTTATTATGTATTGGTGTATAGGTAATTGACAGTGTTGGGGCATTTTGTTGTTTGTTTTTGCGGGGAGTAGAGCAACTTGATTCAACTATACATAGAGGTATAGTTGTTCCTTTCACATTTAGGTTATTACAGTGTAGAGTTCCTTGTGCTATCCAGTGGGTCCTTGTTCATTATCAATTTTACAAATATTTCTGTGTATATGTCAACCTCATTTTGCTAATTTCCCTACATGCTCCTTTCCCCTGTGGTAACCATAAGTTTGTTTTCTAAGTCTGTGAGCCTGTTTCTCTTTTGGAAACAGGTTCACTTGTTTCCATTTTTACATTCCGCCTATAAGTGATATCATCTTACTTGTCTTCCTAGGTCTGAGTTACTTCACTTAGTATAATCATCTCTGCTTCGATCCCTGTTGCTGCAAGTGGAGTTCATTCGTCCTTTTTTATGGCTTAATAATATTCCATTGGGTACAGGTGCCACACCTTCTTGATCCATTCATCAGTCATTATACAATTTGTTTGTTTCCATATCTTGGCTATTGTAAGCAGTGCTGCCATGAAATTTGCGGAGCAGGTGTCTCTCCAAATTTAGGTTTTCTCCAGATCTCGGCAGTGTGAGGTGATACCTGATTGCAGTTTTACTCTGCATTTCTCTAATAATGACTGATGCTGAGCATCTTTCCATGTGCTTTGTTTTTTCTACAGTGTGAGTAAAATTGACACCTTCAAATTGGTTTCTTGAACGGCTGCCCTGTTTTGCATTGTTTTTCTATGAACTAGCCCAGGGTTTTTCTGGAGGGCAGGTGTTATTTATTCACAGCCCCACAGGCCTTGCGATTATTCAGGGCCCATCAGCAGCGTTTTTCACGTTGTTGTTACAGGAAAGGGCCACAAGGCGGCAGCATTTCTTCAGGTCCAACTCTGCTTACTTGGGGAAGCCGAGCCTGAGGGAAAGTCGTGTTCCTGGGTCCTCAGTTTGAGTGGAATGTGCCAGAAGAAAAACCGAAGGGCTTGTGTCTCATTGCTTCCTCACCCTTGCCCTTCAACCCCCAGACAAACCCCAATGCCTGGGAAACCGCTCTGATGACGGAGCTGTCGTCCGTAGGTGGGGCGACTCCATGGAAGGAGACTGGAGGAGGGGAACCCACCCCCAGGAGACGTGGACCCCTGGGGACTTTTGAAAGCTCTCCTTCCTGCCCAGAATGCAGCATCGTTTCTGGTGCCTGAGGCTTGTTGTAGCTGTAGGGGAGCCCCCCTGGATCTGGAGATTGTGGGCCCATGCAGAGGGGACCAGGCACTCCAGGTCCAAGGGGGTCCTTTGCTGTCACATCGTCCCCAGCTCGCCCAGCACCGCGACAGTCCAGCCTTGGGCCCCAAGCCTGCTCTGTGTCCATGGATGAGACTCCAGCCCAGGTCCCAGAGGCCATAGGGGAATGGGGTCGGGATTTTCTTTTTAATTGCAATGTGTATTTTGTACTGGAGTATAGTTGATATAGTCAGGTGTGTGGTTTGTTTTTTTTTTTTTTTGGTGTACAGCAAGTGATTCAGTTATACATAGATGTATATATGTTCCTTTTTGGGCTCTTTTCCAGTATAGGTTATTACAGAGTGTTGAGTCCAGTTCCTTGTCCTATCCGGTGGGTCCTTCTGGATTACCTGTGTTTTAAATAGTAGCCTGTATACATTAATCTCAACCTGTCAATTTCTCCCTCACCCCACCTTTCCCGTTTGGTGAGCATGACTTCGTTTTCCATATCTGTGAGGCTGTCTCTGTTTTGCAAATTAATTCCTCTGGATGCATATTTAGATGCCACCTCGAAGTGATATCATATGATACTTGTTTTTGTGTGTCTCACTTCTGGACTAAGTATGATCATCTTTCCTTCCATCCTGTGGCTGGAAATGGAATGATTTCATCCTTTGTTTATGGCTGAGTACTATTCCATTGGGTACAGGTGCCGCACCTGCTTGACCGATTCATGTGTACTTGTACACTTTGGTGGCTTCCATGTCTTGTCGGTTGTAAGCAGTGCTGCCGTGAACGCTGGGGTGCAGGTGTATGTCGAAATTTTGGTTTTCCCTGGATCTCTGCCCAGGAGAGGGATTGCTGGGTGCCATGGTATTTGTATTTTTAGTTTTTACAGGAGCCTTCCCATCGTTCTCCGCAGTGGATGTACCGATTTACATTCCCACCAAGAGTGTAGGAGGATTCCATTTTCCGCACATCCTGTGCAGCATTTATTGCTTGTAAATATCTTGATGATGGCCCTTTTGACCTCTGTGAGGTGATACCTGATTGTAGTTTTACTCTCCATTTCTCTAATAATGCGTGATGCTGAGCATCTTTCCATGTGCTTTTTTTTCCTACAGTGTGAGTAAAATTGACATCTTCAAATGGGCTTCTTGAACGGCTGCCCTGTTTTGCATTCTTTTTCGATGAACTAGCCCCGGGATTTTCTGGAGGGCAGGTGTTATTTATTCACAGCCCCACAGGCCGTGCGATTATTCAGGGCCCGTCAGCAGCGTTTTCCACGTTGTCGTTACAGGAAAAGTCCACAAGGCGGCAGCACTTCCTCTTGCCCAAGTCTGTCCGTCTGTGTTTTTTTTTTTTTTCTTTCCGTTTCAAGTTAATTTTTATTTTATATGGGAGTAGAGCTGATTTGCTGTGACATGTTTTTGGTTTACCTGTTCAGCAACGTGATTCCGTTATACATAGAGGTCTATCTAGTCTTTTTTGGGTTGTTTTTCCAGAAGGTGATTATAGTGTGTTGAGTAGAGCTCCTTGAGCTATTCACAAGGTCCTTTTGAATGATCTACGATCCATAATAGTGTTTATATGCCAATCCCAACCTCTAAATGTATCCCTCACCCCACCTTTCCTGTATGGTCATCGTAAGTTTCTTGTCTACCTCTGAGAGTCTGTTTCTGTTTCATCAATTAGATCATTTGCATGAATTGATAGGTTTCACCTATAAGGGATAGCTTATGCTCTTTGTCTTTCTCTCTCTGACCTCATTCACCTAGTATGATAATCTGTTAGTCCATCCTTGTTGCTGCAGATGGTATGTTTTCATTCTTCTTGTTGGCTGAGTAGTATTTCTGTGTATGTATGTACCCCATAATGTTCATTTTTCTGTTGATGGACATTTGGGTTGAATGTATGTCTGCACTTGGCCGAATTGTGCTGCCATGAAAATACAGGTGGCACATGTTGTTCCGAATTATGATTATATCGGGATGCAAGGCCAGGAGTGGCATTGCCGGATCACATATTGGTTCTCTCTTTAGTTATGTTACAGGAAGCTCCATACATTTCTCCATAGTGGCTGCACCAGTTGACAATCCCAGCAAGAGTGTAGGACGATTCCTTTTTGCACACGTCCTCTGCAGCCTTTACTCCTTGTAGACTTTTTTGGCGATGGCCAGTCTGAGTTGTGTGAGGTGATACCTGATTGTAGTTTTACTCTGCATTTCTCTAATAATGAGTGATGCTGAGCGTCTTTCCATGTGCTTTTTCTTTTTCTACAGTGTGAGTAAAATTGACAGCGTCAAATTGGCTTCTTGAATGACTGCCCTGTTTTGCAATCTTTTTCGATGAAGTAGCCCCGGGTTTTTCTGGAGGGCAGGTGTTATTTATTCACAGCCCCACAGGCCTTGCGATTATTCAGGGCCCGACAGCAGCGTTTTCCACGTTGTAGTTACAGGAAAGGGCCACAAGGCGGCAGCATTTCTTCAGGCCCAAATCTGGTTACTCGGGGAAGCTGAGCCTGAGGGAAAGTCGTGTTCCTGGGTCCTCAGTTTGAGTGGAATGTGCCAGAAGAAACACCGAAGGGCTTGTGTCTCATTGTTTCCTCACCCTTACTCTTCACCCCCCAGACAAATCCCAATGCCTGGGAAACTGCTCTGATGACGGAGCTGTCATCCGTAGGTGGGGCGACTCCATGGAAGGAGGCTGGAGGAGGGAACCCCACCCCCAGGAGACGTGGATCCCCGGGGACCTTTGAAAGCTCTCCTTCCCGCCCAGAATGCAGCATCGTTTCTGGTGCCAGAGGCTTGGTGTAGCTGTAAGGGAGCCCCCCTGGATCTGGAGATTGTGGGATGCAGAGGGGACCAGGCACTCCAGGTCCAAAGGGGTCCATCTTTTGCTGTCACATCGTCCCCAGCTAGCCCAGCACCGCGACAGTCCACCTTGGGCCCCAAGCCTAATCCGCGTCCATGGATGAGACTCCAGGCCAGGTCCCAGAGGCCGTAGGGGAATGGGGTTGGCATTTTTTTTTAAATTGCAATGTGTATTTTGTAGTGGAGTGTAGTTGATATAGTCAGGTGTGTGGTTTGTTTTGTTTTTTTTTTTGGTGTACAGCAAGTGATTCAGTTATACATAGATGTATATATGTTCCTTTTAGGGTTCTTTTCCAGTATAGGTTATTACAGAGTGTTGAGTCAAGTTCCTTGTCCTATCCGGTGGGTCTTTCTGGATTACTTGTGTTTTAAATAGTAGCCTGTATACATTAATCTCAACCTGTCAATTTCTACCACACCTCACCTTTCCCGTTTGGTAAGCATTACTTGATTTTCCATGTCTGTGAGGCTCTCTGTGTTTTGCCAATTAATTCCTCTGGATCCATATTTAGATGCCACCTGTAAGTGATATCATATGATACTTGTTTTTGTGTGTCTCACTTCTTGACTAAGTATGATCATCTCTCCTTCCATCCCTGTGGCTGGAAATGGAATGATTTCATCCTTTGTTTATGGCTGAGTACTATTCCTTTGGGTACAGGTGCCGCACCTGCTTGACCGATTCATCTGTCCTCCTACACTTTGGTTGCTTCCGTGTCTTTTTTTTTTAAAATAAATTTATTTATTTATTTATTTATTTTTGGCTGTGTTGGATCTTCCTTGCTGTGCGCGGGCTTTCTCTGTTGCGTCAAGCGGGGGCTACTCTTTTGTTGCGGTGCGCGGACTTCTCATTGCTGTGGCTTCTCTTGTTGCGGAGCATGGGCTCTAGGCACGTGGGCTTCAGTAGTTGTGGCACGTGGGCTTCAGTAGTTGTGGCTCACAGGCTCTAGACCACAGGCTCAGTCGTTGTGGCGCACGGGCTTAGTTGCTCCGCGGCATGTGGGATCTTCCCGGACCAGGGCTCGAACCCGCGTCCCCTGCATTGGCAGTCGGATTCTTAACCACTGTGCCACCAGGGAAGCCGCTTCCGTGTCTTGCCAGCTGTAAGCAGTGCTGCTGTGAACGCTGGGGTGCAGGTGTATGTCCAAAGTTTGGTTTTCCCTGGATATCCGCCCAGGAGAGGGATTGCTGGGTCCCATGTTATTTGTATTTTTAGTTTTTACAGGAGCCTTCCCATCGTTCTCCGCAGTGGATGTACCGATTTACATTACCACCAAGAGTGTAGGAGGATTCCATTTTCCACACATCTTGTGCAGCATTTATTGCTTGTAGATATCTTGATGATGGCCGTTTTGACCACTGTGAGGTGATACCTCGTGGTACTTTTGATTTGGTTTTTCTGAGAATTAGTGATCTTGAGCATCGCTTCCTCTGATTTTCGGCCATCTGTAAGAATTCTTTAAAGAACTGTCTGTTTCGTACTATCGCCTATTTAGTGGTTTTTTTTTTTAATATTATTCAGCTGCATGAGCTGGTTGTATGTTTTGGACATTAATTTCTTTGGGTAGCTTCGATTGCAAGTCTTTTTTTCCATTCTGCAGGTTGTCTTTTTGTGTTGTTACGGTTTCCGTTGCTGTACAAATGCCCTTAGGTTTAATCAGGTCCCATTTGCACATTTTTATTTTTCATTTCTTTACGTCGTGGTTCAAAAAAAACCAAGCTGTGATTTATGTCGAAGCTTCTCAAGAGCGTACATTTTCCTCAAGGGTTTTATAGTATCCGTCCTTAGCGTGAGGTCTTTCTTCGAGTTGGGGTTTACTCTTGTGTAAGGATTTAGGGAGCATTCTATTATCATTGTCTATTTTGTAAGGAACCCCCCTCAGTGCTCTCCATAGAGGCTTCTACCGTTTTACGTTCCCACCGACAGTGTAGGAGGGTTACCTCTGCTCCACGCCCTCTCCAGCATTTCTTATTTGTAGATTAACTTGACAATGGCCATGTGACTGGTGGCAGGAGATACCTTGTTGTAGTTCTGATATGCAGCTCTCTAACGCTCAGCGAGGCTGAAACATGTCAGGTCCTGTTTTGAAATTTTGTTTTTATCCTAGTGTGAGCAAAGTAACCTCTTGAATTTGGCTTCTTGAACCTCTGCCCTGTTGTGAATTCCTTTTCAGTCGCCTACCTCAGCACATTTCTTGAGGGCAGGCGTGCTTTTCCTCCCAGCACGGGTTGTGAATATGAAGCGCCCAGCAGCACCGGTTCTAGTAAAGTTTAGTTACGGGAAACGGCCCCAAGGCGGCAGTATTACTTCTTGCCCAAGTCTTTCTGTTTGTGTGTTTTTTTTTTCTTTTTTCCCTTTCAAGTTAATTTTTACTGTATATGGGAATAGAGTTGATTTGCAGTGACGTGTTTTGGGTTTACCTGTTCAGCAACGTGATTCTGTTATACATAGAGGTCTATCTAGTCTTTTTCTGGTTGGTTTTCCAGAAGGTGATGATAGTATGTTGAGTAGAGCTCCTTGAGCTATTCACAAGGTCCTTTTGGATGACCTACGATCCATATTAGTGTTTATATGCCAATCCCAACCTCCAAATGTATCCGTCGCCCCACCTTTCCTTTATGGTCATCGTACGTTTCTTGTCTACCACTGAGAGTCTGTTTCTGTTTTGTCAATTAGATCATTTACCTGAATTGATAGGTTTCATAAATAAGGGATAGCTTATGCTATTTGTCTTTCTCTCTCTGACCTCATTCACCTGGTATGATAATCTGTTAGTCCATCCTTGTTGCTGCAGATGGTATGTTTTCATTCTTCTTGTTGGCTGAGTAGTATTTCATTGTATGTATGTACCCCATAATGTTCAGTTTTCTTTTGATGCACATTTGCGTGGATTCTACGTCTGGACTTGTCCTAATCGTGCTGCCATGAAAATACAGGTGGCACGTGTCGTTCCAAATTATGATCATATCGGGATTCAAGGCCAGGAGAGGGATTGCCGGATCACATATTGGTTCTCTGTTTAGCTACGTTACAGGAAGGTGCATACAGATCTCCATAGTGGCAGCAGCATTTGACATTCCCAGCAAGAGTGTAGGACCATTCCCTTTTGCACACGTCCTCTGCAGCCTTTATTACTTGTAGGTCTTTTTTGGTGATGTCCAGTCTGACGGTGTGAGGTGATACCTGATCGTAGTTTTACTCTGCATTTCTCTAATAATGAGCGATGCTGAGCATCTTTCCATGTGCTTTTCTTTTCTACAGTGTGAGTAAAATTGACATGTGCAAATTGGCTTCTTGAACGGCTGCCCTGTTTTGCATTGTTTTTCGATGAAGTAGCCCCGGGTTTTTCTGGAGGGCAGGTGTTATTTATTCACAGCCCCACAGGCCTTGCGATTATTCAGGGCCCATCAGCAGCGATTTCCACGTTGTAGTTACAGGAAAAGGTCACAAGGCGGCAGCATTTCTTCTTGTCCAAGTCTCTCTTTTTTTTTTTTCTTTTTTCCGTTTCAAGTTAATTTTTATTTTATATGGGAGGAGAATTGGTTTGCAGTGACGTGTTTTGGGTTTACCTGTTCAGCAACGTGATTCCGTTATACATAGAAGTCTATCTAGTCTTTTTCTGGTTGGTTTTCCAGAAGGTGATTATAGTGTGTTGAGTTGAGCTCCTTGAGGTATTCACAAGGTCCTTTTTGATGATCTATGATCCATATTAGTGTCTATATCCTGCCAATTCCAACCTCCAAATGGATCCCTCACCCCACCTTTCCTGTATGGTCATCGCAAGTTTCTTGTCTACCTCTGAGAGTCTGTTTCTGTTTCGTCAATTAGATCATTTGAATGAATTGACAGGCTTCACCTATAAGGGATATCATATGCTATTTGTCTTTCGCTCTCTGACCTCATTCACCTAGTATGATAATCTGTTACTCTATCCTTGTTGTTGCAGATTGTATGATTTTATTCTTCTTGTTGGCTGAGTAGTATTTCTTTGTATATATGTACGTCAAAAGGTTCATTTTTCTTTTGATGCACATTTGGGTGGATTCTATATCTGGACTTGTCCTAATCGTGCTGCCATGAAAATACAGGTGGCACGTGTCATTCCGAATTATGTTCATATCGGGACGCAAGGCCAGGAGTGGGATTGCCGGATCACATATTGGTTCTCTGTTTAGCTATGTTACAGGAAGGTCCATACAGATCTCCATAGTGGCAGCAGCAATTGACATTCCCAGCAAGAGTGTAGGACGATTCCCTTTTGCACACGTCCTCTGCGGCCTTTATTACTTGTAGATTTTTTTTGGCGATGGCCAGTCTGAGGGTGTGAGATGATACCTGATTGTAGTTTTACTCTGCATTTCTCTAATAATGAGTGATGCTGAGCATCTGTCCATGTGCTTTTTTTTGTACAGTGTGAGTAAAATCGACACCTTCAAATTGGCTTCTTGAACGGCTGTCCTGTTTTGCATTGTTTTTCGATGAAGTAGCCCCGGGTTTTTCTGGAGGGCAGGTGTTATTTACTCACAGCCCCACAGACCTTGGGATTATTCAGGGCCCGTCAGCAGCGTTTTGCACGTTGTAGTTACAGGAAAAGGCCACAAGGCGGCAGCATTTCTTCATGCCCAACTCTGGTTGGTCGGGGAAGCCGAGCCCGAAGGAAAGTCCTGTTCCTGGGTCCTCAGTTTGAGTGGAATGTGCCAGAAGAAACACCGAAGGGCTTGTGTCTCATTGCTTCCTCTCCCTTGCCCTTCAACCCCCAGACAAATCCCAGTACCTGGGAAAGCGCTCTGATGACGGAGCTGTCATCCGTAGGTGGGGCGACTCCATGGAAGGAGGCTGGAGGAGGGAACCCCACCCCTAGAAGACGTGGACCCCCGAGATCTTTTGAAAGCTCTCCTTCCCGCCCAGAATGCAGCATCGTTTCTGGTGCCCGAGGCTTGGTGTAGCCGTAGGGGAGCCCCCCTGGATCTGGAGATTGTGGGATGCAGAGGGGACCAGGCAGTCCAGGTCTAAGGGGGTCCTTTGCTGTCACATCGTCCCCAGCTCGCTCAGCACCGCGACAGTCCAGCTTTGGGCCCCAAGCCTGCTCCGCGTCCATGGATGAGACCCCAGCCCAGGTCCCCGAGGGCTAAGGGAAATGGGGTTGGCATTTTTCTTTTTTTAATTGCAATGTGTATTTTGTACTGGTGTACAGGTGATTTAGTTGGGTGTGGGCGTTGTTTGTTTGTTGTTTTCTTTCAGTATACAGCAAGTGATTGAGTTATACATAGATGCATGTATATTCCTCTTTGGGTTCTTTTCCGTGTAGCTTATTAGAGTGTTGAGTAGAGTTCCTTGTCCTATCCGGTGGGTCCTTCTGGATTACCTGTGTTTTAAATATTAGCCTGTATACATTAACCTCAACCTGTCAATTTCTCCCTCACCCCACCTTTCCCATTTGGTGAGCATTACTTCGTTCTCCGTATCTGTGAGGCTGTCTCTGTTTTGCACATTAATTCCTCTGGATCCATACTTAGATGCCACCTCTAAGTGATATCATATGGTACTTGTTTTTGTGTGTCTCACTTCTTGACTAAGTATGACCATCTCTCCTTCCATCCCTGTGGCTGGAAATGGAATGATTTCATCCTTTGTTTATGGCTGAGTTGTAGTCCATTGGGTACAGGTGGCGCACCTGCTTGACCGATTCATCTGTCCTCCTACACTTTGGTTGCCTCCGTGTCTTGCCAGTTGTAAGCAGTGCTGCTGTGAACGCTGGGGTGCAGGTGTCTGTCCAAAGTTTGGTTTTCCCTGGATATCCGTGCAGGAGAGGGATTGCTGGGTGCCATGGTATTTGTATTTTTACTTTTTACAGGAACCTTCCCATCGTTCTCCGCAGTGGATGTACCGATTTACATTCCCACCAAGAGTGTAGGAAGGATCCGTTTGTGCACACCATGTCCAGCATGTATTGCTTGTAGATATCTTGATGATGGCCCTTTTGACCTCTGTGAGGTGATACCTCGTGGTACTTTTGATTTGCCTTTTTCTGAGAATTAGTGATCATGAGCATCTCTTGCTGTGCTTTTCGGCCATCTGTAAGTCTTCTTTAAAGAACTGCCTGTTTCGTACTTTCGCCTATTTAGTGGTTTTTTTTAACGTTAATCAGCTGCATGAGCTACTTGTATGTTTTGGACATTAATTTCTTCGGGTAGCTTCGATTGCAAGTCTTTTTTTCCTTTCTGCAGGTTGTTTTTTTGTGTTGTTACGGTTTCCTTTGCTGTGCAAATGCCTTTAGGTTTAATCAGGTCCCATTTGCACATTTTTATTTTTCATTTCTTTGCGTCGTGGTTGAAAAAAAACCTTGCTGTGATTTATGTCGAAGGTTTTCAAAAGTGTACCTTTTCCTCAAGGGTTTTATAGTATCCATCCTTACCTTTAGGTCTTTCTTCGAGTTGGGGTTTACTCTTGTGTAAGGATTTAGGGAGCATTCTATTATCATTGTCTATTTTGTAAGGAACCCCCCTCAGTGCTCTCCATAGAGGCTTCTACCGTTTTACGTTCCCACCGACAGTGTAGGAGGGTTACCTCTGCTCCACGCCCTCTCCAGCATTTCTTATTTGTAGATTAACTTGACAATGGCCATGTGACTGGTGGCAGGAGATACCTTGTTGTAGTTCTGATATGCAGCTCTCTAACGCTCAGCGAGGCTGAAACATGTCAGGTCCTGCTTTGAAATTTTGTTTTTATCCTAGTGTGAGCAAAGTAACCTCTTGAATTTGGCTTCCTGAACCTCTGCCCTGTTGTGAATTCCTTTTCAGTCGCCTACCTCAGCACATTTCTTGAGGGCAGGCGTGCTTTTCCTCCCAGCACGGGTTGTGAATATGAAGCGCCCAGCAGCACCGGTTCTAGTAAAGTTTAGTTACGGGAAACGGCCCCAAGGCGGCAGTATTACTTCTTGCCCAAGTCTTTCTGTTTGTGTGTTTTTTTTTTCTTTTTTCCCTTTCAAGTTAATTTTTACTGTATATGGGAATAGAGTTGATTTGCAGTGACGTGTTTTGGGTTTACCTGTTCAGCAACGTGATTCTGTTATACATAGAGGTCTATCTAGTCTTTTTCTGGTTGGTTTTCCAGAAGGTGATGATAGTATGTTGAGTAGAGCTCCTTGAGCTATTCACAAGGTCCTTTTGGATGACCTACGATCCATATTAGTGTTTATATGCCAATCCCAACCTCCAAATGTATCCGTCGCCCCACCTTTCCTTTATGGTCATCGTACGTTTCTTGTCTACCACTGAGAGTCTGTTTCTGTTTTGTCAATTAGATCATTTACCTGAATTGATAGGTTTCATAAATAAGGGATAGCTTATGCTATTTGTCTTTCTCTCTCTGACCTCATTCACCTGGTATGATAATCTGTTAGTCCATCCTTGTTGCTGCAGATGGTATGTTTTCATTCTTCTTGTTGGCTGAGTAGTATTTCATTGTATGTATGTACCCCATAATGTTCAGTTTTCTTTTGATGCACATTTGCGTGGATTCTACGTCTGGACTTGTCCTAATCGTGCTGCCATGAAAATACAGGTGGCACGTGTCGTTCCAAATTATGATCATATCGGGATTCAAGGCCAGGAGAGGGATTGCCGGATCACATATTGCTTCTCTGTTTAGCTATGTTACAGGAAGGTGCATACAGATCTCCATAGTGGCAGCAGCATTTGACATTCCCAGCAAGAGTGTAGGACCATTCCCTTTTGCACACGTCCTCTGCAGCCTTTATTACTTGTAGGGTTTTTTTGGTGATGTCCAGTCCGACGTTGTGAGGTGATACCTGATTGTAGTTTTACTCTGCATTTCTCTAATAATGAGTGATGCTGAGCATCTGTCCATGTGCTTTTTTTTGTACAGTGTGAGTAAAATCGACACCTTCAAATTGGCTTCTTGAACGGCTGTCCTGTTTTGCATTGTTTTTCGATGAAGTAGCCCCGGGTTTTTCTGGAGGGCAGGTGTTATTTATTCACAGCCCCACAGACCTTGGGATTATTCAGGGCCCGTCAGCAGCGTTTTGCACGTTGTAGTTACAGGAAAAGGCCACAAGGCGGCAGCATTTCTTCATGCCCAACTCTGGTTGGTCGGGGAAGCCGAGCCCGAAGGAAAGTCCTGTTCCTGGGTCCTCAGTTTGAGTGGAATGTGCCAGAAGAAACACCGAAGGGCTTGTGTCTCATTGCTTCCTCTCCCTTGCCCTTCAACCCCCAGACAAATCCCAGTACCTGGGAAAGCGCTCTGATGACGGAGCTGTCATCCGTAGGTGGGGCGACTCCATGGAAGGAGGCTGGAGGAGGGAACCCCACCCCTAGAAGACGTGGACCCCCGAGATCTTTTGAAAGCTCTCCTTCCCGCCCAGAATGCAGCATCGTTTCTGGTGCCCGAGGCTTGGTGTAGCCGTAGGGGAGCCCCCCTGGATCTGGAGATTGTGGGATGCAGAGGGGACCAGGCAGTCCAGGTCTAAGGGGGTCCTTTGCTGTCACATCGTCCCCAGCTCGCTCAGCACCGCGACAGTCCAGCTTTGGGCCCCAAGCCTGCTCCGCGTCCATGGATGAGACCCCAGCCCAGGTCCCCGAGGGCTAAGGGAAATGGGGTTGGCATTTTTCTTTTTTTAATTGCAATGTGTATTTTGTACTGGTGTACAGGTGATTTAGTTGGGTGTGGGCGTTGTTTGTTTGTTGTTTTCTTTCAGTATACAGCAAGTGATTGAGTTATACATAGATGCATGTATATTCCTCTTTGGGTTCTTTTCCGTGTAGCTTATTAGAGTGTTGAGTAGAGTTCCTTGTCCTATCCGGTGGGTCCTTCTGGATTACCTGTGTTTTAAATATTAGCCTGTATACATTAACCTCAACCTGTCAATTTCTCCCTCACCCCACCTTTCCCGTTTGGTGAGCATTACTTCGTTCTCCGTATCGGTGAGGCTGTCTCTGTTTTGCACATTAAATCCTCTGGATCCATACTTAGATGCCACCTCTAAGTGATATCATATGGTACTTGTTTTTGTGTGTCTCACTTCTTGACTAAGTATGACCATCTCTCCTTCCATCCCTGTGGCTGGAAATGGAATGATTTCATCCTTTGTTTATGGCTGAGTTGTAGTCTATTGGGTACAGGTGGCGCACCTGCTTGACCGATTCATCTGTCCTCCTACACTTTGGTTGCCTCCGTGTCTTGCCAGTTGTAAGCAGTGCTGCTGTGAACGCTGGGGTGCAGGTGTCTGTCCAAAGTTTGGTTTTCCCTGGATATCCGTGCAGGAGAGGGATTGCTGGGTGCCATGGTATTTGTATTTTTACTTTTTACAGGAACCTTCCCATCGTTCTCCGCAGTGGATGTACCGATTTACATTCCCACCAAGAGTGTAGGAAGGATCCGTTTGTGCACACCATGTCCAGCATGTATTGCTTGTAGATATCTTGATGATGGCCCTTTTGACCTCTGTGAGGTGATACCTCGTGGTACTTTTGATTTGCCTTTTTCTGAGAATTAGTGATCATGAGCATCTCTTGCTGTGCTTTTCGGCCATCTGTAAGTCTTCTTTAAAGAACTGCCTGTTTCGTACTTTCGCCTATTTAGTGGTTTTTTTTAACGTTAATCAGCTGCATGAGCTACTTGTATGTTTTGGACATTAATTTCTTCGGGTAGCTTCGATTGCAAGTCTTTTTTTCCTTTCTGCAGGTTGTTTTTTTGTGTTGTTATGGTTTCCTTTGCTGTGCAAATGCCTTTAGGTTTAATCAGGTCCCATTTGCACATTTTTATTTTTCATTTCTTTGCGTCGTGGTTGAAAAAAAACCTTGCTGTGATTTATGTCGAAGCTTTTCAAAAGTGTACCTTTTCCTCAAGGGTTTTATAGTATCCATCCTTACCTTTAGGTCTTTCTTCGAGTTGGGGTTTACTCTTGTGTAAGGATTTAGGGAGCATTCTATTATCATTGTCTATTTTGTAAGGAACCCCCCTCAGTGCTCTCCATAGAGGCTTCTACCGTTTTACGTTCCCACCGACAGTGTAGGAGATTACCTCTGCTCCACGCCCTCTCCAGCATTTCTTATTTGTAGATTAACTTGACAATGGCCATGTGACTGGTGGCAGGAGATACCTTGTTGTAGTTCTGATATGCAGCTCTCTAACGCTCAGCGAGGCTGAAACATGTCAGGTCCTGCTTTGAAATTTTGTTTTTATCCTAGTGTGAGCAAAGTAACCTCTTGAATTTGGCTTCCTGAACCTCTGCCCTGTTGTGAATTCCTTTTCAGTCGCCTACCTCAGCACATTTCTTGAGGGCAGGCGTGCTTTTCCTCCCAGCACGGGTTGTGAATATGAAGCGCCCAGCAGCACCGGTTCTAGTAAAGTTTAGTTACGGGAAACGGCCCCAAGGCGGCAGTATTACTTCTTGCCCAAGTCTTTCTGTTTGTGTGTTTTTTTTTTCTTTTTTCCCTTTCAAGTTAATTTTTACTGTATATGGGAATAGAGTTGATTTGCAGTGACGTGTTTTGGGTTTACCTGTTCAGCAACGTGATTCTGTTATACATAGAGGTCTATCTAGTCTTTTTCTGGTTGGTTTTCCAGAAGGTGATGATAGTATGTTGAGTAGAGCTCCTTGAGCTATTCACAAGGTCCTTTTGGATGACCTACGATCCATATTAGTGTTTATATGCCAATCCCAACCTCCAAATGTATCCGTCGCCCCACCTTTCCTTTATGGTCATCGTACGTTTCTTGTCTACCACTGAGAGTCTGTTTCTGTTTTGTCAATTAGATCATTTACCTGAATTGATAGGTTTCATAAATAAGGGATAGCTTATGCTATTTGTCTTTCTCTCTCTGACCTCATTCACCTGGTATGATAATCTGTTAGTCCATCCTTGTTGCCGCAGATGGTATGTTTTCATTCTTCTTGTTGGCTGAGTAGTATTTCATTGTATGTATGTACCCCATAATGTTCAGTTTTCTTTTGATGCACATTTGCGTGGATTCTACGTCTGGACTTGTCCTAATCGTGCTGCCATGAAAATACAGGTGGCACGTGTCGTTCCAAATTATGATCATATCGGGATTCAAGGCCAGGAGAGGGATTGCCGGATCACATATTGGTTCTCTGTTTAGCTACGTTACAGGAAGGTGCATACAGATCTCCATAGTGGCAGCAGCATTTGACATTCCCAGCAAGAGTGTAGGACCATTCCCTTTTGCACACGTCCTCTGCAGCCTTTATTAGTTGTAGGTCTTTTTTGGTGATGTCCAGTCTGACGGTGTGAGGTGATACCTGATTGTAGTTTTACTCTGCATTTCTCTAATAATGAGCGATGCTGAGCATCTTTCCATGTGCTTTTTTTTTCTACAGTGTGAGTAAAATTGACATGTGCAAATTGGCTTCTTGAACGGCTGCCCTGTTTTGCATTGTTTTTCGATGAAGTAGCCCCGGGTTTTTCTGGAGGGCAGGTGTTATTTATTCACAGCCCCACAGGCCTTGCGATTATTCAGGGCCCATCAGCAGCGATTTCCACGTTGTAGTTACAGGAAAAGGCCACAAGGCGGCAGCATTTCTTCTTGTCCAAGTCTCTCTGTCTTTTTTTTTTTTCTTTTTTCCGTTTCAAGTTAATTTTTATTTTATATGGGAGGAGAATTGGTTTGCAGTGACGTGTTTTGGGTTTACCGGTTCAGCAACGTGATTCCGTTATACATAGAAGTCTATCTAGTCTTTTTCGGGTTTTTTTTTCCAGAAGGTGATTATAGTGTGTTGAGTTGAGCTCCTTGAGGTATTCACAAGGTCCTTTTTGATGATCTATGATCCATATTAGTGTTTATATCCTGCCAATTCCAACCTCCAAATGGATCCCTCACCCCACCTTTCCTGTGTGGTCATCGTAAGTTTCTTGTCTACCTCTGAGAGTCTGTTTCTGTTTCATCAATTAGATCATTTGAATGAATTGACAGGTTTCACCTATAAGGGATATCTTATGCTATTTGTCTTTCTCTCTCTGACCTCATTCACCTAGTATGATAATCTGTTACTCTATCCTTGTTGTTGCAGATTGTATGATTTTATTCTTCTTGTTGGCTGAGTAGTATTTCTTTGTATATATGTACGTCAAAATGTTCATTTTTCTTTTGATGCACATTTGGGTGGATTCTATATCTGGACTTGTCCTAATCGTGCTGCCATGAAAATACAGGTGGCACGTGTCATTCCGAATTATGTTCATATCGGGATGCAAGGCCAGGAGTGGGATTGCCGGATCACATATTGGTTCTCTGTTTAGCTATGTTACAGGAAGGTCCATACAGATCTCCATAGTGGCAGCAGCAATTGACATTCCCAGCAAGAGTGTAGGACGATTCCCTTTTGCACACGTCCTCTGCGGCCTTTATTACTTGTAGATTTTTTTTGGCGATGTCCAGTCTGAGGGTGTGAGATGATGCCTGATTGTAGTTTTACTCTGCATTTCTCTAATAATGAGTGATGCTGAGCATCTGTCCATGTGCTTTTTTTTGTACAGTGTGAGTAAAATCGACACCTTCAAATTGGCTTCTTGAACGGCTGTCCTGTTTTGCATTGTTTTTCGATGAAGTAGCCCCGGGTTTTTCTGGAGGGCAGGTGTTATTTATTCACAGCCCCACAGACCTTGGGATTATTCAGGGCCCGTCAGCAGCGTTTTGCACGTTGTAGTTACAGGAAAAGGCCACAAGGCGGCAGTATTTCTTCATGCCCAACTCTGGTTGGTCGGGGAAGCCGAGCCCGAAGGAAAGTCCTGTTCCTGGGTCCTCAGTTTGAGTGGAATGTGCCAGAAGAAACACCGAAGGGCTTGTGTCTCATTGCTTCCTCTCCCTTGCCCTTCAACCCCCAGACAAATCCCAGTACCTGGGAAAGCGCTCTGATGACGGAGCTGTCATCCGTAGGTGGGGCGACTCCATGGAAGGAGGCTGGAGGAGGGAACCCCACCCCTAGAAGACGTGGACCCCCGAGATCTTTTGAAAGCTCTCCTTCCCGCCCAGAATGCAGCATCGTTTCTGGTGCCCGAGGCTTGGTGTAGCCGTAGGGGAGCCCCCCTGGATCTGGAGATTGTGGGATGCAGAGGGGACCAGGCAGTCCAGGTCTAAGGGGGTCCTTTGCTGTCACATCATCCCCAGCTGGCTCAGCACCGCGACAGTCCAGCTTTGGGCCCCAAGCCTGCTCCGCGTCCATGGATGAGACCCCAGCCCAGGTCCCCGAGGGCTAAGGGAAATGGGGTTGGCATTTTTCTTTTTTTAATTCAATGTGTATTTTGTACTGGTGTACAGGTGATTTAGTTGGGTGTGGGCGTTGTTTGTTTGTTGTTTTCTTTCAGTATACAGCAAGTGATTCAGTTATATACATAGATGCATGTATATTCCTCTTTGGGTTCTTTTCCGTGTAGCTTATTAGAGTGTTGAGTAGAGTTCCTTGTCCTATCCGGTGGGTCCTTCTGGATTACCTGTGTTTTAAATATTAGCCTGTATACATTAATCTCAACCTGTCAATTTCTCCCTCACCCCACCTTTCCCGTTTGGTGAGCATTACTTCGTTCTCCGTATCTGTGAGGCTGTCTCTGTTTTGCACATTAATTCCTCTGGATCCATACTTAGATGCCACCTCTAAGTGATATCATATGGTACTTGTTTTTGTGTGTCTCACTTCTTGACTAAGTATGACCATCTCTCCTTCCATCCCTGTGGCTGGAAATGGAATGATTTCATCCTTTGTTTATGGCTGAGTTGTATTCCATTGGGTACAGGTGCCGCACCTGCTTGACCGATTCATCTGTCCTCCTACACTTTGGTTGCCTCCGTGTCTTGCCAGTTGTAAGCAGTGCTGCTGTGAACGCTGGGGTGCAGGTGTATGTCCAAAGTTTGGTTTTCCCTGGATATCCGTGCAGGAGAGGGATCGCTGGGTGCCATGGTATTTGTATTTTTACTTTTTACAGGAACCTTCCCATCGTTATCCGCAGTGGATGTACCGATTTACATTCCCACCAAGAGTGTAGGAAGGATCCGTTTGTGCACACCACGTCCAGCATGTATTGCTTGTAGATATCTTGATGATGGCCCTTTTGACCTCTGTGAGGTGATACCTCGTGGTACTTTTGATTTGCCTTTTTCTGAGAATTAGTGATCATGAGCATCTCTTGCTGTGCTTTTCAGCCATCTGTAAGTCTTCTTTAAAGAACTGCCTGTTTCGTACTTTCGCCTATTTAGTGGTTTTTTTTAACGTTAATCAGCTGCATGAGCTACTTGTAAGTTTTGGACATTAATTTCTTCGGGTAGCTTCGATTGCAAGTCTTTTTTTCCTTTCTGCAGGTTGTTTTTTTGTGTTGTTACGGTTTCCTTTGCTGTGCAAATGCCTTTAGGTTTAATCAGGTCCCATTTGCACATTTTTATTTTTCATTTCTTTGCGTCGTGGTTGAAAAAAAACCTTGCTGTGATTTATGTCGAAGCTTTTCAAAAGTGTACATTTTCCTCAAGGGTTTTATAGTATCCGTCCTTACCTTTAGGTCTTTCTTCGAGTTGGGGTTTACTCTTGTGTAAGGATTTAGGGAGCATTCTATTATCATTGTCTATTTTGTAAGGAACCCCCCTCAGTGCTCTCCATAGAGGCTTCTACCGTTTTACGTTCCCACCGACAGTGTAGGAGGTTACCTCTGCTCCACGCCCTCTCCAGCATTTCTTATTTGTAGATTAACTTGATAATGGCCATGTGACTGGTGGCAGGAGATACGTTGTTGTAGTTCTGATATGCAGCTCTCTAACGCTCAGCGAGGCTGAAACATGTCAGGTTCTGTTTTGAAATTTTGTTTTTATCCTAGTGTGAGCAAAGTAACCTCTTGAATTTGGCTTCCTGAACCTCTGCCCTGTTGTGAATTCCTTTTCAGTCGCCTACCTCAGCACATTTCTTGAGGGCAGGCGTGCTTTTCCTCCCAGCACGGGTTGTGAATATGAAGCACCCAGCAGCACCGGTTCTAGTAAAGTTTAGTTACGGGAAATGGGCCCAAGGCGGCAGTATTACTTCTTGCCCAAGTCTTTCTGTTTGTGTGTTTTCTTTTCTTTTTTCCCTTTCAAGTTAATTTTTACTGTATATGGGAATAGAGTTGATTTGCAGTGACATGTTTTGGGTTTACCTGTTCAGCAACGTGATTCTGTTATACATAGAGGTCTATCTAGTCTTTTTCTGGTTGGTTTTCCAGAAGGTGATGATAGTATGTTGAGTAGAGCTCCTTGAGCTATTCACAAGGTCCTTTTGGATGACCTACGATACATATTAGTGTTTATATGCCAATCCCAACCTCCAAATGTATCCGTCGCCCCACCTTTCCTTTATGGCCATCGTACGTTTCTTGTCTACCACTGAGAGTCTGTTTCTGTTTTGTCAATTAGATCATTTACCTGAATTGATAGGTTTCATAAATAAGGGATAGCTTATGCTATTTGTCTTTCTCTCTCTGACCTCATTCACCTGGTATGATAATCTGTTAGTCCATCCTTGTTGCTGCAGATGGTATGTTTTCATTCTTCTTGTTGGCTGAGTAGTATTTCATTGTATGTATGTACCCCATAATGTTCAGTTTTCTTTTGATGCACATTTGCGTGGATTCTACGTCTGGACTTGTCCTAATCGTGCTGCCATGAAAATACAGGTGGCACGTGTCGTTCCAAATTATGATCATATCGGGATTCAAGGCCAGGAGAGGGATTGCCGGATCACATATTGGTTCTCTGTTTAGCTACGTTACAGGAAGGTGCATACAGATCTCCATAGTGGCAGCAGCATTTGACATTCCCAGCAAGAGTGTAGGACCATTCCCTTTTGCACACGTCCTCTGCAGCCTTTATTCCTTGTAGGTTTTTTTTGGTGATGTCCAGTCTGACGGTGTGAGGTGATACCTGATTGTAGTTTTACTCTGCATTTCTCTAATAATGAGTGATGCTGAGCATCTTTCCATGTGCTTTTGTTTTCTACAGTGTGAGTAAAATTGACATGTGCAAATTGGCTTCTTGAACGGCGGCCCTGTTTTGCATTGTTTTTCGATGAAGTAGCCCCGGGTTTTTCTGGAGGGCAGGTGTTATTTATTCACAGCCCCACAGGCCTTGCGATTATTCAGGGCCCATCAGCAGCGATTTCCACGTTGTAGTTACAGGAAAAGGCCACAAGGCGGCAGCATTTCTTCTTGCCCAAGTCTCTCTGTCTTTTTTTTTTTTTTCTTTTTTCCGTTTCAAGTTAATTTTTATTTTATATGGGAGGAGAATTGGTTTGCAGTGACGTGTTTTGGGTTTACCGGTTCAGCAACGTGATTCCGTTATACATAGAAGTCTATCTAGTCGTTTTCGGGTTTTTTTTTCCAGAAGGTGATTATAGTGTGTTGAGTTGAGCTCCTTGAGGTATTCACAAGGTCCTTTTTGATGATCTATGATCCATATTAGTGTTTATATCCTGCCAATTCCAACCTCCAAATGGATCCCTCACCCCACCTTTCCTGTGTGGTCATCATAAGTTTCTTGTCTACCTCTGAGAGTCTGTTTCTGTTTCATCAATTAGATCATTTGAATGAATTGACAGGTTTCACCTATAAGGGATATCTTATGCTATTTGTCTTTCTCTCTCTGACCTCATTCACCTAGTATGATAATCTGTTACTCTATCCTTGTTGTTGCAGATTGTATGATTTTATTCTTGTTAGCTGAGTAGCATTTCTTTGTATATATGTACGTCAAAATGTTCATTTTTCTTTTGATGCACATTTGGGTGGATTCTATATCTGGACTTGTCCTAATCGTGCTGCCATGAAAATACAGGTGGCACGTGTCGTTCCAAATTATGATCATATCGGGATTCAAGGCCAGGAGAGGGATTGCCGGATCACATATTGGTTCTCTGTTTAGCTACGTTACAGGAAGGTGCATACAGATCTCCATAGTGGCAGCAGCATTTGACATTCCCAGCAAGAGTGTAGGACGATTCCCTTTTGCACACGTCCTCTGCGGCCTTTATTACTTGTAGATTGTTTTTGGCGATGGCCAGTCTGAGGGTGTGAGATGATACCTGATTGTAGTTTTACTCTGCATTTCTCTAATAATGAGTGATGCTGAGCATCTCTCCATGTGCTTTTTTTTCCTACAGTGTGAGTAAAATCGACACGTGCAAATTGGCTTCTTGAACGGCTGTCCTGTTTTGCATTGTTTTTCGATGAAGTAGCCCCGGGTTTTTCTGGAGGGCAGGTGTTATTTATTCACAGCCCCACAGACCTTGCGATTATTCAGGGCCCGTCAGCAGCGTTTTGCACGTTGTAGTTACAGGAAACGGCCACAAGGCGGCAGCATTTCTTCATGCCCAACTCTGGTTGGTCGGGGAAGCCGAGCCCGAAGGAAAGTCCTGTTCCTGGGTCCTCAGTTTGAGTGGAATGTGCCAGAAGAAACACCGAAGGGCTTGTGTCTCATTGCTTCCTCTCCCTTGCCCTTCAACCCCCAGACAAATCCCAGTACCTGGGAAACCGCTCTGATGACGGAGCTGTCATCCGTAGGTGGGGCGACTCCATGGAAGGAGGCTGGAGGAGGGAACCCCACCCCTAGAAGACCTGGACCCCCGAGATCTTTTGAAAGCTCTCCTTCCCGCCCAGAATGCAGCATCGTTTCTGGTGCCCGAGGCTTGGTGTAGCTGTAGGGGAGCCCCCCTGGATCTGGAGATTGTGGGATGCAGAGGGGACCAGGCAGTCCAGGTCTAAGGGGGTCCTTTGCTGTCACATCGTCCCCAGCTCGCTCAGCACCGCGACAGTCCAGCTTTGGGCCCCAAGCCTGCTCCGCGTCCATGGATGAGACCCCAGCCCAGGTTCCCGAGGGCTAAGGGAAATGGGGTTGGCATTTTTCTTTTTTTAATTGCAATGTGTATTTTGTACTGGTGTACAGGTGATTTAGTTGGGTGTGGGCGTTGTTTGTTTGTTGTTTTCTTTCAGTATACAGCAAGTGATTGAGTTATACATAGATGCATGTATATTCCTCTTTGGGTTCTTTTCCGTGTAGCTTATTAGAGTGTTGAGTAGAGTTCCTTGTCCTATCCGGTGGGTCCTTCTGGATTACCTGTGTTTTAAATATTAGCCTGTATACATTAACCTCAACCTGTCAATTTCTCCCTCACCCCACCTTTCCCGTTTGGTGAGCATTACTTCGTTCTCCGTATCGGTGAGGCTGTCTCTGTTTTGCACATTAAATCCTCTGGATCCATACTTAGATGCCACCTCTAAGTGATATCATATGGTACTTGTTTTTGTGTGTCTCACTTCTTGACTAAGTATGATCATCTCTCCTTCCATCCCTGTGGCTGGAAATGGAATGATTTCATCCTTTGTTTATGGCTGAGTTGTATTCCATTGGGTACAGGTGCCGCACCTGCTTGACCGATTCATCTGTCCTCCTCCACTTTGGTTGCTTCCGTGTCTTGCCAGTTGTAAGCAGTGCTGCTGTGAACGCTGGGGTGCAGGTGTATGTCCAAAGTTTGGTTTTCGCTGGATATCCGTGCAGGAGAGGGATTGCTGGGTGCCATGGTATTTGTATTTTTACTTTTTACAGGAACCTTCCCATCGTTCTCCGCAGTGGATGTACCGATTTACATTCCCACCAAGAGTGTAGGAAGGATCCGTTTGTGCACACCATGTCCAGCATGTATTGCTTGTAGATATCTTGATGATGGCCCTTTTGACCTCTGTGAGGTGATACCTCGTGGTACTTTTGATTTGCCTTTTTCTGAGAATTAGTGATCATGAGCATCTCTTCCTGTGCTTTTCGGCCATCTGTAAGTCTTCTTTAAAGAACTGTCTGTTTCGTACTTTCGCCTATTTAGTGGTTTTTTTTTAATGTTAATCAGCTGCATGAGGTACTTGTATGTTTTGGACATTAATTTCTTTGGGTAGCTTCGATTGCAAGTCTTTTTTTCCTTTCTGCAGGTTGTCTTTTTGTGTTGTTACGGTTTCCTTTGCTGTGCAAATGCCTTTAGGTTTAATCAGGTCCCATTTGCACATTTTTATTTTTCATTTCTTTGCGTCGTGGTTCAAAAAAAACCTTGCTGTGATTTATGTCGAAGCTTTTCAAAAGTGTACCTTTTCCTCAAGGGTTTTATAGTATCCGTCCTTACCTTTAGGTCTTTCTTCGAGTTGGGGTTTACTCTTGTGTAAGGATTTAGGGAGCATTCTATTATCATTGTCTAGTTTGTAAGGAACCCCCCTCAGTGCTCTCCATAGAGGCTTCTACCGTTTTACGTTCCCACCGACAGTGTAGGAGGGTTACCTCTGCTCCACGCCCTCTCCAGCATTTCTTATTTGTAGATAACTTGACAATGGCCATGTGACTGGTGGCAGGAGATACCTTGTTGTAGTTCTGATATGCAGCTCTCTAACGTTCAGCGAGGCTGAAACGTGTCAGGTCCTGGTTTGAAATTTTGTTTTTATCCTAGTGTGAGCAAAGTAACCTCTTGAATTTGGCTTCTTGAACCTCTGCCCTGTTGTGAATTCCTTTTCAGTCGCCTACCTCAGCACATTTCTTGAGGGCAGGCGTGCTTTTCCTCCCAGCACGGGTTGTGAATATGAAGCGCCCAGCAGCACCGGTTCTAGTAAAGTTTAGTTATGGGAAACGGCCCCAAGGCGGCAGTATTACTTCTTGCCCAAGTCTTTCTGTTTGTGTGTTTTTTTTTCTTTTTTCCCTTTCAAGTTAATTTTTACTGTATATGGGAATAGAGTTGATCTGCAGTGACGTGTTTTGGGTTTACCTGTTCAGCAACGTGATTCTGTTATACATAGAGGTCTATCTAGTCTTTTTCTGGTTGGTTTTCCAGAAGGTGATTATAGTATGTTGAGTAGAGCTCCTTGAGCTATTCACGAGGTCCTTTTGGATGATCTACGATCCATATTAGTGTTTATATGCGAATCCCAACCTCCAAATGTATCCGTCGCCCCACCTTTCCTTTATGGTCATCGTACGTTTCTTGTCTACCACTGAGAGTCTGTTTCTGTTTTGTCAGTTAGATCATTTACCTGAATTGATAGGTTTCATAAATAAGGGATAGCTTATGCTATTTGTCTTTCTCTCTCTGACATCATTCACCTGGTATGATAATTTGTTAGTCCATCCTTGTTGCTGCAGATGGTATGTTTTCATTCTTCTTGTTGGCTGAGTAGTATTTCATTGTATGTATGTACCCCATAATGTTCATTTTTCTTTTGTTGCACATTTGGGTGGATTCTATATCTGGACTTGTCCTAATCGTGCTGCCATGAAAATACAGGTGGCACGTGTCGTTCCGAATTATGTTCATATCGGGATGCAAGGCCAGGAGAGGGATTGCCGGATCACATATTGGTTCTCTGTTTAGCTACGTTACAGGAAGGTGCATACAGATCTCCATAGTGGCAGCAGCATTTGACATTCCCAGCAAGAGTGTAGGACCATTCCCTTTTGCACACGTCCTCTGCAGCCTTTATTACTTGTAGGTCTTTTTTGGTGATGTCCAGTCTGACGGTGTGAGGTGATACCTGATTGTAGTTTTACTCTGCATTTCTCTAATAATGAGCGATGCTGAGCATCTTTCCATGTGCTTTTTTTTTCTACAGTGTGAGTAAAATTGACATGTGCAAATTGGCTTCTTGAACGGCTGCCCTGTTTTGCATTGTTTTTCGATGAAGTAGCCCCGGGTTTTTCTGGAGGGCAGGTGTTATTTATTCACAGCCCCACAGGCCTTGCGATTATTCAGGGCCCATCAGCAGCGATTTCCACGTTGTAGTTACAGGAAAAGGCCACAAGGCGGCAGCATTTCTTCTTGTCCAAGTCTCTCTGTCTTTTTTTTTTTTCTTTTTTCCGTTTCAAGTTAATTTTTATTTTATATGGGAGGAGAATTGGTTTGCAGTGACGTGTTTTGGGTTTACCGGTTCAGCAACGTGATTCCGTTATACATAGAAGTCTATCTAGTCTTTTTCGGGTTTTTTTTTCCAGAAGGTGATTATAGTGTGTTGAGTTGAGCTCCTTGAGGTATTCACAAGGTCCTTTTTGATGATCTATGATCCATATTAGTGTTTATATCCTGCCAATTCCAACCTCCAAATGGATCCCTCACCCCACCTTTCCTGTGTGGTCATCGTAAGTTTCTTGTCTACCTCTGAGAGTCTGTTTCTGTTTCATCAATTAGATCATTTGAATGAATTGACAGGTTTCACCTATAAGGGATATCTTATGCTATTTGTCTTTCTCTCTCTGACCTCATTCACCTAGTATGATAATCTGTTACTCTATCCTTGTTGTTGCAGATTGTATGATTTTATTCTTCTTGTTGGCTGAGTAGTATTTCTTTGTATATATGTACGTCAAAATGTTCATTTTTCTTTTGATGCACATTTGGGTGGATTCTATATCTGGACTTGTCCTAATCGTGCTGCCATGAAAATACAGGTGGCACGTGTCATTCCGAATTATGTTCATATCGGGATGCAAGGCCAGGAGTGGGATTGCCGGATCACATATTGGTTCTCTGTTTAGCTATGTTACAGGAAGGTCCATACAGATCTCCATAGTGGCAGCAGCAATTGACATTCCCAGCAAGAGTGTAGGACGATTCCCTTTTGCACACGTCCTCTGCGGCCTTTATTACTTGTAGATTTTTTTTGGCGATGTCCAGTCTGAGGGTGTGAGATGATGCCTGATTGTAGTTTTACTCTGCATTTCTCTAATAATGAGTGATGCTGAGCATCTGTCCATGTGCTTTTTTTTGTACAGTGTGAGTAAAATCGACACCTTCAAATTGGCTTCTTGAACGGCTGTCCTGTTTTGCATTGTTTTTCGATGAAGTAGCCCCGGGTTTTTCTGGAGGGCAGGTGTTATTTATTCACAGCCCCACAGACCTTGGGATTATTCAGGGCCCGTCAGCAGCGTTTTGCACGTTGTAGTTACAGGAAAAGGCCACAAGGCGGCAGTATTTCTTCATGCCCAACTCTGGTTGGTCGGGGAAGCCGAGCCCGAAGGAAAGTCCTGTTCCTGGGTCCTCAGTTTGAGTGGAATGTGCCAGAAGAAACACCGAAGGGCTTGTGTCTCATTGCTTCCTCTCCCTTGCCCTTCAACCCCCAGACAAATCCCAGTACCTGGGAAAGCGCTCTGATGACGGAGCTGTCATCCGTAGGTGGGGCGACTCCATGGAAGGAGGCTGGAGGAGGGAACCCCACCCCTAGAAGACGTGGACCCCCGAGATCTTTTGAAAGCTCTCCTTCCCGCCCAGAATGCAGCATCGTTTCTGGTGCCCGAGGCTTGGTGTAGCCGTAGGGGAGCCCCCCTGGATCTGGAGATTGTGGGATGCAGAGGGGACCAGGCAGTCCAGGTCTAAGGGGGTCCTTTGCTGTCACATCATCCCCAGCTGGCTCAGCACCGCGACAGTCCAGCTTTGGGCCCCAAGCCTGCTCCGCGTCCAGGGATGAGACCCCAGCCCAGGTCCCCGAGGGCTAAGGGAAATGGGGTTGGCATTTTTCTTTTTTTAATTCAATGTGTATTTTGTACTGGTGTACAGGTGATTTAGTTGGGTGTGGGCGTTGTTTGTTTGTTGTTTTCTTTCAGTATACAGCAAGTGATTGAGTTATACATAGATGCATGTATATTCCTCTTTGGGTTCTTTTCCGTGTAGCTTATTAGAGTGTTGAGTAGAGTTCCTTGTCCTATCCGGTGGGTCCTTCTGGATTACCTGTGTTTTAAATATTAGCCTGTATACATTAACCTCAACCTGTCAATTTCTCCCTCACCCCACCTTTCCCGTTTGGTGAGCATTACTTCGTTCTCCGTATCTGTGAGGCTGTCTCTGTTTTGCACATTAATTCCTCTGGATCCATACTTAGATGCCACCTCTAAGTGATATCATATGGTACTTGTTTTTGTGTGTCTCACTTCTTGACTAAGTATGACCATCTCTCCTTCCATCCCTGTGGCTGGAAATGGAATGATTTCATCCTTTGTTTATGGCTGAGTTGTATTCCATTGGGTACAGGTGCCGCACCTGCTTGACCGATTCATCTGTCCTCCTACACTTTGGTTGCCTCCGTGTCTTGCCAGTTGTAAGCAGTGCTGCTGTGAACGCTGGGGTGCAGGTGTATGTCCAAAGTTTGGTTTTCCCTGGATATCCGTGCAGGAGAGGGATTGCTGGGTGCCATGGTATTTGTATTTTTACTTTTTACAGGAACCTTCCCATCGTTATCTGCAGTGGATGTACCGATTTACATTCCCACCAAGAGTGTAGGAAGGATCCGTTTGTGCACACCACGTCCAGCATGTATTGCTTGTAGATATCTTGATGATGGCCCTTTTGACCTCTGTGAGGTGATACCTCGTGGTACTTTTGATTTGCCTTTTTCTGAGAATTAGTGATCATGAGCATCTCTTGCTGTGCTTTTCGGCCATCTGTAAGTCTTCTTTAAAGAACTGCCTGTTTCGTACTTTCGCCTATTTAGTGGTTTTTTTTAACGTTAATCAGCTGCATGAGCTACTTGTAAGTTTTGGACATTAATTTCTTCGGGTAGCTTCGATTGCAAGTCTTTTTTTCCTTTCTGCAGGTTGTTTTTTTGTGTTGTTACGGTTTCCTTTGCTGTGCAAATGCCTTTAGGTTTAATCAGGTCCCATTTGCACATTTTTATTTTTCATTTCTTTGCGTCGTGGTTGAAAAAAAACCTTGCTGTGATTTATGTCGAAGCTTTTCAAAAGTGTACATTTTCCTCAAGGGTTTTATAGTATCCGTCCTTACCTTTAGGTCTTTCTTCGAGTTGGGGTTTACTCTTGTGTAAGGATTTAGGGAGCATTCTATTATCATTGTCTATTTTGTAAGGAACCCCCCTCAGTGCTCTCCATAGAGGCTTCTACCGTTTTACGTTCCCACCGACAGTGTAGGAGGTTACCTCTGCTCCACGCCCTCTCCAGCATTTCTTATTTGTAGATTAACTTGATAATGGCCATGTGACTGGTGGCAGGAGATACGTTGTTGTAGTTCTGATATGCAGCTCTCTAACGCTCAGCGAGGCTGAAACATGTCAGGTTCTGTTTTGAAATTTTGTTTTTATCCTAGTGTGAGCAAAGTAACCTCTTGAATTTGGCTTCCTGAACCTCTGCCCTGTTGTGAATTCCTTTTCAGTCGCCTACCTCAGCACATTTCTTGAGGGCAGGCGTGCTTTTCCTCCCAGCACGGGTTGTGAATATGAAGCACCCAGCAGCACCGGTTCTAGTAAAGTTTAGTTACGGGAAACGGGCCCAAGGCGGCAGTATTACTTCTTGCCCAAGTCTTTCTGTTTGTGTGTTTTCTTTTCTTTTTTCCCTTTCAAGTTAATTTTTACTGTATATGGGAATAGAGTTGATTTGCAGTGACATGTTTTGGGTTTACCTGTTCAGCAACGTGATTCTGTTATACATAGAGGTCTATCTAGTCTTTTTCTGGTTGGTTTTCCAGAAGGTGATGATAGTATGTTGAGTAGAGCTCCTTGAGCTATTCACAAGGTCCTTTTGGATGACCTACGATACATATTAGTGTTTATATGCCAATCCCAACCTCCAAATGTATCCGTCGCCCCACCTTTCCTTTATGGCCATCGTACGTTTCTTGTCTACCACTGAGAGTCTGTTTCTGTTTTGTCAATTAGATCATTTACCTGAATTGATAGGTTTCATAAATAAGGGATAGCTTATGCTATTTGTCTTTCTCTCTCTGACCTCATTCACCTGGTATGATAATCTGTTAGTCCATCCTTGTTGCTGCAGATGGTATGTTTTCATTCTTCTTGTTGGCTGAGTAGTATTTCATTGTATGTATGTACCCCATAATGTTCAGTTTTCTTTTGATGCACATTTGCGTGGATTCTACGTCTGGACTTGTCCTAATCGTGCTGCCATGAAAATACAGGTGGCACGTGTCGTTCCAAATTATGATCATATCGGGATTCAAGGCCAGGAGAGGGATTGCCGGATCACATATTGGTTCTCTGTTTAGCTACGTTACAGGAAGGTGCATACAGATCTCCATAGTGGCAGCAGCATTTGACATTCCCAGCAAGAGTGTAGGACCATTCCCTTTTGCACACGTCCTCTGCAGCCTTTATTACTTGTAGGTTTTTTTTGGTGATGTCCAGTCTGACGGTGTGAGGTGATACCTGATTGTAGTTTTACTCTGCATTTCTCTAATAATGAGTGATGCTGAGCATCTTTCCATGTGCTTTTTTTTTCTACAGTGTGAGTAAAATTGACATGTGCAAATTGGCTTCTTGAACGGCTGCCCTGTTTTGCATTGTTTTTCGATGAAGTAGCCCCGGGTTTTTCTGGAGGGCAGGTGTTATTTATTCACAGCCCCACAGGCCTTGCGATTATTCAGGGCCCATCAGCAGCGATTTCCACGTTGTAGTTACAGGAAAAGGCCACAAGGCGGCAGCATTTCTTCTTGCCCAAGTCTCTGTCTTTTTTTTTTTTTTTCTTTTTTCCGTTTCAAGTTAATTTTTATTTTATATGGGAGGAGAATTGGTTTGCAGTGACGTGTTTTGGGTTTACCGGTTCAGCAACGTGATTCCGTTATACATAGAAGTCTATCTAGTCGTTTTCGGGTTTTTTTTTCCAGAAGGTGATTATAGTGTGTTGAGTTGAGCTCCTTGAGGTATTCACAAGGTCCTTTTTGATGATCTATGATCCATATTAGTGTTTATATCCTGCCAATTCCAACCTCCAAATGGATCCCTCACCCCACCTTTCCTGTGTGGTCATCATAAGTTTCTTGTCTACCTCTGAGAGTCTGTTTCTGTTTCATCAATTAGATCATTTGAATGAATTGACAGGTTTCACCTATAAGGGATATCTTATGCTATTTGTCTTTCTCTCTCTGACCTCATTCACCTAGTATGATAATCTGTTACTCTATCCTTGTTGTTGCAGATTGTATGATTTTATTCTTGTTAGCTGAGTAGCATTTCTTTGTATATATGTACGTCAAAATGTTCATTTTTCTTTTGATGCACATTTGGGTGGATTCTATATCTGGACTTGTCCTAATCGTGCTGCCATGAAAATACAGGTGGCACGTGTCGTTCCAAATTATGATCATATCGGGATTCAAGGCCAGGAGAGGGATTGCCGGATCACATATTGGTTCTCTGTTTAGCTACGTTACAGGAAGGTGCATACAGATCTCCATAGTGGCAGCAGCATTTGACATTCCCAGCAAGAGTGTAGGACGATTCCCTTTTGCACACGTCCTCTGCGGCCTTTATTACTTGTAGATTGTTTTTGGCGATGGCCAGTCTGAGGGTGTGAGATGATACCTGATTGTAGTTTTACTCTGCATTTCTCTAATAATGAGTGATGCTGAGCATCTCTCCATGTGCTTTTTTTTCCTACAGTGTGAGTAAAATCGACACGTGCAAATTGGCTTCTTGAACGGCTGTCCTGTTTTGCATTGTTTTTCGATGAAGTAGCCCCGGGTTTTTCTGGAGGGCAGGTGTTATTTATTCACAGCCCCACAGACCTTGCGATTATTCAGGGCCCGTCAGCAGCGTTTTGCACGTTGTAGTTACAGGAAACGGCCACAAGGCGGCAGCATTTCTTCATGCCCAACTCTGGTTGCTCGGGGAAGCCGAGCCCGAAGGAAAGTCCTGTTCCTGGGTCCTCAGTTTGAGTGGAATGTGCCAGAAGAAACACCGAAGGGCTTGTGTCTCATTGCTTCCTCTCCCTTGCCCTTCAACCCCCAGACAAATCCCAGTACCTGGGAAACCGCTCTGATGACGGAGCTGTCATCCGTAGGTGGGGCGACTCCATGGAAGGAGGCTGGAGGAGGGAACCCCACCCCTAGAAGACCTGGACCCCCGAGATCTTTTGAAAGCTCTCCTTCCCGCCCAGAATGCAGCATCGTTTCTGGTGCCCGAGGCTTGGTGTAGCTGTAGGGGAGCCCCCCTGGATCTGGAGATTGTGGGATGCAGAGGGGACCAGGCAGTCCAGGTCTAAGGGGGTCCTTTGCTGTCACATCGTCCCCAGCTCGCTCAGCACCGCGACAGTCCAGCTTTGGGCCCCAAGCCTGCTCCGCGTCCATGGATGAGACCCCAGCCCAGGTTCCCGAGGGCTAAGGGAAATGGGGTTGGCATTTTTCTTTTTTTAATTGCAATGTGTATTTTGTACTGGTGTACAGGTGATTTAGTTGGGTGTGGGCGTTGTTTGTTTGTTGTTTTCTTTCAGTATACAGCAAGTGATTGAGTTATACATAGATGCATATATATTCCTCTTTGGGTTCTTTTCCGTGTAGCTTATTAGAGTGTTGAGTAGAGTTCCTTGTCCTATCCGGTGGGTCCTTCTGGATTACCTGTGTTTTAAATATTAGCCTGTATACATTAACCTCAACCTGTCAATTTCTCCCTCACCCCACCTTTCCCGTTTGGTGAGCATTACTTCGTTCTCCGTATCGGTGAGGCTGTCTCTGTTTTGCACATTAAATCCTCTGGATCCATACTTAGATGCCACCTCTAAGTGATATCATATGGTACTTGTTTTTGTGTGTCTCACTTCTTGACTAAGTATGATCATCTCTCCTTCCATCCCTGTGGCTGGAAATGGAATGATTTCATCCTTTGTTTATGGCTGAGTTGTATTCCATTGGGTACAGGTGCCGCACCTGCTTGACCGATTCATCTGTCCTCCTCCACTTTGGTTGCTTCCGTGTCTTGCCAGTTGTAAGCAGTGCTGCTGTGAACGCTGGGGTGCAGGTGTATGTCCAAAGTTTGGTTTTCGCTGGATATCCGTGCAGGAGAGGGATTGCTGGGTGCCATGGTATTTGTATTTTTACTTTTTACAGGAACCTTCCCATCGTTATCCGCAGTGGATGTACCGATTTACATTCCCACCAAGAGTGTAGGAAGGATCCCTTTGTGCACACCATGTCCAGCATGTATTGCTTGTAGATATCTTGATGATGGCCCTTTTGACCTCTGTGAGGTGATACCTCGTGGTACTTTTGATTTGCCTTTTTCTGAGAATTAGTGATCATGAGCATCTCTTCCTGTGCTTTTCGGCCATCTGTAAGTCTTCTTTAAAGAACTGTCTGTTTCGTACTTTCGCCTATTTAGTGGTTTTTTTTTAATGTTAATCAGCTGCATGAGCTACTTGTATGTTTTGGACATTAATTTCTTTGGGTAGCTTCGATTGCAAGTCTTTTTTTCCTTTCTGCAGGTTGTCTTTTTGTGTTGTTACGGTTTCCTTTGCTGTGCAAATGCCTTTAGGTTTAATCAGGTCCCATTTGCACATTTTTATTTTTCATTTCTTTGCGTCGTGGTTCAAAAAAAACCTTGCTGTGATTTATGTCGAAGCTTTTCAAAAGTGTACCTTTTCCTCAAGGGTTTTATAGTATCCGTCCTTACCTTTAGGTCTTTCTTCGAGTTGGGGTTTACTCTTGTGTAAGGATTTAGGGAGCATTCTATTATCATTGTCTAGTTTGTAAGGAACCCCCCTCAGTGCTCTCCATAGAGGCTTCTACCGTTTTACGTTCCCACCGACAGTGTAGGAGGGTTACCTCTGCTCCACGCCCTCTCCAGCATTTCTTATTTGTAGATAACTTGACAATGGCCATGTGACTGGTGGCAGGAGATACCTTGTTGTAGTTCTGATATGCAGCTCTCTAACGTTCAGCGAGGCTGAAACATGTCAGGTCCTGGTTTGAAATTTTGTTTTTATCCTAGTGTGAGCAAAGTAACCTCTTGAATTTGGCTTCTTGAACCTCTGCCCTGTTGTGAATTCCTTTTCAGTCGCCTACCTCAGCACATTTCTTGAGGGCAGGCGTGCTTTTCCTCCCAGCACGGGTTGTGAATATGAAGCGCCCAGCAGCACCGGTTCTAGTAAAGTTTAGTTATGGGAAACGGCCCCAAGGCGGCAGTATTACTTCTTGCCCAAGTCTTTCTGTTTGTGTGTTTTTTTTTCTTTTTTCCCTTTCAAGTTAATTTTTACTGTATATGGGAATAGAGTTGATCTGCAGTGACGTGTTTTGGGTTTACCTGTTCAGCAACGTGATTCTGTTATACATAGAGGTCTATCTAGTCTTTTTCTGGTTGGTTTTCCAGAAGGTGATTATAGTATGTTGAGTAGAGCTCCTTGAGCTATTCACGAGGTCCTTTTGGATGATCTACGATCCATATTAGTGTTTATATGCGAATCCCAACCTCCAAATGTATCCGTCGCCCCACCTTTCCTTTATGGTCATCGTACGTTTCTTGTCTACCACTGAGAGTCTGTTTCTGTTTTGTCAGTTAGATCATTTACCTGAATTGATAGGTTTCATAAATAAGGGATAGCTTATGCTATTTGTCTTTCTCTCTCTGACATCATTCACCTGGTATGATAATTTGTTAGTCCATCCTTGTTGCTGCAGATGGTATGTTTTCATTCTTCTTGTTGGCTGAGTAGTATTTCATTGTATGTATGTACCCCATAATGTTCATTTTTCTTTTGTTGCACATTTGGGTGGATTCTATATCTGGACTTGTCCTAATCGTGCTGCCATGAAAATACAGGTGGCACGTGTCGTTCCGAATTATGTTCATATCGGGATGCAAGGCCAGGAGAGGGATTGCCGGATCACATATTGCTTCTCTGTTTAGCTACGTTACAGGAAGGTGCATACAGATCTCCATAGTGGCAGCAGCATTTGACATTCCCAGCAAGAGTGTAGGACCATTCCCTTTTGCACACGTCCTCTGCAGCCTTTATTACTTGTAGGTCTTTTTTGGTGATGTCCAGTCTGACGGTGTGAGGTGATACCTGATTGTAGTTTTACTCTGCATTTCTCTAATAATGAGCGATGCTGAGCATCTTTCCATGTGCTTTTTTTTTCTACAGTGTGAGTAAAATTGACATGTGCAAATTGGCTTCTTGAACGGCTGCCCTGTTTTGCATTGTTTTTCGATGAAGTAGCCCCGGGTTTTTCTGGAGGGCAGGTGTTATTTATTCACAGCCCCACAGGCCTTGCGATTATTCAGGGCCCATCAGCAGCGATTTCCACGTTGTAGTTACAGGAAAAGGCCACAAGGCGGCAGCATTTCTTCTTGTCCAAGTCTCTCTGTCTTTTTTTTTTTTCTTTTTTCCGTTTCAAGTTAATTTTTATTTTATATGGGAGGAGAATTGGTTTGCAGTGACGTGTTTTGGGTTTACCGGTTCAGCAACGTGATTCCGTTATACATAGAAGTCTATCTAGTCTTTTTCGGGTTTTTTTTTCCAGAAGGTGATTATAGTGTGTTGAGTTGAGCTCCTTGAGGTATTCACAAGGTCCTTTTTGATGATCTATGATCCATATTAGTGTTTATATCCTGCCAATTCCAACCTCCAAATGGATCCCTCACCCCACCTTTCCTGTGTGGTCATCGTAAGTTTCTTGTCTACCTCTGAGAGTCTGTTTCTGTTTCATCAATTAGATCATTTGAATGAATTGACAGGTTTCACCTATAAGGGATATCTTATGCTATTTGTCTTTCTCTCTCTGACCTCATTCACCTAGTATGATAATCTGTTACTCTATCCTTGTTGTTGCAGATTGTATGATTTTATTCTTCTTGTTGGCTGAGTAGTATTTCTTTGTATATATGTACGTCAAAATGTTCATTTTTCTTTTGATGCACATTTGGGTGGATTCTATATCTGGACTTGTCCTAATCGTGCTGCCATGAAAATACAGGTGGCACGTGTCATTCCGAATTATGTTCATATCGGGATGCAAGGCCAGGAGTGGGATTGCCGGATCACATATTGGTTCTCTGTTTAGCTATGTTACAGGAAGGTCCATACAGATCTCCATAGTGGCAGCAGCAATTGACATTCCCAGCAAGAGTGTAGGACGATTCCCTTTTGCACACGTCCTCTGCGGCCTTTATTACTTGTAGATTTTTTTTGGCGATGTCCAGTCTGAGGGTGTGAGATGATACCTGATTGTAGTTTTACTCTGCATTTCTCTAATAATGAGTGATGCTGAGCATCTGTCCATGTGCTTTTTTTTGTACAGTGTGAGTAAAATCGACACCTTCAAATTGGCTTCTTGAACGGCTGTCCTGTTTTGCATTGTTTTTCGATGAAGTAGCCCCGGGTTTTTCTGGAGGGCAGGTGTTATTTATTCACAGCCCCACAGACCTTGGGATTATTCAGGGCCCGTCAGCAGCGTTTTGCACGTTGTAGTTACAGGAAAAGGCCACAAGGCGGCAGTATTTCTTCATGCCCAACTCTGGTTGGTCGGGGAAGCCGAGCCCGAAGGAAAGTCCTGTTCCTGGGTCCTCAGTTTGAGTGGAATGTGCCAGAAGAAACACCGAAGGGCTTGTGTCTCATTGCTTCCTCTCCCTTGCCCTTCAACCCCCAGACAAATCCCAGTACCTGGGAAAGCGCTCTGATGACGGAGCTGTCATCCGTAGGTGGGGCGACTCCATGGAAGGAGGCTGGAGGAGGGAACCCCACCCCTAGAAGACGTGGACCCCCGAGATCTTTTGAAAGCTCTCCTTCCCGCCCAGAATGCAGCATCGTTTCTGGTGCCCGAGGCTTGGTGTAGCCGTAGGGGAGCCCCCCTGGATCTGGAGATTGTGGGATGCAGAGGGGACCAGGCAGTCCAGGTCTAAGGGGGTCCTTTGCTGTCACATCATCCCCAGCTGGCTCAGCACCGCGACAGTCCAGCTTTGGGCCCCAAGCCTGCTCCGCGTCCATGGATGAGACCCCAGCCCAGGTCCCCGAGGGCTAAGGGAAATGGGGTTGGCATTTTTCTTTTTTTAATTCAATGTGTATTTTGTACTGGTGTACAGGTGATTTAGTTGGGTGTGGGCGTTGTTTGTTTGTTGTTTTCTTTCAGTATACAGCAAGTGATTGAGTTATACATAGATGCATGTATATTCCTCTTTGGGTTCTTTTCCGTGTAGCTTATTAGAGTGTTGAGTAGAGTTCCTTGTCCTATCCGGTGGGTCCTTCTGGATTACCTGTGTTTTAAATATTAGCCTGTATACATTAACCTCAACCTGTCAATTTCTCCCTCACCCCACCTTTCCCGTTTGGTGAGCATTACTTCGTTCTCCGTATCTGTGAGGCTGTCTCTGTTTTGCACATTAATTCCTCTGGATCCATACTTAGATGCCACCTCTAAGTGATATCATATGGTACTTGTTTTTGTGTGTCTCACTTCTTGACTAAGTATGACCATCTCTCCTTCCATCCCTGTGGCTGGAAATGGAATGATTTCATCCTTTGTTTATGGCTGAGTTGTATTCCATTGGGTACAGGTGCCGCACCTGCTTGACCGATTCATCTGTCCTCCTACACTTTGGTTGCCTCCGTGTCTTGCCAGTTGTAAGCAGTGCTGCTGTGAACGCTGGGGTGCAGGTGTATGTCCAAAGTTTGGTTTTCCCTGGATATCCGTGCAGGAGAGGGATTGCTGGGTGCCATGGTATTTGTATTTTTACTTTTTACAGGAACCTTCCCATCGTTATCCGCAGTGGATGTACCGATTTACATTCCCACCAAGAGTGTAGGAAGGATCCGTTTGTGCACACCACGTCCAGCATGTATTGCTTGTAGATATCTTGATGATGGCCCTTTTGACCTCTGTGAGGTGATACCTCGTGGTACTTTTGATTTGCCTTTTTCTGAGAATTAGTGATCATGAGCATCTCTTGCTGTGCTTTTCGGCCATCTGTAAGTCTTCTTTAAAGAACTGCCTGTTTCGTACTTTCGCCTATTTAGTGGTTTTTTTTAACGTTAATCAGCTGCATGAGCTACTTGTAAGTTTTGGACATTAATTTCTTCGGGTAGCTTCGATTGCAAGTCTTTTTTTCCTTTCTGCAGGTTGTTTTTTTGTGTTGTTACGGTTTCCTTTGCTGTGCAAATGCCTTTAGGTTTAATCAGGTCCCATTTGCACATTTTTATTTTTCATTTCTTTGCGTCGTGGTTGAAAAAAAACCTTGCTGTGATTTATGTCGAAGCTTTTCAAAAGTGTACATTTTCCTCAAGGGTTTTATAGTATCCGTCCTTACCTTTAGGTCTTTCTTCGAGTTGGGGTTTACTCTTGTGTAAGGATTTAGGGAGCATTCTATTATCATTGTCTATTTTGTAAGGAACCCCCCTCAGTGCTCTCCATAGAGGCTTCTACCGTTTTACGTTCCCACCGACAGTGTAGGAGGTTACCTCTGCTCCACGCCCTCTCCAGCATTTCTTATTTGTAGATTAACTTGATAATGGCCATGTGACTGGTGGCAGGAGATACGTTGTTGTAGTTCTGATATGCAGCTCTCTAACGCTCAGCGAGGCTGAAACATGTCAGGTTCTGTTTTGAAATTTTGTTTTTATCCTAGTGTGAGCAAAGTAACCTCTTGAATTTGGCTTCCTGAACCTCTGCCCTGTTGTGAATTCCTTTTCAGTCGCCTACCTCAGCACATTTCTTGAGGGCAGGCGTGCTTTTCCTCCCAGCACGGGTTGTGAATATGAAGCACCCAGCAGCACCGGTTCTAGTAAAGTTTAGTTACGGGAAACGGGCCCAAGGCGGCAGTATTACTTCTTGCCCAAGTCTTTCTGTTTGTGTGTTTTCTTTTCTTTTTTCCCTTTCAAGTTAATTTTTACTGTATATGGGAATAGAGTTGATTTGCAGTGACATGTTTTGGGTTTACCTGTTCAGCAACGTGATTCTGTTATACATAGAGGTCTATCTAGTCTTTTTCTGGTTGGTTTTCCAGAAGGTGATGATAGTATGTTGAGTAGAGCTCCTTGAGCTATTCACAAGGTCCTTTTGGATGACCTACGATACATACTAGTGTTTATATGCCAATCCCAACCTCCAAATGTATCCGTCGCCCCACCTTTCCTTTATGGCCATCGTACGTTTCTTGTCTACCACTGAGAGTCTGTTTCTGTTTTGTCAATTAGATCATTTACCTGAATTGATAGGTTTCATAAATAAGGGATAGCTTATGCTATTTGTCTTTCTCTCTCTGACCTCATTCACCTGGTATGATAATCTGTTAGTCCATCCTTGTTGCTGCAGATGGTATGTTTTCATTCTTCTTGTTGGCTGAGTAGTATTTCATTGTATGTATGTACCCCATAATGTTCAGTTTTCTTTTGATGCACATTTGCGTGGATTCTACGTCTGGACTTGTCCTAATCGTGCTGCCATGAAAATACAGGTGGCACGTGTCGTTCCAAATTATGATCATATCGGGATTCAAGGCCAGGAGAGGGATTGCCGGATCACATATTGGTTCTCTGTTTAGCTACGTTACAGGAAGGTGCATACAGATCTCCATAGTGGCAGCAGCATTTGACATTCCCAGCAAGAGTGTAGGACCATTCCCTTTTGCACACGTCCTCTGCAGCCTTTATTACTTGTAGGTTTTTTTTGGTGATGTCCAGTCTGACGGTGTGAGGTGATACCTGATTGTAGTTTTACTCTGCATTTCTCTAATAATGAGTGATGCTGAGCATCTTTTCATGTGCTTTTTTTTTCTACAGTGTGAGTAAAATTGACATGTGCAAATTGGCTTCTTGAACGGCTGCCCTGTTTTGCATTGTTTTTCGATGAAGTAGCCCCGGGTTTTTCTGGAGGGCAGGTGTTATTTATTCACAGCCCCACAGGCCTTGCGATTATTCAGGGCCCATCAGCAGCGATTTCCACGTTGTAGTTACAGGAAAAGGCCACAAGGCGGCAGCATTTCTTCTTGCCCAAGTCTCTCTGTCTTTTTTTTTTTTTTCTTTTTTCCGTTTCAAGTTAATTTTTATTTTATATGGGAGGAGAATTGGTTTGCAGTGACGTGTTTTGGGTTTACCGGTTCAGCAACGTGATTCCGTTATACATAGAAGTCTATCTAGTCGTTTTCGGGTTTTTTTTTCCAGAAGGTGATTATAGTGTGTTGAGTTGAGCTCCTTGAGGTATTCACAAGGTCCTTTTTGATGATCTATGATCCATATTAGTGTTTATATCCTGCCAATTCCAACCTCCAAATGGATCCCTCACCCCACCTTTCCTGTGTGGTCATCATAAGTTTCTTGTCTACCTCTGAGAGTCTGTTTCTGTTTCATCAATTAGATCATTTGAATGAATTGACAGGTTTCACCTATAAGGGATATCTTATGCTATTTGTCTTTCTCTCTCTGACCTCATTCACCTAGTATGATAATCTGTTACTCTATCCTTGTTGTTGCAGATTGTATGATTTTATTCTTGTTAGCTGAGTAGCATTTCTTTGTATATATGTACGTCAAAATGTTCATTTTTCTTTTGATGCACATTTGGGTGGATTCTATATCTGGACTTGTCCTAATCGTGCTGCCATGAAAATACAGGTGGCACGTGTCGTTCCAAATTATGATCATATCGGGATTCAAGGCCAGGAGAGGGATTGCCGGATCACATATTGGTTCTCTGTTTAGCTACGTTACAGGAAGGTGCATACAGATCTCCATAGTGGCAGCAGCATTTGACATTCCCAGCAAGAGTGTAGGACGATTCCCTTTTGCACACGTCCTCTGCGGCCTTTATTACTTGTAGATTGTTTTTGGCGATGGCCAGTCTGAGGGTGTGAGATGATACCTGATTGTAGTTTTACTCTGCATTTCTCTAATAATGAGTGATGCTGAGCATCTCTCCATGTGCTTTTTTTTCCTACAGTGTGAGTAAAATCGACACGTGCAAATTGGCTTCTTGAACGGCTGTCCTGTTTTGCATTGTTTTTCGATGAAGTAGCCCCGGGTTTTTCTGGAGGGCAGGTGTTATTTATTCACAGCCCCACAGACCTTGCGGTTATTCAGGGCCCGTCAGCAGCGTTTTGCACGTTGTAGTTACAGGAAACGGCCACAAGGCGGCAGCATTTCTTCATGCCCAACTCTGGTTGCTCGGGGAAGCCGAGCCCGAAGGAAAGTCCTGTTCCTGGGTCCTCAGTTTGAGTGGAATGTGCCAGAAGAAACACCGAAGGGCTTGTGTCTCATTGCTTCCTCTCCCTTGCCCTTCAACCCCCAGACAAATCCCAGTACCTGGGAAACCGCTCTGATGACGGAGCTGTCATCCGTAGGTGGGGCGACTCCATGGAAGGAGGCTGGAGGAGGGAACCCCACCCCTAGAAGACCTGGACCCCCGAGATCTTTTGAAAGCTCTCCTTCCCGCCCAGAATGCAGCATCGTTTCTGGTGCCCGAGGCTTGGTGTAGCTGTAGGGGAGCCCCCCTGGATCTGGAGATTGTGGGATGCAGAGGGGACCAGGCAGTCCAGGTCTAAGGGGGTCCTTTGCTGTCACATCGTCCCCAGCTCGCTCAGCACCGCGACAGTCCAGCTTTGGGCCCCAAGCCTGCTCCGCGTCCATGGATGAGACCCCAGCCCAGGTCCCCGAGGGCTAAGGGAAATGGGGTTGGCATTTTTCTTTTTTTAATTGCAATGTGTATTTTGTACTGGTGTACAGGTGATTTAGTTGGGTGTGGGCGTTGTTTGTTTGTTGTTTTCTTTCAGTATACAGCAAGTGATTGAGTTATACATAGATGCATATATATTCCTCTTTGGGTTCTTTTCCGTGTAGCTTATTAGAGTGTTGAGTAGAGTTCCTTGTCCTATCCGGTGGGTCCTTCTGGATTACCTGTGTTTTAAATATTAGCCTGTATACATTAACCTCAACCTGTCAATTTCTCCCTCACCCCACCTTTCCCGTTTGGTGAGCATTACTTCGTTCTCCGTATCGGTGAGGCTGTCTCTGTTTTGCACATTAAATCCTCTGGATCCATACTTAGATGCCACCTCTAAGTGATATCATATGGTACTTGTTTTTGTGTGTCTCACTTCTTGACTAAGTATGATCATCTCTCCTTCCATCCCTGTGGCTGGAAATGGAATGATTTCATCCTTTGTTTATGGCTGAGTTGTATTCCATTGGGTACAGGTGCCGCACCTGCTTGACCGATTCATCTGTCCTCCTCCACTTTGGTTGCTTCCGTGTCTTGCCAGTTGTAAGCAGTGCTGCTGTGAACGCTGGGGTGCAGGTGTATGTCCAAAGTTTGGTTTTCGCTGGATATCCGTGCAGGAGAGGGATTGCTGGGTGCCATGGTATTTGTATTTTTACTTTTTACAGGAACCTTCCCATCGTTCTCCGCAGTGGATGTACCGATTTACATTCCCACCAAGAGTGTAGGAAGGATCCGTTTGTGCACACCATGTCCAGCATGTATTGCTTGTAGATATCTTGATGATGGCCCTTTTGACCTCTGTGAGGTGATACCTCGTGGTACTTTTGATTTGCCTTTTTCTGAGAATTAGTGATCATGAGCATCTCTTCCTGTGCTTTTCGGCCATCTGTAAGTCTTCTTTAAAGAACTGTCTGTTTCGTACTTTCGCCTATTTAGTGGTTTTTTTTTAATGTTAATCAGCTGCATGAGCTACTTGTATGTTTTGGACATTAATTTCTTTGGGTAGCTTCGATTGCAAGTCTTTTTTTCCTTTCTGCAGGTTGTCTTTTTGTGTTGTTACGGTTTCCTTTGCTGTGCAAATGCCTTTAGGTTTAATCAGGTCCCATTTGCACATTTTTATTTTTCATTTCTTTGCGTCGTGGTTCAAAAAAAACCTTGCTGTGATTTATGTCGAAGCTTTTCAAAAGTGTACCTTTTCCTCAAGGGTTTTATAGTATCCGTCCTTACCTTTAGGTCTTTCTTCGAGTTGGGGTTTACTCTTGTGTAAGGATTTAGGGAGCATTCTATTATCATTGTCTAGTTTGTAAGGAACCCCCCTCAGTGCTCTCCATAGAGGCTTCTACCGTTTTACGTTCCCACCGACAGTGTAGGAGGGTTACCTCTGCTCCACGCCCTCTCCAGCATTTCTTATTTGTAGATAACTTGACAATGGCCATGTGACTGGTGGCAGGAGATACCTTGTTGTAGTTCTGATATGCAGCTCTCTAACGTTCAGCGAGGCTGAAACATGTCAGGTCCTGGTTTGAAATTTTGTTTTTATCCTAGTGTGAGCAAAGTAACCTCTTGAATTTGGCTTCTTGAACCTCTGCCCTGTTGTGAATTCCTTTTCAGTCGCCTACCTCAGCACATTTCTTGAGGGCAGGCGTGCTTTTCCTCCCAGCACGGGTTGTGAATATGAAGCGCCCAGCAGCACCGGTTCTAGTAAAGTTTAGTTATGGGAAACGGCCCCAAGGCGGCAGTATTACTTCTTGCCCAAGTCTTTCTGTTTGTGTGTTTTTTTTTCTTTTTTCCCTTTCAAGTTAATTTTTACTGTATATGGGAATAGAGTTGATCTGCAGTGACGTGTTTTGGGTTTACCTGTTCAGCAACGTGATTCTGTTATACATAGAGGTCTATCTAGTCTTTTTCTGGTTGGTTTTCCAGAAGGTGATTATAGTATGTTGAGTAGAGCTCCTTGAGCTATTCACGAGGTCCTTTTGGATGATCTACGATCCATATTAGTGTTTATATGCGAATCCCAACCTCCAAATGTATCCGTCGCCCCACCTTTCCTTTATGGTCATCGTACGTTTCTTGTCTACCACTGAGAGTCTGTTTCTGTTTTGTCAGTTAGATCATTTACCTGAATTGATAGGTTTCATAAATAAGGGATAGCTTATGCTATTTGTCTTTCTCTCTCTGACATCATTCACCTGGTATGATAATTTGTTAGTCCATCCTTGTTGCTGCAGATGGTATGTTTTCATTCTTCTTGTTGGCTGAGTAGTATTTCATTGTATGTATGTACCCCATAATGTTCATTTTTCTTTTGTTGCACATTTGGGTGGATTCTATATCTGGACTTGTCCTAATCGTGCTGCCATGAAAATACAGGTGGCACGTGTCGTTCCGAATTATGTTCATATCGGGATGCAAGGCCAGGAGAGGGATTGCCGGATCACATATTGCTTCTCTGTTTAGCTACGTTACAGGAAGGTGCATACAGATCTCCATAGTGGCAGCAGCTTTTGACATTCCCAGCAAGAGTCTAGGACCATTCCCTTTTGCACACGTCCTCTGCAGCCTTTATTACTTGTAGGTTTTTTTTGGTGATGTCCAGTCTGAGGGTGTGAGGTGATACCTGATTGTAGTTTTACTCTGCATTTCTCTAATAATGAGTGATGCTGAGCATCTTTCCATGTGCTTTTTTTTTCTACAGTGTGAGTAAAATTGACATGTGCAAATTGGCTTCTTGAACGGCTGCCCTGTTTTGCATTGTTTTTCGATGAAGTAGCCCCGGGTTTTTCTGGAGGGCAGGTGTTATTTATTCACAGCCCCACAGGCCTTGCGATTATTCAGGGCCCATCAGCAGCGTATTCCACGTTGTAGTTACAGGAGAAGGCCACAAGGCGGCAGCATTTCTTATTGTCCAAGTCTGTCTGTCTGTCTTTTTTTTCCGTTTCAAGTTAATTTTTATTTTATATGGGAGGAGAATTGGTTTGCAGTGACGTGTTTTGGGTTTACCTGTTTAGCAACGTGATTCCGTTATACATAGAAGTCTATCTAGTCTTTTTCGGGTTTTTTTTTCCGGAAGGTGATTATAGTGTGTTGAGTTGAGCTCGTTGAGGTATTCACAAGGTCCTTTTTGATGATCTATGATCCATATTAGTGTTTATATCCTGCCAATTCCAACCTCCAAATGGATCCCTCACCCCACCTTTCCTGTATGGTCATCGCAAGTTTCTTGTCTACCTCTGAGAGTCTGTTTCTGTTTCGTCAATTAGATCATTTGAATGAATTGACAGGTTTCACCTATAAAGGATATCATATGCTATTTGTCTTTCTCTCTCTGACCTCATTCACCTAGTATGATAATCTGTTACTCTATCCTTGTTGTTGCAGATTGTATGATTTTATTCTTCTTGTTGGCTGAGTAGTATTTCTTTGTATATATGTACGTCAAAATGTTCATTTTTTTTTGATGCACATTTGGGTGGATTTTATAACTGGACTTGTCCTAATCGTGCTGCCATGAAAATAAAGGTGGCATGTGTCGTTCCGATTTGTGTTCATATCGGGATGCAAGGCCAGGAGTGGGATTGCCGGATCACATATTGGTTCTCTGTTTAGCTACGTTACAGGAAGGTGCATACAGATCTCCATAGTGGCAGCAGCATTTGACATTCCCAGCAAGAGTGTAGGACGATTCCGTTTTGCACACGTCCTCTGCAGTGTTTATTCCTTGTAGATTTTTTTGGCGATGGCCAGTCTGAGGGTGTGAGGTGATACCTGATTGTAGTTTTATTCTGCATTTCTCTAATAATGAGTGATGCTGAGCATCTTTCCATGTGCTTTTCTTTTCTACAGTGTCAGTAAAATTGACATGTGCAAATTGGCTTCTTGAACGGCTGTCCTGTTTTGCATTGTTTTTCGATGAACTAGCCCCGGGTTTTTCTGGAGGGCAGGTGTTATTTATACACAGCCCCACAGGCCTTGCGATTATTCAGGGCCCATCAGCAGCGTTTTCCACGTTGTACTTACAGGAGAAGGCCACAAGGCGTCAGCATTTCTTCTTGTCTAAGTCTCTCTGTGTTTTTTTTTTCTTTTTTCCGTTTCACGTTAATTTTTATTTTATATGGGAGGAGAATTGGTTTGCGGTGACGTGTTTTGGGTTTACCGGTTCAGCAACGTGATTCCGTTATACATAGAAGTCTATCTAGTCTTTTTCGGGTTTTTTTTTCCGGAAGGTGATTATAGTGTGTTGAGTTGAGCTCCTTGAGGTATTCACAAGGTCCTTTTTGATGATCTATGATCCATATTAGTGTTTATATCCTGCCAATTCCAACCTCGAAATGGATTCCTCACCCCACCTTTCCTGTGTGGTCATCGTAAATTTCTTGTCTACCTCTGAGAGTCTGTTTCTGTTTCATCAATTAGATCATTTGAATGAATTGACAGGTTTCACCTATAAGGGATATCTTATGCTATTTGTCTTTCTCTCTCTGACCTCATTCACCTAGTATGATAATCTGTTACTCTATCCTTGTTGTTGCAGATTGTATGATTTTATTCTTCTTGTTGGCTGAGTAGTATTTCTTTGTATATATGTACGTCAAAATGTTCATTTTTCTTCTGATGCACATTTGGGTGGATTCTATATCTGGACTTGTCCTAATCGTGCTGCCATGAAAATCCAGGTGGCACGTGTCATTCCGAATTATGTTCATATCGGGATGCAAGGTCAGGAGGAGTGCGATTGCCAGATCACATATTGGTTCTCTGTTTAGCTATGTTACAGAAAGGTCCATACAGATCTCCATAGTGGCAGCAGCATTTGACATTCCCAGCAAGAGTGTAGGACGATTCCCTTTTGCACACCTCCTCTGCAGCCTTTATTACTTGTAGATTTTTTTTGGCGATGGCCAGTCTGAGGGTGTGAGGTGATACCTGATTGTAGTTTTACTCTGCATTTCTCTAATAATGAGTGATGCTGAGCATCTGTCCATGTGCTTTTTTTTGTACAGTGTGAGTAAAATCGACACCTTCAAATTGGCTTCTTGAACGGCTGTCCTGTTTTGCATTGTTTTTCGATGAAGTAGCCCCGGGTTTTTCTGGAGGGCAAGTGTTATTTATTCACAGCCCCACAGGCCTAGCGATTATTCAGGGCCCGTCAGCAGCGTTTTGCACGTTGTAGTTACAGGAAACGGCCACAAGGCGGCAGCATTTCCTCATGCCCAGCTCTGGTTGCTCGGGGAAGCCGAGCCCGAAGGAAAGTCCTGTTCCTGGGTCCTCAGTTTGAGTGGAATGTGCCAGAAGAAACACCGAAGGGCTTGTGTCTCATTGCTTCCTCACTTGACCTTCAACCCCCAGTTGAAATCCCGGTACCTGGGAAACCGCTGTGACGACGGAGCTGTCATCCGTAGGTGGGGCGACTCCATGGAAGGAGGCTGGAGGAGGGAACCCCACCCCCAGAAGACGTGGATCCCCGAGATCTTTTGAAAGCTCTCCTTCCCGCCCAGAATGCGGCATCGTTTCTGCTGCCCGAGGCTTGGTGTAGCTGTAGGGGAGCCCCCCTGGATCTGGTGATTGTGGGATGCAGAGGGGACCAGGCAGTCCAGGTCTAAGGGGGTCCTTTGCTGTCACATCGTCCCCAGCTCGCTCAGCACCGCGACAGTCCAGCTTTGGGCCCCAAGCCTGCTCCGCGTCCATGGATGAGACCCCAGCCCAGGTCCCCGAGGGCTAAGGGAAATGGGGTTGGCATTTTTCTTTTTTTAATTGTAATGTGTATTTTGTACTGGTGTATAGGTGATTTAGTTGGGTGTGGGCGTTGTTTGTTTGTTGTTTTCTTTCAGTATACAGCAAGTGATTGAGTTATACATAGATGCATGTATATTCCTCTTTGGGTTCTTTTCCGTGTAGCTTATTAGAGTGTTGAGTAGAGTTCCTTGTCCTATCCGGTGGGTCCTTCTGGATTACCTGTGTTTTAAATATTAGCCTGTATACATTAATCTCAACCTGTCAATTTCTCCCTCACCCCACCTTTCCCGTTTGGTGAGCATTACTTCGTTCTCCGTATCGGTGAGGCTGTCTCTGTTTTGCACATTAATTCCTCTGGATCCATACTTAGATGCCACCTCTAAGTGATACCATATGGTACTTGTTTTTGTGTGTCTCACTTCTTGACTAAGTATGATCATCTCTCCTTCCATCCCTGTGGCTGGAAATGGAATGATTTCATCCTTTGTTTATGGCTGAGTTGTATTCCATTGGGTACAGGTGCCGCACCTGCTTGACCGATTCATCTGTCCTCCTCCACTTTGGTTGCTTCCGTGTCTTGCCAGTTGTAAGCAGTGCTGCTGTGAACGCTGGGGTGCAGGTGTATGTCCAAAGTTTGGTTTTCCCTGGATATCCGTGCAGGAGAGGGATTGCTGGGTGCCATGGTATTTGTATTTTTACTTTTTACAGGAACCTTCCCATCGTTATCCGCAGTGGATGTACCGATTTACATTCCCACCAAGAGTGTAGGAAGGATCCGTTTGTGCACACCATGTCCAGCATGTATTGCTTGTAGATATCTTGATGATGGCCCTTTTGACCTCTGTGAGGTGATACCTCGTGGTACTTTTGATTTGCCTTTTTCTGAGAATTAGTGACCATGAGCATGTCTTCCTGTGCTTTTCGGCCATCTGTAAGTCTTCTTTAAAGAACTGTCTGTTTCGTACTTTCGCCTATTTAGTGGTTTTTTTTTAATGTTAATCAGCTGCATGAGCTACTTGTATGTTTTGGACATTAATTTCTTTGGGTAGCTTCGATTGCAAGTCTTTTTTTCCTTTCTGCAGGTTGTCTTTTTGTGTTGTTACGGTTTCCTTTGCTGTGCAAATGCCTTTAGGTTTAATCAGGTCCCATTTGCACATTTTTATTTTTCATTTCTTTGCGTCGTGGTTGAAAAAAAACCTTGCTGTGATTTATGTCGAAGCTTTTCAAAAGTGTACATTTTCCTCAAGGGTTTTATAGTATCCGTCCTTACCTTTAGGTCTTTCTTCGAGTTGGGGTTTACTCTTGTGTAAGGATTTAGGGAGCATTCTATGATCATTGTCTATTTTGTAAGGAACCCCCCTCAGTGCTCTCCATAGAGGCTTCTACCGTTTTACGTTCCCACCGACAGTGTAGGAGGGTTACCTCTGCTCCACGCCCTCTCCAGCATTTCTTATTTGTAGATTAACTTGACAATGGCCATGTGACTGGTGGCAGGAGATACCTTGTTGTAGTTCTGATATGCAGCTCTCTAACGTTCAGCGAGGCTGAAACATGTCAGGTCCTGGTTTGAAATTTTGTTTTTATCCTAGTGTGAGCAAAGTAACCTCTTGAATTTGGCTTCTTGAACCTCTGCCCTGTTGTGAATTCCTTTTCAGTCGCCTACCTCAGCACATTTCTTGAGGGCAGGCGTGCTTTTCCTCCCAGCACGGGTTGTGAATATGAAGCGCCCAGCAGCACCGGTTCTAGTAAAGTTTAGTTACGGGCAACGGCCCCAAGGCGGCAGTATTACTTTTTGCCCAAGTGTGTCTGTTTGTGTGTTTTTTTTTCTTTTTTCCCTTTGAAGTTAATTTTTACTGTATATGGGAGGAGAGTTGATCTGCAGTGACGTGTTTTGGGTTTACCTGTTCAGCAACGTGATTCTGTTATACATAGAGGTCTATCTACTCTTTTTCAGGTTGGATTTCCAGAAGGTGATTATAGTGTGTTGAGTAGAGCTCCTTCAGCTATTCACGAGGTCCTTTTGGATGATCTACGATCCATATTAGTGTTTATATGCCAATCCTAACCTCCAAATGTATCCGTCGCCCCACCTTTCCTTTATGGTCATCGTACGTTCCTTGTCTACCACTGAGAGTCTGTTTCTGTTTTGCCAATTAGATCATTTACCTGAATTGATAGGTTTCATAAATAAGGGATAGCTTATGCTATTTGTCTTTCTCTCTCTGACCTCATTCACCTGGTATGATAATCTGTTAGTCCATCCTTGTTGCTGCAGATGGTATGTTTTCATTCTTCTTGTTGGCTGAGTAGTATTTCATTGTATGTATGTACCCCATAATGTTCAGTTTTCTTTTGATGCACATTTGTGTGGATTTTATGTCTGGACTTGTCCTAATCGTGCTGCCATGAAAATACAGGTGGCACGTGTCGTTCCAAATTATGATCATATCGGGATTCAAGGCCAGGAGAGGGATTGCCGGATCACATATTGGTTCTCTGTTTAGCTACGTTACAGGAAGGTGCATACAGATCTCCATAGTGGCAGCAGCATTTGACATTCCCAGCAAGAGTGTAGGACCATTCCCTTTTGCCCACGTGCTCTGCAGCCTTTATTCCTTGTAGATTTTTTTGGCGATGGCCAGACTGAGTGGTGTGAGGTGATATCTGATTGTAGTTTTACTCTGCATTTCTCTAATAATGAGTGATGCTGAGCATCTTTCCATGTGCTTTTCTTTTCTACAGTGTGAGTAAAATTGACATGTGCAAATTGGCTTCTTGAACAGCTGCCCTGCTTTGCATTGTTTTTCGATGAACTAGCCCCGGGTTTTTCTGGAGGGCAGGTGTTATTTATTCACAGCCCCACAGGCCTTGCGATTATTCAGGGCCCGTCACCAGCGTTTTCCACGTTGTAGTTACAGGAAAAGGCCACAAGGCGGCAGCATTTCTTCTTGCCCAAGTCTCTCTGTCTTTTTTTCTTTTTCTTTTTTCCGTTTTAAGTTAATTTTTATTTTATATGGGAGGAGAATTGGTTTGCAGTGACGTGTTTTGGGTTTACCGGTTCAGCAACGTGATTCCGTTATACATAGAAGTCTATCTAGTCTTTTTCCGGTTTTTTTTCCCAGAAGGTGATTATAGTGTGTTGAGTTGAGCTCCTTGAGGTATTCACAAGGTCCTTTTTGATGATCTATGATCCATATTAGTGTTTATATCCTGCCAATTCCAACCTCCAAATGGATCCCTCACCCCGCCTTTCCTGTGTGGTCATCGTAAGTTTCTTGTCTACCTCTGAGAGTCTGTTTCTGTTTCATCAATTAGATCATTTGAATGAATTGACAGGTTTCACCTATAAGGGATATCTTATGCTATTTGTCTTTCTCTCTCTGACCTCATTCACCTAGTATGATAATCTGTTACTCTATCCTTGTTGTTGCAGATTGTATGATTTTGTTCTTCTAGTTAGCTGAGTAGTATTTCTTTGTATATATGTACGTCAAAATGTTCATTTTTCTTTTGATGCACATTTGGGTGGATTCTATATCTGGACTTGTCCTAGTCGTGCTGCCATGAAAATACAGGTGGCACGTGTCATTCCGAATTATGTTCATATCGGGATGCAAGGCCAGGAGTGGGATGGCCGGATCACATATTGCTTCTCTGTTTAGCTATGTTACAGGAAGGTCCATACAGATCTCCATAGTGGCAGCAGCATTTGACATTCCCAGCAAGAGTGTAGGACGATTCCCTTTTGCACACGTCCTCTGCGGCCTTTATTACTTGTAGATTTTTTTTTGGCGATGGCCAGTCTGAGGGTGTGAGATGATACCTGATTGTAGTTTTACTCTGCATTTCTCTAATAATGAGTGATGCTGAGCATCTCTCCATGTGCTTTTTTTTGTACAGTGTGAGTAAAATCGACACGTGCAAATTGGCTTCTTGAACGGCTGTCCTGTTTTGCATTGTTTTTCGATGAAGTAGCCCCGGGTTTTTCTGGAGGGCAGGTGTTATTTATTCACAGCCCCACAGACCTTGCGGTTATTCAGGGCCCGTCAGCAGCGTTTTGCACGTTGTAGTTACAGGAAACGGCCGCAAGGCGGCAGCATTTCTTCATGCCCAACTCTGGTTGCTCGGGGAAGCCGAGCCCGAAGGAAAGTCCTGTTCCTGGGTCCTCAGTTTGAGTGGAATGTGCCAGAAGAAACACCGAAGGGCTTGTGTCTCATTGCTTCCTCTCCCTTGCCCTTCAACCCCCAGACAAATCCCAGTACCTGGGAAAGCGCTCTGATGACGGAGCTGTCATCCGTAGGTGGGGCGACTCCATGGAAGGAGGCTGGAGGAGGGAACCCCACCCCTAGAAGACGTGGACCCCCGAGATCTTTTGAAAGCTCTCCTTCCCGCCCAGAATGCAGCATCGTTTCTGGTGCCCGAGGCTTGGTGTAGCCGTAGGGGAGCCCCCCTGGATCTGGAGATTGTGGGATGCAGAGGGGACCAGGCAGTCCAGGTCTAAGGGGGTCCTTTGCTGTCACATCGTCCCCAGCTGGCTCAGCACCGCGACAGTCCAGCGTTGGGCCCCAAGCCTGCTCCGCGTCCATGGATGAGACCCCAGCCCAGGTCCCCGAGGGCTAAGGGAAATGGGGTTGGCATTTTTCTTTTTTTAATTGCAATGTGTATTTTGTACTGGTGTACAGGTGATTTAGTTGGGTGTGGGCGTTGTTTGTTTGTTGTTTTCTTTCAGTATACAGCAAGTGATTGAGTTATACATAGATGCATGTATATTCCTCTTTGGGTTCTTTTCCGTGTAGCTTATTAGAGTGTTGAGTAGAGTTCCTTGTCCTATCCGGTGGGTCCTTCTGGATTACCTGTGTTTTAAATATTAGCCTGTATACATTAACCTCAACCTGTCAATTTCTCCCTCACCCCACCTTTCCCGTTTGGTGAGCATTACTTCGTTCTCCGTATCGGTGAGGCTGTCTCTGTTTTGCACATTAATTCCTCTGGATCCATACTTAGATGCCACCTCTAAGTGATACCATATGGTACTTGTTTTTGTGTGTCTCACTTCTTGACTAAGTATGATCATCTCTCCTTCCATCCCTGTGGCTGGAAATGGAATGATTTCATCCTTTGTTTATGGCTGAGTTGTATTCCATTGGGTACAGGTGCCGCACCTGCTTGACCGATTCATCTGTCCTCCTCCACTTTGGTTGCTTCCGTGTCTTGCCAGTTGTAAGCAGTGCTGCTGTGAACGCTGGGGTGCAGGTGTATGTCCAAAGTTTGGTTTTCCCTGGATATCCGTGCAGGAGAGGGATTGCTGGGTGCCATGGTATTTGTATTTTTACTTTTTACAGGAACCTTCCCATCGTTCTCCGCAGTGGATGTACCGATTTACATTCCCACCAAGAGTGTAGGAAGGATCCGTTTGTGCACACCATGTCCAGCATGTATTGCTTGTAGATATCTTGATGATGGCCCTTTTGACCTCTGTGAGGTGATACCTCGTGGTACTTTTGATTTGCCTTTTTCTGAGAATTAGTGATCATGAGCATGTCTTCCTGTGCTTTTCGGCCATCTGTAAGTCTTCTTTAAAGAACTGTCTGTTTCGTACTTTCGCCTATTTAGTGGTTTTTTTTTAATGTTAATCAGCTGCATGAGCTACTTGTATGTTTTGGACATTAATTTCTTTGGGTAGCTTCGATTGCAAGTCTTTTTTTCCTTTCTGCAGGTTGTCTTTTTGTGTTGTTACGGTTTCCTTTGCTGTGCAAATGCCTTTAGGTTTAATCAGGTCCCATTTGCACATTTTTATTTTTCATTTCTTTGCGTCGTGGTTGAAAAAAAACCTTGCTGTGATTTATGTCGAAGCTTTTCAAAAGTGTACATTTTCCTCAAGGGTTTTATAGTATCCGTCCTTACCTTTAGGTCTTTCTTCGAGTTGGGGTTTACTCTTGTGTAAGGATTTAGGGAGCATTCTATGATCATTGTCTATTTTGTAAGGAACCCCCCTCAGTGCTCTCCATAGAGGCTTCTACCGTTTTACGTTCCCACCGACAGTGTAGGAGGGTTACCTCTGCTCCACGCCCTCTCCAGCATTTCTTATTTGTAGATTAACTTGACAATGGCCATGTGACTGGTGGCAGGAGATACCTTGTTGTAGTTCTGATATGCAGCTCTCTAACGTTCAGCGAGGCTGAAACATGTCAGGTCCTGGTTTGAAATTTTGTTTTTATCCTAGTGTGAGCAAAGTAACCTCTTGAATTTGGCTTCTTGAACCTCTGCCCTGTTGTGAATTCCTTTTCAGTCGCCTACCTCAGCACATTTCTTGAGGGCAGGCGTGCTTTTCCTCCCAGCACGGGTTGTGAATATGAAGCGCCCAGCAGCACCGGTTCTAGTAAAGTTTAGTTACGGGCAACGGCCCCAAGGCGGCAGTATTACTTCTTGCCCAAGTCTTTCTGTTTGTGTGTTTTTTTTTCTTTTTTCCCTTTCAAGTTAATTTTCACTGTATATGGGAATAGAGTTGATTTGCAGTGACGTGTTTTGGGTTTACCTGTTCAGCAACGTGATTCTGTTATACATAGAGGTCTATCTAGTCTTTTTCTGGTTGGTTTTCCAGAAGGTGATGATAGTATGTTGAGTAGAGCTCCTTGAGCTATTCACAAGGTCCTTTTGGATGATCTACGATCCATATTAGTGTTTATATGCCAATCCCAACCTCCAAATGTATCCGTCGCCCCACCTTTCCTTTATGGTCATCGTACGTTTCTTGTCTACCACTGAGAGTCTGTTTCTGTTTTGCCAATTAGATCATTTACCTGAATTGATAGGTTTCATAAATAAGGGATAGCTTATGCTATTTGTCTTTCTCTCTCTGACCTCATTCACCTGGTATGATAATCTGTTAGTCCATCCTTGTTGCTGCAGATGGTATGTTTTCATTCTTCTTGTTGGCTGAGTAGTATTTCATTGTATGTATGTACCCCATAATGTTCAGTTTTCTTTTGATGCACATTTGTGTGGATTTTATGTCTGGACTTGTCCTAATCGTGCTGCCATGAAAATACAGGTGGTACGTGTCGTTCCAAATTAAGATCATATCGGGATTCAAGGCCAGGAGAGGGATTGCCGGATCACATATTGGTTCTCTGTTTAGCTACGTTACAGGAAGGTGCATACAGATCTCCATAGTGGCAGCAGCATTTGACATTCCCAGCAAGAGTGTAGGACCATTCCCTTTTGCCCACGTGCTCTGCAGCCTTTATTCCTTGTAGATTTTTTTGGCGATGGCCAGACTGAGTGGTGTGAGGTGATATCTGATTGTAGTTTTACTCTGCATTTCTCTAATAATGAGTGATGCTGAGCATCTTTCCATGTGCTTTTCTTTTCTACAGTGTGAGTAAAATTGACATGTGCAAATTGGCTTCTTGAACAGCTGCCCTGCTTTGCATTGTTTTTCGATGAACTAGCCCCGGGTTTTTCTGGAGGGCAGGTGTTATTTATTCACAGCCCCACAGGCCTTGCGATTATTCAGGGCCCGTCACCAGCGTTTTCCACGTTGTAGTTACAGGAAAAGGCCACAAGGCGGCAGCATTTCTTCTTGCCCAAGTCTCTCTGTCTTTTTTTCTTTTTCTTTTTTCCGTTTTAAGTTAATTTTTATTTTATATGGGAGGAGAATTGGTTTGCAGTGACGTGTTTTGGGTTTACCGGTTCAGCAACGTGATTCCGTTATACATAGAAGTCTATCTAGTCTTTTTCCGGTTTTTTTTCCCAGAAGGTGATTATAGTGTGTTGAGTTGAGCTCCTTGAGGTATTCACAAGGTCCTTTTTGATGATCTATGATCCATATTAGTGTTTATATCCTGCCAATTCCAACCTCCAAATGGATCCCTCACCCCGCCTTTCCTGTGTGGTCATCGTAAGTTTCTTGTCTACCTCTGAGAGTCTGTTTCTGTTTCATCAATTAGATCATTTGAATGAATTGACAGGTTTCACCTATAAGGGATATCTTATGCTATTTGTCTTTCTCTCTCTGACCTCATTCACCTAGTATGATAATCTGTTACTCTATCCTTGTTGTTGCAGATTGTATGATTTTGTTCTTCTAGTTAGCTGAGTAGTATTTCTTTGTATATATGTACGTCAAAATGTTCATTTTTCTTTTGATGCACATTTGGGTGGATTCTATATCTGGACTTGTCCTAGTCGTGCTGCCATGAAAATACAGGTGGCACGTGTCATTCCGAATTATGTTCATATCGGGATGCAAGGCCAGGAGTGGGATGGCCGGATCACATATTGCTTCTCTGTTTAGCTATGTTACAGGAAGGTCCATACAGATCTCCATAGTGGCAGCAGCATTTGACATTCCCAGCAAGAGTGTAGGACGATTCCCTTTTGCACACGTCCTCTGCGGCCTTTATTACTTGTAGATTTTTTTTTGGCGATGGCCAGTCTGAGGGTGTGAGATGATACCTGATTGTAGTTTTACTCTGCATTTCTCTAATAATGAGTGATGCTGAGCATCTCTCCATGTGCTTTTTTTTGTACAGTGTGAGTAAAATCGACACGTGCAAATTGGCTTCTTGAACGGCTGTCCTGTTTTGCATTGTTTTTCGATGAAGTAGCCCCGGGTTTTTCTGGAGGGCAGGTGTTATTTATTCACAGCCCCACAGACCTTGCGGTTATTCAGGGCCCGTCAGCAGCGTTTTGCACGTTGTAGTTACAGGAAACGGCCGCAAGGCGGCAGCATTTCTTCATGCCCAACTCTGGTTGCTCGGGGAAGCCGAGCCCGAAGGAAAGTCCTGTTCCTGGGTCCTCAGTTTGAGTGGAATGTGCCAGAAGAAACACCGAAGGGCTTGTGTCTCATTGCTTCCTCTCCCTTGCCCTTCAACCCCCAGACAAATCCCAGTACCTGGGAAAGCGCTCTGATGACGGAGCTGTCATCCGTAGGTGGGGCGACTCCATGGAAGGAGGCTGGAGGAGGGAACCCCACCCCTAGAAGACGTGGACCCCCGAGATCTTTTGAAAGCTCTCCTTCCCGCCCAGAATGCAGCATCGTTTCTGGTGCCCGAGGCTTGGTGTAGCCGTAGGGGAGCCCCCCTGGATCTGGAGATTGTGGGATGCAGAGGGGACCAGGCAGTCCAGGTCTAAGGGGGTCCTTTGCTGTCACATCGTCCCCAGCTGGCTCAGCACCGCGACAGTCCAGCGTTGGGCCCCAAGCCTGCTCCGCGTCCATGGATGAGACCCCAGCCCAGGTCCCCGAGGGCTAAGGGAAATGGGGTTGGCATTTTTCTTTTTTTAATTGCAATGTGTATTTTGTACTGGTGTACAGGTGATTTAGTTGGGTGTGGGCGTTGTTTGTTTGTTGTTTTCTTTCAGTATACAGCAAGTGATTGAGTTATACATAGATGCATGTATATTCCTCTTTGGGTTCTTTTCCGTGTAGCTTATTAGAGTGTTGAGTAGAGTTCCTTGTCCTATCCGGTGGGTCCTTCTGGATTACCTGTGTTTTAAATATTAGCCTGTATACATTAACCTCAACCTGTCAATTTCTCCCTCACCCCACCTTTCCCGTTTGGTGAGCATTACTTCGTTCTCCGTATCGGTGAGGCTGTCTCTGTTTTGCACATTAATTCCTCTGGATCCATACTTAGATGCCACCTCTAAGTGATACCATATGGTACTTGTTTTTGTGTGTCTCACTTCTTGACTAAGTATGATCATCTCTCCTTCCATCCCTGTGGCTGGAAATGGAATGATTTCATCCTTTGTTTATGGCTGAGTTGTATTCCATTGGGTACAGGTGCCGCACCTGCTTGACCGATTCATCTGTCCTCCTCCACTTTGGTTGCTTCCGTGTCTTGCCAGTTGTAAGCAGTGCTGCTGTGAACGCTGGGGTGCAGGTGTATGTCCAAAGTTTGGTTTTCCCTGGATATCCGTGCAGGAGAGGGATTGCTGGGTGCCATGGTATTTGTATTTTTACTTTTTACAGGAACCTTCCCATCGTTCTCCGCAGTGGATGTACCGATTTACATTCCCACCAAGAGTGTAGGAAGGATCCGTTTGTGCACACCATGTCCAGCATGTATTGCTTGTAGATATCTTGATGATGGCCCTTTTGACCTCTGTGAGGTGATACCTCGTGGTACTTTTGATTTGCCTTTTTCTGAGAATTAGTGATCATGAGCATGTCTTCCTGTGCTTTTCGGCCATCTGTAAGTCTTCTTTAAAGAACTGTCTGTTTCGTACTTTCGCCTATTTAGTGGTTTTTTTTTAATGTTAATCAGCTGCATGAGCTACTTGTATGTTTTGGACATTAATTTCTTTGGGTAGCTTCGATTGCAAGTCTTTTTTTCCTTTCTGCAGGTTGTCTTTTTGTGTTGTTACGGTTTCCTTTGCTGTGCAAATGCCTTTAGGTTTAATCAGGTCCCATTTGCACATTTTTATTTTTCATTTCTTTGCGTCGTGGTTGAAAAAAAACCTTGCTGTGATTTATGTCGAAGCTTTTCAAAAGTGTACATTTTCCTCAAGGGTTTTATAGTATCCGTCCTTACCTTTAGGTCTTTCTTCGAGTTGGGGTTTACTCTTGTGTAAGGATTTAGGGAGCATTCTATGATCATTGTCTATTTTGTAAGGAACCCCCCTCAGTGCTCTCCATAGAGGCTTCTACCGTTTTACGTTCCCACCGACAGTGTAGGAGGGTTACCTCTGCTCCACGCCCTCTCCAGCATTTCTTATTTGTAGATTAACTTGACAATGGCCATGTGACTGGTGGCAGGAGATACCTTGTTGTAGTTCTGATATGCAGCTCTCTAACGTTCAGCGAGGCTGAAACATGTCAGGTCCTGGTTTGAAATTTTGTTTTTATCCTAGTGTGAGCAAAGTAACCTCTTGAATTTGGCTTCTTGAACCTCTGCCCTGTTGTGAATTCCTTTTCAGTCGCCTACCTCAGCACATTTCTTGAGGGCAGGCGTGCTTTTCCTCCCAGCACGGGTTGTGAATATGAAGCGCCCAGCAGCACCGGTTCTAGTAAAGTTTAGTTACGGGCAACGGCCCCAAGGCGGCAGTATTACTTCTTGCCCAAGTCTTTCTGTTTGTGTGTTTTTTTTTCTTTTTTCCCTTTCAAGTTAATTTTCACTGTATATGGGAATAGAGTTGATTTGCAGTGACGTGTTTTGGGTTTACCTGTTCAGCAACGTGATTCTGTTATACATAGAGGTCTATCTAGTCTTTTTCTGGTTGGTTTTCCAGAAGGTGATGATAGTATGTTGAGTAGAGCTCCTTGAGCTATTCACAAGGTCCTTTTGGATGATCTACGATCCATATTAGTGTTTATATGCCAATCCCAACCTCCAAATGTATCCGTCGCCCCACCTTTCCTTTATGGTCATCGTACGTTTCTTGTCTACCACTGAGAGTCTGTTTCTGTTTTGCCAATTAGATCATTTACCTGAATTGATAGGTTTCATAAATAAGGGATAGCTTATGCTATTTGTCTTTCTCTCTCTGACCTCATTCACCTGGTATGATAATCTGTTAGTCCATCCTTGTTGCTGCAGATGGTATGTTTTCATTCTTCTTGTTGGCTGAGTAGTATTTCATTGTATGTATGTACCCCATAATGTTCAGTTTTCTTTTGATGCACATTTGTGTGGATTTTATGTCTGGACTTGTCCTAATCGTGCTGCCATGAAAATACAGGTGGTACGTGTCGTTCCAAATTAAGATCATATCGGGATTCAAGGCCAGGAGAGGGATTGCCGGATCACATATTGGTTCTCTGTTTAGCTACGTTACAGGAAGGTGCATACAGATCTCCATAGTGGCAGCAGCATTTGACATTCCCAGCAAGAGTGTAGGACCATTCCCTTTTGCCCACGTGCTCTGCAGCCTTTATTCCTTGTAGATTTTTTTGGCGATGGCCAGACTGAGTGGTGTGAGGTGATATCTGATTGTAGTTTTACTCTGCATTTCTCTAATAATGAGTGATGCTGAGCATCTTTCCATGTGCTTTTCTTTTCTACAGTGTGAGTAAAATTGACATGTGCAAATTGGCTTCTTGAACAGCTGCCCTGCTTTGCATTGTTTTTCGATGAACTAGCCCCGGGTTTTTCTGGAGGGCAGGTGTTATTTATTCACAGCCCCACAGGCCTTGCGATTATTCAGGGCCCGTCACCAGCGTTTTCCACGTTGTAGTTACAGGAAAAGGCCACAAGGCGGCAGCATTTCTTCTTGCCCAAGTCTCTCTGTCTTTTTTTCTTTTTCTTTTTTCCGTTTTAAGTTAATTTTTATTTTATATGGGAGGAGAATTGGTTTGCAGTGACGTGTTTTGGGTTTACCGGTTCAGCAACGTGATTCCGTTATACATAGAAGTCTATCTAGTCTTTTTCCGGTTTTTTTTCCCAGAAGGTGATTATAGTGTGTTGAGTTGAGCTCCTTGAGGTATTCACAAGGTCCTTTTTGATGATCTATGATCCATATTAGTGTTTATATCCTGCCAATTCCAACCTCCAAATGGATCCCTCACCCCGCCTTTCCTGTGTGGTCATCGTAAGTTTCTTGTCTACCTCTGAGAGTCTGTTTCTGTTTCATCAATTAGATCATTTGAATGAATTGACAGGTTTCACCTATAAGGGATATCTTATGCTATTTGTCTTTCTCTCTCTGACCTCATTCACCTAGTATGATAATCTGTTACTCTATCCTTGTTGTTGCAGATTGTATGATTTTGTTCTTCTAGTTAGCTGAGTAGTATTTCTTTGTATATATGTACGTCAAAATGTTCATTTTTCTTTTGATGCACATTTGGGTGGATTCTATATCTGGACTTGTCCTAGTCGTGCTGCCATGAAAATACAGGTGGCACGTGTCATTCCGAATTATGTTCATATCGGGATGCAAGGCCAGGAGTGGGATGGCCGGATCACATATTGCTTCTCTGTTTAGCTATGTTACAGGAAGGTCCATACAGATCTCCATAGTGGCAGCAGCATTTGACATTCCCAGCAAGAGTGTAGGACGATTCCCTTTTGCACACGTCCTCTGCGGCCTTTATTACTTGTAGATTTTTTTTTGGCGATGGCCAGTCTGAGGGTGTGAGATGATACCTGATTGTAGTTTTACTCTGCATTTCTCTAATAATGAGTGATGCTGAGCATCTGTCCATGTGCTTTTTTTTGTACAGTGTGAGTAAAATCGACACGTGCAAATTGGCTTCTTGAACGGCTGTCCTGTTTTGCATTGTTTTTCGATGAAGTAGCCCCGGGTTTTTCTGGAGGGCAGGTGTTATTTATTCACAGCCCCACAGACCTTGCGGTTATTCAGGGCCCGTCAGCAGCGTTTTGCACGTTGTAGTTACAGGAAACGGCCGCAAGGCGGCAGCATTTCTTCATGCCCAACTCTGGTTGGTCGGGGAAGCCGAGCCCGAAGGAAAGTCCTGTTCCTGGGTCCTCAGTTTGAGTGGAATGTGCCAGAAGAAACACCGAAGGGCTTGTGTCTCATTGCTTCCTCTCCCTTGCCCTTCAACCCCCAGACAAATCCCAGTACCTGGGAAAGCGCTCTGATGACGGAGCTGTCATCCGTAGGTGGGGCGACTCCATGGAAGGAGGCTGGAGGAGGGAACCCCACCCCTAGAAGACGTGGACCCCCGAGATCTTTTGAAAGCTCTCCTTCCCGCCCAGAATGCAGCATCGTTTCTGGTGCCCGAGGCTTGGTGTAGCCGTAGGGGAGCCCCCCTGGATCTGGAGATTGTGGGATGCAGAGGGGACCAGGCAGTCCAGGTCTAAGGGGGTCCTTTGCTGTCACATCGTCCCCAGCTGGCTCAGCACCGCGACAGTCCAGCTTTGGGCCCCAAGCCTGCTCCGCGTCCATGGATGAGACCCCAGCCCAGGTCCCCGAGGGCTAAGGGAAATGGGGTTGGCATTTTTCTTTTTTTAATTCAATGTGTATTTTGTACTGGTGTACAGGTGATTTAGTTGGGTGTGGGCGTTGTTTGTTTGTTGTTTTCTTTCAGTATACAGCAAGTGATTGAGTTATACATAGATGCATGTATATTCCTCTTTGGGTTCTTTTCCGTGTAGCTTATTAGAGTGTTGAGTAGAGTTCCTTGTCCTATCCGGTGGGTCCTTCTGGATTACCTGTGTTTTAAATATTAGCCTGTATACATTAATCTCAACCTGTCAATTTCTCCCTCACCCCACCTTTCCCGTTTGGTGAGCATTACTTCGTTCTCCGTATCTGTGAGGCTGTCTCTGTTTTGCACATTAAATCCTCTGGATCCATACTTAGATGCCACCTCTAAGTGATATCATATGGTACTTGTTTTTGTGTGTCTCACTTCTTGACTAAGTATGACCATCTCTCCTTCCATCCCTGTGGCTGGAAATGGAATGATTTCATCCTTTGTTTATGGCTGAGTTGTATTCCATTGGGTACAGGTGCCGCACCTGCTTGACCGATTCATCTCTCCTCCTACACTTTGGTTGCCTCCGTGTCTTGCCAGTTGTAAGCAGTGCTGCTGTGAACGCTGGGGTGCAGGTGTATGTCCAAAGTTTGGTTTTCCCTGGATATCCGTGCAGGAGAGGGATTGCTGGGTGCCATGGTATTTGTATTTTTACTTTTTACAGGAACCTTCCCATCGTTCTCCGCAGTGGATGTACCGATTTACATTCCCACCAAGAGTGTAGGAAGGATCCGTTTGTGCACACCATGTCCAGCATGTATTGCTTGTAGATATCTTGATGATGGCCCTTTTGACCTCTGTGAGGTGATACCTCGTGGTACTTTTGATTTGCCTTTTTCTGAGAATTAGTGATCATGAGCATGTCTTCCTGTGCTTTTCGGCCATCTGTAAGTCTTCTTTAAAGAACTGTCTGTTTCGTACTTTCGCCTATTTAGTGGTTTTTTTTTAATGTTAATCAGCTGCATGAGCTACTTGTATGTTTTGGACATTAATTTCTTTGGGTAGCTTCGATTGCAAGTCTTTTTTTCCTTTCTGCAGGTTGTCTTTTTGTGTTGTTACGGTTTCCTTTGCTGTGCAAATGCCTTTAGGTTTAATCAGGTCCCATTTGCACATTTTTATTTTTCATTTCTTTGCGTCGTGGTTGAAAAAAAACCTTGCTGTGATTTATGTCGAAGCTTTTCAAAAGTGTACATTTTCCTCAAGGGTTTTATAGTATCCGTCCTTACCTTTAGGTCTTTCTTCGAGTTGGGGTTTACTCTTGTGTAAGGATTTAGGGAGCATTCTATGATCATTGTCTATTTTGTAAGGAACCCCCCTCAGTGCTCTCCATAGAGGCTTCTACCGTTTTACGTTCCCACCGACAGTGTAGGAGGGTTACCTCTGCTCCACGCCCTCTCCAGCATTTCTTATTTGTAGATTAACTTGACAATGGCCATGTGACTGGTGGCAGGAGATACCTTGTTGTAGTTCTGATATGCAGCTCTCTAACGTTCAGCGAGGCTGAAACATGTCAGGTCCTGGTTTGAAATTTTGTTTTTATCCTAGTGTGAGCAAAGTAACCTCTTGAATTTGGCTTCTTGAACCTCTGCCCTGTTGTGAATTCCTTTTCAGTCGCCTACCTCAGCACATTTCTTGAGGGCAGGCGTGCTTTTCCTCCCAGCACGGGTTGTGAATATGAAGCGCCCAGCAGCACCGGTTCTAGTAAAGTTTAGTTACGGGAAACGGCCCCAAGGCGGCAGTATTACTTCTTGCCCAAGTCTTTCTGTTTGTGTGTTTTTTTTCTTTTTTCCCTTTCAAGTTAATTTTCACTGTATATGGGAATAGAGTTGATTTGCAGTGACGTGTTTTGGGTTTACCTGTTCAGCAACGTGATTCTGTTATACATAGAGGTCTATCTAGTCTTTTTCTGGTTGGTTTTCCAGAAGGTGATGATAGTATGTTGAGTAGAGCTCCTTGAGCTATTCACAAGGTCCTTTTGGATGACCTACGATACATATTAGTGTTTATATGCCAATCCCAACCTCCAAATGTATCCGTCGCCCCACCTTTCCTTTATGGCCATCGTACGTTTCTTGTCTACCACTGAGAGTCTGTTTCTGTTTTGTCAATTAGATCATTTACCTGAATTGATAGGTTTCATAAATAAGGGATAGCTTATGCTATTTGTCTTTCTCTCTCTGACCTCATTCACCTGGTATGATAATTTGTTAGTCCATCCTTGTTGCTGCAGATGGTATGTTTTCATTCTTCTTGTTGGCTGAGTAGTATTTCATTGTATGTATGTACCCCATAATGTTCATTTTTCTTTTGTTGCACATTTGGGTGGATTCTATATCTGGACTTGTCCTAATCGTGCTGCCATGAAAATACAGGTGGCACGTGTCGTTCCGAATTATGTTCATATCGGGATGCAAGGCCAGGAGAGGGATTGCCGGATCACATATTGGTTCTCTGTTTAGCTACGTTACAGGAAGGTGCATACAGATCTCCATAGTGGCAGCAGCATTTGACATTCCCAGCAAGAGTGTAGGACCATTCCCTTTTGCACACGTCCTCTGCAGCCTTTATTACTTGTAGGTTTTTTTTGGTGATGTCCAGTCTGACGGTGTGAGGTGATACCTGATTGTAGTTTTACTCTGCATTTCTCTAATAATGAGTGATGCTGAGCATCTTTCCATGTGCTTTTTTTTTCTACAGTGTGAGTAAAATTGACATGTGCAAATTGGCTTCTTGAACGGCTGCCCTGTTTTGCATTGTTTTTCGATGAAGTAGCCCCGGGTTTTTCTGGAGGGCAGGTGTTATTTATTCACAGCCCCACAGGCCTTGCGATTATTCAGGGCCCATCAGCAGCGATTTCCACGTTGTAGTTACAGGAAAAGGCCACAAGGCGGCAGCATTTCTTCTTGCCCAAGTCTCTCTGTCTTTTTTTTTTTTTTTCTTTTTTCCGTTTCAAGTTAATTTTTATTTTATATGGGAGGAGAATTGGTTTGCAGTGACGTGTTTTGGGTTTACCGGTTCAGCAACGTGATTCCGTTATACATAGAAGTCTATCTAGTCGTTTTCGGGTTTTTTTTTCCAGAAGGTGATTATAGTGTGTTGAGTTGAGCTCCTTGAGGTATTCACAAGGTCCTTTTTGATGATCTATGATCCATATTAGTGTTTATATCCTGCCAATTCCAACCTCCAAATGGATCCCTCACCCCACCTTTCCTGTGTGGTCATCATAAGTTTCTTGTCTACCTCTGAGAGTCTGTTTCTGTTTCATCAATTAGATCATTTGAATGAATTGACAGGTTTCACCTATAAGGGATATCTTATGCTATTTGTCTTTCTCTCTCTGACCTCATTCACCTAGTATGATAATCTGTTACTCTATCCTTGTTGTTGCAGATTGTATGATTTTATTCTTGTTAGCTGAGTAGCATTTCTTTGTATATATGTACGTCAAAATGTTCATTTTTCTTTTGATGCACATTTGGGTGGATTCTATATCTGGACTTGTCCTAATCGTGCTGCCATGAAAATACAGGTGGCACGTGTCGTTCCAAATTATGATCATATCGGGATTCAAGGCCAGGAGAGGGATTGCCGGATCACATATTGGTTCTCTGTTTAGCTACGTTACAGGAAGGTGCATACAGATCTCCATAGTGGCAGCAGCATTTGACATTCCCAGCAAGAGTGTAGGACGATTCCCTTTTGCACACGTCCTCTGCGGCCTTTATTACTTGTAGATTGTTTTTGGCGATGTCCAGTCTGAGGGTGTGAGATGATACCTGATTGTAGTTTTACTCTGCATTTCTCTAATAATGAGTGATGCTGAGCATCTCTCCATGTGCTTTTTTTTCCTACAGTGTGAGTAAAATCGACACGTGCAAATTGGCTTCTTGAACGGCTGTCCTGTTTTGCATTGTTTTTCGATGAAGTAGCCCCGGGTTTTTCTGGAGGGCAGGTGTTATTTATTCACAGCCCCACAGACCTTGCGATTATTCAGGGCCCGTCAGCAGCGTTTTGCACGTTGTAGTTACAGGAAACGGCCACAAGGCGGCAGCATTTCTTCATGCCCAACTCTGGTTGCTCGGGGAAGCCGAGCCCGAAGGAAAGTCCTGTTCCTGGGTCCTCAGTTTGAGTGGAATGTGCCAGAAGAAACACCGAAGGGCTTGTGTCTCATTGCTTCCTCTCCCTTGCCCTTCAACCCCCAGACAAATCCCAGTACCTGGGAAACCGCTCTGATGACGGAGCTGTCATCCGTAGGTGGGGCGACTCCATGGAAGGAGGCTGGAGGAGGGAACCCCACCCCTAGAAGACCTGGACCCCCGAGATCTTTTGAAAGCTCTCCTTCCCGCCCAGAATGCAGCATCGTTTCTGGTGCCCGAGGCTTGGTGTAGCTGTAGGGGAGCCCCCCTGGATCTGGAGATTGTGGGATGCAGAGGGGACCAGGCAGTCCAGGTCTAAGGGGGTCCTTTGCTGTCACATCGTCCCCAGCTGGCTCAGCACCGCGACAGTCCAGCTTTGGGCCCCAAGCCTGCTCCGCGTCCATGGATGAGACCCCAGCCCAGGTCCCCGAGGGCTAAGGGAAATGGGGTTGGCATTTTTCTTTTTTTAATTGCAATGTGTATTTTGTACTGGTGTACAGGTGATTTAGTTGGGTGTGGGCGTTGTTTGTTTGTTGTTTTCTTTCAGTATACAGCAAGTGATTGAGTTATACATAGATGCATATATATTCCTCTTTGGGTTCTTTTCCGTGTAGCTTATTAGAGTGTTGAGTAGAGTTCCTTGTCCTATCCGGTGGGTCCTTCTGGATTACCTGTGTTTTAAATATTAGCCTGTATACATTAACCTCAACCTGTCAATTTCTCCCTCACCCCACCTTTCCCGTTTGGTGAGCATTACTTCGTTCTCCGTATCGGTGAGGCTGTCTCTGTTTTGCACATTAAATCCTCTGGATCCATACTTAGATGCCACCTCTAAGTGATATCATATGGTACTTGTTTTTGTGTGTCTCACTTCTTGACTAAGTATGATCATCTCTCCTTCCATCCCTGTGGCTGGAAATGGAATGATTTCATCCTTTGTTTATGGCTGAGTTGTATTCCATTGGGTACAGGTGCCGCACCTGCTTGACCGATTCATCTGTCCTCCTCCACTTTGGTTGCTTCCGTGTCTTGCCAGTTGTAAGCAGTGCTGCTGTGAACGCTGGGGTGCAGGTGTATGTCCAAAGTTTGGTTTTCGCTGGATATCCGTGCAGGAGAGGGATTGCTGGGTGCCATGGTATTTGTATTTTTACTTTTTACAGGAACCTTCCCATCGTTCTCCGCAGTGGATGTACCGATTTACATTCCCACCAAGAGTGTAGGAAGGATCCGTTTGTGCACACCATGTCCAGCATGTATTGCTTGTAGATATCTTGATGATGGCCCTTTTGACCTCTGTGAGGTGATACCTCGTGGTACTTTTGATTTGCCTTTTTCTGAGAATTAGTGATCATGAGCATCTCTTCCTGTGCTTTTCGGCCATCTGTAAGTCTTCTTTAAAGAACTGTCTGTTTCGTACTTTCGCCTATTTAGTGGTTTTTTTTTAATGTTAATCAGCTGCATGAGCTACTTGTATGTTTTGGACATTAATTTCTTTGGGTAGCTTCGATTGCAAGTCTTTTTTTCCTTTCTGCAGGTTGTCTTTTTGTGTTGTTACGGTTTCCTTTGCTGTGCAAATGCCTTTAGGTTTAATCAGGTCCCATTTGCACATTTTTATTTTTCATTTCTTTGCGTCGTGGTTCAAAAAAAACCTTGCTGTGATTTATGTCGAAGCTTTTCAAAAGTGTACCTTTTCCTCAAGGGTTTTATAGTATCCGTCCTTACCTTTAGGTCTTTCTTCGAGTTGGGGTTTACTCTTGTGTAAGGATTTAGGGAGCATTCTATTATCATTGTCTAGTTTGTAAGGAACCCCCCTCAGTGCTCTCCATAGAGGCTTCTACCGTTTTACGTTCCCACCGACAGTGTAGGAGGGTTACCTCTGCTCCACGCCCTCTCCAGCATTTCTTATTTGTAGATAACTTGACAATGGCCATGTGACTGGTGGCAGGAGATACCTTGTTGTAGTTCTGATATGCAGCTCTCTAACGTTCAGTGAGGCTGAAACATGTCAGGTCCTGGTTTGAAATTTTGTTTTTATCCTAGTGTGAGCAAAGTAACCTCTTGAATTTGGCTTCTTGAACCTCTGCCCTGTTGTGAATTCCTTTTCAGTCGCCTACCTCAGCACATTTCTTGAGGGCAGGCGTGCTTTTCCTCCCAGCACGGGTTGTGAATATGAAGCGCCCAGCAGCACCGGTTCTAGTAAAGTTTAGTTATGGGAAACGGCCCCAAGGCGGCAGTATTACTTCTTGCCCAAGTCTTTCTGTTTGTGTGTTTTTTTTTCTTTTTTCCCTTTCAAGTTAATTTTTACTGTATATGGGAATAGAGTTGATCTGCAGTGACGTGTTTTGGGTTTACCTGTTCAGCAACGTGATTCTGTTATACATAGAGGTCTATCTAGTCTTTTTCTGGTTGGTTTTCCAGAAGGTGATTATAGTATGTTGAGTAGAGCTCCTTGAGCTATTCACGAGGTCCTTTTGGATGATCTACGATCCATATTAGTGTTTATATGCGAATCCCAACCTCCAAATGTATCCGTCGCCCCACCTTTCCTTTATGGTCATCGTACGTTTCTTGTCTACCACTGAGAGTCTGTTTCTGTTTTGTCAGTTAGATCATTTACCTGAATTGATAGGTTTCATAAATAAGGGATAGCTTATGCTATTTGTCTTTCTCTCTCTGACATCATTCACCTGGTATGATAATTTGTTAGTCCATCCTTGTTGCTGCAGATGGTATGTTTTCATTCTTCTTGTTGGCTGAGTAGTATTTCATTGTATGTATGTACCCCATAATGTTCATTTTTCTTTTGTTGCACATTTGGGTGGATTCTATATCTGGACTTGTCCTAATCGTGCTGCCATGAAAATACAGGTGGCACGTGTCGTTCCGAATTATGTTCATATCGGGATGCAAGGCCAGGAGAGGGATTGCCGGATCACATATTGCTTCTCTGTTTAGCTACGTTACAGGAAGGTGCATACAGATCTCCATAGTGGCAGCAGCATTTGACATTCCCAGCAAGAGTGTAGGACCATTCCCTTTTGCACACGTCCTCTGCAGCCTTTATTACTTGTAGGTCTTTTTTGGTGATGTCCAGTCTGACGGTGTGAGGTGATACCTGATTGTAGTTTTACTCTGCATTTCTCTAATAATGAGCGATGCTGAGCATCTTTCCATGTGCTTTTTTTTTCTACAGTGTGAGTAAAATTGACATGTGCAAATTGGCTTCTTGAACGGCTGCCCTGTTTTGCATTGTTTTTCGATGAAGTAGCCCCGGGTTTTTCTGGAGGGCAGGTGTTATTTATTCACAGCCCCACAGGCCTTGCGATTATTCAGGGCCCATCAGCAGCGATTTCCACGTTGTAGTTACAGGAAAAGGCCACAAGGCGGCAGCATTTCTTCTTGTCCAAGTCTCTCTGTCTTTTTTTTTTTTCTTTTTTCCGTTTCAAGTTAATTTTTATTTTATATGGGAGGAGAATTGGTTTGCAGTGACGTGTTTTGGGTTTACCGGTTCAGCAACGTGATTCCGTTATACATAGAAGTCTATCTAGTCTTTTTCGGGTTTTTTTTTCCAGAAGGTGATTATAGTGTGTTGAGTTGAGCTCCTTGAGGTATTCACAAGGTCCTTTTTGATGATCTATGATCCATATTAGTGTTTATATCCTGCCAATTCCAACCTCCAAATGGATCCCTCACCCCACCTTTCCTGTGTGGTCATCGTAAGTTTCTTGTCTACCTCTGAGAGTCTGTTTCTGTTTCATCAATTAGATCATTTGAATGAATTGACAGGTTTCACCTATAAGGGATATCTTATGCTATTTGTCTTTCTCTCTCTGACCTCATTCACCTAGTATGATAATCTGTTACTCTATCCTTGTTGTTGCAGATTGTATGATTTTATTCTTCTTGTTGGCTGAGTAGTATTTCTTTGTATATATGTACGTCAAAATGTTCATTTTTCTTTTGATGCACATTTGGGTGGATTCTATATCTGGACTTGTCCTAATCGTGCTGCCATGAAAATACAGGTGGCACGTGTCATTCCGAATTATGTTCATATCGGGATGCAAGGCCAGGAGTGGGATTGCCGGATCACATATTGGTTCTCTGTTTAGCTATGTTACAGGAAGGTCCATACAGATCTCCATAGTGGCAGCAGCAATTGACATTCCCAGCAAGAGTGTAGGACGATTCCCTTTTGCACACGTCCTCTGCGGCCTTTATTACTTGTAGATTTTTTTTGGCGATGTCCAGTCTGAGGGTGTGAGATGATACCTGATTGTAGTTTTACTCTGCATTTCTCTAATAATGAGTGATGCTGAGCATCTGTCCATGTGCTTTTTTTTGTACAGTGTGAGTAAAATCGACACCTTCAAATTGGCTTCTTGAACGGCTGTCCTGTTTTGCATTGTTTTTCGATGAAGTAGCCCCGGGTTTTTCTGGAGGGCAGGTGTTATTTATTCACAGCCCCACAGACCTTGGGATTATTCAGGGCCCGTCAGCAGCGTTTTGCACGTTGTAGTTACAGGAAAAGGCCACAAGGCGGCAGTATTTCTTCATGCCCAACTCTGGTTGGTCGGGGAAGCCGAGCCCGAAGGAAAGTCCTGTTCCTGGGTCCTCAGTTTGAGTGGAATGTGCCAGAAGAAACACCGAAGGGCTTGTGTCTCATTGCTTCCTCTCCCTTGCCCTTCAACCCCCAGACAAATCCCAGTACCTGGGAAAGCGCTCTGATGACGGAGCTGTCATCCGTAGGTGGGGCGACTCCATGGAAGGAGGCTGGAGGAGGGAACCCCACCCCTAGAAGACGTGGACCCCCGAGATCTTTTGAAAGCTCTCCTTCCCGCCCAGAATGCAGCATCGTTTCTGGTGCCCGAGGCTTGGTGTAGCCGTAGGGGAGCCCCTCTGGATCTGGAGATTGTGGGATGCAGAGGGGACCAGGCAGTCCAGGTCTAAGGGGGTCCTTTGCTGTCACATCATCCCCAGCTGGCTCAGCACCGCGACAGTCCAGCTTTGGGCCCCAAGCCTGCTCCGCGTCCATGGATGAGACCCCAGCCCAGGTCCCCGAGGGCTAAGGGAAATGGGGTTGGCATTTTTCTTTTTTTAATTCAATGTGTATTTTGTACTGGTGTACAGGTGATTTAGTTGGGTGTGGGCGTTGTTTGTTTGTTGTTTTCTTTCAGTATACAGCAAGTGATTGAGTTATACATAGATGCATGTATATTCCTCTTTGGGTTCTTTTCCGTGTAGCTTATTAGAGTGTTGAGTAGAGTTCCTTGTCCTATCCGGTGGGTCCTTCTGGATTACCTGTGTTTTAAATATTAGCCTGTATACATTAACCTCAACCTGTCAATTTCTCCCTCACCCCACCTTTCCCGTTTGGTGAGCATTACTTCGTTCTCCGTATCGGTGAGGCTGTCTCTGTTTTGCACATTAATTCCTCTGGATCCATACTTAGATGCCACCTCTAAGTGATACCATATGGTACTTGTTTTTGTGTGTCTCACTTCTTGACTAAGTATGATCATCTCTCCTTCCATCCCTGTGGCTGGAAATGGAATGATTTCATCCTTTGTTTATGGCTGAGTTGTATTCCATTGGGTACAGGTGCCGCACCTGCTTGACCGATTCATCTGTCCTCCTACACTTTGGTTGCCTCCGTGTCTTGCCAGTTGTAAGCAGTGCTGCTGTGAACGCTGGGGTGCAGGTGTATGTCCAAAGTTTGGTTTTCCCTGGATATCCGTGCAGGAGAGGGATTGCTGGGTGCCATGGTATTTGTATTTTTACTTTTTACAGGAACCTTCCCATCGTTATCCGCAGTGGATGTACCGATTTACATTCCCACCAAGAGTGTAGGAAGGATCCGTTTGTGCACACCACGTCCAGCATGTATTGCTTGTAGATATCTTGATGATGGCCCTTTTGACCTCTGTGAGGTGATACCTCGTGGTACTTTTGATTTGCCTTTTTCTGAGAATTAGTGATCATGAGCATCTCTTGCTGTGCTTTTCGGCCATCTGTAAGTCTTCTTTAAAGAACTGCCTGTTTCGTACTTTCGCCTATTTAGTGGTTTTTTTTAACGTTAATCAGCTGCATGAGCTACTTGTAAGTTTTGGACATTAATTTCTTCGGGTAGCTTCGATTGCAAGTCTTTTTTTCCTTTCTGCAGGTTGTTTTTTTGTGTTGTTACGGTTTCCTTTGCTGTGCAAATGCCTTTAGGTTTAATCAGGTCCCATTTGCACATTTTTATTTTTCATTTCTTTGCGTCGTGGTTGAAAAAAAACCTTGCTGTGATTTATGTCGAAGCTTTTCAAAAGTGTACATTTTCCTCAAGGGTTTTATAGTATCCGTCCTTACCTTTAGGTCTTTCTTCGAGTTGGGGTTTACTCTTGTGTAAGGATTTAGGGAGCATTCTATTATCATTGTCTATTTTGTAAGGAACCCCCCTCAGTGCTCTCCATAGAGGCTTCTACCGTTTTACGTTCCCACCGACAGTGTAGGAGGTTACCTCTGCTCCACGCCCTCTCCAGCATTTCTTATTTGTAGATTAACTTGATAATGGCCATGTGACTGGTGGCAGGAGATACGTTGTTGTAGTTCTGATATGCAGCTCTCTAACGCTCAGCGAGGCTGAAACATGTCAGGTTCTGTTTTGAAATTTTGTTTTTATCCTAGTGTGAGCAAAGTAACCTCTTGAATTTGGCTTCCTGAACCTCTGCCCTGTTGTGAATTCCTTTTCAGTCGCCTACCTCAGCACATTTCTTGAGGGCAGGCGTGCTTTTCCTCCCAGCACGGGTTGTGAATATGAAGCACCCAGCAGCACCGGTTCTAGTAAAGTTTAGTTACGGGAAACGGGCCCAAGGCGGCAGTATTACTTCTTGCCCAAGTCTTTCTGTTTGTGTGTTTTCTTTTCTTTTTTCCCTTTCAAGTTAATTTTTACTGTATATGGGAATAGAGTTGATTTGCAGTGACATGTTTTGGGTTTACCTGTTCAGCAACGTGATTCTGTTATACATAGAGGTCTATCTAGTCTTTTTCTGGTTGGTTTTCCAGAAGGTGATGATAGTATGTTGAGTAGAGCTCCTTGAGCTATTCACAAGGTCCTTTTGGATGACCTACGATACATATTAGTGTTTATATGCCAATCCCAACCTCCAAATGTATCCGTCGCCCCACCTTTCCTTTATGGCCATCGTACGTTTCTTGTCTACCACTGAGAGTCTGTTTCTGTTTTGTCAATTAGATCATTTACCTGAATTGATAGGTTTCATAAATAAGGGATAGCTTATGCTATTTGTCTTTCTCTCTCTGACCTCATTCACCTGGTATGATAATCTGTTAGTCCATCCTTGTTGCTGCAGATGGTATGTTTTCATTCTTCTTGTTGGCTGAGTAGTATTTCATTGTATGTATGTACCCCATAATGTTCAGTTTTCTTTTGATGCACATTTGCGTGGATTCTACGTCTGGACTTGTCCTAATCGTGCTGCCATGAAAATACAGGTGGCACGTGTCGTTCCAAATTATGATCATATCGGGATTCAAGGCCAGGAGAGGGATTGCCGGATCACATATTGGTTCTCTGTTTAGCTACGTTACAGGAAGGTGCATACAGATCTCCATAGTGGCAGCAGCATTTGACATTCCCAGCAAGAGTGTAGGACCATTCCCTTTTGCACACGTCCTCTGCAGCCTTTATTACTTGTAGGTTTTTTTTGGTGATGTCCAGTCTGACGGTGTGAGGTGATACCTGATTGTAGTTTTACTCTGCATTTCTCTAATAATGAGTGATGCTGAGCATCTTTCCATGTGCTTTTTTTTTCTACAGTGTGAGTAAAATTGACATGTGCAAATTGGCTTCTTGAACGGCTGCCCTGTTTTGCATTGTTTTTCGATGAAGTAGCCCCGGGTTTTTCTGGAGGGCAGGTGTTATTTATTCACAGCCCCACAGGCCTTGCGATTATTCAGGGCCCATCAGCAGCGATTTCCACGTTGTAGTTACAGGAAAAGGCCACAAGGCGGCAGCATTTCTTCTTGCCCAAGTCTCTCTGTCTTTTTTTTTTTTTTCTTTTTTCCGTTTCAAGTTAATTTTTATTTTATATGGGAGGAGAATTGGTTTGCAGTGACGTGTTTTGGGTTTACCGGTTCAGCAACGTGATTCCGTTATACATAGAAGTCTATCTAGTCGTTTTCGGGTTTTTTTTTCCAGAAGGTGATTATAGTGTGTTGAGTTGAGCTCCTTGAGGTATTCACAAGGTCCTTTTTGATGATCTATGATCCATATTAGTGTTTATATCCTGCCAATTCCAACCTCCAAATGGATCCCTCACCCCACCTTTCCTGTGTGGTCATCATAAGTTTCTTGTCTACCTCTGAGAGTCTGTTTCTGTTTCATCAATTAGATCATTTGAATGAATTGACAGGTTTCACCTATAAGGGATATCTTATGCTATTTGTCTTTCTCTCTCTGACCTCATTCACCTAGTATGATAATCTGTTACTCTATCCTTGTTGTTGCAGATTGTATGATTTTATTCTTGTTAGCTGAGTAGCATTTCTTTGTATATATGTACGTCAAAATGTTCATTTTTCTTTTGATGCACATTTGGGTGGATTCTATATCTGGACTTGTCCTAATCGTGCTGCCATGAAAATACAGGTGGCACGTGTCGTTCCAAATTATGATCATATCGGGATTCAAGGCCAGGAGAGGGATTGCCGGATCACATATTGGTTCTCTGTTTAGCTACGTTACAGGAAGGTGCATACAGATCTCCATAGTGGCAGCAGCATTTGACATTCCCAGCAAGAGTGTAGGACGATTCCCTTTTGCACACGTCCTCTGCGGCCTTTATTACTTGTAGATTGTTTTTGGCGATGGCCAGTCTGAGGGTGTGAGATGATACCTGATTGTAGTTTTACTCTGCATTTCTCTAATAATGAGTGATGCTGAGCATCTCTCCATGTGCTTTTTTTTCCTACAGTGTGAGTAAAATCGACACGTGCAAATTGGCTTCTTGAACGGCTGTCCTGTTTTGCATTGTTTTTCGATGAAGTAGCCCCGGGTTTTTCTGGAGGGCAGGTGTTATTTATTCACAGCCCCACAGACCTTGGGATTATTCAGGGCCCGTCAGCAGCGTTTTGCACGTTGTAGTTACAGGAAAAGGCCACAAGGCGGCAGCATTTCTTCATGCCCAACTCTGGTTGGTCGGGGAAGCCGAGCCCGAAGGAAAGTCCTGTTCCTGGGTCCTCAGTTTGAGTGGAATGTGCCAGAAGAAACACCGAAGGGCTTGTGTCTCATTGCTTCCTCTCCCTTGCCCTTCAACCCCCAGACAAATCCCAGTACCTGGGAAAGCGCTCTGATGACGGAGCTGTCATCCGTAGGTGGGGCGACTCCATGGAAGGAGGCTGGAGGAGGGAACCCCACCCCTAGAAGACGTGGACCCCCGAGATCTTTTGAAAGCTCTCCTTCCCGCCCAGAATGCAGCATCGTTTCTGGTGCCCGAGGCTTGGTGTAGCCGTAGGGGAGCCCCCCTGGATCTGGAGATTGTGGGATGCAGAGGGGACCAGGCAGTCCAGGTCTAAGGGGGTCCTTTGCTGTCACATCGTCCCCAGCTCGCTCAGCACCGCGACAGTCCAGCTTTGGGCCCCAAGCCTGCTCCGCGTCCATGGATGAGACCCCAGCCCAGGTCCCCGAGGGCTAAGGGAAATGGGGTTGGCATTTTTCTTTTTTTAATTGCAATGTGTATTTTGTACTGGTGTATAGGTGATTTAGTTGGGTGTGGGCGTTGTTTGTTTGTTGTTTTCTTTCAGTATACAGCAAGTGATTGAGTTATACATAGATGCATATATATTCCTCTTTGGGTTCTTTTCCGTGTAGCTTATTAGAGTGTTGAGTAGAGTTCCTTGTCCTATCCGGTGGGTCCTTCTGGATTACCTGTGTTTTAAATATTAGCCTGTATACATTAACCTCAACCTGTCAATTTCTCCCTCACCCCACCTTTCCCGTTTGGTGAGCATTACTTCGTTCTCCGTATCGGTGAGGCTGTCTCTGTTTTGCACATTAATTCCTCTGGATCCATACTTAGATGCCACCTCTAAGTGATATCATATGGTACTTGTTTTTGTGTGTCTCACTTCTTGACTAAGTATGACCATCTCTCCTTCCATCCCTGTGGCTGGAAATGGAATGATTTCATCCTTTGTTTATGGCTGAGTTGTATTCCATTGGGTACAGGTGCCGCACCTGCTTGACCGATTCATCTGTCCTCCTACACTTTGGTTGCCTCCGTGTCTTGCCAGTTGTAAGCAGTGCTGCTGTGAACGCTGGGGTGCAGGTGTATGTCCAAAGTTTGGTTTTCCCTGGATATCCGTGCAGGAGAGGGATTGCTGGGTGCCATGGTATTTGTATTTTTACTTTTTACAGGAACCTTCCCATCGTTATCCGCAGTGGATGTACCGATTTACATTCCCACCAAGAGTGTAGGAAGGATCCGTTTGTGCACACCACGTCCAGCATGTATTGCTTGTAGATATCTTGATGATGGCCCTTTTGACCTCTGTGAGGTGATACCTCGTGGTACTTTTGATTTGCCTTTTTCTGAGAATTAGTGATCATGAGCATCTCTTGCTGTGCTTTTCAGCCATCTGTAAGTCTTCTTTAAAGAACTGCCTGTTTCGTACTTTCGCCTATTTAGTGGTTTTTTTTAACGTTAATCAGCTGCATGAGCTACTTGTAAGTTTTGGACATTAATTTCTTCGGGTAGCTTCGATTGCAAGTCTTTTTTTCCTTTCTGCAGGTTGTTTTTTTGTGTTGTTACGGTTTCCTTTGCTGTGCAAATGCCTTTAGGTTTAATCAGGTCCCATTTGCACATTTTTATTTTTCATTTCTTTGCGTCGTGGTTGAAAAAAAACCTTGCTGTGATTTATGTCGAAGCTTTTCAAAAGTGTACATTTTCCTCAAGGGTTTTATAGTATCCGTCCTTACCTTTAGGTCTTTCTTCGAGTTGGGGTTTACTCTTGTGTAAGGATTTAGGGAGCATTCTATTATCATTGTCTATTTTGTAAGGAACCCCCCTCAGTGCTCTCCATAGAGGCTTCTACCGTTTTACGTTCCCACCGACAGTGTAGGAGGTTACCTCTGCTCCACGCCCTCTCCAGCATTTCTTATTTGTAGATTAACTTGATAATGGCCATGTGACTGGTGGCAGGAGATACGTTGTTGTAGTTCTGATATGCAGCTCTCTAACGCTCAGCGAGGCTGAAACATGTCAGGTTCTGTTTTGAAATTTTGTTTTTATCCTAGTGTGAGCAAAGTAACCTCTTGAATTTGGCTTCCTGAACCTCTGCCCTGTTGTGAATTCCTTTTCAGTCGCCTACCTCAGCACATTTCTTGAGGGCAGGCGTGCTTTTCCTCCCAGCACGGGTTGTGAATATGAAGCACCCAGCAGCACCGGTTCTAGTAAAGTTTAGTTACGGGAAATGGGCCCAAGGCGGCAGTATTACTTCTTGCCCAAGTCTTTCTGTTTGTGTGTTTTCTTTTCTTTTTTCCCTTTCAAGTTAATTTTTACTGTATATGGGAATAGAGTTGATTTGCAGTGACATGTTTTGGGTTTACCTGTTCAGCAACGTGATTCTGTTATACATAGAGGTCTATCTAGTCTTTTTCTGGTTGGTTTTCCAGAAGGTGATGATAGTATGTTGAGTAGAGCTCCTTGAGCTATTCACAAGGTCCTTTTGGATGACCTACGATACATATTAGTGTTTATATGCCAATCCCAACCTCCAAATGTATCCGTCGCCCCACCTTTCCTTTATGGCCATCGTACGTTTCTTGTCTACCACTGAGAGTCTGTTTCTGTTTTGTCAATTAGATCATTTACCTGAATTGATAGGTTTCATAAATAAGGGATAGCTTATGCTATTTGTCTTTCTCTCTCTGACCTCATTCACCTGGTATGATAATCTGTTAGTCCATCCTTGTTGCTGCAGATGGTATGTTTTCATTCTTCTTGTTGGCTGAGTAGTATTTCATTGTATGTATGTACCCCATAATGTTCAGTTTTCTTTTGATGCACATTTGCGTGGATTCTACGTCTGGACTTGTCCTAATCGTGCTGCCATGAAAATACAGGTGGCACGTGTCGTTCCAAATTATGATCATATCGGGATTCAAGGCCAGGAGAGGGATTGCCGGATCACATATTGGTTCTCTGTTTAGCTACGTTACAGGAAGGTGCATACAGATCTCCATAGTGGCAGCAGCATTTGACATTCCCAGCAAGAGTGTAGGACGATTCCCTTTTGCACACGTCCTCTGCGGCCTTTATTACTTGTAGATTGTTTTTGGCGATGGCCAGTCTGAGGGTGTGAGATGATACCTGATTGTAGTTTTACTCTGCATTTCTCTAATAATGAGTGATGCTGAGCATCTCTCCATGTGCTTTTTTTTCCTACAGTGTGAGTAAAATCGACACGTGCAAATTGGCTTCTTGAACGGCTGTCCTGTTTTGCATTGTTTTTCGATGAAGTAGCCCCGGGTTTTTCTGGAGGGCAGGTGTTATTTATTCACAGCCCCACAGACCTTGCGATTATTCAGGGCCCGTCAGCAGCGTTTTGCACGTTGTAGTTACAGGAAACGGCCACAAGGCGGCAGCATTTCTTCATGCCCAACTCTGGTTGGTCGGGGAAGCCGAGCCCGAAGGAAAGTCCTGTTCCTGGGTCCTCAGTTTGAGTGGAATGTGCCAGAAGAAACACCGAAGGGCTTGTGTCTCATTGCTTCCTCTCCCTTGCCCTTCAACCCCCAGACAAATCCCAGTACCTGGGAAAGCGCTCTGATGACGGAGCTGTCATCCGTAGGTGGGGCGACTCCATGGAAGGAGGCTGGAGGAGGGAACCCCACCCCTAGAAGACCTGGACCCCCGAGATCTTTTGAAAGCTCTCCTTCCCGCCCAGAATGCAGCATCGTTTCTGGTGCCCGAGGCTTGGTGTAGCTGTAGGGGAGCCCCCCTGGATCTGGAGATTGTGGGATGCAGAGGGGACCAGGCAGTCCAGGTCTAAGGGGGTCCTTTGCTGTCACATCGTCCCCAGCTCGCTCAGCACCGCGACAGTCCAGCTTTGGGCCCCAAGCCTGCTCCGCGTCCATGGATGAGACCCCAGCCCAGGTTCCCGAGGGCTAAGGGAAATGGGGTTGGCATTTTTCTTTTTTTAATTGCAATGTGTATTTTGTACTGGTGTACAGGTGATTTAGTTGGGTGTGGGCGTTGTTTGTTTGTTGTTTTCTTTCAGTATACAGCAAGTGATTGAGTTATACATAGATGCATGTATATTCCTCTTTGGGTTCTTTTCCGTGTAGCTTATTAGAGTGTTGAGTAGAGTTCCTTGTCCTATCCGGTGGGTCCTTCTGGATTACCTGTGTTTTAAATATTAGCCTGTATACATTAACCTCAACCTGTCAATTTCTCCCTCACCCCACCTTTCCCGTTTGGTGAGCATTACTTCGTTCTCCGTATCGGTGAGGCTGTCTCTGTTTTGCACATTAAATCCTCTGGATCCATACTTAGATGCCACCTCTAAGTGATATCATATGGTACTTGTTTTTGTGTGTCTCACTTCTTGACTAAGTATGATCATCTCTCCTTCCATCCCTGTGGCTGGAAATGGAATGATTTCATCCTTTGTTTATGGCTGAGTTGTATTCCATTGGGTACAGGTGCCGCACCTGCTTGACCGATTCATCTGTCCTCCTCCACTTTGGTTGCTTCCGTGTCTTGCCAGTTGTAAGCAGTGCTGCTGTGAACGCTGGGGTGCAGGTGTATGTCCAAAGTTTGGTTTTCGCTGGATATCCGTGCAGGAGAGGGATTGCTGGGTGCCATGGTATTTGTATTTTTACTTTTTACAGGAACCTTCCCATCGTTCTCCGCAGTGGATGTACCGATTTACATTCCCACCAAGAGTGTAGGAAGGATCCGTTTGTGCACACCATGTCCAGCATGTATTGCTTGTAGATATCTTGATGATGGCCCTTTTGACCTCTGTGAGGTGATACCTCGTGGTACTTTTGATTTGCCTTTTTCTGAGAATTAGTGATCATGAGCATCTCTTCCTGTGCTTTTCGGCCATCTGTAAGTCTTCTTTAAAGAACTGTCTGTTTCGTACTTTCGCCTATTTAGTGGTTTTTTTTTAATGTTAATCAGCTGCATGAGCTACTTGTATGTTTTGGACATTAATTTCTTTGGGTAGCTTCGATTGCAAGTCTTTTTTTCCTTTCTGCAGGTTGTCTTTTTGTGTTGTTACGGTTTCCTTTGCTGTGCAAATGCCTTTAGGTTTAATCAGGTCCCATTTGCACATTTTTATTTTTCATTTCTTTGCATCGTGGTTCAAAAAAAACCTTGCTGTGATTTATGTCGAAGCTTTTCAAAAGTGTACCTTTTCCTCAAGGGTTTTATAGTATCCGTCCTTACCTTTAGGTCTTTCTTCGAGTTGGGGTTTACTCTTGTGTAAGGATTTAGGGAGCATTCTATTATCATTGTCTAGTTTGTAAGGAACCCCCCTCAGTGCTCTCCATAGAGGCTTCTACCGTTTTACGTTCCCACCGACAGTGTAGGAGGGTTACCTCTGCTCCACGCCCTCTCCAGCATTTCTTATTTGTAGATAACTTGACAATGGCCATGTGACTGGTGGCAGGAGATACCTTGTTGTAGTTCTGATATGCAGCTCTCTAACGTTCAGCGAGGCTGAAACGTGTCAGGTCCTGGTTTGAAATTTTGTTTTTATCCTAGTGTGAGCAAAGTAACCTCTTGAATTTGGCTTCTTGAACCTCTGCCCTGTTGTGAATTCCTTTTCAGTCGCCTACCTCAGCACATTTCTTGAGGGCAGGCGTGCTTTTCCTCCCAGCACGGGTTGTGAATATGAAGCGCCCAGCAGCACCGGTTCTAGTAAAGTTTAGTTATGGGAAACGGCCCCAAGGCGGCAGTATTACTTCTTGCCCAAGTCTTTCTGTTTGTGTGTTTTTTTTTCTTTTTTCCCTTTCAAGTTAATTTTTACTGTATATGGGAATAGAGTTGATCTGCAGTGACGTGTTTTGGGTTTACCTGTTCAGCAACGTGATTCTGTTATACATAGAGGTCTATCTAGTCTTTTTCTGGTTGGTTTTCCAGAAGGTGATTATAGTATGTTGAGTAGAGCTCCTTGAGCTATTCACGAGGTCCTTTTGGATGATCTACGATCCATATTAGTGTTTATATGCGAATCCCAACCTCCAAATGTATCCGTCGCCCCACCTTTCCTTTATGGTCATCGTACGTTTCTTGTCTACCACTGAGAGTCTGTTTCTGTTTTGTCAGTTAGATCATTTACCTGAATTGATAGGTTTCATAAATAAGGGATAGCTTATGCTATTTGTCTTTCTCTCTCTGACATCATTCACCTGGTATGATAATTTGTTAGTCCATCCTTGTTGCTGCAGATGGTATGTTTTCATTCTTCTTGTTGGCTGAGTAGTATTTCATTGTATGTATGTACCCCATAATGTTCATTTTTCTTTTGTTGCACATTTGGGTGGATTCTATATCTGGACTTGTCCTAATCGTGCTGCCATGAAAATACAGGTGGCACGTGTCGTTCCGAATTATGTTCATATCGGGATGCAAGGCCAGGAGAGGGATTGCCGGATCACATATTGGTTCTCTGTTTAGCTACGTTACAGGAAGGTGCATACAGATCTCCATAGTGGCAGCAGCATTTGACATTCCCAGCAAGAGTGTAGGACCATTCCCTTTTGCACACGTCCTCTGCAGCCTTTATTACTTGTAGGTCTTTTTTGGTGATGTCCAGTCTGACGGTGTGAGGTGATACCTGATTGTAGTTTTACTCTGCATTTCTCTAATAATGAGCGATGCTGAGCATCTTTCCATGTGCTTTTTTTTTCTACAGTGTGAGTAAAATTGACATGTGCAAATTGGCTTCTTGAACGGCTGCCCTGTTTTGCATTGTTTTTCGATGAAGTAGCCCCGGGTTTTTCTGGAGGGCAGGTGTTATTTATTCACAGCCCCACAGGCCTTGCGATTATTCAGGGCCCATCAGCAGCGATTTCCACGTTGTAGTTACAGGAAAAGGCCACAAGGCGGCAGCATTTCTTCTTGTCCAAGTCTCTCTGTCTTTTTTTTTTTTCTTTTTTCCGTTTCAAGTTAATTTTTATTTTATATGGGAGGAGAATTGGTTTGCAGTGACGTGTTTTGGGTTTACCGGTTCAGCAACGTGATTCCGTTATACATAGAAGTCTATCTAGTCTTTTTCGGGTTTTTTTTTCCAGAAGGTGATTATAGTGTGTTGAGTTGAGCTCCTTGAGGTATTCACAAGGTCCTTTTTGATGATCTATGATCCATATTAGTGTTTATATCCTGCCAATTCCAACCTCCAAATGGATCCCTCACCCCACCTTTCCTGTGTGGTCATCGTAAGTTTCTTGTCTACCTCTGAGAGTCTGTTTCTGTTTCATCAATTAGATCATTTGAATGAATTGACAGGTTTCACCTATAAGGGATATCTTATGCTATTTGTCTTTCTCTCTCTGACCTCATTCACCTAGTATGATAATCTGTTACTCTATCCTTGTTGTTGCAGATTGTATGATTTTATTCTTCTTGTTGGCTGAGTAGTATTTCTTTGTATATATGTACGTCAAAATGTTCATTTTTCTTTTGATGCACATTTGGGTGGATTCTATATCTGGACTTGTCCTAATCGTGCTGCCATGAAAATACAGGTGGCACGTGTCATTCCGAATTATGTTCATATCGGGATGCAAGGCCAGGAGTGGGATTGCCGGATCACATATTGGTTCTCTGTTTAGCTATGTTACAGGAAGGTCCATACAGATCTCCATAGTGGCAGCAGCAATTGACATTCCCAGCAAGAGTGTAGGACGATTCCCTTTTGCACACGTCCTCTGCGGCCTTTATTACTTGTAGATTTTTTTTGGCGATGTCCAGTCTGAGGGTGTGAGATGATGCCTGATTGTAGTTTTACTCTGCATTTCTCTAATAATGAGTGATGCTGAGCATCTGTCCATGTGCTTTTTTTTGTACAGTGTGAGTAAAATCGACACCTTCAAATTGGCTTCTTGAACGGCTGTCCTGTTTTGCATTGTTTTTCGATGAAGTAGCCCCGGGTTTTTCTGGAGGGCAGGTGTTATTTATTCACAGCCCCACAGACCTTGGGATTATTCAGGGCCCGTCAGCAGCGTTTTGCACGTTGTAGTTACAGGAAAAGGCCACAAGGCGGCAGTATTTCTTCATGCCCAACTCTGGTTGGTCGGGGAAGCCGAGCCCGAAGGAAAGTCCTGTTCCTGGGTCCTCAGTTTGAGTGGAATGTGCCAGAAGAAACACCGAAGGGCTTGTGTCTCATTGCTTCCTCTCCCTTGCCCTTCAACCCCCAGACAAATCCCAGTACCTGGGAAAGCGCTCTGATGACGGAGCTGTCATCCGTAGGTGGGGCGACTCCATGGAAGGAGGCTGGAGGAGGGAACCCCACCCCTAGAAGACGTGGACCCCCGAGATCTTTTGAAAGCTCTCCTTCCCGCCCAGAATGCAGCATCGTTTCTGGTGCCCGAGGCTTGGTGTAGCCGTAGGGGAGCCCCCCTGGATCTGGAGATTGTGGGATGCAGAGGGGACCAGGCAGTCCAGGTCTAAGGGGGTCCTTTGCTGTCACATCATCCCCAGCTGGCTCAGCACCGCGACAGTCCAGCTTTGGGCCCCAAGCCTGCTCCGCGTCCATGGATGAGACCCCAGCCCAGGTCCCCGAGGGCTAAGGGAAATGGGGTTGGCATTTTTCTTTTTTTAATTCAATGTGTATTTTGTACTGGTGTACAGGTGATTTAGTTGGGTGTGGGCGTTGTTTGTTTGTTGTTTTCTTTCAGTATACAGCAAGTGATTGAGTTATACATAGATGCATGTATATTCCTCTTTGGGTTCTTTTCCGTGTAGCTTATTAGAGTGTTGAGTAGAGTTCCTTGTCCTATCCGGTGGGTCCTTCTGGATTACCTGTGTTTTAAATATTAGCCTGTATACATTAACCTCAACCTGTCAATTTCTCCCTCACCCCACCTTTCCCGTTTGGTGAGCATTACTTCGTTCTCCGTATCGGTGAGGCTGTCTCTGTTTTGCACATTAATTCCTCTGGATCCATACTTAGATGCCACCTCTAAGTGATATCATATGGTACTTGTTTTTGTGTGTCTCACTTCTTGACTAAGTATGACCATCTCTCCTTCCATCCCTGTGGCTGGAAATGGAATGATTTCATCCTTTGTTTATGGCTGAGTTGTATTCCATTGGGTACAGGTGCCGCACCTGCTTGACCGATTCATCTGTCCTCCTACACTTTGGTTGCCTCCGTGTCTTGCCAGTTGTAAGCAGTGCTGCTGTGAACGCTGGGGTGCAGGTGTATGTCCAAAGTTTGGTTTTCCCTGGATATCCGTGCAGGAGAGGGATTGCTGGGTGCCATGGTATTTGTATTTTTACTTTTTACAGGAACCTTCCCATCGTTCTCCGCAGTGGATGTACCGATTTACATTCCCACCAAGAGTGTAGGAAGGATCCGTTTGTGCACACCACGTCCAGCATGTATTGCTTGTAGATATCTTGATGATGGCCCTTTTGACCTCTGTGAGGTGATACCTCGTGGTACTTTTGATTTGCCTTTTTCTGAGAATTAGTGATCATGAGCATCTCTTGCTGTGCTTTTCGGCCATCTGTAAGTCTTCTTTAAAGAACTGCCTGTTTCGTACTTTCGCCTATTTAGTGGTTTTTTTTAACGTTAATCAGCTGCATGAGCTACTTGTAAGTTTTGGACATTAATTTCTTCGGGTAGCTTCGATTGCAAGTCTTTTTTTCCTTTCTGCAGGTTGTTTTTTTGTGTTGTTACGGTTTCCTTTGCTGTGCAAATGCCTTTAGGTTTAATCAGGTCCCATTTGCACATTTTTATTTTTCATTTCTTTGCGTCGTGGTTGAAAAAAAACCTTGCTGTGATTTATGTCGAAGCTTTTCAAAAGTGTACATTTTCCTCAAGGGTTTTATAGTATCCGTCCTTACCTTTAGGTCTTTCTTCGAGTTGGGGTTTACTCTTGTGTAAGGATTTAGGGAGCATTCTATTATCATTGTCTATTTTGTAAGGAACCCCCCTCAGTGCTCTCCATAGAGGCTTCTACCGTTTTACGTTCCCACCGACAGTGTAGGAGGTTACCTCTGCTCCACGCCCTCTCCAGCATTTCTTATTTGTAGATTAACTTGATAATGGCCATGTGACTGGTGGCAGGAGATACGTTGTTGTAGTTCTGATATGCAGCTCTCTAACGCTCAGCGAGGCTGAAACATGTCAGGTTCTGTTTTGAAATTTTGTTTTTATCCTAGTGTGAGCAAAGTAACCTCTTGAATTTGGCTTCCTCAACCTCTGCCCTGTTGTGAATTCCTTTTCAGTCGCCTACCTCAGCACATTTCTTGAGGGCAGGCGTGCTTTTCCTCCCAGCACGGGTTGTGAATATGAAGCGCCCAGCAGCACCGGTTCTAGTAAAGTTTAGTTACGGGAAACGGGCCCAAGGCGGCAGTATTACTTCTTGCCCAAGTCTTTCTGTTTGTGTGTTTTCTTTTCTTTTTTCCCTTTCAAGTTAATTTTTACTGTATATGGGAATAGAGTTGATTTGCAGTGACATGTTTTGGGTTTACCTGTTCAGCAACGTGATTCTGTTATACATAGAGGTCTATCTAGTCTTTTTCTGGTTGGTTTTCCAGAAGGTGATGATAGTATGTTGAGTAGAGCTCCTTGAGCTATTCACAAGGTCCTTTTGGATGACCTACGATACATATTAGTGTTTATATGCCAATCCCAACCTCCAAATGTATCCGTCGCCCCACCTTTCCTTTATGGCCATCGTACGTTTCTTGTCTACCACTGAGAGTCTGTTTCTGTTTTGTCAATTAGATCATTTACCTGAATTGATAGGTTTCATAAATAAGGGATAGCTTATGCTATTTGTCTTTCTCTCTCTGACCTCATTCACCTGGTATGATAATCTGTTAGTCCATCCTTGTTGCTGCAGATGGTATGTTTTCATTCTTCTTGTTGGCTGAGTAGTATTTCATTGTATGTATGTACCCCATAATGTTCAGTTTTCTTTTGATGCACATTTGCGTGGATTCTACGTCTGGACTTGTCCTAATCGTGCTGCCATGAAAATACAGGTGGCACGTGTCGTTCCAAATTATGATCATATCGGGATTCAAGGCCAGGAGAGGGATTGCCGGATCACATATTGGTTCTCTGTTTAGCTACGTTACAGGAAGGTGCATACAGATCTCCATAGTGGCAGCAGCATTTGACATTCCCAGCAAGAGTGTAGGACCATTCCCTTTTGCACACGTCCTCTGCAGCCTTTATTACTTGTAGGTTTTTTTTGGTGATGTCCAGTCTGACGGTGTGAGGTGATACCTGATTGTAGTTTTACTCTGCATTTCTCTAATAATGAGTGATGCTGAGCATCTTTCCATGTGCTTTTTTTTTCTACAGTGTGAGTAAAATTGACATGTGCAAATTGGCTTCTTGAACGGCTGCCCTGTTTTGCATTGTTTTTCGATGAAGTAGCCCCGGGTTTTTCTGGAGGGCAGGTGTTATTTATTCACAGCCCCACAGGCCTTGCGATTATTCAGGGCCCATCAGCAGCGATTTCCACGTTGTAGTTACAGGAAAAGGCCACAAGGCGGCAGCATTTCTTCTTGCCCAAGTCTCTCTGTCTTTTTTTTTTTTTTTCTTTTTTCCGTTTCAAGTTAATTTTTATTTTATATGGGAGGAGAATTGTTTTGCAGTGACGTGTTTTGGGTTTACCGGTTCAGCAACGTGATTCCGTTATACATAGAAGTCTATCTAGTCGTTTTCGGGTTTTTTTTTCCAGAAGGTGATTATAGTGTGTTGAGTTGAGCTCCTTGAGGTATTCACAAGGTCCTTTTTGATGATCTATGATCCATATTAGTGTTTATATCCTGCCAATTCCAACCTCCAAATGGATCCCTCACCCCACCTTTCCTGTGTGGTCATCGTAAGTTTCTTGTCTACCTCTGAGAGTCTGTTTCTGTTTCATCAATTAGATCATTTGAATGAATTGACAGGTTTCACCTATAAGGGATATCTTATGCTATTTGTCTTTCTCTCTCTGACCTCATTCACCTAGTATGATAATCTGTTACTCTATCCTTGTTGTTGCAGATTGTATGTTTTTATTCTTGTTAGCTGAGTAGCATTTCTTTGTATATATGTACGTCAAAATGTTCATTTTTCTTTTGATGCACATTTGGGTGGATTCTATATCTGGACTTGTCCTAATCGTGCTGCCATGAAAATACAGGTGGCACGTGTCGTTCCAAATTATGATCATATCGGGATTCAAGGCCAGGAGAGGGATTGCCGGATCACATATTGGTTCTCTGTTTAGCTACGTTACAGGAAGGTGCATACAGATCTCCATAGTGGCAGCAGCATTTGACATTCCCAGCAAGAGTGTAGGACGATTCCCTTTTGCACACGTCCTTTGCGGCCTTTATTACTTGTAGATTGTTTTTGGCGATGGCCAGTCTGAGGGTGTGAGATGATACCTGATTGTAGTTTTACTCTGCATTTCTCTAATAATGAGTGATGCTGAGCATCTCTCCATGTGCTTTTTTTTCCTACAGTGTGAGTAAAATCGACACGTGCAAATTGGCTTCTTGAACGGCTGCCCTGTTTTGCATTGTTTTTCGATGAAGTAGCCCCGGGTTTTTCTGGAGGGCAGGTGTTATTTATTCACAGCCCCACAGACCTTGCGATTATTCAGGGCCCGTCAGCAGCGTTTTGCACGTTGTAGTTACAGGAAACGGCCACAAGGCGGCAGCATTTCTTCAGGCCCAACTCTGGTTGCTCGGGGAAGCCGAGCCCGAAGGAAAGTCCTGTTCCTGGGTCCTCAGTTTGAGTGGAATGTGCCAGAAGAAACACCGAAGGGCTTGTGTCTCATTGCTTCCTCTCCCTTGCCCTTCAACCCCCAGACAAATCCCAGTACCTGGGAAACCGCTCTGATGACGGAGCTGTCATCCGTAGGTGGGGCGACTCCATGGAAGGAGGCTGGAGGAGGGAACCCCACCCCTAGAAGACGTGGACCCCCGAGATCTTTTGAAAGCTCTCCTTCCCGCCCAGAATGCAGCATCGTTTCTGGTGCCCGAGGCTTGGTGTAGCTGTAGGGGAGCCCCCCTGGATCTGGAGATTGTGGGATGCAGAGGGGACCAGGCAGTCCAGGTCTAAGGGGGTCCTTTGCTGTCACATCGTCCCCAGCTCGCTCAGCACCGCGACAGTCCAGCTTTGGGCCCCAAGCCTGCTCCGCGTCCATGGATGAGACCCCAGCCCAGGTTCCCGAGGGCTAAGGGAAATGGGGTTGGCATTTTTCTTTTTTTAATTGCAATGTGTATTTTGTACTGGTGTACAGGTGATTTAGTTGGGTGTGGGCGTTGTTTGTTTGTTGTTTTCTTTCAGTATACAGCAAGTGATTGAGTTATACATAGATGCATATATATTCCTCTTTGGGTTCTTTTCCGTGTAGCTTATTAGAGTGTTGAGTAGAGTTCCTTGTCCTATCCGGTGGGTCCTTCTGGATTACCTGTGTTTTAAATATTAGCCTGTATACATTAACCTCAACCTGTCAATTTCTCCCTCACCCCACCTTTCCCGTTTGGTGAGCATTACTTCGTTCTCCGTATCGGTGAGGCTGTCTCTGTTTTGCACATTAAATCCTCTGGATCCATACTTAGATGCCACCTCTAAGTGATATCATATGGTACTTGTTTTTGTGTGTCTCACTTCTTGACTAAGTATGATCATCTCTCCTTCCATCCCTGTGGCTGGAAATGGAATGATTTCATCCTTTGTTTATGGCTGAGTTGTATTCCATTGGGTACAGGTGCCGCACCTGCTTGACCGATTCATCTGTCCTCCTCCACTTTGGTTGCTTCCGTGTCTTGCCAGTTGTAAGCAGTGCTGCTGTGAACGCTGGGGTGCAGGTGTATGTCCAAAGTTTGGTTTTCGCTGGATATCCGTGCAGGAGAGGGATTGCTGGGTGCCATGGTATTTGTATTTTTACTTTTTACAGGAACCTTCCCATCGTTCTCCGCAGTGGATGTACCGATTTACATTCCCACCAAGAGTGTAGGAAGGATCCGTTTGTGCACACCATGTCCAGCATGTATTGCTTGTAGATATCTTGATGATGGCCCTTTTGACCTCTGTGAGGTGATACCTCGTGGTACTTTTGATTTGCCTTTTTCTGAGAATTAGTGATCATGAGCATCTCTTCCTGTGCTTTTCGGCCATCTGTAAGTCTTCTTTAAAGAACTGTCTGTTTCGTACTTTCGCCTATTTAGTGGTTTTTTTTTAATGTTAATCAGCTGCATGAGCTACTTGTATGTTTTGGACATTAATTTCTTTGGGTAGCTTCGATTGCAAGTCTTTTTTTCCTTTCTGCAGGTTGTCTTTTTGTGTTGTTACGGTTTCCTTTGCTGTGCAAATGCCTTTAGGTTTAATCAGGTCCCATTTGCACATTTTTATTTTTCATTTCTTTGCGTCGTGGTTCAAAAAAAACCTTGCTGTGATTTATGTCGAAGCTTTTCAAAAGTGTACCTTTTCCTCAAGGGTTTTATAGTATCCGTCCTTACCTTTAGGTCTTTCTTCGAGTTGGGGTTTACTCTTGTGTAAGGATTTAGGGAGCATTCTATTATCATTGTCTAGTTTGTAAGGAACCCCCCTCAGTGCTCTCCATAGAGGCTTCTACCGTTTTACGTTCCCACCGACAGTGTAGGAGGGTTACCTCTGCTCCACGCCCTCTCCAGCATTTCTTATTTGTAGATAACTTGACAATGGCCATGTGACTGGTGGCAGGAGATACCTTGTTGTAGTTCTGATATGCAGCTCTCTAACGTTCAGCGAGGCTGAAACATGTCAGGTCCTGGTTTGAAATTTTGTTTTTATCCTAGTGTGAGCAAAGTAACCTCTTGAATTTGGCTTCTTGAACCTCTGCCCTGTTGTGAATTCCTTTTCAGTCGCCTACCTCAGCACATTTCTTGAGGGCAGGCGTGCTTTTCCTCCCAGCACGGGTTGTGAATATGAAGCGCCCAGCAGCACCGGTTGTAGTAAAGTTTAGTTATGGGAAACGGCCCCAAGGCGGCAGTATTACTTCTTGCCCAAGTCTTTCTGTTTGTGTGTTTTTTTTTCTTTTTTCCCTTTCAAGTTAATTTTTACTGTATATGGGAATAGAGTTGATCTGCAGTGACGTGTTTTGGGTTTACCTGTTCAGCAACGTGATTCTGTTATACATAGAGGTCTATCTAGTCTTTTTCTGGTTGGTTTTCCAGAAGGTGATTATAGTATGTTGAGTAGAGCTCCTTGAGCTATTCACGAGGTCCTTTTGGATGATCTACGATGCATATTAGTGTTTATATGCGAATCCCAACCTCCAAATGTATCCGTCGCCCCACCTTTCCTTTATGGTCATCGTACGTTTCTTGTCTACCACTGAGAGTCTGTTTCTGTTTTGTCAGTTAGATCATTTACCTGAATTGATAGGTTTCATAAATAAGGGATAGCTTATGCTATTTGTCTTTCTCTCTCTGACATCATTCACCTGGTATGATAATTTGTTAGTCCATCCTTGTTGCTGCAGATGGTATGTTTTCATTCTTCTTGTTGGCTGAGTAGTATTTCATTGTATGTATGTACCCCATAATGTTCATTTTTCTTTTGGTGCACATTTGGGTGGATTCTATATCTGGACTTGTCCTAATCGTGCTGCCATGAAAATACAGGTGGCACGTGTCGTTCCGAATTATGTTCATATCGGGATGCAAGGCCAGGAGAGGGATTGCCGGATCACATATTGCTTCTCTGTTTAGCTACGTTACAGGAAGGTGCATACAGATCTCCATAGTGGCAGCAGCTTTTGACATTCCCAGCAAGAGTCTAGGACCATTCCCTTTTGCACACGTCCTCTGCAGCCTTTATTACTTGTAGGTTTTTTTTGGTGATGTCCAGTCTGAGGGTGTGAGGTGATACCTGATTGTAGTTTTACTCTGCATTTCTCTAATAATGAGTGATGCTGAGCATCTTTCCATGTGCTTTTTTTTTCTACAGTGTGAGTAAAATTGACATGTGCAAATTGGCTTCTTGAACGGCTGCCCTGTTTTGCATTGTTTTTCGATGAAGTAGCCCCGGGTTTTTCTGGAGGGCAGGTGTTATTTATTCACAGCCCCACAGGCCTTGCGATTATTCAGGGCCCATCAGCAGCGTATTCCACGTTGTAGTTACAGGAGAAGGCCACAAGGCGGCAGCATTTCTTATTGTCCAAGTCTGTCTGTCTGTCTTTTTTTTCCGTTTCAAGTTAATTTTTATTTTATATGGGAGGAGAATTGGTTTGCAGTGACGTGTTTTGGGTTTACCTGTTTAGCAACGTGATTCCGTTATACATAGAAGTCTATCTAGTCTTTTTCGGGTTTTTTTTTCCGGAAGGTGATTATAGTGTGTTGAGTTGAGCTCGTTGAGGTATTCACAAGGTCCTTTTTGATGATCTATGATCCATATTAGTGTTTATATCCTGCCAATTCCAACCTCCAAATGGATCCCTCACCCCACCTTTCCTGTATGGTCATCGCAAGTTTCTTGTCTACCTCTGAGAGTCTGTTTCTGTTTCGTCAATTAGATCATTTGAATGAATTGACAGGTTTCACCTATAAAGGATATCATATGCTATTTGTCTTTCTCTCTCTGACCTCATTCACCTAGTATGATAATCTGTTACTCTATCCTTGTTGTTGCAGATTGTATGATTTTATTCTTCTTGTTGGCTGAGTAGTATTTCTTTGTATATATGTACGTCAAAATGTTCATTTTTTTTTGATGCACATTTGGGTGGATTTTATAACTGGACTTGTCCTAATCGTGCTGCCATGAAAATAAAGGTGGCATGTGTCGTTCCGATTTGTGTTCATATCGGGATGCAAGGCCAGGAGTGGGATTGCCGGATCACATATTGGTTCTCTGTTTAGCTACGTTACAGGAAGGTGCATACAGATCTCCATAGTGGCAGCAGCATTTGACATTCCCAGCAAGAGTGTAGGACGATTCCGTTTTGCACACGTCCTCTGCAGTGTTTATTCCTTGTAGATTTTTTTGGCGATGGCCAGTCTGAGGGTGTGAGGTGATACCTGATTGTAGTTTTATTCTGCATTTCTCTAATAATGAGTGATGCTGAGCATCTTTCCATGTGCTTTTCTTTTCTACAGTGTCAGTAAAATTGACATGTGCAAATTGGCTTCTTGAACGGCTGTCCTGTTTTGCATTGTTTTTCGATGAACTAGCCCCGGGTTTTTCTGGAGGGCAGGTGTTATTTATACACAGCCCCACAGGCCTTGCGATTATTCAGGGCCCATCAGCAGCGTTTTCCACGTTGTACTTACAGGAGAAGGCCACAAGGCGTCAGCATTTCTTCTTGTCTAAGTCTCTCTGTGTTTTTTTTTTTCTTTTTTCCGTTTCACGTTAATTTTTATTTTATATGGGAGGAGAATTGGTTTGCGGTGACGTGTTTTGGGTTTACCGGTTCAGCAACGTGATTCCGTTATACATAGAAGTCTATCTAGTCTTTTTCGGGTTTTTTTTTCCGGAAGGTGATTATAGTGTGTTGAGTTGAGCTCCTTGAGGTATTCACAAGGTCCTTTTTGATGATCTATGATCCATATTAGTGTTTATATCCTGCCAATTCCAACCTCGAAATGGATTCCTCACCCCACCTTTCCTGTGTGGTCATCGTAAATTTCTTGTCTACCTCTGAGAGTCTGTTTCTGTTTCATCAATTAGATCATTTGAATGAATTGACAGGTTTCACCTATAAGGGATATCTTATGCTATTTGTCTTTCTCTCTCTGACCTCATTCACCTAGTATGATAATCTGTTACTCTATCCTTGTTGTTGCAGATTGTATGATTTTATTCTTCTTGTTGGCTGAGTAGTATTTCTTTGTATATATGTACGTCAAAATGTTCATTTTTCTTCTGATGCACATTTGGGTGGATTCTATATCTGGACTTGTCCTAATCGTGCTGCCATGAAAATACAGGTGGCACGTGTCGTTCCAAATTATGATCATATCGGGATTCAAGGCCAGGAGAGGGATTGCCGGATCACATATTGGTTCTCTGTTTAGCTACGTTACAGGAAGGTGCATACAGATCTCCATAGTGGCAGCAGCATTTGACATTCCCAGCAAGAGTGTAGGACCATTCCCTTTTGCCCACGTGCTCTGCAGCCTTTATTCCTTGTAGATTTTTTTGGCGATGGCCAGACTGAGTGGTGTGAGGTGATATCTGATTGTAGTTTTACTCTGCATTTCTCTAATAATGAGTGATGCTGAGCATCTTTCCATGTGCTTTTCTTTTCTACAGTGTGAGTAAAATTGACATGTGCAAATTGGCTTCTTGAACGGCTGCCCTGTTTTGCATTGTTTTTCGATGAACTAGCCCCGGGTTTTTCTGGAGGGCAGGTGTTATTTATTCACAGCCCCACAGGCCTTGCGATTATTCAGGGCCCGTCACCAGCGTTTTCCACGTTGTAGTTACAGGAAAAGGCCACAAGGCGGCAGCATTTCTTCTTGCCCAAGTCTCTCTGTCTTTTTTTCTTTTTCTTTTTTCCGTTTCAAGTTAATTTTTATTTTATATGGGAGGAGAATTGGTTTGCAGTGACGTGTTTTGGGTTTACCGGTTCAGCAACGTGATTCCGTTATACATAGAAGTCTATCTAGTCTTTTTCGGGTTTTTTTTTTCCAGAAGGTGATTATAGTGTGTTGAGTTGAGCTCCTTGAGGTATTCACAAGGTCCTTTTTGATGATCTATGATCCATATTAGTGTTTATATCCTGCCAATTCCAACCTCCAAATGGATCCCTCACCCCACCTTTCCTGTGTGGTCATCGTAAGTTTCTTGTCTACCTCTGAGAGTCTGTTTCTGTTTCATCAATTAGATCATTTGAATGAATTGACAGGTTTCACCTATAAGGGATATCTTATGCTATTTGTCTTTCTCTCTCTGACCTCATTCACCTAGTATGATAATCTGTTACTCTATCTTTGTTGTTGCAGATTGTATGATTTTATTCTTCTTGTTAGCTGAGTAGTATTTCTTTGTATATATGTACGTGAAAATGTTCATTTTTCTTCTGATGCACATTTGGGTGGATTCTATATCTGGACTTGTCCTAATCGTGCTGCCATGAAAATACAGGTGGCACGTGTCATTCCGAATTATGTTCATATCGGGATGCAAGGTCAGGAGGAGTGGGATTGCCGGATCACATATTGGTTCTCTGTTTAGCTATGTTACAGGAAGGTCCATACAGATCTCCATAGTGGCAGCAGCATTTGACATTCCCAGCAAGAGTGTAGGACCATTCCCTTTTGCACACGTCCTCTGCAGCCTTTATTACTTGTAGGTCTTTTTTGGTGATGTCCAGTCTGACGGTGTGAGGTGATACCTGATTGTAGTTTTACTCTGCATTTCTCTAATAATGAGCGATGCTGAGCATCTTTCCATGTGCTTTTTTTTTCTACAGTGTGAGTAAAATTGACATGTGCAAATTGGCTTCTTGAACGGCTGCCCTGTTTTGCATTGTTTTTCGATGAAGTAGCCCCGGGTTTTTCTGGAGGGCAAGTGTTATTTATTCACAGCCCCACAGGCCTTGCGATTATTCAGGGCCCGTCAGCAGCGTTTTGCACGTTGTAGTTACAGGAAACGGCCACAAGGCGGCAGCATTTCTTCAGGCCCAACTCTGGTTGCTCGGGGAAGCCGAGCCCGAAGGAAAGTCCTGTTCCTGGGTCCTCAGTTTGAGTGGAATGTGCCAGAAGAAACACCGAAGGGCTTGTGTCTCATTGCTTCCTCACTTGACCTTCAACCCCCAGTTGAAATCCCGGTACCTGGGAAACCGCTGTGACGACGGAGCTGTCATCCGTAGGTGGGGCGACTCCATGGAAGGAGGCTGGAGGAGGGAACCCCACCCCCAGAAGACGTGGATCCCCGAGATCTTTTGAAAGCTCTCCTTCCCGCCCAGAATGCGGCATCGTTTCTGCTGCCCGAGGCTTGGTGTAGCTGTAGGGGAGCCCCCCTGGATCTGGTGATTGTGGGATGCAGAGGGGACCAGGCAGTCCAGGTCTAAGGGGGTCCTTTGCTGTCACATCGTCCCCAGCTCGCTCAGCACCGCGACAGTCCAGCTTTGGGCCCCAAGCCTGCTCCGCGTCCATGGATGAGACCCCAGCCCAGGTCCCCGAGGGCTAAGGGAAATGGGGTTGGCATTTTTCTTTTTTTAATTGCAATGTGTATTTTGTACTGGTGTACAGGTGATTTAGTTGGGTGTGGGCGTTGTTTGTTTGTTGTTTTCTTTCAGTATACAGCAAGTGATTGAGTTATACATAGATGCATGTATATTCCTCTTTGGGTTCTTTTCCGTGTAGCTTATTAGAGTGTTGAGTAGAGTTCCTTGTCCTATCCGGTGGGTCCTTCTGGATTACCTGTGTTTTAAATATTAGCCTGTATACATTAATCTCAACCTGTCAATTTCTCCCTCACCCCACCTTTCCCGTTTGGTGAGCATTACTTCGTTCTCCGTATCGGTGAGGCTGTCTCTGTTTTGCACATTAATTCCTCTGGATCCATACTTAGATGCCACCTCTAAGTGATACCATATGGTACTTGTTTTTGTGTGTCTCACTTCTTGACTAAGTATGATCATCTCTCCTTCCATCCCTGTGGCTGGAAATGGAATGATTTCATCCTTTGTTTATGGCTGAGTTGTATTCCATTGGGTACAGGTGCCGCACCTGCTTGACCGATTCATCTGTCCTCCTCCACTTTGGTTGCTTCCGTGTCTTGCCAGTTGTAAGCAGTGCTGCTGTGAACGCTGGGGTGCAGGTGTATGTCCAAAGTTTGGTTTTCCCTGGATATCCGTGCAGGAGAGGGATTGCTGGGTGCCATGGTATTTGTATTTTTACTTTTTACAGGAACCTTCCCATCGTTATCCGCAGTGGATGTACCGATTTACATTCCCACCAAGAGTGTAGGAAGGATCCGTTTGTGCACACCATGTCCAGCATGTATTGCTTGTAGATATCTTGATGATGGCCCTTTTGACCTCTGTGAGGTGATACCTCGTGGTACTTTTGATTTGCCTTTTTCTGAGAATTAGTGACCATGAGCATGTCTTCCTGTGCTTTTCGGCCATCTGTAAGTCTTCTTTAAAGAACTGTCTGTTTCGTACTTTCGCCTATTTAGTGGTTTTTTTTTAATGTTAATCAGCTGCATGAGCTACTTGTATGTTTTGGACATTAATTTCTTTGGGTAGCTTCGATTGCAAGTCTTTTTTTCCTTTCTGCAGGTTGTCTTTTTGTGTTGTTACGGTTTCCTTTGCTGTGCAAATGCCTTTAGGTTTAATCAGGTCCCATTTGCACATTTTTATTTTTCATTTCTTTGCGTCGTGGTTGAAAAAAAACCTTGCTGTGATTTATGTCGAAGCTTTTCAAAAGTGTACATTTTCCTCAAGGGTTTTATAGTATCCGTCCTTACCTTTAGGTCTTTCTTCGAGTTGGGGTTTACTCTTGTGTAAGGATTTAGGGAGCATTCTATGATCATTGTCTATTTTGTAAGGAACCCCCCTCAGTGCTCTCCATAGAGGCTTCTACCGTTTTACGTTCCCACCGACAGTGTAGGAGGGTTACCTCTGCTCCACGCCCTCTCCAGCATTTCTTATTTGTAGATTAACTTGACAATGGCCATGTGACTGGTGGCAGGAGATACCTTGTTGTAGTTCTGATATGCAGCTCTCTAACGTTCAGCGAGGCTGAAACATGTCAGGTCCTGGTTTGAAATTTTGTTTTTATCCTAGTGTGAGCAAAGTAACCTCTTGAATTTGGCTTCTTGAACCTCTGCCCTGTTGTGAATTCCTTTTCAGTCGCCTACCTCAGCACATTTCTTGAGGGCAGGCGTGCTTTTCCTCCCAGCACGGGTTGTGAATATGAAGCGCCCAGCAGCACCGGTTCTAGTAAAGTTTAGTTACGGGCAACGGCCCCAAGGCGGCAGTATTACTTTTTGCCCAAGTGTGTCTGTTTGTGTGTTTTTTTTTCTTTTTTCCCTTTGAAGTTAATTTTTACTGTATATGGGAGGAGAGTTGATCTGCAGTGACGTGTTTTGGGTTTACCTGTTCAGCAACGTGATTCTGTTATACATAGAGGTCTATCTACTCTTTTTCAGGTTGGATTTCCAGAAGGTGATTATAGTGTGTTGAGTAGAGCTCCTTCAGCTATTCACGAGGTCCTTTTGGATGATCTACGATCCATATTAGTGTTTATATGCCAATCCTAACCTCCAAATGTATCCGTCGCCCCACCTTTCCTTTATGGTCATCGTACGTTCCTTGTCTACCACTGAGAGTCTGTTTCTGTTTTGCCAATTAGATCATTTACCTGAATTGATAGGTTTCATAAATAAGGGATAGCTTATGCTATTTGTCTTTCTCTCTCTGACCTCATTCACCTGGTATGATAATCTGTTAGTCCATCCTTGTTGCTGCAGATGGTATGTTTTCATTCTTCTTGTTGGCTGAGTAGTATTTCATTGTATGTATGTACCCCATAATGTTCAGTTTTCTTTTGATGCACATTTGTGTGGATTTTATGTCTGGACTTGTCCTAATCGTGCTGCCATGAAAATACAGGTGGCACGTGTCGTTCCAAATTATGATCATATCGGGATTCAAGGCCAGGAGAGGGATTGCCGGATCACATATTGGTTCTCTGTTTAGCTACGTTACAGGAAGGTGCATACAGATCTCCATAGTGGCAGCAGCATTTGACATTCCCAGCAAGAGTGTAGGACCATTCCCTTTTGCCCACGTGCTCTGCAGCCTTTATTCCTTGTAGATTTTTTTGGCGATGGCCAGACTGAGTGGTGTGAGGTGATATCTGATTGTAGTTTTACTCTGCATTTCTCTAATAATGAGTGATGCTGAGCATCTTTCCATGTGCTTTTCTTTTCTACAGTGTGAGTAAAATTGACATGTGCAAATTGGCTTCTTGAACAGCTGCCCTGCTTTGCATTGTTTTTCGATGAACTAGCCCCGGGTTTTTCTGGAGGGCAGGTGTTATTTATTCACAGCCCCACAGGCCTTGCGATTATTCAGGGCCCGTCACCAGCGTTTTCCACGTTGTAGTTACAGGAAAAGGCCACAAGGCGGCAGCATTTCTTCTTGCCCAAGTCTCTCTGTCTTTTTTTCTTTTTTCCGTTTTAAGTTAATTTTTATTTTATATGGGAGGAGAATTGGTTTGCAGTGACGTGTTTTGGGTTTACCGGTTCAGCAACGTGATTCCGTTATACATAGAAGTCTATCTAGTCTTTTTCCGGTTTTTTTTCCCAGAAGGTGATTATAGTGTGTTGAGTTGAGCTCCTTGAGGTATTCACAAGGTCCTTTTTGATGATCTATGATCCATATTAGTGTTTATATCCTGCCAATTCCAACCTCCAAATGGATCCCTCACCCCGCCTTTCCTGTGTGGTCATCGTAAGTTTCTTGTCTACCTCTGAGAGTCTGTTTCTGTTTCATCAATTAGATCATTTGAATGAATTGACAGGTTTCACCTATAAGGGATATCTTATGCTATTTGTCTTTCTCTCTCTGACCTCATTCACCTAGTATGATAATCTGTTACTCTATCCTTGTTGTTGCAGATTGTATGATTTTGTTCTTCTAGTTAGCTGAGTAGTATTTCTTTGTATATATGTACGTCAAAATGTTCATTTTTCTTTTGATGCACATTTGGGTGGATTCTATATCTGGACTTGTCCTAGTCGTGCTGCCATGAAAATACAGGTGGCACGTGTCATTCCGAATTATGTTCATATCGGGATGCAAGGCCAGGAGTGGGATGGCCGGATCACATATTGCTTCTCTGTTTAGCTATGTTACAGGAAGGTCCATACAGATCTCCATAGTGGCAGCAGCATTTGACATTCCCAGCAAGAGTGTAGGACGATTCCCTTTTGCACACGTCCTCTGCGGCCTTTATTACTTGTAGATTTTTTTTTGGCGATGGCCAGTCTGAGGGTGTGAGATGATACCTGATTGTAGTTTTACTCTGCATTTCTCTAATAATGAGTGATGCTGAGCATCTCTCCATGTGCTTTTTTTTGTACAGTGTGAGTAAAATCGACACGTGCAAATTGGCTTCTTGAACGGCTGTCCTGTTTTGCATTGTTTTTCGATGAAGTAGCCCCGGGTTTTTCTGGAGGGCAGGTGTTATTTATTCACAGCCCCACAGACCTTGCGGTTATTCAGGGCCCGTCAGCAGCGTTTTGCACGTTGTAGTTACAGGAAACGGCCGCAAGGCGGCAGCATTTCTTCATGCCCAACTCTGGTTGCTCGGGGAAGCCGAGCCCGAAGGAAAGTCCTGTTCCTGGGTCCTCAGTTTGAGTGGAATGTGCCAGAAGAAACACCGAAGGGCTTGTGTCTCATTGCTTCCTCTCCCTTGCCCTTCAACCCCCAGACAAATCCCAGTACCTGGGAAACCGCTCTGATGACGGAGCTGTCATCCGTAGGTGGGGCGACTCCATGGAAGGAGGCTGGAGGAGGGAACCCCACCCCTAGAAGACGTGGACCCCCGAGATCTTTTGAAAGCTCTCCTTCCCGCCCAGAATGCAGCATCGTTTCTGGTGCCCGAGGCTTGGTGTAGCCGTAGGGGAGCCCCCCTGGATCTGGAGATTGTGGGATGCAGAGGGGACCAGGCAGTCCAGGTCTAAGGGGGTCCTTTGCTGTCACATCGTCCCCAGCTCGCTCAGCACCGCGACAGTCCAGCGTTGGGCCCCAAGCCTGCTCCGCGTCCATGGATGAGACCCCAGCCCAGGTCCCCGAGGGCTAAGGGAAATGGGGTTGGCATTTTTCTTTTTTTAATTGCAATGTGTATTTTGTACTGGTGTACAGGTGATTTAGTTGGGTGTGGGCGTTGTTTGTTTGTTGTTTTCTTTCAGTATACAGCAAGTGATTGAGTTATACATAGATGCATGTATATTCCTCTTTGGGTTCTTTTCCGTGTAGCTTATTAGAGTGTTGAGTAGAGTTCCTTGTCCTATCCGGTGGGTCCTTCTGGATTACCTGTGTTTTAAATATTAGCCTGTATACATTAACCTCAACCTGTCAATTTCTCCCTCACCCCACCTTTCCCGTTTGGTGAGCATTACTTCGTTCTCCGTATCTGTGAGGCTGTGTCTGTTTTGCACATTAATTCCTCTGGAGACATACTTAGATGCCACCTCTAAGTGATATCATATGGTACTTGTTTTTGTGTGTCTCACTTCTTGACTAAGTATGATCATCTCTCCTTCCATCCCTGTGGCTGGAAATGGAATGATTTCATCCTTTGTTTATGGCTGAGTTGTATTCCATTGGGTACAGGTGCCGCACCTGCTTGACCGATTCATCTGTCCTCCTCCACTTTGGTTGCTTCCGTGTCTTGCCAGTTGTAAGCAGTGCTGCTGTGAACGCTGGGGTGCAGGTGTATGTCCAAAGTTTGGTTTTCGCTGGATATCCGTGCAGGAGAGGGATTGCTGGGTGCCATGGTATTTGTATTTTTACTTTTTACAGGAACCTTCCCATCGTTCTCCGCAGTGGATGTACCGATTTACATTCCCACCAAGAGTGTAGGAAGGATCCGTTTGTGCACACCATGTCCAGCATGTATTGCTTGTAGATATCTTGATGATGGCCCTTTTGACCTCTGTGAGGTGATACCTCGTGGTACTTTTGATTTGCCTTTTTCTGAGAATTAGTGATCATGAGCATGTCTTCCTGTGCTTTTCGGCCATCTGTAAGTCTTCTTTAAAGAACTGTCTGTTTCGTACTTTCGCCTATTTAGTGGTTTTTTTTTTAATGTTAATCAGCTGCATGAGCTACTTGTATGTTTTGGACATTAATTTCTTTGGGTAGCTTCGATTGCAAGTCTTTTTTTCCTTTCTGCAGGTTGTCTTTTTGTGTTGTTACGGTTTCCTTTGCTGTGCAAATGCCTTTAGGTTTAATCAGGTCCCATTTGCACATTTTTATTTTTCATTTCTTTGCGTCGTGGTTGAAAAAAAACCTTGCTGTGATTTATGTCGAAGCTTTTCAAAAGTGTACATTTTCCTCAAGGGTTTTATAGTATCCGTCCTTACCTTTAGGTCTTTCTTCGAGTTGGGGTTTACTCTTGTGTAAGGATTTAGGGAGCATTCTATGATCATTGTCTATTTTGTAAGGAACCCCCCTCAGTGCTCTCCATAGAGGCTTCTACCGTTTTACGTTCCCACCGACAGTGTAGGAGGGTTACCTCTGCTCCACGCCCTCTCCAGCATTTCTTATTTGTAGATTAACTTGACAATGGCCATGTGACTGGTGGCAGGAGATACCTTGTTGTAGTTCTGATATGCAGCTCTCTAACGTTCAGCGAGGCTGAAACATGTCAGGTCCTGGTTTGAAATTTTGTTTTTATCCTAGTGTGAGCAAAGTAACCTCTTGAATTTGGCTTCTTGAACCTCTGCCCTGTTGTGAATTCCTTTTCAGTCGCCTACCTCAGCACATTTCTTGAGGGCAGGCGTGCTTTTCCTCCCAGCACGGGTTGTGAATATGAAGCGCCCAGCAGCATCGGTTCTAGTAAAGTTTAGTTACGGGCAACGGCCCCAAGGCGGCAGTATTACTTTTTGCCCAAGTGTATCTGTTTGTGTGTTTTTTTTTCTTTTTTCCCTTTGAAGTTAATTTTTACTGTATATGGGAGGAGAGTTGATCTGCAGTGACGTGTTTTGGGTTTACCTGTTCAGCAACGTGATTCTGTTATACATAGAGGTCTATCTACTCTTTTTCAGGTTGGATTTCCAGAAGGTGATTATAGTGTGTTGAGTAGAGCTCCTTCAGCTATTCACGAGGTCCTTTTGGATGATCTACGATCCATATTAGTGTTTATATGCCAATCCTAACCTCCAAATGTATCCGTCGCCCCACCTTTCCTTTATGGTCATCGTACGTTCCTTGTCTACCACTGAGAGTCTGTTTCTGTTTTGCCAATTAGATCATTTACCTGAATTGATAGGTTTCATAAATAAGGGATAGCTTATGCTATTTGTCTTTCTCTCTCTGACCTCATTCACCTGGTATGATAATCTGTTAGTCCATCCTTGTTGCTGCAGATGGTATGTTTTCATTCTTCTTGTTGGCTGAGTAGTATTTCATTGTATGTATGTACCCCATAATGTTCAGTTTTCTTTTGATGCACATTTGTGTGGATTTTATGTCTGGACTTGTCCTAATCGTGCTGCCATGAAAATACAGGTGGCACGTGTCGTTCCAAATTATGATCATATCGGGATTCAAGGCCAGGAGAGGGATTGCCGGATCACATATTGGTTCTCTGTTTAGCTACGTTACAGGAAGGTGCATACAGATCTCCATAGTGGCAGCAGCATTTGACATTCCCAGCAAGAGTGTAGGACCATTCCCTTTTGCCCACGTGCTCTGCAGCCTTTATTCCTTGTAGATTTTTTTGGCGATGGCCAGACTGAGTGGTGTGAGGTGATATCTGATTGTAGTTTTACTCTGCATTTCTCTAATAATGAGCGATGCTGAGCATCTTTCCATGTGCTTTTCTTTTCTACAGTGTGAGTAAAATTGACATGTGCAAATTGGCTTCTTGAACAGCTGCCCTGCTTTGCATTGTTTTTCGATGAACTAGCCCCGGGTTTTTCTGGAGGGCAGGTGTTATTTATTCACAGCCCCACAGGCCTTGCGATTATTCAGGGCCCGTCACCAGCGTTTTCCACGTTGTAGTTACAGGAAAAGGCCACAAGGCGGCAGCATTTCTTCTTGCCCAAGTCTCTCTGTCTTTTTTTCTTTTTCTTTTTTCCGTTTTAAGTTAATTTTTATTTTATATGGGAGGAGAATTGGTTTGCAGTGACGTGTTTTGGGTTTACCGGTTCAGCAACGTGATTCCGTTATACATAGAAGTCTATCTAGTCTTTTTCCGGTTTTTTTTCCCAGAAGGTGATTATAGTGTGTTGAGTTGAGCTCCTTGAGGTATTCACAAGGTCCTTTTTGATGATCTATGATCCATATTAGTGTTTATATCCTGCCAATTCCAACCTCCAAATGGATCCCTCACCCCGCCTTTCCTGTGTGGTCATCGTAAGTTTCTTGTCTACCTCTGAGAGTCTGTTTCTGTTTCATCAATTAGATCATTTGAATGAATTGACAGGTTTCACCTATAAGGGATATCTTATGCTATTTGTCTTTCTCTCTCTGACCTCATTCACCTAGTATGATAATCTGTTACTCTATCCTTGTTGTTGCAGATTGTATGATTTTGTTCTTCTAGTTAGCTGAGTAGTATTTCTTTGTATATATGTACGTCAAAATGTTCATTTTTCTTTTGATGCACATTTGGGTGGATTCTATATCTGGACTTGTCCTAGTCGTGCTGCCATGAAAATACAGGTGGCACGTGTCATTCCGAATTATGTTCATATCGGGATGCAAGGCCAGGAGTGGGATGGCCGGATCACATATTGCTTCTCTGTTTAGCTATGTTACAGGAAGGTCCATACAGATCTCCATAGTGGCAGCAGCATTTGACATTCCCAGCAAGAGTGTAGGACGATTCCCTTTTGCACACGTCCTCTGCGGCCTTTATTACTTGTAGATTTTTTTTTGGCGATGGCCAGTCTGAGGGTGTGAGATGATACCTGATTGTAGTTTTACTCTGCATTTCTCTAATAATGAGTGATGCTGAGCATCTCTCCATGTGCTTTTTTTTGTACAGTGTGAGTAAAATCGACACGTGCAAATTGGCTTCTTGAACGGCTGTCCTGTTTTGCATTGTTTTTCGATGAAGTAGCCCCGGGTTTTTCTGGAGGGCAGGTGTTATTTATTCACAGCCCCACAGACCTTGCGGTTATTCAGGGCCCGTCAGCAGCGTTTTGCACGTTGTAGTTACAGGAAACGGCCGCAAGGCGGCAGCATTTCTTCATGCCCAACTCTGGTTGCTCGGGGAAGCCGAGCCCGAAGGAAAGTCCTGTTCCTGGGTCCTCAGTTTGAGTGGAATGTGCCAGAAGAAACACCGAAGGGCTTGTGTCTCATTGCTTCCTCTCCCTTGCCCTTCAACCCCCAGACAAATCCCAGTACCTGGGAAACCGCTCTGATGACGGAGCTGTCATCCGTAGGTGGGGCGACTCCATGGAAGGAGGCTGGAGGAGGGAACCCCACCCCTAGAAGACGTGGACCCCCGAGATCTTTTGAAAGCTCTCCTTCCCGCCCAGAATGCAGCATCGTTTCTGGTGCCCGAGGCTTGGTGTAGCCGTAGGGGAGCCCCCCTGGATCTGGAGATTGTGGGATGCAGAGGGGACCAGGCAGTCCAGGTCTAAGGGGGTCCTTTGCTGTCACATCGTCCCCAGCTCGCTCAGCACCGCGACAGTCCAGCGTTGGGCCCCAAGCCTGCTCCGCGTCCATGGATGAGACCCCAGCCCAGGTCCCCGAGGGCTAAGGGAAATGGGGTTGGCATTTTTCTTTTTTTAATTGCAATGTGTATTTTGTACTGGTGTACAGGTGATTTAGTTGGGTGTGGGCGTTGTTTGTTTGTTGTTTTCTTTTAGTATACAGCAAGTGATTGAGTTATACATAGATGCATGTATATTCCTCTTTGGGTTCTTTTCCGTGTAGCTTATTAGAGTGTTGAGTAGAGTTCCTTGTCCTATCCGGTGGGTCCTTCTGGATTACCTGTGTTTTAAATATTAGCCTGTATACATTAACCTCAACCTGTCAATTTCTCCCTCACCCCACCTTTCCCGTTTGGTGAGCATTACTTCGTTCTCCGTATCGGTGAGGCTGTCTCTGTTTTGCACATTAATTCCTCTGGATCCATACTTAGATGCCACCTCTAAGTGATACCATATGGTACTTGTTTTTGTGTGTCTCACTTCTTGACTAAGTATGACCATCTCTCCTTCCATCCCTGTGGCTGGAAATGGAATGATTTCATCCTTTGTTTATGGCTGACTTGTATTCCATTGGGTACAGGTGCCGCACCTGCTTGACCGATTCATCTGTCCTCCTACACTTTGGTTGCTTCCGTGTCTTGCCAGTTGTAAGCAGTGCTGCTGTGAACGCTGGGGTGCAGGTGTATGTCCAAAGTTTGGTTTTCCCTGGATATCCGTGCAGGAGAGGGATTGCTGGGTGCCATGGTATTTGTATTTCTACTTTTTACAGGAACCTTCCCATCGTTATCCGCAGTGGATGTACCGATTTACATTCCCACCAAGAGTGTAGGAAGGATCCGTTTGTGCACACCATGTCCAGCATGTATTGCTTGTAGATATCTTGATGCTGGCCCTTTTGACCTCTGTGAGGTGATACCTCGTGGTACTTTTGATTTGCCTTTTTCTGAGAATTAGTGATCATGAGCATCTCTTGCTGTGCTTTTCGGCCATCTGTAAGTCTTCTTTAAAGAACTGCCTGTTTCGTACTTTCGCCTATTTAGTGGTTTTTTTTAACGTTAATCAGCTGCATGAGCTACTTGTATGTTTTGGACATTAATTTCTTTGGGTAGCTTCGATTGCAAGTCTTTTTTTCCTTTCTGCAGGTTGTTTTTTTGTGTTGTTACGGTTTCCTTTGCTGTGCAAATGCCTTTAGGTTTAATCAGGTCCCATTTGCACATTTTTATTTTTCATTTCTTTGCGTCGTGGTTGAAAAAAAACCTTGCTGTGATTTATGTCGAAGCTTTTCAAAAGTGTACCTTTTCCTCAAGGGTTTTATAGTATCCGTCCTTACCTTTAGGTCTTTCTTCGAGTTGGGGTTTACTCTTGTGTAAGGATTTAGGGAGCATTCTATTATCATTGTCTATTTTGTAAGGAACCCCCCTCAGTGCTCTCCATAGAGGCTTCTACCGTTTTACGTTCCCACCGACAGTGTAGGAGGTTACCTCTGCTCCACGCCCTCTCCAGCATTTCTTATTTGTAGATTAACTTGACAATGGCCATGTGACTGGTGGCAGGAGATACCTTGTTGTAGTTCTGATATGCAGCTCTCTAACGCTCAGCGAGGCTGAAACATGTCAGGTCCTGGTTTGAAATTTTGTTTTTATCCTAGTGTGAGCAAAGTAACCTCTTGAATTTGGCTTCTTGAACCTCTGCCCTGTTGTGAATTCCTTTTCAGTCGCCCACCTCAGCACGTTTCTTGAGGGCAGGCGTGCTTTTCCTCCCAGCACGGGTTGTGAATATGAAGCGCCCAGCAGCACCGGTTCTAGTAAAGTTTAGTTACGGGAAACGGCCCCAAGGCGGCAGTATTACTTCTTGCCCAAGTCTTTCTGTTTGTGTGTTTTTTTTTCTTTTTTCCCTTTCAAGTTAATTTTTACTGTATATGGGAATAGAGTTGATTTGCAGTGACGTGTTTTGGGTTTACCTGTTCAGCAACGTGATTCTGTTATACATAGAGGTCTATCTAGTCTTTTTCTGGTTGGTTTTCCAGAAGGTGATGATAGTATGTTGAGTAGAGCTCCTTGAGCTATTCACAAGGTCCTTTTGGATGACCTACGATCCATATTAGTGTTTATATGCCAATCCCAACCTCCAAATGTATCCGTCGCCCCACCTTTCCTTTATGGTCATCGTACGTTTCTTGTCTACCACTGAGAGTCTGTTTCTGTTTTGTCAATTAGATCATTTACCTGAATTGATAGGTTTCATAAATAAGGGATAGCTTATGCTATTTGTCTTTCTCTCTCTGACCTCATTCACCTGGTATGATAATCTGTTAGTCCATCCTTGTTGCTGCAGATGGTATGTTTTCATTCTTCTTGTTGGCTGAGTAGTATTTCATTGTATGTATGTACCCCATAATGTTCAGTTTTCTTTTGATGCACATTTGCGTGGATTCTACGTCTGGACTTGTCCTAATCGTGCTGCCATGAAAATACAGGTGGCACGTGTCGTTCCAAATTATGATCATATCGGGATTCAAGGCCAGGAGAGGGATTGCCGGATCACATATTGGTTCTCTGTTTAGCTACGTTACAGGAAGGTGCATACAGATCTCCATAGTGGCAGCAGCATTTGACATTCCCAGCAAGAGTGTAGGACCATTCCCTTTTGCACACGTCCTCTGCAGCCTTTATTACTTGTAGGTTTTTTTTGGTGATGTCCAGTCTGACGGTGTGAGGTGATACCTGATTGTAGTTTTACTCTGCATTTCTCTAATAATGAGTGATGCTGAGCATCTTTCCATGTGCTTTTTTTTTCTACAGTGTGAGTAAAATTGACATGTGCAAATTGGCTTCTTGAACGGCTGCCCTGTTTTGCATTGTCTTTCGATGAAGTAGCCCCGGGTTTTTCTGGAGGGCAGGTGTTATTTATTCACAGCCCCACAGGCCTTGCGATTATTCAGGGCCCATCAGCAGCGATTTCCACGTTGTAGTTACAGGAAAAGGCCACAAGGCGGCAGCATTTCTTCTTGCCCAAGTCTCTCTTTTTTTTTTTTCTTTTTTCCGTTTCAAGTTAATTTTTATTTTATATGGGAGGAGAATTGGTTTGCAGTGACGTGTTTTGGGTTTACCAGTTCAGCAACGTGATTCCGTTATACATAGAAGTCTATCTAGTCTTTTTCGGGTTTTTTTTTCCAGAAGGTGATTATAGTGTGTTGAGTTGAGCTCCTTGAGGTATTCACAAGGTCCTTTTTGATGATCTATGATCCATATTAGTGTTTATATCCTGCCAATTCCAACCTCCAAATGGATCCCTCACCCCGCCTTTCCTGTGTGGTCATCGTAAGTTTCTTGTCTACCTCTGAGAGTCTGTTTCTGTTTCATCAATTAGATCATTTGAATGAATTGACAGGTTTCACCTATAAGGGATATCTTATGCTATTTGTCTTTCTCTCTCTGACCTCATTCACCTAGTATGATAATCTGTTACTCTATCCTTGTTGTTGCAGATTGTATGATTTTATTCTTCTTGTTAGCTGAGTAGTATTTCTTTGTATATATGTACGTCAAAACGTTCATTTTTCTTTTGATGCACATTTGGGTGGATTCTATATCTGGACTTGTCCTAGTCGTGCTGCCATGAAAATACAGGTGGCACGTGTCATTCCGAATTATGTTCATATCGGGATGCAAGGCCAGGAGTGGGATGGCCGGATCACATATTGCTTCTCTGTTTAGCTATGTTACAGGAAGGTCCATACAGATCTCCATAGTGGCAGCAGCATTTGACATTCCCAGCAAGAGTGTAGGACGATTCCCTTTTGCACACGTCCTCTGCGGCCTTTATTACTTGTAGATTTTTTTTTGATGATGGCCAGTCTGAGGGTGTGAGATGATACCTGATTGTAGTTTTACTCTGCATTTCTCTAATAATGAGTGATGCTGAGCATCTGTCCATGTGCTTTTTTTTCCTACAGTGTGAGTAAAATCGACACGTGCAAATTGGCTTCTTGAACGGCTGTCCTGCTTTGCATTGTTTTTCGATGAAGTAGCCCCGGGTTCTTCTGGAGGGCAGGTGTTATTTATTCACAGCCCCACAGACCTTGGGATTATTCAGGGCCCGTCAGCAGCGTTTTGCACGTTGTAGTTACAGGAAACGGCCACAAGGCGGCAGCATTTCTTCATGCCCAACTCTGGTTGGTCGGGGAAGCCGAGCCCGAAGGAAAGTCCTGTTCCTGGGTCCTCAGTTTGAGTGGAATGTGCCAGAAGAAACACCGAAGGGCTTGTGTCTCATTGCTTCCTCTCCCTTGCCCTTCAACCCCCAGACAAATCCCAGTACCTGGGAAACCGCTCTGATGACGGAGCTGTCATCCGTAGGTGGGGCGACTCCATGGAAGGAGGCTGGAGGAGGGAACCCCACCCCTAGAAGACGTGGACCCCCGAGATCTTTTGAAAGCTCTCCTTCCCGCCCAGAATGCAGCATCGTTTCTGGTGCCCGAGGCTTGGTGTAGCCGTAGGGGAGCCCCCCTGGATCTGGAGATTGTGGGATGCAGAGGGGACCAGGCAGTCCAGGTCTAAGGGGGTCCTTTGCTGTCACATCGTCCCCAGCTGGCTCAGCACCGCGACAGTCCAGCTTTGGGCCCCAAGCCTGCTCCGCGTCCATGGATGAGACCCCAGCCCAGGTCCCCGAGGGCTAAGGGAAATGGGGTTGGCATTTTTCTTTTTTTAATTGTAATGTGTATTTTGTACTGGCGTATAGGTGATTTAGTTGGGTGTGGGCGTTGTTTGTTTGTTGTTTTCTTTCAGTATACAGCAAGTGATTCAGTTATATACATAGATGCATGTATATTCCTCTTTGGGTTCTTTTCCGTGTAGCTTATTAGAGTGTTGAGTAGAGTTCCTTGTCCTATCCGGTGGGTCCTTCTGGATTACCTGTGTTTTAAATATTAGCCTGTATACATTAATCTCAACCTGTCAATTTCTCCCTCACCCCACCTTTCCCGTTTGGTGAGCATTACTTCGTTCTCCGTATCGGTGAGGCTGTCTCTGTTTTGCACATTAATTCCTCTGGATCCATACTTAGATGCCACCTCTAAGTGATACCATATGGTACTTGTTTTTGTGTGTCTCACTTCTTGACTAAGTATGACCATCTCTCCTTCCATCCCTGTGGCTGGAAATGGAATGATTTCATCCTTTGTTTATGGCTGACTTGTATTCCATTGGGTACAGGTGCCGCACCTGCTTGACCGATTCATCTGTCCTCCTACACTTTGGTTGCTTCCGTGTCTTGCCAGTTGTAAGCAGTGCTGCTGTGAACGCTGGGGTGCAGGTGTATGTCCAAAGTTTGGTTTTCCCTGGATATCCGTGCAGGAGAGGGATTGCTGGGTGCCATGGTATTTGTATTTCTACTTTTTACAGGAACCTTCCCATCGTTATCCGCAGTGGATGTACCGATTTACATTCCCACCAAGAGTGTAGGAAGGATCCGTTTGTGCACACCATGTCCAGCATGTATTGCTTGTAGATATCTTGGTGATGGCCCTTTTGACCTCTGTGAGGTGATACCTCGTGGTACTTTTGATTTGCCTTTTTCTGAGAATTAGTGATCATGAGCATCTCTTGCTGTGCTTTTCGGCCATCTGTAAGTCTTCTTTAAAGAACTGCCTGTTTCGTACTTTCGCCTATTTAGTGGTTTTTTTTAACGTTAATCAGCTGCATGAGCTACTTGTATGTTTTGGACATTAATTTCTTCGGGTAGCTTCGATTGCAAGTCTTTTTTTCCTTTCTGCAGGTTGTTTTTTTGTGTTGTTACGGTTTCCTTTGCTGTGCAAATGCCTTTAGGTTTAATCAGGTCCCATTTGCACATTTTTATTTTTCATTTCTTTGCATCGTGGTTGAAAAAAAACCTTGCTGTGATTTATGTCGAAGCTTTTCAAAAGTGTACCTTTTCCTCAAGGGTTTTATAGTATCCGTCCTTACCTTTAGGTCTTTCTTCGAGTTGGGGTTTACTCTTGTGTAAGGATTTAGGGAGCATTCTATTATCATTGTCTATTTTGTAAGGAACCCCCCTCAGTGCTCTCCATAGAGGCTTCTACCGTTTTACGTTCCCACCGACAGTGTAGGAGGTTACCTCTGCTCCACGCCCTCTCCAGCATTTCTTATTTGTAGATTAACTTGACAATGGCCATGTGACTGGTGGCAGGAGATACCTTGTTGTAGTTCTGATATGCAGCTCTCTAACGCTCAGCGAGGCTGAAACATGTCAGGTCCTGGTTTGAAATTTTGTTTTTATCCTAGTGTGAGCAAAGTAACCTCTTGAATTTGGCTTCTTGAACCTCTGCCCTGTTGTGAATTCCTTTTCAGTCGCCTACCTCAGCACGTTTCTTGAGGGCAGGCGTGCTTTTCCTCCCAGCACGGGTTGTGAATATGAAGCGCCCAGCAGCACCGGTTCTAGTAAAGTTTAGTTACGGGAAACGGCCCCAAGGCGGCAGTATTACTTCTTGCCCAAGTCTTTCTGTTTGTGTGTTTTTTTTTCTTTTTTCCCTTTCAAGTTAATTTTTACTGTATATGGGAATAGAGTTGATTTGCAGTGACGTGTTTTGGGTTTACCTGTTCAGCAACGTGATTCTGTTATACATAGAGGTCTATCTAGTCTTTTTCTGGTTGGTTTTCCAGAAGGTGATGATAGTATGTTGAGTAGAGCTCCTTGAGCTATTCACAAGGTCCTTTTGGATGACCTACGATCCATATTAGTGTTTATATGCCAATCCCAACCTCCAAATGTATCCGTCGCCCCACCTTTCCTTTATGGTCATCGTACGTTTCTTGTCTACCACTGAGAGTCTGTTTCTGTTTTGTCAATTAGATCATTTACCTGAATTGATAGGTTTCATAAATAAGGGATAGCTTATGCTATTTGTCTTTCTCTCTCTGACCTCATTCACCTGGTATGATAATCTGTTAGTCCATCCTTGTTGCTGCAGATGGTATGTTTTCATTCTTCTTGTTGGCTGAGTAGTATTTCATTGTATGTATGTACCCCATAATGTTCAGTTTTCTTTTGATGCACATTTGCGTGGATTCTACGTCTGGACTTGTCCTAATCGTGCTGCCATGAAAATACAGGTGGCACGTGTCGTTCCAAATTATGATCATATCGGGATTCAAGGCCAGGAGAGGGATTGCCGGATCACATATTGGTTCTCTGTTTAGCTACGTTACAGGAAGGTGCATACAGATCTCCATAGTGGCAGCAGCATTTGACATTCCCAGCAAGAGTGTAGGACCATTCCCTTTTGCACACGTCCTCTGCAGCCTTTATTACTTGTAGGTTTTTTTTGGTGATGTCCAGTCTGACGGTGTGAGGTGATACCTGATTGTAGTTTTACTCTGCATTTCTCTAATAATGAGTGATGCTGAGCATCTTTCCATGTGCTTTTTTTTTCTACAGTGTGAGTAAAATTGACATGTGCAAATTGGCTTCTTGAACGGCGGCCCTGTTTTGCATTGTTTTTCGATGAAGTAGCCCCGGGTTTTTCTGGAGGGCAGGTGTTATTTATTCACAGCCCCACAGGCCTTGCGATTATTCAGGGCCCATCAGCAGCGATTTCCACGTTGTAGTTACAGGAAAAGGCCACAAGGCGGCAGCATTTCTTCTTGCCCAAGTCTCTCTTTTTTTTTTTTCTTTTTTCCGTTTCAAGTTAATTTTTATTTTATATGGGAGGAGAATTGGTTTGCAGTGACGTGTTTTGGGTTTACCAGTTCAGCAACGTGATTTCGTTATACATAGAAGTCTATCTAGTCTTTTTCGGGTTTTTTTTTCCAGAAGGTGATTATAGTGTGTTGAGTTGAGCTCCTTGAGGTATTCACAAGGTCCTTTTTGATGATCTATGATCCATATTAGTGTTTATATCCTGCCAATTCCAACCTCCAAATGGATCCCTCACCCCACCTTTCCTGTGTGGTCATCGTAAGTTTCTTGTCTACCTCTGAGAGTCTGTTTCTGTTTCATCAATTAGATCATTTGAATGAATTGACAGGTTTCACCTATAAGGGATATCTTATGCTATTTGTCTTTCTCTCTCTGACCTCATTCACCTAGTATGATAATCTGTTACTCTATCCTTGTTGTTGCAGATTGTATGATTTTATTCTTCTTGTTAGCTGAGTAGTATTTCTTTGTATATATGTACGTCAAAACGTTCATTTTTCTTTTGATGCACATTTGGGTGGATTCTATATCTGGACTTGTCCTAGTCGTGCTGCCATGAAAATACAGGTGGCACGTGTCATTCCGAATTATGTTCATATCGGGATGCAAGGCCAGGAGTGGGATGGCCGGATCACATATTGCTTCTCTGTTTAGCTATGTTACAGGAAGGTCCATACAGATCTCCATAGTGGCAGCAGCATTTGACATTCCCAGCAAGAGTGTAGGACGATTCCCTTTTGCACACGTCCTCTGCGGCCTTTATTACTTGTAGATTTTTTTTTGATGATGGCCAGTCTGAGGGTGTGAGATGATACCTGATTGTAGTTTTACTCTGCATTTCTCTAATAATGAGTGATGCTGAGCATCTGTCCATGTGCTTTTTTTTCCTACAGTGTGAGTAAAATCGACACGTGCAAATTGGCTTCTTGAACGGCTGTCCTGCTTTGCATTGTTTTTCGATGAAGTAGCCCCGGGTTCTTCTGGAGGGCAGGTGTTATTTATTCACAGCCCCACAGACCTTGGGATTATTCAGGGCCCGTCAGCAGCGTTTTGCACGTTGTAGTTACAGGAAACGGCCACAAGGCGGCAGCATTTCTTCATGCCCAACTCTGGTTGGTCGGGGAAGCCGAGCCCGAAGGAAAGTCCTGTTCCTGGGTCCTCAGTTTGAGTGGAATGTGCCAGAAGAAACACCGAAGGGCTTGTGTCTCATTGCTTCCTCTCCCTTGCCCTTCAACCCCCAGACAAATCCCAGTACCTGGGAAACCGCTCTGATGACGGAGCTGTCATCCGTAGGTGGGGCGACTCCATGGAAGGAGGCTGGAGGAGGGAACCCCACCCCTAGAAGACGTGGACCCCCGAGATCTTTTGAAAGCTCTCCTTCCCGCCCAGAATGCAGCATCGTTTCTGGTGCCCGAGGCTTGGTGTAGCCGTAGGGGAGCCCCCCTGGATCTGGAGATTGTGGGATGCAGAGGGGACCAGGCAGTCCAGGTCTAAGGGGGTCCTTTGCTGTCACATCGTCCCCAGCTGGCTCAGCACCGCGACAGTCCAGCTTTGGGCCCCAAGCCTGCTCCGCGTCCATGGATGAGACCCCAGCCCAGGTCCCCGAGGGCTAAGGGAAATGGGGTTGGCATTTTTCTTTTTTTAATTGTAATGTGTATTTTGTACTGGCGTATAGGTGATTTAGTTGGGTGTGGGCGTTGTTTGTTTGTTGTTTTCTTTCAGTATACAGCAAGTGATTCAGTTATATACATAGATGCATGTATATTCCTCTTTGGGTTCTTTTCCGTGTAGTTTATTAGAGTGTTGAGTAGAGTTCCTTGTCCTATCCGGTGGGTCCTTCTGGATTACCTGTGTTTTAAATATTAGCCTGTATACATTAATCTCAACCTGTCAATTTCTCCCTCACCCCACCTTTCCCGTTTGGTGAGCATTACTTCGTTCTCCGTATCGGTGAGGCTGTCTCTGTTTTGCACATTAATTCCTCTGGATCCATACTTAGATGCCACCTCTAAGTGATACCATATGGTACTTGTTTTTGTGTGTCTCACTTCTTGACTAAGTATGACCATCTCTCCTTCCATCCCTGTGGCTGGAAATGGAATGATTTCATCCTTTGTTTATGGCTGACTTGTATTCCATTGGGTACAGGTGCCGCACCTGCTTGACCGATTCATCTGTCCTCCTACACTTTGGTTGCTTCCGTGTCTTGCCAGTTGTAAGCAGTGCTGCTGTGAACGCTGGGGTGCAGGTGTATGTCCAAAGTTTGGTTTTCCCTGGATATCCGTGCAGGAGAGGGATTGCTGGGTGCCATGGTATTTGTATTTCTACTTTTTACAGGAACCTTCCCATCGTTATCCGCAGTGGATGTACCGATTTACATTCCCACCAAGAGTGTAGGAAGGATCCGTTTGTGCACACCATGTCCAGCATGTATTGCTTGTAGATATCTTGGTGATGGCCCTTTTGACCTCTGTGAGGTGATACCTCGTGGTACTTTTGATTTGCCTTTTTCTGAGAATTAGTGATCATGAGCATCTCTTGCTGTGCTTTTCGGCCATCTGTAAGTCTTCTTTAAAGAACTGCCTGTTTCGTACTTTCGCCTATTTAGTGGTTTTTTTTAACGTTAATCAGCTGCATGAGCTACTTGTATGTTTTGGACATTAATTTCTTCGGGTAGCTTCGATTGCAAGTCTTTTTTTCCTTTCTGCAGGTTGTTTTTTTGTGTTGTTACGGTTTCCTTTGCTGTGCAAATGCCTTTAGGTTTAATCAGGTCCCATTTGCACATTTTTATTTTTCATTTCTTTGCGTCGTGGTTGAAAAAAAACCTTGCTGTGATTTATGTCGAAGCTTTTCAAAAGTGTACCTTTTCCTCAAGGGTTTTATAGTATCCGTCCTTACCTTTAGGTCTTTCTTCGAGTTGGGGTTTACTCTTGTGTAAGGATTTAGGGAGCATTCTATTATCATTGTCTATTTTGTAAGGAACCCCCCTCAGTGCTCTCCATAGAGGCTTCTACCGTTTTACGTTCCCACCGACAGTGTAGGAGGTTACCTCTGCTCCACGCCCTCTCCAGCATTTCTTATTTGTAGATTAACTTGACAATGGCCATGTGACTGGTGGCAGGAGATACCTTGTTGTAGTTCTGATATGCAGCTCTCTAACGCTCAGCGAGGCTGAAACATGTCAGGTCCTGGTTTGAAATTTTGTTTTTATCCTAGTGTGAGCAAAGTAACCTCTTGAATTTGGCTTCTTGAACCTCTGCCCTGTTGTGAATTCCTTTTCAGTCGCCTACCTCAGCACGTTTCTTGAGGGCAGGCGTGCTTTTCCTCCCAGCACGGGTTGTGAATATGAAGCGCCCAGCAGCACCGGTTCTAGTAAAGTTTAGTTACGGGAAACGGCCCCAAGGCGGCAGTATTACTTCTTGCCCAAGTCTTTCTGTTTGTGTGTTTTTTTTTCTTTTTTCCCTTTCAAGTTAATTTTTACTGTATATGGGAATAGAGTTGATTTGCAGTGACGTGTTTTGGGTTTACCTGTTCAGCAACGTGATTCTGTTATACATAGAGGTCTATCTAGTCTTTTTCTGGTTGGTTTTCCAGAAGGTGATGATAGTATGTTGAGTAGAGCTCCTTGAGCTATTCACAAGGTCCTTTTGGATGACTTACGATCCATATTAGTGTTTATATGCCAATCCCAACCTCCAAATGTATCCGTCGCCCCACCTTTCCTTTATGGTCATCGTACGTTTCTTGTCTACCACTGAGAGTCTGTTTCTGTTTTGTCAATTAGATCATTTACCTGAATTGATAGGTTTCATAAATAAGGGATAGCTTATGCTATTTGTCTTTCTCTCTCTGACCTCATTCACCTGGTATGATAATCTGTTAGTCCATCCTTGTTGCCGCAGATGGTATGTTTTCATTCTTCTTGTTGGCTGAGTAGTATTTCATTGTATGTATGTACCCCATAATGTTCAGTTTTCTTTTGATGCACATTTGCGTGGATTCTACGTCTGGACTTGTCCTAATCGTGCTGCCATGAAAATACAGGTGGCACGTGTCGTTCCAAATTATGATCATATCGGGATTCAAGGCCAGGAGAGGGATTGCCGGATCACATATTGGTTCTCTGTTTAGCTACGTTACAGGAAGGTGCATACAGATCTCCATAGTGGCAGCAGCATTTGACATTCCCAGCAAGAGTGTAGGACCATTCCCTTTTGCACACGTCCTCTGCAGCCTTTATTACTTGTAGGTTTTTTTTGGTGATGTCCAGTCTGACGGTGTGAGGTGATACCTGATTGTAGTTTTACTCTGCATTTCTCTAATAATGAGTGATGCTGAGCATCTTTCCATGTGCTTTTTTTTTCTACAGTGTGAGTAAAATTGGCATGTGCAAATTGGCTTCTTGAACGGCTGCCCTGTTTTGCATTGTTTTTCGATGAAGTAGCCCCGGGTTTTTCTGGAGGGCAGGTGTTATTTATTCACAGCCCCACAGGCCTTGCGATTATTCAGGGCCCATCAGCAGCGATTTCCACGTTGTAGTTACAGGAAAAGGCCACAAGGCGGCAGCATTTCTTCTTGCCCAAGTCTCTCTGTCTTTTTTTTTTTTCTTTTTTCCATTTCAAGTTAATTTTTATTTTATATGGGAGGAGAATTGGTTTGCAGTGACGTGTTTTGGGTTTACCGGTTCAGCAACGTGATTCCGTTATACATAGAAGTCTATCTAGTCTTTTTCGGGTTTTTTTTTTCCAGAAGGTGATTATAGTGTGTTGAGTTGAGCTCCTTGAGGTATTCACAAGGTCCTTTTTGATGATCTATGATCCATATTAGTGTTTATATCCTGCCAATTCCAACCTCCAAATGGATCCCTCACCCCACCTTTCCTGTGTGGTCATCGTAAGTTTCTTGTCTACCTCTGAGAGTCTGTTTCTGTTTCATCAATTAGATCATTTGAATGAATTGACAGGTTTCACCTATAAGGGATATCTTATGCTATTTGTCTTTCTCTCTCTGACCTCATTCACCTAGTATGATAATCTGTTACTCTATCCTTGTTGTTGCAGATTGTATGATTTTATTCTTCTTGTTAGCTGAGTAGTATTTCTTTGTATATATGTACGTCAAAATGTTCATTTTTCTTTTGATGCACATTTGGGTGGATTCTATATCTGGACTTGTCCTAATCGTGCTGCCATGAAAATACAGGTGGCACGTGTCATTCCGAATTATGTTCATATCGGGATGCAAGGCCAGGAGTGGGATTGCCGGATCACATATTGGTTCTCTGTTTAGCTATGTTACAGGAAGGTCCATACAGATCTCCATAGTGGCAGCAGCAATTGACATTCCCAGCAAGAGTGTAGGACGATTCCCTTTTGCACACGTCCTCTGCGGCCTTTATTACTTGTAGATTTTTTTTGGCGATGGCCAGTCTGAGGGTGTGAGATGATACCTGATTGTAGTTTTACTCTGCATTTCTCTAATAATGAGTGATGCTGAGCATCTGTCCATGTGCTTTTTTCTGTACAGTGTGAGTAAAATCGACACGTGCAAATTGGCTTCTTGAACGGCTGTCCTGCTTTGCATTGTTTTTCGATGAAGTAGCCCCGGGTTCTTCTGGAGGGCAGGTGTTATTTATTCACAGCCCCACAGACCTTGCGATTATTCAGGGCCCGTCAGCAGCGTTTTGCACGTTGTAGTTACAGGAAACGGCCACAAGGCGGCAGCATTTCTTCATGCCCAACTCTGGTTGGTCGGGGAAGCCGAGCCCGAAGGAAAGTCCTGTTCCTGGGTCCTCAGTTTGAGTGGAATGTGCCAGAAGAAACACCGAAGGGCTTGTGTCTCATTGCTTCCTCTCCCTTGCCCTTCAACCCCCAGACAAATCCCAGTACCTGGGAAACCGCTCTGATGACGGAGCTGTCATCCGTAGGTGGGGCAACTCCATGGAAGGAGGCTGGAGGAGGGAACCCCACCCCTAGAAGACGTGGACCCCCGAGATCTTTTGAAAGCTCTCCTTCCCGCCCAGAATGCAGCATCGTTTCTGGTGCCCGAGGCTTGGTGTAGCCGTAGGGGAGCCCCCCTGGATCTGGAGATTGTGGGATGCAGAGGGGACCAGGCAGTCCAGGTCTAAGGGGGTCCTTTGCTGTCACATCGTCCCCAGCTCGCTCAGCACCGCGACAGTCCAGCTTTGGGCCCCAAGCCTGCTCCGCGTCCATGGATGAGACCCCAGCCCAGGTCCCCGAGGGCTAAGGGAAATGGGGTTGGCATTTTTCTTTTTTTAATTGTAATGTGTATTTTGTACTGGTGTATAGGTGATTTAGTTGGGTGTGGGCGTTGTTTGTTTGTTGTTTTCTTTCAGTATACAGCAAGTGATTCAGTTATATACATAGATGCATGTATATTCCTCTTTGGGTTCTTTTCCGTGTAGTTTATTAGAGTGTTGAGTAGAGTTCCTTGTCCTATCCGGTGGGTCCTTCTGGATTACCTGTGTTTTAAATATTAGCCTGTATACATTAATCTCAACCTGTCAATTTCTCCCTCACCCCACCTTTCCCATTTGGTGAGCATTACTTCGTTCTCCGTATCGGTGAGGCTGTCTCTGTTTTGCACATTAATTCCTCTGGATCCATACTTAGATGCCACCTCTAAGTGATACCATATGGTACTTGTTTTTGTGTGTCTCACTTCTTGACTAAGTATGACCATCTCTCCTTCCATCCCTGTGGCTGGAAATGGAATGATTTCATCCTTTGTTTATGGCTGACTTGTATTCCATTGGGTACAGGTGCCGCACCTGCTTGACCGATTCATCTGTCCTCCTACACTTTGGTTGCTTCCGTGTCTTGCCAGTTGTAAGCAGTGCTGCTGTGAACGCTGGGGTGCAGGTGTATGTCCAAAGTTTGGTTTTCCCTGGATATCCGTGCAGGAGAGGGATTGCTGGGTGCCATGGTATTTGTATTTCTACTTTTTACAGGAACCTTCCCATCGTTATCCGCAGTGGATGTACCGATTTACATTCCCACCAAGAGTGTAGGAAGGATCCGTTTGTGCACACCATGTCCAGCATGTATTGCTTGTAGATATCTTGGTGATGGCCCTTTTGACCTCTGTGAGGTGATACCTCGTGGTACTTTTGATTTGCCTTTTTCTGAGAATTAGTGATCATGAGCATCTCTTGCTGTGCTTTTCGGCCATCTGTAAGTCTTCTTTAAAGAACTGCCTGTTTCGTACTTTCGCCTATTTAGTGGTTTTTTTTAACGTTAATCAGCTGCATGAGCTACTTGTATGTTTTGGACATTAATTTCTTCGGGTAGCTTCGATTGCAAGTCTTTTTTTCCTTTCTGCAGGTTGTTTTTTTGTGTTGTTACGGTTTCCTTTGCTGTGCAAATGCCTTTAGGTTTAATCAGGTCCCATTTGCACATTTTTATTTTTCATTTCTTTGCGTCGTGGTTGAAAAAAAACCTTGCTGTGATTTATGTCGAAGCTTTTCAAAAGTGTACCTTTTCCTCAAGGGTTTTATAGTATCCGTCCTTACCTTTAGGTCTTTCTTCGAGTTGGGGTTTACTCTTGTGTAAGGATTTAGGGAGCATTCTATTATCATTGTCTATTTTGTAAGGAACCCCCCTCAGTGCTCTCCATAGAGGCTTCTACCGTTTTACGTTCCCACCGACAGTGTAGGAGGTTACCTCTGCTCCACGCCCTCTCCAGCATTTCTTATTTGTAGATTAACTTGACAATGGCCATGTGACTGGTGGCAGGAGATACCTTGTTGTAGTTCTGATATGCAGCTCTCTAACGCTCAGCGAGGCTGAAACATGTCAGGTCCTGGTTTGAAATTTTGTTTTTATCCTAGTGTGAGCAAAGTAACCTCTTGAATTTGGCTTCTTGAACCTCTGCCCTGTTGTGAATTCCTTTTCAGTCGCCTACCTCAGCACGTTTCTTGAGGGCAGGCGTGCTTTTCCTCCCAGCACGGGTTGTGAATATGAAGCGCCCAGCAGCACCGGTTCTAGTAAAGTTTAGTTACGGGAAACGGCCCCAAGGCGGCAGTATTACTTCTTGCCCAAGTCTTTCTGTTTGTGTGTTTTTTTTTCTTTTTTCCCTTTCAAGTTAATTTTTACTGTATATGGGAATAGAGTTGATTTGCAGTGACGTGTTTTGGGTTTACCTGTTCAGCAACGTGATTCTGTTATACATAGAGGTCTATCTAGTCTTTTTCTGGTTGGTTTTCCAGAAGGTGATGATAGTATGTTGAGTAGAGCTCCTTGAGCTATTCACAAGGTCCTTTTGGATGACCTACGATCCATATTAGTGTTTATATGCCAATCCCAACCTCCAAATGTATCCGTCGCCCCACCTTTCCTTTATGGTCATCGTACGTTTCTTGTCTACCACTGAGAGTCTGTTTCTGTTTTGTCAATTAGATCATTTACCTGAATTGATAGGTTTCATAAATAAGGGATAGCTTATGCTATTTGTCTTTCTCTCTCTGACCTCATTCACCTGGTATGATAATCTGTTAGTCCATCCTTGTTGCCGCAGATGGTATGTTTTCATTCTTCTTGTTGGCTGAGTAGTATTTCATTGTATGTATGTACCCCATAATGTTCAGTTTTCTTTTGATGCACATTTGCGTGGATTCTACGTCTGGACTTGTCCTAATCGTGCTGCCATGAAAATACAGGTGGCACGTGTCGTTCCAAATTATGATCATATCGGGATTCAAGGCCAGGAGAGGGATTGCCGGATCACATATTGGTTCTCTGTTTAGCTACGTTACAGGAAGGTGCATACAGATCTCCATAGTGGCAGCAGCATTTGACATTCCCAGCAAGAGTGTAGGACCATTCCCTTTTGCACACGTCCTCTGCAGCCTTTATTACTTGTAGGTTTTTTTTGGTGATGTCCAGTCTGACGGTGTGAGGTGATACCTGATTGTAGTTTTACTCTGCATTTCTCTAATAATGAGTGATGCTGAGCATCTTTCCATGTGCTTTTTTTTTCTACAGTGTGAGTAAAATTGGCATGTGCAAATTGGCTTCTTGAACGGCTGCCCTGTTTTGCATTGTTTTTCGATGAAGTAGCCCCGGGTTTTTCTGGAGGGCAGGTGTTATTTATTCACAGCCCCACAGGCCTTGCGATTATTCAGGGCCCATCAGCAGCGATTTCCACGTTGTAGTTACAGGAAAAGGCCACAAGGCGGCAGCATTTCTTCTTGCCCAAGTCTCTCTGTCGTTTTTTTTTTCTTTTTTCCATTTCAAGTTAATTTTTATTTTATATGGGAGGAGAATTGGTTTGCAGTGACGTGTTTTGGGTTTACCGGTTCAGCAACGTGATTCTGTTATACATAGAGGTCTATCTAGTCTTTTTCTGGTTGGTTTTCCAGAAGGTGATGATAGTATGTTGAGTAGAGCTCCTTGAGCTATTCACAAGGTCCTTTTGGATGATCTACGATCCATATTAGTGTTTATATGCCAATCCCAACCTCCAAATGTATCCGTCGCCCCACCTTTCCTTTATGGTCATCGTACGTTTCTTGTCTACCACTGAGAGTCTGTTTCTGTTTTGTCAATTAGATCATTTACCTGAATTGACAGGTTTCACCTATAAGGGATATCTTATGCTATTTGTCTTTCTCTCTCTGACCTCATTCACCTGGTATGATAATCTGTTAGTCCATCCTTGTTGCTGCAGATGGTATGTTTTCATTCTTCTTGTTGGCTGAGTAGTAATTCCCTGTATGTATGTACCCCATAATGTTCATTTTTGTTTTGATCCACATTTTGGGTGGATTCTGTATCTGGACTTTCCCTAATTGTGCTGCCATGAAAATACAGGTGGCACGTGTCGTTCTGGATTATGATCATATCGGGATGCAAGGGCAGGAGAGGGATTGCCGGATCACATATTGGTTCTCTGTTTAGCTATGTTACAGGAAGGTCCATACAGATCTCCACAGTGACTGCAACAGTTGACATTCCTAGCAAGAGTGTAGGATGATTCCCTTTTGCCCACGTGCTCTGCAGCCTTTGTTCCTTGTAGATTTTTTTGGCGATGGCCAGTGTGAGTGGTGTGAGGTGATACCTGATTGTAGTTTTACTCTGCATTATTTCTCTAATAATGAGTGATGCTGAGCATCTCTCCATGTGCTTTTTTTTGTACAGTGTGAGTAAAATCGACACCTTCAAATTGGCTTCTTGAACGGCTGTCCTGTTTTGCATTGTTTTTCGATGAAGTAGCCCCGGGTTTTTCTGGAGGGCAGGTGTTATTTATTCACAGCCCCAAAGGCCTTGCGATTATTTAGGGCCCGTCGGCAGCGTTTTCCACGTTGTTGTTACGGGAAACGGCCACAAGGCGGCAGCATTTCTTCATGCCCAAATCTGGTTACTCGGGGAAGCTGAGCCTGAGGGAAAGTCCTCTTCCTGGGTCCTCAGTTTGAGTGGAATGTGCCAGAAGAAACACCGAAGGGCTTGTGTCTCATTGCTTCTTCACCCTTGCCCTTCACCCCCCAGACAAATCCCAATGTCTGGGAAACCGCTCTGATGACGGAGCTGTCATCCGTAGGTGGGGCGACTCCATGGAAGCAGGTTGGAGAAGGGAACCTCACCCCCAGGAGACGTGGACCCCCGGGGACTTTTGAAAGCTCTCCTTCCCGCTTAGAATGCAGCATCGTTTCTGGGGCCTGAGGCTTGGAGTAGCTGTAGGGGAGCCCCCCTGGATCTGGAGATTGTGCGCCCATGCAGAGGGGCCCAGGCACACCAGGTCCACGGGGGTCCTTTACTGTCACATCGTCCCCAGGTCGCCCAGTGCCGCAACAGTCCAGCCTTGGTCCCCAGGCCTGCTCCGCATCCATGGATGAGATTCCAGCCCGGGTCCCAGAGGCCGTAGGGGAATTGGGTCAGCATTTTTCTTTTAATTGCAATGTGTATTTTGTACTGGAGTATAGTTGATAGAGTCAGGTGTGTGGTTTGTTTTGTTTCGATTTGGTGTACAGCAAGTGATTCAGTTATACATAGATGTATATATATTCCTTTTTGGGTTCTTTTCCAGTATAGGTTATTACAGAATGTTGAGTCGAGTTCCTTGTCCTATCCAGTGGGTCCTTCTGGATTACTTGTGTTTTAAATAATAGCCTGTATACATTAGTCTCAACCTGTCAATTTCTCCCTCACCCCACCTTTCCCGTTTGCTGAGCATTACTTCGTTTTCCATATCTGTGAGGCTGTCTCTGTTTTGCATATTAATTCCTCTGGATCCATATTTGGATGCCACCTGTAAGTAATATCATATGATCCTTGTTTTTGTGTGTCTCACTTCTTGACTAAGTATGACCATCTCTCCTTCCATCCCTGTGGCTGGAAATGGAATGATTTCATCCTCTGTTTATGGCTGAGTACTATTCCATTGGGTACAGGTGCCGCACCTGCTTGTCCGATTCATCTGTCCTTCTACACTTTGGTGGTTTCTGTGTCTTGCCAGTTGTAAGCAGTGCTGCTGTGAATGCTGGGGTGCAGCTGTATGTCGAAATTTTGGTTTTGCCTGGATCTCTGCCCAGGAGAGGGATTGCTGGGTCCCATGGTATTTGTATTTTTAGTTTTCACAGGAGCCTTCCTATCGTCCTCCGCAGTGGATGTACTGATTTACATTCCCACCAGAGTGTAGGAGGGTTCCATTTTCCGCACACCCTGTGCAGCATTTATTGCTTGTAGATATCTTGATGATGGCCCTTTTGACCTCTGTGAGGTGATACCTGATTGTAGTTTTACTCTCCATTTGTCTAATAATGAGTGATGCCGAGCATCTTTCCATGTGCTTTTTTTTCTACAGTGTGAGTAAAATTGACATCTTCAAATTGGCTTCTTGAACGGCTGTCCTGTTTTGCATTGTTTTTCGATGAACTAGCCCCGGGTTTTTCTGGAGGGCAGGTGTTATTTATTCACAGCCCCCCACAGGCCTTGCGATTATTCAGGGCCCGTCACCAGCGTTTTCCACGTTGTCGTTAGAGGAGAAGTCCACAAGGTGGCAGCGCTTCTTCTTGCCCGTCTATCTATCTAATTGTGCTGCCATGAAAATACAGGTGGCACGTGTTTTTCCGAAGTATGATCATATCGGGATGCAAGGCCAAGAGTGGGTAGCTTCGATTTCAAGTACTTTCTTCCATTCTTCAGGTTGTGTTTTTGTGCTGTTTTGTATTTGCTTTGCAAACGCCTTTACGTTTAATCAGGTTCCATGTGTTTATTTTTGGTTTGTTTTTTATTCTTCTAAGAGGTCTATCAAAAAAGTAGTTGCTGTGTTTTATGTCAAAGCATGTTCTGTGTACCTTTTCCTCAAGCGTTTTGATAGTATGTGTCCTTACATTTAGGTGTTTAATCGATTTGGAGTTTATCTCTGTGTATGGTTTAGGCTGTGTTCTAATTTCATTCTCTTTTTAATTTGCATGGACCCGCCACACTGTTCTCAGCAGAGGCTTTTACATTCACACCAACAGTGTAGTAGTGTTCTGTGTTTTCCATGCCCCCTGCAGCATTTATTGTTTGTAGATTGTTTGACGGTTGGCATTCTGACTTGTGTGAAATACCTCATTGTAGTTTTGGTTTGCATTTCTCTGAGAAGTAGTGATACTGCGCATCTTTTCCTGTGTCATTTGTCCATCTGTGTTTCTTCTTTGGAGTAATTTCTATTTATATCTTTTTTGCATTTGTTATTGTTACCGAGCTGTATATACCTTCCCAGGAGTGGGACTGCGGTATCCTATGGTGGCTCTGTGTTTAGTTTTTTTTGAACCTCCATCTGTTTTCCATAGTTGTTGTACCAATTTCCTTTCCCACCATTGTTGTAGGAGGGTTCTGTTTTTTGGAAGGACATTTGAAAGAAATGTGACTGCAATAATGAGTAAGTCAAGTATTCTCCAGGAATATTAGCAAAACATTTTCTGTCTAAACTTGTGAACTTTGCACTTCCCATCATTCAGAAACACATTTGGGATCAAATTTTTTTTTTTAAGAAAGTATCGAGGTTTTTACTTTTGTTCCTGATACATGGCAAAGCTATAAGACCTGTTTGCAGCTCTCTGTATATTTATGAATCTCTATGTACATATGTATTCGTTGTATTTTCTGCCTTCAGATCATATTGACATAAATTAACCTGTAAAAGAGCTCTATTTAACTGTCTTATATAAAGAGTAGTCAAACAAGCTCATGCTTCAGCAATTAAATACTTAAAATTATAAAGGTATTAATTCAACCTAAGAACAAAACATAACCTCCAAAGGTGAACTGTTTAATATATGTCAAGCAGAGCCATAAAAATTCATTTTAAGCCATACGTTTAAGTTCTTTATTTCTGTGAAATTTGATGATTACTATATATATATAACCAAATTGTCATCAAGAGAAATAACTTACAATGATAGACAGCTTTGTTTGTCTCATGAAATTTAAGGATAACTGTAAAAAACAAGTGAATTAATTTAAGTGAGATGAAAACTTATAAATGAAAAAACCTAAAAATGAAGTTTTCAACAATGATTATTTATTTTATAAAATATCTGCTTTAAATGTTTTCAAAATTTTTTTACAACATAATGTAACATTGAAACATTAATTGCTTAGCATATGTTTATCTACTTTGCTTTATTAATTTTACAGAGACAAGAGATAATCAGGTCTGTTAAAATATATTGCAACATTGAAAAACATTTTCCTGTGGAAGAGCATATGACTAGAAATTATAAAAAATTGTCATAAAATTTGCTAATTATGACAGAATGTGTATATGATAGTTTATAATTGCTTAATTCCTAAATTTTACTGAAAATTATGTTTGCTAAGTGTTAAGAATTATAATAAATGTATGTACGTGGAAGTACTAGGAATAATAATAACCCTGAATGGAAAGTAAGCAAGGCAAGTAGCATGTATTTTGGTAATGGAAGATATGACATAAGACATGTTTTTGTTCATGAAAGAGGAATATAATTTTGTCCTAGTTTAGACATTATTTTAAGGTTCTTTCAGAATAAAAAGGAAGGACAAAACTAAATGGATGTAAAATATGGAGAACAGTATGGAGGTTCCTTAAAAAACTAGAGTTACTATATGATCCAGCAATCCCACTCCTGGGCATATATCTGGAAAAGACAAAAACTATCATTCTAAAAGATACATGCACCCCAATGTTCAATAGCATCACTATTTACAATAGTCAAGACATGGAATCAGCCTAAATGTCCATGGACAGATGAATGGATAAAGAAGATGTAACATATATGCACACAATGGAATATTACTCAACCATAAAAAAGAATGAAATAATTCAATTTGCAGCAACTAGGATAGACCTAGAGATGATCATACTAAGTGAAGTTAAGTCAATCAGAGAAAGATGAATATCATATGGTATCGCTTATATGTGGCATCTAAAAACATGGCACAAATGAACTTATTTACATAGGTACATGAGACTCATTAAAAAGTATTAAAGAAAAATCTTGTATGGTCAAACTGGCTAAAATTGAATGGATTAATTATAATAAAGGTTTTAACAATGTGACTATGCAAAACTAGAATTTTCTATATCCAAAGGAGAAAATTTTCTTGGATTAAAGATTTTTCTTTACCTTTTGAGTAATTCACCTAGGAAACAATGATTCTGTGTGTTGTCAAAATACTTTTCTGTGCTTCATGTTGTCTTTTTCAGGTGTCTTCTTATTTTTTCAAAAGCACATATTCTCAATATTAAAAGGGCTAAAGTTCGTTTTATTCTCAACTATGTTACTCCCTTTTTTTCTTTTTGGCTGCACTGCACAGCTTGCAGGATCTTAATTCCCCAACTAGGGATCGAACCCAGGCCCCTGGCAGTGGAAGTGCAGAGTGCTAACCACTGGACCACCAGAGAATTCCCCTGTTACTTTCTGTCTTGGCCTTTGAAATCTTTTATTGTCACGAATAACTAAGTAGTATTTCACAATGACCCATTATCTTATTTAATCAAGTTGTACACATTTTGACAATTTTGACAACTTACCAAAATCAGATCCTAAATGAAGTCTTTCTTACCTCTAACTTTGAGACTTTCCAGAGGGCCTCTGGAAAATTTTGAAAAACTTCTTCTCTCTCATTATAGAAGAAAGATGTTAAAGTAATTAGGCTCATTTGATTTCTTAAATTACATAGGAAACACTGTCGAAAAGAAGTGATGTTTAAACTTCTTTAGGTTGCATTCGAGTGGATATAAATTACGAATATAAATGTATTTGACATTGTATGAAATTCTTAACAACCTGATTTGCCCTGGCATATTGTCATCAGTCATAATTCCAGTTATTATCTTTATATGTTGCATTTCAAACAAATAATGCACTCTCATCAGATTTTTAACCATGGTGTGGTTTTGAGTCTTTTGTCACTCACAGGCAGTTACTGTTTTACTCTGATCATTCTCTGAAAGCACTTACAATAAGCTACAGGTGAGGATGCTCCACTTGAATAACTTTGAGACCAGGCCACTGGACTAAGAAGTTCCAGAACTAATGAAGAAGCTGAAGGGAACTGTTAACAGAAGATCAAGCAGACGAAAATCAATTACATGGGACTGACTGAATCAATGAGGATGATTATAATTTTTTTATGACTTTTTGTTAGAAACATTGCTTGTTCTTTAATGTTTTGATTTCCAGATTTAAGCACACATTTTTCTCTTTCCCTTTAAGCTATCTTTAATGTGGAGCAATTTGGTTAAGTCATTCCTTTATAAACAGAATTGAAGCATTTATCTTTCCTCTCTACCTGATCCCTCTGGAATTTGCAAACTCTTACTGAGTGCTCCAGTTTTCATGACAATATAGCCATTTGCATAAGTTCAGCATGACTCTGTTCTCCTTTTAACAGGTCCCAGTTGGAAACATTGTTTAAAGTAGTGAGGTTTTAGGACATGGAAGCAACCAAAATGTCCATTGACAGAGGAATGGATAAAGAAGATGTGGTACCTATATACAATGGAATATTACTCAGCCATAAAAAGAAGTGAAATAACGCCATTTGCAGCAACATGGATGGACCTAGAGATTGTCATACTGAGTGAAGTAAGTCAGACAGAGAAAGACAAACATCATATGATATCACTTATATGTGGAATCTAAAATAGATGGTACAAATGAACTTAATTACAAAACAAATAGAATCACAGATGTAAAAAACAATCTTATGCTTACCAGGGGGAAGAGGGGAGGGATAAACTGGGAGATTGAGACTGAAAAATACACACTACTATATATAAAATAGGTAACAAATAAGGACCTACTGTATAGCACAGGGAACTCTACTCAATACTCTGTAATGACCTATATGGGAAAAGAATCTAAAAAAGAGTAGATATATGTAAATGTATAACTGATTCACTTTGCTGTACAGTGGAAACTAACACAACATTGTAAATCAACTATACTCCAACAAAAATGAAAAAAAAAATTAAGTACCAAGGCTTTGACTAGAATGTCCTATTTGAGAATGATGTGCAATTGAATCAGATATGACCAGGCAACTTTAAAGAAGTTTGACTTTAAGGAACCAATGCTTATAACGCCCTGCTTGTAAAAAACCAGACTGTACCTGGGTTACAGATATTCCTGCCTTACAGGTGAGTAAGGAAGTTCACTACCCAGTGGACCCAGGAACCTCAGCATATTTGGGGGACATGGAGAAGAAAGAAATTCACCTAAATCTATAGGTATTGCAGCCAAAACATGGTGGCAAGTTCTTGGCTTCTTAGACTTTTGAAAGCCTCCCAAGGTTAACTGGTGATTCCTTATGAAAAGTTCTAGCAAAGCAATCTCAAAAAGAGCCTATATAATCAAGCAGTATTCTTGTTGCATTTATGGAAATAAGTGTAGTCTTTAAAGTTGGTCTGTTTATTTTACAAACAAATTAGTCCTACTGTAAATTATATTTGATGGAAATGGAGGTGGCTATAAAAATATGTTTCAGTGGAAAACTATAGTGTATCCTTGTGGATATTAGATTCTAGTCCCTTTCATTGTCTTTGATATTTGTTATTTACCTGGATTGGACTGGATTCTGAATTCTTCTAGTTCCCTCCAGTATCTGGCTACAACTCTCCAAATTAATATTTCCAATTTTTCTGTAGCCCTCCTGACTTGGAATCACTAAGGATTAATACTACACTTTCCCCAAAGCCCTACAAGACAAAGCTGGACAACTTGATATACACTTCAGAGAAATCATTACAACAGCTCATGTCTGGACAACCTTCTTGCCTAATACTGTATGGGCTATTCAAAGAGTTTAATGCCATAACCAGAGACGCTCAAACTGCAAACCAGGAGATTCATCAGGTTGCAAGAGCCATCTTCATTCTACCATCCAAAGATGCTTCAAGCTGAAATCTAGAAAGCTCAACAGACTGTACTGTGGACTCAAAGAATGAATTTATGGTTTGTTATAATCATTAACCTTTGTTTTTCTTTTGTTTCCATAGGAATGTCTCTTGTTAAATACCTGATTGCTTGCACCATAGAGAGAACAAAATAAAGACACAACGGTTTCACTGGACTGAACCATCCTCAGGACTGAGAGACTGAGTTGGTGAGATAGAGACAGTGGACTTTTGACATTTTCTGCTTGTTCAAATCTGTTTCTCTCTGTCTTTTACAGATCTCTTACTTCATCATTTCTAAAATGAATCTCTCCACAGCTACCAAATCAATCAGCTTGTAAGATGTGAAAATTTCTGAAAGCCCAGTTTCAAATGGGGGATTGAAGGAAACCTGAATATGTCATCCCCAAATATGCCACTTTGAAATAAGGATTTGAGCTGTAAGCAATTGAGGAGAAGTAGATAGATGTACCTACCATATGATCCAGCAATCCCACTCCTGGGCATGTATCCAGAGAAAGCCATAATTCAAAAAGAGTCATGTACCACAATGTTCATTGTAGCTCTATTTAAATAGCCAGGACATGGAAGCAACCTAAGTGCCCATCGACAGATGAATGGATAAAGAAGATGTGGCACATATATACAATGGAATATTACTCAGCCATAAAAAAAACGAAACTGCATTATTTGTAGTGAGGTGGATAGACCTAGAGTCTGTCCTACAGAGTGAAGTCAGTCAGAAAGAGAAAAACAAATACCATACGCTAACACATATATATGGAATCTAAAAAACAAAAAAAAAAAGGTTCTGAAAAACCTAGGGGCAGGACAGGAATAAAGATGCAGACATAGAGAATGGACTTGAGGACATGGGGAGGGGGAAGGGTAAGCTGGGATGAAGTGAGAGAGTGGCATGGACATATATACACTACCAAATGGAAAACAGATAGCTAGGGGAAGCAGCCACATAGCACAGGGAAATCAGCTCGGTGCTTTGTGACTACCTAGAGGGGTGGGATAGGGAGGGAGACACAAGAGGGAGGAGATATGGGGATATATGTATAGTTGATTCACTTTGTTATAAAGCAGAAACTAACACACCATTGTAAAGCAATTGTACTCCAATAAAGATGTTAAAAAAAAAAAAGATACATGCACCCCCGTGTTCATTGCAACAGTATTTACAATAGCCAGGACATGGAAGCAACCTAAATATCCATCAACAGAGGAATGGATAAAGAAGATGTGGTACATATACACAATGGAATATTACTCAGCCATAAAAAGAATGAAATAATGCCATTTGTAGCAACATGGATGGACCTAGAGATTGTCATACTGAGTGAAGTAAGAGAAAGACAAATATCATCTGATGTCACTTATGTGGAATCTAAAAAAAGGGTACAAATGAAATTACCTACAAAACAGAAATAGCATTACAGATTTGGAAAACAAACTTATGGTTACCAGGGGGTAAGGGGGTGAGGGATAAATTGGGAGACTGAGATTGAAATATACACACTACTATATATAAAATAGATAACTAATAAGGACCTACTGTATAGCACAGTGAACTCAATACTCTGTAATGACTTATATGGGAAAAGAATGTAAAAAAGAGTGGATATATGTAAATGTATAACTGATTCACTTTGCTGTACAGCAGAAACAACATTATAGATCAACTATACTCCAATAAAAGTTAAAAAAAATGCTTTTTGCCCTTCTCTATTTGCCTAAAAATAGAACATAAATTTTCAAAGCTGTCCCTCTTCCCCTGTCTATCAGCAAAGACAAAAACTGATCACCAGAGACTTTATCAACCTGGAGACAGCACTAAAGGAATTTTCATAACAAATTAGGTAGGCTTTATCTACCTTTAGTTTCCCATATATTTACCTTCCCACAGTTTATTGCCCTTGGAAGCCTAAAGTTGCTTTTCATTGTCCTGCTATTTCTCTAGAAATTTATTGTTCTTTGTTGAAGATTATACATAACCTGAATTCTAAGCCACCTCTTTTAGTTACTCATCCCTGAGTTTCTCCTATGTGTATGTGAGATATTCATGTTAATAAACTTGTTTTTTACTTGTAAGCTTTTATTACAGAGCCTTAGTCAAGAACCCAAGAAGGGTAGAGGAAAAACTTCTCCTCCCCTACATAACATTGATTTACAGTTTAGAACACCGTATGACCAAAAATAAATTTCAAAAGACGATTGACACACTAAAGGAAATATTTGGAATATCTAGCACAAGTATTTACTACTGCTAATCTATAAGGGATTCTTAAAGATTGATGGGAAAAGAATCAAGTTTAAATAGAAAAACAAGAAAAAGAGACAAAACACCAAACTGTATAAAATTGCTCTTAAAGACATGAAAAGAGCATAGAGAAAGGCAAATTAAAATTACACTGATATACCATTATTGACTTAGCAGACTGACAAAAATCAAAAAGATTTAACAAAGATAATAGGAAAATTGAGCATTCTCACCTGTCACTGGTGAGAATACCAAATCAGACAAGTTTATAAACAAAATTAATAGTGATAATAATGGACTGTAATCCATAAAATGAAAATACATAAATACATACTGATACAGATTAACAGGAAATAAAATTAATTTAGTAGGGGTCATGGAAATAGAACCATTAGGCAAACACCATGGTCATAGTTGTTTCAGAGAAGAATCATCAATGGATTCTAAAAGTGGTGAGATAGTTCCATAATCTCACAAACTGATTAAAAAAAACAAACTGTTTCATATTAAAGTAGACCAAGGAGACATGATGATTAAATGCAATGTATGACTGTGGATTGGATCCACGTCTAGAAGTAGGACACTGGTGAAATTTTAGTCTTTAAATTATAGTATCAATATTTAACTGTTAATTTCCTGATTATCATCATGTGATGGTTATGAAATATGTTAACATTTGCTCTATCTAGGTGTTGAGTTGCAGATTTGAAGTCTGAAAATATTGCAAAAGATAAAGGTATAAAAATTTTAAAATACCAGCAAATTACATTTATTTAAGTTGAAATCCACAAGCTGAAGACCACAGCCAAAACACCTTTTCTGGCAATAGAACCACGGTTGATGGTGGTTGGAGCCAAAAAACAGTTTGATTCCAAAAAGCAAAAGAGTTACAGCTGAATGAAGAAACAGGTCAATCATGTTAGCAGGAAGTACACGGTATGTGTAGCAGCACGGGAAAGAGAAGAATCACGTTGAATTTTGAACTACCCATTAAAGGATAAACCTCCTGATGTTAGCTAGATGATAAAAAGCCCCTCCCCATCCAAAATGGTCAAAATCAAACCAGCACAGGAACTACACAAATATCCAAAAAAAAAAAAGAAAACCAGAGCACTATAGGATAATAAATAGCCTCTTTCAACTTTCAATACACACATGATGCCAAAGAGAAGGGCAAAATTTAGCAAATCCTGAACAACAACAAAAAACTATTTTATGAAGCAATTACATCTGTCAGGTAAGAGTTCAACTCAGGAATAACAGAAATCAGGGAAAAGATGAGACCATAGAAAGAACTGAAAAATATAGAAGTAAACAATATATGCTCTGGGACTTCCCTGGTGGTGCAGTGGCTAAGAATCCACCTGCCAATGCAGGGGACACAGGTTCGAGCCCTGGTCTGGGAAGATCCCACATGCCACGAAGCATCTAAGCCTATGCACCACAACTACTGAGTCTGAGCTCTAGAGCCCGTGAGCCACAACTACTGAGCCCGTGTGCCACAACTACTGAGCCCACATGCCACAACTACTGAAGCCCCTGCACCTAGAGCCCATGCTCCGCAACAAGAGAAGTCACCACAATGAGAAGCCCGCACACCACAATGAAGAGTATCCACCACTCGCCACAATGAGAGAAAGCCCATGCGCAGCAACGAAGACCCAATGCAGCCAAAAATAGATAAATATACTAAAAAAAAAAAATATATATATATATATGCTCATTCAGATACCTGAGTCTTTCCTATATAGAATACTTCCCGGAATAAAAATCAATTAAGTGAGAATGAGATTCTCTCTGCCTTCCCACTAAACTCGTTTTATTACATTGGGCAAGTTTTAAACAATTATGGACCATAGATTTACTCTTTAAAAGAAATTGGGAAGAACTAGGGCCAAGATGGTGGAGTAGGAGAATTCTCAGTTCACACCTCCTCTCACAGACACACTAAATACAACCATTTACAGAACAACCATTGATGAAAAAGACAGGAACTTACCAGTAAAGATCTTCTACAACTGGGAACTCCCTGGTGGTCCAGTGGTTAGGACTCCGTGCTCTCACTGCTGAGGACCCAGGTTCAATCCCAGGTCAGGGAACTAGGATCCTTCAGGCCACACGACCAAAACAAAAAAATCTTCTGCAACTAACAACATTAAGAAAGAACCACAAGAAGACAGGTAGGAGGGGTAGAGTCACAAGAAAGTCAAGTCTCACACCCCCAGGGTGGGTGACCTACAAATAAGAGAATAATTACAACAGCAGAGGTCCTCCCAAAGGGATGAGAGGTCTGAGCCACACACTGGGCTCCTCAGCCCAGGGGTTCTTCACCAAGAAGACAAGCCCCCAGAGTATTTGGCTTTGAAGAGCAGCGGGGCTTATTTTGGGGAGTCCCAGAAGGCTGGGGGAATAAAAACTTCACTCTCAAGGGTGCACACAAAACCTCACATGCTCTAGACCCAGGGCAGAAGCAGTAATTGGTTAGGAGCCTGGGTCAGACCTAACTGCTGATCCTGGAGAGTCTCTTGGGGACACAGGAGGCTCACTGTGGGGACACAGACACTGGCAGCAGCAATTCTGGGGACTCACTCCTTCTACCATGTGGACAATCGTGCTGGGAGGTACTGTTTTGGAATCCTTCATTTAAATTATCAGCCACAGGGACTTCCCTGGTGGTCCAGTGGTTAAGACTCCACGCTTCCACTTCCGGGGGTGTGGGTTCAATACCTGGTTGGGTAACTAAGATCCTGTGTGCCGTGCAGCACAGCCATATAAATAAACCAATGAATGAATGAATGAATAAATGAATGAATAAATACACACATACATATATACATACTAGACCCAATTATGTCTTGTTTCTGTAAAACTAAGAAAACAAAGTAGATAAACTTATGTTAAGCAAATAACTTTTCAATATTTTTATGGAAAAATGAACTGGATGTTAAATACCTTTCATTCACCTTAACTTGAAACCTTAAAGTTATACTAAGTTATCAAAAAAATTTTGGAAATATTTCAAGCAGACATGTTTTACAAAATATATAAACATTGTGGAAAAGTTCATTTACAAAATTTATCTCACTTAAATCAACTTAATTCACTTGTTTTTTACAAGTATTCTTAAATTTCATGAGAAAAACAAAGCTATCTTTCATCTCAAGTTATTTCTCTTGATGACAATTTTGTTATATATATAGTAAGCATAAAATTTCACAGAAGTTAAGAACCTAAAAAGTTAAGCATATGGCTCGAAAAAAATTTTTTTTACGGTTATGCTTGACATATATTAAGCAGTTCACGTGGGAGTATGTTTTATTCTTAGGCTAAATTAATAACATTATAATCTAAAACATTTAATTGCTATAGCATGTTTGTTTGACTAGTCTTTATTAAGCCAGTTAAATAAAGCTATTATACAGACTAATTTATATCAATATGATCTGGAGGTAAAAAATACCATGAATACAAATGTACACAGAGATACAAAAACATACAGAGAGCTGCAAATAGATCTTACAGCTTTAAAAATTTTAGCCCTGTGTCAGGTATTATAATTCAAAATTAATTAGTTTATAAAAAAAATACTTGATCCCAAATGTGTTTCTTAATGATGGGACAAGTAAAGGTCCCAGCTCAGATGGGAAAAAATTTTCTAATATATGTGGAGAAGACTTGAATTTTCCATTATTACAGAAATCTTTCTTTCAAATGTTCTTCCAAAAAAAGAACCCTCCTACATGGTTGGTGGGAGTGTAAATTGGTACAATCACTATGGAAAACAATAAGGAAGTACCTTAAAGATGAAATAGCGCCACCATAGGATACAGCAATCACAATTCTGGGCATATATCTGGAGAAAACCATGGTCAAAAAGATACATGCACCACAGTGTTCATTACAGTGTTGTTTACAATAGCCAAGACAGGGAAGCAACCTAAATATCTATTGACGAATGCATAAAGATGTGGTACATATATACAATGGAATATTACTCAGCCATAAAAAAGGTTGAAATAGTGGATTTCCAGCCACAGGGAAGGAAGTAGAGATGACCATACTAAGTGAAGTAAGTCAAACAGAGGAAGACAAGTATCATATGATATCACCTAAAGGTGGAATCTAAAAATGGATACAAATGAACGTCTACACAAAACAGAAACAACCTCACAGACTTTGAAAACAAACTTATTGTTACCAAAGGGGAAAGGTGGAGGGAGACGTTAGCACATTGAGATTAACATATAACACACTAATATTTATAAAATAGATAATCAACCAGGACCCACTGTAATGTAGAAGGAAATCTACTCAACACTCTGTCATAACCTATATGGGAAAAAAATCCAAAATGGAATATATGTACTCCCATATATAACAGTATCAAGTTGCTACACACCACCACCACCCCAAAAAAAGAAAAAAAACCCCACAACATTGTAAATCACCTATACTACAATACAAAATAAAAATTAAAACAAATCAAAAATGCCAACTCTATTCCCCTTCAGGCCTCAGTAACCACGGCTGGTGTCACATCCCTGGAGCCTAAGCAGGCTTGGGTTTCAAGACTGGACTGTCGTGGGGCTGAGGGAGCTCAGAAGGATGTGCCAGCAAATTAGCCCCGCCCCCTTGGGCCTGGAGTGCCTGGTCCCCTCTGCATGAGACCATAATCTCCAGATCCAGGCAGCGCCCCCCCTACAGCTGAACCAAGCCCCATGCACCCAAAAGAGGGTGGACCCTCTGGGCTGGCGGAGCTTTGAAAAGGCCCCTGGGATCCACATCTCCTAGGGGTGGGGTTCCCTCCTCCAGCCTCCTTCCTGGAAGTCAACCCACCTGAGGACCACAGATCCTGAGCAGAGCAGTTTGGCAGGGGTTGGGATTTGTCCTGGGAGTGAAGGGTAAGTGAGAAGAAGCAATGAGACACAAGACTTTGGGTGTTTCTTCTGGCACATTCCACTCTAATTGAGGACCCAGGAACAGGACTTTCCCTAAGGCTCTTGTTGCCACAGTAACCAGACTTGGGCATGAAGAAATGCTGCCACCTTGTGGTCTTTCCCCTCAACAACAACTTTAAAACCGGTGCTGATGGTCATTTAGTAGTCACAAGGCCTGTGGGCTGTAAACACCTGCCCTCAAGAAATGTCCTGGGATAGGTCATCAAAAAAAATTCAGAACCGGGCAGATGTTCAAGAAGCCCATGTTAAGAGCTAAAGTTTACTCAAGCTGTATTAAAAAAGGAGAAAGCACATGGAAATGTAGGCAACATCACTAATTATGAAAGGAATGCCAATCAAAACTACAATGAGGTATCACCTCACACAGTCAGAATGGCCACCATCAAAAATCTACAAAGAGACAAATGGGGGAGACCTTCAAGACGGTGGAGGAGTAAGACGTGGAGATAACCTTCCTCCCCACATATACATCAGAAACACATCTTGGGCTCCCCTGGTGGTGCAGTGGTTAAGAATCCGCCTGCCAACGCAGGGGACATGGGTTCGGCCCTGGTCTGGGAAGATCCCACATGCCACGGAGCAACTAAGCCCGTGAGCCACAACTACTGAGCCTGCACTCTAGAGCCCGTGAGCCACACCTACTGAGCCCGCATGCCACAACTACTGAGCCCGCATGCCACAACTACTGATGCCTAGAGCCTGTGCTCTGCAACAAGAGAAGCCACCACAATGAAAAGACCACGAACCACAATGAAGAGTACCCCGCGCTCACTGCATCTAGAGAAAGCCTGCACAGAGCAATGAAGACCCAAGGCAGTCAAAAATAAATAAGTTAAATAAATAAATTAAAATAAAATGCATCTACATGTGGAAAAACTCCTACAGAACACCTACTGAACGTTGGCAGAAGACTTCAGACTTCCCAAAAGGCAAGAAACTCCCCATGTACCTGGATAGGGCAAAAGAAAAAAGAAAAAAGAAAAAACAGAGACAAAAAGAATAGGGATGGGACCTGCCCCTCTGGGAGGGAGCTGTGAAGGAGGAAAAGTTTCCACACACTAGGAAGCCCCTTCACTGGCGGAGACAGGGGGTGGTGGTGGGGAAGCTTCGGAGCCACGGAGGAGAGCGCAGCCACAGGGGTGCAGAGGGCAAAGTGGAGAGATTAACGCAAAGAGGATCAGTGCCGACCAGCACTCACCAGCCCGAGAGGCTTGTTGGCTCACCCGCCAGGGCAGGTAGGGGCTGGGAGCTGAGGGTCGGGCTTCAGAGGTCACACCCCCAGGAAAGGACTGGGGTTGGCTGCATGAACACAGCCTAAAGGGGGCTAGTGTGCCACAGCTAGCCAGGAGGGAGTCTGGGAAAAAGTCTGGACCTGCCTAAGAGGCAAGAGACCATTGTTTCGGGTGCGCAGGAAGAGGGGATTCAAAGCACCACCTAAACGAGGTCCAGAGATGGGTGCAAGCCACGGCTATCAGCATGGACCCCAGAGACGGGCATGAGACGGTAAGGCTGCTGCTGCAGCCACCAAGAAGCCTGTGTGCAAGCACAGGTCACTATCCACACCTCCCCTCCTGGGAGCCTGTGCAGCCTGCCGATGCCAGGGTCCGGTGATCCAGGGACAACTTCCCCAGGAGAACACACGGCACGCCTCAGGCTGGTGCAATGTCACGCTGGCCTCTGTCGCCGCAGGCTCGCCCTGCATTCCGTACCCTCCCTCCCCCCGGCCTGAGTGAGCCTGAGACCCCGAATCAGCTGCTCCTTTAACTCCCTCCTGTCTGGCTGGGAACAGACGCCCTCAGGCGACCTACACGCAGAGGCGGGGCCAAATCAAAAGCTGAACCCCAGGAGCTGTGCGAACAAAGAAGAGAAAGGGAAGTCTCTCCTAGGAGCCTCAGGAGCAGCGGATTAAAACACAATCGACTTGATGTACCTGCATCTCTGGAATATCTGAATAGACAACGAATCATCCCAAAATTGAGGCGGTGGACTTGGGAGCAACTGTAGACTTGGGGTTTGCTGCATATGACTGACCATTTTCTGATTTTTATGTTTATTTTAGTTTAGTTTTTAGTGCTTGTTATCATTGGTGGATTTGTTTATTGGTTTGGTTGCTCTCTTCTTATTTTTCCCTATTATTACTTTTTTTATTTTAATAATATATTTTTTATTTTTTATTTTAATATCTTTATTTTATTTTTTCTTTCTTTCTTTTTTTTTCTCCCTTTTATTCTGAGCTGTGTGGCTGACAGGGTCTTGATGCTCTGGCCAGGTGTCAGGCCTGAGCCTCTGAGGTGGGAGAGCCGAGTTCAGGACATTGGTCCACCAGAGCCCTCCCAGCCTCACGTAATATCAAATGGAGAAAGCTCTCTCAGAGATTTCCATCTCAACGCTAAGACCCAGCTCCACTTAACGACCAGCAAGCTACACTGCTGGACACCCCATGCCAAACAACTAGCAAGACAGGAACACAACCCCACCCATTAGCAGAGAGGCTGCCTAAAATCATACTAAGTTCACAGACACCCCAAAACACACCACTGGACGTGGTCCTGCCCACCAGAAAGACAAGATCCAGCTTCATCCACCAGAACACAGACACCAGTCCCCTTCATCAGGAAGCCTACACAACCCACTGAACCAACCTTACCCACTGGAGGCAGACACCAAAAACAATGGGAACTACAAACCTGCAGCCTGTGAAAAGGAGACCCCAAACACAGTAAGTTAAGCAAAATGAGAAGACAGGGAAATACACAGCAGATGAAGGAGCAAGGTAAAAACCCACCAGACCAAACAAATGAAGAAGAAATAGGCAGTCTACCTGAAAAAGAATTCAGAGTAATGATAGTAAAGATAATCCAAAATCTGGGAAATAGAATGGAAATAATACAAGAAACGTTTAACAAGGACCTAGAAGAACTAAAGAGCAAACAAACAATGGTGAACAACACAATAAATGGAATTAAAACTTCTCTAGAAGAAATCAATAGCAGAATAACTGAGGCAGAAGAACGGATAAGTGACCTGGAAGATAAAATAGTGGAAATAACTACTGCAGAGCAGAATAAAGAAAAAAGAATGAAAAGAATTGAGGACAGTCTCAGAGACCTCTGGGACAATATTAAATGCACCAACATTCGAATTATAGTGGTCCCAGAAGAAGAAGAGAAAAAGGGACTGAGATAATATTTGAAGAGATTATAGTTGAAAACTTCCCTAATATGGGAAAGGAAATAGTCAATCAAGTCCAGGAAGCACAGAGAGTCCAATTCAGGATAAATCCAAAGAGAAACATCAAGACACATATTAATCAAACTACCAAAAATTAAATACAAAGAAAAAATATTGAATGCAACAAGGGAAAAGCAACAAATAACATACAAGGGAATCCCCATAAAGTTAAGAGCTGATCTTTCAGCAGAAACTCTGCAAGCCAGAAGGGAGTGGCAGGACAGATTTAAAGTGATGAAAGGGAAACACCTATATCCAAGATTACTCTACCCAGCAAGGATCTCATTCAGATTTGATGGAGAAATTAAAACCTTTACAGACAAGCAAAAGCTAAGAGAATTCAGCACCACCAAACCAGCTCTACAACAAAAGCTAAAGGAACTTCTCTAGGCAGGAAACACAAGAGAAGGAAAAGACTTACAATAACAAACCCAAAACAATTAAGGAAATGGTAATAGGAACATACATATCGATAATTACCTTAAATATAAATGGATTAAATGCTCCAACCAAAAGACATAGACTGGCTGAATGGATACAAAAACAAGACCTGTATATATGCTGTCTACAAGAGACCCACTTCAGACCTTCGGACACATACAGACTGAAAGTGAGGGGATGGAAAAAGATATTCCATGCAAATGGAAATCAAAAGAAAGCTGGAGTAGCAATTCTCATATCAGACAAAATAGACTTTAAAACAAAGACTATTACAAGAGACAAAGAAGGACACTACATAATGATCAAGGGATCAACCCAAGAAGAAGATATAACAATTGTAAATATTTATGCACCCAACATAGGAGCACCTCAATACATAAGGCAAATGCTAACAACCATAAAAGGGGAAATTGACCGTAACACAATAATAGTAGGGGACTTTAACACCCCACTTTCACCAATGGACAGATGATCCAAAATGAAAATAAATAAGGAAACACAAGCTTTCAATGATACATTAAACAAGATGGACTTAACTGATATTTATAAGACATTCCATCCGAAAACAACAGAATACACTTTCTTCTCAACTGCTCATGGAACATTCTCCAGGATAGATCATATCTTCGGTCACAAATCAAGCCTTGGTAAATTTAAGAAAATTGAAACCATATCAAGTATCTTTTCTGACCACAACACTATGAGACTAGATATCAATTACAGGAAAAAGTCTGTAAAAAATACAAACACATGGAGACTAAACAATACACTACTTAATAACCAAGAGATCACTGAAGAAATCAAAGGGGAAATCAAAAAATACCTAGAAACAAATGACAATGAAAACACAACGACCCAAAACCTATGGGATGCAGCAAAAGCAGTTCCAAAAGGGAAGTTTATAGCAATACAATCCTACCTTAAGAAGCAAGAAACATCTCAAATAAACAACCTAACCTTACACGTAAAGCAATTAGAGAAAGAACAACAAAAAAACCCCCAAAGTTTGCAGAAGGAAAGAAATCATAAAGATCAGATCAGAAAAAAATGAAAAAGAAATGAAAGAAACAATAGCAAAGATCAATAAAACTAAAAGCTGTTTCTTTGAGAAGATAAACAAAATTGATAAACCATTAGCCAGACTCAAAAAGAAAAAAAGGGAGAAGACTCAAATCAACAGAATTAGAAATGAAAAAGAAGTAACAACTGACACTGCAGAAATACAAAGGATCATGAGAGATTACTACAAGCAACTATATGCCAATAAAATGGACAACCTGGAAGAAATGGACAAATTCTTAGAAATGCACAAACTTCCGAGACTGAACCAGGAAGAAAGAGAAAATATGAACAGACCAATCACAAGCACTGAAATTGAAACTGTGATTAAAAATCTTCCAACAAACAAAAGCCCAGGACCAGATGGCTTCACAGGCAAATTCTATCAAACATTTAGAGAAGAGCTAACACCTATCCTTCTCAAACTCTTCCAAAATATGGCAGAGGGAGGAACACTCCCAAACTCATTCTACGAGGCCACCATCACCCTGATACCAAAACCAGACAAAGATGTCACAAAAAAAGAAAACTACAGACCAATATCACTGATGAACATAGATGCAAAAATCCTCAACAAAATACTAGCAAACAGAATCCAACAGCACATTAAAAGGATCACACACCATGATCAAGTGGGGTTTATCCCAGGAATGCAAGGATTCTTCAATATATGCAAATCAATCAATGTGATACACCATATTAACAAATTGAAGGAGAAAAACCATATGATCATCTCAATAGATGCAAAGTTTTCAACAAAGCTTTCAACAAAATTCCACACCCATTTATGATAAAAACCCTCCAGAAAGTAGGCATAGAGGGAAGTTACCTCAACATAATAAAGGCCATATATGACAAACTCACAGCCAACATCATCCTCAATGGTGAAAAACTGAAACCATTTCCACTAAGATCAGGAACAAGACAAGGTTGTCCACTCTCACCACTATTATTCAACATAGTTTTGGACGTTTTAGCCACAGCAATCAGAGAAGAAAAAGAAATAAAAGGAATCCAAATTGGAAAAGAAGAAGTAAAGCTGTCACTGTTTGCAGATGACATGATACTATACATAGAGAATCCTAAAGATGCTACCAGAAAACTACTAGAGCTAATCAATGAATTTGGTAAAGTAGCAGGATACAAAATTAATGCACAGAAATCTCCTGCATTCCTATACACTAATGATGAAAAATCTGAAAGTGAAATTAAGAAAACACTCCCATTTACCACTGCAACAAAAAGAATAAAATACCTAGGAGTAAACTTACCTAAGGAGACAAAAGACCTGTATGCAGAAAATTATAAGACACTGATGAAAGAAATTAAAGATGATAAAAATAGATGGATGGGCTTCCCTGGTGGCGCAGTGGTTGAGAATCTGCCTGCCAATGCAGGGGACACGGATTTGAGCCCTGGTCTGGGAGGATCCCACATGCCGTGGAGCAACTGGGCCCGTGAGCCACAATTACTGAGCCTGTGCGTCTGGAGCCTGTGCTCCGCAACAAGAGGGGCCGCGATGGTGAGAGGCCCGCGCACCGTGATGAAGAGTGGCCCCCACTTGCCTGTGGCCCTCGCACTAGAGAGGGCCCTTGCACAGAAACGAAGACCCAACACAGCCATAAATAAATAAAATTTAAAAAAAAATAGATGGAGAGATATACCATGTTCTTGGATTGGAAGAATCAACATTGTGAAAATGACTATACTACCCAAAGCAATCTACAGATTCAATGCAATCCCTATCAAACTACCACTGGCATTTTTCACAGAACTAGAACAAAAAATTTCACAATTTGTATGGAAACACAAAAGACCCCGAATAGCCAAAGCAATCTTGAGAACGAAAAATGGAGCTGGAGGAATCAGGTTCCCTGACTTCAGACTATACTACAAAGCTACAGTAATCAAGACAGTTTGGTACTGGCACAAAAACAGAAATATAGATCAATGGAACAGGATAGAAAGCCCAGAGATAAACCCATGCACATATGGTCACCTTATCTTTGATAAAGGAGGCAAGCATATACAGTGGAGAAAAGACAGCCTCTTCAATAAGTGGTGCTGGGAAACGTGGACAGGTACATGTAAAAGTATGAAATTAGAACACTCCCTAACACCATTCACAAAAATAAACTCAAAATGGATTAAAGACCTAAATGTAAGGCCAGACACTATCAAACTCTTAGAGGAAAACATAGGCAGAACACTCTATGACATAAATCACAGCAAGATCCTTTTTGACCCACCTCCTAGAGAAATGGAAATAAAACCAAAAATAAACAAATGGGACCGAATGAAACTTAAAAGCTTTTGCACAGCAAAGGAAACCATAAACAAGACCAAAAGACAACCCTCAGAATGGGAGAAAATATTTGCAAATGAAGCAACTGACAAAGGATTAATCTCCAAAATTTACAAGCAGCTCATGCAGCTCAATAACAAAAAAACAAACAACCCAATCCAAAAATGGGCAGAAGACCTAAATAGACATTTCTCCAAAGAAGATATACAGATTGCCAGCAAACACATGAAAGAATGCTCAACATCATTAATCATTAGAGAAATGCAAATCAAAACTACAATGAGGTATCATCTCACACCGGTCAGAATGGCCATCATCAAAAAATCTAGAAACAATGAATGCTGGAGAGGGTGTGGAGAAAAGGGAACACTCTTGCACTGTTGGTGGGAATGTAAATTGATACAGCCACTATGGAGAACAGTATGGAGGTTCCTTAAAAAACTAAAAATAGAACTACCATACGACCCAGCAATCCCACTACTGGGCATATACCCTGAGAAAACCATAATTCAAAAAGAGTCATGTACCAAAATGTTCATTGCAGCTCTATTTACAATAGCCAGGACATGGAAGCAACCTAAGTGTCCATCTTCGGATGAATGGATAAAGAAGATGTGGCACATATATACAATGGAATATTACTCAGCCATAAAAAGAAACGAAATTGAGTTATTTGTAGTGAGGTGGATGGAGTTAGAGTCTGTCATACAGAGTGAAGTAAGTCAGAAAGAAAAAAAGAAATACAGTATGCTAACACATATATATGGAATCTAAGGGGGAAAAAAAGGTCATGAAGAACCTAGTGGTAAGACGGGAATAAAGACACAGACCTACTAGAGAATGGACTTGAGGATATGGGGAGGGGGAAGGGTAAGCTGTGACAAAGTAAGAGAGTGGCATGGACATATATACACTACCAAACGTAAAATAGATAGCTAGTGGGAAGCAACCGCACAGCACAGGGAGATCAGCTCGGTGCTTTGTGACCACCTAGAGGGGTGGGATAGGGAGGGTGGAGGGAGGGAGATGCAAGAGGGAAGAGATATGGGAACATATGTATATGTATAACTGATTCACTTTGTTATAAAGCAGAAACTAACACACCATTGTAAAGCAATTATACTCCAATAAAGATGTTAAAAAAAAAAAAAGAAATGAACACAATGACCAGGTCCAGTTAATCCTAAGAATGTAAAGTTGCTTCAGAATTTAAAAGATCAGTGTCTTTCATCATACTAATTAAAAATAAAATCACTATCATCTAAAATAGAGAAAAAGCTTTGAACTAAAACATAATACCTAAGGGTGAAGGATACCTAAAAATAAAAGGTGGGAGGCTTTGCTCTGAAGATATGAAGAGATTACAAATTTATAGAAATTAAAAGCCATGTAAAAACAGACCAAAGACACAGAAGAGAGAGCCTACATACAGACCCATCTATGTGCGTTCAGAAACATTTACTATAATAACTCTTGGAAACAATAATTGGGAACTTCCTTGAACCAATAAGGAATATGTTCAAAACCTCTAAAGCAAACATTTGTTTAACAATGAAGAGATAAAAGCTTTCTCTTCTATGTCAAGAGAAAGATAAGAATGCTGGCTGTATTCACTTCTAATCTACACTGTCCTGTAAATCTTAGCAAGGGCAGTAAAGCTATAGGAAGAAAATATAAAACAAGTAATCCTTTAAAATAAAATAATACAAAGGAAGAAATACCTAATTCTAAAGAGTGTACATAAAGATGTTTTTAATCTGTAGCTAAATTATCAGAATTGAATCTAACAAGCTTTCTTTAAACAATATACAAAAAACATTTCCTATAGACCAAGAGGAAACAACAAACTAAAGGAATTAAAGTACCATTTACAGTAGCATCAAAAAGGAATTGGCAGAATAAAGATTAAAAAAGAAATTACCTAGGAATAAAGGTAACACAATATGTGTTACACATTTGTAGTGAATATCATCAAATGATAGTATAATCCAGGAAAAATGAGAGACATGCCACGTTCAAGAATTGAAATACTCAGTTTCAAAAGCCAATTCTCCACAAACTGATTTTAGTTTTAGTGAAATCCCACTTAAAATGAAATGCTCTGTTGTGTTGAACTTGAACAGTGGATTTCAAAATGTGTATGGAATTTGAAAGGGTGAAGGATACCGAAGAATAAAAGGTGGGAGACTTTGCTCTGAAGATGAAGAGATAACAAAGTTATAGAAATTAAAAGCCATGTAAAAACAGACCAAAGACACAGAAGAGAAAGCCTACATACAGACCCATCCATGTGCGTTCAGATGTTGCACTGTAGACAACTGTTATCACAGGTGGTGCAGGGAAAGGATGGACCTTTGGCAAATGATACAAAGATGATTGATGACCTATCCCCATGGATGATAGAAGTGTAGTGCTTTGCTATCTTCCTTTTCCTGATATCAAACAAAAATGTAGTAACCCTTGAGGGCGATACCATTGCTGTTTTCTTGCAGGATGTTAAAATGTCTCATCACTGCCCATGGCTGTCGAGACCTCACCTCAGTCCTCACTGTCAACCACAACCTGAGAAATCTGCAAATTGGGTGCAATGATATAGAAGAATATGGGGTGAAGCTGCTGTGCGAAGGTCTGACACATCCCAGCTGTCACACAGAGATACTTGGGTGGGTATCCTCAAAGTCATGGTTGTGTCTTCCTGGGTGGCAAAAGATGGAGGGTTGGTGGGCAGAAAGAGATGGGAAAATGAAGACCCCACTAGGGACACGGAGCAGTTAGCTGGCATGGCGTAACAGACCACTCCAAAACATAGAAGCTTAAATCAGTGAGCACTCACCATTGCGGGCTGGTCTGCTGGTATGAGCCAGGAAGCTGGTCTCAGGAAATCTGTGCTTACCTGGGTTGATCTAGGTGGGCCTCACCACTGAGTTTGGAGGTTGGTTGGTTGTCTGTGAACTGAAGAAGACAGGGTTGACTGGACCACATATCTCTCATATCTAACTGGTTAGCCTGGGCTTGTCGGCATGGCATCTGCATCCACTTGCTAGGGCTGTCTTAACAAAGGACCACAGACTGGGGGGCTTAGAGAACAGAAATCTATTTCCTTATAGTATTGGAGGCTAGAATTCTAAGACCAAAGTGTTGGCAGGGTTGGCTCATTCTAAGGCCTCTCTCCTTGGCATGTAAATGTCCATCTTTCCCTGTGTCCTCACATGGTCTTCCCTCTGTGTGTCCAAATTCCCTCTTCTAAAAAGGGATCCAGTCATATTGTAGGGCCCCATCCTAATGACCTCATTGTAGCTGACTTGGCTCTTTACAGAGCTTATCTCCAAATATGACCATCTTTTGATGTGCTGAGGGTTAGGTTTTCAATATGAAGTTTTGGAGGGACACAGTCAGCCTGTAACAGCATCTCAGGAGTCCAACAGAGCAAGAAATGTGCACAGTGTCAGCTCAGAACTCATATAACCTGGCTTCCATTGTGTTATATCAGCCAAAGCAGGCCACAAGTCCAGCCCAGATTCAGGGGGTGGGGAAATAGACCCTAACCCAGTGGAATGAGCTTCAGAGTCACCAATGCCATGGGTTCAGAAGGAGATGGACACTCGTGGCCATTTGTACCATCTGCCACAGAGCAGTCATCTGATGTCATAAACACAGGGCTGAAAGATGGTGTCCTCAGGGGCTGTGGGGTGAGCCTTGGCTCACCTTCCACCCCTGTGCTGCCCTCTTTGCCCGGAGGAGGGTCACTTCTCACCGTGTGTGTGTCTTCTATTGCAGACTGGGTGAATGCAAGCCAACCAGTGACTGCTGCAAGGATATCTCTTCTGTTCTCACCAGCAGTGAAACTCTGAAAATGCTGAACCTGGGTGGAAATGCCTTGGACCTCGGCGGGGTGGTGGTGCTATGTGAGGCCCTGAGACACCCCGAGTGCACCCTGCAGGTTCTCGGGTGAGCGGGCGTCTGCTCCTATAGTGGGGGGGGGGCGGTCCTGGGCCAGAGGAGGGATTGACCAGGGCCTGAGGTGTGGGAGGGCCACAGTCTAATCTCACTGTGTTTAAAATGCAAGTGATGACCATCTGATAAGTTCCTATTTTTCATACACATTTCATGCGTGACATCATCGATTTCACATCATACCCTGTGTGGGATCCATGTGCCTCAATATTTTCAGGTCACTGAATTATGTTTTAGATATAACACAGCCAAGGATCATTCAAAGGTAGATGCAAAGGCCAAAATTGGGTCTATTTTCATATTAAGACTCAGTCTAGATGTCCATCGGGCTTATTTCATCACAATATAATAATTATGGAATTATAATTACATCTATCCCACCTCTCAATCCATGAGAAATAAAGCTCTTGGCTTCCTCAAGACATTTTTATATCCTTTGTTTTACTGAATCCTCTTAACAGCCCCCAAAATGAAAAATCATTACACCAAGGGAAAAAAAAAAAACTTAAGGTAGAGCCAATGTAGGATCTTGGGCCAAATATAGTATTAGGTTAGGATTCTGGAGACTGGGTACTTAATATGCTGCCTGTTACAAACTGAACCAGCATTCTAGAAGCAATGGCTCATTTGTCCCCATGAACAGTAAGTAACTCCCAAGCAACATATGGGTCAGGAACTCCTGGTGGCTGTACTCCAAGGATGTTCCATGGTAATGCTGTGGCATATCATCATTGGATCACCACCACCATCTGTCTTCAGGGTCATTAAAATCCCACTGAGACTTGATTCTCAAAAAGGACCCCTTCTCCTGTAATTTCTCCAACTCTGCTCTCACTACAGAGTACAAGTCTTTTTCGAGCCTGCAAAAAATAGAGAGATAGAAGGAGAAGAGATGATGATGGAACGGGATGATAAAACAGGCATCCCATAGAAAAGCTAACTTTTGTTTACCCTTGTATTGTATATCTCTACCTCCAACTTCACCCAGAGAGATTGGGAAGGCTATCTGAAGGCACAAGAACCCCTTCCCAGAGAAAGACAAAACCACAAAAGAAAAAAGATGGGAAATCCTCAGGAAGATGATGAAATAAACATAGGACAGGGTAACTCAGGTCATCATCACTGTATATAAATCTGATTCCTCTCATTTGTATTATTAATATATGTTTAACAGACTTTTGACAAAGTCTTCACATGTTCTTCTTTGAGAAGAGGTTAGAGTCTGGTTACCCAGTGAGAAGTCCCCTCTACAACTTGACTTTCTCTCTCTCTCTCTCTCTCACACACACACACACACACACACACACACAATTAGCAAGGGGAGACTTGTCCATCCATGGTGGTCACCATCCCAGAACTTTTAAAAATCCATGACTTAAAATTGGTGCAGCCACTATGGAGAACAGTATGAAGGTTCTTTTAAAAAACTAGAGTTACCATCTGATCCTGCAATCCTACTCCTGGGCGTATATCCAGAGAAAAATCTAATTCAAAAAGACACATGCACCCCTATGTTCATAGCAGTACTATTTACAATAACCAAGACATGGAAGCAACCTAAATGTCCATCAACAGATGAATGGATAAAGAAGATGTGGCACATATATACAATGGAATATTACTCAGCCATAAAAAAGAATGAAATAATGCATTTGCAGCAACATGGATGGACCTAGAGATTATCATACTAAGCAAAGTAAGTCAGACAAATATATCACTTATATGTGGAATCTTAAGAAAAAACAAATATATATACATACATATATGTGTGTATACACACTCACACACACAAATGAACTTGTATTTACAAAACAGAAATAGACCCACAGAGGTAGAAAATAAACTTTACAGTTACCAAAGTGGTAGGGATAAATTAGGAGCTTGGCATTAACATATATACACTACTATATATAAAATAAACAACAAGGACCTATTGTATAGCATAGAGAACTATACTAAATATTTTGTAATAACCTATAAGGGAAAAGAATCTGAAAAAGAATAGATGTAGACACAGTAATGTATAACTGAATCACTGTGCTTTACACCTGAAACTAACACAACATTGTAAATCAACCGTACTTCAATTTTTTTTTAAATGTATGACCTAGGTGTGAAGTTGGTAGTATAAAATCCTCAAGGTACAGATTTTGACCAACTTCCCAAAGTAGGCAAGGTTCCTTGGTATCCAAGAGGATTTCTGCTAAAATGTGCTTAGTTTAATGTCTTTCTCAAAAAAAATAAATAAATAAAACCACTGCTTACCTTTCTGATCTCATCTCCAGAATACTGAACCAGGTGGAGAGTGTTCTAATGCTCTTCTTTCAACACCTCCAAGGGTAACACAAAGCTTGGTCCAACCTCAGAGCCTTTGCACAATGCTATTGCAACTTCCTTAGAACGCACCATCCCTCACCTCCATTCACTGTTCAAGTTCCCCTCCTGACACGTGGATTCCTCCCTCTCAGCCTCGTTGGGACTCAAGATCAATGACACCATCACAGACGTGCCCTCCCTTACTACCCTGATCACCCTTGTTTTCTACACCACAACCTGGAGTTTCCCTTCATAGCATTAATGGCAACTAACACTGCTTTTACGTGTCTCAGATTTGCCATCTCCCTAAGAGGAATCCACACCCATGAGGACAAGGCTCAGGACCATTTGTTTCCCACTGACTACACGGCGCACAGTCAGCGCTGAAAAGGAATTTGTTGAGTGAATGTCTGTTGAGTGAAACAGACTAGGTACCAGAATGAGAAAATTGAGGGGACTCACTGCCAAAATACACAAACGTCTATAGGACCACGCCATCCAATATGGTAGTCAGTAGCCACATGTGGCTATTTAAGTTAATTCAACCTACATAAAGTTAAAAGGTCAGTTCCTCCATCACATGAAGCACGTTTCAAGTGCCTAGTACCTGCACGCGGCTAGCGGCTACTCTGTTGGACAAGGCAGATACAGACCACCTCCTTCGTTACTGATAGTTCTGCTGGCCATCATCGCCCTAGGAAATTGAACGCAGGATAACCTGCATGCTCACTTTACCACATCATCCCATCCATCCCCATCTCGGCAGCTGCTTCCCCGTGTCAGCAGGGATTACCCGAGTTTCCGTAGTTTGCACGTCGATTTTTTCAAGGACGTCCACAGCGTGTTGACTCCCTCTGGCCCCAGGTCATTCCCTAGAAGGTTCAGATTAACCAGGCTTTTACTGCTTCTGAGAACTGAGGACAGAGGCCAGCAGCAATCAGGTGTCAAATTGCATTTCTCCAACCTAGGGGTGGGTGGGACAGAAGCGTGAAAGATGGTCCTCCAAGACTGAGAAATTAGAAATAAAAGTGATTCAAGATTTAGGAGGAAATATACTACTGAAACAGACTGGCTTACACACGCCAGACACTTCCAAGTGCTGACGCGTAACTCATTTAATCCATATACCAATCCTATAAAAGGTAGAGGACATCTTAAACCCCATTTGACAGATGAGGAAACTGAAATTTAGCCTGCCCGAATGTGAAATAAACAATTTTAGTATAAAGTAGACGTGTTCATTTAAAAGGCCCTGGAAAGGACTAAAATAGCATTACTACCGCTTCATTACACTTTTTCCATCTTATTTCTAAATGTAACGATACAAAAATCTAAAAATATAGTTGGCTAGCTACTAGGAATACAAAAACAAAAGTGACAAAATGTATTACATCAGTTTAACACAGTGGAAATTTTCATCTAAGTCTGTAAAGAAATGTGGTCCGTGGCTATTCATGCAAAATTTGATGCGCAAAGAGTAGAGGGAAGGGATGTATTTCCATAGGTTGGAAGAGGTTGGGTACATTCCAGGGGACACTTCAGGATAAAGGTACCATTTGTTGGACAGGAAGAGCATGATGAGAAAAACACAGGCTCCAGTGTCAAACAGGTGTGCACCCCCCTCTCAGGCCTAACACCCCCAGCAGGGCTTTTACCACTATTACCACTAAATTATATATCATTGATCTTGATTGTGGTCCTTGAATAGTGTTCCTTTAGTCTTCTAGGCCAGCGTTTCTCAATCAGGAGTGATTTTTCCCCCCAGAGATTTGGTGATGTCTTAAGACTGGGGAGGTGCTAATGGCATCTGGTGGGTAGAGGGATGCAGGGATGCAGCTCAACATCCAACAGTGCACAGGACAGCCTGCCACCACCAAGGATTACCCAGCCCAAAATATCAGTAGTGCTGAGATTGAGAAACCCTGGTCTAGATGGTAAAGATGGAACCCAGTGTACACAAATATGGGACCTGCAGGAAGCTGCTTTAAGGCTACAACACTGGAGAATGAGGCTGGATGGAAGTGAACTGAGTATCAGGAAAGAATTCATCCTTGAAGACAATGCAGTAATTTCTGGCAGATGTTTTACTGTTTTCTGCCTCTGGGGAGGAGAGCTTAGATAGAGAGAGGGCTTAAAACCAGACCTCATTATTTTAAAAGCTTAACTATGACCCTGATTGACTTGTATAAATCTTGCGGCTTCTCCTTGACCTGCAGGATAAAGAATACTGCACCTGAAGATGCTTCTTGAAGGATAGAAATGTGGTGAAAAACAAATGGCCTCTGACTTATTTCAATTAGCATAATGCCCTCAAATTACATCCATGTCACAAATAGCAGGCTTTCCACAGAGGAAGACAATTACTGTGCGATATCACTTATGTGTGTAATCATAGAAAAGCCAAACTCAAAGAAACAGAGTAGAATGGTGGTTTCCAGGGATGAGGGAAGCAGGAAAAGGGGAGATATTGGTCCAAAGGTACAAACTTCCAGTTATAAGATGAATAAATTCTGGGGATCAAATGTATAGCATGGTGACTATAGTTAATAGTACTGTTTTATATACTTGATAGTTATTAAGAGCATAAATCTTAAATGTTCTCATGACCAAAAAGAAAGGGCAACTCTGTGATGGGATGGAGGTGTTACCTAATGTAGGGTGGTAATCATTTTGCAATAGATAAATCTATCAAATCCGAAGGTTGTACACCTTAAACATACACAATGTTATGTATCCATTATATCTCAATAAAGCTGGAAGAAAAAGGAATTGGCTTTTGGACTAGGTCCCTGTCCCCATCTTTATTTAGCTAAATGAGCTCCTTGACTCAGTTTCTTCCTCAGTAAAATGGGTATACAAGTAGCAACCTTCTCATGCCTCCATGCTGGAGTATGAAGTGATGATTGTAACGTGCTTCACGTTTCCAAGCACATAGTAAGCATTCAAACGATACCTTGCCCTACAGAAAATTTTCCTACATAGTCTTATCCCCCTTCCCTACACCCATCACTCGGTTCCAACCACATGTTATTAAATTTCCCTGCAAAATCCACCTCTGAGCCCTTGTATACGCTGTCACCCTTTGCCAAGAGCTTTCCCCCTCTTCTTTTCAGGGGCAAGAACTCAAGTTTCAAGGCTCAAGGCCTAAGCTCCTCAGTACAGTTTTCCCCAAGCACCTAGGCAGTTTGTGAGAACAACGAGAGCCATTGCCTTTGTGAAAAATTGCTATCATTTGAGCCACATTTCACCAAACATCCTATTACTTGAGGCTAAGCCACCTCTGTTTGCTGAGCAAATGCATCACATTGTGGTTAAAAATCAGCCTTCCCCTTAGACAGGAAAGATTCTCAGGGTAGGAAACATGTAACACTGTCTCCCTCCTCGGGACCTACTCTCCAAAATGTGCTGATTAAAAGAAATAATATTTACAATAGATCAAGGATGGGGCTAATAAGAGTTAAACACTTTCTCTAAACTTGGAGCTTATTGCCAAGCAGAAGATACATTTAAAAGGAGAACATGTCCATCATTTCCCACCTTCTTAACCAACCCCCCACCCCCCCAACCCCCCCACCCCCCCACCCCCCCCACCCCCCCCACCCCCCCACCCCCCCCACCCCCCCCACCCCCCCACCCCCCCACCCGCCAACAAGGAACCATTTATTATTCCCTCCCCAGCCCAAGAGTAGAGACAGGGGACTTCCCACAAAAAGGAAAACATTGACTCTTGCTATAGATAGATAATAGATAAATAATGATAGGTAGGTAGGTAGATAGGGATTGATACATATATCCATAGATAACAGATGTATACAGAGATGATAGATAGAGAGACAGAGATAGATACAGATAGATGAGAGAGATGAGAGATTATAGAATAAATCTTTCAGGCAGAATGTAAACTATCGCTGACTCTAGTTAAAAGGTTAATGGTAATTCTTTGTACCACTTTTGCACCTTTTCTGTAAATTCAATAGATTACCAGAATAAAAAGTAACCAAAAAAAAAAGAAAAGAAAGAAAGAAAAGTAGCAACTCACCCAAGCGTCTCCAGTGCACAACTTGGACGTTTCAGAATCCTGCACAGCTCTCTCACCCCATCATCCTGAACATCATTTTTCCCAACATCCAGAATTTTCACATTATGATTGTACTTGAGGGCGTGAGTAAGCTCCCGACAGCCCTCCACCGTGAAAGAACAATCTGACAAGCTGCAAAATAAAAAAAACATACGAAAGAGGGAAAAGTAATCCTTGAATCCTTAGTCTCCATATATTTCAGCCCACCTCACTTTCTTCTAAGGAAGAAAGATGCCCAAACCAGACTTCTTCTCCCGAGCCCTAGAAAGAGGAGGGTTCTGGTTGGGAGGTCTGAACCCCTGGGTGATCTATTTACCTGTGAAAGGAAAAAAGTAGAAGGAACAGCCATGGAGGCCTCTCCCTCCCTCCCCAGGCCATCGACAGGCTTGTCTATGTGAAGGGCTTCTCTCTGTGACACTGACCACCAGAGCACCCAGACTCTTTTGCTAACAGAGAACACGTTTTTCAGCCTTTGAGCTCAACAGTTGAGCTGAAAAAGACAGCAGGACTCTCACTTAAGGGCAGATCTAAATTCCTGAGAATGAATTATTATGCCAAATAAGTTCAAGATGAGTCATCCAGGTAAACACTTGGAGAGAGAAAGAGAGAATTAAAGGAGGGGCAAGTTGAAAGGGAGAGACACAGAGATGAAAGAGAACAGAGACACAGAGAGAAACTAAGATACACAGAAGGGGAGGAGAGAGACATGAAATAATTAAAGAGTGCCACCTTAAGTAGGAGGTGTACATAAGGCAAAAATCCTTAAGACATAAAAGGAAAAGTTTGGCTTCATGAAAAATGTCCACATGGTTAAAACTCTCAAGAGCCAAGCCTAAGGGAACTGCCAGCAAGATAAACAACCTATGTAAATTATACCCAAAAGGGCTCCATTTCCCTACTGAAGAATGCCTACAAGTCAGTAGGAAAAGAAACCCAAAAACCCAATAGGAAAAAAAATAGTCAAGTTTTATCAGAAGGTTTTTCATTTGGAAGTTTACACAAATGGTTTTCAACATTTGAAAGCTGCTCAAGTCCATTCTTATTCACAGGATGCAAATATACAAGGACTTTGAGTTTACCAAGGAAGGTCTATGACCCTTGGGCCTGGACCTAAAATAAGCTTGCGGGTTTAGATGAAAGGAGATTGGCTGTGAATCAACACTTGTTGAAGTCGGGTAATGGAGTGGATTAAATACTACTCTGTCTACTTTTGCCTAAGTTTCAGTATTTCCATGGAAGAATAAAAATAGGTTGAGCCATCATTTTTCTACCTCTCAAATTGACCAAGATCAAGGAGGTTTGGTAACACTGTATGTGAAGGTGTGGATAACAGGTGCTCTTGGCTGGTGGCAGTGTTATATAGCGAAGGACAATGTGGCAATGTGTGTGAATTTTGATTGTCATGCTGAGGGAAGTAAGTCAGATGGAGAAACACAAATATATGATATCGCTTATAGGTGGAATCCTAAAAAATGGTACAAATGAACTTATTTACAAAACTGAAATAGAGTCACAGATGTGGAAAACAAACTTATGTTTACCAGGGGGGAAAGGAGGGGAGGGATAAATTGGGAGATTGGGATTGACATATATACACTACTATATATAACACAGATAACTAATAAGAACCTCCCTGTATAGCACAGGGAACTCTACTCAATACTCTGTAATGACCGATATGGGAAAAGAATCAAAAAAGAGTGAATATATGTATAACTGATTCACTTTGCTGTACACCTGAAACTAACACAACATTGTAAATTAACTGTACTCCAATAAAAAATTTTAAGAATGGCCCAACAAAAAAAAATAAATTAAAAAATTTTGATTTCAGATACCCTTTGATCCAGCCAGTCTATTTCTAGGAACTTATTCTACAAGTATATTTACATATGTCCAAAATGATACAGGTACACAGATACACTGCATAACTTTTATAACTATTCCAAAAGATTGGAAACAACCAGAGTACTTATTATATAAATAGAATACTCATTCAACAGATTACTATGTAGTCATACAAAAGTTAACGTTGTTATGTATGGATGTGGAATAGTCTCAGATACGTTGTTCGGGGTGGACATTTTCATGTTAATAAATGCTGAGTTTATAAAAATTTATATATGTACAAAGGCCTATGGAAGGATTAAAAAAGTGACAACTATACAAAATCACTTCCATTATGACTGGCAGACTACGGAGACTTCTGACTTCTGTATCAGACACGGAAGAGCACATTGTATAGAAAAGAGCTAGCCTCACATCCCTGATGCTTGTCCATAGAAAGCCCTGCTGGCAAGGCTAGCCTGGCCCTTGGCTGCCATCTGGGAACTTGGATTTCAGGAGAGTTCCCCCGATTCTCTGCTCAGAGTGACTCACTGTGCCTAAGCTGTGCAAACAGCGTGGTTTATGCTGAACACCTGCTTTCCCCGTGGAAGTCTAGACTCTTGATATGTGGTGGGCAGAAAGTGTCCACAGGAGCCGTGCCCAATCAAAGTCTTGAGCGTCGAGTCTGTCATGGGCGTCCCTGGTGGACGGCATTGCACGTGTGTTGCCACAACTCTTTGCTGGGAGAATGCAGTGTGTCCTGGGTGATTCCGCTGGGAGAGAATTCCTGGGAGCTTATACCTGGCTTCCTCTGGACCTCAACCCATGCAACTTTTTCCCTCTGCTGATTTTGCTGTTTCCCTTCACAGAATAAATAATAAATCACAGCCACGAACACTACTGTATGCTGAGTTCTTTGAGTCCTCCCAGTGAATCATCAAACCCGTGGGGTGGTCTTGGCGACCCCCAAGACCACCGTGGTTGGTCCTTAACAGTCATGCCATCTTTTCCCCTCCAGCACCAATACCTACCCACACGCCCCCACCTCCAGCAAAACCAGCCCCTCTATGGACTGGCTACCACGCCCAGGACGCAAACCCCATCTGGACCTCAGGTCAAGTCACATGACTCTCGTCTCAGCCACTAACCCAGAGGGAAGCGGATGAAACTTACTTCAGGGTCTGCAGGTTACAATCTGGACGACTCAGGGCCTCACACAGAAACTTCACTCCCTCATCTCCCAGGTTATTCTTCCGCAGATTCAGGTGTGTCAAGCTCTTACTCTGGAGGAGAGCGTCTGACAAATATCTACAACTGGGTGCACCAAGCTGGCAGGACCAGAGCCTGTGGGGTCAGAACCGCAGAGACAGATGCTCAGGAGAGCAGCCCAAAGCGAGGCCCCTCCTTCCAGGTCACCCACGGGGTCTCCCTAGACCCGAGTCCCGGACGTGCCGAGTATCTGTGCACACTTACCCCTTCTCGGTCCAGTTTTGTGCAATGTGCACAGCAAGAAAGTGCTAGTCAGTCATGATTGGGTTAAAAAAAATAAAGGAATGATGGTCAAAGGATACAAAGTTTCAGTTACTGGAGATAACTAATTTCTGAAGATCTACTATACCGCCTAGACCATGCCTACAGCTAACAAAACTACATCGTATACTTAAAATCGTGTAAGAGCCTATGTTAAACGTTACCACACACCAAAAAACGTAATAATAAAGGAGATGGGAAGAAACTTCGGGAGGTGATGGATATGTTCACGGCCTTGATGGTAGTGATGGCTTCACCAGTGTGTATTTATCCCCAAACTCACCGAATTGTATACATGAAGTATGTGCAGCTTCCTACGTGTCAAAAAAATAAAGTTTAATGTAAGAATTCTTTTAAATTTTTAAGTAAAAATGTTAAATGAAGGGAAAATATTTTAAATAGCTTTGAGGCAGCTGAGGATGAACCCCAGGTGCTGGAGCCAGTCAGATGTGGGTTCAAAGGCCACTCAGCCGTTACCAAGTGTTGTCAGGTGAGCTGTGCTATTCCCTTCAGCCTCCACCTCCTCCGTTCTGAAGTGCGACTACGGTCTGTTATAGAAGCACGGGACAGCACTTAGCAAGGGTGCAGTACAGGTTATAGGAGATATGTAATAGAGATGTTATATATCAGATTACAGGTTTATTATACAGTTATCTAACATTTATTTATATATTAGGTATTATATTATGTAATTATATAATAGATCTATAGGTATTATATAACAGATATATGTAATACATGTTATTATATAACATATTTATTACATAAATATATATTACATATAATAGTTATATAATATATAATAGGCTATATTATGTATCATCTTATTGTATATTATTAATATTAATATATATCATAGTAAATGTACTATATGAAAGTATATGGAGGAACTCCCTGGTGGTCCAGTGGTTAGGACTTGGTGCTTTCACTGCTGTGGCCTGGGATTGAGCCCTGGTCAGGAAACTAAGATCCCGCAAGCCACAGGGCATGGCCAAAAACAATAAAATAACATAAAGTATATGGCATAAATTATTATTATGAATATACATCATAGTAAATGTAATATATTAAAGTATATGGTGTAAGTATAATTATTATTTTATAATATATTATTAGCATAACAACTGAACATGTGTAATATTAGTTCTTACTATATATGTATTAATGGCCTATTAGCATTCTGGTTCTTTGAGGCTTAGGGCTAGGCGAGTACTATTCATTGGTTTCTTTGTTCAGACTCCATGGCCTTTCACCATAATCACCACCTTGGATGTACCTAAGGACCTTGGCCTTTTCCAGTCTTTTATACTCACCTGAATGATATCCAACCCCAGGAAAACTCAACTCTCCATCTATTCCACACCTGCCCCCAAGAAGCAGAATGTAGCTAAAGAAGAAAATATCTCTGTAATCAGCTTGGCATCCACCACTGCATGTGGACTCTCATCCCTACCCATCGACCCCCTTGAGTCCTACAGTCCTATATACACCTGCTCAGGTAACATCTCTGCATGGTTAATTCACAGGCATTCCACTCTCGTATGTCCCAATCCAAACTCCTCACACCCAAGCCAGTCTTCACCATGTCATAAAATGGCACCACCCTTCACCCAGCAGCCCAAGCCCATCACCTGGAGGTGTTCTTGCTTCCTTTCCCTCCTAAACCACCCCTAACCCATCAGGAAGTTCCCATGGCTCCATCGTCAAATATACCCTGAAGTCCTACACCTCATCCAAGCCAGCTCTCTCTTATCCTCTTGCCTGGGGTACAGACACTCGCTTCTTCTCAAACTTTTGTCCCTCATTATAGTCCATCCTTCAAGAACAGCCTGGGTGATCTTTCAGAGTATCTCACTGTCAAACCTCCAAACAAAACACAAAATCCTACCCTGCCTGGGCGTATTCAGGCATCTTGCTGCCTCTCCAGCTTCATCTTCTCCCGTTATCCCCTCTCACAGGACTCCGGCCATACTAGTTTCCTTGTACAACACCTCCAAGCTCATTCGAACCTCAGAACCTTTGCCCTCCTAACCCTTCTCTCTGCTTGTGGCTTCCTCCCTGACTTTCTTCAAGTCTCTGCTTCAAGTGTCACCTCCTCAGGTAGGTTGGTAGGAGAAGACCTTAGGAGAAACCAATCCCACCACTATTTCTTGTCTATTCATTCCACTTTTTTTTTTCATATCTGAACTATTGCTGTTGTTTGTATCTCACTCCTAAAACTGCATCCTCCACACAGGCAAAAAGCTTGTCTATCTTAACCACCCCCAACCTTGGCGCTAGCTCTGTATCTGGAGATAGGAGCTCAGAGATCAGTTGACTAAAGCATCATCATTTCCTGAGGTCCTTCCCTGGTGGTCCAGTGGCTGGGACTCCGTGCTTCCAATGCAGGGGGCCTGGGTTCCATCCCTGGTCAGGGAACTAGATCCTGCATGTCGCAACTGAAAGATCCTGCATGCCGCAAATAAAAGATCCCGCATGCCGTAATTAAAAGATCCCACATGCCGTAATTAAAAGATCCCGCATGCCGCAACTAAAAGATCCCACATGCCACAACTAAAAGATCCCACATGCCGCAACTAAAGATCAATTAAAAGATCCCACATGAGACACGGGGCCCAGCTTCCGAGGGCGCCAGCGCGGCCCTGGGGAGCGCGAGGAGCCGGTGGGCGCGGGGCCTGCTGTTGGCGGCCTGATCTGCCACGCTTGGCACCCACTTGCCCTCGAGGTGGTGTCCAAGCCCCAGAGAAGATGGTGTCCTGAATCCTCTCCAGAGCCGTGGTGTTGGTGTTTGGAATGCTTTATCCTGCATATTATTCATACAAAGCTGTGAAAACAAAAAACGTGAAGGAATATGGAGGAAGAATAATGAAACATTCAACTCACAAAGCAAGAAGAATATCAGAATTAAAGGAATCTGTAAAGAAAGTAGGATGAATAAAGCAATAAAAAAGCAGAAATAAAAATAAAACCAAAACCAAGAGAATTACAATATCTAAGATTTGTTCCCTTCAATGAGTCTAGTAAGATAAACACTTGAAATAGCTTAAGGTAGCGAGAAGAGTAGAAAAAGGATTGACAAAATAAACAAGAAACGGTTTAAGCAAGTAATGCTAAGCTTAAGTGACAGAAAATTAAGATTATATAATGGAGGGCTTTAAATGAATGCATAACATAGTTCTTTTTAAAATTTTAGAATAAATTTTTTTTGGACCTAGAGAGTGTCATGCAGAGTGAAGTAAGTCAGAAAGAGAAAAACAAATATCGTATTTTAACGCATATATGTAGAATCTAGAAAAATGGTATAGATGACCTTAATTGCCAAGCAGAAATATAGAGACAGATGTAAAAAACAAATGTATGGATATGAAGGGGGAAAGGGGTGGGGTGGGATTGACACCTATACACTGTTGATACTATCTATAAAATAGACAACTGATGGGAACATACTGTAGAGCACAGGGAACTCTACTTAATGCACTGTAGTGTCCTAAGTGGAGGGGATACATGTATATGAATGGCTGATTCATTTTGCTGTGCAGTAGAAGCTTACACAACGTTGTAAAGCAACTATACCCCAATAAAAATTAATTAAAAGAAAACAAAAAGATCCCACATGCCACAACTAAAGATCCCGCATGCCGCAGTGAAGATCCCACATGCCGCAACTAAAGATCCCGCATGCTGCAGTGAAGATCCCACATGCCGCAACTAAGACCCGGCACAGCCAAATAAATAAATAAATATTTTTTAAAAATTTCCTGGGGTCCCTGTTAAAACTGAATTTCTTGTCACAATCTCCAGAGACTGATTCAACAAATTTGGGGGTGCTACTCAGAATCTATGTTTAGAGCAATGACTAGCACATTGAGTAACAGCTCCATGAATGTTAGTTTTCAACGACATAGCTGGATCCCGAATGAAAGAGCCACTGTCTTCTTCAATGCCTAACCCCACGGAGGGTCATTTCCAGACACCGAAGGAGGAGGAACTTACACCAGTCTCTCTAAGACACACTCAGGGTGAGTCAGGGAAGCACACAGCAGCCTCACATCATCATCCTGGAGTTGATTAATTCCCAGGCACAGTCGAGTCATTCCCTGGGTGCTGATGAGAAGCAAGGCCAGGTCCTGACAGTGGGCCGCCAACAGGTTGCATTTCTCCAGGCTGTGGGAGGTGAAGATGCAAGGTGAGCCACAGCTATGCCCAGTTTCCTATCTCCTTCTCAAACTCTCAGTCCCTTGGGCCATACATCTGGGACCCAAAATCATGGAAAGGTTAAATTAGATAAGGAACATAATCTTCAAGGGAGAGAATAATGTGGGTAAAGGTAAGATTTCTCATTCTCATTCCTACCGACCTTTAGGGCAGATCATTCTTGATTGTAGGGGGCCCTCTGGTACACCGTAGGATATTGATCATACCTGGTCCATGCCAGGAGCACTAGATTACCCACTAGATGCCAGGAGCGTCCTCCCCTTCCCAAAGCTGAAAAACAAGCCTGTGTCCAGACACTGCCTAATGTTCCCAATGGGGACAAAACTGGCCCTCACTGAAAACCACTGTGTTTAGAGGAGGCTGGCAGAAGCCTAAGGAAGAAGCTGATGGTCAAGATGCCCAAGATCAAGGTGAAGGCAAAGCTGGCTGAGATGGAGCCCTAAGGAGAATGGTAAGAAGAATGAAGATGATAAGAACTGTGTCAGTGGGATGGGGGAATCAACACGGGGATCCCCAAGGCTCCCAAAACCCAGTCCCACTGCCAACTCCACGCTGCCACTCAAACGTGCAAAGAAAGTATTTTTGAAAAAGCAGGAGGACTTACGACAGCTCCTTCAGGGGGCACTTGGACATCCCAATGGGCCCCTGCAGTCTTTTCAGCTCAACATTAGAAAGATCATTGTCCCCCAGGCTGAGGAACTTCAGACTTGAGTTCTTGCTGAGTTCCATGAAGAGCTGATGACAAACCCTAGGGGTGAGGCCACACGATTCCAACCTATCAAAGAGGCCCCAGGATAGGCAGTTACTCCTGGGAAGAGTGGTCTTTGTTTAGAGACCCCCTTGCTCCATGAACAAGAGCTGATTTCTCCCTGTTTCTCATCCCTTCAAAGACAAGATGGCTACGCCCTTTCAAGTCAGTGCTACTCAAAGTGTGGTCCACAGTCCGGCATCACCTCAGAGTCTATTAGAAATGCTAATTATCAGGCCCCTCAATAGACCTGCTGGATCCTGGGGGTGGATTCCAGGAATCTGTGTTTTAACATGCCCCCTTGAGTGATTCTGATATAAGTTAAAATTTGAGAACAACTGCTCTACACCCATGCTTTTTTTTTTCCTCTTTGCTAGTCTTTCTCTGTATTCTTTTTCTGCAGTGTTGACTCCTGTCCTCCCAATGAATCATCAAACCTATGCGTGATCTTGGGGACAGATCTGGAAGAGCAAAGACTTACCACAGATACTTGAGGTTGCAGGCTGAGTGCCTCAAAGTTCTAAAAATCATCTTGGACACAGTAATTCCTAGGTTGTTAGAACTCAGATCCAGGTGGGTCAGCTTGTGGTTACCATGAAGCACGATGACAAGCTCCTTCAGAATCTTCACAGGAGATATCGATTTGCACCTGAGGAAGAGAGGCAGTGATAAAGTTTTGGGAGAGAAGCCTGCTTCCTCATCTTTCCTTTCTAACACACACGTACACAACCTCAAGGATGATGTACAAGACATAAGAGGAGGGACTTCCCTGGTGGTGCAGTGGTTAAGAATCCACCTGCCAATGCAGGGGACACGGGTTTGAGCTCTGGTCCAGGAAGATCCCACATGCCGCGGAACAACTAAGCCCATGCGCCACAACTACTGAGCCTGTGCTCTAGAGCCCGCGAGCCACAACTACTGAGCCCACGTGGCACAACTACTGAAGCCCACGTGCCTAGAGCCCATGCTCTGCAACAAGAGAAGCCACCGTGATGAGAAGCCCGCGCACCGCAACAAAGAGTAGCCCCTGCTCACTGCAACTAGAGAAAGCCCACGTGTAGCAACAAAGACCCAAAGTGGCCAAAAATAAATAAAATAAATAAATTTATTTTTTAAAAAAAAAATAAGAGGAGTCCAAAAATTGATTTGAGTCGTGGTACTAAAATGTTGAAAAGGCAATCTCAAATATGATCACTAAGCTCAGTTGGATGTATGAAGTCAGGAATCCATCCTCTCCCCACTCCTCCCCAGATCTAAAGTAAAATGTCCTGGGGCTGCCGACACTCTTCTAGGGAGGTGACCACCCATCTCACACCAACCCAGAGAGGACTGGTGAGAACAACTCTCTTGTTTTCTTCTTGAACTTGTTTCTCCTTATCTTGAGAACTAAGTTATAGAATGAAAATAGAAGAAAAAAAAGAAAGAAAGAAAGAAAGGAAAAGGACGTCAAAGGCTGTTTAAGCCTGCCACCCGTGTATTTGATCCGGTTCACTCAACACACAGAAGTCTGAGGACAAACATCATTGTCAACTCTTCTGCTCTTAAGTCGTTGAATCAGTGTCTGCATCTGATTTTTAGACCTTGGGGCATGACCTTGAGAAAGGTGGAGGGAGAGTAGGATAGAGTTAGTTGTCCTAGACTCCAGAACATCTGACCAAATTCCATCTCAAATTCCACTCTCAGTACTACTTGCTATGTCCTTTATCAGTTAATTTCTTCCCTGGCTTCTCTCTCAAGGTCGACCTCCACCTGCTAATTCTTCCCTATCTTTGAGCCAGATTTGAGAATCTATCATTTCTACTTGCAGCATGCTATAGGACCACTAAGTTTCAATCCTAAATTATGCTTCATATCCAATGTATAGATCTTTCCTCAAATATCTTTCAGGTAGATAGGGAAGGCAGAGGGTGCCTCCCCTATCTAAAAGTGCAAAGCTTACCTCTTTCACACCCTTTCTGAGTTGCTGAACTGATTTCCTTCTGCTTTGGGAGATGTCACCATCTCATATACCATCCTGATTATTTAAGTTTGTTTCTCCAACCCAATGTAAGCTCCATGAAGGCAAGAATTACCTGTTCTGTTCACTGCTATAACCTCAGAACAGATAACAGATGCTCAATAAATATGTATTGAATGAATAAATGCTGTACCACAAATGATTTACCTTTCCTTAAGACACAGAGCACGTCTCATGGACTCCACATACCTTTAGCTCTTCTCAAACACTTTGCCCCTACCATGCCCTAGAAATTTTCTATTCCTTCCTATTTGGCTCAAAAAGCAGTCCACCTTAAATGTCTTAAGGAAAAAGTAGTTTGTCTACATGTATCTCTAGTGCAAGATAGATTGCCCTTTTTTAGTTAAAATTATGAGATGAATTATTTATTTTTTTTGAATCATCACTTTTAGTTTCACAATGGTACCCTAAATATCCCATCTTCTATGTTTTCTGGGTATTTCCTCTCAGAAAATCACACTATACAACTTTCTGTAGAGGTGATGCCAGAACCCCCCATCTGAGTTGCCGTTGTGATACCTAAACTATTAAAGGTTCAGGTTCAAATAAACCAAGCAGAAATAAAGGATGCCATTTACAAGGGCATGTCACATACTAATTGAATTCTAAGGCCATATTCATGACAATAATTGAGTTGTTAATGGCTCTAAAACAATGTGCTCTAGAATGGTCAAATCCCTTCTGACCAACTTGCCACCTACTGCCACAGCAGATGGCCATTTTTAAAAATTTCAATCTACTTTGCCTAATTAGCAGCTTCATGAATGTAAGTCTCTTTATTTTATTCTCCTGCACACCTAGCTTACTTTCTGGCCAATAGATAACTCACGGCTGTCACAAAAAAAAAAAAAAAGTGGGTTATTCTCCTATTGTATTCTTCAAACCGTGAGAGTCTCACACTTACGTCAGTTTTTGGAGTTTGCACCTTGGATTTCTCAGCTTATAACAGAGTTCCTTCATAGATGAAGTATTAAGCTTGCTGTTACTCAGGTCCAGCTCTCTCATGTTCCCATTGCAAAACACAGAGCAAATATCCTCCCACTGATGTTTCCTGAAATCGCCAACCCCTGTCCTTTGTGAGGGAGAGAGAGAAGGCTGATGAGAGTAAATGAAACTCAACCAACACCCAGAATATGATCTACAGGAGGCAAGAAAAGACCTTAACAAAAGAGACTCACTGGAGTTCTGAATATGAAAATGTGTAACCAAAAAAGCATAGTTCGCACACCACCAGATGTTTTATTCCCACAATCCTTAACAATTCTTTTTGGAGGAAAGCAACCACATAAGTGAGGCAGACCACAGGTATAATCCTTAAGAGTTCAGACTTAAAGTTAAATAGACTTAAGACAGATTCAGAGCTCTGCCTCCTAGCATTGAATCTCTGTGCTCCAATTTCCTGTCTCCAAAATGTGCCTAGTAAAATTTACTCTCATAGGATTTTGTGATGATTAAAGAAGATTCATGCAAATATTTAGATCTTAGAATTATTAGAATTCTAATTATTTAGAATTTCCCTAATGCAGTAGGCTCTCAATGTTAAGAATAAAAGAGCAATACAGTCAGAAATTAAATTTTTTTATCTCAGATGAGATGAGGGAAGTAAAACAAAGAATATATTCTAAAAACACCTGGAGGATATAAAGTTCTACTCCGTAAGTCCAGAATTGTAACTGGTTAAAGTAGTTGTTTCCAACCTTAAGTGTACTTGTATGTGTGTGTGTGTTGTGTATACATGCCTGTGCTTTCATGTGTTTAACACCCCAGTTAATACTGATATACAGAGTTTAAAACCACTGAGGAGAAAAAGCAGTAAGAAGCTGTGCTGTAGAAAAGGAGGACATAACCCAACATCAGAAGATCTGTTATGAACTTTAGGGAAGGTCTTAAACTTCCTTAAGTCTTAGGGTGATCATGCATGAAGTGAGGACTGATGTTGTCTGGGCATTAATTCTCATAATAAATGGGATGATCCTTAGAAAATCACTTATAGTAAGGGCACTTACTCACATGACCCAACAGTGAATGCTACCTAAATCAAGTCTCCTATTTAAGTTTTAGGGATTCCAATATAGGACAAATGATAGTCTATATGTATTGGACATTAATTACCCCAGACCCCCAAACCAAGCATCTTACTAATATTCCAATGTGGGTGAACACGAAGAAATTAGTCTACTCAAAATCTTAACTTGTTCAATCCAAATTGGACTGGTGCTTCTTATAGATTTGAGGGTTAAACAGGAAAGGATTTGAGAACATGAACAGCAGCTCCTGTCTCAAGATAAGAATTTAGAAAACATTCCCGGGACCTGAAATAAGTAGCAGAACAGTCAGGTTTCCTTATCTTCCAGCTCAGAAGCCAGAAGTGTCAGTGATGGGATAAGGTCGTAGGAGAAGAACCAAAAGTAGCTCAAGTATTTTTAAGGTTCTTCTTCCAGGAGGACAAAGGGACAAACTCATCAGAACAAGCTTTTAAGATTCTGTTGACACCATCGGTCCCACCCTGGCTCCAATGTATGCTCAAAGGAGAGGCATACAGCATTTTATTTAAGTTCTGGAGCTCTGAAAGGGAGCTGGGCTACTTAATCGTCACATTGACTAAGAAAATTGTGCTTTTATTCTGCAGTTTTCTCATCTCTGAATAACAATAAGAGATCCCCCTCCATTGAGTTATGGGCATCAGTTTGACACAAGTAGATGTTATAGTACAATGCCTGGCACATAAACCTTCAACATGCAGTGCCTGAGATATAAAATCTACCTCTAAGTAGATGAGTTGAGTACCCAGGGAATCCTCCATGACACCTAAAGGAAAATGTTCTCACAGACTGGAGCTGATCTAGAATGTTTGGTCAATCATAACCATTGATAACACAACAACAGACTCCCAGTTTTTCATAGAAGAACTTGGGCAGAGCCTGTGAAGATGAGAGAAACTTAGGGAAGGGATGGTTTTTGCATTACTCACTCCAGAGTTTCCAAGGCAGAAGTCAATTTCATCTCAAGGATGGGACCGCTGACAGAGAGCCTCAGCTTACGTAACTTTTGACAGTGCTTTAGGCAAAAGGAAGAAACCTGGAGGTGCTGATACCCGTGAATGTCGAGATCAGCTTCAAGGAGGTGATTCAAAATCTGCCTTATAAAATTTTCGTCCTGAGTCTCACATAAGCACTGGAAAAACTGTAGGAATTCGAAGTGGACTGAGACAGCATCATACTTCTCCAACCCTTCTGCCCAATCTAATAATTCGTCCATTACCCTGGGAGACATTTCACAGCGTAAAGTATCTTCTAGCTCTCTTGCTAGGTCTGTATTTAAAAGACCGAAGAAAAAAAGAGCCATCTGATGCCAATAGAAGTTTGTGTTGGCAAAGGCGTCATTCAGGAGCACCCTCATCTCTTGATGCTTTGGGGGACCACCAAGGGATCCTCTTGTTCCCCAGAGCACATAAAACATGGCCCCCAAAAATGCCTGGAAACCTTGGTGAGTGAAAGAAATGCACTCTTCACAGTCACTGACCTTTCGAAGAATATTCAACCTCAAGAGAGAATCAATAAAAGAGGCTTCCAGATGCCCTTGTTCCATGACCTCTTTTGCAAATGTGAAGTTTGAGAACCACATCCCCTCTGCAGCCAGAGAACACAAGGCTCTCCACTGTTCTGGCAAGCTCTGATCTGACAAGCTCACCTCTGCCGTGGCAAACAAGCTGCAGAAAAAGTAGGCATAGATGCTGGTGGTGGTCTGTGTGGCCAGCCGGAAAGAAGGATTACTTGCCGTCTGCCACTTCAGGCTGGAACACACAGTCCAGCACACCAGGGGGGCAGAGCAGGAATCAAACAGAGTTTCCATTTTTCTTATCCGATTCAAGATTTTATTAGCTTTGTCTAGGTCACCAAAGAACTTGATGAAATACTCCTCCCGGTCTCCCTCTGTGAACCCTGAGACGACAACAAAGCATGGATTCACTAACACATTTTTAAGATCTCGATTACCATAGTCTCTGGTCGTTATCAGTAAGGTAGCTGTGGGAACCAACTCTTTCTTCAACAAGTGGAGTAAGATTCTGGCCACTGGGAGCTGCTGGTACCAGTCCGTACAGGGCGGGCTTTCGTACGAGTTGGAAGACACAGTCATTTCTTCAAAGCCATCAATGACAAACAGGAGCCTCTCGGGATGACTCCTGAACTCTTCGATGGGGACCTGAGAGTCAGGCCAGTCTCGGGAAAGCAGGCCAGCAAAGGTGGTGTTCACAGTCTCTCCCACTTTATGGCAGCTGATGTAGAAAACATAGGAGAACTGGTGCTGAAAGAGTATGCCCTCTGCCCAGTGTAGCATGACCTTCATTGCCAGGGTGGTCTTCCCAACGCCCGCCAGGCCCTCCAGTACGATCGTCAGTGGCTGGGCTCCAGCCCTGTTAGGACGCAGTAGGCTCCTTAGCGATCCGTGTTCCCGCTTCACCGTGCTGTGGAGATATATATGGTCATCAGGCCAAGGAATGTTGTCCCACAGAACCAATATGTTCGTCCTCATCTTCTCTCTGTATCTTCTTCTGTGAGCTAAAACAGAAGAGGGGCAAAAGAGATGGCCAAAAGGCACATGAAACGACACTCGACATTGTTAATTATCAGAGAAATGCAAATCAAAACTACAATGAGGTACCACCTCACACCGGCCAGAATGGCCATCATCAAAAAAATCTATAAATAATAAATCTATAAAATCTATAAATAATAAATGCTGGAGAGGGTGTGGAGAAAAGGGAACCCTCCTACACTGTTGGTGGGAATGTCAATTGGTGCAGCCACTATGGAAAACAGTATGGAGGTTCCTTAAAAAACTAAAAATAGAACTACCATATGCCCATTCCTGGGCATATATCTGAAGAAAACCATAATCTGAAAAGATACATGCACCGCAAGGTTCACTGCAGCATTATTTATGATAGCCAAGACATGGAAGCAACCTAAATGTCCATCAACAGAGGAATGGATGTATATATGTGAATCACTGTGCTGTATACCTGAAACTAACACAAAATTGTACATCAGCTATACTTCAATTTAAAAAGAAAAAAGAAAGTGGAATTCAAGATTAAATGGAGTCCCAGGATGGCAGCTACGTGGCAACCGATATGGAATGGAGAAGGATATGGGGCTTCTGGAAACTGTCTAGAAATTATGACAAGGGAGCCGACTGATTCCTTGATATGTTTGATGGTGTTATGCTTCCCAAAGAATTCTGGGATGATGTAATGGTAGTTGCAAAGAAAGTTAAACCAAAACAAAGCAATTATTACCTCAAACAAAAATAGAAAATGGGGGCTTCTCTGGTGGTGTAGTGGTTAAGAATCCACCTGCCAATGCAGGGGACATGGGTTCAAGCCCTGGTCTGGGAAGATCCCACATGCCGCAGAGCAACTAAGTCCGTGCGCCACAACTATTGAGCCTGCAGTCTAGCGCCCGAGTGCCACAACTACTGAGTCCACGCACCACAACTACAGAAGCCCGCGTGCCTAGAGCCTGTGCTCCGCAACAGAGAAGCCACTGCAATGAGAAGCCCGCGCACCGCAATAGAGAGTAGCCCCCGCTCACCGCAACTAGACAGAGCCCACGAACAGCAACGAAGACCCAACGCAGCCAAAAATAAATAAATAAATAATTTAAAAAAAAATAGAAAATGGTTCCCCCAAAAAGGCATGTGTAGTGGGCTCAACAGTGACCCCCCAAAAGATATATCCACATCTGAATCCCCAGAACCTTATGTGACAAAAGATGTGATTAAGGACCTTGAGAGGAGAAGCTTACCCTGGATTGAGCCCAATGCAATCAGATGTATTTCCATAAAAGAGAGGCAGAGAGAATTCCGAGACAAAAGAGGAGGCCACGTGACCACAGAGGTGAAAATTGAAGTGATGCTCCCACAAGCCCAGGAATGCCAGCAGCCACAGGAAGCTGGAAAGACGAAGGACCGATTCTCTCCCCAGGCTTCTCGAGGAAGCACAGCCCTGCTGACCCCTTGGTTTTGGACATTTTCTCTCCAGCACTTAGAAAATAAACTTCTATTGTTTAAGCACCCAGTCTGTGTTAGTTTATTACAGCAGCCCTAGAAAATGAATATAGCATGTAATCCTGATTAATTACATGGCTCAGCATTGACTTATATCCACATGACACTGACTACCTGTTCTTCCAAATCATACTTTTATTGGAGGATAAATGAGAAGAGATACTTACCTGCCATGATGAGTCAGCAGATAATTGATTGAAAACCTAAGAAATGGCAGTATATGTTAATCACTTATGAACACAGAAATAAATAGCCGAAGTGGCTGCCAAGAGAGGCTGTGATTGATTCCACAGAACAGAAGTCCAGGGTTGGGCAAAGGATCGATGCTTTTCATTGCAAGTTTTGCATTTTCTGTGACTCTTTTTGGATTATACACAAGTACAGCGTGTATTTCTTTAATGCAACTTAACTTGTTCCATCACAGTAGGTATTAGTTTGTCCATGTGAAAAATCTCCATGAGGCCACCAATACAAAAAAATACAGCTACGCAGCGTTACTCACAATAGCCAAAATATGGAAGCAACTTAAGTGTCCATCAACAGACGAATGGATAAGGAAGATGAGGTACATATACACAATGGATTATTAGACATAAAAAGAAAGAAATCTTGCCCCTGTAGCAACATGGATGGACTTGGAGTGTATTATGCTCAGTGAAATAAGTCAGAGAAAGACAAATACTATACAATATCACTTATATGTGGCATCTAAAAAATGCAACAAACTAGTGATAGTAACAAAAAAACAGCAGACTCACAGTTATAGAGAACAAACTAGTGGTTGCCAGTGGCGAAAGGGAAGCAGGGAGGGGCAGTAAAGAGGGTGGGGGACTGGGGTGTACAAACTATTGTGTGTGAGACAGGCTACAAGGATGTAGTGTACAACACGGGGAATATAGCCAATAGTTTGTAATAACTGTAAATAGACTGCAACCTTTAAAAATTGTGTAAAAAAAAAAAATAAAAAAATACATATACCTATTAATGCAACACAAAGTCCAGAAACAGACACTGGTATCTTAGACCTTGGAGGGGACCCAGAGGAAATGTCCAGTTTATGGTAACCTATTCCTCAGTGGGCAGCACTGGAAGAACAGATTGGCAAGTTTCTGGCAGACTATAAATTGAAGACAGTTTCAAAGGAGGTGGCAAATGTGGAACCCATAAAATGAATGTTCCATCAAGCAATTTGTCTGTAATCATCACAAAGTAGTAGCCAAACCTGTTTCTTCTTCCAGCATCTCTGGTTCTTCTTGGTTTGGATCTTGGGGTCCCCATACCTGCGCCATCTCTGAAATAAAACAGTGATGATGGGGTAGTGAGATTTCCCCTGGCTGAAAAACAAGTTAATAATGATGGATGGTCTTAGTAGAACCAACCATTTCTCTGACAGACTTGGAATTGAAGAGACTGAAAATCGTTATCTTCAAGCCGCATCAACCCAACTACTTTGGAAACATGCTACTTTGCAAAGACCACAGCACACATTAAAAGCACATCCCTGCCTGGGGGCCTTGGATCCAGCCAGCCTCCTGTCTGGAATGCTCTCCCCCCAACCCCAATATCCACTTGGCTCACTCCCTCCCCTCCGAGTCTCTACTGAAATCTTAGTGTCTCAGTAGTGCCTGATGATCCTGATTAACACTGCACCTGATTCCTGCAGCACACACCTTAGGCAGACCCCACCCGCCCTCCCCTCCACTCTCCATTGCATTTGTCACCTTCTAGCACACCCTATAATGTACTTATTCATCACATCCATTACCCGTCTCCCCACACCGGAGGAGGAGACCGGTAGCCAAGCTGTGTTTGTTCACTGATGTACCCCAAGTGTGCACAGCAATGCCAGCACACAGAAGCCACTCTAATATTTTGGAAATAAAATGCCATGGAAGAAAAGCACCGAGAATTGGTCTAACCCCAGCCCCCTGATGTGTTTCACATAACCACTCAGAAAGTCCTATTCTCAAAAACTAAAGGACCCCTTCCATGTCTCCCCGTGCGCCATATGATCCAGCAATCCCACTCCTGGGCTTATATCTGGAGAAAACCATAATCCAAAAAGATACATGCACCCCAATGTTCATTGCATCACTATTTACAATAGCCAGGACATGGAAGCGACCTAAGTGTCCATCAACAGAGGAATAAAGAAGATGTGGTACATATGAACAATGGAATATTACTCAGCCATAAAAAAAGAATGAAATAATACCATCTGCAGCAACATGGATGCAACTAGAGATTACCATACTAAGTAAAAAGTCAGATGGAGAAAGACAAATATCATATATCACTCATATGTGGAATCTAATGTTTTTAAAAATGGTACAAATGAACTTATCCACACAACAGAAACAGACTTACAGTTATCAAAAACAAACTTCTGGTTACCAAAAAGGGGAACACTGGGGAGGAGGGATAAATTGAGGAGTTTTGGATTGACATACACACAAGATAGATAACCAACAAGGACCTACTGTATAGCACAGGAAAATCTACTCACTATTCTATGATAACCTATATGGGAAAAGTATCTAAAAAAAGAATGAATATATGTATATGTATAACTGAATCGCTTTGCTGTACACCTGAAACTAACATTGTAAATCAACTATACTCCAATAAAATTAAAATTAAAAAAAAATCAGAAAGTACAAAAAAAAATAAAAAGAGCTAGGCTGTTCCAAATGAACAGCCTGGAATTTAAATCTAATTTCTTAAAAAAAAAAAAAAACCCCAGTTCTCACTTCCCTTTGGCCATCTATGGAAGCCTGTTGAACTAAAGATCCACCCCAAAAAAAAAAAAAAAAAAAAAAGATCCACCCCTTCTCCCAGATCTGATGAACTAGTCTTGGTGGGGTGGAGGGTGTGTACCGTGAGATGGTGAAGACCCTCCCAGTTCTGATACCGCCTGTCTGGCATCATCCTCAGTGATGATGTAGGATCTGGAAACCACCAGGGAAGGTGATACTGTTAAGAGAAAAACTGTCCCAAAGATGAACAAATGATTGAGAATCTACACTGCACCCAATGCCTTATAAGTTTTCACCCTAGAAACTCAGTTAGGTTCAGCTAGCTCTGTTTTCAATAAGAGAGAATGGGGCTCAGTGGTACATAATTGGTCCTGGGTTACAGTTGGTGACGTGGAACCAGCCTTTGAATCCAGCTCTGTGGTTAAAACCTGAACTCTTAAACCCATAGTCCCTAAAAGACAGCACACTTGTGCCTATAAACATGTGCATTCACAGACTCACTCACAAATCCCTCTGCCACAGCACCATTCAAGCACAGAAACTCTCACTGTGCCATGTTTGCTAGAAGGTGGAGCTGATGGGGGCATCAGTTATCCTGACCTGTCCGCTGGTCCCTTTACATCATCTCCCACGTTGCTGTGGGATGGGTGTGGTCTAGGGCTCCCTCCTGCTTAGGAGGTACCTTCTGAAAGCCCCACCCCTTTAGAAGGCCAGGTGGGAACCAGGTAAGGACTGGGGAAAAGGGGCTCCTGTGATGCAGCTTCAAGCAGGGCATTGACATGGCCAATTAGGACCAGTGGCCAGGAGGGAAGTTCTTCCTTTAATGTCATTCTCCTCTGTGCCAATGTCTCTCTCTGGGATTGCCAAATGGGATTTAAGGATTCTAGATCCCATTCCCAAGCTCTCTGTTCAACATCTGCCTATTCCAGACAACCATATGTAAGGGATTTATGATGGGGAGAGGGGAGGAGAGGAAGACGGAACTGAAGATGCAGGGAAATCGAGTCCCCATCCCCTCGTCCTGCCCAGAAGATGCTCGAAGCCTGAATTTCTGTGGCTCAGAACCTCCAATGCCCAAAGCTCTGATGGGGAAGACTTCATGTTGCCAACTCCCATCGCATTCCTTGAACTCATGCTCTCATTCTAGGGCAAGAGCACAGAGGATTTGGAGACCCACTGCCTGGGTTCACATCCCACCTCTGTGACCTTGGGCAATTTACTTGAGCTTTGTGCTTCAGTTTCCTTGTCTGTAAAACAGGAATAACAGAACCCCCTTCTTATGAGAGTGTGAAAAGTCAGTACCAATGCACAGAAAGCATTAAAATTAGTGCCTGGCTTGTAACAGGCACCAGCAAAAGTTATTAATTTCTACAGGTCTCAGAGGCAGCCAGGTCTGCCAGAAAGTGACATATGCATTCCTAAAACTCTCTGCAGTAGGTAAAGTTGCGGGCAAAAACCAGATGGAAAATGGGATCCGTGACACATTTTAAAAAGACAAACAATTAAAATGGTAGTGCAGTTTTACACTTGCTAACTAACTATGAAACACATGACTAGTACAATAAATACTGCAATGCTACAATAAATACTACAATATTACAATAAATGAATGAATACTACAGCCGGGTTCAGTTTCGTTGTGGTTTTTTTTGCATTTACCTCTTTGGAAAAAATCATGCATAAGTAAACATGAAATTCCTGTGGTGAGCAAATCATCCCCTAATGCAACAATTGCATTGGCACAAATCTGCATTTTCAAAAGCAGCCTTGGAACAGAACTAAATATGCATGTTTCAATTCCCTCTTCTTGCTTTTGATCACCATCCCCTCCGAGGCTAGAGCTCCAAACTTTCACAGCCTTTATACTTTTAAACTTTCATTCCCGTCAGGGAGAGTCTTTCTTAGGGGGGAGACCAGCAATTTGGAAGGACCCCGTAAAAATCCAACAGCAACCTCCCTGCTTCCACGAGCACCAGGAAGCTATCCCCGGCACAGACCCACTCACCATTCATCTCCGCTCTCATTTGCTCGCATAGCGAAGTCAGCTTCATGTGCTCAAAGATGCGGAGGGTCACGTCCCATATCTGCCTTACTGATAAGTGTTCCTTCAACAGACAGAGCAGGTTAGTGGGACTGATGGCTTTCAAGTTTGCCCAGGAGATCTTCTGGACGTTCTCAGGCAGCAGCTGTGGGGACTGGATGCAAAGTTTGAAATCCTCCAGCTGATACCGATCCAAGCCCATCAGGTGAGACAGCAGCTTATCACTGGAGCCATCATCTACAAAGATGCTAGGAGAAGAAGTCATCTGGCCCAACACGCAAGGTTTCCAGCTTCACTCAAGAACGCTTACAGCCACAAAATGAATAGCACCTGTAGGAGATAGACAGCGAAGACCATGAACCATGACTTTCACCTGCTTCAAGACTGTCTAATCTAGCCACGTGTTCTGTTTTCTCCTCACAGCACCTCCTGCTCCGTGTTTGTGTGGCTTATTTCTCTCTCTCTCTCTTCCACGTGAATGTCAAGTCGCTTTGAACACAGACCTTGCCTGTCCTAGGCTGTACCACCAGTGCCTAGAAAAGCACGGGACAGACATGAGGACCTCAGCTCTAAGGAGAAGGAAAAACGATACTGATGGAAGAAATGTTCACATCGTGAGGTATGGGGAGGTCCTTCTGGATGATACATGATTTGGCTTGAACTTGATGCTAGCTAGAACAGCCTGTCTTCGGGCCTGTCACACATACATTGTACATCTGCTTTAACCATGAAGTGTGGCTCATCATCCAGTTATAGGAAGGGTTAAGTCTCAGCCCCCTGCAGTCGCCCACCATCAGTGCACTGAAGGGAATTCAGGATGGCAAAAACAGGATGAAGCTTTCTGTGCTTTCATCTTCAGGCTCCTACATAGTGAAATGCATATCTAAGGAAGAATTTCAATGACCCCAGACTCTTGCATCTTCCCATATATAGATAAACACTAAAATCAACTTGAGAGACCTGTTCTTTGTGATTAGCAGTCATCTTTTACAAAGATGTATGCTTGACTGCATGTATTTTCCAACAACAACAACAAAACATCATATATCCTGGCCCCTCCTTTACCTCTTTGGAGAGTCCTCTCACAGCTACTGAGAGGCTGTTTCCCAGGCTATAGTCCTCAGTTTGGCTCCAAAAAAAGTCTTCTACTCTTATTATAGATTGTTTATTATTTGCATCACCAATACTAAGCACTTCCTATATACCGTGAATTGTTACCCTCATTTCATTCTCTAAACAACCAGTCACGCACAGTTTTGTTTACTAATTCTATTTTTTAAAAGTGAAAATGAAATGACATCTTCACAATGCTGTAAAGAACAAAATACCCTGCCACTTAGACTCTACGTCCAGTGAAAATATCCTTTAAAAATGAGGGAAAAATAAAGAGATTTCCGATCGAATGCTGAGTAGCCAGGGGCCGCCGGGAGGTGGGAGAAATGGGAGATGTTAGTCAAAGGGTACACATTTCCATTACACAATGAATAATATCTAGGGATGTAATGCACACCTTGGTGGCTATGGTTAATAATACTCTGTTGTATTCTTGGAATTTTCAAAGAGAGTAAGCCTTAAGTGTTCTCATCACACACAAAGTCAACTACGTGAGGTGATGGATATGTTCATTAACTTGACTGTAGTGATCATTTCACAAAATGTATGTGAGTTAAATAATGTTGAATAGCTTTAAAAATCATTTTGTACAACTTAGACATGAACAATTTTTATTTGTCCATCTTAGCTCGATAAAGCTGGAAATTTTTAAACTTTTAAAAACAGAATTTATTGCCAGCAGACATACACACCACTAAAAACCATCTAAAAACTTTTTCAGATGAAAGTATAGCAGCACAGAAGGAAAGAAAAAGCACAGAGGTAGCTGGTGTGTGAATCAATGTGAATGAATATTAACCCTTGACAACAACAACATCTTCTGGACTTTATAACATACGTAGTAAAATATGAAAACAATAACACAAAGGATGAAAGGAAAGTAAATGAAACAACTGTTTCAAGGTTCTTCCATTGATTGTAAAGTCCGGATGTAATCTCAGGTCAACTACTGGTGAAAGATGAATATTGACCTCTCTGTGGCAACCACTCTAAGAATAAAAGAATGTAACTAAGTTAAAGAAAAATGATATTACAAAGTATTTAGTTTATTCAAAAAATGGTAGAAAAGGAACAATAGAAAACAAGAAAATATACTAAATTCCAAATGTGTCAACAATTATATAAGCATAAGGGGGCTAAACACTAAAGAAGACTATCTGTCAAATTAGATCGAAAATAAAAGGTACACTTCAAGTACAAGAGCATAAAACGTTTAACATAAATTAATGGGGAAAAATGCAGCGTGCACACCCTAACAAGAAAAAAATAGGTACAGCTATATCATTACCAAAATAGATTTTAAGGCAAAATTGTTACTAAATACAGCACACTTCATAACAGAATCAGTCCAGCAGGAAGATACAGCAAGTCTAAAATTTTATGTACCAAATAGTATAGCTTCAAAATATATAAAGCAAAAAATAGAACTAAAAGAATGATTAAATGGAGATTTAAACACACATCTCAATAACGAAGTGAACAAGCAGGGGGAGGGTTGGATTGGGAGTTCGGGATTAGCTGATGCAAATTATTATTATACATAGAATGAATAAACAACGAGGTCCTACTGTGTAGCACAGGGAACTATATTCAATATCCTGTGATAAACCATAATGGAAAAGAATATGAAAAAGAAAGCATATATAACTGAATCACTTTGCTGTAGAGCAGAAATTAACACAACGTTGTAAATCAACAATACTTCAATTTTTTAAAAATGGAAAACAATTATTTCTTCAACCTTTCTGTGCATGCCTAAGAATGACTTTGGAAAGCACCACAAGCACTGATTTGGGGAGTTACAAATAAACTTTAGTGATCAGGTGAATTCAAAAACATGGAATCCATGCATAAGGAAGATCAACTGTAATTCGTATCATGTGTGTTGAGTGTAAGACGGGATCCCACAGGGTCCATGAGATTATACCGTGTAGAACAAGCAAGCCTAGGAAAGGGAATTATAAGAGACTTGAAGGATGCATCGGATTGAGGCAAGGAGGGTGGAAAGAGGGTTACAGGGCAGTGGTCAGTGAAAACAGGTGCAAAAACCCTGAAGAGAGAAAATACAGGACGGGAGAAATTCAGCTGCAATTTCTCAAAGACCTATCAAATCTCCTGGGTCTAGAAAGTCGGAAGCTTCAAATGAGAGTGAAACAGAGCAGGACCCTATGGTCCTTGCCCCCCATGTCCTCAGCCTGCCTTTTGTCTGTGGGAAAACTTTAGTCAAAGAATAAGTTTAATCAGAGAAGTGAAAAAATGCAGAAACGAAGGAAAACACTCCAACAAGATTGCATAATAATCATTTAGTCTTTAAGCACAGTCAAGGACGTTAGTTCCTCCTTAAGGGCTATAAGGTAATATTCTGGGCCATATCCTGTGAGCTGTCTTGTAGATACTGAAACGCCCACCAGGAGGAAGAAGTTAACTACATGATGACCAGACTGTAGCCATGACATAAGCTGCCACAATTCCGAGAATTGGCCTCAAAGAAATGGAAACAAAATGACCCTGGACCTGAAGACTAACTGTACTTAAAATAATCAATGAAGCTGATCAGACCACTGATGACCAACTTCAAGATGACGGTCAGAGGTGACTGTGCTGTTTCTGCATGGAGCCCCCTCTCTCCATCTATAAAAGCTCTTGCCCCCTGATTGTCCAGGAGGGGGGAGTCGGCCTTTGGACAGGAGTCTGCATTCCCGCCCCACAGTTGCTGGCATCCAAAATAAAGCAAACTTTCCTTTCCACCAACCTTGCCTCTTTATTGGCTTTTGAGCGGCGAGCAGCCAGACCCCACTTTCACTTACAAGAGGACAGAGGTGCAACAGATTCCTGCTGATTAAGAAAACACCGGCAACAATGACTCCCCATCTTCCGCTCCCCACCCCGAGCTCCTGGTAACCACCTTTCTAGTCTCTGCTTATAAAAGTTGGAGTCTTTTCTGTACCTCACAGACTGGAACCCTGCAGTATTTTCCTACTGGGACTGGCTTACTTCACTTAGGATAATGTTCTCCAGCTTCATCCATGCTGTCACAAATGGCAGGATTTCCTTCTTTTTTAAGGCTGAATAAGATTCTATACGGACTTCCCTGGTGATCCAGTGGGTAAGACTCTGCGCTGCCAATGCAGGAGGCCCAGGTTCCATCCCTGGTCAGGGAACTAGATCCTACATGCCACAACTAAAAAAAAAAAAAAAGATCCCACATGTTGCAACGAAGATCCCGCATGTTGCAACTAAGACCCCGAGTAGCCTAAATAAATAAATAAATAAATAAATAAATGTGCTTAACCCTGTTCTCATTACAGTTAAAAAAACAAAAAAGATTCTATTGTATGTATCACCCATGGTGTAAGTTTCAGTTATGCAAGATGAATTAGTTCTGGGGACCTGCCCTACATCAAAGTGCCCATAGTCATCAATACTGAATTGTACCCTGAAAATTTTCAGAGGATAGGTGTCATGTTAAATGTTCCTACTACACACACACATACACACACAGGACACAAAGAAACTTTTGGAGGTGCTGGCTATGTCTATTCCCTTGATTGTGGTGTATGCCTGTGTCCAAACTCATCAAGTTACATGTTAAAATATGTGCAGTGTTTTTTTCATATATTAATTATACCTCAAAAAAGCTGGTTGTTTCTACCCACCCCACTACTGTAAATCAATCACAATAAAGCTGTTCTTTTAAAAAAGAAAAGAAAAACCAAAGGACAGGAAAGTTTGAAGCCCCAGAGAAAGGAGACATCACTTACCAACCAGACTTCTAATCTCATACAACTTTCTAGATGCCGTTTACAGGGAACCTCAAAGAGGAAGTCAACTCCACGCCCTCCCCAGCCTTTGATTGGCCCTTGGGTCCCTTCAGCTCCTATCAGATCTGTCTCTGGGCGTCCCGCCCCCTCCATTGCAGCCTATCCCCGCATAGGTCAAGAAACCACCAAAACTCAGCTGCTATAGGTAATTGCTGACTCCTTCTCTTTTAGGTGTAAATCATCCCCACCTGGGAGAGGAGAGGCAGAGATGGGTTTCTAATTAAAAGGTGGGATAGGGAGGGTGGGAGGGAGGGAGATGCAAGAGGGAAGAGATATGGGAACATATGTATATGTATAACTGATTCACTTTGTTATAAAGCAGAAACTAACACACCATTGTAAAGCAATTATACTCCAATAAAGATGTTAAAAAAATAAAATAATAAAATAAAATAAAATGTGATTCAGTGAGCTCTGACAGATGCACACACTCGGGAAACCACTGCCACAATCAAGACAGAATATACCTAAAAAAAAAAAAAAAACCATCTGATGTAAATGGAATCTTCCACTTTAGCCAAAGGCCACTGATGTGAATACCTCTCCTACCATCTGAGGGGTCTTGTAGAACAATGAAAGATGAAAGGAGTCAAGAGTGCGTGAGGCCTCAGATACACAGAACAAACTAGTGGTTGCCAAGGGGGAGGGAAGGTGGGGGAGGGAAGGTGGGGGAGGGAAGGTGGGGGAGGGAAGGTGGGGGAGGGAAGGTGGGGGAGGGAAGGTGGGGGAGGGAAGGTGGGGGAGGGAAGGATTGGGTGTTTGGGGTTAGCGGGTGCAGACTATTATATATTGAGTGGATAAACAACAAGGTCCTACTGTATAGCACAGGGAACTGTATTCAATTTCCTGGGATAAACCATCATGGAAAAGAATATTAAAAAGAAAGCATATATATGTATAACTGAATCACTTTGCTGTACAGCAGAAACTAACACAACATTGTAAATCAACTATACTTCAATACAATTTAAAAAAAGAATCTATGAGCCCTGAAAATCACAGAGGCAACCACATCTAGGGACCACTTCTTCTCCCAATGCCAGGAAAACCACCCATGAAGCCGTTCCATCATAAACACGGAGGCTTTTCCACTGAAGTCAGGAACAAGACAGATGATCTCATGGCCACCACTAATTAACATCATGTTGGAGGTATTAGCCAATTAAATTAGCAATTTTAACTAATTTAACTCACCCCTGTCACAAACATCATCCCAAAACAGAAAGAAAATGCATTTGGTTTGCCCCACCTTCCAACTTAATAGGCTCTGGGGATACAGGCAGTTGACAACTGTAACTAATTTTAAATTTAAATCAGCAATTAGAGAAAGGCATAAGAATTGGAAAGGAATGGTAAAACTATATGTGCAGATAACTTGATTACATTTCAGAAAACCCAAAAGACCCCATGGAAATCTACTACCAATATATGTGTTTATATATATGTCTGTGTGTGTGTGTGTCATTTTCCTACATGCTCTGTCTCTGAGTCTCCTTTGACAGGGTCTCTTGCTTTGGGACGCACATTAGGTCCTGGTGATACTGAAACCCTCCTTTTGCTTAGTAAGATTACATTTCAAATAGGGGAGATGCTCATGTGAACAAGATCATCCAATTAATTGCTGTAGATGTTTTCTGTTGGATGCAGCACCTTTGGGCTGACAACAGTGTTAGCCCTCTGTGAGTTTGGAGAACACTCCAAACCTGTAATTTTCTAAAGTTGCTTGTTCTTCTGAATCTAAGAGGTAGGGGAGCAGATCCTTCACAAATTGGAAGCACCTGTGAGAATAAGCCTTGTAGCCCAGTTCCTCTGACCGAGGATGCTAAATGCTTTCAAATCTGTGCCATGAAGAAGAATGATAACGCACCAGCCCCAGCCAGTGGGAAGGGAGGATGCACGTTGCCCAGAACCCCAGAGCCTATTAAGGTGGAACGTGGGGCAGACCAAGTGCTTTTTCTTTCTGCTTTGGGAGATGTTTGTGACAGGAAGGAGACAGGAAGCCTAATTCCCTTCAGCGGTGAGTGGTGGTGTTGTTTTCCTCTCTCTTCTATCTCCTATTTTTCCACATCACTTTCTTACAGATACTATACCAGATACTTGAGTTCACCAGGTCCAGCTGGGCTCAGTTTGTTCTTCTTTTTCCACTTCCTTGAGGTGAAAAGTTAGGTTGTTTATTTGAGACCTTTCTTTTTTCTTAATGTAGACTTTTTCTTTTTGCTCAAATATCAGAATAACAGAATCAAGAGTGGAGGTGAAGTTTAAGTAGTGTGGCTACTTAAGAGGTGGTCGTCATCCACAGGGAGCTTGCAATTCTCCAAAACTGCTGCAGTGAATTGAAGGAGATAAAACTTTGAGTCAGTGCCCAATACACTGATGACTTAAGTATCCAGGAAGTTCTCGGGTGATGGAGATGAGAGTTAACAGATGATAATACATAAATAAGATAACTCAGAGAAGCAATAGGATACGAGCAGTAGGTAGACCAAGGCGAAAGCCCCACTCCCCCTAGTGACTTCATTCTTTTCTCCTCCACATTCCACTTTTTACACACAATAAACACGATGGAAGAAGACAAAAGAAAGACATATGGTGGAGAAGATGCAAGAAGATCCATAGAAGGGAATAAACCTTTGATTCCAGGTGCTTTTTATAAATTCCCATTGAGCCTTTAAAATAATCATGGTATAGAAGGAAGCCCTGAGTCACTGTTAGCTATGATGAACCAGGCACCGTCTTAAATGTACTTGTGGGTGTATCTCTTTGAGAATCCTCACAACCCCAAGAGCACATATGATAAGATCCCAGTATCAGAGATGAGAAAAGAGTCGCAAAGAGGCTCTGCAATTTTCCCAAAGTCACCTTGCTAATAAGTGGCCTAGAGAATAAAAACTACAAAATGGTTTTGAGTCTAAACACTGAGCCCCAATACTGGAGGGGCTCCCAGGTTTTTCCGCAGGCCAGAGAATCTTTGAGGAAGGGAGGGGAAGAGGATATCCAGCACATGGTATGCTCCATCCAATATGGATTACATAAATCTGTCCCCTGGGGTGGTGTTTGCACGTTCTTATAACTTCATGTCTCCCCAGGTCGCGTCTCTTCTCTCCCCCAACTGGTCCTCCTTGTCGCTGGCGCTGAGGCTCTCGGCCTTGAGTAACGATGAGTGATGTGAACTGGAGTTCTGACTCTTCCTCCTGCCCCTCCTCCTCTCCTTCCCCCCCTTCCTTCTCCTCTCACTCCCCTTCTTCCTTCTCATCCTCTTCCTCCTCCATCTTCCCTTTCAAAGACAGAGTCATGCTGTACATGGTCTATTTAAGCAAGGCGAACCTACAGAGGTTCAAGCAGCTTTTAGTGGAAGAGAGCCCCAGACCTGGCTCTCTCCAGATCAGCTGGGACCAGCTGAAGACAGCCCGGTGGGGGGAGGTGGTTCACCTCCTAATGGAGTACTTCCTTGGACACCTAGCTTGGGAGGTGACTCACTACATCTTCGCCAAGATGAACCAGGCCGAACTGTGTCTTCGGGTACAGATGGAGCTGAACGGTGAGTAAGAATCAGGTGTACAAGGTGGGGTTGGGCTTGGGTGCTACAGAGCTAAACGCTTCACTAGCCACTCCTATGTAGATACACTATATTTACACTTTATTTTCTTATACATCTAAATATGCACATACATAGATATATACACATATATGCACATACATACATGTATATTAAAGCGTTTATTTATTTTTTTATTTCTTTCGACTATGGTTTTATTTTTTAATTTGGAAATTGGCTCCCTTTTTCATTGAAGTATAGTTGATTTACAGTGTTGTGTTAGTTTCAGGTGTACAGCACAGTGATTCATATACATATATATTCTTTTTCAGATTCCTTCCATTATAGGTTATTACAAAACACTGAGTAGAGTTCCCTGTGTTATACAGTAGGATATTGTTGTTTATTTTATTATTTTTTAAATTTTTATTGGAGTATAGTTGATTTACAGTGTTGTGTTAGTTTCAGTTTCAGGTGTTAGTACAGCAAAGTGAATCAGTTATGCATATACATGTATCCACTCTTTTTTAGATTCTTTTCCCATATAGGCCATTACAGAGTACTGAGTAGACTTCCCTGTGCTATACAGTAGGTCCTTATTAGTTATCTATTTCATATATAGTAGTGTGTATATGTTGATCCCAATCTCCCAATTTATCCCTCCCCATACCTTACCCCTTCGGTAACCATAAGTTTGTTTTCTGTGTGTGTGGGTCTATTCCTGTTTTGTAAATAAGTTCATTTGTATCATTTTTTTAGATTCCACATATCTCTAATTCCATCCATGTTGCTGCAAATGGCATTATTTCATTCTTTCTTATGGCTGAGTACTATTCCGTTGTATGTATGTACCACATCTTTTTTCCCCATTCATCTGTCGATGGACATTTAGGTTGCTTCCTAAATGCACATACATGCACATTAAAGTGTTCCTGTGTTTTACATATATGTGTGTGTGTGAGTGCAGTGTCTGGCTGGGCTGTACATTTATATGTTATTAAACACCCTCCTAAGGACCTTCTGACACACCACCATTTTCTCACTTCCTAACATCGCAATGGGAGGTCTAGGTAGTCTTCTTCTCCCTGAACTAAGGTGGAGAGAGAATGAGACTCGTGAATGACGTGGCCGCCACTATCCTAAACGGTCCCGTTACCTCCGTGTTGCTCTCCCTGTTCTGTCCACGTTATCATTCCAGTGAGGGGCTCCTTTGTTTGTCTGTTCCAGACATTTTACCTAACTTGGAACCAGAGGCCTTGAACCCAAGAGAAACACAAATGAACTTGGAGGAAGATGAATCTGATATGTGCTGGCCCTGTGTAGGTTCTGGTGGAAAACAGGCTATGGATGGGGATGAGAAGCCCAGTTCCCAAGGCAAGGCAGGTTGTAAATGAGTATGTCTAGCGTCCCTTCTGTGAATCAGAACTTCAGAAAAAAGAGCAGCTGGGCACTCACCTAATCAGGAAGTCCAGCCACCGACCCAGCTGGATGCAGGGGCTCATGCTACCTCCTCGAGACATCACTTCTCTCCCTCCTTCCACTGGATTCAGTCTTGAGTGGTCCCTCCTCTGCACACTGGCCGTTTCTGCCACCAGCTGCCCTTAGCAACACCAGCAGGAAAAAAGAGTGCTTATTTCTCATTTTTCCAGCACAAGTCCTGGAGCTCACTCCCTTGAATGAACCGAGACCATGAGCTCCTCGATGAATGACGTGGTGAAATGCTCTGGTGGGTGGACGCTGGCTCATGTGCTTATGAGGCAGCTTGATGGTAGGTCCAGCCACCGTCCAAAGTAACGGTCGGAGAGTGGGAAGGGGGCGGTTCTCCAAAAAATGTAGGGTGCTGTTGCCAGGCTAGGAATGGTCAATAGGTAGGCAAATACAGCAGCTGTCTTAATCCATCCCTCCTTCCCCTACTCCATTATCCTGGACCATCAAAGTAGGATTCTAGGGAATTCCCTGGGGGTCCAGTGATTAGGACTCAGCGCTTTCACTGCCAAGGGCCCAGGTTCTATCCCTGGTCGGGGAAACTAAGATCCCACAAGCCATGCAGCGCAGCCAAAATAAAATTAAAAGGAAATGTTTTTTTAATTAAAAAAATACAAATAACATAGATAAAGCTACCCCAGCCATCTTCTGAGAGTTAAGAAATAGGAAGAAAGGACCAAAGAACTACGGTGCCAATAGAAGCTATGGGGTCACTGAACCAATTTCAAGAGCTTTATAACTGCCCCCCACTTCTTATGTAACGAGCAGTTCTTGCTTTGTCTCAGCCACTTCAAGTTGTCTGTTCTGTCCCTTGCAGCTTCTTAATTGACGCACTGCTCTCCGGAAACGTGCGTGATTGATGCACGTGTCCTGGAGCTGGATGTAGACATCAAGGCTCGTTTTCCGGTTGTTCAGTCAGTTCTCGCAAACAACTGACGTTGTACCCCGTATCTCTCCCATCTCATTCATCCAGATAAATTACGGGAGTACAGACTACACTTGATGAATGAATATTCGACCCTATGGAACAGGACCGCTTGGCCTGGGAACCACACGGACTTCTTTTACCAAGACCTACACAGAGAAGAGACATTCTTACCCTGTCTACTTCTTCCCAGAAAACCTCAAGGAAGACAGCCCAAGACTGTGGTTCTTCAGGGGGTCGCCGGGGTTGGAAAAACAAGCCTGGCCAAAAAAGTGATGTTAGAATGGGCAGAAAACAAGTTCTACGCCCACAAGCTCTGGAACGCTTTCTACTTCCATTGCCAGGAGATGCGCCAGTTGGACGAGCAAAGCTTTGCTGAGCTCATTGCACGCAAGTTGTCCGGGTCTCGGGCTCTGGCGTCCAAGATCATATCCAAAGCAGACCAGCTTCTGCTCCTCTTTGATGGCTTCGAGGAACTAACCTCAACCCTCATAGATAGCCCAGAGGACCTGAGTGAAGACTGGAGCCAGAAGGTGCCCTGGTCTGTCCTCCTGACCAGTTTGCTGAGCAAAAGAATGCTTCCCGGGGCCACGCTAATCATCTTCCTGAGGTTCACCTCGTGGAAGAACTTGAATCCCTTTCTGAAATGCCCGTCTCTGATAACCCTTACAGGGTTTAGTGTGCCTGAGAGATCCAGGTATTTCAGGACGTACTTCAGAAACAAGAGCGAAGCCGGTGAAGCCTTGCGTTTTGTCACGGGAAACACGATTCTCTTCTCCGTGTGCCCGGTCCCTGTCATCTGCTGGATGGTATGTTCTTGTCTGAAACAGCAGGTGGAGAGAGGAGCAAATCTCCTGCACACACTTCCAAACGCCACAGCTGTATTCGTCTACTTTCTTTCCAGCTTGTTTCCAACCAGGGTCAGAGACCTTTTCAATAAGACTCACCAAGAACAATTGAAAGGTCTGTGCTCCTTGGCCGTAGAGGGTATGTGGGAAAGGAGATGGGTGTTTAATAAGAGAGACCTCAGCCTGGCCAGACTGGATGAAACAGACGTCGAGACTTTTGTCAGCGTGAATATTTTTCGAAGGGTGGTGGGCAACAAAGACCTTTACGCCTTTGCCCACTTGAGCTTCCAGGAATTTTTTGCCGCCTTGTTGTATGTTCTCTGCTTCCCACGAAGACTCAGAAATTTCCATGTGTTGGACCGGTTCCATGCCTACGCCTGATAGCACATCCCGGAAGAAAGAGAAACCATCTCGCCCAGATGGCACTTTTTTTATTTGGCCTTTTAAACAACACGTGCGCTCTAGCCGTGGAGCAGGTGTTCACATGCAAGGTGTCCTTGGGCAACAAGAAGAAATTGCTGAAAGTCGCAGCCCAGCGCCATGAATGTGACCCACCAACCTCGCACCACGGGGTGCCCACAGCTATTCAACTGTCTGCATGAAATCCGGGAGGAGGTATTTGTGAGTCAGATCCTAAACAACTGTCGTAAAGCTACTTTGGTCATCAGCAGAAGTAAAGACATGCAAGTGTCTGCCTTTTGCCTTAAGTTCTGTCGACGTTTGCAGGAGTTAGAGCTGACTATCACCCTGATCATCACCAAAGCGAGCAGGCTCTACCCGGATCCCCTTCCTGCCTCTGGGTAAGTGCGCCCATCTCTCCCTTGGTAGATTCACGGTCCTATCGGGGACCTTGCCTACCATCTCCTGGGCATCTAGGGCGACCACCTCTGTCTTGAGGGGATCCCTTGCACATGGGACTTTCAGTCTTAAAAACAGAACACGACGTAAAATAGAGAGCTAGTGGGACGCAGCCGCATAGCACAGAGAGATCAGCTCGGTGCTTTGTGACCACCTAGAGGGGTGGGATAGGGAGAATGCGAGGGAGACGTAAGAGGGAGGAGATATGGGGATATATGTATATGAATAGCTGATTCACTGTGTTATACAGCAGCAACTAACACACCATTGTAAAGCAATTATTCTCCAATAAAGATGTTAAAAAAAAACAACAAAACAAACAAACAAACAAACAAAAAACAGAAGGTGTTCCTGGGGTGCCGATTTCCATGCTAAAACTGGGAGAATCCTGGAAAAAAACAAGAGGAGTGGTTCACTTACCTTGCCTCTATGCTGCACACCCTCCTTCCCATGTATGTGGGGACTCCGTTTCATCTATCACCCCAATTCTGTACATCATAAGCCTTTTAGTCTCTAAGGAAGTGCTGTCCAACGAGACTTTCTATGATGGGGAAGAATGAAGGGGGAAATTAGAGGTACTCCCAGAGCCAAAGACACTACGTGCTGGTCTTGCTCTGGATTTTGTATTCTGCACTCACCGTGCCCCTCCCACACCCACCAAAAAAGAAAGAATAATTTTCCCTTATTCTGTTCCTATATAGAGTTTTTTCTTTTTAGTAACAATTTCATAAGCACAGAGTAAGAATATGGATTATATTTTGCATCCTAATCTCTGCCCCCATATAAATCCTAAGTGATTAAAAGGCAACTCCCTTTCTCCCTAAGTCATAGGAAAATAGAAGTGAGGCCACGAATCTTCCTGGAATGAAATGACAAATCCTGTAACAGTTCTGCTGGGCATCTTCTTAAATGAGGGCATCTTATGACAGTCATAAAGGGGTCTGTGATCATAAGGAAACCCTGGGTTTGCTAGCAGGTTTTCTCAAGCTTAATCTCTAACGATGAGCCCTTTTCCCTTTTTCTCCCACACAGACCAGAGGGCAGTGATAGGTGTTATCTCTGGTGGCAAGACTTCTGCTCTGTGTTTAGGACACATGAGAGTTTGGAAGTCCTGGCTGTGACAAACAGTACTATGGATCCTGGTTCAGTGAAGGTCCTTTCTACAGCACTGAAACATCCACACTGTAAACTCCAAAAGCTGATGTGAGTATAAAACAAATCCTAGTTGGAAGGAATTCCATGGAAACAGTCTGTTTCCCTCTCTGCTCACGCCAGACGTGCTGAAGGCATCCGCGTTCATAGGTTTTTTCCTAGTCTGACTGAGATATAATTGACATATAACACTGTAGGTTTAAGTTTTACAGCATAATGACTTGACATACATATATTTCAAAATGATGACCACAGTAAGTTTAGTCAATATCCATCACCTCATACAGTTACTAAAATGTTCTTTCCTAGTGATTGAATGGTCTACTCTCTTAGCATCTTTCAAATCTACCACACAGCAGTGTTTACTACAGTCACCCCAGCAGTTATTTGTCTTATAATTGGAAGTTTGTACCTTCTGACCACCTTCACTCAATTCCCCCACCCCCGCCTCTGACGACCATAAATCTGATCTCTTTTTCTACGAGTTTCGTTATTTTTTAGATTCCACATGTAAGTGAGGTTGTTTTTCTAAAGAAGACATACAGATGGCCAACAGGCTCATGAAAAGAGGCTCAACATCACTAAACATTAGAGGAATGCCGATGAAAACCACAATGACATATCACCTCACACCTGTCATCAAAAACACAAGAGGTAATAAGTGTTGGTGAGGATGTAGAGAAAAGAGAACCCCAGTGCACTGTTGGTGAAAACATGAATTGGCGGCCACTGTGGAAAACAGCATGGAGGTTCCTCAAAAAACTAAAACTCCTAGTTGTTTTTACTGCTCGAATCGTCATGTGCTAAGCAGGTACTTAGTATGGTGTACCACTGCAGTCCTTTGAGGTAAGTACTGTTATCCTGATTTTTTTTAAAGGGAGAACCAGAGAGGTTAAGTGACTTGTCTGAGATCACACAGCTGGTAAGCTTTGGGGAACGCTGTCCATCTCAGGTGGTCTGAGGCTCGCCTCCTCCATCACCACACCACACTTCTGTGATGCATCACGCTTTGCAGGCCCCTGCGTGTCACAGGTCAAGATTTCCATGAAAGAGGGAAGAAGGTGAGCCAGATCCAATTGCAGTTTGGCAGGCTCTACGAAATGAAAAATGCATGTACACCTTGACCCCACGGTCCACTTTTTAAAATCCACCTGAGATAAATACATATGCACATACTCGGAGGAATGGATGAGAACATCACTGCAACATTACCTTCAATAGCAAAAAATGTACAGACATTTATGTAGCACTTACCCTCTGCTGGGCTGTCTTAGGTCCAGCATTACATTTCAGTGCTCTTAAAACTTACAACCATCCTAAAGAAGTAGGTATTTCATGAGGAAGCTAGGGCACGAGGTTACACAGCTGGTACGTAATTGGAATACAGATTTAAACTCCAGAATCAGTGGCTCCAGAATCAGTTCTCTTAGCTACTACCCTATACTCTATCTCCCTAACGTTTTTAAAACTCAGAAACTTAATACTTCATCAAAATTCCTTGAAATAGCCCACCTGGCCAGTATCTGAACTATTTTCTCTCCTGTTATTATAATGGTTATCATTAGCTCCCATTTTTTGAGTGCCTTTCTTTCTACATCAAGCCCTAAGCAGAGCCTCTTACAGGCATCACGTGTGTTCATTCTTGTGACCATCCTAAGCGGAAAATGTCATGAGCTCTCCCGAGGACGTGAAATGAAGTTTGGGGAGATTAAGTGACTTACATAACGTCGTCCAACTAGGAGGCTGAGCTGAGAAGAGAACCCAGTATGGAGCCCTGGGCTGCACAGAAAGGGCCCTCACATATTTATGGACTGATTGAACGAAGAACTAATTAGCAAATGGGGAGATGTTGGTCAAAATGTACTACAAACTTCCAGTTAAAGGATGAATACTTTCTGGGGATCTAATGCACAGCATGGTGACCATAGTTAACAATACTGTATCGTATACTTGAAAGTTGCTAAGAGCTTCAATGTTCTTAAACACAAAAAAGAAATGGTAAGTATGTGACCAGATGGAGGTGGTTAGCTGATGCTCAGGTGGTAATCATTTTGCAATATTAAGTGCATCAAATCAACAAGTGCTGTACACTTTAAACTGATACATTATTATCTGCATCATCTCAAAAAAGCTGGAGAGAAAAAAAGAACTAATTAGCCACCTTGATTGTGGTGATGGTTTCATGGGTGTATGAACACGTCCAAACTCATGAAATTGGGTGCATTAGATATATGATAGATGCACTTTTTTTGGTGTGTCGATTATACCTCAATAAAGCTGTTCAAGAAAAAAGAGCTGATGGGCTGATGCGAGCCTATGATAACCGGACACTGCTTACCTCTGCAGCTTTAGGCATGTGAGCCCCCTCGTGTTGAATGAAGCCTTAATCAGAGTTCTGGTGGAAAGCCAGTACCTAAGATACTTGGAAATACAAGACACTGAAGTGAGATGCCAGGTCACGGAGTTTCTGTGCAACGCCTTGAAACACCCCCAGTGTTTTCTACAGTGTCTGAGGTGAGACTGGGAGGGATGGAGAGAGAACCCTGGGACCCAGGTGGTCTGTTCAGAGGTGGGGGTTACATGCTCAGCCTGCCTGACATCTTACTGTAATCAGTTGTCAGTTTCACTCAGCTTTTTTCTTTTATCGAAGTATAGTTGATTTACAATATTGTGTTAGTTTCAGGTGTACAGCAAAGTGATTCAGTTATACATATATTTTTGCAGATGCTTTTCCATTATAGGTTATTGTGAGATATTGAATATAGTTCCCTGTGCTATACAGTAAACCCTTGTTGTTTATATATTTTATATATAATGATGTATATCTGTTAATCCCACACTGCTAATTTATCCCTCTCCCCACCCCTTTCCCCTTTGGTAACCACAAGTTTATATTCTATGTCTGTGAGTTTGTTTCTCTTTTGTAAATAAATATTTTATTTAATTTTTGTTTTATATTGAATTAGAGTTGATTTCCAATGTTCTGTTTGTTTTAGGTGTACAGTAACTTGATTCAGTTATCCATAGAGGTGTATCTATTCTTTTTTGGGTTCTTTTCCCATACATGTTTTTAGAGTATGTTCAGGAGAGTTCTCTGTGCTATTCAGCAGATACTTTTGGATTATCTATTTGACACATATTAGTGTGTATATGTTAATCACAACCTCCTAATTTGTCCTTCCCCCCTAAATTCCCTTTTTGATAATCATAAGTTTGTTTTCTAAGTCTGTGACCCTGTCTCTGTTTTGTAAATTAGTTCATTTGTATGAATTTATGGATTCACCTATAAGGGATGTCTTATGATATTTGTCTTTCTCTCTCTGACTGACTCCACTTAGTATGATAATCTTTCAGCCCATCCATCCATATTGCCACAAATGTCATTATTTCTTTCTTTGTTATGGCTGAGTAGTATTCCCTTGTAGAAAAGTACCACATCATCTTCATTTTTCTATCGATGGACATGTTGGTTGATTCTACGCCTTGGCTATTGTTAAGAGTGCTGCCCTGAAAATAGGGGTGTACTTGTCATTTTGAAATATAATTTTTCTCCAGATCTAAGACCAGGAGTGGGATTGCCAAATATTAGAGTAACTCTATAATCAGTTTTTTGAGGAACTTCCATACTGCTCTCTAAAGAGGCTCCACCCATTTACATCCCCACCAATGGGGGAGGAGGATTCCCTTTCCACTGCCGTCTCTGGCATGTACTAAAAAGCTTTTGCACAGCAAAGGAAACCATAAACAAGATGAAAGACAAACCACAGAATGGGAGAAAATATTAGGAAATGAAGTAACTGAAAAAAGATTAACTACCAAAATACACAAACACCCATACAGCTCTATCTCAAAAGGGATGGGCAGAAGACCTAAAAAGACATTTCAGCGAAGAAGACATACAGATGCCATAAAGCACATAAAAGGGTGCTCAGAATCACTAATTAGGAGACAAATGCAAATCAGTGGGGTAAAGTGAGGTATCACCAGACACCGATCAGAATGGTCAACATAAACATCACGCCATTTGCAGCAACATGGATGGATGGACCGAGAGATTTTCATAATAAGTTAAGTAAGGAAGACGGAAAAAGAAAAAATCAGAAGATATCCCTTGCAGGTGGACTCCATAACAGAGACAGGTTTAAAGACTTAGAAAACAAACATGATTACCAAAAAGAGAAGTAAGGAGGGAAGGATACATTAGGAAGTTGACATTAACATATATGCACCAAAATATGTCAAATAAATAATCCACAAGGACCTACTGAATAGCACAGGGAAATCTCCTGAACATACTCTAATAACCTATATGGGATAATAACCCGAAATAAAATCGATATAAGTCTTTGAATAACTGAATCCAGTTCTTGTACACCTACCACAGACACAACATTGGAAATCAACGGTACACTAATATGAAATAAAAATTAAATAAAAAAAGAACAAGGAGAAAAACAAAAAAGGTTGGGCATGAAGACATGCTGCCACCTTGTGGCTGTTTCCCATAACTACACCTTGAACACCTGTGCTGACGGGCACTTGTTCTTCGCAAGGCCTGCGGGGCTGTAAAGAAGAAACACCTGCCCTCAAGACACGTCCTCGGGTAGGTCAGCGAGAAAGAATTCAAAACCGGGCACACATTCCAGAAGCCAATTTCAACAGGTTAGTTTTACTCACCCTGCTTACAAACAACCACATGAAAAGAGGTCCACGTCGATAAATAGTAGAGAAATGCTAATCAAAACTAAAGCGAGGGAGAACAGTATGGAGGTTCCTTAAAAAACTAAAAATAGAACTACCATACGACCCAGCAATCCCACTACTGGGCATATTCCCTGAGAAAACCACAATTCAAAAAGAGTCATGTACCAAAATGTTCATTGCAGCTCTATTTACAATAGCCAGGTCATGGAAGCAACCTAGGTGTCCATCATCGGATGAATGGATAAAGAAGATGTGGCACATATATACAATGGAATATTACTCAGCCATAAAAAGAAATGAAATGGAGGTATTTGTAGTGAGGTGGATGGAGTTAGAGTCTATCATACAGAGTGAAGTAAGTCAGAAAGAGAAAAAAATACAGTATGTTAACACATATATATGGAATCTAAGGAAAAAAAAAAGGTCATGAAGAACCTAGTGGCAAGACGGGAATAAAGACACAGACCTACTAGAGAATGGACTTGAGGATATGGGGAGGGGGAGGGGTGAGATGTGACGGGGTGAGAGAGTGGCATGGACATATATGCACTACCAAATGTAAAATAGATAGCTAGTGGGAAGCAGCTGCATAGCACAGGGAGGTCAGCTCGGTGCTGTGTAACCACCTAGAGGGGTGGGATATGGAGGGTGGGAGGGAGGGAGATGCAAGAGGGAAGAGATATGGGAACATATGTATATGTATAACTGATTCACTTTGTTATAAAGCAGAAACTAACACACCATTGTAAAGCAATTATACTCCAATAAAGATGTTTAAAAAAAAATTAAAGCAAGGTATAACCTCAAACCAGTCAGAATGGCCACCGTCAAAAACTCTACAAACAATAGATGCTGAAGAGGGTGTGGAGAAAACGATACCATCCTACACTATCGGTAGGGATATAAACATGTAACAGCCACTATGGGCCCCAGTGGGGAGGGTCCCTAGATGATCAAGAAGAGCATGAAATTAGAACACTCCCCAACACCATACACAAAAATAAACTCTGAATACGTTAAAGTTCTAAACTTTAGGCCGCATACTGTAAAACTCTTGAGGAAAACCTAGGCAGAGCATGATTTGACATAAATTGCAGCAAGTTCTCTTTGAATCCATATATTAGAATAATGAAAAATAAATGCAAAAAAACAAATGGGACCTAATTTAACGTAAAAGCATTTGCACAGCAAAGGAGACCAGAAACAAAAGAAAAGGACAACCCACACAATGGGAAAAAAATAGTGGAAAAGCAAGATACCCACAAGGAATTCATCTCCAAAACATAAAGGCAGGTCATGCAGCTCAATATCACAAACACAAACACCCAATAAAGAATGGGCGGAAAATCTAAATGGACATTTCTCCAAAGAAGACATACAGATGGCCAAAAAGCATATAAAACGGTGCTCCGCATTCCTGATTAGGAGAGAAATGCAAATCAGTGGGGAAAATGAGGTATCACCTCACACAGGTCAGAATGGCCATCATCCAAAAATGTACAACAATAAATGCTGGAGAGGGTGTGGAGAGAGGGAACCCCCCTACACAGTTGGTGGGGACGTATATCCGTACATCCACTATGGACAACACTGTGGAGGTTCATTAAAACACTAAACATACAAGTACCATGTGACCCAGCCATCCCACTTCTGGGTACGGATCCGGAGAAAAACAAACTTTGAAAAGACACGTGCACCCCAGCGATCCTGGCGGTACTATGTACAATAGCCAAGGGAAGCAAGCCACCTAAGCATAGAACGAGAGATGAATGGATAAAGAAGATGTGGTCCATACAATCATGGCATATTCCTCAGCCATAATACAGGATGAAAGAATGCCATTTCCAGCCACGGGGAAGGAAGTAGAGATGATCCTACTAAGTCAACTAAGGGAAGCAGGGAAACACAGGTCTCGTATAATATCACCTATAGGTGAGTCGAGAAATGGATACAGATGAACGTCTTTACAAAACAGAAGCAGCCTCACAGACCTAGAAAACAAACAACTTATGGTTACCAAGAGGGAAAGGTGGTGGGCAGGGAGAAATTAGCCACTTGAGATGAACATGTACACACTAGTCTTTATAGAATAATCAACAAGGACCCACTGTAGAGCACAGGGGACCCTACTAGACACTGTGGGATAAGCTATATGGGAAGGGAAGCCAAAAAAGGACATATAAACGTCTAGGTATAACTGACACAAGGAGCTGGAAATCACCCACCCCCCAAAAAAAACCCTCCACAGCATTATAACTCACCTACGCCCCAATACAAAATAAAAAATAAAAGGAAGGAAAGAAAGAAAAGAAACGCCGACTCTATTTAACCGAGGCCTTGGTGACATTGGCTGGTGTCACAGCCCTGCAGCCGGACAAGTCTTGACTCCCAAGGCTGGAGTGTCGAGCGGCTGAGGGAGCTGCGAGGATGTGCAGGCAAACGGGCCCGCTTTGCCCTCGGAGTGCCTGGTCCTCTCTGCATGGGACCACACTCTCCAGATCCCCGCAGCCCTCCTACCGCGAAAGCAAGCCTCGTGCACCCAGAGGATGGGGGAGCATCTGGGCTGGAGGAGCATTCAAGCGTCCCTTGGGCTCCGCGTCTCCTGGTGCTGGGCTTCCCTCCTCCAGCCTCCTTCCTTTGGGTCGCCCCACCTACGGCCGACGGCACCCTCAGCAGAGAGGTGTTGCAGCACTCGGGTGCCATCCGGGGGCGGGGTCAAGGCTAAGGGGGAAGAAGTCAGGAGACACAAGCCTTGGGTGATTCTTCTGACGGATTCCACTGGAACTGACAAGCCAGGAGCAGGACTCTCCCTAAGGCTCTTGTTGCCACAGTAACCAGAGTCCGGCATGAGGAAATGCTGCCGCCTTGTGGCCGTTCTCCGCAACAACAACTGTAAAACCTGTGCTGAAGACCACTTCATATTCACAAAGCCTCGGGTTGCAGTTGACGCCGGCCCTCAGGAAATATCCTGGGCTAAATCATCGGAAAAGGAGGCAAACAGGGCCGACGATCAAGAAGCCACTTTCAAGACGTACATTTTACTCACAATGTATTAAAAAACGAAAAAACCACACGAAAAGATAGGCAACAGCACTAATTACGAAAGGAATGCATATCAAAACGATAAGGAGAAGTCACCTCACACCGGTCAGAACGGTCATCCTCAAAAATATCTACAAGACTACATGCTGGAGACGCCGTGGGCAAAAGGCAATCCTCCTCCACCGTTGGTGGGGATGTAAATGCGTGCAGTCACTATGGAGAACGCTATGGAGGTTCCTTAAAAATGTAAACATAGAGTTACCCTATGATCTGTCAATCCACTCCTGGGCTTGGATCCAGAGAACAATCATAATTCGAAATGGCACATGCCGCCCTATTTTCAGGTCAGAGCTATTTACAGTAGCCAGGACGTGGAATCCTCCAAAGGTCCTTCCACAGGAAAGTGAAGATGATGTGGTACATATGTACAATGGAAAACTGCTCAGCCATAAAAAAGAACAAAATAACGCCATGGATGGATGGACTGAGAGACTGTCACACTAAGTCAAGTAAGGCACAGAGAGAAAGACAAATATCAGAAGATATGCCTTACAGGCGAATCCTTACATTCATAGAAATTAACTAATTTACAAAACAGAAAAAGACTCACAGACTTAGAAAACAAACTTATGATTATCAAAATGGGTGGGTAGGCTGGAGCGATACATTAGGAGTTTGAGATTAACATATACACGCCAACATATGTCAAGTAAGTAATCCACAAGGACCTACTGAAAAGCACAGGGAAGTCTCCTGAACATACTCTAATAACCTATATGGGATAAGAACCCGAGAAAGAGTCGATATACGTCTATGGATAACTGAATCCAGTTCGTGTACAACTACCACAAACACAACATTGGAAATCAACGGTACACTAATATGAAATAAAAATTAAATTAAATACAAAGAAGAAGAAAAACAAAAAAGGGTGGGGCATGAAGAAATGCTGCCGCCTTGTGGCTGTTTCCCATACCTACACCTTGAACACCTGTGCTGTCGGGCATTTGCTTTTCACAAGGCCTGCGGGGCTGTAAAGAAGAAACACCTACCCTCAAGAAACGGGGTAGGTCAGTGAGAAAGAATTCAAAACAGGGCATACGTTCCACAAGCCAATTGCAAGAGGTAAGTTTTACTCACCCTGCTTACAAAAACCACATGAAAAGAGGTCCTCGTGGATAAATAGTAGAGAAATGCTAATCAAAACTAAAGCGAGGTATCACCTCACACTGGTCAGAATGGCCACCGTCAAAATGTCTACAAACAATAGATGCTGAAGAGGGTGTAGAGGAAACGATACCCTCCTAAACTATCAGTGGGGATAGAAACTTGTAACAGCCACTATGGGCTCCAGTGTAGAAGGTCCCTAGATGATCAAGAAGAGAATGAAATTAGAACACTCCCCAACACCATACACAAAAGTAAACTCCAAATAGCTTAAAGTTCTAATCCTTAGGCCGCATACTATAAAACTCTTGAGGAAAACCTAGGCAGGACATTTTTTGACATAAATCTCAGCAAGTTCTCTTTGATTCCACCTCATACAATAATGAAACATAAACCCAAAATAAACAAATTGGACCTAATTCAACTTAAAAGTATTTGCACAGCAAAGGAAACCAGAAACGAAAGAAAAAGACAACCCTCACAATGGGAAAAAATAGTGGAAAACCAAGATACCCACAAGGAATTCATCTCCAAAACATACAAGCAGCTCATGCAGCTCAATATCAAAAACACAAACAACCCAATAAAAAATGGGCGGAAAATCCAAATGGACATTTCTCCAAAGAAGTACAGATGGCCATAAAACACTGAAAAGGTGCTCAGCATCCCTAATTAGGAGAGAAATGCAAATCAAGGGGGTAAAAAGAGGAATCAGCTCACACAGGTCAGAAAGGCCATCATCCAAAACTGTGCAAGAAGAAATGCTGGAGAGGCTGTGGAGAGAGGGAAGCCCCCTACACGGTTGGTGGGGACGTATATCCGTACATCCACTATGGACAACACTGTGGAGGTACATTAAAACACTAAACATACAAGAACCATGTGACCCAGCCATGCCACTTCTGGGTATGGATCCGGAGAAAAACAAACTCTTAAAAGACACCTGCACCCCAACGATCCTGGCAGCACTGTGTACAATAGCCAAGACGAGCAAGCAACCTAAGCGGAGGACAGAAGAATGGATAAGGAAGACGTGGTCCATATACTCCATGGCATATTCCTCAGCCATAATACAGGATGAAAGAATGCCATTTCCAGCCACGGGGAAGGAAGTAGAGATGATCCTACTAAGTCAACTAAGGGAACCTGGGAAACAAAAGCCTTATATGATATCACATATAGGTGGAGCTGAGAAATGGATACAAATAAACATCTTTACAAAAGAGAAACAGCCTCACAGACCTAGAAAAGTTACTTATGGTTACCAAAAGGGAAAGGTGGTGGGCGCCGAGAAATTAGCCGGTTGAGATGAACACGTACACACCAGTCTTTATAGAATAATCAACAAGGACCCACTGTAGAGCACAGGGAACCCTACTCGACACTCTGGGATAAGCTGTATGGGAAGGCAACCCAACAAACTACATATAAACGTCTAGGTATAAGTGCAACAAGGGGATGGAAATCACCCGACCCTCCCCAAAAAAGGCTCCACAGCATTATCACTCACCTATGCCGCAATACAAAATAAAAATTAAAAGGAAGGAAGGAAAGAAAAGAAACACCGACGCTAACCGAGCCCTTGGCACAGAGAGAAAGACACATATCATAAGGTATCCCTTACAGGCGAATCCTTACATTCATAGAAATTAACTAATTTACAAAACAGAAAAAGACTCATAGACTTAGAAAACAAACTTATGATTATCAAAATGGGTGGGAAGGCTGGAGCGATACATTAGGAGGTTGAGATTAACATATACATGCCAATATAGGTCAAGTAAGTAATCCACAAGGACCTACTGAAAAGCACAGGGAAGTCTCCTGAACATACTCTAATAACCTATAAGGGATAAGAACCCTTAAAAGAATCAATATATGTCTATGGATAACTGAATCAGGTTCGTGTACACCTACCACAAACAGAAAATTGGAAATCAATGGTACACTAATATGAAATAAAAATTAAATTAAAAACAAAGAAGAAGAAAAACAAAAAAGGGTGGGGTATGAAGAAATGCTGCCGCCTTGTGGCTGTTTCCCATAACTACACTTCGAACACCTGTGCTGACGGGCACTTGCTCTTTGCAAGGCCTGCGGGGCTGTAAAGAAGAAACACCTGGGCTTCCCTGGTGGCGCGGTGGTTGAGAATCTGCCTGCTAATGCAGGGCACACGGGTTCGAGCCCTGGTCTGGGAAGATCCCACATGCCGCGGAGCAACAGGGCCCGTGAGCCACAACTGCTGAGCCTGCGTGTCTGGAGCCTGTGCTCCGCAACAAGAGAGGCCACGATAGTGAGAGGCCCGCGCACCGCGATGAAGAGTGGCCCCCGCTTGCCGCAACTAGAGGAAGCCCTAGCACAGAAACAAAGACCCAACACAGCCAAATAAATAAATAAATAAAACTCTACCATGAATGTAATAAAAAAAAAAAAGAAGAAGAAGAAACACCTGCCCTCAAGAAACGTCCTCGGGTAGGTGAGCGAGAAAGAATTCAAAACCGGGCACACGTTTCAGAAGCCAATTTCAAGACGTTAGTTTTACTCAACCTGCTTACAAAAAACCACATGAAAAGAGGTCCACGTCGATAAATAGTAGAGAAATGCTAATCAAAACTAAAGCGAGGTATAACCTCACACCAGTCAGAATGGCCACCATCAAAAAGTCTACAAACAATAGATGCGGAAGAGGGTGTGGAGAAAACGATACCCTCCTACACCATCAGTGGGGATATAAACTTGTAACAGCCACTATGGGCCCCAGTGGGGAGGGTCCCTAGATGATCAAGAAGAGCATGAAATTAGAACACTCCCCAACACCATGCACAAAAATAAACTCCGAATACATTAAAGTTCTAAACTTTAGGCAGCATACTATAAAACTCTTGAGGAAAACCTAGGCAGGACATTTTTTGACATAAATCTCAGCAAGTTCTCTTTGAATCCATAACTTAGAATAATGAAAAATAAATACAAAATAAACAAATGGGACCTAATTTAACGTAAAAGCATTGGCACGGCAAAGGAAACCAGAAATTAAAGAAAAGGACAACCCTCACAATGGGAAAAAAATAGTGGATAACCAAGATACCCACAAGGAATTCATCTCCAAAACATAAAGGCAGGTCATGCAGCTCAATATCACAAACACAAACAACCCAATAAAGAATGGGCGGAAAATCTAAATGGACATTTCTCCAAAGAAGACATACAGATGGCCAAAAAGCATATAAAAAGGTGCTCCGCATTCCTGATTAGGAGAGAAATGCAAATCAGTGGGGAAAATGAGGTATCACCTCACACAGGTCAGAATGGCAATCATCCAAAAATGTACAACAACAAATGCTGGAGAGGGTGTGGAGAGAGGGAACCCCCTACATGGTTGGTGGGGACGTATATCCGTACATCCACTATGGACAACACTGTGGAGGTTCATTAAAACACTAAACATACAAGAACCATGTGACCTAGCCATCCCACTTCTGGGTATGGATCCGGAGAAAAACAAACTTTGAAAAGACACGTGCACCCCAGCGATCCTGGCGGTACTATGTACAATAGCCAAGAGGAGCAAGCCACCTGAGCATAGAACGAGAGATGAATGGATAAAGAAGACGTGGTCCATACACTCATGGCATATTCCTCAGCCATAATACAGGATGAAAGAATGCCATTTCCAGCCACGGGGAAGGAAGTAGAGATGATCCTACTAAGTCAACTAAGGGAAGCAGGGAAACACAGGTCTCATGTAATATCACCTATAGGTGGAGTCGAGAAATGGATCCAAATGAATGTCTTTACAAAACAGAAGCAGCCTCACAGACCTAGAAAACAAACAACTTATGGTTACCAAGAGGGAAAGGTGGTGGGCAGGGAGAAATTAGCCACTTGAGATGAACATGTACACACTAGTCTTTATAGAATAATCAAAAAGGACCCACTGCAGAGCACAGGGGACCCTACTAGACACTGTGAGATAAGCTATATGGGAAGGGAAGCCAAAAAAGGACATATAAACATCTAGGTATAACTGACACAAGGAGCTGGAAATCACCCACCCCCCAAAAAATACCCTCCACAGCATTATAACTCACCTACGCCCCAATACAAAATAAAAAAGGAAGGAAAGAAAGAAAAGAAACGCCGACTCTATTTAACCGAGGCCTTGGTGACATTGGCTGGTGTCACAGCCCTGCAGCCGGACAAGTCTTGGGTCCCAAGCCTGGACTGTCGAGTGGCTGAGGGAGCTGCGAGGATGTGCAGGCAAACGGGCCCCCTTTGCACTCGGAGTGCCTGGTCCTCCCTGCATGGGACCACACTCTCCATATCCCCGCAGCCCTCCTACCGCGAAAGCAAGCCTCGTGCACCCAGAGGATGGGGGAGCATCTGGGCTGGAGGAGCATTCAAGCGTCCCTTGGGCTCCGCGTCTCCTGGTGCTGGGCTTCCCTCCTCCAGCCTCCTTCCTTTGGGTCGCCCCACCTACGGCCGACGGCACCCTCAGCAGAGAGGTGTTGCAGCACTCGGGAGCCATCCGGGGGCGGGGTCAAGGCTAAGGGGGAAGAAGTCAGGAGACACAAGCCTTGGGTGCTTCTTCTGGCGGATTCCACTGGAACTGACAAGCCAGGAGCAGGACTCTCCCAAAGGCTCTTGTTGCCACAGTAACCCGAGCCGGGCATGTGGAAATGCTGCCGCCTTGTGGCCGTTCTCCGAAACAACAACTGTAAAACCTGTGCTGACGACCACTTCATATTCACAAGGCCTGCGTGTTGCAGTTGACGCCGGCCCTCAGGAAATATCCTGGGCTAAATCATCGCAAAAGGAGGCAAACAGGGCCGACGATCAAGAAGCCACTTTCAAGACGTACATTTTACTCACAATGTATTAAAAACCGAAAAAAGCACACGAAAAGATAGGCAACAGCACTAATTACGAAAGGAGTGCATATCAAAACGATAAGGAGAAGTCACCCCACACCGGTCAGAATGGCCATCCTCAAAAAAATCGACAAGACTACATGCTGGAGAGGCCGTGGGCAAAAGGCAATCCTCCTCCACCGTTGGTGGGGATGTAAATGCGTGCAGTCACTATGGAGGTTCCTTAAAAATGTAAACATAGAGTTACCCTGTGATCTGGCAATCCACTCCTGGGCTTGGATCCGGAGAAAAATCATAATTCGAACTGACACGTGCGGCCCTATTTTCAGGGCAGAGCTATTTACAGTAGCCAGGACATGGAATCCACCAAAAGGTCCTTCCACAGAAAAGTGAAGATGATGTGGTACATATGTACGATGGAAAACTGCTCAGCCATAAAAAAGAACAAAATAACACCATGGATGGATGGACTGAGAGACTATCACACTAAGTCAAGTAAGGCAAAGAGGGAAACACATATATCATAAGATATCCCTTACAGGCAAATCTTTACATTCATAGAAATGAACTAGTTTACAAAACAGAAAAAGACTCACAGACTTAGAATACAAACATATGATTATCAAAATGGGTGGGAAGGCTGGAGCGATACATTAGGAGGTTGAGATTAACATATACACGCCAATATATGACAAGTAACTAATCCACAAGGACCTACTGAATAGCACAGGGAAGTCTCCTGAACATACTCTAATAACCTATATGGGATAAGAACCCGAGAAAGAATCGATATATGTCTATGGATAACTGAATCAAGTTCGTGTACACCTACCACAAACACAACATTGGAAATCAACGGTACTCTAATATGAAATAAAAATTAAATTAAAAACAAAGAAGAAGAAAAACAAAAAAGGGTGGGGCATGAAGAAATGCTGCCGCCTTGTGGCTGTTTCCCATAACTACACCTTGAACACCTGGGCTGACGGGCACTTGCTCTTCACAAGGCCTGCGGGGCTGTAAAGAAGAAACACCTGCCCTCAAGAAACGTCCTGGGCTAGGTCAGCGAGAAGGAATTCAAAAAACAGGGCACACGTTCCAGAAGACAATTTCAGGAGGTAAGTTTTACTCACCCTGCTTACAAAAACCACATGAAAAGAGGTCCTCGTGGATAAATAGTAAAGAAATGCTAATCAAAACTAAAGCAAGGTATCACCTCACACTGGTCAGAATGGCCACCGTCAAAATGTCTACAAACAATAGATGCTGAAGAGGGTGTAGAGGAAACGATACCCTCCTAAACTATCAGTGGGGATAGAAACTTGTAACAGCCACTATGGGCTCCAGTGTAGAAGGTCCCTAGATGATCAAGAAGAGAATGAAATTAGAACACTCCCCAACACCATACACAAAAGTAAACTCCAAATAGCTTAAAGTTCTAATCCTTAGGCCGCATACTATAAAACTCTTGAGGAAAACCTAGGCAGGACATTTTTTGACATAAATCTCAGCAAGTTCTCTTTGATTCCACCTCATACAATAATGAAACATAAACCCAAAATAAACAAATTGGACCTAATTCAACTTAAAAGTATTTGCACAGCAAAGGAAACCAGAAACGAAAGAAAAAGACAACCCTCACAATGGGAAAAAATAGTGGAAAACCAAGATACCCACAAGGAATTCATCTCCAAAACATACAAGCAGCTCGTGCAGCTCAATATCAAAAACACAAACAACCCAATAAAAAATGGGCGGAAAATCCAAATGGACATTTCTCCAAAGAAGTACAGATGGCCATAAAACACTGAAAAGGTGCTCAGCATCCCTAATTAGGAGAGAAATGCAAATCAAGGGGGTAAAAAGAGGAATCAGCTCACACAGGTCAGAAAGGCCATCATCCAAAACTGTGCAAGAAGAAATGCTGGAGAGGCTGTGGAGAGAGGGAAGCCCCCTACACGGTTGGTGGGGACGTATATCCGTACATCCACTATGGACAACACTGTGGAGGTACATTAAAACACTAAACATACAAGAACCATGTGACCCAGCCATGCCACTTCTGGGTATGGATCCGGAGAAAAACAAACTCTTAAAAGACACCTGCACCCCAACGATCCTGGCAGCACTGTGTACAATAGCCAAGACGAGCAAGCAACCTAAGCGGAGGACAGAAGAATGGATAAGGAAGACGTGGTCCATATACTCCGTGGCATATTCCTCAGCCATAATACAGGATGAAAGAATGCCATTTCCAGCCACGGGGAAGGAAGTAGAGATGATCCTACTGAGTCAACTAAGGGAACCTGGGAAACAAAAGCCTTATATGATATCACATATAGGTGGAGCTGAGAAATGGATACAAATAAACATCTTTACAAAAGAGAAACAGCCTCACAGACCTAGAAAAGTTACTTATGGTTACCAAAAGGGAAAGGTGGTGGGCGCCGAGAAATTAGCCGGTTGAGATGAACACGTACACACCAGTCTTTATAGAATAATCAACAAGGACCCACTGTAGAGCACAGGGAACCCTACTCGACACTCTGGGATAAGCTGTATGGGAAGGCAACCCAACAAACTACATATAAACGTCTAGGTATAAGTGCAACAAGGGGATGGAAATCACCCGACCCTCCCCAAAAAAGGCTCCACAGCATTATCACTCACCTATGCCGCAATACAAAATAAAAATTAAAAGGAAGGAAGGAAAGAAAAGAAACACCGACGCTAACCGAGCCCTTGGCACAGAGAGAAAGACACATATCATAAGGTATCCCTTACAGGCGAATCCTTACATTCATAGAAATTAACTAATTTACAAAACAGAAAAAGACTCACAGACTTAGAAAACAAACTTATGATTATCAAAATGGGTGGGAAGGCTGGAGCGATACATTAGGAGGTTGAGATTAACGTATACATGCCAATATAGGTCAAGTAAGTAATCCACAAGGACCTACTGAAAAGCACAGGGAAGTCTCCTGAACATACTCTAATAACCTATAAGGGATAAGAACCCTTAAAAGAATCAATATATGTCTATGGATAACTGAATCAGGTTCGTGTACACCTACCACAAACAGAAAATTGGAAATCAATGGTACACTAATATGAAATAAAAATTAAATTAAAAACAAAGAAGAAGAAAAACAAAAAAGGGTGGGGTATGAAGAAATGCTGCCGCCTTGTGGCTGTTTCCCATAACTACACTTCGAACACCTGTGCTGACGGGCACTTGCTCTTTGCAAGGCCTGCGGGGCTGTAAAGAAGAAACACCTGGGCTTCCCTGGTGGCGCGGTGGTTGAGAATCTGCCTGCTAATGCAGGGGACACGGGTTCGAGCCCTGGTCTGGGAAGATCCCACATGCCGCGGAGCAACAGGGCCCGTGAGCCACAACTGCTGAGCCTGCGTGTCTGGAGCCTGTGCTCCGCAACGAGAGAGGCCGCGATAGTGAGAGGCCCGCGCACCGCGATGAAGAGTGGCCCCCGCTTGCCGCAACTAGAGGAAGCCCTAGCACAGAAACAAAGACCCAACACAGCCAAATAAATAAATAAATAAAACTCTACCATGAATGTAATAAAAAAAAAAAAGAAGAAGAAACACCTGCCCTCAAGAAACGTCCTCGGGTAGGTGAGCGAGAAAGAATTCAAAACCGGGCACACGTTTCAGAAGCCAATTTCAAGACGTTAGTTTTACTCAACCTGCTTACAAAAAACCACATGAAAAGAGGTCCACGTCGATAAATAGTAGAGAAATGCTAATCAAAACTAAAGCGAGGTATAACCTCACACCAGTCAGAATGGCCACCGTCAAAAAGTCTACAAACAATAGATGCGGAAGAGGGTGTGGAGAAAACGATACCCTCCTACACCATCAGTGGGGATATAAACTTGTAACAGCCACTATGGGCCCCAGTGGGGAGGGTCCCTAGATGATCAAGAAGAGCATGAAATTAGAACACTCCCCAACACCATGCACAAAAATAAACTCCGAATACATTAAAGTTCTAAACTTTAGGCAGCATACTATAAAACTCTTGAGGAAAACCTAGGCAGGACATTTTTTGACATGAATCTCAGCAAGTTCTCTTTGAATCCATAACTTAGAATAATGAAACATAAATACAAAATAAACAAATGGGACCTAATTTAACGTAAAAGCATTTGCACGGCAAAGGAAACCAGAAATGAAAGAAAAGGACAACCCTCACAATGGGAAAAAAATAGTGGATAACCAAGATACCCACAAGGAATTCATCTCCAAAACATAAAGGCAGGTCATGCAGCTCAATATCACAAACACAAACAACCCAATAAAGAATGGGCGGAAAATCTAAATGGACATTTCTCCAAAGAAGACATACAGATGGCCAAAAAGCATATAAAAAGGTGCTCCGCATTCCTGATTAGGAGAGAAATGCAAATCAGTGGGGAAAATGAGGTATCACCTCACACAGGTCAGAATGGCAATCATCCAAAAATGTACAACAATAAATGCTGGAGAGGGTGTGGAGAGAGGGAACCCCCTACATGGTTGGTGGGGACGTATATCCGTACATCCACTATGGACAACACTGTGGAGGTTCATTAAAACACTAAACATACAAGAACCATGTGACCTAGCCATCCCACTTCTGGGTACGGATCCGGAGAAAAACAAACTTTGAAAAGACACGTGCACCCCAGCGATCCTGGCGGTACTATGTACAATAGCCAAGAGAAGCAAGCCACCTAAGCATAGAACGAGAGATGAATGGATAAAGAAGACGTGGTCCATACACTCATGGCATATTCCTCAGCCATAATACAGGATGAAAGAATGCCATTTCCAGCCACGGGGAAGGAAGTAGAGATGATCCTACTAAGTCAACTAAGGGAAGCAGGGAAACACAGGTCTCATGTAATATCACCTATAGGTGGAGTCGAGAAATGGATCCAAATGAATGTCTTTACAAAACAGAAGCAGCCTCACAGACCTAGAAAACAAACAACTTATGGTTACCAAGAGGGAAAGGTGGTGGGCAGGGAGAAATTAGCCACTTGAGATGAACATGTACACACTAGTCTTTATAGAATAATCAACAAGGACCCACTGTAGAGCACAGGGGACCCTACTAGACACTGTGGGATAAGCTATATGGGAAGGGAAGCCAAAAAAGGACATATAAACATCTAGGTATAACTGACACAAGGAGCTGGAAATCACCCACCCCCCAAAACACACCCTCCACAGCATTATAACTCACCTACGCCCCAATACAAAATAAAAAAGGAAGGAAAGAAAGAAAAGAAACGCCGACTCTATTTAACCGAGGCCTTGGTGACATTGGCTGGTGTCACAGCCCTGCAGCCGGACAAGTCTTGGGTCCCAAGCCTGGACTGTCGAGTGGCTGAAGGAGCTGCGAGGATGTGCAGGCAAACGGGCCCCCTTTGCACTCGGAGTGCCTGGTCCTCTCTGCATGGGACCACACTCTCCATATCCCCGCAGCCCTCCTACCGCGAAAGCAAGCCTCGTGCACCCAGAGGATGGGGGAGCATCTGGGCTGGAGGAGCATTCAAGCGTCCCTTGGGCTCCGCGTCTCCTGGTGCTGGGCTTCCCTCCTCCAGCCTCCTGCCTTTGGGTCGCCCCACCTACGGCCGACGGCACCCTCAGCAGAGAGGTGTTGCAGCACTCGGGAGCCATCCGGGGGCGGGGTCAAGGCTAAGGGGGAAGAAGTCAGGAGACACAAGCCTTGGGTGCTTCTTCTGGCGGATTCCACTGGAACTGACAAGCCAGGAGCAGGACTCTCCCAAAGGCTCTTGTTGCCACAGTAACCCGAGCCGGGCATGAGGAAATGCTGCCGCCTTGTGGCCGTTCTCCGAAACAACAACTGTAAAACCTGTGCTGACGACCACTTCATATTCACAAGGCCTGCGTGTTGCAGTTGACGCCGGCCCTCAGGAAATATCCTGGGCTAAATCATCGCAAAAGGAGGCAAACAGGGCCGACGATCAAGAAGCCACTTTCAAGACGTACATTTTACTCACAATGTATTAAAAACCGAAAAAAGCACACGAAAAGATAGGCAACAGCACTAATTACGAAAGGAGTGCATATCAAAACGATAAGGAGAAGTCACCCCACACCGGTCAGAATGGCCATCCTCAAAAAAATCGACAAGACTACATGCTGGAGAGGCCGTGGGCAAAAGGCAATCCTCCTCCACCGTTGGTGGGGATGTAAATGCGTGCAGTCACTATGGAGGTTCCTTAAAAATGTAAACATAGAGTTACCCTGTGATCTGGCAATCCACTCCTGGGCTTGGATCCGGAGAAAAATCATAATTCGAACTGACACGTGCGGCCCTATTTTCAGGGCAGAGCTATTTACAGTAGCCAGGACATGGAATCCACCAAAAGGTCCTTCCACAGAAAAGTGAAGATGATGTGGTACATATGTACGATGGAAAACTGCTCAGCCATAAAAAAGAACAAAATAACACCATGGATGGATGGACTGAGAGACTGTCACACTAAGTCAAGTAAGGCAAAGAGGGAAACACATATATCATAAGATATCCCTTACAGGCAAATCTTTACATTCATAGAAATGAACTAGTTTACAAAACAGAAAAAGACTCACAGACTTAGAATACAAACATATGATTATCAAAATGGGTGGGAAGGCTGGAGCGATACATTAGGAGGTTGAGATTAACATATACACGCCAATATATGACAAGTAACTAATCCACAAGGACCTACTGAATAGCACAGGGAAGTCTCCTGAACATACTCTAATAACCTATATGGGATAAGAACCCGAGAAAGAATCGATATATGTCTATGGATAACTGAATCAAGTTCGTGTACACCTACCACAAACACAACATTGGAAATCAACGGTACACTAATATGAAATAAAAATTAAATTAAAAACAAAGAAGAAGAAAAACAAAAAAGGGTGGGGCATGAAGAAATGCTGCCGCCTTGTGGCTGTTTCCCATAACTACACCTTGAACACCTGGGCTGACGGGCACTTGCTCTTCACAAGGCCTGCGGGGCTGTAAAGAAGAAACACCTGCCCTCAAGAAACGTCCTGGGCTAGGTCAGCGAGAAGGAATTCAAAAAACAGGGCACACATTCCAGAAGACAATTTCAAGAGGTAAGTTTTACTCACCCTGCTTACAAAAACCACATGAAAAGAGGTCCTCGTGGATAAATAGTAGAGAAATTCTAATCAAAACTAAAGCGAGGTATCACCTCACACTGGTCAGAATGGCCACCGTCAAAATGTCTACAAACAATAGATGCTGAAGAGGGTGTAGAGGAAACGATACCCTCCTAAACTATCAGTGGGGATAGAAACTTGTAACAGCCACTATGGGCTCCAGTGTAGAAGGTCCCTAGATGATCAAGAAGAGAATGAAATTAGAACACTCCCCAACACCATACACAAAAGTAAACTCCAAATAGCTTAAAGTTCTAATCCTTAGGCCGCATACTATAAAACTCTTGAGGAAAACCTAGGCAGGACATTTTTTGACATAAATCTCAGCAAGTTCTCTTTGATTCCACCTCATACAATAATGAAACATAAACCCAAAATAAACAAATTGGACCTAATTCAACTTAAAAGTATTTGCACAGCAAAGGAAACCAGAAACGAAAGAAAAAGACAACCCTCACAATGGGAAAAAATAGTGGAAAACCAAGATACCCACAAGGAATTCATCTCCAAAACATACAAGCAGCTCATGCAGCTCAATATCAAAAACACAAACAACCCAATAAAAAATGGGCGGAAAATCCAAATGGACATTTCTCCAAAGAAGTACAGATGGCCATAAAACACTGAAAAGGTGCTCAGCATCCCTAATTAGGAGAGAAATGCAAATCAAGGGGGTAAAAAGAGGAATCAGCTCACACAGGTCAGAAAGGCCATCATCCAAAACTGTGCAAGAAGAAATGCTGGAGAGGCTGTGGAGAGAGGGAAGCACCCTACACGGTTGGTGGGGATGTATATCCGTACATCCACTATGGACAACACTGTGGAGGTACATTAAAACACTAAACATACAAGTACCATGTGACCCAGCCATGCCACTTCTGGGTATGGATCCGGAGAAAAACAAACTCTTAAAAGACACCTGCACCCCAACGATCCTGGCAGCACTGTGTACAATAGCCAAGACGAGCAAGCAACCTAAGCGGAGGACAGAAGAATGGATAAGGAAGACGTGGTCCATATACTCCGTGGCATATTCCTCAGCCATAATACAGGATGAAAGAATGCCATTTCCAGCCACGGGGAAGGAAGTAGAGATGATCCTACTGAGTCAACTAAGGGAACCTGGGAAACAAAAGCCTTATATGATATCACATATAGGTGGAGCTGAGAAATGGATACAAATAAACATCTTTACAAAAGAGAAACAGCCTCACAGACCTAGAAAAGTTACTTATGGTTACCAAAAGGGAAAGGTGGTGGGCGCCGAGAAATTAGCCGGTTGAGATGAACACGTACACACCAGTCTTTATAGAATAATCAACAAGGACCCACTGTAGAGCACAGGGAACCCTACTCGACACTCTGGGATAAGCTGTATGGGAAGGCAACCCAACAAACTACATATAAACGTCTAGGTATAAGTGCAACAAGGGGATGGAAATCACCCGACCCTCCCCAAAAAAGGCTCCACAGCATTATCACTCACCTATGCCGCAATACAAAATAAAAATTAAAAGGAAGGAAGGAAAGAAAAGAAACACCGACGCTAACCGAGGCCTTGGCACAGAGAGAAAGACACATATCATAAGGTATCCCTTACAGGCGAATCCTTACATTCATAGAAATTAACTAATTTAATGCGGTGGGCAGGGAGAAATTAGCCACTTGAGATGAACATGTACACACTAGTCTTTATAGAATAATCAACAAGGACCCACTGTAGAGCACAGGGGACCCTACTAGACACTGTGGGATAAGCTATATGGGAAGGGAAGCCAAAAAAGGACATATAAACATCTAGGTATAACTGACACAAGGAGCTGGAAATCACCCACCCCCCAAAAAATACCCTCCACAGCATTATAACTCACCTACGCCCCAATACAAAATAAAAAAGGAAGGAAAGAAAGAAAAGAAACGCCGACTCTATTTAACCGAGGCCTTGGTGACATTGGCTGGTGTCACAGCCCTGCAGCCGGACAAGTCTTGGGTCCCAAGGCTGGACTGTCGAGTGGCTGAGGGAGCTGCGAGGATGTGCAGGCAAACGGGCCCCCTTTGCACTCGGAGTGCCTGGTCCTCCCTGCATGGGACCACACTCTCCATATCCCCGCAGCCCTCCTACCGCGAAAGCAAGCCTCGTGCACCCAGAGGATGGGGGAGCATCTGGGCTGGAGGAGCATTCAAGCGTCCCTTGGGCTCCGCGTCTCCTGGTGCTGGGCTTCCCTCCTCCAGCCTCCTGCCTTTGGGTCGCCCCACCTACGGCCGACGGCACCCTCAGCAGAGAGGTGTTGCAGCACTCGGGAGCCATCCGGGGGCGGGGTCAAGGCTAAGGGGGAAGAAGTCAGGAGACACAAGCCTTGGGTGCTTCTTCTGGCGGATTCCACTGGAACTGACAAGCCAGGAGCAGGACTCTCCCAAAGGCTCTTGTTGCCACAGTAACCCGAGCCGGGCATGAGGAAATGCTGCCGCCTTGTGGCCGTTCTCCGAAACAACAACTGTAAAACCTGTGCTGACGACCACTTCATATTCACAAGGCCTGCGTGTTGCAGTTGACGCCGGCCCTCAGGAAATATCCTGGGCTAAATCATCGCAAAAGGAGGCAAACAGGGCCGACGATCAAGAAGCCACTTTCAAGACGTACATTTTACTCACAATGTATTAAAAACCGAAAAAAGCACACGAAAAGATAGGCAACAGCACTAATTACGAAAGGAGTGCATATCAAAACGATAAGGAGAAGTCACCCCACACCGGTCAGAATGGCCATCCTCAAAAAAATCGACAAGACTACATGCTGGAGAGGCCGTGGGCAAAAGGCAATCCTCCTCCACCGTTGGTGGGGATGTAAATGCGTGCAGTCACTATGGAGGTTCCTTAAAAATGTAAACATAGAGTTACCCTGTGATCTGGCAATCCACTCCTGGGCTTGGATCCGGAGAAAAATCATAATTCGAACTGACACGTGCGGCCCTATTTTCAGGGCAGAGCTATTTACAGTAGCCAGGACATGGAATCCACCAAAAGGTCCTTCCACAGAAAAGTGAAGATGATGTGGTACATATGTACGATGGAAAACTGCTCAGCCATAAAAAAGAACAAAATAACACCATGGATGGATGGACTGAGAGACTGTCACACTAAGTCAAGTAAGGCAAAGAGGGAAACACATATATCATAAGATATCCCTTACAGGCAAATCTTTACATTCATAGAAATGAACTAGTTTACAAAACAGTAAAAGACTCACAGACTTAGAATACAAACATATGATTATCAAAATGGGTGGGAAGGCTGGAGCGATACATTAGGAGGTTGAGATTAACATATACACGCCAATATATGACAAGTAACTAATCCACAAGGACCTACTGAATAGCACAGGGAAGTCTCCTGAACATACTCTAATAACCTATATGGGATAAGAACCCGAGAAAGAATCGATATATGTCTATGGATAACTGAATCAAGTTCGTGTACACCTACCACAAACACAACATTGGAAATCAACGGTACACTAATATGAAATAAAAATTAAATTAAAAACAAAGAAGAAGAAAAACAAAAAAGGGTGGGGCATGAAGAAATGCTGCCGCCTTGTGGCTGTTTCCCATAACTACACCTTGAACACCTGGGCTGACGGGCACTTACTCTTCGCAAGGCCTGCGGGGCTGTAAAGAAGAAACACCTGCCCTCAAGAAACGTCCTGGGCTAGGTCAGCGAGAAGGAATTCAAAAAACAGGTCACACATTCCAGAAGACAATTTCAGGAGGTAAGTTTTACTCACCCTGCTTACAAAAACCACATGAAAAGAGGTCCTCGTGGATAAATAGTAGAGAAATGCTAATCAAAACTAAAGCGAGGTATCACCTCACACTGGTCAGAATGGCCACCGTCAAAATGTCTACAAACAATAGATGCTGAAGAGGGTGTAGAGGAAACGATACCCTCCTAAACTATCAGTGGGGATAGAAACTTGTAACAGCCACTATGGGCTCCAGTGTAGAAGGTCCCTAGATGATCAAGAAGAGAATGAAATTAGAACACTCCCCAACACCATACACAAAAGTAAACTCCAAATAGCTTAAAGTTCTAATCCTTAGGCCGCATACTATAAAACTCTTGAGGAAAACCTAGGCAGGACATTTTTTGACATAAATCTCAGCAAGTTCTCTTTGATTCCACCTCATACAATAATGAAACATAAACCCAAAATAAACAAATTGGACCTAATTCAACTTAAAAGTATTTGCACAGCAAAGGAAACCAGAAACGAAAGAAAAAGACAACCCTCACAATGGGAAAAAATAGTGGAAAACCAAGATACCCACAAGGAATTCATCTCCAAAACATACAAGCAGCTCGTGCAGCTCAATATCAAAAACACAAACAACCCAATAAAAAATGGGCGGAAAATCCAAATGGACATTTCTCCAAAGAAGTACAGATGGCCATAAAACACTGAAAAGGTGCTCAGCATCCCTAATTAGGAGAGAAATGCAAATCAAGGGGGTAAAAAGAGGAATCAGCTCACACAGGTCAGAAAGGCCATCATCCAAAACTGTGCAAGAAGAAATGCTGGAGAGGCTGTGGAGAGAGGGAAGCACCCTACACGGTTGGTGGGGATGTATATCCGTACATCCACTATGGACAACACTGTGGAGGTACATTAAAACACTAAACATACAAGTACCATGTGACCCAGCCATGCCACTTCTGGGTATGGATCCGGAGAAAAACAAACTCTTAAAAGACACCTGCACCCCAACGATCCTGGCAGCACTGTGTACAATAGCCAAGACGAGCAAGCAACCTAAGCGGAGGACAGAAGAATGGATAAGGAAGACGTGGTCCATATACTCCGTGGCATATTCCTCAGCCATAATACAGGATGAAAGAATGCCATTTCCAGCCACGGGGAAGGAAGTAGAGATGATCCTACTGAGTCAACTAAGGGAACCTGGGAAACAAAAGCCTTATATGATATCACATATAGGTGGAGCTGAGAAATGGATACAAATAAACATCTTTACAAAAGAGAAACAGCCTCACAGACCTAGAAAAGTTACTTATGGTTACCAAAAGGGAAAGGTGGTGGGCGCCGAGAAATTAGCCGGTTGAGATGAACACGTACACACCAGTCTTTATAGAATAATCAACAAGGACCCACTGTAGAGCACAGGGAACCCTACTCGACACTCTGGGATAAGCTGTATGGGAAGGCAACCCAACAAACTACATATAAACGTCTAGGTATAAGTGCAACAAGGGGATGGAAATCACCCGACCCTCCCCAAAAAAGGCTCCACAGCATTATCACTCACCTATGCCGCAATACAAAATAAAAATTAAAAGGAAGGAAGGAAAGAAAAGAAACACCGACGCTAACCGAGGCCTTGGCACAGAGAGAAAGACACATATCATAAGGTATCCCTTACAGGCGAATCCTTACATTCATAGAAATTAACTAATTTAATGCGGTGGGCAGGGAGAAATTAGCCACTTGAGATGAACATGTACACACTAGTCTTTATAGAATAATCAACAAGGACCCACTGTAGAGCACAGGGGACCCTACTAGACACTGTGGGATAAGCTATATGGGAAGGGAAGCCAAAAAAGGACATATAAACATCTAGGTATAACTGACACAAGGAGCTGGAAATCACCCACCCCCCAAAAAATACCCTCCACAGCATTATAACTCACCTACGCCCCAATACAAAATAAAAAAGGAAGGAAAGAAAGAAAAGAAACGCCGACTCTATTTAACCGAGGCCTTGGTGACATTGGCTGGTGTCACAGCCCTGCAGCCGGACAAGTCTTGGGTCCCAAGCCTGAACTGTCGAGTGGCTGAGGGAGCTGCGAGGATGTGCAGGCAAACGGGCCCCCTTTGCACTCGGAGTGCCTGGTCCTCCCTGCATGGGACCACACTCTCCATATCCCCGCAGCCCTCCTACCGCGAAAGCAAGCCTCGTGCACCCAGAGGATGGGGGAGCATCTGGGCTGGAGGAGCATTCAAGCGTCCCTTGGGCTCCGCGTCTCCTGGTGCTGGGCTTCCCTCCTCCAGCCTCCTGCCTTTGGGTCGCCCCACCTACGGCCGACGGCACCCTCAGCAGAGAGGTGTTGCAGCACTCGGGAGCCATCCGGGGGCGGGGTCAAGGCTAAGGGGGAAGAAGTCAGGAGACACAAGCCTTGGGTGCTTCTTCTGGCGGATTCCACTGGAACTGACAAGCCAGGAGCAGGACTCTCCCAAAGGCTCTTGTTGCCACAGTAACCCGAGCCGGGCATGAGGAAATGCTGCCGCCTTGTGGCCGTTCTCCGAAACAACAACTGTAAAACCTGTGCTGACGACCACTTCATATTCACAAGGCCTGCGTGTTGCAGTTGACGCCGGCCCTCAGGAAATATCCTGGGCTAAATCATCGCAAAAGGAGGCAAACAGGGCCGACGATCAAGAAGCCACTTTCAAGACGTACATTTTACTCACAATGTATTAAAAACCGAAAAAAGCACACGAAAAGATAGGCAACAGCACTAATTACGAAAGGAGTGCATATCAAAACGATAAGGAGAAGTCACCCCACACCGGTCAGAATGGCCATCCTCAAAAAAATCGACAAGACTACATGCTGGAGAGGCCGTGGGCAAAAGGCAATCCTCCTCCACCGTTGGTGGGGATGTAAATGCGTGCAGTCACTATGGAGGTTCCTTAAAAATGTAAACATAGAGTTACCCTGTGATCTGGCAATCCACTCCTGGGCTTGGATCCGGAGAAAAATCATAATTCGAACTGACACGTGCGGCCCTATTTTCAGGGCAGAGCTATTTACAGTAGCCAGGACATGGAATCCACCAAAAGGTCCTTCCACAGAAAAGTGAAGATGATGTGGTACATATGTACGATGGAAAACTGCTCAGCCATAAAAAAGAACAAAATAACACCATGGATGGATGGACTGAGAGACTGTCACACTAAGTCAAGTAAGGCAAAGAGGGAAACACATATATCATAAGATATCCCTTACAGGCAAATCTTTACATTCATAGAAATGAACTAGTTTACAAAACAGTAAAAGACTCACAGACTTAGAATACAAACATATGATTATCAAAATGGGTGGGAAGGCTGGAGCGATACATTAGGAGGTTGAGATTAACATATACACGCCAATATATGACAAGTAACTAATCCACAAGGACCTACTGAATAGCACAGGGAAGTCTCCTGAACATACTCTAATAACCTATATGGGATAAGAACCCGAGAAAGAATCGATATATGTCTATGGATAACTGAATCAAGTTCGTGTACACCTACCACAAACACAACATTGGAAATCAACGGTACACTAATATGAAATAAAAATTAAATTAAAAACAAAGAAGAAGAAAAACAAAAAAGGGTGGGGCATGAAGAAATGCTGCTGCCTTGTGGCTGTTTCCCATAACTACACCTTGAACACCTGGGCTGACGGGCACTTACTCTTCGCAAGGCCTGCGGGGCTGTAAAGAAGAAACACCTGCCCTCAAGAAACGTCCTGGGCTAGGTCAGCGAGAAGGAATTCAAAAAACAGGTCACACATTCCAGAAGACAATTTCAGGAGGTAAGTTTTACTCACCCTGCTTACAAAAACCACATGAAAAGAGGTCCTCGTGGATAAATAGTAGAGAAATGCTAATCAAAACTAAAGCGAGGTATCACCTCACACTGGTCAGAATGGCCACCGTCAAAATGTCTACAAACAATAGATGCTGAAGAGGGTGTAGAGGAAACGATACCCTCCTAAACTATCAGTGGGGATAGAAACTTGTAACAGCCACTATGGGCTCCAGTGTAGAAGGTCCCTAGATGATCAAGAAGAGAATGAAATTAGAACACTCCCCAACACCATACACAAAAGTAAACTCCAAATAGCTTAAAGTTCTAATCCTTAGGCCGCATACTATAAAACTCTTGAGGAAAACCTAGGCAGGACATTTTTTGACATAAATCTCAGCAAGTTCTCTTTGATTCCACCTCATACAATAATGAAACATAAACCCAAAATAAACAAATTGGACCTAATTCAACTTAAAAGTATTTGCACAGCAAAGGAAACCAGAAACGAAAGAAAAAGACAACCCTCACAATGGGAAAAAATAGTGGAAAACCAAGATACCCACAAGGAATTCATCTCCAAAACATACAAGCAGCTCGTGCAGCTCAATATCAAAAACACAAACAACCCAATAAAAAATGGGCGGAAAATCCAAATGGACATTTCTCCAAAGAAGTACAGATGGCCATAAAACACTGAAAAGGTGCTCAGCATCCCTAATTAGGAGAGAAATGCAAATCAAGGGGGTAAAAAGAGGAATCAGCTCACACAGGTCAGAAAGGCCATCATCCAAAACTGTGCAAGAAGAAATGCTGGAGAGGCTGTGGAGAGAGGGAAGCACCCTACACGGTTGGTGGGGATGTATATCCGTACATCCACTATGGACAACACTGTGGAGGTACATTAAAACACTAAACATACAAGTACCATGTGACCCAGCCATGCCACTTCTGGGTATGGATCCGGAGAAAAACAAACTCTTAAAAGACACCTGCACCCCAACGATCCTGGCAGCACTGTGTACAATAGCCAAGACGAGCAAGCAACCTAAGCGGAGGACAGAAGAATGGATAAGGAAGACGTGGTCCATATACTCCGTGGCATATTCCTCAGCCATAATACAGGATGAAAGAATGCCATTTCCAGCCACGGGGAAGGAAGTAGAGATGATCCTACTGAGTCAACTAAGGGAACCTGGGAAACAAAAGCCTTATATGATATCACATATAGGTGGAGCTGAGAAATGGATACAAATAAACATCTTTACAAAAGAGAAACAGCCTCACAGACCTAGAAAAGTTACTTATGGTTACCAAAAGGGAAAGGTGGTGGGCGCCGAGAAATTAGCCGGTTGAGATGAACACGTACACACCAGTCTTTATAGAATAATCAACAAGGACCCACTGTAGAGCACAGGGAACCCTACTCGACACTCTGGGATAAGCTGTATGGGAAGGCAACCCAACAAACTACATATAAACGTCTAGGTATAAGTGCAACAAGGGGATGGAAATCATCCGACCCTCCCCAAAAAAGGCTCCACAGCATTATCACTCACCTATGCCGCAATACAAAATAAAAATTAAAAGGAAGGAAGGAAAGAAAAGAAACACCGACGCTAACCGAGCCCTTGGCACAGAGAGAAAGACACATATCATAAGGTATCCCTTACAGGCGAATCCTTACATTCATAGAAATTAACTAATTTACAAAACAGAAAAAGACTCATAGACTTAGAAAACAAACTTATGATTATCAAAATGGGTGGGAAGGCTGGAGCGATACATTAGGAGGTTGAGATTAACGTATACATGCCAATATAGGTCAAGTAAGTAATCCACAAGGACCTACTGAAAAGCACAGGGAAGTCTCCTGAACATACTCTAATAACCTATAAGGGATAAGAACCCTTAAAAGAATCAATATATGTCTATGGATAACTGAATCAGGTTCGTGTACACCTACCACAAACAGAAAATTGGAAATCAATGGTACACTAATATGAAATAAAAATTAAATTAAAAACAAAGAAGAAGAAAAACAAAAAAGGGTGGGGTATGAAGAAATGCTGCCGCCTTGTGGCTGTTTCCCATAACTACACTTCGAACACCTGTGCTGACGGGCACTTGCTCTTTGCAAGGCCTGCGGGGCTGTAAAGAAGAAACACCTGGGCTTCCCTGGTGGCGCGGTGGTTGAGAATCTGCCTGCTAATGCAGGGCACACGGGTTCGAGCCCTGGTCTGGGAAGATCCCACATGCCGCGGAGCAACAGGGCCCGTGAGCCACAACTGCTGAGCCTGCGTGTCTGGAGCCTGTGCTCCGCAACGAGAGAGGCCGCGATAGTGAGAGGCCCGCGCACCGCGATGAAGAGTGGCCCCCGCTTGCCGCAACTAGAGGAAGCCCTAGCACAGAAACAAAGACCCAACACAGCCAAATAAATAAATAAATAAAACTCTACCATGAATGTAATAAAAAAAAAAAAAGAAGAAGAAACACCTGCCCTCAAGAAACGTCCTCGGGTAGGTGAGCGAGAAAGAATTCAAAACCGGGCACACGTTTCAGAAGCCAATTTCAAGACGTTAGTTTTACTCAACCTGCTTACAAAAAACCACATGAAAAGAGGTCCACGTCGATAAATAGTAGAGAAATGCTAATCAAAACTAAAGCGAGGTATAACCTCACACCAGTCAGAATGGCCACCGTCAAAAAGTCTACAAACAATAGATGCGGAAGAGGGTGTGGAGAAAACGATACCCTCCTACACCATCAGTGGGGATATAAACTTGTAACAGCCACTATGGGCCCCAGTGGGGAGGGTCCCTAGATGATCAAGAAGAGCATGAAATTAGAACACTCCCCAACACCATGCACAAAAATAAACTCCGAATACATTAAAGTTCTAAACTTTAGGCAGCATACTATAAAACTCTTGAGGAAAACCTAGGCAGGACATTTTTTGACATAAATCTCAGCAAGTTCTCTTTGAATCCATAACTTAGAATAATGAAACATAAATACAAAATAAACAAATGGGACCTAATTTAACGTAAAAGCATTTGCACGGCAAAGGAAACCAGAAACGAAAGAAAAGGACAACCCTCACAATGGGAAAAAAATAGTGGATAACCAAGATACCCACAAGGAATTCATCTCCAAAACATAAAGGCAGGTCATGCAGCTCAATATCACAAACACAAACAACCCAATAAAGAATGGGCGGAAAATCTAAATGGACATTTCTCCAAAGAAGACATACAGATGGCCAAAAAGCATATAAAAAGGTGCTCCGCATTCCTGATTAGGAGAGAAATGCAAATCAGTGGGGAAAATGAGGTATCACCTCACACAGGTCAGAATGGCAATCATCCAAAAATGTACAACAATAAATGCTGGAGAGGGTGTGGAGAGAGGGAACCCCCTACATGGTTGGTGGGGACGTATATCCGTACATCCACTATGGACAACACTGTGGAGGTTCATTAAAACACTAAACATACAAGAACCATGTGACCTAGCCATCCCACTTCTGGGTATGGATCCAGAGAAAAACAAACTTTGAAAAGACACGTGCACCCCAGCGATCCTGGCAGTACTATGTACAATAGCCAAGAGAAGCAAGCCACCTAAGCATAGAACGAGAGATGAATGGATAAAGAAGACGTGGTCCATACACTCATGGCATATTCCTCAGCCATAATACAGGATGAAAGAATGCCATTTCCAGCCACGGGGAAGGAAGTAGAGATGATCCTACTAAGTCAACTAAGGGAAGCAGGGAAACACAGGTCTCGTATAATATCACCTATAGGTGAGTCGAGAAATGGATACAGATGAACGTCTTTACAAAACAGAAGCAGCCTCACAGACCTAGAAAACAAACAACTTATGGTTACCAAGAGGGAAAGCTGGTGGGCAGGGAGAAATTAGCCGGTTGAGATGCACATGTACACACTAGTCTTTATAGAATAATCAACAAGAACCCACTGTAGAGCACAGGGAACCCTACTAGACACTGTGGGAGAAGCTATATGGGAAGGGAAGCCAAAAAAGGACATATAAACATCTATGTATAACTGACACAAGGAGCTGGAAATCACCCACCCAAAAAAAACCCTCCACAGCATTACAACTCACCTACGCCCCAATACAAAATAAAAAATAAAAGGAAGGAAAGAAAGAAAAGAAACGCCGACTCTATTTAACCGAGGCCTTGGTGACATTGGCTGGTGTCACAGCCCTGGAGCCGGACCAGTCCTGGGTCCCAAGGCTGGAATGTCACGCGGCTGAGGGAGCTGCGAGGATGTGCAGGCAAACGGGCCCCCCTTTGCCCTCGGAGTGCCTGGTCCTCCCTGCATGGGACCACACTCTCCATATCCCCGCAGCCCTCCTACCGCCAAAGCAAGCCTCGTGCACCCAGAGGATGGGGGAGCATCTGGGCTGGAGGAGCATTCAAGCGTCCCTTGGGCTCCGCGTCTCCTGGTGTTGGGCTTCCCTCCTCCAGCCTCCTTCCTTTGGGTCGCCCCACCTACGGAAGACGGCACCCTCAGCAGAGAGGTGTTGCAGCACTTGGGAGCCATCCGGGGGCGGGATCAAGGCTTAGGGGGAAGAAGTCAGGAGATAGAAGCCTTGGGTGCTTCTTCTGGCGGATTCCACTGGAACTGACAAGCCAGGAGCAGGACTTTCCCTAAGGCTCTTGTTGCCACAGTAATCAGAGTCGGGCATGAGGAAATGCTGCCGCCTTGTGGCCATTCACCATAACAAGAACTGTAAAACCTGTGCTGAAGGCCACTTCATATTCACAAGGCCTGCAGGTTGTAGTTGACACCGGCCCACAGGAAATATCCTGGGTAAATCATCGGAAAAGGATGCAAAACAGGGCCGACGATCAAAAAGCCACTTTCGAGAGGTAAATTTTACTGACAATGTTTTAAAAAAGAAAAAAGCACACGAAATGTTAGGGAACATCACTAATTACGAAAGGAATGCAAATCAAAATGATAAGGAGATGTCACCTCACACCGCTCAGAATGGCCATCGTCAAAAAAAATCTACAAGAGTACATGCTGGAGAGGCCGTGGGCAAAAGGGAATCCTTCTCCACCGTTGCTGCGGATGTAAACGCGTGCAGTCACTATGGAGTACTCTAAGGATGTTCCTTAAAAAACTAAACATAGAGTTACCCTATGATGTGGCAATCCACTCCGGGGTTGGATCCGGAGAAAAATCATAATTCGAAACGACACGCGCCACCCTATTTTCAGGGCAGAGCTATTTAGAGTAGCCAGGACATGGAATCCACCATAAGGTCCATCCACAGAAAAGTGAAGATGATGTGGTACATATGTATGGTCAAATACTGCTCAGCCATAAAAAAGAAAAAAATAACGCCATGGATGGGTGGACCGAGAGACTGTCACACGAAGTCACGTAAGGCACAGAGAGAAAGACACATATCATAAGGTATCCCTTACAGGTGAATCCTTACATTCATAGAAATTAACTAATTTACAAAACAGAAAAAGACTCATAGACTTAGAAAACAAATTATGATTATCAAAATGGGTGGGAACGCTGGAGCGATATGTTAGGAGGTTGAGATTAACATATACATGCCAATATAGGTCAAGCAAGTAATCCACAAGGACCTACTGAAAATCACAGGGAAGTCTCCTGAACATACTCTAATAACCTATAAGGGATAAGAACCCTTAAAAGAATCAATATACATCTATGGATAACTGAATCAGGTTCGTATACACCTACCACAAACAGAAAATTGGAAATCAATGGTACACTAATATGAAGTAAAAATTAAATTAAAAACAAAGAAGAAGGGGCTTCCCTGGTGGCGCAGTGGTTGAGAATCTGCCTGCCAATGCAGGGGACACGGGTTCGACCCCTGGTCTGGGAGGATCCCACATGCCGCGGAGCGGCTGGGCCCGTGAGCCACAACTACTTAGCCTGCGCGACTGGAGCCTGTGCTCCGCAACAAGAGAGGCTGACAGTGAGAGGCCCGCGCACTGTGATGAAGAGTGGCCCCCACTTGCCACAACTAGAGAAAGCCCTCGCGCAGAAACGGAAACCCAACACAGCCATAAAAATAAATTAATTAATTAACTAATTAAAAAAAAAAAAAACAAAGAAGAAGAAAAACAAAAATGGGTGGGGCATGAAGAATTGCTGCCGCCTTGTGGCTGTTTCCCATAACTACACCTCGAAAACCTGTGCTAACGGGCACTTGCTCTTCGCAAGGCCTGCGGGGCTGTAAAGAAGAAACACCTGCCCTCAAGAAACGTCCTCGGGTAGGTGAGCGAGAAAGAATTCAAAACCGGGCACACGTTCCAGAAGCCAATTTCAAGACGTTAGTTTTACTCACCCTGCTTACAAACAACCACATGAAAAGAGGGAAAGCTGGTGGGCAGGGAGAAATTAGCAGGTTGAGATGCACATGTACACACTAGTCTTTATAGAATAATCAACAAGCACCCACTGTAGAGCACAGGAGACCCTACTAGACACTGTGGGATAAGCTATATGGGAAGGGAAGCCAAAAAGGGACATATAAACGTCTAGGTATAACTGACACAAGGAACTGGAAATCACCCACCCCCCAAAAAAACCCTCCACAGCATTACAACTCACCTACGCCCCAATACAAAATAAAAAAGGAAGGAAAGAAAGAAAAGAAACGCCGACTCTATTTAACCGAGCCCTTGGTGACATTGGCTGGTGTCACAGCCCTGCAGCCGGACAAGTCTTGGGTCCCAAGGCTGGACTGTCGAGTGGCTGAGGGAGCTGCGAGGATGTGCAGGCAAACGGGCCCCCTTTGCACTCGGAGTGCCTGGTCCTCTCTGCATGGGACCACACTCTCCAGATCCCCGCAGGCCCTCCTACCGCGAAAGCAAGCCTCGTGCACCCAGAGGATGGGGGAGCATCTGGGCTGGAGGAGCATTCAAGCGTCCCTTGGGCTCCGCGTCTCCTGGTGCTGGGCTTCCCTCCTCCAGCCTCCTGCCTTTGGGTCGCCCCACCTACGGCCGACGGCACCCTCAGCAGAGAGGTGTTGCAGCACTCGGGAGCCATCCGGGGGCGGGGTCAAGGCTAAGGGGGAAGAAGTCAGGAGACACAAGCCTTGGGTGCTTCTTCTGGCGGATTCCACTGGAACTGACAAGCCAGGAGCAGGACTCTCCCAAAGGCTCTTGTTGCCACAGTAACCCGAGCCGGGCATGAGGAAATGCTGCCGCCTTGTGGCCGTTCTCCGAAACAACAACTGTAAAACCTGTGCTGATGGCCACTTCAAATTCACAAGGCCTGCGTGTTGCAGTTGACGCCGGCCCTCAGGAAATATCCTGGGGTAAATCATCGGAAAAGGAGGCAAACAGGGCCGACGATCAAGAAGCCACTTTCAAGACGTAAATTTTACTCACAATGTATTAAAAACCGAAAAAAGCACACGAAAAGATAGGCAACAGCACTAATTACGAAAGGAGTGCATATCAAAACGATAAGGAGAAGTCACCCCACACCGGTCAGAATGGCCATCCTCAAAAAAATCGACAAGACTACATGCTGGAGAGGCCGTGGGCAAAAGGCAATCCTCCTCCACCGTTGGTGGGGATGTAAATGCGTGCAGTCACTATGGAGAACGCTATGGAGGTTCCTTAAAAAACTACACATAGAGTTACCCTATGATCTAGCAATCCACTCCTGGGCTTGGATCCGGAGAACAATCATAATTCGAAACGACACGTGCTGCCCTATTTTCAGGGCAGAGCTATTTACAGTAGCCAGCACATGGAATCCAGCAAAAGGTCCTTCCACAGAAAAGTGAAGATGATGTGGTACATATGTACGATGGAAAACTGCTCAGCCATAAAAAAGAACAAAATAACACCATGGATGGATGGACTGAGAGACTGTCACACTAAGTCAAGTACGGCAGAGAGAGACACACAAATATCATAAGATATCCCTTACAGGCAAATCCTTACATTCATAGAAATGAACTAATTTACAAAACAGAAAAAGACTCACAGACTTAGAAAACAAACTTATGATTATCAAAATGGGTGGGAAGGCTGGAGCGATACATTAGGAGGTTGAGATTAACATATACACGCCATTATATGTTAAATATGTAATCCACAAGGACCTACTGAATAGCACAGGGAAGTCTCCTGAAACCACTCTAATAACCTATATGGGATAAGAACCCGAAAAAGAATCGATATATGTCTATGGATAATTGAATCAAGTTCGTGTACACCTACCACAAACACAACATTGGAAATCAACGGTACTCTAATATGAAATAAAAATTAAATTAAAAACAAAGAAGAAGAAAAACAAAAAAGGGTGGGGCATGAAGAAATGCTGCCGCCTTGTGGCTGTTTCCCATAACTACACCTTGAACACCTGGGCTGACGGGCACTTGCTCTTCACAAGGCCTGCGGGGCTGTAAAGAAGAAACACCTGCCCTCAAGAAACGTCCTGGGCTAGGTCAGCGAGAAGGAATTCAAAACCGGGCACACGTTCCAGAAGACAATTTCAAGAGGTACGTTTTACTCACCCTGCTTACAAGAAACCACATGAAAAGAGGTCCACATCGATAAATAGTAGAGAAATTCTAATCAAAACTAAAGCGAGGTATAACCTCACACCAGTCAGAATGGCCAACGTCAAAAAGTCTACAGACAATAGATGCTGAAGAGGGTGTGGAGAAAATGATACCCTCCTACACTATCGGTGGGGATATAAACTTGTAACAGCCACTATGGGCCCCAATGGGGAGGGTTCCTAGATGATCAAGAAGACAATGAAATTAGAACACTCCCCAACACCATACACAAAAATAAACTCCGAATAGCTTAAAGTTCTCATCTTTTGGCCGCATACTATAAAACTCCCGAGGAAAACCTAGGCAGGACATGCTTTGACATAAATCGCAGCAAGTTCTCTTTGAATCCACCTCATAGAATAATGAAACATAAACCCAAAAAAAACAAATTGGACCTAATTCAACTTAAATTCATTTGCACAGCAAAGGAAACCACAAATGAAAGAAGACGACATCCCTCGGAATGGGAAAAAAAATAGTGGAAAACCAAGATACCCACAAGGAATTCATCTGCAAAACATACAAGCAGCTCATGCAGTTCAATATCAAAAACACAAACAACCCAATAAAAAATGGGCGGAAAATCCAAATGGACATTTCTCCAAAGAAGTACAGATGGCCATAAAACACTGAAAAGGTGCTCAGCATTCCTGATTAGGAGAGAAATGCAAATCAAGGGGGTAAAAAGAGGAATCAGCTCACACAGGTCAGAAAGGCCATCATCCAAAACTGTACAACAATAAATGCTGGAGAGGGTGTGGAGAGAGGGAAGCCCCCTACACGGTTGGTGGGGACGTATATCCGTACATCCACTATGGACAACACTGTGGAGGTTCATTAAAACACTAAGCACACAAGTACCATGTGACCCAGCCATCCCACTCCTGGGCATGGGTCTGGAGAAAAACAAACTTTGAAAAGACACCTGCACCCCAACGATCCTGGCAGCACTGTGTACAAAAGCCAAGAGAAGCAAGTCACCTAAGCGTAGAGGGACAGATGAATGGATAAAGAAGACGTGGTCCATACACTCCATGGCACATTCTTCAGCCATAATACAGGAAGAAAGAATGCCATTTCCAGCCACGGGGAAGGAAGTAGAGATGATCCTACTAAGTCAACTAAGGGAACCTGGGAAACAAAAGTCTTATATGATATCACATATAGGTGGAGCTGAGAAATGGATACAAATAAACGTCTTTACAAAAGAGAAACAGCCTCACAGACCTAGAAAAGTAACTTATGGTTACCAAAAGGGAAAGGTGGTGGGCACGGAGGAATTAGCCAGTTGAGATGAACATGTACACACTAGTCTTTATAGAATAATCAACAAGGACCCACTGTATAGCACAGGGAACCCTACTCGACACTCTGGGATAAGCTATATGGGAAGACAACCCAATAAAGTACATATAAACCTCTAGGTGTAAGTGCAACAAGGGGATGGAAATCACCCCACCCTCCCCAAAAAAACCTCCACAGCATTATCACTCACCTATGCTGCAATACAAAATAAAAAATAAAAGGAAGGAAGGAAAGAAAAGAAACACCGACTCTATTTAACCGAGGCCTTGGTGACATTGGCTGGTGTCACAGCCCTGCAGCCGGACAAGTCTTGGGTCCCAAGGCTGGACTGTCGAGTGGCTGAAGGAGCTGCGAGGATGTGCAGGCAAACGGGCTCCCTTTGCACTCGGAGTGCCTGGTCCTCTCTGCATGGGACCACACTCTCCAGATCCCCGCAGGCCCTCCTACCGCGAAAGCAAGCCTCGTGCACCCAGAGGATGGGGGAGCATCTGGGCTGGAGGAGCATTCAAGCATCCCTTGGGCTCCGCGTCTCCTGGTGCTGGGCTTCCCTCCTCCAGCCTCCTGCCTTTGGGTCGCCCCACCTACGGACGACGGCACCCTCAGCAGAGAGGTGTTGCAGCACTCGGGAGCCATCCGGGGGCGGGGTCAAGGCTTAGGGGGAAGAAGTCAGGAGACACAAGCCTTGGGTGCTTCTTCTGGCGGATTCCACTGGAATTGACAAGCCAGGAGCAGGACTCTCCCTGAGGCTCTTGTTGCCACAGTAACCAGAGTCCGGCATGAGGAAATGCTGCCGCCTTGTGGCCTATTCCTGTAACAACAACTTTAAAACTGGTGCTGTAAGGCTTGCGGGATTTTAATTCCAGAGCAGGGATTGAACCTGGCCCTCAGCAGTGAGAGCGCCGAGTCCTAACCACTGGACTGCCAGGGAATTCCCTCAAATGCTTTTTCTATGTCTATTGAGATGTCATGTGAATTTTATCCTTCACTTTGTTAATGCAGCAAAAACAAACAAATGAGACCTAATTAAACTTAAAAGCTTTTGCACAGAAAAGGTTAGTATCAACAAAATGAAAGGACAATGTACTGAATGGGAAAAAAATTTTCAAATGATATGACCGGTAATAGGTTAATATCCATAATACATAAACAGTTCATACAACTAAATATTAAAAAGCCAATTAAAAATGGGCAGAAGACCTGAATGGAAAATTTTCCATAGGCACCATACAGATGGCCAAGAGACACATGAAAAGTTGGTCAACATTGCTAATCTTCAGAGAAATGCAAATTAAAAACATATTAAGGTATCATGTCACACCTGTCAGAATGACCATCATCAAAACGTCTACAAACAACAAATGTTGGAGAGGATGTGGCGAAAATGGGACCCTTGTACACTGTTTTTGAAATATAAATTGGTGCAGCCACTATGGAAAACTTTATGGAGGTTCGTCAAAAACTATAATGTAATCCAGAAATTCCTGTCCTGGGTGTATATCCAAAAAAATGAAAACACCAATTTGAAAAGATTCATGAACCCCAATGTTCATGGCAACATTATTTACAATAGCCAAGATATGGAAGCAACCTTAGAGTCCATCAACAGATGAATGGATAAAGAAGATGTGGTCTGTATAGGCACAATGGAGTACTACTTAGCCATAAAAATGAAATTCCACCATTGCAACAATGTGGATGGAGCTAGAGATTATTATGCTTCATGAAATAAGTCAGACAGAGAAAGGCAAACACTGTATGTTATCACATATGTAAATCTATAAAATAAACCAAATGAATGTATATAACAAAACAGAAAGAGACTCACGTATATAGAGAACAAACTCGTGGTTACCAGTGGGTAGAGTTTCCCCTCTCTTTTCTCTTGCGGGGAAGTACAAGATAGGGATGTGTGATTAAGAGATACAATATACTATGTATAAAACAGAAAAACAAGGATATATTGTATAGCGCAGGGAATTATAGCCATTAACCTGTAATAACTTTTAATGGAGTATAATTTCTTAAATAGTGAATCACTATGCTGTACAACTGAAACTAATACAGTATTGTAAATCAACTATACTTCAATAAGAATACTTAATATAGGAAATACAATGTTCTGTTTATAGGAAATAATTTCTGTTTATGATTCATTAACTGTTCCATAATTTTCTGCTATACATTTGTACCCTACATGTAACAAGCAGAAAGGTTCATAGCTTTGGATATGTGCAGACAAGAATTTTCTATCACACAGGGCGATCAGCTCGGTGCTTTGTGACCACCTAGAGGGGTGGGATAGGGAGGGTGGGAGGGAGGGAGATGCAAGAGGGAAGAGATATGGGAACATAGGTATATGTATAACTGATTCACTTTGTTATAAAGCAGAAACTAACACACCACTGTAAGGCAATTATACTCCAATAAAGATGTTAAAAAAAAAAGAATTTTCTATCCATGTGTCTGTAGTCAGAGTTTCCCTTGCCTTGCCCCAGATTCACTGGAGGACTGGCAATGCCTAAGTTCAACTGGAAAATTCACAGATATATGGAGATTAAACAACACACTCCTAAACTACAGATGTGTTAAAGAAGAAATCAAAAGGAAAATTAAAAAATCTTGAGACAAGCATGAATGGAAATACAACACACCAAAAGTTATGGGATTCAGCAAAAGCTATTCTAATAGGAAAATTTATTGCAATAAAACCCACAATAAGAAAAAAGAAATCTCAATAAACAAGCTAACTTACACCTCAAGGAACTGAAAACGAGAACAACAACAGAACAAAACCACCGCTCCCCTCCTCCCAGCAAGCAAACTAAGCCCAGATTTAGCAGAAGGAAGCTAATAGCAAAGATCAGAGTGGAAATAAATGAAAAGAGATCAGAAGAACAATAGAAAAGATCCGTGAAACCAAGAGTTGGGTTTTTGAAAAGATTAACATTCATTTTGTTACTTACCACTGACAGGAATGTGAGAGAGGAGAAGATTCACGGTTGGGCACCTCAGGCGTTTCTAACTTCGCTGCCGTCCTCTCTTCCTTCTCCTGCTAGAGCCAGCTGAATTCCTTTCTTTAAAAAACAAGAAGCACGTATAGACTCATCACAGGAGCTCCCATCCTACCTCTTCCTGGAACTCCCCTCCTCCCATCACTTCAAGTGTTTTGCACCTTCTCAGGCTCCATCCCAGTTGATCTCACCTGCTCATAATCACCTGACGATCATCGTCAGTCACACTTATAGCTGATTCACTCTTCACCTCAGAATCAAAGTCGTACCTTTTTTGTTCTTTTACTTCTCTATCCTCTGTCTTCCTAATAAACTGAGAGCTGTAAGAGGCAAGGAAGAGCCTCCTTACTGCCTCACAGATGCTCGGCCCACAGGCCCTGGACGCAGGGAGCCGCTGCTGGACATCCTCTCCAACAGCAGCGAGAGCGCTCCTTTCGTTACAATTAACTGAAAACCCCCTGGCACTCCAGGATGCTAGGTTGTACCCTGGCCTCAGCAAATCCTACTGAATCTTACTTACAGGCCAAAATGTATGACTGGCATCTCACGGCCAGTAATTCCTCACAGGATCCCCCTGAAACCGCCCTCAGTGCTTCCGACATCACACCTCCCAGCGACTCCTAAGTGCATGCGGGTCCCCTCATCCCCTTGCACCTCTCCTCCCACGAACATGGCCCATGGCCTCCCGCCCATGGGGCTGAGAGTTTACTGGGGTGAGCGATGTGGTCAGACCTGCCGGCTGTAGATTCGGCGGAGCAGAGACCCACCCACAGGTGAGGTGTCTCCCCGACACCATCAATCACCAGGCAGAACCGCAGAAGGACACGCCTGATGCTGCACAGAGAATCACCCCCAGCCCCACATGGTCACACACGGGGCACCGCCACAGCCAGAGTCAAACGAACCCGCAGAAGGGGCCCTTGTGCTGTGACAGGAGCGCACACCCCAGTGCCCGCCGCCCTGCCCCCTGAGCCTCTCTTCACCCACAGGAGTCGGGGACCAGCGTGGGCAGGTCAGTTCCCATGGAACAGGACAAGCTGGAAGCAAGTTTTACGAGAAAAACAGAGAGAACCCCCGAAGCCCTCTTTTCCAGCAGCTTTTCTGATGACACAGCTCTGCTTTCATGAACAAAATTTTGTGAAAAAAAAAATTTTTTTTAATTTAAAAAATTTTGCTTTTAAAAACTTGTGTCTCTCTTGTGCCTGAGCTCTTTCCCCTCCACTAGCTTCCTCGTATCTTGTGGGATTTTAAAACTTCTGTTAGTACAAATGCCTACAACACAGTGGAAGCAGCAGGAATTCATTCCGATGTTGTGTTGGCAACAGAGTGTAACTCATCGCAGGCGAGCTCAGAAATCAGGGCTGGTTTGCAGCTGAGCGCTGAGGCAGAGCCGAGAAGGAGCTGCTTAGAGGCATCATCATGAGCCCTGGGCGACGGGACTAAAGGGGCCCGGAATAAGGCCCTGGATAGAGACACACGGAGAACGGGGGCCGGGGAACTCGTGCACCTGCAGGCCGAGATCCATGAGGTCTGATGAAACGAGCAGAGTCCTCGTGAAGAACGAGGAGGAGCTCAGTGGCTCTGGTCAGCCAGGGCTCGGCACAGATTCCAAAGAGACCACATCCCTCTCCTCTCATTTTCAGAAAACTCCAGGGCCCAGGAATTTCCAGCAAACCACACCATGCTGGTCCCACCCTGAGACACTCCCCAGCACACACCCACCCTCCACCCAGCCAGAGCGTGAATGGGGCGCTCAGACAGAGTCAGGGTTTGCATCTGTCCTGCCCAATTTTAATGCAGTTCCTCTCTTGTTGGAGACGCCTTCTCTCCCGGTTTTTGCCCTGAGATTGAACAGAAGAAAGCACTCACCTGGCTGGTCTTTGTTTCAGAGCTCCTTGCAGGGACGTGTCACTCAGGAGGAGCCCTGAGCCCTGAGCCCTGAGCCCTGAGGCCATGGTCATAGGGACCAGGCTCCTGGCCCTGATCTCTCCACAGAGATGCCATCATCACATATCTGTTGTGTCAGTGACACTGTCTTCAGGGAGAGTCAGAGCAGAAACTCATACCCTTTGGTTGGCCAATGTCAGGACTGAATCAGCTTCCCCCCAAAACAACTTTGGGGCTGAGTAGAGTGGATCCTTTTGGTCTAGTCACAGGGTCGTGCGACAGATGTTTTTAATAGCTATAAAACAATTGTATTTTTTCTACAGTGGTTGCCAAACCACTCGTTCTACTTGCATCATCCCTTTTACATTTCCTACTTCCTACCAGACCTATCAATTTTCGAATCCTGGCCCTGCTGTTGTAGCTCGAGCAAATGAAAGGAAAGAAACCAAGGGTCAGCCCATAATTTTGCATCCAGTGAGAACAATCTTCAGAAGTTAGGGCGACACCTTCTTCTCTGTATTTCTCTTTATCCACTTCATCCCTTTCTTGTCATTTCCTCTCACCTCTTAGGCCATGATGGTGTTGGCATAGCTGCAGATACGCACGTTGGTAGTGGGATGGGCAGGGCAGTGAGGGAGGGAGTGGGCATTGCAGCCTTGTCGTTGGGCGTTTTAGTCACAAGGCAGGGATGCTGCTGTGAGGGGGTGGGGAGCCGTGTGAAGGAACAGCCGCAGTGAACCTGCATTACAGGAGGGTGCTGAGGAGATGTGGGGATGGGCGAGATGAGAGAGGCAGGGTGGCTGTGAGCCTGGGACCCTAAACTTGCAAGAAAAAGACTGAGCCAATAATAAATATGTTAAGGTGGATGTAGTCCAGGATTCTCACTTTTGGTGGAATACTTACAAGTATAGAAGAGGGAAAGTCTAGAATGAGTTCTTGGGGTTCTCTTTGAATTGGAGGAATTATGAATAACTCATAGCTCATTATAAATACGTCTGTGCATTTGGGATGTGTGTGTGCACGGGCATGAAACCAAAATAACTATGAGCTCTTTTTGCTGAGAGTTCCCAGAACCAGAAACATACTGGCAGCGGTGGGCAAAGCTAATAGTAGACCTTGGATTCTAAAATCAGATCTCCATTTGAAGGAAACAGTATTCTTTGGCAAAATGACTGATACATCTGGACCAGTACCTGAGAAGCCTGCAACAATTCCTTTTGTTAAATTATGGGAGCTTTAGATTTTCCATTGCTCAAACCTGGGGCAACATGGGCATGAAAACAGACAATGATTGTATGAGAATGTATCCCATTGAATCATAAGGAATTTAGGAGTATATTTAATATGAGTAAAAATGAATGAATGAATGAATGAATGACTACATGGGGAAAGGGAAACTTCTTCACTCAATAGACTCCTAAGAGTAAATGTAGATGGCTTAAATAAGACAACCGTCCTATTCGATTCAGGTGGTAGTTCTGCTGGGCACTAAGGTGGGTTAGTGTAGGGGTGACAAAGAAGAGGATATTAGGACAATCAGGATATCTCCAATTAAAAAACTTACCAACTGCAAAGACCAAATGGTAAATGTAATGTGGAGAAACTTGGTAGATGCCCATCACCACTGTTGGGATAGGCAGACATAGTATGTCCTTTGGTGTGAAGCACTGAGAATATTACAGCATCTTTTCTTTTTTTCTTGTTTTCTTGAGATACTACTGACAATTACATATATAAGTTTAAGATTTATAACATGGTGATTTGATACACACATATATTTTGAAATTATTACCACAATAAGGTTAACACCTCCATTCCCTCACTTAATTACCTTCTATTGTTCTTGACAGTGACATTTAACAACAATCAACTATATAATACAGTATTGTTAATTATAATCACCATGATGTACATTAGATCCTCCAGAACTTAATCATTTTCTACTTGGAATTCACTACACTTTGAACAACATCTTCCCATTTTCCCCACACCCCAGCCCCTGAAAACCTCTATTCCACTCTCTGTTTCATGAGTTTGGCTTGTTTAGATTCCACATATAAGAGATATCAAACAGTATTTGTCTTCTTCTGTTTGACTTTTCTCACTCAGCCTAGTGATCTTAATGTCCATCCATACTGTTGCAAAAGACAGGACCTCCTTTTTTACAGCTGAATGATATTCCATTGTATATATACCACATTTTATTTATCTATTCATCTTTTTAAAAATTTTTTTTAATTTTTGTTGGAGTATAGTTGATTTACAATGTTGTGTTAGTTTCTGCTGTACAGCAAAGTGAATCAGTTATACATATACATATATCCACTCTTTTTTAGATTCTTTTCCCATATAGGTCATTACAGAGTATTAAGTAGAGTTCCCTGTGCTATACAGTAGGTCCTTATTAGTTATCTATTTTATATCTATTCATCTTTTCATGGAAACTTAGGTTGTTTTCATACCTTGGTTACCGTGAATAATGCCGCAATAACCACAGGGGTGCAGATATTTCCTCAAGTTTTTAACTTCAAGATGCCCTTGTCAAGGAAGTGTAAACAGATCTGGTCAAGAGGAATCAGAAACACCAAGGTGAGGGTCATTCTATAGGTCAAGAATATGAAAAAGAAAGGAATGGGAAAGATTTTGAGACTGGAGGAGAAGGAAAAGGCATGGCAACAAAATGCAACACACAATCCTGGCTCAGAATCTCAACCAGAAAAGAATGGACATATTTTGGATCAGCTGAAAAATTTGAACAGGACCTGTGGATAGCAAGTAGTGTTGTATCCACGTTGGTTTTCTAAATCAAAAGGCAGTATAATTGTTATATAGGAGAGTGTCTTTGTTTAGGTAAAATCACATTAGTCAGTTTGGGGTGGGATTCACCATGTTCACATATTGCTCTTAAGTGGTAGAGGAAAAAAGAGTAGTGATAATGGGATAAAATGGAGAAAGTAGTTGAGAAATCAACTGTATTAAAGTGTTAACAGTTGGGGTATCTGAGTAAGGGAGAAAATGAACTATGTTTGAAATCATTTCAAATAAATTATTTAAAAAATAAAAGTAATTCATAGGCATTTAATTCCTTAGTGTTTAAAATAAGGTTGTATATTGCTAAGTATACTTTTATTATTGATCACATTTTATTATTTTGTTCACTTTAATAAGAAAAACAACAAGTAAAATTAAGAAGTTTTAGATAAGTAAACATTGAATCAATTCACCCACAGAAAACCTAACTCCCTGAAAGTTAAAGAAAGTTCTTCATAATGAAGTTAAGTTATACCAGAGAAAAACATTTTTACAAAAGAATTTTAGTATCGCCTCACACCAGTCAGAATGGCCATCATCAAAAAATCTACAAACAATAAATGCTGGAGAGGGTGTGGAGAAAAGGGAACTCTCTTGCACTGTTGGTGGGAATGTACCTTAGGATATCTACAAAAAACAAATGGATAATATAATATTATTAGACAATGCTTAACAGTTCCGTTTAAAATCTTGTCTGGTAATCTGGTTTCAGTATAATGGAATCACTTCTAAATAGAATGAGCAGAGACAAAGTGAATTTCACTAATATAAATTCCTGGCTTACATAAATAAACTCTTCCATTTACAAGATATTTTATCTCTCTGAAAATATAATATTATGATTATCCACATATATGCACATATGCAGAAAATTAAAAATTGCTATTGGAAAATTATAAATATTTATACTATAAACCTGAAAATGTGCAATAAATATGAATGAGATATTTTTTAAAAATTAAAAAAATTAACATTTTGAATGTTAGACCCATTACACAGCAGATCATTTTACATCTTCATTAGCTTTTGTGCTCCTACATCTTGTCTGACTTTTTACTTTGTTCTGGGTTTTACAAATCAGAGTCAGCTAGCTATCTGAGCTCAAAATCACCCATAGCACCTAAGGTGTCATGTTAAAGTTTGATCTGAGCCCTTACGAGTGAATAACAAGTTTCCATCAGAGCACAAGTGTTGACATATTCTGATTTAGGGAGTAATGTGTCCCAGAGGCAGTAATCTGTAATATTTCTGTAGGATTCAGAAGCCATTGTCAGGTATAGGAAAGGAGATAAGAATCTGCAACAAAATCCCAGAGTTACCAAAATCCCCTCCTCTTCTGGAAAATCGGGTTTATCTTGTGATGATCTATGCAGAAATCGCGGGAAGTGGCACAGTGAATAGCTTATGACCATCAGCTTGTGATTCACCAGATCATTTTCTTGACTGCCCCCTCACTGGTGCTGGGACCTCTTTAAAGTCTCAAAACATTATTCCCTCATTTATAATATGGGGTATTAATAGGACAGTGGGTAGAAGCCATGCATATGTTAAAATTTCAGCCTCTGGACCAGAGAGTTCTTGTTTTATGTCAAGATCACCCACTTGTTAGCTTGGTCCGACTTGGGGAATTTTATTTATCACTCTGTGTCTCTATTTCCTCATAAGAAATGTAAAGTAGGCATTAATGCAGAACATAGATCCAAAGGCTAGCGTGACAGTGAAATGAAAATGAGAACTCAAAACTCCTGTCCATATGGTTGTGCATCTTGGAATTATTTGCATCAGAAGATGACTTCCATTTGCAACAGAAAGAGACTCACAGACATAGAAAACAAACTGATGGTTACCAAAGGGGAAGAAAGGTGGGGGAAGGGATAAATTAGGAGATTGGGATTGACAGATACACACTACTATATATAAGATAGGTAAACAGCAAGGACCTACTGTATAGCACAGGGAACTATATTCAATATTTTGTAATAACCTATAAGGGAAAAAATCCGAAAACAATATAATTATATATATTCTATAGCCAGAGGGCAGTGATTGAACTCATGCAATTCTGGGTCACCCTCTTCCATTTTCCAGGCATGGGGGAGGGAAGTTTGGGGTCAAATGGGACAAGGAATGACTGATTCCTGTCACTACATGGTGCCTTTTTAAAGAAACATTAAAAGTTCTTTTCTAGTAAAAATAATAATAATAATAATCAAAGCTCTTCTCAAGAAAAAAAAATTATTTCATTTTGAAAAAAAAAAAAAGGCTGGCGTGAACACATGTTTTTCATGTTCATTGTTGATCATAGTGGCTTGAACAAAGTTTGTTCTAATCTAGCATTAGTAGAAGTAGTAGTAGTAGTAAAAACTATAGTAAATATTGTTTGATTATCCTTCACTACTAAGAATAGGAGGGAAGGATATTAAAATGTAAAGTGGGAAGGATAGATCAGGTATGCTCCACCGGTAAAACTCTTCCTGAGACTTGAAAATTTAATAGAGTTCTTCTCATTAAAGTTTTTCTTTCTCCCCTTGGTGCCTGACACACACACAAAGCAATACTCTCTCTCACACACACATAATACAGAACATAAGAAAAATTTGACCCCCCAAATCTTTGGAGGAACACTGAGTCCACTGCATCCTACTGCAAAAGGTTTCAGAAAAGAAAAAAAAGAAACATAATGTCATTTTACCACAGACTGTTTTTCTCTGTGAATATCTGTCTGTGCATATAAGTAAATATATGTCAATGGAACTTATCTGATGTGTCAGGAGTTTGAAGTTATAACCCAGAATCTGCACATCAATTTCCCATATGTATTCACACTCAAGCCAAAACATCTGTTAGGTCTGAGAAAATAAGCAGACACTTTTGTACATGGCTGAGTTGCTCAGTGGCTCTGGTCATCCACGATTGACTGAGGTTCCAAAGAGACCCCACCCTTTCTTCCCTATTGTCAACACTAGGACTGAACGACCTACAGTGAATCTCACCATCGTGGTCTCACCCTGCAACACTCCCCAGCACATGCCCACCAGATACCAGCCCAGCTAGGGCATGAATGGGGCACTTCAGGACAAGGCAGGGTGAGCACCTGTCCTGCCCAAAGGGTGCTAACAACACGGCCCTGAGTTCCTCTCCTGTTGGAGAGCCCTTCTCTCCTGTTGGAGAGCCCTTCTCTCCTGTTTTCTGCCCTGAGATTGAACACAAGGAAGCACTCACCTGCCTGGACCTGGCTCCAGAGCTCTGTGCAGGGAACTGTCAATCAGGATGGGCCATAATTATAGGGACAGGGTGCCTGGACCTGATCTCCCCACAGAGGTGCCATTATCATGTCATCTGTAGTAGAGGTGACACTGTCTGCATGGAGAGTCTGGGGCGTCTCCAATGAGGAGCAAATCTTATCCCCAGTGCTCATCACCCTCATCCACGTCTGGGGATTAGTGACAACTCCTGGTAATTACCGAGAAGATCTACATGAGCAGCTGAGCAGAGAGCAGGGAAAGTTTTCCACATTCCCTGTGGAAGTTCAGAGTCAAAGTTGTAATCTGTGGTGGAGTTGGAACTCGAGGTTGGGTCTAGGGTTCCTTTTACACTACTATACAACTATATGGTTTTTCCCAATGGGCATTTTTTTTCTTTTTTTTTAATTGAAGTATAGTTGATTTACAATGTTGTGTTAGTTTCAGGTGTACAGCAAAGTGACTCAGATATATATATGTATAATATATATAATATGTGTATATACATTATATATATATATATGTTCTTTTTCAGATTCTTTTCCCTTACAGGTTATTATAAAATATTGAATATAGTTCCCTGTGCTATACAGTAGGTCCTTATTCATTATCTATTTTATGTATAGTAGTGTGTATATGTTAATCCCAATCTCCTAATTTATCCCTCCCCACCTTTCCCCCTTTGGTAACCATAAGTTTGTTTTCTATGTCTGAGTCTCTTTCTGTTTTGTAAACAAGTTCATTTGTGTCATATTTTAGATTCCACATGTAAGTGATAGCATATATTTGTCTTTCTGTGTCTGGCTTACTTCACTTAGTATGATAATCTCTAGGCACATCCATGTTGCTGTAAATGGCATTATTTTGTTCTTTTTTCTGGCTGAGTACTATTCCATTGTATAGATGTACCACATCTTCTTTATCCATTCCTCTGTCGATGGACACGTAGGTTGCTTCTATGTCTTGGCTATTGTGAATAGTGCTGCCATGAACTCCCAATGGGCGTTTTGGTCAATGCGCTCATGTCTCTCAAATCAGGCTGTCACCTATGATTGGCTCATACTGAGCGTTTCCATTTGATCTGGAATCTGGCCTCTCCCTTAAATACCATGATTCTTGCTACATGTAGCCCCAGGTCTTTTAAGCCTGGAGGGTATTCCATGTAAAGTTAGTCTATCCCACCTCAGAATCCGTGAGCATCCCTAATGTCCACCTGATTCCACTGGGGATCATGACGTGCTACATAAATCACCCGGAGAGGACTGCTTCCAGGAATTCCCTGGCAGTCCAGTGGTTAGGACTCAGCGCTTTCACTGCAGGGCCCCGGGTTCAATCCCTGGTCAGGGAACTAAGATCCCACAAGCCATACGGCGTGGCCAAAAAAACTAAGGAAAGAAAAAAAAAAAGAGGACTGCTCCCTTGTCCCTCGTTGGACAACCAGTCTTTCCTTCTTTATTTTTAGGATTTACTTCAAGAAGTAGTATTCCTAGACATACAGACAGGATTCAGGGGACCTTAATATATAAGACAGATAGAGGATAGCATCAGAATGCTCTAAAAATGAGAAAAAGGCCAAAAACCAAATGGCAAATTGGGCAAAATAATAAAGAGAAACTTCACAAGATAGATGAAAAGATTCACCCTAAATCATATGAATGTTAATTATGACAAGTCATTCAATTTTTAAAGATCGATTTGGATATTCTATATTTTTTTGCATTTTCATATTATTTTTAGAATAAGCTTGCCAATTTAAACAATGGTGGCAGAACAAAAACAACACAAGCAGGATTGGATTATCTTTGGGATCTGTCAACTCTTTAGATCAAACTAGGGGTATGTATAGGGTCAGCAGGTATATGGGAAACCTCTGTACTTTCCTTCAATTTTGCTGCGAATATGAAACTTCTCTAAAAATAAAGTTTATTAAAAATGGGGGAGGAATGGATTGGGAGTTTGGGATTAGCAGATGAAAACTATTATATAGAGAATGGATAAACAACAAGGTCCTACTGTATAGCACAGTGAACTATATTCGATATCCTGGGATAAACCATAATGGAAAATATGAAAAAGAATGTAAAGTGGTGCTGGGAAAACTGGACAGCTACATGTAAAAGAATGAAATTAGAACACTCCCTAACACCATATACAAAAATAAACTCAAAATGAATTAAAGGCCTAAATGTAAGGCCAGACACTATCAAACTCTTAGAGGAAAACATAGGCAGAACACTCTATGACATAAATCACAGCAAGATCCTTTTTGACCCACCTCCTAGAGAAATGGAAATAAAAACAAAAATAAACAAATGGGACCTAATGAAACTTAAAAGCTTCTGCACAGCAAAGGAAACCACAAGACAAAAAGACAACCCTCAGAATGGGAGAAAATATTTGCAAATGAAGCAACTGACAAAGGATTAATCTCCAAAATATACAAGCAGCTCAATATCAAAAAAACATACAACCCAATCCAAAAATGGACAGAAGACCTAAATAGACCTTTCTCCAAAGAAGATATACAAATTGCCAACAAATACATAAAAGGATGCTCAGCATCACTAATCATTAGAGAAATGCAAATCAAAACTACAATGAGGTATCACCTCACACCGGTCAGAATGGCCATCATCAAAAATCTACAAACAATCAATGCTGGAGAGGGTGTGGAGAAAAGGGAACACTCTTGCACTGTTAGTGGGAATGTGAATTGATACAGCCTCTATGGAGAACAGTATGGAGGTTCCTTAAAAAACTAAAAATAGAACTACCATATGATCCAGCAATCCCACTACTGGGCATATACCCTGAGAAAACCATAATTCAAAAAGGGTCATGTACCACAATGTTCACTGCAGCACTATTTACAATAGCCAGGACATGGAAGCAACCTAAGTGTCCATCGATAGATGAATGGATAAAGAAGATGTGGCACATATATACAATGGAATATTACTCAGCCATAAAAATAAATGAAATTGAGTTATTTGTAGTGAGGTGAATGGACCTAGAGTCTGTCCTACAGAGTGAAGTAAGTCAGAAAGAGAAAAACAAATACCGTATGCTAACACATATATATGGAGTCTAAAAAAAAAAAATGGTTCTGAAGAACCTAGGGGCAGGACAGGAATAAAGACGCAGACCTAATAGAGAATGGACTTGAGGACACGGGGATGGGGAAGGGTAAGCTGGGACAAAGTGAGAGTAGCACTGACAATATATACACTACCAGATGTAAAATAAATAGCTAGTGAGAAGCAGCCGCATAGCACAGGGAGATCAGCTCGGTGCTTTGTGACCACCTAGAGGGGTGGGATAAGGAGGGTGGGAGGGAGATGCAAGAGGGAGGGGATATGGGGATATATGTATGCATATAGCTGATTCACTTTGTTATAAAGCAGAAACCAACACACCATTGTAAAGCAATTATACTCCAATAAAGATGTTTAAAAAAAAAAGAATGTATATATATGTATAACTGAGTCATTTTGCTGGACAGCAGAAATTAACACAACATTGTAAATCAACTACACGTCAATAAAATAAATCTTTAAAATGTATTATATGCAACAAAAATAAAACTCTATATAGGGCCAGTAAGGCATTAATAATTTATTGTAGAGGCAATAGAGAATTAGGCAATGTTTGATGATGACAGTGAGGTATTGATGTGTATTTGAAAAAGAAAACATTGAATTAAACTGCGTAGATACATTTGAAAAATACCAAATTTTTTAAAAAATGGAGTAGCATATGGTAAAGGATAAGTAGAGATCTGGAAATATACTTTTTTACTAAACCAGAAAACTGATGAAAACTAAATTTGGACAAACTAAAAATGAAAGGTCCTATTGGGATGTTAGATGTAGTGAATAAATTCTAAAATCTATAGATACATTCTAGCAGCAGTTCTATGTCAGAAGTGTCAGAGGATCGTGGTTCCTTCAAATCCAAGTTCCTACATCCCAAGACATCCGGTAAGAAAATAAAGTCATGCTTTCCCAAGTGTTTACCCATTTAATGTATTTGTTCTTCTAAACATTGTGAGGCAGGATGGGAACTTTCAAGATGGGGCATAGAGGACTTAGGCACAGACGGCACATCCCACAATCATGTTGCTAGAATACTGTGAAGGAAGAGCTCTGAAATCACCGTCCCCACTGCCCTGGCGAACAATTTACAGGACAGGGTGTGTCAGGAGGAGAAATGCCCATTGCGACCCAGGGGAAGCCTTTGTGAGAAGATTACTTCAGGACATTCCCTGTCAGCCAAGAACACCCCTGATCCTGTGCTCGTAATCAATCCAGAGACTGTGTGAAATGGTCAGCTGGGGGTTCGTCTCTTCTACCTCTGTCAGCAGCATCTGAATTTCCTCATCATATGAAGATTTATTCAGGCTGGGGAAATACAAAAAAAAAAAAAAAGAGTTTTCTTGACTTGACCCATGATTGTTGGTCTCTCTACACCCCAGTGGCTACTTCCTCTCCACTCTTTCCTAGAAATGGCTGGGAGAGTTGTACTGACTGTGCAAAGAATGCACGAAACTTTCCTAGAGACTAGGAAAGTGAGGAAGAGGGATGTGAACCATTTTGTTTATCCTCTGCAGGTCATCGGGGTCCTGGCAAACGGAAGGTATTCAAATATTCATTCTACGGACATCAGCTACACACACTCTAAATGCAAACATAATGTTCCAAACAATATTAACTGCTACTCTCGAGAAAATGTACTTCTGGGTCAAGACTCCGCTCAGTCCTTTACGGAACCCCTTCCAGCTCTGAGTTGGGGTTACATCTTTGCGGGCAAGGTAAGTAGGAGATGGTGTTTATAGGAAAGCAGTCATTCTTGCCTGGGGGTGATTTTGCCTCTCAGGGGACATTTGACAATGCCAGGAGCCTTTAAAACAATTTCAGGGAATAGATGTGATAGGCATTCTTTTTAAAAGTTAGTTAATTAAAATTTCATTGAGTTATAATTGACATACAACATTGTGTTAGGTTAAGGTGTGCAATGCATTGGTTTGATACATTTACATATTGCAAAATGATTACCGCCATAGCGTTAACTAACACCTCTATCGTATTGCACAATCTCTCTCTTTTGATTGAACAATTAAAATCTTGCCTGTCAGCAATTTTGAAGTTTTTTGTTTTGTTTTGTTTTGTTTTTATTGGCCGCGTGGCTTGCAGGATCTCGGTTCCCCGACCAGGGATTGAACCAGTGAAAGCACAGAGTCCTAACCACTAGACCACCAGGGAAGTCCCTGAAGTTTCCATTTTTGATCATCATGACTGGAGGGTGGTGTCCCGGGGAATGGAGCGTGTGGGCAGAGACCAGAGATGCTACCCAACCTCCTGTGATGCACAGGACAGCTTCATATAGCAAAGAAATCTCCAGCCCAAATGTGAACCATGCCCACGCTGGGCAAACCTACGGCAGTCTAACCTCCCTCTGAGGTCACTCACCACCAGGGGAAACAATGTCCACTCACCCAAGCATCTGCAGGCCACATTCCAGACTGATCAAGGCTTCACACAGCACCACCGCCCCATCACGGTCCAAGCTAATCCATTCCAAGTTCATGCACCTCAGTGATTTGCAGAGAGTGAAAGCCAAGGCCAGGTCCTCACAACAGGCAGAGGTGAGCTCACACATCTCCAACCTGCACGGGGAAACACCACCTCGAAATGCAGATTCCACGCCTCTGAGAGGAGACTTTACAATCTAGACAGGTCCTTCTCCACTGGGGCACATGTGGCAGTGTCTGGAGACATCTGACACACATGAGGAGTGCTACTAGCATCTCGTGGGTGGAGAGAGGCCAGAGATGCAGCTAAACATCCCACAATGCACAGGACAGCCCGCTTCCCCACACAGCAAAGAACCACCCCGTCCCAGATATCCGCCGTGCCAAGCGTAAGCAAACCCTGGTTTCACGGCTGGCATTTGACTTATCACATTGTTCCAGACACACTTGTTTTTAAACATGCTTCCCCTTCGTCCCTTTAATCCTCTAGCTTTTCCTCGTCTTGAAGTAGGTAAGCTTTCCCAACATCAGTGGACACTCACCCAAGAGTCTCTAATTTACACTTAGGATGCTTCAAAGCTTCACATAACTGTTTGACACCAGCATCATATATCTTATTGTTCCCTAGTTTCAGGGTTTTTAGTTTTTCACTGTGAATAAGAACAGCAGCAAGGTCCACACAGCAAACAGAGGTGAAGTAACAGCCTATCAACCTGGAGGGGAAAAAAATACACAAAATTCTCCTAGACACACAAATATATACGATCATGAGGTCCAATCTGGAATGGCTTCACTTATGTTCACTTATTCCTGTAAAGGTAGAAATACTCAAGTACTCCTGAGATGATGATGATGGTAGAGATGAAACAACTTCTCCATTTCTCCACTCTCTTCACTCTGCCCAACACCCTGGGCTCTCTGCAGTTCTCCTGCGCTGCCTGGTCTCTCCCCCCAGGGCCTCTGCTCTTGCTGGTTGTAAAGCTCCTGGTCCAAATATCAGCGGGGCTACCCCCTTACTCCCTCCGAGTCTCTGTACAAATGTCACCTCGCCGAGGACTTCACTGAATATTTCATATTATATCTCCTATGAATCTCCTGCCCCCAAGCTCATGATGTAGAGCTTCCATATGACCCAGCAATCCCACTCCTGGGCTTATATCTGGAGAAAACCATAGTTCAAAAAGATACATGCAACCCTATGTTCTTCGCAGCAACATGGATGGACCTAGAGATTGTCATACTGAGTGAAGTAAGTCAGACAGAGAAAGACAAATAGCATATGATAGCGCTTATATGTGGAATCTCAAAAAAGGGTATAAATGAACTTATCTACAAAACAGAAATAGAGTTACAGTTGTAGAAAACAAACTTATGGTTACCAGGGGGGAAAGAGGGGTGAGGGATAAATTGGGAGATTGGGATTGACATATACACACTACTATATATAAAGTAGATAACTAATAAGGACCTACTGTCTAGCATAGGACCTCTACTCAATACTCTGTAATGACCTCTATGGGAATAGAATATAAAAAAGAGTGGATATATGTGTATGTGTCACTGATTCACTTTGCTGTACAGCGGAAACTAGCACAACATTGTAAATCAACTCTACTCCGATAAAAATTAATTTAAAAGAGTCAATAGTGCTGATTGAGAAACCATGATAGACGCACACATGCACACATACTGGCAACTTCACACTCACAGGTGTGTGTGTGCACGTGTGTGTGTGTGTATCTACGTGTGTGCATGCCACTGCATGGAAACAGGGATGACGGAGGGTTTCATTTACCGATTTACCTTATCTGCCCGGTAAAAGGAATGATTGATTCTCATGTTGTGTCTGTCATTCATGGTGTGCTTCGATGGGCCAGCCATTGATAATAGTACTTTATGTGCATTATTCCCAGTGGTTGCCTCCATCTTTTTTTTTTTTTAATTGAGGTATAGTTGTTTTACAGTGTTAGTTTTTACTGTACAGAGAAGTGGAGTTCTCTGTGCTCTACAGCAGGTTCTCATTAGTTATCTATTTTATACATAGTAGTGTGTATATGTCAATCCCAATCTCCCAGCTCATCCCACCACCCCACCTCCATCTTTTGAGGTGGGAACTATAATTATCCTCATGTTACACTTGGGGAGAGGTGAGGAACCCTCACAAGTTCACACAGCTAGTTTAGGGCACTTGGGACTCCATTTCCAGTCTTTCCAAGGACAGAGACCCAACTCCAGAGTAGCAGGTCCTACCAAGTCCTGACAAGCCCTATAGTCAAGACACACACGCATCAGTGAGCCCCAGAAGTATCACGTGGGGTAAACATGTAGCTTAGTTTTTTTTTTTTTTCTTCAGCAGACTCTATGCTTTTCCCCCCTTCCTGTTTCCTTCCCAGGATGCCAACAGCCAAAAAGGAAACGCTGACATTCAAGCAAATCACAGCCAGACCTACCACAACTCCTGTAGGTTGCAGTTTGGGTGCTTCAGTGATTCACATAGAGTTATCACTCCATCATCTTCCAGGAAATTTAGCCCCAGATCGAGAAAAGACAGGGATTTGTTGCACGGAAGGACTTGGGAGATGTAGTCGCAGGCTACAGAGGTGAGGCAACAGTACATCAATCTGCAAAGACACACATACTTCATCCGTCAAGCTACTTAAGCTCTACAGGGTAATATTTTCATGAAACTCCATGTAAAAACTTTCTTGTACTCCGTGGTCACTTAGAAAAATAGGAGGATTAAAATGTGCAGCAGGTGTGGAAATACAGAAGGATGTGGACCACAGGGTCCCAAACTGGGGAACGGAATCTCGGATCCCAGTTCCAACTCAGATCACCCCCAGCTGGATGAACTTGGACAAAATCATCCCTTCTCTGTGACACAGTGTGCTTATTTATAATAGCTGGACAACATCTTATTTCACATTTTTCTTTTAAAATGTTATTTTTAAAAATTTGTGGTTATGAGTTCTTGTCTACTCACTATTGGGAATTTAGAAAATAAAGAGAAGCATACGATACAAGTTGCAACCGGGCAGATCAAGACTGAATGTGACCTCTGAATATAGTTGGTTTAGCTGACATTTCATGTGGAATTCTACACTTCTAGCTATCACACACAAGCCAGATACCTGGGACTCCACAGCAGATGGTTACATGGCAAATAACAGGTGGAAGGGATCCGAAACCCACCTTGGGTGGGGCAGGCACGGTCGAGTTCACCTCTCTCCCCCAGCTCCCCCATCCACCCACCGACTTCCGTTACCTCCCTGGCCCCTTCAGGGGCATCTCAGAATGTCACCTTTGGCAAGAATGCTCAAGTCTTTGATTAGCAAACACTACTCACTCATGGTGGGTTTTCCCTTTCAGTTTTTGAATTTTTGAAATCAGACAATAGGCAACTGATTCATACTTTTTTTGATGAAATATGCTTTCTCCAACATTTAAAAAAAACTAAGACTTTAATGGTTGCATAATATAATATCTGATGGTTCCATGACCCTACAATTATACATTCCCTGAATCTCTGCATTTGTATTTTTATACTTTCTGCCATTTTAAGTTATACGGAATTAACACCTTGCATCAAAAAATTTTGGAAGTTCTGAGGTTTATTATTAATAGACTTTTCATTTGTTTCTTGATTTATTAGCCAACTTACTTTGCAAAAAAAAACTTAGTGCTTTCGATCATACTATAAATTTGCCTATTTTGCAGAATTCTGGCCAAGTGGAATATATTTTTTAAATTTGTACTTTTGTTTAAAAGGGTATTAAACATTTAAATATTAAAAATATTAACTACTAAAAATAGGTTGAACATTAGGGGATTGGGGTAAGGGCTATAAGAGAATTTTTGTGCTATTTTTCCAACTTTTCTGAAAGTCTAGTTTTTATTTTGAAACTAGCTCAAAATAAAAAGTTTTAAAAAAATGGGTTGAACATTTTTTTCTTTTAAAATTACTAGTGACCTTCTTGCATCTTTAGTAGTCTTTCATTTTTAAGGAATAAAGATTCAAGTTTAAAAACAAAAAAAAAGTTAAACGATGTATTTTAAAGAACTCTTAGATAAACACAGCCCGTTTAAGTGACCAGTTATTCAATACACTTTAATTCTACTTATTGTATAACATCATGCAGGATTTAATAGCCAAATCCTTTCATCTTCCAATATGTCATTTCTTTTGTACCTCTAAAGATTTTTTGGTCTAATCTTTATAGTGCAGAGTTTTTTCCTTATTTTTTTAATAGTTTGGTTTTAATGTTTAATGTTCCTGGACCTTATTTTAGTTTTGATTTTCTTTTACAGTCTAAAAAGTCATCTCAGTAATAATATTCTCACCTTCTACGGTAAATACCACTTTGGGTGTGTATGTAATACACAGGTCTATATACACATACACACCTATGCATGCACATACACACAAATAAAAGTTTTGTTTCTAGACTACTTACTCGCTTCCATAGACTTGGGTGTTCTTGCACCTGTCCCCTACTTTAAGGCATTTTTTTATTTAGCACTAAGTTTCTCCTGTGGCCTCACTGGGTAAATAGAAAACCCTTTCTCTTGCCCCTAACAAGGAAGCAGTTTGTTTTATATCTTAGCAACAAGAAAGAAGTGGAGACATGGTTCCCAGCGATAACCTAGAACCTATGCAACCCCACACCGGCAAGTAATCAAGTGAATTCCTTTTTCTTCATTATTTATACTGTCCCCCTCCCCAGCCCCCAGTACACCTACAGAGACATCGTCCTTCTTCATGATAACCAAGATTTATTGGGCTCCAAATTAGATGCCAGGCATCTAAGGGTTAGTCTTACATCTCTTGAATTCAACCTCATGGCTCCTCTGTGGGGCAAATCTTTGTATCTGCTCCATTTTGCTGGACCGTTCGGGGTCCATGGCGATGCTCTGCCATCTCCCCCCTCCCCCAGGGCTCTCCTCCCCCATGCTGACTCACAGCAGTGCCTCCAGGGCACAGGCTGGATCCTTCAGGGCGTCACACAACACCCTCACTCCTTCGTCCTTCAGGGGATTATCTACCAAGGAGAGAAGCTTCAGCTTCTTGTTATGGACGAGAACAGAGGCGATGTCTTCGCAGGCTTCATCCGTGATGTCACATTTTCCCAACCTACATGAGAGACACGTGTGGTGGGATGGTGTATGCACAACCGACCCTGGACCACATCCTGGCTTCTAATCCCGCACCTGGCAGTTCCAGACTCTGTGAAAGCACGAATGTCATTATATGACTTTCCTCACGAATCCCTTATTGCTTTAGGAAAGCAGTAAGTTAGGAAAACGTCTGAGCCCGTGCTTCTCAACAATGTTTTGGACACAGCAAAGAATGATCTGGACCTCAATAAGTCTGATTATCTGATTATTTATCATCAGTCGTTATAAGGTTGAGAAACCCTGGTCTGAGCCTTAATGCAGCTCAAAAGAACATCTCATGGGCTAGAGCAGGCTTCTCAACCTCAGCACTGTTGACATTGTGGGCTAGATCATTCCTTATCGTGGGGGCTTCCTGTGTGTTGTAGGATGTTGAAGAGCGTCCCTGACCTCTACCCACCAGATGTCTAGAGCATCCTTCCCATGTAATCATGACCATCAAAACTGTCTCCACAATTAACAAACACTAGTGACCTAATCATTTAGAACAATTTCTTCCCTAAAGTGCTTCTTCCATTAGCTTACCCCTCTTCTGTTTCAGCAAAGTGAGTTCAACTTTCTTTCCTATTGCAATAGTCTTAACTCCTTCCTACTGCAAAATCTTTTATTAATTAAAAAAAAAATTTTTGATGTGGACCATCTTTAAAGTCTTTATTGAATCTGTTACAATATTGCCCCTGTTTTTTATGTTTTTTTGGCTTTTTGGAGCAAGGCATGTGGGATCTTAGCTCCCCGACTAGGGATCGAACCCACACCCCCCGCATTGGAAGGCGAAGTCTCAACCACTGGACCGCCAGGGAAGTCCCGCGATAATCTTAAATGAAATCTTCCTTGCTATTTAAAAAAAAAAAAAAGTCTCTAGATATGGACACCTCCTAACAGAGGATGAAATATCCTCTGTTGAGAATTATTGGGCTGGAGAGAACCTGATTTTGAGGACTTCCCACTCCCAATACCAAACTGAAGTCAAGAGCACAGCTGGTCTGCCCCAAAGAAGCAAAGATTCTACCTATAAACTGTGTACAACTGACTCCTGGTTTCCTAGATCTGTTACCCAAGTCTTATGCTACCATGTAAAATGAAACACTCTATGCCAATGGCATAATGTGAAACAGGGCAAATACTAAGGAATTTTGTAAGCTCCCCCTGAGTGGAGAGAGCTAGTGTAGAAGAAAAGAATTGTTATGATACGGAAACAGCTAGAATGATAAATAAGGTCAATAGCAAGCCTGTATGTTCAAACAACTCTTATGCATGGACCTTGTCTCTCCTGATGAATCTTGACAGGTGAAATTAACCAAGTGTATGTGATCTATCTATCACATTACTGGTGGAGAGAAGAGTGTATTCTCTTGGTCGGTTTAATGAGTTGTTTTTGTTTATTGCTACTTCTATTACTCCCCTTTGTTCTTCCTGCTGAAAAACGGATTGAGCCTGTTTAAGAAATCACCCAATGATGCTAAGGGCATCCCAGATAATTTTCAAGAGGAAGAAATGACTTTGGGCAAATCGCTTTCCCTCCAGCCTCAACGTTATCATCTGCCAGATTACAAAATCACACTTGTGATCATCCATAAGCTTTCTCATTTTAAGTTTCTCTGACTATCTTCAGGAAAAAGAAATTGGAGTTATGGTTTTGGTATGGTCGGTTGACAGCAGAGCCAAGGAGAATCAGATAAGGTGTCCATGAGAAGTAATTCAAGTGAGTACCAAAGAAGGGAAAGACAGGACAGACCTTCTGAGAGAAAGCCTTGCCCTTTAGAATCCATCCATCCTCATCTTACTAGGAGGTCTACCGATACCAAGATGGAAGTGGTGAAATAAGTAAAAGACAAAGACAGGAAAGAAAATGGGCATATTCGAACTGCAAAGTTCACATTGGAAAAAAAATATATCGTGGACAACCCCGAGACTTACAGCAGTGCTTCTATGTTACACACTGGGTGTTTCAGCGTCTCACACAGCTGCTTGACGTCCATATAGGAGAGGCCAGTGCCATAGAGGTTCAGGTATTTCAAATGAGGGTTATGAAGAATGGCCTTAAAGAAGTCTAGGCTATTTGCAAGTTTCGAAGCAAAGTTATACCTGCAAAAGATGAGGAAATACGGTAACTCATTCAATGAAGTCCAAGCACAAAGCAAAATACCTGTTGCACAATTCTTCCTACTTTCCATGCTTAAGCTCCCCAAATTTTTTTTTGGATATCTGGTTACTGCTGCCTATAAATTCTCTCTCAGATCTTCAGACGCCAGATGCTTAGATGTCGCCTGTTTCTGCGAAGTCCTTCCACTTCTGAATACTACCACAGATATTATAAGGGAAGAGAATCAAACTTACCCCATATTAACCTCTAAGCACCATGAGGGGAGAAATACCATGTTTGTACCTCCTTGCATCCTAGGCCTGGCTCGGTGCTTCGCATCCAATAGAGACACACATATTTGAATTACTGTGTTCCAAGCCAGACTCTTCCCCAAGGAAAGGCTCCACTCCTGTTTAAAAACTGAGATTGTTTTTAAAAGGAGACAATTTTTAAAAGCTAAAATAAAATAAATAAAAAGGAGGCAATATATTGGGTCGGCCAAAAAGTTTGCTTGGGTTTTCTGTAAGATGTCCATCAACAGAGGAGTGGATAAAGAAGATGTGGTACATGTATACAATGGGATATTCCTCAGCCATAAAAAGGAACAAAATAGGGGACTTCCCTGGTGGCGCAGTGGTTAAGAATCCACCTGCCAATGCAGGGGACACGAGTTCGAGCCCTGGTCCGGAAAGATCCCACATGCCGCGGAGCAATTAAGCCAGGGCACCACAACTACTGAGCCTGCGCTCTAGAGCCCGTGAGCCACAACTACTGAGCCTGTGCACCACAACTACTGAAGCCCACTTGCCTAGAGCCCGTGCTCCGCAACAAGAGAAGCCACCGCAATGAGAAGTCCGCGCACCGCAAAGAAGAGTAGCCCCCGCTCGCCACAACTAGAGAAAGCCCGTGCGCAACAACAAAGACCCAACGCGGCCATAAATAAATAAATAAATAAATAAATTTATTTTTTTTTAAAAGGAACAAAATAGTGCCATTTGCAGAGACGTGGATAGACCTAGAGACAGTCATACAGAGTGAAGTCAGTCAGAGAAAGAAAAACAAATATTGTATAATATCACTTATATGTGGAATCTAGAAAAATGGTACAGATTAACCTATTTGCAAGGCAGAAATAGAGACAGAGATGTAGAGAACAAACATGGTTACCAAGGGGGGAAGTGGGGGTGGGATGAATTGGGAGATTGGGATTGACATATATACACTAATATGTATAAAATAGATAACTAATAAGAACCTGCTGTATAACACAGGGAACTCTACCCAGTGCTCTGTGATGAGCTAAATGGGAAGGAAATCCAAAAAAGAGGGGATATATGTATACGTATAGCTGATTCACTTTGCTGTGCGGTAGAAACTAACACAACATTGTAAAGCAACTATACTCCAATATAAATTTTAAAAAATAAATAAATAGAATTACTAGTAGCTAAAAATAGAAAGTAAAAACTTGGGTTGAATTTATATTGAACATATGATCTTACTATTGAAATTCATACTGGAATAAAATTTCTGAGTTTAAAAAAAACAGATTTTTTTTAAAGGAGACAATTTTTAAAAGTTAAAATAAAAAATAAAATAAATAAAAAGGAGACAATATATTGGGTCAGCCAAAAAGTTCGTTCAGGTTTTCTGTAAGATGTTACGGGAACACCCAAACGAAATTTTTAACCAACCCAATATGTCATGGTTCAAGACTCAGGCTCCTGAGATAGAGAAAACTGCATTAGAATACTTGCTTTTCTCCTGGATATTTTGCAAGGTTGGGCAAATTAACTTAATGGTGGAGTTTCTTCATGAAACAAGTAGACAGGGTCATGATGGTTAAGAAATTACAATTTATTATAGTGCCTAGAACATGATCAGGCTTTGAGTTTTTAGTTTAGTTTTGTTTTTTTTTAAGATTTTTTTTGGATGTGGACCATTTTTTTTTCATTATTTTTTATTTGCACTTACTTTATTGATTTACTTATATATTTTTTCACCCATTTGTTTAGTAGGTTGTTTATTATTATCTTTTTTTAACATCTTTATTGGAGTATAATTGCTTTACAATGGTGTGTTAGTTTCTGCTTTATAACAAAGTGAATCAGTTATACATATACATATGTTCCCATATCTCTTCCCTCTGCGTCTCCCTCCCTCCCACCCTCCCTATCCCACATTTGTTACAATATTCCTTCTTTTTTATGTTTTGGTTTTTTGGCCGTGAGACATGTGGGACCTTAGCTCCCTGACCAGGGATCGAACCTGCACCCACACCCGCTTCACTGGAAGAAGTCTTAACCACTGGACTGCCAGGGAAGTCCCAGGTTTTGATTTTTTTTAATAACATATATTAAATGTATAATATATATATATATACTTTTTATAAATTTATATATGATTTATAAATACATGCCACACAGTGTGGCTCTCGGTGTCATGACTTAAGTGTACCCTGAATTCTCCCCTCCTAATCGACTTTGAGAAATAACAAAGTAAATATTCTGCCATGTTCAAACACTAAAATGTGAATTATGCATTGGCCAGAAATAAAAGACAGATGTGAGGGACACCACAGCCTGGAAGACTTGTGGGAATTCCTGGCAGAGTGATGCCCTAAACGTATGAGCAGTACCCAAGGCACTTCCTGCCCAGAGATGGATGGAGCCCAGGACAGCAGGGTGGGACTTGTAGGGATTTGAGGGAGGGGGTCAGTACAGTCAGGAGAAGACAGGCTGGCCCAGCGAACAAGGAGAAGTGCTACCACGGAAAGACAGGGAATGCCCTTGATATGCTGGCGACACCTGTGAGAAATGGGGGCGTCAGCAGGTCCTCTGAGCCACCTCACCACTGAACACACCGTGATCCACAGCCCGGGCAGCTGCAGTGGACTCCAGCACCAGGCTGGCAGTAAGCGCTGAGTCGGCAAACGGTGGGAAAACAATCACAAGGGTGAACATCTAATCAATAATTGTCACCATCTACATCACCAGCACGGATCATTAACCTCTTGGAAAGGAGACAGACTAAAATGGAAGTGTTGACAGTAATGCAGTTTGTTGGGGTTTTTTTGCTTTCCTTAGAGTTAAGGAAAAAGTTAACAAAGCAAAAAGGGGGGTAAGAAGGGGAGGAATAAATGGGAAGATTGGGACTGACACACACACACTACTATATATAAAACAGATAACTAATAAGGACCTACCGTCTAGCACAGGGATCTCTACTCAATACTCTGTAATGGCCTATATGGGAAAAGAATCTAAAAAAAAGTGGATATATGTATATATATAACTGGTTCACTTTGCTGTACACCTGAAACTAATACAACACTGTAAATCAACTACATGCCAATAAAAATTTTTTAAAAAAAGCAAGAAGAACAGGATCTCAACCATCAGCAACTTATAATGTTGGTGAACTAAGAACCATGCATCCTTGGAGCCAGGCTGATGGGTTCAACTCCTGGCTCCCCCCCTTGCCAATCTGTGTGACCTTGGGCATGTTTCTGAATCCTCCCAGGTGGTGGTTTTCTAGTGTGTACCAGGAGGTACTGAGACTGCCCACCTCATTAAGTAATTAAAGGCATATAATGAGCTAATACTGTGAAATACCTGTAATAGTTGCCGGACGTGGTGAGTGCTATAGTGAGAGCTAAGTGGACATTTAATCTCTTTGCCTGAGATTTAAAGAGCTCTTATTTTTATGGAGTAAGTGAATCAAACAATGGTTAGTGTAAAAACCTGATGCAATGAATAATCATTGATACAAAAATATTTGATAAGCTTGTTAATCTTTTCTTCACATTTTGTGTCCTAACTCTATAAAAATCTTAAGTTTATCTTGATGATGTTAAAAGGGATGGTTTCAAGTTTTACCTCCCTACTGTAACAGAGATAAGCAATCCTGATAGTTTTCCTAAACTTAAACACAAGCCTTCCCCCAAATTATTTTCTTTATTAATCATTTGTCAGTTCTAAGACTGAAAGGGCCCCAGTGAGAGCCAGTAAAGTTAGGTTAAACAAAATTCCCACAGGGACCCATAATATTGAAATTTGTAAACTATTAGGGATAAAGAAGAAAACTAAGCACTACCAAAACCGAGGATTTTTTTTTAAAAGGTGATCTATAACTGAAGAATGGAAATGATCAATCTCTACATCTGCGAGTGAAATAATTCAGAGAAAGACACTATATGATCTCACTTCTATATGGGATCTTAGAAAAACACTAAACATAAATATTTGGTGGTTGCCAGAGATTGTGGGTTGGGAGGGTGAAATGGTAGAAAGTGGTCAAAAGTTATAAACTTCCAGTTATAAGATAAATAAGTCCTGGGGGTCTAATGGTGACTATTGTTAACAACACCGTATTATATATTTGAAAGTTCCTAAGAGAGTAGATCTTAAAAGTTCTCATCCCAAGGGAAAAAAAAAAATTGTAACTACATATGTAGGGCAATACATGTTAACTAAATAAACTTCTTGTGGTGATCACTGCAATATATACATGTATCAAATCATCACATTGTACCCCTAAAATGAATACAATGTTCTATGTCAATTACACCTTGATAAAAACTGGGAAAAAATCTACATCTGCAAAGCTGAATTTAAGGAAATTCCCTGGCGGTCCAGTGGTTAGGACTCTGTGCTTTCACTGACGAGGGTCTGGGTTCTATCCCTGGTTGGGGAACTAAAATCTCACAAGCCATATGGTGTGCCCCCCACAAAAAATTGTTTTTTTAAAAGAGCTGATAGTGGGAAGCAGCTGCATTGCACGGGGAGATCAGCTCGGTGCTTTGTGACCACCTAGAGGGGTGGGATAGGGAGGGTGGGAGGGAGATGCAAGAGGGAGCGATATGGGGATATAGGTATACCTATAGCTGATGCACTTTGTTATAGAGCAGCAACTAACAACATTGTAAAGCAATTATACTCCAATAAAGATGTTCCAAAAAAAGCTGAATTTAAGAAATAAATCAATAGAATTCAAAGAAACAAGGAAAAAAAGGTTTAATATTCAACATGTATTCTCATCATTAAAGGATACAGTTGCAAGGGAGATGTTTTTAGACTCAAGTTTACTCAAACTTTTGACTCAAATTTGCTCCCGGTAGAGACTCTTGGAAAAGCTCTTGGTATAGTGACATAGGATGAACAATGAATTCAGCTGGAAACAATGAGTCACAGAAGCAAGAATAAGCTAAGAAACTAGCAAATGTGTCTAAAAGAGGCACACACTTTTCAGTAACAACCTGATACCACATGGTATCTACGTGGGAGGTAGATGGTACAAGGTGGGAAGTGGGTAGCAAAAGAAAGGAAAGGCATACCAAGGGTGCTCCAGGTGAAAGATAGAGCTACTTACTAACTCAAGATCTTCTCACTTCAAAGAGCAATCCTTAATCTCTGCGATCACGCCAAACTACCTGTTCATTCTCTTCGCTGGACAAATACTTAAGTTGCAACTAGATGCCAGGGTGCTGGGTGTATATAGACACGAATATGACAGTCCAGGACCCAGAACCCAGAGCTTACCTTCTGCTTGGAGGCAATTACAACAGAAGAGTGGCAATTTCATAACTGATACTGAAATCAAACATAGGATGAGGTTCTAGAGTGGCTGGGCTGGGGGTCCGGGCTGCTTAACTGGGGGGAGGGGTGGTCAGAGAAGGCATTTGGAAGAGCTTGCCTGGTGAAAGTCTAGGGAAAGACTGACCGGAAAGGACAGCAGCTGGAACAGACGTTCTGAGTCAGGAATGAGCTCGGTCAGGGGTTTGAAAGAAAGTTAAGGTCCGTGGGCCACAGCATATGATGGGGAAGCAGGTGAAGGATAAACCGGAGAGAAGGAAGGGAAAAGCTCAGATTCTGAATATTATCCTAATGATGGGAAATCATGAAAAAGACTTCGAGGCATAATTTATTATTTAAAAAAAATTTCTCCACCTCCTAGAGTAATGAAAATAAAAACAAAAATATACAAATGGGATCTAATTAAACTTGAAAGCTTTTGCCCAGCAAAGGAAACCATAAACAGAAAGACAACCCTCAGAATGGGAGAAAATATTTGCAAATGAAGCAACCAACACAGGATTAATCTGCAAAATATACAAACAGCTATACAGCTCAATATCAAAAAAACAAACCACCCAATCAAAAAATGGGCAGAAGATCTAAATAGACATTTCTCCAAAGAAGGCATACAGATGGCCAAGAAACACACGAAAAGATGCTCAACATCACTAATTATTAGAGAAATGCAAATCAAAACTACAATGAGGTATCACCTTACACCAGTCAGAATGGCCATCATCAAAAAATCTACAAACAATAAATGCTGGAGAGGGTGTGGAGAAAAGGGAACCCTCTTGCACTGTTGGTGGGAATGTAAATTGGTACAGCCACTATGGAGAACAGTATGGAGGTTTCTTAAAAAACTAAAAATAGAACTACCATATGATCCAGCAATCCTACTCCAAGGCATATACCTGGAGAAAACCATAATTCAAAAAGATACATGCACCCCAATGTTCATTTCAGCACTATTTACAATAGCCTGGACATGGAAGCAACCAAAATGTTGATTGAAAGAGGAATGGATAAAGAAGACGTGGTACATATATACAATGGAATATTACTCAGCCATAAAAAAGAACAAAATAATGTCATTTGCAGCAACATGGATGGACCTAGAGATAGTCATACTGAGTGAAGTAAGTCAGACACAGAAAGACAAATATCATATGATATCACTTATATGGGGAATCTTAAAAAAATGATACAAATGAACTTATTTACAAAACAGAAACACAGACTTAGAGAATGAATTTATGGTTACCGGGGGGAAATGTGGGAGTGAGAGATAGATTGGGAGTTTGGGATTGACATGTACACACTACTATGTGTAAAATAGATAACTAATAAGGACCTACTGTATAGCACAGGGAACTCTACTCAATACTCTGTAATGGCCTATATGGGAAAAGAATCTAAAACAAGAGTGGATACATGTATATGTATAACTGATTCACTTTGCAGTACACCTGAAACTAACACAGCATTGTGGGTTAACTATACCCCAATAAAAATTTTTTAAAACAAAATCTGGTTTGTCTATGGAAAAATGTTTTGACAGAAGGCAAAACAGGATCCAAGGAACAGAGATGGAGGCTGTTAGGAGTAGCAATTCCAGGGGAGTGATGATGGTTTCTGGAAGAAGAGTGGTGGTATGTAGAGATGCAGAAGTGGACTGACTCCCTGGCTCAGGTCGGGGTTGTGACCCAAGGATTCACAGAAAGATTGGTAGGTTCCCCAATACTACCACTGCCAACATTCCCTAAACCCTAAGCTTAGAGAAGGATTGGAACTGAAGTGGAGGGAATGACCCCAGGCCTCTTGTTCTGTATTCAGCTAAGCAATTACACTTTCATTTTATTTTTTTCTTTATTTTTTTTAATGAATTTTCATTGGAGTATAGCTGCTTTACAATGTTGTGTTAGTTTCTGCTGTACAGCAAAGTGAATCAGAGATACATATACATATACCCACTCTTTTTTAGATTTCCTTTCCATTTAGGTCACCACAGAGCAGAGTTCCCTGTGCTACACAGCAGGTTCTCATTAGTTATCTGTTTTATACATAGTAATGTATATATGTCAATCCCAATCTCCCAGTTTGTCCCACCCCACCGTCCCCCCTTGGTAACCATAAGTTTGTTCTCTACATCTGTGACTCTATTTCTGCTTTGCAAATAAGTTCATCTGTACCATTTTCCTCTTTTTAATGATTTCCTTGTTTTAAATTAACGTTTATTTACTTTGGCTGCACCGCGCAGCATGTGGGATCTTAGTTCCCCAACCAGAGATCGAACCCTCGCCCCCTGCAGTGGAAGTGTGGAGTCTTAACCACTGGAGCACCAGAGAAGTCCCAACACTTACACTTTTTAAAAATCTCATGTGCAAAAAAGAAAAGGAATAATAGTTCCCGATTCTAAGACATATGGCTGGACACCTTGGGGGGATAAATGACTACATTTACCATCTCTATCTCATCTGGCCAGTTACAAATGAGCCTAATGATTCTTACTAGACACTGAGCTAAAGAACTCTAGATATGATAACAACGACTGATTTCCATGCACACTGTGAAGAGGAACTGTTTTCCTCATTTTGCAACCTCAAGTTCCTGGGACGGACGTGCACATTTTAACTCATACCTTCACCCAGGTGTCTTGGATACCTGTTCTCCTTTATGCGGTCATCCACCTCATCTAAAATCAATGACAGATCTCTCAATTGTGAGACCACTGGTCCTCATTTTTCAATAAAATGTATATACTGAGCTCACTTATTAGCTTTATCTTTCACCGAGTTTTCAGAAGACTTTAAAAAAACAAGAGTGCGGTGAGGTCTATTTTTTACTCTCCATGCAGGATCTAGAGCAGTTCATTTATGAGTCAGTTTCTTTATGTGAAATGAATAAACCATTTCCAGAATGCAAGCAACCCTTCATTCATTCGACATCAGTTTGACAAGCGCCTGCAAAGCTCTGTATTTTGCTGGCCGGAGATATGGGGGTAAACAAGGGAGATGTCTTTTCTCTCCTCATGGGGGTTAGTCAGAGAAACACTGTGTCCCAAGACCTCTCCCAGCTTTGGTGACTTCCTAGGCTCACAAGTTCTGGTACATAGCCAAGAAGTGACATTTAAGGTGAAGGAGGAGTTAAATTTAACTTGAAAGTGACAAGCTTGTGGGATTGAAGACAACAGGATGGCCCAGAGCAAACCAAGGTAATCAAAGTATCAGAGAAGGCCATCCTCAAAAAGTCTACAAACAATAAATGCTGGAGAGGGTGTGGAGAGAAGGGAACCCTCCTGCACTGTTGGTGGGAATGTAAATTGGTACAGCCACTATGGAGAACAGTATGGAGGTTCCTTAAAAAACTAAAAATAGAGCTACCATATGACCCAGCAGTCCCACTCCTGGGCATATATTTGGAGAAAAACATAATTCGAAAAGATACATGCACCCCAATGTTCACAGCAGCACTATTTACAATAGCCAAGACATGGAAGCAACCTAAATGTCTATCAACAGAGGAATGGATAAAGAAGATGTGGAACACATATACAGTGGAATATTCCTCAGCCATAAAAAAGAATGAAATAATGCCATTTGCAGCAACATGGATGGACCTAGAGATGATCATACTAAGTGAAGTAAGTCAGACAGAGAAAGACAAATATTATATGTGGAATCTTAAAAAAATGATACAAATGAACTTATTTACAAAACAGAAACAGACTCACAGATTTCGAAAACAAACTTTTGGTTACCAAAGGGGAAAGGTGGTGGGGGGAGGGATAAATTAAGAGTTTGGGATTAACATATACACACTACTATATATAAAATAGATAACCAACAAGGACCTACTCTATAGCACAGGGAAATCTACTCAGTATTCTGTAATAATCTATATGGGAAAAGAATCTGAAAAAGAATGACTATATGTATATGTATAACTGAATGATATGTATAACTGAATGACTTTGCTGTACACCTGAAACTAACAAAACATTGTGAATCAACTATACTCAAATATAAAATAAAAATTAAATTTAAAAAATTTACATAGAAAAAAAAAGTATTTCTGTACATAAATGCAGTCTCTCCACTAGAGAAACACCTCTTTTCCCTGACTACCTACCTTTAATAAAAAGCATTCTTTTTACGCTAAAAAAAAAAAAAAGTATCAGATGTGTTGCTCCAAGGACAATGGTGCTTCAAGGACAAAGCATGACGCTGTCTGAAAAAGTTTCAGCATTACACCCCCTACTGGACTCTTAATCGTCCTCCCCACCATGTTGCGATGGTTACGAAATTCCTGAGCCCACCTGGGTGACGCCCACCTGGGCAACAGGACCTGTCCCAAACAAGGAAAGGCATCTGGCCTGTCCCACTCCCACCCTATAGAAGGAAGCTATATGAGCCTCGACCAATCAGTAAACGAAATTTTCACCTCGGACCATTCCTTTGTTTTCTGGCTATAAAAACTGATCAATAGCACATGTTCGGGCTCGACTCTCCCAGACAACTGGGAAGTCCGCCTGCTGTTCTGGTAGTGACCCTTCCCTCTAATAAGTTCTGTCTTCTTTACATTCTGCCTTGTGTCTGGACATTCTTTTCCAACCCGCTTTGGACCACGACATCAGAGAAGGGCTGTGAGCTTCTCTATGCTTCTGGTACATGTTTTGTAAAAAGGTGATGACAAGATTGTTATGAGGGTTAAAAGACAAAGGAGAAGATGCATATTAAGCGACCATCTCTGTGCCAAAGAAGTGTTCTATACATGTTACCTATTCTCTGTGCTATTCTTATTTTTCTCTTTTACGAACTTAAGGCTCTTTTCCCACCTGTCCTCAGCACCCTCCTCCTGCGTTACCTGGGAAACATCTATTCTCAGTCCATCAGCATCCAAGCAAACATCACCAACTACCAAGACTGTTCCCTCTTAGGTTCCCCAAGCAAGTTTTATTGTACACGTCACTATAGTTAAAACATTTGGTACAGAGAAACTGAAACGCGGGCCGCAGTTCAAACACATCCCTGCACCAAAACACATGCAGTCTTGTAACCCAAAGGAAAAACCGATTTCCCCGAAATGCCGATTCTGCTTCTTAAACAAACTTAAGATTTCTCAGAGTCAGCATGAACTTGCAACTCCCCAGCTAACTGGCTGTGCACAAGTGAGCTGATGCCATGGGAAGGAAGGTATAGTTCTAGGGACCACTCACAGCAGAAAAAAAATGTCCTTTCTCATCCAGGCTTTGTAACCTGAGCTGTAGCTGCTGGGAACTGAGCTTCTTGGCCACGTTCAGTTTTAAAGTCTCCCTGTTTGTCCACAGTTTGTGTCTCACTCAGTAAAACATTTGAATCAAGGAAAGCACTCAGCATTTTCTTTTGAAACACTGGATTGTAGCTTGGGTTTTCAAAAGAAGCCAGAGTAGAAAGAATGACACCCTGCTATTGACTTAAAGAATAGGTGAAGATCCGACTTACACGAACTTCTGGAGTTTACAGACAGGCTGAGCCAGCGTCCTGCAGAGAATCGCCAGGGAGGCCTCGTCGAACTGACAGTTGTCCAAATCTAACATCTGGAAGTTCTCGCTGGCAGTAAATGCTGAGCAGAGATCCCGCCAGAGGGAGAGCTTCTCGATGGTACTACAGGAAGACAAACACCGTGATTCTCCAGTGGCTCAATTCAACTAGTTCCTTAAAAAGCTAAGAACAGAGCTAGCATGTGATCCAGCAATCCCACTCCTGGGCATATATCTGGAGAAAACCATGGTTCAAAAGGACACAGGCACCCCAGTGTTCATTGCAGCAATGTTTACAATAGCCAGGACGTGGAAGAAACCTAGATGTCCATTGACAGATGAACGGATAAAGAAGATGTGGTCCAGGGACTTCCCTGGTGGCCCAGTGGGTAAGAATCTGCACCTCCAATGCAGGGCGCTCAGGTTCAATCCCTGGTCGAGGAACTAGATCCCACATGCATGCCACAACTAAGAGTTTGATGCTGCAACTAAGACTCCACATGCCAAAACTAAGAAGCCCACAGGCCGCAACTAAAGATCCTGCATGCCTCAACTAAACATGCCACAATGAAGATCTCATGCGCCACAACTAAGACCTGGCACAGCCTAAATAAATAAATAAATATTTTTTTTAAAAGCTGTTCATATTAAACAAAAAAAAAAGATGTGGTCCATATATACAATGGAATATTACTCAGCCATAAAAAAGAATGAAATAATACCATTTGCAGCCACATGGATGGACCTAGAGATGATCATACTAAGTGAAGTAAGTCAAAGAAAGACAAATATCATATGATATCACCTATATGCAGAATCTTTAAAAAATGATACAAATGAACTTATTACAAAACAGAAACAGAAAAAAAACAAACAGAAACAGACTCAACAGGCTTAGAAAACGAACTTATGGTCACCAAAGGGGAAAGGTGGGGAGGGGATAAAGTAGGAGTTTGGGACTGACATACACACACTACTATATATAAAATAGATAACCAATAAGGACCTACTGTATAGCACAGGGAACTCTGCTCAATATTCTGTAATAACCTAAATGGGAAAAGAATTTGAAAAAGAATAGATACATGTATATGTATAACTGAATCGCTTTGCTGTACACCTGAAACTAACACCGTTGTTAATCAACTATACTCCAATACAAAATAAAATTTTTTTAAAAAAGAGAATGCAGGTAAAAAACCCCAAAAAAGACATTTTCAACACAGGAGAACACCATTCCCAGAGGCCCTCAAAGCTGACAGTCAAGTCTGAACAGGGAGAGGAGCAGTCAGGTGCACTGAGTCAACATGCATGGTGGTCAAAGAAGTGAGCCATGAGGCCAGGGCGACCAGGATCAAGCCCCATCTGAAACATTTGTGGGTTATGTGACGCTGAGCAAGCGTTCAACCTCATTCTGCCTCTGTTTCCTCCTCTTTGGGGTGACAACACTCAATTGTTATGTGGACAAAGGTTGATATTTGGTGACCCATCAGCAACCAAGGAACTGTGTCCAAAAACATGACCGTACAGGTAGATGTAAAATAAATAAGTCTCAGAGATGTAAAGACCACAGTTAATAATACCAAATTGCATATTTGAAAGCTTCTAAGAGAGTAGATCTCTCTCTCTTGCTGTTCTGCATGACTTTTTTTCAGTTTGTTGAACTACAATTGATTTACAATATGATATTGATGTCAGGTGTACAACATAGTGCTTTGATATTTTTATAGGTTATATACTATACTAAATTAGGATGAAATATTGACTTATTCCCTGCATTGTAGATTACATCCGTGTGACTTCTTTATTTCATAATGGCTAATTAATACCTCTTTGTCCCTTTTACCTATTTTGTCCCTCCCCCTCTCCCTCCTCCTCTCCCCTGTGGGAACTGTTTGTTCTCTGTATCTATACTGTTTCTGTTTTCTTATGTTTGCTCATTTGTTTTGTCTTGAATCGATTCCACATGTAAGTGAAAAGGTACAGCATTTGTCTTTCTCTCTCTGACTTATTTCACTAAGCTTAATACCCTCCAGATCCATCCATGTTGTCAAAAATGACAAGATTTCATTCTTTTTTATGGCTGAGTAATATTCCATATATCTAACAATATCTATATATATCACATCTTGTTATCCATTCATCTGTTGATGGACACTTAGGTTCCTTCCATAACTTGGCTATTATAAACAAGGCTGCTATGAACATTGGGGTGTATATAAAAGTCCTCATCAGTGGAAAAAAATTCTGTAACTATGTATGGTGACAGATGCAACTAGACTTACTATGGTGATCATTCCACAGTATATACAAATATTGAAAATTATGTAGTACACCTGAAACTAATATAATGTTGTATGTTAATTATACTTTTTGTCTCTTTGGCCATGCCATGCAGCAATGTGGGATCTTAGTTCACCAACCAGGGATCAAACCCATGCCCCTGCAGTGGAAGCACAGAGTCTTAACCACTGGACCGCCAGGGAATTATACTTTAAATAAAAAAAAAAAAAAAAAAGACCATGAAAGGGGGTATGTATTTGAGAGCTGAAGTGTGAGCTGGTAGCCTGAGCCTGATGAAAGAATACAAGCTAAAATCAGCAAAGAGAAAAGACACATGGGCAAAATCCAGAGGAAACTAGGCATAAGCTTCCGAGCATCCCTTCCCAGTGGATTCACCAGGATATGCTAAAATGCTATGGGAAGGGGAAAAAAGAAGCATAGTCCTGGCAACAATAAAAACTGCTTACCTTTCAACTTGACATTGGCCCTATGAAGACATTTGCCCCTGATTATACAGACGGAAATACTTAAGAAACACAGTTCATGGCCACACAGCTAGCAAATGGCAGTACAAGAATTCAAATCAATGCCTTTCTGACTGCAAAAGCCATGTTTTTAAGTACAAAAATCCAATGATTTATGAAATACCCATTAGGGGTTGGAGCAAGCTAAATATAAATATGGTGTGGGTGTAGGTTAGAGGGAGGGAATTCATAGACAGACTCACTTTGAGATGGATCCAGATTCATCTGAAAAGACATTTTCTATACACAGGTGAAATTTCTGCAGACTTTGGCAATGTTTCAGACAGAATGCAGATACTGTCAATTCTTCAATGGTACCAATATAAATGTCAATTTCTTTGAAGAAATTCATCACTTGGATTACAAATTCTTGGTCCTGGGTCTCAAACAAACAATTGAACAATTCCTGGAAGCTCACCACGATCTCATTGGGGTCACATTGACTTAAAGTTTCAAGGCTTTGGGTTATTTCCTGCTTTATGTCTGTGGACAGTGGAAAACCAAAAGATGTCTCCAGCATGTTTGTTATTTTTTCAGTTGAAAATGCAAACAGGAATATCCCCATCCAGGACAAGCGGGAATAGGCTTCGCTCATGGCTGCTGTGACAAGCTGGGTCACCTTTCCAATGACTGGGTGAGGATGGTCCTTGGGTCGTTTGAACAGATAGAACAGGGCGGCACAAAATTCTTGGATACACGTATGGATGAAGGTCAAGCAGTTGCCGCTCCTTTGAAGAAGTCTCATGTCCACCCACATCAAGGTGTCGGATTCAGACACCCCATTTCTCCTGAGATCCCCAGGGCAAAACAGAAACGTGCGAGCCCACATTCCCTCTGCAGCCAAGGAACACAGGCTTTGTAGTCGGGTTCTGTTCTGCTTAGGTGGACAATTCCCACTTGCTGCTTTGAATACGTTTGTCAAGAAGGACACATACAAACAAGTGATGCTTTCGGAGGCAATCTCCAGGTCTTCTCCTTTCTCCAGCTGCCACTTCAAGCAAGTACAAACCAACCAGCAAACAAAGGGACTTTTGCACAAGACAAACAGCGGTCTCTTCTCTCTCACGAAACTGAAGGCTCTGGAGGATTTATTCTTCTCACGGAAGTAATGGGAGAAATACAGCTTCCTTTGGCGTTCAGAGAATCCCGGGAGAAATATGCATTTTGTCTGACACAACAAGAAATAATTTTTTTTCACACCCATCTTTCCTAGGGCGATAAGCAGAGAGGATTCTGGGAGCATCTGTTTGTGCAGCAAACTGCTCAGGACTATCTGCGTTGGCCGTTGCTGTTTCCAGTCACCGCACAGGTCAGCGTCAAGCGTCAAGTCAAATTTCAGTTCCTCCAAGCCATCCAGGATGAACAGGATTCTCTCTGGCTGGGAAAAAATGTCTTCGATGGGCTCTGAAGACTCAGGCCAGTCCCTGGAGATGAGCTCCACTAGGCTCGTGTCTGTGATACTGTTCATTTCACTGCCTTTGAGGAAGAAGACAAACGAGAACCTGTCCCTCCACAGGTTTCCCTCCGCCCATTCCAGCATCGCTTTCCTCAAAAGGGTTGTTTTTCCAACTCCTTCAGGACCTTGCAAGATCACAGTGGGTGAGGGATTTCCAGGCTTGTCCGCAGGAAGGTAGACAGCATTCAGTTGTTCATATTCATTCTTTGTGGTTTCTTTGTAGAAATCCTCAGGAACTTGAAGGCAGGTCTCCTTTTCCCATATGACTCGGAATTTTTTCTTCATGTGGTTTCTATATGGGTTTAGCTTATCTGAGTTAACAGGGACAGAATACAAGACAATTAAAAAATACACTCCAGGGCTTCCCTGGTGGCGCAGTGGTTAAGAATCCGCCTGCCAATGCAGGGGACACGGGTTTGAGCCCTAGTCCGGGAAGATCCCACATGCCGCACAGCAACTAAGCCCGTGTGCCACAACTACTGAACCCACGTGCCACAACTACTGAAGCCCACGCACCTAGAGCCCGTGCTCCACAACAAGAGAAGCCACCGCAATGAGAAGCCCATGCACCACAATGAAGAGTAGCCCTCGCTCACCGCAACTAGAGAAAAGCCCACGCGCAGCAACGAAGACCCAACGCAGCCAAAAATAAAATAAATTTAAATAAATTTTAAAAATAAAATAAAATAAACATATGCATGTATGTACATGCTCGGCCATGAAAATAAACAGTAACTCAAAGTCCTTATTAAAAAAAAAATACACTCCATCTTTGGGACTCAGAATGACCCCTACAGATTTACTCAGACACACGTGCAAAGACTGATGTATATGCCCACATGGGACCAGGCTCATGAACTCAGTATTGTTGAGACCAAAATCTATCTGAATTCATGTCCGTGGAAACACCTGATCAAGACTGGAAGCCCATCTCAGAGGTACAGGCTACACAAAGTGTGAATACTTGGTGATTACATTTCAAACTAGAAGAGGGGTGCTAGCTCCCCAGTCAAGAATTCATAAGCACTACTATTTATTTACTGACGGCCAGCCAGGAATCGGGGCTGAGAAAGTTGTCACTGGTACTTCATCTTCCATCTCTTCAACAACCCATTAAGATTCATTCTATGCCCACTTTACAGAAAAGTGTTGAGAGTTTATGTGACTTGGCTAATTTGGTTAATGAACAGATATTAGGGTCAGGTATTTGTCTCAGTTGTCTGACTTGAAATCATAAGGTCTAGACTATTTCTGTTAAGACCATGCTGATTGCAAGTTAATTTCAGAAATGCACCCTTGAACCGTCATTCTTTCAACCCGCCCTTATTATGTACCTTCCATGTTCAAGGCTATGCACTAGGGGAGATAAACAAATTACAAATATAGACAAGGACCATACCCTGCATTGAAGAAATATGAACTACAGTAGGTGAGGCCTTTCTGCATGTCTTCTGAGCAAAGGGCATTGCTAGTTTTGTTTAAGTATGTGTGACTAGGAAAAGAGCCTTGGAAAGTAGGGAGCCTTTCTCTCTCTGAGACAGAGGAAGATTTGTTTATAAAAATGGGTGATTTCAGGGAGGGGGAGGGATAAATTAGGAGTTTGGGGTTAACATATATACACTGCTATGTATAAAATAAATAACCAGCAAGGACCTACTGTATAGTACTGGAAACTATACTCAATATTTTGTAATAACCTATAAGGGAAAAGAATATGAAAAAGAATATATATATGTGTATGTATATATATATCTATCTATATATATATATATATATATGAATGACTGAATCACTTTGCTGTACACCTGAAACTAACACAACATTATAAATCAACTATACTTCAATTTAAAAAAATCATAATAAAGCCATGAAAACAGATGAGAGAGAGAATCTTGAGAGCAGAAATATAAAATATATAGAAATGCCAGGAGAGCTTCTATGGTCATGAACTCCAGTTTGAGGTGAAACACTCAAAAATAACTAAGAACATATATAAAGAGAAAAAAATTTAATGGATGATTTGTCTCATATTTTGTCACTTTTTATTTGCCAGGATTTACAACTCAACTGATCTTATTTTCTGAGGGGAGACAAAACGGTGTATTGACCCAAAGGAGGATATCAAGCAATCAATGAGCCAAAAATAATTGGTTTGGGTCAGCTCTGTCCCTTTTGGAAAAGTCATCTAACATGAGGAGACACCGTTTGATCTGCATTTTTTTCACTTGTAAACCTCAGAGTCGTGGTAAGAATGAAAAGACATTATGCATAAAAAGTTCTTCCGATAGCACCAGGGGCATATGTTCTCTATAATTATTTCCTCATCTTAGGACTCTGCCCAGTCTCTTGTGCAGGTCTGGTCAAAAAGATGTGACCTACATGGGGAAGGAATCTAAAAAAGAGGGGATATGTGTATATATTACTGATTCACTTTGCTGTACAGCAGAAACTAACACAACATTGTAAATCAACTATACTCCAATAAAAAAATGTTTGAATAAATTTTTTAAAAAAGGATGGGCAACAACCATAATGGAATTCCATCTCAGCAGTCCTGGTTGTGCAGACACTAAGTCCCAGGTCATCTCCTGGAATAGCATTGACTCATCTTGGAACAGAAAAATGGGGAGCAGACACTTAGATGAACGATTTGTCTCAGGACACTACTCATCCACAGTCCATCACTGGCCCATGAATGACCAGAGTTGGCTTGCAATTCTTCTACTATTCCAAGCGTCCTACTGACCTATACACATTCTCAACTGATGGAGGCATGGCCACTAACACAATAACAATGTGACCTTCATTATTAGAAGCTCCCAGGAAACCAACCTTCCCCCAAGGGTCCCTGCGCTGCATCCCTTTCATGACACTTACGTCTGATCTCGTCCCGAGCCTTCGTCCAGAGATCTCCCCGGTTGATCAGTAGAAAGAGACTCAGGGTCACATCCCATGCCAGTTTTCCTGGGTAATGTTTGCTCAACAGCTTTGATAGATTTTCTCGTGAAGCCTTCTTTAGCTCGGTCCACGGGATTGGCTTGAGTTCGAATTTCAGAGGTTCTTGCTTGAGCAGCTCCTTAAATTTCCAGAACTCTTCCTTTTTGAGCTCCTCCAGGTACCACAACAAACCAAAGTCAGAAAAAAAAGATTCAGCCATCTCGTCCCAGGATTGTGGAGCTTGGACTTCTCCAGTGGGGTGCAGGGGGGGGGGGAGGATCCTCAAAAACAAGGACTAAGTGATACCTGGGGAAGAATGATGTCATTATGGAGTTAAATCTCAGCAGGGTAAAGGGGCTTAAAATGATGGATATCATCCATTTCTTGTTTAAAACTTATCTTCCCAGCTTCACTTGGGGAAGGTACCCCATCCTTTCTCAACATTCCAAAATCATGTATGTGAATTCAGTGCTAGCAACTAAAAATGTGGTTTATACTAAATCAAATGTCAGGGAGCATTCTAACTACCTAAAATCATAATAAAGCTTTGAGGTTTATCAGTGTGGCCAGGCAAGGAAAAATTAGGGTATTTCTAACCTTGTGTCCCTACTGTGTATTGCGGGCACTTCTGAGAAGAATTGACTATTGACCTTGTGTTCTCATGGGACAGTTTATCTAAAGTTCAAAAGTCCATGTTATACTGAACATTCCTTGAAGGAAAACAGTTTCTGGTCTAGCTTGACTAACTTTTGAAGACTTAAAAAAAAAAGAAATCAAAAGATATGTCTTTGGTACATGAAAGTTTTGATGAATCCCTGAAAGATGGAAAGCAGAGAGCTGTGCCTGGAAAAATAAATTCAAAATTTCAAAATGAGGGCAGGAAAAGACAAATCCAAGGGCACACCAGCTTACACACTGTGGTCCTAGACAGAAAGAAGGAACTCTGAACACCCATCTCAACGATGGGTCACGGAAGTACATTTCAAAGAGCATGGCCAACTCAGCACTCAGTGCAAAGAGAAGCGATGAAAAATGTTAATAGTTCCAGAAATTCCAACATCCATCTCATTGACGTTCCAAACAAACAAACAAAAACAAAAAAACCCAGAGGGAATAGAGGGAAGGAAATAATTCATGGGAGAAAGCGTTCCAGATTTGAAGAAAAGACTTGCATCTTCAGAATAAAAGACCTTGCCGAGTGTTAAGGAAAATGAAAGATAAAAGATCACGTGATATTTAACTTTCATAATTTCAAAAATAAGGAAAGTCCTGAGTCTAGAGGAGTACTGTCCAATATAATGTGAGCCATGTTTGTAATTTTAGATTTTTGACCACATTAACCACATTAAAGAATTTAAGCAAACGGGAAATTCATTTTAATATTATATTATTTAACTTAGTCTATCTAAAACACCAATTCAACATGTAAACAATTTTTTTTTAAATCAATGAAATATTTTACTTTAATATTGTCTTCAAAATCCACTGTGTATTTTACACTTACAGAATATCTTATTTCAGAAGCTAAATTGTCGTTGGAAATACTTGATCTCTATTTAGATTTTATAAAATACGCATTGGGAAAAGTAAACTCTTACACTCGTTATTTAATACATACATAAACCTTCTAAAAACTAAATTGAGTATCAGTTTTAAAGTCAAAATTTGCATTAATGAAAATTAAAAATTCAGTCTCACTGGACACATTGTGGTACTCAGTTACCACATGTGACTAGTGGCTACTATTTTAGACAGTGTAGGTCTAGACTCCTAGAAATGTAAGCAGTTTACCAACGAGAAGGGGTGATATTCAAATTATGTAATGATTTAATATTGAATAATCACTCACGTTCCCAAAAATGCACTGAATATCGCTTTTTGTCTACAAGAGGATAAGAATCCATTTGTGAGAATCCTTTCTGACAACCCTGAATATAAGTTAGCAGTACAAAGAAAGAACCTGCAAACAATTTAGAGTGGAGAGTAGTTGACCTCGATCTCTGCTGGGTGATATCTTCCATTCAAACGCAAGAGAAAAGTGAACCATTTCAGACATGAAGATATTCACAGTTTATCATGCAAAAATCTTCTCTGACTCAGCAGAGGATATAGTCAGAGAAAATAAAAAATTAATCAAAAAGGTGGTAACACACTAGGGACATATCTGCTAAGATCAGTTTTCACAGTATGTATATATATAATTATTAGGTTGTATACCTAAAACTGATACAATGTTATATTGTCAATTATATCTCAGTAAACATGTTTTTAATTCACTAAGGTATCAGGACATGAAATTAAATACAGAAATTATTAGTCTTCATATAGACAAACAATACCCACTTAGAGGATTTAATGTTAGAGGAAAAACCCTTTATAATATCAACAAAGAAAATAAAATGCCTATGGGTAAATTCAACAGGAAATGTACAAATCCATATGAGAAAAACTTTAAAACACTCATAACAATGAGGAAAACTGAAAAACTGCGAAGTAGAAAGGGGTTACCCTGCCAGCTATTAAAACATACTCTTAATGTATCTATAATTAAAGCATAGTGGTCCTCACAAATGAATAGACAGACCAGTGGAAAAGAATACAAAGACATAAACCAAGTCACATATGGACATTAGTAATTGATAAAGCGGGTATTTCAAACCACGAATGCAAAGATGGACTTTTTGATAAATAGTTCAGGAACTTGTTAGCCAGTTAGAAAGACCTAAACTTAAATGTAAACCTCATCTACTATGCAAGAATACCGCACAAAAGGATCCAGGATCTAAATGTAAAAATTGAAAAATTGCAGGTATTAAGGGAATCACGTGTGAATTCTCTTGTAACCAGATGTAGGAAGAATTTCCTAATTATGACTTAAAATTCAGATACAATAAAATGATTTTTTTAAAAGAAGGTTCATATGGAATACAACAAAGAGTGGAGAACAAAGGAACAAAAATAATAGAGTAGCTTCTGTTTAACTTTGTAAGCTGTAAAACACCATAAATAAAAAAGTGTATAAAACAAACTTACAGTTTATTAAACTTAAAGCAAATCCAATGTAACCACAGCCAGGTCAAGAAGGAAATCATGTCCCGTGTTCTCCTTGCCAATTATCTATACCCTCCTCCTGAAAGATTACAACTATTCTCACATTAATTTGTAAGTTTTGCTCTATGATTTTAAAGCTTAGATATGCATTTTTAACAACATAGCTTGATGGCATATGCTTATTCTCAGTAAATGGAATGATAAAGTATTTTCTATCTGGCCTCTTTTGGTTGGCATTATATTTGTAACATTCATCTACGTTGTTACATGTAGCTATAAGTGGTTCATTTATATTTGTGTATAGTATTACACTGATGATATTCCCACAGTTTAATAATGCTACAATTGGAATTCCCTGGCGGTCCAGTGGTTAGGACTCCATGCTTCCACTGCGGGGGGCATGGGTTCGATCCCTGGTCAGGGAAATGTTCTATAACCTAAGTGATGCTTCTATGAACAAACTTTCACATGCACCCTAGTGACAATAAGTACACATTTCTCTAGGTTTTATCATTTTGAACAAGCTTTCACGTGTAGCTTTGTGTAATCAAGCATGTATTTCTCTAGTTTTGTAATTACAGGTCATAACATATGGATCATCATGTTTACTACATAATGTTCAATGGATGAATGGATAAACAACATGTAGTATGGACATGCAATGGAATATTATTCACCCATAAAAGGAATGAAATTCTGACACACGCTACAAGAAGAATGAGCTTTGAAAATATTATGCTAAGTGTAAGAAGACACAAAAGGACAAACATTGTATGAGTCCACTTATATGAGATACCTAAAATAGCCAAATGCATAGAGAGAGAAAGTAGAATAGAGAATAGAGATGCTGGGGCAGGGAGAGCAGGAGTTGTTTAGTGGGTATACAGTTTCATTTGGGGGATGAAAAAGTTCTGGAGATGGATAGTGGTGATGGTTGCACAACAGTGTGAATACTTAATGCCATGAAACTGGTATGGAAGCAACCTAAGTGTCCATCGACAGAGGAATGGATAAAGAAGATGCGGTACATACATACAATGGAATATTACTCAGCCATAAAAAGTAATGAAATTGGGTCATTTGTAGAGATGTGGATGGACCTAGAGACTGTCCTACAGAGTGAAGTAAGTCAGAAGGAGAAAAACAAATATTGTATATTAACACATATATGTGGAATCTAGAAAAATGGTACAGATGAACCGGTTTGCAAGGCAGAAATAAAGACACAGATGTAGAGAACAAACATATGGACACCAAGGGGGGAAAGTGGGGGGGGGTGAATTGGGAGATTGGGATTGACATATACACACTAATATGTATAAAATAGATAACTAATAAGAACCTGCTGTATAAAAAACAAATAAATAAAATTAAATTTAAAAAAACCCAAAAGGAATGAAATAATGCCATTTGCAGCAACATGGATGGACCCAGAGATTATCATGCTAAGTGAAGTAAGACAAAAAGAGAAAGACAAATATATGATATCACTCATAGGTAGAATCTAATTTTTTTTAATGATATAAATAAACTTATTTACAAAACAGAAACAGACTCGCAGATTTCGAAAACAAACTTATGGCTACCAAAGGGGGAACGTGGTGCAGGGGGTGGGAGGGGTATATTAGGAACTTGGGATTAAGATACACACACAACTATGTATAAATAGATAACCAACAAGGACCTACTGTATAACACAGGGAACTCTACTCAATATTCTGTAATAACCTATATGAGAAAAGAATCTGAAAAAGGGGCTTCCCTGGTGGCACAGTGGTTAAGAATCCGCCTGCCAATGCAGGGGACATGGGTTTGAGCCCTGGTCCGGGAAGATCCCACACGCCGCGGAGCAATGAAGCCCGTGCACCACAACTACTGAGCCTGCGCTCTAGAGCCCACGAGCCACACCACTGAGCCCGTGTGCCACAACTACTGAAGCCCAGGTGCCTAGAGCCCATGCTCTGCAAGAAGAGAAGCCACCACAATGAGAAGCCTGTGCACCGCAACGAAGAGTAGCCCCCGCTCACCGCAACTAGAGAAAGCCTGCGCGCAGCAACGAAGACCCAACACAGCCAAAAATAAAATAAATAAAATAAAATAAATAAATTTAAAAGAAAAGAATCTGAAAAAGAATAAACATATGTATATGTATAACTGAAAAAAAGTTGCACTTTTTATTTAAAAAAATGACCAGGCAAATTATATAAAACGATAGAAAACAGTCCTCTATTCTTGCCAGTAAATCTGATCATTAAAATAAACTACTTTCAAATGTGTAAAAAAAATGGTTAAAAGAGTAAATTTTGGAATTCCCTGGCGGTCCAGTGGTTAGGACTCCGCGCTTCCACCGCAGGGGGCACGGGTTCGATCCCTGGTCAGGGAACCAACATCCTGCATGCTGCACGGTGTGGCCAAAAGAAAAAAAGTAAATTTTGTTTTATGGATATTTTACAATTAAAGAAAACCCCTCGTGTGTTCTAAACATTTTCTCTAAACATTCTTTCCTCATTCCCTCTCTAACTGAAAGCTTCTCCTGAAGATAGTGATCCCTGAAGCCCTTTCAAATGTTGGCCGCTTAATCATCCCTTCCCTCCTGCTACAGGATCCAGCTGTGGGGTTGGTATCCTCACCAACACTCCCTAACACCTCACGGACTTTCATCAGGCAGACTTGAGGCTCCATCACCCATTATGTTTTCACGTTGCAGGTACCCATGGTCTGTGGCACAGCCTGCCTCATTCCTCACAAATTGTATCACCTGGCTCACTCCCACTCTAATATGACTTCTATGGTCATACAGAACAAACATTAGGGACAAAGTATTTACATACAATTTAGCATAAAATTAGGACATCCTAGAAACTTCTGGATGGTAATCGATTTGCTCAAAGCCAATCAATCAAGTTACCATAGCAATAGGTCCCAAACTGAATTCTTCCATTTGCCTGTTGTTTGCCTTCTCCCTTTCAGAGTTTCCCATCGCCAAAACTTCTGTTTTTCATTTGTCTCCCCAGGTTATATGAATCTCACAATCAGAACCGATAGACCAGCCAAGTCAGAAACAGCTATTCGACTTTTGGTTTTTTCATTATTTCTCTTTAGTTCTCCAATATCCAAGGTCCTCGAATTTTCTATGTCTCTGATTCAATTTTTTTTTTGAGGTGGATCATTTTTAAAGTCTTTATTGAATTTGTTACAATATTGCTTCTGTTTTATGTTTTGGTTTTTTGGCTGCAAGGCGTGTGGGATCTTAGCTCCCCGACCAGGGATTGAATCCTCGCCCCCTGCATTGGAAGGCAAAGTCTTAACCACTGGACCACCAGGGAAGTCCCCTCAGATTCAATTTTAGAAAAATAGGGAGCCCCAGTTCAGCCTGGAAGAGTCCCGTTCTCTTAAAAGTTGAGAAACATGGAGATTTAATGAGGGAAAGTGCTGGATACACAACCTCTCTGTGAATTTAAATGCTTTTCACTGTAGTACATCCTTGTCAAAACAAAGGGGAAGACTTGACCATTTCTGATACCCCTCTCTCTTGTTCTTTAAGCACCCCAGACCTGTAGTAAGCTCTGAGAGGGGGAAATGAAGAAAAAGAAAGATCAGTGATAAGACTTCCTCACCCAGTCTGGTCCCTGGTCCTCCTGGCTTGTCCCCATCAAAGAACAGCTGTAGAAACTGAGACTTAAAGTCTGTGCCTGCCCCTTGATTGGCCATAGAATCTCTCCCTTCCCATTGGCTGGCGTGACTCTTGATTGACTAGTCTCAGAAGGTCATGTGAAACTGTTTGGGCTTGTTTTTCCACCTCAGGTGTGAATGATCTTCCTTCATGCATCAGTGAATAATTCCTTCAGGAGTTGCTGACTCCTGGATAGTCCCACAATGCTATTCATAGCTCTCTCTATATAATATCATCACCAGGCTTCTATGAACAATGTTCTCCCAATACCACTGAGGGATAATTTGGATACTGGTAACGGTAACCTTCTGCTTGTCATCTGAATATCTGACTTCTCCAATACTGTTCGCTTCCCAAGGGAGACTATCTTATGCATCTTCTCACCTTTCATAGCAGCACCTAAAATGAAGCATTCATATATCAGGAAATCAATGAATATTCCCAAATAACTAGCTCTGGATGGAAAGGGCAGAAGTTAGAATTTGAAAATGCCTTTTTTTATTGTGATAAGAACACTTAACATGAGACCTATACTCTTACATGTTTGTGTTCAATACAGTAGTATTAACTATAGTCGTGATTGTACAGCAGAACTCTAGAACTTAATCATCTTGCATAATCAAAAGTTTATACCCATTGAACAATAACCCCCGTCTTCCCCCTCCCTCCAGCCCTTGGAAACCACCATTCTATTCTGGTTCTATGAGTTTGGCTATTTTAGATACTTCATATGAGTGGAATCATGCAGTCTTTGTCCTTCTGTGGCTGGTTTATTTCACTGAGGATACTATCTTCCAGGTCCATCCGTGCTGTTGCATATTGCGGGATTTTCTTCAAAGGCTGAGTAATGTTCCACGGCAGGTGTCTCTTAATACCCCATTACTGTCATCATTGAAACTTGTGTGAACTCTGCCGCATCATCACTCTAATCACCATCACCCACCATTGACTCTCCTAATTGTCTCCACCACCCCAAACATTCATTGGATGCTAATGATGTAAGAGCCCTCCAGGAAGGGCATTTCATGCAAGATCTGATTGTCTTCAGCCCTCTGAAGTAGGTGGTATTATCACCCCCCTTTTCAAAGATACTCGAGGCCATTGGGTGGAGGCCAGATTTGAGAACATCCCTACTTAGCCCAAATTTTAACCTTTCTGCTGAGCTGCCTCCTAGGCAGCATCGGTCGCAGTGGGGTTTGGCGAGGGCTAGGTTGGATCAGTGGGCAGGTGTGACTTAGTGTTGCTTAATGAGACTGAGCTAAGAGACTAATTGGTTCTTTTCTCTCCAAGGTCTTAATTATTGGTTAACCCAGACACCCTCCACCAAAATTCTGACCTGACATCTTCATGCTGACTGTCTAAACCATCCTTGGCTGGACCACAGCTCACACATTAGAGAACTGTGTCTTGATTTCCTTTTGGGGGGATTTTCTGATAGCTGCCTCAGGATCTGAAGGTTAAAATTTGTTAAGTACTTGAGTTTCAACACTCATTCATCCAAGCTCTCTGTGTGGCCATGGGCAACTATCTTAACTTCTCTGTTATTTCCCTCCTCTGTAAAATGGAGATGGTGATGATGACGGTGATGGTAGTGAAGATGATTGTTGACAATGATTGTTGAGGATCTAAAAAAATATATACGATCAGCTTCAACAATAGTCATGATTACACTGTTCAGTAGACATTCACTGAATACTAACTTTTCACATGAAACTCACAATGATCTCTTTTTTTACATTTCTAATTGAAATATAATGTGCAAGTTTCAGTTGTACAGTGTGTTGATTTGATACATTTATATATCACACAGTATGTTTATCGCTGTAGCATTAGCTAACATCTCTATCACACCACATATGTATCTTTTTATGTACAGTGGGAAGAATTAAGATCTACTCTTTAGAAAATTTGAAATTTATAATACAGTATTGTTGAATATAATCACTAGGCTGTGCATGAGCTCTCCAGGACTGATTTATCTACTCCTTCCCAGTTTATACCCTTAAAAAACATATCTCCAATTTCCTACCTATCAGCCTCTGGTAACCACCATTTTACTCTCTGTTTTTATGAGTTTGGCTTTTTTATATTCCACAGATAAGTGATATTATACTGTACTTGTCTTGAGGCATCTGATTCATTTCACTTAGCTGAATGTTCTCCAGGTTTGTCTATTTTGTCCCAAATGGCAGGATTCCCTTCATTCTCATGGCTGAATAATATTCCATTGTGTATTCCACAACTTCTGTATCCATCTGTCTGTTGATGGACACTTGGGTTGTTTCCATACTTTGACTATCATTAATAATGCTGCAATAAACACGGGAGTGCAGATAGCCCTTCAAGCTCCTGCTTTCGTTTCCTTTAGATATATAACCAGATGCAGAAATTGCTGCATATATGGTGGTTCTATTTTTAATTTTGTGAAGAAACGCTGTATTGTTTTCCATAGTGGCTGCACTAATTTACATTCGCAACAACAGTGTATAAGGGTTCCATTTTCTTCACATCCTCACCAACACTTATTATCTTTTTCTTCTTGATGATAACCATTCTAAGAAGCGTGAGGTGATATTTATGTACCTGTTGGCCAATTGGTAGTCTTCTTTGTAAAAAGGTCTATTCTGTTTCTCCTCCCATTTTTATTTATTTATTTATTTATTTATTTATTTATGGCTGTGTTGGGTCTTCGTCTCTGTGAGAGGGCTTTCTCTAGTTGGGGCAAGCGGGGGCCACTCTTCATCGCAGTGCGCGGGCCTCTCACTATCGCAGCCTCTCTTGTTGCGGAGCACAGGCTCAGTAATTGTGGCCCACGGGCCCAGCCGCTCGGCGGCATGTGGGATCCTCCCAGACCAGGGCTCGAACCCGTGTCCCCTGCATTGGCAGGCAGATTCTCAACCACTGCGCCACCAGGGAAGCCCCTCTCCTCCCATTTTTATATTGGATTGTTTGTTGTTGTTGTTGTTATGGAGTTGTATGAGTTTTTTGTATATTTTGGCTATTAGCCCATTATCAGATACATGATTAGCAATTATTTTCTCCCATTCATTAGGATGCCTTTTAATTTTGTTGTTGATTTCCTTCACTTTGCAGAAGGTTTTTAGTTTGACGTGGTCCCACCTGTTGAGTTTTGCTTTTGTTGCTTTTGCTTTTGGTGTCAGGTCTTGGCAATGATTTTTGAATCTATGTCAAGGAGATTACCACCTATGTTTTCTTCTAGGAGTTTTAGTTTCAAGTCTTACAGTCAAGTCTTTAATCCATTTTAAATTAGTTTTTGTGTGTTGTGTAATAGAGGTGGAGTCTCATTCTTTTGCATGTGGCCGTCCAGTTTATCCAGCACAATTTATTGAAGGTACTGTCCTTTTCCTGTTATATATTCTTGGCTCATGTACCATACATTTATTGACATATTTGTGTGGGTTTATTTCTGGGCTGTCTCTTCTATTCCACTGATCTATGTTTCTGTCTTTTTGTTGATATTATACTGTTTTAATTACTATAGCTTCTTAAGATAGTTTGAAATCAGGGAGGGCAATGCCTCCAGCTAACTCTTATTTCTCAAGATTGCTTTGGCTATTTGGGGTCTTTTCTGGTTCCTTACAAATTTTAGGTTTATTTGTTCTACTTCTGTGAAAAATGCCATTGGACTTTTGATAGGGATTGCACTGAAAGAAAGTTATTTTTTAAGTTATTGATTTGAATTAATTTCAAATACTAATACTTTTATCACTTACCCAGTTACCCCAACCGTTAACACTTTACTGCATGTGATCTATCAACCAATTTCTCTATATTTTATCTCATTATCACTAGATTTTTTTCTGAACCACCTGAGAGAAATTGCCTGACGAGCTTCACACTATGCCTAAATTCTCTAGTGTGATCTTCTCTGCAATGAAGACACTCTCCTATATAACAAACACGCTGTTCTTCGATTTAGTAAACTAATGTAGATATAACACAACTGCTATGTTCTTGTTCAAGTGACCATAATATGTTCCTCCAAGTTAAAAAATTACCCATTTGTTTATCATTGTCATTAAAGCATACAAGTGTACACTGAGCTACCTGAGATCTTGTGTTCCTAATATTAACTCAACCAAACAATCAGTTGGATCCTTTCACCATGTTTATTTCTTTCATGAGTTTAGTAACAGGTAAGATAATTATTAGAAGAAAATTAAACAAAAATATTGGAAATCACTTGCAAGTTTAGGAATGAGATCTAGGTTATGAAAGTTAACCAACGTCTAAAAGAAGAGGTCAGGGCTTCCCTGGTGGCGCAGTGGTTGAGAATCCCCAATGCAGGGGACACGGGTTCGAGCCCTGGTCTGGGAAGATCCCACGTGCCGCGGAGCAACTGGGCCCGTGAGCCACAACTACTGAGCCTGTGCGTCTGGAGCCTGTGCTCCGCGACAAGAGAGGCCACGATAGTGAGAGGCCCGCGCACTGCGATGAAGAGTGGCCCCCGATTGCCGCAACTAGAGAAAGCCCTCGCACAGAAACGAAGACCCAACACAGCCAAAAATATAAATAAATAAATAAATAAATTCAAAAGAAGAGGTCAATTCCAATATTTAATGCTCATCAATTAACACATTAAAAATTAGTTTTGGATTATTAAAATTCTGATTTATGGTCTCTAAGAGGATTCATATTTTTCTTTTTTTAATTTCTATTTTATATTGGACTATAGTTGATTTACAATGTGTGTTAGTTTCAGGTGTACAGCAGTGTGATTCAGTTATACATATATCTGTTCTTTTTCAAATTCTTTTCCCATTTAGAATATTGAGCAGAGTTCCCTGTGCTATACAGTAGGTCCTTGTTGGTTATCTATTGATATTTTAAGAGGATTCATATTTTTCTATTCTAACATTTTAAAATGTGTGAACACAAAACAAATCTCACTAGCCACAAGGACCCATAATTGACTCCTATGTGCTTTTTTGGGTTTTTTTGTGTGTTTGTTTTAATTTTTTTTAAGATTTTTGAGGTGGACCATTTTTAAAGTCTTTATTGAATGTGTTACAATACTGCTTCTGTTTTATGTTTTGGTTTTTTGGCCAAGAGGCATGTGAGATCTTAGGTCCCCAACCAGGGATTGAACCCACACCCTCTGCATTGGAAGGCGAAGTCTTAACCACTGGACCACCAGGGAAGTCCCCTATATTCATTTTTGAGGACAAAAGTTATTTTTGGTCTCCAGGAGATTTTTGAGAAATTGGAGTACCTCAATTCCTCAGGGAAGAGACATTTAGGGAGAGTTCATCACCATTAGTTGATTTGAAGAAACAAAGAACAGGCACAGTGGCTTAGAACTCAAAATGTGGGTAAATGTGAAGATATGGAATCCAGTGATAATGTCAATAAAAGAAAGGTTTCCAATGTCCAAGTCAGAAAAATCCCAGAAAACTGCAGTATTCAAGAGCCCCCCAGGTGACTCTATTTCTGTGAATGTGGACGAGGAATATTTCCCAGAGCTCAAGCCCCCCAGGTAAAGGGTGGTAAATGTGCATGTGGTTGTGTGTAGATTTTATTTAATTAATTTTTATTGGAGTATGGTTGATTTACAATGTTGTGTTAGTTTCTGCTGTACAGCAAAGTGAATCAGTTATACATATACATAAATCCACTCTTTCTTAGATTCTTTTCCCATATAGGTCATTACAGAGTATTGAGTAGAGTTGCCTGTGCTATACAGTAGGTCCTTATTAGTTATCTGTTGTATATATAGTAGTGTGTATATGTCAATCCCAATCTCCCAATTTATCTCTCCCCCTACCTTTCCCCTTTGGTAACCATAAGTTTGATTGCTACATCTGTGAGTCTATTTCTGTTTTGTAAACAAGTTCGTTTGTACCATTTTTTTAGATATATAAGCGATAAGCATATAAACGCATATAAGCGATATCATACGATATTTGTCTTTCTCTGTCTGACTTACTTCACTTAATATTATAATCTCTAGGTCCATCCATGTTGCTGCAAATGGCATTACTTTGTTCTTTTTTATGGCTGAGTAGTACTCCATTGTATATATGTACCACATCTTCTTTATCCATTCATCTGTTGATGGTCATTTAGGTTGCTTCCATGTCCTGGCTATTGTTAAGTAGTGCTGCCATGAACGAAGGCCAGTGTGTGTAGATTTAAGTCCTGTGGAGACTCTGAGCCTGAGGGCTACAGCATGTACCGCCCTCCCTGACCTGAACTCAGGGAAATAATGCCTGATGCAGACCCCAACCCTCAGAGCTCAGCTACATGTCTAATGTGCTGAAGTCTGGATGTCAGACCAGACCTCCCAAGCTCACTGGAGGGTGACCAGTGCTTGCTCCGTATGCCTCTCTTCCTGGGACCTCCTCTGATGGGCCATGTAATCAGTGGTGGATGCCTCGGATGTGAATGGGGTGTGATGAGTGTGCTTCGGAGGGCATTCTAGTCTGCAACTTCATTGTGAGAGAAAACGAGTCCTTTGTTTTCTGAGTGAGTTTACTTTTTGAGAGAGCAAGGTCCCATAATGAAGTAATTTGTTAATTCAGCAAGTGTGGTCTGAGGCCGACTCAACGCCAGGCACAGTGCGCGCACTTAGGGACCCTGCCCTGAATATCTGCCCTGAGAGTAGTAGGCTGACTTGGGTTTGCGGGACACGGCTGGAGGAATGACTGCGTTTTCATTTTCTGTATTCGTTACAGCTTCACAGGCTGCATAAATGGTGAGTTCTCCCCCGCTGACTTGTTGAACCTCTCAGGTTCCGCCAAGCTTTTACCACAGGTGGGTCTGTTACCGAGTCCAAGTTCGCTCTGCTCGCCGCACGACAGGCCAATAAATAGGAGACCAGGCGTTGAGGCGGGGAATACGACTTTATTTGGAAAGCGGGCAGACCGAGAAGATGGCGGATTAGTGTCTCAAAATAACCATCTTATAGGGGTTTGGGTGCCAGTTTCTCTTATAGCACAGAGACGGGGAGGACATGAGGAAGTAAAGTAAAAAGGCCATAAGGTTTGCAAGTATCTCCTGGAATGGCCAGCCTCGGGGAGGGGATGTGTTCATTTCTTCTTTCTTGCAGCCATCCACAGGTGAAACAGGGTCCTGCTGTTTCCCTGAACAAAGGCACTTTGGTTTAACCTTCAGGCAGAGGGCAGGGTTCCCCGAGGCAGGCCATTATGTATAGACAGTATCCTTTCAGTGAATAAAAAGCAGCAGAAAGCAAAGGTTAAAGTAAAAGAAACAGATCCAATAAGTAGTCAGGTTTGGCTCTTCCCTGTTACAGGTCCAGCTGGGGCAGATGAAGAATTTCTGAGTCTAGACCTGCAATGTCCAACAGAAATAGAACATGACCCCCAGATATAATTATAAATCTTCCTGCAGTCACAGTAAAGAAAATGAAGGGGAAAAAACCTCTAGCTTATTTTAATATCCTAAATATTGTCATTTCAAGCTGTAATCGACTCTGAATAGTTCTTGACAAGAGAGTTTACATCTTCTCTGTCTTACTACATTTTTGAAATCCAGTATGTATGTTATACCCACAACATTTCTCAGTTCAGACAAGCCCATTTCAGGAGCTCAATAGACACAAGGGACTGGAGGCTTCCACAATGGACAGCCTGGATTTACACCCTTCCACCAGCTCAGCTAAAAGTCTGGTGGTGAATCATGTCCTTCATAGAACCAGCATTTCAAATATCAGAACCAAGGACATGAGTATTTCTGTTTAGACCTCTGTTACCTAGTGCTAGGGATGGCACATAGTAGGTCCACAGGCTCTCTCTGTGTTTAAATGTGTGGGGACAGATCTACATTATTAATAATCATTCAACACATGAAAATCATTATCATGCACATTTTTCCCAAGCGGGGGCCGTGGTTGCATAATTTAAATAAGCAGTAGCCGTCCTATCTGCCTGGCTTATCTTGAAAAACCCATGTACCTGAAATGTGGACTTGTCTGGTGCCCTCAGTGCATCAGTTTGCTGCAAAAGGAAACTGATGGGAAGATTTATGTGTCCTTTCTTCTCTATAGTCTAAGAGAAAAATTGCATCAGGCCCATTTGCCAGCTGATGGAGTTTGTTTCAAATATTCAACTATCAATTGAAATTTCTAAATATAAATTGATTAATTCAATGTCAAATTTAAAGAATTCTAGTATCTCTCTATATTTCTTAATCAATGCTTCTTCCTAATCCCTGTCTGTATGTCCAGGAATGCTTCTTTCCAGCCTTAACTGCCCAGAACACAGGGAGAGGCTGGTGGTCCAATGAGAGACTCAAGGAGAGAAATCCATGTGTGTCTTAGAGACCTGAGGATTCTGAGGAGGGAAACGCTGCCTTCAAATGGGGGTATTTTTGCAGATTAAACAGACCCGAGTCCATAAATCGAAAGGATTACGGAACTTAAACTCAAGGGAAAGGCCAGCCTCCAGATCATATGCTGATGACCAGTGTGAGCAAACTTTGGAACAGTTTGGAAAAAAGTGAGATCATGAAGGAAAATGCCCAAAGAGAAACATAGTGAAGGGAGCCCCTGGTGCACCTTGAGTGTCCCCTCCCCCCAATTATGACTTTCACTCTAAACTTGGATTCTCCCACAGGGAACACAGAAAACTTTCCTTGCTCTCTGCTCAGCTGCTCATGTAGATCTTCTCAGTAATTCCCAGGAGTTGTCACTAATCCCCAGACGTGGATGAGGGTTATGAGCACTGGGGATAAGATTTGCTCCTCATTGGAGATGCCCCAGACTCTCCATGCAGACAGTGTCACCTCTACTACAGATGACATGATAATGGCACCTCTGTGGGGAGATCAGGTCCAGGCACCCCGTCCCATAACTATGGCCCATCCTGATTGACACTTCCCTGCAAAGAGCTCTGGAGCCAGGTCCAGGCAGATGAGTGCTTCCTTGTGTTCAATCTCAGGGCAGGAAACAGGAGAGAAGGGCTCAGGAGAGGAACTCAGAGCTGTGTTGTTAGCACCCTTGGGCAGGACAAGTGCTCACCCTGCCTTGTCCTGAGCTGCCCCATTCATGCCCTGGCTGGGCAGGTAGAAGGTGGGAATGTGTCACAGTGTGTATCTGAGTGGGACCAGAGTCATGAGTTCACTGCAAATCCCTGTGTCCTGGAGTCCCTGACAATGAGGGAAAGAGGGATGGGATCACTGTGGAATCTGTGCCTAGCCTTGTATGACCAGAGCCACTGAGCTTCTCAATCTTGTAAAAAAGCGTCTGCTCATTTTCTAGGACCTACAGATTAGGGTCTGGTATGTCATTTCTACCAAGTTATAGGTCACCATTCTGAGTGTCTTTTAGTTGTGTGTGTAAGTGTTACTCATATTTTTATCTCTGCAATTGAATGGGGAAATGCCCCCCTGTCCTTCTTTAACCTGAAACAGCAGGAGGAAGAAAAAAGAATTTGTAGTAAAATGAAATCCGTTTCATTTTCAAGTCTGCCAAAATGGTGTGAATGTTGGAAAATAAGCAATGTATGCTCTTTTCTTCTTGGGAATAGGATTAGAATAATACTGTTTGCGGTAATTCAACATTGCATTTTATATTTGAAAATACAGTGTAATGTACCTTGGGCCAAGCTATTGTTCAAATGTTAGTGTCTCCCCAAAATTCATATGTTGGAATTTTTAACACCAAAACCGATGGTATCAGGAGGTGGACTTCTGGGAAGTCTTTTGATCATGAAGGTTGAGCCCTCATGAATGGGATTAGTGTCCGTATAAAAGAGTCTCAGAGAGCTCCTTAGACCTTTCCATCATGCGAAGACACAGCGAGAAGGTGCCAGTCATGAATCAGGAAGAGGCTCTCACCAGAAGGGAACTATGCTGTAGCCTTGATCTTGGATGTCCCGCCTGCAAGACAGTGAGCAATAATTTTCTTTTGTTTATGATACACCCAGTTGGTGATATTTTGTTATAGTAAAAAAGCGTCTGCTCATTTTCAGATAGTCAGAACAGATAAGACAGGCCAATATTGCAAAGGACTGCAGGTGGTTGTCACGGATAAGACAGGGAGACAATGTCTGAGAAGAGGTTTAGAGATTCTTTCCTGGAAGCAACGTGCCTCCACCCAACCCAACTCTCCCTGTGTCCCTCTCTCCAGGGCTGTGTTCCCGACTCCTTTGTCCATTGTCCTGGGCACACGATGAGCTCTCTTAGCAGGACTTTCTCGTTCTCTTAGGAGGTCTCCACAATCCAGCCCTGATTTCTGTGCTGACCTGGGATGAGATCAGTTACACACTCCTCTGCTTGTTCAGCATCATATAAATTCCTGCTGCTTCCACTGTACTGTGTGCATTTTTAGTCACAGCAGATATAAAACCCAGAAAGTACGAGGAAGCTAGTGGAGCAAAAAGGGTTCCTGCACAAGAGAAACAACTGCCTTAAAGTTTTTCTTTATGAAATCAGAGCTGTGTCATCAGATAAATTTTTGGAAAATAAGATTTCAAGGGTCCCTCTCTTTCTTTCAAGAATGGTTTACACCAGCTCATCCAATATATGGAAACTGACCTGCCCACTCTTGTTCCCACTCCTGTGGGTGAAGAGAGGCTGAGGAGGTGGCAGGCACTGGGATGTGTGTTCCTGTCAGAGCACAGGGGCGCCTCCTGTGGATTCATTTCTGACTCTGGCTGTGGTGGTGCCCCATGTGTGACACTGTGGGGCTGGGGGTGATTCTCTGTGCCGGGCCAGGTGTGTCCTTCTGCAATTCTGGGTCATGATTCATGGTCTCAGGGAGACGCCTCACCTGTGGGGTTGGTGTTTGTGTGTCCCGGGAAATGTACAGCCAGGAAGTTTGACCACATCACTCACCCCAGTAAACTCTCAGCCCCATGGGAAGGAGGCCATGGGCCAGGATTGTGGGAGGAGAGGTGCAAGGGGTTGAGGGGACCTGCATGAACTTAGGAGTCGCTGGGAGGTGTGATGTAGGGAGAAATGAGTGGGGTTTCAGGGAAGGTCAATGAGGATTTACTGGGCATGAGATTCAAGTCAGATCTTTTACCAGGAAACAAGGTTCTACTGGATTTGTGGGGTAGAGGGAAACTTAACACACTGGAGAACCATGAACTGTACAGGTAATTGTAACGCAGGGGAGAGATCTGAATGATTAAAATTTCTGATTCGAGGCTTCTTGTATAGTACAGGTTCATCAAAAGACACTGCAGGGAAGGGATTGCTTTGTTGAACGGATCAGAGTTGCCCTTGAAAGAGGATGCCAGGGGACGGTACTTCTGGAAAAAACAAACCCCAGTGTGATATGTGGTTTGGAGTCAAAGTATGTGAGTATCTGGTCTCCTGAGCACATGCCCACTCACACACACACTGTCAGGGACATTCACACAAACACACGCTGGCACCAGATATACATTGTCCATAAATTTATTGACTTTGGATCTGGAACTTTTTAAAAAAATATTTATTTATTTATTTGGTTGCACCGGGTCTTAGTTGCAGCAGGCAGTCTCCTTCGTTGTGGCTCCAGGGTTCCTTAGTTGCGGCACGTGGGCTCCGTAGTTGTGGCATGCAAACTCTTAGTTGCAGCATGCGTGTGGGATCTAGCTCCCGGACCAGGGATCAAACCCGGGCCCCCTGCATTGAGAGCACGGAGTGTTATCCACTATGCCACCAGGGAAGTCTCTGGATATGGAACTTTTGAAAAGAATTTTTGTGAATGAGTGCGTTGTGCTCCGGGGACAGGTAGGAACTGTGAACGGACATGATTATGGACTGAGGATCTGTCCGCAGAAAATGAGATTATTCTTTGCCCTCGTGTAATTGTCTGTGTATTAGGAGGAGGGAAAATAAGGAGGAACAAAGAAACAGAAACGCTCTCATTTCATTTTGAGGTGAAGGAAGGGAATGGGGCATGGTAAAGGAGCACGATTTAAGGCGCGTGTGCCGCTGAAAGTCAAGTGGGGCTGGAGTGTGAGACAGAGCAAGCAAGTGACCTGGTGGGAAGCCGGAAATTCCAGGAAGAGAGAAGGATGCGTGTTACTGTGTGAAGCGCAAATGGGTTTCTTGTTCCTTCAATGGGAATAAAGGCAGCACGACTGCATCTAGTGAGCAAAGCAAGAGAAGATGGGGCTGCTATTAGGTGCTTGACTCTGCATTTTATTATCTCTCTCGCCTTCCTTCCAGTGGTCATGAAAACAAAACATGCACAATATTTACAATAAGAATGGTTTCTACTAATAGTAAATGACAACTATGTCCCAGAATCCTGATCCACGATGAAATCCACATCTGGTGTTCACACCCACCTTATGATGCATGTTCTTCCTTAGTTTTACTTTACTCTTTACATGAGAAAGGTGGCTCAGATGGGTGACTAAATTCCTTCGGTTGCACTGAAATAATAAGTGGTTCCGATCCAGGGGCTTGACCCTTGACCACCTGCTCTCTTGCCTCTAACCCCAGGTCCTATTTTTACATCCACATTACAGACGAGGGGAAGGTTCTGAAAGTCCAGGGCGTGTTCTAATGTCTCAGCACAGGGCGTGGGGAGTCGGTACGAGGACCACGTGGTGGATCCACAGCTGTTGAGAACTTCACGGTCCTGCTTCCTTTTTACTTAGTATTTTCAAAAGACGGACACGGTTTTCCTGAAGACCTAGTTATGTTTCTAACTTTGGACTTTTGCTTCCAATTCATTTCTCCCTTCTCTACCTGACAATGGTTTCTGGATTTTACGGATTTAATGGAGGGTTATTTCTTCTAGAGAAAGCACACACTTTCTGCTAGAGTAAGTCAATATTGCTTTGTCCTCCACAGAACCCTCTTATTCACTCATAAGTGTCCAACCAAACTTTATTTTAAGAGGACACCATGTGTGCTATGGGTGACTTTGAGTTGAAGCAACTAGACTGATTCATTTTTATGAAATTCGGAATAAAGCAGTGTCAAAGGTAGGCACTCAGAACTCATGAAGAATAAAAACAATCTAAGCCTCGAGTCTAATGAGCAGGATGTTTAATTTCTTGTGAACACTGAGGGCTGGAGTCTACTCAGGAGAAACTCTCCACAACCTGACTTCCAAGCGCTATAAATTAATATCTGGGGAATTTTTGAGAATTTGACAGTTTTGCTCACTGCAGATCTTTCCTATGATGATTAGAGTATCAGTACATTTTATAGTCACCTTGTGTATTCAGATGATGACTGATTTTTTTCAAAGATATTTTCTATCCAGCAAATCTGTTGGATGGATTTATGAGTTCTCAGAGGTGGACAAGTGATCCTCTTGCAACTGTATTAAAATGAGTTAGATAATCTTGGAATTTCCACAGTATTTTCATATTTTCCATTTTATTTACCTAAGTTATTACATTACTTTTTCAGCTTTATTGAGGTATAATTGCTTAGTAAAATTGCAGTATATCTAAAATGTAAGACCTGATTTGGTATGTGTACACATTGTGAAAGAATTCCCACAGTTGAGTTAATTAATGCATTCGTCACCTTACGTATGAGGTATCATCAACTGTAGTCACCATGTTCTACATTAGATCCTCAGACCTTGTTCATCTTATAACTGAAAGTTTGTACCCTTCTACTATCTTCTCCCCTTTTTCCCCAACCCCAATTCCCAAGCGACCACCATTCTACTCTCTGTTTCTATGAGATTGAATTTTTTTTCAAATTCCACCTTTAAGTGATAGAATGCAGTTTTTGTCTTTCTATGTCTAGATAGTTCACATACCAAAATGTCCTCCAGTTTCATCCTTGTTGTTGCAAAAGGAAGGATTTCCTTTTTTTTTTTTTAAGCTGAATAATATTCCACTGTATAATACACCACAGCTTTCTTATCAATTTATCTATCAGTGGACACTTAGGTTGTTTTCATGTCTTGGCTATTATAAATAAATGCAGCAATGAACATGGAGATGCAGATATCTCTCTGAGATCTTGATTTCATTTCCTTGGATGTATACTAGAAGCAGGATCGCTGGGTCATATGGTAGTTCTGGTTTTAATATCTTGAGGAACTTCCATAATGTTTTCCACAGAGGCTGTACCAGTTTACATTCCCACCAGTGGTGTGTAAAGTGTTCCTTTTTCTCAACATCCTCACCAATGTGTTTTCTCTTGTCTTTTGGATAATACAGACACTAACAGGTGTGAGATGATATCTCACTGTGGTTTTGATTTGCATTTCCCTGATGACTAGAGATGTTGAGCACCTTTCCATGTACCTTTTAGCCCTTTGAATATCTTCTTTGGAAAAATGTCTATTCAAGTCATTTGCCCATCTTTCAACTGGGTTATTTGATTATTTTCTGCACAAATTTCTCTTATATTTTGGATATTAAATCATTACTGGATATGTGGTTTGCAAATATTTTCTCCTATTCCATAGCCTTTTCATTTTGTTCATGGTTTCCTTTGCTGTGCAGAGGCTTTTATATGATATACTCCCACTTGTTTACTTTTGCTTTTGCTGATTTGCTTTTGTTGTCAAATCTAAACCATTATTACCAAGACCAGTGTCAAGGAGCTTACTTCTTTCCTCTAGGAGTTTGACGGTTTCAGGTCTTACATCCAAGTCTTAATCCAGTTGAGATCATTTGTGTGTATGGTGAAAGACAGGGTCCAGGTTTCTGTGGGGTTTTTTTCTTTTGTAGTTTTTAAAACTGGGATATAATTGACATAACATTATGTTAGTTTCATGGGTATAAAATAATGATTCAATATTTGTATATATTGCCAGTTGATCATAATAAGTCTAGTTAACATCCATTATACATTTAGGTACAATTTTTTTCGTTCGATCAGAACTTGTAAGGTTTAGTCTCTCAGTTTCAGTCTTAAGATGTGTATGTCCAGTTTTCCAAACACCATTTATTGAAGAGACTACCCTTTTCCATTATATATTCTTCGTGCCTTTGTCAAAAATTAATTAACCATAGGTGCATGGGTTTATTTCTGTGCTCTCTACCCTGTTCCATTGATCTGTCTGTTTTTATGCCCATACCATACTGTTTCTGTTACCATAAATTTGACAGATAGTTTGAAATGAGGAAGTTTGATGCTTTGTTCTTCTTTCACAAGATGCTTTGATTATTTGGAGTATTTTGTGGTTGCATACAAATTTGGGGATTTTTTTTCTGTTTCTGTGAATAATGACATTGAAAATGGTTGAACTGGGCTAACAATGTTGTTGAACAAGACAGACATGTTCCTAAGTTCATAGACCTTACACGGAGGTAGATGATCAGGATATAAAAGTAACTAGAAAAAATACAAAATAATAACGGTGAACGTTATAACTGGTGTCAGGAGTACGTTATCCAGGTAAAGTCATTTCTCTGGACGATGACAATGTCTTCCCTTTTCAGAAGAGGTAAAGAGTGAGAATCTCTTTCCAATGTTGGTTATGTAAGAAGACTACTGATATCATCACCAGCACAGCCTCCTTTCTGCTCCAGGACCCTCGGAAGCCCTCTCCATGTCTTTTCAGAAAGATGCCCTGAGAACCACAAGCCAGGCAGCCCTGAAAACCACGTATCTTATACAGATAGCATTTGGGTCTCTGGCCAGTGTCATCCTTTTCTTCCACAACGTCTCTCCAGTCTTGCTTGGCCACAAGCAGGGACCCACAGACATAATTCTTACCCACATGGCCATGGCCAATCTCTTGGTTCTTCTCTCCTCTGGGATTCCCCACACAATGACAGCTTTTGTTTCAAGGAACCCCCTGTCCAGTCTTGGGTGTAAATTTCTATATTATACACAGAGAGTGGCTCGCAGAACCGCCCTGAACTCCACCTGTGTCCTGAGCACCTATGAGTCCTTCACCCTCATTCCCAGGAGAGCAGAGTGGATGACGCTCAGAGGAAGAGCCCCCAGATTCACTGGTTCTTCCTGTTGCACTTGCTGGATATTCAGTGTCTTAATGTACATCAGTGTTCCTGTGAAAAGCACTGGTCCATAGGACACACACAACTATGCTGATACCCAAGGCAAGTGGTTCTACTCACCTTCAGGTCCTGTTGTTACCGAACCCAGGTCCAGCTGCTTGCCACTCAAAAGCCAATCAAGAGGCTAGGTTGGTGGAAAGGAAATTTTGCTTTATTTCGGAGGCTGGCAACCGGTGGGGAGGGCGGACGCCTGTCCAAAGGCCGACTCCGCCCCCCAACCCTGACAATCAGGGGGCGAGAGTTTTATAGACAGAGGGAGGGGGCTACATGCATAAACAATACAGTCAGCTCTGACAGTCATCTTGAAATTGGTCATCAGTGGTCTGAACAGCGTCATCTCGATTTTTTTAGTACAGTTAATCTTCAGTTCCAGGGTCGGTTTGTTTCCATTTCTTTGAAGCCAGTTCTCAGAATTGTGACAGCTTATGTCATCGCTTCAGTCTGGTCATCATGTGGTCATCCTCCTCCACCTGGTGGGGGCTTCAGTACCTGCAAAACAACTCACAGGATATGGCTCAGAATATTATCTGTAGCCCTTAAGGAGGAACTAAATGTCCTTGACTATGATTAATGATTAAGCTATTATTATTTGGTCTCCTTTGACTGTTTTCCTTTGTTTCTGCATTTTCTCACTTCTCTGTTTAAACTTATTTTTTGGCTAAAGTTTTTCCACAGACAAAAGGCAGGCTGAGGACATGGGGGGGGCGGGCAAGGACCATAGGGTCCTGCTCCATTTCAGTGTCACAGGCTTTGGCTACTTTTGATCCACCTCTGATGCCATGTTTATTGGCCTCATGGTCTACTCCAGTGGCTCCATGGTGCTTCTCCTGCGCAGACCCCCACTGGGCACCACAAATGCCCCCCAGAGACCAGAGCTGCCCACACCATCCTGATGCTGGTGGTCACCTTTGTCACCTTCTACATGCTGAATTACAGTTTTGTTTTTCATATCATTGCCTCTTTAGAATTTCACTTATGGTCGCTACAGGCCTCTGATGTCTTGGTTTCTTGTTTTCCCACTATTTCCCCCTTCCTGCTGTTCCTTAGGGATCTTAGAACTCCTAGGTTCTGCTCTTAAGTTGTTAGAATGTATGGGAAAAGTGCTAAATATCTAATAGACACCTTCAGTAATAACCATAATTATTCTGTAAGTACTCAGTACCAATTTTTTTTATTGAGGTATAATTAACACATAACATTATATTAGTTTCAGATATACAACATAATGAAAGGGGATTTGTATATGTTGCAAAATGATCACAATAAGTCTAGTTACCATCCTTCCACCTTCACAGATGACACAACTTTTTTTCATGTGACAAGAACTTTGAAGGTTGACTCTCTTAGCATTTTTCAAATACGCAATGAAATTGCCTGTATTCACCATGTTGTTCATCACATCCCCATGATTTGTTTATTTCATAACTAGAAGTTGATACCTTTTGATGTTTGTACTCAATACCAAATTTTTACATAATTTCCAACAAACTTAGAAAGCTAATATAATGCCAGTGATGCCTTGAGAGATCTGAAAGTCAATCCATGAAATTATCAGCTCAAAAAAGATACAAACCATTATTGAGGAAACCATTTCTGCCTTGACCAGTGCAGCTTTCTGAAAGAAATCTCCTTTCTTCAGGAACGTTTCAAGAGTTTCCACGGATTTTATCTCAATGTGTTGTGGCAAATGCCTGACATACATTGGCACATAATCGGATATTGGTCTCCATAAATATTACTCTTGTGTGGGAGGAGATTTTATTTCCTAGATGAAGATAACATACATGAAAATAGAGAATGTGTTTTTCTATATTACCTTATAACTTTATTTCACTCATACTTCTCCAATATGCTGTACCTTATAACTTTATTTCACTCATACTTCTCCCATGTAGTGTAACATGGAAAATAAATGTCTTTCAATGGATTGCTTCTCCTTTAAACCTGGATTGTTTACATGATGGACCATCAGTAAATTTAATTGATTAGATGGATGATGCAATCTGAAGGTTAGACTAGAGGCTGCCCTCTTTTTTATTTGTCACTTAAATTTATAGTTTTTGTGATTGCAAATCAGAAACTTGAGGTTTGTTTCTATTTGTCCAATCTGTTTTTTTCTGAGGTTGGTTTTGTTGGGGGTTTTTTTGCCATCTCTTTGGACAGTGTGTTATTTTTTAAGTTCCATTTAAAAAATGTAAGGTGTTATGGTATAACTATTTTTAAGCCATCATATATGGATCCCCAAATAGTATATCTATATATGTTATTATCCACAATTAATGTTATGATTTTAGCTGTCATGAGCTGTCATGAGTCTTATACAAAATAAGAAAGGAAGAGACAGTATAGTTTATGCATGTATCTATGTGATTACCGTTTCTGCTGCTTGTAGATCTTTTTGTAAGTGTTTTTCTCTTTGGTATAATTTGCCTTCTGTATGAAGAATTTCCTTTAACTTTTAAGGAGTTAGTTTTACTATAAGTGAATTGTTTCAATGTTTATTTATCTAAAAATATCATAACTTTACTTACTATTTTTCCTATTAAAGTGTATAAAAAGGTAATAAAATATGATCAATAATAAAAGTATACTTAGCAATAGACAACCTCCTTTTAAACACTAGGGAGTTAAATGCCTACGAATTATTATTTTTTAAGTAATTGATTAGAAGTAATTTCAAATCTACTTCATTTTTCACAGTACTATATATAAAATAGATAACTAATACTCATGATTAGGGTTAGTTGGAGATGTTGCCAATACACAGCCATTCTCCAATTCACCTGCCCCTCTGAGCACTGCCCCGTGCACTTCAAGGTCTACGTTGCTACAAGATCCCAATGGATCCCTAATCATGTCCACGGGAATCCTTTCCTCTATCTGGACTGTGCAGAATAAACCCATCTCTTCTGAAAGCTCCTACCATCGTTTCTTCATTTTTTTATAGCCCTAGGGGGGAAAAGGCCTGGAATACAATTGTCTATTCTACAATAGTAAGTGAGGAATTAATTTCCAAAGAAGAAAAGAGAAACTGTATTATGTCAATACTGTTCTGCAATAAGTAAAATATTTTCAGTCATTCAAAATGTTTATCTCATGTCTATATTTTGAAAGAATCTGTGTCTATTCATAATAATTTGAGAACAACACATGCACTTTTTAATGTATGTTACTTACTAGAGAGAAGAAAAATTAATTAAATAATAATTTAATTAATTAATCGAATAATCAAATAACTTAATGTAAAGAGAATAGATACTATAAATGAGGGGAAGTTCCAATTATAAGGATTCATTCTGTGTATAAAATGTCACCTAATCAGAGCGACAAGGAGGTTTCTGCAGGAAAATTCTGATTTATGGAAGAAGTAGAATCACAGAAGTAAAAGTGAGGTATTTGTGCCTCTAGAGGAGAAGTGGGCAGTATGCCTGTAGTGTGGGTTTGCTGATTGAATTTTTTTCCCACAGAGGATATGACCTTGATTGTTGAGAAAACCAATCACCTAAGGTTTAGCTACCCATTCTTATGAATGGCATGTCATTTTCTCTTGCAACTTTCAAGATTTTCTCATTACATTTAGCCTTTATTAGTTTGACTATGATATTGTCCAAGTATAATATTTGTGGCTTTTGTGCTTAGGGTTTGTTGAGATTCTTGGATCAGTAGGTTGATTTTCTTTTTAATCAAAATTGGGAGGTTTTTGGGACTTCCCTGATGGTCCAGTGGTTAAGACTCCGTGCTTCCACTGCAGGGGGCACGGGTTTGATCCCTGGGCAGGAAACTGGGATCATGCATGCCACACAGCGTGGCCCAAAAAAGAAAAAAAAAATCGAGGGAGTTTCTGTACACTCTCAGGAAAAGAAAAAAAAAATGGGGAAGTTTTCAGCCATATGTCTTCAATTAATTTTTCTATCCCTTTCCCCTCTCCACTCCTTCCATGTCTCCAATGACATGCATGTTGTAATGCTTGATATTTTTCCATGGACACAATTTTCATTTAGTCTTGTATTCACTAGCTGTGAAGATCCAAAGTTCATGTACAAGTGAGTCCTTTTCTGGTATCGTGACTTTCCTGTAGGCACCCTAGATCGTCCCAGAAATCCTAGTTTTATCTCTTCATTTTTATACCACTAGGAAAAGAAATGGCTGAAAAGGAACAGCATAAACAGCAAGATGAAATGGGAAAGAGAACTGTAAGAAAATTAAGGTTTGCTATTTTCAGTATTATTCTGTACTAAATATAATTATATTTTCTTCATGAAATGCATCTATGATATAGCCACACTTTGAGAGGCCTTGCACTAACAGGTATACTAAACACCAAGGCGAAGAACAACAAGGTCTTTGCCTTCATGTGTCTTACATGTTAAAGAGAAGAAGAATCTTTAATCTGATAACCACAGAACTAACTCTCAATGGAATTACTCTTTTGAATGAAAGGAAAGTGTTTCTACAAAATGTATAAGGATGATTTGACCTAACCGGCACGTTCAGTACAGTGTCCAGGAAGTTTAGATTTGAGAAAGAAAAACAGAATTAGGAAAAAGCTACATGGAATGAGTGAGTGTGATGAGTGAGTGTATAGTCTGTCCTCTGGCTGAACTAATAATTTTTCTTTCCACAAGGGATACGACCTTTGATATTGACACAGTCAATGAGTTCCTCATCATTAATAATGACTTGAGAAGGCAATGAATTAGCCCTAAAAGTAGAATAAAATCATGAAGACATACTCAATAGGAAATGAAAAACAGCAAAAAGAACAATTTCTTGGCGAAAAGCCTGTTGGAAACCCAGGGGAAGCGTGTGGTTATCCCAGAAGTGGGTGTACCATGGACTTTCAGATGTGAGGACAGGGGGCGCTAAAAACGTCACAAATTACAAGGAGTTGCAGGGTGCAAACTTTTTCTTAAAGAGGAAGATAGTAACTGTTTTAGGTCACGGGCCATATCGTCTCTGTCACACCTACTCTGCCTTTGTAGGTGGAAGCTGACATAGACAATATGAAAATGGGTGTGACTGCATTCCAATAAAATCCTCCAATACTTTTCCCAATAAAGGCAGCATCTTCCCATGCGGTCATATGGGCATTAGGGATACTGAGCATTTTGAGAAGGGAAAGTTGGCTTCGAAATGGGGTGTGTTCCAGATGAAAAGGTCCAGAAGTATCAAGAATCATACGATGTAAAGTCATTGGAACCAGACTCCTGATCCAAGACGATATTCGTATTTTGTGGAGATGAAAAAGCTTTGAGGAACACACCTTATTGGCAAATGTAGTAAAGGAAGTCGTTGGTGCACCCCTGAGTGTCCCATTAACGCCTGATGACAACTTTGGTTCTGAACTTTGATTTTCCACAGGGAACGCAGAAAAGGTTTTTCCCCTGCTGTTTGGCTACTCATTAGGATCTTTTTCCTAATTGCCGTAGCTTTTTCTTAATCAGCTGAGGAGGATGATGATAATTAGCGCTGGGGCTAAAGCTGGCTCCTCACGGGAGACGCCCCACACTCTCCATGCAGACAGTGTGGCCGAGACAGCAGATGATGGGATGGTGGCGTCTCTGTGGGGAGAGCAGGTCTGTGGACCGTGTCCCTGTAACTGTAGACTCAAGAGCCTCTGACCCATCCTGATCGACACTTCCCTGCACAGAGCTTTGCAGCAGAGACCAGGGAGGTGAGTGCTTCCTTACGTTCAGTCTCAGGGAGAAAACAAACAGGAGAGAGGAAGTCTCCAGCAGGAGAGGACCTTGGAGCTGTGTTTGTGCACTAACATTGGGCGGGACACATGCTGACCCTGCCTCACTGTGAGCATCCAAACCCATGATCTGGTTGGATGGAGCTGTGATCTAGGGAGCATAGGGTGGGGTTTCCAGTGGGGTCGTATGAGGATTCACTGGACGTGAACTTCAAGTCAGGACTTTTGCTAAGAAAAGTTTTAAAATGAGATTCATTGGGGCTACAGTAAAACCTAGCATCCTCGAGTGCCAGAGAATTTGCTGGTAATTATAATTCAGAGGAGCGCTCAGAATAAATAAATTTCCGTATTTCCTCCCTCAGTTGTTGGAGATGATGTAGGTGATGATCACAGGAAGCTCCCTGTGTCCAGACACTGTGGGCTGAGTATCTATTAGTCAATAAGGAGAATACTACTTGTCTTCACCTAGCTCTCAATGTATTAGGAAGACAGAGGATAAAGGGATGAACAAACAGAAAAGTCGTTTTTATTCTGAGATGAAGAGAGGGAGTCAGTTATGGTGACTGAGGATGATCATCAGGTGATTATGAGCAGGTGAAAGCAAGTGGGCTGGATCCTGAAGGAGCAAGAAAACTGCAGTGGTGGAAGAGCGGAATTCCAGGAAGAGGGTAGAATAGGAGTTGCTGTGATGAATCTAAATGTGTTTCTTGCTTTTTAGGGAAAGATTCGGCTGGCTCTCACGGGAAAAGGGAGAGGGGATGGCAGGGAAGTTAGAAATGCCTGAGGTGCCTGACTGTGAATGTTCTCCTCCCTCACATTCCTGCCAGTGGTAAGTAACAAAATGAATGTTTATCACTGTAAAAAATCAACTCTTGGTGGGGATTCTCTGGCGGTCCAGTGGTTAGGACTCAGCGCTTTCACTGCCGAGAGGAACTAAGACCTTGCAGCCCGCGACGCAGCCAAAAACAAACAGAAACAAAAAAAACTCTTGGTGTCACTGATTTTTTTTTTTCTATTTTTTGTCTGGTACCTCTTTTATTTACTTCTGTTCTGATCTTTATTTCCTTCCTTCTGCTAACTTTGAGCTTAGTTTGTTCTTTTTTTAGTTTTGTGAGGTATTAAGTTAGGTTGTTTATTGAGTTTTTTTGTTGTTGTTTTTTTGGGTTTTTTTTTTCACAAAAAATGTAGTCTGTATTTTTAAATTTCAGGAAAAAATTCAAACTTCTCATTATCAGTAATTAGAAACAATGCACATAAGGTACGGTTATCCTACTAATAATCATAATATCTACAGACCCTTAATCTTATCTATAAAAAATGAGCATTAATATGCTTTTTCTTTCTGGAATATTTGTCAGAAAACTAATTAGTTCAAGCAACTATACCCCAGTTAGAAAAAAAAACAACAATTAGTTCATCTTGAAGAATGTTTTGTATTATTCTGACTAATTTGTGTTATGTTGAAAATCTACATTTAATAAATGTGTTGTTGGAATTCCCTGGCGGTCCATTGGTTAGGACGCTGAGCTTCCACTGCAGGGGGCACGGGTTTGATCCCTGGTGGGGGAACTAAGATCTTTCAAGCCGCGTGGTGCAGCCAAAAAAGAAAAAAATGTGTTGTTGAAAAAAAAATCATAAGTTTACTATATAACCAGTTCTTAGTATAGTGGTCAGTAGTGTCAAGAATATTCTTGTTGTTATGCTATAGATCTCCAGAACTTTTTCGTCTTACAAAATTAATCGCTATATGCTTTAGAAGAAAAAAAAAGTCTTTATTTTCTCTCTCTCCAGCCACTGGTATCCACCATTTTTCTTTGATATTCTCTATGTGTGACCACTTTACATAACATGTGTGTGTGGCATTCTAAAGCAATTTTTGTGTGTGTGATGGGTGGGTTTATTTCACTGGCATATTGTCCTCAAGTTTCATCCATGTTGTTCCTTCCTTTAAAGGGCTGGATAATATTCCATTGTGGGTAAACACCACACAATATTTTGTTTGCTTATTCATCTGAAGATCAGCCTTGGGTTATTTCAGTTCTTCACTATTGTGAATAGTACTGCTATGAACATGAGTTTGCAAGTGTCTCTTCAAGTTTGCTTTCTATTATTTTGGGTATGTACCTAGAATTTGGATGACTTGGTAGTTCTCGTTTCAATTTTTGTAGGCTCTGCCACGTTTCCCGTAGCGGTTGTTGCATTTTACAACCTTAGCAGCAGTGCCCATGGATATAGTGCACATTTTCCTTCCCCAGGGCTTGTTCCAGGGCTGTTTCCATCATGAGTTTCTGCTCCAATAAGACTTGATTCCCTCTATTCACTTGTCCTTCTCGCCAGTCATGGAGGCAGTGATGTTTTCACCTGTATCCTTGCCTCTCTTACGGATCCAAGAATTTTCAATCCATTCAGTGTTTTACTTGTTAGGATGGAGTGATGACTTCAAGTTCATTACATGAGGAACCAGAAAGCAGAAGTCCTGCCAATTTTTTAAAGTATTCTGTATCTGGTCACTCTGATGAATTATGAGTTCTCCAGTGTGAACAACTGATTCACTTGCAACTGTATTAAAATTAGTTAGACACTTTATAATCTCAGTGATATTTTTGCATTTCCATTTTATTTTCTTCAGCTAATACATTCTTACAATAGACAGGATAACCGTGAATTCTATGGGTGGTAGACTATATCCTTGTCTTTTTTCCTGTCATATTCATATGCTCAGTACATATTAGTTAACACCTATCATGGATCAACGCTATTGACAAACAAGACAGACATGGTTCCCAGTTCATGGACCTTACATGCTGTGGGAGCTTCTGAGTCTACAAGTAAATAGAAATACATACAGTATAACGTGAACAGTGTAACTGGTGTCATGTGTATTTTCTCCTGTGGAGTATGACAGTGTCTCCCTGCTCAAGAGAAGAAAAGAGTGGGAATCCCTTTACCATGTTGGTTATGTACGAAGACTGCTGATGTCATTAGCAGCACAGCTTCCTTTCTGCTCCAGGACCCTCTGAAGTCCTCTCCATGTCTTTTCACGAAGATGCCCTGAGAAACCAAGGGGAGGTGGCTGTGAAAACCATCTTTCTGTTACAGGTGGTGGTTGAGTCTCTGGGTAATGTCATCCTTTTCTTCCACAGTATCTCTCCAATCTTGCCTAGCCAAAAGCAGAGACCCACAGACATGATTCTTACACACATGGCCATGGCCAATCTCCTGGTTGTTCTCTGCTCTGGAATTCTCCACACAATGGCAACCTTTATTTTAAAAAAAAAAAAAAAAAACCCTCTCCAGACTTGGGAATAAATTTGTATATTATACACAGAGAGTGGCTCGTAGCACCACGCTGTGTTCCACCTGTGTCCTGAGCACCTATCAATCCTTCACGCTCATCCCCAGGAGAGTGGAGTGGATGATGCTCAGAAGAAGAGCCCCCAAGGTCATTGGTCCTTCCTGGTGCACCTGCTGGATGGTCAGTTTCTTAATGAATATCTATGTTTCTGTGACAGTCACTTGTCCACAGGACATGAAAAAATGGTACTGACACTCAGGGGAAGTGGTTCTGTTCATCCTCGAGTCCCAGTGCCACCTGGGTCATCCTGTGGTCCATCTCTGATGTCATGTTTATTGGCCTCGTGATCTAGTCCAGTGGCTCCACGATGCTTCTCCTGCACAGACACCACCAGAGAGTGCAGTATATTCACACCCCCACTGGCTGCCACAGGTGCCCCACAGAGACCAGAGCCACCCAGACCATCTTGTTGCTGGTGGTCACCTTTGCCATCTTCTATGTGCTGAATTCCATTTTTGCTTTTTATATTTCCGCCTTTGTAGATTCTCCTCTGTGGTTGATACAGACCTCTCGTGTTCTGGTTTCATGTTTCCCCACTTTTAGCCCCTTCCTGCTTATCCTTAGGGATCGAGATCTCCTAGGTTCTGCTCTTAAGTTGTTAGGAATCATGGTTGAAGTGATGAATATGTATTGGGTTGGCCAAAAATTTCATTCGCGTTTTCCGATCTTAAGGAAAAACTGGACGAACTTTTTGGCAAACCCAGTAGAAAACAGCTTCACTAATAACCGTTGCTAATTTGTGACTTTTTACTCAGTATTAGGTATATTAACATACAACATTATAGTAGTTTCAATTGTGCTACATAAAGATTCTGTATTGTATATATTTCAAAATATCACCACAATAATTATAAGCTGCCATCTTCGTACACAGATACAAAAATTATTTTTCTTGTGATGAGGCCTTTAATTTTACTCTCTTAGAAACTTTCAGAGGTGCAATACAGTATTCACTGTGTCACCATGTTGTACGTTACATCCCTATTTTACAACTGAACATTGGAATATTTTGATGTTTGTCCTCAGTACCAAATTTTTACATAAAATCCAATGAACTTAGTCAATTTAATAACGGTGCTACACTGGGATATCTGAAAGTTAATCCATCAAATTATCACCTGGAAGAAGATACAGCAAATTACTGAAAAAACCAGTTTCCCTCTTGATCATTGCAGTGTCTGAAAGAAATCTCCTTTATTCAGGAATATTTGAAGGGTTTCCACAAATTTTATCTCTATGTGGCTAAAACCTGAAATACATTGGCACATACTCCAAAACTGGTCCAGATAAATATTACTCCAGGGTGTGTGTAGATTTTATTTTACAGATGAAGAAAACTGTAAAATGGAGAATGTGTTTTTTATATTATTTTGTATCTTTATTTCACCCTTCTTTTCCAATAAGCTGACTGTTACACAGAAAATCAATGTTCTTCCATGGGTTGCTTCACCTTTGAACCTGGATTTTCTGTACATGGTTGACCTGGATGGTGATTTTGGTTGATTGGAAGGATGAAGTAATATGAAAGCAGGAGGAGAAACTCCCCTCTTTATATTTTTTTAATTAGATTGGAGTATAGCTGATTTACGATATTGTGTTAGTTTCAGGCGTACAGCAAAGTGATTCAGTTTTACATATGCATATATTCATTCTTTTTCAGATTCTTTTCTCATATAGGTTATCACAGAATATAGAGTTCCCTGTGCTATACAGTAGGACCTTGCTGGTTATCTATCATATATAGTAGTGTGTGTATGAAACTTCCCTCTTTATATTTGTCACTTAAATGTTCACTTTCCATCATTGAAAAACAAAAATGTTTGTCTTAGATTTCCATTGTCCTGTTTTTTTCTCTTTGTTTTTTTTTTTCTTCTGCCTCCTTTTAGGACAGTTTGGTATTTTTAAAAATAAATCTATTTATTTATTTGTTTTTACTTTTGTCTGAGTTGGGTCTTCGTTGCTGTGCCCTGCTTTCTCTAGTTGCGGCGAGCAGGGGCTACTCTTCGTTGTGGTGCGCGGGCTTCTCATTGCGGTAGCTTCTCTTGTTGCGGAGCACGGGCTCTAGGCACGCGGGCTTCAGTAGTTGTGGCATGCGGGCTCTAGAGCACAAGCTCAGTAGTTGTGGCACACGGCCTTAGTTGCTCCAAGGCATGTGGGATCTTCCCGGACCAGGGCTCGAACCCATGTCCTCTGCATTGGCAGGCGGATTCTTAACCACTGCACCACCAGGGAAGCCCTGCTATTTTTAATACACCATTAAACTTTGATACCGCTAGGGTATAACTATTTTCCATTGGTTGTGGTTCCCAAGGTATTAGATTCTAGTTAGAACTTCTTTTGACCATTTCACAAAATATGTAAGAATCTTACAATAGTATAATTCCACATATCTTGTAAATCTTTACGCTGTTGTTTTGTTTCCTCTAAAGAATACTGATTCCTTCAAATGGAAATCAGTTTTTAGAAACCAAGATCTGCTATTATCTTTGCAAATTGCTACCAATATGTCATTGATTCTGAGGCCTCGCAGCAAAAAGATCTTTTAATATTTAGGTTGCATACACATGGGCGAACACACGTGAAAATACACAGACATACACATATACACATGTATATTTTTATAATGATCTATGAGTTATGCACAAATGTTCTAAATCAAAACCAACCCCTAGGACTCATTCTAGCCTTTCCCTCTTTTATGCTTACAAATAATCCTGCAACAGTGGAAAGCCTGGACGACACCCGCCTCAATGTATATATATTATTGGCTCAGTCTTTTCCTCGCATGTTTAAGGATCCCAGTCTCATAACCACACTGTCTGTCTCATCTCCCTCCATTCTACATCCCCTCAGTACCTTCATGTAATGCTTATTTGTTCTTTCACAAGGATACCCTCCCTAGGTACCACTTTCATCCCTGGATTGGTGGTGACTGAAACACACAACAATACTGCTGCTTTGCCAGCTTCCTCCCTCACGGGCCTGCACTCGGGGGGCTCCCATCCCACTAACTGTGCTTCTGCAGCTACGCTAACCCCACTGTGGCCTGAGAGGGGGAAGGAAATGACCAGAAAGGGATGAAGTGGATAAACAGAAATACAGAGAAGGAGGTGCCACCCTAAATTCTGAAGGTTGTTCTCAGTGGTGCAAAATTCCGGGCCAACCCTTGGTTCCATTCTTTTCATTTCCTCAAGATTGACAGCTAGAGTGGCAGAGTAAGGTTTCAAAAATAGAGAGATCTAAGAGGAAATAGTAAATGGAAAATGATTGATGGAAGTACAACATCGTTGTTTGGCAACTATTCAGTGCTCTGTGGTGACCTAAATGGGAAAGAAGTCTAGAAAAGAGGGGATATATGTACATGTACAACTGATTCACTTTGCGGTACAGCAGAAACTAACACAACAATGTAAAGCAACTATACTCCAATAAAGTTAATTTTTAAAAATTCTTACTTAAAAAAAACATCCCCCAGCATTTTCTTGTCACTGAATCCGAAGGATCCACTCTACTTCAGCCCCAAAATTATTTTTGGTGGCAGTTCATTTCAGTCCTGACATCAGGCCATCCAAAGGCCATGACAGTTTCTGCTCTGACATCATTCACTCCTGTGTCCTGCACTTTCCCATCTCTAGAGAGTGTGTCCCTTTGATGCATCTAAGGACAGGTCATAGTTCTGCAGCATTTTCATGGGGCTGTGACAGGCAGGGTCTCTCTTGGTTCCACACACAATTTTACTGGAAACAGAAACATTGAAGTTCCTCTTTGTTGATGCCAGATTCTCACAGTATTGTATCTTGAGAGTTCTTAAAAATTTAAACACCAATGAGCCCTTAGAGGAAAGCTTACAGAGAGATCACCATAGCTGAGGGACATAGAAATAAAAGGGATAATGAATATCTGCAACTAACGGAAAATATCTCCTAAAATGTTCAGCTTGGAAGAAGAAAATGTGATGAGACTAGCAGAGTGGAAGGCAGGGAAAGAAGGAGGCTGAGGGCCTGAGAGCGTCAGCTGTTACCGTAGCAAAATTCCAACATCTATAGAATTGAAATAATTACTATTAACCAAGATAAGCACAGGACCAGGACTGTGGGGAAAATTATTCTCATCATGGTGGTCTTAACAAATGACCCAGTTGTTTATGCTTTTTATTAGAGCCTGCATGTTCATCTCTGGGCTATGGGGTCCTGTGTTCCTATCATTTACTCCACCACACCATCAGGTGGACTATTCAACATTTATTTCTTCCATGCATTCAGTAAAAGCTAAGATAAGTGACAGGATCAAGTTAAAGAAACAAAAATAGTGAAAGTCATATTGAAACTTCAGGGAAGAATCCCAACAAAAAGAATAAACTACCTAGGGGAAACCTACCTAAAAAGGTAAAAGACCTGTATTCTGAAAACTGTAAGACACCATGAAAGAAATTGAAGAGGACACAAACAGATGGAAAGATAAACCGTGTTCTTGGATTGGAAGAACCAGTATTGTCACATGACCATACTACCCAAGGCAATCTACAGATTGCCATAACTAAAAAAAAAAAAAAAAAAAAATCCCACATGCTGCAATGAAGATCCTGCATGCCACAACTAAGACCCGGCACAGCCAAATAAATAAATAAAATATTTTTTAAAAAGAACTGGAAACTTAAAAAAAAAAGAAAAGGAATTCAGCCTTCTTTTATACTAAAAGGGGAGGGGGTGTGGCTGCTTGGTGCAAACTTCTTGGTGCCAGCTAGACCCAGGAGGGAGTGTTATAATCCTTTGTTCTGGCAGCTGTGCATGTAGGTCAGGTCATATGCTCCTGTAAACCTCCAGCAAGATAAATGTTACTCTCTGTTCTGCAACTTTTTATCTCTGTATGAATGAGAAGTGTTATACCTTTAAAGGTCAAGCCTGGGAAGCAGAGCTGTGAGAAAGGGCTTTTATGTATATTTCAGGCTCTAGGCAACATTCTGTTACAAAGATGCAGAGCCCGCAGGACTAAGCACGGGCAACAGAGCACGAGGGCTAGAGCTAAAGGAAGAGATCCAATATGGATTCAGGTTTGTTATTCTCTGTTACAAATCTTGCCAGCCGTAAAGAAAAAGCCATTTTGAAGAAGTGATTGTGAACCACTGAGTATGATATTAGGAAATACTTCTGAGTAGGTTTAATTAATTTCGTGATCTAAACATAAAGAGATTCTACATAAATGAGCAGAAAGTATTGGAAATTAGCTCCATTTATTTCATGAAGATTAATATGGATTGCAAAAATTTCAGGTTAAAAATTCTTTTCTGACCAAAATTCAAATCTTCACCAACAGTCATAATATTCCAGACCTAATATAGAATGATAATGAAACAATATTTCATCCAAATTGTTAAAAATAATTAAAGGAGGCACTTTAGATGGTAAACTTTAACACTTAGTGAAACGGTCGGAGAACTGCAAAACAGGGCAGAAGGAGAGGGAGGTTTTATAGAAGAAAGAGTAAAAAACAAGGAAGTAAAAAAAGGAAAATATCCGACTGGCTGGGGCCACATAGTCAAGCTTGTTTGGGGTGAGAAGAAGCAAGGAAATTAGTGTCCAGGGCTGGCTTGGCACTGGGGAATTGGCTGACTGATATGCTGCATTTATAATCAGTTGGACCATTTACAGGGACATGAAAGTTACTTAAATTTCAGTTTGCCAAGGTGGCGCTCTAGGTAGGAGAGGCTTCACCTTAGACCTAGAAAATTAACAATACTAATAAAAATACACTACTTTAAGGATAAATTGTTCTCTTTCGTTTGTGGTAAACTCCCTATGTCCTCAATAAAATTTCACTCATTCAAAAAATAAATCAAAATCTGGTGGAATTAAGGAGGAGAGGTGGGAATGTGAATAAGGAGGGAGGAGAGACCATCTCCAGTAAAAGCCCCCGCAGGGGAATCTCACTCCAGAGCTGTGTGGTCAGTAGCTCATGGAGGCCACAGGAGAGCCGAGTGGACTTGAGGCGGGTCCAGTTGATGGAATTTCTTTTTTCTATCTCAGAATTCTACAAAAGGCAGATATGAGAGAGCAAGGTCTGTAGAACGTAGTCCTTTATTAATTCAGCGAGTGTTGTCTGAGGTCAACTCAATGCCAAGCTAAGTGTGTGCACTTAGTATACTGTGCCCTGGGAGCCATGGGCTGGCTTTGATTTTTTTATACACAGGCTAGAGAAATGACAGTGTCTTCATTTTCTCAGTCATCATGGCTTGACAGTCTGCATAAGATGGTGAATACCCCCCTTTGACTTATTCAAACTCTCAGGTTCTGCAAAGTTTTTGCCACAGGTGGGTCCAGGTGGGGTGGTTGATGTATTTCTTTTTTTTTTTTTTTTGCAGGTTTTTTAAAAAATTTTATTTATTTATTTATTCATCTTTGGCTGTGTTGGGTCTTCGTTTCTGTGCGAGGGCTTTCTCTAGTTGCGGCGAGCAGGGGCCACTCTTCATCGCGGTGCGCAGGCCTTTCCCTATCGCGGCCTCTCTTGTTGCCGAGCACAGGCTCCAGACGCGCAGGCTCAGTAATTGTGGCTCACGGGCCCAGCTGCTCCGCAGTATGTGGGATCCTCCCAGACCAGGGCTCGAACCCGCGTCCCCCGCACCGGCAGGCAGATTCTCAACCACTGCGCCACCAGGGAAGCCCTGGTTGATGTATTTCTGAGTTTAGGCCAGCAATGTCCAGGAGAGATAGAACATGATCCATTAATTACATGTCACTTGCTGCACATTAAAGAAAGTAAAAAGAAACTCTAAATTATTTTAATAGCTTAAATATTATCATTTTAAGCCATAATCAATTCTGAAAAGATCTTAAGATAGTTTATATTCTCTCCATCTTAATACATCTTTGAAATCCAGTGTGTATGTTACACTCACAGCACCTCTCAGTTCAGATGGGCCCATTGCAGGAGCTCGATAGCCACATGGGGCTGGACTGTCCACACTGGACAGTAACGATCTGGACCCTTTCACCAGCTCAGCTAAAAGACTTTTGATGAATCATGTCTTTCAACTAACCAGCATTTCAAACATCAGAACCAGGGATGTGAGTATTTCCATTTGTATCTTCATTGCTTAGTGCTAGGGATGGCACACAGTAGGTCCACCGTATCCCTATGTTTAAACGTGAGGGGACAGAGCCCCATGATGAATAATCATTCAACACAATAAAACCATTGTCACTCACGTTCTTCCCAGTCAGGGGCTATGTTTTACACTTTAAAGAAGCAGTAGCTATCCTATATGTTTGGCTTATCTTGAAAAACCCAGGTACTTGAAATGTGGACGTGCCTGCTGCCCCCAGGGCATCAATTCACTGCACAAGGAGCCAACGGGAGTGGTTTATTGTGTCCCTTTCTGCCCCACGGTCTTTCAAACAAACGCCATCAGGCCATTTCCCAGCTGATGAAACTGGTTTTCCAAGATCCAATATTCATTTGAAATTTCCAACTGTCAACTGATAATTCTAATGCTCAAATTCAAAAATTCCAATGTTATCTCTCTATATTTACTAATCAATGTTTTTTCCTAATTCATGTCTGTATGTCCAGAAATGCTTCTTTCCAACACTAATTGCCCAAAACACAGAGACAGGCTGGTGGTCCAGTGAGATCCTGAAGACGAGGACTTCATGGCTGACTTAGAGAATTACAATCTCTTAGCAGAGGAACATGGACATGAGGAAAACCTGCAGATTCTTAGGAGGGAAACACAGTTTTTATTTTTATTTATTTAATTTTAATTTTTTTAACATCTTTATTGGAGTATGATTGCTTTACAATGGTGTGTTAATTTCTGCTTTATAACAAAGTGAATCAGCTATGCATATACATATATCCCCATATCTCTTCCCTCTTGCATCTCCCTCCCACCCTCCCTATCCCAACCCTCTATGTGGTCACAAAGCACCGAGCTGATCTCCCTGTGCTATGCGGCTGCTTCCCACTAGCTAGCTATTTTACATTTGGTAGTGTATATAAGTCCATGCCACTCTCTCACTTCATCCCAGCTCACCCTTACCCCTCCCCGTATCCTCAAGTCCATTCTCTAGGTCTCTAGGTCTTAATTCCTGTCCTGCCCCTAGGTTCTTCAGAACCATTTTTTTTTTAGATTCCATATATATGTGTTAGCATACTTGTTAGCATATTTGTTTTTCTCTTTCTGACTTACTTCACTCTGTAGGACAGACTCTAGATCCATCCACCTCACTACAAATAACTCAATTTCATTTCTTTTTACGGCTGAGTAATACTCCATTGTATATATGTGCCACATCTTCTTTATCCATTCATCTGTCGATGGACACTTAGGTTGCTTCCATGTCCTGGTTATTGTAAATAGAGCTGCAATGAACATTGTGGTACATGACTCATTTTGAATTATGGTTTTCTCAGGGTATATGCCCAGTAGTGGGATTGCTGGATCATATGGTAGTTCTATTTTTAGTTTTTTGAGGAACCTCCATACTGTTCTCCATAGTGGCTGTATCAATTCACATTCCCACCAACAGTGCAAGAGGGTTCCCTTTTCTCCACACCCTCTCCAGCATTTATTGTTTGTAGATTTTTGATGATGGCCATTCTGACCGGTGTGAGGTGATACCTCATGTAGTCTTGATTTGCATTTCTCTAATGATTAGTGATGCTGAGCATCCTTTTATGTATTTGTTGGCAATCTGTATATCTTCTTTGGAGAAAGGTCTATTTAGGTCTTCTGTCCATTTTTGGATTGGGTTGTATGTTTTTTGATATTGAGCTGCATGAGCTGCTTGTATATTTTGGAGATTAATCCTTTTTCAGTTGCTTCGTTTGCAAATATTTTCTCCCATTCTGAGGATTGTCTTTTCATCTTGTTTATAGTTTCTTTTGCTGTGCAAAAGCTTTTAAGTTTCATTAGGTCCCATTTCTTTATTTTTGTTTTTATTTCCATTTCTCTAGGAGGTGGGTCAAAAAGGATCTTGCTGTGATTTATGTCATAGAGTGTTCTGCCTATGTTTTCCTCTAAGAGTTTGATAGTGTCTGGCCTTACATTTAGGTCTTTAATCCATTTTGAGTTTATTTTTGGAAACACTGTTTTTAAGTAGGATATTTTTCATTTTAAACTGATCTGAGGCAATAAATAGCAAGAGTTGTGAAACTTAAACTCATGGAAGAGATCAGCCTCCAGATCATATGCTGATGATCAGTGTGAACAAATTTTGGAACAGTTTGGAAAAGTGAGACCGTGAAGGAAAATGCCCAACGGGAAACATAGTGAAGGGAGCCCCTGGTGCACTTTGAGTGTCCCCTCCTCCCCATTTATGACTTTCATTCTAAACTTGGATTCTTCCAAAGGGAACATAGAAAACTTCCTCTGCTCTCTGCTCAGCTGCTCATGTAGATCTTCTCAGTAATTCCCAGGAGTTGTCACTAATCCCCAGACGTGGATGAGGGTGATGAGCGCTGGGGATAAGATTTGCTCCTCATTGGAGACGCCCCAGACTCTCCATGCAGACAGTGTCACCTCTACTACAGATGACATGATAATGGCACCTCTGTGGGGAGATCAGGTCCAGGCACCCTGTCCCTATAATTATGGCCCATCCTGATTGACAGTTCCCTGCACAGAGCTCTGGAGCCAGGTCCAGGCAGGTGAGTGCTTCCTTGTGTTCAATCTCAGGGCAGAAAACAGGAGAGAAGGGCTCTCCAACAGGAGAGGAACTCAGAGCTGTGCTGTTAGCACAATTGGGCAGGACAGGTGCCCACCCTGCCTTGTCCTGAGGTGCCCCATTCATGCCCTAGCTGGGCAGGTAGAAGTTGAAAATATATTGTGTATGTTTCAGAGTGGTACCAGAGTCATGAGGTTCCCTGAAAGTCCTTGTGCCCTGGAGCCCCTAATGATGAGGGAAAGAGGGATGGGGCCACTTTGGAATTTGTGCCAAGCCATTCAAAGCCACTGAGATCCTCAACCATGTATAAAAGGGTCCACTGATTTTCTCAGACCTAACAGATTAGCTTTACGTGTGAATATAAAAGGACACATGGATGTGCAGAGTTTGGGTTGGGACTTAAAAGTCCTGAAACATGAATTAAGTTCCAGTGACAGACATATACCATACACATAGAAACAGAAATACACAGGGAGAAATACACTGCCCTGTAATGACATGCATTTTTACTTTCTGATAATCTACTTCAGTAGATTTCAGTTGTAATTTCTGTCCAGATCTTCTGTGTCATTCTTCTGTGTGTTTGCTGTGTTTGTATATGAAAGTGTTCCTGCTATTTTTATCTCTTTATGGAAATGCTCCTCTATCCTTCCTTAACCTTAGTCAACAGGGGGAAGAAAAAATAATGTGTAGTAAGTTGAAACACAGTTCATTTTTCAGGTCTGCGAAATCCTGTTACTCTTGACAAAGTTAAAAATGCATGATTTTTTAAAATTGGAGTTAGGAATTAAAACAACTCTCTGTGGAATACACCTTTGCATTTTATGCTTGGAAATACAGTGGAATGTACCTTGCACCGTGCTATGATCTAAAGGTCCCTCTGGCATTCATATATTGAAATCATAACTCCTAAAGATGATGGTAAAGGAGGTGAGGGTTCAGTCTTCTATTCAGTGAAGATGGTTTCAGCACCTTACTCTCTCAAGGCTGTGCCCTTGAAAACAGCTCCAGCAATGGGAAATGTGGGTAGAATGTATGTTCCAAGGACGGGGGACTGGGTGAGGAGCCTCTGGTTGCCCAGGTCAAGATCTTGTGTCAACCAGTGGTCACATCCTCTCCATGACCTCTGCCAACAACAGGGACTAGGTGCTGGCCACGAACCAGGAAGAAGGCTCTCACCAAAAGTGGACCATGCTACAGCCTTGAACTTGGACTTGCAACCTCCAGAACTGTGGGCTATAAGTTTCTGTTGCTTATAAGCCTCCCAGTGGGCGATATTTTGTTATAGCAGCCTGAACACTGAGGACAATATTGAAAAGAACTCCAGGTGGTACTGATGGCTAAGACCAAGACACCATCAGAGGAAAGTTTCAGTGATTCTACACTGGAAGCAAAGGACTTGCATCCTCCCCAACTTTCTCTGTGTCCCTCTATCCAGGGCCTTGTTCCCAACCCCTTTGTCCATTGCTCTAGGCACATGATGAGCTCTCTTAGCAGGACTTTCTCATCCTCTCTTTTTTTTTTAATTCAATTTTTAAAATTAATTTTTATTGGAGGATAGTTGCTCTACTGTGTTGTGTCAGTTGCTGCTGTACAGCAAAGTGTATCAGCCATACGTATACATATGTCCCCTCTTTTCTGGATTTCCTTCCCATTTAGGTCACCACAGAGCACTGGGTAGAGTTCCCTGTGCTCTACAGTAGGTTCTCATTAGTTATCTATTTTATACATAGTGGTGTATATATGTCAATCCCCACCTCCCAATTCATCCCAACTCCCCTTCCCCCCTTGGTAACCATAAGTTTGTTTCCTACATCTGTGTCTCTATTTCTGCTTTGCAAACAAGTTCATTTGTACCACTTTTCTAGAGTCCACATATAAGCGCTATTATACAGTATTTGTCTTTCTCTCTCTGACTTACTTCACTCTGTATGACAATCTCTAGGTCTCACGACCTCTCTTGAAAGGTCTACAAACCAGCCCTGATTTCTGTGCTCGCCTCTGATGAGGTACACACCCTGCTGCTTCCACTGCACTGTGTGGAACACAGTTATAAAATCCCAGCAGGTATGAGGAAGATAGTGGAGCAACTATCTTCCTTAAATTTTGTTGGTTCTCATCCACAATCGCATCCAGGTGATGGTAATCCACAGTGAGTGTGGGCAGCCGCTACATGAATGATTTACTCCAGTGCCCAGGCCCCCAGGCAAAGGGTGGTCTAAGTGCATTGGTCGCTATTGCTGTGAGCTTAGGTCCAGTTACGGACTCCGGACCTGAGCACTGCAGCATATGCTTCCCTCACTGGCTGACCTTTACAGCAGGAAATCATTCCCAATTCAGAGCACATGTTAACTCTGTATTAAGTTTGTGATGGGGCTTTAAGAAAGGTCCACAGTTAATGTGCATTATGTGAGCACAGCTGCATCTGTAATGCACTAAAATCAAGATTCCAGACCAGAGCCTACCAGATTCCCAGGCCAGAGCCTACCAGATTCCCAGGCCAGGCTCCCTGGATGCACCAAGTCCCCCTTGTTCTCTCTCTCTTCTCTGTGCCTCTTCTAATAGGTAATAGAATCAGTGGTGGCCCTGCTGGGATGAGTACAATGCATGTTTTGGCACATAATCCAATCCACAATATCTCTTGTGATATTAGAATTTCCTCCATGCCAGCTTGGGCTTGGGATTGTGAAATGTGATCTAGATGTTTTTGTAATCGGCAACCCTTCTTAGACTGTCAGACACAACCCAGCATCTTCCATCGAGCTGAGTCATGAGGGAGTGTTGGTGAATTAATTGGTTCTTGTATCAGAGGGTTCCCTTCTGAGGCTCCTATTGGCTCCACCCTCAAGGTCACTTTAGGACAAGCAGACTGTCCCCTGACCTGATAGTCAAGAGTAGCTGGAGGTGGTGGCATCCAGAAAACCTTTCATATTCAACTTTCACCCTTCCTTTGAGGACTACCCCCATTCAAGTCCTGGGTCCACATTGCCGCCGACAGCCAATCATGGCTGGTTCCGTATCCAACTCCCTGTGATGGAGCCAAAGGTAAATGAAGGGAAGCCAAGGGCACATAATTCAAAGCTGAACTTCTCATCATGCTTTTTCTGAATCTGCTTGATACGTTCACATCACAAGCTCCTCGGGTCCTCAGAAATGATGAGGCGAGCATTGGCCATGCCACATCCAAGGTCACATCCATGGTGGAGAAAAAGTAAGTCCTTTCACAAATGGACAGACCACATGGCCCAAATAGCCCTTTTTCATTTTAGTTGGTTTATTACTGCTTTTTCTGCAGACATTAAAACTTTCACACACAAATCTTCCTAAACTTCCCAACTAGGATTAAATTAATGACTCACATGAACAAAGATCCTGCTTCATCATAGTTAACTAATTAATTAGTAAACATTTTGACAGAAGACAGGAAGCAATACAAAGTATGTGACAGAATTATTTTTGAAATATTGAACTTATTTTTCCCCTCTGTACTGCCCAATCACCATTTCCCAAATCAACCACATAGCCATCAATTAGAATTACAAGGATTTTTGCTTTATATTTATGAATCTAAGAAAAAATGGAGATTGTGTTAGGTACCTTGTGAGCAAATCAAGAACAGACACAGAGGTTCATCCTCCTGTCTGCAAAAATGAACCTTCAGGCTTGGGCACGGGGAAGGGAGAACGGTGATGGGGCAGCAATTGAGAACCCGGAGGGGATGGGACAGCACTCGATGGGAAACACTGGATAGGGAGAGTGCCTCTACTTTGGACGTGAAATGATGAGAGGATCCAGAAAATTCCATCAAATGACTAGTGTGGAAATGAAATGAAAGCCATGGTAATGTAATCACCTCAATCTAATCTAAACCCTTCCACCCTGACACCCATCCCACAGTCTCCCAATTTTACATTCTACTGCTTAAACCGTCATCACTAATGAGTCACACAAAATCTCAGGGAACAGTTTTTGAAATTTTTTTTTTTTTGGCCGAGCCACGCAGCATGCAGGATCTTAGTTCCCCGACCAGGGATCGAACCCGTGCCCCCTGAAGTGGAAGCACAGAGTCCTAACCACCGGACAGCCGGTGAAGTCCCTTGAATATTTTTAAAAAGAAATTTATCTCAGTTCATATATATTGTGAAGTAACAAAAACAGTAATATTATATAGTAACTTGCAACTGTTCTTTTTTATTTTGTAACTAACATAGCCAGCCATGAAGGTCCTATTCTAATTGTCAGGGAACAGTTTTGAGGTTTGCTTACCAAACTTCTAAGCAAGCATCTTCACACTAATGGAGAAAACACTCTTTCGAAGAAATGACTGTGGTCTAAGGAGTTCGATTTTAGGGACGATTCCTAAGTAGTTTAACTAATTCTCTTAATCAAAATGGGAGATTTTACTTCAAAGATCAAGGAGGGGATATATGTATACGTAAAGCTGATTCACTTTGCAGTACAGCAGAAGCTATCACACCATTGTAAAGCAACTCTACTCCAATAAAAATTTAAAAAAAATAAAAATAAAAAAATAAATTAAAACTAGTCCATTTGTTTTAGGATTAATCATGATGGCAATGTTCTATTAATTTCAACCCTAATTCCAATTCTTATCATCAACAGACAGAATACTCGAGATCTAAACTAGATGATAATATGGCAAAATTAGTTTAAAAATAACACTTTCAAGATACAATTATCTCTTGTGTGTGTGTTAATCTCTTTATGACTGGAGGGCAAAAAATCTCACTAATGCCAGAATTAAATCACAACCTGATTGGATTAATGAAGAGAGGCAGGATGGGAGTGAGATGGGAGGGGCCGCCTCTAGAAAAAGCCCCTTTCGGTGGATCTCACTCCAGAACTGAGCTGTCAGGGGAAGCATCTGGACCTAGTTGAGCAGAGGTGAGCCTGTCTTATGGGATTTTGTTTTTACTTCTCAATTTTCTGCAAAAGGCAAATATAAGAAAGCAAGGTATCAGGAATGGAGTGATTTATTAATTCAGCAAGTGTTATCTGAGGCCAACTCAACCCAAGCACAGCAAGGACCTCTGATGGGAGAATAGGCAGAACTTAGATGGTCAATACTCGGGTTGGAGAAATAATAACATTTTCATTATCCTGAGTCTAATCAGGGCTTGGCAGACTCTGTGAGAGATGAATGAAGTTTCAGCCACAGACTTATTCCACCTCTCAAGTTCTGCTGTGAGTTTTTGCCACATGCAGGTTGGACAGGTGGGGAGTTGGAGGGTGTGTGGGTCTAGACCAGCGCTGTCCAGGAGAAATACAAGGTGACCCACAAATGTGACTATAAATTCATTTCCTAGTATCCACATATACAAAGGAGAATCAAACTAATCAATTTTAAAAGGCAAAATGTAATCATTGCAACATCAGCTTTCTTATTTTAAAAGACAAACTAATCTTTATTTACTTGCATTGATACTAACATCCTCATTACAGTTATTTTTTACTGCAGAATAGTTGATTTTCAATATTGTGTTACTTTGAGGTACAACATAGTGATTCAGTATTTTTGCAGATTATTCTCCATTACAGGTTATTACAAGATAATGGGTGTATATCCCTGTGCTATACAATATATCCTTGTTGTTTTATAAATTTTACGTATAGTAATTTCCATCTGTTAATCGCATAGCACTGCCCTCCACCGTGCCCTCTCCCCTTTGGTTACCACACAATTGTTTTCTATATCTGCAAGCCTGTTTCTATTTTGCATAAACATTCATTTTTATTATTTTTTACATTCCACATATAAGTGCTATACAGTATATGTCTTTCTCTGTCTGACGTATTTCACTATGCATAATAATCTCTAGGTCCATTGACATTAATGCAAATGGCAGTATTTTACTCTTTTTTATGGTTGAGTGGATTCCATTATATTAGATATATTCACATCTTCTTAATCCAATCATCTGTTGATGGGCACTTAGGTTGCACCCATGTCTTGGCTATTTTAAATAATGCTGCTATTAACATTGGTGTGCATGTATCTTTTCAAATTAGAGTTTTCATTTTTTCTGGATATATATCCAGGAGTGGGGTTGCTGCATCATATGGTAGCTCTATTTTTAGTTTTTTAAGGAACCTCCATACTGTTCTCCACAGTGGCTGCACCAATTTACATTCCCACTAACAGTGTACAAGTATTGTCTTTTCTCCACATCCTCTCCAACATTTGTTATTTGTAGACTTTTTGGTTATGGCCATTCTGACTGGTGTAAGGTGATATCTTGTTGCAGTTTTGATTTTCATTTCTCTGATTAGCAATGTTGAGCATCTTTTCATGTTCTGGATGGCCATCTGTATATCTTCTTTGGAAAGTATCTATTCAGATCATCTGCCCATTTTTGATTGGGTTTTTTTAGGTTTTGATATTGCGTTATATAACCTGTTGTATATTTTGGATAGTAACCCCTTGTCAGTTGCATCAGTTACAAACATTTTCTCCCATTCCTTATGTTGTCTTTTCATTTTGTTGATTGTTTCCTTTCCTGTACAAAAGCTTTTAAGTTTAATTAGGTCCCATTTCTTTATTTTTGCTTTTATTTCTTTTGCCTTGGGAAACTGATCCAAGAAAATGTTGCTACAATTTATGTCAAAGAATATTCTGCCTATGTTCAGTTCTAGGAGTTTTATGGTTTCAGGTCTTATATTCAAGTCTTTAAAGGGTTTTGAGTTTATTTTTGTGTATGGTGTGAGGGAATGTTCTAATCTCATTGTTTTACGTGCAGCTGTCTAGTTTTCCCAGCACCACTTGTTGAAGAGACTGTCTTTTCTCTATTGTATATTCCTTCCTCCTTTGTAGTAGATTAACTGGCCAGGGGTGTGTAGGTCTTTTTCTGGGCTCTCTATTTTGCTCCATTGATCTCTGTATCTGTTTTTGTGCCAGTACCATGGTGTTTTGATTACTGTAGCTTTGTAGTATAGTCTGAAGTCTGGGAGGGTTATGCCCCCAACTTTATCTTTTTCCTGAAGATTGCTTTTGCAATTTCAGGTCTTTTATGGTTCCATAAAATTTTAGAATTATATGTTCTAGTTCTGTGAAAAGTATCAAGGGTATTTTATAAAGATTTCATTAAATCTGTAGGTTGCATTTAGTAATATGGCCATTTTAATAATATTAATTCTTGCAGTCCAAGAGCTTTGGATATCTTGCCATTCCTTTGAATCACCTTCAATTTCCTTCATCAGTGTTTTATAGGTTTCAGAGTATAGGTCTGTCACCTCCTTGGTTAAGATTATTCCCAGGTATTTTGTTTTGTTTTGCTGTTAATAACTCTTTTTTTCTTTCTTTTTTTTTAATTGAAGTGTAGTTGATTTACAATGTTGTGTTAGTTTCAGGTGTGCAGCAAAGTGATTCAGTTATACATACATATATATCTATTTTTTTCAGATTCTTTTCCCTTATAGGTTATTACAGAATATTGAGTATAGTTCCCTGTGCTATGCAGTAGGTCCTTGTTGGTTATCTATTTTATATATAGTCGTGTGTATATTGTTAATCCCAAATTCCTAATTTATCCCTCCCCCCCCTTTCCCCTTTGATAACCATAAGTTTGTTTTCTATGTCTGTGGGTCTATTTCTATTTTGTATATAAGTTCATTTATACTATTTTTCCCCCAAGTATTTTTTTTGATGGATTTTAAATGGGATTGTTTTTTTACTTCCTCTTCCTGATAGTTCATTATTAGTGTATAAACACACAACAGATTCCTGTATATTAATCTTGTATCCTACAACCTTGCTGAATTCATATTAGTTTCGAGGTGGAGACTTTGTTTCTTTATACAGAGTATCATGTCATCTGCAAATCGTGACAGTTTAACTCCTTTCCTGCCAATTTGGATGCCTTTTATTTCTTTTTCCTGTTTAATTGCTATGGCTAGGACTACCAGTACTATGATAAATAGAGTGGTAAGAGCAGGCGTCCTTGTCTTGTTCCTGAATTTAGAGGAAAGGCTTTCAGCTTTTCACCACTGAGTATTATGTTGGGTGTAGATTGGTTGTAAATGAGCTTTATTATGTGAGATATGTTCCCTCTATAGCCTCTTGATGAGGGTTTTTATCAGGAATGGATGTTGAATTTTGTGAAATGCTTTTTCTGCATCTATTGAGATGATCATGTGATTTTTTTTTTTTATGGTAACAGAGTATTTTTTTTTCCACACACACACTGTATTTTATTTTTACAAGAGATAAATAGACTGACACCAAGCATTGTACATGGATGACCACAACAAAAGCAACAATGATTGCAACTACCAAACATGAAACACACTCATACTATGTCATAATATTGACATTCAGTCCAGTAATCCTCCACTGTAACAGCTCCTTTACTTTGCAGTGAAAATTGATTTGTATATTCTTTGCCTCTGAGTCCTTGTGGGATTTTTTCTTTTTTTAAATTCAAACAGAAAGTCACAAAAATTATACTCATCCTCATCAGTTCACTCAGTCCCATGTAATTAATTTTTTTTTTCATCTTGATCTTTTGTTAGCACTTTTATGAGCTCATCAGTTTTTCGTTAGAGTTCTGAAAATGCTTATTCATTCAGTTCAGCAGTACAGTCAGGTACCAGAAACCTGTACTTGTCAGAGTCTTTTCCATGAATTTCCTGAAGATGAAACCCTTTTATAGGAACATATTTACAAAGGCATCAGAGTACACCCAGAACTGTCTGTAAATGACAAAAGACTTAAAAATCAACTTTTGAAAGTTCTCAAGGAGATCGTTTATGTTGTCTTTTTCTAATCATGTCTTCCAAACTGAGTGTGCATCTGACACTTACAACACCTTTCAATACGGATGAGCCCCACCTCAGGTGCTCTGTAGCCATACATGGCTGGTGGACACCATATCTGACAGCTCAGGTGTAGTATAAACCCTCTCACCACCTAAATTATACCCCAAGGATGAGTCATGTCCTTCATTCCAAACAGCGTTTCAAAAATCAGAACTTTGGGGCTATGAGTCATTTATATTTGTACTTATGTTATGTCTTCATTATGTAGTAATAATGATTTCAAATTGCTATGCATGTAAAGATAAAAGTGATCCAGGGAATAGTATCGATTCAACTCATGGAAATTACAATCTCTTGCGCATTTTTCCCATAGAGGACCCATGGCTGAACACTTTAAGGAAGCAAGTAAATGTATGGTTTGCCTGAATTATCTTGAAAACCCCATGTACCTGAAATGTGGATATGTCTGCTGCTTCCAGTGCCTCGATTCACTGCAGAAGGAGGCTGATGGGGAAGGTTTATTGTGCCCCAACTGCTCTGTGGTCTCACAGAAGAATGACCTCAGGCGCGCTCTCAAGCTTGGAGCTCTGGTTTCAAAGGTTAAGGAGTTAGAGCCCCAGCTGAGAGCTGTTCTCCAGATGAACCCAAGGATGCGGAAGTTCCAAGGTAAGACATCTATACAAACTGCCCTCAACCCATAAAGGGCCCTGGAAAAAGCACCTTTTCAAAAGCCCTCCACTAAATAAGGGCACTAGCTGAATTCTGGCACCTGAAATTTCTATTCTTTCCAAGAAACCATTGTTCTCGCCTGTAAGTATAGATAAGAACTATCTGTTGACTTTTTAAAAAATTTTATTAGGGTATAGTTGATTTACAATGTTGTATTAGTTTCAGGTGTACAGCAAAGTGAATCAGTTATACATATACATATATCCACTCTTTTTTAGATTCTTTTCTCATATAGGTCATTACAGAGTATTGAGTAGAGTTCCCTGTGCTCTACAGTAGGTCCTTATTAGTTATCTGTTTTATATATAGTAGTGTGTATATGTCAATCCCAATCTCCCAATTTATCCCTCCCCCGCTTCCCCATATCTGTAGATTTTTAAGAAAAGATAATATTTAGGCCATGCCCTAGTCCTGTGCTATCCAATATTAGATACATTGGAATATTTCCAATGGCCACTGGCAGCTCCTGATCACTTGAAATGTGGCGATTGCCACAAGTAGAAATCAGATGTGGATATATTGGAGGCTATGGAATGTATTATTAAAATCAGTTACACCTGATTGTTATTTTTAAACACGTAAGAGAATTTAAAATCCACACGGGGCTCTCGTTGCGTTTCTTTGGGTGGCACTGCAACACAATATGGTTTTTCGACTTTGAGGATGTATAAATTCCCTGCCATCCAGTTTAAATGTAGGTTCTTCTTCTTGAGCTCTGGGCCGACCTGTGAATCTGGATTTCTGACTTGAGCTCCGGTGGTGCTGGTAGTGAAGGTTCATGGCCCGCACTTTGAGTAACAGGCCCCTGCATCTAGTGAATCTGAACTCTTCAGGCAGCGAGGCCCAGAGATATGCACTCTTTGAAAGCCCCAGGTGATTCTATGCGCAGTGAGTGTGGACAAGGAATACTTAGAGCACAAGCCCCCCAGGGAAAAGGATGGTGAAAGTGCATGTGGTCGTGACTGTAGGTTTCAATCCTGTTGCCGAGTCTGGACCTGAGCACTGTAGCATGCGCTTCACTCCCCGACCTGGACCTAAGATGCCCGATTCGGGCTCAGAATTCTGAGCAAAGGGGAATTATCACAGCTTAGCTGCGTGTCTAATTCGGAATGCTAGGACAGACCTCCCAGGCTCATTGGAGAGTGCCACAGTCTCATTCTGTCACCCATTCCCTGCCTCCTACGATGGGTCCTTGGGTGTGCATGGGGTGTGATGATTGCGCGATGATACACCTTCCGGCCAGCAGTGTCATCGGGAAAGTAACCACTTGTTTTACTTCTTGAGTGAGTTTCCGTTTTGCTCCATGCAAACCTGTATTTATGATGGTGAAACCTGTCACAGAAACTTGACAAGCCTTCATGAGTTCTCTCCAATGGTCAAGAAGTCTGAACACCTCCCAAAGAACCATGTTATAAGGGAGCCAAGTGAAGTCATTGGCCTTTGGTCCAGAGGGTTTATTTCTGAGGTTCCTGTGGCTCTATGCACATGGTCACGTTCGGACAGGCAGGTCTATGCACCCGTCCTCATCACAGGGTTAGTTGGAGATGTTGCCAAAACACATAGTACTTCTCCAGTTTACCTGGCCCGTGAGCACTGCCCCATCCAGTTCTGGGTCTAAGTTGCTACAAGATCCCAGTACATCCTTACCCATGTCTGTGGGAATCCCTTCCTCTATCTTGACTCCCAGAGTTAACCTATCTCATCCAAAGACTCCTAGCATGTTTTCTTTATATTTTTCTATAGCTCCAGAGAATGAAAAAGGAGTGGAATGCAATTGCCTATTCGACAACCCTAAACAAAGAAAGTAGATGCAAAAAGCAGAAAAAAGAAAAAAATACCTTACTATTTCAAAATTATTCTGCAATATGTAAAATCACCATCATTCAAATGTACATTTGATGTCTATATTTTGACAGAGTCTGTGTCAACTGGAAATTTTTGAGAAAAATCAACACCCATGGACTCTTTTTTTCATGTATATCATGTACTGAAGAGAAGAAATAATATTTTAATCAAATAATCCGATTAATGTAAAGAAAACACCAGTATGAATCAGAAAGGCTAGTTCCATTTTAATCATTCATTCTATACATGGAATTGGATCTAATCCAGGTCAGGGAATCTTCCTTCTGCTTAGGAAAGAAGTGTAGAGTTAAAGAAGTGAAAGTGAATGAGACATTTGGGACTTTTCAGAAGCCATGGATTGTAGTGTCTAGTGTATGTACTTGCTTATTTTTCTTTCCACAGTGGATGTGACCTTGGATGTTGACACAGCCAACAGGTACCTCATCATTTCTGAGGACCTGAAAACTGTCCGTTGTGGGTTTTTCAAGCAGAAGAAGAGGTCCCGACCTGAGAGATTCAGCCGTACAACTTGTGTCCTGGGATTCCCTCTGTTCACCTCTGGCCGCCATTACTGGGAGGTGGACTTGGGGTCCAGCCAGGAATGGGATGTGGGCGTTTGCAAAGAATCTGTCCGTCGACGAGGGAAGACTCAACTGGCTCCAGATCTTGGCTTCTGGACTGTGTGTTTGAGAAATGGAGATGCCTTCTCTGCCCACACTGTGCCTTCCACTGTTCTCAAGGTGAGCCCCAGGTTACATCGAGTGGGGATTTTCCTGGATATGAATATTGGGATTGTTTCCTTTTATCACGTTGGTGATGGATCCCATATTTTTACATTCACTAAAGTTTCTGCTGGGGAGCCACTGCGTCCATTTTTTTCTCCTGCATATCCGACTGAGGATGATCAAAGCTTCCTGAGAATCTGTCCTTTGATGAGTCTAGGCACTGATGGCTCCCTGTGGAATCCAGGGCAAAGTACATGAAACTCTGACTACGGAAACATGGATGGAAAATTCTTGTGTACACATAGCTGTGGATGGGAATGTTCCTGTTTGCTACACATATGGTACAAAAGTGTAGCAGAAAATTATGGAACAATTCATGAATCATTAACACAACTTGTATTAGGGAAAATTACACTTCCAGAATTAGTGTTATGGTTTCAGGACTTGTTTATTTCTGTTCCAATTATTATGTTCTTTCAGATCAATTTCCAAATGTTTTCGTTTAATTTTCTGTAAGCTTAACTTAGTGCATGATGGAGATTATAAACTAAATAAAGTTCATTTGTGACTCTACAGATGCATTTTTCTACATATTATGGAAATAAGACATGTTTCAACAGTAAAAAAAAAAAAAAAAAGTGTGCACGTATTCAGTTTCACTCAACAACTGAAAAACACACATTCATTTCAAGTGCACCTTGAACTCTACGGGCCATATTCCGTTTCTGTTGGACATTGCCGGTCATGCTCCGACCCTTCTACCCCCAGCTGGACCCATCTGGCTGTGGCAGGAGGCCTTGCAGAACCTGAGAAGTTGATTTAGTCAACGGGGGACATTCACCATCTATGCAACATGTGAAGCCATGACCATAAAGAAAATGAAACCCTGTCATTTCTCCAGCTTTTGTGTAAAAATCGAAGTCAGTTGACTTCTCTCAGGACAGAGTATTCAGTCCATTGCCCCTAAATGCACACACACTGCCTGGCGCAGAGATGGCCTCAGGCACCACTTGCCGAATTAATAAACGTCTCCATTCTGCAGACCTTGTCTCTCAAATATGCCTTTTGGAGACATCTGAGACGTGAAGAAGAAATTCCCTCCGAGTGGACTCGCCTCAAGTCCACTGGGTTCTCCTGTGGCCTCCACCTGCTTCCACTGACTGCTCAGCTCTGGAGTGAGACCCCCTGCAGGGGCTTTTGTTGGAGATGGTTCCCATTTCCTCCTTATTCACATTCCACCTCCCCTCCTTTAATCCAGTCAAATTTTGATTTATTTCTGGAATACGTGAGAGTTTATTGAAGATAGGGAGGTGACCACAAACAAAGGAAAACAATTTATCCTGAGAGTCATTTTATTTTTGTTAATAGTGTTGAAATAACTTTCTAGGTCTTAGATGGAGCTGTGCCTACTTAGCGGTACCAGGTCAGCAAACTGAATCTAATGTAATTCTTGTTTCCCTGTAAGTGCTCCACTGGATCCTAAACAGAATATATCCAGTCAGCCAATCTCTAATAGCCAAGCCACCTCTGGATGCTGTACTTATTTCCTTGCTTCTTTTCGCCCAAACAACCTTTTGTATGTGGCCTCAGCCAATCAAATATTTCCTATTTTTTACTTCCTTGTTTTTTATTCTTTATACTATTAAAGCCCCCTGCTACTTCTGCCCTATTTTGCAATTCTTCGAATAGGGACTGTTTCAAAAATGTTAAAGCTTATAACCTAAAATACTTCCTTTAATCATTTTTAACCATACAGATGAAATATTGTTTTACTCTCATTCTGAGATAGATCTGGACTATTACGACTGTTGATGACATTTGGACAAGGAAGGAAATTTTGACACCTGCTACAAAATGGGTGAACCTTGAAGATATTATGCTAAGTGAAATGGAGCCCATCTAAAAAGAAAAATACACTATGATTCCATTTATAAGACACTTAAGGAGTCCAATTTATAAAGACAAAGAGTGGTGGTTGCCAGGGCCTGGGAGTTGGTGCTAAAACAGTTATTGTTTAATGGGTGCAGAGTTTCAGTTTTGCAAACAAAAAGAATTCTGGAGGTAGAGTATAGTGATGATTACACCACAACATGAATGTAGTTAATACCATTGGATTGTACACTTAAGATGGTTAAGGTGATAAATTTCATGTTTTGTGTATTTTGCTATGATTCTTTAAAAAGAAAAAAAAACCGAATAAAATTAATAGTGGTGTGTGCAACAACATGAAGCATTTCAACCTATGTGTAATTGGAGTCATGGAAGTTGTAGTGAAAGAGAAAAGGACAGAGAAGTACCTGCTGAAAACTTCCCAATTTTGGCCCCAAAAAAAATATCAATCTACTACTCCAAGAAGCTCAAGAAACCCTAAGTACAAAAGCAAGGAAAACCATACCTAGACATTATCATACTCAAACTAATAAAGGCCAAAGGTAAAGAGAAAATCTTAAATGTTGCAAGAGAATGATGACACATTTATAAGGTTGCATCTCTAAAACTACCAAAATTGACATTTTGGGCTAGAATACTTTTTATGATGAGAGCTGGCCAGTGCCTTTTATGTTATTTTGCAAGGTTTCTGGGCTCTACCTCTTATTTTCTCTTATTCTCCTGTTAACATCTACAGCATCTGTAGTGATGTCTCTTCTTCATTCCTTCTACTACAGGTAATGTGTTCTCTCTCTCCCCCACCTCTTTCTTACTGCAAATAAAAGTTTATCCATTTCCTTGATCTTGTGGAACCCAACATTGTCTTGATTTCACCTCATATTTCTCAATTTCCTATTTTATTGATTGCCATCATGGTTTTTTGTTTTTTGTTTTTATATTAATTTATGTAATTTATTTATTTTTGGCTGTGTTCGGTCTTTGCTGCTGCACGTGGGCTTTCTCTAGTTGCGTCCAGTGTGGGCTACTCTTCGTTGAGGTGCGCAGGCTTCTCATTGTGGTGGCTTCTCTTGTTGAGGAGCACGGGTTCCAGGCACTCAGGCTTCAGTAGCTGTGGCATGCAAGCTCAGTAGTTGTGGCTCGCGGGCTCTAGAGCGCAGGCTCCATAGTTGTGACGCATGGGATTTGTTGCTCCGTGGCACGTGGGATCTTCCCGGACCAGAGATCGAACCTGTGTCCCCTGCATTGGCAGGCAGATTCTCAACCACTGTGCCAGCAGGAAAGCCCCGCTCTCATGGTTTTTATTGCTTCTTTACTTCTATATCTTCTGAAGGTGAATTGCTCTTAGTGTACTAACTTAAAGTAGACGCTTCTATAACTGATCATGGTACTTTCATCCTTGCTAATACAAGTATTTAGTGTTCTATATTTACCTCTAACATGTGCATCTACACATTTGGATAAGTTGTGCTTTTATTTTCATTCAGTTCATGATATTTTCTAATTCTCTTGTAATTTCATCTTTGCTCTCTATTTAGAAGTGTGTTGTTTCATTGTCACACATGTGGAGATTCCCCAGATTTCTTTCTGTTTCTGATATCTAATTTAATTCTGTTGCCATTCGAGAACATGTATAGAGAATGTGTATATTATACCAGTTTTATAATTAATGAGTTTTTCTTCTGGACCTATATATTTTCCTGGTTCAAAATTTACATGTAGCTACATTAACAAAAGTGAAAAGAAACTGTGTCAATTATTTTAACATTATAAACATTGCCATTTCAAACTATAATCAATTCTGAAAAGTTCTTGACAAGATAGTTTACTATCTCTCTATATTAACACGTTTGAAATCCAGTGTGTATTTTATAATCAAAGCATCTCTCAGATGAATGCATTTCAAGTGCTCAGTAGCCACATGGGACTGAAGCTACCGAACTGGACAGCCAAAATCTAGACCCTTTCACCAGCTCAGTGAAGAGTCTTATGATGAATCAAGTCTTTCAACTAATCAGCATTTAAAATATCAGAACCAGGACCAGGAGTATTTCTGTTTGTATCTTCATTACCTAGTGCTAGGGATGGCACACAATAGGTCCACAGTAACTCGATGTGTCTAAATGGGTGGGGACAGATTCTGAGGATGAATAATCATTCAGCACCTTAAATCATTATCATGAACATTTTCCCCAAGCAGAGACGAAGAGCTGAACACTTTAAAGAAGCAGTAGCTGTCCTATCTGCCTGACTTATCTTTTAAAATCCATGTACCTGAAATGTGGACATGTCTGCTGGCCCCAATGCATCAATTCACTGCAGAAGGAGCCAATGGGGAGGATTAATTGCACTCCTTCTGCTGTGTGGTCTCTCAGAAGAATGAAATCAGAACCATTTCCCAGCTGAGAGAACTGGTACCCAAGAACCAATTATCAACTGAAATTTCCAACTATCAATTGATAATTCCAGTGATCAATTTAATGCATTCTAATGTTATCTCTCTATATTTTCTAATAAATGCTTTTTCTTAATCCCTCTCTGTATGTCCAGAAATGATTCTGTTTGGCAGTAATTGCCCAGAACACAGGGAGAGGCTGGTGGTCCAACGAGAGACACAAGGAGAGAGATCCATGTGTGTCTTAGAACAAATTACAATCTCCTTGCAGAGTCGTGTGGACACAACAGAGACCTGAGGACTTTGAGGAGGGAAACACTGGCTTCAAAGGAGGTATTTTCCAGATTAAACAGACCTGAGACCATAAATATCAAGGGTTGTGGAACTTAAGCTCAGGGGAAAGTCCAGCCTCCAGATCATATGCTGATGACCAGTGTGAACAGACTTTGGAACAGTCTGGAAATCTGAGACCGTGAAGGAAAATGCCCAACGGGAAACATAGTGAAGGGGGCCCCTGGTGCACTTTGAGTGTCCCCTCCTCCCCATTTATGACTTTCATTCTAAACTTGGATTCTTCCAAAGGGAACATAGAAAACTTCTTCTGCTCTCTGCTCAGCTGCTCATGTAGATCTTCTCAGTAATTACCAGGAGTTGTCACTAATCCCCAGACGTGGATGAGGGTGATGAGCACTGGGGATAAGATTTGCTCCTCATTGGAGACGCCCCAGACTCTCCATGCAGACAGTGTCACCTCTACTACAGATGACATGATAATGGCACCTCTGTGGGGAGATCAGGTCCAGGCACCCTGTCCCTATAACTGTGGCCCATCCTGATTGACACTTCCCTGCAAAGAGCTCTGGAGCCAAGTCCAGGCAGGTGAGTGCTTCCTTGTGTTCAATCTCAGGGCAGAAAACAGGAGAGAAGGGCTCTCCAACAGGAGAGGAACTCAGAGCTGTATTGTTAGCACCATTAGGCAGGACAGGTGCTCACCCTGCCTTGTCCTGAGGTGCCCAATTCATGCCCTGGCTGGGCAGGTAGAAGGTAGGAATGTGCTGGGGTGTGTATCTGAGTGGGACCAGAGCCATGAGGTTCACTGCAAATCCCTGTGCCCTGGAGTCCCTGAAAATGATGGAAAGAGGGATGGGGTCACTATGGAATCTGTGATGAGCCTTTTATGGCCAGAGTCACTGAGCTTCTCAATCATGTAAAAAAGGGTGTACTGATTTTCTAGGACCTAACATATGAGGGTTGGGTGTACAATTTCTGCCAAGATATACTGTCACCATTCTGGGTGTTCTTAAGTTGTGTGTGTAGGTGTTGTTCATATTTTTATCTAATTGAATGGGGAAATGCCTCATTGTCCTACTTGAACCTGGAGCAAGAGGAGGAAGAAAAAAGAATTTGTAGTGAGATGAAATCCAGTTAATTGTCAAGTCTGCCAAAATGGTGTGAATGTTGGAAAATAACCAATGTATGCCCGTTGTTAAAAATTGGAAATAGGATTAGAATAATGCTGTCTGTGGTAATTCAACACTGCATTTTATATTTTGAAGTACAGTGGAATGTACCTTGGGCCATGGTGTTGTCTGAATGTTTCTGTCCCCCTGAATTAGTATATTGATATGTAACCCCCAAAGATGACAGTATTAGGATGTGGGGCTTTTGGGAGGTGATTAGGTCATGAGGGTGGAGACCTCATGAACTGTATAAGTGCCCTTATAAAAGAGTCCTCAGAGAGCTCCATAGCCCTTTCCATCATGTAAAGGCACAGCGAGAAGGTACAAGCCATGAATCAGGACGGGAACTCTCTCCAGAAGGGGACAATGCTGGTGCCTTGATTTGGACTGCCACCCTCCACAACTGTAAGCAATAAATTTCTGTTGTTTATAACCCACCCAGTGGGTGATATTTTGTTATAGCAGCTCAGACAGACTAAGGTCAATATTGCAAAGGACTGCAGGTGGTCGTCACAGATAAGACAGAGAGAAAATGTCTGAGAAAAGGTTTAGAGAGTCTTTCCTGGAAGCAACGTGCCCCCACCCAACCCAGCTCTCCCTGTGTCCCTCTCTCCAGGGCTGTGTTCCCGACTCCTTTGTCCATTGTCCTGGGCACACGATGAGCTCTCTTAGCAGGACTTTCTCGTTCTCTTAGGAGGTCTCCACAAACCAGCTCTGATTTCTGTGCTGACTTGGGATGAGGTGAGTTACACACTCCTCTGCTTGTTCAGCATCATATAGATTCCTGCTGCTTCCACTGTACTGTGTGCATTTTTAGTCACGGCAGATATAAAACCCAGAAGTTACGAGGAAGCAACTGGAACAAGAAGTGCTCAGGCGCCAGAGAGAGAAACAACCCCTTAAATTTTGTTTCAGTGAAAGCAGAGCTGTGTCATCAGAAATGTTGTTGGAAAATAGGGCTTCCGAGTCACTCCCTTTGTCTTTTTCGAATGGTTTGCACCTGCTTCTCTTATCACATGGAAACTGACCTGCCCACGCTGGTCCCCCCACACCTGTGGGTAAAGAGAAGCTCGGGGTGGGGGGAGGCAGGCACTGGGATGTGCGTTCCTGTCACAACACAAGGGCACCTTCTGTGGGTTCATTTGACTCTGGCTGTGGTGGTGCCCCCACGTGCGACTGTGTGGGGCTGGGGGTCCTGGATTGTGTGGGGGCAGGTGTGTCCTTCTGCAGTTCTGGTTCATGATTGATGGTGTCAGGGAGGCACCTCCTCTGTGGGGTAGGTCTCTCTGTGTCCCGGGAAATGTATAGCCAGGAGGTTTGACCACATCACTCACCCCAGTAAACTCTCAGCCCCGGGAAGGACACCATGGGCCAGGATTGTGGGAGGAGAGGTGCAAGGGGATGAGGGGACCTGCATGCACTCAGGAGTCGCTGGGAGGTGTGATGTAGGGAGAAATGAGTGGGGTTTCAGCGGGTTATATGAGGATTTACTGGGCATAAGATTCAAGTCAGATCTTTTGCCAACAAACAATGTTTGGTCGGATTCATTGAGACTAAAGTTTAACAAACTATAGAAATATGGAATTGTACAAGTAATTGTTAGTCAAAGGAGATTTCTGTATAATTAAAATTTCTGATTAGAGACTTGTATAATACAGGTTTATCAAAGAAACTGCAGGGAAGGGATTGCTCTGTGGTAATGAATCAAGGGTAGAGTGGGATTATATATAAGGATACATTAAAAAATATATATCAATACATTCTTGCTATTATTTTGAACAAACTTAACTCTAAGATTAAGAACAAGAAAAATGTTTTTATTTTACCTTCACTTATTCCCCTGCAATGCTTTCTTCATGTAGATCTAGATTTCTGATCTGTATCATTTCCCTTCTCTGTAAAAAACCTATTTTAACACTTCTTGCAAAGCAGGTCTACTGACAACAAAGTCCCTCAATTTTACGTTCTCTGAAAAATGTCTTTATTTCTCCTTAATTTTTGAAAAATATTTTTACAGGGTAAAGAATTCTAGGTTGGATTTTTTTCCCTTGTAGATATTTCACTCCACTCTCTTCCTTGCTCGCTTAGTTTCTGAGGAGAAGTTGGAAATCATTATTAACTTTGTTCCTCTATAGGTAAGGTAAGGTTTTTTCCCTATGGCTTCCTTCAGGAATTTTTCTTTATGTTTGAAAATACAGTAGTTTCAATATGATATGCCTAGGTAAAGAGGGGTTTGGGGGGAGCGGCAAAGTACATTTATCCTCCTTGGGGTTCTCTGAGCTTACTGGACCTGCGGTTTGGTGTTGTCATCAGTTTGGGCAAATTATCAGTCACTGTTCTTTCAAATATTTCTTCTGTTTCTTTCTCTCTATCTTGCCTTCTGGTAATCCCATTATGCATCTGTTACACCCTTTGTAGTTCTCCCATAGTGCTTGGATATTCTGTTTGTGGTTTTGTTTTTTTTTTCAGTCTCTGTTCACCTGGCTTTTCAGTTTGCAGGTTTCTATTGATAGATCCTCAAGCTCAAAGATTCCCTCCACATCAGTGTCCGCCAATCTACTAACAAACCCATCAAAGGTATCCTTCATTTCTTTTTCTTTTTTTTTTTTTAAATTAATTAATTAATTTACTTTTTGGCTGTGTTGGGTCTTCGTTTCTGTGCAAGGGCTTTCTCTAGTTGCGGCGAGTGGGTGCCACTCTTCATCGCGGTGCGCGGGCCTCTCACTATCGCGACCTCTCTCGTTGCGGAGCACAGGCTCCAGACGTGCAGGCTCAGTAATTGTGGCTCACGGGCCCAGTTGCTCCGCGGCATGTGGGATCTTCCCAGACCAGGGCTCGAACCCGTGTCCCCTGCAGTGGCAGGTAGATTCTCAACCACTGCGCCACCAGGGAAGCCCAGGTATCCTTCATTTCTGTGACAGCGTTTTTTGTCTCCAGCATTTCTTTCTGGTCCTTTCTTAGAATGTCCATCTCCCTGCCGACATTGCCCATCTGTTTCTGTATGCTGTCTACTTTATACATTAGAGCCCTTAGCATAGTAATCATAGTTGACTTATATTCCTTGTCTGATCATTCCAACGTTCCTGTCACGTCTGGATCTGATGCTTGCTCTTTCTCTTCAAACCGATTTTTGCCTTGTAGTATGCCTTGTAATTTTCTTCTTGATAGCTGGACGTATGTACTGGGTAACAGGAACTACTGTTAGTAAACTTTTAGTGATGAGGTGGTGAGGTGTGGGGAGAGAGGAAGCATCTATATCCTATGATTAAGTCAGTCTCTCAGTGAGCCTGTGCCTCTGGACTGTGAATGTCACAGTGTTTCTCCATTTTTTCTCCCCAGTCGATGGGACAGGATGGCTAGAGTGGGCTGGAGTAGGGTATTTCCCTTCCCAGGTCAGCCAGGCTCTGTGAAAACCCCAGTAGGTTAGGCTCCAGTTACCTAGCTTCTCATGAAAGCAGACCTGATGGACTTCCCTGGTGGCGCAGTGGTTAAGAATCCGCCTGCCAATGCAGGGGACACGGGTTCGAGCCCTGGTCTGGGAAGATCCCACATGCCGCGGAGCAACTAAGCCCATATGCCACAGCTACTGAGCCTGTGCTCTAGAGCTTGTGCGCCACAACTACTGAGCCCGCATGCCACAACTTCTGAAGCCCATGCGCCTAGAACCCATACTCTGCAACAAGAGAAGCCACCGCAATGAGAAGCCCACGCACCTCAAGGAAGAGTAGCCCCCGCTCGCTGCAACTAGAGAGAGCCCGTGCGCAGCAACAAAAACCCAACGCAGCCATAAATTAATTAATTAATTAATTAATTATTTTAAAAAAGCAGCCCTCGTTAAGAAGAACCCAGTGCTCTGGTGTATTTCAAGAGGGTTTCTTTTCCCCTCGCCCTAATAGAAGAACAAGGGGATGGATTTTTCTCTGATATTAACTGAGAGAAATATCACCAAACTCACAGGACTGTGGGGGTCCCCCTATGATTGGTCTGCTTGGAGTTTCTAACTGTCAGACTTCTACACACTGAGTGTTCACCAATCCATAGATTATAATGAAGGTTTTCCTACCTCAGGGCTTGTTCCCGAGGTGTTTCGGCTCATGAGTCTCTGCTCCAAGAAGCCTTGATTCTCTCTATTCACCTGCTGTCTCTTCAGTGGTAGACACAGTGATATCCCCTGCTTTCTCACTTCTCTTATTGATCCAAGAATTTTCAATCTATTCAATGTTTTACTTGTTAGGACAGAGGTGACTTCCAAGCTCCTCATATGAGGAATTAGAAAGTGGAAATCCACAACTGATTTTTTAAGTTATATTGTGTACAGTGATTCTGATGAAGTATGAGTTCTCAAATGTGGGTAACTGACTGTCATGCAACTGCATTAAAATTAGTTCGACAATCTTATAAGCTCACCAATATTTTGCATGTTACATTTCTTTTTCTTTTTTAAAAAATAAATTTATTTATTTATTTATTTTTGGCTGCATTGGGTCTTCATTGCTGTGCACGGGCTTTCTCTAGTTGTGGTGAGCGGGAGCTACTCTTTGTTGCGGTGCGCGGGCTTCTCACTGCGGTGGCTTCTCTTGTTGCAGAGCACGGGCTCTAGGTGTGCAGGCTTCAGTAGTTGTGCCACTGGGGCTCAGTAGTTGTGGCTCACGGGCTTACACGGTTGTTGCTCCACGGCATGTGGGATCTTCCGACCAGGGCTTGAACCCGTGTCCCCTGCATAGGCAGGCGGATTCCTAACCACTGCGCCAGCAGGGAAGTCCCAAAATTTCTTTTTCTTAACACATTCTTACAATAGGCAGGAACGTCATGACTCTAAGGGGTTTAGTGTATCTGCTACTCTGTCTCCTGTCACATAGTCATACACTCAATACATATTTTGTAACACCTGTTATGTATCAACTATGTCGCTGAACAAGATAGACTCAGTTCTTCATGGACCTTACACGCTGGTGGAGAATAAGGATATGCCAAAATAATAGAAAGAAATATAAAATTACAAAGGTGAAAAGTGTAAGTGGTATCACGCATATGTTCTCCAGGTTGAGCCCCTCCTGTGGAGTATGAAAATGTCTCCCTTCTCAGGAGAGGAAAAGAGCAAGAATCCTTGTCCAGTGTTGGTTATGTAAGAAGACTGCTGATGTCATCACCAGCACAGCCTCCTTTCTGCTTCAGGCCACTCTGAAATCCTCTCCATGTCTTTTCACAAAGATGCCCTGAGAAAACAAGGGGAGATGGCTCTAAAAACCATCTTCCTTTTCCAGATGGTGGTTGGGTCTCTGGCCAATGTCATCCTTTTCTTCCACAGCATCTCTCCAGTCTTGCTTGGCCACAAGCAGAGGCCCACCCACATGGCTGTGGCTAACTTCCTGGTTCATCTCTCCTCTGGGATTCCCCACACAGTGGCAGCTTCTGTTTCAAGGAACCCCCTGTCCAGTCTTGGGTGTAAACTTGTGTATTATATACAGAGAGTGGCTCACAGCACCACGCTGTGCTCCACCTGTGTCCTGAGCACCTATCCGTCCTTCACCCTCATCCCCAGGGGACTGGACTGGATGATGCTCAGAAGAAGAGCCCCCAAGGTCATTGGTCCTTCCTGTTGCACCTGCTGGATATTGTTTCTTATTGAATATCTCTGTTCCTGTGACACTTACTGGACCACAGAACCTGGGAAATAACACAGACACCAAAGGGAAGTGGTTCTGTTCATTGTCCATTACAAATTAGGGCATTGTCGTCCTGTGGTCATTTCCTGATGCCATGTTTATTGGCCTCATGATCTGGTCCAGTGGCTCCATGGTGTTTCTCCTGCACAGATACCACCAGAGAGTGCAGTATATTCACACCCCCACCGACTACCACAAATGGCCCCCAGATTCCAGAGCCACCCAGACCATCCTGATGCTGGTGGTCACCTTTGTCATCTTCTATGTGTTGGATTCTGTTATTACTTTTTATATCACTGTCTTTTAAGATTTCCATCTATGGTTGCTGCAAACCTCTAATGTTTTGGCTTCATGTTTTCCCACTGTTTCCCCCTTCCTGTTGCTCCTTAGGGATCCTAGAACACCTAGGATCTGTTCTTGAGTTGTTAGAAACTATGGTTAAAGTACTAAATATGTAGTAGACAGCTTCAGTAATAACCATAATTCCTCTCTTCTGTAACTATTTACACGGAAGTATTTAGTACTATACTAATTACTGCAGTAATTAGTACTATACTATTTACATTGAAGTAATTAGTAATTATACTTCATTTTTTATTGAAGTATAATTAATGTCACATTATATTACTTTTGCTCTTACAATATTATGATTGGATATTTGTATACATTACAAATGATCATGACATTATTAACTAATAAGTCTAGTTAACATCTATTCACCTCCATACGTAGTTACAAAACTTTCTTCTTGTGATGAGAACTTTGAAGTTTGACTCTCTTAACACTTTTCATTATGCAGTACAGTATTATTAAGTATTGTCACCATGCTGTACATTATATACCCGTGACTTATTTGTTTTATAACTAGAAGTTGGTATCACTGAAGTTTGTACTCAATACCAAATTTTTACACAATATCCAATGAACTCTTTTTGAATTATGGTTTTCTCAGAGTCAGGACATGGAAGCAACCTAAGTGTCCATCGACAGATGAATGGATAAAGAAGATGTGGCACATATATACAATGGAATATTACTCAGCCATAAAGAGAAACAAAATTGAGTTATTTGTAGTGAGGTAGATGGACCTAGAGTCTGTCATGAAGTAAGAATGAAGTAAGTCAGAAAGAGAAAAACAAATACCGTATGCTAACACATATATATGGAATCTAAAAAAAAAAAAAAGGTTCTGATGAACCTAGGGGCAGGACAGGAATAAAGACGCAGACGTAGAGAATGGACTTGAGGACGTGGGGAGGGGGAAGGGTAAGCTGGGATGAAGTGAGAGAGTGGCACTGACATATATACACTACCAAATGTAAAATAGATAGCTAGTGGGAAGCAGCCGCATAGCACAGGGAGATCAGCTCGGTGCTTTGTGACCACCTAGAGGGGTGAGATAGGAAGGGTGGGAGGGAGCCACAGAGGGAGGGGATATGGGGATATATGTATACGTATAGCTGATTCACTTTGTTATACAGCAGCAACTAACACAACAATGTAAAGCAATTATGCTCCAATAAAGATGTTAAAAAAAAATCCAATGAACTTAGAGGGTCAATTGAATGCTGGTGCTGCCTTGGGAAGTCTGAAAGTCAATCCAAGAGGTTACAGCTTGAAAAAGATTCAGACTATTATTGAGGAAACCAGTTTTCCCCTTGACCAGTGCAGCTGTCTGAAAGAAACACCTTTCTTCAGGAATGTCTGAAGTGTTTTCACAAAGTTTATCTCCCTGTGGGTGTGGCTAATACACGGTATACTTTTGCACATAATCCAGTATTGCTCCAGATAAATGTTACTCCAGAGTGGGTGGAGATTTTTTTTCATAGATGAAGATAAGAATCCTGGGAAATGAAGGAGGTGTTTTTCTATTTTAGTATGTATCTTTTTTTCGCTCATATTTCTCCAACATGCTGTAATGTTACACAGGAAATCAATGTTGTTCAATGTGCTGATTCACCTTTAAACCTGAATCTTCTTTACATGGTTGACCCTAGTAAATATGATTGATTAGATGGATGAAGTAATGTGAGGGAGGGAGAAGAAGCTGCCTGTTTCATATTTCTCACTTGAACGTCTGGTTTTCATCACTGAAGAACAGAGACTTGGGTCTTATTTTTCTATTTGTCCTATCTGCTTCTTTCTCTCTTTGTTTTTTCTTTTGCCTTCTTTTGGGACAGTCTGGTGTTTATAATATTCCATTTTTTAGATTGATAGAGTTAAGGTATAACAATTTTTATTGATGGTTTTAGCTATCACATACAGGTTCCAATAGTATTATATTGTAGTTAGAAGTATTGTTGACGGGCTTCCCTGGTGGCGCAGTGGTTAAGAATCTGCCTGCCAATGCAGGGGACATGGGTTGGAGCCCTTGTCCAGGAAGGTCCCACATGCCACGGAGCAACAAAGCCTGTGTGCCACAACTACTAAGCCTGTGCTCTGGAGCCCACAAGCCACAACTACTGAGCCCACCTGCCACAACTACTGAAGCCCATGCACCTAGAGCCCGTGCTCCACAAAAGAGAAGCCACCGCAATGAGAAGGCCGCGCACTGCAACGAAGAGTAGCCCCTGCTCGCGGCAACTAGAGAAAGCCCTAGAGAAAGCCCACGCGCAGCAATGAAGACCCAATGCAGCCATAAATAAATAAATTTATTTATTTTTTAATGCTGAAAATAAGACATGGAACAACATAAATGACCATCAAAAGATGAATGGGTAGGGAATTCCCTGGTGGTCCAGTGGTTAGTACTCTACGCTTCCACTGCAGGGGGCGCTGGTTCCACCCGTGTTGGGGAACTGAGACACTGCAAGCCGTGCAGCGTGGCCAATTTAAAAAAAAAAAAAGTGAATGGATAAAGAAAAGAAAGGGTGTGTGTGTGTGTATATATATATATATATATAATGAAATATTAATCTGCCATAAATAAGAAAAAGATCCTACCTTCTAACAACATGGATGGACTTTGAGAGTATTATGCTAAGTGAGATAAGTTACACAAAGAAAGAAAAATACTGTGTGATATCTCTTATATGTGGAGTATGAAAGAGCCAATCTCATGAAACAGAGTGGAATAGTGGTTTCCAGGGACTGGGGTGGGGGAAATGGGAGCTGTTGGCCAAAGGGTAGTAAATATCAACTAAAAAATAAATAAGTTTTAAGGATCTAATGTACAGCATGGTGACTATAATTAACAATACTGTATTATATACTAGAAAGTTCTTAAGAAAGTAGATCTTCAATGTTCTCACCACCAAGTGGAAAAAAGTTAATTATGTCAGGGGATGGAGGTATAAAGCTTATTGTATTTCACAGTATATATATGTGTATCAAAATATCATGTTGCACACCTTAAAACTACCTATGTTATATGTCAATAATACCTCAGTAAAACTTTTTTAAAAAGTAAAGATGCTGTGATATTCTCAGTGCTTCACACCAGGGGACACAGCATGTCTACCTATCCCAATAGTGGTGATGGGCACCTGCCAGGTCTCTCCATATTATATTGACCATGTGGTCTTTGCAGTTGGTTAGTTCTCTACTAGAAGGTATCCTGAGATTGTCCCAGTATGCTCTTCCTCATCACCTCTACACTCACACACATTAGCCCAAATCAAAATATGATGATTGTCTTATTTCAGCCTTCAACATTTATTGGTAGGAGTCTATTGAAGGAAGAGGTTTCCCTTCACCCGTGTGTTTATTTAATCATTCATTTTTTCATTTATTCACTTTTACTCATATCAAATATACTCCTAAATTCCTATATGTTTCAAAGGGATGCATTCTGATGCAACATTGTCTATTTTAATGCTCATTTTGCCCCAGATTTGAGCAGTGTAAGATCAATAAAGCTAAAACAGCCAAAAAAAATTGTTGTAGGCTCATCTTGTACTGGTCCTGATGCAGTCCTGTAATCAGTTATTTTACTAGAAAATACTGATTCCTTCAAATCAAGATGAATGTTTAGGAAGCAAGATCTGCTATTAGCCCTATTAGTATGTTGCTACCAGTATGTCATTTCTTCTGGTACCTTACAGGAAAAAGAGCTCATAGTTGTTTCATTTTCATGAACACACATACACATGTTTATAATGAACTATGAGTTATTCGTGATTCCTCCAATTCAAAACCAGTCCTTAGGACTCATCCTACCCTTTCCCTCTTCTATGCTTTTAAATATCCCAACCAATAAAAAAATAAACGGAGCTTTTAGAAGCATAAAAAATAAAAATAAATAAATATTCCAACCAACAGTGAGAAACCTGGACCATATTCACCCCAATATATGTATTGTCTGCTCAAAGATGGCTTACATGCTTAATATCCCAATCCATAACCACTTTGCCTGTCTTTTTCATGTATATTACATACTGAAGAGAAAAATATTTAATCAAATAATCTAATACCTTCATGTAAGGAGAATAGGTACTGGGAATAGGAGGATTTTGTTCCAGTTATAGCCATTCGTTCTGCATATAAAACTTCACCTATTTAGGGACCAGGTAAGTTTCCCCAAGAAAATTCTGATTTAGGGAGGAAGTGGAATCACAGAGGTAAAAGTGAATGAGCTATTTGTGCCTTTGCAATAAAAGTGAAGAGGATGCCTGTAGTGTGGGTTTTTGCTGCTTGACCTATTTTTCTTTCCACAGTGCGTATGACCTTGGATGTTGACACAGCCGATGACGTCCTCATCATAAATGATGACTTGAGAAGCCTTTGAATTAGCCTTAAAAGAAGAATAAAAACATGAAGACATACTCAGAAACAAGACGGGAAAAGTAATTTCTCAGTGAAAACCCTGTTGGAAACCCATGGGGATGTGTGGCTGTCCCAGGTATTGGGAGCACTATGGACCTTCAGATGGGGTGGGTAGTGGGCAGTAGAAGTCCTACAAAGTACAAGGAGTTGCACGAGGGAAATTTTTATTATGGCATCAGATAATAAATATTTTAGGCTCATGGGCCATGTGGTCTCTGGCACACCTACTTAATGCTGCCTTTGTAGGTGGAAGCTGCCATAGATAATATAAAGATGGGTGTGACTAGGTTCCAATAAAGCACTCCAATAATTGTTCCAATAATAGGCGTCATCTTCCCATGGAATCACGTGGGCATGAGGGATACACAGTATTTTGAGGTGGGAAAGCTGACTTCAAAATGGGGTACTTTCCAGATTAAAAAAAGACCTAAGGCCCTAAATAGGAAGAACCATGGAATGTAAACTCATTGGAACCAGACTCCTGACCAAGGTGGTCCTCAGTATTGTGAGGAGATGAAAAGCTTTGAAGAACACACCCAACTGAAAATACAGTAAAAGTCACTGATGCACCTTTGCATGTCCCTTTAATGCCTGAGGACAACTTCGTTTCTGAACCTTTGATTTTCCTCAGGGAACGCAGAAAACTTTTTTCACCTGCTGTCTGGCTGCTCATTAGGATCTTCTTTAACTGCTTAATCAGCTGAGGAGGATGATGATAATTAGCGCTGGGGATAAAGCTGGCTCCTCACGGGAGGCGCCCCACACTCTCCATGCAGACAGTGTGGCCGAGACAGCAGATGATGGGATGGTGGCGTCTCTGTGGGGAGAGCAGGTCTGTGGACCGTGTCCCTGTAACTGTAGACTCAAGAGCCTCTGACCCATCCTGATCGACACTTCCCTGCACAGAGCTTTGCAGCAGAGACCAGGGAGGTGAGTGCTTCTTTATGTTCAGTCTCAGGGAGAAAACAAACAGGAGAGAGGAAGTCTCCAGCAGGAGAGGACCTTGGAGCTGTGTTTGTGCACTAACATTGGGCGGGACACATGCTGACCCTGCCTCACTGTGAGCATCCAAACCCATGATCTGGTTGGATGGAGCTGTGATCTAGGGAGCATAGGGTGGGGTTTCCAGTGGGGTCGTATGAGGATTCACTGGACGTGAACTTCAAGTCAGGACTTTTGCTAAGAAAAGTTTTAAAATGAGATTCATTGGGGCTACAGTAAAACCTAGCATCCTCGAGTGCCAGAGAATTTGCTGGTAATTATAATTCAGAGGAGCGCTCAGAATAAATAAATTTCCGTATTTCCTCCCTCAGTTGTTGGAGATGATGTAGGTGATGATCACAGGAAGCTCCCTGTGTCCAGACACTGTGGGCTGAGTATCTATTAGTCAATAAGGAGAATACTACTTGTCTTCACCTAGCTCCCAATGTATTAGGAAGACAGAGGAAAAAGGAGTATTAAAAAAACAAAAGTATGAGTTTTGTTTTGAGACTAAAAGAGTGACTTGGTCACAGTGATTGAGGATGACTATCAGGTGTCTATGAGCAGGTGAAATCAGCTGGGTTGGAGTCCAAGGAGGAGTGAGGCAATTGAAGTGATGGGAGAGGCGAATTCCAGGAAGGGGGGAGAATGTGAATTGCTGTGATGAAAGTAAAACGTGATTCTTGCTTTTTTAAGGGAAATAAATTCAGCTGGACTTAGTGAGAAAAAGGAGGAGAGGACCGTATATGTGCGAAATGCAATTAGTTTCCTGACCGTGAATGTTATTATCATCCCTCACATTCCTGCCAGTGGTAAGTAATGAAATGAATGTTTTCTTTTCAGAAAACCAACTCTTGGTTTCGTTGATCTTTTCTATTGTTCCTCTGGTTTCTATTTCATTTGCTTCTGCTCTGGTCTTTGTTATTTACTTCCTTCTGCTAACTTTGGGCTTAGTTTGTTCTTTTTAGTTTTGTGATGTATAAAGTTTGAGAGCTTTCATTTTTTCTTTTTTTTTTTTTTAAAGAAATTGTTACTTTTTTTAAATTTTAGGGAAATTCTTCTCATTATCAGTAATTAGAAATTACTTATTTCAGTTCTTAGAGACAATGCATGTGATATAACGTTATACTGCTACCCACAGAACCTTAATCTTATTTAGAAAAGTTAGCATTACGGTGACTTTTTTCTTTCTGGAATTCTTTTCAGAAAACTGATTAATTCCCTTGAAGAATGCTTTGTATTATACTGATTAATTCGTGTTATGCTGAAAAACTACATTTCAAAAAAATGTTCGTAGTTGAAAATAACCCCAGCTAGTACTGTACCGCTCAGTTGTGTCCAGTATATTTTTGTTATGCTGTAGGTCTCCAGAACTTTTCCATCTTTACAAAGCTGATCTCTATACCCTTTAAAAAACAAGTTATTTTTCTCTCTCCCCAGCCACTGGTAATCCACCATTTTACGTTGATATTCTATATATATTTGACGACCTTAGGTACCACATGTGTGTGGAATTCTAAAGCATTTGTGTGTGTGATGGGCTTATTTCACTGGCATATTGTCCTCAAGTTTCATCCATGTTGTTTCATGTGACAGGAGTTCCCTTTAAAGGCTGAATAATATTTCATTGAGGGTTTACACCATATTTTATTTACCCATTCATCTGAAGATCAACATTTGGGTTGTTTCTGCCTCTTCACTATTGGAAATAGTGCTGCTGTGAACGTGCGTTTGCAAATGTCTCTTCAAGTCTTTGCTTTCTATTATTTTGGATATGTACCTAGTATTTGGACGACTTGGTCGTACGGTAGTTCTAGTTTCGATTTTTTGAGGATCTGCCATATGTTTCCTGTAGTGGTTGCTGCATTTTATAAACTTAGCAACAGTGCACAAGTGTTTGAATTTCTCCTCATCCTCAAAAACGGTTGTTATTTTCTGGGTTTTTTCAAGAGTAATAATGTTAATTTGGGTAAGATGATATCTTATTTTGGTTCCCTTTTGCATTTCTCTAAAGATTAGTAATCTTAAGCACCTTCTCATATTCTGGTTGGCCATTTGTATAACATCTTTAGAGAAGGGTCTATTTAAAGTCGTTTGCTCATTTGTTAATCAGATTATTTGTTTTTAGTTAAGTTGCGGGAGTTCTTTACATATTTTAGATATTAACACCTTAGCAGATATGTGATAAGTTATATTTCACTCTGTTGGTTGTGTCCTTTGATTCACAGCAGTTTTGAGTTTGATGTAGTCTCATTTGTCTATTTTTGGTTTTGCTGCCTGTGCTTTTCATGTCATGTCCAAGAAATCGATTCTAAATCCAACATCAAGAATTTTTCAGCTATTATTTTCCTATAGGGGTTTGATAGTTTGGCGCTGTGTGTTTAGACTTTTAATATATTTTGAATTAATTTTGTATATGGTGTAAGTGTCCAGCTTCTTCATTTTGTATGTGGATATCCAACTGGCCCAGCATTATTTGTTGAAGAGACTCTATTTCACCACTGAGAGATATGGGCACCCTTGTCGAAAATCATTTGATCGTATAAATGCGGTGGGGTATCTCTGGGGTCCCTAGTCTTCTCCATTGCCCTGTATATCTGTATACTACATTGTTTTCATTAATAATTTTTTGCGGTAAGTTTTGAAATCAGGAATTGTGAGACCACAAACTTTGTTCTTTTGTAAGATTGCTTTGAACATTCAAGGGTCCCTTGAAATTCCTTATGAATTTTAAGGTAGATTTTTCTATTTCTGAAAAAAAAACTGTTGGGATTTTAATAGGATTTGCACAGAATCTGTAAATAGCTTTAGACATTATTGACATCTTAACAATACTAAGGGCTTCCCTGGTGGCGCAGTTGTTAAGAATCCGCCTGCCAGTTCAGGAGGCACAGGTTCAAGCCCTGGTCTGGGAAGATCCCACATGCCGCAGAGCAACTAAGCCCCTGCGCTACAACTACTGAGCCTGCGCTCTAGAGCCCGCGCACCACAACTACTGAGCACTCGTGCCACAACTACTGAAGCCCACGCGCCTAGAGCCCGTGCTCCGCAACAAAGAGAAGCCACTGCAGTGAGAAGCCCGCACACCGCGACAAAGAGTAGCCCCCGCTCGCCACAACTAGAGAAAGCCCGCACACAGCAGAGAAGACCCAAAGCAGCCAAAAATAAAAATAAATAAATTTTTTTTTAAATTAAAAAAAAAACAATAGTAAGTCCTCCAATCCATGAATACAGGATGTCTTTCCATGTATTTGTGTTTTCTTTAGTGTTTTCCATCAATGTTTTTAAATTTTCAGTGTACAAATCTTTCTCTTCCTTGGTTAGGTTTATTCCTCAGAATTTAATCTTTTGATGGTATTGTAAATGGAATTCTTAATTTCCTTTACATATTGTTCATTTAACCTAAAGTTGTATATTTTTATAAAACTTCCTTGTTTCATTAATTTATAAAAGGCAGCCTCCTATTTCAGATTCTCCTATTTCCTAGATCCAGAACACCATCACCTAGAGGTGCCTGGCGTCCTCATTTTTGTTTCTCTTCCTTTCCTTCCACTCATTGATGTGGGTATTTTCTCAGTCATCTGATGTGTTTCTGCATTTCTCTCAGAAGGAATTAATCTGTGTGTAAGTGTATTCAGTGTGTCCATGGGAGGATGGAGCCTCCTGTGTTGCCATCATGGTGACATCACCCAATACATTCTTTTTTTTTTAACATCTTTATTGGAGCATAATTGCTTTACAGTGTTGTGTTAGTTTCTGCTGTATAACAAAGTGAATGAGCTATACGTATACATATATCCCCATATCCCCTCCCTCTTGTGTCTCCCTCCCACCCTCCCTATCCCACCCCTCTAGGTGGTCACAAAGCACCGAGCTGATCTCCCTGTGCTATGTGGCTGCTTCCCACTAGCTATCTATTTTACAGTTAGTAGTGTATATATGTCCATGCCACTCTCTCACTTCGTCCCAGCTTACCCTTCCCCCTCCCCACATCCTCAAGTCCATTCTCTATGTCTGCGTCTTTATTCCTGTCCTGCCCCTAGGTTCATCAGAACCTTTTTTTTTTTTTAGATTCCATATATATATGTTAGCATATGGTATTTGTTTTTCTCTTTCTCACTTACTTCACTCTGTATGACAGACTCTAGGTCCATCCACCTCACTACAAATAACTCAATTTCATTGCTTTTTATGGCTGAGTAATATTCCATTGTATATATGTGCCACATCTTCTTTATCCATTCATCTGTTGATGGACACTTAGGTTGCTTCCATGTCCTGGCTATTGTAAATAGTGCTGCAATGAACATTGTGGTACATGACTTTTTTTTTTTTAATTTATTTTTGGCTGCATTGGGTCTTCATTGCTTCTTGCAGCCTTTTTCTAGTTGTGGTGAGCAGGGGCTACTCTTCATTGTGGTGCACTGGCTTCTCATTGCAGTGGCTTCTCTTCTTGCAGAGCATGGGCTCTAGGCACTCAGGCTCAGTAGTTGTGGCAGACAGGCTTAGTTGGCCACGGCATGTGGGATCTTCCCGGACCAGAGCTCGAACCCATGTCCCCTGCATTGGCAGGCAGATTCTTAACCACTGCGCCACCAGGGAAGTCCCCATGACTCTTTTTGAATTATGGTTTTCTCAGGGTATATGCCCAGTAGTGGGATTGCTGGGTCACATGGTAGTCCTATTTTTAGTTTTTTGAGGAACCTCCATACGGTTCTCCATAGTGGCTGTATCAATTTACATTCCCACCAACAGTGCAGGAGGGTTCCCTTTTCTCCACACCCTCTCCAGCATTTATTGTTTGTAGATTTTTTGATGATGCCCATTCTGACCGGTGTGAGGTGATACCTCATTGTAGTCTTGATTTGCATTTCTCTAATGATCAGTGATGTTGAGCATCCTTTCATGTGTTTGTTGGCAGTCTGTATATCTTCTTTGGAGAAAGGTCTATTTAGGTTTTCTGCCCATTTTTGGATTAGGTTTTTTTTTTTTTTTTTGATATTGAGCTGCATGAGCTGCTTGTATATTTTGGAGATTAATCCTTTTTCAGTTGCTTCATTTGCAAATATTTTCTCCCATTCTGAGGGTTGTCTTTTCATCCTGTTTATAGTTTCCTTTGCTGTGCAAAAGCTTTTAAGTTTCATTAGGTCCCATTTGTTTATTTTTGTTTCTATTTCCATTTCTCTAGGAGGTGGGTCAAAAAGGATCTTGCTGTGATTTATGTCATAGAGTGTTCTGCCTATGTTTTCCTCTAAGAGTTTGATAGTGTCTGGCCTTACATTTAGGTCTTTTAACCATTTTGAGTTTATTTTTGTGTATGGTGTTAGGGAGTGTTCTAATTTCATTCTTTTACATGTAGCTGTCCAGTTTTCCCAGCACCACTTACTGAAGAGGCTGTCTTTTCTCCATTGTATATTCTTGCCTCCTTTATCAAAGGTAAGGTGATCATATGTGTGTGGGTTTATCTCTGGGCTTTCTATCCTGTTCCATTGATCTATATTTGTTTTTGTACCAGTACCATACTTTCTTTTCTTCCGTTTTTCTTTCTCAAGATTGCTTTGGCTATTCGGGGTCTTTTGTGTTTCCATACAAATTGTGAAATTTTTTTGTTCTAGTTCTGTGAAAAATGCCAGTGGTAGTTTGACAGGGATTGTACTGAATCTGTAGATTGCTTTGGGTAGTATAGTCATTTTCGCAATGTTGATTCTTCCAGTCCAAGAACATGGTATCTCTCTCCATCTGTTTGTATCATCTTTAATTTCCTTCATCAGTGTCTTATAGTTTTCTGCATACAGGTCTTCTGTCTCCTTAGGTAGGTTTATTCCTGAGGTATTTTTTTCTTTTTGTTGCAATGGTAAATGGGAGTGTTTCCTTAATTTCTCTTTCAGATTTTTCATCATTAGTGTATAGGAATGCAAGAGATTTCTGTGCATTAATTTTGTATCCTGCTACTTTACCAAATTCATTGATTAGCTCTAGTAGTTTTCTGGTAGCATCTTTAGGATTCTCTATGTATAGCATCATGTCATCTGCAAACAGTGACAGTTTTACTTCTTCTTTTCCGATTTGGATTCCTTTTATTTCTTGTTCTTCTCTGATTGCTGTGGCTAAAACTTCCAAAACTATGTTGAATAATAGTGGTGAGAGTGGGCAACCTTGTCTTCTTCCTGGTCTTAATTGAAATGGTTTCAGTTTTCACCATTGAGAATGATGTTGGCTGTGGGTTTGTCATATATGGCCTTTATTATGTTGAGGTAAGTTCCCTCTATGCCTACTTTCTGGAGGGTTTTTATCATAAATGGGTGTTGAATTTTGTCGAAAGCTTTTTCTGCATCTATTGAGATGATCATATGGTTTTTCTCTTTCAATTTGTTAACATGGTTTATCACATTGATTTGCATATATTGAAGAATCTTTGCATTCCTGTGATAAAGCCCACTTGATCATGGTATATGATCCTTTTAATGTGCTGTTGGATTCTGTTTGCTAGTATTTTGTTGAGGATTTTTGCATCTATGTTCATCACTGATATTGGCCTGTAGTTTTCTTTTTTTGTGACATCTTTGTCTGGTTTTGGTATCAGGGTGATGGTGGCCTCGTAGAATGAGTTTGGGAGTGTTCCTCCCTCTGCTATATTTTGGAAGAATTTGAGAAGGATAGGTGTTAGCTCTTCTCTAAATGTTTGATAGAATTCGCCTGTGAAGCCATCTGGTCCTGGGCTTTTGTTTGTTGGAAGATTTTTGATCACAGTTTCAATTTCAGTGCTTGTGATTGGTCTGTTCATATTTTCTCTTTCTTCCTGGTTCAGTCTCGGAAGGTTGTGCATTTCTAAGAATTTGTCCATTTCTTCCAGGTTGTCCATTTTATCAGCATATAGTTGCTTGTAGTAATCTCTCATGATCCTTTGTATTTCTGCAGTGTCAGTTGTTACTTCTCCTTTTTCATTTCTAATTCTGTTGACTTGAGTCTTCTCCCTTTTTTTTTTTTTTGAGTCTGGCTAATGGTTTATCAATTTTGTTTATCTTCTCAAAGAACCAGCTTTTAGTTTTACTGATCTTTGCTATTGTTTTCCTTGTTTCTATTTCATTTATTTCTGCTCTGATCTTTATGATTTCTTTCCTTCTGCTAACTTTGGGTTTTGTTTGTTCTTCTTTCTCTAGTCCCTGTAGGTGTAAGGTTAGATTGTTTACTTGAGATTTTTCTTGTTTCTTTAGGTAGGCTTATATAGCTATAAACTTCTCTCTTAGAACTGCTTTTGCTGCATCCCATAGGTTTTGGATCGTCGTGTTTTCATTGTCATTTGTCTCTAGGTATTTTTTGATTTCCTCTTTGATTTCTTCAGTGATCTCTTGGTCATTTAGTAACGTATTGTTTAGCCTCCATGTGTTTGTGTTTTTTACGTTTTTTTCCCTGTAATTCATTTCTAATCTCATAGCATTGTGTTCAGAAAAGATGCTTGATATGATTTCAATTTTCTTAAATTTACTGAGGCTTGACTTGTGACCCAAGATGTGATCTATCCTGGAGAATGTTCCGTGTGCACTTGAGAAGAAAGTGTAATCTGCTGTTTTTGGATGGAATGTCCTATAAGTATCAATTAACTCTATCTGGTCTATTGTGTCATTTAAAGCTTCTGTTTCCTTATTTATCTTCATTTTGGATGATCTGTCCATTGGTGTAAGTGAGGTGTTAAAGTCCCCCACTATTATTGTGTTACTGTCAATTTCCTCTTTTATAGCTGTTAGCAGTTGCCTTGTGTATTGAGGTGCTCCTATGTTGGGTGCATATATATTTATAATTGTTATATCTTCTTCTTGGATTGATCCCTTGATCATTATGTAGTGTCCTTCCTTGTCTCTTGTAACATTCTTTATTTTAAAGTCTATTTTATCTGATATGAGTATAGCTACTCCAGCTTTCTCTTGATTTCCATTTGCATGGAATATCTTTTTCCATCCCCTCACTTTCAGTCTGTATGTGTCCCTAGGTCTGAAGTGGGTCTCTTGTAGACAACATATATATGGGTCTTGTTTTTGTATCCATTCAGCAAGCCTGTGTCTTTTGGTTGGAGCATTTAATCCATTCACATTTAAGGTAATTATCGATATGTATGTTCCTATGACCATTTTCTTAATTGTTTTGGGTTTGTTTTTGTAGGTCCTTTTCTTCTCTTGTGTTTCCCACTTAGAGAAGTTCCTTTAGCATTTGTTGTAGAGCTGGTTTGGTGGTCCTGAATTCTCTTAGCTTTTGCTTGTCTGTAAAGCTTTTGATTTCTCCATCAAATCTAAATGAGATCTTTGCCGGGTAGAGTAATCTTGGTTGTAAGTTCTTCCCTTTCATCGCTTTAAGTATATCATGCCACTCCCTTCTGGCTTGTAGAGTTTCTGCTGAGAAATCAGCTGTTAACCTTATGGGAGTTCCCTTGTATGTTATTTGTCGTTTTTCCCTTGCTGCTTTCAATAATTTATCTTTGTCTTTAATTTTTGCCAATTTGATTACTATGTGTCTCGGCGTGTTTCTCCTTGGGTTTATCCTGTATGGCACTCTCTGCGCTTCCTGGACTTGGGTGGCTATTTCCTTTCCCATGTTAGGGAAGTTTTCGGCTATAATCTCTTCAAATATTTTCTCTGGTCCTTTCTCTCTTCTCCTTCTGGGACCCCTATAATGCAAATGTTGTTGCGTTTAATGTTGTCCCAGAGGTCTCTTAGGCTGTCTTCATTTCTTTTCATTCTTTTTTCTTTAGTCTGTTCTGCAGCAGTGAATTCCACCATTCTGTCTTCCAGGTCACTTATCCGTTCTTCTGCCTCAGTTATTCTGCTATTGATTCCTTCTAGTGTAGTTTTCATTTCAGTTATAGTATTGTTCATCTCTGTTTGTTCTTTAATTCTTCTAGGTCTTTGTTAAACATTTCTTGCATCTTCTCGATCTTTGCCTCCACTCTTATTCCAAGGTCCTGGATCATCTTCACTATCATTATTCTGAATTCTTTTTCTGGAAGGTTGCCTATCTCCACTTCATTTAGTTGTGTTTTTCTGGGGTTTTATCTTGTTCCTTCATCTGGTATATAGCCCTCTGCCTTTTCATCTTGTCTGTCTTTCTGTGAATGTGGTTTCTGTTCCACAGGCTGCAGGATTGTAGTTTTTCTTGCTTCTGCTGTCTGCCCTCTGGTGGTTCCTTCTGGAGAATTTTTAATTTCATTTATTGTGTTGTTTATCATTGTTTGTTTGCTCTTTAGTTCTTCTAGGTCCTTGTTAAACGTTTCTTGTATTTTCTCCATTCTAGTTCCAAGATTTTGGATCATCTTTACTATCATTACTCTGAATTCTTTTTCAGGTAGACTGCCTATTTCCTCTTCATTTGTTTGGTCTGATGGGTTTTTACCTTGCTCCTTTGTCTGCTGTGTATTTCTCTGTCTTCTCATTTTGCTTAACTTACTGTGTTTGGGGTCTCCATTTCACAGGCTGCAGGTTCGTAGTTCCCATTGTTTTTGATGTCTGCCCCCAGTGGGTAAGCTTGGTTCAGTGGGTTGTGTAGGCTTCCTGGTGGAGGGGACTGGTGCCTGTGTCCTGGTGGATGAGGCTGGATCTTGTCTTTCTGGTGGGCAGGACCGTGTCTGGTGGTGTGTTTTGGGGTGTCTGTGACCTTATTATGATTTTAGGCAGCCTCTCTGCTAATGGGTGGGGTTGTGTTCCTGTCTTGCTAGTTGTGTGGCATGGAGTGTCCAGCACTGTAGCTTGCTGGTCATTGAGTGGAGCTGGGTCTTAGCGTTGAGATGGAGATCTCTGGGAGAGCTTTCACCGATTGATATTACATGGGGCCGGGAGGTCTCTGGTGGACCAATGTCTGGAATTCAGCTCTCCCACCTCAGAGGCTCAGGCCTGACACCCGGCCAGAGCACCAAGACCTGTTCTTTAGGAATTCTGGGGTATTTCGTTCTTTGTTTTCTTTCTTTCAGGTATGTTTTTTTTTCTTACTTAGTTGCAGTGAAATTTCCAGGAATGAAGCAATAGGCAGGTGAATGGTCTCCAATTCAAAGCCAGGCATTTGTCAAGCTCTTGCTAGTTCTTGTTTTCCTGGTTTCCCTGGTGGAAGAACCAGGAGGTGGTGCTGGGCTCTGTCCCTACTGCTTCCCCATGCAGACTGGTGCACACACGTCCTCTCACTGCCTCTGCTCTTGGAGGGGCAGCCTGTGAACACACGTCCCAGTCCAGGGGCATGTAGGGCCGTGGTATGGACCATCTGTGTAGTTCTCACTCTGTCCTGTCTGCCACAGATCGGCTGCTTCACCCTCTTCTGACAGCCTCAAATGCTTCCCTTCCAGTTATGAGGGGATCTTTATAGTCCTTTCTGGAGTCTAGGGTCTTCTGCTAGTTTTCAGCTGGTGTTCTGTGAGAACTGTTGCATCTATAGATGTATTCCTGCTGCATCTGTAGAGAGAGATGAACTCCATGTCCACCTACTCCTCTTCCATCTTGAATCCCGATACATTCTTGAAATATTCAGGATGATCATGAATTCTAAAAGGGGTAGAGTACGTTCTTTGTCTCCTGTCAATTATTCATGTACTCAGTACATGTTATTTAACACCTATTATGTGTCAACAGTGTTGTTGAACAAGACAGACATGGTTCCTAAATTCATGGACCTTACATGCAGGTGGAGAACAGGACATATTGATACAGGTAAAGAGAAGTAAATACAAAATAATAATGGTGAAAGTTATAACTGATGTCAGGTGTATGTTCTCCAGGTAAAGCCATTTCTCTGGAGTATGATGGTGTCTTTTTTCCTCAGGAGAAGTAAAGAGTGAGAATCCCTTCCCAATGTTGGTTATGTAAGAAGGCTGCTGATGTCAATGCCAGCACAGCCTCCTTTCTGCTTCAGGCCACTCTGAAGCCCTCTCCATGTCTTTTCAGAAAGATGTCCTAAGAACTGCAAACCAGGCAGCTCTAAAAAGCCATGTATCTTATACAGATAGCAGTTGGGTCTCTGGCCAATGTCATCCTTTTCTTCCACAACATCTCTCCAATCTTGCTTGGCCACAAGCAGAGGCCCACCCACATGGCTGTGGCTAATTTCCTGGTTCTTCTCTCCTCTGGGATTCCCCACACAGTGGCAGCTTTTGTTTCAAGGAACCCCCTGTCCAGTCTTGGGTGTAAACTTGTGTATTATATACAGAGAGTGGCTCACAGCACCACGCTGTGCTCCACCTGTGTCCTGAGCACCTATCCGTCCTTCACCCTCATTCCCAGGGGACTGGACTGGATGATGCTCAGAAGTAGAGCCCCCAAGGTCATTGGTCCTTCCTGTTGCACGTGCTGGATGCTTAGGGTCTTAATGAATATCTTTGTTTCTGTGACAGTCACTGGTCCACAGTACATGGGAAATGAAACTGACAACCAAGGGAAGTGGTTCTGTTCATCTTCAAGTCCCTTTGCAGACATTGTCATCCTGTGGTCCATCTCTGATGCCATGTTTATTGGCCTCATGATCTGGTCCAGTGGCTACATGGTGCTTCTCCTGCACAGACACCACCAGAGAGTGCGGTATATTCACACCCCCACTGGCTACCACAGATGTCCCCCAGAGACCAGAGCCACCCACACCATGCTAATGCTGGTGGTCACCTTTGTCAACTTTCACATACTAAATTCCATTTTCGCTTTTTATACCACTGCTTTTTTAGATTCTTGTCTGTGGTTAATGCAGGCCACTCATATTTTGGCTTTATGTTTCCCCACTTTTAGCCCCTTCCTGTTGATCCTTAGGGATCCTAGAACTCCTAGGGTCTGCTTGGGAGTTGTTGAAATCACGGTTGAAATGTTAAATGTATATGTCAGCTTCTATACCATCCATGATTACTATATTTAGTCACATTTACCAGTCACCCATTTTTATAAACTTTGTTATAAAACATGCATAACTTCATACTTATGATTTTAACCATCCTTAAGTATATAATGCAGTGACATTAAACACATTCACAATGCATACAGCCATCACCTCTTGCTATACCCAAGACTTGGTATCATTAAAAGAATCACTCGCCCTTCTCTCAGCCCAAAGCGCCCTCTATTCTACTCACTGTCTCTATGGATTGCCTGTTCCAGGTACTTCATGTAAGTGAAGTCATATAGTATTTGTCCTTCTGCATCTGCCTTGTCTCTCTAAGTGAAATGTTTTCAAAGTTGTCCCACCTTGTGGCAGATATCAAACTTTCGCTTTTATGGCTGAAATCTAGTCCATTCTATGTACATACAAGATTTCATTTATTCATTCAGTCGCTGATGGACACTTGCGTTGTTTTCATCTTTTGGCTATTGTGAATAGTGCTGGTATGAACATGGGTGTACAAGTATCTGTCAAGTCCCTGCTTTCAGTTTTGTTGGATATATACCTAGGAGAAATTGCTGTGTCACATGGTATCTCTATGTTTAACCTTTTGAGAAATCGCCAAACTTTTCCACAGCTGCTGCAATATTTTATATTCCCACCAGCAACGCACAAGCATTCCAGTTTCTCCACATCTTCTGCAATACTTGTTATTTTCCATTTCTTGACTATATCCATCCTAGCAGGTGTGAGGTGGTATCTGTTTTTTTTTTTTAACATCTTTACTGGAGTATAATTGCTTTACATTGTTGTGTTAGTTGCTGCTGTATAACAAAGTGAATCAGCTATATGTATATATATATCCCCATATCCCCTCCCTCTTGCGTCTCCCTCCCACCCTCCCTATCCCACCCCTCTAGGTGGTCACAAAGCACCGAGCTGATCTCCCTGTGCTATGTGGCTGCTTCCCACTAGCTATCTATTTTACATTTGGTAGTGTATGTATGTCAGTGCCACTCTCTCACTTCGTCCCAGCTTACCCTTCCCCCTCCCCGTGTCCTCAAGTCCATTCTCTATGTCTGCATCTTTATTCCTGTCCTGCCCCTAGGTTCTTCAGAACCTTTTTTTTTTAGAGTCCACATATATGTGTTAGCACACGGTATTTGTTTTTCTCTGACTTACTTCACTCTATGACAGACTCTAGGTCCATCCACCTCACTACAAATAACTCAATTTTGTTTCTTTTTATGGCTAATATTCCATTGTATATGTGTGCCACATCTTCTTTATCCATTCATCTGTCGATGGACACTTGGGTTGCTTCCATGTCCTGGCTATTGTAAATAGTGGTGCAATGAACATTGTCTCACTGTGTTTTGATTTGCATTTCCCCAATGGCTAATGATGTTGAGCATCTTTTCAAGTATTTACGGGCAGTTTGTATATATTTGGAGAAATGTCTATTCAAGTCCTTGCACGTTTTTGTATGGGGTTGGTTTTTTAAAATTTATTTTATTTTTGGCTGTGTTGGGTCTTCGTTGATGCGCGCGGGCTTTCTCTAGTTGCGGCGAGTGGGGGCTACTCTTTGTTGCAGTGCGCAGGCTTCTCATTGCAGTGGCTTCTCTTGTTGTGGAGCACGGGCTCTAGGCACCTGGGCTTCAGTAGTTGTGGCGCATGGGCTTAGTTGCTCCACGGTGTGTGGGATCTTCCCGGACCAGGGTTCAAACCCGTGTCCCCTACATTGGCAGGTGGATTCTTAACCACTGCACCACCAGGGAAGTCCCAACCCTGGGGTTGGTTTTGTTGTTAGTTTTTCAGAGTATTTTATATATTTTGGATATTGAATCCTTTTCAGTATAAGATTCACAAATATTTTCTACCAGTCTGTAGTTTGCTGCTGTCGGGGGCGGGGGGTGGGGGGGTGCAGTTCTTTAGAGACTGGTGAGTCTGTGGCTGCAGGTGTGCCATCCAGGGAAAGGGGATGTGAGTGGAGATTAAACTACATCCATCATGGTACCATTTTTAGTATTTGTCTTCTGTTTAATTCACATTCTCAAATAATCGTTATTTGCCTTTATAATGACTGAAGTTAATGAGGCTTAATTAGGTTTGCCTGCGTGATTGAAGTGAGGTGATTTGAAGTCATCAGCTGCAACATTCTGAAAGGCAACACAGAAGCAATTCTGCCATAGTCCTATCGTGAACCTCTCCCCCATTGTTTATTCCCCTTTAAATGTGTCCGGTTAACTGCTACAGGGTCCCCCCCCACCCCCCGCCCCATATATGCACTAACACCAAACTGTTCCTAGCCAGGGTACAATTATCATTTTAAAATTCTCCAGGGGAAGGGGCTGCGAGGGGGTGTATAGATGAAACTAGATCTCCGATGTAAACGATGGTTGAGGGTAGACAGGAGTTCCCCAGCCTTGGGTGGGCGAGTGATGACCCTGTTCATCTACAGTTTCGTGCGCTTGAAAACGTCCATTAAAATCGTATTTTAAGGAGCAAACGTTAAATAGTACTCTTGGAAATTATAAGTGTTCAAACAGAAGTAAACTGATGTGGATGAAACAAAGAATTCGCCCTAGAAGTAGAATTAAGAGCAGGAAGACACACTCAATAGGAAACGAAAGACAGCAAAAAGAACTTGCTGAAAAGCTCTTGGGAAATCTATGGTTGTCCCAGGGGTTGGGGACCCTGTGGGCTTTCAGCTGGTATGGGTGGCGGGCACTAGAATTCCCGCAAAGTACAAGGAGTTGCTGGGAGCAAGCTTTTTCTCAAAGAGTCAGGTAGTAAATACTTTAGGCCGGAGGGTCTCTATGACCCCTATTTAACGCTGCCCTTGTATGTAGAAGCTGCCCTAGACGACGGGTGTGGCTGCATGCCAGTAAAACTTTATTTACACAGTGAGTGTCCCTTCCCACCCTCCGACCACAGGGCGCTGACCCCTGAGTTGGGGCATCAGCTGACGTGTGTGGGTTTCACTCCCGCACAGTAAAGGGCTGGTTACACCGACTGAAAGCAGGAATGAGGGCGTTGGTTCCAGTGTGGCAGGAGACAGACGGGCGTTCTGCAGAGAGCAGACCGTTCTGAAGGAAAGCATTTCTGCTTTAAAGGAAACGTGGGGCAAAGGCAGAGTCTGGCTGAGGCCGAGTCTGGGCCTGAATTGGAGTTTCCGTGTGAGAAAAATTAAGACAGGGGGAGACTGAAACCCTGTGAGCTTGTGCAGCGCGGGGCGGTCAGTACGGACGTGCACATGCGTGAGAAGGGGGCATCTGCAGGGGCAGGTGAGAGGGAGGGTGCAGGTGAGTGTGGGTACGTGCTGAGGACGTACGAGCAGGCGGGCCAAGGGACCGGGGGCCTGGGAGAGGAAGCGTGTCCAGCGCTGGCGCCCAGACGCCCGGCGTCGCCCCCGCCGCCCTCGGTCTCTGGCGCCACCTGCTGCCCACAGGCCGCTCCCCGCCCCTAAACCCAATCAGAACCAGAGCCGGCCCGGCCGTTCAGAACAGCCCTGGGCGGGGCCTTGTCCCTTAGGCCCCCTGCACACAGACGCCCGGTCAGAGGCGCACGCACAATGGCCCGGGCAGCGGGCGTGAACCGCCAGGAAGGGACGGGTCACTACAGGCCAAGCGCTCGGGCCTACCCGGCGGGCGCCCTCAGGCGGCAGCTCCCACTGAGATGGTGGCCGGAGCGCTCTGGAAAGCGTGATACACAGGAGACCCAAGGTTCTGGAGCTCCTGTGTACTTCACGCTGTAAGGAATGAAAAGGAGGACGCCCGGGAGGTGATGCTGCCTCGCCTCATAGGCACGTGGCTGCCAGGGTTGTGGTGGTTTCTCCTCCGTTTCGACAAATAAGGAAACCGCCAGAAAGATTGCAGTCTCTAACCTTTAACCCTTCCACTAGCGTAAACCGAAGTCCCCCATTCCCGTCATCGCCTTCCTCTGCATTTTTTAAGAGGTGGCAGGCAGACTCTGCGGCATCACGTCCAGTGAAACAGAGGATCTGGCTCGCGTCTGGAGGGGGAGGGTCCTCGGGGACCCCAGGGGCTGGAACAGGAGGGCTCAAGAGCCCTAGAGTCAGGAGCAGGGATCAGGACAGCCCCCGAGGATGGTACCCCTGCCCTTGGCAACTGCCCCACCGCCCCCCCGGGCCACCTCCCCATTCCCACAGTCCAGGAGGCCAGGAGCCCACCCCCCACCCCCCATAACCCCAAGAGACACTCTCACAGCACCTCGAGTCCTGAACCAACCGACTGGACTGAGCTCCCTGGGCCCCGTCCTCCTTGGGGAAGGGTGGTGGCCCCCTCTTCCGTCTATCCGGACCCCACAAAGCTCCAATCACCGCGGGTGCGAGGAGGGAGTCTGGCCTGACCAGTCCAGGGCCAGTGATTCTAACCCCCGCCTCTGACCTGTACACTCGCTCCTGTTCTGGGACCCATCGGGGCCACCGTGCCACAGCCGTGTCTGAGGCTCCCCAGTCACCCCCCCCCCCACACCGTGGGAAGTGGGTGCCACTGGAGGCAGGTCAGTGCAGACCAGCCTGGGCGCGCCCTCTGGCCCCTGGTGGTCTGCATGTACCTGTGCCCTCGCTCGCCCCATGCCAGGGCACCTCCTGGGAAAGAACAAAGGCCAGTTGATCTCGGGGTGCCCGGCCCATGGGATGAGTCCCCCCGTACCCCTGAGCCAGCTGTTAAAAAGAACCACTTCGGGAACAAACCGGGGCAGGGACCTGACCCCCACGAGCGTGGAGGGAGCCCAATCACCCAGCCAGGGCTGCAGGGCTACAGGGCCTGGACCAGGAGACGCTCGCTATTCCTGGGGGCGACAGTGGCTTCACCTTGCCGGCTGGCCTGCAGACCCCCTGGGGCCCAGCCTAGAGAACAAACAGCAGGCAGGAGGCACCTGTGGTCTCCAAGCTCAGCCAGCAGCAGCCGATGCGGGCCTCCAGCGGTGCCACGCTGGGCATAGGAGGATGGCTGGGGCGTGTCTGAGGTGTGTCCAGTGGGTGCCACCTCAGTAAGAACTCCCTGTCCTCACCAACAACTCATGAGCCCTGGACCCCAACCTCAACGTGGTGTCCGCTGGCACAGCCCAGGGCCCCGTCAGCTCTCCAGGGGACTCCTGACCCTCATAAGGGTGACTGTCTGGCCCTGAGTGGGCCACAGCTCCACCAGGACTCAGTGCCCCCTCCTACCCCCAGCACAGAACCCAACGGCACCCAGAGGGTCAGGGAAATCAAGGCTTCCACGAGGCGCCGGCTCCCAACTGCCCCCAGGAGGCCAATGGGTTCGGAGCCCTGGGTGCCCCAGGTGAAGGGGTCACAGGAACCATGAATGGGAACTTGGGGGCACCGCGCCCGTAAGAATTGCCATTTATTCCCGAAGTTGCCAAAATCATCACCAAGGATTCACCGAGGGGTGCGTGAGGGGACGAGGAGGCTCAAACACTGATTGAGGGGCCAGTTAGGAGTTGGGAGGGAGGGAGATGGGTGGGGGGACCCCCCCCCGCTGTCCCTCCCCTTCTAATGCCGTGGGCAGGGGTCCCCCTCCGGCCGCACCCCTCCCCATCCCCAGGTCCAGTTTCTCTCTGGGGAGGCAGGGTCGGGGATGTGGGGAGACGGTGTAGTGTCAGTGGGCCCCAGGAGGGGGAAGGACGCTGGGGTGGGGGCAGGGGTCCCCCGCTTCACATGCACTCACAACACTGGTCGCCCAGGGAGCAGGAGTGGGGGAAGCCCCCTCCCGCCCTGGATTATAGGAGGAAGGGATTAGTGTTGGGGGCCGGGGGTCCCTGGGGCATCATGGGGGGCAGGCCAGGGCCCCCGCCAAGGGGAGAGATGTACGTCGGCGGCGCTCCAGCGACCGGGGGCACGGGGCTGAGCCGGAGCTGGTTCAGGGTGAGTGTCGCGGGGGGCGCGGGCTGGAAGGGGTTGGTGATGGAGGGGCCGGTGGCCGGGCCTCCTGCAGGGAGAGAGGGCAGGGAGCGGAGTCGAGTCAGGGGTCTGCCGGGCGGGCCAGCACCCCTGCTCCCGGGCCGCACTCACCGCTCGGCAGGAAGGGGTTGGAGGCCTTGGCTCCTGGCAGCGTGGGGCCTGGCCGGCTCACCAGCGAGTCCAGGTCCACCAGGGCAGCATTGGGCCCCAGGAACGACTCCGGGGTCTTCCGCGTGGGCGGCGTGGGCGTCGGGGCGGCTGCAGGCAGGGGGCTCCCCACAGCCTCGGCCAGAGAGCCCCCGACCCCGCTCATGTCGAAGGCACCGGGACTGCGTGCGGGCACCTCTCCGGCGAGCAGCTCCAGCTCCCCTGGAAGGGGCCGCAGAGGGGGGTCGGGGGGAGGCGGCCCCGGAGCCAAACCAGGCGGGGGTGAGGCCAAGAGGCAAGGCCGGGAGGACCACCCTCTGACAGCCTCCAGGTCAGGGACCGGCCCCAGCGGGTGACAGCAGAACAGCACCGCTTTCGGAAGCTCACACGACGGGTCATGACTGCCCGGAGGGGACGCGTAGGGGGGACAGGGGCAGGCGCCCACCGTCCCAGGAGACTGGGTGATGTGCCGTTAGCGTGAGGCCTGATTTTTTGTTTCTTTAAGATTTAAGAACCCCGTCTGATATTGAAAGACAAGCACACGTGTAGCTGAAGAGCAGCCTGGAAGAGTGAGCCCTGCAGACTGGACGGGAACCTACGGTCAGCCTGGGGTGCGGGAGGCACTGGCGCCAGGCCTGCTCCCTCCACAAAGCCTGCTGCACTCGAAGACGCAGAAAAACCAAGGGACCAGAGGGAACGTTACCCAGGGCGGGGAGGCGGGCACCACGAAGAGAGCCCCCAACACCACACAGACTCGGGGTCTCACCTCGAGGACAAGCCCAGGGACAACCTGCAGACACAAGGGCCAGCCCGGACTCTGGCCGGAAGACAGGTGCTCGGAGCTCCAGGAAGAGGGGCGCACAAACGCCCCTGCCCCGGGCCCCAGGACGCCAGTGGGCAGGTGAGGAAAGGGGTGCGGTTCCCAGAGGGAGGGGCAGCCATCAGGCCAGTCCAGGCGCCACACCACCCGGAAGCCCCCAGAGAGCCTGCACTGCACTCCAAGAAACATTCCAGGGTGACAGAGGGCAGCATTTGGGGAAACTGGAGAAAGGGAATTCTCTGTACGATTTTTGCACCTCTTCTCTAAGTCTGAAGTTATTTGAAAACAAAGTAAGAAGTTCCTCCTTACGATGGACGGAAGACCAGCTCCACCTCAGTCACGCTGTTACAAGAGCCCTGGGGGCCGGGCCCACCTGGGGGCTGCAGCCATCCTGCTGCATCTCAACCCTCAAGCGGCCGCCCAGCCTGGAGGACAGGCCTCCTGGGCTTGGGGGGGACACTCACCCGTGCTGCTCCCAGAGGCTGGCAGGGCTGTGCGCAGTCGCTCGAAGTCGGAGAACTCGTCGGGCTCCGTGTCAAACCCCCCGACCGCTGTGGGGTCAGGGTGTGCCCTCAGCTTCCCCAGGGGCCCAGGCGACGCGACTCCTCCCACACTCGAGGCCCGGCCCCCCCGGGCCACCCCCCCAGTACCTGCGGTGCCATTGGCACTGGGCTTGGTATGGGACGCCCCCCAGGGGTCTGAGAAGGCCGGGGCCGGGGCCCAGGGATCAGAGGCTGGGGGTCCGCCGACCGGGGCCCCGCCTGCGTGAGGAAGAAGGCAGGTGAGGGGCTGGCAGCCCACCCCACCCCCCAAAGCCAGGCAGCCCCAAGGCTTCAGGCCCCTCCCCAGCTGGCCCCTCCCACCGCATCCCCACCCTCCAGCCCTGCGCGCTCACACTGCCAGGCGCCCCCTTCTGGCAAAGCCCTCCTCAGCCTTGAGGCCTCCAGAAAGTCCCCGAGAGGCCCCCGGCCAGGGTGGGGTGAGGGGCCTCATGCGTGCCTCACCCAGCCCCTCCCCCGCCTCCTGCAGCCCCCACAGCCGCCGGGCACCCCAGGACCGCACGCCACACCTGCGCAGGGTCAGGGAGGCAGTGGGCACTCACCGTCTGAGCTCCCCCACGGGTCGGGGGTAGGTCCTTCTCCAGCCACAGGGGCCGCGGTCCCACCCCAAGGGTCAACCGGGGGCCCCGCAGGGGCAGCAGGCCTCCAGGGGTCCCCGGAGGCCGGCGTAGGAGCCGGACCACCCCAGGGGTCAGCAGCGGGAGGCACAGGGGGTCCCCCCCAAGGGTCCGAGGTGGGGGCTGCCGCGGGCAGGGCAGCAGCCATGGGCACTGGGCCCCCCCAGGGATCCGCAGCCTGCGGAGCAGCCGGGGCCGTGAAGACGTCAGCAAGATCCATGAGGGACGACTGCAGGCAAGAAAGAGGAGAGAGAAGGGGCAGTGGGGCAGACCCCGGCCCAGAGAGAGGACGCCGGGGGAGACGGGACGGCCACACAGCAGGAGGGGTGGTGGGAGCCGGGCGTCAAGGGGAGGCAGACCTACCGCCAGGGGACCTCCGAGCGCCCAGAGAGGACGGGCGCGGGAGCAGACGCCCAGCTGCTTGTTCCTCTGACACACTCCCCCGGCCACCTCCCCACCCGCCCCGGCCCTCCTCCCACCCTAGCCCCTCCGTCCACTCTCCGCACGGCAGTCGGCTGGCCCTGCCACACCACACGCCCGCTTCCCACCCAGCCCAGGCCGCTGACCAGCCCCCGACGGAGAGCCCCCAACACCACACAGACTCGGGGTCTCACAGACTCAGCCGCCGCCCTCGGCCCCGCACCCGCAGCTGCCCACGCGCTCTGGATGGGAGGTGCCCCCGCAGACCCTGCACACCCCTCCCTTCCCAGGGGCAGGGGGGCAGGCGGAGCAGGGCCGAGACCCTCCTGGGCTGCGCCAGACACTGATGAGGCCTCTGGCCAAGGCCGGCCTGGACACGCTCTCCCGCCACTCCGCCCGCCCAGCCAGGCCCGGCGCCCACTCACCTCCTCCTGGCCCACGGTCTCCCTCCTGCTCTCCTCTATGGCCATCTGCAGCCGCAGGTCGTCCCCACGGCGGATCCGCTCCTCCTGTTCCGGCCGGAAGCAGCAGGCAGGGGAGGGGTCAGACTCTGAGCGACGGGGCTGACAGTGCACTTCCCCCCACATCCCCCCAAATCCCCCCAAATGGACAGCCCCGAGCCCTCCCACCCAGACAATGGCGACTGAAAATTAAAATGGGATGCGGACGATGTGTGGGATGGGGTGGGACACGGGGTCTCAGGCCGGGGCGGGGGGGACGATGACGGGAGGGTGCCGTGCAGGGGACAGGACGGGCCGGGCCGGGCTGCTCTAACGGGCTGGGGAAGCACGGGGCGCCTGACTCCGGGTGTTTTCTGCACGGGGTGAAGGTGGTGGAGCCCTGGGCTGTGACGGAGAGAGAGGAGGGCACCCTCACCACCCAGAGCAGCCACAAGGCATCTGCTTCATGTGCCGGGTATCCTTCCGGGGACCCATTAGACACAAGGTCCCACTGAAAACGCTGCAGCACGAATGTGTGGGGGTGGGGCCCTTCAAGGTGAGAGGAGGTGGGGACCTGGGGAGGGTCTCAGGGGAGCCTTGGGGTGGGGAGGCTGCTCTGACCTTATCGTGCTCCTCACGGCTCAAACTAAGGGCCAGCTGGAGCTGGACGTCATCCTCGGGGCCGCAGGACGGGGGCTGGGGGAGAGAGAGCGTGAGGGGCTGGGGGAGACAGGTGGGGCCCAGAGGTGGGGAGAGAGAGACGTGCACACACAGGGATGGAGACAGAGAGCCAGGCTCGGACAGAGCAAGACACACACCGACACACTCCCCGAACTGGTGAAGAACAGCAAAGAGACAAGCTTGGGGTGTGGGTGGGAGCCGGGCTGGGCAGGGCCAGGAAGGCCAAGCACCCAGAGAGGAAAGGGAGCGGGGAAAGACAGGGCAGAGGGCGAGCAGAGGAGAGAGACCGGGAAAGGAGGGGCGGGCAGGGGCTGACGGCGAGGCGTGGAGATGGATGGCAGAACGGAAGTCGACCCCGCCATGCCCCGCGCCCCCGCGGCCCGGCCGTACCTGGTCGGCCTCCTCCTTGCTCATGGCCAGGGCCAGCTGGAGCTGCAGCTCCTCCTCCCCGCTGCTCTGCGGCCAGGCCTGCTCTGCCTCGGGCGGGGGCCCAGAGCCCACGGCTGCGGAGGAGGCTGAGGGGACAAAGACGCTGAGACCCAGACGGAAGAGGGGACCCCACGGCCCAGGAAGCCAGGCTGGCAGAGTCTGAAACCCCCCAACTCCCCTCGGGCCTGGCCTCCCTCCCCCAAGATCCCCAGTGGGACCCAGACCCCAGGCTCCATGGTCAGGGAGGGGGTGTGGTGTGCATGCAAACCCCCAGAGGGGTGCGGCGGCCCCACGTGCAGGAAGGACAGGGTCAAAGAAGGACAGCCCTGGTGGCCCAGGACAAAAGTCTGCTGATAAAGAGGGAGGGCCCTGGGGAACCTCTGAGCCCGTGAGCTAAGTTCCTGCACGGGGTCAGACATGCCTTGTGGCCTGTCTCGGGGCCCCATCTCAGGCCCCAGGGGGACGGAGGGCCTTCCTCCCTGGTCCCCAGGCGGGAAAGCTTCCAACAGCCCCCAGTGGGGAGCCTGGGGCCTCGGTCTCCAGGGCTGGGGCCGGCGGCTGGATGCTGGGGGAGGAGCGGCCTGCACACCTGGCCCTGGCCCCATCCCGGGACAAGGGGCGAATGAGGAAAGGATGGAGAGAAGACGTGGGCCCAGACAGGAGGGAGCGCCCAGCCTTCCCTCAACGCGCCAGGCTCGCTTCTGCTGGCCAGGGAGCGCTTACCATCGCACGTCGCCTCTCCATCCTGACCACCTGCCAAGACACCACCTCCATCACCCGGAAACTGCTCGGGCCTCCTACGCGGTCCCGCCTCCCCAGCCCCCTCGTCCGAGAGCTGCCAGGCCCACCTCTAGGCATTACTCCCATCTCTACCCTTCCCGCTTCAAACGTGCAGACGGCTTCCACCTGTGCTCACGACACCACTTGGGGAATGTTTCGACCTGCGGCACCCACCCGGTCCCAGCATAAAAGGCCTTTCCCAGCAGCACTCAGGATCTGCACACCCATGTATAAAACAAAGCTTCCCAACACAGCTGGACCTGCCAACGTGGGGGACGCCCTTTCTACCTCCTCTACGTCACCTCGTTCTCCTAATCGCTGGTCGCCACCCAGCACCTACACTTCCTTCAACTCCAGCCGAGTCCCCTCGCCACCGCTCTGGCCCTCCTCTGTCCTGTGCAGCCACCCAGGGCCTCAGCCTCCTGCCCTCCGCCTGAGCACAGCTCCCGCGGGGACAGCAACCTCCTCCGGACCGCGCTCTCCCTCTCGGCACGGGCCGCCCTCAGACAGCCCGGAGGGAGCGCGCAGGTGAAGGGCGCAGGCGGTGGACGGGCCCGGGCACCCTGGCTCACCCGTGGCGGTCTGCGCCAGCTTCTCCTTGGTCTTGAGCGCGTGGGCACGCTCCTCCCGCAGCCGGTCCTCGTCGCGCAGCAGGGCCACCAGCTGCTTGGCCTTCTCGCGCACGTTCACACCCTGGTCCTTGCCGTCGCGGTCCACGTACTGGAAGTCCTTCAGCGTCTGCACGGCGTACATGTTCTCCTTGCACTGCTGCGACACGCGCTCCGAGCCCGTCTTGATGAGGTACTCCATCAGCGTCATGGCCTGCGGGGGGCGGGGTGGGGGGGCGCACCGTCACCCGAGGCCCAGCCCACCCACACCCTCCGCGGCACGAGCTGCCACCGGGATGGACCCTGAAAACACCACGCGGGGTGGCCGAAGCCGGGCCCCAAAGAGCAGAGTGTGCGAGAGTCCACTCACAGGAGATGTCCGGGCGGGCAAACCCACAAAGTGGGCCCGGGGACGGGGGGTGACTCTCAGTGGGATCGGGAGATCCCCCTTCTGTCTAGGGGGACGAGAATATTCTGGAACTAGGTGGGGTGATGGCTGCACAACACCGTGAAAGTGCGTAACGCCACCAAGCTGCGCACTTTAAAGGGTGATGCACGTGTCACGTGACCTACGCGTATCTCAATAAACACCGGGAGAGGGGAGACGGCCGCTGCATCACCGCAGCCCGCGTGGGGATCCCCAGGCGAGCGGTGCAGACCCTGCGCTGTTCATTAAAACGAAGCTCTAAGGTCGCACGGCCGGAAGGCAGCTTGTTAGGTCCCGCTCGGGGTGCCCAGTGCACGACACATCCGCCCGCTTTCTCTAGCACCCTGTGAGTCTGGGAAGTGTCATTCCAAGCGTAAAGTTTCACACCGCCCCGGCACGATCTGAAGACAACGGCGGAGGAGGGAGACGCCGTGCCGGCAGGGTCCGTCCAGGCCTGGGTGCTCCAAGGGAGGACCACGCGGGCAGGGATGAGGGAACACCCTTTGGAATCTTCTGCATTTTATGACATGGGAACAAATTCCCTTTTCAGCAAGGTTTAATGGGAAATACCCCCCCCCACTCCCCACCCCAGGCAAGGCCTTCGTGGTCTGCAGAGCCTGGACTCCAGGCAGTCTGGGGAGTGAGGCGACGGGTCCTGGCCCCTTTCAGGCTCTGTGGGAGGCCATGGCCACTGTCCTCAGGAAAAGGGCACACCTTAGATTTTGCAGGTGACACCAGGGGCCTCCCAGAGTTCCCAGACCCACCCAGGGCTCCTAAGTCTAGAGCAGGACAAAACAGAGAGGGAGGGACAGGCCACCCCGGGGAAGCTGTCTGAACCGCAGCGGAATCCGCCAGGGTCACATCTCCCCAGCCTCCCCAGGGAGCCTGACCTGGATCTGGCATGGGTCCTGAAGGTGTGTTGACACTATTCACCTCTGCAATTAGAGATTAGTCTTTAACTGACCCAGAGATGTTTACGCCTTAGAGGAGAACGGCAAGAAGTAAAACCACATCCGCGTGTGGAAGGCAGGCTCCAGAACTCCTGGGCCAGCGGGGTTTTGGAATTCAGAATTTTCCCGAGTTCGCGCCATAAAGACTGCACACACCACGTGTAACAGAAGTGCCCCAGAGGAGGGTGACACCGACGGTCGCACTCTGTGGGACCCTCAAATGCCGGATAAACCACCTCACCCCAGTACAGATGGGGCCTTGGTGCCAAATGACTTTTGAAAACTTTCGTTTTCAGAGCTCTGGGAACTTTGAAACTGCAGTTTAAAGACTGTGAACATGGAAATAACCCAAACACCCCACAGGGGGGAAATACACACGTACGAGCCGTGGCGTGTTCACATGACAGGAGCCCCCCCCGCACAGCCACGTACATGAACAAGCAGCTGCTCCACACGTCAACCCCCAGACGTGACGGCGAACAAAGACAAAAGACAGCAAGCACCAAGGATCACAGGCCACAGGACTCCACGCCTGGAACAATCTCGGCAGACGGGAGGCCGGGCACGGTGCCTCCTGGGGACACATCCTCTATCTCCACCTGGGCAGTGGCTACAAAGGGGTGCACGCACCTAAGAGCCAGCTGGGCTGTGCACTCAGAACATGTGCCTCGATGGAAAACATCACGGGTTTTCAAAACAGCCTGGTCCAGGATGTCCCGGGCCATCAGAATGCGAGCATCAGCTTAAACAGGGGTCAGCAAGCTTTCTCTGTAAAGGGCCAGGTGATAAACCCGCCAGCATTTCAGGCCCTGCACTTCCGGTCCTGAGAGCTCAGCCCTGCACCAGGCCACGTGTGATAAAGCTTTACTTACATAGGCAGAGGACCAGGTTTGACGCATGGGCTGTAGTTTGCGGACCCCTATTTTCGAAAATAAAGACTGAGCCCCTGCACTCCTCAGCGAAGTCAGGTGACGCAGCCCGGAGTCAAGAGGCTGGGCTCGGGGGCGCCCCTCTCAGCCCCACCACAGCGAGGGCGGCCCTGAACCTCTGCGTCTCAGCTCCCTCACTTGGAAGAAGTACCTCCGCTGCTCTCCGGCCACAGGCACCGGTCACAAAGAACCTGCCACCTGTGGCCTCTCAGGACTCACCTCCCCTCACACACCCGGCCCGGGCCCCCTCCCCACCCAGCTCCTGTCCCTCCCCCTGACCTCACACAAAGGCTCCCCAGCTCCCCCGCCCTTTCCCTTCACAAGAAATGACTCAATCGAATCCAAGACCCAAGCGTGGCTTGTAGGGAGGGGCATGGAAAGGAGCCAGAGCAAACGGGCCTATCTGGGCTGGAACGGGCCTATCCGGGCTGGAACGTAAGCTAAGCGGCGCCACCTCTCCAGGCCTCGGGCTCCTCGTCCTGGAACCCACCAGGGACCCACCCCAGCCTCCGGGGGACAGACAGCCCGGCCGGCACATGCTCCAGTCCGCGTCCACGAGACCAGGGGCCTCACCCATCTTGCCCACCGCCACATACAAAGCAGGCCCTCAACTGCCATTTTACCGAAGGAACAACGACAAAAGGACTCACCAACACCCCTGGGCCCCAGGAGTCGGACTCTCCCACAGAGGGAGGTCCCGGGACTGGCCTGAGGCCGCATTGCTGGGGGTGGGGCCTCGTCACCTGCCCCAGCCCAGGCGCTTTACCACTTCTTGACCCACCTTGGGAAGCCAGGCCCCAGGTCCCCAGAACAGCAGTCAAACGAGAAACCCACCCACTGAGCACTGCCTGCAACTGAGTTCCCTTTACCCGAAGTCTGTGGTCTGTCCTTCTGTCTCTTCACTGGACCGGGGCGTGTGCATGTATCACTGGGGGCACTTTAGCCACATTTATCAAAATGGCACAGGCGCATGCCCAGAAATTCCAGTTCTGGAAAATGGCAAACATACACGGACATTCATGGCTGTCTTGTTTGTAAAAGCAGAACGTTGCAAACAACTTAAAAATCCAGCACCAGGTAGCTGGCTACATCAATTATGATCAAGCCAGACAGTAAACAGAAAATTGTTTAAAAAGAAAGAGTGACAAGTCTTTGTGGTCCTGATGAGAAATGATCCCTAACATGTATGCTTGTTTTCCTCTTTAAAAGTAGACTATGACTGACACACGGTAAAATTCACTCTTCCTTACACGTTGCTTTGCGTTCTGGTAACGGCATACGGCCACAGGACCACCGCTGCAACGAAGATACAGAACCAGCCTGTGGCCCCCAAAACTCCCCGGAGCTGCCCACCTGCCTGGACCTCCTCCGCGCACAGATCACCACAGAGGACAGAAGCTGGGGACACGGCCGCCTCTGAGGGAGGGGCGGACACTGGGCACCCACTCAGGCCTTCTAAGTGCATCAGTCTTGAGAATGTGCCCCTTCTTCAAAAACCACAAGGCCCCAAATTCTTTGTTGCCTTCGCCGAACAAGAGAGAGATGGACACGAATTACGTAAAGACACAGAACTCCAGCTCCTCCTGGAACCGGGCAGGCGGCCCGACTCCGGGCACCCCCTGGTGGGCACGCGCCATGCGGCTCCGCGCCGCGCTCACCTTGTACACGTGCCGCCAGTTCTTGCCGTGGTCGTTGAGCCGCTTCCAGATCATGCTCATGATCTCCGAGAAGGCGACCACGTTGTAGGTGAGGTCGGCGATCTCGGACATGAGGGAGCTAGACGGGCCCCAGGGGTCGTTGCTCGTGGCCTCGCGGACCTTGATCTCGGCCTCCGAGTAGTTGTGGACGATGTTCTTCATCTGGCGCCGCAGTGAGGAGGTCGACATGGCGGCTGGCGGCGGGCAGGGGGGCGGGCCCCCCGGGCGTGCAGAGACGGGGCGGCGGGAGGAGGGGGGCCGCGGCAGGGACTGGCAGGTCACCGCATCTGGGGAAAGGAGAGGGCCTTTGGGAACACAAGCGGGACCTGCGGCCACCCGGCTCCCCGCTGCCTGCGGGGCGGAGGGCCAGGTCCCCACTGCAGCCCCGGTTAACCTCTGCCTTAGTCACGCCATCCACCTTTCAGTTCCTCAGTCGTGCCCAGCTCCTTCCTGCCAGGGCCCGGCTCAGCGAGGCAGAGCATGCGGTGGCAGGCCACAGGCCTGAAGGGGCACGCCCCAGTCAACGCTTCCTAACCTGGCACTTCCCGCACCGCAGTCTTCTCCTCTGTGAGATGGGGCTTCACGCGGAGTGCAGACAACTGGAGGGAGCCCGCTGCGCAGGAAGCGCGCTATCCACGTGGCGGTGTCGTGAGACAGTTCCCCCGCTCTTCCTCCCCCGCACGAGGTCCCCGCACTCACCCGGGGCTCCGCTGGAACACCCCACCCCGACACCACAGCCGCCGGTCCCCAGGGGGCCTCGTCGGCAGGCTCACTCGCCCTGGTGAGGCCCATGAGAGCCCCATGGGGGCAGAGACCACGTTTGTCTGGATGTGGCTTTTCCCATCAGAGGAGCTGACCCGGAAGAGCCATTCAATAAACCGTGCAGGAAGGAAGGGAAGGAGGGAGGGCAGGAAAGACCTCTGGAGCAGGGGTGAGGGGGACAGAATCCCCTGCACAAACAAGGACACACAGGGAGGAGGCCGACAAAGGGAGCAGAGATAGACAGGAGGGGGTATGCCAGGGGGACGAGGCGTCCCAACAGGGAGGCTCGGGGAGGAGTGATAAGGAACAAGCCCGCTGGCTAGGCCCCAGCTTCGTGCCAGGCACTCCTGGAGCACGAGACATCCATTATCTCATTTAACACTGCGGGCAGGGTTCTAACAGCTGAGGAAGCAGGGGCTCACGGAGGTGAAATAACCCAGCCAAGGTCACACACGAGGCGTGGCGGCACAGACTCCACCCCGGGCCACCTTGGGCTCCAGAACATACACTTTTAAGTTAACCTCTGCCGAGAGGAGAATGATGGGAAAGAAACAGAAAAGAGAAGAATGGGATCAGGCCAGGGAGGCCCGTCACAGCAAGCACTCACACAGCCCTTGCCCGGTGCCAGGCGTGCTCTTGGGTGCCTTACACACGTTAACTCCGGTCATCCCCGTGGCGCCGTGATTCACAAACACCTCACAGGGGAGGAACCCAAGGCACAGGCCTCACCTCCGGGGCAGCCTGGTTGCAGAGAAGGCTCTGACCACACCGTCCACAACCTTTCCAGCATGTTAGCCACAGGCAGAGACCTACGGAGACCTCCTACAACCTGAGTCCCGGGGGAAGCGGCTGGCCCCTGCCTTGAACACAGGAGAGCAGGCACTTGGAGACAGATGTGAACAGCTGAGAAGAGATGGCCAGGGTGCCAAGAAAGGCCCAGCCAGACACGCTAAGACGAAGAGCTGATCTGACAACTAACAGAGTAGGAGACTGAAAGGAAAGGGAAAGAGAGAGGAGGAGAAACAGAGGCAGAGAAAGCTAGGCAGATAAAGACACGAGAAACAGATAAAGAAACATGGGAAGACAGTAAGGCAGGCGGGCAACGAAAAAAGACGGAAACCCTGAAACGAAAAGAGGCAGTAACCTGGGACAGGGAAATAAGAGAGAAGAAAAATGGAAAAGAACACGAAATCTGGGTCCAAATTCTGGCCTCCCTGAGATTCAGTTTGCTCAACTCTGAAATGAAGGAAAAGATTCCACCCGGCAGAACTGTTGATTAAATACAATGGATACATAAAGTTCTTGGCGCTGTGCCCCGTGGGTAGTAGTTCAATAACGTTGGCTACTATTATTGTCAGAGAAAAAACAGAACTATTTCCAAAAGGGTGGCCATCAGAAGATGTGCTATCTTAACACCGTGTGTTTACATTAACGGGCATTAGAAGATATATTTAACCGTCACAGCAAAACTAAAACTTCACAGATACTCCTTAAAACAAGACTACGTTTTTCAAAATTGCTTAGCCCAAAGAGAATTACTAGATCGAATAAAAGACAAATCATACGGCAAAATTCTCCAAGGGGTACTCAGATATCAAACGATATCAAACGTCATCTGTGTGGAACAAAAAACCTACAAATAATAATGGAAACCAGAGCTCCCAGCAGTTAATTACACACTTACTACGCGCCAGGGTTAGGCACTTAAAAGCATCACCTCCGTTATTAGGCAAAGCTGCCCTATTACGCAGGAAACAAAAACACATTAATTTTAAAGACTAGGAAACTAAGGTTTGGTGATAAGTCACCTGACAAATATTACAGGCTCGCAAAAAGTGGGCCTCTGATTCCAGAGCCGGGTTCTTCACCACAACTAACTCAAGAACCTGGGGGAAGGGGCAGACCCTAGACCAAGCGACAGACCCGCGGAGAGGGACTCGGGGTTGGAGGACACGGGTACCAGGACAAAAATGAGATGGGAAGACGGCGGGGAGAGATGCACAGAGGCTAAAGACACCTGGCGAACGGAGACACCAACATTAATCCTGACCCTCAGACGCCGAAACGTGACAGAAAAGCAGAACGAGACCGGGACAGACACACGGAGACAAATGCTTTGCAAAAACGGCGAAACAGACACGGACACGAGCACAAGCGAGGCCCGCGAGAGGCAGAGGCGCTGACACACAGGCAGACGCGGGAGAGACGGAGAGCCGCGGGCGGCCCAGGCCGGCCGGGAGCAGACACACAAAGGCCGCGGAGACGCCCGAGCGCCCCCGCCCGCCGCGCCCCGGCCCGCGCTCACCTCGGCCCCCTCACGCCGCGCTCCAGGGGGTCATGGCGGGCAGCCCCCTGCCCCCGCTCGGCCTCGGTGTCGCGGGGCGCGCGCCGAGCCGCGGGCGGCGGACGCGGAGCCGCGCTCGGGCGCACGCGCGGACGCACGGAGGGCCGCACGCCGACGGCCCCGCCGCCCCGGCGCCCGGGAGGGGCGCGGAGAGCCGGGCGGGGGAAGGGAGCCGCCGAGCGGACGGGAAGCAACCAAAGGAGGCGACGGACCGGAAGCGGAAGTGGCCGCGCGACCCGCCCGGCCACCCCGTCTGCGGCGAGCCTGCGCAGTGGCTACTTCCGAGGACACGCTCTCTCGCGTGCCGTCACTTCCGGCGCGCGGGGAGCCGTCGCCAGGAGGCACTTGCCTCATTTCCGCCCGCCTCCGCGAAACCCCGGGGACGCGCACGGAGAGGCGGGGCGCAGCGAGGGGTCGGCCAGCGAGCTCGGCCGAAGGCGAAAACACCGCGTCGTCGTCCCCAGACCGCCCCCCGCGCGGTAGCCCCAGGCCCGCTAGACCACGCCCCACCGCGGTGCCTTGGGACGATCTGAACTCCTGAGCCCACAAGGCCAGCCGGATGCCCCCCTCCCCACTTCATGCGGGGGCCCGTCCACTGCACCCTCCTCCCCGGGGCCACGCCCTACGCCCGTCCTAGAGCAGTAGGCCACGCAGGCGGGGTGTGCCACCTCGGGTGTGCCAAGGGCACGGGTGCCCGTGCCAGGTCGACAGTGTGGACAGCTGGGCCTCCCAGGGCCGAGCTTCAGCCTGGGGCCAAGGGAACCCCTGAGAACTGGAGAGGAGGGGGTTACACACACCGGACACAAAGCAGCTCCATAAAGTAAAATACAACAAAATGTTTAATGAGCAAATTCGTCTTAGCAAATATGAAACTGCCACAGAGAGTAGGAGAGGGACAGGGGCCACGCGGTGGGGGGCAGGTCTGGGGAGACTAAAGAGTAGAGAATCAACTATGTAAGAAACCAGGGAGGACACCGGGGAGAGGACCAGAGGCCAAAAGGACGGGAGCTGTGGTCCTGAAAGTGGAGAGGGCAGGGTATCGGGGTCGGACAACAAAATTCAAAATAGTTTGGCCATAAAATATAAACACGCTATGTTTCTACGGTGGGAAAGGGGAGATAAAGGGGGCATAAGGGAGGAGAGACTTCCGGGGAGGGGCCGTGGGGGTCCGACCCCGCCCTGCTGTGCACCCCCTCCCCACCCCTTCCCTCTGTGTCTGTGGGTGCATGTGTCTGTGTGGGTCTGTGTGCGCACTTCCCCCGTCCCCTCCCCGCCCCAAACCCCCACCCCCCCGGACCCTTAATCGCTGCCATTCCAGTTGCTGCCGGCTGTCATTCGGCTGTCACTCCTCTGCCCATCGTCTTCAGAGGGGGAAAAGAGGGGGAGCTGGAGGGGAGAAGCCCCAGCCAGCCCTGCCCCTGCCCTCCCCCGCCGCCTCTACCAGAAGTCCCGGCGGTGGTAAGAGTCGGGGTCACAGTATTTTGTGACAACCACTCTGTTGGCGAACTTGCGACCCGTCAGGCCCTGCATGGCTTTCTGGCAGTCAAACACAGAGGTGAACTCCACGAAGATCTGTGGGAACAAGACGCAGGTTGTGAAGACCAAGGCCTCCCGGCCTCCAAGGATGCGCCGGTTCACTCACAGCAACCAGCCAGCATCTACCCAAACCCAGAACTCCGCGGGAGGGAGGGAGAGGGAGAGAGCTTAGGGAGATAGGAGGGAGAGAGGTTTACCAAACATCCTCCAGCACCCCAGGATCAAAGAATGACAGAAGACAGAGACATGCAGAGGCATGGAGAATGAGAGCAGAGGAAGCTCAAGTCAAGAGCCCCAAAGGGCAGGGGACAGGGGTGAGCTCAAGGAGACTGGTCACTTACGCTGAGTGTCTCCCCTGCACCAGGCACCATGCTGGGTGCTCCCCCAGCCACCCCAAGGGCCATGGGTGTCTCCCCCAGACAAGGGATGAAGTAAGGAAAGCTGACAAATTAGTATTCAAACCCAGGTTGATTCAAAAAAAAAAAAATCTGAACCTTGCTCTGCTCAAGCTTCTCATCTTGCTTGAACCACCAGTTACAGAAGTGGAGGGAGGGGTGAATATAACCAGCCTAATTCAGGACATGGGGAGTTCTAAAAAACAGGCCCCCTAATGCCTCAACAAGCAAAACGGCTTGCAAAGCAAAACAAAACAAAACAAAACAAAACAAAACAAGAAGAAGTGACAAAATCGATAAATTTTAAAGAAGTTTGAAACCAAACTGCAGGATTCCTTATTTTGATCAAAGCAACTGTAAAAAGACATTTTTGAGACAGTAAGGGCAATCGGAACATGGCTTGGGTCGACAGATACCAATGGTAATTTTGCTAACGTACTAATGGTACTGTATGGTTTCGTTAAAATAATTTTTTGAAGTCATCTGTTTATAGCAGTAGTTCTCAACCAAGGTGAATGTGTCCCCAGGGGACATCTGGCAATGTCGAGAGGTGATTTTCATTGTCACAAAGGCACGAGTAACACTACTGGCATCTAGTGGGTGGAAACTGGGATGGGGCTAAACATCCCACAGCACAGGCCCCAAAGCAAGAGTGACCAGGCCCAAGACATCAGGAGTTCAGATAGAGAACTGTACTTAAGTGATATATGAGATACATCTTGTTTCAGCGAAAAAAGAAAAGAAAAAAAGAAAAAAAAGGGGATGGGAAGCTGAATATAGAAATCAAGAATGATAAGATATTGGTAACCTGAAGCTGGGCGACGGGCCACTAAGACACTGCTACACATACTAGAATACGACTTTAAAAACATTATACTAGGGCTTCCCTGGTGGCGCAGTGGTTGAGAATCTGCCTGCCAATGCATGGGACACGGGTTCGAGCCCTCGCACAGAAACGAAGACCCAACACAGCCAAAAATTAATTAATTAATTAATTGATTTTTAAAAAAACAAAACATTCATACTATAACCTTACTTTATCGCTATGACGGTTTTTCTCTACTCTTATGTTTGAAAAGAACGATAACAAAGTTTAAAAACAAATCACATAGACTGATCCCTGAGACCAGGCTGGGTCTTTCAATTAGTCCCCCACAAACACGTCCTCAGCCCCCAGGCAGCCTCCAGGCTCTCCTCTCTCGAGCCACGACCGCACTAAGGAGACTGACCCGTCAAGGACAGGGTGTCTCCAGCGCAGCAGTTAGGGGCGCAGGCCAAACCCAGTGCGGCCCACCCTGCCCTCCTGCCCCCACCCGCGATGCTTTTCCACTGCTCCCTGCAAGTCTGTCCAGCCTGACACCTGAACAGGGATCCGGGTGCCTACCAGACCTCACACTTGGAAGCAGCTCTGTCCAGCCCACTGCTCCCGCCAACATCTCTGCTGGGGTCTCAGGACCTCAAAGCCAGCCCCCCAACACTGACCATCGTCCCCTCCCCCCAGACCTGCTCATGTCCCCTGCTTCTCACCTGCCATCTCTGCCAGGTCACCAAAGCCGGAAGGCTGAGCATCTCACTGGCTCCTCCCCCTCCCCGGGCACACCCAGATCAGCCACCAGGGTCCCGGCATTCACAGGCCGCTGACTTCTCTCCATCCTCCTGCCCCTGCTCTAAATCAGGTCACCGTCTTTCACCCAGATGACCACAAGCTGTTAGTTCCCAAAGCTCCAAACATCACACGGCTGTCGCCCCCCGCCCCTCCAAATTCCCAGCTCTGCTTTGCACTCCATGCCCACCCCCCCCCACTATAAGGGACCACCTCTATGTGCCAGGTGTTTCCCACGTTTAAGACCTTGCGAAGGCTCCCCACATCCTCACTCGGAAGAACAGCCAGCATGCCTCCTAGGACCCACGTGGCCCCACTGCTCTCCGCTTCACCCCCTCCGGCTACACCAGCCACCTCGCTGCCTCTTGCCAGGACCCCACCTGCCTGCCGCGAGAACTGGACGTCGCTCGGGCTTCACCAGCTCCTGACCTTCCTACCTGAACACAGGGCCCCGGGCGACGCTGCTCCCCTCCCAGCCACCACCGGAGGCAGCACACGCGCTGTCTCAACATGGGCATCCCGCTGACCCACGAGGCGAGCAGCCACACACGCTCCAGGCATCCCGAGGGGAGGTGCGTGAGATGCTGGCACCTGGCACAGTGCCAGAGGCAACGTGACTCGGTGAGCTCAGAATCAGACCCCAGAAATCAGAAACCTAACTGTGGGGAAGGGCTCGGAGCTGCTGTGAGAGCTCAGGATTGACACAGGTGAGCTCAGCAGAGTACTTGGCAGCCGGAAGACACAGGTGGGTTTGCTGCTTTGGGGACTATTTTTAGCACTTTTCTCCCCCCTCCATAGACAAGGCCAAACCACTTGCCCAAGATCACATGAAACCCAGGTTCTGAACCAAAGCTGCTTCGACACAGAGGCAAGAGGCAAGTCCTCAGCCACAGCGGCACAGCACGCCTGCTGCCTCTCGCCGCAGGCCTGGGCCCCCAGAGGCCCCGCTTTCTCTGGGTCAGAACAGGGTGTGGGTGTGCGTGTGTGCCCGCACACATGGGGGGGCGGACAGGGGACGCTCATGAGAGCACCCTCGCGCACACGCGCGCTCCCACGCACCTTTCCACAGCCGGGCACCTCCACGCCGTCCACGGGCCGGGGGATCTCGATGGACTTGACGAGCCCGTACTTGCTGCATTCGTCACGCACGTCCTCCACGATCTCCTCGTACTCCTCGTCGTCCAGCAGCTCCTCGGGCAGGACCATGTTCATGAGGCACAGGACCTCAGTCGGGTGACCACCCATCTGCACCTGGGAGCTCATCAGGCCAGGCACTTGCAAGGTCACGGGGGTCTGGTTGATGGTACTCTGTGGGGCAGCAAGGGCAGGGGCGTCACGGGGCAGCTCCGCCCTCACCCCCCTCCATGCCCACTTCCCCCGAGCCCTCCCCCCAGACGCCATCCCAGGGAAAGACCCTGCTCTGCCCTTGAAGACCCAGGCACCCACTCCCAGCACTGGCCAGGAAAGCCAGGGGCAGAGCTTAGGACGGCCCACCCGGCACGCCCCCCCGGCCCCTTCCCACCCCCCACCCCCAGATGTCCCCTAGCCAATGGAAGATGACGTGCCGGGGGGCTCACCAGCGTGGCATTCTTGGCTCCCACGCTTGCCCTCTGGACAAGCAGCTTCTTATCCCCCAGCTGCATCCCGTTCAGCCCTGCGATGGCCTGCGTTTGGAGAACGCGGGATGGGGGCACGCAGGAGAGAGGTACAGGTCAGAGGCCAGGAGCCTGACACCTCCCCGCAAGCCCCACTACCCCAGAGCCGGGCACTGGTAGGGGAGAGGGCAAGGCAAAGGGGTGAGAGCTTGGCAAGGGCTAGAACCGAGGGAAAGGGGCCCCCACGCCCGGCCCTGCTTCGGGCTGGCCTCCTCCCACCCATCCTGAATAAGGGAGACCTCAGCGTGGAGACAGAGCAGGGTAGGGGCAAGGACAGACATGCCAGTGCAGGGTCCCAGGGCTCACCTGATCTGTGACGTTGATGTCCACGTACTCACAGAAGGCGTAGCCCTTGGAGAGCCCTGTGGCACTGTCCTTGACCAGGTTGAAGGCCTTGAGAGGCCCAAACGATGTCAACAGCTCTTTTACCTGTGGCAGGCCAAGACGCCATGAGAGTGTGGACGAAGGCTGTGACGGGGGAGGGGCGGGAGGAGACGAAGGGTCTACCTGGTCGTCATTCAGGTAGTTGGGTAAGCCCCCGATGAACAGCTTGTGGGCAGAGTCCGGGACCACAGTGGACACGACTCCTAAGGGGAGAAGGGAGCAGACAGACTGAGAGTCCCAGCACCAGGTCGTTTCACAGACCCTGGCGGACGTCTGCAGCCCCCGTCAGGCCACGTCCCTCCCACCCACGCGCCCGCCCCAGCCCCTCCTTGGAGGCGCGCCCCGGCAGCACTCTTCAGGACGCAGAGCGACCCCAGCACGGCGGCACATCGGGGCCCTGGGGTCAGAGACACGAGCTCACACCCCATGCTGCTGCGTCACCTGGGCAGGTTCCCTCAGCTCTCGGCCTGCTGGAGAGGCATCGTGGGGATACACAACCTCTCCTTCATCCTCAAGCCTTCACTCAGAGCCCTCCCTCCACCTGCCTCTGCTAAGACCAGGCCTCCCCAGGAAGCCTCCACGCCCTCTCCCCGTGGGCCTGCGCTCTGCGCAGCCACAGGTGTCCCTAGCCGCTCTCTGGCCTCAGTCACAGGTGACCTCGGAGGAGTCTGCCGTTCGGTGTCCGTGAGGGCTGGGACGCGCCCGGCTCACTCAGCGCCCTGGCAAGGCGGGGGCCACATCAGCCAAGCGGCTTTAACGAGCACCGTGCGTCCACCCCAATCCTGCCCTCTCCGCTGAGCGTCTGACTCGGACGCCTGCCAGGACTCAGCCCAGCGTCTCGCAGGCTTCCAAAACGTCGTCTTTCGGTCCCTGGAGCCTCCCCACAGGGCGTGAGCTACACAGAGCTCCAGAACGCCGGCTGGACACAAAGAGGATAGAAACGTGGACCACCGCTCACCCGGCCAGACCTGCTCTTGACTTTGAGTTCAAGGCCCACTACTGCCAGACGCACCACCTCACCTTCCTCCGCAATCCAGCACCAGGTGGCCCCGCTCCACCTCCTCCTGACCTTGGGGAGGAGCGGGTGACATGGGGGATGGGAAAGGGCCTCAGACACTGCCTCTGTGCCCGCAGAAGGGCTCCCTCTCCCACCACCATCCCACCAGTCCGGCCCCTCCGCTCCAACCGCCAGAGCCCAGCCCCATCGGGGTGGGGCACGCGATCCTCTGAGACCCGGCCTGGGCAAGGAGGGATGCGCAGAAGCATCCGGGAGCCAGGGCCACGGACCGAGCACTCCACACCGGGCACCCCTGGCTGAACTCCTTCCAGCCATTCGCTTCACGTTCTCCCACCCCTACCCACAGCACGACAGGAGGAGACTGAGGCACAGGAAGCAGGTAGCACCTGAGGTCACACACTCCGGGGCCCCAACTTCACAGGCAGCTCTCAAGGAGCGAAGGGCTCTGCAAGGGTGCCATCACAGGACACGGGCTGCGGATACAAGACTCCAGAGTGGCAGAGCCGGGGCTGGAACCTGCCCCACCACACGCCTCAGGGAAGCGCATGGCACCGAGGGCACCGGAGCTGAGCTCCCTGGGCTCCCATCTGGGGCACGGCACCGAGTGAGGCTCCTCTGGGCCTCAGTGGCCTTCTCTGTGGAACAGGGAGAAGCTTGCACCCCCCCGAGCGTGTGGATGAGCACGACGGGGCACGACGGAGCCCCACGAGCACTGGACGCGGGCTGGCCGCCGGGCTCGCCGCCCCACGAAGGCCAGGCCGCGCCAGCACGAGCGAGCAGCGGGCCGGCGCCGCGGCAACCACAGCCCCTCCGTGCTCACGTGGTTCTGCCGGGGAGAAGGGCCTGTTCCAGGTCGCACGACCAGGAAAGCACGATATAAACGGGGAACCCAGGCCAGTGCTAACGCCCGAAGTCAAAGCCCCCAGCAGCTCATCTCCTGACGGCACGCTCTGGGCGCCGCCCTGCTTCACGAACCTGTTCGCTTCCACAGGGGCTCCCTCTCCTCTTCAGCTCCAGAACCTCACCAGCCCCCGCAAGGCTGCCCTGGACCCCCAGAGGCCAAGCAATCCTTTCTCATACCTGCAGCATCACCTGCCCCCCGGCAGGAGGACTGTGACCGCCTCGTGCACTGCTGTGCCCCTGGCACCCCTGGCACCCCCGGCACTGCCTCGTAGGATCCTCCTGGGGGAGTGGAGGAAGCCCCACAGGCAGGGGCCTCCAGAGGCAGAATCAGATGCGCCCCTCAACCGAGGGGTGAGTCTGATCCAGCGCGGGCACTCAGGGTGAAGCTAAATTCACAAATTCAAAGATGCTGTGCCTTCCTGCTCCGTTTCCATCTCGTCTTTAGGGCCCCACTGCACAGTCAGGCCTGAGGTCAGGAAGCGCAGTTAAGGTCTCACCGCTGCAGATGATGTACATTTACAGTTTCAGGTCAGTCCCCTTTCACCAAGATAAGAAAGTTACTTTCCAGGTTCCTACATTGTTTCTTTTCCAACCAAGCACATCTGTCGAATTTTATCAAATGCTTCCCCCCTTTAATCAAAAAGTTGACTGTTTTGTTGGAGTAGAACGGGAGATCGAAATATGACCTCTGTTGCAGAGAACGTTTAACCTGCAGCCACCATCACTTTTCCTGCCACCCCCGGCACCCACGGAAGGAACAGACTCGCCCAGCTGGACCCCCGGCCTCCCTGGGGAGGTCAATCCCAGAGAGGAGGTCAGCCGTAGTAACAGAGCCTGCGACGGAGCCCTGTCCCCGCCTCTGCGATGCCTCTGGTTCCACAGGAGAGAGGCGACAGGTGGGGCAGCACGGGAGACGGCGAGGCAGACTCTGCGGTCAAGCTGCGCCACCCAGGGTCCCAGCAATCACGCCTCTGAGCACGTCACTGCTCGCTCCCTGCCTCACTCCCCTCCTCGGTGAGAGGGCGCCCCAGCACCTACCGCAGGAGTCAAGGGCCACTGCAGCACGAAAGCAACTCAAACCACGCGCCAGTGCGAGTGGCTACGTGCCGATAGATCTTAAAGATTTGGCCCCTAGTTGTCACTTGCCGACCCTGTACTACAGGACAGTCACGATGACAAACACCTGATCCACGGGGCACACTTGGGACTGTGCTGGCCCAGGAAGCAGGGGAAGCAGTGGGCTCCTGTGTAAATAGGAATGAGTTAAAACCCAGGGAATTCACTGGAAAGAGACACAAAGGAACGTTCCGTGGCTTGATCTGGGAGGTGGCCCCACAGACATACGTGCACGTAAAGCGTCAGAAAGTCAGCAACTTCTCAAGTTTTTTTATAAGTTAGAGAGATGTGCTGAATTTACCCTGACTGGTATGGTGGGAAACACCGGGGATGAGCCGGGGACCCAGCCCTGAGTCCCAAGGTGCCGCCCTCTCTGGACTCCACATCCCCCATTTCACAAAGTGAAGAGCCGACTCAGTTTCCAAAAGGTGTCCTTCAGCGTGAAGCCTCAGCCAGCAGAACCCCACGTTCTCAGCCCCCCAGGGTGTGGCTCACGGCCCCCACACCCAGAGCACCCGCTGCTCACCCCGCCTTTGCCTGAGAGCCGGGCCCCCAGCTCGGCTACCGCAGCACCGGCCCCTCCAACCCCACAGCGTTCCCGGCCCCCAACAGGGCCCCTCACAGGCCCAAATCCTCACTTCCACCCGGCAGTCAACCACAGGGGTCAGCAAGCAGCCTGCAGGCCAAGTCCAGCCCGCTTCCCGTTTCTGTACAGCCTGCAGGCTTTCAGAAGGTTGTTTTACAACATGGGAACGTTACATGGCACCCAAGCATCAGGGTCCACGGATGTTAAGGCATACGGGACGGGACACAAGCACACCCGCTCGCTTAGGGAGCACGCACGGCTGCTCTCCTGCTACAACTGCACGGTAGTTTCAACAGAGACCACGCGGCGGGCAGAGCAAAAAACAGTCACTCTCTGGCCCTTTACAGAAGAAAGTTCTGCCGACCCCAGGTCTGCTATGTTACCTACCAACCCGAGATGGTACTGAACACGGCTGCGGAGGCTGGCCCGGAGCACAGGGGTCGACGGAAAATCCACATCAGACCCCGCACCAGGAGCTCTACCGCCCACCTGCCCATCCACACAGGCTCACCCACGCTCGTACTGACCCCGCGGCCCAGGGCAGGGGCCTCTCACTGCGCACAACACCTTCGGTCTGGCCCCGGCTCCGCCACTTACAAGCTGTGAGTCCTCAAGCAGACCACAGCTCACCCTCTCTGGGCGCTGGGCGCCACCTCTGCAAACAGGGAGACGCCCAACTCCCAAAAGTTCGGGGGCCGGATGAGATGACGCATCCCCTCTGAAGCACTCGTGCTGCTTCCCCGTTAGCTCCAGCTGGCCTACAGAGGGAAAGGTGGGCAAGACCCCCGCTCACCAGGCACATAGACAGAGGGGTTCTCCGACATGCCAGGCAGGGGCTGGTAGTCGTGAGGCCTGCGGATCTTCAGCGACTGGCCCTGGAAGATGATGCCGTCAAAGGCCATAGCCTGCGTGGTCTCGTCCACTGAGCGGAACTGAAGGAAAGGAAAGGAGGTGGTGAGGGACAGGGTGAGTGGCCAGCCAGCCCCCCAACCCCCGAGGACTCTGGGACAGCAACCTGGTAGAGAACGGACTGCAGAAGGGCCCAGTGGGAACAAGGGCTGCTGCAGACGGGCTGGGCCTGACCCCACCACATGCCCGGCTCACCTCTAAGAAGGCAAAGTTCTTGTCCTGGTTAATCTGCACCGCCAAGACGGGATTGCCGGGGGCCTGCGTCAGCCCCCCCAGGCGCATCTGGGCGTTGAAGAAATCCATCATGGCCTCCTGCAGAGGGAAGAGGAGACAGGGGGGGGCAGGGGAAGGGAGGTGGAGAGAGGAGGGGAAGGGTGAGAGAGGGAGACACAGAGGGGTTTGGGGGCAAGGGGAGAGGGAAGGGGGGGCGGGGGGAGGGAAGGGAACAGTGGAGTATGGGTGGCGGCATAGAGATCAACAGTAGGAACAAAAGCAGGAGAAAATTCAGAGAAAGTGGGGGGGAGGCAGCAGCAGGAAACAGCCAGGGGCCAGGAGGCGGGACAGGAGGTGTGGAGAGAGCCATGGGGCCCCAACCAGGCGGAAAGAGAAAGATTGCTCAAGAAAGATGCGGCAAACGACAGGGAGAGGCAAAAAAAACATAAAACAGAGAACAAGGAAACAGAACATGTGAGAAAAAGAAACATCCAATGGCGACAGCAAGAGAGAAATGGCAGGAAAGTGGAAAAGCAGCAGCAGGCAGAACACAGAGAAAACCCGAGTGAGAGTGAGAGAGAGAGAGAGAGAGAGAGAGAGAGAGAGAGAGAGGAGCAAAGGGATGGAGAAAAGAGGGCGGGACGAGGGGAGCGCAGGGCAGAGGGTCGGGGAGGAAGGGCGGGCGGGAGGGGAGGAGAAAAGAGTGATGTGGAGGAATCTGGCCCTGGAGTCCGGGGGCTGGTTTATCAAATGTAGCAAAGTGCAGGTTGAGAAAGTCAGAATGGACCTTACTTGCCTTCGACGACGGTAGCAAACTTTTTGTTGCTACGAGGGATCTCAGCCCCACAATATTTCACTTTAAAGAGAAATGGAAACAACTCTTTGATCTCGGGATTCTCAGGGGGTGCCACGGGAAGGGGTGGGGGAGAGGGGAAGGGGAGAGGAGCGGTGGGGAAGGTGGGGGGAGGTCGGGGCGATCAAAAATAAAAGAACAGCGACCATGGGAGGGATGCGGGGAGAGGATGGGGGACACAGGCGGCAGAGAACAAGAGGTGTGTCAGAAACACTGAGGGGGAGCGCGCGTGTGCGTGTGTATGTGTGCGTGTCCGAGTCTCCCTCTCTGTCTCTCTCCACACGGATTCGGATTCGGATTCGTAGGTACGTTACATGTGTGCCTGCTCTCTGGGTTGCTGGAGGAGGTTGGGAAAGGGAGACGGGAGAGGGAAAGGAGGGAGGGAGAGGGCCACCCCCAGCCCGGCCCCTGGCTGGCTCAACTCCATCGGTCCGTCTGGGAGGGGGCCGGGGGGTCTTGCAGGAGCAGAGTCTCACCCGTGCAGGTTGGGGGACGGAATGGAGGGAAGGGGAGGCACAGGTGGGGGGATAGGGAGAGGTAGGGGCAGGGGGAGGGCAGGGGGAAGGCAGTACCTCAGTGATGCCGAAGGGGATGTTGCCCACATAGAGGCGCCGGGCCTGTCTGGTCATCTGGCTACCGACCACGGGCACCGGCGTCGGGGTCACAGCCAGACCGTCAGGGGTCATGGTGGGGAGAAGGGCGGTGGCTGGAATCTGACCGGCAGCTTCAAAAGGAAGAGACGAGGATGAGAGGACGGCAGGGCGCCCGTGCACCGGCGCAACAGCAGCGCCCTCCCGGCCACGGGCAACCACCGCCTCCGCGAAACCAGGTCTGTTGACAGCTGCATCCCCGCTGTCAACTTCAACAGTAGGGATTGTTGTCAAGGGGCTTTAAAAGGCAGAGGCCAGAAAACCCAGGGTGCAAACCCCATCCGCCACCCCCCCAACACCGAGGCTCTGCTTCCTGACCACCCCAGTGTACGACCACTCCAGCTCACGAGAGGGTGAGGGGGCCAGAGGAGCAGCAGGTGCGGGGCAGCGGCCGGAGCCTACCTTGCATGGCCTTGTACTGCATGGGGGTGATGTGCTCGAAGCCGGGCGGTGGCACGTCCCAATATTTACGGACCTTCTTCTTCTTCTCATGGCGGGGGGAACGACTGGGGGAGGGGGGAGGGGAGAGCGGGGCAGGGCGACCTCAGTCTGACCAAAGGTGGGCCTGCAAGTCCCCCAAGGTTCCCCTCGGCTCCCCCGCCCAGCTCGGCTCTCTCCAGGAGGGAGAGGATCCGGCTCAGGGCCGTGCCCAGGCCCGGGGAGGGTGCTATTGCAAGGCAGGTGGGCTCTCCCCAGTGCTCGGGCCGGGGCTGGACGAGGACAGGGCAGGGGGCACAGCGGGGAGGGAGGCGAAGGGAACGGACGTCAGGGTGGAAGGGGCAGGAAGAGAAGCTCACATCAATCCACCGTGCTCCTCTTTAGCGCCTCTGGTCAAAGGTTTGCTGGGGGGTGGGAGGGAAAGGTGTGGGGAGGGGTGACTGGGGACCCTCGTCTTCCCCACACACCACACCCCCCAAGGTAGCTGAGCCCCAGGGCTGGGGCAGGGCCGAGGTGAACGAGCAGCGAGCAAACCCCCTCGGCCCTGCCATTTCCCCCACGCCCCCCACCCCCAAGCGAGAGGAAGGGAGGAAGGGCCAGACAGACCACTTTCTAGCTGGAGAGACTGAGGTGGGAGGAGGCAGGACTTCCACCTATCCCGCCCTTCCTCACCCAAGGGGCAGAGAGGACAGAGGGGAGCCTGGGGAGGGAAGAGGCGTTAGAGCGGAAACCGCCGTCCCCCTCCCAGGGCGGCACCCCGGAGACCCGCACAGTGGGCACAAGAGGGCCGGGAAGGGGAGGGAGCCCCTCACCAAGGGACAGACAGCGGCTCCCTGTCACCAGACTCGCCTTGGAGCTAAAGAACCTGCCGCACCAGCGACCCACCAGAAACGGAAGGAAACCCCAGGAACAGGGAAGAAACTGATGCAGACAGACGAGCAGCAGCGCCTCCCCCAGGTCCGCGTGGAGAGAAGCCCCGGAGCCCCGGACGCAGCCGCCCGCTCCCCGCCCTGGTACCTTCGGCGCCGCCTGTCCCGGGAGGCGCTGCGCTGGTCCCGGTTGCGCCGGTCCCGGCTGCGGCTGCGGCGCTTGCGGTCCCGGCTTCGAGAGCGGCTGTGGCTGCGCTTCCGGTGCCGGTTCTCCTTGTCACGCTCTGGGCAAGGCGGGGGAGAGGATGAGCTGAGGGAGGCCGCGGCCCAGCCCACCCGCGCACTGGTGGCTTCGCCCCAGCCCCAGGGAGGCCACCCCCAAGGGGAAGGGGCTCGATGGAGGAAGGGAGAGCAGGCTTCCTGGGTCCACACGCGAGTCCAAAGACCCTGGGGACCGGGGCGGGAGCTGGTTACCTGAGGGGACAGGGCCTGGAAGTGCCCCCGGGGTGTAAGGTACCTGAGGATGCTCAGGAGGAGCTGGGGAGCCAGAGAAGACAGAGGAGGCTGGCTCCTGGTCCCCCTCGAGGGCTGAGGGGCCTGACCCCAGGGTCGTCCCTGAGAGGGGCAGGGCTAGAGGCTGGGGAATCAAGAGACCCAATGATGTTTTCCTGAAGGGACCCAGCAACCCCTCAGGAGACCTCCTCAACCAGCTGGCCCCCACAGCCCCACCATCAGGCCCCGGGGTCAGGTGCCAGGCAGGACCCGCTTCGCCGAGAAGCAGGGAAACCCAACCCATCCCCACCCCAGCAGCTGAACAATGCAGGACACCCTCCTCCAGGAAGGCATGTCTTTCAGAATCTGGGGGGGGAGGTGCCCACCCACTACCCCCCATTCCCACACTCCCTCAGAGCCAAGGACAGCAGGAGCTGGGGCGGGGGCTTTCTCCAGAGCTCCCCTTGGCGCCTCCAACCTCCCCCCCCACCCCGCCCCGCTCGCCTTGGGGGCGGCGCCTAGGCACAGAGCACAGCCTTGCCAGCAAGGCACAGAAAGCCCGGCTCCCAGCAGACCTGTCCCCCCCTGAAGGGGGTGCAGCTCCTGCACCCCGCTGTTCGCACTGTTCAAAGACGCCACTGATTCCTCAACTATCCTCGACTACCCCTCAAACACGTGTTAACTTTACCATGTGTCTGGGGAAGGGGCGGGGGGGGGGGGGGGGCCGATGGAGATAAGAGAATGCCATGGACTTCACTACAACAGGATAAACCTGCACCTTAAAAAGGAAAAAACGTTGTAGCAAACGTTGGGATGCCGCCTAAAACCACATTCTGTGCTCGGTTTACTTGCACTCGATCCTTACTGTTACTTTGGGAAAACACTGGGGAGGGGGCCTTTACTCACGGAAGAGATGAGAAACCTAAGGCGCAGGGAGATCACGTGACTTGCCCATGGCCAAAAAGCATGGAAATGGTGAAGCCTGAATGTGAACCCTGAAATGTCAGCTAAGGCAGCTAAGCAGCGGACAACACTCCTAAAACACTCTAGGACCTGGAACCACTAACGACAATGGGATTACCTCCTTTAAGATGAAAAGACTAAACATAAAAAATAAATTGAAAACTGGCACCTGAAGGGGACAGGAGGGAACGGGCAAGTAGTGTGAAGCCAGAGGTAAGCAGAGTCATGGCACTGGGCCCGGGGAGGAGCCCTGGCCAGAGGCTTTGGGCCTCTGGCTCCACACTTGTGAGATGGGCAGGCTGTGAGCAGGAGATCCTTTCCTGTGGCTTAGGCTCTAAAACAGGCAAGCAGGGAGAGAGCGACGAACACAGAAAAAGCAGTGGCACCTGCTGGGTGCCTGGGACACAGAAAAGGAAATTAATTCCCTGGAGATGCAGACTGACACTTGGAGGAAGCGGGACCGCAGAGACAAAGACCCACAGGCACGAAGACCCATGGGCAGAGCAACACATGGGCAAAGCTTCCCCCTGAGGCAAGAGTAACACCCGCCCCCAACACACCCACTGATACAGCACAGATCAGAACAGAAAAGGGAGCTATGGTTGCTCAAAATGCTGTGGCCACCTTGTTGTGGGAACAACTCCACCAACCCAAAGGATGTGCCCCGGCTGAGGGCCTGGCCTCCCAGTGCCAGCGGGGACACCCAGGGAGAACAGGCAGCACACCTGCAAGTGCCCCAAGGAAGGCTCCATCAGTTCCACTTGGCTGTCCAGCCTCGCGGAACATGGCTTTGCAGCCAGGCAGACTTTGCAGCCAGACAGACTCAGGATCAGTTTCAGCTTTTCTGCATAAAACCAGGCAACAGCAACCAAACCTCTACACCTCATTTTTCTCTTCTTTAAATGGGACTCATGCGTACCACCAGGTGTGGGACTTGGCAGAAGGACGTTTGGAAAGCAACTTTCCCTGACCTTCCCCATCTCTAACACCATCTCTGAGTGGGCTGAAAACCTGCCTCTGTACTTCCTAAGTAAGAAATTACACTAAGAATTATTTCACAATAAAAAATATCACTAATTGGGCACTTAACGTATGCCAACCCCCATGCCACACACTTTACATATATTGCCCCGTTTAATCTCAACTCTGCCTCTGATCAGCTGAAACGCGGGAAAGTTTTTACTTTCTGAGCCTGTTTCCTCCTCTGCAAAAGGTAGGAAATCACTTCAGCCTCATCAGGCTGTTACAAGATCCACTTAGAAAAACTGTGCAGAAGAGCTTAGCAAAGTGCCTGACACATGCTCAAAGTTTACCTGCAACTATCATTTCTATCATGCCTGTTTATTCCAACATCCCAACGACAAAAACAAACAAAAAAGGTCACGCCACACACACACAAAAATAAGCACACAGCTACTAAGCAACGAAGTAGATACTAGAACCCAGGTCTGCTCACCTCCAAAGCCTGTGCTGTTAAGCGGTACATTATGTACGTACAGGCACCCCGTGGGCACCCCGAAACGTGACTTCTTGTCTCCTAATCCAGCCACCCCCTACCCCACTCTAGGCTGGGCCGAAAGGGGAATCCCAGCGCCCCTCATTCAGCCCTCCGGACACGGGCAGCTTAAGCCTCAAGCCTACCACCTTCCCTCGGCCTAAGCTCCCTCACTCTCAAATCGGAAGAAGAAGACAAGAGAAAGCCGTTAACTATCTAACGCCTCTCTCAGTGCTAAAATTCTTGGGGTCCCCAAAGTAATCAGCATTAGCACGGCCCCGTGCTTGGACTCGGCGTCACCCGAGGGGGACGTGCCTCCCACCCTCCCGACTGAACCAGGTTCCCCTACTCGCTCAGCCTCAGTCACCTCCCCTCCACGCTGAGATTTACGAGGCTGAGTCTAGGAGTCCCGAGCTGCGATCCTACAGGACGTGGGGTCTACCTCTCTAGCTAGGGAGCGATGGGACGCAAACATTCCGCACTGTGATCGCCGGGAGAACCAGAGCCCCGAGGAAGGGGTACAGGCGTGCGGGAGGAACACAAGAGCACGCACAATGCGGCCTCTTCCACAAGCGCCGACCCTGGCGCCCCACGGCAGCGGCCCGGCGTGACACCGGCGGCCGGTCCGCAGGACTAGGCGCAAAGGGCGGCGGTGCTACACGCGCCCCCCAGCGCGGCCCGGCCGGCGCCCACGTGAAGAGGGGCCCACAACGGCCATTTTGGAACAAAGGGGGCGTGGAGACCCGGGCCGCGGGCCCGGCCGGAAGCGGAAGTGCCAAGGCAGCGGGAGAAAAGGAGGGGTTGCGACACCGAATCTATATAATCTCCTTTCCAGATTAAAAAACCTAAGTCCGCAAGAGGACACCCGGCGAGCTCGCCGCGCGTGCCGGGGACCACGTGGGGCGCGGAAAAAGGAGCGCATGCGTCCGGGCCTGCGCCCGCCGCTCCCTCCCCTCCTGCGCGGCGGCACGCCGGGAGGTCACGTGAGCGAGGCGCGCGCCGCGGGACTTGGTGGGGGGGGCGCCGCGCGGCCCTGAGAGGAGGGGGAAGCAAGGAGGAAAATGGCGGGGGACACGGAGGGAAACCAAGAGCCGCCCCGCCCGCCGTCCCGCGCCCCCGGCGCCCTCACCTTGCTTATTCTCGTTGAGCTGCCGCTCGAACTCGTCGAAGTCCGACATGCTGAGGCGGCCGCGTAGGGCCCTGTGCAGCTCTCGCCTCGCCTTGCCGCGCGCCCGCTCCGGCCGCTTCGGCTACTTCCGCCGCTTGCTTCGGCTACTTCCGGCCGCCGCCGGCGCTCCACCGCCTCCTACCTAATCAAGCCCGGGCCGCCCGCCCCGCCCCGGCTCCGCCCCTCTCCCCGCCTGCGCGCCCGCGAGGTGCCCCTCCCCCCGGGCCTGGCTCCGAAACGCGTCGGCTATTTCCGGACCGCAAAGGAAAGCGTCGGGAGCAGCAGCTACGGCTGCTTCCGAAAACACCCGAAGCGAGGGTTTCGCCGCCTTCCCAGGTTTTCGTGACTTTTCGGATATTAGCTCTTCAACGCTCGGATGTTTCCGTAGATCCTCGCGTTCCTCTGCACCCAGCCCCCTCTAAGAATTCGGCTTTTTCCGAAAATTCAAATTGTCCCAGTCTTTGCTTGCGCAGATTCTCCCCGCTCTTCTCCGCCGGCCCTGTCCAAGCAACCGGCTACTTCCGACAATCCTAACCGTCCCGGACTTCGTCACTTTCCGAACGTTTCCGGGGTTCGCCCTCGGACCCAGCCAGAGATTAAGCTCGTTTCCAAACTTCGGCTCTTTCCGGCGATTCCAGGCGCACCCTCCTCCCTTCTCGGAGAACTTCGGCTCCTTCCGCCACCGCTTCGAGAAGGCTTCACTCACGGGAGATAGCTTCGGCTTTTTCCGTCGGCACTTCGGCTCCTTCCGGCTCCGGGAACCGAAAAGGGAGGGAGGACAGAGGAGAGGTGGGTCAGGGGAAGGGAAACGGAGAAGGGGCAGGGTCCCGGATCTCCGCACCTGGCTCTCCGGGTGGGGAAAGGGGAGGAAAAGAAGGGCTGATCTTGCGGAGGGCCTAAGAAGGTTGCGCGAGACAAAATCAGCCAGCGGGGTGAAGGGTGCGCGCGGCCGCTGCGGAGGTTGGCAGAGCGGCTTTGTGCGCCTGCGCAAGGGGGAAGAGGCGGGGCGCGAGGTGGGCTTCTGCGCCTGCGTAGAAGCCGATCTGAGGCGAGGTTTCTCAGCTGTTCCGGAAGGGGGCCCGCTTCCCGAGCCCCCAGAGCGCGTGCGCGAGTCTTTCTCTTCCTCCAGGGAAGGTACTGCATTCCCGACCGTTAAGCAAGGCCGCCCTCTCCTGGTTGCCGTGGCAACCGCACAAGCGCGCCCGCCGCCACCCCCCCCGCCGCGCAGGCGCAGTAGGCGACGTAGCGGACACTTCCGGGAGGCAGATAATCTCGCTTTACCGCCTCCTGGCGGAAGCCTACGCTCAGAGATTCCCGGTTCCCCTCGTTGGCCGCCTCCGCGAGAAGTTTCATTGAGTCCCGCCTCCTGCCGCCGTGCCTCTAGTCCAAGTAGCCCAGCGGGTAGTGCTCACGCCTTTTCTCCGGAGCTCTGCCCCTCCGAGTTACCCAGGGCACAGCTCCTTCTCCCCTCCCACCCCTGCCTTCAGGGAGCTAATTACACCCTGTCTCCCCAGCCTCCCCGTTTCCCGCCTGACCGTCCGTGCCCCGGAATCCCTCAGAGCCTCCGTCACCGTCTTCGCGGCAACGGCCACCCCCTCCCAGGAAAAGGCCGGGGCCTAGTTTATTCCAAATTTTATCATCTCTTTTTAATTTAAATTCTCTTAATAATTCTCTGTCTCACGTGGACTCGGGGCGGGCCCGGAACGCGTTGGGGAGCTCCTTGCAGGGCGGGCAGGTGGGCCAGCCTCTCCTCGGGGCTGGGGGCGGCAACGGGGTATGTACAGTGCCCTCGCCCCGCAGTCCCGCAGTTTTCCCAGGAGCAAGGACCGGGTGACGGCAGGACGGTGCCGCTCAGGTGGGAGGGGGCGCCAGTGTTTAGGAAAGGGCAGAAACCGGCCCCTGGACAGTAGTTCTTGGACCGCCCCCACCCCAGGGAATGCGGAGGACGGGGAGGATGCTAGGAATGAGAGAGGCAAAGGGGCAGATCTATATACAGGGGACCCGGGGAGGGGGTGGCGGTCCGCAGGAGGGGAAGGAGAGAGGCACGCGCAGAAACAGGCCACCCACCCGCCCCATGCCCTCGTGAGGGTCCACCACTCCTACACACGCTTGACCAGTGCCGGGAAGGCGGAGGGGGAGGGAAAGAGGGGCCGGGGGCCTGTCCCGGGCCAGGTGGGGCGGGATCACCGCTTGAAGCGGTAAGTGATGGGAAGCAGCAACTTGCTCTTCTTGAGGGCCTGCACCTTCTTGAGGGTCTCATCGTCCAGGGCCAGGAAGCAGCGGCGCGAGTACTCGAGCAGACGCTCCTTGGAGGGGTCGAACTCGCCCACCTCCGCCAGCTTCTCGGGGGCCACGATGAGCAACTCCGCGATGGGCGTGGTCAGCGCCACCGTGTTGCGGTCCACTCGGTGGTGCTCGAAGGCCCGAGACATGCTCTTCAGCTTTTGGAAGGTGCCCAGGATCTTCTTGTAGCGGCAGAGCACACCGTCGGCGTCCTTCACTGCAGGGCCGAGGGTAGAGAGCGAGAGAGAGGCATTGGGGCGGGGGGGGGGGGGGGCAGAGAGAGGAAGTGGGAAGGGGAAGCCGGAAGATCAGGAGAACAAAACAGAGAACGAGGAAAAGCAGTGAGAGTTACAAGACGCGGAAGAAATGGAGACAGAAGTCGGACCAGAGGAAAATCAGAGAAGGCAAGCCCAGGGAGGGGGATGAGGAGGAAAAATGAAGGAGGGAGTGGGTTCAAGGGTGGAGTTCCCAGCCCACCTGGGCCATCGCCCCCTCCCCTGTTACTGACAGGAGCCCGAGGCTCAGGAAGGTCAAGCCCCAGGCAGCGGTGAGGGTGGACACAGATTTAAAGATTGTAAACCAGGACCACACGTGGAGGCCGGGACAGACAAGCAGGTCTGGTCTGTTTGCTGATGGGGAGACCAAGGCTTGGGAGGACAAGGGGGAGCTCCTTGGAGGTCACACAGCAAGTCCCCGGCCCAGAGCCCCAGAGACCCTCACACCCTGTGCCTCGCTTACCCCGCTGCCTCTCCCGGGCCTTGGGCTTCCCGAAGCGCCTCCGGCCAGTGCCCCCTTTCTGCTTCTGCCTCTTCCTCTCCCCGTTACTGCCTCGTGCAGATGCTCCGCTGAGTGAGGAGGCAGCCGACTCGGGGTCTGAGGCCTCGCCCCCAGCCCCGCCTCTGCCGTCCCCCTCAGCCCGCCGGGGCCCAGACTTCAGCCGGCAGTGGTCCTCTGGAGAGGTGAGAGGAGACACGCGCATGCGTGAACTTCACGAACAGGAGGGAGGGAGGAGGAGTCGGCCAGGTGGGGACGGACAGCACGTCACACAGGTCCCCAAGAAGGGGTCCCCAAGGAGGGGACAGGCAGGAAGTGCACTACAGATGCTGAAGTTACACAAGCAGCTGGGATTTGGGGACAGAGATCCCGAATCTCTGTGCGGTGGGACGCGGGCTGAGGATGCTCACTCCTCAACTTGGTGGCAAGAGGTCTGGGGGAGGGGCCCAGTGGACCAAGACAGTCCCGGGGACCTCGGGAGAGTCTGTGACTTTGTGGGGTTCCCACGGTGGAGGAGCGGTGTTCTGGGGACCCAGTGAGGCCTCTATAAGCGGGGAGGCAGGCAAGGCCTGGGTGGGGGTGGGAGTTCAGACCCGGAGGGAAACCTTAGTCTCTGGGTCTAGTGCGCTGGGAAAGGCAGGCGCCCACCCTGACCCAGACAGAGGAAGCAGCGGGGGTTCTGATGCAGGGCCCTCCGAAGGGTGGGTTTGGAGGTCCAGTGTTGGGGTTCCCACCGAGTAAATCCAGAAGCCCTCGGGCCTGACCATCCTTGGTAGGTTCCCGTCAGCGTGGGTGGATGGTGGGAGGCCCCAGCAACCCAGGCTAGAGGTGGCTCAAGAGCAGAGGGGTCCTCAGTAAAGTAGGTGTTGGAAAACACAGGCCCCTTGCCCAGACTTTCAGCTGACTTCACAGAGGGGGAAGTGGAAGCTTTTGAGGGAGCCACCCAGGGGCTGAACGGCAGGAAGGGGAGAGGAGAGGCTGGATCCACCAAAACACGCTAAAGATTTGGCAGAGCAAAGCCCTACACGGGAAGGGAATGGGGCAGTGTTCAGAACACGTGGGCAAGCGGGGCACAGGGTCCTGCCATCAGCAGAAGGACTCGAGCAGGAAGGAAGCTGGGCTTGGAGCTCCGAGATGGCCACAGGTGCAAGGAGGGGCAAAAATGACAGGTCCCCCGAGCCACCACAGGATGAGTGTGGGTGAGAAGGGTCCTGTGCCCCTGAGGAGGGCCGAGCTGGGTGCCGGGGCCCAGCAGTGGGATGGGGGGAGGACCGGCAGCCTCACCTGCATCCACGCGGGCAGAGGAGATGAACTTGTCTAGCTGACACCGCAAGAAGTCCCGCTCCTCCTCCAGGTCCTCAATGCGCTTCTGCAGCCACGAGTTCCTCTCCAGCGCCATGTGCAGCTGGGCCCTGACACCGTTCATCAGGGCCACGGTCGGGGACGCAGCCTCCGGAGGCTCTAGGGACAGCAGAGGACCCTGGTCGACCTCAGGCCTCGGGGCCCTGCACCCCCGCCTGACTCAAGTCCCCCTTCAACCAACTCACCCTCGAAGTTTCCCTGAGAGGGGCTCAGACTGTAAAAGATCTGTGGGTCTAGGTGGGGCGTCTCGTCGAAGGGGATGGAAATCTCGAAGGCCTCATTGTCCTTCTTCACTGGAAAAAAGAGGCCGGGGTCACCCCAGGGAAGTCCCAAGGAGCCTCGGACCAGCCCCCAACCACGCAGCCCTGGAGAGGAAAGGGCAGGGACGGCGGGCAGCGGCTGTGGGGCCGAGGGTGGAGCGGGGTCCAGTTCCTCACCTGTCCTCCTCCGGCTAATGTTTCGCTCATTCATGGCACGGCCTCCTGCGGACCCCAGCAGCTGAGAGCCTCAGGGGCACTGCACAGAAACAGCAGCCACAGATGAAGGAACCCAGAGGGACTCCTCGGGGACATCCCGGGGGAGCTGGGGCTCACGACTGCGGGAGGGCGTGCTGAGGGCCAGGACTCCTGGGTCTGATGGAGGAGGAGACCCAGACCCCTCAGGACTGAGGGAGGACCCCTGGGGTTACAAACTCCTAGACTCTAGAGAACGAGGGTGCCGGAAGAAGAAGGACCAGTGGGGTCGACAGAGCAGGCACATCCTGGCCGAAATAGGACAGACCCTCATCACAGGTCGCCTCGGGGCCAAAGAAGTGAGAGGTGCGGGGGAGGGAGAGTGTGCCCCAACTTCCAGGCGCAGGGTGGGGGCCCAAGCCACGAGCGGCGCCTCCCCACCCCCGGGCACCCCACGCACTCGCGTGGGCGATCAAGGCCTGGCACCCGTTGGGGAGCTGGGCGCGTGCGCAGTGCGGGGGAAGGTCGTGAGTGGGGATGCGCCCCCGCCCCCGCCCTTTGTCCCGCGGGTGGGAGGGGGAGCGACGGTGGCAAGTGGTCTCAGCGGGGGATGCACCTGGCCGCAGGTGCCGACGCGGCCACCCCCACCCCCAAGGCCCGCAGGTGCCCGGGGTCGGACTGGCCGGGGCCCCACGCTCACCCACCCGCGCGCGGAATCCGGCCCGAGGACCGGCGGCGGCGGCGGCGGCGGCGGCGCCCATGCCCGGCGCCGGGGAGCGTCTGCAAAGAATAACGGGGAGCGGAGGGAAGCGACCGCACACCCGCGGGCGGGGCGGCAGAGGCGGCGAGTCTCGGAGCCGGACGATGGGAAAGGCAGGGACGCCAGGACCGCCCGGTGCGCCAATTGGCGTGCCTCCTCCTGGAGTCCCCGGCCCCAGGTGAGGCCGGCCGTTTGCGGCGGAGACCGGGGCCGCACTTGCGCGATGGCCCCTTGCAGCACTCCCCCGCCCTTGGCGAAGCCTGGGCAGGGAACGTCATGAATTTCCCAATTCCTGGAGAGCTGGCAGCTCCGGGGGTCCCCAGGGGTGGGGGAGTGGGGGGGTGACGACGCGCCGAGTCCGGCCCGGGAGAGGCGGGGAAATGTAGGAAACAGCCGGGAAAGTTGAAGCACAGGGAGGATCCCCTTAAGAGATACCCTGGGAACCGGCCGGTGTGGACCCCTGCAACCCGCTCCGCTCCTTCATCTCCCACTGGGCTTCAGCACAGCCAGACCCCAGGGTTCCCAGGATCATGGGGTAGGGAGTTACTCCTCCCCGAAAATAAAGGCCTAGAAACCACTCCCCACCCCCGCACCATCACCCCCGTGTCGTTAAGAGCTAGCTCTGGAACATTCAGACCTAGATCCCAGTCCTGGCCGCTCCTTCACAGCCTCAGTCTTCCTGTAAAGTGGGGAGATTATAACCCCTTTTAGGTTTGTTGTGGGTATATAGGATATGACACGCAGAACGCTCAACTCAGCGCCTGACCGCAGTGAGAGCTCAAGACAGGGCACTGTTACTGTTATCTGAAGTCAGATGGTGGGAAGCTCTTTCCCTCTCTGGGAAGTAGAGACAGATGATTTTTTCCTCCACCCAAAAAGAGGTCGGAAGAAGAAATGAGGCCCAGCACAGTGCCTGGCACAAATCCGACACGCAAGGAAAATTCATTGAGAAGGCAGATGTTTATTCAGCTTCTGGCCCAGCTCCACCTGCCTCTCCTCCCATTCTCAGGTAGCTTCCATGCTCTGGAATTTCTGCCAGCCCTTATGAGAGCAGTGCTTTAACCCTGCAGCGGGAGAACCTAAATGTCTGCGCCACCTAGAAAGTCCTGGCCACTCTCCCCTCCTACCCACTTCACACTACGGATAAATTGCAGCCTCAGTCAAAACGTCCAGGGAGAGGCACCTGCCCTAGATCAGTGTTTTTCAAACTACAGGTTCATGTGCAGATAATATGGTAGAATGAAATCTGGAATTGGCAGTCTTAAAAAAAAAAAAAAAAGTAGATGGAAAAAAACAGAGATCTGCACATGTTAAACCTTTGTTTTGCATATATTGTGTAGCTATACGGGGTTGCCATATAAAATGTTTCTTACAATGGATCGTGGTTTAAAACAAAAAGAAATATTTAAGAACACTCGGCCTATATGACACAGGTGGTCAGGAGCCAAGCTAGGACGAACCCCAGTGCAGGCCAACCTTCCCAGGCAAGCCAAGGCCCAAGTGGGCCAGGCACTTGCTCAGTCTCCGTGCTAGGCAGTCGGCAGAGACACGGTCCCCCCAAACCTCACACGCTCAAAGTGGAACCCGTGTTCACTGAGTGTCCAGTCTCAGGCCCTGGCTGGGGAGTGGGAAGCAGGTCTGGGGCCCCTTCCCCCAGCATCGCAGGGGGGCCTCAGCAAGATGCTGCAGATTCCTGATGGCCCCCAACCATGGGCTTTCAGGCCCGAGAATTTCAGCACACAGCACTCTGCTCCCTGCCCTCCAGTCAGGGCTCAGCCGTGGACTCGCTGATGTCTCTGAAGTTAGGGGACTCCACTCTGTGCATGTGAGGTCTTTTTCCCATCCTTATCTCCAGAACACTGAGGACCCGAAGATTACTCCTCAAGGCAGGGCTCAGCCTCCCCACGGGGGGATCCTGTGTTTGTGTCCAGGGCCCCCGCAGCCCAGCCTCTGGCGCTCCCGGCTGTCTGAGGGCGACGGGAGTCCATGCTCCCCCCAGAATCCCATGGTACCTGAGGTACCCCGCAGCCTGGCTCAGGGATGCTTCCACCGAGCGTGCTTCTGCAGCGTGCTCTGCTCCATAAATCGCCGTGGGCAGTGCGGGCACTGGTAGGGGCGCTCCCCGGAGTGGACCCGGCTGTGCTGCGCCAGCTCGCCCGCCTCTCGGAAGCGGCGAGGGCAGAGCGGGCAGCCGTGGGGCCGCCCGCCACCCGCCCGGTGAATGGAATGGTGCCGCGCCAGGTGGCTGGCCCGCTTGAATGCCTTCCCGCAGGTGTCACACTCAAAGGGCTTGACCTCCGAGTGGGTGATGCTGTGTCGCTGAAGGTAAGACATGTACTCGAAGACCCGGGAGCACACTGGGCAGCTGTAGCACTTTTTCTGAGCCGAAGCCCCATCGGGCCCGGACTCTCTCTGAGACTCCTCGTCCACCAGCACGGTGTACGGGATGCCCTGGGTGTCTATGAGCAGGTAGTGGTTGGGCCTCGAAGGGGATGAAGCCTGGGGACATCCTGTGGAGGAGGAAGGTCCGGGTTCTGGGGACCCGCCTGTCCGAGGGGGAGGCGCCTCCATGGCCTCAGCGGAGGGAAGCGCCAGGGGCTGGGGGCAGGGGGACGGCAGCACCAGCATCCGGAGGGGTGACTGAGGCCTGGTGGAGGGGAGAGAAGATGAGAAGGTTACAGTAGAGGAGGGAAGCTCAGCCCCACGGGCTCTGTTCTCCCCTCTCTATGTAACCTACTCAGGAATTCTGCAACCCCCGTCCCCCATCTCCTCTCCAGTCCTTCGGCCCTGAACTCTGTGACCCTCTGTAAGGCTCCTAGGCACCCCCTCCTTGAAAAACCTCTCCGATTCTGTTCCACCACCGACTGTACGCACAGGCTCTCTTTACTCTATCTTTCCGCTTTGTGCCCCCCTCAGGTCACAGGTTGCCCGCAGGCCCCACCTAATAGACCTCCAGGCCTCTCCCTTGTCTACGCCACTGATCCCAGTCTGGGTGTCCGTCCATCCTACATATTCCACCAAGAAGCATTTCCTACCCCCTTGTATGCACTCAGGCCTTCTCAAATGGGCTGCCACGTCGGGAACCCCATGTCCTAACCCGCCCACCTCCCCTCGCCCGGCTACCTGCAGGTTCTCTCCAGTCCGCGCCCATCCACCCCCCAGTCCTGGCAGTGTCCCAGCGCTCTCTAGGGTTCCACCCGCGGCCCGGGCCTTCAAGCCTCTCTACGCAAGTTCTCGGCAGCGCCCCCTCCGAGCCGTCGGAACAGCCCCTCCCCGCCCAGCGCACAGGTACCCGCTCACCCGGCCCCGCCCCTCCCTACGGCCCGCTCCGGCTCCCTCCCGCCTCCCGGCCCCCGTACCCGGTGCAGCAGCCTCTCGGGTCCGGGCGACTCCGGAACGGCCCCGGGCTACTCCCGTGGTTGCAGATGGCGGCGGGTCGGTGGCCTGAGGGTGTCCCCCAAGAGCTGGCGGCGCCGGGTAAGGGGAGAGAAGACCAGGGTAAAGAGAAGAGGGTCAAGGGGAGGGCGGTGGGGGCGGGGCGCCTGGGCCTTCGGGAAACGGCTCCGGCCAGAAACACAGGCCGAGATGAAGGTTCCCAGGTGCTTATGGTCCGGTTTCCATCCCCCAACCCCGCTGCCTGCTTCACCCCGTCCGCCCCCATCGCCCCAAACGCAAATAAGAGCCCTAAAATGGAGTGCGGAATGTTTATTGAGTAAAGGGTGAGGGTGGTGGGTGGAAATGGGGCGACACAGAAATAAGCCAGACCGTGCCCGTGCTCTTTTGTCAAATCTTCCACGCAGACAACAACCGTTCACCACTTCGGAGCAGACAACCAGGGCTCAGAGAGGTTACGCCGCTTGCAAAGGCTCACACAGCACAGCTGGGCGGAAACTGGGCTCCGACTGGCTCCCAGGCACTGGGAGGGGCAACGACTTGGTCTACATCACACAGCTAGAGAGGGAGGGAAGGAAGGAATGTTTCTCCCTTTAGATAGTTGGGGAAACTGAGGCCCAGGGTAAGGCAGTAACCTCAGCGGAGTAAGGGAATGTGTGTGGGAGTGACGCTGTGTGGGTCAGACGTGGTGGCCCAGAAAGGGGCCGGGCAGCACAGGCCGGGTCTGGAACTTAGTGGAGGCGCACGTGCTGCGCCAGCTCCGCTGCGTCCTGGAAACGGCGTGGGCAGAGCGGGCAGGTGTGCGGTGGGCCGGCGCGGGCACGGTGCGTGGCACGGTGCCGCGACAGGTGGCTGGAACGCTTGAAGGCCTTGCCGCAGGCGCCGCACGTGAAGGGCTTGAGGTCCGAGTGCGACACGCGGTGGCTCTGCAGCCGCAGAGGACTGGCAAAGACCCGGGCGCACTCAGGGCAGCTGTAGCCCTTGCGAGGGCCTGGCTCTCCCGGCGGTGCCTCGCGCTGTGGCGGGCCCCGGGGCTCCTCCTCCAACTGCACCGTGTACGTGTAGGGGACCCCGTTGGCGTCGATGAGCAGGTGGCGCCCCAGCCGCGGGGGTCGGGGCCCCGCCGCCGAGGAAGGAGCGGAGGAAGGACCTTCCGTCTTGGGGAAAGGGGGAGCCTTGGGGGGCGGCGGGTCCATGGTCTCCGGAGAGGAGGACCGAGGGTGGGGTGGCCGCGGCGGCAGCAGCAGCATCTGGAGCGGCAGCTGGGAGCGACGGAGGGGAGAGAAGTTAAAATCGCCACTTCCTGGCGAGAGGGTACCAATTCTCACTGCTTGTTACCCTCTCTGTACCACTGCCCTACCTTTCCTACAAAAAAAGAAAGTGCTTCTAGGTCAGATCGCTCTACTTGCATCAAGCAGCTTCAGGGGCTTCTACAACTAAGCGCAGCATCTCAGCGCCCCGACCTGCCTTTCCTCCCGGGTCCTCCTCTCATCCCCCAGCTGGACCAGAGAGCTTCACCCAGCCACTTCCCTCCTCCTCCACCCCAAAAGCCAATCAATTTCCAACTCTATTTCCCCCTTTACATCTTCATAGCCTCTTTCACGTCACGCCAGGGCTCTTGCCTCCAGAATTTCTCTCATGGGTCGCTTCCTCTTCTTCCCAGCCCAGCTCAGGTTGCATCCTCTCCCCCCAGGACCACCGCAGCAGCCTTTCTTTGGCCTCCAGACCCTCCTAGATGTCCATCCCCACTAGGTTCCCTGGAAGGCCTCCCATCTCTGGATACGGCTGTAGCCTCTCTTAATTTCCTCTCTAGGTACATCCCCGGAGCCCCACTAACCCAATTCCCCACTTTTCACCCAGGGCTCCTCTATTCTGTTCCTACATTTAGCACCTTAAGGTTTCAACTTCCTCTCCCATTACCTAACCTGTCCTCGAAATTTCAGGTACGCCTACCGACGCCTCAACTGCCGGCCTTCTACGTAGCCCACGGCCCATGAACTTTGCCACCTGCTACATCTCCACCCAAGGGTCCCTCTCTCTCCCCAGCCCGTAGGTATAAGCCACTGACATCTCTGCTGTTCCTCTCTATACCCCTCGGGGCCTCCTCTCACTCCCCGTGACACACACCAGGGCCCCGGAGTCCCTCTCCCAAGCCCCCTTCTCCCTCTCTTCTGCATGCATCTGGCATCTTTATGTCCCCATTCCTATCCCTGCTGTACCCAGCACAGCGCCTCCACCCCGCTTCTCTGCTCCGCTTCCTTCTGTAACCCCAGGGCCCCCGTGTCCCCCTTTCCGCTACGCCCCCAGGAACCCCCCGCTCCCGCACTCCCTCCTGCCTGTCCCCCGCGCCCCGGCTCCTTCCCCGCCGTGCCCCGGCTCCTTCCCCGCCGTGCCCCAGCCCCACCCCCACCCCCGTTATCACCAGCCCCCTCCCCCAGCCCTGCCCGGCCTCACGCCGTCCCGGAGCCAGGCTCCTCCCTCCATCCCGGCCCCCGTACCCGGTGCAGTGGCCTCTCGAGTCCGGAGGAGCAAGCCGAGGTCCCGAGCGGCCCGGGCTTCCCCTCGCGAGTGACGGCGGCGGCAGGACCGAGGCTTGGGGGCGCTCCGGGCCGGCGGCGCCGGGGACGCGGGCACGGGGGGCGCGGGGGCGCGAGGGGCGGCGGCGTCCCTGGGAAAGGGCGCCGGCCGGAAACCCGCGCGCCGCAAGGAAGGTTCCGCCGCCCCAGAGCCCGCCGCTCTGACGGCCCGCTTTTTTTGAGTATCTAGGGATCGCGAGAGAGAAGAGGGGCCGAGGGCGCGGGAACCACACAGCCCGCCCCCTGCCCCCCGCTCCCTTCCCATCCCCTACGGGAACAGTTTGTTCTCTGGGACAGAGATTGATTAGTAGACGAGGCTAGGCGAGGCTGTCTTTGCCCGAAGTCCCACAAGGAACGGGCGCGCCCAATCCGTCCTCTTCCCACTGGCCGACCCGCCTGCATCCCCTTCCAAACTAGGCAGAGGGCGGGAAGAGGGAAGTTTCTGTCGGCTGGGCAAATGGGGAGACCGAGGTGCAGACAGGGCCAAACCTTGCCAGATGCAGAGGTGGGCAAGGGTGGCTCTTCCCATCGGGCAGGTGGGGAGACCGAGGGCCCGAAAGGGCCAAACCCTGACAGATGCAGAGGTGGGCAAGAGTGGCTCTTCCCATCGAGGAAGGGGGAGACTGAGGCGCAAGGAGCAGCAGCGACAGCGTCTGGGTGATGTCGGCACAAAGCGCGGTGGGCCCGACGCTCCCGCGCGCAGAGAGGAAACCGAGGTCCGGCGGCCGCGTCCTGGTGCAGGAGCGCGTTGACCAGAGAGGGGCAGGGCAGCCAGGCCAGATCCGGAACCTAGTGCGGCGGTCGGCGCCGGGCCGCGCCAGGTGGCCGGAGCGCTGGAAGGCCTGGGCCAGGCGGCGCACGCGGAAGGTTGGAACGTCGAGTGCAGCGCCGGGGAGGGGGGGCCCGCAGCTCGTCCTCCAGCTGCGCGGTGAACTAGTAGCGAATGCTGCGCGTGTCCACGAGCAGGTCGTGGCGCGGGAGGAACCAGAGGGGGGCAGCGCTGCAGCTGGGGAGGGGAGGCAGCTGGGGGCACAGAAGGGAGAGAACCGGCGTTAAGGTCGCGCCCAGACCAAGGACCCCGGCTTGGTCAGAGGTGCGTCCGAGAAAGCTGCCGAAAAGAACTTTCTGGGATGATGAAAAAGTTCTATGATCTGTGCGTTGTCCACTGGGACAGCCACTAGCCACGTGAGGTTATTGGTCATTAGAAATGTGGCTAGGGCTTGAGGACCTGAATTTTAAATGGTATTTCATTTCTCTTAATTTAAATCTAAATAGCCACAGGTGGCTAACCGCTGCCCACCTTCCGGTACAGCTCCTAAACCACCCTCAACCAGTTGCAAACTGGAGACCCGCGGGCCAGAGAGGGCACAGTTATATTTGGTTTGGATCACAGATATGTCTTAATGTTTTACTGGGCAATATTTTAAAAGCCAGAAAATGCACACACAAATTGCCAACTATAGAGAAAAAGTCTCTAGATGGGGCAACAGTAAACTGAAACTGATAAAGCATTCTCAGAAAACCTTCAAGAAACCTCCAAGTGACCCAACAACTGTGATCTTAGGCTTCGATTAAAGATCCTCCAGAACTGTACTGTCCTAAAGGGCAGCCACTGGCCACACATAGCTCTTAAGCGTTTGGCATGTGTCCGGTCTGAACTGAGATGTGTCATAAATGCAAGACACCTAAAAGATTCTGAAGACTGAGTATGAAAAGAGTGTAAAGTATCTCATGAATGACTTTTATGTTGGTAACATTTAGAAATGATACTCTGGGTATACTGACTGGGTTAAGTATGTTATTAATTTCAGCTGTTCCTCTTCACTTTTTAAAGCATGGCTCACTACTGGAAACTGTTGTCCTAGAGATTCTTCCTCTTTTGTAATTTTATGGGGTGGGGGGCAGTAGGGAGAGTGGAAACTGGTGAACTGAGAGGGTGTGCCCGGTTTAAAGGGGTAAGTACACCTTCTGTCTACACCAGGCTTCTCACCTTTGGCACTACTGACATTTTGGGGCTGGATCATTTTTTGTGATGGGGGGCGGTCCTGTACATTGTAGGATGTGGGGCAGCATCCCCGGCCTCCACGCTTCGGATGCCAGGAGCACCACCTCTCACCCCTCAATCTCACTCCCACCCAGCTGTGACAAGAGACTTGGCCAAATGTCCCCCAGGGGGCAACATAGATCCTGGGCTACACAGACAACTACCACAGCAGTCTCCCACCCAGATCCCTTTCTTGAGTTTCATACCCATGAAACTTGCTTTGTCCATGAGAGCCACGCCCACCCCACCCCACCCCGCCCCGCACCCAACTCTGGAAATAATGACAAGGACCAACGTTTATTGGGCCCTTCCTATGGTGCCAGCCATCGCTAAATGCACTGAATCCTCAGAGCAGACCCAGGAGGGAGGTGCCATGCGGATGCCTATTTTATAGATGAGGAAACAGAAGCTCCGAGAGGTCACGTGATTGGGACTGAGCTCATACATCCGCTGGACAGCACGTGCTTCTAACTGACCCCTGAGTCAGAGCTCATGGCCACTGTCTGCAAGCACCTCATGCTTCTCCCCAACCCGCTGCCGCCACCGCCCCAGCTCACCATGACAGCCTCCCCACCCCCCAGTTCCTTCTCTCTATGGCAACACTGCAGCAGTATAATTACGCTAACCCACAGAATCATGTCATCACCTGACCCAAAACCCTCCTTGCTGCACTTGGAATAAAACTCAGAAGCCGCCATCACCCACTTCCAGGGCTTTGTGTTTGCTGTTCCGCCCTCTGGAATACTCCTCCCAGCCCCTCACAAGGACACACCCTTTCTGGCCATTCAGGTCTCAACTCGAGTAATCCTTCGTCGCGGAAGCGCTGCTGGTTGTATCAGCGCTCAAGTAGGCGAGCAGGTGAGGCCCTGCTCCGTCTGGTCCGGCCATTCCCTCCGCATCTCATACTGCAGTCCGTAGGGGTCTTGCTCGTTTTTGGATTTGCTACTTTACCGCCTGCTTTTCCCGCTCTGTCCTAGGCAACATTCTACCCTCAGAACCTAGCAAAGGTCTGGGGAGAGGGTAGGGGCTCGGTTCAATGTTGGTTGAATGAGTGAATGCAGTCACCCCGTCCAAAGGTAAAGCATTATCTCCCCCCACCAAAACAAAGAGCCTTGCTTCTCTCCCGGGACAGGATCATGATGAAGCCCCACATCCACACCAGTCTGGAACCTCTAACGTCCTCATCCCGCCCCCCCCACGTCTACACTCCCCAAAGCCAGAAGGCACCAAGTTCTGTCCCTCCCTCATCCTGAATGTCCCCCTCTGCTCCCCAAGCCCCAGCTCTGGCCCCTCCTTCCTGCCCAGGGCCCCTGCACCAGCCTTCTCCCTGGTATCTTGGTCCCCAGTACTGCCCCCGCCCTCCTTGACACTCTTCTCACAGCTGTCTCATATGTAACCTCTGCACAAAATCTTGTCACGGCCCCCATGACCCTCAGGACCAAGTCCCCAGGTCCCTCAGCCTGGGATTTGAAGCCCTTCGTGAGGCGGCCCAGCCAATCCACCTCATCCCAGCCCCACATGGCATCTCACGGCCCCCTAACGGAACCTAGGGAGGTGCCCCTAGGAAAGCACTCCAGCCAATAACTCACACCCGCAAAGGAAAGGCTCCCACCTCACTTGTGTTCCAGCCCTACCCCTGCAATTAAAAAAGAATCAAAACGAACGAACTCTTCTGCACCTGTCTCAGCAGGCACCACGAGTTGCTATACAGAAGTGATGGAGCAGTAGGTGCTACCTTCGTATTAGGTGAGTTTGCAGCTCACCTGATAAGGCTGTTTCATTCTATCCCATCTTACAGATTGGGAAACTGAGTTCCAGAATGGGATGGTGATCTATCTCAGGCTATAAACAGAGGCTGTGGCAGCGTCAGGGATTCGGCAAGAGACTCCTGCTTCCCACCCCTGGCCAGGATGGCTGGGGACCACAAGCCATTCCCTATTTCAGGATGAGGAAGCTGAGGCCCAGAGAGGCAGCTTCAGGTCGCACAGCAAGTAAACAGTGAGGCCAAAACCCCAGCCTCTACCTTCTGTACCAGAAACAAGAGATTCTATGGAGCCCCTGCAGTCTCTCCATGGTCCAGGAAGTTCCTTCCAGCCAAGTGGTCCAGAACGGGCTGCGCCAGCTGCCCGGCATCCTGAAAACGCCACAACACAGCGGGCAGGTGTGAGCCCGACCCAAGCGGAGCTGGCGTATGAAGCGATACCTCACCGGGGCGCTTGAAGGTCTTGCCACAGACGAAGGGCCGGAGTTCTGAGTGGAAAATGCTGTAGTTCCTGCGGTGCCGGCAGCTCTTGAAGACCTGAAAACACTGGGGACAACTGAAGCCTTGCGGGGGGCGGGGGCTGGGCTGCAGCCAGGGGGCCTCCTCCGTGTGCACGTATAGGGAACACCATTCCCGTCAGTGAGCAGGTGACGGTCCCTGAGAGGCGGGCTGAAGCCGCGGGATGGGGATGGCGGGGGTGGAGGAAGAGGAGGGGGCCGGCTTAGGGGCGGGGACCACCCTAGGGAGGGAGGGGCCCATGGCCTCCAGAGAGATTCAGGGTCAAGGTACACTTTGGGAGGCTGAGGGGAGGACAGACGGGCGATTAGATGAAGTTCTTTCTCCGGAATTCACCAGCTCAAAGCCTCTCCACCCCGCGCCCGCGAGTCTAAGCGAGTGACCCAGCGGACGCACCGCTCGGGCCTCTCCGGTCGCCCGGAGCTCAGCGCCTACCTCCCGGCGCCGGCTCGCGGTGCGGAGGTCTCTCGGGTCCGAGTGCGGTGGGAAGCGGCTCGAGGGGCGGCCCCAGGATGTCCGCCGCGCGGGGTGATGGACTCGGAGAGCCCGGAGACGGCTCCCGCTCCTGCCTCCGTCTCGGCCAGACGCGGCCCCAGAAATCCGCTCCGGCGGGAAACAAACACCCGCGAACAACGGTTCCGGGTGTCTGCCCGCCTCACTTCTCTGCAATAAGGGGGGGGGGGGGGCAAAGCCAACATAAAGTCATTGGCGACGTGGTAGATACAGAGGGAGGGAAGACAAAAGGGATGGCTTTTTGTCCGAAAAGTTGTGACTTTTCTTTAAAAGTCACTTTATCTATGGTTTCCCTGGCAGTCCAGTGGTTAAGACTTCGCCTTCCAGTGGAGGGGGTGCGGGTTCGGGGTTGGATCCCTGGTCTGGGAGCTAGATTCCCACATGCCCGGCAGCCAAAAAACCAAAACATAAACAACAGAAGCAATCTTGTAACAAACTCAATAAAGACTTTTAAAAAAAATGTTCCACTTTTTTTAAAAAAAGTCACTTTATCCCTCTGGGCTGGAGAAGGAACTAGTCGTTCTAAAATAAGAAAGACTTTCTTCAATAGGAAAGAAAATAGAACGTCTACCTACAAATAGGAACCGAAACCAGAAAGGGCTAGTGACTGGTCGGCTGCTACACAGCAAAGACAAAGAGCCAGAATTATTCAGCCCGTGGGACAGCTGAGGAAACCCAGGCCTTGTGATTTAATGTGTTACATGGCAAGAAAGTGGAGTCAGCTATCATTCTCCGTGTTGGTGGTAAAACCAAGGCCAGAGAGGGGTAGTCACTGGCCCTGGGTCACACAGCTAGTCGGGGCTGGCTTGTACGATGCCAGTCTCTCCACAGGGCTGATGTGGTGGAGGGAAGTGATAACCAGGTCTGGAGTACACCTGAACTCCTGGCGTCAGTCTCCACAGCCAGCCAGGAAGTCCTGCCCTGATGAATACACCGGGATGCATTGGGCCAACCCCTGGAAAGTGGTCATCCCCCCCCCCGCCCAGGTGGGTTAGCCGGTGCTGGCTGCGGTTGCTGGAGCACTTGAATGCCTTCCCACAGGGGCCCCACACTTAGGGGCAGAGTTCCGAGTGCAGGACACGATGCTACCCGAGGTAAAACAGGCTCTTACAGGTTTGTAAGCACGCGGGGCAGCAGTGTGATGGGAGCTGGCCCATCTCTTTCTCCATCACCCTGAGCTGCTTCCTCAAGCCACAGTAGGATGTGTGTGGTGATCAATAAGTGACCACTTGAGCTTGGGGGCACAGGTGAGGACAAAATAGGTGACTGAGTTTGAGATGCATCCCGGGACATTCCCAGTTCTAAAACTGAGAGGAAGAAACAAAGAAGAAGCAGACAAGAACACAGATGTCTCAGCAGATTTGGCAAATTGCTACCATCTGGCCGCTGACAGGGAGGAGAGAATTCATCCCTAGTTTTCAAATGGGTTATTGAGGCCAGAGAGTGAACCCACCAGTCACAAAGCCCACACGGTACAGTTAAAACCCACGGTCCCTGCCTCTTGGGTAAGGCTAAAGGGGAAAAGGAGACCAGTAAAGACCCTGAGAGGTGAGGGCATCTTTCTTGCTACTTTCTCCTGCTTCCCCTGCCACCCACAGACTTGCAGCACACCCCAAGGCTGGAGATCATTCAGTCTTAACAAGAACAGCCCAGAAAGGGGTGTTGCCTTGTCCACGAGAGATGCCAGGGTCTAGCTCTGCAACCGTCATCTCTCAAGCTGGACGCTGGCAACTTGGGAAAGATTCCCAGCACGTGGCTCCCCAAAGGCATCAGTTTTGCGCCCATGTTAGGAGCAGACTCAGTCTGCCCTAACACACCAGGACGTGCTGCGCCAGCTCCGTGGTAAGCCTGACCCGCCGGCAGCAGAAGGGACAGGTACGGGGAGCCCGGTGGATGAGCTGAGGCTGGCAAAGACTGCTGGGTCATCTGCAGGCCTTGCCACAAGTCTCCGAGATGAAGCACCAGATGACCGGATGTGAGAAGCCATAGGCCTTGAGAAGGACAGCATTCTGGAAGCCCCGCAGGCACTCGGGACAGCTGGACGCTGGGCAAAACTTCCTGCTTGTCACTGGGCTTCTCCACTCGCACTGTGTATGTGTAGGTGTATTGTATGCCCGTCCAGTCACAGGCTGAAGGCCCAGAGAAAAAGGAGGAGGAGGAAGGGCCAACTTGTGGGAGGAGCACTTGACTGGGGCCGGGGAACCCACAGTTGATGAGAATAAAGTCATGGTCTGCAGTGGAAGCGCAGAGTCTTGACCACTGGACCGCCGGGGAAGTCCCAGTCACGGTCATCCTTGAATCAGAGGAGCAGCTAAAGGAAGGAAAAACTGCACTGACTGAAGGTGCAAAGAGGTAAGCTAAGGGTTGAGATGACCAGAGGACCTCTCTGCATCCCCCAATCTTTGCTTACCTAGGTCATCCTCCACCCCCTACTCCTTAAGCCCCTCATCTCTCCAAGGGGCTGGGGGACTTTTCATGGGCCTCTCTCCATGTGCCCAAACCCTAGACTTTCTAACTTTACCACGACTCCATGCTCCCGGGATTTGCACAGGCCTCTTGCATCTATCAATCGATTCCTATGATGTGCACTCAGAGTCGTCTCACACGCCCCCAGAATCTGTGGGACCCATGCCTTACTATATTGCCCTCCGTCTCCTCTTTCAAACCCCTGGTGGGCAGGGTGTCCTTTTCCCTTGTCTCCATTCCTCCCCATCAGGGTATCACTCTTCTCTTCTAGGACCTCCCCCAAACTCCCCGAGTTTCTTTTTTTGCCCAGATCCAAGATTTCTTCCTTTCATGCTGGTCCTGCGACACCAATTAAGTGTTTCCATCCGCCCAGAAAGAAGTCTCTCACCTCCAGAGTCTGTATTCGACCCACTCCACCACCTTCCCACCATCCCTCTCCGAAGCCCACCAAGGCCTCCCTGGTTTCTGCCTTTTCTCTGTTCCCGAGGGGTCCTCCGACACGAACCTCCTCGATCCTTCCCAATCGTCTCCGCAATGGGTCAGTCGGGTCCGGTCTTTTCCACACACACACACACACACACACACCCGGCTGCCCACCCGTCCTCGTGCTCCTGGACCCCTCCTCCAGGCATGCATGGCCTTTGCTGTCCGTGCGTTATGAGGAGAGGCCTCCCGAGAGTCTGATCCCGGGATGCAAGAGGCGAAGAGATTAAACCTTCCGCGAGCCCTAAGTGGAGCCATAGGGCTCGGACCAGCCAGGAGAGGGATGGGGTTCATGCGAAAGCCTTCCGGCCGGAAACACAAACCCTCAAAGGAAGGGTTACAAGTGCCTTCTGTTCCGCTGGCCTGAATCTCTGTCATTCATTCAACAAATATTTGTTTAGTGTCTCCCATACGCCAGCTTCCGGGGGTAAAACCATGAGCCAACCAGACCGAGGTAGTCCCTGACTTTCTCTACCTTAGAGGCAACAAATGTTATCTGTATTGCACACCTGCTGCGACAAGGAACTCTCCTAAGCCTCCTGGGGGCGACAGAGACCAAAAGATTGAAATGTCTGCCCTCACCTTAGCACCTGGGAGAAGCAGGTAGGGATGACATTCAGGAGACAAACTCAACGACGGACAGGGTCCCTAAAGAATCTTACATAGCCCGAGAAGAGGACTTCAAACAAGAAGCTGTCTCAAATTCAGTCCTAGTGCTTTGCAGATGAGGAAACTGAGGCCCAGAGAGGTTACGTGAGACGTTGATGGTCCCACAGCAAGGGGGTGCCAGAGCCAGGATTACATCCTAAATCCTAAAGCGGGGAGGTCTTTACACTTTCTCATCCCAATATCTTCATTTCGGACTTCCCTGGCGGTCCAGTGGTTAAGACTCCGTGCTTCCACTGCACGGGGCACAGGTTCGATCCCTGGTCGGCGGACTAATATCCCGCTTGCTGCGCCGTGCAAACAAACAAACAAAAAAACTCTCATATCTTCATTATGGGGAAATTGTTCTATGGCCCTCGAGAGTTACAGGATTGAAGCTAAAAGAAGTTTAGGGAAAGAGTTGCCTGAGTGTGAAACAGCCCTCAAGGCTAGCTGTAGATGCTGGCAAGGAAAAACCAGAAGGCTGGGCTTCCGAGCTCCCACCCACACGGAGCCCTGTAAAGTCATGAAGAGCCCCTTCTTGCCTCAGTACAGACTGTCTAGAAGGATTAGGCATTCCACGCGGATTTCATGGCAAACACCAGATGTTAACGAGGCAGCTTAGAAACAGCAGGATTCCAATTCTGGTCGAGAGGCTTGTGGGATCTTAGCTCCCCGACCAGGGATTGAACCCAGGTCCAAGGCAGTGAAAGCACCGAGTCCTAACCACTGGTCCACCAGGGAAGTCCCTTCTCCAGGGAAATCTGAAAAACACTGTGTGACACCATTCCCTGTTCGGTGACTCAGTTTCCCCATCTGTCATGGAGAGGCCACCATTCTTTGTTTTTCCTTTTAATTTTATTTTTCTATATCGAGACGTAAGTTATGATGGAAGAAATTTTCATATGTTGAGGTATGGGGAAGTCCTTCTGGCTGATACATGATTTGACTTGAACTTTATGCTAACCAGAACAGCCTGTCTCATGGCCTGTCAAATGTACACTGTACAGCTGCATTAACCATTAAAGAAAAGAACACATTTAAAATCAAAATGGGGGGAGGGGGTGAATTGGGAGATTGGGATTGACATATATACACCACTATGTATAAAATAGATAACTAATGAGAACCTACTGTATAGCACAGGGAACTCTACTCAATGCTCTCTGGTGACCCAGCTGGGAAGGGAATCTAAAAAAGAGTGGATATATGTATACGTATGACTGATTCACCTTGCTGTACAGCAAGAAACTAACACAACATTGTAAAGCAACTGTACTCCAATAAAAATTAATTTAAAAAATAAATAAGTGAAAGGAAAAAAAAATCAAAATGGAGTCACCATGGTTCAGGCATCCAAAATGGAGCTGGGTGGCCATTGTAGATGTGGTTTCAGACACGTTCCTGCATCACTGAGAACTTGAATCTTCCGAACTGCATCAGACTCAAGGCCACCACCAGCCATTCTCAAAACAGTATTTGCTAGTAGTGGCCAGCTGCCACCTTACGGCACATCTCAACTTGGCCTAATCCTATTTCAAGCGCTCAATACCGATGCATGGCCGGTGACTACCATATTGGACAGACAAATCTAGAGGAGGCCAACTAACAAACAGGCAGATACAATGTAAGGTCATAAGTGCAATGACAGGGCACTCCAGGGGGCCAGAAGGGGCTCATGACCCAACTGGGGGAGGAGTATAGAATTGGAAAGTTTGGGAATTCCCTAGCTGTCCAGTGGTTAGGACTCCACGCTTCCACTGCAAGGGGCATGGGCTCATCGCTGGTCGGGGAACTAAGATCCCGCAAGCTGTGCAGTGCGGCCAAAAAAATAAAAGAAAAATAATTGAAAAGTTTTCCTGGAGGTGACATCTGAGTTCAGTCTTGGAGTACAAGAGAGTTAGCCAGGCCTTGGGAACAGTGAATGCAGTTCCAAGCAGAGTGAAAAGTAGGGGCAAAAGCCAGGACAGAAAACAGCCCAACTATTCTTTCAGAGTGACTAAGCATCATGTGCCCAGCCAGGGACGATGCTGACTGGAGACAACAAGGACCAGACTGAAGAACATGGAGTTCGTGCTGCAGGCATCACAGGAGAGTCTGGAGCTAGTCAGGGAACTATCATGTGAGGGCTTCACAGGGATTCCGGTGGAATTGGCAGCCTGAAGGGGTGCCTCAGCCAGCCTGGGAGCCCAAGGTAGGCAGGAGTCAGAGGTTGCTTTCTGGAGGAAATAAGGCCTGAAAAAATGGCCAGGATCCCCCAGGAAAGGTTACTCTGGGCAGCAAGACCAGCCTAAGACCTGGTGCCTGGAGAAATGAAAGTGAGTGTTTCAATGGGGGTGTGACACCCGTTGTGTGTCTCAAATGATGAGAGAGGAGGCTGGAGAGCTTGGCGGGCACTACAACATGTAGGGCTTCCAACTCCACGCAGAGGCGTTGGGATTTCTGTCTTGCGGTAAGCCCTCTTGCCGTGGAAGGATTTTTAGCTGGGAAAGGACAAGATTAGTTCCAAATTTTTGAAAGGTCTGTTTGCTTATGTTGGCGGGCTAGAGAGTGGAAGCTGGGGGACTATGGAACAGTCTGGTGCTGAAATCTACATGAGAAAGAACGAGGTTTGAGCTACGGAAGGGGCGGTGCGGATTGAGAAATCCCTCCAAAATCTTGGTGTTAATGCTCAAATGCCTGATTTTAATGCCCTCAAGAATTTCAGAGCTGCAGAAAGGAGTCAACATGCGAAAATAATACTAGCATTACTTCCCACGTGTTACATACTGTCCGTGCAAAGACATTATTATGCTAGGTACTTTCATACGTGATTTTATTTAATCTCTCTAAGAAGTTAATCCGTTCAGTTTTCAGTGAGAAAACTGAGGCGCAGAGAGGGAGTTCATTGCTCAAGGGCACGGTGGTAGCGACTAAGCGAGACGCGGAGGCCCGACACCCCACACCACACGCCAAAACCCCCAACCCTCGACCAGAGGGTCTTTTCTCTTGCGTCTTAAGTTCCCACCTTCGGAGGCCAATTCCCCTCCCCACGCCTCCCTCCGTTTCCCACCCCCCCCCCCCCCCGCCCCGCCCCGCCCCGCCCCGCCCACCGTGGCCCTTCTAGTCCCGGCCAGCCTCTCTATGGTTTCCCCCCTCCCACCCCTCTACCCACACGCTGCCTCTCTTTTGCCTCCCACCCTGGCCCCTCTATCCACCGCCAACTTCTCTATGGTCCCCCTTCTCCCTAGTTGTCTACTCATCTGCTCCTCCTCTGAACTCCACAATATCGGCCATCAGCGCCCCCACCCCGCGCCCATCAGATCCGTCCTCTGAGCTGCCTCTCTGGTCAGGCCGAGCGGAAACGGTTGCCAATGGGGAAGTGCTTTTAGGGAAGGCCCTGCAAAGGAGGGACCCCCGCACTTCTAAGGGGTGACCCTGCGCTAAAGCGGCCCATTTCAGGCCCTTTGCGAAAATGCTCTGGCTGGAAACACGAGGCCCAGAGAGGAAAGATCCAATTTGCGCTTGGGCCCACCTCTAATAAGTGGGATCCCAAAAGGATCACTCTCTATAGGAGTTTCCTGTCTCTCCTTTCATTTTTGTTCCGACAGTGTCAGAGACAGACAAGGAAATCGGGAAATGCCCACCTCCTTACACAGACTGCGGAAAATGAGTCCAAGAATGGGGAAGGAACTTGCTCAAAACTAGTCAACCAGGAACCAAATGGGAATCAAGCCAGGGTCTCCTGGTTCCCAGTTCCCAGAACCTCAGTGGTTTTTCTGTTTTAAAATAGGTGAAGTAGATAGTAACAGCAAGGCTCCTAAAAGAGGCATGCAGGACCATCACATCCAGGTTCCAGTCTGATTCCCAACCCGATCTACAAGGATTCTCCTTAACACATAGCAAAGCAGATGTAATTCTTTCCTTCAAAAGTAATTAAGCATAACTGCAGAGGTGGATTCACCATGAAGCTAATGAACCTTAAGCTTCCAAGGCTTCTCACTTGCACAAGGCTTTCCCTGGGTAGTGAGTGTTGACAATTCAAAGAGTACTTAAGATTAGTCACTGCTTAAAAAAAAAACAAAAAACTTGCACCTAAATGTCCAGAGACAGATGAATGGCTAAAGAAGATGGGCCATGTATATACAACGGAATATTACTCAGCCATAAAAAAGAATGAAATAATGCCATTTGCAGCAACATGGATGGACCTAGAGATTATCATATTAAATGAAGTAAGTTAGACAGAGAAAGACAAATATCATATGATATCACTTATATGTGGAATCTAAAATATGATACATATGAACTTATATACAAAACAGAAAAAGACCCCACAGACATAGAAAACAAGCTTATGGTTACCAAAGGGGAAAGGTGTGGTGGGGAGGGATAAATTAGGAGCTTGGGATCAACATATACACACTACTATATATAAAATAGATAACCACCAAGGACCTACTGTATAGCACAGGGAACTCTACTCAATATTGTGTAATAACCTATAAGGGAAAAGAATCTGAAAAAGAAAATATATATATATATATATATATATCCAAATCACTGTGCTGTACAACTGAAACTAACACAACATTGTAAATCAATTATGCTTCAACTTAAACAGTTTTTTAAAGGATAAATAACACATTAAAAAAAAAAACTTGCAATACTCTGCAACCTTAAATTCACAGGTGAAGGAAACTTGCTTAGAATTTTCCCAAACTTGACAACAACACTAAAATAACTGTGAATCTGAAATTAAAGTCTCTTAAGTTAATAGTACAGAAATGTTTTGATCAATCACATTATAGGATAGATCAGATAATCTTTCTATTCTCTCTACAGAAAATACTATAATATTGTTGTCATATAAAAAGCCAATCAAAGAAAATAGAGGGAAAGCATTATAGAGCTGAGTCAGGTAGTAAACTAATTAAAATGCTATCTATACGATATGTGCTTTTCAATTTTGGAGGTTGTGCGTGGTAATTGTCACCTTTTGAATTCTGTAATTGGCTGCAACTTATTTTCTCATGCTAAATAAATGTTCTCTTGTATACCTTTTTTTTGTATTTTAATTTTTGTATTTCTAAGCTGTACAAGCGTCACACCCTACAAAACCTGGATCTGACTCTGCTCTGACACTCAGTGTGTTCTCAGTAAACACTAGTGGGACTTCCCTGGTGGCACAGTGGTTAAGAATCCGCCTGCCAATGCAGGGGACATGGGTTTGAGCCCTGGTCCAGGAAGATTCCACATGCCGTGGAGCAACTAAGCCCGTGTGCCACAGCTACTGAGCCTGCGCTCTAGAGCCTGCGAGCCACAACTACTGAAGCCCGCATGCCTAGAGCCTGTGCTCCGCAACAAGAGAAGCCACCGCAATGAGAAGCCCGCGCACCGCAACAAAGAGTAGCCCCCGCTGGCCACAACAAAGATCGTGCGCAGCAACAGAGACTCAACACAGCCCCCCCAAAAATCAATTAATTAATTAATTTTTTTAAAAAAGAAATGTTTGTTGAATGAGTGAACACATATACCATTTTAAAATAAATAAATAAACACACACTAGTTATTATTGTCAGTATTATTGTAATCTGCAGACCCAATAGGAAGGCTTGAGGATGATTACAATTTAAGGATGACTGTTGGCTTAGGACTTCGGACAGCCATAGTCACCATCTTCTTATTCATCCACACACTTATGTATTGATTCATTAATTCAGTACATGGCTACTGAATACCTGTATTCAGTACTGAATGCCCAGACACGAGTGTGGGTGCTGGAGACGCAGCAGGAAATTATACAGACGTGGTCTCTGCCTTCAGGGAGCTTACAGTCTGATAAGAATTGTCCATGGGATTGATTTGACGTTTTCAAAAATCAGATTTAAAAAATCGTCTACAAGCTCTCTCCACCCCACATTTTATTATGAAAATTTTCTTTTTCTTTCTTTCTTTTTTTCGTTTTTAATCTTTTGGCCACACCACACGGCATGTGGGATCTTAGTTCCCTGACCAGGGAATTGAACCCCGGGCCCCCTGCATTGGCAGCGCGGAGTCTTAACTACTGGACCACCAGGGAAGTCCCAGAAATTTTCAACCACAGAGAAAAGTTGAAAGAATCGTATAGTGAACATGCATACACCTATTATATAGGCTTATAACTTTTAAATATCACTTAGAAGTTGATCCTAAAAGATCATCATGTTCAGCTGATTCTTTTTTTTCTTTTTTAAGATTTAATTTTGTTTATTTTTTGGCTGCACTGGGTCTTCATTGCTGTGCATGGGCTTTTCTCTAGTTGCGGCGAGTGGGGGCTTCTCTTGTTGCGGAGCACAGGCTCTAAGCGCGCGGGCTTCAGTAGTTGTGGTGTGCGGGCTCAGTAGTTGTGGCACACAGGCTCAGTAGTAGTGGCTCACGGGCTCTAGAGCACAGGCTCAGTAGTTGTGGTGCGCGGGCTCAGTAGTTGTGGCACATGGGCTCAGTAGCTGTGGCGCACAGGCTCAGTAGTTGTGGCACGTGGGCTCAGTAGTTGTGGCGTGTGGGCTCAGTAGTTGTGGCGCACGGGCTTAGTTGCTCCGCGGCATGTGGAATCTTCCTGGACCAGGGCTCGAACCCACGTCCCCTGCATTGGCAGGCGGATTCTTAACCACCGTGCCACCAGCGAAGCCCCTCAGCTGATTCTTTTTTTCAATACAGCTTTATTGAGATCTAACTCACATGCCATATAATTCACCCATTTAAAGTGTACAATTTGTCACAGGTACGTGCAGGGTCACCACAGTCAACCTTAGAATGTTGCGTCCCCTCGGAAGGAAAACCTGTGCCCTTTAGCTGTCACTTTCTTACTCCCTCAATTCCACTCCGCCTCCCACCCCAAGGAGCCGCTCATCTAATTTCTGTCTCTATAGATTTCCCTGTTCTGGACATCTCATATGAATGGGATAATAAACTGTGATCTTTTGTGTCAGCTTCACTCACTATTTAAAAAAATTGAAGCACAGTTGATTTACAATGTTATGCCAGTTTCAGGTGTATAGCATGGTGATTCAGGATTTTTACAGATTATACTCCATTAAGTTATTACACAATAATGGCTATATTTTCCTGTGCTGTACAATATATCCTTGCTGCTTATCTATTTTATAAATAGTAGTTTGTATCTCTTAATCCCACACCCTTATCTTGCCCCTCTCTTAATAAACTTAAAAGCTTTTACACAGCAAAGGAAACCATCAACAAAACAAAAAGACAACCTATAGAATGGGAGAAAATATTTGCAAATGATTTGGCCAACAGGGATTAATACCGAAAATATATAAACAGCTTATACAACTCAATATCAAAAAACTAAACAACCCATTCAGAAAATGGGCAGAAGACCTGAATAGACATTTTTCTAAAGAAGACGTACAGATGGATAACAGGCACATGAAAAGATGTTCAACATGGCTAATTATTAGAGAAATGCAAATCAAAATGATGAGATATCATCTCCCACCTGTCAGAATGGCTATCACCAGAAAAATCTACAAATAACAAATGGTGAGTATGGTAATAATGGTGGAGAAAAAGGAAACCTTCTGCATTGTTGGTGGGAATGTAAACTGGTGCAGTCACTATGGAAAACAGTACCAAGGTTCTTCATAAAACTAAAAATAGAACTACCATATGATCCAGCAATTCCACTCTTGGATATATATCCAGAAAATAAACAAAAGCACTAATTCTAAAGGATACATGCACCCTAATGTTCATAGCAACACTATTTACAATAGCCAAGACATGGAAGCAACCTAAGCGTCCATCAACAGACAAAAGGATAAAGAAGATGTGGTATATATATACAATGGAATACTACTCAGCCATAAAAAAAATGAAATTCTGTCATTTGCAGAAACATGGCTGGACCTAGAGAATATTATGCTTAGTGAAATAAGTCAGAGAAAGACAAATGCTGTATGATATCACTTATATGTGGAATATAAAAAATAAAACAAATGAATGTATATAGCAAAATACAAACAGACTCAGAGATATAGAAAACAAGCTAGTGGTTACCAGTGGGGAAAGGGAAGGGGGGAGGGTCTTCTTCACTGATCATAATTCTTTCAAGGTTCTTCCATGTTGTAGCATGTATCAGTACTTCATTCTTTTTTGTGGCCAAATAATATTTCATTTTATGGATATATACCACATTTTGTTTATCCATTCCTCAGTCGACGACATTTGGGTTGTTACGAACAATGCTGCTATAAGCATTTGTTTACAAGGTTTTGTGTGGACATATATTTTCATGTCTCTTGGGTACACACCTATGAGTGGAATTGCTAGGTCATATGGTAACTCTATCAGTCAATTCATTTAAAAGACAGCAGATCCAAGTCCAGAGAGGAGAGATGACGTGCTCAAGGCAGGGACAGAAAGAAGTAAGGCTAACACCCACCCCACCCAACATCTTCTGATTCCAAGTCCAAGACCCTTACTGCCATTTTTTTAGTGGTTCCATGTAGCCAGACTTGTAGCCTCAGGTCATGCAACAGACTGTTAGTGTAGTGCCAGCCCCTGAGGGTGACAGACGAGAGGGGAAAAGGCAAGGAATCCACATTTACTGAGCGCCATCCGGTTCCCAGAATTATGCGAGACTGTAGCACTCTCAAAGTGAGAAAGGACATCACTTGCCCAAAATTGTATAGCAAGTGGATAGACGGATCTGGATCCAGGTGCATCTGACTTCAAAGCTTATGGTCATTCCACTGAACTATGCCCTCCTCTTCAAATATTTCATATTCTCAGTATTAATATTCCCAATATCTCAATCTCCTATATCCATTAATTCAGTTATTCATTCACTCATCTGTTCATTCATTCACCAAACATTCACTGAGGTATTTATATGCCTCCTCTCTGTGGATGCAGAGATGAAACTGACTCTGCCCCCAAAGAAGGGAGAACAGAGGATGAGTTTCATGCGCTAAACCCTGTGCCGTGAATGATCTCATTTAATAAAGAGAATCTCAGTGGAATACCATTTCACACAAGTCAGACTGGCAAAAATTTAAGTTTGACAAGTACTGTTAAAGATGTCAAGTAAGGGGATTGCCCATTCATTGGTGGTGGATGTGTAAATTGGTAACAGTTGTAGCTAATACATGGTGCCTACTCTGTGCCATAAAACACTTCACGTATAATGACTCATTTCATCCTCATTGTACCTAACACTTAAGTGTGTTGAGTAAATACTATTATAATTTTTGTTCTGCAGATGAGGCAAAGGAGAAGGCTGACTTTCTATTAGACACAGCAGGTACATACAATGCCTAAGGCCCAGTACACTCTTAGGAGCCCAGGAAAAACATTTTAATTTTGAAATCAGAAGAAAAAAGAATATAATCCAGCCTAGCTTATGTTTGTCTTTATACCAACACAGATATAACATACAAGTTTAAATATACTTTTTGGAATGAAGGAGCCCACAAAGGCACAAATGCCAGGGCCCAGGAAAGCACTGGAGACCGTGAGTGGTTAAAGAACTTACCCAAGAGGGACTTCGCTGGTGGCACAGTGGTTAAGAATCCGCCTGCCAACGCAGGGGACACGGGCTCGATCCCTGGTCCGGGAAGATCCCACATGCCGCGGAGCAACTAAGCCCGTGCACCACAACTAATGAGCTTATGCTCTAGAATCCAAGAACCACAACTACTGAGCCCATGTGCCACAACTACTGAAGCCTGCACGCCTAGAGCCCGTGCTCCGCAACAAGAGAAGCCACTGCAATGAGAAGCCTGCGCATCGCAACGAACAGTAGCCCCCACTCGACGCAACTAGAGAAAGCCCGCGCGCAGCAACAAAGACCCAACGCAGTGCTCGCTTCGGCAGCACATATACTAAAACTGGAATGATACAGAGAAGATTAGCATGGCCCCTGCGCAAGGATGACACGCAAATTCGTGAAGCGTTCCATATTTTTGGAAAACATGGGCAGAACACTCTATGACATAAATCACAGCAAGATCCTTTTTGACCCACCTCTTAGAGAAATGGAAATAAAAACAAAAATAAACAAATGGGACCTAATGAAACTTAAAAGCTTTTGCACAGCAAAGGAAACCATAAACAAGACAAAAAGACAACCCTCAGAATGGGAGAAAATATTTGCAAATGAAGAAACTGACAAGAGATTAACCTCCAAAATTTACAAGCAGCTCATGCAGCTCAATACCAAAAAAACAAACAACCCAATCCAAAAATGGGCAGAAGACCTAAATAGACATTTCTCCAAAGAAGATATACAGATTGCCAACAAACACATGAAAGAATGCTCAACATCACTAATCATTAGAGAAATGCAAATCAAAACTACAATGAGATATCATCTAACACCAGTCAGAATGGCCATCATCAAAAAAATCTACAAACAATAAATGCTGGAGAGGGTGTGGAGAAAAGGGAACACTCTTGCACTGTTGGTGGGAATGTAAATTGATACAGCCACCATGGAGAACAGTATGGAGGTTCCTTAAAAAACTAAAAATAGAACTACCATATGACCCAGCAATCCCACTACTGGGCATGTACCCTGAGAAAACCATAATTCAAAAAGAGTCATGTACCACAATGTTCATTGCAGCTCTATTTACAATAGCCAGGACATGGAAGCAACCTAAGTGTCCATCGACAGATGAATGGATAAAGAAGATGTGGCACATATATACAACGGAACATTACTCAGCCATAAAAAGAAACGAAATTGAGTTATTTGTAGAGAGGTGGATGGACATAGAGTCTGTCATACAGAGTGAAGTAAGTCAGAAAGAGAAAAACAAATACCATATGCTAACACATATATATGGAATCTAAATAAAAAAAAAATGGTCATGAAGAACCTAGGGGCAGGACAGGAATAAAGTTGCAGACCTAATAGAGAATGGACTTGAGGACACGGGGAGGGGGAAGGGTAAGCTGGGATGAAGTGAGAGAGTGGCAGTGACATATATACACTACCAGATGTAAAACAGATAGCTAGCGGGAAGCAGCCGCATAGCACAGGGAGATCAACTCGGTGCTTTGTGACCACCTAGAGGGGTGGGATAGGGAGGGTGGGAGGGAGGGAGATGCAAGAGGGAAGAGATATGGAGATATATGTATAGCTGATTCACTTTGTTATAAAGCAGAAACTAACACACCATAGTAAAGCAATTATACTCCAATAAAGATGTTAAAAAAAAAAAAAAAGACCCAATGCAGCCAAAAAATAAATAAATAAATAAATGTTCCTTTAAAAAAAAAAAAAAGAACTTACCCAAGATTTCCCAGCTAGTAGGTGGTGGAGATATTATGACGAGCAGTTGGGTGATATCTACCAAATTGAAGATGGAAGTTGAAGATGTTCCTGTTCTTTGATGCAGCAACTCAACTCTCAGGTATATAACTTAGAGAAAACTCCCATCTGGGTTCAAGGAGATGTAAGCAAGAATGTTCATGGCAGTATCATTTGTAATAATCAAAAACTGGCCACATTCAGGTACCACCTCACACTGGTCAGAATGATCATCATTAAAAATCTACAAATAGGGACTTCCCTGGTGGCACAGTGGTTAAGAACCCTCCTGCCAATGCAGGGGACACGGGATCGAGCGCTGGTCCGGGAAGATTCCACATGCCGCAGAGCAACTAAGCTCGTGTGCCACAACTACTGAGCCTCCATGCCACAACTACTGAAGCCCACGCACCTAGAGCCCATGCTCCGCAATAAGAGAAGCTACCGCAGTGAGAAGCCCGCACACCGCAACGAAGAGTAGCCCCCACTCGCCTCAACTAGAGAAAGCCCATGTGCAGCAATGAAGAGCCAACACAGCCAAAAATAAGTAAATAAGTAAATTTTAAAAAAATCTACAAATAACAAATGCTGAAGAGGGTGTGGAGAGAAGGGGACCCTCCTACACTGTTGGTGAGAATGTAAATTGGTGCAGCCACTATGGAGAACAGTATGGAGGATCCTCAAAACACTAAAAATAGAACTACCATATGACCCAGCAATCCCACTCCTGGGCATATATCCAGAGAAAACTCAAATTCGAAAAGATGCATGCACCCTATGTTCATAGCAGCACTATTTATAATAGTCAAGACATGGAAGCAACCTAAACGTCCATCGACAGATGATGGGATTAAGAAGTTGTGAGAGGGCTTCCTTGGTGGCACAGTGGTTGAGAATCTGCCTGCTAATGCAGGGGACACGGGTTCGAGCCCTTGTCTGGGAAGATCCCACATGCTGCGGAGCAACTAGGCCCGTGAGCCACAACTACTGAGCCTGCGCGTCTGGAGCCTGTGCTCCGCAACAAGAGAGGCCGCGATAGTGAGAGGCCCGCGCACCGCGATGAAGAGTGGCCCCCGCTTGCCACAACTAGAGAAAGCCCTCGCACAGAAACGAAGACCCAACACAGCCAAAAATAAATTAATTAATTAATTAATTTAAAAAAACTTAAAAAAAAAAAGTTGTGAGATATATATATTTCATTCTTTTTTATGGCTGAGTAGTATTCCATCACATATCTATCCATCATATATCCATCATATATTCCATCATATATCTATGATGCAATACTGTTCAGCCATAAAAAAGAATGAAATAATGCCATTTGCAGCAACATGGATGGACCTAGAGATGATCATATTAAGTGAAGTAAGTCAGAGAAACACAAACATTATACAGTATCACTTACGTGAGGAATCTTAAAAATAGTACAAATGAACTTATTTACAAAAGAGGAACAGACTCACAGACATAGAAAACAAACTTCTGGTTACCATAGGTGAAAGGGAGGAGGGATAAATGGGGAGAAGGGATAAATTGGGAGTATGGGGTCAGCAAATGCACAGTACTACAGATAAAATAGATAACCGGCAGTGCGCTGGCCACGCATGTGTCTCTTGCTTCCACGGCGCTTGGACAGAACAGACCCAGGGGCGCCCCTTCCTCCAGACTCTGACCACCCTCCAAGCTTTTCTCCAGTCACAACCTTGGAATCACCCACTCAGCTCTCCTCGGCCTCCGGGACCAGCCAACACCATTTTCTGAGCTTAGCTCCGTACTGCCGACCAAGCATGAGCCCCCAGATTCGTCACCATTACTCCGCCAGGTGGAGGCCGCCCTCACCCACCTGGTAACGCGCATCTGCCGCTCTCCCACACCTACCTGTCTCTGCGCTTCTCTTTCGACCCGACGCAGCAGCTCGCGAGGGCGTGAGACATCGTTTGGCGAACTGGCCGAGGAGAAGCCGGAGGGCCCGAGCTCACCGGAAAAGGCAAAAGCAGCGCTGTGGCCGCGCCCGCTTCCAGGACGTGCCGAAGCCGTCCCAGGAGCAGTGGGTAAAGCCCAGGACGCCACGGAAGCCGCCCGGCTGACGGAGAAGAACCCGCACCAGGCCCTGTGGCTCCGCAGGCCCGGGGTTCTCCCCGCGCAGACCCCACCTCTGGACTTGCCGGAGCCACTTCCGGGATGAGCAGGTGAAACTCACCAAGAAGATGGGCGACCGCCTGACCAACCTCCGCAGGCTGCCCGGCCCCCAGGCTGGGCTGGGCGAGCGTCTCTTCCAAAGGCTCCGCCTCAAGCACCACTAGGAGCCCCCGGAGCCCAGCGGCCTGTGAGGAGCCCCTCTGGGGTCAGGGCTCCTCCCTGAAGCCTCTCTCTGCAGCCACTGGGCAGCTTGTTAACCACCCTGGAGCCCTCTCCAAGCCTTGGGCCAAAGGGAAACAGGAAAGCTTTCTGCAGCGGAAAAAAAAAAAAAAAAAGAATCGGAGCCCAAACGGGGCTGCTCCTAGGCCCTGCCCTGCAACCTCAACTTTCTGTCCTGGCATGAGTGTCACTCTCTGTCTTTGGCTTTGGCCCGAGGGGAGGCAGAGTGCGTGGGGTCTGGTGAGACCCAGATGTGGTCTGGAAGGTCCCAAAGCCTGCTGTCTCCTGGGCCCCATCCTGCAGGGAGAGCAGCGTGAGGCCCTGGGGGGCTGTTCCTCTTTCTGAGAGGCTGCTGTGAAGGGACCGGTAACGTGTAACACAGAGCCTGCACCTTGTCACCCCCCGTGCATCTGTCTGTCCTGCTGGCTCTGTGGACTCTGTAAGACACCAGCACGGCTGGGGACCATGGGAGGCACAGCCACGACCCCGACCCTCACTGCCCTTCTCTGCCTCAGTGGGCTTTGGGGAAGGGAGGGGGGAAGGGGCCCCTCTCCTCCCAGGTCTGAAGCTGAGAGACCCCAGGTCTAAGAAGGTTCAGGGGGGGCAGAACTTGGTGGGGGAGGAAGGATGTGCTCAGCCCCAGATGTGACCCCAGCGCTCAGGGCCCAGACCAGGCCTGGAGCATCTATGTGTGCTGGGGGATGGGCGCTCACAGGGAACTCTCTCCCAGGGCTGTGCCCGGACCCATGGGACCAGGTCCCGGCAGGTGAGACCCCCCAAGACCTGCTTCAATCCCATAAGCCCCTGGTCATCTGGGGGGAGCACAGCAGGTCTGGGATGATGGTGACCAGTCTGGAAGGGGTCTGGGGGTGACAGCTGGGGAAACTGAGGGGAGAAAGGCACCCCTGACACTTCAGGTCTGATTCCTTTCCAGGAATCCACCTGACACCCTCCATCTGGGCTGACCTAGGCCCCATGGTCACCAAGGGAAGCCCTGTGACCATCTGGTGTCCGGGGTCTCTGAGGGCAGATGTCTACCGTCTGTATAGAGAGAGGCCCTCTGGACTCTGGGAGGCTACGGCCCCACAGGACTCCAGTAACAAGGCCAGTTTCCCCTTTGAATCCTCGAGCTCAAGCACTGCAGGGCGGTATCAGTGTGTCTCTCGCAGCAGGAAAGACAGAGTGGAGTGACCCCCTGCCCCTGGTGGAGACAGGTGGGAGGGAGGACCCGGGTCCCCTCCCGCTGCGGCAGCGACCTCACAGGCAGAGGGGGCAGAGTGTGGGCGCAGGGGGACGGACGTCTCCCCTCGCAGCCCACACCTGCGGTGAGCGGGGTGACGCTCCCCCTTTAACCCAGCCCCTCCCCCTCCCTCAGGGGTGCACAGAGCCCCCCCTCTCAGCCCAGCCACGCCCTGTGGTGGCCTCAGGAGGGAGCGTGTCCCTGGCACGCAGCTCACAGTTTGCAGCGGGCACTTTGCACCTGCTGAAGGAGGGAGGTGCTGACCCCCCCGACACAGGACATCGAGGACCCATGGGAGGGGACAGGCCGTGTGCCCTGTGGGCCCGTGAACTCCTCCCGTGGGGGGAACTGCGGATGCTATGATTCTCCCAGCTCCCTCCGCATGTGTGGTCACACCCCAGTGATGCTCTGCATCTCCGGGTCACAGGTGAGGGCCCCCAGCCCCATCGTTTCCTGGACCCCTGACCTGAGCCTTGTGCCCAGTGAGCCCTGAGGTGATGGGGGGTCAGGGGCAGTGGCCTCCTGGGGCAGAACCACTCGCGGGGGCCCTGGGAGGACCAGGGAGAACTCTCACTGCAGCCTCAGTGAGCAATGTGGGGTGAGCGTCCCCCTCGGTGCCACTGCCCCTTCTCTGCAGGCGTGTACAGGGAGCCCTCCCTCTCAGCCCAGCCGGGCTCACTCGTGCTCCTTGGAGACAGCCTGATCGCTGGTGAGGAGCCCCTGTCCTGCCCCATGTCCTGACTGTGTTCTCAGGGTGCTGGGCCCAGAGTCACCCCTGGTGGTGATGGGGTCCTGGGAGGGGGTCCTAGAGCAAACATTGAGAAAGGGCAGTGGTCCAGGGAGAGTGAGTGAGAAAAATGGAGCGGGTGCCGGGAGATAAGAGAGACCCACACAGAGGGGCTGAGAGCAGCTGAGAGGGGGTCACAGACAGGGTCCCTGGAGAGAGGATGGTGGTCCCTCAGCTCAGGGTCAAGGGTGTCTTGGGGGTGGCTCTGTACACATCACGCCCTACCTCGCCCCAGGAATGTACAGGAAACCCTCCCTCTGAGCCCAGCCGGGACCTTCAGTGCCCTGGGGAGAGAACACGACCCTGCAGTGTGGCTCTGAGATCTGGTCCGATCCCCTCCATCTGTCCAAGGAGGGGTCACTCACTCCCCCCCATAACCTTCGTCTGCAGGACACGGCTCCACCCTTTCAGGCCAACTTCACCTTGAGTGCTGTGACCTCAGCCCACAGTGGGACCCACACGTGCTACAGCTCACTCAGCACCTCCCCCTCCCTGATGTCACAGCCCAGCGACCCCTGGAGCTCCTGCTCTCAGGTGAGGAGCCCCCTCCCCATATCCATTGAGGAGCCAGACCCTCGGCTCACAGCCCTGTCCCAGGAGAGCTCTGAGCTGGAGGAGGAGAAGAGAGACACAGGGACGCCAGCCACAGGTGGCCCCACCCCACGGAGGGATGGACAATACAGGGGGAGCCCCTCTCCCTCTACTCCACTCACCCCACCCCAGGGTCCAGGCCATGCTAGGTGTGTGCAGAAGGGAGACGGAAGGGCGGAAGCTCGGAACTTTGAGGGAAGACGTGGAGCTAAGAACAACACGAGGATGCAGACACACGCCACACCCTCCCTCTGTCCTTGTTCCAGGCAGCATCGGGGCTGCAGACTCTCACCCACAGGCACGAGCACCGTGTCTGCTGAGTAACAGCGTCCTCTTAGCCTAGAGGAGACACAGTCTCCCCAGTCCTGGGCTGAGCTTCTGTTAGCCCTTCCCCACTAAACCTTTACAGAAGGGTCGCTTCCCACCGGACCTGGGGGTGGGAGTGGAGATGAAGGAAGGGGGCTTCATGTCTCAAGTATAACTGAGGTCACTGGTGCCTACTGGGTGGTCATAGTGAGAAGAAATGCATGAAGGGGAAGATGCCCAGCTGAGAGAGGGAGGAAAGAGCAGGTGCCCTCCTCGCCTCTGTCCGGGTGCTGATTTCTAGGAGCCCTTAGAGTCATCACGGCACCTATGGAATCAGCCCCACAATATGAAGGGCAGAGTGAAGGTGGCCTCTCATTTTCAGGTCAAAGGTGGTGGGATTCACTGGACAGCTACATGTAAGTCATCAAATTAGAACACTCCCTTACACCATACACAAAAATAAACTCAAAACGGTTTAAAGACCTAAATGTAAGACATGACACTATAGGACTTCCCTGGTGGTGCAGTGGTTAAGAATCTGCCTGCCAACGCAGGGGACATGGGTTCGAGCCCTGGTCCGGGAAAATCCCACATGCCACGGAGCAAGTAAGCCTGTGTGTCACAACTACTGAGCCTGCACTCTAGAGCCCACGAGCCACAACTACTGAAGCCCACGTGCCACAACTACTGAAGCCCACGTGCCTAGAGCCTGTGCTCCACAACAAGAGAAGCCACTGCAATGAGAAGCCCGCGCACCGCAACGAAGAGTAGCCCCTGCTCGCCGCAACTAGAGAAAGCCCGCGCACAGCAATGAAGACCCAGCATAGCCAAAAATAAATAAATTAAATAAGTTAATTTAAAAAAAAGATAACAGGTGTTGGCAAAACTGTGGAGAAAAGAGAACCCTATGCATTGTTGGTGGGAACGCAAATCGGTGCAGCCACTGTGGAAAACAGTATGCAGTTTCCTCAAAAAATTAAAAATAGAACTACCTACCGTAACATCCAGCAATTCCACTTCCAGGTATATATCCAAAGCAGATGAAACCAGGACCTCAGAGAGATATCTGCACTCCTATGTTCACTGCAGCATTATTCACATTAGCCAGGATACGGATACAACCTCAATGCCTGTCGAAAGATGAAGAGATAAAGAAAATGTGAGATACGCGCACGGACGCACACACACACACTGGAATGTTATTCAGCCTTTAAAAAGAAGGGAATCCTTCCGTTTGGGAAACGTGGATGAAGCTGGAGGACATTATGTGAAGTAAAATAAGCCAGACACAGAAAGACAAATACAGCCCGAGCTCACTTCCCTGGGGGATCTAAAATAGTCAGACTCATAGAAACACAGGAGAATGGTAGTTGCCAGAGGCTGGGAAAGGGGTCAGTGGGGAGATGCTGGTCACGGGGAACAACGTTTCAGTTACCCAGTCGAGTAACTTGTGGAGATGTGATGTACAGTGATGTGACTAGAGTTCACAGTATTCCATTGTCGACTTGAAATTTGCTTACAGGATAGACCTTAAGTGTTCTCACCACACACACACTCACACACAAATGTTCAGTATGTGAGGTCATGGATATGTTAATTAGCTTAATTGTGGTGAGTATTTCACAAGGTAAGTGTATATAAAAACATCAAGTGGGACTTCCCTGGTGGTCCGGTGGTTAAGAATTCACCTTCCAATGGTTGGGACGCAGGTTGGATCCCTGGTCAGGGAACTAAGATCCCACATGCCGCAGAGCAACTAAGCCCACGAGCTGCAACTACTGAGCCCGTGCACTCTGGAGCCTGTGCACGCAACGAAAGATCCCGCCTGCCACAGCGAAGATCCTGCATGCCACAACTAAGACCCAACACAGCCAAATAAATAAATAAATAAATAAATAAATAAATAAATAAATGTTTTTTTAAAAAATAAAAACATTAAGTTGTACATCTTCAATATATACAATTTTTGTTACTTATATCTCAATAAAGCCGAAAATTTTTTCTTTCATTTAATTACACCAAGCACATTGGTAGTTATTCCATTTCTAATTTTAGGCAGTTATTCCCACGTTAACATATGTATTTACATTTTTATTTCTAAACAACTATGCATTCTCCTCCTCCATTAGAGAAGACGATGTTCTCATTGTGCTTTACCTGAAATATGGGTACTCTGTATACGTGTCTGTGCATGTGCACATGTGTGTGTGTGCACACGTGTGGGTGCATCTGTGGGTGTCTGTACAAGTTGTGTTTGTTAATTTTTCGGTGCTTTTTTTTACCATTTTTTTCTCATGTTACATCTCACTTTCTCCATTACATCTCTTAGTATTCCTTTCACTGAGTATGAAAATAGTAAAATATCTAAGAACTTGTGTCTCTGGAAATGCCCTTTCACTCTCATTCTCTCTTTATCAAGTTACTTGAAAACATTTCTTATTTCAAACTAAGTGTGTGACTCAACTACTAGGAGAGGAACATACATGTGATGGGTAGGGGATCCATCCCCCCCAGAACCCTCCTTATCTCTCAGGAAGACGCAGCCTGACGTGGTGGGCTTAGCGGAATGGACACAGCTCCCACAGGTCAGATGTGGTGCCTGGAATCTCCTCGTATTTAGGGATTTACCCTCTGATGAGCCTTTCACTTTTGTCCCTTAAAAATAATTTGGGGCTTCCCTGGTGGCGCAGTGGTTGAGAGTCTGCCTGCCAATGCAGGGGACACGGGTTCGAGCCCTGGTCTGGGAAGATCCCACATGCCGCGGAGCAGCTGGGCCCGTGAGCCACAATTACTGAGCCTGCACGTCTGGAGCCTGTGCTCTGCAACAAGAGAGGCCGCGATAGTGAGAGGCCCGTGCACGCCGCGATGAAGAGTGGCCCCCACTTGCGGCAACTAGAGAAAGCCCTCGCACAGAAACGAAGACCCAACACAGCCATAAATAAATAAATAAATTTTTTTTAAAATAAAATAAAAAATAATTTGGCTCAGTGTAAAATTCTTCCCAATTAATTCCCTGAAGGGATTTCTCCAATATCTTCTGGCATCGCCTTTTGGTAGGGGGTAGTCTGGTCCCAATGAGCTTGTCATTCTCTTAATGGTAATTTGCATTTTCTACAGGAAGTAGTTTCAGGACATTTGTAGGGCCCCAGGACAGTCGTCCTTGATTTTTTTCAGTTGAAATTTACACAAAATAGAATTAACCGTTTTGAAGTGTACAATTCAGTCTGAGATACTTTTTTTTTTTAATTTAACCTTCATTTTCTTAATTGACCATGAAGGGTCAAGATACAGATGTCACTTTAAATACATGCGTCCTAGCACTTAGCTGGCCTGTCCTCATCTCTGAAAAATGTTCACTTCTTTCTTTCTTTGGCTGTTGTTATATGTCATGACCTTTCCTTCTGACACTTACAATAGATATGACGTTGGCCCTCCTCATTCTATTCCTCAAGTATCTTGAATTTCCATTTCTGGTCTCTCTAACCTTCATTCTGGAACATTTCCTCAATATTGTATTCAGTTTCATAATGGGTCCCTCAGCTGTCTTGTCCTTAATGGGATGACATTTTTTAATGTGTTGATTCTACTGGATTTTTCATCTCTACCTTTTCTAACTCTTTTCAATAACTGCCAGTTCTTCTATAAAATAATCCATATGGCTGCCTCCCTTTCTTTTTCAGATATTTAAACACGCTTAATTTAAATCGACTGTCGTATTTTCCTGATTCTTTTTTTTTCATATTTTTATTTCAGCAAAGTCACTCATTGTGCTGTTATACAATCAAGATATTCACATCAAGTATGTTCTATATATTTTTTTCACCTCTTTATTGGTTTCCTACTGACTCTATTTCCTTGCCTAGGACACCCCCATGCGTCAGCAGACGGCTGTCGTAGCACTGTCATCGTTACTAGGGTCACTGTGATGTCCATTCCTGTTAAAGGCACTCCCCTCACACCCCCGATCTTTCCTAGAAGGCTTCTCCCAGGGCTGTGCTGGGCGCCAGGCTGACCAGGGGAGACCGCTGCAGCCGCTCCTGCCCCGTGCTCTCCACCGACTCACACTTAGCACCTGCTCACAGCTGTGCCCTCGGGGATGGTCCAATGGGACCCTCACACTCCCACGAGGGTGGACGCCCATGGCTGACAATCCTGGACTGAGTCTGTTTCATGCCACACAGGGGAGGTGGCTCAATGCTGACCACGGGCCTGGGGCAGGGAGCAGAGCCAACCCAGTGCCCGTCCAGAAACGTGGGGAAGGGGGGGCCGCAGCTTCAGCCTTCACCTGGAGCCCTGACCTCTCCCTGCCTGTGAGGCCCTGGGTCCTTCTCTCTGTCCACACAGGTGGGAACCTCCTCCCTATGACCCCCTGATGATCCCGGCCAGCGGGGGCCACTCAGCCTAGTTCCCTCTTCTTTGCTCTGGTTCCCTCTCCATTTGGGGAACTTTCTTTCTCTTTTTCTGCATGTGTCTGTGGGTACGTGTTTCAGAAATATTCAAAATAGCATTTCTCAGTGTTAGGAGCAGAGGAGGGCTCTTGGGTGGGCACCACAATCACCCACTTTGCCGTGGAGTCTGAGCCCAGGATCCTTTCCTGTCCCACCCACTCCTGTTGTCACCTGCTCTGGAAATTAACAATGATGATCCTGCAATGAACCTGACACCATTGAGCTCACAGCCACTCCTAGGAGTGGGGCTCGTGAAAACATGCAGAGGAGGAAACTCAGGCTCAGAAAGGGCACTGCCCTCAAGGTTACAAGAGCAGTGGGGACAGATTTAAATAGAGATGTTTTCCTTCAAAGTGAGACCTCTAACTCAAATCAACGTCCCCTAAGCTTCCAGGCAGGATGACAGGATGGGGAGGAGAGCCCTGTCCAAGGATCAAGGGCCACCAAGCAGGCAGGAACGACTCAGGGGCTTGTTCCCAGGAAGGTGGGGCGGACGCTGTTTCAAGAAAAAGAGAGAAGTCCCTGAAGGGGGCGGAGGTAGAAAGCAAACCCACACCCCGGGGCCAGGGGAGCAGGCATGTTTCCTTCCTTATTTCCCTGAACTTCTCCTCTGTGCTCATTGCCACGTTGACCTCCACTGAGCTGTAGGTAGATGTTAAACGTATGTCTCTGCTGATCTGAGCTCTGCGGTGCAGCAGGAACCTGCATCCTCCCTGAAGCATCGCCAGGGCCTGGGTGACCCCTGTCCATGGTGAGGACCCCACAGAGACGTGCTGATGGACGGGCTGAGGATGAAGGAGACCCCACGGGGAGGCTCTGAGAGGGAAGGACGTGCCCGGGTCACCCTCACCTGGAAGGGGCGTCTCAGGAAGACACCGGGTCTGTCATGGGAACGAGGGCCAGGCTGTCAAGGAGGGGCAGTTCCCCTTCCTGTGGGGCTGCTGACGTGACAGCCCCGTGACGGGGAGGACCAGCCTCCCAGTGGACACACCCTCGGGTCTCCGTCCTGAGGGCACCGTGGTCTCCTCCATCTGCACCGCCTGGACCACAGGGCGAGACGCCATGACGCCCAGCCTCACGGCCCTGCTCTGCCTCGGTGAGATGGAGGAGGGGGAGGGGAAGCCCTAGTCACGGAGGGACCCCTCCCCACAGCCAGGCTGCTCTGTCAGGAGACCCCAGGACTCAGGAGGCTCACGGGGAGGAGAGGCGCTGCTCAGGATTCAGGGCAAATCTCTCACAGGGGTCTCTCTTCCAGGGCTGAGTGTGGGCCTGAGGACCCACGTGCAGGCAGGTGAGTCTGTCCCCAGGTGTCCCAGCTCCCTCCTGCTCATGGGGACAAGGGGCCACCCCCAGGCAATGGGGATGGGGAACAGCAGTTCTGGGCTGAAGGAGGGGGAGTCTGGGAGGTTTGGGGCTGAGAGCTGGGGACCTGAGGGTGAGGACGTCTTGTGACCAGCCTCTGATGTCCTTCCAGGCACCCTCCCCAAACCCACCATCTGGGCTGAGCCAGGTTCTGTGATCCCCTGGGGGAGCCCCGTGACCATCTGGTGTCAGGGGACCCTGGGGGCCCGGGAGTTCCGTTTGGATAAAGAGGGAAGCTCAGGTCCCTGGGACAGCCAGCCCCCACTGGAGCCCAGGGACAAGGGCAAGTTCTCCATCCCACACATGACACAGCCCGACGCAGGGAGATATCACTGTTACTATCTCAGCCCCACTGTCTGGTCAGAGCGAAGTGACCCCCTGGAGCTGGTGGTGACAGGTGAGAGGACACTCGGGGGTCCCAGCCTCAGGCTCTGCCCTCAGGAAGGGGGTCTGCTCTCAGGGGTGTGTCCCTCTCACAGCCCAGCCCTGGGGGAGGCGAGGGGGGTGTGAGCCCCATTTCACAAGCTCCCTCCTTCTCTCCTAGGGGTCCACAGCAAACCCACCCTCTCAGCCCTGCCGAGCCCTGTGGTGACCTCGGGAGGGACCGTGACCCTCCAGTGTAGCTCATGGCAGGGATTGGACGGGTTCATTCTGACTAAGGAAAGAGAACACAAGTCCTCCTGGACCCTGGATGCACAGCGACGCCCCTATGGGCAGACCCAGGCCCTGCTCCCCGTGGGTCCCATGACCCCCAGCCACAGGTGGATGTTCAGATGCCACGGCTTTAACAGGGACACCCCCCAGGTGTGGTCGGCCCCCAGTGACCCCCTGGAGCTCCTGGTCCCAGGTGAGGAAGTCCCACCCTGGCCTCACACACTTTTTGAGGCACGAGACAGATTATTAGATGCTTTTCTCCCAGGACTGTCCCAGATGAGAGGGTGGGGTGAGGGGGGAGTGGGGCGCACAGGACAGAGACACAGAGTGTGAGCGACAGTGAGGCCTAGGGACCAGGATGGGAGAAGGGGCTTCATGGGAGGAACCAGCCCCTACAGCCCAGGGCTGGTCTTCCCCCAGGTGTGTCTGGGAAGCCCTCCCTCCTGACCCCGCAGGGCCCTGTCGTGGCCTCTGGACAGAGCCTGACCCTCCAGTGTCGCTCTGACGTCGGCTATGACAGATTCGCTCTGTCCCAGGAGGGGGAACAGGCCCTCCCCCAGCGCCCTGGCCGGCAGCCCCAGGCTGGGCTCTCTCAGGCCGACTTCCCCCTGGGCCCGGTGACCAACACCCACGGGGGCCGGTACAGATGCTACGGTGGACACAACCTCTCCTCCGAGTGGTCGGCCCCCAGTGACCCCCTGGACGTCCTGGTGGCAGGTGAGGAGCCAGCGGGTCAGTCAGGGACCCAGACTCTGCACAGGCCCTGCCGGGGGAGCCCCAGGTGGTGATGCTGGGACCAGGCGTGAGGGGTGCCCAGGGAGGGAGAGAGACAGAGAGAGACGGGGGTGGGCAGGGAGAGGGAGAGACTCAGAGAAAACAGAGACAGACAGAGATGAGGGGCCTCAGGGGGGCCCTGCTGAGTCGCAGTTCAGAACCAGGGGAGCGGGCAGCCCCTCACCCCCCTTCCTCTCTCTAGGATGGTCCCCTGACACGCCCTCCCTCTTGGTGCAGCCAGGCCCCGTGGTGGCCTCAGGAGAGAACGTGACCCTGCTGTGTCAGTCAGGGAGCAGGACGGAAACTTTCGTTCTGTCCAAGGAGGGGGCAGCCCGTCCCCCACTGCGTCTTAGATCAAAGTACCGAGGTCAGCATATCCAGGCCGAATTCTCCATGAGTCCTGTGACCTCAGCCCACAATGGGACCTACAGGTGCTACAGCTCACTCAGCAGTAACCCCTACCTGCTGTCACACGCCAGTGCCCCCCTGGAGCTCGTGGTCTCAGGTGAGGGGCCCTGACCCTGTCCCTGCTGACTCAGCTCAGGGCTCTGTCCCCAGAAATGTGTGAGGTAGTAATGAATGAGGGGACACAGGGGGGATCCAGAGAGGAGGACATTCAATGGCCCCTGACTCCAAACTCTCATCACTGGATCCTGGGTCCTCAGCTGTTGAATCAGTGGGAACTCCCAGAAGTAGGAGAATAAGATTACAGGGTCTTCAATCTCAGACTGAACACAGGACACACAGCACTCAATTATTTCTGCATTAAGAGACCACTTTCCTGACTCATCCTGACCACCGGGGGCACAGCCAACTCGGTTCCAGAGTGATTCAAAAGCAGGTTCTGAATTCAAAGAACACAGGGAGGCTGAGAGAATCCAACGAGGAAAGCAGAGGGAACCTGGCATATTAGAGGAAGGGTTCATTAAGGAACTGCGTAAACGTTGTAATATGAGAATTGGGGGCATTGAGGACACAGAACCTGGGAGAAGGGTTCGTGTCTCCCCAGTTCCTCACTCACACCCTCACTTTATGATTCTCAGGAGCAGCTGACGCCATCCACCCATCACAAAACAAGTCAGATCCCACGAGAGGTGAAATCACTCAGATATGGGGCTGGGCTCCGAGGGTCATGTCCTGTCAAGGGGAGGCGGGTTCCCTGGGTGGACACCCTGGATTCTGGGGTGATTCTGATCTGCTCTGACCTCTGTGACCTCTTTGTCCACAAATCCTAGCCTCACACCCCCAAGACTACACAGTGGAGAATCTCATCCGGATGGGCGTGGCTGGCTCGATCCTGCTGGGCCTCGGGATTCTGCTCTCTCAGGCTCCACACGGCCACGGAGGAACCCAAGATGCAGCCAGGAGCTGAACACAAGAGGGAACCACGCACCGTCCCGAGTGGTGGAGCCCTGGACATGACCTTACGTGCCCAGGAGGTTCTGGAAGAGGATCTGCAGCATGTGTTGTGTGAAGTGTCTGAGCGGGGACGGAGAGACACGGTGTGGGTGCAGGAGAAGGTCTGGGAGTCCCTGTGGAGGCCTGGGCCTCGGTCAACCGTGGTGCCTTCCCTCCCCACCAGTGCTGACTCTCCCTGACGGCCCCGTCCCCTCTCACCCCTGTGCCGTGAGGCACATCCCACGTGGCAGGTCTGCGTCCACACCTTACATACCTTCATGCTCTGGCCCACTTTCATGTAATACATTTGTTTATTTTTAAATTCCACCTTCGCTGGTGTGTGCTATTGACCTCCATCCCTTCACTCAGAAACAGAATATCGGACTTCCCTGGTGGCTCAGTGGTTAAGAATCCGCCTGCCAATGCAGGGGACACGGGTTCGAGCCCTGGTCTGGGAAGATCCCACATGCCACAGAGCAACTAAGCCGTGCGCCACAACTACTGAGCCTGCGCTCTAGAGCCCGCGAGCGACAACTACTGAAGCCCACATGCCTAGAGCCCGTGCTCCACAACAAGAGAAGCCACTGCAATGAGAAGCCCACGCACCACAACGAAGAGTAGCCCCCGCTCGCCGCAACCAGAGAACCCGCGTGCAGCAACGAAGACCCAACACAGCCAAAAATAAATAAATCTAAAGTAATTTTTAAAAAAAGAAACAGAATATCGTTTAAAAGCTGAATGAATGGGTGAAATTGGGGCCAAATTTGGAACAGGTAAATCAAAAAGTCTTCCCTAAAACCCTCTCTTGACCCTTCAAGCCCTTCTCTCCTCGTCAGATGACACCTGGTATAGTTTCTCCAGAAACACCATCAGTGTGAAGGAACAAGCTGTCGTTTGAAGTGACAGCCAGCTGCTGTGATATTAAACAGGCTTAGGAATATACCACTTTGTAAAAAGCCCAGATTCATGACATGTCTTTCTTTAGTGTAAATACTCTCTTCGCGGCCAACCTCATGGTACCTGTATGAATGCGCTGAAGGCAGAGTGGGGAAGTAATGAGTAGAATTCTCTTTCCCAGAGAACTGAGTCTGATCCAGCTGGAGCACAGCTCAATGATGACCCCGATGCACACAGGTGAGTCCTTTATATAGAGCATCATGATTAGATCATTTCCACGTCAGTTTTATGCCCTGGTTTCCATGAAATTATGATGCCAAACTCCTAGTCCATCCACATGAGAGGCAAAAGAGAAAACAATGGAAATACCAGTTGTGGGAGAAAACACTGAGCACTCTGAATCCCAGTACATTATTGGTAGGTGTACTACTTGCCTCAGTCAATTTGGAGAATAAATAAGAATTATCGGTTAAAAGGAAGAGACACGCAGCTCTGACCCACAGTTATATAACCTAGAGGAACATGTGTACATAACCATGAGTATACATTCAGGAGAACTTTGACAGAGGGGTCATTCATGTCAGACAAAATGACAGAAACAAATCTCACCAAAAATTAATGGTTTGGTGTATATACTCATGTATGCAACTGAATTTTATATGACAGAAAAATACACAAAGTTAAACTGATACAATAATACGGATCAATTTTCAAGCATGACAGTGAATAAGTGAAGAAAAACTATAACGGTATATTTCATTACATCAAATTCAAAAGCATACAATGTGGGACCCGACTAAACCAAATAAGAATATGCAAGAGGAAAAATAACAATCTACCCCAAAGAAATACAAAAAAATCATAAGCTAATACTATAAACAATTCTATTCCTACACATTGGACAACCTAGAAGAAATGGACACGTTTTAGGAACATACAGCCCACCAAAATGGAATCAAGAAGAAATAGATAACTTTGAACATACTGATCACTAGACGTGAAATAGAATCTGTAATTTAAAAAAACAAAAAAACTCCCTGCAAACAAACGTCCAGGAGCAGATGACTTCACGGGAGAATTCTGCCAAACATACAAAGAAGGACTTACACCGATCCTTCTCAAACGTGTCCAAAAGATTAAAGAGGAGGAAACAGTCCCAAAGTCGTTGTATGAAGCCACCATCACTCTGATACCCAAAACCAGACACATACACCACCAAAAAAGAAAATCACAAGCCAATACTGTTGATGAATATAGATGCAAAAATGGTCCACAAAATATTAGCAAACCGAATCCAACAACACATCAAAAAGACCATACACCATAAGCAAGTTGGATTCATGCCAGGGTCACAAGGATGGCTCAACATACACAAATCAATCAGTGTGATACACCACATCAACAAAAGAAAAGACAAAACCACATGATCATCTCAATAGATGCAGAAAAAGCATCTGATAAAAGTCAACACCCAATCATGATAAAAACTCTCACCAAAGTGAGTACAGAGGGAACATATCTCAACATAATAAAAGCTATTTATGACAAACCCACAGCCAACATAATACTCAATGGTGAAAAGCTGAAAGTCTTCCCGCTAAATTCTGGAACAAGACAAGGATGCCCACTCTCACCACTTCTGTTCGACATAGTATTGGAAGTCCTAGCCACAGCAATCAGACAAGGAAAAGAAAAAGGGTATTCAAGTCGGAAGGGAAGAGGTAAAATTGTCATTGTATGCAGATGACATGATACTCCATATAGAAAACACTGAAGACTCCACACAACAACTATTAGAACTGATAAACGAATTCAGCAAGGTAGCAGGATACAAGATTAACATAGGGAAATCTGTTGCATTTCTTTACACTAACAATGAAATACCAAAAAGAAAATATAAAATCAATTTCTTAAAATTGCATCAAAAATAAACTACCTAGGAGTAAACCTGATGAAGGAGGTGAAAAACTTATACACTGAGAACTATGAAACACTGATAAAGGAAACTGAAGATGATGCAAAGAAATGGAAAGATATCCCATGCTCTTGGATTGGAAGAATTAATATAGTTAAAATGGCCATACTACCCAAAGCAGCCTACAGATTTAATGCGATCCCATGTCAAACTACCCATGACATTTTTCACAGAAATAGAATAAAAAATCCTAAAAATTTATATGGAACCACAAAAGACCCAGAATGGCCAAAGCAATCCTGAGGAAAGAAAACAAAGCTGGGGGCATAACCCTCCCAGACTTCAGACAATACTACAAAGCTACAGTAATCAAAACAGAATGATACTGCCACAAAAACAGACATATGGATCAATGGAACAGAACAGAGAGCCCAGAAATAAACCCACACACCTATGGTCCATTAATCTCCAACAAAGGAGGCAAGAATATTCAATGGAGAAAAGACAGTCTCTTCAATAAGTTGTGCTGGGCAAACTGGACAGCTCCATATAAAAGAATGAAATAGAACATTCTCTAACACCATATACAAAAATAAACTCAAAATTGATTAAAGACCTAAATGTAAGACTGGATACGATAAAACTCCTAGAGGAAAACATAGGCAGAATACTCTTTGACATAAATTGCAGCAATATTTTTTTTTTGGATCCATCTCCTAGAGTAATGGAAATAAAAACAGAAATAAACAAATGGGGCCTAATTAAACTTAAAAGCTTTTGCACAGCAAAGGAAACTATAAACAAAATGAAAAGACAACCTACAACTGAGAGAAAATATCTGCAAACGATGGAATCAACAAGGGATTCATTTCCAAAATATAAAAAACAGCTCATGGAGCTCAATATCAAAAAAAAACAAAAACAAAAAAACTACCCAGTCAAAAAATGGACAGAAAACCTAAATAGACATTTCTCCAAAGAAGATATACAGATGGCCACCAGGCACATGAAAAGATGCTCAACATCACTAATTTTAGAGAAATACAAATCAAAACCACAGTGAGGCATCACCTCACTCCATTCAGAATGGCCATCAAAGGGTCTACAATTAATAAATGCTGGAGAGGGTGTGGAGAGAAGGGAACCCTCCTACACTGCTGGTGGGAATGTAAATTGGTGCAGCCACTATGGAGAACAGTATGGAGATTCTTTTAAAAACTAAAAATAGAGTTACCATATGATCCTGCAATCCCACTCCAGGGTATATATCTGGAGAAAACTCTTATGAAAAAAGATACATGCACCCCAATGTTCATTGCAGCACTATTCACAACAGCCAAGACGTGGAAGCAACCTAAATGTCCAGTGACAGAGGAATGGATAAAGAAGCTGTGGTGTATATATACAATGGAGTATTACCCATAAAAAATGAAATAATACCATTTGCAGCAACATGGTCGGACCTAGAGATTATCATACTAAGAGACAGACAAATATCTTATGATATCACTTACATGTGGAAGCTAAAATACGATACAAATGAACTTATTTACAAAACAGAAAGAGACTGACAGACACAGAAAACAAACTTCCACAAAGTGGAAGAAGGGGGAGGGATATATTAGGAGTTTGGGGTTAACATATACACACTACTATATATAAAATAAACAACAAGGACCTACTGTATAGCACAGGGAACTATATTAATATTTTGTAGTAACCTATAATGGAAAGCATCTGAAAAAGAATATATATATATATATATGTATAGCTGAATCACTTTGCTGTACGCCTAACACAACATTGTAAATCAACTGTACTTTAATTAGAAGGGAGACAACATGTATTATTTAGGGAGGCAAAACTTTAGTCTTATAAAGACAGGAAGGAAAACTCCCATGTGATCCCTGCGGTCGTTACACACCAGGTGAGGTGGGTCGTGCTGTCAGGTGGAAAGCACAGGGGCTAGAACACGGGACGCGTCCTTCTTGACTCTCCCGTAGTGACTCACGTCTACTCCTCATTACTGGTAAGTGGTGCACTTTGCTCTGTGACCTGTCATTATTTTCATACAATTTAGTGAGGTGGGGATGAAGCAGGGTGGGGAAAGCCACACCCTACACTAGGGACCGAATTTATAACAAAATGGCCATCGATCAGTCACAGCAAACACTTTACACACTAGCATTGTGTTTTCCACACAACATGACCAGCTGCTGCCCAGGTGAGAAGCTGGGCCTCTGAACACTTGGCCCAATACCGGACGACATGCAATGCAGCCCTGAACATGTGACCATCCAGGCCTGGGGGAAGAGGGACGCTCTGAGCTCCAGCAGAAACAGGCACCCTGACATCCCCGAAGAGGACAGCTGCAGGTGCAGCGACCAAGGGCACTGCAAGTGCCCCCAAGGGAAAGTACCACTGGAAGTGGTGCAGCCAGGGCAGGGGCGTCCATAGCCCACTCCCCCACTCTCTGCTCCTGTCCTCAGGCTGGACATGGGCCAGTGTCCCCCCAGGGACCCCATCCATACCAGGTCCCCTAAAGGGACGGTAGGGACCAGCACTGGGTCACCCTGCTGCTGAGCCTCACATGTCCCCACAGAAGTATCCCCATAGCAATGTTCGATCCTTCACATACCAAGGTGACATGCAGTTGTGTGGAGTTTTAAAGGCAATGGATAATTTGCTCCCCTCATAAGCCTCAGGAAGACATTACTACTATCATCCATGTGTCCACTTGAGGAAGCTAAGTTCAGAGATCAGGCTGCAGGCTCCGAGTTACAGAGGGGAGAAGATCCAGAAATGAGCCCAGCCTGCTGATAGCAGAGCCCCATCTTGCAAATACTACGCTTTTCCTCCTTGTATTAGTTTCCTAGGCCTGTAGTAACATTTCCACAATATGAGGAGACTAAAACAACAGACGTGTGTTGTCTTTCAATTCTGGACGAGAACTCCACAATGAGGGTGTTCCTTTGAAGGTTCTGGGGGAGAATCCTTCCTGCCTCTTCCTAGTGACTGCTGGCCAAGGTACCTCCTCGTTTGTGGCAGTACAACTCCACACTCTCCCCCAGCTCCACAGGGCTGACATCTCCTTGTGTATCTCTGTCGTCACCTGGCATTCCTCTCCATGTGCCTCTTCTCTTCATCAGATCAGAATGCCAAAATCACTGGGTGAGAAACCCCCACCCCCCATTTCAGTACGATCTTCTCTTCACTTGATGACTCTGCAAAGACCATTTCCAGAAAGTCACATTCACAGGATCTGGGGCTGATGATTTCAACACAGCAACTGAGGTGAAAAATAACAGCATCCGAAAGAAAAATATAGATAGGAATGAATTTATCAAAGGAGGCGCAACAGTTATACACTGTAGTTGTTTTTAATCTGATGAGGAAAATTTGAAAAGACCTAAATTAATGGGAAGACATCCCAGGATCACGGCTTGGAAGATTAATGTTGTAAAGACGACAATACTCTCAAGGCAACCCCTATCAGAATCCCAAAGTCTATTTCTGCAGAAAAAAAGCCATTTCTCTGAAGCCAAGGTAATTGCAAAAGACCCACAATAGCCAAGAAATCTTGAAAAACAAGAACAAGGTTGGACACCACACACTTCCTGATTTCAATACTTACTACAAAGTTCCAGTAATCAAAACTGTGGTGCTGGCATGAGAACAGATATATCGATGCTTGGAATAAAGGTGAAGGCCAACATATAAACCCATATATAGGATCAGCTGATTTCTCACAAGGGTGCCACGACTATTCAATGGGGAAGGAACAGTCTCTTCAACAAATGGACTTGGGAAAACTGGATATCCACATGCAGAAGAATGAAGCTGGACCCTTACGCACACCATATACAAAAATTAGCTCAAAATGGATCAGTTTAAGATTTAAATTATAAATCCCTTAGAGAAAAACATGAAGCAAATCATCATAATTTCGAACTTGACAATAGTTCCTTTGATATGACACTAAATGGACCCGAACAAAAGAAAAAAATAGATGAATAGAATTTCATCAAAATTTAAAGTGTGTGCATCAAAAACCACTATCAAGAGTGTAAAAGACAACCTACAAAATTTGAAGAAATATTTGCACATCATCTATCTAATCAGAGGACAGTCTCCTGATCTGTAAAGATACCTTTAACTCGACAACAAGAAATGACCATATTTTTTAAAAATTGTCAAAGGCGTGCATAGACGTTTCTACACCAAGAAGAGATACAAATAGACAGCTAGCACATGAAAAGATGTTCAATTCATTAGTCATTAGGAAAATGAAAACAAAACCACAATGAGATACCACTCGATACCATCTAGATTGGCCAAAATTTGAAAAAAAATCAAGTGGTGTTGAGGATGTGGAGAAATCTGAACAAACATACATTGCTGATGGGAATGTGAAATGGTTCTGCCACTGTGGAAAGCAACTGGAAGTTCCTTAAAAAGTCAAACCAGAAATTCTACTTCTAGGTGGAGTTTCAATTATTCAAGGTTAATAAATTCTGAAGATCTGCTGTACCACTATGCGCCTATCACTTACAATATCATACTGTGCAGGGAAACGGGTAAGGAGTGTATATCTCATGTTAAGTGCTCTTACCACGATGAAAACAAGAAAAGAAAAATAATTGCAAAAAAGGTATGCAAAGAAACTTCTATGCAAGTGTGTTCACAGAATTATTCAGAGTAGACACAAAGTGACAACAATCCAAAAGTCCATCACTGATAAACGGGTAAACAACAACAACAACAAACTGTTTATTGTCTCCAAATGGGGTTTTACCCAAAGCACAGAGACACCGTCCACAGCATCAGATGAGGTTTACTGTCTGGGGGACAAGAGGTGGGGAGGCGCGGAAACGACTCAGAGGTCTGGATGCAGAGGAATGACCAGAGGTGCTGCTGTGGATAGAAACAAGGAAGTCAGAGAGAGGAAGGGTTTGGGAGAAACAAAACCGCGTTCCCAGTGCAGGGGGGAGGTGGTGGTTCCTCTGCGTGTCAGTGGACAGGATTAGAAGCATCTCCCCGAGCCTCCTTCTCCCCTGGCGTCATCCGTTCTGTGACAGCCCCACCGGCTCCACTAGACAAGCAAGGCAGACGGTGGAGGAGCCCTCAGTGCTTCACCCGCTTCCACCTCACGTACAATGAACCCATCCCACAGCCCTGGCCCCGAGCCCTGCGAATCCAGGACCCTGGTCCAGCACCACAGTCAAGCTCGGCGGCAGACTCAGGACTGGCTGTGCAACCCAGCACCTCCTTCCCGGCTCTTCCACCCCAGGGCCTCACTCCCAGCTGAGGAATTCGATTCTCATGGCCCCAACCTGATCTACGGCAGGACCCTCCCCTAAAACTAATTCTTCCGGGGCCTCCACCTGCCTTCAAGTAAATTCCAAGCATCTGCAGCTGACACTCCATGAGGCTGATGCAAAGGAGCTGACCTCTCAGGACCAGCAAAGCTAACTCCCACCTCAAAGCAAGCTCAGCCCACTTAACCACCGCCCCTCCCCAGACACACACACCTGCGTTATCGCCACACTTGCGTCTCCTCGAGGGGTCATCTTTGAGCCGATTATGAAAACCAGAGACCCCTTTCCAAACCACCTAGAAGTCTTCCTGATTCATCCCACTCAACTGCGAAGGTATTTTGTTGCAGCATTTGTGGAAGGGTTACATGAGGAAACCTCATAAACCACTTAGGTACTGATGCACTCCTCACCTAGTGGTCACATTGGTGCTGGAGCTGCATCACTGTTTATCACCGTCACAGCCCTCCTACAGTCCAATCCCTACGGAGTGGCGACCATCTCAGCACAGCTGTGTGTTCATAGCTTCCTTTCCTGAAAACTACCCTCTTGTCTTAAGGATAAAACCCAGGCACGCTTGCAGGGCACACTAGACCCTGTGTGAGCAGGGCCCAGCACCCCCTGAACTCCAGTGCTCAGAAGAGCTCCCCCTCTTCCCGGCCCAGGGTGCCGGCCCCTCACCTCTCCTGCGCTAACCTCTATCAGCCCGGGTCTCTCCTTCTCCAGGAGGTCCCCACACTCCCATCACAAGGCTGCTGGGCTTCCACCTGTCACTGTGCCTCACTGTTTTTCTCCTTCTGTACAACTGAACGAAACTAGACCCAAAGTATTTATTATCTAAATATGTGTATTGTCTGCTGTCATCATCAGAGCTCCATGAGTCCAGGGGAAGAATCGGTCACCTTCACCCATGAATCTCATGTCTGGATATAGTAACTGCTCAATAAACATTGGAAGGAAGGAACACATTTTGCATTTTCAGCGTCTCGGGAAAGGGAAGGGGCTTCTCCAAGGTCACACAGGTTCTATGAAAAGCAAAATCAGAAATGGAACCAAGCAGTGCGCTGGGCGGTGCCACGCATGTGTCTCTTGCTTCCACGGCGCTTGGACAGAACAGACCCAGGGGCGCCCCTTCCTCCAGACTCTGACCACCCTCCAAGCTTTTCTCCAGTCACAACCTTGGAATCACCCACTCAGCTCTCCTCGGCCTCCGGGACCAGCCAACACCATTTTCTGAGCTTAGCTCCGTACTGCCGACCAAGCATGAGCCCCCAGATTCGTCACCATTACTCCGCCAGGTGGAGGCCGCCCTCACCCGCCTGGTAACGCGCATCTGCCGCTCTCCCACACCTACCTGTCTCTGCGCTTCTCTTTCGACCCGACGCAGCAGCTCGCGAGGGCGTGAGACATCGTTTGGCGAACTGGCCGAGGAGAAGCCGGAGGGCCCGAGCTCACCGGAAAAGGCAAAAGCAGCGCTGTGGCCGCGCCCGCTTCCAGGACGTGCCGAAGCCGTCCCAGGAGCAGTGGGTAAAGCCCAGGACGCCACGGAAGCCGCCCGGCTGACGGAGAAGAACCCGCACCAGGCCCTGTGGCTCCGCAGGCCCGGGGTTCTCCCCGCGCAGACCCCACCTCTGGACTTGCCGGAGCCACTTCCGGGATGAGCAGGTGAAACTCACCAAGAAGATGGGCGACCGCCTGACCAACCTCCGCAGGCTGCCCGGCCCCCAGGCTGGGCTGGGCGAGCGTCTCTTCCAAAGGCTCCGCCTCAAGCACCACTAGGAGCCCCCGGAGCCCAGCGGCCTGTGAGGAGCCCCTCTGGGGTCAGGGCTCCTCCCTGAAGCCTCTCTCTGCAGCCACTGGGCAGCTTGTTAACCACCCTGGAGCCCTCTCCAAGCCTTGGGCCAAAGGGAAACAGGAAAGCTTTCTGCAGCGGAAAAAAAAAAAAAAAAAGATAACCAACAAGGACCACTGTATAGCACAGGGTACTATATTCAATATCTTGTAATAAATTATAATGGAAAAAATGTTTAAAGGAATATTTCTATCCAAAAAAGAATATATATGTATATATGCATATATGTATATATATATCCGAATCACTTTGCTGTACACCTGAAACTAGCACAATATTGTAAATCAACTATACTTCAATAAAAAGGAAAAAAATTGGAACCAACCCAATGTCCTTCAACAGGAGAATGAAAAAATGTACTATGGCATCACATTGTATCAGATATGTAGCAAAATAGGAAGACATGCATGGGAATGATAAACAGAAAATGCAAAATCTAATAACCTTAGGGGAGGGAGGGAGGAAAATGGATGGGGGGTACACAGAGGGCTTAGACTGCTTCTGTAAAGTTGTATAGTCTTCTAAGTTTATTAGTGAGGATAGGGAGCCATTTATATGATTCCGAATAATTTTTGTATACAGAAATGGTTCAAAATAAAATTAAGAAAAGAATCCCTAGGACTTCCCTGGTGGCACAGTGGTTAAGAATCCACCTGCCAATGCAGGGGACACATGTTCAATCCCTGGTCCGGGAAGATCCCACATGCCGCTGAGCAACTAAGCCCATGTGCTACAAATACTGAGCTCGCGCGCCACAACTACTGAGCCCACGCGCCTAGAGCCTGTGCTCCACAACAAGAGAAGCCACCACAATGAGAAGCCCGCGCACCGCAACAAAGAGTAGCCCCTGCTCGCCACAACCAGAGAAAGCCCACCTGCAGCAACAAAGACCCAATGCAGCCAAAAGAAAAAAGAAAAAGAAGAAGAAAAAGGACTCCCTAGGTTTATCAGTCAAGATACAATAGGTTCTGCTGCAGTAACAACGCCAAAGCTCAGTGGCTTTAATCAAACAAATGATAATTTTAAATGCTATATATCCAAGGAAGATGAGAATCAGGTTCTGGTCACTGTAGATACATACTCTGGAATTCAGGCTGATGGAAACTTCACTTCACCCAACAGATCCCCACGCACAGAACAGCCTGGATGGAAAGTGGTGAACCGCTTGCTGGCTCTCATCTTGTGCTGAAGTTGACACACATTGGTTTCACTTATAGTTCATTGGGCAAAGGGAATCACATGGCCACGTCTAACTGCAAAGGAAAATGCAATCTTATCACGTTCCCATAAGGAGGAGAAACAGAGAATTTAGGAATGACCTTCATGTTTAGCATCTCCTACCCTGCCCTTCCAAGAAAACAACTTAAGGTTGTTCCAAAGATCTTGCATATCTCTTTCTTATTTGGTTTTACAACCCTCTACAGTTTTGTACATGAGAAAATGTAGGCACAGTCCAGAGAAGTGTGTTGACCTCTCCAAGGTCACGCAGCCAGGCCATGAAATTAACAGTTGGAGGGCTAGAGACCTCAGCCCTGTCCTTGGTGCTGCCGAAAACCACCAGTCTTTGGGCTCTTTCCTCCAAAAGACCATTTCCCGGGACTTCCCTGGCGGTCCAGTAGTTAAGACTCCGCACTTCCACTGCAGGGGGCACGAGTTCATCCCCGGTCAGGGAACTAAGATGCCGCATGCCATTGCGCGTGGCTGAAAACAAAAGCGTTTCCCAAACGTCACACCACCTAAGGACTTTTGCAAATAAATCCCAGTACCACCAGTGTTGCTGTTTGCTGAATATCTTTCTGCAAACGGACTTTAAAAACCTTACATTCATAAACTTTGTCTCACTAGGTTATCACGAGCCATGCGGAGGAGGTGACCACAAAAACGTTTAACATGAAAACAGAACAAAGGTTATTCAATTCTGGTCAGTGTCAACTGACTGCCAGAGCTTACTCATACAGGTTAAAAAGAGAAATTCGAATTAGTTCGCAGACACCGAGTGCCCCACGCAGGCTGTCTCCTGCGGGAACTGACAGGTTATTAGGAAGAAATTCATCACTTTCTCGCCGGGGAGGGGGAGACCCGGCTCCCGGGAAGCCCCGGCCGGTCCTCCAGTGCGCCTGCGCCGAGGCGCTGACGCCAGCCCAGGCCACGCCCCCTCCCGGAGCGACCACTGGCCTCGGGGGCGGGGCCTGGGCACAAGATGGCCGCTGCGCGCCCGGAGCCCCTGAGTCCGAGCTCAGCGGCCCCGGAGCCGAGATCCCCGGAGCCTCCGGACCTGGTGCGGGCGAGGAAGGGGCCTGGGCGGGGGGCTCGAGGCGGGAGGAGGGCGCAGGGCGGGGGGGCGGGGCCAGGGCGGAGCTTAGGGCTGGGCGGGGAAGGTATTTAGGGCTCCGGCCCTGGGGGCGGTGCTTCTCGGGGTGGGCGAGGGGTGGGGCTTAGCACGGAGCCTATGAGGGTGGAGGGGCGGGGCCTGTGTGGGGGTGGAGCCTGAGGAGGGGGTTGGGCGGAACATCTGAGCTGGTGATAGGTCCAGAGAGAGGAGTCCCAGGGATGAAGTTTGTCTAATTAGGGGGCGGAGCCTTCAGAGGGCGGGGCCTCAGAAATTCTAAGGTGGAAGGTTGGGAAGGTGACCCTGAAAGACAAAGGTGTGGGGTTATGGTTGGGGCATGCACGTTGGGGTGGGCGAATGATTCTGCAAGGGTCTGAGTGATGCGTCCTGATGCCCAGGGGAGGATCTGGGGGGAGAAATGACTGCTCCAGGTGACTTTGGAACCCCATTCAGGATGGGAGAGTATCTGAGGACAACCATTCATTCAACAGACATTTACTCAGCTCCTACTTGGGCTAGACAGATGGAGAGGTGAATGAGACACATAAACTGTATTCTTTTGCAGCTTGCAGTCGGGTAGGGAAGAGAGACAATAGACGAGACTTACTGTGTTACGTTCTATAAAAAAGAGTGAGCTGATAGAGTTGGGGGGTAGGGGAGCTAAATTTAGACGAGAAAAGTCAGCTGTGTGCCGGCTTATATTCACACTAGGGTCAGAGAGAGAAGCAGCAGCCAGATCATGATGGATAGTAGACGGCGCTGTTGGATTTTAAGAGCAGTTGGAGTCATGGGAGGGTTTTGAGTGGGAAAATGACTGCCGTCAAAATGATTTCCGTTTTCAAAAGGTCATTCGGGCTGCTTTGCGGATGTGGGTTATAAGGGAGCAGGCGTAGGAACAGAGTCATTCAGAGGGTCAGGGGACTTGGCAAGAAATGATTGGCTTAATTGTAAGTGGGGTGGAGGAGAGAAATGGCTGGATTTGTGATATATTGTGGACAGGAGGGGAAGTCTTGGTGGTCATACGGCAGAATCTCAGAGGAAGGAGAGCCGAATCTAGAAATTAAGGGGCTCAGTATGTTACAGAGTGTGTTTTAGTAAGTGTGTTTAATAAGTGTGTTTAATAAGGCGTGTTGGGGAGGCCTTGAGGCAGAGTCCACAGGCTCCTTGTTTCTTCCCCCCCCCCCTTCACCCAGGTCCTGGTGCCTGATGACAGCCGCCCGGCCACCCCCCCGAGTGACCTCATCGAGATCCAGGTGGTGAAGGTGACGGACACCACGCTGGTACCTGAGCCCCCGGAGCCAGGTTCTCTCCACTGTGCCTTGTGCCCAGCTGTCTTCCGGCTGGTCTCCGAGCTGCTGTTCCACGAACACGGCCACCTGGCGGGGGCTGAGGGTGGTGGGCAGGGTGGGGACCCAAGCCGGTGTCATGTGTGTGGCCACAGCTGTCCAGGCCCCGCCAGCCTCCGTGCCCACTACAGCCTGCACACGGGGGAGCGGCCCTACCGCTGCCCGCTCTGCCCCCGGGCCTTCAAGGCCCTGGCACCTCTGCTGCGGCACCAGCACCGACATGGGGTGGAGCCGGGGACCTCTCAAAGGCCTCCGGAGGTGGCGGCGGCTCAAGAACAGCGGCCCGGGGTGCCCCAGGAGAGGTCGGAGGTGGTGATGGCTGCGGCGGCTGCAGGCGCGGCGGTGGGGAAGCCTTTCGCCTGCAGGTTCTGCGCCAAGCCGTTCCGCCGCTCCTCAGACATGCGAGACCACGAGCGGGTGCACACGGGCGAGCGGCCCTACCACTGCGGCGTGTGCGGCAAGGGCTTCACCCAGTCCTCGGTGCTCAGCGGCCACGCCCGCATCCACACTGGCGAGCGCCCCTTCCGCTGCACCCTCTGCGATCGCACTTTCAACAACTCCTCCAACTTCCGAAAGCATCAGCGCACCCACTTCCACGGGCCGGGACCGGGGTTGGGAGACTCTGGAAGCCAGCTGGCATCGGGGGCCGAGGGGTCAGGGAGTGGGTGTGGGGCAGGAAACACTCTGGAAGAGGGACGTGGGGAGACCGCCAAAGTGAAGGTGGAGATCAACCAGTAGTCTGGGAGAGCAGGAACGTGGGAGGTAGGCGGCAGGTTGCAGGGGAGGGGTGGGTGGGAAATGGAGGCAGGGAAGGAAGGGGAGAGGTGACATAAGAGCCCACGGAGATGGCAACGAGCGGCCAGTGTGGGCGAGCAGAGGGCGAAGCGGGCTCAGGACGCTCACAAACCACACAGCACCTGCACGAGACTCAGAGGAAGGCACAGAGGCAGCCCTGTGGATGCCCGGCGAAATGCAAGGAACACGGGCTCGATTTCATTGCCCCATTTGCCCCCCTGACGGGTTTTCCTTGCGCAAGACACGGCTTGCGGCAGCAGAGCTGAGCACTGCAGAGGGGGGACCAGGATGGAACCTTTTGCCTACCTCACTGGATTGCACTGACCATGGGATGCCTACCCGTCCTCAGGCAGAAGACGCCCACCGGGTCCTCCATAAAGAGACTGGGACCCCATCACCTCAAAGCCAGAGGGTCCCCAAGTCATAGCCAAGAGCGCTCAAGTCACAAGGATGGAAGCCTGGCCGTAAGAATTTTGACTGCAGGAGCTGCTAGCCCTGCTCCCATGTGGTCCCTCCCTAAGCCACTCAGACTCCTCTTCCAAGGCAACTGAAAACCCAGACTACGAACAGTCAACCTAACATCCCCCTCCTAAAGCTTCAGGCTCAGAGCCCATGGTCCCCCAGGTCTACAAAGTAGCCTCAAGTTTCTCTGACTACCTTCACTCCCAATTTGAAGCAAACGGCTTACAGCCTGGTCCCAAGCTATGCCAAGGAATGGTTGGTGGGTGGCAGTGTGGTGGCCTGGCTGGCGTCTGGCGGGTGGGGAACAGGAGTTGGGTCACTGGGGGGTTGGGCAAAGGAGGAGCTGGAGGTGGGAAGCCTCCAGTTCTATTCCCATTAAAGGACTTTATGAAGGGTTTTCTCTATGTTGGTCTTGTGTTCCAGGGCTGGGGGTAGAAGGGCCACACTCTGGTCCTGGCCTCAGCAGTGAGTTGCAACTCTCTCCAAACCTCTGTTTCCTCATCTTTAGAAAGGGGTGGACAGCATCTGGCTATTCAGAGAAGCTATGTGGTTCAGCTATGGGATTGGGGGTCAGGGAAGTTTGGCAAAACGAAGGGACTCCTGTGTCAGGATACTAAAGAAGGGAGAGCCCCGGATTTGCACCCCTTCCTGTTCACCCAACACCCCCATGAGCTGTCCCACAGACAACTCATAAGGGGAACAGAATTCAGTTTTTACCAAGGAAACGCCCATGTTTCCCATCACTGGCATCACCACCCAAGCTAGAAGCCTTGGCAGGTTCCTTGAGTCTTTTTCATCCTTCATCCATTTATCTGACTCCCTATCAATTTCCCGCTGTTGAGCCAAATATCTTTGGAATCTGAACGCTTCTTTTCATCATCACTACTCTTGTAGACCAAGCCAACAGTGGTCTCACACGTCCACGCCCTGCCCTCTTCATTCTCCATACTGTGGCCACGTGGATCCATCCTTCCAAAACTCAGATCCCAACCTTGTCACCAACCCACAGCTCCTTGTGGCCGTGAGAAGGGATTCCAAATGTGAGTGCCTACAGGAACTGTGGTGGCAATGTAACTAAGTGAGGAAGGTGGCCGGGTTTGAGGGGAAACCCCAGGACCAGCGAGGTGAGATAGGACCACTGACACTTGGGCTCAGCGTTGGGATTTGACAGTGCTAGGGAAATGGCAGCAAACTGGAGAATATATGCCACGTCCAAAGAGAGCAACGGCTACTTGGCCCCGGCAGGATGCAGACTGCATTGCTAGATCTTCCAAATTTGTCAAAAGTTGCATTAGTTCGTATAATGTAAAATCTCTTGATTTTCAAATGTTGGCAACTAACTCAGCCTTTTTTTTTTTTTTAATGTATGGGCTAAACCAAATGTGTCAGTGTCTTATATCCAGCAGCTGCCAGCTTCCAGCTCCGGGCCTACAAGATCACCCAAGCGCCGCTATTTGGAATTCATGGCCCTTCAGGATCCAGCCTCCTACCGCCAGCCTCTCAAACCATACCAATCTATTTGAAATTCTCTGGAACAGCTGGGTTGAGTTAGACACACAAAACCCTCCACCTGGAATTCTTTGCCCACTTTACCTGGCAAGCTCCTATGGCTCTGTCGTCCTTCAGGCGTCATTCTCCTCCAGGAAGCTTGGTTAGCCCCCTAGTCTGATGAAGTGACTCTTCCATGCTCTCAGCCCCCGGTGAAACTTCCATGTCCTTTATATTGTGGTCTTCCACATCCATGGGACTTTTGAGCCCTGGTACGAGGTCTGTCGCCTGCTGGATCTCCAGCCTTTGAGCATGGTGGCCACACTGCCGCCCTCTCGTGGGTCAAACCGGACTCACCCAGGCAGTGCCCCCTGAACCGGCTTTGTCTTCAGGTTTCAGTATTGAGGGAGCCCGGACTGTAGTCCCAGTGCTACCACGAACTTCTTAGGTATCTTTGGAGCCTCTTTCTTCTCTACGACCTCAGCATCCTCTTCCGACAAGTAGGATAACTAAATGAACCTTGCAGGTCATATATTTCACTGTTCCAAGAACCAAAACGAGGGCTGTGAAAGGGCTTTTGAAGCTCCCCTAAGTCACCCTGGAGGGAGAGGTTACTATGAGCGAGCTGTATGATAAACACACGTCTGCACAAGGCTGGAACACAGTAATGGCTTACCAGTTCTTTTCCATCTCACTCGAGGGCAAGGAACACGTCCAATTCATGTTTCCCCAGCGTCCATCGAAGGACCCGGCAGACAGGGGCCTTGGGGAAATGTTGGCTGAGTGAACAAATGCCAAAAGCTTCTTGAAGGGGAAGGGGTCCAGGCACATCATCAGATCCCGAAAGCAGCGACTTACCTGTTTTGTTCATCTCGCATTTGCCCCACTGGAAGCCTAGAGCCTGGATATGGTGAACCCTTGGTAACTACCAGCTGAAGGAGGAAAAGCAGAGAGAGCGAGGGTGAGGCAGGAGGTGTCAGGAAACCGAAATCCCAGGAAACAAAAGTTCTCAACCTTCGGTTTGTCAGTGCTTAATCCCCTCCCCCTGGGAGGCAAGAAAGGACTCCAGCGGCCCTGTTGATAAGATTTATTATTCTCCGCTCTGTACAAGCCGCGTCTGCCACCCGCCCCCCACCCCCCACAAACCAAGAGCGCCCAGTCCCCCCTTGTGCCCCCCCAAACTGCTCGTACCCCACTGTCCGGCCAGATTCCAAAGGAAGGGGGAGGGGCAGTTCAGGCCCACCTCCACCAAGCTTATTGGGGGACTGAACAGCTGCTGGGGCAGGGGGCTGATGAGGGTTACAAAACGGGGCTGGACGGAGGATCAAGTTCAGCGTCTGATAGGAGGAGAAGAGGGCCAGACAGGTCCAGATGGGGATGGTTCAGTCTTGAGTTTGCATGACATGCGCCTGGAAGGAGGCTAGTCTGTCTGAAGTTCTGAAGGATGGATGGGACAAAGAGAGGAGGGGAAAGAGTCTGATCGGCCTCCCGAAGGGGCGAGTCCGGAAGGGGACACCTGATCGGAGTGGCAGATGCGAAGCGCCCCCCCCGCCCTGGTCAGGCATCCTTCCCGGGCAAGGTGCCCGTCCCTGCTCCAGGCCCCCCGAGGCCCTCGGCCTTGTGGGCCAGGCGGTGTTTCTTGAGGCCGTAGGTGTTGGCGAAGCCCTCACCGCAAGAGGAGCAGCGGAAGGGCCGGCCGCCCTGGTGAGCCGCCAGGTGCTTACGGAAGTAGCCAGGATCCTTGAAGGCCTTGAGGCAGGCGGGACAGCGGAGCTCGGGCCGCGGCGGCTCGTGCGCGCGCTGGTGGCGCAGCACGGAGCTCAGGTAGAAGAAGCCCTTGCCGCAGTGCTCGCAGCGGTAGGCGCGCTCGCCCAGGTGCAGCCGCTGGTGCTCCAGCAGGTTGGAGCGGTAGCGGAAGGTCTTGCCGCAGGCGCCGCAGCGCTGGGGCCGGGCCACCGCGTGCAGCCGCCGATGCTCCGCCAGGCTGGACGACTGCGCGAAGCGCTTGGCGCACACGCCGCACTTGAAGGCCCGCTCGCCCGTGTGCACCACGCGGTGCTGCCGCAGGTACCAGGAGCGCAGGAAGCCTCGGCCACACACGCCGCACCGGTAGGGCCGCTGCTCCGTGTGGCAGCGCTGGTGGCGCATCAGCAGGGCCGCCTCCCAGAAGCGCTTGCCGCACACCGGGCAGCGGAAGCCCCGCTTCTGCCGGTGGCTGCGGCGATGCAGGAGCAGGTCGTAGGCACCCGCGAAGCTCTGGCCGCAGAGGCCGCAGCCCAGGGTCCGCCGCACCAGGTGCACGTACTTGTGAGTCACGAGGCCCAGGAAGTGCTTGAAGCTCTGGCCGCACGTGGCACAACTGAAGCGCTCGGGGCCCGCACCAGCAGCCCCGCCGCCCCCGGCCACCGCCGCCCCGCTCGCATCGTCGCCCCCAGACACCCCTGCCAGCGCCGCCACGGCCGCCCCCACCTCCCCGGCCAGCCCGTTGTCCAGCACGTTGGCCGCATCGGTGCTGCTGGAGCCATCCGAGGGCTGGGGGCCGCCGGGCGCGGGCGGGAGCAGGCGCTCGGGAGCAGCCTGGTGGACCAGCTTGTGCCACATGAGGTTCTCGATGAAGCCGAACGTCTTGCCGCAGGCGTCGCAGCCGTACGGCTTCTCCGCCATGTGCGCCTCCTTGTGGCTCATGACGTGGAAGAGGTCCGGGAAGTGCTCGCCGCAGTCCGAGCAGGCATAGCTCAGTCCCTCGGCGGCGCCCCCGGACGTGGCCGAAGCGCCCGGGCCACAGGCCCCCGCCGCGCCCTGGCTGGCGGGGAGGCCGGCGGCCCCGGCCAGGGCGCAGGGCAGCTGGAGCCGGTGCACCTGGCGGTGGCGGGTGAGGCTCTGCGGGTAGCCGAAGACCTTGCCGCACAGCTCGCACTTGTAGGGCCGCTCGCGGGTGTGCACCACGTGGTGCTTGCTCAGGTGGAAGGACTCGCGGAAGCGCTTCCCGCACACCGGGCACTGGTGTGGCTTCTCGCCCGTGTGGATGCGCTCGTGGCGCTTCAGGGTCTCGCGGCGCCCGAAGCCGCGCCCGCAGATGCCGCAGCAGAACGTCTTGCCGGGGACGCTGGCGCCCGAGGCTCCAGCCCCGCTGGTACCGGCCCCGCCGAGCAGCAGCGGGTGAGCGCCCAGGAGCGGGACGGGCACGGCGCCGTACACCACCGCCGCCGCGGCCGCCGCCGCCTTCTCGCTGTCTGTGGCCGGGGGGTCCGGGGGTAGGAGGTAGGGTCCCGAGGGGAAGGTGGGCGGGGGCTGCGGGACGGAGGCCGTCGCGTCCTTGGGCGCGTCGGGGGCCGCGGGCGGGGCGTGGGCAGCCTTGTGCCGCAGCAGGCTCTGGGGCGCCGAGTAGGACTTGCCGCACAGGTCGCAGGGGTACACGGGCCTCGGCCCCGCCGCGCCCGCGCCCGCGCCCGCGTGGGCCGCCTGGTGCTTGAGCAGGTAGGCAGCGTCGCGGAAGGCCTTCCCGCAGATGCCGCAGGGCAGGCGCAGCAGGTCGGCGGAGTGCGTCTTCACGTGCCGCTTGAGGCTCTCCCTGCGGTTGAAGCTCTTGCTGCACACGGAGCACGAGAAGGGCTTCTCGCCCGTGTGGATGATCTGGTGCTGGTGCAGGTGGCTGGGCTTCTTGAACACCTTCCAGCAGAGCGTGCAGGCGAACGGGCCGTCGCCGCCCCCCGCCGCTGCCGCCGCCGCCGCCGGAGGGGGCACCCCCAGCCCCGCAGGGGCAGCGGGGGTCGCGTTGCCGTCGGCGGGGGCGACGGGCGTGGCCGGGGGGCCGGAGGACGCCGAGGTGGGGGCGGTGGCGGCGGCGGCGGGCGCGGGCGCAGGCAGGCCCAGCGGGGGGAGCGGCGCGCCTGGCTGCTGCGGGCCCCCCGCGGCCGGCGGCACGTCCTTGTGGCAGCGGCGGTGGCGGATGAGGCTGGAGACGTGGTTGTAGGTGCGGCCGCAGACGCCGCACTCGTATGGCCTCTCCCCCGAGTGCACCAGCATGTGCTGGACCAGGTGCGAGGACTGCTTGAAGGACTTCTGGCACACGCCGCAGGGGAAGCGCCGCTCCATCAGGTACTTCAGCCTCCGGAAGTAGCCCTTGTCGTCCTTGGCGGGATCGCAGCCCGCCCCCGCGGTGGGGCCCGGCGGCGTCTGCGAGGGCGCGGGGAGCGGCCCGGGCGTCCCCGTGGGGGCAGCCAGCCCCGGCGTCGCCCCCGGCCCGGATGCCGGCCCTCCGCGCTTCAGGTTCCCGAACAGGTGCTGGTGTCCCGAGAGGTCGACGATGCCCCACTGCGGGGCCGGGAAGGCGGCATCGAAGAGCGGAGGAGGGGGCGCCCCGAAGGCGGGCGGCAGGGGCGGGTCGGGCTTCTTGGCTTGGGAGGAGGACGACGAAGAGGACGACGAGGACGACGAGGATGAGGAGGGCACCTCGGCCTTGGGTTTGAAGGTGGACTGGGGCGGGTAGTCGTACTGCGGCGGTGGCGGCTGGGGCGGCGGCTGGGGCGGCGGCCCGGGGGCGCAGGGCAGCGCCGCCACCGCCTTGGCGTGCTCCCCGTACAGTTCCATGGGCTCGAAGCGCTGGTGGTTGAGGAACTCCAGGAAGTCGAAGGGGTAGCTCTGGAAGTGAACCCCGTCCTCGCCCCCTAGGCCGCTGCTCCCGCCGCCCCCGGCGCCGCTACCCGCTGCGTTGGCCTCCATCCTGGGCGGGTGGGAGATGGGGGAACCCTGCAGAGAGGAGGACGGGGCTGAGGAGGCAGGGCCTTGCGCGGGGTCCCCCAGCTGTGGGCACTGGAAGACTCACACCCACCGGCTCGAGATCCGCCTCCCTCATCGTCCAGCCTTGCTCACCCGTCCCTCTGTCCTTCCACCCCACAGACCAGCCTTCCTCTTGGCTCCGCTGGCCCCAGTGACCTCTCCCCCTCGGCCTGTCCCCTTTCTGAGTCCTCTTCGCTCCTCGTCTCCCTCCTGTTTCTCTGATGCCTTCTATCTCTCCCCTTTTGTCTAGGCTCCTCACTCATCTCTATCCATCCTGCAGACCCTGCAGGCCCTCGACCTCCTCTCCTGAGATTCTAATTCTTCCAGCATCCCTGGCTTCCGCTCTCAGTCCCTTGTGCAAACTCTCTCAGGCCTCCACTCTGGGCCCCCCCAGGCCCTCTGCTCTGAGCCCCCTCCCCCCCCAACACACACACACACTATCCCCAGCCCCCTGCTCTCAATCCTCTCAAGTTTTGCCTTTGTCAAATGATAATAAGTTTCCATCAGAGCGGTTAAGAGGGTGGCCTCTGGAGACAATGCCAGATCTGAATCTAAGCCCTGCCATTCTCTAGCTGTGTGACCACAGACAAGTTCCTGAACCTCTCTGTGCCTCGATTTCCTCATCTACAAATGAAGGTGACAGAGCACATCCCTACCTCACAGGGCTGCTGTGAGGATCCAGCAAGCTATGTGTGTACGGTGGATGCTTCCCGGCACGCTGGACGGGATTCTAGTTATCACTCTCACTGCTAGTAGCACGAAGAGAAAGTCAGGACAAATGAGGACAGCTGGAATGAAGTCAGTGTCGGGAGGGAGATTCTTTTACTACAAGGTAGGAAGGAGACTCTGCTTGCCTGGGAAGAACAAGTTACAGCAGCAGGGCTGGGCAGCCTGACACAGCAGGAAACACGCGGGCCCTGGCCCTGGGTTCAAGTCCCGTCTCCTTCCTGACCCACACTCTCTCCACTTCTACAAGGGGGCGGTGACCCCCAGAAGGCAGGGGGGCTTAAGGGGGCTGAAATAGGAGGTAAGGAAACACAGCCACTGGCAGAGCTCGTTCAGCCCCTGGAGCTATCTGTACCTTCAGTGACATCGCACACCTGGGAGGAGCCTGACGGCGGATGCTCCGGGAGCATGGGTTCCTGGCCCTCCAGGACGGCAGTTATTCTCTGGGTGCCTCCTTTACAGGACTTCTCATTCCAGACCGCAGCTGTCCATGTCTGTCTACCCACCCCCTCAACCTCATCTCCTGCAACTGACCTCTGAGCCTCAGACCCACCAGGGACCTCGGGAAACGCCTCCACTGAGCGGGTGGAGAGCTGGTGGGAGAAGGGCCCGCAAGGTCTGCCATGATTCTTGGCCGCCATCCCCCTTCGTTGGGGGCCTGGCTCTGCGCCCAGCCCACCACAGGGGTCAGTGGGGGCTACCAACGCCAGGGCCCATCAGCCCCCATCCATCTGGCTGTCTCCCCAGACAGGTGAAAGGTGAGTGTCTCCTCCACCACCTCCACTGCCTGGAGGTCAGTATTTTTAGCCTCCAGCTCTGGGTGTCCCTGGATGAGACTCAACATCCTATGGCCTTCACACTCCCCTAGTTAAGCTGATCTCCGGAAGAAGCAGAGGAGTGCCTGGGGGCTCGGGGAAGCCTGTGGGCAGAACCTGAGTCTGGGAGAGGGCGCTGGACTGGGCTGGGGGACAGGGAGAAAGTACATGGAGGAAGGGTGCAGGGAGTAGGGGAGCAGTTAGGGTGCTACGGTGGGGGCATGGGGGGACGGGGTCCTAGGAAGGAAGCCCCGCCCTGGCTCGCCTCCATCAGAGCACAGGTTAACAGCTAGCTCTGCCGGGGCACTTCCCACAGGCCAGCACGCTTCCAAGCAGGTCACGCACACTAACTGAATCCCCACCACAGTTCTATGAGACTGTGACACGGGGCCTGTTGTTATCCGCATTTGACAAAACAGAGGCACAGAGAGGGCAAGTGACTTGGCCAAGGTCACAGAGCAAGTTTGTGGCTGGACCCCACCACTACCACCACCACCACCACCACACACACATACAGGATTGTTCCCTGAGGAGGACGAAGGGGAGGGTGGAACTGGGGGGACAGGAGCCTTATTTGGGGGTGCTCTCTGCATTATGCGGGGCACTCACAGACGGGGCCAGGCGGCTGGGGGAGGGATTTGCCGTCCTGAACACACGGAGCACCGATGTGGTGAGGCCGCCCCCTCTTGCCTGCAACATTCTTCCCCAGACCTCAAGGCTCCCTCCCGTGCCTCCTTCAGGTCTCTGCTCAGATGTCCTCTCCAAGAGAGGGAAAACCTCTAACCCCACCACTCACCAGCCCCTCATCCTGCTGCATTTTTTTCACCACAGTCATTGCCACCAACTGATTGCGTATATTTCGTTTGCTGTGTATTTACTGTCTGGCCTCCTCACCTAAGAGAGTGAAGACTTGGCCTGTCTTGTTCACCACTGGGCCCCTAGCACCTAGCACAGCACCTGGCACAGTGTGGGTACTTGATAAATATTTGCTGAAATGTGGGAATTAAACAGCACCCTCCCAAATCACCAGAGGGTCTACAATGAAATCACAAGGAAAACTAGATGAACAAGAAATGGAAAAGCAACATACCAAAACAGGAGATGCAGCTAAAGCTGTGCTCAGAGATAAATTTATAGCTGTAAATGTCTACAGATACATATTTGTTGAATGAGTGAAGGGATGAGACTATGCTGACCAGAGCTACCTGAGGGAGGAAGGGGGACATTTAGTGGAGACGGAGCTAATATTGGCAGGGTGTTCCCAGGAGAATGAATTCTGGTGGAAGTGATGTTGCGAAGAGGGCCCCAAGGGCAGGTGGGCAGATGCTGACGGACTGCTGCTGGGAGAGGCAAAGGGGGTGTTACTGGGGACACAACTGCTCAGGCTCACAATTATTTCCAATGGTAAATGAGAGACATTTCCTTTCTCAGGGGACCCAAGCCTCAAACTGCTATCTTTCTAAGGGGAGATGTGCCATGGATTTCATGCACAGAGTGGTGTGATGGGGGGAACCCCTCCCAAGGGGCAGGAGTCCCACAGCAACCGTAATCACAATCATGACAACTCATGTTTATTGTTTGACCAGTTTCACATGTACCATCACCTTGATGCCTCATAATAGTGCTGTACCATTACTGGACCCATTTTATACGTAGGGAAACTGAGGAGAAGGGGGGGGGTCATTTCCCTAAGGTCATGTAGCCAGTGGAGGGGAAAGCAAGTATTGGATTCCAGGTCTCTCTGATGCCAGGACCTGTGGGCCATTCTGGTACAACAAAGCTGCCTTGTGATGAAACTCTAGCCTGTAATAACAATAAGTAACATATAGTAACATGTAACACTGAACCAAGTGCTTTTTACATGCCCAGTACCCTCCTAAATCCTTTACATGTGTCGACTCAATGAATCTTCCCAATAACCCTAAAAGATGGTTAGGATTATTAACCCCATTTTACAGAGGAAGAGACTGAAGGCCAGAGAGGTTAATTAATCTCCTAAAGTCATACCACTAACAAGTGGCAAGGCCAGGAGTTGAAGGCAAGCAGTGGGGTTCCAGAGTATGCGCTGTTACCCTTACAACACGCTGTCTTTCCTTTTTTTTTTTTTGGGCCGCACTGCGTGGCTTGTGGGATCTTAGCTCCAACCAGGGATCGAACCCGGGCCCACAGCAGTGGAGTCCTAACCACTGGACCGCCAGGGAATTCCCATGCTGTCTTCGGGTATTTCTCTCTCCAAAATAAAGGAAAGCCCTCTCTCCACCTTATACTGGAAATATACTTTGCCCCCTCCACTTCCCTGGCACTCAGCCCCAGGACTAGCCACTGGCATTTACTGAATGCTAACAAGCATCACACTAGGTGTCTTATGTGGCTTGTCTCAAGCAGACTTCACAACAGACTCATAAAATAAGCATTACTACTGTTCACATTTAGTAGACAGGAGGACTAAGGCCAAACCATGTCACTGTCACTCCTCCACTCAAAACCTTCAGTGACACCATCTCAAAGCGGATCAGAGATGACCTCCACAGCCCCAGCAGCTTCCTGGCTGCTCCACCAACATGCCAGCTCTATTCCTGCCCCAGGGCCTTTGCACTGGCTGTTGCTTCTGCCTGGAAGGCTCTCGCTCCCTCACCTCCTTCACGGCTTTGCTCAGATGCTGTCTTCTCAGTGAGGTGCTCCAAGACCACTGTAACCTGTCACCCAAACCAACATTCCTGCTCACCCCAGCCTCCTTCCTTTCTCTCCTTTCCTGTCAGCATCATCTGACAAACCATATGGTCTGTTTGTCTGTCTTCTTGCTGTTGGGCCCCAGCTCTAGGAGGCGGGGTCCAAGCAGGCAAAATTTTGTACCTGTTTTGTTCACTGCTCTATCCCCAGGACCTAGAACAGGGCCTGTCTCAAGTATCTGTTAAATAAGTGAATGAATGAAGCCTGGTAAATAGGGAATAGTTTGCTCAGAGATACGCCGGCTGGTGGGATCCAGGGCTCATCCTTGTAACCATTTCACTCTCGGGGGAGGGGAGCAGTAAGGCAGTCCCCTGGTGGGCCACAGCTGTCCAAGAGAGGAGTTTACACACAGGTGTAACTTTCTGGTGTGTAGCTTTCTGGGGGGGGGAGAGGACAAGAGGATCACAGGAGTCTCTTGAAAGAGGCCTTCCTGCCACCCCCTCTGACACCACAGCCCCTGTAACTCTATGCCCTTATCCTACTGTATTTTCTTCACACAAACATTTGTAGTTTGCTTTTTAATTTTCTGCCCCATGAACTGGCATATACACTCCACCAGGACAGGGGTTTTTGTCTGTTTTGTTCTCTGCTGCATCCCCAGTGTGTATAGGTGTTCATTAAACAGTTGTTGAACAAAGGTAAGAATGAACAAATGAAGAACATTCTGGGCTCTGTAAAGCTGACAAAGGCCAGGTGACTGACCACAATGCCCTCACTTCTAAGGCCCTATGAGAACAAACCTTCTCTCTCCTCATTCTTCCCTTCAATTCCTCTGCTCCAACCTCACTGGTCTCCCATGCCGCCCTTCTGATCATCATGATCATGGCCACCTCAGGGCCTTTGCATGTGCTCTTCCTCTGTCTGGATGCCTGGAACAGTTCACCCACATTTTTACATGGCCAAGTTGCCTCTGCTAATTCAGGTTTCACCTCTGAAGTAGCTCATAAGACTCAGAAAACCCAGAAAACAGCATTGGTCTTGTTTGTTTGCTTGCTTTTGATCTGTCTCCTCAACTAGACTGTAAAGGCCCACAAAACAAAGACTGTGTGTCTCTCTCTCTTTCATGGATGTACGTCCTGGACCTAGAACAGTGAATATTCATTCTGTAAAGAGCGAATGAATGAATGTCTAGGGAAAAAAGAAGTCATGCCCTAGTGGAGCTGGGAGTCTTCCTCAGGGAGTCCAGGAGAAGGGAGTGAGAAGTGGAAGGTCAGGATGAGAGCTGTCAGGGGCAGGGGAAGACGAGCATCCTGAGAGGGACAGCCTCACGTAGGCCACTGCTCTGTGGGAAGACAGCGGACAGGAGCTGACCCGGAGGAGGGTGGGGTGGGAGTGTTTCATGGGAGCCTGGGGCTAAACTGGCAGCTATTTCTACCTAAAGGGGGAGAGGATGTGGGTGTGAGAGCACAACTCTAGACGGAGCTGTTTATGGGGGGGGTGAGGGGTGTCGGTGATTGAAAGGATTATTCTCAAGGGGAATTATTGGGGGGGGGGAATTGGAGAAGGAAAAAAGGCATTCTTGGCCACTGACCAGAATGCAAAGTATTTTTACACTAATGAAGGGGGCGTTGTGTGGGGGGGGCTGGTTAGGAGCTTTGGGGGCTGTTGTGTGTAGACAGAGATAATGGGAGACAGATCTGCCGTAAAGCACTAATGCCACACTCTTTGGAGGCAACCTACAGGGGATACTAAAGGGAGGGTTCACGGGCAGCTGCCCTGCATGGGGACGGGCAATGCCGGTGGCATTTTTGGGGCTGTCCTGGAGGAAGCAATGACGGGGGGGTATGTAGAAGGGATCCTATGAGAAAGCCTTCGTGGGGGGCCATGGCCGCAGTTGGGGGGATCGCCACGAATGAGGGCGTTCTGGCAGCTGTCCTACATGGGGGCATTAATGGGGAGATATCTGGAGTAGTCTTTTGGGGGAGCAGTCACTGGGGGGCCCCTGGCGAGGGCTCGGCGGGAGAAGCACTGATGGGAACGTTCTGGGGACCAGGGCGGGCCAGGGCGGGGCCCCCCCGCCCACGTTGCCCCCGGGACCCCGGGCCACGCGCCCCGTCACTCACCGGCGCCGGGGTCTCCGCCGGGAGGAGGCCGAGGAGGCGGAGGAGGCGCCGCCGCTCCGGGGAGACCCGAGGGCCCGACCGGAAGTGCCGCCCCCTCCCCCTCCCCGGCAGCCCCGCGCCGCCCGCCTGCCCGCCCGCCCGGAAGCGGAAATCGCGCCCGTCTCCGCGGCGCCGGCGTGGAGGAGCGGAAAGAGGAGGCGGCGGCGGCGACCGGGAAGAGGAAGTGCGCCTGCGCGTTGGCACGGAACAGCCGGCGGGGGACGACCCGGCCGCTTCCTGTGGGCGAGCTGAGCATAGTGCGCCTGCGTCCTGTGCGCCCGCCTCTTCTTAGGACGCCGCCCACATCCTCCGGACATCCGGTTAAGCCACGCCCCCTCGTGTAAATTTCATTTAAGCCCCGCCCTGGTCCCCGAATCACGCCTATTTCAGAGCTTAATTATCATAATCCCCACCCATCGTCTCAGAATCCGTCCTCCTCGACCCAGCCCCGTGAAGTTTACCCTGTTCTTCCCCGCCTCCAATCCCCTAATCTCTAGAACTCCAGCTCTCCCTCATAAACCCCTCCTCTCAGAGCTCCTTAGGCCGAACCACGCCCCTGCGTCTAAGCCCCGCCCCTTCCGTCCATAGCATTTAAGTCCCACCTCTCTCATGACTTTCATGCTAAATTAATTCTGCCTCGAACTTCCAAAGCGTTCTCTGAAGTCAGTGGGTCTCAAAGTATGGTTTGGAGACCAGCAGCATTGGCATCACCAGGGAATTTGTTAGAAATGTAAATTCTCAGATTCCCCCTGCCTCTGACTTCCTGAATCAGAGACCCTGGGGGTAGGGCCTAAGGACCTGGGTTTTAAAATACCCTTCAGGTGATTCTGATGCAGGCTGAAGTTTCGAACCACAGCTTTACCACACCTTACACGGGCCCTCTCGTATACTCTCTGTAAGCCTCGCCCCTAACTCGGCCCCACCTCAAGCAGCTAAGCCCGATTCTATTCAGTTCTTCCTCCTAAGCGCCCCCTCTTTCAGGGCCTTTCCTTCGTTACTCCTCTTAGGTACCCCCTTTTCTCCCCTTGGCCTGCATAGCAGTCATACCCACCGCTCAGCATCTTAACAGTTCAAGTCCTACCTCTCCTAACACCTTGCTCTCCAGCAGTTTCCCCTTGAAACCCCTCCCCTCAGATGAACGCTATCCATTCCCTCTAAATGCTCTCAATTTCTGCCCGCCAACCCCTACACCTCCTTAAGCCCCACGCCAGCTCTCAGCCAGCCCCGCCCACAGTTCTCACCTAACTGCCCTACAAGCCTCGCCCCTCAGCCTCAGCGCCGCCTCCTGAGTCCTTAGCCCCGCCCCTCCGGCCCTACCAAAGTGGTCAGTCCCACACACAACCCTCAACTCAGTGTTTCTCTACAAAGAGTGCCAGGACAGAGATGGGCCAAAGTGGTGGCTGCAGAATTTCCGGGAATCTGGTTAGAACGGCGCCGGGGGTTGGGGGGGGACCTAGAGTCACGTTTGCACAGAAGGTTCAATGTTCTACTTAAGAGTGGATCTTTAGAGGGAGTGCTTTGAGGTCCACTGGAGATGGGAGAAGCGGCAAAGTCTTCCCCCAAGCCAGTCTTTAGCGCCAAGCTAACGAGGCACATGACAAGGGGGTGGTGTAGCGGGGAAGAACATTTGAAGGGAGGAGAAGAGGGGCGCCAGCTCTGGGATCATCACGGAACACACACAGGAAGCCAGTAGGCAGAAATTTATTTCCACAGCCCCTGCCTCCACAGGTCTGTCAGTCCGAGGGAGGGTGGCAGAAGGCTGCAGGACCCAGAAGTGGACGTCCTCACCCTCGACCTCCTCCCACAACGGGAAGACTACCAGACAAGAGTGTGTCCCGGTTTCCCTGCCCAGGTTCAGTGCCAGCTGAACGCCCAGCTCTAAACCTGGTCTGGGGAGCGGTGGCCGGGGCTGGGGGTCAAGCCACCTCTTTCCCCTCCAGCTCCTCCTCATCGGCCCCTGCCGTGGCCGGGATACCCTCGTCGTCCCACGGTGGTTCAGGTCCTGGTTCCCGAGGACCCAGGGGTGCCTCCATGGCCTCGGGGTGCTTGCGTTTGGCATGGCGCCGGAGCGTGTTGGCCTCGGTGAAGCGCAGCCGGCAGACGGGGCACTGGTAGGGGCGCTCCCCGGAGTGGACGCGGTGGTGGTGGGCCAGCTCGCCCGCCTCTCGGAAGCGGCGGGGGCAGAGCGGGCAGCGGAAGGGCCGAAGGCCGGCATGGATGTTGCAGTGCCGCCGCAGGTGGCTGGACCGCTTGAAGGTCTTGCCGCAATCCTTGCACTCGTGCGGCTTCAGCTCTGAGTGTGAGATGCTGTGGCGCTCCAGGTCGGAGAGGTAGGGGAAGGCCCGAAGGCACACCGGGCAGAAGTGCGGGGCCTTCTTAGGGCCAGAGCTCTCGGGCCCGCCTGCTACTGACCCTTCAGAGACTGTGTAGGGCACACCCTGATCATCGATCAACAGGAGGTCACTGCCACCGCCGCTGCCCACCGGGGCTGTCACCCCCTGTGCCAGTGGGGGCTCCTGCCCCGACTTGGGGGGGCGGCCCCGCTTGCGAGGGAGGGACGCCTTGAGAGTCCGATTCGAGGAGGTGGCCCCTCCGGGACGTCGGCCTCGGCGGCCCCGGGGAACAGGAGGAGGTAAGGCCAGAGGTTTCTCTTCCTCCCCGGGCAAAGGCGAAGGCCACGGGTCTGGGCTGGGGGTGTCCATTGAGCAGTGGGGGGCTTGGGTCTGGGCACTGGAGCCGGGCTAAGAGGAGAGAAGGGGTAGCCGTCAGTGCAGGAGGGTATGGAGCAGCCCTTGTCCCCCCAAACCTCGCCATCCCTGGGTCCGAGTCTGTCGACCTGGGCGTGGCCAACATTCACTTGGACGCACAATTAAAGCCACGCTAGTGGGTAAAATAGCAAGATAATTCTGTACCAGTTGGTAAACAGGCACTGCCCTGAGCCCCACAGGTGTCTCCCAGACCTCCCTAACCCCTCCTAGACATTCAGAGTCAACTTGAGCCAAAATACAGAAAAATCTTCCAAGGAGGATAGAGTCCAACTGAGGGTGCAGGCGAGTATTTCGATCCTCAAAACAGAGAACCCATCAAACAGAAGAGCTACAGAGGCCTCAGAAATGTTTTTGTCCCTCCTTCTGACAGAAGTGACAGAGGGAGAGAAGGGGGGTCAGGACTGGACGAAGAAAGGGACTGGTCCCAGGTGATGTTTGCCCCTGAGTTGTGGATGTGGACATATATCAGAGCTGTTAAAGAGTGTGGGCTCTGGAGCCAGAGGTTCTGGGTTCGATTCCTGAGTCTGTTGCTTACTCTCTGTGTGGTGGCCTTGGGCAAGGTGCTCACCTCTCTGAGCGTCAGCTAAGCCTTTTGCAAAACAGGATGCGTATTTCCACCTACTCGCACCTAAAGTGCTCAGTACACGGAGTGCTTAGGAGGTATTAGCTCTTATTACCACGGCGAGCAGCTAAGCCTCACACCGACTCTCTGAATAAGGGTACATCATGCCCATTTTGCAAATGGGGAAACCAAGGCACAGGAAAGTCAAATCAGTTGCCCAAGCTCCCTCTGCCGGTACGTGGCAGGGCCAAGACTTGATTTCATGGACCCCAACGGCCCAGAGAGTGAGAAGTAATGGACCCAAGGGACATCATAGGTCCCTTAGTCCTGCGTTTGAATCCAGCTCTACCGTTCATTAACAAGTGGCTTTGCCTATCTGAGCCAGTTTCCACCTCTGTAAAATGGATACAGCAGGGTTGTCGGTCGGCATATATATAGTAAGCACCAAATGAACTACCATCACCAACACCACCATCAGCAGCAAAGCCTGGGACCATGGGACTGGGGAGTAATAAAGTGGAGGGGGAGGAGAGCACAGGTGCAGTTAGGATTAGGGGTTACAGGTGCCACTGCACCCCACTGGAGCAAGCACACAGATTAAGGTCCAGAGAACGGCAGCCACTTTTCCATGATCACACGGCTCGCTCGGTTGGGGTTGCCTGGACTAGAACACGGGTCTCTGGAACAGTGCCCCTGACCCTCGCCCTCCTCCACCCCGGTGCAGGCGCGCGCCCGTGAGCACCGACCGCGCGGGGCGGGCCCTGCGGGGGCGGCGGCCAATGAGCGGCGCCGGGCCGCGGACGGCGAGGGCCGCCAGGAAGGGGGTCTGCGCGCGCGCGCCCAGGCGGGCCGGCTCCGCGGGGCGCGAGGTCGGCGCGCGCGCTTCAGCGAGCGCAAGAGCAGAAGCAGGTGGGGGGCGCGCTCCAGGAGCGCGCGGCCCCGGGCCTCCCCTCCCTCCGCTCCCCTCCCCCCACCCGGGCCCCCCGCCTCTCGGGTACCTCATTTGCATGTCGCCTGGACTCGCGAGTGTGCGCGCGCGGGGGCGCGGGGCCTGCGCGTGGGAAAGGGCGGGGGCGAGGGGGCCCTGCCCCTCGGCGGCGCGCGCGCGCGGGACGGCCCCGCCCCTCGGAGCGGACGCCGGTCGGCCCCTCCCTCCCCTCCCCCTCCCCGTCGGGCCCGCGCCCGCGGGGAACAAAGGGGACCCGCTGGGTCCTAAGGGCCGGTCACATCCCCATCGGCAAACCGCGCCTGCGCACCCGTCGCCCTCGCTGGCCCCGAACGGGAAATTACCCCACCAACACATCCCAAACACATAGAAATGTCTTTTCTCCCACAAAGCACCCAGCCGGGTGACCCAATCAAAGAAAGGTACCGAAAGGATAAAGAGCGGGAAAATGGCCCCTCATTCCCGTAATTAACATGGCGCCTGATTAGCTTCAAAGCCCACTGGAAGCCTAAGCACAAGATGGAGCCTGCTCTACCCTCCTATCTCTATCGCAGATCGGCGAACTTCGATTTCTCTCTTCTCCTGATGCAACTCTACATCCTACCCAGGAGGAGCCTGAGGCCGCGAAAAGGGAATCATGTCTGCCCTCATCTATGTTAACACCGGCCAGCGTCGATACCGCAGGGAGGAGGCCGCGCGCGCTGAGCTTGCTGCCCTTAGTCTGTATGGCGCCGGGGGCCACCCTAAGCCCCGCCCCTTCTCCATGCCCTCACCCAAGATGGCGCCACCCTGGCTTCTCGAACCTCCAGTAGCTGCGAAAGGGACGGGAAAGAGAGAGAAGGGAGGGCGGCGGGGAGGAGGGAAGCCAAGAAGGCGGGAGAAAGGGGGAGTGCGGGGGAGAAGGGAGCCGAGGCGGAAGTCGAGGGGCCTCCCGGGTGGAAGTGACGCTACCCCCGCTGCCCAAAATGTCGGCGCCCAGAGGGAGGTGTAAGTAATTAAAGAGGAAAGCCGACTGACTTTCCCGGCCTCCCGGGGCCGCCTCAGGGCCCCAGAACCCCCGCTCCGTACGAGCAAGGTGGACTCGCCCGACTGCGGGTCTAGCCTGACCTGCCCCCGCCCCGGGCGCTTGGGGCCGCACCTTTTAGGGACAGGGGGGGAGGGGTACAAAAGGCCGGCTCTAGGGGCCTGGGTCCTCGAGCTGACTGGGGAGGGGGGCTCAGTCCCGCGGGCGACTGGGTGGGGAGGAGGCGGGGCTTAGTGGTGGCTGGGGCGGAGCAATGGGTGGGCGTGGTTTAGAGTGGAAATGGGCGGGACTGTGGGTAGAAAGTGGGAGGAGCTTAGGCAAAGGGGTGAGGTTTGACAAAGGGGCGTGGCTCAGTGAGAATGGTAGGGCCCTAGGTTGAAGGGTCCTAATTGGGGCTGAGGGGGGTAAAGGGGTTCAGTGTGGAGGTGGGAGGAGCTTAGAGTAGAAGGGATGGAGTTTGTCTAGGGATGTGGCTTTCAGGAAGTGGTGGACATAGTGAGGGGGGTGGGGTTTAAGCGTGTAATTTGGGGCGTCGTAGTGGAAATAGCAAGTCTTTATATTGCAGGTGAAATGACAGGATGGGGAGGGTGTCAGAGAGGAAGGGCTGAGATGGCAAGAGAGGTAGAGTGGCAGGTGGTCTTGGAAAGGAAGGGGTTTACTTAAAGGCTGGGTTTAAAGGAAAACTTGAGTGGGGTTTAGGAGGCGGATCTTAGTGGGGAAGAGATGGGGGACTTCAAGAGGAAACTCGGAGGAACTTAGCAGATAGTGGTAATCAAAACAGCTTACCTGTTGAGTCTTTGCTGTGCACAAGCGTCAGTAAGCACGCCGCACGCATGGCCACAAGTTTGCTTAGTCCTCACCACCACTTCATGAGATAGGTCCTCCCATTATTCCTATTTTGCAGATGGAAAGAGAATCAGTTGGCTTTATCCAAGGTTCCAGGACTAGTCCTGGTCTCCCTGGAAGGTTGACTCACGTGCGCTTAGCCCCACATTTTCATACTGTCCTTGGCTAAGAATGTCGTCAATCTTCATCTGAAGATGATTTTCATCTTCAAAGAAGAGTGGGAGTGGCTTTCAGAGGGGAAGGGGCTTGTCAAGGAATATAAAAGGCTTCAGGAACAACATGGAGACTTTGGAAGGGGTAGGCGGGACCTGAACACGAGTGGGCGGGGTTTAACCACACTCAGCGGGGCTTAGAGCGGGATGGGAGTTCATTCACAAAGAAGGGGAGAAGCTTAAAAGCATTCAGTGGCTTAGAAGTGACTTGGAAGTGATTAGGAAGATAGATGAGTGGTGGAAGGGGTTGTAGGAGTGGGAGGGGCTTAAAGAGCAGTAGGTGTGGCTTGGATAGATGGGCGTGGCTTAGAAGGTAGTAGGCCGGGCCTCACAGGTCTGTGAGTCCAAAGAGCCTGATAGGGGAGGCTGATGGGGACGTGGCTCCCTCACCCCACTCCATGTCTCCCCGCTCCAGAGGGAGCCCCCACCCGCCACTGCCCTCGCGCCACGCCACCATGGATGACGCCCCGCTGCCAGCGCCCCCGGTCCCTGCCCCGGCCCCGGCTCCGCCCGCTGCTGCCCCCCGCGTCCCGTTTCACTGTAGTGAGTGTGGCAAGAGCTTCCGCTACCGCTCGGACCTGCGGCGCCACTTCGCTCGGCACACTGCGCTCAAACCCCACGCGTGTCCGCGCTGCGGCAAAGGCTTCAAGCACAGCTTCAACCTGGCCAACCACCTGCGCTCGCACACCGGCGAGCGGCCCTACCGCTGCTCCGCCTGCCCCAAGGGGTTCCGAGACTCCACCGGCCTGCTGCACCACCAGGTGAGTCCTGCAGGCCGGCCCCAAGCTGGCCTCCCTGGGCTGGACTCGCCCTTGGAGCCCCGGGGACCCACTATGGGCAACAGACAGCTGGCCCCTAAGAAAATTTCTGTCTCCCTCCCTCCCTCCCTCCTTCCCTCTCCATCGAAGCGCCCTGACAAGTCAAAGCATGAGCTGTTTCTCTTTCAGTCTACACCCAACCCAGGAACTAAAACATTCATAGTAAATTTGCCCCACCTCTATGCACCTCCCCTCTCCCGTGCCCCTTCTCATATGCCAGCGTCTGCAACTTTGTGCTCATCATTCCGTTACCGTTTTTAAAGATAGATTTACCACGTATGTATTTAATTCCTTTACTCAGCAATTACCTATTGAATGTTTTACCTGCTCCCAACACCTGGGATACCAAGGTGAAATCAATAAAGTCCACGCCTTCGGAGAACTTACATTCCATTGCGAGTGGTCCATAGCCAGGTAGACAATCAGCAAGAAAGCAAATACACAGGCAAGGATGATCTGGAAAAGGAGAAGCGTTGGGAAGGAAGTTAAAACAACAACAGCAATAATAACCATCTGAAATGTAGGAGTGAAGAGGGGAGAGCTATGGGCTACCACACAAGGTGGGGGAAGGTCAGGGCAAGGTGATATTTGAGCTGAGACCTGAAGGAAGAGCAGGAATCCACCATGGGAACAGCATTCCAGGCAAAGGGAACAACAAGTGCAAGGATCCTGAGGCTGGAGGGGCCAAAAGCATGCTAACGTGGCCGGAAGCAGAGAACGAGAATGAGAGGGTTGAAGCTAGATCTTGGCCCTGTGGACCTGGCAGGGAGCTTCCTCCGCATCTCTCTGGGAGGCCAAGAATCTGTCCCGCGGGCTAGACCCTCAGCCCTGACGCTGGGCTCTTCCTCCTGCCCTCCCAGGTCGTCCACACTGGCGAGAAGCCCTACTGCTGCCTAGTCTGCGAGCTCCGCTTCTCCTCGCGCTCCAGCCTGGGCCGCCACCTCAAGCGCCAGCACCGTGGGGTGCTCCCGTCCCCCCTGCAGCCCGGCCCAGGCCTGCCCGCCCTGAGCGCTCCCTGCTCGGTCTGCTGCAACGTGGGGCCCTGCTCGGTGTGCGGGGGCGCGGGGGCCGGCGGCGGAGAGGGCCCAGAGGGCGCAGGCGCGGGCCCGGGGAGCTGGGGGCTGGCGGAGGCGGCGGCCGCGGCGGCGGCCTCTCTGCCGCCGTTCGCGTGCGGTGCTTGCGCGCGGCGCTTCGACCAGGGCCGCGAGCTGGCAGCCCATTGGGCTGCGCACACCGACGTGAAGCCCTTCAAGTGTCCGCGCTGTGAGCGCGACTTCAACGCCCCCGCGCTGCTGGAGCGGCACAAGCTGACCCACGACCTGCAGGGGCCGGGCGCGCCCCCCGCGCAGGCCTGGGCCTCCGGGGCTGGCGCCGGGCCCGAGACGGCCGGCGAGGGCGGCGCTGCGGAGGCGGGCGAGGCTCAGCCGGCCTGGGACGGCAGGCTGCTCCTGGGCCGCGCCGGGGGCGGCGTGCCCGAGCTGGGGGGGCTGCTCCCCGAGGGCGGCGGGGAGGCCCCTGCGCCCGCGGCCGCGGCCGAGCCGTCGGAAGACACCCTCTACCAGTGCGACTGCGGGACCTTCTTCGCGTCGGCGGCGGCGCTGGCCAGCCACCTGGAGGCGCACTCGCGCCCCGCGACCTACGGCTGCGGCCACTGCGGGGCTCTCTACGCGGCCCTGGCGGCCCTGGAGGAGCACCGGCGCGCCAGCCACGGCGAGGGCGGCGGCGCGGAGGAGGCGGCGGCGCCCGCCCCGGAGAGGGAGCCCGCGTCTGGGGAGCCTGCGTCCGGCTCGGGCCGCGGCAAGAAGATCTTCGGCTGCTCCGAGTGCGAGAAGCTGTTCCGCTCGCCGCGGGACCTGGAGCGGCACGTGCTGGTGCACACGGGCGAGAAGCCGTTCCCGTGCCTGGAGTGCGGCAAGTTCTTCCGCCACGAGTGCTACCTCAAGCGCCACCGGCTGCTGCACGGCACCGAGCGGCCCTTCCCCTGCCACATCTGCGGCAAGGGCTTCATCACGCTCAGCAACCTCTCCAGGCACCTGAAGCTGCACCGGGGCATGGACTGACGTGGCCAGGCTGTGCGCCCCTCCGCTAGACCACCCCTCCCAAGGGCTGTACTCAGGGCCCGGGCCAAGGGACCTAGGGACCACGAGGGAGGCCCTGGCCCTCCAGATCCAGACACGGGCCCCGAGATGAGGGGACCCTGGCTGGAGACATGGAGCCACCAAACACACGGGCCCCTGAGCTGGGGGGCAGCGAATAAACGGAGAGATTCCTCAGCTCGAGGGTCCCGGATCTATGGAGAGATTCCTAAGCTCCAGGCCCCTGGAATACGTGCTGAGCACCCCCAAATCAATAGGCCCCTAAGCTGTGGGACCTAGGAATGAGAAATGGGTCTCCACAAGTACTTCTCATCTTGAGGGCCCAAATAATAAAAGATGGGCACCCCTCCCCTAAGGGAAGACTGCCCCTCTCCCTAAGAGCCATCATTCCGACGACCTTGATCCGGAGAATGGGGGGGAACCATGTCCCCGGATTTCCCTGGATCCCCTCCAAATGCTACCCACCAGAGTCACTGGTGCCCCCAGATAATGGATATAGCCGGAATCTGCCTCTCCCCTCCCCCGACTTTATTCCCTATTCGGAAAGAGGACCAGGGTAGTTGCCCCCTGCCCTCAACCCCTTCCCCAATTAGGTCTCCCTCCCCTACTAAGGAATGGATCGACCCTAATGATCTCCCCCACCCCCAAAAACTAGAATAGCCTGGTTCAAAATCCCTGCGCCCAGTAGGATGGACTGATCCAGATACACATACCCCCACGCCCTGTCCACTGGAATGGGCTGGTCCAAGTTGCCACCTGCGCCCCACGCTCCTTAGAATGCATTCGGCAGACACTCCTCCCCTTCCTCTAGCGTGTGGGCAGGTCCACGTCATTCCGCATTATGTGAACTCACGAGTGGGAGGTGGGGGACATTGGGGTATCCCTCCCGCTCTGCTGTAGCACCTGTTGGTCTTTCCATCTCTGTCAGTTTGTCTCTGTGTTCTTCCCAACCCCAAGAGGAAGGGGGATTTGGCTAGGGGGTTTCCCACTGTGAGCCTCGACCTTGCCCCCTATCCCACTCCCCAGTGTCTCCTGGACCCCAATAAACCTTGTCCTGTCAGCCACTGCCGTCTCACTTTCTGATCCTTGGCTTTAGGTAAGTGGGGATTCCTCGCCCTCTGATTTAGGACAGGTCTCCTAAATAGAGGCAGATCTTTCCTTCCACCTGAGAAATTTCGAGTCCTTTAGACGGTGCATGACCCTTTTAATATCAGAGATGGTTTAGATCTCATCTAAGTGGAACCCTGCATCTTAACTACAAAATACACCTCCAACGGACGGACATGCCCCCTAGGACCAGACACACCCTTTAGAAACCTTCAGTCCCATAGGACACGCCCCCTGAAAACCAAACTCTTTACAGACGTCCTACCCCTAGGAAGAGGCCCCGCCCCTTAGACTCTGTCTCCCAGGCAACCAAGTTTGTACCTTAGCCGCTAGATCCTTCCCCTAGATTAGGATCCGCCCATCTAAGGACGGGCGGGCCCTTCAGATTGTCTCCTACGCGCTAGATTACATTCCGGTACCGAGTGCCAGGTGCTGTCACCCCCTCTGGGGATCCAACAGTGAACAAAATAACTCTTTAAGAAAACGAGTGGCTGGGCTGTGCCACCTTAGGTGGGGTGGTCCAGCAGGGAGGAGGTGGGGGGGGGGGTGCTTCTCTGCAGAGGTGGCATTTGATCTGAGACCAGAAGGGTGAGGAGGGGCCGGCCAGGTGGACACCTGGATGAGCCCAGGAGGGGAGGGAGGGGTGAGATGAGGTGGAGAGGTAAGCAGGGGTCAGGGTACACAGACCCTGGTGGGCCAAGATGGGCATTTTACTGTGCTTTGTGGGCAATGGCAAGCAAGACTGTAAGTGTGAAGGGATGTGACCACTCTTGCACTTTCCAAGGGTCCCTCTGCCTGCTGAGTGGAAAAGGGACTGCAGGGGCAGAGTGAATGCAGCAGAGGCTACTGCAGTCCACCAGGAGAGGAGTGTGGGGGCCTGGAGCAGAGGGACGGACAGAACCAGGTGGGCCCAAGATGGATTCTGGAGGTGGAATGTGCGAGCGTGTGTTGTGTGTGCGCGTGCGTAATGGAAAGGGAGGAATGGGGGCGGGGCTGGGAACCGGTTGCGTGGTGCTGCTTTGTATTAAGACCAGAAAACGGAGAGAGAACAAGTTCGGGTGGAGGCTAGAGGGATCAGGAGTTCCATCTTGAGCTTCTTAAATTTGAGATGCTTGGGAGATTGGCATGCTCTAATAAGGCTGAAGATGTGCATATGCCACAGATAGGCACGAACCCTAGAGAAACTCACGTTCACCTGCACCAGGAGATTCATATAAGAACATTCACAGCAGCAAAATGTACAGCCCTGAACCCAGAACAACTCAAATGTCCATTGGTTTGGGCTGAATGTTTGTGTCACCCCAAATTCATATGTCGAAATCCTAATGCCAGGACTTCCCTGGTGGCACAGTGGTTAAGACTCCGCCTGCCAATGCAGGGGACACGGGTTCGAGCCCTGGTCCGGGAAGATCCCAAAAGCTGTGGAGCAACTAAGTCTGTGCACCACAACTACTGAGCCTGTGCTCTAGAGCCCGTGCACCACAACTACTGAGCCCGCGTGCTGCAACTACTGAAGCTCGCGCACCTAGAGCTCATGCTCTGCGACAAGAGAAGCCACAGCAATGAGAAGCCTGCGCACCGCAACAAAGGGTAGCCCCCGCTCGTCGCAACTGGAGAAAGCCCGCACGTAGCAACCGAGACCCAACACAGCCCAAAAATAAATAAATAAATAAATAAATAAATAAATGAATACATAATAGAAGTCCTAAGGCCCAATGTGATGGTACTTGGAGGTGGAGCCTTTGGAAGGCGCTTAAGTCATGAGAGTGGAGCCCTCATGAATGGGGTTAGTGCCTTTATAGAAGAGGCATCAGAGAGACCCCTAGCCCCTTCCACCAGGTAAGGGCACAGCAAGAAGGAACGCCTATGAACCAGGAAAAGGACCCTCACCAGAAGGTGACCGTGCTGGCACCTTGATCTTGGACTTCCCAGCTTCCAGAAGTGTGAGCAATAAATTTCTGTTGTTTATAAGCCACCTGATCTGTGGTATTTTGTTATAGCAGCCCCAACAGATTAAGACATTCATCAACAATACAGTGGATAAATAAATGGTGGTATATTATGCCATGGAATACTATACAACAAGAGAACGAATTAGTACAGATGCACAAAATTACATGAATGAAAGTTACAAAGAAGCTGGACGCAAGAAACCAGGTGCATAGAGTACCATTCCATTTCTACAACATTTAAGCAAGCAAAACTAAACTGTAGTATTGTTTAGGATGCCTTGTGGGTGTGAGCCATCTAGAAGAGCAAGGAAAACTTTTTTTTTTTTCATAAAACTCAGAACAGTGGAGTTGGATGGGTTAAATTCGGAATGGGACATGGTGGAACCTTCTATGGGCTGTGGGGTGGCTGCCAACATTCCGTTTCTTAATCTGGTGATTATTTTATAATTATTTGTTAAATTGTGCGTTTTTATCGTGCCCTTTTCATCTATACGTCTTATATTTCACAACGAAAAACATTTAAAGGAGGGAGATAAGTTTGGAGGCAAACAAGTAAGAGTTTGGCATTCAAGGAAGACATTTTTGCCTGGAGATCCACAATTGCCCATTTGAAAAGGCTCCAGGTCGGCCCCTGGGAACGCTCAACCTTGGAGATATTCCTCTCCACTCTGCCACCACTACACAGAAAGGGGGATCAGACTCACCCCTTTGGGGGGGAAAAAAATCCTCCGCGTTGGAAAAACAAGACCTGCTTCCTTAGATATAGGTGCCGCCCCCAGGGACAAGACCTGCCCACTTGGAGACTGACTCGGCCTCCAGAGCTGAGGGCCTGGAAAAGTGCCAGGGTTGTCATGGAGATGGCCGCCTGGCAGTGGGGTGATGAATAGGGACCTCCCGCCTACCTCACCTCCACTCCAATCCTTTCTCTTCTGAGAGGGTAGCACTAGGGACTCGTCCCCTTTCCCGAGTGTCTCAGTGCCAGGTGGTGGGCTGGACCTCGTCCCCAACTCGTGACACCGTGGCCGCATTTTATCAATGTGGTAATTGAGGCTCGAAGGCAGAGGGGGAGGATTTAACCCTGGGGGCGATCTCAACCGGTCCAGAGCATCAATTACTAGCCAGACGCTGGCGACTCCGACGCCTCTGTGGGCAGAGCTGACTCTCACGCGCGGACAGGTGGAGCCAGCCACCCGCACCGCCCGCTCACTTGCGCTTCGCATCTCCCCACCACGTCAGTCTTCTCACCTTCCAGGGCGCCCCCCACTCCAAAACCTGAGGCCCGAGTTCGCCTCACTCCTCCTCACCCTTCGTCCCTCTTTATTCACCCACAAATACTGCTTGATATGCGAGGCTTGCTGAGGGTAGAGCAGTTAAACAGGCGAAGTCTGGAATATAAACTCCCTGGGAATTTATATTCCAGTGGAAGGGGAAATAGGCAAAATAGGAAAAGTAGCCTAATGTTTGCAGTAAGTACAATGTTGAAAATTAGGGCAGAGCAAGGACTAGAGGGCGCCAGGAAGGCTATTTTATTTTTATTTATTTATTTATTGGCCGCACTGCGCAGTTTGTGGGATCTTAGTTCCGCCACCAGGGATGGAACCCATGGCCCCTGCAGTGGAAGCGTGGAGTCCTAACCACTGGACCGCCAGGGAATTCCCAGGAGGGTTGTTTTAGGTAACGTGAACGGGACAAGTGTCTCTGGGGAGATCTGTAAGAAATGAGGGAAGTAAGGGAAACATTATGGAAACCTAGGAGAAGGACATTCCAGGCAGTGAACTGCACGTGCAAAGGCCCTGAGTCCGAAAGAGCAAAGAAGGCAGTGTGGATGGAGTAGAGTGAAGCAGAGGGAGAAAGACAGGAATACGTGAAGGGAGCTTCCAGGGTTCAGACGGTAGGGCGTGGGGTGCAGATGAGGAAGATGGGGAGGAAGAGGTGAGAGCCACGGGACGGTGTTCAGCGCAGGAGCGACGTGATGTGATTTCTAGGTGCCGGAGACTGCACGCGAGGGAGGCGGGGGGCCGAAGCAGGGAAGCCAATGAGGAGGTGGAGGCGGTGGGAATGGCATCCAGGAGGGCAGCCCTGAGCCAATCAGCACCAGGTCCCGCCCCCTGCCCGAGGCCGGCCCCGCCCAGGCCCCCCATCTCTCACCTGGACCCGGGCACCGCCTCCTTCCTGCTCCCCGCCTCGGTCTCCCCTGCATCCGGCCGGGCCTCCTCGCGGGTCCCACAGGAATTTCTCTAAAACACTAATCGGATCATGTGACTCTCCAGCTTAAAAGCTTTTCAATGGCTTCTCAGTACAGTCGGAATGCGTCCAGCATTCAGCCTGGACTAGGAGGCCGGACATAGTTGCTCGTGCAGCTCCGGCCTCTCTCCACCACACTGGCCGCCTTTGATGCCCCAATCCAAGGCCCCAAATCTCCCCCAGGACATGATCCCCACCTCCGCCCACGCCTACACACACATACAACACGCTGATCTCTCTGAAATTTCTTTCCCCTCACCCTCATTCCTGAATTCGTTTCTTTCTTTTATTTAGGAAAATATATATATTAAGGCTTCAAAATATAGATAATAAAATAATAACACACTCACACACCCTAGGTATATACTCAAAAGAACAGAAAACAGCCACTAAAACAAGAACTTATACGTAACAAATGTTCATAACAGTACTGCTCACAATAGCCAAAAGGTAGATACAACCCAAGGTCCATGAACAAATGAATGGATAAACAAAATACAGTATACCCATACAATGGAATATTATTCAGCCATAAAAAGGAATGAAGTGCTGCCACACGCTACAATGTGGATGAACCTTGAAAACATTATGTTAAGTGAAAGAAGCCAGTCATTAAAGACCACATACTAGATGGCTTAATTGATATGAAATATCCACAGAAGACAAACCCAAAGAGACAGAAAGACGATTATTGGTTGCCAGGAGATGGGGGGAGAAGGGAATGGGGAATGACAGATTAATGGATCCGGGTTTCTGTTTGGGGTGATGAAAAAGTTCTGGAACTAGATAGTGGAACTAGTGAATTTTTGTTTTTGTTTGTTTTTGTTTGCTTTTGGCTGCCCTGCATGGCAGGAGGGATCTTAGTTCCCCTATCAGGGATCCAACCCGTGCCCCCTGCAGTGGAAACGCAGAGTCCTAACCACTGCACAGCCAGGGAATTCCCCTCGAGAATGTACTTAATGACACTGAGTTGTACACTTCAAAATGGTTAAAATGGTAAATTTTATGTTACATGTATTTCAACAAATAAAAAGTATACACACACACACCCATATATTGACTACCAGTTTTATTAAAACATAAGGGATACACCTGACTCCACAGACCTCCCCTCCTCCAAGATCTGATTGCCTCTCCCTTCTCAAAGGTAACCCCTACCCCAAATTTGGTGCTTATTATTTCCATGGATGTGTTTAGACTTTTGCTCTATATGTATATGTCCTTAACAATGTAGTATTATTGACCAGACATTTTTAAAAATCATGCTCCTCACCATCATTTCTCCCATCTCTTTGTGAAATGCAAGGACTTAGACTCACTACTTTGAAACCTCTCAGTACCTCACTTTACTGCTCTGTGAAATGGGAGAATGTTACCCACTTCTTAACGTAAGGAGGAACAAATGGGTTTGTATTTGTAAAGCACTTACAAGAGTCAGCTATCATTTATTTTCATTTTACTTATTTTTATTATCCCCCATCATTTGTTTTTTTTTTTTTTTTCCTTTACTTTGTTAAGTATGAAACACATTCACGTGGTTTCAAATTCCAAAAGTACAAAAGGACAGAGTGTAGTAAGTTTCAGTCCTGGGAGTTAAAATGTTGCCAATTTCTTCTCTCTCCTTCCAGTTCTCCCAGACACAACCCGCTGATAAGTGCAGATAGAACAGGCTGCAGGCTGTGCTCAACCTTCCGTGTTTTCTCCGTTATCACTTGGAGCCTTTCCATGTTTTTACACAGTGAACTTCTTCATTCTTTTTTTTATGGACACATAGCGTTCCGCTGGGTGGATCAATCACGATTTATCACTCAAATCCCTGACCGATGGGCATGTAGCTCATTTCCTGTCTTTCGAAGTCATGCACAATACTGCAACGATTAACCTGGTACAGACACCGTTTGTGGCATGTTTCTGAGTAGAACTATCAGAAGAATAGCGTCTGTGTTGGTATATGTCTCTCCCATTTCCATTTGCCTCCCCCTTCCCATTCCTAACCCTCGGCTTTCATCCTGCAGGTTTCAGCGGAAACATCGTTGCCTCCAGGAAGCCTTCAGGGATCACTCTCACTCAGTGTTGTCTCTGCTCCCTGTAATCCCACTGCATCCTGCTTCTGGCTTTAGAGCACACTCTCCAGGAGGGCCATTGGATCTCTGTCTGTCTGCCTCCTCCGCCAGACCCTGAGCTCCCTGTGGACAGGGTCCAGTAGCCTCTGTCTTTGCCACTGCAGCTCCAGCACCAAGGACAGAGCTAGAACATAGTAGGTGCTCAGTAAATATTGGTGGCTTAGGATCGAGTGAATACATGCTGCAAAATGAGTAACTGGTCTCTTAGGGTCAAGTGGATATACGCGGGGTTTATCACAGAGGAGACTGAGGCTCAGAGGAGGGAAAGTCGCTTGCTCAGGCAGCCACGTGAAGGCTGCAGTCAGGTTCCAGCCCAGATTGCCGGTACTTTCCCTAAAGCCTCTGTCACTGCCTCATTCATCTCCTTTCCCGGCCACCCCCCTCGCCCAACACAGTGCCTGGCACAGACAGGACCTGATAAATGTGTATTTGTTGAAGGAATGAATGAATATGTGTGTCTGTTGGGGAGGGGAGGAAGGGGGGCCGGACCCAGCCCCCTCCTCCCTCGGGGAGCCCAGAGGACGGGGCCCCAGCCCCCTCCCCTTACAGGACCCAGGAGTCCAAGCCGCCCCCCCCTCCGCCCCCCCTCTCCGCCCCCTGGGTCCCCTCGTCCACCATCTTCCGGCTTCCCAGCCAGTCTTTCCTCTCTCAGGCTCGGACGAAAAGCCGGGTTTCCGGGGGGAAGGCTTAGGCGGTGACACCGAGCCCAGCCTCCTCCACCCCCCACCACGCTCGGGGCCCTCCCTCCCCGCCACCACCGTCCGCGCTCGGCCGGCCGCGGGGAAGGAAGAAAGGAGCAAAGGAGGCGGAGGTAAGAACCGGGCGCCCAGTCATCGGGGCCGAGCCCCAGGCCCTGGGCTCAGAAATCTGCAAGGCCTCGACCCGCGGCGCCAGTTCTGCAGATCATGCCTGCGGGGAACCAAAGGCTGGGCCCAGCGGGGAGATCGGCGCCCCCCCCCCCCTTGGAGACCTAGGGCTCCCGACCCTCAGCAGCCTTCCTCGGGGGTCGGGGGGTGTGGTCCAGGGCCCTGGCCCTCAGCCTCCTCCTCGCTGGAGATTTCGAGCAGCTGGGCCCCCAGCCCCGTCCTCTCCCTTGTCTTTGGAGCTCAGCCCCCTCCCCCAGCCCTCTCCACCACTGGGACCCAGGAATCCATACCCACCACATACAGAAGTCTAGAGGCTGGACCCCAGTCATCTCCCAACACCCCACGCCCACCCCCAACCTCAGCACCCGGGATCTCGCCCCCTCCCTCCCTAGCCCCCTCCCTGCCCAATAGTCTGAGCCCTCCTACTCCCGGCCTCTCCCAGACTCTGGCGACTGGGCACCCACACTCCATTTCCGGGGCCTCCCGATTTTGAATCCCACCCCCTCCACTCCGGCACCAAGGGCTGTTTCCCAGCCCCTCCCCATACGTTCCAACGGGGCCCCTGGAGGAAAAGCAGTTCACGGACTTTGTCTGCCTCTGTCTTCTCTACTGTCTCTCTCTGTCTTGCTCTCCCTCCCTCCACCCTGCCATGGTTCCTCTGATCTCTGTGTTTGCACCATCTCTGCCTAAATCTCTTTGTTTTCTCTTCGTCTCTGTCTCTGCTGGGTGTCCCCATCTCTCTCTCCTGCTTTCTGCCTCTCACCATCCTTTCTGTTTCTCCTGGTCTCTGCCTCTTATCTCGGCCTTTTTCGTCTGTCTCTCCTTCCCTTGCCCGGCTAAATATCTGACCCTCTCTGCCTCTCCTTGCCTCTCTCTGCACACCCCCCCACCCCCCCAAATCTCCATCTCTTCCCTATCTCTCTACAGGCATGGATCCGCAGCCTCCTCCACCAGCCCAGGGCAGCCCACCTCACCGTGGCCGGGGCCGGGGTCGTGGCCGAGGCCGTGGTAGAGGCCGAGGCCGTGGCAGGGGGGGCGCTGGAGCTCCTCGGGCGCCCCTGCCCTGCCCCACCTGTGGCCGCCTCTTCCGCTTCCCCTACTACCTCTCCCGGCACCGGCTGAGCCACTCGGGCCTGCGGCCCCACGCCTGCCCCCTGTGCCCCAAGGCCTTCCGCCGGCCTGCCCACCTCTCGCGCCACCTGCGTGGCCACGGGCCGCAGCCCCCGCTGCGCTGCGCCGCCTGCCCCCGCACCTTCCCTGAGCCTGCCCAGCTCAGGCGCCACCTGGCCCAGGAGCACGCGGGCGGCGGGGTCGAGCTGGCCATCGAGAGGGCAGCCAAGGAGGCGGCCGGGTCCGGCTGGAGCCCGCAGGACAAGGGCGCCGAGCAGCCCACCTCTGCAGCAGCGGGCGCCGCGGAGGAGGAGGAGGCGGCGGCGCGGCCCGAGACGTGGTCCGCGGGGGAGCCGGCCACGCTGGTGGCCGCCACGAGCGCGGAGCCCCGCGAGTCGGAGGAGGAGGAGGCCGAGGCCGGGGCGGCGGAGCTGAGGGCCGAGCTGGCGCTGGCGGCCGGACGGCAGGAGGAGAAGCAGGTCCTGCTCCAGGCCGACTGGACGCTGCTGTGCCTCCGCTGCCGTGAAGCTTTCGCCACCAAGGGCGAGCTCAAAGCGCACCCGTGCCTGCGCCCCGAGGGCGAACAGGAGGGCGAAGGGGGGCCCCCGCCCCGCCCCAAGCGCCACCAGTGCTCCATCTGCCTCAAGGCCTTCGCCAGGCCCTGGTCGCTGTCCCGCCACCGGCTGGTCCACTCCACCGACCGCCCCTTCGTGTGCACGGACTGCGGCCTGGCCTTCCGCCTCGCCTCCTACCTCCGCCAGCACCGTCGCGTCCACGGCGCGCTCAGCCTCCTGGCCCCGCTGCCCGCGGCGGGCAAGAAGGACGACAAGGTGTCGGGCGGACGGACCTCAGGGAAGGGGCCCGAGGGGGGCGAAGGGGCAGAGTGCGGGGGCGCCTCGGAGGGTGGAGAAGGCGGGCAGAACGGAGGGAATGCCGCCCCGGCCCGGCCCCCCGCCGGGGAGCCCCGATTCTGGTGCCCCGAGTGCGGCAAAGGTTTCCGGCGCCGGGCGCACTTGCGGCAGCACGGGGTGACCCACTCTGGGGCGCGGCCCTTCCAGTGCGTGCGCTGCCAGCGGGAGTTCAAGCGGCTGGCCGACCTGGCCCGCCACGCGCAGGTCCACGCGGGCGGCCCGGCCCCGCACCCGTGCCCGCACTGCTCGCGGCGCTTCTCGCGCGCCTACAGCCTCCTGCGCCACCAACGCTGCCATCGCGCTGAGCTGGAGAGGGCCGCCGCCGCGCAGCAGGCGCTCCAGGCCCAGGCGCTGCCGTCGCCTCCGCCGCCCCCGCCGCCCCCCGCTGGCCAGGAGGAGGAAGGGCTCCCGCTGCCCATCGCACACATCAAGGAGGAGCCGCCCTCCCCGGGGACCCCACCCCAGCCGCCGCCGGCACCCCCCGTCTTCCTCAGCGCCTCCTGTTTTGACAGCCAAGACCACTCAGCCTTCGAGATGGAGGAAGAAGAGATTGACAGCAAGGCTCACCTGCGCGGATTGGGGGGCCTGGCCTCCTGACCCGCACACCCATCCTCAGCCCCTCCGTTTGACGCCCCGGTTTGCAATATGGAGGAGGGCAGTTGAAGGAGAGGAACCTCCTCTGTGTACCCACCCCTCCCCTTCTAGCCCTCGACACTAAGGAGGGAGGAGGCTGGGCCGCCCCTCCCTCCCCATCGCCCACCCCCAGACCCCCCTGATGCTGGTTAGAAACTGCTCACCCCACTTCTGAAGGCAGGACGCTGATTCAGGAGGTGGAGGACACTGGCCAGAGGGATGGACACTGAGGGGGGGGGCCCCCGGCCTGGCTGTCCCTCGTTACACACACTGGACACCATCACCTCTTCGGAACTGCCAGACCCTGGGGGGGTCCCCAGTGAACAAAGGTCTGTCCCTGTCCCTTTGTCTGTCTGTGAATAAATGTGAGTTCGTGGAACTGGAGAGAGTGGGGCTGTCTGTGGGAGTGAGGGCTGCCTGAGGGCGTCTGGGTGAGCAGGGATGTGTCCACCAGGCTCGGAGCTTGGGTTCAGAGCGGGAAGGATGCAGATAAGCACATCAGGGACCGTGGGGCTCTCAGCCAAGCAGGAAACTCACAAGAAACAGGAGTGGAGGAAGGCAAGCTGCCATCTGCCCTGGGCATCTTCAGGGATCCCTACGTGGAATCCCTGCTTGCGTTCATTCATCATTTACCAGGCGCAGTGCTAGGCCCTGAAGAAAGCCGCACCATGAGGAGCTGGAATTGTAGCTCTGCACAGCCTAATACGGTTTAGCCACTAGCCCCTGGCGGCTGTTTCCACTTGAAAATAATATCAATACATTCACAATAAAATAATTAAAATGGAATAAGATTAAAAGTTCAGTTCCTCGGTCACACTGTTTCAAGTGCCCAGTATCCCCCTGTGGCTGGTGGCTACGCTGTTGGACAGCACAGATCTAGAACATTCCACATCGCAAAAAGTTCCACTGGACCTTGCTGCCCTACGTAATAAACCAATCTGCAACATAACATCAGGTATTGGTAAGGGCTTCCGAGAAAACTACAGGGCACTGTGAAGAGGGAGCCCGTGGGGAGGGCAAGGCCTCTGGGGAGATGACATCTGACCTTTTGACCTGACAAAGAACCAGGCGGAGGGGCGGGAAGAGCAGGGGCAAAGGCCGTGTGTGAGGTTGTTGGGAGCAACATGTTTGAGAAACCGCAAGGAATTGGTGGTGGGTTGGGGAGCATCATTTTCTACATATCCTCCAGGTGTGTGTGTGTGTGTGTGTGTTCAACCCATTTGTTTAGGTCCTAGTAGTGGTGGGGGTGGGGGTGGGGGGAGGATGTCTCCAAGCCAATCCTCCTCAAACGCCTTCTCTTTCCTCCCGTTGACTTCCTGCCTTCCCCACTTCTCCCTTGCTCTATGCAGGTAATGACACTGACTATTAGGTATCTTGACACCTGTAAGGCCAGGCCAGAGAGGGGTGGCATCATGCTTGTTTTCCAGGGCAACAAACCGAGTCTTCGAGGCTCAGGAGGGAAGTTTGCTTCCCTGGTGTGATGAAACACAGGCAGAGGGAGGGCGGGAGGGAAGCTGGAAAGAGGGCCGCTGAGAGTCAGGGAGGGTAGATGACGACCACCCAGAGCTTTGCAGAATTCCCTCTGTCCAAGAGGTAACGAGACACATCTTAGCCGAGCCCTTGGAACGGTGCCTGGCACGTAGGAAGCACTCAACACGTGCTAGCCTGTTTGATCAGCCCTGTGTTCACTATCACCCAGTGCTGGATGCTGGGGGCAAAGACCAGCTGAGCACCTGCCCTCGTGGAGCTTACAGACCAGTGGGGAAGACGGATAAGAATCAAATATTGGCACAAATAAATTAGGGTTTCCAAATGAGCCAAGTTCTCCAATGCACTAGATCCTACAAGAATCTGTAACTTAACTTTGGGTGTTGGGGAGAAGGGGGGCTGGGCTATGCTTTCCTCACAGGCCAGCCACCACCTCCCCACCGGCCCAGGAACCTTCAGTGGCTCCCTATTACCACATCCCAATGTGGGCCAGAAAACTTTTCAGCACAATCTCATGGACAAAACTCATTGAGGGAGGCGTTTATACAGCCTCATTTATAGAAGGGGCAAACAGAGGATTAAAGCTAAGAAGGCACTTGTCCTACTTCTGTGATCACTAATATGAATTGAGTCCTTCATATTAAAGGGTTACTTTGGGGAATTCCCTGGCGGTCCAGTGGTTAGGACTCTGCACTCTCACTGCCGAGGTCCCAGGTTTGATCTCTGATCTCTGGTCGGGGAACTAAGATCCCACAAGCCAGGCAGCACAGCCAAAAAAAAAAGGTTACTTTGTGGAAAGAGCCGAAGACAATGGTTGGCACCTGGGAGGAGGTCTTTGCTGTTGTTGCTTTGTTATTATTATTCTCCCAGGTTGCTATAAATATGATCTCAGGGAAGCCTAGTTCTTGATGGGAAACATCCTCACCATTTTCCAGAGGTGGAAACAGCACTCAGAGCGGAAGTCTCTTGTCCAAAATCCCATACCTAGGAACTGGTGGACACCAGATTTGAACCTAGGCTGGACCAGCTCCATGCCCTGAACCCTACATCAGGCCCATATGACCTTCACAATCAGCTCCCAGCCACACAACCCACCTTTCCAGCTCCCCCTGCACACACACACACATCCTGGTCTCCAAGGCACCCCCCGCCACTACAGGTTTGCCCACCACCTTCCCCCACCCCATACTCTTCCTCAACCTTGACATGCCACATCCGAAGAGAAACATTCCTAGAAAAAAATACAGAACTTATGGCAAGAAAAGAGCCTTAGAGATGGAGCCCAGTTCTCCCATTTTGCAGATAAGAAAACTGAGGCCCACGTACGTGGGACAGACACAGGAAATGGTAAAATAACCAAGTAATTCGTATTATGAAGCAATAGTAGTGGTGTTCTTGAATCTAACTCTATTGCTTGTCTTTCCCTGTGGTGAGCATCTTACATGGACGATCTCAACACACTTGTTAATAATAATACAAAACACATTTCTTGAGTACCCTACACCTCTTTCTGAGGGGATTTACGTGGATTAGCTCACTTAATCTTCACAACGGCATCATTAGATAGATACTATTATGGGCTCTGTTTTTTTCTTCTTAAGCAGCTTTGTTGAGGTATCATTTACATTCCACAGAATTCACTCATTTTAAGTGTACCATTCAATAATTTTTAGTAAATTCACAGGATTGTGCAACTATCACCACAATCCAATTTTAGAACATTTCCATCACCCCAGTAAGATCTCTTGTGCTCATTAATCGTCACGTCCTGTTTCCACCTGCAGTTCCAGGCAGCCACTAAAGTACTTTCTGTCTCTACAGATTTGCCTTTTCTGGACACTTCATAGACATGGATCATATGTGGCCTTTTGTATCTGGCCTCTTTCACTTAATGTCTTCAAGGTCCATCCATGTTGTAAATTGTAACAGCACGTTATTACTTTTACGGCTGAATAATATTCCATTATATGGACAGACCACATTGTTTTTTATCAGTTCATCGTTGATGGGGGTTTGGGCTGTATCTACTCTTTGGCTGTTATAAATAGTGCTGCTATGAACATGTGTGTACAAGTCTTCCTGTAGACGTATGCTTCTGTTTCTCTTGGGCAGATTCCCAGGAGCGGAATTGCTAGAGTGTGTGGGAAGTTTACGATGAACTTTTTTTTTTTTTTTTTTTAAACCAATTCTCTTTGTTTCCTTTGGATTTTTTTTTTTGGAGTTAAGGATGGAAGAAAATTTTTTTTTAATTTATTTTATTTATTGCTGTGTTGGGTCTTCGTTTCTATGCGAGGGCTTTCTCTAATTGCGGCAAGTGGGGACCACGCTTCATCGCGGTGCGCAGGCCTCTCACTATCGCGGCCTCTCTTGTTGCGGAGCACAGGCTCCAGACACGCAGGCTCAGTAGTTGTGGCTCACGGGCTTAGTTGCTCGGCGGCATGTGGGATCTTCCCAGACCAGGGCTCGAACCCGTGTCCCCTGCATTGGCAGGCAGATTCTCAACCACTGTGCCATGAGGGAAGCCCCCACGATGAACTTTTTAAGAAACTGCTAGAGTATTTTCCACTTACCATCCCACCAGCAATGCATGAGGGCTTCCCAAGGGGGCTCCGTTTTCCTGAGAAGGAAACTCAAGTACAGAGATGTGAAATGACTTGCCCAAGGTCACACAGCTAGTAAGTAGCAGATCTGGATATGACCTCGGGCATTGTGGTCCCAAAGCCTGTGCTCTTTTTTTTTTTTTTTCATTTTCCAGTTCTTTTTTTATTGAGGTAAAACATAACATAAAATTTACCTTTTTTAACCATTTATGTGTACAGTTCAGTGGCATTAAGGACACTCCTATTGTCCTGTAACCATTACCATCCTCCATCTGCAGAACATTTTCATCGTCCCCAACTGAAACTCTGTCCCCATTAAACAATAATAACTCTCTGTTCCCCCTCCATCCAACCCCCGGCAACCACCCTTCTACTTTCTGTCCCTATGAATATGACTACTCCAGGTATGCAAAGAAAAACTCTTCCGTTTTTCTTCTCTACTCTCCTACAACACTACTCATGGAATACTTCACCTCTGACACTTCCGGTCACCAAATGTGTGTGTGACATTTGGTCACACATCAAGCAATTCTGCAGCAAAGCTGGGTGTCTACAGTTCGGTTCAGTTCTGACACTGTCTACCTGCGGATGATGTCAGATCCCACAGATGAAGGGGTCAGTCCCGCAAGACGGCATCTTCCCTCCCCAATTTCAGACACCAATCAAAGTCTGGGTTGTTACCCATGCCAAAGCCTGTGCTCTTAACCCCTTATACAAGGATTCACCCTAACCTTGTTCACTCATCATTCATTCATTCATTCATTCAGCAACATGTGCTTACAGGTAGGAGAAACATCAGTGGACAAGCAAACAAGGTTACATTCTGGTAAGAGATGCAGATAAACAAATATACTTAGGACATCAATTCAACAAATACTTACCGAACTCCCACTCTGGGCTGGGCACCACCCTAGGTGTTGATCATCCACCGGCTAATGAAACAGACACAAATCCCTCCCCACGTGGGGCATCCATCCTGGGGGGAGGAGACAGACATGAAAACACAGTGAGCAAGTAAGGGATGAAGCATCTTAGGAGGGGATGATGCTATGGAGCAGGGTGATGCAGGACAAGGTGGGCGTGGGGTGGGAACTGCAGGCCTGTCCAAACAGGAGCCGAAGGGGGGAGCCTCGCAGGTAACTGGGGACATGTCCCAGGGGAGGTGCACAGTGGATGCACAGGTCCTGAGGTGGGAATGTGACCAGCGTGTTCAGGGGGCAGAGAGGCCAGCCTGAGTGGAGCGGGGGATGGGGGTCCAGATCCAGTAGCAACTTACAAAGACTCTGGTTTCTTCTCCAAATGAAATGCAGACAGAGGGACTTCCCTGGTGGTCCAGTGGTTAAGACTTTGCCTTCCAATGCAGGGGGTGCAAGTTCAATCCCTGGTCGGGGAGCTAAGATCCCACATGTCACATGGCCAAATAAACCAAAACATAAAACAGAAGCAATATTGTAACAGATTCAATAAAGACTTTAAAAAAAAATTGTCCACACCAAAAAAAATCTTAAAAAAAAAAGAAAAAGAAAGAAATGCAGACAGAGCCCCAAAGGGATTCATCAAGAGGCTGGCATAATTTGACTTCCCTTTTCCCTTTTTTTTTTTTTTTTAATATTTATTTATTTATTTATTGGGTTGTGCCAGGTCTTCGTTGTGGCATGCAAACTCTTTTTTAAATTTTTTAAATTTAAAATTTTTATTTCTGGCTGTGTTGGGTCTCAGTTGCTGCGCGCGGGCTTTCTCTAGTTGCATGGAGTGGGGGCTACTCTTCGTTGCGGTGTGCGGGCTTCTCATTGCAGTGGCTTCTCTCGTTGCAGAGCACGGGCTCTAGGCGCGTGGGCTTCAGTAGTTGTGGCTCATGGGCTCTAGAGCGCAGGCTCAGTAGTTGTGGCGCACGGGCTTAGTTGCTCCGTGGCATGTGGGATCTTCCCGGACCAGGGATCTAACCCGTGTCCCCTGCATTGGCAGGCGGATTCTTAACCACTGTGCCACCAGGGAAGTCCTCCATCTTTTTAAAAATAAATAAATTTTACTATCTAGAGCCGTTTTAGGTTCACAGAAAAACTGAGTGGAAATACAGACGGTCCCCATCCATGTATCCTTTAAAAATTCATTTCAAAGCAATTTGCAAACATTAGACCACATCACCCCTAAATACTTCAGCATGCATAACATAACAAGATATCAAATATTTATTGAACCTTCTTGTCCTTGATAAAGTTTAAATTCCGTGAAATGCATGCATGTTACCTTACCATCTGATGAATTCTGAGAGATACAGAACACCTGAGTAGCACAAATTCCTCTCCTGATTTAACAGAGTCCCTCTGGCTTCTGTTCGGAGGACAGATTGGTGGAGAGTGGGAGCAGAAGTCCTCTTATGCCTGCCTGGCTTTCTCCTTAAACAACCTTTTTCTTTCAGAATCGTTTTTAGATTTACAGAGAAGTTGCTACGATGGTCAGAGCCATCCTGTGTGCCCCTGACCCAGGTTCCCCAAATGTTACTGTGTCCCTACCATCCCAAATCAAGAAACCAATACTGGCAGATGCAGCCCTTTCCTCAGATTTTACTCATCGTCCCTAATAGCTTTCTGTCCCAGGATCCCACCCAGGACACCACCGTGGCCTTACTTCCTGCCTCCTGAATCTCCACTGGTCTGTGGTCACCTTTCAGGCTTGTCTTGGTCTTTCATGACCCTGGCCGTTTTGAGGAATCCCTGGAAGAAAGGCCACGCCCACGTGCCCAGCGCTCCCGGGCTGCGCCTTACCCACGTGACTATCACTGAAGATGTTAACCTGCCTCACCTGGTGGCTTCCACGCTGTGCAGTGGCCCCTTCCCTGTTCCAGACTCTACTCTTTGTAAGCAAGTCGCTGAGCAGTAGCCCACGCGGAGGGGAGGGGAAGAAAGCTGCACCTTCTGGACGGGACGTATCCAGATACACTTTTGGCGAATTCTGTCCCTTCTCCTTACCCTGTTTATTTATTTATTCAATCATTTGTTTGCTTTTTGTGTGTGTGTGTGTTTTTGTTTTGGCCACACCACGCATCTCGCGGGACCTTGGTTCCCCAACCAGGGATGGAACCTGTCTCCCCTGCAGTGGAAGCTTGGAGTCCTAACCACTGGACCGCCAGGGAATTCCCAATCATTTATTTGTATCCGTATGGATTCACAGATGTTTCTTTTATACTGTGGGTGATAGTCAACTACAACATTATCTCATAAATAGTCTATATTATAGTCCAATGTCACATTATGTATTTCATTGAAGCCCACCTGGGTTTGGATGCCAGGTGCCATCAAGAGCTAGTGAAGCAAGCACACGGAGCTCAATATCTTGTAATAACCGATAAGGGAGAAGAATCTGAAAAAGCATAGATATATATGTGTGTGTGTGTGTGTGTGTGTGTGTGTAACTGAAGCACTTTGCTGTACACCTGAAACTAACATAGCATTGTAAATCAACTATACGTCAATAAAAAAATAAAATCAAAACTAAAAAGAGAGAGAGAGAGAGAGAAGCAGTGCTGAGGAACAAGCAGGAGCTTCCGGCCAGCGTGTGAAGGGAGATGTGACTTCAGCCGGGTGACCAAGGAGGGCTTTTGAGGCGGAGGAGTTGAAGACTTGGTCCAGAGGAGCTGGGGACCTGAGCACGCGAGGGGCTCTGAGGCTCCAAGGGGACGGCCACCTGCCCATGGACATCCAGCCAGGCAGAGCTACACCCACCTTTCCCAGGCACCAGCCCCAAAGCAGTTTCTACCCCCTGTTCCCGGCCCCCTGGGCGGGGGGTTTGGAATTCAGCCTCCGAGGCCAAGTCCCCACGCCTCCACAGCCCCTTATCTCGCCACGCCCGGCACTGTGCCTGGCACCGACCCGCGCTCCATAAATATTTGCTGCCACTTACCCGGCTGCGCTAGCCCCAGCTGCCCTCCTTTGCCCTCCTCCTGAATCAGCTCTTTCGTCTCGAGGAGGGAGGGGGGTGTTGGTGGACCCCGATGTGGAATCAGGGAGATGACCCACCCAAGGTCACCGGGAGAGGGAGGGCCAGAGAGAGAGAGAGAGAGAGAGAGAGAGAGAGAGAGAGCGCGAGAGCTGGGCGGCCTCCAGACTTCTAATAATGGGATAAGTGTAGCTACTATTTATTATCTTGCCCCTTCGCTGGTGTCAGGCACTTCACACGCATTTTCTGGTTTCATCTCCTCAACAACTCTGCTGGTTCCTAGCACAGACCAGCTATCTCACCTCGTGGCCCGGGACGGGTGAGCCTCTTTGCCTGGGATGACCCCCTCACCCCTCCTCCAAGAGGTCCACCCTACATCCCATGTTTCTCTAGCGATCCCCTGTCATAGGCCCAGGTAAGATGGCCCCAAGATCCCTGCTCCCTGGGTGAATGCACACCTCTTCCCAATTATTCAGTCAGACGCTGATTTAGGTACTGCTGTGAAGGAACAGTGCAGCTGGAACTAAGGTTCCAAATCTCAGATAGGAACTGGGTCTTCTGTGGGCCTGCCTCATCAGGTGACCCTCCGAAAGAGATGGGGCTCTTCCTGGAAAAAGAGACTCAAAGCATGAGGGGTGTTCAACAGGAGGGAGATTCTCCATTGCTGGCTTTGAAGGTAGAGGGGATCCCACGACAAGGAATGCAGACAGCCTCTGAAAACAGAGCGGATTCTGCCCACAGCCAGCAAGGAGGCGGGAACCTCCTTGTCTACCCCAAGCAGAGAACCCAGTCAAGCCAGCCTAAGCTCCTGACTCACAGCTGCGTGCTAATAGCAGGTGCTGTGTTTGCATTCGGTCTTCGTTGCTGTGCGCGGGCTTTCTGTAGTTGCGGCGAGCAGGGGCTACTCTTCATTGCAGTGCGTGGGCTTCTCATTTTGGTGGCTTCTCTTGTTGCAGAGCACGGGCTCTAGGCGCGTGGGCTTCAGTAGTTGCAGCATGCGGGCTCAGTAGTTGTGGCTTGTGGGCTTAGTTGCTCCATGACATGTGGGATCTTCCCGGACCAGGGCTCGAACCCATGTTCCCTGCATTGGCAGGCAGATTCTTAACCACTGCACCACCAGGGAAGTCCTGCGGGTGCTGTTTTAAGCTGCTACATTTGTGCTAATTTGTTACCAGCACAGAAAACAAATGCAATCTCTCTGTTTTGTTTCCTTCAGGGCACTCACTGCCAAAGTGAGTTGGTTTCTTTGATTACTTAATTGCTTCAAGGCTATCCATCTGTATTTGGTTTGCTAGGGCTGCCATAACAAAGTACCACGAACCAGGTGGCTTACAACAACAGAAATGTACTGTCTCACAGCTCTGGAGGCTGGAAGTCCAAGATCATGTGTGGGCAGGGCCGTGCTCCCTCGGAGACCTGCACGGGAAACTTCTTTGCCTCCTTCTGGCTTCTGGTGGTTGACCAACAATCCTTGACTTCCTTGGCTTGTAGATGCATCACTTTGATCGCCACCTTCCTCGTCACATCGTGTTCTTCCATGTGTTGCTGTCTTCGCTTGGCCGTCTTACTGAAAGGGCACCAGCAGTAATGGATTTGGGCCCATCTTCTCCAGTACAACCGCCTCTTAACTAACTAATTACACCTGCAATGACCCTGTTTCCAAATAAGGTCGTGTTCTGAGGTGTTGGGGGTTAGGGCTTCAACCCATAAACCATCCCTACCTACATGTGTCATCTTCCAGGGTGCAAACTGTGGCTGGGTTTTCCCGCTGGGTTCCTAGAGCCTAGAGCACAGCCTAGCACACAGTAGGTGCTTGACTTTTTGTCGTTGTTGTTAAATCGTCTGATGAATTCTTTCTCTGAGCCTCTTTCCATGTCTTTCGAGTGGGGATAGAGATACATAGCAAATAATTGTCCAACACATGAATGAGGGGAGGATTATAACATGCCTTACCCGTACTTGACAGAGGGAGAAACTGAGGCTCAGAAAGATGAAGCGAGTTGCTCAAGGTCAGTGCCGCTGCCACGCTGGCAGCCTGGCCAGGAGGGACCTGGGAGCCCTAACACATGTCCTGCACTCCTCCCACCTCTGACCGACAACCTGCTGACACCTTCCAGTGGCTGAACCCAAGAAGAAGCCAGATGCAGCCCAGGCAACGCAGTCAGCAGGGATGACCCGGACCGAGAGGAGAGAGATGGACAAACGGAAGGTTACCAGCACAGGGTGTTCACCCAGAAGGGGAGTCCTCACACTTGGGGATGTCTTCCATCTCGCTCCCCGGAAGGACACACCAGTCTACACACACCCCCAGCACTGCCTAAGGGTCCCCATTTCCCCACTTCCTGATCTCTGCCTATGCACTTGGTGTCAAGTGGAATCTCCCCTCAGTGCCGTTCCGTGGTGGGGACTGTGGAAGGGTTCTGCCCTAGATGCAGGTAGGAAGGGAATATTGCACCCAGAAGATATAAAAGCAAGAATAAAACCAATTAAAGGTTTGGTCTGCTTTTCACTTTTACCACACACAGGCGATTGCAAACAAGGTCAGTGGTAAAACAAGGTCAGTGCTTCCTTGCAAAATATCTTTTGTTGGTCTAAGTTCTGAGCATTTGCTGCAAATGTTACCATGGTGTTTTAAATACATATATTTAGGGCTTCCCTGGTGGCGCAGTGGTTGGGAATCCGCCTGCCAATGAAGGGGACGCCGTTTCGAGCCCTGGTCCGGGAAGATCCCACATGCCGTGGAGCAACTAAGCCCGTGTGCCACAGCTACTGAGCCTAAGCTCTAGACCCCGTGAGCCACAACTACTGAGCCCGCGAGCCACAACTACTGAAGCCGGCACGTCTAGAGCCCATGCTCCGCAACAAGAGAAGCCAACGCGATGAGAAGCCCATGCACTGCAACGAAGAGTAGCCCCCTCTCAGCGCAACTAGAGAAAGCCCACACACAGCAACGAAAACCTAACGCAGCCAAAAATAAAAAAATAAATAAATACATATATTTAAATACACACATATACATATATATACATTTCAAATGTAACAAATCCAGAAAAGGATGATAAATTATTTGTTATATATGGGAGAGTTTCTTACAAAACTTAACATCATCTTACCATATGATCCAGCAATCGTGCTCCTTGGTATCCACTCAAATAAGTCAAAAACTCACGTACACAAAAACCGGCACATGGATGTTTATAGCAGCTTTATGTATAACTGCTGAAAGTTGGAAGCAACCAAGGTGTCTGTCAGGAGATGAATGGATAAATAAACTGTGCTACATCCAGACAATGGAAGATTACTCAGTGATAAAAAGAAATGAGGGGACTTCCCTGGTGGCGCAGTGGTTAAGAATCCGCCTGCCAATGCAGGGCACACGGGTTCGAGCCCTGGTCCGGGAAGATCCCACATGCCGTGGAGCAACTAAGCCCGTGTGCCACAGCTACTGAGCCTGCGCTCTAGAGCTCGTGAGTCACAACTACTGAGCCCGTGTGCCACGAGCCCGTGCTCCGCAACAAGAGAAGCCACTGCAATGAGAAGCCCGCACACCTCAATCAAGAGCAGCCCCCGCTGGCCACAACTACAGAAAGCCTGCACGCAGCAACGAAGACCCAAGGCAGCCAAAAATAAATAAATTAATTAATTAAAAAAAAAAAAGAAATGAGCTATCAAGTCATGAAAAGACATGGAGGAACCTGGAATGCATACGACTAAGTGAAAGAAGCCAATCTAAAAAGGCTACGTGCTGTATGATTCCAACTATATGACGCTCTGGAAAACAGAAAAGTATGGCGACTGTAAAAAGATCAGGGGTTGCCAGGAGATGGCAGGGGAGGTATGAACAGTTGGAGCACAGAGGATTTTTAGGGCAGCAAAAAATACTCTGTATGATACTGTGGTGGTGGATACATGTCATGATACATTTGTCCAAACCCATAGAATGTACGACACCAGGAGTGAGCCCTAATGTCAACCATGGGCTTTGGGTGATAATGAGGTGTCAGTATAGGTTCATCGACTGTAACAAATGTACCACTGGTGGGGATGTTGGTAACAGGGAGGCTATGATGGGTGGGGTCAGGGGGTGTATCTCTGTACCTTCCACTCAATTTTTTTTTTAAGATTTATTTTTTTAAATTTATTTATTTTATTTATTTTTGGCTGCATCGGGTCTTAGTGGCAGCATGCGGGAACTTCGTTGAGGCGCGTGGGGTCTTCATGGCAACGCGCCAGCTTCTCTCTAGTTGTGGCGTGTGGGTTTTCTCTTCTCTAGTTGTGGCACGCAGGCTCCAGGGCATGTGGGCTCTGTAGTTGTGGTGCATGGGTTCCAGAAAAGGTGGGCTCTGTAGTTTGCAGCACACGGGCTCTCTAGTTGAGGCGCCCAAGCTCAGTAGTTGTGGCGTGTGGGCTTTGTTGCCCTGTGGCATGTGGGATCTTAGTTCCCTGACCAGGGATCGAACCCACGTCCCCTGCATTGGAAGGCGATTCTTTACCACTGGACCACCAGGGAAGTCCCCTTCCACTCAATTTTGTTGTCAGCCTAAAAGCTCTGAAAAATAAGTTTATTAATTAAAAAAAGAAATAAAAAACACAAATCAAGAAGGATGCTGATGGTTCTTCCATGATAATGACTGAAAATCATTCTGTTACATACAGGAGGGGAGGGTGTTAAAATGATCTGGGTGTCCAATACGTCAGGTCGCTGGGGCCTCTGATTAGAATGTGTGCTCTGCCAGGACGGGGATTTTTTTATAGCTTTATTGAGATATAATTCCCATACTCCACAACATGCCCATTTAAAATGTACAACTTGGGGGCTTTTGGTGTCGCCACAGAGTTGTGTGACCATCAGCACGATCACTTTCAGAACATTTCCATCACCCCGAAAAGAAGCACCACACCCCTTAGGCATCGCACCACCCCCCCCGCCAGTGACCCATCCCCTGGGCGACCACTCATCCCCTCCCCATCTCTGAGATTTGCCTCTGAGGGTGGCAGTTGTTCCCTTTGCTCTCTGATGTGTGCCCAGAACCTGCAACCCTGTTGGATACACCCTAGAGGGCAGGTGCTCCATAGTTAAATTTAACTAATCCGGTTTTTCTTTCCTTTTCTTTTCCTTTTTCTTTTTTTTTTAGCCACCCTGCCTGGCTTGTGAGATCTTAGTTCCCCGACCAGGATCAAACCCCGGGCCCACAGCAGCTGAAAGCACGAGTCTTAGCCACTGGACCGCCAGGGAAGTCCCTTAACTCATCTGTTTTTGTCTGAGCCCCAGTCACGACCGGCTTCCGCTCAGAAGCCTCTTTCTCCTCCACCCTTTGCCCCATCAGGACCTTTCGGAGTTACCTCCGTTACAGCAGGTAACACCCTGCTTCATAATTGCCTGCAATCCTTTCCTCGACACCCTCCAGACTCCTCCCAGATTCCTCCCAGCGAGGACAGAATCTATCTGCTCCTCTTTGCGTCACCTCAGGCCCCAGGAAATGCGTGTTGCATTTGAATGGAAACAAGAACAGTCAGCATCCTCGACACACACGTGTCCCCAGCTCCTGGCCCGCAGACACACAGCCCAGCAGACAGGCCCAGAGTGTGAAGCGTGGAGCCCAACTGTCCCCTTGTGAGTCCCGACTCCGCCGTTGACCCCCAGTGGGACACTGGGCAAGAGATTGAATCTTGGCGAGCCTCCCTTTCCTCAACTATGAAACGGAGCTAATAATAGGACCTACCTCTCCCCGCTGCAGCGAGGATTAGCACAGGGGCCGGTAATACACAGAGTTCAGTAAGTACTAGCTATAATTATCGCTAAGCACGTGGGATTTATGAAGTCATGACACACGGCCTTCACTCGGCCATCCGTCAACCTCCTCACCGCAAGCACATTTCCCAAGGAGAGGGAGAGAGAATCCAGGGTGTCCCCAGGAACCGTGAGTCCCTCCTTGTGACTGGGGTGTTCGGTGAGATGGGGAGGAGCGGCAGATAAGGTGGGGCCGGTGCCAGCTGCGGGAGAGCTCAGAGGCCAGGCTGGGCAGCTTGGAGTCCTTCCCAAAGGCAACGAACGAGGAGCCAGGGGATGCTACTGAGAAGCTGAGGGACAAAGGATATCTCTGAGTGTTAGGAAGATGCCTTCGGGGGAGTGATGGGGGCTCACTCTAGGGCGAGAGACTGGAGTCGGGCAGGAAGCGGGGGTGAGGGTCCACATGGGAGAGGATGCAGCCAGGCCCTTGGCCTGCAGCCCAGTAGACATGGAGAATGCCCTGATTCTGAGCCCACTGTCTCTAGATTTCTAGAGAGATCTGGCAGGGACTGTAAACCTGGATGTCGTCTGCTAAATCCTGTGTTTCCATTTTTACAAAAGTGAAAGAGAAACAAGGTGAAAGTAATTTTGATAAAATGTTTTAGTTCACTCAATACAGTATATTCTTTTTATTGGCATCACTCAATATAGTTTATTCTCCTTATTCACGGTAGTGATGGTCTATAACGGCATAGTGAACACTGAATAACTGATCCTGAGCCACTGCCCCGGGGGAAAATACGGGGTTAGTTGCCTACCAGACTTTGGTCACAATTTTGTTGTTGTTGTTAATTGATTTATACATAACCTTGTTTTATGTGTATTTCTGCTTAAAGGCACCTTGTCAAATGCATATTGTTGACTCACTGACATTAAACTCACAGCCAACAGTGTTGTAACTCATGCCCAAAGGAAGCTTATCTAAAATGCATTTTCTCCATAAGCCCCATCCCAGCCCTTTTACGCTTAGGACACTAGACAGCACTTGGGCTTTATGTTTGGGGAGGCGTTTGAAAATGTAAAATCACCAAGAAATAGCACAATACTGCAAAAACGACACTCGTTTACAGGATGCAAGTTTGTTCAACCTTAGCTGGGAACACGTGTCAGAGACTCCCGTTGTTGGCTGCTCTGCGCATGCCCGCGAAAGCGCTGTGCTCTAGATTCAGGGGTCACAGGAGCATTTTTAGTGGGTAGGCAAATTTGCAAATATGGAATCTGCCGATGATGAGCTCGACTGTATATCCAAAACATTATCATGTCATCATGTAATTAATATAAATATCATCAACGGGTAGTTTACATTCTCTCTTCCGTGCTAAGTCTTTGAAATCCGGGGTCTATTTTGTACTCACAGTACATCTCAGTTTGGACAAGCCATGTTTCAAGTGTCAAAGGGCCCTACACCGCTAGTGGCTTTCACATCAGACAGTGGAAGTCTCTATAGCTTTCTTCAGACTCTCCAAGAGACCTGTGGACTCAAAAATAAAAATAAAAAGGCGTGAAAGAATGCTCAACATCATTAATCATTAGAGAAATGCAAATCAAAACTACAATGAGATATCATCTCACACCGGTCAGAAAGGCCATCATCAAAAAATCTAGAAACAATAAATTCTGGAGAGGGTGTGGAGAAAAGGGAACACTCTTGCACTGTTGGTGGGAATGTAAATTGATACAGCCACCATGGAGAACAGTATGGAGGTTCCTTAAAAAACTGAAAATAGAACTACCATACGACCCAGCAATCCCACTACTGGGCATATACCCTGAGAAAACCATCATTCAGAAAGAGTCATGTACCAAAATGTTCATTGCGGCTCTATTTACAATAGCCAGGACATGGAAGCAACCTAAGTGTCCATCATCGGATGAATGGATAAAGAAGATGTGGCACATATATACAATGGAATATTACTCAGCCATAAAAAGAAACGAAATTGAGTTATTTGTAGTGAGGTGGATGGACATAGAGTCTGTCATACAGAGTAAAGTAAGTCAGAAAGAGAAAAACAAATACCATATGCTAACACATATATATGGAATCTAAGGAAAAAAAAAAAAAAAGGTCATGAAGAACCTAGTGGCAAGACGGGAATAAAGACACAGACCTACTAGAGAATGGACTTGAGGATATGGGGAGGGGGAAGGGTAAGCTGTGACAAAGTGAGAGAGTGGCATGGACATATATACACTACCGAACGTAAAATAGATAGCTAGTGGGAAGCAACCGCATAGCACAGGGAGATCAGCTCGGTGCTTTGTGACCACCTAGAGGGGTGGGATAGGGAGGGTGGGAGGGAGACGCAAGAGGGAGGAGATATGGGGATATATGTATATGTATAACTGATTCACTTTGTTATAAAGCAGAAACTAACACACCATTGTAAAGCAATTATACTCCAATAAAGATGTTAAAAAAATAAATAAAAAGGCGATGTCAGATACAGCCACCTTGGAGAGCTATGTGGCAATATCTAAGAATTTAGCTGCGCATTTTTCTTTGGACCCAGGAATTCCACTTTGAGGCCAGTGCCCCATGAAGTGTACCACTCAGCACAAGGCAACACGTATAAGAATATTCTTTGCAGCCCTGCTTGTAAGAGCACGATGGTGGAGAAAAATAAAATGTCCATGCTCGGAAGAATGCATCCGTAAACTACAATATGTCCGTACACTAGACTATTCAACATCTTTGCAAAAGAAAGAGCCTGAGCTCCGTGTAAGAACGCGGATGAAACTCACAAACACAAAAGCAAGCGGAAGGTCAGAGACGTGATGCTATTTATACAACATTTAAAAACAGGCAAGGCGATACTCTATGGCAGTTACGGATTCATACATGTGTAGCAAAAGTATTTTTTTGTAAACATGAAAAACGACAAACACCTCCTTAAGGATGGTGGTTACTTCTGGGAGGGAAGGGAAGGACTTGGAGAAGGGTAAGTACACAGAGGGTTCCAGTTATATTTGAAAAGTTATATTTCTTCAGCCGGACAGTTGTGGACATGGAGGTGCTTATTATGGTTATTTGGGATATTTTGTGTGTGTGTGCCTGAAATATTCTTTTGCACGAGGAACCATAGCAAGGGTTTGTACTGCTGTGTTGACCTGGTCAGACAGGCAGACAGTGAGGGGTCATATGTGGCCTGCGTGTGCCTTGAAAAATACTAGAGCCATTCTGACAGGTAGATGGTGAGGATTCCGTGAGATTCCTGCACGGGTGAATAAAGCCCCCAGCACAGTATCTGGCCTGTTGTAACTGCCATCAGCGTATTTGTTGAGAGCAATCATATCACTAAGCGATCGCTCTGTTGTAGGTGCTATGTCTAGTGTTTTCATCCATTATTTTGTTTAACAGTGTTTATTCAGTGTCTGTAGGAACAAAGCCCCCTGCCCAGGTGCAGTAGAGAGAAAACAGCATGATTCTCGTGAATATAGGGAGGAGGGCAGCCCAGTCTTCACGACGCACCCCAATAACTGCTAATGGCCAAGATTTGCCCTACTAGTTTGTAATCTTATTCTTTCCGGACAAGACACATCAATTTAATGTTACAGGTTGTTTTTTTTTTCTTTTTCTTTTTATCTCTTTTTTTGGCCCAAGGATATGGGGGTGGGCAGGTGAGTAATCAACTGCGCAACACTTTTTCTTTTTTTGGGGGGGGTGAGCGGCATGCCATGTGGCCTGTGGGATCCTAGGTCCCCGACCAGGGATTGAACCCTGGACCCTCTGCAGTGAAAGCGCCGAGTCCTAACCACTGGACCGCCAGGGAATTCCCCAACTGCACAACATTTGAAGTGCAGTTAATACTTGATGTGATCTTTCAGTAAATATTTTATTTGGAAAAATGTATAAAGTATATAAATAATATATAAGATATATACCAGACATCATATATATGATAGTCCATAGTATATATAATTATATATAAGATCATGTATATTGCATTTGTGATTGTATCAGGTACAATCATTATGTATTGTCAGTCTATAATATGTTACAAACTTTAAATGTTTCTTTGACAATAATGCTCTGGGTACGACCGGCAATTGCTCCCATTTCATGAGGAGGAAACTGAGGCATGGAGGCAGCAGGACACTTGGCCGGGGGGACAGAGGCAGGAGACGGTCACAGGAGGAGTCCCTGGGAGCTGGAGAGCAGCAGGCACGGGGGCGTGGCGAGGCAGGAGGCCCAGAGCCCAGCTTTAACAGGGGTGTGTGCACCCCGGGGCCTGGGCTGGGCCTCCCCCCGCACCATCACACCTGCCTCTCGCGGTCACTCTGGGTGACCCCACGTGGCAGTGTGGCTAAATGGGGAGGTGCAAAGCTCCCCGGATCATCAGTGAACCTGCGGGGGGGCTGGGGAGGGCCGGAGGCCTGCAGCGGCCCCTCTCACCCTCCCGCTGGGGGACCCAGGTGGCCAGCTTTGCAGCCTGACCTTTCGGCTCCAGCCCAGCAGCTGCCCTGCAGGCCCTGCAGCCCCCCAGGGGAGGGACTCAGCTCTAGCCTGAGTGGGGTGGGGGCGTGGTAGAGGGCAGCCTGGGGTCCCCGGACCCTCGCGAATCCTGGCTGTGCCTCTCTCTGGCTGCTGACCAATGCCTCTGTTTCTCCAGGGCTCAGTTTCCCCATCAGTAAATTGGAAGCCATCATCCTACTCATCCAAGCCTTGTCGGGAGGACTCCACAAAGTCTTGAATGAATTTCAAAAAGTTAAAAAATAAAGAGCCAGGGCCTGACACCTTATAAACATTGAACGAAGGGTCATCATTGCATTATTTAATTTTAGTTTTAGTTTTTGAATAGGTAACATGCTGTGGGGGAAATTCAAATAATACAAAAGGTAGAGTGATCAAAAGTTCCTCCACGGGCTTCCCTGGTAGCACAGTGGTTAAGAATCCACCCGCCAATGCAGGGGACATGGGTTTGAGCCCTGGTCCAGGAAGATCCCACATGCCGCGGAGCAACTAAGCCCGTGCGCCACAGCTACTGAGCCGGCACTCTGGAGCTTGCGAGCCACAACTACTGAGCCCACGTGCCACAACTACTGAAGCCCGCGCACCTAGAGCCCGAGCTCCGCAACAAGAGAAGCCACCGCAATGAGAAGCCCGCGCACCGCCACGAAGAGTAGCCCCCGCTCGCTGCAACTAGAGAAAGCCCGCGCGCAGCAACAAAGACCCAGCGCAGCTAAAAATAAATAAATAAATAAATTTATTTTTAAAAAAAAAATCACTATGCTGTATACCTGAAACTTAACACAATATTGTAAGTCAACTATACTTCAAAATAAAAAAAAAGTTCCTCCAAAGTCACATGTTGACATTGATTACTGACTCAACTGAAGCAGCAATAGAAAATCGGGAAAATTGGGGGATGAAGAATACAGACTTGAGTATTAGCTTATTTTAAGGAATTACCGTTAGTGCCGTTCGATGTGATTGATAAAAGTTTTGCAGTTGAGCTGGACATTTTCCTTCCTTTGATGGAAACGTAAACCTGAGCATTGGGGCAGAGTTTATCATGATGTCTGTAGTTTAGTCACGTTTAGCTTTTTATGAAGGAAAATTTCTAGCAGAACCAAAAGTAAAGAGTAAAGGAACTGCCTGTGTTCAGCAACGCGTGCTGTTGACTCAACATCCCCACCCTCGCTTGGGCCATGTTTTTCTGCGCTGGAGTATTTGAAACCAAACACCAGGCAGTGTATCATTTTGCCCCAGATGATTTCCATAGACTGCAATTTACTTTAAAATACTCCATCCCCACAAAAGAAAAGAGAGAGAGAGTATGGCAAAAAGTAACGTTTGTGAAGTCTGGTCAATGGAGCGGAGGGTGTTCCCTGTGGCTTTCCTTTTCCACTGTTCTGCGCTTGCAACTTTCCACAAACCTCGAAAAGTCAAAGAACAAAGGAAGTCCCGCCTCTGCACCGCACCCCCCCCCCAGCCCTGCCCAGGTTCCCGGGGCCAACACAGAAGCCAGTTTCCTGGGGATCATTCCAGAGGCCCAGAGACCTTTCTAGCTGCATCTTTATTAATAGCAGGTTGTAGTAGTAGTTGGAACCTGATGGGGCAGGCATCCAGGCTGAGTCACACAGGCCTGTCCCGGGTCACCCCACACCTCCTCTCCTCTGACCTCACGTAAGCCGATGGCCACTCGGAACCTCAGTTTCCTGCTCTGTAAACTGGGGATAAATCCCCACCCTTTTGGGTGGCTGGGAGCATGCAGTATAAAGGCCCCAGCGCAGAGCTGGGCTCAGAGCCTTGCTGAGTACACGAAAGAAGACTTTTCCCCAGAGTCTCTCTCAGCTCTTAAGAGCTCCGGGGTCTGATGGGGGAGGGCTGGGGGTGGGGACTCTTGGTATTAGGGGGCTCTGGGAGTGGTCTCCCTGGTCCCCAGAGGCCCGCAGAGGCAGGTGGGTGCACAGCGCCCTGGGTCTCCCATCCCAGGTAAGGTGTACGAAGGGGCTGGGCTCCCCTTTGTCTGCTGCCCTCAGGCCCAGCCCCTGGGGGTTCATAATATGTTTTGTCCCCTCTGTCCTGGGACCAGAGCCCAGAGTCCAAGCTGGTCTAAGTTTGGAAGGGGGAGGGAGGGGTGGGAGGGGACAGGATGTCTCCGAGCTGTCACACACACCCCTGTCCCGGGCCCAGAGAAAGGGAGGGACAAAAGGCTTGGAGAGAGTCAGAAACAAAGACGGGAGAGAGACGGAGAGACACTGGGGAGAGCAGGCCAGAGTGGGGGACAGAGTGCGGACATCCTGAAAGACAGACAGACAGCGGCCACAGTGGGAAGAGCGTGGGGACAGGAGCGAGGGGCCGGGGACCCACAGACAGGCGGGGAGACCCACCCCGAGACCCGGGAGCTAGAACAAGGGCAAGACAGAGACAGGGAGGTGTGGAGAGAGGGGACCAGACAGGCAGGGAAGTCTCTGGGCTCGGACGCAGAGGGGCACGGAGGCAGACCCTTCAGATTAGCTCCAGGCCTCGGCTCTGGTCAGGGGTGCAGTGGAGCTCAGTGGGCGTGCTGCTTTTGGGGAGCCCAGACCAGGGGTGCTTGCCCGAGGGCCAGCTGACACCAGGTCACCCTGAGATGGAGCTCAGGGACCCCGAGACCCAGGAGGATGGGAACCCGGAGGTGAGAGACAGGAGACAAGGGAGGGAGAGACAGAGACAGAGAGAGATGCAGGAGATGGAGAGGGCCAGGGGGCAGACACAGAGAGACACACACAGAGAGAAACGGAAGAGACAGGGAAACAGAGAAACATCAAAGACCCAGAAGAACGCAAACCCGAGGACACATAGCGAGGCCATGACCCCCGGGGGAAATGTACTCAGAAACAAAGAACGGGAAACCCAGGAAGAGAGGAGGATGGAGAAAGAGAGGGGTACAGTCAGGGGTGGTGTGGGCTGGGGAGGCCCCCAGTGGGGCTGGGGCTTTTGGTGGCTCCCACAGATGGCAGTGGGCAGGGTCGCTGAGACAATCACCCATAACCCCGCCAGGACACAAAAACAGGTGGCCTGAGGGCGGGTGAGTCATTGTGACTCATCCTCCTCTCTGGGGACCAACCCCCCACCTCAGCCCTGGGCTGGGCCTCCAGCCCGCCCTGCTGCTCTAGGTGGGCCCCAGACTCACCCCCTCCCCACCTCTGTCCCTCTCCTGCAGGAGGACACAGCCACGGCCCTCCAGAGGCTCGTGGAGCTGACAGCCACCAGGGTGACCCCAGTGAGGAAACTGCGTGTCCAGTATCACCTCATCCGAAAGCTTGGCTCTGGCTCCTACGGCCACGTGCTCCTTGCCCGGCCACGCCAAGGGGGTGAGTTTGGCCACCAAAGGGCACAGTCCTTGATGTCCCCCAGGTTTCCCCCTCTGAAACCACTGAGACAGGGAGCAGCCTTGCGGGGAGCTGATGAGGACCCTTCTTGATGGGGCTCCAGAAAGTTAAGAGCTCTGTGGTCTTCCAAAAAATGGAACTCACCCAGAGAGGGTGAGAGGCTTGCCTGAGGTCACACAGCAAGGCGGGAGCACAACTTGGACTGAAATTCAAGTCGCCGCGTCCCCTACTTTATGCGAGAGGAAACTGAGGCCCAGAGAGGGTAAGGCAGTTGTGCAAGACCACACAGCAATCTGAGGCAGAGCAGGGAAGGTCTCCTCCAACCCCCACTTCACAGGTGGAGAAACTCGAGGCACAGAGAGGTCAGACACTATGCCCTGCCCCTCTTGCTTTATGCGTAAGACGTCTGAGGCTCAGAGAGGTTGAGTGGCTTGCCTAAGGCCCCACAGCAAGATCAGAGCGCCCTGAGTTCCCTCCTGCCCCCACCTCCCCAGCAGGTCCGGTTGTGGCTCTGAAGCTCCTACCTCGGGACTCGGTCCTGAGAACCACCTTCCTGAGAGAGTTCTGTGTGGGCCGCTGTGTCTCGTTACATCCAGGCATGATCCAGACCCTCGCAGGACCCCTGGAGACCCCCCGACACTTCGCCTTTGCCCAGGAGTATGCGCCCTGTGGGGATCTCAGCGGGATGCTGCAGGAACAGGTGAGGCAGGCAGGCAAGGGACAGAGGTTGGGACTGCTTATCCCAGGTCTGACTTTGTCCCTCCCCCAATCCTGTTTCCAACCCTGACCCCCAAATCTTAACTCCGCCCTAAGCCCCCAAACCACCTCCTTATTTCTAATTCTCAGTGCAGTTTCCATGACTAACCCCAACCCTAATCCATCCAGGGCAGGGAGTTGGGATTGCGGTTGAGGATGGATCAGGTCTGATGAGGGGGTAGGGATGGAGACAGAGATGGGATTTTAATTGGCATTGGCATTGGGAATGGGTGTGGGTGGGGTTGGATGGGTTGAATTTAGGGTTGATTATAGATTGGTCACGGGTGTGGAGAAGAGCACGGATGGGGCTGCAGAGTGAAGCAGAGATGGCTGAGGGTGTGTATGTAGATTGAGTTGGAGAAGGGCTGTAATGGAGTTCTCTCTAGAAAGACCAGGTCAGGACTGAATCCATGATATTCTGGGGGTACTTGAGTCTGAAGTTAGGGTGGGGTCATCTTTAGGAATAGACTTTGGATTTGAAATAGGGTTGGGGATAAACAGAAGGAAAAAAGGAAGGGAGGAAGAGAAAGAGGGAAAGAGTAGGATGGATGGATGGATGGAAAGATTGGTGGATGGATGAATGGATGGATGTTTGGATGGATTGAAGGATGGAGGGATGAATGGATGGATGTTGGCTATTAAATAACTGGACAAATTATTGAATTGCTGACTAGCTGGTGGAATGGGTATTGAGTGGAAACCCTGCTGTATAGATCGTTGGATGGATGACTGGTTTGATGGATGGATTGCTGTCTTGCTGCCTGGCTAGCTGGATGGATCGATCTATCAATCGATTGACGAAATAAACTGTGGGACTTTAGAACTGGGTCTGAGTTAGAGATGGGACCTAAATTAGTATGGGCCTAAGATTAGGATTAAGTGCGGGATTTGGGTTTTCATCGGAGATCTTGGTGGTCAGTTTAGAGGAGATAAGAAATATAAGGAGTGGGTTTGAGTGTTAGGACAAAGTTTGATGGAAGTTAAAGAAGTTCTGGTGAGATTTGGGGTTCCAGTGAGGAAAACATCTGGGAGTTGGTCTACAGGGGTACAGACGTGGAGGCAGCTTGTGGTTGAGGCTGATCTGGAGAAGCTGTTGGGGGATGTTTTGGGGACACTAGAGGTAGCCGCTGGTCTGGGGATTTGGATTCTTGAACCCCAAGAAGCAACATAAAGAAGGAACCAGGGCAGCCTTTACTTCATCCTCTCTCTTTGACTCCAGGGCCTCCCAGAGCTGCAGGTGAAGCGGGTGGTGGCCCAGCTAGCTGGAGCCCTGGACTTCCTCCATGGCCGGGGGCTGGTCCATGCGGACGTGAAGCCAGGAAACGTGCTGGTCTTCGACCCTGTCTGCAGCCGTGTGGCCCTGGGTGACCTGGGTCTGACCCGGCCTGAGGGCAGTCCAACCTCTGCCCCGCCACGGCCACTGCCCTCCGCCCCACCCGAGCTCTGCCTCCTGCTGCCCCCTGAAACCCTGCCCCTGCGACCAGCAGTGGACTCCTGGGGGCTGGGGGTGCTTCTCTTCTGTGCGGCCATTGCCTGTTTCCCTTGGGACGTGGCGCTAGCCCCTGACCCTGAGTTCGAGGCCTTTGCTGGCTGGATGATCAACAGGCCCCAGCCACTTCAACCACCGCCCCCTTGGGACCAGTTTGCGCCCCCGGCTCTGGCACTGCTCCAGGGCCTTCTGGACCTGGATCACGAGACTAGGAGACCCCCACTGGCTGTCCTGGACTTCCTGGGGGATGACTGGGGGTTAAAGAACAAAGAGAGACCTGGGTGCTTGGGGAGTATGTCCAGTGAAGTTGGGGAGGAGGAGGAAGAGGGGGGAGCAAGCCTGGAAGAGTGGTCAGAGGAGGAGGAGAATGATGACAAAGATGGTGGGAGGACGGGGACAGATGGCGGAGAGCCCTGACCAGGTGACTGGGACGGGTGCCCAGAGCTTGGGCCAAAGGCCCCTCCCCCAGCCCCCATGGCCACCTGGATGGAAAGACAGCTGCTCCCGGGAGGACAGAGAGGGAACACATTGCATCTCTCCCAACTGAAGGCTGGACTTGTATGCACAATTCCCCTCCCGACTGAGGACCCGGGAGTCCGGAACCCCCGGTACCTCCTCCGTCAGACCCAGGAGTCCAGGGCCCCAGCCCCTCCTCCCTCAGACCCAGGGGTCCAGACCCCTCCTCCCTCAACGACCCTTCCTCTCCCTTCTGTCCTGAATGTGTCTTCTTGAAGGAAGGTGCTGTTTCCCCTGTAGATGCATTTCTGCACGGTGGGGACATGTTGGGTGCTTATGGACTTGTGATGTGGTCACACCTCTCCTCTAAGACCTTAGGTGACTCCCGCTGGCCATGGCACCAAATCTGGGCTTTCCAGATCCAACACCATGGAAACCTCGCCTTCCATCTCTCCCACTTCCCTGGGCTCTGGGGGACATTAAGGGAGGCACTCATCCTTTCTAGACCTAAATCAACACACAGACAGGCACACACACACCCTCTCTTGCCTGCAGACGTTTGGAAACCCTGTGTTCTCCCCCGAGAATGCCTTCTTCCCAACTCCAGGCCTCCAGAAAGTAGACCCCGCCCCGGGGGCCTCTCTGGCTCCTCCGAAACTTGTACCCCAGCGATCTGTGCCTCCACCTTTTCCATCTCCCCTCGCAGGCTGCCCGGGATGGACTTGGCCTTGTTCACCTGTACATCCTTTCGGGTTCTGCTCTCACATGGCGAGCCTCCCGCGCCAGCTCCCTGACAGCACGAGCACCACGGCGTGTGCTGGTCCCGTCCACGCCGAGGGCCACGGCTGGTTTGCAGGGATCTTGTGTTCACCCGGGCCGGCCTGATGCCACCCCCATCCCAGCACACAGACCCCTGACTTGTGAAGCTTCCCGCCTGCAGGGCAGGGGCTGCGTGGATCCGATGCCGCATCCCCCGCACCCAGCACGGTCATGGGGACCTGCTTCTTTCTGGGGAATCTGTCCTACGTGCTTTCTAGATTTAAAAACGTGAGTTCACTCCATACAACGGGGTGTCCTGGATTGGACCCTGGGACAGGTAAAGGTTGTGGGTGGACACGAGAAGCGTCTAGCATTTGACTGATGGCTACTGTCTTCATTTGGACAAATGCACCTACGGCTGGGTGAGGGATTCACCTGGCAGGGAGCTGGGTGAGGAGACATGGGAGCGCAAAGCCGCCGTCCTGTACATCTAAAAATGATTCTGAAATAAAACGTAAATTTAAAAAGAATCAAGTGAGTCCACATTTATCATCTCGCTCGAAACCTGAGGGGGTGGGTGCAACCCTCCAGGCCCCCGCCCCTGCCTCCTCCTTCAGCCCTGGAAGTCCCTGCCTGCCCCCCCCAACTTTGAAGTCCGCAGACTCATAACTGGGACTCCCCTCCCTTCCTCCCCTCCCCGCGGGGCCTCCACCTCCCAGTCGCTGCACCACCTGCTGCCCCTCTGCTCCGAGGCTGAGGTCATTTCTCACTGCACCATTCTGGAATCTTGTTGTCTCATCCTTTCCCCACACAGGACCCCATGTCTCCTCCCCCGGACGCCCCTTACTAAACACTTGTGTCTGACCTGTCAGTGGGGCACTGATGGGGCAGCTGGCTGGGGTCAAGGCAGGGGCAAGCTGGAGAAATGATTTCATCCTCTACAGGGGACCAGGACTCCTGGGTCTGAGGGAGGAGGGGCTGGGGGCCCGGACCCCTGGGTCTGAAGGAAGAGGGGCTGGGGCCCCCGGACCCCTGGGTCTGAGGGAGGAGGGGCTGGGGGGCCCGGACCCCTGGGTCTGGGGGAGGAGGGGCTGGGGTCTGGTCTGAAGAGGGAGGACTGACATCCTGGGCTGGGACATCTGTCTGGCCAGAGCCAGTTCTGGGAGACAACGCACGATGTCGCTCTCCCCCTGAGGTTCAAGGGGCGAGGCCTGGGGCGGGGCTACGACCCCCTAGGTGGGGGCGGGGTCTTGCTGCAGGGCAGGCCTCTGCTGGCCTGGGCTCTGAGTGCTGGGCACTGACCACAGCGGGCAGCCGAAGGGTCAGGCCAGCCTTGGAGAAGGTGAGGTCCGGAGGTTGGAGCCTGGGTCAGGAGGAGGCAAGGTTCAGACCGCCTGAGGTGGGCCTGAGAGTGAAGCTGTGCAGGTGGTCAGAGTCCTGGGTTCTTTGGGGGATCAGGGGCTAATTACAGACCTTGAGACTGTAGAGTGGTTGAGTGTCAGGGACACAGAGTCTTGGGGGGGGGGGTCCCAAGATGTGTGAGTTATATAAGGTCCTGGCAGAGGGGTCAGCTGGGTGTCTGGACCCCTGGGTCTGAGGGGGGAGGGGCTGGGGCTATTGAGTTGGACCCAAGACCACTTAAGGGCTTGGTGATCATTCCCGAGTGCTTGCTCCCACCCAGGACCCAGGCGTCCCCCAGGCCCTGGTGTGAGCCACCCGCCCTGCACAGGCCCTGGTGTGAGCCACCCGCCCTGCACAGGCCCTGGTGTGAACCACCCGCCCTGCACAGGCCCTGGGGGCAGAGAGCACCTGTTTGCTCTTAGGAGGCTGAGACTGCTCATCCACCCCCAGGGCCCGAGTCTGTTTGCTTTGGAAACAGGTGGGGGTGTGTCTCGAGTTATCTGGTTCATCTTTCATCCTCAGGCCATCAGGTGGCGAAGGGATGTGGGGGTGGGGCGAGGGACATCTGTGGCCTCAGGCTTGACCTCACCCCAACCCTCGACTGGTCTCCCCCCTCCCAAGATGCCTCTAATAAGAAGGGAAAATGAGTCACGATGGCCTGAGCCAATCAGCTTCCACCCTCCTCCCTCAGACCCAGGGGTCTGGGCCCCCAGCCCCTCCTCCGTCAGACCCAGGGGTCCAGGCCCCCCAGCCCCTCCTCCCTCAGACCCAGGGGTCCGGGCCCCCAGCCCCTCCTCCCTCAGACCCAGGGGTCCAGTCCCCCAGCCCCTCCTCCCTCAACCCAGAACTCCAGGCCCCCAGCCCCTCCTCCCTTGGCCCCTGGTCTGGCAGGACCTAAGTCCTAGTCACCCTCTCTTCTGCCCTTGCAGAGATGCCTGGGAAGCCATCAGAGGAGAAACAGGTGGAGATGGGGGCTGTGGAGAACGGCTCTGGGGAGGACCTGGGGGGCCTCACGGCAGAGGAGCTGCGGCAGGGCCAGGAAGCGGCCCTGGCGCTGGAGGACATGATGGCGCTGAGCGCCCAGACCCTGGTCCAGGCCGAGGTGGACGAGCTCTACCAGCATGTGCGTCCCCTGGGCCAGGGCCGCTTTGGCAGGGTCCTGCTGGTCACCCACCGTCAGAAAGGTACAAGGGCCTGGGGACAGAGGCGGGGGGCAGTGGTGTGGGCCCAGGCAGAAGCTAGCCAAGGCTGGGGAGTCTGTAAACCTCAGTCAAGTCCTGCCTCTGCCCCTTCCAGGCTGTGTGTTCTTAGTAACTCCCCGACCCTCTCCGAAGCTCATCCTCCTCCTTTGAAAACGTAGGTGATGAGTCCTTCTCTGAAAGAACTGTGATTCTCTGAGGACATGTCGGTAGCTCTAGTTGCTGGGGACAGTGGGGAGGAAGACAGAGCCCCCTCTCGTGGCCCTCGCATGTGGCCGGCTTAGTGGTCATCGTGGGAGTGACGCAGAGCCATGCTGTCTGCCAGGCACTTAGCAAGGCCGGCACACTGTGGTCGTGCATTAAGTGCTCCCCGACCCCAATCTGGTCGTCGTCACCTTCCAAGGAGACTGGAGGGCTCAGCCCTGTCCAGGGGGCTGCTGGGCCCCCAAGGAGGAGTCTGAGCCAGCCCGGCCTTCAGGGAGCTCCCAGCACGAATGGGGAGAGGGTGAGTTAGTTTCCTATGATTGTCATAACAAAGTACCACAGACTTGGGGGCGCTCACAGTTCTGGAGGCGGGAGTCCGAGATCAAGGTGCCAGCACGGTCGGTTTCTCCTGAGGCCTCTCTCCTCGGCTTGCAGACGGCCACCTTCTCCCTGTGTCTTCACACCGTCTCCCCTGTGTGCATGTCTGTGTCCAAATTTCCTCTTCCTATAAGGACACCAGTCATACTGGACTAAGGACCACCCCAATGATCTCATTTTACCTCTTTCAAGACCCTCTCTCCAGGGAATTCCCTGGCGGTCCAGTGATTAGGATTCTGCGCTCTCACTGCCGCGGGCCCAGGTTCAGTCCCTGGATGGGGAACTAAGATCCCGCAAGCCGTGTGGCGCAGCCATATACAGTCATATTCTGTGATACTGCAGGGTGAGAACTTTAAGATATGAATTTTGCAGTGGGGAGTGGGGGGGGAGGGACACAAGTCAGCCCATAACAGAGAAAGATGCAAAAAGATGCAGACCTGGGTCATCACAGAACTTGGAGGCGATAATGGGGAACAGAGGGTTTGTAAGGGGGCCTCATCCAGGTCCTCAAAATCGAAGGCAGCTTGTGCTTGATGGTGGGAATTCAGGGCATTGTCAATGAACAGAAGAGGCACTGCTGCACCCAGCTGGGGAGGGGGAGGGGAATGGTTAGCACTTTACGTAAGGACGTGACCCTCCCCCATCACACACAGCCTCTTGATGGGCAAGGTTGGGCCTGGCAGCTGGTGACTCAAAAATTGAAGAAACCATATGCTATTTGTCTTTCTCTGTCTGACTTACCTCACTCAGTATGACAATCTCTAGGTCCATCCATGTTGCTGCACATGGCACGATTTCATTCTTTTTTATGGCTTGAGGAATACTCCATTCTGTGTTTATCCATTCATTTGTCAGTGGGCATTTAGGTTGCTTCCATGTCTTGGCTATTGTAAATAGTTCAGCTATGAACATTGGGGTGCATGTGTCTGAATGGAGTCTTCACCAGATATATGCCCAGGAGTAGGATTGCAGGATCATATGATAACTCTATTTCCAGTTTTTTAAGGACTGTAATGGAAAAGAAAAAAAAAAAAAAATTGAAGAAACCAGAGTTTCTGCCTTCTGGGAGCTTACATTCTAGGAGGTTGTTTCCATGTGTGGCAAAATTCACAATAATTCCTTAGTGGGGTCTAATACCCAGTTCAGGGTATCTTTTCCCCAGTTGCCTCAAACATGGCTTTTTGGCATGGGTTTGCTGGAACAAGGGGCCCAATAAGGTCATTGGAGGTTCTGAGTTCAGTTTTTGTGGTACCGGTGTACCTGCTCCAAGACAGCAGCGTAGAAACTCACTAAATACTATTATCATTATTATTATTATCATTACCACTAGTGTTGTTTCAGTGGCCACGCTATTTTAGGGCAGGCTTGGCAGGGGGCAGGCGGTGGAGGAGGTGAGGGCGGCATATGGGAGAGAGTCCAGGCTGAGGGGCAGCAGGGCTGGCCCTAGGCTCGTGCACCTCTCACCTCTGAACCTGCTCCACCAGGCACAGCCTTGGCCCTGAAGCAGCTCCCGAAGGCCTCCACCACCCTCCGAGGCTTCCTGTACGAGTTCTGTGTGGGCCTCTCCCTGGGCTCGCACTCGGCCATCGTGGCGGCCTACGGCATTGGCGTGGAGTCAGTCGACTCCTACAGCTTCCTGACCGAGCCTGTCCTGCATGGGGACCTCATCGCCTTCATCCAGCCCAAGGTGGGTCAGCCTCCCACGGCTCAGGGGGTCCCACGTAGACGCCCCTACCCAACCTGGGCCTCAGGAATCACACTCACTGCATCGTGACTCAGGTAGTCCTGCAGAGGCCCCACTGGGCCCGCAGGTCTTGTGGAATCGTGAGGCCTCTAAGGAGTTCACGGCTGCCACAGAACCAACACTGCACCCTACTGAGGTTCACCAGGCCCGATGGGGCTCACACCAGGCCTCACAGGGCTCACACCAGGCCTCACAGGGCTCACACCAGGCTTCACGGGGCTCACACCAGGCCCCACGGGGCTCACACCAGGCCTCACCAGAGCCACCCTATTTGGGGTCCTCCATCCCCTGGGCCTGCTCCCCAGGGCCGAGGACAAGCGCTACGGCCCCGTTCCCTTCTGGCTGGCGGGCAGGGTGGTGGACCCTGACACCTGTCACCCACAGGTGGGCCTCCTGCAGCCAGCAGCCCAGCGCTGTGCGGCCCAGCTGGCCTCAGCCCTGGAGCACATCCACTCCCGCGGCCTGGTGTACCGGGACCTCAAGCCGGAGAACGTGCTGGTGTGCGACCCAGCCTGCCGGTGGGTCAAGCTGACCGACTTCGGCCACACGCGGCCCCGCGGGACCCTGCTGCGCCTGGTGGGGCCGCCCATCCCCTACACGGCCCCGGAGCTCTGTGGCCCCCCGCCCCTCCCCGAGGGCCTGCCCATCCAGCCCGCCCTGGACGCTTGGGCACTGGGCGTCCTGCTCTTCTGCCTTCTCACGGGCTACTTCCCCTGGGACCAGCCCCTGGTGGAGGCCGACCCCTACTACGAGGACTACGTCATCTGGCAGGCCTCAGGCCAGCCCCAGGCCCGTCCTCAGCCCTGGTGTGGCCTGACGCCCGTGGCGGACGCTCTCCTGTGGGGGCTGCTGGACCCTCACCCCCGAAGGAGGAGCCCCGTGAGCTCCATCCGGGACTACCTGGGGCGGCCCTGGAGGCAGCGGGAGGGGGAGGCTGACGAGGTGCCCCAGCGGGACAAGGGGGACCCAGAGTGAGAAGCGCGGGGGCAGCCCGGGCCCAGCCCGGCCTGGGGAGGCTCCGGGAGGCAACCCCGGCCCCCATCCTGAGGTCTCCTCCGCATTCACGGGTGGCGGCTGGCTGCTCCGCTGTCTGTTGGTCTCTGTCTCATGATTTTCCCCTTTCTGTCCTTATTTCCCACGTCGGGGCGTCTGTCCGCTGCCTTGGTCCGGGGGCAGGGGGCCTCCGAGAGCACCCCGTGTCTGTCCACACCTTCCCCGGGCCTTGGTACCCGCTGCGCCCTTTGCCTGCGGTGCCCTCGGTGCTTTCCCGCACCTCCTGCCAAGCTGTCTCAGCCAGGCCTCCCCTCGCCACCGGCGGGACACTACAGCCGCCCCCCAGCCTGCACTCCCAGCCCCCTCCTCTTGCTCCGCTCCCCTTACCTCTATGACACTCACTCTCTTCCAGCCATACGATTGATTTATTCGTAGTGGTTATTCTGTGTGTCCGGCTGGAATGTGGGCTCCCGGGGGCCCAGGATCTCAGCCTGTCCTGCTCTCTGATGGATGCCACGTAGAAGGGGTGATCCTGCCCCGTGTAGGTGGTCCACAGGTGCTTATTCAGTAAACAGACCCACCTGGTTTTGCACGGCCTCCCTCCGTGTATGCCTGTCTTCCTGCCCTTGTCTTCTCTGTCTTGCTGGGTTCCGCTCCCTGCCTAACTCCCTCTCCCTCCCCACGTGCTGGGCCCACACCCTCTTGATAATGTGCTTTGTCTTCTCTGTCACCCCAACCGCTCTCTGCAAATAAAGTCCACCTGGCATTTAGGTCCCCGTGATGCTGTCGGTCTGGCAGTGTGGGAAAGAGAAGGCCGGCGTGTGCGTGCCTGTGTGCCCTGGAGAGCATGTTGTGGAGGAGAGACAGAGACAGAGAGAAAGGGAGAGACAGACAGAGGCAGAAAGAATGGCAGACAGTGGTCCCACCGGGTGCTCCTGCGAGGTGCTGGCTCCGCGTGTGCGTTTGTGGGCGTGCCTGGGAGTGAGTGTGTCAGCACTGTTTGCACCTACTCTGCACACATATGTGTGAGAAGGAGAGGGATTAGCCACCAGAGCCGGAAAGTGTCCAGCTGTTCTCAGGTGGGTAGGAACTTGAGCGTGTATTTCTGGGTATTTGTGTGTCCATGAGTGTGAGCCCACGTGTGTGTGTAAATAATGGTGTGTGTTTGTGTTTGTGTTTGTGAGAGAGAGAGAGACATGAGGGTTTGAATGTGTCTCACCCTATGCAGATGACATGAGTGCATGGGTTTTGTGTGTCTACAAGCATCTGAGCCCCCGTGTGCTCATGTAATCGTGTGACTGCCTGGGTGAGGGGAGAGAATGGAAGTCTGCGTGCATCTCACTGTGTGCAGTGAGATGTTTACGTGTCTGTGAGGCTTTGGGCCTGCATGTGGTGTGTGTGTGTGTGTGTGTGTGTGTGTGTAGCAGGGGGAAGACAAGTCACAGGCACAGCTGCCAGTCACCAGCTGGGCCCTCTTCTCCTTCACACCCACCCGCCCCCGCCACCCATCACCCTGGCCCCTTCTTGGCAGCCGCCCTGTTTGTAAACACTCTCTCTTCCTCTCTGTGCCCTCCTTGGCCGCCCGCCTAGAGAATGGCTACAACTCAGGGCTGGATCATGTGTCACCCTCTCCCTGGCCCTGCACCCCCCAGGGCCCCTGCTGTGGCCACCAAGGTGTTGCCTGGAGGGGAGGGGTGTGGTGGAGGCAGCCTGTGTGGAGTGACCCCAAGGATCCTTTCAATCTAAGTTCAGTCCAGAGACCTGGGGACATGGGCCCCTGTCCTGGGCAATCCAGGTGAGCTTCCTGGAGTAGGGGGAGAATAAGATGGTGGGTGCAGTAGGGGGAGCATGAGCAGGACCTCCTGCCACCTCACCCGTGAATCTGAAATAACCCAAGCAATTAGGCCAAGAATGTGTCCCAGAAAAGCTGGAGGTGGCTGGGAGGTGGGGTGGGGCTGAGGGGCGGGGGAGTGGAGAGGAGCAGGGTCTGGGGGTGGGCACAGAGGGTGCTAATTGGTGGCAGCAGCTGGGGATTAACTGGGAGGTGACAATGACCCAGCGATGGGCCCCCGCAGGAGGGCTGGAGGAAGAGGCAGGGGTGGATGGGGTGGTGCTAATTTAGCATTACTTAATTACAGGACACATAATACTAATCGTAATACTTTACTCGAATGAAGCCGCTTACGCCTCAAGCAGCTCCCAGCAGGTGGCACGTCCTGAACACACTGGAAGGGGTCCCTTAGATCCTCCCCACTTCAGGGGTGGACACAGGTGGTCCAGAGCAGCCGAGGTCACACAGAAGGTTGGGCAGAGGGAGGATTCAAATCCAGGCCAGCTCTTCAACTGTCCAAGGTCCATGCTCTTATTTATTTATTTATTTATTTATTTATTTATTTATTTTCTTGGCCACGCTGTACGGCATGTGGGATCTTTGTTCCCCGACCAGGGATCGAACCTGCGCCCCCTGCATTGGAAGTGCAGAGTCTTAACTGCTGGACTGCCAGGGAAGTCCCAAGGTCCATGCTCTTAAACTGTAGGAGTGTCCTGTGGCCATCAGGACCTGGGGGAGGGGTCTTGAGGGGACTGGGGGCCTGAGCACACGTGTGTGAGCGTGGGTGTGAGTGTGACAGAGTAAGGATGAGTGTGAGTATGTGGGTGTGTGTTACTGAGGTGGCCGCCCCTCCCTTGGAGGAGATGCGGGTTGGGACACCTGCATGGAAAGGAAGGTCGAAAAGCTTTCGGACCCAGGCAAGGGCCGTAGTGGAAAGACAGACAGTAACATGTGCTGACGAGGAGGTGGAGAAGTTGGAGCCCTCCTATGGGGCTGGTGGAATGTAAAAGATGGGGCAGTTGCTTTGGAAGACCGCCTGGCAGTTCCTCAAAATGTTAATTAACTATGGAGCTACGATATGGCCCAGAAATTCTGCTCCTAGGTAAATGCCCATGAGAAATAAAAAACATGCCTCCACACAAATGTTCACGGCAACATTGCTCACAATAGCGAGAGTGGAAACAACCCAAATGTCAAGCCACTAACAAAGGGATAAAAGAAATGTGGTCTAGGGAATTCCCTGGCGGTCCAGTGGTTAGGACTCCACGATTTCACGGCTGAGGGCCCAGGTTCAATCCCTGGTTGGGGAACTAAGATTTCATAAGCCGCGTGGTGCAGGAAAAAAAAAAAAAAGAAATGTGGTCTATCCATCCAGTGGAGTATTACTCAGCCATAAAAATGAAGGAAGCACTGACACATGCTACATCATGGATGAACCTCAAAAACACAGAGCCAGTCACAGAAGATGATCTACTGTAGGATTCTGTGTATCCACAGAGGAAGAAAGATTAGTGATTGCCAGGGGAAATGGGGAGTGACTGACTGCTCATGGGTACAGGCTTTCTTTTTAGGGGTGGCGATAGTGGTGGAAAAGCTCTAAAATTAGATTGTGCTAAATGTTGCACAATTCTCTGAATATATTAAAAGTCATTGAATTGTACATGTAAAAAGGGTGAATTTTGGATGGACCTAGAGATTATCATACTAAGTGAAGTCAGAGTAAAACAAATATCATATGATATCACATACGTGGAATCTAAAAAAATGATAAAATGAACTTATTTACGAAACAGAAATACACTCAGAAAACAAACCTATGATTACCAAAGGGGAAAGGGGGAGGGAGGGATAAATTAGGAGTTTGGGGTTAAAATATACACACCACTATATATAAAATAGATAACCAACAAGGTCCTACTGTATAGCACAGTAAACTATACTCAGTATCTTGTAACAACCTATAATGGAAAAGAATCTAAAAAAGGGGGCTTCCCTGGTGGCGCAGTGGGGGCTTCCCTGGTGGCGCAGTGGTTGGGAATCTGCCTGCCAATGCAGGGGACACGGGTTCGAGCCCTGGTCTGGGAAGATCCCACATGCCGCGGAGCGACTAAGCCCGTGAGCCACAAATACTGAGCCTGCGCGTCTGGAGCCTGTGCTCCGCAACGGGAGAGGCCGCGACCGTGAGAGGCCCGCGCACCGCGATGAAGAGTGGCCCCCGCTCACCGCAACTGGAGAAAGCCCTCACGAAGACCCAACACAGCCAAAAATAAAAAATATATATTAATTAATTAATTAATTTAAAAAAAAGAATCTAAAAAAGAATATATACATATATATTCTAAGACAGAATAGATGTATGTATAACTGAATCACTTTGCTATACACCTGAAATTAACACACTGTAAATCAACCATATTTCAATAAAAATTTTAGAAGGGTGAAATTGGCATGTAAATTTCATCTCAATGAGGCTGCTTAAAAGAAAAAAACCAAAACAGGCATTTCCAAGGTTCTCATGCTGTGACCTTGATTAGATTCCTTTCCTTCTCTGAGCCTCTGAGTTCACATTAAAAAGAAAAGGAAAAAGGAAAAATCCTGCCCTTTTTCTAATAGCGCTGAATTCAGGACCCACTCATCACACAGGACCCGTTCACGTCTCTCTCCATTTTACAGACGAGACTGTCGAGGCCCCTACTTTCCAAAGACCCTAAAGTCAAAAGGTGGCAGAATCTGATTCCAAAGCCTTTGGTCTTGACTCCCCACTCACCCCCCACCCCACAAAGTGTACCTGGGCCCGTGATCACCAAGGAAGTTCTGGCTACACCCTAGCTGGGGAACCCCAAGTATAGGAGCAGGACCAGTTACAAAATTTGTGGGTGTCCAGTACAAAATGAAAACGTGGGACTTCCCTGGTGGTCCAGTGGCTAAGACTCCGTGCTCTCAATGCAGGGGGCCCGGGTTCGATCCCTGGTCAGGGAACTAGATCCCGCATGCCGCAACCAAGAGTCCGCATGCTGCAATGAAGATCCCGCGTGCCGTGACTAAGACCCGGCGCAGCCAAATAAATAAATAAATAAATAAATATTTTAAAAAAGAAAACGTGGGGTTTCTTGTTTTAAAAAAAAAGCTTTTTCCCTCCCTGCGCCTCCCCCTTTGCTACTGAATGTCATGCTCCCTGGGCACCAGGATAACCACTGGCAGACCCTCAAGGGGTAGGGGGTCGTGGAGCCTGCCTGAGGCTGGACAGCCAGGGGTCTGGCCACCAGAACCTATAGGGGAAGTGGGGCTTTGCATGAGCCCCCGCTCCCAGCGCCCAGAGAATGCTTCCTTGTCCCATCGACCTCAAAACACAGAATCATCCATTGCAAAACACAAAATTAAAAATCATGATGCACAGGACTTCCCTGGTGGTCCAGTGGTTCCAATGCCGGGGGCCCGGGTTTGATCCCTGGTTAGGGTACCAGGTCCCACATGCCACACAGTGTGGCCTAAAAAACCCAAAAAAACGAAAAAATCACAATGCGCGTCAGATCGACTACTGGCCGCGGAACGTTAAAGCTGTGGGGCTGCAACCAACCCACACCCTCCTTGCAGGAAAGTGTTTACCTGGGACCCAGAAGGGCGCCAGCCTTGTAGGGCCTCAGAGACACTGTTCTCTGCATTACTTCCTTTTTAGTTCTGCTCAAGTACAGACATGCAAATGACTTGGGCAGCACCCACCTATCACCACCACCCCACCCTGCCACCCCTAACCCCTGACCTTGTTAAAACACAGATTCTGATCCGGTGGGTCTGGGTGGCACCCGAAATTCAGCTTTTCTAACCAGCTCCCAGGGGCGGCCAACCCTTCTGGTCCATGGGTCACACTTTGAGCTGCAAGGAATTGTGAGAACACGATTTTAGGGTATTGATCCCACATCCCAGCTAAACTCTCATTAATGCTAAACATCTGTCCGCTTGATTCTTTGCGGTTTTTTGTTTTTTGTTTTTTTTTGCCACACCACGCGGCGTGTGGAACTTCCCTGACCAGGGATCGAACCCGTGCCCCCTGCAGTGGAAGCCCGGAGTCTTAACCACTGGACCACCAGGGAAGTCCAATTCTTTGTGGTTTTCTATGTGGTCAGTCATATCGCCTGTGGGAAATGACAGGTCTGTGCCTCCCTTTCCACCCTTTGTCTGCTCCTACCTTGCAAAGAGTGCGCGTGTGTGCCTGTTTGTAAACCATGAATGGGTGTTAATTTTGTCAAATGTTTTCTCTGCATCAAGCTTGCTAGGCCTCTGCAGCTACTGTTTTGGGCTTGTTGCAAGCTGGCAGGCACGGGATCAGGCTCAGATGTCCTTTGGGAGGTGTCCAGGGTCAGGGCCAGCAGTAGGTGGGGGCTGGCCTCCTATCCTGGCCATGGGCCCCGGGGCCAGATGTTTGGGCTTAGTTGCCTGGCCAAGCAGGGATAGAGTGACCGGATAATTAAGCACCCGCTTCTTCAGGGCTGGCAGGAGGTGGCAGAGGGTGGAGGGACCTCGGGCCCGAGTGCCCAGAAGTTTCCCCAACCCTGGCTTGCAGAGGGGCGCCGGGAGCCTGAATCCCCAGTGGGGCCCTCTGGGGTGACCTGGAGTAGGGGTGCACCTGCTCCCACCTGGGAACGAAAAAGGGGACCTCTTGCTTCCAAGTTGGGGTGCCATCCTTGAAGCCCCGACTAGCCGGGACAGCAAGGGGAATGTATGCAGAGGCGCTCCCCAGGTTGCTAGTCAGCAGTTATTTGAGTCTTAGGGCTTAAAGAGACCCGGGGAACAGGATTCCCAGCATGTTCCTTCATCTGTTGACAGGGGCAGACAGTTCATCTATCAAGACCCTCGGACAATGTCCTTCCCCGCCCCCAGCAAGTAACTGGACCCTGCTGGCCTTTGCAGGACTGCGGGGGCAGCAGCTCCATGACCTCCCAGGACCTCTGAGCCAGGCTCCAGTCTGGGGAGAGGTGGGGAGGAGGGAATGGTTCCCTGCCTGAGGCTGCAGGAGCCAGAATACAAGTTGGGGGGTCTTCCAAGACAGCCCCCAGTTTACAAGCTGAGGCTGAGAGAGGAGGGGGCCCACCTAAGGACACTCAGCGGGGAGCCATCGTGGAAGCCTAACCTGGAACCCCAGGCCAAGTCTGACGCCGAGGAATTTGCACTGTGTTATTCTGAGTCCCCGCAGCTCTTCTCTGTGGACTGAGGCAAGGGGCTTGCCCTCTCTGAGCCTCAATGCCCTTTCTGAAACAGGGGTCAAGTTCCTCCCTCCGAGGGTTATAGTGAGGGTGGGATGTAGTGTATAAAGAGTCCACATTGTATAGGGCACAGAGAAGCACGGTTAGGAGCCGTCATGGTCACTCTTGTTAACTGAGCACGTGTGCTAAGCTCTGTCCTCACCTGCACTAGCTCATCTAATCCTCACAACCACCCCAGGAGGCAGGCACGACCACTATCCCCATTGTACAGGTGGAAAAACTGAGGCTGGAGAAAGGAAATTAACTGCTAGAGTCCCAGAGCCAGGACGCAGCCTTGAATCCAGGATAATCTGATTTGGCCACATAATATCTTATGAGCAAGGGCCCTGGGTCAGACAGGCCTGGGTACCAATCATGACTCTACTACATGCTCCCTGAGTGACCTGGGGTACACAACCAAATGTCTCTGTGCCTCAGTGCCCTGATCTGTAAAATGGGGATAAATACAATAATATCTATCACATATTGAGCACTTATCAAGAGCCAGGCCCTGTGCTAAGCACTCTCACATAGGTATTAATCTATCAGTTAATCATCACAGCGGCCCCTGAGGTGCGTACTATTATTATTTTCCCTTTTAGAGATGGGGAAACTCAGACCAAGAAGTTAAGCAACTGGCTCAGGGTCATGCCCTCAAGGGCTCAAACTCAGGCATTTAGGCTCCAAAGTTCACCCTCCCCCTGCTGAGCTGTGGTAAAAGTACCCTCCTCAGAGGGTGTTCATGAAGGTAAAATGACATCATGCACGCAAAGCCCTCAAAACAGAGCCTGGCCCATAGGAGGTGCCCAGTGAACACTAGTAATTATTATTATGCACTCGTCATTCAAAAAATATTAATGGAGGGTGCACTCAGTGTCAGGCTCCGTTCTAGGAGCTGGGCATACATCTGTGAACAAGACAAAGATTTCTGCCCTGGTGGGGCTTCATCATGGCCATCATCACTGCCATCATGATTATCACCATCATGATCATCACTGCCATCATCACCCTGATCATCTTCATCACCATCATCTCCATCATCACCATTATCATCAGCAGCATCATTACAATAGTCATTACCATGACCTTCATGACCATCATCATCACCATCATTACAATTGTCATTACCATGATCTTCATGACCATCATCATCACCATCATCACCATCATCATCTCCATCATTGGTATCATTAGCATGATGATCACCATCATCACCACCATTATCATCACCATCACAATCATTATCATCACTTTCATCATTACCATCACATTACCATCAGGATAGGCATCACCATGATCTTCATTACCACCACCACCATCATGGTCACCTTCATCACCACCACCATCATCGTCATCACCATCATCACTTTCATCCTCACCATCACCATCACCATTCTCATCTTCACCATCATAATCACCATCACACTCATCACCACTATCACCGTCGTCCTCACCATCCTCACCACCTCACATGGTGCCTGTTGTTTTCACAAACAGATCAATCTTGTGATTCCACCTCCACTCGTCCCCCAGAAACATCATTCACATTTTGTTTTTAATTAGATACTTTGGTTTTCCTATTTTGGTTTGGGAGCGTCTTAAGTCCCTCAGACCCCAGATAAGGTCACACATCTCCCCGCAGAGGCCTCTCTTCCTCCTCTGGGGTAGTAGTGGTTGGTGCAGGTGTGCTGGGGGGCCAGGCCACCTCTGCCAGTCTCTTTACAACCTCACCCAGCTGCCCCAGACCCTGGGCAGCCTCCACCAGCTGGGTCAACCCCAGTCCCAGGGCTTGGCGCTCCTGCTGGTCCCGCTCCAGGGCCTGTGTCAGCCTCTGAAGCTGGCTACCCACATCCCTCACAGCAGCCACCAGCTCTACCAGGGCAGGCGGATCACAGGCCATGACCCTTACAGGTGGCACTGGGGCTTCACATGGGCCAAGGGGGCCTGGGCTCTGACCAGGAGTTGGCCCTAGGGTGAGGCGGTCAGGGGGAGGTTGATCCGAGGGGGGGGCCATAGGGGACAGGTGGAGGTCAGGGGTCGCAGTGGGGTCGGAGGCTGAGTGTGGAGTCTGGGTAGGTGGAGAGGTTACTTTGGGGCTCTGGCTTGTGGGTGGTGTGAAGTTCTCAGTGGACAGCGTGTCTATGCTCGGGGCTGGAGAGGGCCTGCAGGGGCTGGACTCTGTTGCTGGAGAGGGCTCTAGGCTCCACATCTGGGATGTGGAGGGGTGAGGGGCCCCCGTGAAGGTCAACCGGGGGTGTGGGCTGGGCTTGACTGTTGGTGCTGAAGAGGGAAAGGGAAGTTCTGTTCCCAAGGAAGTTAGAAAGGACTTGGCAGTGACCATAGGGGTTGAGGTGGGGTGAGGAGTCATGGTGGGGTAAGCAGTAGTGGTGAGGTGAGGGGTCGTGGCAGGGTGAGGGGTTGTGATGGGTTGAGCACTGGTGATGGGAGGAGGGGTCGTGGTGGGGTGAGGGGTTGTGGTGGGGTGAGGGGTTGTGATGGGGTGAGCAGTGATGGGAGGAGGGGCTGTGGTGGGGTGAGGGGTTGAGGTAGAGTGAGGGGTGGGGGTGGGGTAAGGGGTGGCAGTGGGGTGAGAGGTCAGGGTGGGATACGGGGTTGTGGTGGGGTGAGAGGTCATGGTGGGGTAAGGGGTTGTGGTGGGTTGAGGGGTCGTGGTGGGGTGAGGGATCGTGGTGGGGTGTGGGGTTGTGATTGGGTAAGGGGATGTGATGGGTTGAGCAGTGGTGATGGGAGGAGGGGTCGTGGTGGGGTGAGGGGTTGAGGTAGAGTGAGGGGTGGGGGTGGGGTAAGGGGTGGCAGTGGGGTGAGAGGTCATGGTGGGATAAGGGGTTGTGGTGGGGTGAGAGGTCGTGGTGGGGTGAGAGGTCTTGGAGTGAGGGGTCGTGGTGGGGTAAAGGGTGGTAGTGGGGTGAGAGATCGTGGTAGGGTGAGAGGTCATGGTGGAGTGAGGGATGGTAGTGGGGTGAGGGCTTGTGGAAGGGTCTGGGAAACTAGAAGGTTCTGGAGTTGTTCTGGGGTATGGAGATGTGTCCCAGCCTGGGGTTGTGTCAGACTCCGGCGTCAGCTCTGAGGTAGGGGAAAGGCGGGTCACCACCGCCGGTGCAGAGGGGTCAGAGGTCAGTTCTTTGGGCATGGTGGATGGTGGAGTGGGTGAAACCCCAGGGGTCAGCGCTGGAAACACGGTGGCATCAGGGGTGGACAAGGTAAGGCCAGGGGTTGTCAAGGTGCGGTGAGAGTTCGTCCAGGAGGCCGGGTCTGGGCTGGGCGGCAAAGTGGCGGGAGGGTCAGAGGTCACCTCCGGCGTTGAAGCTGCTGTGGGGATGAGCTGCGGCGCGGAGTCAGAGGTCAGGACAGGGCCCGGGGGCCCCGGCGAGGCGGAGGGAGCTGGGGAAGTGGTGGGGGGCGCAGTCCTGGCCGCTGTGGGCCGCAGCCGTCGCTCGGGCCACGGTTTCCTCAGTGAACCTGTTGGAGGAAAGACGGCCGGCGGAGGTCAGTCTGCTCCGCCCACCCCGCGGCATGGTCCGCCTTCCAGGGGTGGGCCGACCAATGGGCAGGCAGAAAGCATCGTGACGTCATGGGTCGCCGGCAGACTTCATCCGCCCTAGTGCCCCACCTCCACGCCTCCTCCGATGTCTCCAGGCGCCACCTGGCGTCCTCCCCTCTGGGAGATGCGGAGATGGGCAGGCAGGGGGGAGGGGGGATGTGGATGGGTACCTGGGATGCAAGAGGGGGCCGAAGGGCAGAGATGGGATGAAGGGAGATAAAGAGGGGGAGGGGAGTGGGAGACGGTGCATAGCATGAGGGGGAATCTGAAGGGTAATCTCAGTAATCAAGACAAATCTCTTTACGCCATACTTTTAAACAATCAAAATTAATGCAAAAGATCTACAATGCACAAAAAGTCAAAATTTTAAAGACAGGATCCGACCTACCTCACTGGAATCCCCCCTAAAATTGGCTCTGTCAGATCCTGGTGAGGTAGGTCAGATCCTGACTTTAGTTAAAATTTTATTTAGTTCATCGTGGATTGTTTTTGCATTCATTTGTTTTTTAACCTATGGTATTAAGATCTTATTTATCTTCATTACTAAGTGTTTGGAATGCCCCCAAATTTTAGGCCCGAGTAAAGTGAGAAGGCTTACCCTCTTCCAGGCCCTGCTTCCAGGTAAATGTGAATTTTAAGCTCTTTTTACAGATGAGAGAAATCAGGCCAAGAGGGTAAGTAACTTGCCCAAGGTCACACACAGTTTGAAAGTTGCAGGGACAAGCTCTGAACCCAAGTCCTTTACATACAGAGTCTAGGCCATTAAGTATCACTTTCTCAGTCATGGAAATGTTCTGTGCTGTCCAGTATGGTAGCCACTGGTCACCTGTGGCTTCTGAGCACTTGAAATGTAGCTAGTTCAACTAAGGAATGAATGTTTCCTTTTTCAATTTTTTTTTTTTTTACCTTTGAATGGATTTCTTTTTTTAAATTTTTTAAATTGAAGTATAGTTGATTTACAATGTTGTGTTAGTTTCAGGTGTACAGCAGAGTGATTCAGATATATACATATACACACACACATATATACATATTCTGTTTCAGACTCTTTTCCCTTATAGATTATTACAAAATATTGAGTATACTTCCATGTGCTATACAGTAGGTCCTCCTTTTTCAAAGTTTTGATTCACTTAAATTTAAATAGCCACCTGTGTCAGTAGCTACCATATTGAACAGCACAGCTCAACAGAATTCCACTTTTCTGCAGCGTCTTTGAGGTGCATCGTGTCCCCCTGCAGGGTCAGAGGAGCAGTTAAGTAAAGGGCTTGGCCTCCAGCCAGGCTGCCTGGATTTAAACCCCAGCTCCATTACTTCCTAGCTGGGTAATCATGGGCAAGTTACTTAACTGCCTTGAATCTCAGTTTCTTCCCCATTTGTAAACCATGGATGATCCACGTACCTCCCTTGTAGAGTAATCATGAGGATTCAGAGAGATCATGTGTGTGCAGAGCACTTACACAATGCCTAGCACATGATAAGCATTCTCATGATTATTTATACTGACATAGTCATTGATGTCTGTGCCTCAATTTCTCTTATCTGTGAAATGGGAACAATTATAGCACTTACATCACTCATGTAGGGCTCATGTGGCTGCTACGAGGATTAACACATATAAATATGTTAAAGAGTAATACATATAAAGTGCATAAAATAGTGCCTGACACATGGTATATTGCTTGATGAATGTTAACTGTTCCTAGTTATTATTTCAAGAATCTCAGCTTAGTTCGATAGTACAGGGACTCAGTAACCTAGAGTGGTATTGATTTTTAATTTTTCAGACCCAAGGTGCAGAGAGCTAAGCTACTCATACCCCACTGTACGTTGTCATTAATAGTCCCTGCAATGTCTTCTCTTGCTCTATCTTACTTTTTCTCCTCTTTAACCCCAATCTCCATCCCCTCGTCCTCTCCCATAGGTACCTCCACTCTAATGTGTTTCACGTATGGCCTTAAACATGATGTGTGATCTTAAACAATACAGAATGCATAGATGTGTTTATGTTAATATATAAGTGTATGTGTATTTTTCTGTTTGTGCTTTTAATTTCTGCAAATAATATTCTGCTGGAAATCTCATTCTGTTTGACCTTCCCCTCAGTATTATGTTTTTCATACCTATCCATGTTGCTGTGTATATAGCTCGTCATTGCTTTAGCTATTGCATAGAATTCCATCATGTATAACCATTGCATTTCTCTTCTTTGTTACCCTACTGTTGGACACTTAACTTGCCTCCAATTCCCTAATACATCCTCACACATATTCCCTTACAAGCCTGTGCAAGAATTTCTCTGGAATATAGATCTAGGAGCAGGATTGCTGGGTGATAACGTATAATCATATTTAATTTCACTAAACACCAGTAGCTTGTGTTTATCGAATTGCTATAGCCAGTGGGGATGCCTGTCTCCCCACACCCTCACCTATACTTGGTATTATCTACCTTTCAAATTTTTTTCCATGCTCATCATTGTTTTAATTTGAATTTTCTGATTCATGATGAATGTGAGCACTTCTAGACATACTCGTTGGGCATTTGGGCTTCCTCCTCTGCAAATCACCTGTTTGTATCTTTTGCCCATTCTCTTATAGGATTTCCTGTCATTTTCTTATCTGTCAGAGTGACTTACACGGTATAGCTTAGGGTTTCTCACCCTTGGCACTGTTGACATCTGGGGCTGGATGATTCTTTGCTGTGGGGGATACCTTGCGCACCACAGGATGTATAACAACATCCCTGGCCTCTACCCACCAGGTACCAGTAGCCTCCCTGCTCCCAGTCATGACAACCCAAAATGGCTTCGGATGTTGCCAGTTGCCCCCAGTTGAAGACCACTGGTATAGATAATAACCCCTTGTCTCAGGATATATTTCTGCCTGGTCTTTCTAGGGTGAGAGTTGGGTCACCATGGGGAAATCTGGAGTCCACCTCTCCATCCCACCACACAAACACCCTGGTCCCCTCACCCCAGCCACATGCCTCACCTGTATCCCCACGGACCCTTGGAGCTAGAGAGGGATGGCCTGGGCTCCTGGTGGTGCCAGCAGTGCCAGGGGGTCCAGGTATGCCTGCGGTGGGGGTCCCCTTGGCTGGGACCTCTCCTGAAGGTGTGTCCCACGTCCAAGAAGGCTCATAACCATCCTCGCCACCTTGAGAGATATGGGGAGAACCGAGTAATAACAGTGTTGTGAAGATTTCTTTCCAAGACGCTGGGTGTTAGGAGGACTCCATCAAGAATACAAATTGAAGCTGTCTTCCTGTTACAATGTCAGCCCACCAAGTGCAGGCATACTCCCTGGGTCTGTGTGTACTCAAAATGTGCTCTAAGATATGGCCACATTCTCATTCATGATCCATTAGTGTGTGATCGATTCGATTTTTTAATTAAAATATACATCGAAAAAAAGGAAGCAGCATTGCAGAGTTACAACCCTTGTGAGACCCAATCACATCCCTTCCCTTCGTCAGAGAAGCCTTTAGTTCATAGTTCCCAATCATGCGTTTACACCTTAGCTATACAGGTGGGACTCCCTAATGCTATATTGTTTCCACATGTGTTAGCTTCCTACAACTAGAAAGACTGCACATACACATATATACAGCAAACACCTTCTCACAGCCTGCTTTTTGGCTGCGTTCCTTCCTAGCTGGCTGAGCAAGTCACTTCACTTCTCCACGACTCTGTTTCCTCACCTGTACGATGGGTATCGTGACGGCACCTACTCCATGGGGTCGCAGGGCTGGCAAGTGATCAGCTGCCCTTTCAGTTAAATGCATAGAACTCTAGTTCCTTCTTTTTTTTAACCGTGTGTAATATTCTATCGTATGAACACACAGCTGCCGATTTATCTGCGCTCCTGTGGACGGGCGGTTCGGTGGTGGCCAGTGTTTCGCTGCGGTGGATTCTTCATGAGCGAGACTTGCTCAACACCTATTTGTGGGACTGCCGTGCGGAAGGCATCGCTCTAGATGTTGTCAAACTGCCCACCTTTAGCCCCTCATCCTTGCCGCTGACAGACATTTTAAATTTTTGGCAATCTCATGGGGAGCTGGTGGGCAAAGAAGCTGCAGTTTCGCTACAGATGACCAAACTGAAGCCCAGAGAGGGCAAGGAATTTTCCTAAGGTCACGCAACGAAGAAGCAGCACTGGGTTTCAGACCCAGCAGGTCTGTCTGCTTCCGAGCGAGGACCTCTTCCCTCTAGGGGTAGATCTCCTGGGTCTCACCTCACTCCTTCCCTGGTGAGCTTTTATTTAGAATTTGATTCCAAGGCCACTCCCTGCTTCCCCTTGAGGAGGTTACACCCTGCTCTATGCTTCCTGGGTTCTTCAGAGCTAATTCTATCATAGGCTTCTGCCCAGTCTCCGTGGCTGGAGTGGTTATGAGTGTGAATTCTGCAGTTTGAATCCAAGCTCTGCCCTTTGCTGTCCTGACCTCTCTGGACCTCAATTTCCCTACCTATAAAATGGGGATAAGGATATACTCATCTCATAATGTTCCACGTGGAGGAGGTGAGTTAAACCATGGTATGCACTGTGGGGAATTCCCTGGTGGTCCAGTGGTTAGGACTCCACACTTTCACTGCAGGGGGCATGGGTCCGATCCCTGGTCGGGGAGCTAAGATCCCACATGCCACACGATGCGGCCAAAAAAAACAAACAACCATGGGATGCACTTAGATGGTGCCTGGCACACGGAGATTATTCAATGAATATCAGCTATTATTGATGCTCTTATTACCACGCAACCTCTAAATGTAATCTGGCATTTAATCTCGGATGCCCTCCCCTCTGTGCAGCCATGACATACAGCGATATCCCGAGTCCATGAGTCATTCCACCTCCCCACTGGGTGTGGAAACTCCATTAGACATGGCTGTCCATCTGCATAGCCTCATCCATTCCCACAGCTGCAAATTCCCTCCTCCCAGGCGCTCCTTGGAGCTCCAGGATTGCATATCTCATGTCTCCACTTGGGTGTGTCAAACGCATCACTAATGGAGCTCTTAATATTCCCACTCTGGATCCTGTGCACCCACCCCGCAGTGTTCCCTGGTTCAGTAAAAGGCGGGTCCCCATCCCCTACCTCCCTCTCTCCCCTCAACCCTCGCACCCAACGCATCACTCGAACCCACCAGCTCAACCCCAGGAATGTAGCATGAACACCTGCACTTCTCTCAGTCTCCACTGCCACCCTGGTTGAGGCCACCGTCACATCTGCATGGACCTTCTGGTCTCCCTGCATGCACTCTTACACCTACATCCACCCCCCTGCGGCATCCTGAGCGACTGCTTTGAAAATACACATGTGGGGGGCTTCCCTGGCGGTCCAGTGGTTAGGACTTTGAGCTTCCACTGCAGGGGGCACGGGTTTGATCCCTGGTCGGAGAACAAAGATCCCACATGCCACAAGGCGCGCCCGCCCACCCCCCCAAAAAAGAAAGAAAATACACATGTGATCACGTCCTCCATAACTTAAAGTGCTTAAAACGCCAAGGGTTTCTGCACATAGAATAAAACCCAGACACTGGCCTCATCCCTGATCACTCTCCCCCTGCCTGGCTCACTCCACTCCCGCCAGGCCAGCATCCTTGCCGGTCTCCCAAGGTCCCACCACAGGGCCTTTGCACATGCTGCTCCCTCTGTCTGGAAGGCTCCTTTAGCTCCCTCCAGGCTCCCCATCACAGCAGACGTCTTTACAATGTACCACAGACCTCACCTCCTGCCATCATCCCCATCAACCACTTCACTTCCGCCCCAATGACCTTGCTGCTGTTTCTTGAACCAGCTAAGCACACCCCCACCTCAGAGCCTTTGCATGTGCTGTCCGCTCTCTATAGAACACTCTCCAACCAGATGTTTGCATGGCTTCCCCCCTCTCCTTCTTGAGGCTGTCACTTAAATGGCACTTTCTTAGTAAGCCATCTCTTGATCATCCTATTTTAAATTACAACACTTAGCCCTCCCCTCCCCCTCCCTTGCTGTGCTCATCACTGCTGTGTTCCCAGGGGTTAGTACTCATGCCTGCCACACAGCAAACATTTCAGACACGAATTAATGTCTGCGTCTCCAAATTCCATCATCCAGGAAGCCTCAAGAAATTTTGCTTCAGTGAAATGGAAAGTGAGAATTCAATCTTCATAAGTTTCCAGCTTCGTCTCCTGTACACTCTCTCTAGACTTACACAGCAGTCTCTCACTGGTTCATTCATTCATTCATTCAACAAGTATGTAAAAAGTCTCTACTAAGTCTCTACAACACAGATCCCGTGGTAGACAGAATAACGCTCCCCAAAGATGTCCAAGCCCTAATCCCCAGAACCTGTGAATATGTTACCTTTCCTGGCAAAAGGGACTTTGCAGATATGATTATGGGTCCAGAACTTGAAATGAAGAGATTATCCTATATTAATCCAAGCGGACCCAATCTAATCACACAAATCCTTAAAATGAGAGAATCTATCCCAGCTGTAGTGACAAAGATGTAAAGACAAAAGAAGGACCAGAGAGATAGATGCAACATTGCTGGCTTTGAAAATGGAGGAAGGGGCCATGCGCTAAGGAATGGAGGGGCCTCTAGAAGCTAGAAAAGGCATGGGAACGATCCTCCCCTCGAGCCTCAGAAGGAACACAGCCCTGCTGACACTTTGATTCTAGCCAGTGATACCCAGGTAGGACTTCTGACCTCCAGACCTGCAAAATAATAAACTTGTGTTGTCTAAGCCCCTAATGTGTGGCGGTGTTGTGGCAACAATAGAAACTGACATAGCCAAACACAAGACAGCTATAAGTCTAGCAGAGACGACATGGCCCAAACAGGCAATGCAATTTTCTCAACTCCAGCCTCTGCTCCTCTGAGAATCCCCTTCCTCCTGGTATCTGCTGGTGAAAATGACACCATCTCTTCTGCGAGGTCTTTCCCAATCGCTCTACTGGAAATAATCACTCCGTCCCTGGGATCCTGCAGCTGTTGGTCATTTACGGTAAATAACTCTTAACAACCAATGTTTTGCGGTTTTAAATGATTTCACACACATTTTGCTCATTGGATTGGGACCTGAGGTCACCCAGCTCGTTGTTCTAATCCCAGCGCAGCCACAGCTGGAACCCAGCGAGCTGAACTCCAGAATTCACTCTTGCAATGACTTCAGTTATTCCAGAATCTTTTCCAATCCAACGAGCAAACTGTGCACGAAATCGTTTAAAATGGATCTCAATAATGGCTCCTGAGTTAAAGTTTAATTTCTCTGAGCCTCATTTTTCCCCCACCTGAAACACAGGGGCAACACCAGGACCTATGTCACCCAGTTGGAATCATGCGTGCCTGGCACAGTGAGCTCTCCTTGACTCTTTCCAGGGACCTTGGAGCTCCGGTTTTCGTTTTTTCCGGAGGAAGAAACTGAGGTTCAAAGAAGCAGTCATTTTTTTCAAGGCCACCTTGCTAACGAGGATAGGAATTCCTGTCTGTCGTTTCCCCTCTCCCCACGCCACCCCGCACCTCCCTCCAAGTCTTCCCATTACTAAGGTTGTACACGTGACTCCTGAGATTTCCATCGCGCAATTCCTAGTTCTGTATGTGTTTGTGCCTCGCGCCCAGCATCTGACCTCTCTGCCACGAGGGGGCGCTAAGGGATAGGGAAGGTGGCGCCGAGCTGCAGAGAACAAAGGCTCAGAAATCCTGGCCACACTGTACCGAGGAGCATCACCTCTGGAAACTGAGCCCTAACTAACAGCTCGGGGGCCCCCCACCCGAAATCTCCGTACCTCCAACGCCTGCTCCGCGCCCCCCCTACCCTCCCCGCCGGCACGCCACCAGACCGAGGCAGACGGCAAACGATGGGCTCACCCGACTCTTCACCCGCTTTTATTGCCGCGGCGTGGGCCAACCGGCCAATCAGGAGACGCATCGCGCCTGTGACGTCACACGGCGCGGGGCGATTGAAGTCTGCCCTGCCAACCCCTCCATCCGAGACCCCGCCCCTCTCGCAGAGGCCCTCGGAGTGCGCATGCGTGTTGAGCGTGTGAAAAAGGCGGGAAAAGGCGCGAGGGGCGGGGTCCTGCGGTGAGGGAGCAGAAGCGGCCACACCTGGGGGGAGAGGGCGGCCGTCGCGGGGGGACGGGGTCGGGAGAGCCGGGGGAAGAAGCCGCCACGCGGGAAATGGTAGGATGGAGAGTCCGCGAGAAGGATGAGGAGACGGAGAAAAAGCTGAGGGGAGAACCGACCCTGGGTGGGGGGAGGTTGAGTGGGAAACGGAGCGGAGGGCGCGGCGGTGAGAGTGAAAGAAAAAGGAAGACTCAGAGGGGAAAGAAAGAGAAACTGGCCGCGAAAAGCAGGGAGAAACAGGGGTGACGGGGTGTGGACTTGGAGAAAAAATGGGAAAGATGGTGAGAGAGGCTGACGAGGCATAGAGACGAGGAGGGGCAGAGAAAGAGAAAGAAAAAAGAGACACGGAGCTGAAAAGATAAACCGACCGTGAAAAATAGAGAAACGGAGACGATGAGCGTGAGAAACTGAAAATGTAAATAAAAAGAGGAGGACACAGGAGAAAAGATGAAGAGAAGCTGGCCATGAAGTACAGTGAGAAATAGGTACGGGTTGGGGGTGGGGGAGTGAGAAATGGAAAATGAAAGAAAAAAGAGCCAGACGCAGAGGGGAAAAGATAAAGAGAAGCTGACTGTGGGAAAACAAAGAGAGAAATAGAAATGATGGGAGTATGAACTTGATAAGGAAAGAAAAGAAATTAGAAAGGTGATGAGAAAGAAAGGGCCGGTGAAAAAAAAAGTGAGATGAGGAGGGTGAGAAATTGAAAGGGAAAAGAGAGAGGGAAAAATAAATAAATAAAAATTTAAAAATGAAATAAAAAAGTAAAATTCCTTTGGGACTTCCCTGGCGGCTCTGGTGGTTACGACTCCGCGCTTCCACTGCAGGGGGCACGGGTTCATCCCTAGTCAGGGAACTAAGATTGCGTGTGCCACACGGGCGAGGCCGAAAAAAGAGAGAGAGAATGTGCGAAAGAGGAGCAGAGGGCGATCAAGAGAGACCCTGAGCAGGGATGGGACAGAGATCTCACACACACACACAGAGGAAGGTAGAGAAACGGGCAACATCTGAGGGGGGTCAAGGCCCCGGGGGTCAAGGTCAAGGCCCTTGGCAGCAGAGATGGAAGGAGGGAAGCAGGCGACAGCGAGCCAGAGGCGGAGGGGCAGAGGGGGACAGAGCTGAGGGGCTGGAGGCTGCTCCCACTGGCCAGAGGAAGGGGGTCAGGCTCAGGACAGAACCCTCGACCTGGATGTCCCCACCCCGCCTCTGAGCCACAGCCCGACCCTGACCAGAGCGTGAGCTGGGAGAACAGGTTTGAGGGGCTGGGGTGGGGAGACAACGCGGTGACAGGGTGGGCCTCGGCTGTGAGGTCTGGGGGGACTTCCGTCGAGGCTCTGGGCTCCCAAGGCCCCGCTTGGCTTGCAGGAGGACTGCGGGCCGGGGCTTCGCTGAGCCTGGTCGGAGTCTCCGCGAATCACACCGCAGGGGGTGGGGATGGGGTCTCCTTTAGGCTCTGGGGGACAATGCTACTGCCCAGTCCAAGAAGGGAATGTTCTTAGGGTCTCTGGAGCCGAGGAAGACCTGTCTGGGGTCTCTGAGACCCAGGCCAGCTCAATTAGAGCTGGACGCCCGGCAGGGAGGTGAACAGAGGTTTATGGAGGCCCCCTCCCCACCCCGGCCATGCCCCTCACCTGTGCTTGGCAGGCGCCTCGTCGCTGGGGAGGGGGCCCCTGGGCTCCCAGCGGTGCCCCAGGAGAGAGTGTGTGCAGGCGCCGCTGCAGCGGTGGTCCCCTTGGCCAGGTCCTCTCCTGAGGTGGGGTCCCAGGTCCAGGGGGGATAGTCTTCCTCGTCTGCATAGCCTTGGGAGAAATTGGGGAAGGGGAGAGCCCCGACCCATCTCAGAGGTCCTTGCCATGGCTCCGAAGTCCCCTTCCCGAATCTCCCGGAGTGACTCTGGGTCCCCACCCCCATGCCACCCGGACTCCTTGGCCACTGACCCCCCGCCCCCCGCCGTACCAGTGCAGGTGAGCCCCACGTCCTCCTCGTGGTCGCAGTTGTGCTGTCCCCACGCCCTAGCGGGGCAGTCACTCAGCGAGGCCTCACTTCCCTTGCAGCCCACGTCATCCAGCCAGATGGGCCCAGTGCCAGGGCCGTAGTGGGTTTTGCCCACTCGGGGCCGAACCCTTCCGCAGCCCAGCTCCCAGCAGGCCACCATGCCATCCCGCAGGTCCCAGCTGTCATCACACACTGTCCCCCAGCGTCCAGCGTGCCACACCTCCAGCCGTCCGGCACACCGGTTGGGCCCATCAGCCAGACGAACCCGGAACAGGCCTGCGGTAGACAGCCCAGATCAGGAGGGGTCAGCAGGGGTTAGGAGGGGTCCCTCACCCTCTGCGTTCCTTCCTCTCACCTGATGCCCCAGTGGGGGAGGGGGCTGGGTCTTTGGAGGACTCTGGAGTACCTACTCCTGGGATCTCGGCCAATGGCTCCATGGTGGCCTCAGAGGTCATTTCTCGGGGACCCTGGGTAGTCGGTGTTGCCAGGGTCTTAGAGGTCTGTTCCCGGGGGGCCCGGGGAGTCCGCCTTTCGGTGGTGTGTGAGGTCAGCCTGTGAGGGGCCTCCGTGGTCAGCGTGGTGGTAAGCTTGGAGGTCGGTCTTTGGGAGGCCTCAGTGGTCGGAGTGGTGGTGGTCAGTGAGGTCAGTTCTGGGGGACTCTGGGTGCCCGTGGCCCTGGAGTACTTAGTGGTTGATATCACGGGGGGCTGAGTGGTCGGTCTCTTTGCGTTTTTGGTCACCCACTTCTTTGTGCTTTTGGGCATCTTCCCTGGGGCCTTGGTGGTGGTTTTCTCAGGAATGCTGGGGGTCCGCCTCGCAGAGGGCTTGGTGGCCAGCTCCCCCGGGAGCCAGGCATCCGGGTCTCTACCCAGGCCAGGGATCCAGCTCCAACTGAAGGGGTCTGAGATGGAGTCCAGGCCGGGGGTCCCTGGCAGACAGAAGGGGAGGACAGGGGAGACAGCAGACACCGTGATTGTCCGACCAGGCCCCTCCTTCTCTCTCATCTCCCCCTACAGACAACCACTAAGTTCCCATGCATTCATTCACATCATAGATGTTTACAAAGCATCTCCTACGAGCCAGGCCCTGTGCCAGACCCAGGGCATACGGTGGCCAGCCACACCCGGCACCATCCCGCCTCTGGGCACTTACAATCATGATGTGACTGCCCCCCTTCACCCCCTCACACTGACCCATCCTCTCCATCTGCCCAGCCACTGCCTGGCTTCCTGTACCCTCTGACTGGTCTTTCCCCACACCCCGTGCCCAGCTCTCACCGCCCCACCGGGTGGTACCAGGTCACCGCCCAGCTCAAAACCCTTCTGTGGCTCCCGTGGCCCTCAGGAGGGGAGGGAAAGGGGAAAGTGCCTTAGCTTCAGGCAGAATGGTTGACTCCATCCTCCCAGCTGCCACGGCTCACCTTACATCTTTCTGATAAGCACAGGGAAGGCGGCAGACACCATGGGCGATGCCAAGGGTTACTGATGCAGGACAAGGGTTAATCTTGTCCAAAGAAAGGTTTGGCCCTTTGCCCCTGGCTGCCGGGGGGAACCTCCAAGCCCTTTCAACGTCCTGCCTGGTAAGAGTGTGTTGTTTCCCTGTGGGGCCAGAGCCACCCAAATCATCTCTGCTAACAATGTGACTTACGGGCCGCCAGTGGGCCACCAGCCACATCTCATGACTGAGCTCCTATAAACACTTTGACGCCAAGGCTGGGAGATCGTCCCTGGTTGGCAATACTTCACATGTGTTGTCGTGCATCGTTGCTGGGAGAATTAAGTGAGGAAGCTCCACAAGGGTCTCTCCTGGACCCAGCCCCACATGTCTCTTCCCTCAACTGACTTTTTAAATTTTTGGCTGCGTTGGGTCTTCGTTGCGGCGCTCGGGCTTTCTCTAGTTGCGGCGAGCGGGAGCTACTCTTCGTTGCAGTGCGCGGGCTTCTTATTGCGGTGGCTTCTCTTCTGGCGGAGCACGGGCTGTAGGCGTGCGGGCTTCAGTAGTTGTGGCTTGCAGGCTCAGTAGTTGTGGAGCGCGGGCTTAGCTGCTCCGCAGCATGTGGGATCGTCCCGGACCAGGGATTGAACCCGTGTCCCCTGCATTGGCAGGCGGATTCCTAACCACTGTGCCACCAGGGAAGTCCTGATATGGACCATTTAAAAAGTCTTTATTGAATTTGTTACAACATTGCTTCTGTTTTATGTTTTGGTTTTTTGGCTGCGAGGCATGTGGGATCTTAGCTCCACAACCAGGGATTGAACCTGCTCCCTCTGCAATGGAAGGCGAAGTCTTAACCACTGGACCGCGAAACAGCTTCTCTGATTGTTGTGAATCCTTCTAGAAAACTATGGAACCCGAGGGTGGTCTTGGGGACCTCCCAAATGATAATGTGTCACACGGGTTTGCAGCGATTTGTCGGGGCGTCTTTTCTCACAGTGAACGGTGAGCCTCAAAGGCCAGGGTCGCGTTCGCTGCATTCCGAGGACCCAACACCTAGCTCAGCGTCTGGCGCTGGATAAATAACGGCAAATGAATGAACACGGGCCAAGCCTGAGTCTACTTCAACTGGCCCTCCCGTCACACGGGCTTCTCGCCATCTCCCGGTGCCCCATGCCTGCTTCCTTTCCTCTTCCTTTTCAGCTTCCCTCTAGGTGGGAGACTTCCTTGATTCTTGGCGGGAAGAAGAGGAGGAAGAATCCCAGCTGTGCCGCTTAGTTGCCGTGTAACCTCTCTGTGCCTCAGCGTCTTCATCAGTAAAATGGGCATAACATCCACCAATTTGGACGTATCGTGAGATGTGAATACGGTCACGGGCGGGGGCTTAGGAGGTGGGCGCTCAATCGATGTTAGTGCCAATGTTAGTTCCCGTTCCCTCCTCCAGGAAGCCCTCCCGGAGCCAGCGAATGGCCAGGGCCTCCTTACCAGTGCAGGTAACTCCAACGTCCTCGTTGTGAGCACAATTGTGCTTCCCCCAGGGAGCGGCAGGGCAGTCAGCGAGGGAAGCTTCGGTCCCCACACACCTCACGTCGTCCAGCCAGATGGGGCCAGCGCCCCAGCCGAAGCGGCCAGCAGCAGGGTCTGGCTGCTGAGGTCCACCGCAGCCCAGCTCCCGGCAGACCACAGCCGAGTCCCGCAGGTCCCAGCTGTCGTCACACACGGTCCCCCAGCGCCCACCGTGCCACACCTCCAGCCGGCCTGAGCACCTGCTGGGCCCGGCCACCAGGCGCAGCTGGGGGGACCCTGGGGTGGGAGAGACCCAAAGAATTCGAGTCAGACCTTCCTCCACCTTCGCTCCATCTTCCTTCCATTCATCCACCCTTCCTTCCCAGCAGCAAGTGTTCATCCAGGCCTGTGCCGTGCCATCGTCTGCATCAGGCACAGGAATAAAGAGTCAGGGATAGGGAATTCCCTGGCGGTCCAGTGGTTAGGACTCCGTGCTTTCACTGCCGAGGCCCGGGTTCAATCCCTGGTTGGGGAACTAAGATCCCACAAGCCTCGCGGCACATCAAAAAAAAAAAAAAAAAAAAAAAGTCAGGGATACAGGGTGGTTCCTTGGAAAGCTCAACTCAGAATTGCCATATGATCCAGAAATCCCACTCCTAGGGATATACCCAAAATAAGGTGAAAATGGGCATTCAGTCAGATACCTGTATGCAAACATTCACAGCAGCATTATTCACAATAGCAATAATGTGGAAACAACCCAAGTGTCCATCAATGGACAAATGGATAAGCAAAATGTCGTCCATCCATACGATGGAATACTATTCAGCCGTTACAAAGAAAGAAATTCTGACACACACCACAATGTGGATGAACTTGGAGAACATTATTCTCCGTGAAGTAAGCCAGACACAAAAGGTCAAATACCATACGATTCCATTTACATACAGTGCCTGGTTGGCAAATTCAGAGAGACAGAAAATCAAATGGTGTGTGCCAGGGGCTGGGGAGATGGGGGGGAGGGTAGTGAGTGTTTAATGGGTCTGGGGTGTCTGTCTGGGATGATGAAAAAGTTCTGGAGATGGTGGTGGTGATGGCTGACAACATTATGAGTGTATTTTTTACGACTAAACTATATGCTTTAAAATGGTTAAAATGGGACTTCCCTGGCAGTCCAATAGTTAGGACTCTGCGCTTCCACTGCAGGGGGCGCAGATTTGATCCCTGGTCGGGGAAGTAAGATTCGCATGCCGTGCGGCACAGCCAGAAAAACAAAAAATTGTTAAAATGGTCAATTTTCTGTTGTGTATATTTTACCATAATTTTTAAAAAATAAAGAAAGTGGGCTCTGGAACAAATTGCCTTCATTTGAGTCCTGGCTTTCTGACTTTTTAGCTGCGCGGCCTCATTTGTAATGTGGAAACCAGACGGTACCTACCCTGCGAGTGGCTGGGAGTTTTACCTGAGGAAGGGGCTTGGAACAGCACTGGTCACGTGAGCCAGTCAGAGCTGAGTCTATGGCAGTTGTTATCATTATTATTATTATTATTCAGAAAAAGCGGAAGCAGTCCTCAGCTAATAGTGATCAAGTTCCCACTTTTTCAGCCTTTGGCAACCTTGAGGAGATGGCTGTATTAATCATGGCTTTTTATTTGCTGTACCTGATGCTTTGACATCTGGAGGGATTGCTGATTCCCAGAGACGGGAAACCACTGGAGTGTGCCTTTCATATGAAACCAATCCACCCAGAGCCCTCACCCACCACCTCCTGTCAGGCTCACACACCCTGGCCACCATCCACCTGCCCCATCTCCCCAGGGCCAGTACCCAACAAGGGGCAGCCCCTAAGCTCCAGAACCCACTGAAATGATGCAAACCAGCCGATCCTGAGTCATCTCACCCTGCCTTATCCATTCCTCCCCATGAAGCCACACTCAAGGCTTTGCCCACCGTCACCCCTCGCTCCCTCTGCCTCCTGCTGGACCCTGGTGCTTCCCATGTGGCCCTGCGTCGTGTGCGAGCTGTGCCCCCTCCTCTTGGGAATTGTGAGAAACCAACTATCTCTGCAATGACAGTGGTCTCACCTGTTGGCCGCACCACACAGCATGTGGGATCTTAGTTCCCCAACCAGGGATCAACCCGTGCCCCCTGCAGTGGAAGCGCAGAGTCTTAACCACTGGATCACCAGGGAAGTCCCTAAAGCCTGTATTTTAAAACAACATCACTGATCTAGTTCTTTCGATATTTGTGAGAAGGAGGCGGCCTTGTGAGTTTCAAGACAGCCGGAGCAGAGCATTGAACCAGGCAGGGGCCTTCTGAGTGTGGGCTCTGTCTCCTCCCCTCCACCCTTCCCTTTCCCCGAGACAGTCTGAGCAGGGAAGGAGAGCACCTAGGGGCTGTGGGGAGTGGCGGAGGGGCAGGAAACAGAAGCCAAACCCCTACTCAGCGACAAAAAAGAACAAAATAATGTTATTTGCAGCAACACGGATGGACCTAGAGATTGTCATACTGAGTGAAATAAGTCACACATAGAAAGACAAATATCAGATGATATCACTTATATGTGGAATCTAAAAAAAAGGGGGGTATAAATGAACTTATTTACAAAACAGAAGTAGAGTCACGGATGTAGAAAACAAACTTATGGTTATCAGAGGATAAGGGGAAGGAATAAACTGGGAGATTGGGATTGACATATACACACTACTATATATAAAAGAGGTAACTAATAAGGACCTACTGTCTAGCACAAGGAACTCTACTCAATACCTGCAATGGCCTACATGGCAAAGAATCTTAAAAAAAAAAAAAAAAAAAAGCAGCAGCAGCAGCTAAGCCCCACATTTGGGGTGGGGGGAGCAGGAGGGACTCACCAGCTTCCGGCCCAGGCTCCTGAGGGGCAGTAGGGGAAGCGGGCGGAGGTGAAATGCCTGCTATCCGCGGGGCCTGGCTCACCGTGGGGGGTGGAGGCCTGGATGCAGCCTCTCTGGGCCTGGAGCTGTTGCTGCCCACCGCGGCGGGGGCCGTGGGAGGGACATATCCCAGAGGCATACCTGGGGCGTGAGAGGGAAGAGGTGACCACCACCTGCTGTGCTGCAGGCGGTTCCCCACACGTGCCATCCCAGGACCCCTGACGGAGAATGAGGTTTCACGATGAGCAAGACATGGGGCAGGTGGGCAGTCTGGACGGAGGGAGTGCGGGGCCATGGGGTACACCTCAGGAAGACACACAAGGCCCCCCAGTTCTCACCCCTCCCTCGAGGCCCCCCTCCCTGGCCTCTCTCCCAGGGCCCCCTCACCGTCACACACGGCCCCAGCGTCCTCACGGTGATGACAGTCATGCTGGCCCCAGGGCCGCGCCGGGCAGAAGCGCAAGGCCGTCTCGTTTCCCCGACAGCGAAGATCGTCCAGGAGGATGGGTCCAGCCCCCTCCCCGAAGAAGGCGCCTCCAGGGGCAGCCAGTGCGCCCCCACAGCCCAGCTCGCGGCAGGCCACAGCGGCGTCCCGTAGGTCCCAGGCATCGTCACACACGGACCCCCAGCGCCCGCTGTGCCACACCTCCAGGCGGCCCGCGCACCCGTGGGGGCCGTCTGCCAGACGCAGCCTGGGGGCTGGGCCTGGACGTGGGGAGAGGGAGGAGAACAGAGAGACGGGAAACTGTGATGGATGAGCAGCTTTAGGCCACGCACGCAGGAAACTGTAATGGACAAGCAGGTACTAAGGTATGCACGCAGGTGACTAGGATGGAGGTGCAGGTACAGGCCACGTGCTCAGGTGACTAGGATGGATGAGCAGGTACAGGCCATGTACTCAGGTGACTAGGATGGATGAGCAGGTACAGGCCACCTGCTCAGGTGACTAGGATGGATGAACAGGTATAAGCCACCTGCTCAGGTGACTAGGATGGATGAGCAAGTACAGGCTATGTGTGGTGTCCTGCTTCACGCCCAAGATGGGGCTGGAAAGCAGCCATTCCATCTTCAGTTTGCAAGTGAGGAAAAGACTCTGAGCTGGGAAGTCGCTCTCCAAGAGTCCAACTCTGGTCTATCCACTGCCCCCCATGTCCCTGCCTCCCCAGGGACGAGCCCTGGGGTCGCCGGCCCTGATGCCCTCCACCCACCTCCCCAAGCAGGTCCCCACTCCCCAGCTGCCTTCTCCAGCCTGTAAAGCAGGGCTTCTCAGCCTTAGCGCCCCTGACACGGGGGTCAGGTCGTTCTCTGCTGTGAGGGGCCGTCCTGTGCGCAGTAGGATGTCCAGCAGCATCCCTGGGCTCCACCCCCCAGATGCCGGCAGCACCCCCAGTGCCCCACACAGTCATGACAACCAGAAATGTCTCCATGTCATCCGGGGAGTGGGGTTGAGAACCACTAGTCTAGATGTTAACCTCTTGTTGGTTTGGGGGTACATTTCTGTTGGGTCTTTGTGGGGTGAGAGTTGGGTCACCTCTGGGGAGTGTGGAGTCCATCTCTCTAGCCTGCAGTCTGTGTCTAGAGAAAAGGACAGACCAGAGAGGGTGAGATACTCCTGCCTGCATCACCCAGCTGTGAGTGACGAGCTCCCTCACGGGGCTGCCCTGAGGAGCAGAGATGTTGGTAAGACACCAAGCTCCCGGGCCCCTCAATGGGGTTCACTTCTTCTCCCCAACGACTTCTTCTCCCACTGGAGACTCAACTCACCTCCTGGGAACTGGGCTTCAGAGGCCCCATTTCTGCCCCCACGTGCTTCCCACGGAGGCGCCACCGTCACTGCCCCTGGTCCACCAATCTGTGCCCCGACCTGTGTCCCCTTGGTCTCCATCCCCACCACACCCTACACGCTAGATACCCAGATCCACCCGTGCGGCAGGACAGACCCGGCAGTCAAGTTCTGGGTCATTTGCTTTACATCTCTGAGCCTCTGTCCTGCATCCATGAAGGGTGGGGCGAGGACATCCACCCGGGAGGCCAGGCAGGTGGGGGTGAGGCCCGGAGCAGGCTCCCAGCTTCCTCTGTAGCTCCCTCTCCCCTTTCCCATCCACCGACGGAAGCATTTCCTGCCCCCTGTGCGGGTAGGCGGGCAGGCTCCTCTAGTCGGCGTGCAGCCCTTGAACTTTCCCACCCCACACTTGTGGGCCACCCCCGCCCTGTGCCCGCTGCGTCCTAAAAGTTAGGAGAGCGAGAACTGGGTCTGTGCCCGGTGTGGATGGGGCTTAATGAGTAAGTGTGGAAAGAAGGAAGGAGGCAGAGAGAGAAGAGGGAAAGGAGGAAGGGAGTGAGGAAGGGAGGGAGGGGGGAGGGAAGGGGATTGGAGCGCTCCTTGAAGCTGTGACCTCGGCGCGCGGGGAGGGGGCGTGGCCCTGGGGGAGGGGTCTGGGGAGGCGGGCACGTACCGGTGCAGACCAGTCCTGCGTCCTCGCTGTGGTCGCAGTTGCTCCGGCCCCAGGGGCTTCGGGGACAGTCCCGCAGCGCCTGCTCCCCGCCTCCGCACCCCACGTCGTCCATCCACACGGGCCCTGCGCCCGGGCCGAACCGGGCCCCGCCGGGGGCGGCCAGCGCGCCCCCGCAGCCCAGCTCGCGGCAGGCCACGGTGGCGTCCCGCAGGTCCCAGCCGTCGTCGCACACGGTGCCCCAGCGCCCGCCGTGCCACACCTCCAGGCGGCCGGCGCACCCGTGGGGGCCGGAGACCAGGCGCAGCCGCTCTGGCGGGCGGGCGGGGAGAGGGGCAGTCAGGGGCCTCGTGGGAGGCAGCTGGGGATACGCGGATTCAAGCCGCGGGGGGGTCAGTGGCCTGAGATGGGCCTGCCAGCCGGCTGTTACGGGGAGAGCCAGGATCTGAGCAGGCCAAGGTCCTGGGTCCCGGGAGTGGACACCCGGGTCTCCTGACCGGGTGGGGAGCCTGGGCCTGACTGTGAATCCCGGGGGATGCAGTGCTCCCCCATACCTGGGGGGGGTCCCCAGTTTGGTCCAGCGGGGCCTAGGGCCTCACCCCGTCCAGATTTGTTGCAGAGGGGAGGCCTGCGCGGACTTACCCTGGCGGGGGGCTCCCGCAGTCAGCAAAGGGGCCCTAGTGGACTTGGCGGGCTTGGGCAGCCGGGGGCTCTTCTTCCGGGAGCCGCTCTGGGGGGTCCCGGCTGGGCGGGGGGCTGGGTGAGGAGACAGCAGGGAGGGAGATCGGCAGCTGCACCTCCTGGGGCCGCAGGTCAGTCCCGAGAGTCCCCAGGGGTCTGAAGGGGGCCTTGGCGGGGGCCCTCGGGATTGTGGAGGAGACGGGCCTCTGTCCCTTCTCCCTCACAGCCGAAGCTGGAGACAGGGCACGTGTGGGGGGGCTCACCAGGCATCACCGGGGCCTCCTCAGAGCCGGGGCTCAGCTCCCCAGACAGCCCCGGCCAGGGGTCCCCATCCAGGACTGAAGGTGAGTCGTCCCAATCCCTGGAGTCCGACACACGCTGACCTTCGGGAGAGCAGCGTGTGGCTGGGCCGCACTGGCTCTGCTTTGTCAGCCCCATCTCAGGCCCGCGGCCCTACCCCCTCCCCTCTTTGCATGGCTGAGCTTTAGCCCACTCACGAGGAACACGCCCAAGCCAGAGAGGTTCCCTATCATCAACTTTTACCCTTGCCTTCGTCTGATACGAAAACAGGAAGGATGCCTTTTGCTGACACAGAGGATTAATGGTCCATGAGGAATAATGGTCATAAGACCCCCTGGGGGGAGGAAAACATGCTTCTCCCTTGGTACTCAGATTCTGTCTCTAGCGTTGGCCCCTTTAAATCTTCCTGCACCCTTTGCGGTGGTGTGAAGCACAGCTGCAAATAAATGGATCACTGCCCGCCAGATCCATCCTGCCTGTATGAGTTCCCCACAGTAAACTCCATAGTTGTACTTTACTGCTTTGTTTATTGGTCTCAAAGTTCCCTCTAAGTTTGGAAGATATTATTCAATATCCCCGCCATGCAATCCCCAGATGCTATAAAGAGGGCAGGCCCTGAGTGAGGCAGGGCTGGGCCCTCCAGGGTAGTGGTAAGTCCTGGCTTTGCAGGGGGTGTCAGGGGTGGGGTGTCTGGACTTCTGGATTCTCAGAGTTACTGGGCTGAGGACTTGGGTCCCTGGGTCGTCTCTGAAGCAATGTCCCTTGGAGGGGGTCGAGGGCCCCTTACCTGCACAGACGACGCCTGCGTCCTCCTCGTGGGAGCAGATGGGGGCCTTCCAGCCGCGGTGGGGGCAGAGGCCCAGCTGCTGCTCACTGCCCCGGCAGGCCAGCTCGCTCAGCCACACGGGCCCCGCGCCCTCCCCGAAGAAGGCGCCTCCGGGGGCGGCCAGCGCGCCCCCGCAGCCCAGCTCGCGGCAGGCCACAGCGGCGTCCCTCAAGTCCCAGCCGTCGTCGCACACGGTGCCCCAGCGCCCGCCGTGCCATACCTCCAGGCGGCCCGCGCACCCGTGGGGGCCATCGGCCAGACGCAGCCGCTCTGGGGAGGACAGAGGAAAGGCTGTGATGTCCTGGAGACCCTGGGGCCAGGGGGAGGGTACGGGCTGGGGGCTGTCCTGCAGGGCATCACCGGGAGGCCAGTGTCCTGGCTGCTAACGGGGAGCCCAACTCCTGGGTACCCAGGGGAGCAGTGGTGCCCCGTAGGAAGCAGGAGGCCGTCGCCCAGGTGGTCCTGGGGGAAGTGGTGCCCGAGGTCACAGGCGGACGGGGGCGACCAGGGTCCCATTGGAGGGTGAGGCTGGGCACGGGGTGGGCCTGCAGCTGAGCGAGGCCAGATGGAAGAAGTGTTTGGGGCCACTTACCAACAGCCTGGATCCCCATCAGAGCCACTGGAAGGGAGGTTGGAGGGGTGGACAGAGTGAGGCCTCATGCCTCTGAACCAGAAACCCCGCCGATGGGAAGCAGGACTCTGGGTTGAGGGCCTGGCGAGGCTCAGGTCCTTGAGGTGGGCGGGGCCCCAGATGCCTCAGGTCAGGGCAGGCGCCCAGGCCCTTTGCACTCCCCCAGGGGCCTGGCTAAAGGTCAAATGATGGGTGACCCCCCACAGGATCAGGGCTGGTGGGGCAGGGGGAGTGGGGGTAGGAGGTAGGTCCCTGGGGCTCCTAAGAGGGTAGGACGGGGGCGCCAGAGGCTGGGTCCCTGGGGGATCAGGCAAAGGAGGGCCAGATGTCCTGTATCCCCCAAGCAACAGGGACGAGGCCCCGGAAGTCTGAGGCTCTCCAGTGGGTGAGCTCAGGGGTCAGAGGGTGGGGCCCAGGCCCCTGAGTCCCCGAGGAGAAGGGTCACTCACCGAGGAGGCAGGCCAAGACCCTCATGTTTGCAGAGTCCGGGCAGGGATGGGGTGAACGGGGAGAGGAGCAGGAGAGGGGAGGAGCTAGCGGCCACCGGAGGGAGGGAGGGAGGGAGGGAGGCTCCTGCCAGAGGCGCCCGGGACCCAGGGAGGAGAAGGCAGGGGCTGGACGCTCTGCCAGGAGGAAGAGAGGCTGCCGAGGAGGCAGCAGGGGACAGGAGGGGGGGCGGGGAGGGGGCTGGCCGGCGGCTGAGGCCTGGGGAGGAGGGCGGTGGCAGGCAGGAGGGAGGGTGTCCAACTGCAAACACCCACTTGGGAGCCGGCCTGGGGGCGGCAGGCTGCAGGGAAGCATCCAGGCAGGGGTGTACGTTGGGGGACAGGGGTGCATGGGTGGGGTGCCCACCCATCTGCCTCCTCTCTTGTCCAGCCAGGGAAGCGTGCTGGGACCAGAGGGCATCAAGGGTGGATTCACATCAGATGCCGGGGTTGGGGACCTGGCACAACTGGGGCTCCCGGTGCAGCAAGAGGGCTTGCAGCCAGACACCAGGAAGAACTTCCTGGATTGGGAAAAGAGATGGAGAAACTCCTCTCTCCATCCCCCCCCCACCCCCCACCGGTGGATCTGCGCGCAAAAGTCCCCAGCCTCCTGTCTGAGGGAGCCGTGGTTGAACTTGCGTGTCTCCCGAGGAAGCTGGGGTCAGGGGTTGGGGGACCAAGGGTCAAGGCTTGGGTGGGGGAGGGCCACCACACACACACACACACACACACACTCTCTCTCTCTCTCTCTCTCTCTCTCTCTCTCTGCACTAAGCAGCTGTGAGGCGGAAAAACTTCGGTAATGGGGAGCGTGAGTCAGAGGGTTGGCAGGGAGCGGGGCTGCCTTGAGCTCATTGCCTCCCCTGCCCCCAGTCCAGCACCCCCGCCGCCAACAATTAATATCAACCTCGGGGAAGGAGGAGCCAGACGGAAGGGGGGCTTTGGAGACAGACTGGAAAAGGCATCAGAGAGAGGGAGACAGGCGCACAGCAGTTTCAGGCTTTATTAACAAACGGGTGTTAAAAACCAGATGGGTCTGTCTGCCCCTCTGGGCTCTCACCTTCCCGGGGAGGGGCTGGCTGGGAGGGCAGCACTGTGCCCACCACCCCCCTCCCTCCCCTGGGGCTCTCGAGGCAGATGACCCTCCCCTGCAGAGGCGCCCCTCACCCTCTCTCTGCCTCTGCAGCCTCACCCACTCCAAGCACAGCATCAAGCCCCACCCCATTCCCTGGGGGCCTTGTCCCGGTTTGGGGTGCCCCTGCCTAAGTCCTAACCCTGGTCGGGGTGGGGGGCAGGCTTGCTCGGCCTCCTCTCCTCCTGCCCCACGTCTCTCCCAGGCTCGTAGCACAAACGGCACAGGCTTGGCAGACAGACAGACAGACAGATGGGGAGACTTCTCAGTGCAGACAGAATCTGAGGCAGGGGTTAGATGGGCCGACCTCTCTGAGAAGTTCAAACACTACAGACAGACGTCAGGCTGTGGTGGGGTCTCTTGCCCTCTGCAGGCCTGTTTCTGGGCCCTGGGTGGGCTGGGGATTCACGGAAGGACGGTGTGAAAGTGTCTGCACACAGTAGGTGCTCACTAAGCGCTGGTTTTCCTCCCTCCAGGGTCTGGCGTCATAGTTCCTTGCTGAACTCCCTCACCAGCGTGTAGCCCATGCAGCCCCAGCTCCCCTCGGCCTGGTAGCCACAGCCCTCCAGCATCCCGGCCACGCCCCACGCTGCCACGGCCACCGGGACCACTAGCCGGGCCCGGGGCTCCCCCATACCGCCCGCCCAGGCTCGAGCCCGGGATTCGGCAAAGGCCAGCAGCCGCCTGCCCACGCCTCGGCGGCGGTGCCAGCGAGACACAGAGAGGCGGGTGACCCGGGCCCCGTCTCCAGCGCTGGAGCCTGGGGCCAGGGCCAGGACCCCGCACACGTCCCCCGAGCCCCGCACTGCCACCCAGGGCCCCCCCAGCCCGCCCGGCGGGGGCAGCGAGCCCCACCGGGCCCGCAGGCCCAGCTTCATGGCCGCCACGGCCAGGAACACGGGCAGGAGGAGGGCCAGGGCGAAAGAGGCCAGGACGAAGCGCAGGCCGCTGCTGGCTGCCGCCAGGAGGAGCAGGGCCGGTGGCCGCGTCAGGGCGTGGAGGGCCACACGGTTCTCCGTGTCCTTCACGCCAGCCTGCGGGGAGGAGGAGCAGTCAGCGTTGGGGGGCTCCCGTGGGCAGCAGGAACGGGGCGGGGAGGAGGCAGGCCCTGCCCGGGAGGGATCCGGGGCCGGGGTTGCCGGAGGAGAAAGGAAGGCAGTGAGCTGAGGCCTGTGGCGGAAGGGCCAGGACCACACGGCTGGCACACTGGGCTCTGAATGAGTGAGCTGGTGAATTAGGAACCGGGAGGGCTCCCACTTCAGTGGAGAGGCAGGTGCCGGGCACCAGGGAAGGCTGGATGGAGGAGCTGCCCCAAGCAAGAGAGAAAGCTGGAGGGGTGCCTGGGGGGGTCCTCGAGTGCCAGGCTGAGAGGCCCAAGGGCTCTACTTTGAAAAGCAGGAGGCTGGGGCATAGGGAAGACTGGAAGTGGGCAGGATAGGGAAGGAGTTGGTGTGTGGTCAGCTCCACAGCCCTACAGCGGTGAAAACCCTTTTTGATCCCCAGAGTAGGGAGAAAGAACTAGAGAGAGGAGGGCCCAAGGGCCCTCTTAGGAGCAAAAGACTGCTCGCCGGCGGTCACGGCTGGCTCAGGAAGGTGACTGAAGCCACTCCAAATGCTACCCCTGCCCCCTCCCAGGCTCCGTGGTGTGTCCCCGCCCCACCCCCAGGTTCATTGGTGCCCCCTCATTCTGTCCCCGCCCCCTCCCAGGCTCACTGGTGTCCCGGCCCCCCCCACTGGTACCCTCCCCCAGACTCACTGGTGTCCCCGCCTCCCCAGGCTCATTGGTATCCCCTCATTCTGTCCCCGCCCCCTCCCAGGCTCACTGGTGTCCCCGTCCCCTCCCAAGTTCACTGGTGTCCCGGCCCCCCCTCACTGGTACCCTCCACCCCACCCTCCCAGGCTCACTGGCGCCCCTGCCCGCTCTCACCTTCAGCATCTCCAGCACTAAGGGTTTCTCATCTTCCCTCATCTCCCGCACCGACAGGTGGCTGGGGGCCATGGCAGCCCCCAGGCTCCCGCGCCCCCAAGGGAGCAGGCGTGCACCTGGCGAAAACAAGCCGGTCAGCGTCAGGAGGGCACCTCTCGTCCCCAAAGCGCCCCAGAGCTGCGGATCAAGCAACAGTATGTCCCAGGTCAGGTCCCAAGAGAGGTCCGAGAGAGGACAGGCTTCCCCGTCAACCCATCGACCTTTCTAAAGTCTCTCGGGGTGCCCCCCCGGCCCCCAGTGGTGTCCAGCGATCTACGCCTAAATGCCCGGTGCACGCCAACACCTGCCAACACCGGGCTCCCTTCCAGGTTCCGGGGCGGCCCTGGGGGTGAGCGAAACTACCCCCACAGGCAGGGAATGGACTGCGCGCCCCACCCCCCAGTGCCCAGAGCCTCTCTGCCCCAATCGCCCCCGAACGGCGTCTGTCGCAGGAACAAGGACTTGCAGGCACCTCTGTGGGTCGCTTCGCTTTTGACAAGGTGCGAGGGGAGCAGGGTTGAGAAGGGGGTCGTCGGCGGAAGTGACGTAAGACTCGCGCACTGGGGGGCGGGGCGGTGCCTGCTCTCGGCCTTAGCAACTGTTGCCAAGCTTCTGGCAGGGGGTGGGGGGAGAGTCTGGGCGTGGGCTGGGAATGGACTAGGGCGGGGAGCGGCAACCCTGCAAGGGGAGGAGCAACAGAGAAAGGGGGCCTGTAGGACGCCGGCGGGGGAAGGGGCAGGGGATGGGAGCGGGGGACCCGGCGGGGTGGGGGCGGGGAGCGGTACTTACCGGGCGCGCGCTGAACGCACGTTTGCTTCCCGACGTCCCCTGGTTCCTAAGCAACCTGAGCGCAGGGGGTGGGGGCGGGGCGGCGAACTCAGTGGGTCTATTCTCTTTGGTTCCAGGGCCTTCGCGGGAGGGGCCGCGTCAGCATCTTGAGCCCACTGGCTCCCAAACTGCCCCACCCCAAACCAACCCACCCCGGCTCTCAGTGACATTCGGGATGGGCATTCCCACCCACCCATTTTTCCGTGAGAGGAGGGGTGGGGTGACTTACAGAGAACAAGTGGCAGACCAGGATTCTAGATTCCAACGCCTCCCCCATATAGTGACCGTTGCATCCCTTTTTTTAAAAAGGATAAACAGAGCCCACATAGGAGGAGTGGCTGGCCCCAAGACGCAAAGCAAGTCACCTGCGAACCAGGAAGCAAGAGATGAGACTCCCAAGTTCCCAAGTGGTGGCTATGACCATGACAGTGACCTCCCAAACCACAAATAAAACAAAAGCACAGGAGAGGAGATTCTGGTCTTTATTAGCAAGCCCAGCCTGCAGTTCCCCTCCCCCCAGCTCAGCCCAGCCCAGGCAGTGAGTCGGGGTCTCTGTGTGGGGCTGGAAGGGGAACCAGTGGCTCTACTCAAAACGTGTGCACCAGCTGGACTGCGGGCAGAGTCTGAACAATCTGGATGGAGGGTAGGCCCTGGGGGGTCATGCCCCCGGGTGCAGCTCCCGCAGGGACCACTTGTACCATCTGGGAGGCAGGAGCCGCAGGGACGCCCGCGGGAGCAGAGCCTGGGCCAGGTGGTGGTGGGGCCAGCAGCTGCAGCGCAGCGGCGCCTCCCCCAACGCTGCCACTCTCCAGCAGCTCGGTGGCCGGGGCACTGCGGATAATGAGCAGTTTCTGTCCCGGCGGGCCAGGGGTTGGCGGCTCAGCCAGCCCCGAGGGTAAGGTCTCTACCTCCTGCACACACAGCTGGGTCTGCTCCCCATCAGCCCCGCTCAGCACCAGGACACTCTGCAGCCCCTCCTCCGTCTGCAGCGTCTCAAAGAGCACATCCTGGACGACACCAGTGCTGGCCTCACCGTCACCGGGTTCCCCCGGGCCGGGGTCCGCCAGCAACTCCTCCGCTGCCCCACTCTGAACCACCAGCAGATTAGGCGCCTCAGTGGTGACGGCTCCCCCACTGGAATTGGACAGCTGACCCGTTACAGGCTGGAGCTGGACCGTGGTCACCTCCTGGGCCGGCTGGAGCTGGACCGTGGTCAGTTCCGGGGCTGGCCGAAGGGGTTGGAGCTGGACCCCGCTCACTTCCTGCGGCCCTGCCTCCCCAGCCCCCACATTCTGCAGAACTATGAGGCTCTGCGCTCCCGCGCTGGCCCCGGTGTTGCTCCCTCCCTGCACCCCTAGCCCCCCAGGGCCTGGCAGCCAGACTACTCCAGCCCCCTGCCCAGCTTTCCCCACTGCCCGTGGGCCCTGCCTTGCACCGCTGCCCCCACCACCAGTACTGGAGGAGGGCAGCAAGATGAGCTTGGGGGGGGCGGGGGGAGGCGGGGGTGTGGGGGGCTGGACGCTGCTGGGGATCAATTGGAGGCCCTGGGCAGTCTGCACCAGGAGAAACGTCTGGGAGTTGGGGGCTGCTGGGCTGGGGGGCTGGGCCTGGGCCGTGACCCCTGCCACCTCTAGGGAGAGCGTGGCCTGGAGGTGGGGGAGGACGTGGACATCTTGGGTGGCGGACGGGGCTGGGGCGGCAGCCAGTGGGGCAGGGGGCTGGGGGCCGGCGCCGGGGGCTGCGGGGCCAGAAGCGGCGTTGGCCGGGGCATGCGTCCTCAGGTGCCGCTGCAGGTAGGCGGCCATGACAAAGCTGCGGCCGCAGATGGGGCAGGCGAAGGGGCGCTCGGCCGAGTGGGTGCGCTGGTGCAGCAGCAGGTTGGACGAGTGCGTGAAGGTCTTGGGGCAGAGCGGGCAGCGGAAGGGCCGCTCGCCCGTGTGCACGCGCTGGTGCTGCCGCAGGTTGGAGGTCTGGGCGAAGCTCTTGCCGCACACGCCGCAGGAGTGGGGCCGCTCGCCCGTGTGCACGTGCCGGTGGCGCCGCAGGCACGACGTGTTGCGGAAGGCTTTGCCGCACTCCCCGCAGGCGTAGGGCCGCTCGCCCGAGTGCAGCCGCAGGTGGTACTGGTAGTGGGACGACCACTTGAAGGTAAGGCCGCACTGGCCGCAGGTGAAGGCCCGCAGGCCGGTGTGCACGCGCTGGTGGATGGCCAGCAGCGACGAGCGCTTGAAGGCCTTGCCACACTCGCCGCACTGGTAGGGCCGCTCGCCCGTGTGGTCCCGCAGGTGGTAGCGCAGCCCCGATGAGCCCTTGAAGGCCTTGCCACACTCGCCGCATTTGTAGGGTCGCTCCGCGGAAGCGGGGGCGGGCGCGGGAGCGGGCGGGGCGGGGGCGGGGGCGAGCGGCTCCTGGGGACAGGTGACCTCGGCAGCCTCGGCCTGGGGGGGCGGGCGCCCGGCCGCGGCCTCCTCCACGTGGCACTGCTGGTGCGCCAGGAGGCTGGCCAGCTGCGGGAAGGCGCCGTCACAGCTGCCGCAGCGGAACGCCTGCCCGCCGGCCGCCCCGTGGCTGTGCTGGTGGCGGGAGAGGCCGGCCACCGTCCGGAAGGACTTCCCGCAGGGGAGGCAGGCGAAGCCAGGGGCAGCGGCGGCGGGAGGGGGCTGCGGCAGCGGGGACGGCGGGGACAGGGAGGGCGGCGGGGGAGGGTCGGCCTTCCGCGGCTCCGAGGGCGCGTCCGCGGGCGGGGGCGGCGCCTCCGGCCCGGGGCAGGGCTGGTGCTCCAAGAGCAGCTCCTCGCTGCCGAAGCCTAGCTCGCAGCCGTCGCAGCGGTACACCAGCTCCACCGTGGTCTCGGCCGCGGCCAGAAAGAGCTCGGGCACCACGGGCGGGGGCGCGGGCGGCGGGGGCGCCGGAGGGCTGGGGGGTTGGAGGGGCCGCTGCAGGTAGGCCTCCGAGACCAAGACCTTGCCGCCGGGCTCCCGCGGCGGAGGGGCGGGGGCGGCGCCCGCGGCGGGGGCGGCGGCGCTGCCATGGGTGCGCTGGTGCAGCAGCAGGTTGGACGAGTGCGTGAAGGTCTTGGGGCAGAGCGGGCAGCGGAAGGGCCGCTCGCCCGTGTGCACGCGCTGGTGCTGCCGCAGGTTGGTGCTCTGCGTGAAGCTCTTGCCGCACACACCGCAGGTGTAGGGCCGCTCGCCCGTGTGCACGTGCCGGTGGCGCCGCAGGCTGGACGAGTTCTTGAAGGCCTTGGGGCAGTCCGGGCAGGGGTAGGGCCGCTCGCCCGTGTGCTGGCGCAGGTGGTACTGGTAGTGGGACGACCACTTGAAGGCCAGGCCGCACTGGCCGCAGGTGAAGGCCCGCAGGCCGGTGTGCACGCTGCGGTGGATCTGCAACAGCGACGAGCGCTTGAAGGCCTTGGGGCAGTCGGGGCACTGGTAGGGCCGCTCGCCCGTGTGGCCCCGCTGGTGGTAAAGCAGGGCCGAGGAGCCCTTGAAGGCCTTGGGGCAGTCGGGGCACTTGTAGGGACGCTCGCCCGTGTGCGTGCGCTGGTGGTGCAGGAGCCGGGACGACCAGCGGAAGGACTTGCCGCACTCCCCACACTCATACTGGGCCGTGGGGGCCGGAGCCGCGGGGCCCGGCTTCTCCCCGGCCCCCTCTGCGGTAGAGGCCGGCGCCATGTCCGTGTGGGAGCCGACCATCACACCTGAGGAGGGATTCCGCGTCAGGCGAGGGCGGGCGCTCCCCCCACCTCCGCCCTCACACCGGGTTATCTCAACCCCAAACCCACGGGGTGGCCCTGTGAGAGGCACGGGACACATCCCTTAGGATTACGGCCTCCTGTAGTGCAGGTCAGCTCTGGCCGGAGAGGCTGCCCACGACGGGAGGCTTTGGGTGCTAAAAGGGAAACGGATGGCAAACTGGGAGGAGCTGGTCGCCCCGCCCCCCACCATGCCGGCCATCTCCTCCAGTAGGCTGGACCGCTGGACGTGGCCTTTATGAGGCCAGGTACTGCCTTTCCGGCTATGCTCAGTCCCTCTAAAGACAGGCAGTGTCTTCGAAGAAGGCTGGGGTCTCTAGCACCGCGCTTTGGATCCTCTGGTCCCTCTAAAGACCTCATCCCCATCCTGCCTCAATACCCGCTTCCACTGCCATAGCCCAAACCCTTTCACGACAGACAAAGCCTCTGTGAGCATCCACTCTCCACCACCACCCATCCTGCTCCACCACTCCCTCTTGGGACCGTAACCCAGAATCCCTAGGTTCAGCCATATCTACCACCCATTGATCCTGTGGGCTCTGCATCCTCCGCCCCCTCATCCACACCCTCACTGCCCCCCCTTATCCAGCACAGATGCTGCTGGTGACTGGAAACTGCCTGGCCTCAGCCTCCTTTTGCATTCATGCCCAAGGATCTCAAAGCTCCCTCCCCAACACCCTGCACTGCTCCTGCTGCATTTCTCTGGTCCATTCACCCACCCCACCAGGTGATACTTGCCATGTTTCTTTTCCCCTCAAATCTCTCTCCTATCCCCTCTTGCTCTTAGCAGGTGACCCTGCCATTGATCTTGTCGCTGAGAAAATAAAAGCAACCAGAAGAGAACATTCCCATCTTCCAACAACTACACTGGTGGTTCTCAATGGGGCAATGGAAGCTCCCTCGACCACCACCACCACGCCCTCCACCCCAGCGGACATGTGGCAATGCCTGGAGACTGTTCTGGTTATCTGGCTGTCGACTGGAGGAGCAGGTGCCACTGGCATCTAGTGGGCAGAGGCCAGGGATGCTGCTCAGCGTCCTACGATGCACACTACAGCACCACCCCCAGCCCCCAAACAGCAAGGAACAATCACTTCAAAATGCCAGTGGTGCTGAGGTTGAGAAACCCTGCACTACCCCTTCCCACCTGCCTACTTCTGGGCCTAAAGACTCTGACTTCCCACCTACAGCGATTCTCCTCATCTCCTGGACTGTTCCCATCAGTGTACCCACAAGCCAGGTCTCCCATCTTTATAACTTTTTAAAAAAAAAATTTTTGGCTGCGTTGGGTCTTCATTGCTGCGCGCGGGCTTTCTCTAGTTGTGGCAAGCGGGGGCTACTCTTCGTTGCGGTGCGCGGGCCTCTCATTGCAGTGCCTTCTCTTGTGGAGCACGGGCTCTAGGCGCGTGGGCTTCAGTAGTTGTGGCGTGTGGGCTCAGCAGTTGTGGCTCGCAGGCCCTAGAGCACAGGCTCAGTAGTTGTGGCACCCGGGCTTAGCTGCTGCACGGCATGTGGGATCTTCCTGGACCAGGGCTCGAACCCGTGTCCCCTGCATTGGCAGGCGGATTCTTAACCACTGCGCCACCAGGGAAGCCCTCCCATCTTTAAAAAAACAAAAACCCTTCACCCCACTTCCTCCTCCAGCTGTGGCCTCATTTCTCTCTGTCTCCTTGCAGCAAAGCAACTTAAAAGTGCCATCAATATATGCTCTTTCCCATCTCAAACCCTGTCAATCAGATCCTTCCCCCGCCCCCTCCACTCATGGCCTCCTAGTTGCTAAATCCAGTGGTCTCTGCTCAGTGGTCAATGGACGCCTTATTCTCTCTCTCCTTAAACCAGTCCCCTTGGCTTCTGGGATACCGCGCTCCTCACCTGCCACCCTTCTCAGTTTCGGGTGCTAGTCCTACTTGTGAATGTAGGAGAGTCCAGGGCTCTATCAACCCTCCTATTCTGTATCCACACTCTCCCTGGAAGCCCTCACCCACTCCTGGGACTTCACAATCTATAAATTGGACAATTCTAAAACTGATCTCCACTTGCCACCTGTCCTTTGAAACCTATACCCCTGCTGGACTATGCCATTTGGATGCCTAATAGACACCTCAAACTTAACATGTGCAAAGCCTAACTCCAGTTTTTCCTCCTGCTCTCTCCCCTCTCTGGCCCCCGCAAATATCTCTTTCACTCCCAGTCTGCTCCATCTCCAAAAACACCTTTATTCTTGCTCAGGCCAAAAGTCCCAGGGCATGCTCACCTCCTCTTTTTCTCTCACTCTCTATGACCACTCCGTCAGCCGGTTCCCCTATTCCAGCAGGAGCATCCTTGGAATCTGGCCACTACCCACCAAGTCCCCCATTACCACCTTTTTCTAGGGCACCAACATCTCCCTCCTGGGCAACCGCAACAGCTTTCTGACGGCTCTCCTAGTTTCCACCCTTACTCTTCCTACCCCCAGTCTGTTCCCAACACAGAGACTGAATGGAAACTGCCAACACAGACAGACCATTTCATTCCTCTGTGCTAAAGCCTTCCACTGCTCCCATTTGAGAGCAAAAAATGAATCCCTTACAAGAACCTACAGACTTCCCACGGCCTATGGCTTCCTTCCCTCCCTGACTGTCCTGCTAGGCTCTCCAACCCTCAGAGCACTCTGGTCACAGGGCCGGGTCAGGCATGCCCACTCCCACCTGGGGCCCCACACAGGCCCCTGCCTAGTACCCCTTTCCCTCCAATATCCAGTAAGCTCCCTCCCTCACCTCCAAGTCTTTGCTGAAATGTCATCTTGGGGAATTATTCCCTGACCACCCTACCTAACTCTGCAACCCCTCCCAGCATGCCGCATTCTCTTCCCCTAACTTATTTTTTTTCTCCATAGGGCTTATCACCTTCTAACCTACTTTATAATCAGAGTTTCCCAGCATCAGCACTGTTGAGATTGGAGCTGGACAGGGGGCTGTTTCCTGCATTGCAAGTTGGTTAGCAGTATCCCGGGCCTCGGTCCACTAGATGCTAGTGGCATCTTGTTCACTGTTGCATCCCAGCGCCTAGAATAATATCTGGCACAGAGTGAGTACTCAGTGAACATATCTTGAATGAAAGAAAGCTGGGCATCCCTTTGCACAAACCATAAAGATTCCCTTTAAAAAGATGAGCGTCCCCTTTAAAATGTAAGCAAGTCCTTTTAAGAGCTTATCCCAGGAAGCTGCACTTGTCTTTCAGAAGGCCGGCATGCCTTAAACAGGAGACATCCGTGCTCTGGAAGAGCCGGGACCCATCTTATCTGGTAAAGAGCACCCTCTTCAAAAGGCCGGGCCACACCCTTCCATCAGGCCCAACTTCCCCTTTAAGAGGATCCTGCTTCTGCACAACCATCTCCACCCTTTCTCAGCTAAACTAGGGACTGCTTTGAAGCCACTAGGATTCAGAAGCTTTTCTTTCAGTATCTGGGACACTGTCACCGGCCTTTAAAGAGACAATTTATTCTCGGGGGGGGGGGTGGGAGGCGGGGGGTGATGGAAGCGGGAAGCTCTTTATAAACTGCACAACCTGCCCCGCCCCTTTAAAAAGCAGCCCCTTGCCCTTTAAAGGGGCGGAGCCGGCCCGGCGGACAAAAGTCGGAGGTGAAGTAGCACCCTTCCCTTTAAGGCATCCCTTCCGGTTTCACGTTCGCCGTTTCCCCAACGTCTCCGCCCTCCGGTCCCTCCCCCACCCCCGCCCCTCCGGTCTCTCACCTGCGGCCCCGACCGGGGAATGAGCTTGGGAGACCCAGGTCCTTCCCGCGGGGGTCGATGGGAAGGCGGGGCCCCTGCAGCGGCGGTGCAGGAGTGGGGGCCGGGGAGGGGGCGGGGGCACGCTCCCTCCCAACGGCCCCCGGCGCGAGGCACCCAACCTTTATCGGCGGCCTCTCGCGCACACAAACCCCGACGTCGCCGTCCGTGCGTCAGGACGCCACGTGCGCAGAGGCCCCGCCTCCGTACCCCCCATTGGCCGCCGGCCGTGTCGGCGCAGGCGGCGCGAGGCATCTTGGGAGTTGTAGTACTCTCGGGACCCCGACCACTCGGTCCTTGTAGGGGTCGCGGGGGTCGGCCCAAGGCCGGGGAAAGCTGGGTCGGGACGCAGGGTCGCACGTTCCCCTTTATTAGCGTCGACTCCCTCGCGTCTGTGATAGAATCCTCCCCCGCAGCGCGGTTCCCGAGCAGGCGTCGCCCACCAGGGATGTGGTCACTCCTGGCCTGGCCCCACGCCCAGGCCCTCGGGGCTCCCATTTTTTCCCTCGTTGGGAAAACTGAAGCCCGCAGTGCTTCCTGCCCCCCAAAGGTCCCTCGTGCTTGCGGTTCCCGGGCGTCTGTTGCATTATCGCTAGTGCGGCTGTTGGGGAACCTGGGCCCTGCTATGCAGGGGGCTGCCCAGGACACCAGGGACCCCTGCCTCCTTCGCAGCCTGGGGGCTTAGGGGAAAACGGGGCTGTCCTGAATCCCCTCTCCCTCCTTCTCATGTTCAGCTCTCACCAGCCTCGGCCTCTGAGTCAAACTGACTTTTCTGCGGGTCATCCAACTAGTTTCTCAACCATGGCACTGGTAACATTTGGGCCGGCCTTTCTTTACTGTGGGGGCTGTCTTGTGCCTTGTAGGGTGGCTAGCAGCATAGTGGCCTAACCCTAACCCACTAGAGGCCAACAGCCCTCCTCGCCACCCGGCTCCCCTCCACCACACGTTATGACAGCCGTCTCCAGACCTGGCTGCAGTTCCCCTGGTTGAGAACCACTGTTCCAAGGCAATCCTCAGCCTGACGGCTACCCTTACCGCGTCACTTCTCAACTACCGGAAAGCCTCTGTGCTAGGTGGGGCCCCATTACATGCTCAGCGGCACTCATCTCTGTTCCAGGACAGACGGATGGGGTCTGACTTTGCCACCCAGGTGTCCCCAACAACCAATAAGGGGCTTAATCAGAAGCAGACGGCACTCTGTTGAATGAGTGAATTTTTACAGCCTCCCATACAGTTTCCCAAGGCCCCCAGGCAGGCTGGGACTCAGGCGTGATCTGAGCTGTTGGACCTGTCCCTGCCCAGCAGGGTCTTTATGAAATCTCCAGTGAATTCATGCATATAAAACCCTTGGCTTCCAGCTCAGCCCAAACGTTCCTCTCACTTCAGCTTTAACCTCCCCTGCCAGAAACGAAGCTGCCAGAGGCACTGGGGTGGGGGTGGGGGGGTGGGGGGGGGTGGGGGAGGGACACCTGAGGAGAGTTCTGAGCTGTTAAGGAGTAAAGAGGGGAAAGCTAGGAAGAGGAGAGACCTGCAGGCCCTGCCCCCTGGGGTCTGTATCCAAGGCTCCTCAACACATCAGGCTCTGGCCGCTAATGGAGGCTTGGGGATGGAGGGAGGATCCCCTATGAGCAACTGGCTCCCACTCTCGGGGCCTAGTGCCTCTTTGGGGAGGAAAAAAAAAAAAAAAGTTGTGCAGATTTGACAGGCTCATTTTCAAGACAGCAGTAACAGCCCTGTGGAGTGAGTGATGGGACGCTAACACCGTGTCTGGCTCTCCAGGGTCACGGATGGGAAGAGGAGTTGTCCCCCCATCCATCCCTGAGCTGGACCTCTCATGGAGCCTCGTATGTGGAGTCCTCTGCAGCTGACACAGATATCATAGGAAGTTATCAGAGGCACCCAGTCCAGATTCTGTAGTGTCCAGACCCTCAGTCCTTACCCAGGACCCTCCCCAGATCTTGCCCTAGATGCTGGGACATAGCAACGGGGGCTTGGGAGGGGGCAACAAAAGTTCAGTCCCAGTGAGTTTACAAAATCTACAGGGGGTGAAGGGTGGCAATAAACAAGACATAATAAATAACACATATCCCATGCTATGTGCCGCTAAGCATCTCAGAGAAAAAATACAGTAGGAGAGATGGGCGTGGGGGCATGTCCAGGGGTGGGGCAGTGGGTGAAGGCTTGATGTGGGACTAAGCAAACATCTGGACATACGCCTGTCCAGTCCCCAGGCATCCTTTTTTTTTTTTTTTTTTTGGCCGCGCCACGCAGCACGCGGGATCTTAGTTCCCTGATCGGGGATCAAACACCAGGGATTGAACCCACGCCCCCAGCAGTGGAAGCGCAGAGTCTTAACCACTGGACTGGCAGGGAAGTCCCCCCAGGCATTCTTATTTGTGGCCAACAACACCCCGCCCCAGGTACTTTTCGCAGCTGAACCCCTCCCACTAGATCAGGCATCCCATCCAGCCCCAGTCCCCCTGAGCCCCCTGCCTTGCCAGCCAGGTGAATCATTCTTCCCATGGGGTACAGGGATGGGAGTGGGGACTGCAGTCTTTGAAGGTGGCCAAGACTACCTACCCAACACTTCCCTGGGCCCAAGGTTGTCACTCACGTCCCACAAGCCCTGTGTGCACGTGAGGGTGTCTCTGCATTTACCCCCATCCCAGCCAAAAGGATTGGCAAGGTCTGCACCCCCATCCCAAGGAAGTAGTCGAAGGAGAGGAGAAACCCTGGTAGGAACTGGGGAGCCTGGCCCCTCTCTCTTCCCCACTCTCCCTCACCCATCCCTACCAGCCACACTCCAGGTAGTGGGGGATGTGTGCCAGGCTTCTGGGGCAGTCCAGCTCCAAGGTGGCTCATCCAGGACCAGAGTCTGGGCCCTGCCCACTTTGATTACAGAGCATGGAGGGGGCTCAGGTCCCACTCACCGTGCCCCCACCAGTGCTCCTGGACCCCAGACACCTGAGCCCTTCGGCCAGCCTCCCTCCCCTCTGGAAGTGGGGGGTGTCCTGCTGTGTGGGCATTCGATTCTGGTTTTGGCCACTCAGTCCAACACCTTGGTGACAGCACAGCCTGCGCTCACTGGAGAAGAGAGGATTGGGGTTGGGGACACCTCTCCCTGGAGCAGCCCTCACCCAACCCCCCAGAGGAGGTGTCTGGGGCAAAGACAGGACTCCCAAGGCCAGAGACTAAAAATAAAATATCCTACAGACATAGAGAACAAACGTATGGATACCAAGGGGGAAAGTGGGGTGTGGTGGTGGGATGAACTGGGAGATTGGGGCTGACATATACAAACTACTATGTATAAAATAGATAACTAATGAGAACCTACTGTAGAGCACAGGGAACTCTACTCAGTGCTCTGTGGTGACCTAAATGGGAAGGAAATCCAGAAAAGAGGGGATATATGTATACGTATGGCTGATACACTTTGCTGTACAGCAGCAACTGACACAGCAGTGTAAAGCAACTATACGCCAATAAAAAAATAAATAAATAATAAAATAAAATATCCTTTTTCACATAAGTGGAGTAAAAAGAGCAGAGATACACTTTAAGTGGGGGGGAGGGTAGGAGGCAGGCAAGAGAAGTCCCCAAGTCACAGCTGTCAGCTGTCCCAGGAAGAAGGAACCAAGGGGCCAGCCTGTGCCTCCCACAGACTGAGAATGCTCCTTTCCAGCATCTCTGGGGGCTCTCATGGGGTGCCCCAGCCTGCCCTGCCCTGCCAGGCCTCTCCACATGGAAGAGGCATCATCCCCAGTTCACTGGGGTTGGCGGGGCAGTAAATAAAGGCTCTCTGAAGGTTCTTGGCCAGGCACACAGCTGGAAGTGATTCCTGCAACCAGGAACGGACTTAACTGGGAGCGTCTCCAGCCCCAGGGTCCAGCTCCATCCAAGGCCTATCTAGCGGGTCTCACATGCGTGTCAGAAGCCCATGGAGGCCGCCCAGGGCATGGGAGCCAGAGGAGACCCCTCACCCAGCCTGGGGGGAAACTAGGGCAGACTCCCTGGAGGAGGACAGTTCACAGGGTCCCATCTGTGTGGGGAAAACAGACCCCTCTGTTTGTTTTTTGTTTTTTTGGCAGCGTGGCAGGCGGGATCTTAATTCCCCAACCAGGAATGGAACCCAGGCCCTCAGCAGTGAAAGCGCGGAGTCCTAACTACTGGACCACCAGGGAATTTCCTAGATTTCTTTATATATGTAATATATATAATCTCTCTAGATAGACAGATAGATAAATAGATAGAGATAGAGCCTATTGGTTCGGTTTCTCTGGAGAACCCTGACTAATACAAGAAGATTTTCCTGGGTGGGCCTGCTCTAATCAGGCGAGATCTTTAAAATTGGGTCTAGAGGTCAGAGCAGTGGAATATCAGTGATTCTCCTGATGGCCTTGAAGACACTAGCCTCCAAGGGTTCTACAAATGCAAGGAAACGAATTCTGCCATGTGAGCTTGGAAGAGGACCCCGACCTCAGCCTGCACCTTGATTGCAGCCTTGTGAAACCCTGAGCTAAGGACCCAGCTCAACTGTGGTGCCTGGACTCCTGACCCATGGGGACTGTGAGAAAATTAATGCATGTTGTTTTACACCACTGTGTTTGTGGTAATTTGTTATGCAGCACAGATAACTAATACACTTCTTGTGTTGGTTTGCTCGGGCTGCCATAACAAAGTGCCACAGGCTGGGTGGCTTAAACAACAGAAAGTTATTTTCTCACTATTCTGGAGGCTGGAAGTCCAAGATCAAGGTGTCAGCAGGGTTGGTTTCTCCTGAGGCCTCTCTCCTTGGCTTGCAGACGGCCACCTTCTCCCTGTGTCCTCACATGGTCTCCCCTCTGCACCTGTCTGTGTCCAAATTTCCTCTTCTTGTAGGGACACTAGTCATATAGGAGTAGGGCCCACTCTACTGACCTCATTTTAATTTAATTACCTCTTTAAAGACCTTATCTGTGAATACAGTCACATTCTGAGGTATGGTGGTTAGGACTTCAACACATGAGTTTGGGAAGACACGATTCAGCCCATCGCTCTTCTCAAAAGAAAAGATGTAAAACAAATACGACAGTGTTGGCCCCTCTGAGTTACGGGCTGGAGACACCAGGAACCTGCCACCTGTACATTTTTACAATAAATTTTAAGGGGAACAAAGTCCCTCTTGGACTGGCTGAAGAGAGGCAGCATAGGAGCAGGGTGGAGGCAAGGAGGGACAAGCCTTGTTTGGGCTCCCAGCCTGGCCCTGTCACCTCAGTTTCCCCCTCCCCACACTGGAGAGGGATGTAGAGGCAGGGTCAGCGAGGCCTGCAAAGGAGGTTTGGGGCAGGGCCCTGAGCTCCGGGAACTACCTCTGTCCCAAACCCTCCATGGCTCCCCATCACTCTTGCCCTCATAACCCAACTCCTGCCTAGCCTACAAAGCCCCGCGGGTCTGGCCCCCATCCACTTCTCTGACTTCACCTCCTCCCATCGCTCTCCCTCTCTCACTCCCTTCAAGCTTGCTCCTGCCTCAGGGCCTTTGCACCTGCTGTGCCCTCTGCCTGGGAAGTTCCTGGCTGCTACCTCTTCCATTAAGGTTGTAAGACAATTATAACCTTCTCAGAGAGGGCCTCTCCAACTGAAGCAGCACCCCTGCCCCGTCCGGCCTCCAACTTACTGTCCAGTCTCAGCATCCTCACAGCACATCCGGAACAATAATTTCTTGTTTACAGACGTCTCCCTCCCAGACTCCTACAGGGACAGACGGTGCTTGTCTCGCTCACCACTGCATCCGCAGCTTCTGCACACAGTAGGTGCTCCATAAATGCTTTTTTAAAAAAAAAATTTATTCATTTGGCTGTGCTGGGCCTTAGTTGCGGCACGCAGGATCTTTCTTGAGCGAGCGGGATCTTTCGTTGCAGCATGTAGGATCTCTTTTTTTTTTTTTTTTAGTTGCGGCACACGGGCTCTAAGTTGCAGCATGCGGGATCTAGTTCCTTGACCAGGGATCTAACCCTGACCCCCTGCATGGGGAGCGCACAGTTTTAACCGCTGGACCACCAGGGAAGTCCCCATAAATGTTTGTTGAATGATTACATGCGCCCCATCCACCCCCAATTCCAAGGGCTAGGATAGGAGAAAGGAGCCTGTGAATACCTTCTCATACCTGCAAGTGCAGGTCCTCAACAAACATCAGATGAACCCAGCCCCCAGCTGTGAGCGACTCTTATCAAGATCGAAAACAGGGGGAGAAGGGCCACACCTTGAGGACACGCCAGCGGGGAGTCCCAGCGCCAGCCTGGGACGTTGGCGCCCCCTGGTGGAACATCCCCAGGCCAGACCCTGCCGGCCGGCCGGTGGCCCCTGGTGTATTCCAGGCTGGTCTGGCGGTGGGACAGAGCTGGCCAGCAGATGTTGCCCTTGGCTCCTGATGGCTTGGATGTGAGCCCACTCCTGGAGCTGGGTTAGCAAAGGTCATGCCCCAGCCATGCAGGGGTGGCCCCTTGCCTGTCCTGGGGCCTGAGCTCTGACCTCCAATCCTCCAGAGACCTGGGGGTCTACTCCCCTCCTAGCCCCTTTCCAAGGGACCCTGGGCCCTCCCCTCTGGGCCTGAGAGCAACAGGACAGGAAACCTTCCATGCCAACCCACAACACCACACTTGTGTCCAGGACACACACACACACACATACACACACACAGAGTCTGCCCAGACCAAGACAGAGAAGCAGTCAAAGTCTGAGAGACACTCGAGAGGTGGTGAAAGGGACAGACACGGTGAGAGAAGCCAGAAGCACACGAGTGGTGGGAGGCGTCATCAGAGACACAGTGAAGAGGAGAGGGCTGCAGACAACCCAGCGAGGGGCAGGAGAGCCAAGGGGCAGAGGAGGAGAGAGCAAGGGGGATGGAGAGACAACACCAGAGCTGGTGAGAGTCCCAGACAGACGGAGAGTCACAGGGACCGGGGGCGGAGCGCAGGGGGCCCGTCATGTCCCCACACCTGTGTCCACGCTGCCCTGTCCTCGGCTGTGGTGAGGCACACGGGTGGTACTTGGCGTCTGGCCCACCCGCCGCTACTGGCCTCACTGACTGCAGCTCACAATACACTCCCAAGGGACTGGGCCTCTGGCAACCTCTGCCTGGTGGTCCCCACCCTGAGCCCTGCACCTGGCTGGGCCTCTGCCACTGCCACTGCCCACCGGGATGCCACCGCTGTGCCGATGCTGCCTGTGGCACTGCTGGATGGTGAGCGGGCCTGGGAAGCAAAGGCCTGGTCTCGGGCCTATGCTATCTCAAGTTCAGACCCCAGCCTTGCCACTTACTCGCTGTGTGAGCTTGGAGCATTTCCCCTCTGTGCTACCTTCTTATCCCAGTTTTACCAGTGAGGTAATGGAAGCTGGAATCAGGACACAGGATCTCCCAAGTGGTGGCACTGAGTTTTGTTTTGTTTTTTTAAAAATTATTCCCTAACATTACACTATATCACATTTGGTAGCTCTCATTTCAAAAGGACTCCTTGGGACTTCCCTGGTGGAAGTGGCTAAGTCTCTGCGCTCCCAATGAAGGGGGCCCGGGTTCGATCCCTGGTCAAAGACCTAGATCCCGCATGCCGCAACTAAGACCTGATGCAGCCAAATAAATAAACAAATATTATATATATATATATATATATATATATATATATATATAAACAAAAGGACTCCTATGTTGGGAATTCCCTGGCGGTCCAGTGGTTAGGACTCCGCGCTTTCACTGCTGAGGGTGCAGGTTCAACCCCTGGTCAGGGAACTAAGATCCCACAAGCCGCCTGGCCGGGGGTGGGAGGAAGGACCCCTATGTATATTCTCTTCTTGAGCCAGAGTCTTTTATAATTTGCTGCTGATAATTTTATCAAGGTATCATTTGGGGGACAAAAAGGATATTTATAATAGATCTTAGAAATAATATACTTTAGTATTTAACAACTATGAGAGCTTTTAGAAAGTTCTTAGTTTCCCTCCTAAGGGTTTTTTCCCCATGTGGGTTAAATCCCCCAGCTCAGCTGCCTGTGACTTTGGGTGACTGTGTGCCCGGACCTCAGTTTCTCCTTCGGGAAATAGGGACACTAATGCCTTCCTGTGAGTGCCCAGGGGCAGGGGGCCTCACCGAGGTGCAGCGTGTCAGGCACTGGGGAGCCCCGGGGGAAGCCCTCGCTGTTCTGTGTCTCTCTCCCTGCCTGCGTGCTGGGGGCGCCGGGGGCAGCCCCAGGCTCAGCCTCAGTGGCTGCAACCACTGGCCCAGTTAACGTGGCCTTGAGGGGAGCCCGGGAGGAGCCATCACTGGGGCCAAGCCTCTCCCTCTGTGCCCCACCTCAAAGACGCCGACGTCCTAACCTGCAGAACCCGCCACTGTGTGACTTACGGCGAAAGGGACTTTGTAGGTGTGGTGGAGTTAAGGGTCCTGAGAGGGCGAGATGATCCTGGATTACGCAGTGAATCCTTATAAGAGGGAGACAGGAGGGTCGGGGTCAGAAGGAGGTGGGGCAACAGAGGCAGAGGGCAGAGCGATGCACTTTGAAGACGGAGGAAGGGGCCACAAGGCAAGGAATTTGGGAGACCTCTAGAAGCCAGAAAAGGCATGGGAACAGATTCCCTCTGGAGCTTCCAGAAGCGACACCTTGACTTCAGCCCGCGGGACCCATCTTGGACTTCTGACCCCCAGAACTGCGAGAGAATCCCTGTGCATGGTTTTTGGGGTTTTTTAAAATAAATTTATTTATTTATTTATTTTTGGCCGTGCTGGGTCTTTGTTGCCGTGCGCAGGTTTTCTCTAGTTGCGGCGAGCAGGGGCTACACTGCGTTGCGGTGCGCGGGCTTCTCATTGCGGTGGCTTCTCGTTGCAGAGCACGGGCTCTAGGCGCACGGGCTTCAGTAGTTGTGGCTCGTGGGCTCTAGAGGGCAGGCTCAGTAGTTGTGGCACACGGGCTTAGTGGCTCCGCGGCCTGTGGGATCTTCCCAGACCAGGGCTCGAACCCGTGTCCCCTGCACTGGCAGGTGGATTCTTAACCACTGTGCCACCAGGGAAGCCCCTGTGCATGGTTTTAAGCCACGAGGTTTGCGATAATGTGTTAGGGCATCCGCAGGATGCTCATATACCTCCCGACACAAACCCCCAATGCAGTCTTCTCAGAGCAAACACTGAGACGCCCCCTACCGCACCGGCCGAGACCAGGTTCCCCCACTCTGGCCAACACCCTCCCAGAGGCAAGAGGACCCCACTCCCAGCCCCAGGAGCCAGCCCCTCCTCCCTGCCACGTCCCAGCCCCCCAGAAACACCAGGGCCCCCCAGTCCCCCAGTGAAATGCCTTGGGGGGAACCATGCCCATGTTTTCTCTTCCCCTCCTGCCACAGCCTGGCTGTCACCCATGTCACCCACCTGAGCAGCGAGGCCCACACCACAGGTGTCCCCCCTCCCCTCTCCCCTGCTCACTCAGAAGCTCGGGTATGAAATGAAACGCAGGATTGGGGGTCAACCCTCCCCCCAAAGCCAACCCCTCCTGCAGGCTGGAAGACCTTGGGCAGCGGCAAGCTGCTCTCTGAGGCTGTTTCCCCGGGGCGCCGGGCCTGGGGCAGAGGGAGGCAAGGAGGCACGGGCAAGTGGGTCTGGAGGTGGGTGGGTGGATGTGGGATGTCTGCCCACAGCGGGGGGCTCCCGGCATGCCCCCCGGGGGCCACCTCCCCTCCTTCCCAGCCCGCACCCAAGCCTCCCACCGCCCCTCCGCTAGCCTGCAATCATGGCTCCTCCACGCTAATCGCTGCTAATCGCTGCGGTTGACTCGGCTCCTGGCCTCGCTTCCCTAATGAGGGCTTTGTCCCCTTAATTGGCCATCTCCAGGCGCTTTTCTCTGGCCCCCCACCTACACTGCACTGTCCCAGATCGCAGGTCCAACTATGTGCTCATTGGGCCCTTGCGGGGCACACAGAAAGACCCCTCCCCTCCCTGCCCCCTTGCCTTCCTATAGCAGACCCCCACCTACAGGTGCCTCAAACCTCAGGGATGAGGCGAGGGCACAGGAGGAAGGCCCTGTTCTAATTGCCCAGGCCCTGCCTCTGCCAGCCCGGGGAGGGCCTTTCCCTGCAGAGCCCACCCACCCTCCCAAAGCCCATCTCTCTTCCTGTCCCCCCACCCCCCAGCCCTGAACCCCCAGCCCTGGCTGCTCCTTGCCCCTCACAGATTTGGGGGGCTGCTTTATGATCAGCATTGTGGGGAGCTACTCCAGATCACACTGGCCATGCACCCCGGGGCTCCGGCAGCCCCTGGAATCTTCGAGCCCGGCCCCCGGGAGCTGTGTGCCTTCGTGACTGGGGTAGCCGCCTATGTGCTGCGCACCCTGCACCCCCGGCGGACCCGGCCCCCCAAAAGGAGGCCCAACCATAGGAGGTTCCTGCACAACCAGATCTGCAGGTGAGGGGGGCGGGGTGGGAGGGGAGCCCTTGGTGTTGGGGAGACCAGACCCAGACCGAACAGAGAGAAGTGGACCCCGGAGCTGGATGCAATCAACACCAGTATGCATTTACTGAGTGCCGACTGTGCGCCAGGCCCCAGAGACCCATCAGTACAAAGCAGACAAAATTCTCTGTCTTCATGGAGCTCGTGTTCCAGTGGGCAGGCAGCTGATAAGGGACAGCCAAAATAAAGAGACGAATGATACGGTATGATGCTACAAAGCGGAGAAGCCTTGAAGACACAGTGCTGAGTGAAAGCAGCCAGACACAAAAGGCAACCTATTGTATCATTCCATTTCTGTGAAATATCCAGACCGGGCAAATGCACAGAGCCACAAAGCAGATTAGTGGGTGCCAGGGGCCGGTGGGGGGTGACGGGAAGACACTGCTAATAGGTACCAGGTTTCCTTCCAGGGTGATGAAAAGTTCTGGAACTAATTAGAGGTGGTGGTTGCACGACATCATGAATGTACTGAATGCCAGTGAATTGCACACTTTAAAATGGTTCATTTTAAGTGATATGAATTTTACCTCGATTTTTACAAACAATATGGTGTGTTCGAAGGTGATTAGTGCTGCGGAGGGCATGCTGGGGGAGGGTTGGTATTTTAGGTAAGGTGTCAGGGAAGGCCTCACTGATGAGGTGACATGTGAGCAGAGACCTGAGAGAGGTGAGGGAAGGAACCCTGTGGATGTCTGAGGGAGAGCATCCCAGGAAGGCGACAGCACGTGCAAAGGCCCTGAGGCAGGAACATCCCTGGTGTGTTCGAGGGCAAGTAAGAAGACTGGGGTGGCTGGAACAGAGTGAAAGGGTAAGGGAATTAGGTTCAAAAGAAACAGGGGCCTGATCGTGGAGACCTCATGGGCCTCTGGAGGGACTTGGGCTCTGGGTTGGGATGTGGTACAATCTGAAAGGATCCCTCTGGCTGTTGAGCAGAGATCAGATTGTGTAGGAGGCTACTACAGTGATCCAGGCGAGGGATGATGGTGGCTCAGATGATGGGTGGAGGACTGGGGTGTGGAGATGGGGTCCGACTCTGGGGCTTTTTGAAGGTAGCGCCTTTCTAACCCACACACCACACTGGGCCCCTCTCCCATGGCTCCCCATCGCTCTCAGGACAAAGGCTCTGCCCTAATAGCCCCTGTTCCCCTTGCCAGCCTCAGCTCCCCATCTAGCACTTCACCATTCGGCCTCTGGGCCTTTGCACATGCTCTTCCCTTTGTGGTACAATGCCTTTCCCTGTCTCCAGGAATGTGGATGGAGACCTCTGTTCCTTCAGGTCTCTGCTCAGCCTGTCCCCCCTCTCACACCCACCCAGCACCATCCCACCTTGCCCTGTGCTCTCCCCTCACCCTCTGACAGTAACCATTTTTTGAGGTTGCTGTGTGCCAGGTACAGTGTACCTAGGCCTTGCCATGCACTACGTCACTTAGTGCTCCCAACAAACTCACACTGTAGGTTCTGTCTTTCCCCTACATTACAGACAAGGAAGCTCAGAGAGGTTCAATGACTTGTCCAAGGCTACACAGCTAGACCGTTGATACAACCCTAGGCAGTCTGAATCCAGAGCCCATGCTCTGGACCACTTTATAGTCCTGCCTGGATACAGCATCTCAGGGACTTGATGATGATGGTGATGATGGTGATGATGATGAGGATGATGGTGATGGTGATGGTGACAGTGATGGCGATGATGACAGTAAGGATGATGACGGTAATGATGACAGTGATGGTGATGGTGATGAGGATGATGGTGATGGTGATCATGATGATGGTGATGGTGATGATGGTAGTAAGGATGATAACGGTGATGATGATAGTGACAGTGATGGCGATGATGACAGTAAGGATGATGATGGTAATGATGATAGTGATAGTGATGGTGATGAGGATGAGGATGATGGTGATAGTGGTGATGGTGATGGTGATGATGGTGATGGTGATGGTGATGATGATGATAAGGATGATGGTGATAGTGGTGATGGTGTTGATGATGGTGATGGTGGCGATAATGGTGATGATGATGGTGATGGTGAGGATGATGGTGATGGCGATGATGGTGATGGTGGTGATAATGGTGATGATGATGGTGATGGTGATGGTGAGGATGATGGTGATGGCGATGATGGTAGCTAAAATTTATCTGATACTTAATATGTGCCGAGCACTGTTCTAAGTACTTCAGTTTTAACTCCCAGTACTCACTTACAGAGAGTATGAACTCATTACTCCCTGACAGTAACCCCAGGAGGTAGGTGCTCTTATAATCCTCCTTTTTCAGATGAGGAAACTGAGGCACAGAGAGGTAAAGTGACTTGCCAAAGGACCTGCTTTTCTGTAAGTAGGTGGCTCCTCCCAGCCAGCCCAGGACCTTGCCTCAGGAGGTCGTGGAACCAAATTTGAGTAAATGGGAGCCCGGTCCAGCCTAACCACTGCCCCCATACTGCAAGCCACCTTCCACCAGGATGCCCAGCTGTGGCCACACCCAGAATGCTCACCCCGCACACACACATACACCACTGAAGAGGTAAACACTCACGTCCCCAAACAGGGTCCAGCCCTATGTTCCAGAGCTGGCCTCCTAACTCCTCTTCAGCCTCCTTATCAACTGCTCAAGGACCCCTCCCTATCTTCAGCCCTCACCCCAATCTGGACCCTGTGATAATGCCAGCCTCTGGCCTCCCAGGCTCCCTGTCTGTCCTCCCTGCTCCCCAGGGCCAGCTTCTCTGCTAGAGCATCCCAAACCTCCCCACCCCCATGCCCGGTTCTGCCACATGCTCCCCAGAGACACAGGCTGCCCACCAGTGGCCTTGAGGGCAGCCCAGGTAGCTCTGAAGCACATTCCCCTCAGCACTCAAGCTCAGCCTAGGACGATCCAGGTCAGAGACAAGCTCTCCTCAGCGTCTTCCCACCCACGCCCTCCTCCTCCCTCCAGGTCGCTCAGGCCCTGCTCGCTCAGGAACCCCCTCCCACCCACGCTATGAAATTTTAACTTTTTGTGAACATTTTTCAAACCCACAGAAAAGTCAAGACAGTTGTCTGATGCAGCAGTTCTAAAAAGGTGGTCCCCAGACCAGCAGTACTAGCACCTCAGCATCACTTGGGAACGTGTTAGCACTGCAAATTCTCGGACCCCACCCCAGAAACTCAGGGGCCCAGGAACTAGCATTCCCACAAGCCCTCCAGGTGTCCTTCCTGTTGTGCACTGAAGTTTAAGAGCCACTGGCCTATTGATCCCTCATGTAACATCACTTAGATTTTACTGTCCATAACATCTTAGCCTATTTCCTTCATCTATATGTTTTTAAATAGTTTAAAAGTAAATCACAAATGTCATGACTCTTCAGCCCTAAACACCATTTAGCCTTACTTTGTTCAGGTCAGGGACCATACATGGCATGTAGTTGTCACGAATCTTAAATCAGTCCCCCGCCCCCACCCCCGCACCCTCTCTCTCACTTAACCTGACCTCCCATTACTGAAAACTTTCCCTGGGGCACTCAGAGCATAACTATCCTCCTTGGCATCAAAGACAGTGTCACAGTGGCAGCTCTCACTAAATATGGTAAAATATACATAACACTGGGCTTCCCTGGTGACGCAGTGGTTAAGAATCTGCCTGCCAAGGCGGGGGACACGGGTTCAAGCCCTGGTCCGGGAAGATCCCACATGCCGCGGAGCAACTAAGCCCATGCGCCACAACTACTGAGCCTGTGCTCTAGAGCCCGCGAGCCACAACTACTGAGCCCATGCGCCACAACTACTGAAGCCCGTGCGTCTATATCCCGTGCTCTGCAACAAGAGAAGCCACCACAATGAGAAGCACGCGCACCGCAAGGAAGAGTAGCCCCCGCTCGCCACAACTGGAGAGAGCCCGTGTGCAGCAACGAAGACCCAATGCAGCCAAAAATAAATAAATAAATAAATAAAATAAATATATATACATATATAACATAAAATTCATCATTTTGAACATTTTAAAGTGTACAATTCAGAGGCATTTTGTATATTCATAATGTTTTGCAACCATCACCTCCATCTAGTTCTGGAACATTTTCATCAACCCCAAAGGAGAATCGGTACCCATTAGTATTCCCTCCCCATCCTCCCCTCCCCACCAGCACCTGGTAACCACCAATCTGCTCTATGTTTCCAGGGATTTGCCTATTCTGGACATTTCACATAAACAAAGTCATACAATATCAGATACATTTTTAAATAAACCTTTTCCTGGAAGTTTAACGTAGTACAAAAAAATGCACACATCATCCGTGTGGAGCTTAATGAGTTTTCCCAAAGGGGCCCCACTAACGTAACCAACACTCAGATCCAGGAACAGGGCATTCCTTGTCCCAGAGACCCTGGTAGTACCTCCTTCCCATGAGCCACACATCCTGATTTCTCTCACTGTCGATTGAGTTAGCCTGTTTTTGAACTTTATTTAAATGGCGTCACGTATCCACTTATTCTAAGTCTCACCGCTTTTGTTCAACATTATGTTTTTGCATTAACCTGCTAGAACTTCCATAATCAAACACTACAGACTGGTGCAACAGAAATGTATTGATACTTTCTCATGATTCTGGAGGCTGAAGTCCGAGATCAAGGTGTCAGCAGGGAGAGGCCTCTCTTCTTGGCTTCACACGTGGTCATCCCTCTGTGTGTCCTAATCTCCTCTTGCTGGATTAGGGACCACACTGATGATGTCAATTTAATGTAATCACCTCTCTAAAGACCCTGTCTCCAAATACAGTCACATTCTGAGGTCCTGGGGGTTAAAACTTCAACATATGAATTTTAGGGGGACACAGTTCAGCCCCTAACAGTTTGTGAGATCCGTCTGCACTGTTACTGAGGGGTTAGGAATACCGGGGGGAGACCCGTGCAATGGCTATTACAGTCATCCAGGTGCGGGAAGCTGGGGACTCCAACCAGGGGTTAGTGGAGATACTGAGAGGGTTGGTGGAGATGCAGATTCATAACTATTTAGGCAGTAGAATCCACAGGGCATCATGTTATAGTCACATTGCCAGCCCACAGTGCGCCTCTGTGTGAAAATTTTTTTAAAGGCACCCCTTCCTTAAGACATTTGTTTGCTTTTACATGTTGGAATATAGTCACATTAAATCTAAATGTCAAAAATGTGCGTAGGGGCTTCCCTGGTGGCGCAGTGGTTGAGAATCTGCCTGCCAATGCAGGGGACACGGGTTCGAGCCCTGGTCTGGGAAGATCCCACATGCCGCAGAGCAGCTAGGCCCGTGAGCCACAGTTACTGAGCCTGCGCATCTGGAGCCTGTGCTCCGCTACAAGAGAGGCCGCGACAGTGAGAGGCCCGCGCACCGCGATGAAGAGTGGCCCCCACTTGCCGCAACTAGAGAAAGCCCTCGCACAGAAACGAAGACACAACACAGCTATAAATTAATTAATTAATTAATTAATTTTTAAAAAAAAAGAAATAACTAATAGCAACAAAAAGAAATAATGCTAATAAAATCTTTTAAAAAAAATGTGCGTAGTGTTGGACGAGATGTGCTGCCTTGTGCAGTGCACAAACCCCACAGCTGTTCAGGGCTTCCCTATGAATGGGGTTAAAAAGATTACATTGTCAGACTCATGAAAATGGACCCAGGGGCAGAGACACTAGCACAAGGAAGAAAAATGTGGAGGGATAGAAGGGACAAATCACTCCTGGGATGGCAGATGGGAGGGGAATCCTTCGTGGGCACCCAGCTAATGCCTGGCTCTCTCTGCAGGCAGTTTGCCAAGATCGAAGCTGCCACCCAGCGCCTGGCCATATCCATCCTGTCCCAGGAGGCACCTCCCCAGAGACTGCCACCCCAAAGGCCACCTCCACCACCTCCATCCCCCTTCCTGGGGATGGCCTGTGCTGTGGCCCCCACTGAGGCACCCCATGCCGGCCCCAGCCTGAGTCTCGCTGCCCTGGACGCCTCCACCCATGACCTCTTTGAGGACACTGTGGTCCCCCCAGAGTGTCCCTCAGTGCCATCTGACCTGTCCCATTGTGTGCTGGGCCAGGCGGACCTGAGGCAGGACCCACACTTCTACGACCCCCTGCTCCCTACCCTGCATGCCCTGGGGGGAGGGAATGAGCTCTCAGCTCCTGAAGGGGGTTGGGTGGGCAGGTGAGAGGTGTCTTGTGCCTGCCATTCTCAGAGGATCCCTGAAGGCTGGGGGACCCGCTCCCCATGACACCCAATCACAACCCAGCCCAGGCTCCCAGACAAACCAGACTGCCCCTCCCTCCGTGACAGCTCTTCAGCCACCGCCCCCCCAAGGAGCCCCCCGTCCCATCCACTATCCTCCTGGCAGCCTCTGGGAATATGAACCAAGCCCAGACTCCCACCTCTGACCATGGCCTCATGGGTCTTCTCCCAGGTCCAGTGCCCCCACCACAGCCCCTTCGGGGGGGTTCACGCTCTCCCTCCCCAACCTTCTCCCTTCTTTCTTCCCAGCCCCACCTCCTTGGCAACTGTCCCTTCAGCTCCCTCTTACCCTGGTTCACCTCTGCCTAGTGTCTGGTGTCGTCTTATTTATTCCCAAAGATTTGTTGAGTGCCTACTATGTGCCAGGCCCAGGTTTGGGTGCTGAGGATTCAGCAGTGAATAAAACAGATAACATCTCTGCCCTCGCAGAGTTCACATGGCTGGGGGTAAAGTCGGGGGTACTGAAAATAAATGAGTACATCCATACATTTTTTTAAACACGAGATAAATTTCCAATTTCAGGTTGGCATTAGTGCTGTGAAGAAAATAGAACAGCGACCTGGTCAGGTGACTACTTGATGTAGGGTGGTCAGGGAGGGCCTTGAATGACAAGGAGGAGCTGGTACTGCGAAAGTCTGGGATTCCAGGCAGAGCAACCAGCTCGTGCAAAGGCCCTGAGATGGGACGTTGCGGGAACAGTAAAGGAGGCCAGCATGGCTGGAGTGGAGTGAGACGAGGGAGAGTGGTAAGAGGTGAGGTCGAGAGGTTGACAAAGGCACACCATGAATTGGGAGTAGTTTGGATTTTATTCCAAGACTGATAGCAAGTTCACTCTCCATCTCTTTCAACCCCATTTCCAAGCACAGTCTAAATATTACGAACACCACAGTAGGAGGCAGGTGCTGTGAGATGGGGAAACTGAGGCACAGAGAACGAACGTGCGGGGATAGGGAGGGACTTCTTGGCTTCCTCGCGCCTTTAACCCTTTCCAGGAAAATGCTTGGGTCTCTTTGCTAAGTTTCTGTCTCTAAACAGAAGGGCAAGGGTTCGAGCCCCAGGCCCCTCCCTCCCTCCCTCCCTCTCGGCCCCCGGGGTCTGAACTTTACAGCGGGGCAGGTAGCGACCCACCCACTTCTCCAGCTGGAGTCCGCGTACTCCGTACCCACCGCGCCACTCCGCCTTAGGCCCGCCACTCACGCCTGTCACGATTCCCCATTGGTCAGACTGGCTGCTTTCCCGCCCCCTGACGGGCCAATCACGCTCTCAGGAAGGACAGTTTGGCCCACACGCAGCCCCCCCCCCCCGGAGAAGTAGCGGCGCTTGCGGATTGGCTGGGAGCGGGGGGTGGGGCTGAGCAGAGCTAGACGAGTGCCTATTGGGCGGCTCAGCCCGGGTGGGCGGGACGCGGACGGAGCCGGGGGCGGGCCAAGTGTCCGGGCTTTGGGAAACATCTACCAGGCCTGCGAACCCCGCGGGTGGGCCTGAGCGGCGGAAGTCCGGCTGCGGGAGGTAAGTGACTCCAGGCCTCACCTGCGGCGGACGGGCCGGGTCCCGTCCCGGCGCCTTCCTGATAAGGCCCCTCTGGCGCTGCGGGGGGACCGACCTCCCCGCCTTGCTGGTGGAGGACAGCCGGGGGAGGACTTCTGCCTGGGCCCTCCAGAATTGGCTAGCCAGGGGCTCGAATTCTCCACGGGCCGCTTCCGCCCTCTCTACCAAGTTTCCGCGTCACCCCTGCGTGGTGGGTGGGTTTGGCTCCCATTTCCTCAAGAAGGAAACTGAGGCTCAGACAGAGCTGAAACTTGCCTAAGGTCACACCGCCAGCTAGCCTCGGCTGCAGAACCGGGTTCCCCAGCCCACGTGGGGATCTAAACAGCCCCATTCGCTCCTCAGGTTGCCGCCCACCTCGGGCCGCTCCTCCTCCTCCGGCCTCGGGCTCCCTCCACCCGGAGCTGCGTTCTGAATTTTCATCACTTCCCCAGAGTACCGCCAACTCTGTCTCCAGCCGAGACCCCCTCCCCACATTCACCCCCCCACACACACACACACATTTTCATCTTCTCCCCCAAATCAGTTCCCCTCTCCAGGTCCCCAGTTAGTCCCTGGAACCTGCCACCCTCGGACCACTGGCAACCTGAGGATCTTCCTTCTTCCCCCTCCGACCACAGCCAGGCCCAGCTGCCCCCTCCCCGCTCTGTCCCCGCTGCCTGAACTGGAGCCCAGGCCTCACCCTTGGCCACCTGGACCCCAGCCCCCACTTTCACCCTGGCCTCCACCTCCAGTCCAGCCCCACCGCGGCCAGCGAGGCCTCCCTATTTTATTGTATATTTTGAAAACTTTTTATGGAAGTATATCACATATGCAGGAAAACAGAAATCACAGATAGACAGCTCAAATAACTTCACAAAGAGAACGCTCTGGTGTGAACAGCATCCAAATCCAGAAGCCGAACGTCCCCCACACCTCAGAAACCCTCCTTGCACCCCCTCCTTCAACACTGCCGCCCAAGGATAACTGTTATCATAACTTTAATGCCACAGGTTGGTTTTGCTGGGTTCTTGCCTTATGTAAATCCTTTACTGTACTGTATTTATTCCTGACTAGACAACCTGTTACACATTGTCCAAAATTCAAAAGGAACAGACTAGTACACAGTGAAAATCAAATGTCCTTCACACTCCGCCCCTCAGAGGCCTGTCCCTGCAGAAAGAGCCTGTTCCTTACGTGCCTTCCAGAGAGAGCAAATATAGATTGGAACAGTACCTACACTTTTTTTTCTTCTTGCATTTTGGCACAAATGGGAGCATTGTTATACACACTATTATGCTTTTTTTTTGTTTTCTTCACTGTTAACATCTCTTGGACACTTTTCCACGTTGTTACTTAAAGATCTCCCTTGTGATTCTTCCTGGCTGCAAAGAATTCCATAGTATGGATATACCATAACTTATGTAACCAGTACCCTAACCGTGGATGTTGGATTTATTTCTATTCTTTTGCTCTGGGAAGACGCCCATAATGAATAACCTTGTCCTGTAATGAATAACCTTGTCCCATAATGAATAACTTTGTGTCATTTCACAGGTATGTCTGCAGGATAAATACTTAGGATAGTTAGGAGTGAGTTCTCTGGGTCACAGGGTTTGTGCATCCGTAATTCTGAGAAATGTGGGCACATGGTTCTCCCTAGGGGTTCTTGCAATCCCCACTCCTACAGCCCAAAGGGAAGCTCCTCCTCGCTCTAGACTCCTGTCACTGTCACAGGCTTTCGGACAGTCCAGCACCCCCGCCCCCACCTGACCCTGTCTCTCCTGTGCCCTGGAGAGCTGACACCGTGAATGGGAGTGAGGAGAGCACGCACTCCAGGTGGAGGGAGCTGCCTGGGCAGAGGCCCTGAAGTGGGACTTGGCCACCGAGGCTGGCAGGTCCCGGTCCAGCGCCTTGTGGGAGGAGGGTACATCTTAGTCCTGAGGACAGAGAGAAGCCATGGGGCCTTGGGGAGAGCTGAGAAATAGGGTCAGCTCTGTGTTTTCAAAAAGGTTGTTTTCTTTCCCTCTCTCTTCACTTCTGCAGGGAGAGCTCTGCCAAGACGGATTAGGTTCTCTAGAGATCCTAGCACTGGCCACAGTTCTAATTATGCAATTAATTAATTCAGTGCGGTTTTGTTTTTGAGGGAGTTTCCATTCCATTTGTTTTTTGAGACAAAATTCACACAGCATAAAATTCACCATTTTAGCCATCCACTAGTTTTTAAACTTTAGATATGTCACACATAGAAAACATTTTCAATGGTAGATGTGTTCAGTTTAAAGAATAATCATAGACACCTGTGGGGACTCACCAGCCAGCACTGAACCTTCCCCCGAGTGAGTGTCAGCCGGCTTGCCCTCCACTGGGTCCACTGGGTCCACAGGGTCTCCGTTTCCTAAATAAATTAACAAATAAGTGAGTAACATGCAGAGAGGGAGGGAGCTGCAGACAAAAGCCAGGACTCCCATTTGTGCAGCAACTCTGGCACCCGGGGACACAAGCCTCTGGCTGGGACACGTGAGGCTTGGGGTGTCCAGGGCCCAGATGCTCACCCTGACGGGGGCGGGGAGGGGCAGTCACCCCTCTAGTCCCCACAGGACCTTGGCCTTCATGGCCTCCCAGGGGCTTCAGTGTCCTCCCCTTTAAAAGGGCTGCTGGCCAGGTGGCTCTACCAGTCCCCCCACCTTAATTTTTATATTTCTCTCTTTTTTTTTTTGGCCACACCTCGCAGCATGCGGGATCTTAGTTCCCCAACCAGGGGTTGAACCCGTGCCCCCTGCAGTGGAAGCACAGATTCTTAACCACTGGACCGCCACAGAAGTCCCTTTCTTTCTTTTTCTTAAAATTGTGGTAAAATACACATAACCTAAACTTTACCATCTCGACCATTTCAAAGTGTACAATTAAGAGGCATTTAGTATGTTCATGATATTGGGCAACCATCACTACTCTCTAGTTCCAGAACATTTCCATCTCCCCAAATGGAAACTCTGTACCCCTTTCAGTCACTCCTCACACCCCCGCACCCCACCCCACCCCCGCCACCCTGAGGTGGAAGCACGTCAACCTGCTCCCTGTCTCTATGGACTCAGCCGTTTTGGGTTTGGGGCATTCCATGTAAATGGACTCCTGCGTGTGGTCTTTTGTGACTGGCCTCTCTCACTGAGCATCGCGGTGAGGGGCCTCCACGCTGGGGCCTGTGTCGTTGCTTCGTTCCTTTTTATGGCTGGATAATATTCCACTCCACAGGTACCCCACCCTTTCTTTCTAAGACCTGGAGGGGGGCTCAGCTGGTGAGTTTTCCACACGGGTGAACTACATTTCAGAGGAGGCAGTCAGACTTGAGGGACCCCAGGCCAGGAAGGAGGGAGGTGGCACAGCTGGGAGAATGCAGCTCTTTTTGCCTCGGGGCTCAAGTCCTGCTCCCTCTGCTACGGGCAGGGGCAGCGGGCCCTCAGTCAGGACACGTCACTGCTTAGACCTCGGTTTCCCCCCGGGGGTGGGGGGAGGATCACAGTTGGAGCCTGGGGTGTAAGCATGTGGACCCTGGACATGCAGAGGAGCCCTCTCCCTGCCTGACCCCACTCCGTCAGCCCCCCTGCCCACCCCAGGGCATGGCAGCTGCGAGGCCCGGCCTGGGACGCATCATCCCTGGATCATCCATCCTCTTCCTGTGCGACATGCAGGAGAAGTTCCGCCATGTCTTGTTCTTCCCCCAGATCGTCTCTGTGGCTGCCCGCATGCTCAAGGTACAGCCCCTCCTGCCTCAGACCTAGGAGTTGGGCCCCCAGCCCCTTCCTTGGGCTCCGACCTTTGCTCCTCCCCCCACCCAGGTGGCCCGGCTCCTGGATGTGCCAGCTGTGCTGACTGAGCAGTACCCACAAGGCCTGGGCCCCACAGTGCCCGAGCTGGGGGCTGAGGGTCTGCAGCCACGGGCCAAGACCTGCTTCAGCATGGTGCCCGTGGTGCAGCAGGAGCTGGACGCGCGGCCCCAGCTGCGCTCTGTGCTCCTCTGTGGCTTGGAGACACAAGCCTGCATCTTGGTGAGACCCCAGCTGAACCTTGGGGACCTCCATTCACACCTGGGACCTCCCCAACCTAAAAAGGGTGTCTTTCCTGAGCCAGAACTCTCTATCCTCCCCTTCCTGACCCATGACTCCCCTCCTGACCTGGGACTTTCACCTTCACTAAGGACCCCTCTCTTTACCTGGGGCTCCCATCCTGCCTAGGATCCCGTTGTAATCTGGGGACCTCCTGCCCTGATCCGAGCCTCCCTCATCCCCATCCTGGTTCCCCAATCACTGTTCTTGTCCGGGGGTAGCCCTGACCTCTTTCTGCCCCTAGCACACAGCCCTGGACCTCCTGGACCAAGGGCTGCAGGTCCACGTGGTGGTGGACGCCTGCTCCTCCCGCAGGTGAGAGGGTCCCCTCAGGGGTGGGGTGCATGTGGGATGGGTTTGGGGCACCCAGGAAGAACCAGGGGGTGGGATCCCTGCCGAGTTTGCCAGGTGTCTGGGTGTCCAGACCAAGGCGCTGACACCGCATACACACCCCCCCCCCGCCCCCCGCAGCCAGGTCGACCGGCTGGTGGCGCTGTCCCGGATGCGCCAGAGCGGCGCCTTCCTCTCCACCAGCGAGGGGCTCATTCTGCAGCTCGTGGGTGATGCCGCCCACCCCCGGTTCAAGGAGGTACTGACCCCCACGCCCCGCACTCTCACCTCCCCCATCTCCCATGCAAACGGCAAATATCTTTCCAGCACCCACCACATAGTCACAGAATACATCCGGGAACACAGAAGGCTGCCGCCTCCAGGGGCGCTAAGTTCTAGTGGGGGCAGACTGCGGGTCAACACCATAAATCAATGAAAGGAGAAGCTGTCTGGCCACGAGGACTGTAGAGAGAGATAAAGCAGGGGAGGGGGCCAGGTGTGCAGAGGAGGGGCTGCCTAAGGTGGTCCAGAGGCCTCCCGGAAGAAGGTGATTTTAGAGTGAGGTAGAGATGGGAGGGAGCCAGGCAGACGGGAGAGAACAGTCCAGCAGGGGCCCTGCAGACGGGAGCCCCTTGACCCTTTCCCGCCACCCCCTCCTCCAGTCTGTGGCACTCAGGTCCAGCCTCCACACCCACCACCCGAGTGGCCTTCCTAGTACCCAGGTCTGACCAGGTAGTCCCCACTGCTTCACACCCTTGACCCTTAGGATAACGGGACATGCCCGAACTTGAGATTCCCAGCCCTCTGAGGTCTGCCCCTTCCCCTCCTCTTAGTTCAGTTCTGTTGAGCATTTATTGAGCACCTACTATGTGCCAGCCACTGTGGCAGGTCCAGGGGCAATAGCAAAAGACAGTCTGTATTCAATTTTGCATTGTGCCCTGGAGCTGGGGAGGGAACATGTGGAATGTGTGAGAAATAAGATGGGGGCTGGCAGCTGGGAGGCCCCTCCTGGGGGGTGGCCTTAAAGTGGAGACCTGAAAGTGCAGGAGCAGCCAGTCATCCAAAAAGTGGTCCTGGCAGAGGGGACAGCTAGGGCAAAAGCCTGGACGTGGGACTGAACTTGACTTATTCAGGGAACGGTAGCAGGGCATGGTGAGGGCAGGGTGAGTGTGGGAGGAGGGGAAGCAGGGAGGAGCCAGAGCCGAGTCTTCCCAAAGATTTTGGTGGGGGTGGGGAGGGGCGGCCATGGGGGTTTGCACAGGGGGGCTGGACACTGTCAGATCTGTGTGTGGTGCCAGGTGGCTAATGGATATGTGGTAGGAAGGGGGGAAACCAGGGCGCAGGCAGCGGCGGGGATACAGGCTTTGCTTATTTTCATTCTTTAATCTCTGAAGGTGAGCATGACAGGGATTGCTGATGGGTGCAAGGTGTGAAAAGGCAGCACAGAGAGAGGATCCGGCTTGAGCGCAGTTGCTCAAGCTCTCTACTGATGGGGGTGGAGGTGGCGGCAATGAGGTTGAGAGGTCAAGTGACCACCAACATCTAAGAGGCAGCTGGATAAGTGAGTCCAGAGTTGAGGGGCAAGGCGCGGACTGGATTTGAGAGTTGAGGGATAGGAGAGGTGAGAGTACTTAAGAAGAAGCATGTGCAGACAAGAAGCCCCAGGACAGAGTCGGTCACCCTTAGTGGTCCAAGTCAGCAAGGTGGACCAAGATGGCAGATGATCAGGTGCTAACCCTGGTGGCTATGGTGAAAGGGAGGCCCCAAGAAAAGTTTTGAGAAGAGGCAGTGGTTGGTTTGGCCAGTTGCTACTAAGGGGGCAAGGGAGATGAAAATGGAGAAGTATCCCTTGGATCTGTCATGGGGATGAGAACCCTTGACGCTTCCTGACTCCCTACCCCTACCCTACAGATCCAGAAGATCATCAAGGAGCCCGCCCCAGACAGCGGGCTGCTGGGCCTCTTCCATGGCCAGAACCCCCTCTTCCGCTGAACTCCCTACCCTGCCTTGAGGGGAGACCACCTTCTTGTCCCTGGGACCTTGGCAGAAGCGCTTTCCCCCCCATTCTTGGATCCCAAGAGTGGTGCAGTCCACCGGGGGTACCGCCCCCTCAGGAGGGGATGTGGGTGCCGCTTTTCCATTGGGCAGCAGCTCCCGGAAATGCAAATGAGACTCCTGGAAGCTGGGCGGGGGTTGGCTGAGCCGAGCTGGAGGTGGGGCTCGGCCCCCGGGCCACTTCAAGGAGCGTCAAGGGGAGGGGGAGGGAGTGTCACAGGCTGTGTGGGACCCGGTCTCAGAGAATAAACATTGATGTGACTGTGGACTGAACCATTCTTGGGTTTGGGGGGTATCCCGGGGGCGACTGGGGGCTGCGGGCGGTGGGGGAAGAGGGGTCCCCAGCAGGTGGGGAGGGGGAGGTGCCTCTTCTCAACTCCAAGCCCGCGCGAGGCAAAGGCGAGGGCTGGCCACTGTCACATCTGCACCGAAGCCGGCGCGCATCTGCACGGAAAAGAACTGCCGGCCCGGGGTCGCCCAACTCGCTGCCGGTCGCCCCCCCCATCAGCGCGCGCACACGCCCAGCCGGGTTGGCTCGCAGACACGCACTGGCTCTGCCTCCCCTGGCCGGCCCCCCACGTCGCCACCACCCCCGACTCCCCCAGGGTCCCGCATCCGGAAAGTGAGGTGAGCGTGACCGCACCCCGGTGCGGAGGGGGAAACTGAGGCACGAGGGACTTGGGGACGGGGAGGAAGGAAGAGACAGGCATGCGGATGAATGGATGAATGGATGGGAAGGACAGACAGCTTCATCTGAGTGGTCCCTGCTCCCCTAAGACGCAGGAGCCCGGGGATCCACATAGGGGCTCCCAGAATTCTGCAGCCTCCTTGGAAATCTGGGAGTTGGGACTCTACGGACCCCCCAGTCAGGGCCCCTCAGCCCCTTCAGAGTCTTAGTCCTCCCCCCGCCCCCACCGCATCCTTGGGTGCCCAAGAAGGCAATCTGAGTCCCCCAGGGACCCAGGCAACAGAGCTCTCAGCCAGACCGCCCCCCATTGGGGAAGCAGAGCCCCCCCCCCGCCCCTGGATCCCAGACCCCTCCCAGAAGGCCCGGTCACCGGACCCCGCGGTCAGAGCGCCCAGCACCCCCTCTCTCCGCAGGGATCTAGGAGTCCCTGCCTCCCCCGTCCTCCAGGAGCCCCTGGGACCGGGCGGCGGCGCCCCCGGCCCCCGCCTTTCGGATCCAGGTGTCCCCCCCTCCTCACCCCCCCAGCCTGAAGCTTCGCGTCTCGGAGGCCGCGCTCGCGTCGCCATGGCAACAGTCTATTTTGCGCTGGGAACACACAGCTCCCGCCGCAGCGCCCCCCCACCCCGCCCCTCCAACCTGAGCCTGAGCGAGAGTGGGGGACCCGGGGAGGGAGACTGGTGGTCCGGGGTCGGGGGGAGACAGAGAGACACTCAGAGGGACAGAGATCTGTAGACAGCAAACCTAGGAAAAAGACACACAGAGACGGAGACACGGAGTCAAAGAGGTAGCGAGAGATGGGGATGTGGAAACGGGGAAGACACAGGATGTAGAGAGACAGAGACTGACGGGGCAGAGGGAAGGAGAAAATGTTGATACACAGAGGAGACTTGGGACAGAGACTGAAAGATGCATAGATGCGAGGAGACACGTAGAGAGAGACAGGCTCAAAGAGGCCGCGACCCAGGGCACCTCCCGATAGAGATGAGAGACTCGCCGGCAGGCTGAGGGAGAGGAGGTGGGAGGCGACGTCCCGGGAGGAGGTAAGGACACGGAGACGCAGAGACTCCCAGAGACAGAGACATAAGAGACAGGAAGGCCTAGGGACCTGGGCGGGCCGCTGGGAGTGCGTGGGGAGGGTCCGCATCTCTCCCTCAATCCCACCTCCCACCTCCCGGGTGGCGAGCCGGAGGCGGCGCTGGATCCCTCCACCCTGCCTCCCCCGCCCGGAACTGGGATCCCCGCCCCCGCATCCAGACCCCTCCCCTTCTCCCTCCGCTTTTCCCCCTCCGGCCGGGTCCGCCTCCTCTGGAACCCAGATGCCGCCTTCTTCCACATGCCTAACCCAAACCCACCCTCAACCCCAGATATTCCTAGGAGGCCGTCCCTTTGCACTCGGACACCGCCCACCCTCAGCCCCCACCCCGCTGCCACCTGCGGACCCCTCTCCAGCACCCAGTTGCTTGAGGTCAGAGCTTCTGGCTTTTTCTGGGTCTCCTCCCCTCTGCGGGTCTCTAGCCTCCTCTGGTTCTCTCTTTCGAGCTCTCTCTCTCTCTCTCCTTCAATCCCTGATCCCCAGTCCTCTTGGTCTTTGCCCCACCCCCACCCCGTCACGGCTCGCCCTCTGGGTCTCTGCCCTCCCAGGGCTCTGTCCTCTTTTCTTTGGGTATCTGTACTCCCTTCTCTTCATCTCTGTTCCCCTCTCTCTGGGCCTCTGTCTCCCTCTCCCTGAGTCTCTGCTCCCCTCTCCCTGGGTCTTTATCCTTCTCTCTGGGCCTCTACCCCCACCCCGAGGGCTCTCTCCCCCTGCGCCCCCGCGCCCTGTTCTAGCTCTCCTTCTCTGCTGCCAGGCCTCTCAGAAGGCGGTCCTTGCCCCCAGAGCCCAGCTGGCAGGGTCAGGAGAGGGGTGGGGGTGGGGCGGACTGAGGCAGAGCGCTTGCAGGGGAGCAGGTGGAGGAGGGGCTTCTCCGGGAGCCCAGGGACCGAGCGGGGCCTGCTCTGGGACCCCTCCTCACCCTGGCTCTCCTGGTCTCTGTCTCTCAGGCCCTGGGCTGGCCCCGAGCTGCTAGGCGTGTGTGGTGTGGGGAGGGAGGTCGGGGTTTGGGGGGCACTCCTCTCCAGCTGTGAAGGAGTGTGCCCTCCGGTGCGTGGGGGGGGGGGCTGTCTGGGTGTGTCTGGCGGAGGGCCACATGCCTGCTTCCAGACTCTCCACCACTGGGTTCGCACCGGTGTGTGTGCCTACGAGGTCGCGTGACTGTGGGCTGTGATGTGTGCCACTGCGTGCCCACGTGCAGCTGGCTGGGGCAGGTCCCTGGCCATGTTCTGGAGCTGTGTGTGGTCCCAGTGTGTCAAGGTGTCTGAGATTGTGTCTGACTCTTGTGTGCTGTGGGTGGGAATGCCCAGAAATGCATGGTGGTGTGTCCACATGGAGCTGTATTGTGCGTGTTCTGGGAGGAGGGAGGCTCAGGTGTGCCACCAGGATGACATTGGGTGTCCTTGCGTGTTGTGTCTGGGACACTGTGTGGGTGTCCTGTGCTCTGTGTCACTGTGCGTATGTAAGCTCTGTTGTGTGTCTGTGTACAGTTTTGTGTGAGGTGGAGGAAGAACTGGTTCCCTGTATCCTTGTGTCTGGACCAGCTGCTGTGTCTGCAGTGTGTCTCCTCCCCACCTGGAGGTGCTGCCCTGCATCAGGAGGTGTGAGGCAGGGACAGGAGGCTATGGGACCCCCATTGGTAGAGGGGCCGTGTGTGTGTGTTGCTGGGTCTGAGGGGATGTATGCCACTGCTCCTCCTGCCCCACTCCCCAGAGTTGTCAATGGCCAAGAGTTTCGTTTCCCTGGGTATGTGCATGTGTGTGAAGTTGGAAGGGACAATGGGACTCTGTTAGCAGAGGGAGAAATTCTGTCCATGGAGCCCAGCCAGAGGCTTGGCACAGCACAGGGACTGAGAGGGCAAACTGCTACCCCTGCGGGGCAGATGAGACAAAGGTGCCCCCAGCCCAATGCAGCTCCCTAGCATCTATGATTTAGCAGACAGATGGCACCCTTGCATGTGTTTGAAAAGGTGCCCCTTCCCACAGATGGATGCAGCCCCACTAGCTGCGTTCTTAGGAAGGAGAGCCCGGCTGGACTCCAGCCTCTCAGCCAGACCCTCTTGTGCAGTACACAACCTGCCCAGCCATACGTGGCAGCCCTCGTATGAATGAAGGAATCCACATCGCCACACACGTGTCACTCTCAGAAGGGGTGTGTCTGTGTGCATGACAACCCATGTTTCTCTGTGTGGGATAAGGCATCCATGTTCTGTGGGTGGTGGTGCCCTGAGTTCAAAGCCTAGCACCATTGCTTGGGCACTGCGACATCATCTGACCTTTGTTGGTTGGTTTTTGTTTCTTAACTGTGGTAAAATACACGTAACATAAAATTTACCATTTTAACCATTTTAAGTGTACAGTTCAATGGCATTTAATATATTCACAATGTTGTGCGACTACCACCACTATTTAGTTCCAGAATATTTTCTTCACCCTGAAAGGAAGCCCTGCCCCCATTAAGCAGTCACTCCCCATTCCCTCCTGCCCCCAGCTCCAGGCAACCACTTATCGGCTTTTGTCTACATGGATTTGACTATTGCAGACATTTCATATAAATGGAATCATACAATATGTGACTTTTTGTGTCTGGCTTTTCTCTCTTAATGTTTTTGAGGTTCTTCATGATGTAGAATGTATTGGTGCTTCATCCCTTTTTATGGCTGAATAGTATTCCATTGAATGGATAGACCACATTTTGTTTACCCATTCATCAACCAATGGACATTTGGGTGGTCTCCAGTCTGGGGCTGTTGTAAATCATGCTGCTAAGGACATTCGTGTTTTTGTGTTAACATGTTTTTCAATTCTTTGGGGCATATGCCTAGGAGTGGAACTGCTGGGTCATGTGGCAACCCTATGTTTAACTTTTAAGGGACTGCCAAACTGCTTTCCAGAGTGTGGGCCAAGGCACTTCTAAGATGCCCGTTAGACACCAAGTGGAGGCATCCAGCAGGCAGTCTGGCGGCGAGTTCAGGGGCGGGGCCGGAGCAGAGCTAAAAGGGAACGTTGAGGCCCCAAGTGCAGCCTCCCATAGCCCTCTCCCCATCCCAGGCCCCAGCAGTTTTTGATAATGGTGTGGTCCCTAGATACACGTGCACTCAATGGGAAGGAACAAAGGATAAAAATAATACCGAACGACATTTATTAAACTAGGCCCACCCACCCACCCTCTCTCCCACCTCCTTGCACTGCTTTTATTTCTTCATGGCCTCCATAATTTCTTAGTGTTGCTTCATAACAGTCTTCAACGCGCATCCCATTAATTTGTGTCTGCGTACTGGCTCTCTCCCCTCACCAGAAGGCAAACCCCATAAAGACAGAGGAGGAACCCTGTGGTTCATCTACTGCTGTATCCCCAGCCTCAGTAAACACTGCTGAAGGACCCCCTCCCGCCAGCCGGTTGCCGTACAAAACAGCTGGGCCGACCTGCCCATCTGGCCCCTCCCATCCTGTTCACCCTCCTATAAGTACAGCACCTGTGCTAGGCCAGGCACTGCCCTAAACTCTCTACACACATGAAATCGGTTCGTCTTTCCAACCACCCAGTGATAGCCATCCTCACCCCTGGTTTACAGATGGGGAAACTGAGGCACATGGGGACTTAGGTGTATCCAGTATCAGGCACCTGGCACATGGTGGAGCTGGGGGATGAACCACTACTACCCTGACTCTCCAGCTGTGCAAGGAGACACGTCAGACCTGAAACTGTGAGCGTGGGTGTGTGTGTGTGCGTGAGAGAGAGAGACCACAGAGAGAGACAGAGACAGAGAGAGAGACTGAGGCTCAAGATCCCTTGATTATCAGACGTAAATACAGGAGAGAAACAAGCACTGGGGGAAATGAGGGCCACGTGGGTCTAAGGCAGCAGTTCTAACTGGGGGCAAACGCGCCCCCCGGGGGGATATCTGGCAATGCCTGGAGGCATCTGATGTTATCACGATGCGGGGGAATGTGAATGCTCCTGGCATCCAGCAGATGCTGCCGAACACCCTACAATGCACAGGACGGGCCCCCACGAGCAAGTACGTTCTGTGCCCAGATGGCAGTAGCGCCCAGGGTGAGAAACCCTGCACTCCCTCTTTCCACCCCCTGGTCTATAAACTCAGGTTCTCAACTCCGATCTCTCTTTCTCCTTCTCTCCTCCCCATCTGCTCTTCTTTCTCTCTCCTTCCCCATCTCCCCGACTCCTCCCATCTCGCCCACCCCACCATGCGTCTCCCTTCATTGCCTCCCTTGGTCCCCCACTGACCCCTCCCAACCTCCTCCCCACTCTGCCCACCTCTCACTCTGCCCTCCCTCACCTGCATCTCACCTCTGGCTTTCCCCTCTGCCCTCTCCCCCTCACCTGCATCTCACCTCTGGCTTTCCCCTCTGCCCTCTCTCCCTCACCTGCATCTCGCCTCTGGCTTTCCCCTCTGCCCTCTCCCCCTCACCTGCATCTCGCCTCTGGCTTTCCCCTCTGCCCTCTCTCCCTCACCTGCATCTCGCCTCTGGCTTTCCCCTCTGCCCTCTCTCCCTCACCTGCATCTCGCCTCTGGCTTTCCCCTCTGCCCTCTCTCCCTCACCTGCCTCCATGGTCTCTTCTCCCTCCATCACATCTTTCCTCTGGCTTCTGTCCACCTCTCTTACTTCTTGGCACCCCTGATGTCACTGTCAACTTTCCCCTTCTTTCCTCCACCATTCACCACTCACTTTGATCTCTTCTCTGCCATTATCATTTCCCTTCTCCTTCCGCGGTGACTGGACATCCTCCTGTTGCTCCCCCATCACCATGCACTGTCCCGTGGGACTGCCAACTTTGGGCCCATGCATGTCCCCTCCATCTTTTCTGTTTCCTGGTTTGTGTCTCTCCGTCCTTCTACCTTCCCTTGGCCTGCCTTCCTCATCATCTCCGGCCCCCATCTCCGCATTTCTCCACCTCTGGCCATCTTTCTCCCGCCCACCGTTCCAGCCTCGGTTCTCCCCCCAGCCTGGCTGCCCCATGCCGGCCCTCCTGCTCCTCGGGACCCTCCTGCTCCTGGCCTCGACTACCGGCCAGGCTGGGGCGCGCCCGTCCAACGCCACAAGCACCGAACCCCCGGGCCCGCTGCCCGCCCTGCTGGCGCACCTGCGGCGCCTGACCGGGGCGCTGACCGGCGGCGGGGGCGCGGCGGGCCCGGGGGCCAACGGCACCAGGACCGGCACCGCGAGCTCGGCCGGCGCGGCGGCACGGGCGCCCCCTCCCGCCGAGCTCTGCCACGGCTACTACGACGTCATGGGCCAGTACGACGCCACCTTCAACTGCAGCACGGGCTCCTACCGCTTCTGTTGCGGCACCTGCCACTACCGCTTCTGCTGCGAGCACCGCCACATGCGCCTGGCGCAGGCCTCCTGCTCCAACTACGACACGCCGCGCTGGGCCACCACGCCGCCGCCACTGGCCGGGGGCGCCGGGGGCGCCGGGGGCGCGGGCGGGGGACCCGGGCCCGGCCAGGCCGGGTGGCTGGAAGGGGGCCGGGCGGGTGGCGCCGGGGCGCGTGGGGGCGAGGGCCCAGGGGGCAGCACGGCCTACGTGGTGTGCGGGGTCATCAGCTTCGCCCTGGCCGTGGGCGTCGGCGCCAAAGTGGCCTTCAGCAAGGCGTCCCGTGCGCCCAGGGCCCACCGGGAGATCAACGTACCCAGGTGTGTGTGCTCTGGGGCCGGAGGGTGGGGAAGCTGGGGCGGGGGCGGGGCCACGGGAGGTGGAGCCATCAGGGAGTGGGGCCGGGGTGGGGTGGGGGCAGGGTGCAGGGAGTATGGCCAGAGACTGAGGCAGCCACCAGGAGCGCAGAAGCGAATGCCTTGGAGAGATGGGCGGGACATGAGAATATATGTGACTTAAGTGGCAGTCTATGGAGCGACCGGGTAGGCTCAGGCCTTCATTCATTCAACAAATATTTCTTGAGCACTTTCTGTGAGCCAGGAGCTGGGAACACAGCAGTGAACAAAACAAAGTCCCTGCACTGATGAGTAAACCTGGTTTCCAATCCCAGGTCAGCTGCCTGCGGGCTGTGTGACCCTGGGAAATTAGCTTAAACCTCTCTATGCCTCAGTTTCCTCGTCTGTACAATGGGCCTAATAATTGTTCCCCACCTATTCAGACTGTAATGAAGATTACCTGGGTTAATTCATGTTGAGTCCTGGCACATGGTAAGCCCTCAGTAAATGCTGGCTACCGTTATCATTAAGACAGTAAGCAATGAAACACATGTGCAATATACTTTTAGATATTGATAACTGCTGTGAAGAAAATAAAGTAGCATAACGAGTTGTGACTGGGAGGGACGGTGCTGTTTTACACGAAGTGGTCAGGAAAGGCCTGAGCAGAGACTTGAAGGAAAAGAGAGAACCAAGCAGATGTCTGTGGGAAGGGCATTCCAGGCAGAGAGGAAGCCATAAGTGCAATGGCCCTGAGGTGGAGTGTTTGTAGGACAGCGAAGAGGCCCATGCAGCTGGAGTGCAGTGGGTGAGGAGGAGGTGGACAGAAGTAGGCAGAGGCCAGGTTTATCCTAAGTGTGATGGGGGAGCCACTAGAGTGTCCTGAGCTCCGTGTGTCACCATCTGATCCCTGGGCTGTGCGTGTGAAACTAGACTGCAAGGGACAAGGGCAGAAATGGGGAGACCAATTGGAGACTGTGGCAATAATGGTGAGAGATGGGGCTAGTAGCAGCAGAGGTGGTGACAAGTGCTCTGAGTTGGGATACATTTTGGAGGGCGAATCCACAGGATTGCTAAGGGCCGTGCAGGAAAGAAAAAGAAGAGTCAAGGGTGATTCTAAGTTTTGGGGTCCACATAGCACCCTTTATTGCCATGGGGAAGGCAGCAAAAGGAACAGGAGTGAGGTCCCAGGTTCAGGGTGGGGCAGGGCCACAGAGAGGACGATGTGGGAGGGACCACAGAAGGGGTAGGGTCCAAATAAATAGGGGAAGGGGCGCTTCAAGCGGGAAGTGTGGTCCGAGGGACCTTGGGGCAGGCGGTGCTCAGATTGATATTAGCAAGGGGCGTGGCCAAAGGCGAGAAGCCGAGCTGAGCTAACGGATACACCCAAAGGTGAGAACGGGGAGGGGAAAGAGGCCCGCGCCCTCCCTCTCTCCACCCCCACCCCCAGTCCCCAGGCCACTGACCATCCCTCTGCCACTTCTAGGGCTCTGGTGGACATTCTGAGGCATCAGGCGGGGCCTGGGACCCGCCCGGACCGGGCACGAAGCAGCTCCCTAACCCCGGGGGTCGGGGGTCCCGACAGCATGCCCCCGAGGACGCCCAAGAACCTCTACAACACCGTGAAGCCCTCCAATCTCGGTGAGTGAGAAGTGGGGCTTCGGCTGCCGCCTCTGCTGCCTCTGCATCTGCCCCCACGCTTCATCCCTGTAGCTCCGCCCTCCACGGATGGCTCCACCTCCCATTGCCCAGGCCCTGCCCCTAGCCACAGCCTGCTGTCTCTGCCTTCCCTAAACCGTTATGGCCGAGACCTGTTTTGGGCAATGCACTGGACTTTGCAGTGAGCCAGACCTCCTCCCTGACCTCCTGTGGGCACCCTGGGTGGGAACCCTGGGTGCTACGATGGATGATTTAGATTTAGACATTCTCAGCCCCTGCACTTGAGAAACTCATGTCAGACCACCCAACAGCCAGTGACAAACAAGGACGCACTTAGTAACTAAATTAGAATTTGTCGGGAGCCAGACGCCTGGATTGAAATCCTGGGCTCTACCACTGTGACCTAGGGCAAGTGACTTCGCTTCTGTGGGCCTCAGTTTCCTCATCCATAAAATGAGAATCATAACAGTACTCACTTCATATTATTGTTATTCTTATAGTTTATGATGAGTGCATCAGTGGAGAAGTCCAAGTAGCTGGAAGAGGGTTTGAAAAGGGTCTCATTTGGTGTGAGGGGGAGGAGTTTCCCTCAGAACGTGATGTTTGAGCAGTGGCCAGGAGGGTGACGAGAGTTTCTTGGGCAGGGGGATCTCTGAGTGGCTGGAGCAGAGCTTGTGAGGTGGCCAGAGCTGAGGCTGAGGAGAGGGTGGGCAGATACCTCAGGAAGGGCCTTGAGTACCAGGCTGAGCTGAGTGGCTCTGCCTTTGTCCTGAGGGCAATGGGGAGCCATGGAGGAGTTTAGAGCAAGGGAGCAGCAAAGTCAGAAGTGGGTGGAAGAACTATGTCTCTGGAACCCATATGAAGGAAGACAGATGAGAGGAAGAAGGCTCCAGAGGAGGCTGGCATGATGATCCAGGCAGTAAAGGACAAGGCTTGATCTGGGATCAGGAATGGAGGGGAGGAGATGGGTTTGAATAGTAGTGATAAGGAAGAAACATTTGACCTGGATCTTGAGGGGTGAGTAGGAGGTCTTCAGGCAAAGAAGGAGAGGAAGGGATTCAAGGCCGAGAGAACAGCATGACAGCATGTGCAAAGGCCCTGTGGCAGAACTGAGCTGGACCATTTGGGCATCAGAGAGAAGAATGGCTTGAGGGGAGGGATGGGAGATGAGGCTGCAGATGTCTGTTGGGGACAAGTCACACAGGCCTCAAATGCCATCCCCAGCTTAGACTGTGTCCCATGGGTGATGGTGAGACATGGGAAGAGTTTCGAGCAGCAGAGGGACAGGGGCAGGTGTACATGTCAGAAGTACCGCAGTGGGGCTGATCTTGGAGATGGGCTGGCCATTTGGCCAGAAGGCTGGTTTGATGATCCAGGAGGGAGAAGCAAGTCAGGGCAAAGATTCAGTAGGCAGAAGGGACCAGAGCTGGGGACCAAGTGGACATGAGTGGGGATCCTTCCACAAGACCAGGACAGCGGTGCCAGCTGGGAGCAGGCAATGGCAGTGATGCCACCTCCCCTCTTGGTCCCCACAGATAATCTGCACCACAACTACCTGCACCTCAACGTCAACAGCCCCAAACACCACGCTGCCACTCTGGGTATGGACCAGGGCGGGGCTGCGGGGAGGGCAGGGCTCCTTCCCTTCCCACCCTTGTACTGAGCCGGAGCCAGGTGCCCAGCATAGGGCAGGTGTGAGACCCTGGGAGCCTGTCCTCACACTCCAGCCAGGTAACCCAGTGAGGCTCAGCTTCCTCATCTCTATGCCAGAAGTGGTCTGCGGGAAGCTGCATGGAGTGCATCCCTTCTAGCCTGGGGTGGGGCGCACAACGAGTGCTGAGCAAACCCCGGTTGCCCCTTCTCCTCCTCCTTCCCCAGCAAAGAGCACCCGAGGGTTGGGGGGAGTGTGCGGAGGGAGCTTGGACTGCTGCAGCTCTGAGGGGCTGGACTTCCAGATTCTAATGCTCTAAGGGGGCTGGGGGCCAGCACTGCTGGGTCTGAGGGAGGAGGGCCTGGACTGAGCCCGGCCATGCCCCTCTGCCCCAGACTGGAGGGCCATTCCGCCGCCCAGCCCCTCCTTGCACTACTCCACGCTGTCCTGCTCTCGGTCCTTCCACAACCTCTCGCATCTGCCCCCGTCCTACGAGGCCGCTGTGAAATCTGAACTCAACCGCTACTCCTCCCTCAAGAGGCTGGGTGAGTCCCGGGAAGGGGAGCTACCTGGGCGATGGGGTGGGGTCAGGGCCTGGGTTCAGGACAATGGACAGTGACCCGATCGCCTTCTAAAGCTTTAGATTCCCCGCCCCCCGCCTTAGATTTTTCTCCAAGTTTGTTCCAGAATTACCTGAGGTAATTTTCTATCACAATTACTTGGGGTGCTTTTTTAAAATGCAAACCCATGGTCCTCCCCCCAAGATCTATTGCATTCATCAGGACTTGTATTTGCAATGAACAGAAATACAACTTAAAAAAAAAAAAAAAAAAGGTGACTATGCCGGCTTGATAACAGAAAGTCTATGTGCCACAAGCTTCAGGTGTGGCTGAACCCAGGTGCTCAAAAGCTGTCTCCAGGATTCTACATCTCTCAGCTCTGCTGAACAGTGGGCTGGCTTTATTTTCAGACAGAATCTCCCCTTGTGATGGCAAAGATTGTCCTGAGAATTTTCAGGGCAATTCTACCAGAACAGTCTCTCCCAATGATTCCAGCAAAAATCCCAAGCCTGGATCCCACTGGCCAAAAAAGGGTCACATGCTTGTCCCAGAACCAATCACTGTGACTCTGATTGGACATTTCTGGGTCAGTGGCCGATCCCTGGTAGTGGAGTAGCCTTCAAACATTTTAAACGGAGATCCACAGTAAGAAAGGATTTTTATATTGTGTCCCATGAGACCCACATACACTGGCACATTTTTTAATTACAGTAAAGTTTTGAAACTTGTTATTATGGACATTTTCAAACACACTCGAGAGTAGAGGAATTGTAAAATGAGCCCCATGTTCCTGTCACCCAGCTTTAACAATGGGCAACATTTTGTTAATCTCTCCTCCCTCCACCCCATCTTTTGGTGGATTATTTCAAAACAAATCCCAGATATCATGTCACTTCATCCATTAATATATCAATAACACACACACAACTGAAATAAAAATTTTGTGAATGGTATTCACCCTTATTCTCTTATTATGGGACACTTTCTGACAATTTTCTATTCTATTTCATTTTGCCAAATGCTGGTCCCTACCCACAAAATTGACTTTACAACCCATGAATGGGTCGAATCTCCAAGTTTGAAAAATACGTGCTACAGGATGAAAGGGAAGAGAAAGTGGTTCCTCAAAAGCAAGAGTTGGGTTCTACTCCCCAAAGAAGGGATGTTCCCAGGCAATTAAAAAAAAAAAAAAAAGGTCCCCCCTCATCTACGATCGCAGCAGTGCAAGCTGTGCCTGGGAATCTGCATTCTGCTAGCTTGACTGTTCTGACTGGTTAAAATTGTGCCCCTGCCCAGGCTAATGACCAGGAAGTTCCAGGTAATGTCTGGGGTCTTCCTGGGGTGGGGGGTGCCCCAGGGAAGGGAGCACGTTCTGGGCTGGCTGAGGACCCACCTCTGTGGTTTCTTTCCTTCTCCCCCAGCCGAGAAGGATCTGGACGAGGCCTACCTGAAGCGCCGGCACCTGGCGGAGATGCCCCGCGGGACGCTGCCCCTGCATGCGCTGCGGCGACCTGGCACAGGGGGCGGCTATCGCATGGATGGCTGGGGTGGCCCCGAGGAGCTGGGCCTGGCGCCCGCGCCCAACCCACGGCGCGTCATGTCCCAGGAGCACCTGCTGGGAGACGGAGGCCGGGCACGCTATGAGTTCACACTGCCACGCGCGCGCCTCGTGTCACAGGAGCACCTGCTCCTGTCGTCCCCCGAGGCCCTGCGCCAGAGCCGCGAGCACTTGCTGTCACCCCCGCGCAGCCCCGCACTGCCCCCCGAGCCCGCCGCCCGCACCAGCCTGGCCGCCTCCCACTCCAACCTGCTGCTGGGGCCTGGGGGGCCCCCCACACCGCTGCACGGGCTGCCCCCGCCGCCCGGCCTGCATGCGCACCACCACCACCACGGCCTGCACGGCTCGCCGCAGCCCGCCTGGATGTCAGACACCGGCGGAGGTGGGGGCACGCTGGCCCGCAGGCCGCCCTTCCAGCACCAGGGCACGCTGGAGCAGCTGCAGTTCATCCCCGGCCATCACCTGCCCCAACACCTCCGCACTGCCAGCAAGAATGAGGTGACTGTCTGAGTGTCTGAGGTCGGGCCAGGGGCTTGGGGGCTGCAGCCTGGGGCCCCCATCCCAACCTGCATCCCCCAACACACTCCAGGGGCCTGGGACCAGATCTGCGGTGGCCGGGAGGGCTGCCTCCAAAGACACTGTTTTGGATGAAATCATCACCAGACACAAAGCTTCCTTCTGCGATGTCACAGCAGATGAGACCCCTCCTCCTATGTCACAGTTTGAGGCAGGACCTCCTTCCCATGACGTCATCACAGAGGAAGAGGCCTGTATGTGAGGTCATCACTAGCGAAAATGTCTTTGTTCATCACAGGGACAAAACCTCCTTCCCATGAGGTCATCACAGAGGAAAAGGCCCACCCTTAAGGTCATCACTAGAGGCCATGTCTATGCTCCATGGTGTCATCACAAAGACTTCCCTCATGTGATGTCATAAGAGGAACAATGCCTTTGTCCTATGACATCATCCCTAGAGACAAAGAGTCCTTCCTATGATGTCACTGCATAGATAAATCTCATCCTTATGATGTCATCTCTGGCACCAGAAGGTCTCTTTTGACATCATCATCACCAGGAAAATATTTTCTTCCAAAGAAGATGCCTTTGTCTTTGAAGTCACCACTACAGACAAAACCATCTTCCTGGGACACATCACAGGGGAAAGAGCCTCACCAGCTGTGTCCTCACTAGACATAAGGCCTCCTTTCTATGACATCATCACAGGGACTCTGCTTCCTTCCTGTGATGCCATCGCCAGAGAAGGTGCCTTGCCCTATGATGTCATCAGAGGGACTGTGCCTTTTCCGTGATGTCATCAGCAGAGATGGCAGCCCACTCTGGGGACATCTCCAAGACGAGGCCCCTTCTGCAATGTCACCACCAGACTCTGCCTGCTCCGAGATTACATACGCCGTGAGACACCTCCACTGCTGCTGCCAAGTCCCGGAACGGCAGGGCACACCCAGAGTCCATGACTATCCTGGTGGGTCACCAGAGAAAGTGCCCTGTCCTGAGGTGTCATCTAGGGGTGTCCTCACTGGGGAGGCTGCCCCAGCAGAGAGGTCTCTGCCACAGATGACAGTCCATCTGTGGATTGTTGGCAGTGGCCCTGCCCCAGCTGAGGCTCTGCCCCAGTGCTGTGATGTCATCACCAGAGACACTGCCTGCTCTGGAAGGCCATTACTTGTAATGGTATCACCAGAGTTTCTGCCTTGTCCCACCATGACTTGGCTTGGTCACTCCTTCCCCTGACCCTAGAGACATGCCCTGCGGGATTTCCACCAGAACCTCACCTAAAGGGTGGTTGGGCCACGGGTCCTGTGTGACTCCTGGAGGACAGCACTCCCAGACTGGCTTCTGCTCCCACGGAGGCCACTCTGGCCCACCAGGCTCCTGGAGTCCTGGGACTCATAGGTGGCGCTACTTCTCTCTGCCGTAACTACAGACATCATCACCTCTGTAAACAAAGTCCCGGCCTCCTGCTGGGGGGTGGGGGGAGGTGGGGGTATGCCTGCTATTGATCTAGCTGATGACATCATCAGCACCACAAGACTTCCACCACTCCTGGTGGTAAGTTGCACCTGGGGTCCAGTGTTAACCATGCCTGATGATGACATCATTTCCCAGGATTCCCTTTGACCTATGGTGTATTCATCTCCCAGGATCCACCACAACTAGGATATCATTCTCTTCCAGGATTTACCATAACTATAGTGTCACCTTCTCCCAAGGTTCCCTATAGCCAATGGTGTCATCATCTTCCATGATTCTCCACAACTATGGTGTCATCATCTCCCAGGATTCATCACAACCATTGTATCATCATCTCCCAGGATTCACCATAGCTGATGATGTCATCATCTCCCAGAATCCGCCATGACCAACGGGTGTCATTACCTTCCAGAATCCACTATAGCTGATGGTAACATCTTCTACCAGGATCCACTAAGACTGATAATGCCACAATCTCCCATAGTCCCCCATAATTGTGGTGTCATCATCTCACAGGATCCACTTCAATCATGATGTCTGCATGCCCCAGGATCCACCACAGCCATGGTGTCATCACCTTCCAAGATCCACTTTAATCATGGTATCATCAACCTCCCAGGATCTACTTCAACCATGATGTCTTCATGCCCCAGGATCCAGCACAGCCTTGGTGTCATCACCTCCCAGGATTCAACTGAGCAGTGATGTCACCACCTCCCAGCAGCCATGAGAGTCAATGGTGTCCCAGAACCCATGACACTCAATAGTGTCATCATCTCCCAGGATCCATTTCAGCCATGGTATCACCATCTACTGGAATCCACCATAACCATGGCATCATCATCTCCCAGGATCCAGGACACCCAATGATGTCATTTAGCAGGATCCACTTCAACCATGTATCATCACCTTCCAGGATCCATCATCTTGGGAGCCAAGTACTATGACAGCTGTATTTCAATTGTCTTCTGGGGTCACCTACAGTTGTTCCCTTAAGAGGAACCAGCACAATACACATCATTTTCCCATTCCCTCAAAAATGGAGTGGGATGGGGCCCCCTCTGATGACATCATCCTACTCTGGCCCTTCCTGATGATGTCACTGCCGTGCTCCTGACTTAGGCTGACACCTGCCTGCATCAACCGCACCACAGACTTGGCCTTGGCCAGTCCTCCATCTCCCCCTGGTGAGGGCATCCAGGTCCCTCCTGATAACTGCCCTTCACCCAACCATCTGATCGGTGACAGGGCGGGGGGGGGGGGGCTTTCCAGCCCTCAGGTGATGTCACTGCCCCTTGTCCAATCCCTGTTACCTGGATCCCCACCCAGAGCTGCACTCCATAGGCTTGGGCCAAACTCTCCCTAGAGACCCCCCTGGGCTGGGTCAACAGCTGCCGACCTCCCTGAGGCCTTCAGTGGTTTTCTCTGCTGCCCTGGTCGTGGGGCAGGCACGTCTGGAGAGCCACGGCCACTGCCAGTGCCACCTGTGGGGGTGGGGGGGTGGCGCTCCACATCATCCCAAGATGGCAGAGAAGCAGCATTCTCTCCTTCATCTCCCCCTCACACACTGGGGAGCCTCTGGGGTTTCGGGGATTCCCCAACACCCAACGCACAATTTGCCCCCAATTCTCTCTGTATATAGCCATGTTCTGGGGCGGCCATTCCCCCACTCTTAAAGGGCTACATGCCCCCTCTCCCAGCCCCCAGCGCGAGGTGAGGGGGCCTCTTCTCCCTCCCCTGGGCCGTCCCCCTCCCTCTCCTCTCTCCCCACAAGGGAGGCACCTCAGCTCATCCCTTCTCATCAGGAGCCTGGGGCAGATAACTGACCCTCAGCTCCCACCACACTGACGAAACTGAGGGGTGACCCCCAATCTACCAGGGCCCCAGTGCCAGTTTGCCGGGTTTTCAACTCCACGCTTACAGCTGCTCCTGTGGGTTCCCCCAATCCCTTTGAGGGCCTCACCATGCCCAGTGTCCCTATGGCAGACTGTGACTTCCCCCAAAAGGAGCCAGCTTGGGCGCCTACCCCTCCCAGACCCCTCCCCTCTGCTCACCACCCTCAAGGAGCCCTCAGCTTTCTCCAGCCCCCAGAACTGGGGGATTCGGGGCCTTTCAGCTTTTGTATGCCCCCCTCAACTTGCTCTTTCCCGGCCTGGATTCCAGGTATCTTGTCCCCTCCCCCCACTCACTTGACACAGGCTGCCTGACCCTGGGGCCTTGACCTCTTATCTCAAATAAGCCATAGTAGGGAGAGGTCTCGAGGTGGGTGAGGAAGTGGGCATGTCCTGCCAGACCCCCTTGATGCTTCCAGAGCTGGGACCTCGCCATTTGAGTCTTCCCCCACCAGCCCCCACCACCTCATAAATGCATACACAGGCTTGTGCGTACACACACACACACACACACACACACTCCCATTCCAGTGAGGGGGCAGTGGAGGGTGGTACAGAAAGAAGAAAATCAATTCTGGACCAAAAGAACTTCCAAAGCTCTGCCTGCTTCCTTATCCCTACCCACCCTATTCCTCCCCCCAACACCGGACTCTTGCCCCAGTTCCTTGGTGAGGACAGCCAGCCGAGCTGCAACTTGGTATTTTTTTGAATAAACAGATGTTTTCCTGATCCCCGGTCTCAAGTATACTGTCGGGAAAGGATGGGTTTCCATCCCCGCATTTGCAGGTCACTGGGGAGCCCCCTTTATGGCCGAGGAAGGCGGGCATCTAAGTGTCTTTGCAGGTAGGTGGTCAGGGCTGCTCCAGCTGCCACCAAGGGAGGAGTCAGGCATGGGGAGATGCAGTGTAAGGTGCCTTCAAACCCTTAGTTTCTTCCTAAGAAAGCTTCTTCCCTCTGAGCAGGTAAGCATTTGTTTGCAGATTCTATTTGTTTGCGCCTCCTTATATTTGAATTCTTTGCCTGAACATCATTGAAGTGTGTGTGTGGGGGGGTGCAACTGCGTTAGTTTCCTGGGGCTGCAGTAACAAAGTACCATACAACTGGCAGCTTAAACAGAAATGTATTCTCTCCCAGTGCTGGAGGCTGAGAGTCTGAGAGGGAGGTGTCGGCAGGGCTGAGTCCTTCTGAGGCTGTGTGGGAGAATCTGTCTGTGCCTCCCTCCTAGCTTCTGGTGGCTTGCTGGCAATGCTGGCATTCCTCGACACATCATCTTCCCTCTGTATGCGTGTCTCCTTGGCAAAATGTCTCGTTTTATGAGGACACCAGTCATGATGGATTAGGGCCCACCCCAATGATTTCATCTGCAAAGACCCTGTTTCCAAACAAGGTCACATTCACAAGTCCTGGAGGTTAGGACTTCAACATCTTTGTGGGCGGGGAGCAAAATTCAACCCATAACGGGGTGTGACAGAATAGTCTAAATGTCAGTTTTTATGATAACTGGGAAGCATTTTCCACACCTCTCTCCTCCCACCCAGTGCATTAAAATATTTCCATAGTGATGACTAGAATTGCCCCCTCCTTCTGTCTCAGGAAGTGCCTCTAAGGCTTGGTTTTATGAACTTTAGGACAGCTCATCTCTAGAAGCATCTAAGTGTTTGTTTACGAATATCAGACTCATATTACATCAAAGCATTAGTTTGCTCATACCTCTGGGTTGTGTGTGCAGGGCATTTCAGCATTGATTTTATCATTAAGAAAACCCCTTCCTCTCTAGTGTATTTAAGTGTTTGCTTCTCAGATATTAGACTTTATTCCGTATCAGTCAGGGTTCTCCAGAGAAACAGAACCAATGTATGTGTGTGTGTGTGTGTGTGTGTGTGTGTGTATTCCTGTTAAGGAACTGGCTCATGTGACCATGGGGGTTGGCAAATCCAAAGTCTGTAAGGCAGCCCGGAAACTCGGGCAGGCTTTCTAGGCTGCAGTCTTGAGGCAGGATTCGTTCTTTTCCAGGAAACCTCAGTTTCCGCTCTAAGGCCTTCGACTGATTGAACGTGGCCCACCATATGATCTAGGATAATCTCCTTTACTCAGAGTCAGCTAACTGTAGGTGTTCATCTTGTCTACTAAATACCATCACAGCAACACCTGGGCTGTGTTTGAACCAACAGCTGGGCACTGCAGCCGACCAAGCGGACACATGAAACCTAACCATCCTCGCAGGGAAGTGCTTGCTGGAAGGAGTGTGATCTGTGGTTGAGAAAGCCTGCCCCCCTTCGGTGCAGTTAAGTGTTCACCACCGGCTAGATTTCACCTGCTGAGGTCCATCTGTTTGACCGTAGGTTAGTGGGGTGGGAGGGGGGTGGTGCCTTCAAGTACTGGTGTTGGATCACTGGTGAAATGTCCCACCTGGTGCGTGTAAGGGTTGTTCGCCCATTCTTAGAAATCGCCTCTTTGTGCTGGTGATTTGTCTACAGAAAATTGGGGGTGGGTGGGGAGGGAGGGTGGTGATGCAGTGTGTCTAAGTATGGGATCATTGAGCACTCAGAGAGTCTCCTCCTGGGCACAGACTAGGACCGTACTTCCCTGCCTCCCAGATGTTAGATGTGCCAGATACAAACCCTTGTTGCTTTAACAACTGGGGCTTTGGGGCTGCTTGTTACTGCAGGACAGTGCAGCCTACTCTGGCCGACGTGCCTTGCCTGTGGAGAGGGGAACTAGATGGCTTTTTTGCTGTACACTCTTGCACTTCTGAATTGTTTGTAGGTGCATGACCTACTTTTAAAAAAATAAAGTCTAAATGTAAACGTCAACGGTGCCGGCTTTGACTGCCATTCCCCACACTGAGCAGATGCCCAGGGGCGAGCTTGACACAGGAGACAAGAGTCTCATTCCCCTCCCATGCAGGTGATTAGCTTCCACTCTGAGTTGTAATGCCAAGGCTTAAACGTATGTATTTTTCATTCAACATGGCCTCTATGTGCCTGTCAACTACTTCATTTCTGTTCAGCCAAGAAGAAAGCAATCTGATCCACATGTACCGTGCTTTAGTTGGGCAAGTCAAGGATAAGATCTGGCATAAGCATTTTCGCCTTTGTAACCTAACATTTGCTCAATTTGCAACTCCACTGTGTTGATAAATACAGCCTCTGAGCAGCTATTCTTAACCGGCGTTTGAGGGGGCGGGCTTGCAAACTTATGAAATCTATACCAGATGTTGTGTGCATGTGCCTTTCTTTTTTTCTTTTCATTTCTTTTCAACTTTGTATTTTGAAACAGTTTCAAACGTGCAGAAGTTACAAGAATAAGTCCAAGAACTCATGTACAGCTTTTGTCAATTCACTAATTGCTAACATTTCATCACACTGCTTTATGGTTTTCCTCCCATATATTTTTTTTTCAGAGACACTTGAGAGTAAGTTGCCCCCTAAGGGACATTTCTGAAGGACAAGGACATTCTCTTACACAGCCACAGTATAGTTATCAAAATCAAGGACTTAACACTGATGAAGTCCATGTTCAAGCTTCACCAACTGTCCCAGTATTGTCCTTGGGAGCAATTCTCTTTCCAGTCCCCCGTACTCCGGGATTAGGTCTTGCATTTGGTTACTGTGTCTCTCGAGGCTCCTTGGACTTGAACAGTTCCTCAGTCTCTTTCATGACACACGTTTTTGGAGTCCAGGCAGCAGCATAATTTTTATTCCAGCCCCTACCACCAGACGTTTAGGGTTTTCCCATTTCTCACTACTATGAACAATACTTGGAGGAATATCTTTTTGCACACCATGGGGAGCACTCACTTACTTTTCCCTGGGATGACCTCCCAAGAGGGTGAACTTCTGGGTCGGAGGGAGGTGCGTTTTTAAGACTTTTGCTACACAACGCCAAGATGCAGTTCCGAGAGCCTTGCCAAGTCCATGTACGTGAGAACGTCCATTTGCTCCCACCCTCGCCGGCATCAGGCACTATTCTGTCTAATCTTGATGTGCATCAGAGGTGTCTGTTTTACGGCCGTTATAGGAAGCCCCTAGTTACTAAAGCTTGCTTTTGTCCAACACGAAGTCTCTGCTCTGCGGTCTAGGGTTTTTGGAGCGGGATAAGAGCAACGCGTTTCATTGCTGCCGTCTGTCACTAGAGGGAGCACCTGATCCACTGCAGGCATATTTAGCAATTAATGCGGGCCCCTCCCACTGGGGGAGAGCGCTAACCTCTGCTCAGGGGCACAAAGGAAAGTGGTTCTTGCTAAGTACCTACCACAGCCTTACAGTCAACTTGCTTAAAAATATTAAGGCCACTAAGGGGCAGAGAACACATCAGCAACCACAGACTGTGAACTCAGAAATAAAGACGGAGGCATTTACTCATGAAAAGATGCTCAGCCTCAGTGGGAAGAAGGGAAATGCCGATGAAAGATGAGGCACCTTTGCCCATGACTGGCACATATTTTGAAGACTGCTAATACTCGGGCTCATTTCTGCATCAACACATTGACATCGGCTGCTTCCTCTGCCTGGAACAGTCTTTCTCCTCTGGATAAGCACAAAATTTGCTCCCTCGCTTCCTTTAAATATTTGTTTCCTTCTCAATGAAGATCTACCCTGACTCCCCGCATCTAAAATTCTCCCCCCCTCCCCCCAGTGTCCCCAAACCTCCTTACCTTAACTGCTCTAATTTTTATAGTAATATCTTTTTATACTACCAACTTTTCTTACCCACTAGCCCGGGACTTTCCCAGTGCTGGCACTCACTGCAAGTCCAGCATCTTGGGCAACCCCGTACAGTTCGCCACCCTGGGTTTAGCGCTTACTGTTTATCTGTCTCCCCACCAGAATGGAAGCCCCAGGAAGGTGGTGTCTTGCTTCCTGTCTTGGCCACTGATGTATCCCAAGCACACAGAAACAGGGCCTGGCAAACAGCTGGTTCTAAATGAATTCTTGAATGAACGGATCAGAGCCTAACGGTGAGGATCTAAATAAGTAGAACCCTGCCAAGGGCCACCTGGCAGAACTGCAAACACTCATGCTCTTTTGATCCTGAGACTCCACTTCTAGGAATTTCTCCTTCAGGAAAGCTCACACCTTTGCCCAAAGATAAACGTTCGAGGATGCTCACTGCAGCTTCTAGCCACAGACTGGACCGGCGTAAACACCCGTTAGTTGGAGAATGCTAGAAACTCCCGTGTTCTTATCAAGGACCGCTGTGCATGCTGCCCAGGGAGGATGTGTGGGAATGTAAACGTCCAAGTAGTGTGGGGAAGAAGACACCCAGATATTAACAGCGGGTACCTGAGGGGGTGGGACTGCTAATGTGGGAATGGAAGGCGAGCTAGAGCTGCACCTCCTACTTTTACTTCTTGCACTGCAGTGACTGTGTGAATTTCCCTCCAAGCATGTATTTCTTTAGTGATTTAATACAGATGAACAGAAGAAATGAAGATTAATTTCTGAAGCTAGAATTCAAGCCGAAGGGACAATTTGGGTTTCATTGAGCAAAAGTAAGTTTCCAGGTCTCCAATATTTAGGAAAGTAAGGACAGCCCTCCCCCAGCCCATCCCCTGCAGATCCCAGTCTCCCAAACTAACACAAAAGGCCCATCACTAGGCCACCTCCTGAGTCATTCTCAGATCCGCCCACTTCTCGGCCATAGCCACCACACTATCCCAACCCACGACCAACTCCCTGCTGGAGTTCCTGCTTCCACTCTGGGTCCTCCAATCTAGTCTCCACCCAGCAGCCCTGAGCCAGAATCTCAACATCAGTACCAAATCCACTCACACGTCCCGGTGAGAATTCCTCATTGACTCCCTAGGGCCCCACCAAGCCTAGCCCCTCCATGCCTACCTCTACCGGCTCAGAACATTCTTCCCTCAGACCTCTCTCTCTTTCTCCACCCCTCTGGCCTTCTTTCAGTTCCCCCCATCTCAGTATTTTTTTAAAATTCTTTTTAGAAAAATAACAGCTTTACTGACATATAACTCACATGCCATACATAAAACTCACCGATTTAAAGTGTTTTGGTATATTCATAGAGCTGTGCATCTATACCATCACCACAATTTTAGAATATTTTCATCGCCCCAAGAAGAAAATCTACCCATTAGCTATCAACTCTCCATCCCCCAGCCCTAGGCAATCACTAATCCACTTTCTGTCTGCATGCATTTGACTGTTCTTGACATTTCATACAAATGGAATCATACAACATGTAGTCCTTTGTGACCGGCTTCTTTCCCTTAGCATAGCGCTTTGGAGGTTCATCCATTTTGTAGCAGATAACAGTACTTCACTCCTTTCTATGGTTGTATAATATTTCATTGTAAGTAAATACCAGTTAGTTTATCCATTCACCAGCTGCTGAACATGTGGGTTGTTCCCACTTTTGACTATTATAAATAATGCTGCTATGAATATCTGCGTATGATTTTTCACGTGGACGTGTTTCCATTTCTCTGGTATATACCTAGCAGTGGAATTGCTGGGTCATATGGTAACTCTAGATTTAATCATCTGAGGAACTGCCAGACTGTTTTCCAAATCAGCTGCACCATTTTTCATTCCCACCAGCTGTGTGAGGGTTCCAATTTTCCACATCCTCCCCAACACTTACTATCTCACTTTTTGATTACAGCCACCCTGGTGGTGTAACGTGGTAGCTCACTGCGGTTCTGATGTGCGTTTCCTGATGGCTGATGATGCTGAGCATCTTGTCATGTGCTTACTGGCCGTTTATATATCTTCTTTGACCACCAGCACCATCTCTTCTCAGGGTTATTGCAACAGCCTCCTGCCTGGCCTCCCTGCTTCCGCCCTCATCCCCCTTCATTCTCTTCTCCACCCAGCAGTCAGAGTAAGACCCCAGCATTCCGCTGCTCAAAACCCTGCCGTGGCTCCCTGTTCCCCCAGAGACAAGACCACAGTCCTAGCCATGGCCTTCAAGGCCCTGAATGATACCGGCTCCCCAACTCCGACCACACATACATCTCTCTAACCTCAGCCCCCCACACCCTCCCCCTTGCCCACTCTGTTCCAACCAAACCAGCCTCCTTGCAGTTCCTCGCACGTGCTAGGCCTTTGTTCCAGCTGTTCCCACTGCCCGGAATGCTCTTCCCTGATAAGCACATAGCTCACTTCCTCCCTTCCTTCAAACTTGTGTTCACATGACACCTGCTTGGTAAGGCCTCCCTGGCCACCTGGCTTAAAATTCACAACCTGGCACACCCTGAGCCCCTCCCTTGCTCTACTTTTCTTTTTTTCCGTAGCACTTGCTCCCTTCTAACATACCATGTATTTTATTTATTTATTACATTTCACTTCTGTGTCTGTCTTCTCTCACCACAGTAAGCCCCACAAGGGCAAAGATCTTTGTTTGCCTACGTATCCCAAGCACCCAGAATGGTGCCTGGCACACAGTAGGTGCTCAATAAATACTTGTTGAACAAACACCTTGATCTGTCAGGCACTCTGCTAGAGTCTAAGAACAGGGTCCCTGCTCTCCTGGGGCTGCACTCATCGGGGGACAGAGACAAACACGTAAGCAAACAAATAATAATAAATTCTTATGGACCAGGAAGATCAAAGAGGGTGAAGTAAACAGCATGGGAGTGGGGGTGAGGAAGCTGCTCTGAGAGGTGACTTTTTTTTTTTTTTTTCCAGCCGCGCTGCACAGGTTGTGGGATCTTAGTTCCCCGACCAGGGACTGAACTCAGTTCCTTGGCAGTGAGAGCGAGGAGTCCTAACCACTGGACTGCCAGGGAAGTCCCATGACAGGCGACATTTTAAGGTGAGCCTAGGCCATGAGGAGGACAGAGCAGGAGGAGGAAAGCTCTCCTGGCACAGGGGACTCCCGTGTAAACGTCCTCAGGGCAGACAGAGCTTGGCTTATCGCAGGGAGACAGACAGAAAGAGGCCAAGGGGGCCTCAGGAAGAGTGTACTTACGGATCTCATGGGAGTTTGGGATTCATTCGAAACGCAGTGTGTTGGGGGCTCTTGAAAAGTTCTTAGCAGGGGTGGGGCCTGTTTGGATTTCAGGGGTCAGTAAAAAGCAGCCTCCCTGAGGGCCAACCCCGGCCACTGCCTGTTTCTGTAAACAAAGGCTGATGGGAACACAGCCAGCCCCTACATCTGCACATGCGCTTGGCTACTCCGGGGCTATGGCAGCAGAACTGGGTACGCTGGGACAGAGACTGATGGCCCGCAAAATCAAAAACCTTTACTGAGAAGGTTTGCTGACCCCAATTTTAAGGTGCAGGCGATTCCTTCCTTCTCCCTCAGGTCCTGTCGACGTCAGCGATCCCCATCACGTCTCCCATCCCCACTGCCACCAAGCTGCTCGCCTCCCTCTCTGTTACAGCCCACCGTCCTGTCAAAGCCTCCAATGGCTCCCCAGGGCTTGAAGACAACACACCGCCCACCTCGGCAGAGGCGAGAGACGTAACCGCTGCCCCCCCTTACCTTTCGGACTTCAGCACCTCCGTCCGACCTACCCTCACTGGCTTCCTGGTGGCGCCCCAAACACACCAAGCGCGATCCCCTCGCCTCGCCTTTGCACGGGCTGTTCCCTTTTCTGGAATGCTTTTCCCCTAGACCTTCTCGTATGGAGCCCAAGTGATCCTTCCTCAGACAGCAGCCCCCACCCCTTCCTTGCTATGCCCTCTGATTGTTCCTCTACGTCTTTATCACTCGCTGACATGATAGGATATACTTACTTGTTTACTGTCTGGCTTCCCCACGAAGACGTCAGCTCCCTGAGCGCGCAGGGATTTTGTTCCTTTTACGCTCAGCCATATCCCCAGAGCATCCTGCCTGCCACATGATAGGTGCTCAAAAATAAAAGCGTACTGAACGACTGAGGGTGTCCAGAGGGGAATCATAACATCCACCCGACAGGGCTGTTGCAAGGATTCAATGAGATAAACCATGCAAAGAAACTAGAACAGTGCCCCGCCCAGCGAGCACCGGATCGATCACCACCATTTTCATGACCATCATCAGTTACGTCTGTTGGGTGGACTTTTGAGATACAGCTCAGTCTGACCACCACCTCCGCCACGTCCCAAGTTGGGGGGGGGGGGGCTGGGCAAGTCACTTGACCCCTCTCTTCCTTCAGGGTTCTCGGGTGTTAACTGGGCCGTACTCCTCTGCACCTGGCGGGATAAGACCCAAGGCGAGGCGCGTGGGATGCCCGCGTGCGGCCAATCTGCCACAAACTAGTCATGGCTACGGCGGTGGGCGTCTCTGCACGTTCCTGGCCCCTGTTCCAGAGGCTGGGGCCCCCTGAGGGGTCTTGTCGGGACCCTCTCTTACAGGGTAGAGAGGGCCTGAGGGGGGCGCCGCGGCCGCACCGCACAGGAGCCGAGAAGGCGGGTCAGCTCCCGGGCCTCCCGCTCTCAGGGCGCCTACACTGGGCCGCCCGGGGCGCTCTGGGCCGGTTCCCCAGACAGGGAAAGGGAGTCCCGGCGAGGCCTGGCTGGCGGGAGGCCGCGGTCAGTCACAGGCAGGGCCAGGCCCTCAACAAGGGCTGGGGGCTCTTCCTTCTTTCTCGGGCACAGTCCTCACAGGAGGAGACTGAGGCCTGGCTGGGGCCAGAGGTCACACACTGGACGGCCAGGCGTCTAAGCCTTCAGCGCCGGGCTGACTGGTCTTGGAACCTCCGGGACACACCACGCAGGTCACAGGTCATTCTCAGCGCAAAATGGCGCCTCGGAGAAAAACGTACGATTCCCAGCGCCCACCCCCACTCCCGGCTGAGGAAGGGGAGAGGGCATCCGCGCACACTCATTTGCATACACAAAAACCAACGAACTTCATTGGCTGCAAGCGCCTGGGTCCGCGTTAGGCAAGGCTCCCATTGGTCGCTCTCCATTTCTCTCGCCCCCTCAACCCCCGTACTGCCTTCTCCGTCAAGGATTGGCCCGCGCGCGTCTCGTGACGCCACTCCACGACTGCGCGTCCCTATTGGCCGGCGCGCCTTCTATCGTCCTTTTAAACCGCCAGAGTCCCACCTCCCTTCGCCCTGCCCAGGTTCCACGGCCGACCGTTAGTCGCGTGTGTGATCTCCTGGGCGTCGGGGCGCGCGCGTGCGCCAGCGTCTCATTCAAACGGGCCAATCAGCGGTCGCGTCGCCCTTCACGTCCTCTTCCACTCTACTTCCCTTCTCCGCCACTCCATCCTCCCGGATCCCCTCCCCGACCACCGCGCACCCCCATTGGCCGGCCCGCCGAGCGCCCCCTCCCCAATTTCGGCCCGCAGCTTGCTGGAAGGGAGCGAGCGCGTCGAACGCCGAGGGCCGTGCGCGCTGACGTCACGGGTCGAGGCACGGCGAGAGGGGGCCGCGAGGGGGCGCGGCCTGTGGGCGGATATAAAAGAGCGGCGGTGCGCGCGCGGCCGGCTTAGTGCGGCCGGGCACCGGGGGTGGGCGGAGCTGCGGGCGCGGTTCGCGGCGGGCGTTGGAGGCAGCGGGGAGCAGAGCGGGGCCGCCGGGGCCTCGCTAGGGCCGCAGCGGCAGCAGTTGGGCCCCCCGCCCCGGCCGGCGGCCGGAGAGCGCAGGAAGGGGGCCGGGGGGACCCGCCCCCGGCCGGCAGCAGTCATGGTGAGCGAGACGTCCAGGCCCGGGAGGGGTGGTTGGGCCCCCCCCCAGAGGAGGAGGCGGGGTCTCAGGAGCCTCTCGCGGGCGGCTTGGGGGATCGGAGGGCCCACCTGGGTATCCCGGGCCTGAGATGGGCCCAGGGGCCTTCCTGTAGGCGGGGCGGGGCGGGAGGGGAGGGCCCGGCCGAGCTCCGGGCTTTTTGGCCCGCCCGTGGGTGTTTCGGGAACAACGACGCTCCGCCACCGTCTCCAGGCCCGAGTTGGGATTTCCAGGGTGGTCTTACCAAGGTTTGGTGGGGAAGGGGGACCGGCATAGGCCTCGGGCCTGCCCGGGATCACTGGGGGGCCTTGCGGAGCTACGAGCGGGCTTTGGGGTCTTCTGGGGAAGGTGGAGTCATCCGCAAGCCCTCGGCAATCCGCCCTATTTCTAGTGGGAGATCAGCTTGGGGCGGTCGCCTGAAGCATCCTGGGTTGGGGGTTCTGGGAGCTCGGGGTGATTGACAGCCTGGGACTGCAGGAGTAAGACTAGGGTGCCACTGCATCCTAGATCCTGCAGGAGGCACCAGGCCCTGGCTCTGCCCGTGGCTCACCCCCTTGTCTCCATACCTAGAACTCCAACGTGGAGAACCTGCCCCCCCATATCATCCGCCTGGTGTACAAGGAGGTGACGACACTGACAGCTGACCCACCTGATGGTATCAAGGTCTTTCCCAATGAGGAGGACCTCACTGACCTGCAGGTCACCATCGAGGGCCCTGGTGAGTGGGGGAACGAGAGGGAGGGGTGCACTTCCTAGATCCTCGTCAATCTTAGAGCAAGGATAGGAGGCCCCCACTGTAGGGTGGACTGCCAGACCCTGAGGACGCGAGGGTAGACATGACAGGCACACCTGTTACACATGGTGCTCCCAGTATGCAGGGCAGGACACTAGAAATGACAAGTAATTGTGTATACTTTCCCTGTAAGTGTTGTGAGAAAAATTCTGGGGGCCAGGAGAGCATATAATGGGGCCTTACCTGGGTTTGGGTGTTTCCTCCATCCTGAAGTATGGGTAGGAATGAAGTGGGATTGGGAAGAGGATGCCAGGTGGGGAGAAGTGTCAGCAAAGGCCTGGAGGGGAGGCTGGATCATCTCAAACTCCTTCCTGCTGCCAGTGTTAGGTTCTCTGGGGACCAAGCAGAGAACAAGCCAAATGCAGGCTTGCAGGGAGATAACAGTAATAACCACACGACTACAGGGGATCGTTTGATCTTGCAGAGTGGTTTGGCAGGTCGCTTCACGTGCACTACATTTAAGTTATCAGTTGAATTTTTACAATTTAAGTGAAGAGTATGTGATGAAGGACCTAGTCTGGAGTTGAACTTGTGGGGAGGGGGTCAGGGAAGACTTCCTGAGGAACAGAAGAAAAACGATTTGTGAAGCTTATAGGGAACAGATCTTTTAGGGCTTGTAGGCCTCTTTTCAAAGGAGTTTGGAAAGGAAGCCTTTGAAGGGTTTAAAGCCGGGCCAGTGGGTCACTTCAGACTTCACTTTGACGTCGGCGAGGGTGGGGATAGAATCTGGAGGCTGGTCAGGAAGCCACTGACCATGGGCATCCATCAGGTGAGAGAAGTGGTTCCGCTGGACTTGGAGGTGGGCTCAGATTCAGGAGTGGACCTGGAGGTCAGCTGCCCAGGCTGTGATGGGTTGGACGTGGGGGCTGGGGCACGAGGAACAGCCACGGGTCTGGAACAGCTCCCAGTGTTTGCTGCGGCAGGGAAGACCACGGAGTGGACACAACTGTCCTGACATTTGCCTGAGAGGCTTCCAAATAGATGTTTTTCCGAGGAGCTGAGTGGGCATGTGTGTCTGTGCCTCTTGGGAAGGGTGTGCTGTGCCTTCACTTGGGAATGAAGAGGGATCCGTGGGTGGGGCCCACCACTCAGGGGGTTAACTCTGAGCTGGGGATGGTGCCTGTGGCCCCCTGGGAACCTGGGCCTGTCTTCCTCTCGAGAACCCCCCGGTCTGGTGGAGGAGGCGGTGGGGCACTTGCCTCGCAGCCAGACCGTGGAGACTGGGTTTTGGGGGTGCCTGGAAGGCCTGTGCCTCCTGACGCTGTCCCCCTCCCTGCATTCCAGAGGGGACCCCATACGCCGGAGGCCTCTTCCGCATGAAACTCCTGCTGGGGAAGGACTTTCCTGCCTCCCCGCCCAAGGGCTACTTCCTGACCAAGATCTTCCACCCAAATGTGGGCGCCAACGGTGAGATCTGCGTCAACGTGCTCAAGAGGGACTGGACAGCTGAGCTGGGCATCCGGCACGTGCTGCTGGTGAGTTCTGCCTGGGCCCGGGCCTCCCTCCTGGACGCATCCCAATGATGTCCAAGCCACGGAGCCTTGTTTCTCTTCTAAAGTCAACGCTGAAGTGGTTGGGGCTTCCATATAAGAATCCAGATTTCCAGCTTTTCTGGAAGGGTTGGCAGTGCCCAGCTACCTTGGCTGTGGAACGAGTGATGGGTTTGTGTAGCGGGACGGTGTTCTGACAGGTACAAGTCAAGCATCTGGTTAGGGTGAAGACAGACTTTCCAGTATCCTACAGCGTACAGTTCATTGGTGTTTCAGTAGTCACAGCTTGTACAACCATCACCATTGTCATTCCATTGTTTCTCAGCCAGGAGTGGTTTTGTTCCATTGGGAACATTTTTAATTGTCACAGCTGGGGGTGCTACCAGCACCTAGTGGGTGGCCACAGGGAAGCTGCTGCACATCCTGCAGCAGGGACCACCCCGCGGAGAACCATCCAGGCCCACCTCAGCCAAGCAGAGGTGGAGACAGCCAGACGACTCTGGTGCTCCAGGGTCCCCATAGGCCACTTAAAGCATGTAGGTCACCTGATGCCTCTCCACCCCTCTCACAAGGTGAAATTTAAAAAAACAAACACTGAATTTCTAATGAGCCCCTGGGGCAGTTGGTAGGGAGGATGGGGAATTGGGGTTTCCTGCAGGGCACGGGGGAGGATTGAGCACCAAGGTAAACAGACCCCAAACCTTTCCCTCCTCTCCCTGGAGTGTCAGTGGTGGCTGCCAGCAACACCAGAGATGAGCTCACAGAATAACTCCAAGTGTCCCCAACGACCCTAGGGCCTGCAGTGTGGGGCCCAGGCCAGGCTCAACCATGGGAGGGCAGCTGTGGGGAAGGCTGGTTGTGGGGTGCAGTTGTCAGAATTAGGGTGTGATCCTGGTCCCTCATGATTATCAGTGATGTGTGTTGGGCCAGGTGCTTTGGGGAGTACTTCTTACTGCCCCCATTTACAGGTGAGAGAGCATTTCACCTGCTCAAGGCCAGACAAGTTCTGGGTTCCTGGGGTGTTCTGTGTTCCCTTTTAGAATGAAAGTGGAGGTAAAACAAACACGGCTTAGGGGCCACAGCTATCTGTGTAGACTCCTCTTAGAAGGGTCCATTGGGGGCTGGCTGGTCACACCTTTCAGCCTCAATTTACTCTGCAGTTAAAATGGGCGGATAAGGAATATTGAAGACTCACTTCCTTCTTGGACCACTCTCTGACTGTCCTCAGGCATCAGTCTCTGTTTATGCCCTGGTGCCTTTCTCTTGGGTATTAACAGCTTGCCCAGCCAGGGTTTGTGCCTCTGCCCTTGAGATTCCTGTTAAAGCCAGCGATAGCTCTAGCTTTAAGCATCTTCCTGTAGTGTAATGTAGAGCTAGTTGTCTCGTTGCTAGTTCCTAAGTTGTCCCCCTCACTTCCTTTTTTTTTTGCCTGCATTGCGTCTTCGTTGCTGCGCGCGGGCTTTTGTCTAGTTGCAGCCAGCAGGGGCTACTCTTCATTGCGGTGCCCGGGCTTCTCATTGCAGTGGCTTCTCTTGTTGCGGAGCACGGGCTCTAGAGCGCAGGCTCGGTAGTTACGGCTCGTGGGCTCTAGAGCGCAGGCTCAGTAGTTGTGGTGCACGGGCTTAGTTGCTCCGTGGCATGTGGGATCTTCCCAGACCAGGGCTCGAACCCATGTCCCCTGCATTGGCAGGCGGATTCTTAACGACTGCGCCACCAGGGAAGCCCCCCTCACTTCCTGAATGAGCTGGGGCGGGTCACTGGTGGCGGGGCCTGCAGGTGTGTGCCGTCCGGGGGAGCGGTGCTGGGAGCGGAGGCCGCAGGGCCGGCCGTGTGAGGCTTGGGGGGCCCCCCTGACCCTGGCGCTCTCCCCACAGACCATCAAGTGCCTGCTGATCCACCCGAACCCCGAGTCTGCCCTCAACGAGGAGGCGGGCCGCCTGCTCCTGGAGAACTACGAGGAGTACGCCGCCCGCGCGCGCCTGCTCACCGAGATCCACGGGGGCGCAGGCGGGCCCAGCAGCGGCAGGGCCGAGGCCGGCGGGGCTGTGGCCTCCTCTGCTGACCCCGCGGCCCCCGGGGGCCCAGGAGGGGCCGAGGGGCCCATGGCCAAGAAGCACGCGGGCGAGCGTGATAAGAAGCTGGCAGCCAAGAAGAAGACGGACAAGAAGCGGGCGCTGCGGCGGCTGTAGCGGGCTCTCCTCCCTCCCTCTCCCACCGCCACCCGCCTGCCCCCAACTCTGTCTCTAAGTTATTTAAGTTATGGCTGGGGTGGGGGAGGGCACGGGGGCACTGGGACCTGGATTTGTTTTTCTAAATAAAGTTGGAAAAGCAGCTGCCGTTGCCTCCACCAGCCTGGCTTTGAGCAGCGGGCGCCCCAGCCCGAGTCTTCATGCGGGCTGAGCACAGGTCCCTCAGCTCAGCGGGCCTCCTGTTGGGGTCAGGGGTGCCCTCTGTCTGAGGGGTGCAGTGCCAGGCACGGGCCTGCTGCTGATCTCTCCTGCCCTTGTTCTCCTGAAATGGGCATAGTGGCCGGGCAGTGGGTGTGGGAGCCCCGTCTGTCTGCCGTGCGCTGGGGCACTTGATCCCGCTCTAGCCAACAGAACATGTTCCTGTGGATTTCTGTATCACATATCTCAAATCCCAGGCCTGAGGAGACACCTGTCTTACAGTTTGTGTTGGTAGGAAGTTGGTGTGATGGGCTGGTCACTGCTCGGGTTTCAGAAGTGAAGCTGAGGATCCACCGGGCACGTTCCTTTCTCGGGTCCTCTTCAAACTCAAAGTTGGCAGGATTCAGTTTCTTGGGGTTGTAGGGCCTGGGGCTATCCCCAGCTGCTAGAAGCTGCCGGGGTTCTCACCCCACAGCCCCGTTTTGTGGCTGACCCAGTCCTTTTGTGGGACCCAGTTGATTAGATGAAGCTGATGAGCCCCGGGTGATAACTTGACTTAAGGAGCATGTCCCAGCGTGGTCACAGGTTCTGCCCTCACTCCAGGGGTGGGGGCAGGAGACCCGGCGCACGTCAGCTTCCTGCGCGCAGCTGGCGCCCTGCGGCATGGCCCTTCTCCCTGCCCTGTTCCTTCATCTGCAGGAGGGCAGACCTGCTGGTCATTGTACCTCTTGGACTGTTACGGAGGGTCAGGTAAGGGCCGCAGACCCGGACAAGTGTCAGGGTTCTCGGCTGGTGGGAAAGTAGGGAGTGGTCAGTCTTGGCAGAAACCAACAAAGGCACAGATGGGGAGGCCAAAGATTTTGTTGCCCTCTGTCAGGCTCTGTGCCGGGCCTTAGGACACAGTGTCAAAAATGATCATAAAATACAAAGAGAAAGGAAAGCCTGGTATGCCAGTTTTCACAGTTGCTTCCTTTGTAATCAGCAAAGCCTGGAAATATAACCCACATGTTCACCAATGGATGAATGAGTAAAGGAATTGTGCATTCACACAGTGGAATACTACTTAGCTAAACACTGATAAACAAAATAACATGCTGAGTGAAGCCATATACGGAAGAGTACAAAATACTTGATTCCATTTCTATGAAATTCTAGAACAGGCAAAGTTAGTCACTAATGGCCCAAAGCAGATGACTGGCTGTCTGAGATCGGGGAGGGTAAAGTGTACAGGGGTGTGGGAAGGCTGTGGGTGTGATGAGCACATTGCAGATCCCGATTATGGTGGGGCTCACATGGGTGCATAATGATGTCAAAACTTACAGAGTATATACTTAAAATAGGTGTATTTTACTTTGTGTAAAGTATATCTAAGAGAAGTTGATTTAACTTTTTAAATCAAGGACTTCTGTTTATCTAAAGTAGAATGAAAGACAAGTCAGTGGGGTTGTATGCAAGACATACAATCGAAAAGGACAAATCCAAACAAATGTATAAAGAGCTCCTACAACTCAGTAAGAAACAACACAAAAGTTGGCAAAAGCACTTGCACAAATGCTTCACAAAAGGGGAAATCCCAACGACTACCAAGCACATGCAAAGATTCCCGTCATCACTAGTGATGGGGAAAGTGCAGTGTAAACCAAAGTTGAGACCACTATGCTCCCATGAAACTTGCCACAGTGATAAGATCTGACAACGCCCCTTGCAGAGCCACGGATACTCTCCTGGCCCACAGTGCGACCCTGGCAGGAGCGTGAAATGGTAAAAGTCACGTGGGGACGCAGTAGTATCTCATTACTCAGCCTTCTTGCACACGTACCATGGGCTGCAAAACCACATTTGTCCTAATTGCAAGCAGTATAAACATGCTTGTATATTCAAGGAGCAACACTATACAACACAAAAGTAGTGGGCCATCACTACTTCCCGCAGCGTGGAGAACTCAGCATCAGCCAAACAAGCAAGTCACAGGAGACCCACAGTCTGAATGCCTTCGCACACAACTCCAAAACCGTCAAAACCAAGCTGTGCTGCTAAACACACATACCTTGGTGGTAAAGCTGTAAAAGCAAGAAGATTGTTTCCCTAAAGCTCAGGATACTGGTTACCTCTAGCCAGTAGGGAGCCCAGGAGGGAAGTGTATAAATATGTTTTGTGTGCTTTTCTCTGTGTCTGCTATATTTCAGAATTTTAACAACATGAAGAAGCTCATTATGAGATATGGACCAATCTCCAAAATACGTGAGAAAGAGCAACATGCAAATGCTGTACAAGATAGGCTACCATTTCTGTTTTTGTTTGTTTTAATTTTGTTTTAAATAGGATGTGGGACTTCCCTGGTGGTGCAGGGGTTAAGAATCTGCCTGCCAATGCAGGGGACACGGGTTCGAGCCCTGGTCCGGGAAGATCCCATATGCTGTGGAGCAACTAAGCCCGTGAGCCACAACTACTGAGCCCGCATGCCACAACTACTGAGCCTGCATGCCACAACTACTGAAGCCCTCCCGCCTAGAGCCTGTGCTCCACAAGAGAAGCCACTGCAATGAGAAGCCTGTGCACCGCAACGAAGCCCCAACGCAGCCAAAAATAAATCAATAAATAAGATGTGTATTTGCTTGCATATTCATCGAATGCCTCCGGAAGGTTACATTAGCACCTGCAAATACTGTCCCAAGAAAGAGAGCTTGGAATACCATGTGCATGATACCCATTCAAAAAACAAAGACTTAAGAAAAAAAAAGCAAGCAAAGACTTGACTTTTTTAAAAATTTCAATATAACAAGAGCTTCTTCAATGAAACGGCTCTCTCTCATTCCCATCTCCCCACACCCAAGTCCCTTCATCACGGACAACCAGTGTCAGCAGGTTCTTGTGTATTTTTCTGGGGAAATTCTAGGCAAACGTTAAGCAAATTTAAACATATGTGCTATTTTTTTATTTTATTTTTATTTTTTGGCCACACCATGCTGCTTGTGGGATCTTAGTTCCATGACCAGGGATTGAACCCGCTCCCTCGGCAGTGAAAGCGTGGAGTCCTAACCGCTGGACCGGCAGGGAATTCCCATAAACCATAAACGTTATGTTCTTTTACGTCCAGCGTTTCATCTGTGTATAACACGGCACGTAGCACCTGGGCTTTTCAACTTAGCACATCTTGGCCATCTGTCCTGCAGCACTCACAGCCCTTCCCTGCCCTCAGCTGTGCCCTAATGTATGTCACACTGAGCTGGAAGGAATGACCTTTGTGCATGGATCCTGTGGCACACAAGGCACAGAGTCAACCTTTTCAAGTGACATCCCTGTGCCAGAGGGCACATTCATTTGTAATTCTGTACAGATATGGCCAAACTGTTCCCTGTGGGTTTGTACCAATTGACGCTGTCAGTGATGTAAGTGTGCCCATCCCCCCCCACAATGGCCTCACTAAGTGCACTTTTTTACCCAACTTTTGGGTGTTTCTCAACCTGAGAGGTGAACACTATCTTAGTCTATCTTTAAAAGACTTTTTTTTACAACAGTTTTGGAGTTACACAGAAATCGTGAAGACAATACAGCGTCCCCCCTGCCCTTGGGTGCATCTCCTCCATAAATGCTATGCTAAGTGTAGGTGCTGAAACAAATGTGCTGGTTTTGCTGTGAGAACCTGGCCAAGGGCCATGGGGGTAACATACAGTCAGGGTGAACTCAGCAGGCCTGGGGTGCTCAAGGCCCACAGGTGGATGACTGTGAACAGTTTTCAAGATGAAACACAAGGGACTTCCCTGGCCGTCCAGTGGTGAGGACTCTGCACTTCCACTGCAGGGGGCACGGGTTCAATATCTGGGCAGGGAACTAAGATCCCACATGCCAGGCGGCATGGTCGGATCCGGGGCTGGGATCCAGGGCTCCTTGCATGTCTCCAAACCACGTGCTCATGTCATTTTCATAATGAAAGACTTTAAAGAATAGATTTTATTACAGCAAATGACTACAAGAGAAACAAAGAGATTTTTAAAATTCCTGGACTGGGAAGAAACAGCCTGGAGGGAATGCGGCAGAGGACGCAGCGGTGTATTCACAGAACTCATGCAGCCTGGGAGCCACAGGCACTAGCGTGTGTGGATTTGTCCTCAAAGTGCTCGGAAGAACACGAGCATCGTTTCGTGTGCGAATAGTTATAGACGCGGGAAGACGTCATCGTTTCGTGTGCAAATAGTTACAGGCGCGGGAAGACGTCATCGTTTCGTGTGCGAATACAGACGCGGGAAGACGTCGTTTAGTGTGCGAATAGTTATAGACGCGGGAAGACGTCTGTGATTGTTTTGAGCCCATCTGCACAAGATAATTGATAATAAACTGCTCATTCATGCAAGGAAGATTTGTGGGCTTGTCCTGGCCAGCCATGTTACGAGCTTTCTGCACATTTAACCTCAAGGGCCTTAGGAAGTACGGTCTATTCATATGCACGTGTCACAGGCACAGAGGTTGAGGAGTGATGGAGCCCTGATGTACTTGAGGTATCCGTGCAGATGGAACTATAATCAAGGCCAGTCCCTCCGACGAACAGAGTATGTCTCAGCCCTGAGTTTCCACTGCTCTGAGTGACCTTGTGCGGGGCAGCTGCCGAGGGTGCGCCCTGCACTCACTCTGCAGACGTTCCCCGGATTAGCACTGGAGACAACAGCAGCAAACCAAACCAAGATCTCTGCATTGCGGAGCCCTGAGGAATCAGACGCTCGAAACGACCTTACTGTTTCATCTGCAGGGAAACTGAGGCACAGAGAGACTAGTGACTCACCCAAGCGTAGGAACTGGCACGTGGAACTGGAGAGGGATGCTGTGGGTGGTGGGGGATGGGAGGGGTGCGGGCATCTCTCTGGGCACTTCCCTGTAATCCCACTGCCTCCTGGCCCCCCTGTTCCTGCTGAGAAGCCAGCAGTTAGTCTTACTGCAGTTCCCTTGCATGTGAGTTGCTCTTCTCATGCTGCTTTCCAGATTTTCCCTGTCTTTGGCATTCAGCGTTTTTACTATGATGTGTCTGGGTATTTATGATTTTTTAAATCTTGTATTCTTTGTTAATTTGCTTTTCCAATTTCCATGCCATACATCACTTGTGAGAAAACAAAGTTTGCATAGATGGCCCCCCATACAAACCACACCTGCCGCCAGGCTCTCTCCTTCCCCAGGAGGGAGATGGGAAGCTGAGGCCTGGAGTGCCGGCAGCACTGGGGCTCCAGCAGCAGAGCCTCAAGACTCAGACCTGTTCCCTCCCACCAGCCCTCTCCTGGTTCCACCTCCCCGAAGCGCCATCCAGTCCCCTGGCATGGCACCCCCAGCCCAGCCACCCCTGATGGCCTGGCCACCCGCAGGGCTAGAGGTCCACAGACTGAGTGAGGCTGTGTTATGAGGAGGAAACAGGCCACAGAGGGAGGCAGTTATCTTGGGGGTTCAGGTGACCAGCCGGACTCCACGTGGGCTAAGGGCCTAGAGGAGCAGGGCTCTGGGGCAGACAAGGAGACGGACACCATCTGACGGCCGGCCGCCACACGGGTGAGCAGATGCTTAGCACTGTGTGCGTCTGGTATGCTGGGTGCCGGGCTACGTCCTGGCTCACAGGACGCACCTGCTAGATGGACTTCAGTGCTGTGGAGAAAAATGAAGCCGGGGTGCGGGGTGGGGGGTGGGTTTTGATTTTTAAGAGTGGCCAGAAGAGGGACTTCCCTGGCAGTCCAAAGTTTAAGACTTGGCGCTTCCACTGCAGGGGGCGCGGGTTCCATCCCTGGTCGGGGAACTAAGAACCCGGATGCTGGCCAAAGGGGAAGAAAAGTGGTCAGGAGACTTCACTGCCCTGCAACATGTGAGAGTAAGAGGCCCTGGCTCCCTGTGGGGAAGCACCTTCCAGAGGAACAGCTAGTGCAGATGCTCCCAGGCAGAACCGCGTGGGGTGGGTGGACAGCAGGGGGCTGGGCGTCCGGGTGGAGATGGGCCCGACCAGCCAAGGCTAGGGGGCTGCCTTCCACTCGCAGTGGGATGGGAACCGTGGGAGGGCTCTGAGCAGGTGTTAAGTCGCCTAAGTTCCACCTGGGTTGAGGACAGACCCCCGTGGGGTGAGGGTGGATGGTCCAGGGGAGGAAGAGGGTTTGGCAGGAAGCGATCAGGTTCACGCCCACTGAGGAAGGCTGGAGGGGGCAGCAGGGTGGGAGGGGGGTCAGGAACTGTCTGGGTGTGCGGAGCTCCTGGGCCCCAGCACAGAGCTGTGAAGTGGGGGCAGGGTTGTCGTCTGCACAGGGTCCTCAGGATGGCGGAGACCTGAATCCTTGGCCCAGGGCATAGTGGCTGGCACATAATAGGTGCACAGGAAACACACCATGAGCAATGACGTGGGTGACCTTTACCCATCTGAGCCTCGGTTTCTACATCTGTAAGGCGGCGATGACAGCTGCTTCATGGGGCATCTGGGGTAGTCAGAGAAAACAGCCACTCCTCAAGTGTACGTGTGTGTACGTATATGTGTACACACGCACGCCACAAGCCCATCTGAAGAATTAGAGACGCCATCCAGCTTGTCATAGGCTTAAAACACTACGCCAACAGCTAATTACCGCACTTACCTGCATTCTTTAACCCAGGGGTCCTCAAACCCAGGGCCGTGGACCAATTCTGGTCCGCAGCCCGTCAGAACCGGGCTGCACAGCAGACGAGCGGCGGGCAAGCGAAGCTTCATCTGCTGCCCTCCATTGCTCGCGTTACCGCCTGAACCACATTCCCCTCGCCCAGTCCGTGGAAAAAGGGACTTCCACAAAACCAGTCCCTGGTGCCAAGAAGGTTTGGGACCGCTGCCTTAGCCCACGTAATTCTGACAAGAGGCAGAGAGATCCAGTTACTTGCCCAAGGCCACACAGCTAGCAGCTGAGCTGGCAGAAGGACCCAGGCAGGTGCCCAGTGGCAGTACCCACAAGCCCACGTCACGGTTGTAATAAACACAAGGAAGCAACTAGGAGAACCTACGTTAGACCCAGCGGTCAGAAGAGACCTGAGGAGACAGAGCTGCGCAGCCTGGGGGAGGGCTGGAGAGCGGCCAGGAGCAGCTGAAGGCAGCGGGGAGGGCAGCCACCTGCTGAGGGCAGGAAGCAGGTGAGGGCCGGTGCTGCAGGGACGCTGGGCTCACCCCCAGTGCAGCCGGAGACAGAACCACTTGGCCAGGTGGGCTCCTCGCCAGAAAAAGGCTGTGTAAGGACACGCCTGCTGGCAGAAAGCCCGAGGCTGCCACCCTCCTCCTGGGTGGCTGGTGCAGCTCCTGTTCCCCTCCCCCAGCTGTGGACAGAGTCCCACAGGCTTCTGGACTCAGGAGCTGCACTGGTGCCCATGAGTGCAGTTCTCGGCCCAGAACCAACGGCCAAGGCCTATTGAGGGCCCTGTCCACCCCCAAGTCCTAGGATGCTCACTTCACACCTGCAGAGCCCCCTGGAGAGGCCGAGCTGCCCCAGGACCCGCCGTGGGAGGGGAGGGCCAGCCTGCTCCTCACCCCAGCTCCCACTGGGGTTTCCAGGCCACCCCAGGAGAAAGAAATGGTCTACAGCGGGGGTCCCAGACAGCAAAGACCCAGACTGTAAATGCTTCCTCCTTCAAAGGCCACACTGCCAACACTGCTGTGACACAGGCCACAGAACTACACAAAACAGAAGATGCGCTGACCCTTGGTCTAGATGCCCACCCCTCAGGAACCTTAGACTAAACGTTAAAAAATCAAAAATTTCCACTTAATGTCTCTCTTGAAGCTTTGTCATGCATTAGCAGAGTATGGGATCGTGCTGATTCTAGATTTTACTTAACCTGCAATTCCTTTTTTTGCGGTACTGAACAATCACCTCTGAGCGTCCAATGTAAAAATTCACACCAACGCCAGCCCTCCGTGATGGGCAGAAACGATGGGCCAAGGACACACACAAAAGCTGGGGCTCAGCTCCCCCACCTGGACCTGGTCCCTCCAGACTCAAAAGACACTGGGACGACTGTGTGCTGCCGGCTGGCAGGGGAGCCCCTGGGGACATGGCCTGGAAGGCGAGGAGGCTGAGGCAAGTCAGCGGACAGCTTTATTGCACTGGGGAAGGGGACAGATGGCTCAGGAGCTCTTGGTGGGGCGGGTCCGCTTCCTCTTCACCATCACAGGCTTCTGGCTGCGCAGAATGGCGCTGGCTCTGCGGATGGCAGCCTGGGAGGCGAGGCGGGCTCAGGTCACCCACCCCACCAGCTGTGCCCCCCGCCCCCGCATGCCTCCCAGATGGGCGACATTCCCTCTTCCCCAGAGCGCAGGTCCGGCTCCAGTCACCAGAGGGCCGTCCTTCACAGCACTGGCCAGGCTCCCTGGGTCCCCACTGTGTAGTCGCCTCCACCACCTGGCATCAGCTCTCCAGCCCCCACTCACCATACGCAAATCCGGGCGGTACTTGTTCTTTCGGATCATGTGCCGGATGCTGCTGAGGGTGGCCCGGGCGTTCTTGTTGATGGTGGTCCGCACGTAGGAAGTGGCTGGCTTTCGCTGGCCTGGTGTGGTGGGGAGAAGAGGGGCCCCAGGGGTCAGACGGTCTGGACCTTTGGTGCCCACCCCCGGGGTGAGGGCACAGTCCCACCCAGAGAACCCGAGTGCCCGGACTGTGTGAGCCTGGGAGGCAGCCCCATCTCCAAGCATCAACTTACAGGACGATGGCGAGGGCCACCACAGGCCAGGCCCTGCACCTGTATAGGCGTCTACTCCCCAGCCTGTCCCTGAGACACAACACTGCTCACCTCACGGCACAGAAGAGGAAGCAGAGGCAAAGGGACCAGGACTCCCTTGCCCAAGGTCACATGCACAGTTGTGTGACTGCAAGGAGAGCCTGGGCGAGGTGGGCACTTGGCACCACGTTGACCAGGTGGCGAGCGCTCCCCAGAAAGCAGCTCTGGCTCCTCTCCCTTCCGCACCCTCCTGGGCCCTAGCTACCCGCTCAGCAACAAGTGTCTAAAATGCCAAACTGTGAGGCTGGGGTGATGTGGAGCCACAGGAGAACCAGGGGTAAGAAGAGTCCTGGGGAAAACACCTGCCCCTCACCTGTGCACAGGTGGAGTTGGACTCCCCTGCCCAGCATAAAAAGGAAAACACCCCCTTTATTGTGCCAAAGAGCTGATGGGGTCCCGGCTAGGATTCTGTGCTCCTGGGCTTCCCCCAAGATGCCAAAGACCCTGTACCATACTGGACATTTCATGTTAGCCTTCTGACCCCAGAGAAGAGCCCATGTTACCTCCTCAGGTCAAGCCGATTCCTGACAGCCCAGGAAAAGCCACCCAACAATCCAAGAAGGGAAAGCAAAGGTTTTGGGACCCAGCGCACCAGAACAGGGTTCTCAGGAGTGTGGGAACCTGAGAAGCCCAAAAGCATAAGCAACTGCTTGCTCCCGGGTCTGTGCTTCTGGGAAGGGAGGTTAACCCCCTTCCGAGAACAGAAGGCAGCAGCCGTGGCTGCTGCTGTCACTGAACAGGACACAGGGCTCAGAACCCAAAAAGAAATCAATCCTAATCAAGAACCTGGGAAAAAGCTCATTTTTATCTCTTAAAACCCACTGCCCACCTACAAACAAAAGTGTTGCGGGTACGATACCATGACTCAGCTGTTACCCAGAGACACCCCTGCCTCCCCTTGACCTCCTCTAAGAGTCTAAAAGGGCCTGTCTGTGCCTGAGACACAGGGAGGTGGGATGCTGAGCGCCCCATTCTGAATCCTCGAAGCCAGAATGGGAGCCAAACTACTGCTTCAAACCCAACCTGTCACTTCCTATGCGGGAGCTAGAAAGTGGCTCCCCATCTGTTTACCTGAATTCTCCCACCGGTGGAGACAGACTTCCACCTGCTTCAAAGATTTATTCTGAAAACATCATCAAACCGTGCAACCCTGTAATTTAACCCTGACAAGCACGCAGCGGAGTTCAGGTGCTTTTAATTTCTCCACTTTTTAGATGATAAGCTCACATAGCTGGTGGGCTAGCTTGGAGAGGAACCAGCCTCCCAGGCAAATATCCTGACCCCAGGAATCCTCCGTTCAATAGCAGAATCACTCCCGCAGCCCGACAGTGAAAAACCACAGCCCCCTGCCCCGGATGGGGGTCTGTTGCCTGGGCCCAGCCAGGGCAAATGCTCACCGGATCTCCGCTTCATGACCACCACGACCCCTTTGCCGTCCGCCGCCGGCTCCACGCCCACAGTCTTGCGGTGAATGAGCCCGTTGTAGCGAAAAGAGTTGCGGGCCTTCAGGTTATTGGGTTCCTGGGAAGGAGAACGCATCGCAGTCATGAAGAGGAAGGAGCCACAGCAATCGTAAAGGTCCCTCCCTCCGACCCAGGCGTCGGGGCCCCGCTTACAGTACTGTACGTCTGCTTATTCCTTTTGATCAAGAAACTGGAGCAGTTCCGCACGACCATCCATTGCAGATGCGCGGACATGGCGGCAGCTGCGGAGAAAGGGGCGCGGGAAAACGTCAGGGGAGCAGCAGACCGACGTCGGACAACAGAGAAAGGGTGCGTTTGGGGACCTGGCGAATGGGAGCACCGCGTGGGCCGAGAGCGCCTAGAAATTTGCCAGGCGGGGCTGGGCGGCCTGAAGTGGCGGCGCTGAACCTGGGCGGCCGAGACTAACTGCGAGGGACGAGAGGTGAGAATCCACAGCGACCTAAGGCGGCGGGGCCGGGGTGAAGCCAAGAGCGCGAGGGGCGCAGTGAGACAGGCAGGGAAGGGCACAGACACCCGGTGCCAGGCGCGAGAGGCGGTCGCGCGAGAGGCGGTCACGCGGGAGCAACTCACCTCCTCTCGTGGCGGCGGCCGGATACGGAAAGAGGCAGGCGTGGGGCGGGGCGACGCCTTTAATAGCAACACGCATTTCCGCTTCCTCTCAGGGTACGCGCGCGCCGTCGCCTGTCCCCGCCTCCTTCCGCCCGCCTCCGAGGCAGCTCGGCCACGTTCGGCTATTTCCTCCAGTCAGTCTCAAACCGTTCGGGGACTTTCGGAACTCTTCGGCTAGGGACCCGAGGGCGTATTCTCGACGCGGAGTGGTACAGTTCCGAGGGCCCTTCGTGTGTTTTCGGAACTCCACTGCTGGATTTCCGAGTGTGTCCCTTTCCAGAAGTCCCAAGTCCCCTTCCTCAACGGCTTCTCTCCAATATTGCCACTCAGAGCTTGGCACAGGGTGAGTGCTCAATAAACATTTGTTTTATGAATGAACTTGTTAGTGCGTGAACTATTTAAACTACACAGGGACTTCGGTCGCTTCCACGTTCTTCGTAGGCCCTCGGCTATTCCCGACGAAGGCAGCAGGCTCGGTCGGACATTTTCGGAACTCTCCGGACACACTCTTCCGAAGGGCGGCCAGCTTCCCTCTTATTGGCCCATGCCCGCTTCGAATCTCTTCGGAAACACTCTGTCTCCATTCGGCCACGTTCGGAAACCTTCGGCTAACCCCGGGAGCTCCCTCTCAATTCGCCCTCCCCTGTGTCCTCTTAAGCTCCCGCACCATTTCGAGTCTAGAGAGAAGCCGGACGGACCCTTCTCGCAGACTGTCGCCCATTTCTTCTAAGGGCGAGGTGTGTTTGGAGGAAACGAGATTTGCCTGGGAAAGGTCTTGGTTCCTTTAGGGCTTGCATACCTGTTCGCCCAGCTTATTTCCTGTGCCTCGCGGACTCCAGCCCTATTCTCCCCCTCCATTCCGCCCTATGTCACACCCGTTACACTTCAGGGAAGTTTATTTTCTGTTGTCAGGGTCCTCTTTAAGGGGCAGGAGCCTCGCCTGATATACCTCTGAGTCTTCAGCCTCACCAGCACAGGGCCTGGAGAGACTCCAAGTGAACAGAAGGAATGACGGTGCTTTATGTCACCTCCATTAGGGCACCTTGAGTTGTGATTATGTCCAGAAACTCCTTGAAGGCAGGGGACTTGTCTGGTCCATCTCTGTGCCCTTGGACTTCGCCGTAATGAGTCCTGACAGTCCAGAGGCCCCAGGAGAAATCTGAGCAAACAGGAATGTTGGGGTTTGCCCTGCTGCCTCTATTAGAGCACCCCGGATTTTCACCATGCGCTGCTTCAGGCTCCTTAGGATGCAGGGGCCCTGGGCCGCACTAATCTGTGCGCCCAGCTGCCCCCAGCATCGGCTTCTGAGGGCCAGGGCGCCCCCGGGCCGGGCCCGACCGCACCCAGCCCAGCTCAGGTGACCAGGCGGGTGCCGGGCACACCTGGCGCAGTCCCCTGACCCCGCCCCGGACCGGGCCGCACCCGGAACGCGGAACGCTCTCCGTCAGAGCCAGCCGCTGCGGTGGAGCAGGGCCATGGCGGCGGCGCCAGCGGTGTGCGCCTCGCAGGGGCCCCCGCCTGGCGTACCGTCCCCGCCGGCGGGCGCGCCTGTGCCCGCGTCGGGCCTGGGCCGCTGCCGGTTGGCGCTGCTGCTGGCCGTGGCGCTGGACGTGGCGGGCATGGCGGCGCTGCTGACCGGCGTGTTCGCGCAGTTGCAGGTGCGCGGCCGCGACTTCGGCGACCTGCTCATCTACTCGGGCGCGCTGCTCGTCTTCCTGAGCCTGCTCGGCTGGATCCTCTGGTACACCGGCAACATCGAGATCTCGCGCCAGGAGCTAGAGCGCGACTACGGCCTGCGGCCCTCGGCGCTCTCCCGCCTCGCGCGAAAGCTCTCCCGCCGCTGGTCGGCGCCAGCTTCCTCCTCCGCCGGCCGGCGCGCCGCACCCGTCTCCTGGGGAGCGCGCTCCGCCGCCCGCATGCCCCCGCCGCCCGCCCCCGGCTCCCGCCGCGTGCGCCTGCAGCTCGTCTCGCTCGAGGCCGGGCCTGGGGCGGCGGGTGCGGGCAACGAGTGAGCCCGAGGTGAGGGGCGGGGAGCGGGGCGGGGCAGAGGGGAGAGATGGAGGGACCGAGGGACAGAGGGGAGATGGAGGGACAGTGGGAGAGATGAAGAGACAGACGGAGAGCTGGAGAGGTAGTGCGAGGGAGAGAGGGAAGGACAGAGGGGAGAGATGGAGAGACATCAAGGAGAGATGGAAATGGAGAGGGAAAGATGGAGAGACAGAGACAATGGGGAGAGAGAGACAGGTAGAGGTCAAGATTGGAAGGCAGAGAAGCAAAGACTAGCGGAGACCCAGAGGATGAAGACCTAGAGACAGTAGGCAGGGGTGCAGACTGGGGAGAGACAAATGAGACCCTGCCCCCAGACGTGCGTGAGGGCTGGAGAGTCACCTTTAGCTCCACCAACACTTGGAGATTATTCATCCCTGCGCTCCAGTCCCCAGGTGCACCGAGTCCTGTTTCCCATTTAATCCTCCAAGTGTAACAGAGTCCCTGAGGTCACTGCTATTACTATCCCCATCCCAGGGAGGACACTGAGGCCCCAAAAGGTGCCACCTCTTGCCAAAGGGGAGGTACCTGTTGCACTCTCCAGAGTGCACTCCTCTGCCAGAGACCTGCTGTGGCTCCCTGTTGCCCTCTGGTTAAATCCAAGCCACTCACTATGTGTGTGTTTGCCACATCTCAGCTCCACATCTCCTGCCTTCTCTGCAGTTAGAATGACCTCCCTCAGTCCACGATGGCCAGGCTGTCTCACACCAACTGGCCTCTGTCCATGCCTTCACCTACACTGGGGGTGCCCTTGTTGTCTGCACTCCACTCAGAAAACTTCCCAGGTGTCTTTTCAGATCCAACTCAACTTCAGTGCCTTTCTCTGGGTCTTCACATTGTCTGAGTTACCCTTGTTATTGCTTGTATCACTGTGTGTTGTATGTGTGTGTGCTGATACTGTCTCTCCCACCCAACAGGGAGCCCCTGGAGGGTAAGGCCTGGGTCTCTGGTGTCTTTGTTCTTAGCATTCCCCAGCAAAGAGTGAACTCAGGAAGTCAGAGGTTGATGATCCAGTGGGTGGGTGGATGGATGGATGGATGGATTGGGTTGATGGATGAGTGGATGGATAGATTGATTGATGGATGGATGGGTAGATGAAGTTGTGGGTGGATAGGTGGATGGGTGGGTGGATAGAGGGATAAATGGATGAATTGCTTGATGGATAAATAGGTGGTGGATGGGTGGATGTGGTTGGATTGATGGATGGATAGATGAGGGATAGATGGATGGATGAATTGGTTGATGGATGGGTGGGTGGATGGATGGATATGGTGGGATTGATGCTGGTAGATGGGTGAATGCGGGGTTGTATGGATGTTTGGGCAGATGGGTAAGTAGATAGATGAGAGGATAGATGGGTTGGTGGGTGGGTGGATGGATAAGTGGAATAATGGATGGATGAGTGACTGAGTCAGTTTCTCAAATGGGGGTTACATAAAAGAATTAAATTCTAATGTCCTAAGACATTCTTTATAGGTGATGAATTAACTTTCCTTTTCTGCATCCAGAAGGATAGTTATATACCCTTTTTTTGTGAGAATTTTGAAAATAGTCAGTCCAATCATATGCTATGTTCTGTGGTTCAGATGAGGGAACAGTTTATGCATAGATGAAGCATGAGCTAACACAAAATTTGGCACACAATGCAGAAATAACCACCTGTGGTTAAAATTACCCCTGGAAACACTTTACCTTGCCCAGAAGTCTAACACAGCTGGGTAGACCTCTGCTGCTAGAACCACTTGCCAGAAACTGGCCAAGCTGACCGGCCTGTAGGCCCCTCTTAGAAGGAAAACGGGCCTGTCCAAACACAGGACTCCATAATGGCAGGGTGAGGTGATTCCAGCACATGAGGGACAGAGAACTGGAATTTTAACAGAGGGGCCTGTAGGTCCTGGCTCTGGTCATTTCTCTCTCCCTCTGGGACCAAAATTAGTTGAGAAGATGTGCAGAGCCTAACCCATCCTATGTCATTTCTCCCCCCATTTCATCTTCTCTGTCTCTGCCTGTCTTTCTCTTTGTCCCTGTGTCTGTCTCAGTCTATCTCCCGTGTCTTTTTTTATCTTTGTGCCTCTGTCCTTCCCTCGACATATTTGTCTCTCCCTCTCTCTTTTTTGTGTGTAAGTCTCTCCGTCTCTGTCTTTCCTTGCCTCTCATTCCCCACCTTGTACCACTGGGTTCCGGTGAGTTAAAGGCACAGTCGCTGCCGCACGTCAGGGCACGGAGTAATGAAGGAGCCAATGAGCAAGTGCGTCAGTCAATTGTGAGGGACTGAAGCGGGAGGAAGGGGCTCCTTCTCCTGGGTGGTGGTCCTGGGATACAGGGATACACGCAGGGGTCCTGAGCAGCCACTAACCCCACCCTCCCTCCTACAGACGAACGCATGGCCACACCTGTCAGGACCCGATGGAGATGCGCAGCTGCCCCCATCATCATCTGGCTCCCAGGATGCCTACCTGTCCTGCATCTATCCTCCCCTGGATAAAGGGCTCTGCCTCACTGTGCTGCATATCTGTCTGGGGAGGGACGGCACTGGGGCAGGGGTGAGGGAGGGGTTGCCCAAGCCCTTGGGGACCTAGGAGCCTAGCTTCACGCTGTCCCCTCACGGAGGGGGACAGGAGTGGGGGGCAAGGATCTCAAGCCCAGACCCACCCCCTGAGTCCAGACCTCCCTCAGCCCAGGTTCCTCTGTTCGTTTGAGGTCCCCAGAGATGCAGACAGAGGGACAAAGACTTGCAAGATATTTGTTGGGGGGAATACTTATGGAGGGTAGGTTGGAGTAGCTCTGTTACCTGAGGGAGGAGGGGCAGAGGAAAGAGGACTGAGCAGGGTGAGTCTTCAACTGTAATGAACTTCCAGGAAAATTTCCGTCCTGCCACTAGGGAGTCTGAGAGCTACAGTTGTCTGGGCGTTTGTGGGAAGCAAGGCAAATGCCTGCTGGCCCAAGGGCGGCAGGATCCCAAGGGCAGGCAGCAGAGGCTGTCAGGCAGCGGCAGAAGGACAGCTGAGGGGCACGGTGGTCCATGTACCCCCAGCCCAGCTGCAGTCCCAGCCCAGGCCACCCCCAACTCACCCCAAGCCCCTCAGTCCAGACCCCCCATAATCACAGCCCAGGACCTACACTCAACTCAGGACCCCCATCAGCTCAGGCCCGCCCCCATCAGCCCAAGTCCCCCTCAGCTCGGATCCTCCCCACTTACCCCTGGACCCCAGACGCCCGTCAGCTCACACCCCCCATGATCACAGCCCAGGCACCACCCAAAACACACACACACACACACACATACACACTCTCTCTCTCTCTCCCGGCCTCTGGGTCTTATCCGCCCCTTGCTTCATGCTTCTCAGAAAAGAGACCATGCATCTCTGTGCTATATCTGTATTGAGGGGTCCCTCCAGGGGTGCCCCTAATCTTCCTCCTCCCCTGCTTCCGTTTCTTCGCCCCCTTCCGTGCCCTCCCCATCAGTGCCCCCCGAGACATCCAGGGCCCCCTCCGTGGGCATGCTGCCAATGGACGCCGTCTTCTTTTTGCTCAGTGTCTGGTCCTTGGATAACAGAGAGACGGTCCTGGACAGGTTGCACTTGCCTTTCAGGAACCACGGCAGCCGCAGCATATCCCGTCGCTTGGCCCACCTGGCAGGGAGGGGACACCCTCAGCTGTGCCGTCCACCTGCCCCCGTCCCCGAGGGCAAGGGAGCCCACCCGAGCCCCGACCCCACTCACCAGAACAGGCAGATGCTGGAGATCAGGAAAAGGAGGCCTCCGCACGTCCAGCCAAGCGCCCACATGTGCTTCCTCCGCATGTTTTCTGCACAAAGCGGGGAGCCGTGAGACCAAGGGGTCCCTGCCACCAGCCCCCACCCCAGGGGCCCTGGCTCCCCGGCACACACCGTCCGGCCGCTGGTGGTAGCAGACCCCGTCGCGGTAGCAGCATCGTAGACGCAGACAGAGATTCGGGTTCTCAATTGCCGCCTGGCCCCCACAGCTCTCCCGGTCCCACACATCTCCCTCACAGCCTGGGGACCAACGCAAGGGGCAGCTTCCTCACAGAGCCTGACCCCAACACCAGGCTCTGGGGCTGCCGGCCTAGTGCTTACTTCGTGCTGGACCCTGGACTCCAGGCCCCCAGCCCCTCCCCCGTCAGACCCAGGGGTCCGGGCCCCCAGCCCCTCCCCCCTCAGGCCCAGGGGTCCGGACCCCCAGCCCCTCCTCCCCTCAGGCCCAGGGGTCCGGGCCCCCAGCCCCTCCCCCCTCAGGCCCAGGGGTCCGGGTCCCCAACCCCTCCCCCCTCAGGCCCAGGGGTCCGGACCCCCAGCCCCTCCTCCCCTCAGGCCCAGGGGTCCGGGCCCCCAGCCCCTCCTCCCTCAGACCAGGGGTCCGGGCCCCCAGCCCCTCCCCCCTCAGGCCCAGGGGTCCGGACCCCCAGCCCCTCCTCCCCTCAGGCCCAGGGGTCCGGGCCCCCAGCCCCTCCCCCCTCAGGCCCAGGGGTCCGGACCCCCAGCCCCTCCTCCCCTCAGGCCCAGGGGTCCGGGCCCCCAGCCCCTCCTCCCTCAGACCAGGGGTCCGGACCCCCAGCCCCTCCCCCCTCAGGCCCAGGGGTCCGGGCCCCCAGCCCCTCCCCCCTCAGGCCCAGGGGTCCGGACCCCCAGCCCCTCCTCCCCTCAGGCCCAGGGGTCCGGGCCCCCAGCCCCTCCCCCCTCAGGCCCAGGGGTCCGGACCCCCAGCCCCTCCTCCCCTCAGGCCCAGGGGTCCGGACCCCCAGCCCCTCCTCCCCTCAGGCCCAGGGGTCCGGGCCCCCAGCCCCTCCCCCCTCAGACCAGGGGTCCGGGCCCCCAGCCCCTCCTCCCTTTAGACCCAGGGGTCCGGGCCCCCAGCCCCTCCTCCCTTTAGACCCGAGTCTAGTCTGGGCTCCCTGTCCCCAGGGGACCCAGGGTTTCCTCCACTGCTCACTCCATGGATAGAAGAATCCCTGGATTCCATTCCCGTCTGTGAAAAAAAAGAGCGGTGTTGGGAGGCTGTATGGAGGGTGAGGAGGCCCTCTGCTCAGCTCTCTGACCCTCTCATCAGCCCCCTCACCTACTGAGCCCTGCATTAGCAGGAAGAGGCCCAAAGCTGGGATCCCAGACCCCACCATGTCGCCTCCCCAGACTCCTGGGGCCTCTGTGGGGAGAGACCTTGAAGGCCATCACCCCAGCAACCGGGTCGGCCCCGCCCGCCTGCCCAGCTGGCCCCCAAAGTTCTAAGTTCTATTTCTAGGGAGCCCACTTAGCAATTGGGAAGAAAGAAGGGGGGGGTCACACTGGCCTGGTCACACCTGGTTGCTAGGGAGTTGCTTCCTTAGCAACCAGGTGGAAGGGGCCTTGTGGGTGGGATGGGGCCCTGGCATTAGAAGAGCCTCCTTAGCAACCTGGGTAGAAAGCAGGTGGGAGTCTAAGACATCTCCTCCTTGCCAACCAGGGGACCCAAGGAGTGGGCACCCTGAGACCTTCTTGCCAGGGAATCCCTCTGCTTAGTAAACATTCCTGAAAGGCAGCTCCAGGTGACCCAAAGGCTCCTGAGACCTGGTTGCCAAGGAGTCTTCCCCCTAGCAACCAGGGGCAGGGGGCCTGAGGCCCAGAAGACCTCACTGAGCCCCATTGTTAGGGAGGAACCAGGAGACCTAAGAGGGCGATGAGAAAATGGGGGTCAGGCCATAGGCCAGAGCTCTTGCTCAGGAGTGCCCTGGTCCCAAAGGCATCCAGGCCTCCTGATGGGGAGTGTGTAAAGGGAGGGCCAGGATCGGAGAGATCTGAGGCCCCGGGTGGTGCGGAGGGGACTCATGGGAAGGGAGCCCCTTCTAGCTCAGTCTGTTTCCCCTCCTGCAAACAGGGAAATGGATCCGACTGGGGTCCCCAAGCTTCTGGTTTGGTCCACCCCAGTGGTGGGGGAGGAGGCCAACTTGGGGGCTGGGGTGGGAACGTGATCCCTCATTCTCCCCTGAACCTCCACGCAGCTTTCCAGCCAGTGAGGAGGGGGCTCAGCTCTCCTGGGGCGGTGTGTCTTTGTGTCCAGATCCTGAGTCTGAGGGAGAAGGGAGCTGGGGGGTCTGGACACTTGGAGCAGAGGGAAGGGAGCATTTGGGGGTCAGAACTCCCAGGTCTGAGGGAAGAGGGGCTGGGGGTCTGGACCCCGGGGTCTGAGGGAGGAGGGGGCAGGGGACTAGGTCTGAGGGCAGCTGTCCAGGAGTCCAGACCCCATTTCTCAAGAAGCCCTTTGAGGCTGCCTCCCGTCCTACCCATCTCCCGTAAACATCCTGGTGGGTGCTGAGTGGGCCCAGTGTTGCCTTCGTCAGAGATGACACAGGTCCGAGGGGCTCGGCAGGGGGCCGGGGGTGGGGGTCAGAGGGGTTGTGGGGCTGAGGCCGGGCAGCTGCTGACCGTTTCCTGTGTCAACATCATCTGGACCCACTTCCCAATTCCCGGGATTCCTCAGGGATCAAGGAGGGGGTGGGGGGGCGGGGCCGCCGGGCCCTGGACCGCGGCTTGGGGCTGGGGGGGCCGCCGTCACGGCCCTCACCACTAATGACAGGTTTGGGCTGCCTCTGCGGCCCGCCTGCCCCGTCACCCCCCAGGGGCCAGACAGGACCCCCCAGGGACAGACAGACGGACACACACAGCCTCGGACCTGCTGACCTCACACCAGCCAGCTCCACCTCACCCAGGGGCCAGCACATGAGCAAGGACCCCCTGGGGTCCCCCGTCATATCCCAGTGGCATCTCCCCCCCACAGCTGTCATCACCCCTCAGAGTCTCAGCTCCGTGTCTCCCCCAGTCTTTGTCTCCGAGCCCCTGAGCTTGTCTCTGCGTCTGTATGGGTCCCAATTTTTTCTTTTTTTTTCATCTTTGTCTCTTTCTCACTCTGGCCTCTGTGCTCCTGTCTCTTTCTGTTTGTCACTGTCATCTCCTGTCATTGTGAGTCTCCAACCCTGCCTCTCCAGCTCTTTACTCGTGTCTCTGTCTTTGTCTCTCCTTCTTGCCCTCCTTTCCACAGAAGTAGCCTGAGTGTCCCCAACCCTGGGGAAGACCCAGGAGTCCTGAGTAGCTCCCGCCCTCCTGTCCTGCACCCACCGGCCTCCTGCTGCCACAGTGAGGGAAGATGACCCCGCATCCCCGGGGTGAGAGGGCCAAAGCAGGCCGAGGGGAATGGCACTAGTGGGGGACTGATGACCCATGCCTAGACTCCTGACCTTCCCCAACAGAGCACCCCCAAATTGCAGAATGGCCACAAGTTTTCTCTACCTTTCTAGAAACAAGGGTTTCAGGCCTGGACACCTGCCACCTGGGTCTGAGGGAGAAGGGGGCTGAGAGCTGGGCTCCTGGATCCGAGGGAGTAGGCGGCGGGGGTCTGGACCCCTGAGTCTGAGGGAGGAGGAGCTGGGCTCTTGGACTCCTAGGTTAAAGCAATGGGGTCGGTTCCCCGGAGGTGGAAGGGGCTGGAAGTGGCTCTCAGGCTGGCCCCAGGCTCAGTCCCCCATCCCCTCAGGCCAGTCCATCCCCCAGGCTGGTGGCCTGAGTCACCTTGGCTGGCCCCACCGGTCTTGGGGGGGGCTACGTCAGTTCTCCCCTCACTGACGCAGCCTTGGGCCCCCCCACGCTGACTCAGCCGGAAACAGGCCCCCTGAGGGGCGGAGACCCAGTGGTCAGAGGCCTGGGTCCCAGCATGAGCAGGGGCTGGGGAGGGCCCCTGGGGGGCCCTGGCAGGGGTGGCCATGACAGACTGAGAGAGGCAGAGGGAGCTCTTACCTGAGGCGATGAGGTCATGTCCCACCATGGGGGGGCTGTGACCTCACCTCCCTGGGGACCTGAGCAGTTGCCCCCCCAAGTGGTGGGGGATGGGAGGGGGAGGACTTCAGCCGCCATTCATCCTCAGATCCCCCCCGCCAGCTCAGCAGTCTCAGGGGCCGGTGCGGGGGGGTGTCTGCGGGGGGACCGTTGGAAGTCCTTGTCACCTTCCGTCTTCTCACTACCCTCCACCCTTCTCTGCCACCCTTATCCTGGGGGTCGGGGTGCTCCTGGGGACTTGGGTTCCTGTCATGGTCCCTCACTCGTTCTGCCGTGAATCCCCGGGGCCACCTCTGCTCCGTATACCTGGTACTCCCTGTGTGCGTCTGTGTCGTTACCACTGTCCCCCTGAGTCTGTGTCTCCCAGTCCTGCTCCCACCCCTCTCCGCATCTCCACCTCTCCGCATGGTGTGCTCCCTGCCCTGTCCTGGTCTCCAGCTCCCCCCACCCACCCCAGCTGCCCTCTCCGTGTCTCACCATCTCCATCTCTCCCAGGGGCTCCCTCTTTTTCTCTGTCTCCCTGGATATGTTAATAAAAATCAACGGTGAGAATAGCAATGGTTCGCATTTACTGAGAGCTGGTTGTGTGCTTTACAGGAGTGAACTCACTGTATCCTCACACAGGCTTTCGGGAGGGGGTCGTGCCCGGGGTATCCCTATTTCACAGGTGGAGAAACCGAGGCACAGAGAGGTGAAGCCATGTGCCCGAGGTCTCACCTCTACTGGGTGTCTCGATGCCTCTTTCTCTTGGTCTCTGTCTCTCTGCCTCTGGTTCTCTCTCACCATGTTCCAACCTGTCTCTTGGAGAAAGGCTCCCCCTCTCTCAGTCCCCGCCGTTGAGTCCTCGTCATCTCAGCATCTGCATCTCTCGGAGGATCTCTGCCCCTTGGGGCTTCTCCATGTCTGTCACCCTGCCTCGTGTCTCTCTTTTCTGCCGCCTGCCTCCCCTCTTTCTGGCATGCCTGTCTCTGTCCCTTTTCCTTTTGGGGATCTCTCTGGGTCTCTCCAGACGTCTCCTGCTGTCTTCATCTTGCCCCTCAAACCTCACTTCGCTCTCCTGTTTCTCTGCCTCTGCAGCGTGTCTCCTTGGCTGTCTCTATCTCTGCACCTCAGACTCTCCACCTCTGTCCCGTGTCCCCATCTCTCTGTGTGTCTCTACCTCCTTGCCTGGGTCTCGGCCTCTCCATCTCTCTCTGTCCCTGGGAGTCTCTCCCCGTCTCACCTCCAACCCCCCAGGCCTGCGTCTTGTGGCCCCGTTGCCACCTCTACCCCGTCCCCATCACCCCCTGCCACCCCATCTCTCTGCCTGTCCTGGTCCAGCCGGACCCCCGCCCCGCAGCCAGGCCCCAGCTCTTGAGCTGCGCGTGTCTACCCCGGCGGCGGCGGCGGCGGCGGCCGGCCGAGGAGGTGGAGGGAGGGGACGCCAATGACCTCACCAGCCCCTCTCCGACCACCCCCCCTTTCCCTTTTCAACTTTTCCAACTTTTCCTTCCGTGCCCTCCTCCGAGCGCGGCGGCGTGAGCCCTACGAGGCAGCCGGCTCCGTCGGAATGGAAAAGGCAGGCAGGGAGGGTGAGTCAGGATGTGTCAGGCCGCCCTCCCCTGCCGCCTGCCCCCCGCCCGCCCGCCCCGGCCCCCTATATAACCCCCCAGGCGCACACACTCCCTCACTGCCGCGGCCCTCTCTGCTCACACGCACATGCCTCCCCTCCCCAGGCCGAGGCCCAGCTGACCCCCAGGGCTCCCACGGCAGCGGACAGGGAAGGGTTAAAGGCCCCCAGCCCCCTGCCCCCTGCCCTGGGGAACCCCTGCCCTGTGGGGACATGAACAGTAAGTTGGTTCAAGCTCCCGGAGGGGGGACAGGGAGGGAGGAGGGAGGGACCGTCGGCGGGAAGGGTGGGGAGCAGACAGACACAGCGGAATCGGACCGAGAGACGGAGGAGAGCGAGGGAGCGATGGGGAGGCGGAGACGGGGCGAGCGGGAAGGAGATTCAGAGAAAGCAGGAGGCCTAGAGAAGGGACGGGCAGAGCGAGAGATGAAAGGACGGATCAGAGACGCGGAGACACCGACAGGGCAGCGCGAGGCAGAGAGAAATGGAGACTCACAGACAGAGACAGACGAATGCCAGGGGGTGATCCCAAAGGGCCCGGGACCCCCCAGGGAGTCAGCGGGGACCGAGAGACGCAGACTCCCAGGGACCTCAACAGAGAGGCTCCGGGAGGGAAACTGAGGCAGAGAGGCCAAGGAGGTGAGAGCAAGCCCAGAACACCGACCCCAGCTACGGGGAGGAAAGACAGAGGGAGACACAGGGGTGCAGACAGAAACAGGAGAGCCAGACAGATGCGGACGGACGGGCGGACAGACCGCGGCCTGGGAGGGCCCAGGGGGCGGGCTGGGGGTGTGCTGCGGGAGCGGGGCGGCCCGGGGGTCGCTGATTGGCTGGCGGGAGGGGTGGGCGGGGCCGCTGGGGGATGGGCGGCCGCGGAGGGAGCGGGCCGGAGCCCCCGAGCTGAGCACCGCCGGGTCCCTCTCTCCCCGCCGCGAGCCCGGCGCGCCCGCGCCTCTGCCCCTCTCCGCCCAGGTGTGCTGTGGGGTATCCCCGGCGCTGCGGCCCGGCCTTCCGCGGTCCATTCTGGTGGGGCCTACGCGGGGGTCTCCCGGGGAGGGGTCACGGCCCCCGGACCTCTGTCCAGGTCTCCTTCCCCTGCTCTCAGTCCGGCTCGGGCTCCTGAGCCCCGGGAGGGGGCAGGTTCTGGCCTGTGTCTCCCCCTCCTGCCCCGCCCCGGGGCCCAGATTCCGGCGTCCGGGGGCGGACGGGAGACGCCCGGCCCGTCTACCCGCCCCGGGGCGCGTCTGCTCCGACGGGCGGGGCGACCAGAGCCAGAGAGGGAGAGGGAAACCAGCCCAGGCCCTGCGACGTGCCCTGGGCGCTCCGCCCTGGGACTCAGAACCCCCACCCCAGCCCGTCCTCCCTCAGACCCCCCAGTCGGGCCTGAGCCTCCTTTCTGTCCTCTCCCTCCCTCAGGTGTTTGCTGCCTGGTCCTGGTCGCGCTGAGCCTGTGGCCAGGTAGAGCTGCTGCCCCGGGGCCACCTCCTGGCCCCCCACGGGCCTCCCCAGACCCTCGGGCTGAGCTGGACAGCGCCGTCCTCCTGACCCGCTCTCTCCTGGCGGACACTCGGCAGCTGGCCGCACAGCTGGTAGGAGAGGCTGGAGGAGATGGGCTGGGGCCAAGACCGAGAGCGGGGAGGGCGTCTGGGCTACCACGGTGGCAGAGACGGGGGAGAAAGGAGTCCGGGGCTCGTGGTGGGGGATGAAGGGACCCCCGGAGCTGGGCAGGGTCCCTCTCACGGTTTCTTTCCCCCCAAGAGAGACAAATTCCCAGCTGACGGAGACCACAACCTGGATTCCCTCCCCACCTTGGCCATGAGTGCGGGGGCGCTGGGAGCCCTGCAGGTAAGGGCAGGGGATGGGTCAAAGGTGGGAGCTGGGCGGTGAAGGGGGTGCAGGGGGTTAGGGGCTGGAGTGGGCAGGTGCCAGGTGCTCCTTGACGCCACCCCCCACCCCGCCCGTCCCCCAGCTACCAGGAGTGCTGACACGGCTGCGGGCAGACCTGTTCTCCTACCTGAGGCATGTGCAGTGGCTGCGCCGGGCAGGAGGCCCTTCCCTGCGGACCCTGGAGCCCGATCTGGGCGCCCTGCAGGCCCGGTTGGACCGGCTGCTGCGCCGGCTGCAGCTCCTGGTACGATCACCTGGCTCTGAGACCCCAGGACCCCAGACCCCAGGCCTACTCCGAGACCCTCACCCTGTGTCCCTGAGGCCCCAGACTCCAAAATCCTGCCTGGAAACTCTAAACTCTCACCCTGAGACTCGGAAACCCCATGGTCTTGTTACTCCAAGACTCCCATCCTGAAGCCCTAAGATTTGAGAATCCAAACCCTCACCCCAAGACCTGGAGACCCCGGTCCCAAAACAGGAGGAATCCAGACCCCAAGCCCAGGAAACTCTGAACCTCCAGACCCTGAGACCCACCCACATCCTGGCCCTGAGATCCTGACACATCAAGACCCCAGACCCTCAGATGATGCACCGTGACTCAAAGCCAGCCTGCAGACCCTGGTTCTGCAAACCTCAGATCTCAAGGACTTGGACCCTGAGATCTCAAACTAGAAGACCCCAGACCCTGAGCCCTGGGTCCCCAAGAGCTCAGATCTAGGTTGTGAGCCCTTAAGACCCCAAGACCCTGACTTTCAAAACCCCAGATTCAAGACCCTGAGATTATAAGACTTCAGACCCCGGTTCCTGGACCTGACCCCAAAGACCCTGTAACTCAAATTCCAACTCTCAGCTCTGAAACCCCAGACTTGAGACCCCAGCTCTCACACATGAGTCCCTGAGCTTGATCCTACAATGAGACCCCACATCTAAGACCTCGGCCCCAGGATCCTGGCCCTGATGCTACAGACCTCACCCCCAGCCCTCTGAACCTGGCCCTAGAACCCCAGCCTTAAGACCCCCACCTTTTGGCCCCAGCCTCAATTTTCTGAACCCAACGTCCTGAAGAACTCCCAACCCAGACACCCCACCTCACAGGCCAGAGACACAGTGGAAATATGCAAGCTGGACCTCCCCAACCCTGATTCAGTACAGGCTCCAAATACCCGCTTCCCCGGACCCTAACTGCACCCCTGGCCTGATGTTAACCCTCTGTCCTCTCCTGACAGATGTCCCGCCTGGCCCTGCCCCAGGCGCCCCCAGACCCACCGGCACCCCCCCTGCCTCCCCCGGCCTCACCCTGGGGAGGCGTCCGGGCGGCCCATGCCATCCTTGGGGGGCTGCACCTGACGCTCGACTGGGCTGTGCGGGGCTTGCTGCTGCTGAAGACTCGGCTGTGACCCTCCACCTAGAGCCACCAGCGCCCTTCAAAGCCAGACCTTATTTATTTATTTATTTCGGGACTGGGGGCGTGGTAGCCAGAGGACTCCGCCCTCACCATTGTCTCCCTCTAGTTAGAGACGATCCCTCCAGGAGACCTGGGCAGGGGGGCATCTGTGCCTTATTTATACTTATTTATTTAAGGGGGTGGGTGGGAGGCAGGTGGACTCGGGAGTCCCTGAGGAGGAGGGAACTGGGGTCCCGGATTCTTGGATCTCTAAGAAGTCTGGCCACGGTGTCTCCCTGACCCCCACCCCTCTGGGCTTGGGCAGGAGCATATATTATTTATTAAACAATTACTTTCTGTGTTGGGGTGGGGAGGGAGGGGGAAAGGAGGCCTGGGTTTTTGTACAAAAATGTGAGAACCTTTGTGAGATAGAGAAGAGGGAATTAAATTTGTCAAACACATCCACTTAGAGGTGATTTCTCTGGGGGCCAGGGGCTGGATGCTGGGGTCCCTGGGGGTCCCTGCGTGGACAGGGAAGTAGAGGGGGAACCATCAGTCCCCCAGAGACTGTGAGTTCTTAGTCTCGCAGTCAATAAATAAATATTTAATGGATAGTTCCAGAAGGTTACCCTGTGACCAACAGAACTTGTACAGGACAAGGCTGCAGGCTCAAGGTTGTTCATTATGGCAGTACTTACAACACCAAATTGGAGACAACCCTGATGTCCAACAGTAGGGGATGGTTATATAAATGACAGTGCATCCATGTGATGGAATATACCAGCCATGAAGAGGGATGCTACGGAGCCTGCTTTAGGCATAGAAGAAGCAGGCCACAAGGCTACAAACCACTGTGTGATCCCCATTTTGTATAGATACATATAATCCATGGATTATTTAAAAATCCTAGAAGGAAATACACCAAAGTGTTGACTATGGCCACCTCAGGGTAGAAGGTGGGGGTGGGATTGTGGGTGACTTTCGTTATTTGTGCTTCTCTGTACTTTCCAGAATTTTTACAATGACCATGTATTTTGCATGACACATAAAAAAAATAATAACCACTATATTTAGAATGACAGAATATCAGCACCCCCCCACCCCAAAAGCCCTCAGAAGGGGACAGGAATGACCATTTACTGTGCGCCTGCTCCGCGCCATGCCTTAAGTGTGGGGTTTTACTTACAGGATCCCGTGCATCCTCCAATACCCACCAATTTTACAGATGAGGGAAGCGGAGGCTCCTCAGGGATGCCTGTCGTTTAAGGCCACACAGCTAGGGAGAGGCAGAATATGATTTTGCCAAAGGTCTGGCTTATTCCAAACCTCATGTCCCTTTCTTTATAACCAATGTACAGCAACCGTTGCCACGGACACAAACAAGTTAGATACAGGGAAACTGAGGCTCCTGGGGGTATAGACCTTACCCGGGGTCTAGAGATGGGTCAGTGGCAAGTTGGGACTGTAATTCAGGCCTCCCCTCTTAAGAGTCAGAAACCCTTTTGTTTAATTATTCACTTACAACATCCCAGACGGACCCTCCCAGGGCCCCGGGTTGTCCCTAGTTTGGGTCTGGAGCAGGGGCTTCTGATTCACCCACCCCAGCCCTCAAGACTCCAGGACAGGTTCCTGGAGGGGAAGGGAGCTGAAGGCCCCTGGAGACTTCCCAGGAAGAGCTGCAACTGTGTCCGATGAGGTCACAAAGCTCCTCCACCGAAGGCTCCTCCCCCAGGCCAGGGCTGAGCACCCCTGCAGGGCCATGTCCAAGCCCTGGGGAAGCTCCATCCTCTGGAACCGCTGAAGCCCGAGGGGCTGGGGCCGATGGGCTGGGGTGCCGGCACCCTGCCTCCGTGCCCCGGGTGACCGACACTTTCTGCAGCCATCATGAACCGGCTCTGGAACATCAGGCGTTTGGAGCCACTCCAGGGACCCCTGAAGTGGGTCCCCACCCTGGGGGAGCTGCAGAAGACCCTCCAGAAGGGCGAGTACTTGCCCCTCCGCCCGCTGCCCATGTTCGAGAGTAACTTTGTCCAGGTCCCTGGCTCCCTGTGCCCTGGGGGCAGAGAGGGGCAGGAGGGAAGGGAGACCCCCTGGGTTGGGGGATTTGGGCCCAGGAGGGCACAAGGCAGCTGGGGGGCTGGTGGGGGAGTCTGTGTGGAGGTGCCAGCGGAGCATAAGAGAAAGGAGTGGTCCCAGCCCCTCTCCCTGGACCCCCAGGTGACCAATCGAGGGGCCCCAGCGTACGTGCACCACAGAACCAACCGAGTGACCATGGGCGTGGCCGCATCCCTGCCAGGCCTGGTGTTGCCAGACATCCTGCTGATGGCCCAGCCCCCCGAGGGCAGGGAGTGCTCCAGCCTCGTCCTCACCAGGTGCCTCCATCCCCCCATCCCCTGCCACCTCGCCCCCATCTCCTGCTCTACCGCTTCCATCTCCTGCCTCTGCTAGGATGATCCCGCTGGACCTGGCCCACCTCTACGTCCACGACCTGTCTGCCTGGCGCCTGAAGCTGCGTCTGGTCACGGGCCGCTACTATTACCTGGAGCTGGACGCCCCTGACAGTGAGGTCAGCTTCCTGTTTGACCGCTGGATCCGCCTCATCAACCTGCTCCAGCAGCCTGCCACCTCCCGGGCTCCCAGGACCCTGCACACGCCCCCCATGGACCTGGGTCACGTGGCACCTCCTACTTCCACCTGGCGCCTCCAGGTGGGCCCTGACCCCACAGACCCCTGGGGGCAGCTATGATTCTAGATTCGAGACGGCGCCAAGACCAAAAGCCAGAAGTACAGGAGCCCCAGGAATGGAGCTGGGGGCCAAGACCCCTGGCTCTGAAGGAGGAGGAGGCCTGCACTCCAGAGTCTGAGGGAGGAGGGAGCAGGGGCTGGATACCTGGGTCTGAGGGGGGAGCGGCTGGGGGCCTGGACCCCTGGGTCTGAGGGAGGAGGGGTTGGGGGCCTGGACCCCTGGGTCTGAGGGGGGAGGGGCTGGGGGCCTGGACCCCTGGGTCTGAGGGGGGAGGGGCTGGGGGCCTGGACCCCTGGGTCTGAGGGGGGAGGGGCTGGGGGCCTGGACCCCTGGGCTGGGTAGGTAACGGAGCTGTGGAAACCAGGAAGATCTCACCCTTCGTCACTGCCCCTCTTCTTGTCCACAGGACCCATCCCACCACAGACGTTCAGGTGAGCTGGCTCTGGTGTCCATCAGGCCCTTCCCTGAGTCTCAGCTTCTCCTCCACCAGGCACGGACAGAGCCTCAGCATCATCCCCCTCTCTCCCCTGGCCGAGCCCCTCATGAGTCCCCTCTGGGCCTCCCCCCCGCACCGTGTCATCCCCATCGGGGTCCTTGACCTGAAGTGTCCCCCTGTCTTTCCAGTCATGATTGTCGAGCCCACCTTTCCTTACAAGATTCTGACAACTCAGAGACAGAGGAAGGCCAAGGTGAGCGGGCCCCGGTGGGCCTGGCGGGGAAGCGACTGATGGGGCTGCACCTCCTGACTGCCCTCCCTCCCTCCTCCTGCTGCCAGACCCTCAAGAGCAAATTCAAGTCTCAGGCCGTGGGTGACTCCGTGCCTCTCGTCTGGTCGCAGCAGGAGCAAGCTGACACGAGAAAGAAATCTACAGAAAAGAAGTAGCCTTGGGGCCTTGCTGCCGTGCAGGGCAGGGGGGAAGGGTGGGGATCCTAGTGCTGAAGCCGCCAAAGTCACACCAAATTGCCCTTACAGGTCTCAACCGGACCTCTCCCCTGAGAGACCTCAAACCGAAATCCAAGTTTCCGGTGAGCACACCCCCCTCCCTCTGCCTCCATGAATGGACCCCGAAATTCTGACCCTTCTGCTGAGAGCTCAGCCTGCTTTCTCCCGCCCCACCCCACCAGAGAAGCCCAGCATCACCATTTGGACCATCTTCAGCATCATTTCCAATACACCTGACCACATGGCATCCTCTTCCAAGGCAGCTATATACTGAGGGCCGGGGCCAACTCTAGAATCGGAGGGAGGAGGGCAACTCACGGTCTGAGGGAGGAGGGGCTGGGGGTCTGGACCCCTGGGTCTGAGGGAGGAGAGGGCTGGGGACCTGGGTCTGGGCATCTCCACTGGCCCTGACCATCCTTCCCCTCCCCTCCATCTACCTACAGGGTTGCTCTGATTCTGAGGGGGCCACATGCCTGGCAGGTTTACTTGAGACCCCTTCACTCTGTATCTCGGAGGACAGCCCTGAAATGCCCCTGCTGGGCTCCTGTGATCACTTGGATATGTACCCGTGGCAACAGGACATGGACGACCTGATGGACCCGGAGGCCAGCACCTTGTCCACGTCCTCCCTCTGCCCAGCCGCCTGCCCTCCTGACTTCCGCAGGTGCAACGAACAGGCCAGGCCTCTGGACTCCGTGCAGATACTGTGGCCGCCGCCCTCCCAGAAGCCCCCAGCCATCCCTGCTGCCTCTTGTAAGGCTCCATTCATCCTTGACCAGTCCCAGAAGTTCTTGGCTGTACCTGCTCCATCCCGGAAAGCGCCAGCTTTTCCTGCTGCTCCCCAGGAGGCCCCAGCCACACCTGGCCCATCTCGGAAGACCCCACATGTACTGGCTATTCCCCACAAGGTCCCAGCTGTGCCTGCCAAATCTCGGAAGGTCCCACATGTACCGGCTGTTCCCCACAAGGTCCCAGCCATGCCTGCCCCATCTCAGAAAGCCACACATGTATTGGCTACTCCCCACAAGGCCCCAGCTGTGCCTGCCCCATCTCAGAAGGCCCCACATGCACTTGCTGTTCCCCCAAAGGCTGTGTCCCCCTCTGCTCCAAACAGGAAATCTGTGTTCCTACCTACCCTGTCCCAGAAGGCTCTGACCTTACCTACCCAATACCAAATGACATTGGACCCTGCCACCACTGGCGTGTTGCCTGTGGGAAGTCACGGAGGAGATGTGCTTGAGCAAAGCAAGCCTGAAGGGAAGCCAGAGCCCGTGGTGTTGATGGGCACCCAGGAGACAAACACAGTAGAGATGAGGACTCAGAAAACATCCCTGGAGCTGCCTTTCACCGCCACCGAGAAGGAGTCAGAGGAAGTCCTGGTCAGCAGAGCCCAGGATATCACCGTGGATGGCTTGAAGGGCAAGGGCAAGTTGGAGGACAAAGTCCGCAGGATGAAGGAGGAGATCTCTCTGGACATGCCGGGCTTCAGATCCAAGGAGGTGGGGCAGCAGAAGAAGTGGGTCAAGACCCAGGAGCTGGCCATCGAGGAAGCCTCGCAGGGGCAGACCAGGCCCTTCTCAGTGGAAGGCCTCACCCTTGACAAGCTGATGATCATTGCCAGTTCCAAGGATCCCTCCTTGAGATCAGCTCTGGTCAATCTGCCCTCCTGGCTCTCAACCCAGCAGGGGTCTGCCATGCCAACTATGGACACGGTACCCCTCAGCACCACCAAGGTGTCCTTGCTGGAGGAGACGCCGGTGGTGGTCAGGGAGCAGCCACAGTTGGGGACCTGGGCGAAGGGGAACACGCATCCATGGGCGGAGGTGGAGGAGGTGCCCTGGGACCCAAAGGGGCCTTCCAAAGCGTCCCCCTGCCCCAAGCGTGCCACCAGCAGCCCCAAGATGAATGTTGCCTCCCTGACTCCCATCCCTCTGCCCTCAACGAGGTGGGAGGATGTAACCGAGTCGCCTGCCTCGCTGACCCCTGTCTCAAAAATGGAGGCCAGGGTCTCCCAACAGCCCAGGAGAGTATCTCAAGAGCCCAAGAGGGTGCCGGACCAGTGCCCCATGGCCACAGTGGGGTCGTCCTTGGAGATTCTCTTGCCCAGTCTCTTGGAAATTGAGAGTATGAAGGACACGGCCTCCAAGGTGGAGAAGATAAAGGAGGAAGTGGGCGTCTTTGCTACTTCGCCCAGGTATTTGGGGTGACAGCTAACGTGTATTGCCAACTCTGTTATCCACGAGGTAGAGAGGATCATTCCTTCTTTTTTCACTTTCCTTTGTGCTCTCAGTGTATAGTGAGTGTCGACTATGTGCCAGGCATCATTCTATGCGCTATGGACGTGGCATTGAGCAACTTGGGGAGGGGGTGCTCCTGGCATCTTTTGGGTAGCGTCCAGGGATGCTGCTCAACATCCCATAATGTACGTGATGGTACCCCACAGCAAAGTATGATCCTCCACAAAATATCAGTAGTGCTGAAGCTGGGAACTCTGACAATAAAATCCACAGCAATTATATTGTACATTATTAGCTGATAGGGCTCCGGGCAAACAGCAGGGTAGGGAGGATTAGGAGTGGGGGTAGGCAGCTTCCAGTATTGGATTGGGTGGTCCAGGAGGGCCTCAGTGAGCTAATGTCATTTGTGTAAAGATCTGAAGGAGGGGAGTGAGGAAGCCATGTGGACATCTGGGGAAATTCATTCCCTTCAGAAGGAACAGCCACTGCAAAGTCCCTGAGGCAGGAATGTGCACGATGTGCTGGACAAGAGGGAGCTCCAGGACAGCCCAGAGTAGGAATTGTGGTCACAGGGGTCACGAGGGTGGCACCATCATGTGGGGCCATCTTAAGTACTTTGGGTTTGACGCTGAGCAAACTGGAGGGTTTTGAGCAGAATGGCTGGAATTGCTGTATGTTAGAAAGGACTCTCTCTGGCTGAAGTGTGGAGAAGGTAGAGGAGGAAGGGTGGACGCTGGGAGAAGAGTGGGGAGGCAGTTGCAATGACCCAGGCAGAAGATGATGGTGGCTTGGACAAGAGGGGAAGGGATGGAGGTATTGAGAAGTGGTGGGGTTCCGGAGATACTTTGATGGTTGAGCCAACGGATCAGCTCATGGATTGGGCATGTTGACATGGCATTGAGAGTGACTTCAAGGTTTGGGATCTGAGCCACTGGGAAGATGCAGCAGTCAAGGAGGCTGTGAGTGGAGTAGATGTCAGGGAGAAGATCAGGAATTCCATTTTGGACATCTTGATTCTGAGATGTCAGGTGAGGATGCGGGGTATGCAGCTGGACATATGAGTCTGGAATGATTTGGGGAATCATCAGCAAATGGATGGTTGCTGCAAGCTATGAGACTGGAGGTCACCAGCGAGTGACTGCAGGTGGAGACAGAGGCCAAGGTGTTTAGGGAAAGGGGAACCATAGTCAGAGAGAGTGAACACGGAACAGCATCCTGAACACCAAGTGAAGAAAATGACGAGGAACATCGTGAGAGCAGCTATGTCAAATGCTGCGAGCAGGTGAAGGAAGACAGGACGAGAGAGGACCTCTGGATGTAACAGCAAGGAGGTGACCTGGTGGGGACAAAGACCTGAATGGGGCAGGCTTAAGGGAGCACAGGAAGTGGATCACCGTGCGGCAACTCCTGAAAACATGTGGCTGAGAGAAAGGAGCCAGACACAAAAGGCCACATAGTGTACGATTTTCGTTTGCAAGAAATCTCCAGAAGAGGCAAATCCGAAGAGACAGGAAGCAGATTGGTGGCTGCCAGGAGCTGCAAGGGATGGGAGGAACGGGAAGTGACTGCTTAATGGATTTGGGGTTTCCTTTTGGGGTGATGAATATGTCCTGGGAGCTAGGTAGTGGTGGTGGTTGCACAACATTATGAATGTAATTCATGCCACTGAATTGTACACTTTAAAATTGTTACAATGGTAAATTTCATGGGATGTGTATTTTCCCACTACTTGTATACATACATATGTATGTAAAGAGGGGAATCGGAGAGGAGGAGTAGACCAGCTCTGTCCAAGTGATCTGCTGGAAGGGGAGGAGGGACCTGAAGAGGAAGCTGGTAGAGGATGTGGGACAAAAGAGGGCTTCTTAAGAGGAAAGAGATATTAGTGCGCTTGGATGTTGGGGCAAAGGATCCAGAGTCAGACTTGATATTAAGGAGGCAGGAGGGAGAGAAACCTAGGAGGGACACTGGTGGAAACGCAGATTCCAGCTCAGGCTTGCCGGGCCCTGGAGCAGGACCGCGCCCCCCGCCCCCCATCAGCATGTATTTATTGAGCAGTCACTACTCTCTCCCTGCCGATCCCCCAAAGCCCTCTCTGGCTTTCTCTCTCTTTCTCTCTCTCTCTGCAGCATGCACCGTTCCCAGCGGCCTCAATAGCGGGATGCGGGGGACTCAACCTCAGTCGCCGAAGTGTCCAGAGGAGCCCAGCGGGGCCAGGTAGCCCCTGAACCCTGCAGATCAGCCTTATACCTGGAGCTGGCGTCCAGGAGCCCGGACCCCACCCTGTCTCTTTCCTCTTCGTCACAGGCCCCTAGGTGTTGTGCACCTCTACTGTTAAGAATCAGGGTGCTGAAAAGGCCGGGCGGGGATGCTCCTTCTCCGGTAGAGACCAGAGCTATCTATATCTTTATATGGGGGGGGTGGCGGGGGACGGGTCGAGGGAGAGCCCGCGTGGTGGCCCAGCTTCGCAGAGATTAAAAGCCGGAGCTTGAGACTCGGCAAGAGCAGCGCCCGGGTGCCTGTGTGTGCGCGCCGTACCCAAGAGGGGGTGTCGGGCCGGAGGTGGGAGTCGCGGCGGGGGAGGCGGGTCCACACCGACCCCGCCCCGCGACCCAACGCAACGGCGCAACGGCGTCCATTGGCTGGGGCTCCGGGGGTCCCAGCCAATCCGGCCGGGAGGGACGTGTTTTTCCTGGGCTGGGACCCTCGAGTCTCAGAAGCGAGGGGTTCCCCGGACGGAGCCACAAGCACAACTGATCCAGTGACCCGCTGACAACAGCCTGGTGAGGGCAGGACGGGTGGGAACGGGGGCTGGGTTTCGTGGTGGGGGTCAGGAGCTGGGTGCGGGTCGGAGCGATGGGCGCCCCCTAGGCCCCATGGAACCCCATCCCTCCCCGCAGGAGCCGCCGCCTTCGTGGATGTTGGGTATTGATTGCCCAAAGCCCTGCAAGGAGAGATGGCCAACGCCACCCTTCGACCCGCGCTTCCCCAAGCAGAACCAGACCCGTAACTGCTACCAGATCCTGGGTAAAACCTCGCGGGCCAAGTTAGGGGGAGCGGGTGAGAGAAGGTGGGAGGCAGGAAGGGGCGCGCCCCACCTGAGGACGAGGAGAGGGTCCCGGACTCGCCGCGGGGGCGGAGACCGTTGGGGTGGGAGGTGGAGCGGACCACGGTCGGAAGGGGCGGGGCCTACCTGGGAGGGGAGGGGCCTTGTATGAAAGGGGCGGGACCGATCAGTGGAAGGTCGGGGCCTATTCTGGAGGCGTGCGATCAAGTCATGGAAGGGTGGGGTGAGAGGACAGGCGAGGCCTTGCGGGGAGGAGGCGGGTCTGCGGCTGGGCCTTTCTGGAGGGCGCGGCCTTGGCGTGGAGGGGGCGGGGCGTGCTTGAGACCCCGCCCACCTGCCCGCTGCGCCCCGCCCCACTCGGCAGATTACCATCCCTGCGTCAAGAGGATGAACCGCCGCGGGAAAAGCACACAGCCCTGCGAGTATTACTTCTGCGTGTTCCACGCGCTGTGCCCCATGAGCTGGGTGAGCGGACAGAAGGGCAGCGCACAGACGGGCCGGGCGAGGGTGGATGGGCCGGCTGAGTTGAGTACGCGCCCGCTCCGCACCTTCCTCGCTCCTACCCCCCCACCCCAGGTGCAGCGCTGGACCGAGATCAAGGACGGGACTTTCGCTGGCAAAATCTAACGGCCTGAGGGCGGCTTCTCCGAGGGATCAGTATCAGTGTCATCACCCCCGATTCTCTCGTCTTCCGGAGAATGGGCCCCACCACCCCAAACCCCGCCCCATCTTTAAGCCGCAAATAAAGCTATGTTATTGCTGATATTTCTTCTTAATGTCTGGTCAGTGAGGTGCGGGGGCGTCGGGAGGTCCTCCCTGTCTGTGCCCTGCAACCAACACTACTGGTTCTAATCGTGGGAGGGGTGAGGGAGGACTGGGCTCCATCAGGGCTGGTACGGAGCGAGGACAGTCAGGGAAGGAGCAAGCTGAGCCCCCCGCTCCCGCCCCCTTCCCACCTTCCCCCCTCCGGCAGGCAGCAGTCTCTTCTCAGCAGTGTCCCCCTTGGCTCTTTGAGTCCCAACACTTGCCCACCAGGATGGTTCCAGGGTCCTCCTGCCTCTCAGTCCCCACACCTACCTGTCACCCAAGTCCTCCCTCCACCTCCTCCTTCAGGATCCTCTTCCCCTCCTGGACCACCTCCCCAGCTGGCTCCTGGACTTCCTGCCCCACCCCTTCCATCTCATCTCAAGTTCCAAGGAGTCTTTTATATACCACCCAGCGCGGACCCCATCACTCCCTCCCCTGCTCCCGACCCTTCCTGGCTCGCCGCCACTCCCTCACTCCCCTGTCCCCTTTGACTCCACATCCCTCCCAGTACATCCCCAAGCCCATCACATGAGCCCCTCCCAACAGGGTGCTCTGCACGGGTCCCCCAGGTCTTTGGAGCGCCCTGTCCACAGCCAGGAGCAGCCTTCTCCTCTGATCAAACACACGTCACTTCAGTCTCTCCTGCCAGCCCATTCCTGACTGAGAGCTCCTCCAGGACGCTCAGAGCTCCAGGATAAATTCTTCTTCACTCCCGCCCCACTCGGGCTCTGGGCCTGCCCTCAGCCAAGCTCAGGGACCACAATGCTGAGAGTCATCCTGATTCCAGATGCCCCTCAAAATGTCACCTCCCCCCCCCCCGGCCCCAAGCCAGGCTGAGGAGTGACCCTTGACAGAGCTCGGAGCCTGGGGCTTCTAGCCTGCCCTACATGGGCATGAATCTTGGGCATAGGGGTGGCGGTGGATTTGACTTTCTGCCTGAAGCTGTCAGCCTCCTGGGGCAGTCTGGACCCCCAGACTCTGCCTGAAGTGATCTCATGAGGTCCCCATTCAACCCCAGGGTTCAAAAGTGGCTATTACTAATCATACAACAACTTGGTGGCCCTGGACAAGCCTCCTGACCTGCATCACCTCAGTTTCCCCAGCTGTCAACAGAGATGTTGCAAAATCCCGTTATCAGGAGGGGTGGAATGATGGGAGGGGCTGGGTGAGCTCAGGGGAGAACTGGCTCCATCCACTCCCCTCACCCCCTCTATGCTGCCCTCATCCCCCTACCCAGGGCACACCCCAGATGTGCCATCTCCCAGGATGGCTCCACCCGAAACCTTGGCCCCGGGCCCCCTCTCTCAGACCACAACCTGAGAGGCAGAGGGGCAAATGAGGGCATGGGGTGTGGACTCAGACAGACAGGCTGGAAGCTACAGGAGGGGGTGAGTCGTTCATGTGACCTCCCCCGACCTGCAGACCTCTGGCCTGCACAGAGGTGGCGCTGCTGCAGGAAAGAAGGAAAGCCGTGATGCCACGCAGGCCAGGCAGCTCTGAGTCACCGAATGAATGGGGCTGGCGGCTGTCTGAGCACTTGGTGAGGTCATCCAGGTAGCATCCAAGCACAGGGCCTGACACCTGTGCAGCCACAGCCAGCCTCCTGACCTCACCAGAGCGCCAGAGCTGGCAGTGCGTTCTCACCCTGTGGGCCAGCAGCCCCTCCCAGTTCCCCCTTCTTTCCCTCTGGGGCCAGGATCCCTGCCACCATCCCTTGACCGCTCCTGGGACATTCTTACACTGCTGGCTTCCCTTCTGGCCACCGCTGCCCTATGGATGCCTGAGCCCAGGGCAGGGCCAGACCCACTTCACCTCCAGCTGGCTGGGCCAACACTCTCAGGCCCCAAACTCTGGCTCTGAACACCTCTTCCTAGGCTCCTGGGCCATCTTCGCCCGCCCACAACCTGAAACCCCCAATGTCAAGCTCACTGTCCCGAAACAGCCTCCCAGGACAAAGGGAACTGACTTCCCCATCCCTCCTCACAACCGGCATCCCTGCTCTCCTCCTCCTCTCCCTCCTACCCCTCTCCCAGCCCCAGCCCATCAACCGCACACTTACCCTCTTCCCCTCCCTCTGCAGCTCCTTCCTCCCAGTCTACTGAAAGGGTCAGGTGCTTCCCGGTCAAAATCACAAAACCACTCGGTGCCCTTCACCCTTTGCTCCCTCCAGGCACTGCTCCAGGCACTGCTCTGGCCCTCATCTCCACCCACCCCCTCATCCCATGGAAGCCACTGCTGAAACAAGCCCTGAGTCTCCAGTGGGCACGGCCCCAGCCTCCCCTCTGGTGCCTGCCTCTTTCCCATCCCAAGGATCTCAGAGCCTGCTTGAGCTCTGAGAATCGGTTCAAGTCCTGGCCCTGAAGCTTGCCAGCCTTGTGGCCCCAGACAAACTTCCTAAGCCCTCTGCACTGTGGCCTTCTCACCTAAAATACAGTGATAACAACACCTAGACTTCACAGGGCCGTGGGGAGGGTGGCGCCGCGTCCCCAGCCGGAACAGTGTCCAGTGCCGCTGTCCTCGGGCTGTGCGGGTTCTCTGTCTACATAAATAACTTGAGGCACTTAAGAGTCCTCATGTCGTCCCGATGCTGGTGCCCAGTATCATGCTGGAGGCGGGGGTGATTGATCGTCAGCTGCCCTCCTGGATCAGCACCCCCAGGATGACCAACACCATCAACAGGGCCCTGGAGCTCCTGCAGGCATCTGGTCAGCCCCGTGCACAGGGTAAAAGCACCAGAGAGCTCCCCCAAGGGGAGAAATGGGATCCAGGATTGGGATGTCCTGCCTGGCTCCCCTGCTGTCCCAGTAACCCAAGGAGGGGAACTTAGAAAGCTTTGGGGAAGGCACCGCAGAGTGCGGGGCTTCCTGAGACTCTGGCCGGTAATTATTTCCTGTTTCTTTCAACTCCCTCCTCCTCCTCCCCCAGCCAGATTCCCCATTTCCTTGCTCTGGCCCCCATGTGTATGATGGGGTTCTCAGCTTGAGCCTTGATCCTTCGACCCTCCCCCTTGGCTTCCCAAGCCCCAGCTCCACCCGAACATCCCAGGGCCCACCAGCTCACTGGACCCAACACGCACTCCTCTCGCTTCCCTATCGTGGTTGGGGCTCCATCTACCTGGTGGTTGAGGCAGAAACCTGGCAGCAAGGTGGGCTCTGTCCACGTACCAGCTGTGCGGCCTCAGGCAGACGTTCCTGCCCTCACGACTGCCTGCAAAGGCAGGGGGGTGATCTTGGTAGCGCTGCTGTGAAGGTTGATGCCAGGATGCACAGGACTTGCGATCAGTGTCAGCTGTATTGTCCTGGAGGTCTTCCTTCCCCGTCATCCTGTCACCCTAGCCCAGTGGTTCCCACTGGGGGCTGGCTTCGATCCCTAGGGGTACATTTGGCAATGATCACAGATATTTCTGTCACCACTAAGGGGATGCTACTGGCAACTCGTGGGTAGAGGCCTGAGAGGCCACTCCTCCTCCTATGACACAGGATTAGCAGCTCAAGACGGCAGCAGTGTTGAGGGTGAGAGACTCCGATCACTGGTTTCTAATCTTCGTGTTTTGGGTTCCAGACACTTTTGAGAGTTGGATGAAGGCTCTAAACCCTCTGCGCCATGAACACGCCTGTGAATATGCAGTTACTACATTTGAAATAGGATTCCAGGAGGTTCTTGGAACCTCCAATGTCCATCCAGGCTAAGACTCCTTACTCTGCTGTCATATTTGTCTAGAAGCCATGAATTTCTGCTTGTCTAGAGGGACAAGTTCTTTAGCGACTGTGTCAACCATATCTCTTCATTCTCTTCGTTGCCACTTGCTGACTGGGAGGCCCTCTCCCTCATTTTTAACCTGAGGGAGAAAACTAAGAGGGTTCAGTAGGATTTGCATGGAAGAAAGACATATTTTCTCATTCTGAAAGGGATGAAGCAGGCTATACATAAATAATATGAATTTTAAAGTAAAAAAAAAGTTACCTGCTTTGAACTGTCCCCATCCCCATCCCCAGGTCCACTGTGGAAGTGCCCCTTCCTGGGCCATCTCCTCGGCTCACCCAAGTCTTCCTGCAGCCTCTCCATGTGTGTTCACCCTCTCTTCTCAGCACCCCCATGTCCCTCATGCATATGGCCTGGCCTCGTCAGCCTCCAGGGTAAACTTTTCCAAGGCTGGCCGACATGGAGGAGATAAACTGGGGCCTGCAGCCCACACACAACCCTCAGACGTTCCTGGCTTGTCCTCATGAAATGGCTGTGAGGCCTCAATGAACAAGAAAAACATATCCACAAGATGCTTTGCAGGGGGTGCCTGGTACCAGGAAGCACTCACTAATTGTAAGCTGTTAGTATTTCCTTCCGTAGAATGGGGGTTGAGGTGAGAATTAAGAGACGATGGGGGGAGTTCCCTGGTGGCCTAGTAGTTAGGATTCTGGGCTTTCACTGCTGTGGCCCGGGTTGAATCCCTGGTTGGGGAACTGAGAACTGAACTGGATCTGAAGAAACAAGAAGATTCACTGTCCTGGCCTCACAGAGCCAGGCCAACTGAGATGACACACGTGAGGTCTGGGAGGGGCTCTGACTTCAGACAAGGGTGATCTGGCCCCAGATGACCTGGGACAAGTCACTCTAATTGCTGGACCTCACTAATCTCATCTGAAAAATGGGGAGACTCCACACCTGGGTGAGAAGATGGGACTGAAAGCGTTCTTTATGAGCATAGTTTGCGCCTCTGTACTCTGCCATCCTCAGAGCCCACTGCCCTTCCACCCTTCCAAAGCTTTCAGGGCCCAAAGTCTGGGCTGCTTCCTCCCGGTCTGGTCTCCCCAGCAAGGCGGAGGGTCTCACCCTCCCAACGGACATCACTTCAAAACGTAAATCAAGATGAAATGCTTCCCAGGGCACTGCTTATGACAAGGTTTTAATAAAATAAAATAGAAAGTTCAAGTGCTTCCAATCCCCCAACATACCCCATTCTGGTGTGGGGGAGGGGAGGGAGCCCCCACAGCCCAGTAGCACCAGGGATAGCACCATGAGAAAGATGAGGTCGCACCAGCCTCCCTGAGACCCACGGGGGTGGTGGGGACGTGCCCCTGGCCGCCCCCTCGTCGCCCCCCACCTCAGACACAGAGCCTAGAGCACACTGACTCCCCTCTGTAGGGCAGTGTCTAGGGAGCGCCAGCCCATGTCAGTTCCACCTCCTCCCGAGGCCTGGGCTTCTTTGGAGAAGCCACGGGGCGGCCCCCACCCCTTATGGCTTTGCTCCCTGGGCAGGAGAAGGCGGGCGGGGAGGGAACAGCTCCTTCAGCCCTGAGGCCGGGGCTGGGGTGGGAGGGCGGCAATGGCCAGGGCTCCCTGCTAGGATGGGGGTGGCTCAGGGGTCAGCAGTCACGAAGGGTCAGGGGTCAGATCCCCGGGGGTGTCCAAACCAACCCGCCCCCGGGGTCAGAGCTGTGCTGGGGTTGAAAGTCAACGCCCTCCCAGAGGTCCAAGAGCTCCTTCTGGAGGTCGGTTACTGAGAACTCAGGGCGGAGGGGACCAGGAGGGACGCCCTCCTCTCCCAGCCTGGGCCTCCCTGTCCAGCCCGTCACGGCCCATCACCGTTGACATCCAGGTCAATGGAACCATGGCTGACCACCAGCCGCAGGCGCTTGGGTGGGGAGAAGGGGGCAAAGGCAAGGGCCTGCTTGGGGATGGGGATGGGGCCTGGGGTCCCGGCGGGGGCGGGGGTGGCAGTGGCAGGCTGGGCCGGGGCCACACGGCTCAGGTCCACACGTACCACGTAAGGCAGCCCATAGCGCCGGGCCCAATGCCAGTCCTGCTGGGGGGCCCAGCGGGCACGGGCGGCCGGCCCCAGGGCCACCAGGGCCTCTGCCTGCAGGCAGCAGTGGGGGCCACAGCCTCCCCATCGGTGCAGGGAGACGCGGGCAGCACGCAGAACGGGGGGCGCCGGGGCCCGCCGGGGCTGGAGGCGTCGGCGCCTCCGGGGACGCACCCGGAGCTGGGGCTGAGGCAGCCACTGGAGCCAGAGGGGCGAGGCATCAGGGCGGGCGCCGCAGGGCGGGGGGCGCAGGGGCTGGCAGGCAGCTGTGGAGGCCCAAGGGAGGGGGAGCGGGGAGAGAAAAGGGCAGCTGTGTGAGCAGGGCCTCTCCAGAGGGGAACAGCTCCCGCTCAGGCCAGCCGCCGCCCCCGATGCTCTTCAGAGGGGGACAGATGAAGAGAGGGATGCTCAGGAGTGAGGCCCTGTCTGGGGGACCGAGTGGGGGTACCAGGAGGAACAAGACGAGAGGAGGGCAGACAAGGGGCTGGGGATGGGAGAGCAGCTGATGAAGACAGGCCAACAAGACCGGGTCCCCGCCCCGCGCTCACCGCAGAACGGGTCCCGGCGCAGCGGGGGTAGGTGGGCACAGGCCCGGGGGCCGTGCAGGCCTTGCTGCAGCCGCCGCTTCGTCTCCCGGAGCTCATACTTGTCCACGGGCCGGGGCGGCAGGGGATCCTTGGGCTGCAGTCGGAAAGCTCCTTCGCCTCTCCTGAGGATGGGAGGGAAATGAGGAGGGAGGGAGGGGTGGGCCCTGAGGATGCACTTCTGGTTCCCAGGATCCCGGGGACCGTGTCCCTTCCTGCAGGCCATCCCCACCTCTCGCAGGTGTAGCATTCACAGTGCTCATTCTTTTCACCGAAGAAGCCTTCGCCGTAGAAGCAGGTCACCTCGTCCCCCGGCTCGATGTCCCGGAGCACCTTCACGCAGGCTGCGTTCCCATCTGCAGGGACGAACTGGGGGCCAGGAGGCTCAGCGCCCTGTCCTGGGGGTGGCCTGGCTCCACCCCGCCTGGCCTGGCACCCTGGCCTCAAGGGTCCCCCGGGGACGGGCAGCGGCCGAGAGCCCAGGGAAGAGCCCTGCCCAGGGCCTGCCCTCGGCATGCACTCCCTGACCCTCCCCCGTTGTGCTGGCTCCCACCCTCCCTGCAGGACATGACCTAACCAGGCCCTGGCAGCGCGCACAAGAACCGCTCCCTCCAGCACTCCTTCTCGAGCTCCTCTGACACACCCTGCCAGCCCGCACCTCAGTGGCCGAGATGTGCGCCTCGGCCTGGCTCTGCCGCCTGCCCTTCCCGAGGCCAGTGTCCACCCCGCAGCCCCAGTCTGGGATCGCCACCCCTCTCGCCTGCCTGCTCCTCACTCCAAGTTCCCCATGTGGGAGAGGCGGCACTCCCATCCATCCGTCCATCCGCCCGCCCACCCATCTGTCCATCCTAGCCTGACACACACCTGGGAGTGGCCCTGGCCGCCTGCCCACCCGCCTGACGCCAGGACAACTGGCCGGCACCTCCTGAGTGGGCAGTGTCGGCCGTCCTCTTTCCCTCCCTCCCTGAGACCCCAGCTGCCCCTCATCACCTCTGCGCAGCTCTGGCCCAGGCTACCTGCCAGCCTCAGCCCATGCACTGCCTCCCTCCAGCGCTGCCCCCGAAGCTCCCAGAGCCACGGCACTAGGGCCTCTGAGAACCAAGCCCCCTTCACTCACCCCGTGGGAGCCTCCACGGGGCACACCCAGCTCGCGCTGACACACGAGGCGGGAGCTACTGTGCCTCCTCGCCCTCCAGTGTGGCGCCTCCCCTCTGGGATGCCCTAAAGCGGCCCCGTTTGCCCTCAACACCTAGGAAAATCCTACTCCTCCTTCAACGCCTGGCTCCGGCGTCACTTCCATGCAGCCTGCGGTTCCACACCACGAGGTGGCTGACCCCCGCCTCTCCGAGCTTTGCTTCACTCTCCATCCTACCCGGCGTCTGTGCCCCGAAATCCACGCAACGGTGTGCAGAGTCACAGGACGCTGACACACACCCAGCCTTCACAACTGGCCCAGGAGGCACGTTCTCCCCGTTTCCCATCCGAGAAGAGAAACCAGGGCCGGGGCGGCAGAGCCAGGACTCAAACCCCCCTCACACCCCTGGGGCCCCAAGGGCGGCCAGGTGAGCCCCACGCTTGGCAGGGTGCACACCCAAGGCCTTACAGGGGCCATCTCCCCGCAACTCCTCCCTCTCACGTGCTCCGTGCTCCACACGCAGCACAGGGTGGGGGGTGGCCTCCCAGAACCTCCTATCAGGAGGAGTCCTTGTCCTCCAGGGCAGGGCTTGCTCTGACCCCGCCCCCGGAGGCCCTCCCCAGCCTCCTGCTATCACAGCTGCCGTGGGTGTCTCCCTGGGAAGCCCGGGGCCCACGGCACAGGCAGGGGCACTTTGTGTCTCCCCATCACCACACTGCCCCCAAACTGGCCCAGCTCCCAGCCCAGATTCAGAGGGGAGAATGCGGCCAGCAGGTGGCAGCCTGGGTTCCAGTGTGACTTTAACCAGAGCCCCTTCCTCCCTCCTCTGACAATCGCAGGCACAAGCGCCAGTGCTGCCCAGCCAGGGGTGGGAAACTGCTTTGTCAGGTGGGGAGACCCGGGACAGTTTCTGCCTATTCACCGACCAGAAAGCCCCTCCCTCGTGCCCATTCCTGGGAAGGGGGGTCCCCAGGTCTCACCTTGCAGTTGGGTTTGCAGTCTGGAGCCAGTTGGGGGTTGCGGGGAGAGAAGAGAACTGGGTCAGGGAGCCAGAAAGCCGGGGCACAACCCCTCCCCCGCTGGCTCCTCGCCCCCCCCGCCCCCGCCCCCTCTCCCCTCCGGCCCCCCCAGCCCCCTCCCTGTCCCCACCGTGGTTGATGAAGGCGGCCGGGCCGAGCCACAGCTGAGCACTGCGCTTGCGGGTGGAGTACATGATACTGAAGTCGTTCTCCCCGGCCCTCAGCAGCCCCTCGTCGGCCTCCCGCAGCTCTGCGATGCAGCCCACCAGCAGCTCCAACTTCTCGTTCTTTTTCCTGCCCAGAAGCCAGGTGGTGGGTCTGTGAGCACCTCCCTGACCACCAGTGCTGGGGACAGGGGCCCCTCATCCCAGGCCTCCGGCGGGAAGAATCGATGGGACGCACCAGCCACCGCGTTCCAGCTCCCGAATCTCTCCCGCCGTTGCCTCTACCCCTGCGGCAGGCGCGGCACCCTCCACCTCCTGAAAGCCTGACCCGCAGCCTCTCCCGCTCTCGCTTCCTCCAGCCTCCAGTGCCCACTGCCGCGGCCTCCCGCAGTCCAGTCCCGCCCGGAAGTCCCCACAGGCGCCCCTGCACTCTTCACTAGACCCTTCGGCTCATCCTTCGGGCCTCAGCCTAGGCCTGGCTCCCAGGAACACTCTCCAAATTCCCGGGCAGGCTCAGGACTCACTGAGCAGCTGTGATCAGCCCTGTGCGCTCACTCAGCTACCACCTGCCTTCCCGCTAGAATGTGAGCAGTGGGCAGGGTCGTCTTGTTCACCGTCCTGCCCCATACCCAGCAGCGATTGCTACGCAGCAGGGGCTCCAGTCGGGATGAAAAAAAGGACAGCACAGTCCTGGGCGCAAGATCAGTCCTTTCTTGGCAGCCCCAGAAAGCCTGGGTCTCGAGGGGATCTCATCTCCCAGCAGGGCCGTGGTGGGCCAGGAGGGTCTTGGGGGACCAGACCCGGCCTCCTTTCTCTCAACACAGACATCTTCGTGGCCCTGTCCTGAGTGCCCAGTCTCCTCCAGAAGGGAGGGGGTCTCCTCTCCCAGCAGCCCCCAGGGAGGGATGCCTCCCGTCAGGCCTGGGGCCCGGGGAGGCATGTTCTGCCCTCTTACCAAGTGCGGGTAGACACAATCTTGGCTCCATTTGTCTCCATGGAATAACGGGTACAGGGCAAGATGGTGAAGCCGCTTTCAGGCAGGAAGGCTCGGAGGTAGCGATAGATCTGGGGGAGGTGAGGGGTGGGCGGGGTGAGGAGGTGGGGCGGGGTCATCCTCGGCCCTCTCTCCTGGGTTCTAGCCCTGCTCTGCCACTGACTCGCTGTGTGGTCTCAGGGAACTCACTTCCCCTCTCGGGGCCTCAGTTTCCTCATCCGTCGAATGAAGAAGTTAGACTGCATCTCAGAAGGCCCCCCAGCTCTCCTTTCCTAGGATTCTCTGAGCCTTGCCTCAGATGGTCCCAATGGCTAGGAAGTCAGGGAGTCCCGGGGAGCTGCGCTGAGGGTCTGCCCAACAGGGCGGAGGACCCCGGACAGGCAGAGGAGACGGGGAGAACACGAGGGCCGAGGGGAGGGAAGGGAAGGGCTCCCTCACGTGGGTCTTGAGGGCAGCCTCCTGCCGCGGGCCCCGGCTCTGGAAGTAGTGGGCCATCCAGCCTCCCAGCGTCAGGGCCCTGTACGCAGCCTCCAGGTCCCGCTGCCTCAGGAAGGCCTCCAGCGCTGAGCGCAGGTGGTGCTGTCGCCGCAGGGGGGGCACGGGGCTGGGGGAGAGGGCACGCCTGGGTCCCAGGGCCTTGGCCTATTCCCTCTGGGCCTTCCCAGGCCCCACCCCCACCCCCACTCGGAGCTGAGAGGAGGATGGGGCTGAGGGGTGGCAGTGGAAGGGAAGGGGTCCCGAGCCCTCGGTCGCCCTCCCCCAGGTCGCCTCACCTGACGTTCATCTTATGGGTGCGGAAGCCGAGGTAGGGATCCAGGACGAGGCTGGTGGCGAGGTCGTCATTCTCACACAGTTCCCTGGCTGTCACTCTGTCGGGGCCCATGGTGCCCCAGGCACCATGCTGCCTCCTGCGGAGAGTGGAGAGCTCAGGGCAGGGGGAGGGGCGGCGCCCGGGGCGTGTGCCTGCTCTATGTCACTTATAGGTTGTGTGAGACTTGGGCAAGCCCTTCGGTCTCCTCATCTATAAGGCAGGGAGAAAAGCAATACTGACTTCACAGGGCTCTCGGTGAAGGTGAAATGCAACAAGTGCTTCTGACAATGGGGAGATCCCCAAAGAAATGCCAGCCACCATCGTTAGCAGCTGCATCTCCTCCAAGCACCTATGACAGCCCCGCCACGTGCACACACACTCGCAGACCCCGTGCGCACACGCAGATTCCCCAGGACCCCCATACACACCACACACACACACACACAAACACACACACACACGCAAACGTGCCAACTGGCCCACGGAAGGCTGATTAATTGGCAGTCTGGGATAACCCTAAAGGCTTAGTCCTGCAGGCGGTGGAAGTCAGGGGGGACCCAGCAGCTCCACCTCTGGCCCTCACCGAGGAAAAAGCCAAGGCTTCCTGCCCCACCACCCATCCCCACTCTCTCCTGGCCTTGGCCTCCACCCCCATCCCCAGTAGCCCTTGGGAGTCCTCAGAAGGCTCTGGGTGAAACCCCAGGCAGCCCGAGTCGGGGGCGGGTGAGGCGAGGGAGAGCAGAGGAAGGCTCCCAGCACCTGCTCTCTCTCCAAGGATTCCGGGGGAGGGAGGGGCACAGAGGACAAAGCGGGGGGAGGGGGGGAGAGGAAAGGAACGGTGTGGAGAGGCAGAAGAGGCCCATAAAAAAAGAGGAGAAAGACGGGGATTAGCAAAACGAAACAAAACAAGCCTCCTAACCCCGACTGCAGAGGGCCTGGTGGGCACCGACACCACGGTGCTTCAGGGAGAGCAGATGGGGGACAGCGAGGAAAGGGGAGCTGGAAAGAGATCAGGAGCTAGAGCAGCTGGGAAAGGGGGTCGAGAAGGCACGCAGGCTGGGGATAAATAAAGAGGGGGCGCTGCGGGAAGGCGCTGGGACAGAACGGAAGCTGCAGAGGGGCAAGTGGGTAATACGGACACCACAGGGAGGGAGCTGGGGCAGGGAGAAGGGGCGGGGGTGCCTGCGGGGGAGACCGAGGGCTGCGGGAAGGCTTGGGGATCCAGGGAGGACCCCAGAAAAGCTAGCAGGGAGACCAGGGGTCCAACGAAAGTAGAGAAGGACCTGGAGATCCAGGGAGGGTCCTGAGATGGTATAGGGGGGCCTAGGGGTTCCAGAACGGGGCTTTGAGAAGCAAACAGGGACAGGGGAAAGTCCTAGGGATCCAGGGAGCAGCATAGAAGAGCCGCGAGAAGAGAGCCTGGGCTCCAGGGAAGGACCTGGGTAGGCAGTGAGAATCCAGGGGAAAGGCCTGAGGTCCAGAGGGAAATTGGTGGAAGCAGACAGGGGCCTGGGGAGGCAGGGAGAGTGCAGGAGAAGGGCCTGAGGTCCAGGGAGGGGAGTGTAGAGTCAGAGGGCGAGCTGAGGGTCCAGGGAAGGGCCTGGAGCGCGAGAGCGGGGCCTGGGTAAGGAAACACAGGAAAGGGGCTGGGCGCCGAGAGCAGCCTGAGGCTCGCCGAAGGGCCAGGAGACGTGGGCGCCTGGACACGAGGAGGGGCCGGGCGGGGCGGGGGACAGTCGGGGCTGGGGACGACCGGGAGCCAAGGCGGCGCGGGGCGGGGGCCGAGAGGGGGCTCAGAAGTCGGGCCCCGCGCCGCCCCTCACCCGCTTCTCCTCCTCCTCCTCCTCCTCAGGCGCCCGCGCTGCGGCTGCCACCACCTCCCACAGCCTTCTCCAGCTCTCCTCAGACACGGTCGCCGCGCCTCCCGTCTGCCCAGCCGGGCCCGCCTCACAACGGCCGTTACGGCCTTCCATTGGCCAAGGTCGCCGCCACTCTTCAGTCGCTCTGAAGCTTGCGCCACTCCCATTGGCCGGGCTCCGCTCTGCCCCTCCCCGCCCGCCCCACGGTCAGCGCCCCTAAAAAGCTCCGCCTCGCCCTCGCTGCCGTCGAGAGCCGCCAACTGCACCCAGTGGCTGCCGCCGCTGTCCTTCCGGCGCTGCCATGGAGATGGATCCCCGCCCACGGCCCAAAGTCGACGCCCTCATTGGCCGAAAGCGCCGTCGCTCCGGGCGAAACGCGGGTTTGGGTCGGGTTATTTGGGTCCAAGTGGAAAGAGGGCGGGTACCGCCTGCTCTAGAGCCCTCATGTGATTGGTTGGCCTTGGAGCGACTCATGCTTCCATTGGCTAAGGTCTCCGCCTGTCACCATCGAGTCGCGACCTCCCTGTTCCTTTTCTGTGGCGAAACCTTCGACCACCAGAGGGAGAAAGCAGGGGAGGACGGGAGGGGGGGGTGAATGCGCGCGCACCTCCTTCCCCCCCGCCCGTCTGGGCCAGCGGTTGCCAAGGCGACAAAACTTTATTGACAACCCTGCCCGGTACAAAGGGCTTTTCGCTCTCTTCCTCCCTCCTAGACCACCTTCTCTTCCCCTAAATAACCTGTTTAATTTTGAGTACCGACAGTAACACTCTGTGGGTGAAAGGGTCAGAAAGAAGGAGATTGATAGGTGGGGGCTTTGAAGAAAGCCCTGACTCATGGGGAGCTCCCATGGGGCACCCCCCCACGCCCACAGTTGGGATCACCCCTCTGCTCCAGTCCTAGAGGCAAACATAATTAGCAATTCATCATAATTACGTCCAGAATAATAAGCCCCACACTTGCAGCAGGCGGTCTTTGTTTTGTTGACGGCTGTATATCCTGTGCTCTTGGAACAATGCATGGCACGGAATAGGTGCTTCATTAATTTGTGCTGAAGGAATGAATGTATGAAGCTGGTTTCTGCAATCCGTCACTCTGTGACTTTGGAGAAGTGGCTTGCCCTCTCTGGGCCTCAGGCTCATATCTATAAAACAAGGACCACACTGGTCCCTCTTTGAGGGGTCCTTAACACCCTCCTAGGTGTCCTTCACTCGTGCTTCCAGGCTCCCACCCTCTGTTCTTACTGTTCTTTCCGCAGCTGGGACTATCCCCAGCTCGGAGACACCCCCAACCCAGGTACCCCCACCCCCATAAGGATGGCTACAGCTCCGGAGAAGAGATGCAGCCTCACCCGGAGAAGGGGAGCCAGCAAGCAGAGAGGACCCTATAAAAAGCTCAGCTCAACTGAAACAACACTGTAAATCAACTAAACTCCAATAAAAATTAATTTTAAAAAACAACAGCAACAAAAAAACTCAGCTCTTCGGGAAAGTCCTATCAGCAGGTCTGAATCTTAAAAGTGCAGCCCTTCCACCAGCGGGTGTACACCCTAGAAAAACTCTCAAAAATGTGAACAAAAAATAAGCACAAGAATGCTTGCGACAATGATGTTCGTAAGGGTGAAAAACTGGAAGCGGCTTAAATGTCCATCACATGAGGCATGAATTAAATGGATCATGGCATACTTATACAGGGGAACACCATGCTACAGTGAAAGTGGATGAACCAGCACTCTGTATATCAACCTGGACAACCCTAAAGCATGCTGCTAGTTGCAGAAGTTTACATAGTCGAATGCACGCAGTTTTAAAACACATGAAACAGGGGTCGTGTGTGGACCCATGAAATTATACACAAACTTGCATGGGCATGATAAGGGGCGGGGGAGTCCCAGTGGCGACCCCTGGGGGCAGAGCGGAAGGAATGCAACCAGGAAAGCTACTCAGGACATTGTTATTTGTAATTTTTTTGTTTTTTAAGCCCGGAGGTGGAAGCCCTAGTTCATTGTATTCACTGTCTGTTCTTTTTCTACGTGTCAGAAATATTTCATAATACAAATAACATTTTAACCCGCCAATGCCACTTCCAGGATTTTATGCTAAAGAAATAACTGGACAAGTGTTAAAATATTTAAAGAAGTTTGTCTCAGCATTTGTTGAAAAAGCAGAAAAATAGGAAGAGCCGTAATGTCCAGCTGTAGGAGATTGGTTGGACCGATTACAGCATATTCGCAAGACGGAAGAACAATAGTACCTAACAGTTACTGAGATCTTAGCACACTCCAGTCACTTTGCAAATAGTCCTGTGAGGGAGGGGCTGTTATTATCCCCATTTTACAGATGAGCAGAGTGAGGCTTTCCAAGGAGGTGTAACTGGCCACCAGATTACAGAGTTTGTACTCTCAACCCCTGCTGCTGCACTGCCCGGACAGGATCCAGCTGGTTCTCGACCCACAGATGACATAAGAGGCACCTCGGAAAAATGAATAAATCTCTGACACATGCTACAACACAGATGAACCTTAAAAACATCATACTGGGTAAAAGGAGCCAGACACAAAAAGTCACATATGGAGTGATTCCATCTCTATGAAATATCCAGAATAGGTGAATCTGGAGAGACAGAAAACAGATCCGGGGAATTCCCTGCCAGTCCAGGAGTTAGGGCTCCAGTGCTTCCCACTGCAGGGGGCATGGGTTCCATCCCTGGTCGGGAAAATAAGATCACGCATGCCTCAAAGCGGTGGGGGGCGGGAGGAAGCAGATCTGTGATTGCCATGGGCTGGGGAGAATGGGGAGTGACTGATACTGGGCATGGGGTTTCCTTTTTGGATGAAGTTCTGGAACTAGAGAGCGGTGATGGTTGCAAAGCATCGCACATGTGCATAATGCCGTTGAATTGTACACTTTAAAATGGGGCTTCTCTGGTGGTCCAGTGGTTAAGACTCCACCTTCCACTGCAGGGGGCACAGGTTCAATCCCTGGTGGGGAAGTTCCGCATGCCCCGAGGTGAGGCCAAAAATAAATAAATAAAATGGTTAAAATGGCAAATTTGACATTATGTATATTCTACCACCCCCCCCCCAAAAAGAAAGAAACTCCACCAAAAAACAAAAAGAGAGAAAATAATAAAGAATCACCTAGAGAAAGTAGTGAAAATATAGATTCCAAGGTTCAGCCTCTTGAGAGAGGCTGGTCGAATATTTAATAATTAATCATTTCAGGATGCTGCTACCCAAAGTGTAGCCATGGGCCAGCAGCATCAAGCAGGATTCCGTGGGTGCTTGGTAGAAATGCAGAATCTCAGACCCCGCCCCTGACCTCCTAAATCAGAATCACCCAGACTGGTGATTGGGATGTTCCAGAACGTATGAGAAGCATGCCTTAGGAGACACCTGTGTTGCAGGTGGCTTCCTCAGACCAGTCATTCACTTGCTGGGGGGATATCGTGGGCTTGGTAACACTCAAGGTGGCACGTGACTTATTAAGGGGGAAAGCGTGCTATAAAACAGCAAATTCGGGATGATCATATTTTGAGGAGAAAGGGCTATCTACTTTTATGTGTGTGTAAATTAAATGATTGGGAGGAGGATGTGGAGAAAAGGGAACACTTGTACACTGTTGCTGGGAATGTAAATTGGTGCAGCCACTGTGAGAAAACAATTTGGAGTTTCCTCAAAATATTAGAAATAGGGACTTCCCTGGTGGCGCAGTGGTTAAGAATCCACCTGCCAACGCAGGGGACACGGGTTCGAGCACTGGTGCGGGAAGATCCCACACGCCGCGGAGCAACTAAGCCCGTGCGCCACAACTACTGAGCCTGAGCCCTAGAGCCCATGCTCTGCCACCGCCATAAGAAGCCCGCGCACTGCAACGAAGAGTAGCCCCCGCTCGCCAGAACTAGAGAAAGTCTGCATGCAGCAAGGAAGACCCAACGCAGCCCCCTCCCCAAAAAATATATATATATATATATATATTTATATATATATATATTACAAATAGAATTATCATGTGATCCAGCAAGCCCACTTCTGGGTATATATCAAAATGAAATCTCTATCACAAAGAGATATCTGTACTCCCCAGTTCATTGCAGCATGATTCACAATAATCAAGACATGGAAACAACCTAAGTGTATGTGGACAGGTGAATGGATAAAGAAGATGTGTATACATACATTGCAATATTTTTCAGCTATGAGGAAGGGGGAAATCCTGTCATTTGCAACAACATGGATGAACCTGGAGGACATTATGCTAAGTGAGAAAAGATAGACACAGAAAGACAAATACTGCATGACCTCATTTATACGTAGAATCTAAAAAACAGTCGAGGACTTCCCTGGTGGCGCAGTGGTTAAGAATCTGCCTGCTAATGCAGGGGACCCGGGTTCAAGCCCTGGTCCGGGAACACCCCACATGCCACAGAGCAACTAAGCCCATGTGCCACAACTACTGAGCCCATGTGCCACAACTACTGAGCCCGTGTGCCACAACTACTGAAGCCCACGTGCCTAGAGCCATGCTCCACAACGAGAAGCCACCGCAATGAAAAGCCCTCGCACCACAACGAAGAGTAGCCCCCGCTCACCGCAACTAGAGAAATCCCACGCACAGCAACGAAGACCCAATGCAGCCAAAAATAAATAAATTCATTTAAAAAAATAAATAAAAATAAAAAATAAAAAGCAGTCGAACTCACAGAAACAAAGAGTGGAATGGTGGTTACAGGGAGGGGGGAACGGGGGTTGGTCAAAGTGTTCAAACTTCCAATTATAAAATGAATAAGTTCTGGGGGTCTAATGTACAGCATGGTGACTACAGTTAATAATAAAACATTGTACATTTGAAATTTGCTAAGAGAGTAGGTCATAAGTGTTCTCACCACGTGCTCACAAAGATGGTAACTATGTGAGGTGATGGATGTGTTAATTAGCTTGATCGTGGTGATCATTTCACAGTGTATACATATATCAAAACATCATGGTGTACGCCTTAAATATACATAGTTTTTGTTTGTCAGTCATACCTCGATAAAGCTGGAAAAAAATAAATGGTTGGTGGCGAGTTGTCTCTCTGTTTTCATGTATTACTTGTGTAATAAAAAAATGTATATAATAATAGAATAAAATATAAGTATTCATACTATGTGTTAATTTATATACATATTCCTATATCTATATATACATACCTATGCATATGCACACATGCATGTACATAATTATCTATATATCTGTCTCTACCTATAGCATCATCATCATGCTGCTCAAAATTCTGCAATGGACTCATACCCTGATAGCCAGCTCCCAAGATGACCTTCACTCTGCACCCTACTCCCTCCCCAGGATTCATGCCTTGTGTAGCTTCTTCCACGCTGAACATGGCTGAGCTGTGTAACCAACAGGATATTGCAGAAAAGATGGCATGTCCACTGCTATGTTATCAAAGATACCATCCTCTCTGGGATCACTCACTCCTCTGGGGGAACTCAGCACAATGTCAAGAGGTCATGGCAACCACCTTATGGGGACATCCACGTGGCAAGGGCAAGGAACTGAGGCCTCTTGCCAACAGCCAGAGAGGAACTGAATCTGACAGTCATGTGAGTGACCACCCTGGAAACGGTCCTCCTGTCTCTACCAAGCTTTCATAGTACTATGCACCATCCACAGCTTGACAGCCATCTCAGGAGAAACCCCAAGCCAAAACCATCCAGCTAAGCCACTCCTGAATTCCTGACCCACAGAAACCATGTGAGATGATAAATGTTTACTGACGTCCTAAACTATAGGCAATGGATACACACCTAGATTAAAATCTGATGTCCTTACAATGGCCTCCATTCTTGCTCTGATTTATCACTTACTATTCTCCTCATTGCTCACTCTGTTATAGTCCTATCAGCTTCCTTGCTGGAAGCTGAAAGTCCCAAGCATCTCCAGGTCTTTCCCTGCTCTTCTCTCTACCAGGAGAGCTCTGCCCACTGATATCCTCAGGGTTCACTCTCTCACCTGCTCCAGGTCTTTGCTGCCATGTCACTTCCTCAGGAGACCTTCCCCGACAGCCCTGCCTGGCATCACCCACCCACCGCAGCCATCCCCTTACTCTGCTCTGTTGTTTTATGCCACCAGGTTTGAGGGAATTTGTTATAGCAGCCATAGGAAGCTAATAGATGGTTGATTAAGTGGACTGGGTCAATGGGAAAGTCGATGATTGGATTGATGGATGGATTGTAGGATAAACAGGAACAGAGAACTGATCGAACGGATTAAAGAATGAAAGAACATATGGGTGGGTGAATGGATAGTTGAATGGATGGATGGAGCTTTGGAGAGCTGGAAGAATATCTGAAGAAATTATGGTTGGATAGATAAGCAAGTGGGTGGATGAGTGGGTAAATAACTCGTTGGATAAATGCATAAAGGCAAGAACATATGCACAGATGAATGGATGGGTTGGGTGGAAGTTTGGCTGGATATGGGTATTTGAGGAAGAAGTATGGCACACTGGAAAGAACTAGATTTTATTTTCTTATTTTGTTTTTTTTATTGGAGTATAATTGATTTACAATGTTGTGTTAGTTTCAGGTGTACAGCAAAGTGATTCAGTTTTATATATATAATCTTTTTCAGATTATTTTCCCTTTTAGGTTATTACAAAATATTGAGTATAGTTCCCTGTGCTATACAGTAAGGTCCTTGTTTGTTATTGATTTTATAAATAGTAGTGTGTATATGTAACCAAACGTTTGTTTTCTATTTCTGTGGGCCTATTTCTGTTGTATAAATCAGTTCATTTGTATCTTTTTTTTTTAGATTCCACATATAAGCGATATCATATGATATTTGTCTTTCTCTCTGGCTTACTTAGTATGATAATCTCTAAGTCCATCCATCCATGTTGCTGCAAATGGCTTTATTTCATTCTTTTTTATGGCTGAGTAATGTTCCATTGTGTATATGTACCACATCTTCTTTATCCACTCATCCGTTGATGAACATCTTGGTTGCTTCCATGTCTTGGCTGTTGTAAATAGCGCTGCTATGAACATTGGGGTGCATGTATCTTTTCAAATTATAATTTTCTCCAGATATATAGCCAGGCGTGGGATTGCAGGATCATATGAGAGCTCTATTTTTAGTTGTTTAAGGAACCTCCATACTGTTCTCCATAGTGGCTGCACCAATTTACATCCCCACCAACTGTGTAGGAGGAAGAACCAGATTTTAGAACCAGACAAACGTGAGTCCTGACCCCAGCTCCCCAGTGACATGGGGAAGTATGGCAGCCAAAAGGCCTCTCCCTTCAATAAAGAACCTACTCAACTGTGAGGAGTGTGTTTGGCTGACAGCCCCCAGCCGCAGTACCTGCAACTATTATTTTCTTTGGCTCGAGGTTCTTTTCGGGCAGCCCCCAACCAATGACTTAGCATTGGGGTGGGGGCCGTGCTGGGGCCTGACCACTTCCACCCAATGTGGGACTCATCTAATGGCAATCTTTTTTTTTTTTTTTTTTTCTTTAAATTGAGATAAAATTCAAGTAACACAAAATTCATCACTTTAACCATTTTAAGGTGTATAATTCAGTGGCATTTGGTACCGTTGCACTCTTATGCCACCATCACCCCTATCAAGTTCCAAAACGTTTTCGCCATCCAGAAAGGAAGCGATTAAGCAATCACTCCCCACCCGTCTGGCAACCACCAACCTACATTCTGTTCCTATGGATTTGTTCGCAGTGAATCTCCGCTCTGCATCTCGCCGTTGGGCTGAGCTCTCTGAGTTGCATGGTCTCAAGCTCTTCCTAAATATACCTTCCTTCCCCCCTTTCCTTTTACAGGTGGCAGACCGACTCCCCCGCCTACTCCTCGTCTCCCTCCCCTCTGTCTTTCACTGGTGTCACCCCCAATAAATCTCTTGCATTGCTAATGCCACAGCAGCATTTGCCTTCTGGAGGACCCAGGGACACAGCAAGCCTCTTGCTCTGAGCTCGAGCTCCCTACCCTACAGAGCAGCACAACTTCTCAGGGTTGCAGGAGGCTCTGCAGAAGTTCTTTTTTTTTTAAAAAAAATAAATTTATTTATTTATTTGTATTTTTATCTTATAAATTTATTTATATTTATTTATTTTTGGCTGCTTTGCATCTTCGTTGCTGCGCACGGGCTTTCTCTAGTTGCGGCGAGCGGGGGCTACGCTTCGATGCGGTGCACGGGCTTCTCATTGCGGTGGCTTCTCTTGTTGCCGAGCACGGGTTCTAGGTGCGTGGGCTTCAGTAGTTGTGGCTCGCGGGCTCAGTAGTTGTGGCGCACAGGCTTAGTTGCTCCGCGGCATGTGGGATCTTCCCACACCAGGGATCAAACCCATGTCCCCTGCATTGGCAGGTGGATTCTTAACCACTGCACCACCAGGGAAGTCCCGCTCTGCAGAAGTTCTGAACACAACCTGGAGGACCTCACAACGTGAATACCTACCTTTATGCAGCATTCACTATGTGCCAGGCACTGTTTTAAGTCCTTGCATGGACTCACTCCTGAACCCCATGACAGAGGCACCATTATGATCCTTGCTTTTACAGCTGAGAAAACAGAGATCCCTAGAGGCCTTCATCCCCTACCCGGGCAGGTTCCCTTTTCTGGGCAAAACGATTCCCACCACCAAGTAGAAGCAGTTTCCTAAAAGTGAAACTGTAATATCATCTCACCCAGAGGAAGACCACGGCCTCTTCCCCTCAGCCGAGCCAGGATAGCAGCCTGTTTCTGGAAGGATCCAGAAGATTCCAGGCCCCCAGCCTGCAAGTGGACAGTGGGAGGAGCCTGATTCCCAAATTGAAAGTAGCCCACCAGGCTGGAGTCCCCCTTCCCTCAGTCCTCTCAGGGATGTCCTGAGGATATCAAACAGCCACCAGAGGGACACCAGTAAGCCTAGCCTTTGTATCAATGCAGGGAGGTGGGTACCAAGGCCCAGAGCAGGGCAGGGGGGAGTCTTGCCTAGGGTCACCTGGGAGTTGGCATCTTTACTTCCTTTTGAAAGAGGAGCAGGAATCAGACAGGCACAAGCACAGCTGGGGCAAGGTGGGGGGCACACTTTCCCTGGCAGGGTGAGCAGTAGGTAGCATCCAGCCCTCCCTCCCCTGGGCTCCTTCAGGGCTCTGTGTGATGTCCACTAAGGCACACATCCCCTGCACACAGGGACCCCCTCGAGGACAGGGGCTGGGTCAGATCAGGCCTGGGAACCCAGGTACCTCAGGGAAATGTTTACTGAACGAAGGAAGGAAGGATTCGGGAGGAAGATGCTGAGCCATGGCTGAGACAGTGGTCTCTAAGAAACGAAAGGAGGGCACTGGTGGGGTTGGGGGAGAGGGGTGAGAACTTGCTAGAGCGCCACTCCACCAGGGCAGTTTTTGTCTGCTTGTTCACGGCTGTATCTCCAGCGTCTACAACAGTGCCTGGCACACAGTGGGTCCTCAGTCAATATCTGCTAAGTGGCAAACAAAACAAAACAAAATTCCAGGAACTCTGATTCCCCCTCCTGCCACTGGCAGCTAAACTAAGGAAGCGTCCTGCATTGAGCTATAGCCACGTGCCAGGCACCCATCAAAGGCGGACCACGCATTCTGTTTTCACTTGATTCTGAGCATGAACCCCCAGATAAAGGCAACAGGAACAGCAGCTACCTCTTGGAAACACACAGGTGTCAGGGAATTTTCTGGCGGTCCAGTGATTAGGACTCTGTGCTCTCACTGCCGAGGGCCCGGGTTCAATCCTTGGTTGGGGAACTAAGATCCCACAAGCCGCATGGCGCGGCCAAAAAAAAAGAAACGCACACATGTCAGACATGCTCTGAGTGCTTTAGGCGGGTTGGCTCCGCAATTCCACACTGCAGCCCCCTGCTAGTTACTATTATCTCCATTTCACAGATGAGGAAGCAAAGGTTCAGGGAGATGAAGCCCTTGGGGCAGGTCACACCGCCAGCAAGAGGCAGAGGCGGAGACCCAAACCCAGGCAGTCAGACTCCCAAATGGTACGATGTGCCCCATTTTACAGATTGAGGAAACTGAGACACCCCCCCCCACCAAAGGGCCCTGTGGGAGCAGAATAACACCATCGCCCAAGATGTCTATATCTTCATCTCCAGGACATGTGTTGGCGGTACCTTACATGGTGAAAGGGACTTTGCAGATTAAATTAAGGGTCTTGAGATGGGGAGATTCTCCCGGATTATCTGGGTGACCCCAACGTAATCACAGAGCTCTTACAAATGAAAGAGGGGTCACTATCAGAATCAGAGAAGGGGGTGTGATGACAGAAGCACCTCCCACCATGCAAAGGGAGGTAGAGGCCATGAGCCAAGGGATGCAGGCACCTCTAGAAGCTGGAAAAGACGAGGAGGAAATGGATTCTCCCATGGAACCTCCAGAAGGACCACACCTTGATTTCAGCCCTGCCCACACCTTGATTTCAGCACATAAGACCCATTTTGGACTTCTAACCACCAGAAACAGAAGCTAATAAATTTGTGTTGTTTTAAGCCACTAAGTCTGTAGTACTTTGTTACAGCAGCTGTAGGACACTCTACAGGCACCCAGCTCTTAAATGGCAGAGGTGGGATTCGAACTCAAGTCTTGCCAAGTTGAAAGCTCTGGATCTTCTGGGGTATCACTTAGATGTGTGAAGTTTGGAATTATTCCAGATGCTTTTTCCTCAGGATCGCTGGGCTCTGTGTGTGTGTGTGTGTGTGTGTGTGTGTGTGTGTGTGTTGGGGTGGGGGTTGGGGGGAGCATGTAGGAGTGAGTCAAGAAGCCAAGAATTTGGGAATTCCCTGGTGGTCCAGTGGTTAGGACTCCGAGCTTCCACTACCAAGGGCCCGGGTTCGATCCCTGGTCGGGGAACTAAGACCCCACAAGCATGTGGCCAAAAAAAGAAAAGAAAAAGAAAGAAAGAAAGAAAACGAAACGAGGAATTCTACTTTCATGAGGATTAGAGAATCTGGTCCATAATTACGGCAATGACACTTTAGGGCTGTCATGAGAATTAGTGAGTTAACCCATGTGGAGCACATAGGGCAGTGCCCGACACGTAAGATGGGGTAACAGTTACTATCATTATATCTTTTTCATGTCTACACACCACCAGAATCAGCTCCTCTCAGTCTTCCCTGCTCAAGAACCTTCCATGGCTCCCCAGTACCCTCAGGATAACATCCAAGCCCTTTATGGCAGTTGAGAGATTTGGGTTCCGGCTCATTTCTCCTAGTGGACCCCACAGTCTGTAACCCAGCAGACTGCCTACTAAGGAATGTCGCTCTCCACTTGGCTCTACAAGGATTGAGTCATTAGCCACTGGAGTTACTCACTTTCGACACACCCTGAAGGGTGTTCATGGCAGGGATCAGGAATGAGGCACTCTGTGCTCTGGGAAAACTGGCAGAACAGGCCAAATATCTAACAGAGAGTTAGATATTTTCAGGAGAAGATTTTATGAACTCAATTTCTTGCATCTTCTCATACTTAGAAAAGCACTAAAGTCATTAACTAAGGTATCTATTCCTCCTGAGTAGCAGCAACTTTCTACAGAGATGTGTGCTTGACGGCATGTACCCCTTCTCCAAAATCACATAGATGCTGACATCGGAGCAGTTCCTCAGAGCTCGCTGAGAGGCTGTCTCGTGGGCCACAGTCCTCAGTATGTCCCCAAATAAAACTGAAACTCACAGCTCTCAGGTTGTGCATTTCTATTTTAGTCGACAAAACAAAGGCACTCAACCCTCAGGTGCCTGGTTTCAGGAACCATCTGGACTCTACTGAGAAGGCCTTGCTGCAGCTTGCATGTATGCTCTAAGTGTGGCTCATCAGACTTTCCTAAACGTCCCCCACAACCAAACGCACACTGGCCACCATTGCTAGTTAGCCACTTCCTCTTCTGGGGACCCCCATGCACTGTGCTACCTTCATTGTAACATCTTGTGTTCTCATTATGGATCCGCGTGTGTCTGCCCTCCAGGCTGGGAACCCACTGAAGGCAGAGATCTTATTCTTGATTGATCGCTGGGCCTCCTCCTTCAAGAAATGTTCATAGTGTCTGTCTGTCTGTTTCTCTGCTTTTTTTTTTTTTTTAACTCACAAGGAACCTGAGAGCTGAAGGTCCTAGTTGCTGGGGCACTGGAAATCCTGCAGCACAGAGGAGGAGAAAAGCGGGTCTTAGACCCTTGAGTCCCCAGATGGCTGGCATTGGTGGAATATTATTTAGCCATGAAAAGGCAGGAAGCACTGCATGCTACAACGTGGATGAACCTCAGAAACATCATGCTCAGTGAGAGAAGCCAGACATGAAAAGGCACATATTATATGATTCCATTTATATGAAACATCCAGAATAGGAAAATCTATATATGGAGAAAGCAGTTTGGTTGTGGCCAGGGGCTGGGGGAGGAGGGAATTGGGAGTGTCTGCTTAATAGGTACGAGGTTCCCTTCTGGGGTGATGAAAAAGCTCTGGAACTTAGATAGAGGTGGTGGTTGCACAACATTGTGAATATGTTAAATGCCCCTGAATTGTATAATTTTAAATGGTTAGGGACTTCCCTGGTGGTCCAGTGGTTAGGACTCGGCGCTCTCACTGCAGGGGCCTGGGGTTTGGTCCCTGGTTGGGGAACTAGGATCCCACAAGCCACGTGGCACAGCAAAAAATAAATAAAATAAAATAAAATAAAATAAAATAAAATAAAATAATAAAATAAAATGGTTAATCTTATGTTATGTGAATTTTACTTCAATTACAAAAAAAGAGGGGGCTTCCTTGGTGGCTCAGTGGTTAAGAATCCGCCTGCCAATGCAGGGGACACGGGTTCGAGCCCTGGTCCAGGAAGATCCCACATGCTGCGGAGCAACTAAGCCCGTGCACCACAACTACTGAGCCTGCGCTCTAGAGCCTGCGAGCCACAACTACTGAGCCCGCGAGCCACAACTACTGAAGCCCACATGCCTAGAGCCTGCGCACCGCAATGAAGGGTAGCCCCTGCTCGCCACAACTAGAGAAAGCCCGCACACAGCAACGAGGACCCAATGCAGCCAAATAAATAAATAGATAGATAGATAAATAAATTTATTAAAAAAAAAAGAGGTGGGGAGCTGAGGGAGGAGGGGCTGGAACTTCCGGGTCTGAGGGAGGAGGGGCTGGGGCCTGGACTCCTGGGTCCTGGGGCAGCAGGAGGGGGCCTGGGACACAAACACCTGAGTACCAAGAGGGGAGGAAGCCAGGAAGTTAAGGCTTGTTCTGCCGGAGAGAGAAGAAAACCGTCCGGGTAGAGGAAGCAGTCGCTTTCTGGCAGGGAGGTTTTTCTGATGGAGATGTCATCACTAAGATTGCCCTTCCCACTCAGGCCCGGCCTGTGGGGAACTCCAGCTTGATAGAGAGGAAGGGAGAGGGGAAAGCCAGTGGGGGGAGGAGGCAGGGTCACCAGGGTCCCACACCCAACTGCCTCAGGACAGAAACTGCACTCAGAGGGGCAGGCACCTGCAGGTCTGGATTCTCCGTCCCCAAGGAGGTAACAGCTGGGAGGATGGACCTCAGGGGCTAGAAACAACTGCATGTGTTCTGGAAGGGACTGGAGGCCTGGACTTCTGGGTCCCCAAGGGAGGAAGGGTGGAGAGAGCTAGAGGCTCAGATTTCTGGGTCTCGAGGAGGACAAAGGCTGGGAGTTTGAACACTGAAGCTATAAAGTGGGAGGAAGGAAGCTAGGGGCCCCTGGAAGCTAAGGGGCTGCCTGCTCGGTTCTGAGACCGGAAGTGGCAGTTTGGGGGTGAGGGCCTGAAGAAAGTGGAGGTCATACTCTTGGCCTGACAGTGTCTTTGGCTCTGCTGGAACGCTGACAGGCCCACCCCACAACCCAGCCCTGTTCCCCAAACCTCTCACGCCGCGCCAGTCCCAAGGCAGAGAGAGCCAGAGAGAGCCCAGACAGGTGAGCATCCAGGGGGAGGCCAGCAGCTGGCAGTGCAGAGAGGGGCTGGGAGAGTCTCAGAAGCTGGGTGGGAGCAGGACAGCTAAGAGAAACTAGGAGATCAGGACAAAGGACTATGCAAAAGATAGGGACTGTTTCCCAAGCAGACAGCTGGCCCATTAGACCCGACCTTTGCCCATTACTTATGCCTGGGAGCCAATGGAGGCCTCAGCGGTGGTGGCCACGATATGACACACCTGTACCCTTAGGGCTGGTTGCTCACCTGAGAGCGACAGAGAGATAAAGTCATGACCTCAGTCCCTGCTCCTCTCCTTCCCTGCAGACCCCGGCATGTGGGGATACCTGTCCCTGCTGCCTGCCTTCCTGGCATTCTGGGCTACTGCTGGCATCTGGACCGTGTGAGTGTTAGAGGCAGGATGGATCCCTGGGTCTGAGGGAGGAGGGGCTGGGGGCCCGGACCCCTGGGTCTGAGAGGGGAGGGGCTGGGGACCCGGACCCCTGGGTCTGAGGGGGGAGGGGCTGGGGGCCCGGACCCCTGGGTCTGAGGGGGGAGGGGCTGGGGGCCCGGACCCCTGGGTCTGAGGGGGGAGGGGCTGGGGACCCGGACCCCTGGGTCTGAGAGGGGAGGGGCTGGGGACCCGGACCCCTGGGTCTGAGAGGGGAGGGGCTGGGGGCCCGGACCCCTGGGTCTGAGGGAGGAGGGGCTGGGGGCCCGGACTCCTGGGTCTGAGGGGGGAGGGGCTGGGGGCCCGGACCCCTGGGTCTGAGGGGGGAGGGGCTGGGGACCCGGACCCCTGGGTCTGAGGGGGGAGGGGCTGGGGGCCCGGACCCCTGGGTCTGAGGGGGGAGGGGCTGGGGGCCCGGACCCCTGGGTCTGAGGGGGGAGGGGCTGGGGACCCGGACCCCTGGGTCTGAGAGGGGAGGGGCTGGGGACCCGGACTCCTGGGTCTGAGAGGGGAGGGGCTGGGGACCCGGACCCCTGGGTCTGAGGGAGGAGGGGCTGGGGGCCCGGACCCCTGGGTCTGAGGGGGGAGGGGCTGGGGGCCCGGACCCCTGGGTCTGAGGGAGGAGGGGCTGGGGGCCCGGACTCCTGGGTCTGAGGGGGGAGGGGCTGGGGGCCCGGACCCCTGGGTCTGAGGGGGGAGGGGCTGGGGACCCGGACTCCTGGGTCTGAGGGGGGAGGGGCTGGGGGCCCGGACCCCTGGGTCTGAGGGGGGAGGGGCTGGGGGCCTGGACCCCTGGGTCTGAGGGAGGGGGAGCTAGAAGTCCGGTTTCTGCGCGTAACAGAAAGAAAAGTTTCGTCGAACTCCCTCTACTCTCTTTGATGTCTCCCCGACTTCAGTTTTTCGCTTGCTGTGGCCAACAAGGCTGTGAACCTCACGGAAGGCTTCCCCTATATCAGGTAGTTATGGTGCTTGCGGTGGGGGGGGTCCGGAGGGAGGAAAGAAGGGGGTCCTGGTTCTGAGGAGCTACAGGATGACCGTTTATCTCCCCCAGTCGATGTGGAAATAGCCCCCCTCAGAGCTGCATCTTCAGCCAGGTGCTCAACTTGGGAGCTGCTTTGGGTAAATACTCCCGCGCACACTTCGTTCGGTGCTAGCCCCACCCAGCCAAGAGGGCCCCGGCACCCAGCCTCCTCCTCCCCCACATCCAGGAGTTGGGCACTCACTCCAGGACCCACAGTCTCTTCCACCCCACCCCCCACCCCCTACCCAGGAGTCTGGGGCTCGGGCCTCCCGCCCACTTCCCTCTCCTCCCAGCCGCCTGGACCTGCATTCTCCGTTACCAGCAGCTTCGGGACTGGGGGGTCGGAAAGTGGCCTAACCAGCTGATCCTGTGGACGGGGCTCCTCTGCGCCCTGGGCACCTCCATAGTGGGCAATTTTCAGGTGAGACGGAGCAGGCCAGCCCAGGTTCTTGCCCGCCCAAGTCTGGGACTACAACTCCCAGCATCCCCGGGGCGCAGGCTTCTGGTTTGGGGGGGCTGGTTCTCGCACGGCCTCCTGGGACTTGTATTTCTCTTGTGGTTCTCGGGCCGTGGAGGGAGGGCGTCTGGTCTCTGGATAGAGGCCGCGTGGGAGGCTCTTTGTAATCATTCCGTTAACCCCTAGGAGTTTGGGGTAATTCACTGCCATACACCCATTTAATGATAAAATTTCTCAGTTCACTCCCCCCCCCTCCGCCCCCCGCACCGCGCTGCTTGGCGGGATCCTATTTCCCCGACTAGGGATCGAACCGGGGCCCTGGGGAGTGATAGCGTGGAGTCCTAATTACTGGACCGCGGGGGAATTCCCCACTTACTCTTAACGTTTGCCACATCGATGGAGTGTTCTCTCTGTAGAAGGCACTAGCTTTTTACGTTGTGCAGGGTTATTTTAACCCATCTCCACAAGAACTCCAGGGAGGTCCTTCTTGGTCAAATCCCACGGAGATACTTCTTTATCAGCCAGTTCGTGGTGGTCAGAGATGAACCCAGATTCGTAGACTCTAGAAGCCCACATTCTTAGCCACAAAACTCAGTAGATATTTGTAGAATAAATAAATGGATGAGTAATAGGAGGAATCTTATTGATTTATTTTATCATTTTATTTTTTATCTATTTGTTTTTCAGTATGATGTCTCTGATTCCAAACCTCTCCCGCCAAAAGGCCATGGAAGCCGCAGGGTGTTTAGACAAGAGGCTGCCTCCAACTTAACAAAAATTCCCCATGACATTTGCATAGCACATCATTCACTTATCATGTATTCCTGTGTTCATTAACCTTTGTTTTCCTTTAATTATTATATCCCCACCCCCGCAGAAGCTTTTTTTTTTTTTTGGCTGCTCCCTGCCTCATGTGGGATCTTAGTTCCCAATCAGGGATCCAACCCGAGCCCCGTGCGGTGGAAGCCCAGAGTCCTCACCAATGGACTGCCAGGGAAGTCCCCAGAAGACTTTTTTAGACATTTTCTCCTAATCATCCTTTCCCTACATGAAGTTTTAATTTTTTTCCTAATATTTATTTATTTATTTGGTTGCGTGGGGTCTTAGTTGCGGCAGGCAGACTCCTTAGTTGCAGCACGCGGGCTCCTTAGTTGTGGCCTGTGGGTTCCTTAGTCGCGGCTTGCCGGCTCCTTAGCTGTGGCATGCAAACTCTTAGTTGCGGCATGCATGTGGGATCTAGTTCCCTGACCAGGAATTGAAGAACCCAGGCCCTTTGCATTGGGAGCGCAGAGTCTTATCCACTGCGCCACCAGGGAAGTTCCCCCCACCCCACCCCACCCCTGCCATGGAGTTTTTAGTATGAAAACATTTTAATATAATACAAACTATATCTGTAAGCCAGAAACCATTGTAATATTTAATATTTTTTCACCCTCCAAGAACCAATTTTTACCCCCTTGGTGGCAACAATCTGCTCTCTTCCACCCAGGTTGAGAATGAAGGATTTATTCCACTAATATTTTACGAGGCTTGGGCTTCCCTGGTGGCACAGTGGTTAAGAATCCGCCTGCCAATGCAGGGGACACAGGTTCAAGCCCTGGTCCGGGAAGATCCCACATGTAGCGGAGCAACTAAGCCCGTGCGCCACAACCCCTGAGCCTGCGCTCTAGAGCCCACGAGCCACAACTACTGAGCCCATGTGCCACAACTGCTGAATCCCGCACGCCTAGAGCCCGTGCTCCGCAACAGGAGAAGCCACCGCAATGAGAAACCCGTGTGCCACAATGAAGAGTAGCCCCTGCTCGCTGCAACTAGAGAAAGCCTGTGCGCAGCAATGAAAACCCAATGCAGCCAAAAATAATAAATAAAATAAATAAATTAAAAAAAAATTTTTTACCAGGCTCTACTATGTGCCAGGCCCTGTTTTAGGGATGGAGGCCCCAGCAGTGAACAGCAGTTTAAATAAATGCCTGGCCTCGTGGAGCTGACAATAGCCAATGCACCTAATCAATCAGCCAATCGCCGGGTATGGCAGTTTTCAAGCACAGTCCGTGGAGTTGGTCCTGGCGCCTCCCTGCATGGCATCGTGGCCCTCGCCCTCCCACAGGTCTGCCCCTCAACTCTGCTCCCTTCCTCTCCCAGGAAAAGAACCAGCGGGCCACGCACCTGACGGGGGCCTTCTTCGCCTTCTTCGTGGGAATATTCTACTTCTGGCTGCAGCTCCTTCTCTTCTGGAGGATGAAGAGTCTGCCCCAGCCTGGGGCTCCCTGGATCGGGCCACTCCGTCTGGTCCTCTGCAGCATTTGCACCATCCTCACGGTGGCCAGTATCCTTCCTGGGGCCGGGGACAGGTGTTGGGGGCACGTCTTCATTGGGGTGGGTCTGCTGTGTGCTATTGAGGGTGCCCCTTCCTTTCTCAGCCTCGGTCTCCGTGCAGGATTATAGTGGTGTTGTCACCGAGTCCCGGCTCTGGGGTCACGCTGCCTCCACATACTAGTTGGGGGAGCAGGGGGCACTCCTTTGGTTTCTTAACTTCTCAGTGCCTCAGTTTCCTCATCTATCAAATGTGGATAGTAATAAGGAATGTGAGGAATGCAGGAGATGACACATGTGAGGTGCTTAGATCGGTGCCTTGGCACATAGTGAGTGACCAATACATGTTGGGAGATCGATAAACCGATGACAGCAGTCCGTTTGGGGTACCGCTCTGTGCTGGGCATCGTGCTGGCTAAGACCGGAAACAGGAGGTTCAGATGGCCAAGAACTGTCACGAAGTTCAATGGCAGAGCTGGTGGTAGGCTGGAGGCGGCTGGTACAGGGTCTCCTGAGCTGTCTGTGTGTATCTCTTCCCAGCTCCATGTGCAGTGATGTCATGTTAGTAATAGCTTGAAACGGCCAAGAAACTGACAAATGCTACAAATCAGAGCCAGTTGTTACACATTCACCAGCACGCCTGTGGGTGGAGCCTTGATTCCAGCCCACTTCTGAGTCACCCCAGAACCCACTAGCTCAGCACACCTCCGGGTGAGCCAAACCACTCTCCGAGCCTCAGATTCCCTATCTGTAGAATGGAGTTGCTTTTATCAGAATAATGATGATTACTGAGAAGCAGAGTGCTCTGAGAGAGAGGAGGGGCCGCAAGCTAAGCCTTGGGGACTGCGGCCCCCTGTGGGGATGATGGAAGGGGAGGCCAGAGGTCGTTGGCATCCAGAAGAGGCTGGAGGGAACCCAGCTGAGACCCTGGGCCGGCTGCATTCAGAGGATCCCTTTGGAAAATTGGATCCATTTTCCCAGCAAAATGGAGGTGGTGATCCTGTTTCCCAGAGCAGCAAGTTGAATCCAGTGAAATGGATAGAAAGGGCTGGCGCCCGAGCCCAGCCTTCTGTAGCTGCAGAACCGGCATCTGTCCTGTGCGGCCGCAGGCGCAGTTAACGATGAGGTCTAGGCGGCCCCTTTCAAAATCGTGCCTGTGCTGATAATCAGTTTGGCCACAGGGTCCTCATTCTGTGGGGCTCTGATAGCCCTTGGATGCAGGAGGTGGGGGACAGGACCATAAAATGGTCAGCTGAGTGTCGTAAGGGCTGGAAGCCTGCAAAGAGAGGTCTGAGACCTGGCATTTGAGCTGGTCTTGCAGAACCAGCTGCTTTTGGCCTGGGTTGGGGGAGGGAGGGAGGGACACCGCGGGTACATGCAGAGGGTGGGAAAACCAGACCAGGGGAGGAGATGAGGCTGCTGACAGGGCCAGAGATGAGCATCTCCAGCGCTAAAGTGAGGGATTCCAGGCTTGTGCTTCTGTACAAGTGCAATAGGGAGCCACAGAAAGCTTGTGAGTGGGGGAGTTACAGAGTCAGTTCTGGGGTAAGCACTTCTTTGTTCTAGGATCGGTGGGGCTTGGGGATGGTGTTGGCCTTATTCACTGTCTAAAAATCCTTGAATGAATGAAATCATGTCTAATCTATCTAGGAGAGGTGAGTAGGAGCTGGGTTGGCTCTGACAGGAGGAGGAGGAGTGCTCCAGTGAGGGGGGTGGTCCCAGAAAACGAGAGGCATCTCTGCAAGGTTGGAGCTCAGAGTATGTGTTGACCAGTGGTTACAAAAAAGTTTTAAAGAGCTGGGACCGTGGAGCCGGAGGAGGGACAGGGCCAACCAGTTGAGATGCCAGGCCAGAAAGAGATGGGCAAGACAGAGAGGACAAGACTTGGGGTGTCCAGCTGGTCGTGGGGATGAGGAGGGAGGGGACGAAGGCGATTCCCAAGCGTCTGCCAGGGAGCAGGAGTGGATGGTGTTGTCACGGAGGTCAGGGTACCCAGAAAGAGGAAGAGCTTTTAGGGAGAAAGGGAGATTCTGCAGGAGGGGCCTGTGGGCCCTGGGTCGGGGGAGAAAGTTGCAAGCACAGCCTGAGGCTGGCGGGTGGGTGGAAGCATCTTTAGGAAGCCCTGCATTTTTGGAGGTAGAAGCAATGGCGGCTGGTTGGCCCTGGCAAGTGGGGAGATGGCAGAGCCTTCACGGGGTCAGGGAAGGCCGACAGGAAGATAAGAGCCTTGTTCTGGGATATTGGGAATGGAGTGCAAACCGGAGAAACATGCAAGGGAAAACATTTAGAAAACAGCTTGAGACAGAGGCGGGAACTGGAGGGCATCCATTTGAGAGTGTCTGGGAGTTGCCAAGGAGGGTGTCCAGGCAGAGGGGTCATTCCAGCCAGGGCAGGGCGGACATGTCACGAGAGGGTACCCAAAGATGGATGGTCTCAGCCTGCCCAAGGTCACTCAGCAACCTAGCCGGGCTCCCGGATCCTCCCCGTGGCACTATGCCCTTGACCCTGCTGTACAGTGGTCGTCCTGCACACCTGGTCACTGCGCTCAGCCTCTGCCGCCTGTGAGTGGGTCGTCGCCATGCTGCTGTTCATCCTCTTTGGCCTCTTTGCGGTGGACTTCTCCGGCCTGGACGGCTGCACCCTGTGCCTCCAGCCGGGCCCTGGCAGCCTGAGCCCCCCGCCGGCCTCCCCCATCTCCCTGAAGGTCCAGCTCTGAACACCTGGTCAGCGTGGTATCTTCACACCTCCTGTCCCTGCCATCTGGTTCCGCCCCTGCAACCAGGGCCACCCAGGAAGCGAGAGGCCAAGGCCAGCCAGCCATCCCTGATCAAGGATATTTATTATTATTATTATTAATTTTTTTTTTTTTTTGCCGCTGGCGGAATCAGAGACACAGACGCAGGCAGGATCACGCGAAATCAGAATTCCTTCCGGAGAGCAAATCCGTACAGAAGGTCGTGGGGGAAGGGAGAAGACCAGGGGAGGGGGGCCCAGGAAGGGGGAGTTGGGGACACAAGGACAGATGGCCCTGTCCGTCCGGATCTGCTAAGCCACCCCAACCAGACCCCATCCCTCCCCCACCCCACCCCGCAGAGAGATTGATCAATAAATAAAATAATAAATTAATCAATAAATAAAATAGAAACAGCTCCCCTCCCCCAGTCCCCCCAGAACCACCCCCGTTGGGCACGGACCCCTGAGCCCTATCCCTGCAGGGCAAGGCCAGGTTTGTCGTGTCTCCCCCCTCCCTACGTACTCCTTGGGCCCTATTTACAGATTCACAGTTGGGGGGCAGGGAAGGGGGGTGGAGGGGGCGCCCCTCCTTCCCCGGCCCCCTGGGGTCAGGGTAGGGGGGTCCCGTTGGTGGCCAGGAGCTTCTTGTCCTTAGGGGGGCCTCGGCGGGGAGAGCTGGTCAGCTCTGGGTCTGGGCGGCCGGGCGGGGGCTGCAGGCTTCGGGGTGGGGTCCCGGCAGGCCGGGTCTGGGCGCCGTTCTTCTCGTCTGTGGGGGAGGAAGCGATCTGGCTTCAGGAACCCCAGGGGTACCGAGCCCAGGGACATGCTCCAGCAGGGGAGGTGGCTGTCAGGGGTCACACATGCCAGCAACCAGGCCTGGCTTCCCTAGACCAACAAGGCACGTGTCCCAGGCACCCCCAAACCTAAGGCTTTGGAAGCCAGGCCACGCCCCAGTGAGACCTGGCCGGCCCAGCTCAGGAGACATCCTCAGAGACTCTGGTTACAGCACTGTCTGAGTCCCCCAGTCATGGCCAAAGGGCCCCATTACTTTCCACTGGTTGTTAATGGGGCCCAGCGGAGCCCACAGCAGATTGTTTGGGGGTCTCGGGCTCTTCCAGCTGGGGCTGCCTGACTGGGGTCATCTTTCTGTGGGGCCTCACTGCCCCAGACTAGGGGACTGCCGTGGCAGTGCTGGTTGCCAGTAGCCATGCAGTAGTTTCTGTAGGGCCCAAAATAGTACCTGTAGCAGAGGCCAGCCCCTTAAGAGACACTGATTGCTGGAGGCCTTGTTGCCATAGCAACCAATGGGGCTCCCCCTCTTTGGGGCGGACCCAGAGGTCCCGCATTGCCCCACTCCCCTTATAAGGCATGTGGCTCGGGCCCTGGGTGTCTGTGGGTCCTACATCTTTGAATGCATGCCCTTTTAGGAACTCTGGTTGTCAAGGCCAGCTTTCCTTGGCAACCGGGTCTGGAGAGGTTCAGGGGGCCTGCCTCACTTCTGGTTGCCCTGGGCAACCAGACTAACAGAAGGTAGAGTTTCTCCAGCTCCCTACTACTGAGGCCCTCGCGCCAGGTGCCTTGGTGTTAGCCTGCTTAGCCTGTGCGGGACCTCTGATCACCAGGACTGTATGATAATAAATTGATGTTGTTTGAACTACGGAGTTTGTTGTTTGTGACCCTGGCCTCGCTGATCCCTGGTTGCTAGGGAATTCTGCTCCCGATGACCGGGGCTGGTGGGTGAAGGGAAGCCCCTTCCCCCTGGAGCACAGACCTCGCCCGCTCCCGGGGGAACGCCCAAGTCCTTGAAAGCCAGGCCCAGCAGGGCCAGAAGAGTCTGAGCATCTGCAGAGAGGATGACCAACTTGCCCCGGTTTTAGCACTGAAACTCCTGCATCCCAGGGACCTCTCCATCCTGCGCAAACCAGGATGGCCGGCCACCCTCCTCCAGAACACAGTTCAGGAGCCTCTGTTAGCGGAAAGCTCCGCTACCTCCGAGACAGAGACGGGTCATCCCCTTAGGGATCCCTGGAGGTCCCCTCCCTGGTGAGGCCTTCTCAGGCTCAGGATGGCCTGGTTCCCTCAGAGCTCAGGCCCCAGCCTCTCTGGGAACCTGCTCCCAGCATTGCAGGTAGGACCTAAGGGCGACAGCAGGTGGGCCCTGCTGCCCCACAGCTGAAGCCTCGCCAGTAACACCCCCCCCACCCGCAGCACCTGGCCACCAGGAAGTCTCCCCTCCGCCCCACGGGTGCCCCAAGGTGCCTCCCACCTGCCAGGGCCTGCACGGAGGGCTGGTCGTGAGTGCTCAGTAGCTGAGCCTGGATGGTCTCTACAACCCGCTTGAACCGACGGCTGGGACCTGGAAGGGGCAGGGCAACAGACTGATGAAACAAAATCCACATTTTACAACAAGACGAGAAACTTCAAACACAACAGTTTTCTCTGCCGGTTTGGGCCTCCTCCCTCCCCTTTAGTGTGTGCTGTGCACCTGCATTAACCACACCTGCTTAGGAGGTAACCTTAATCTTGTCAGGGGCCACGAAGACTCATGACCCACTACTCGCTTTGTACCTGGATTGTGTAAACTGTCAGTAACACGTCATTTAATGTACAGCCCTCTGTCTCAAAAATTTATATAACTGTGGTTTGACCGCTAATGGCGGAACAGTTCTCAGAGCTTTCTGAGCGGCCATTCCTGGGTTATAATCCTCACTTTGGCTCGAATAAAGTTTTCCACTTTTTTCTTAGATTGACCAATTAACTTTTTCGTTGCCATGCATGGCGTAGCCGGCAGGATATGAGAGACACCCAGCAGAGGGCACCTGGAGTCTACCGGAACCAGCGCTAAGTACCAGCATGGACCCATTGCCGCCCACCCCCCCCCCACCGCCCCGGCTTCTCGGTACTCCTCAGGTGTTCTGACGAGTTCTCCTGATAGCTGGATCTCGTTGTTTGAGTGATGATCCTGAAAATTTTATTCGAGCTGTTTTCACTTAAGACTTGGAGTCTTAAGGGGCACCGGTGTATTCCCTAGGCAGGACCTGGGGGTCTGGGCAAGAGGCCCAGGGAAACATAGGTGGCTGGGTTTTTGTTAAATTTGGCTTGAATGGAAGACTTCCCTGGTAGTCCAGTGGTTAAGACTCCTTGGCTTCCACTGCAAGGGGGCGTGGGTTCAATCCCTGGTGGGGGAACTAAGATCCCGCATGCCCCCCCGTGAGGCCAAAAAATAAAAAATAAAATAAATAAATTTGGCTTGAATTGGAAAAAAAAAAAACAAGTTGCTATACGGTCTGAACAAAACTTTTGCTAGTGAAATGAGAGACTGAATTATTCAGCTCTTAAGAAAAAGGGAGACCCACCATAACCATTAAGTAAATACTGTTAGTGGAGGTGTGAGGGGGGATGGGCAACAGAGGCTGATAACCTAGAACTCCGAGCACCTGTGATGGTTTTAGGCTGTTGCAGGGAGAAACCGAGACAGGTAAAAGAGTCGAAGTAACCCACGGGTAACTCCTTGGGGAGCTGGACTCAGATGCAGTGCACATACAATCCACCACACTGCTCTCAGAAAGTTGTTTAGATCATATTTCATATCTGAATTAGGCTATGACATTAATAATGGGAAACTGTGCCTCAAAGGCCAAACAGCTCCCATGCAGACAGCCACCAATGGGAATATCAGCTGGGCTTATGTATGTTTGCAAGTACTTAATTGGAATTAAAGGAAATCTGTCCTGAAATGGCCAAGATAGGTTTCTTTTCTTTTCTTTTTTTTAATATTTATTTATTTATTTGGCTGCACTGGCTGTTAGTTGCGACACGTGGGATCTTTTAGTTGTGGCAAGCGGACTCTTAGTTGCGGCATGTGGGATCTAGTTCCCTGACCAGGGATCAAACCCAGGTCCCGTGCATTGGGAGCACAGAGTCAGTCACTGGACCACCAGGGAAGTCCCCAAGATGGGTTCCTTTAAGCACCCCAAAACTGATTTTTCATGCGCAGTTAAACCCTGCAGTCTCCTGGACCTCTGTCTGCAGGGTCTACTGGAAACAACAGTAGTTAAGAGTTTTTCTCTTTTTTAAAATTAGGTGAGCAGGGGAAAATATTTGTAGCGCTAGCTTCTAGGATCTTTTGAATTGGAAAAACCGTAAAATTTTAGAGACCTCTCATCTTATTTTCCTATTGTCATGCATATTTAGAATTTTGAAAGTCTTCAAAATTCCAAAATAGCCTCACTGAGGGACTTCTCTGGTGGTCCAGTGGTGAGGACTCAGCACTTTCATTGCAGGGGCCCGGGGTTCGATCCCTGGTCATCCCTGGTCGGGGAACTAAGATCCCACAAGCCGTGTGATGTGGCCAAAAAAAAAAAAAAAAAAAGGTCTCATTGAAAGATTTGTTGCAGAAGGCTAATGAAAGATCAATGACATAAAAGGTAACTAAAGGGTTACTGCTCCCCTCTACCCTCCTTTATTTGAGTACTCATTCTAATAATTCTGTCTGAAGTGCCTGTCCACTCTGACGATGTCCTTAAATGGTTACCTTTAGAAATGGGACCACCTGAGGCTGTAGGTGAGCCTCTTCAGATCAAAGGCCTAACTGACTGGCCACAGTTAAAAAATTTCTTAAAACCCAGGGAGGATGCTCAAAAGTGTTTGTAAATGGATTACCAAGATGGGAGGCCACCGGTATGACTAAACTGACCACAGCTGAAATTCAGAGCCTGATAGGAATACGGGGGGTGGGGGAAGCCTTCTCACCTAAGCTAAACGAGGGAAAGTAAAACATTCAAACATAGGTGAATGGGTATGTCAGTCCTTTGATCAATCACTGAGGTGGCCACCCAATTCTTTAAGGAATTAAGAACTGTCCTTGTTTTACAAATCTAGTCTTTACAGGACCAGAGGTGCGGCTCCAGAAACAATCCAAAACCCACCAATCCTTTTACCACTCCCAAAACCTTCCCTCTTTATCTTAAGAGGCCTGTAAGTATTGGAAAAAAAAAATTCTGGCCTTAAGGGAACAAAGTCCTTCTAGGAGAACTTGCCTTTCTCCTCCTATGCCTTTGATATGCAAATATTCTACCTGGTCTCCTCCAGGAACTCTTAATTCCACCATCTTTTAAAAATGCAAATTTCAGGAAAGGTAATTCTTATAAAAAGAAAGAACAAAAGAGAGACAGGTAATTTGAATCCAACCTGTTTTGTAACGGATGGGTTTTACATTATTGTAACTGATTCATGGCTGACATTTTGGAATGGAAACTGGGGGGTGTCTGTGTGTTTGTATGTGTCTGTCTGTGTGTTTGTATGTATGTATATATGTGTGTTGAAAACGTGTTATTGCCAAAATTAGTTTGTAAGTGGAAATTACACTTACAAGGAAAGGAAATTAGGCACTTATATAAATTCTCCGAAATAGAAAAAAAACTAACCCCAATGACTTTCAGGTTTGCGTAAACTGGGAAATATTGAGTATAGCATTAATATCTGGTACTAAATTTAGCTGAAGCTTGTTGCATTAATTAATACAGACATGTCTTTAGAGTCATCAGCGTTAAGTGTAATATTTTTATTGTACCTAGGTTTACTAGAAATCAAATAAATGAGATATTATTCCTGTTACAAAGTTTGTCAGCAAGAAAAATAACTAGATGTGATGAAACTTTTCAGTAAATAAAATAGATGTAAATGAGATAAGCACTTTTAGGTAAACTCTTTAGGAAAAATTATGTTTTGGGAATGTCTATCTAAAGTAGTCTCTCCAGATTTTGATAACTTGAAACTTCATGGAGTTTTGCTAAACTAAGTTAAACTACAGGAATCCATTGAATATCCAGATCCTTTCCAAATAAGATACTGGAACAGTAATTACTGAATATATGCTTCCTTTTACAGAGAAACTAAAGGTAATTAGGACTATTAATAAATATGGTTGATGCCACACTAAAACATTTTCTGTGGGAAAAAAAACACTTTTTCTAGAAACTATAAACAGTATTTATACGTTTGCTAACCTATGGGATGCTAATGTAAAAGTTCATACTTGCTTACTACTTATTTTGTGCTAGAAACTAAGTTTTAAGGTTAAGAATTATGCACATGTAACTAAAGCTACCAAAATAAACGTTTCAGTATGCAAGAAAAGTGGAAGGTATATTTTCAGTAAAAGACAGTATGAAGAAAGGAAATACCTTTTGTTAAGGGAAAAGAAACCCCGAGGAAAAAGTTTTGTGCATGTTCAGGATTGGCTAAGATTAAATTGAATTTAATTAAGTAAATGAATTTTATATTTATTTATTTATTTATGGCCACACCGTGCAGCTTGTGGGATCTTAGTTCCCTGACTAGGGATCAAACCCAGGCCCTCGGCAGTGGAAGCACCGAGTCCTAACCACTGGACTGCCAGGGAATTCCCGTAAATGAATTTTAGTATTAAAGTGTTACAAAACCTGAATTTGGTTTTCTCTCTATTAAGAGGACAAAGTTTTCTGAAAATATTGATCTGCTTTTGAAAACAGATTGTAAAGTTTCTTTAGCTGGTAATCTGTTACAACTTTCAGTATTTGCTTTTGAAATCTTTTTTGTGACTTTGGTTAAGTGAATACAGTGACCTATGTCCTATTTGACCAAGTGTTTTGAAATCTTTTTGATTTTTTTTTTAAATTAATTAATTTATTTTTGGCTGCGTTGGGTCTTTGTTGCTGTGCACAGGCTTTCTCTAGTTGCTGCGAGCGGGAGCTACTCTTCCTTGTGGCGCGTGGGCTTCTCATTGCGGTGGCTTCTCTTTGCTGCAGAGCACGGGCTCTAGGCGAGCAGGCTTCAGTAGTTGTGGCACACGGGCTCAGCAGCTGTGGCTTGCGGGCTCTAGAGCGCAGGCTCAGTAGTTGTGGTGCATGGGCTTAGCTGCTCCGCGGCATATGGGATCTTCCTGGACCAGGGCTTGAACCTGTGTCCCCTGCATTGGCAGGCGGATTCTTAACCACTGCGCCACCAGGGAAGTCCTCTTTTTGATATTTTGACGAACTTTCCAAATATCAAATTCTAATCGAAGTTCTTTTGACCTCTAGCTAACTTTGGGATGCTTCAGAGAGGGCTCCTGGAGCATCTCAGAGAGAAATATTAAACTAATTAAGTTTATTTTGTATGTTAAATTACATGGGAAGCATTGTCAAATGAGAGGTTATAAAACTTAGGTTGTATCGTATAGACAAATGTCATTAATATATATATTCCAGAAATTATATAGAATTCCTAAAAATCTGGTATGTCCTGATAAAATGTTATCAATCATAATTCTAGTAATTATTTTAAAACGTATGTCACAGCAGTAACAAAGTTCATTTGTCAATCGCATTGGAATCAGGTCTTTAACCTTGACTATTAAAGTCTTTTGTCATTTATAGACAGTTATTGTTGTACTCTGATGCTTTTGCCAAAAAAAAAAGGCTTCATTGTCAAGAAGATTCATAGAAAGGACTTTTTGACAAGTACAGGTTTCTGATAACTTTCAGATCATCATACTGCTGAACTGGGTAAGAAATTAAAGCATACTAATGGAAAACCTGGTGGCTTCATAAAACTGTTATGAAGATTAAGATCAAGAATTAGTCACATAGGACTGAGAGAACTGATGAATATGGTTATAATTTTGGGGTTTTGTCTGAAATATTGCTGGTTTTTAATCTGTGTTTTCCAGATATAAGGAAACCCTTCCTCTCAACCTAATTATGACTTGACTTGCAGCAATTTGGTAAATTATTCCTTTATAAGCAGAACTGAAACATTTATCTTTTCTCTTTACCTGTTGTCTCCAGATTTTGGAAACTCTTAGGTTCCCAGCAGCTTTCTCAGGTAGATAAGGAAAGCCACCTCCTGACAGGTGCAAGAAGCCCAAAGTATTTTAGGGACCTCAAAAAGAGAGGAATTCATCCAAATACACAGATATCTCAGGTGGAGTCTGTGACACATCCTTGGCATGGATTTCCTGACCTCAAGAGGTTTTTTAAAAGTTCAATCTGAGGGACTTCCCTGGTGGTCCAGTGGTAAAGAATCCACCTTACAATGCAGGGGACGCAGGTTCGATCCCTGGTCAGGGAACTAAGATCCCACATGCTGCGGGGCAACTAAGCCCTCATGCCACAACTACTGAGCTTGTGTGCCTCAACTAGAGAGCCCGCATGCCACAAACTACAGAACCCACGCACTCTGGAACCCTGGGCACCACAACTAGAGAAGAGAAAACCCACACGCCACAACTAGAGAGAAGCCCACGCTCTGCAACGAAGAGGCCACGCACCGCAACGAAGGATCCCGCAGGCCTTAACAAAGATCCCGCTTGCTGCAACTAAGACCCGATGCAGCCAAAAATTAAAAAAAAAAAAAATAATAATAATAAATCAATCTTTAAAAAAAGTTCAATTTGAGAATGAATATATGTATACGTAAAACTCAATCACTTTGCTGTATACCTGAAACTAACATGACATTGTAAATCAACTATACTCTTAAAAAAAAAATTCAATCTGAGATCCTTTATGAAAAGTTCCAGCACAGCCAATTTAAAACAGCTTATGTTTGGGATTCCCTGGCAGTCCAGTGGTTAGGATGCGAGCTTTCACTGCTGTGGACTCGGGTTCGATCCCTGGTCAGGGAACTAAGATCCCACAAGCTGTGTGGTGAGGCCAGAAAATAAATAAATAAATAAATAAATAAATAAATAAATAAATAGGGGCTTCCCTGGTGGCGCAGTGGTTAAGAATCCGCCTGCCAGTGCAGGGGATACGGGTTCAAGCCCTGGTCCGGGAAGATCCCACATGCCGCAGAGTAACTAAGCCTGTGCGCCACAACTACTGAGCCTGCGTGCCACAACTACTGAGCTGGCATGCCACAACTACTGAAGCCCGCATGCCTACAGCCCATGCTCCACAAGAGAAGCCACTGCAGTGAGAAGTCCACACACCACAACGAAGAGTAGGCCCTGCCCACCACAACTAGAAAAAGCCCCAGTGCAGCAATGAAGACCCAACGCAGCCAAAAGTAAATAAATAAAATAAATTTAGAAAAATAAATAAATAAATAAAACAGCTTATGTGGTCAATTAACCAGACTTATTTTGCAAACAAATTAGTCTTAATTTGGCTATATTTGGTAGAAATGAGGGTAATTTTAGAAAGAAAAAGATTACATTTCAGTGGATATTAAATTCTAGTTTTGTAAATTGATGTCTGTATTTACTGCCTAATAATGAACATGCACAATGCAAATGCAAGATAAAATTGGCATAAGTCCTAGTGGACAACTTGGAATTGACCTTTAGTCCATGCCAGACATCTTACTAGTACAACCCCCTAAAGGGAAAGAAATAACTTGGCTATTAAAACTCAACATCAAGGAACAGGATGGACTCAGGGCAAGTAAGCAACCACCTTTGCATCGAGAGACCAAATATTTGATCATCTAAGGCTTTCTGAAAGGCTGTTCCCCAGTTATAATCCTCAGTTTACCTTGAATAAAATTTTCTTTTTTTTTAGATGGACTGATTAATTTTTTCATCAGTAAGACTGACTTGGGGCTGGGAACAGGGAAGGCGCTCCCACCCTGTGGAACCAGTCCCTCCACCCAGCAAAGGACTCTTCTCCCTTGCCTCAAAATCCCCCTATTGGGGCTGGGCATAAATCCATGGTTTGCAAGTGGGACTAAGGAAGATTCGACTTAAAATAATGATGTGCGTTGTTTTCTATTTAAACGGGTTCTAGTTGAGGCCATAAAGACCCAGAAACGTAAGAAAAGTAAATGGGAGGGAAAAAAATCTTAACATTGAGAAAGTTCTGCATGTTAGTCTTTAAAGAAGAAAAAAAAAAAAGAGCCATAGTTCATTTTGGTGATGTAATTCCCCAATGCCCCATAGCAGCTTCGTTAAAAACTCTAGGAACAAGCTCATCTCCCAGATGTGCCATGTTAAGATTGGTGGCAAGGACAGCAAACAGAGGTATTCCTCATTATCCAAACTCTTGTTATCAGGACTCAGGAACCAAGTAGAATTGGAAGCAAGGCACTTCTGTGGTTTTCATCTCTTGTGCCAACTCTTGATTGGTTGTGGCTGCCTGCAGCAGAGCTCAGCAGAAAGAAGTGCTGTGATCGATTGGTGATGTCTGCTCTGGGTGTAGGAATGAGTTTTGACAGAAGAGCACCACAGTCTTAATCTAGGAAGAGCCCAGTGCTTTGAGGCCAGGAGGCCTTGGTTGAGCCCCAGCTCTGTCACGGTCTGCAGTGTGACTCTGGCCAAGTCAATTTACCTCTTTAGGATGCAGTTTTCTTCTCTGTGAAACCTCAAAGGCTGCTGGGAAGCTTCAAGGAAGTAGTGCACATAAAGCACTTGGCACGTTGTGAAGGAGAGGATGTGGGGGGTCTGGGAGAGGACAGGGCTCACAGAGTCAGCACCATCTCCTCCTCCTGCTTGCTGCCCTCCTGGGCTGCTACCCTATTTCAGCTCTTTTGAGCATCCCACACACCAGGCTGGGGGCAGCCGCATCAAGGGAAACTTACCGGAGATGAGAGTAAAGGTGACAGAGTAGATGCCACCACCACCGCTGCCGTCCCGCCGGGGGGAGGGCTCTGGACCCTCAGAGGAGCTGATGTCCACCTGGAAGCGGACGGGCTTCTGGAAGACGGAGGGGCCACCACTGGCCTTGTACTCAGCCCGGAAGCTGGTCTGTGACAGCACACTATGACTCAGGCTGGGGATCTGAGAGAGGTGGAGGACAAAAGGAGGGGGTGATTTCAGCGACCTGACTCCAGGGGACGGATGAGCAGCCCTATGACCAGCTCTGCCCAAGGAACTACCAGTCCCCTCAGCCACCAGGGGGAAAGAAAAACAGGAAAGGCATTGGGAGGCCCCACTGTCCACTGGGATTTGTAGTTTTCTCTGCCTTATAAACAGGGCATCAGAGGAATGATTGAGCAACTGAATCCCGAGGTAATAAGGATTCTCATATCTGGTGCCAACCCCAGGCTCCAGAACCACATGAAACTTCTTCCTTCCTCCACAAACACTGGCTAAAGTCACATCTGTCTCAGAAACTTTAAGTCCCATGAGACCCTAAAGCAAAAAACCACAGGACCCAGTGGACAGCCCTAGAGTCCACTGGAAAAAGTAGTTCCTTTTGCCAATCTCAGACCTGGTGGTTGGGAAATGGCAACTCACTAGTCCTCGGTGGATGCTAATATGTGGGAAATTGTAATTCAGGATCCTGTTTCACCAATTCCAAGCCCCAGGGCGCAATAAACCTCTCCTGCCTCCATGCCCCCACAACGACCAAACCCAACTCGGGCTGGAAAACTACAAATCTCATGAGCCCCAGGTGGAACTCAGGCCAGTGCTAAGGTGGTGAACCCCAGAGGCTGCTGGGATTTGTAGTTCTGTGGCGGCGAGGTTGCATGGGGACCCAGGCCCCTCACCGACAGGAAGGCATGGACAATGTCCGCTTTGATGCTGCTGAGAGGTTTATCCTTTAGCACGAGGAATATTTGTTCTTCTTTGTCCAAGGAGATGAAGTTCCCGAACCAGGAGCGTTTTGCCAGCCTGAGTGGGAGGGGATGGTTGGAGGTGGGTCGGGAGGGGGCTAAGGGAATGAAATCCCCCCTCCGGCCCCTCTTCCCTTCCTTGTCAGACTCACTCTGGAGAGGACTCTGGCGTCAAACTGGACATCTCCTCGGCAGTGGGGACTGGGGAGGGGAGAGCATGGTCAACACATGTCCATCATCCCGGTGTCCAGCACACAGGCCAGCAGTGGCCTCCAACCAGAGGTTCCAGACCCCAGAGTCTATTCACTTCCCAGCAGCTAAACCCCAAATGGCACACGGCATGATGTTCCTTCTAGGGATGGGCCCCTGGTTAGGCCACGCCTCCCGAGGTGAGGCTTGCTAGCTATGAGCCAATGGGAAGGTGAGCCAGAGCACTGAAGGGGCGTGTCTTTCAGACGAGCTCCTCCTCCAGAGTTGGAGGCCCCGCCTCTTCTCTCCCCAACACCTGAATCTCTGCTCACAACAGCATCTTCACCTAGGATGTGTGAGTCCAGGCCCCCAGCCTCTTCCTTCCCGGGGAACCAGATGTCAGACCCCAGCCCCCACCCCCACATTAGGACTTAGGGGTCCGCATCCCCAGCCCCTTCACCCCCAAAGGACCTCCATACCCTGCATCTTGCGCCGGTGAAAGCGTGGGGAGCCCAGGAAGCTGTTGCGGATGGAGTTGAGACGACTCCTCCAGGCGGCTCCCCCGACGCCACCGCCGGGGCTGGGGGGCGGCGTTGTCCCTGGGGTCCCAGTGGGGCTGGCCCGGGGCGTGTGCAGGGGCGAGTGCAAGGGGGTCCCCCCGGAGGAGCGTGGGGAGCCTGGGGGGCCGGGCAGGGGTGTGGAGCGGGCACTGGGGGGAGGGGGCTGCTCCCCGGCGCCCCCACCCCTGGGGCCCCGAGAAGGCAGCGTCTGCGTTTTGGAAGTCGGTGAGCCCCCACCCCGGGCCTCATCTCCAGCGGGCTCCGGTGAGAAGGAAAAGACCGGACTCTGCGGAGTGGTGGAGTCGGGTGAGAGGGTGCACTCAACTCTCAGGAGGCTCTAGGCCCACTAGCACACACTCACAGAGGGGCACCCCAAAGCATGCTGGAACTTGTAGTCCAATTATTTCCCCCAACCCCCATTGTTGCGGGGAGGGCAGGGACTTTTTCTATCATGCTGACTGTAAACCCAGCAGTGACTAGTACCCAGTAGGCGCTCAACTAGCTTTTGTTAACTGAATAAATGGAACCCTTCAGACACACTGAAAACGCAATCCTGTTAAGGTGGAAAATGGCCAATGGACTAAAATACTAATGAGGCCTTGGGTCTTTGGCCCTTTAGGGGCAAGGAGGCATCGTCCCAAGACTTCATGGGAGTTGTAATTTCTGCTGTTCCATCTTTGCTCCACAGTGTCTTCACCCGCTTACCCCTTCTTAATCCATTTGGGACCTGGCCTTACCCTTGGGCTGCTCAGAGGGCTGGATGACAGACCAGTGGAGGCTCCACTGACACTACGGGATCTGTTTTCAGGACAGATTAAGAAAAAAAAAATCAGGTGGGAGGGTTTCAGAAGGCTCAGATGTCCTCTCCCTTCCACACTCCTTTGAGATGAGGAAACGAGGCCCAGAGAGGGGAGGAGACTTGTCCCAATCACACAGCACCTTTGAGGTGGGTATGGGGTTAGAGCCCTGAACTCCCTCTCCACCCAGGGCTGTGGATCCCAATGGAGGGGCAGGGGCTTCCACCTCTGGCTGTGCTGGGCCATCTCCAGGGCCCGTCGGGTGGGCACCGGGGAGCCACCACCCCCGGCATCCGTGATGCTCAGGACTTCCATGGACTTCCGCTCTGGCCGCCGCTTCCCGTGACGGCTCAGCATGGGGGAATCCACACGCTTCCGGGGTGGGTCTGAGGGCCGAGATTTTCAACCCAATCAAAAGATACACTGGTCCAGCTGTACATGGCACTCGTACAGATGGGGAAACTGAGGCTCAGAGTGGAGAGGGGTTTTGACAAAGGTCACAGAGCAAGTCAGGGAGTCTAAACGCAGAAGCTCAAGGCCTGCAGCCCTTTCTTCCCTCAGGAATCTGGGGTCTGGACTCCGAGCCTTGCCCTTCTCACCAACATCATTCCGAGGAGGTAGGTCCTGGTCCTCACAGCTGGGATACCGCTCCTTCCGATCCAAAAGCAGATAATATATCATCTTTTCTTGGTTCTCCCTATGGGGGGGGGCGGGTAGGAGAGCACTGGGGTCAAAGGTCAGGTCCCAGAGATGGTCTCATCCCCTCCCTGTGTCTGTGGCTCTGTGGGGCTCAGTCCACTCAGTTTCTCTGTCTACGGTTCCATTCTCCTAGGTATCAATAGGGTTGGTCCCTTTGTCTCAGTGTACATCTCAGCCTCATTTTACTCACCGTTAATAATAATTATGCTAACACCTGAACACTTACTATATGTAAGCACTATGTGAGGCACTAAGTTGGCCTCAGCATCTATTAATACTTTTCAGCATCGTTTCTTTTTCCCACTGGTCCTACCACCCCCTCCTGGCTCCCCCTAGAACAGCTCCTCTCGGGAGCTTTGAGCCACGCCCTTTCTAGTGGCCTGGACCTCCCCATCGGGGGTCTGCGAGTGCCCAAGGTTCCGGCGCGCCCCCTGCCGGCTGCCGGGAGAGCTGCAGCAGCTCACCCCATGTGGCCAGAGTATTATGTGTTAGAGTAGGGGGGGGTCTTACTCCTCGCTGCGCAGCTCGCGATGCAGCCGCTCTCGGTCCCTGAAGCAGCCCAGTGAAGCCATGCTCTCCAGGACATCAGGGTCCAGCTCTCCGTTTGATGGCAGGCTCCGCATGGCCACCCGGCGGCCTGGGGTTGGCTCCAGGCACGGGTCCGGCTCGTGTTTCCCGCCCCTGGGGAGGAGAAGAATTGTAGCGAATCGGGCATCTCCTTCAGCGGAGACTCAGGGGTCCCGGGTCCCAGCCTGCTCCTTTCTTGGGAACCCAGGAGTCCGGGCCCCGGCCTCTCCCCCCTCACACCCAGGAGTCCAGGCCCAGGAGTTCGGCCCCAACCTCTTCTCTACCTCTGTCTTCCTCCCCTAGGACCCAGAAGTTCGAGTCCCTAGCCCCTCCTCATTCAAGACCCTCGGCATTCCGCCCCCTAGTCGGCTCTCCTGCTTTGGGAACCCACGATATTTGGGGTCCTCTCCCTCCGCCAGGGACCCAGGTGTCCAGTTCCCCCATACTCACAGGTACCAGGGATGTTTCTGAATTTGCTCCAGCTGTGAGGGGCGTGGGTCGTAGAGAAGCAGAAGTGAGATCGTTTGAACACAGTAGGCACGCAGTGAAAGTAGACTGGGTGATGTTGGGGGTCCTTAACGTGCCCCCTCCCCTCCCCTCCCCCAACCAAGGGCAGTACGACAGCACGACAGCTCATGTCTCCCCCTAGTGGCGGCTGTGCGGCGCATTCTGACCACTCCGGACCGGCCGGGCTACAGGTCCCGCATGCGCAGTGGCAACCTGCCCCGCTCCGCTCCGCCTCGGAAGGGCCGGTAAGCGCATGCGCGCTCCCGGTGGGGGGGGGGGTGGGGTGTGTGTGTGTGTGTGTGTGTGTGTGTGTGTGTGTGTGTGTGTGTGTGTGTGTGTGTGTGTGTGTGTGTGTGTGTGTGTGTGTGTGTGTGTGTGTGTGTGTCGGGCAGGTCTGGAAATCCATCCTCATGACTCCCCTAGGGACCACCCACTGTCCCTCCATCGGTGGGGTGTGTGTGTGTGTGTGTGTGTGTGTGTGTGTGTGTCGGGCAGGTCTGGAAATCCATCCTCATGACTCCCCTAGGGATTCTGTCGCCACCACCCACTGTCCCTCCATCCCCGCCCCCCCCAACTCACGCTGAGCCTTTTCTCCGGCTCCACTTCGATCATCCCCCTCAGGAGGCTCTGGCAGTCTGGAGGAATGAAGTGGGGCATGTGGAAGACGCCTCGTTTCACCTTCTCCAGCAGCTGGCGGAGGTTGTCATCATCGAAGGGCAGAGCCCCCTGTGTGAGAAATAAAGACCCCTCACACACAGAGCCTACGATATTCCAGGCGAGTGCCTAAGCGCCTCACACGCATTGGCACATTTAGTCCTCACCGCAAGCCCCAAGAGGTAGGGAGCTATTACAATCTCCATTTTGCAGGTGGGGAAGCTGAGGCACGGAGCCATCCAGCAATTTGCCCAAGACCATCTAGCTCGGAGTGGCGGAGCAGGGATTTGACAACGGGCAGTCTGGCTCCAGCGCCTAAGAGGCTGGGGCCGCAGCTTGGAGGCTGTCCTTTAAAAACATGCTTCTCCCAGGGAGTTCCCTGGTGGCCTAGTGGTTAGAATTCTAGGCTTTCACTGCCATGGCCCAAGTTCAATCCCTGGTCTGGGAACTAAGATCCCACAAGTTGTGGCAAAATAAATAAATAAATTTTAAAAAATGAAAACATGCTTCTCCCTAGTTTCAGGAGGGCTAATCTTCATTCATTTTAAAAAAGTGAGCATCCATTACAGGTCAAGGATCTAGGAGTGAACAAAGCAAGCCCTTGCCCTCCTACAGTTCACACCCAAGAGTGGGAGAGGCTGGTGAGGGAGCTATATAGTGATGGAGTGATTGAGGTGACACTGGAGCACAGACTAGGCTGAGCGCGGCCTATGGGAATCTGGGAGTGTAGCAAGCTGAGTGGTGTGCCCCCAAAATTCATGTCTACCAGAACCTCAGAATATGACCCTGTTTACAAGTAGGGTCTCTGCAGATATAATTCATTGAGGATCTGGAGGTGAAATCGTCCAGGCATTAGGGTGGACGATTAAATCCAAATGCCTTGAAGAGGAGGGGAAATCACAGAGAGATATCCCTCAAGGAGTTACACACACAATGACAACTCTGTTAGCTGCCAGGAAGGAGATAGCCTACCACAAGGAAATCTGACCACATGGGGGGAGTGAAGGGGGCCAGGTAGGCTTCCTGGAAGGGCAACAATTGGGCTGAGAGCTAAAAGAATTCTAGTATTAACTAGGTGAGCAACAGGGCTGGCAGGGATGGAAGAGCAGGTGCAAAGGCCCTGTGGTAGGAGCCAGGCTGATATTCCCCAGTCTGGTTCTATTAATCATTACAGTACTATAATCAGGATCAGTTAGTAAACAGCCACTTTCCCAAGTGCTCCAAGTCCTCCTGGCTGCCCCATCCCTTTCCGGGGGACCCGTCTGGGCTATCTCACAGTTCTGTGACTGAACGGTTAGCTCCAGGCACAGAGAGGGGTGCCCCCAGGATTTTGCTCTGTTGGTGAATACCCCCACCTTCCCGGTACCAGTTAAATATTTGGGAAACAACCCCTGAGGTGAGGATGGAAGTAAATGTTCTGTGCTTCCACCAGGCAGGACTGTTCTAGAAACGGGGCAGGAGAGGTGAGGAGCGCCTTACCACAAGCAGGGCAAAGAGGATGACTCCACAGCTCCACATGTCCGCCCGGCGGCCATCGTACTTTTCCCCCTGGAAGGGAGAAGGACCAGCCATCACGTTCATCTCTCCCAGGCTCCCTCCGCTCCTCTCTCCCCTCCACCTGCCCCTCACTCACCTTAATCACCTCTGGACATGCATAGTGAGGGGACCTGAGAGAGAGAGAGGTGGTATGAGCTTCTGGCCGGCTTCTGACCCCCTCCCTGGGGCGTAGGAGTCCGGGCCCCCACTCACCCACAGCTGGTCTCCAGGAGGCTGTCCCCCACCTGCAGGGACGCCATGCCAAAGTCCGCGATGCGGATGTTGTTCTTCTCATCCAGAAGCAGGTTCTCAGGCTTCAGGTCTCTGTGGCTGAGACAGGATGGTGGGACTCAGGCCTCTGCCCTCTTCCCAGAAGCCAAGGCCCCATTCACTATTCTCAGGGGGGGACATGTCTGGAAACTTCTAATTAGGGACGTTTTCAAGCATGCCCCAAAGCTGGAACAAGAATATAGGAAGCCCCATGTACCCACCCACTAGCTTCACCCATTATCAATTCGGGGCAAATCTTCTCTTATCTCTATCCCTACATATGCTCTCCTTCCCCCACTGGACGATTTTGTAGGAGACCCCAGACAGCGTATCATTTTATCCACAAATATTTGAATATGTGTGAAGTGAGATATTTTGAGGTAAGCAGGTAGATGATACTGAGCTGGTTCTTAAAACATTCAAATATTTCAATACTGAATAATAAAAAAAAATACTGCCACCCCAAGCCCATCACTGGTTCCCCCCCACCCCGGGGACAAACTCCTCAGGATGTAAGGGTTAATGTCTGGGGGAGGTGGGGTGGAAGATTCTACAGTTTCTCTTGTAAGTGGTCCTTAACTGGGTCATACTTGTTGAATCTGTTGACTATCGCCCCCTGGAGGCCAGTGTTTTTAATGTCAGAGTCTAGACACGGTGTTGACAAGTTAAATGGGCTGCCTTTTCATCACCAAGCTTTACTCCCAGGTCTCAGCCCCTCCACCCTGATCCCCAACCCAGAGAGGGAGGTGTGCGAACAGATGAGGCTGAAAGATGAACTGGAGGCATCTATTTTGCACCTTAATTAATCATTAAAATGCTGCATATTGAATATCTTGTTTTGAGAGCTGAAAGCAATTCAATGAGGAAAGGAAGATCTTTTCATATGGACGTTTATATGCAAAAAAAAATGACCCTCAACCTTTACCCCACACCATATACAAAAATTAATTCAAAATGGATCTCAGGCCTAAATGCAAGAGCTAAAACTATACAACTTCTAGAAGAAAACACAGGAGGAAACCTTTGTGACCTTGAGCTGGGCAAATGTTTCTTTTTTTTTTTTTTTTTTTGCCACACGGCACAACATGCGGGGTCTTAGTTCCCCGCCAGGGATTGAACCCGTGCCCCCAGCAGTGGAAGTGTGGTGTCTTACTCACTGGACCGCCAGGGAAGTCCCTGGGCAAATATTTCTTAAATAGGAAAGCAAAAGCATGAATTGTAAAAGGAAAAAAATCAACAAACTGGAATTCATCAAAATGTAACACTTTTGCTTTTCACAGGATATTGTTATAAAAAATGTAAAAGCATGTCACAAACTGGGAGAAATTACTTGAAAAATACACATTTGATAAAAGATTTGTTCTTATAATAAGTAACTCTTAGGAGTTATTCCTAGAATTATTCCTTGTCTTGGAATAAAGAACTCTTACAATTCAGTAACAGAAAGACAAATAACTCAGTTAAAAATGGGCAAAGGATCTGAACAGATGTTTCTCTGAGGAAGATATACAAATGGCCGATAAGCACATGAAAATATGTTCTACATCATTAGCTATCACGGAAATGCACATCAAAACCACAATGAGATACCACTTCACACCCACTAGGATAGGTATAATCAAAAAGTCAGATAATAACAAGTGGCAAGAGATTGGAACCCTCAGAGACTGCTGGCAGGGATGTTGAATGATACAGCTGCTTTGGAAAATGGTCTGGCACTTCTTTAAAAGGCTAAACATAGAGTTCTCATAATTCCCTGGGGGTCCAGTGGTTAGGACTCCGTGGTCTCACTGCTGAGGGTCTGGGTTCAATCTCAGGTTGGGGAACTAAAATCCCACAAGCCGCACGGTGTGGTCAAAAAATAAAAAAATAAAATAAAGAGTTCCCATATGACCCAACAATTCTAATCCTAGGTATATACCCAAGAGAATTGAAAACACAGGCACACACCAAAACTTGTATGTGAATGTTCATATGTCCATATTATTCATAATAGCCAGAAAGAAGAAACAACCAAAATGTCCATCAACTGGTGAATGGATAAATAAAACATGGCATATCCATACAATGGAATATTACTCAGTCGTGAAAAGGAATAAGTTGTTGATACATACTACAATGTGGATGAACCTTGAAAACATTTTGCTAAGTGAAAGAAGCCAGCCACAAAAAGACTACATATAGTATGATTCCATTGATAGGAAATGTCCACAATAGGTAAATCCGCAGAGACAGAAAGTAGATTAGTGGTTACCCAGGGCTGGGGGTGGGGCAAGGTGATTGCTTAGTGGGTACAGGGTAGTGATTTTTGGGGTGATGAAAATGTTCTAAAATTAGGTAGTAGTGATGCACAACATTGTGAACATATTAAAAACTACTGAACTGTACGTTTTAAAGGGGTGAATTTTATGACGTGTGAGGGTTTTTTTGTTTTGTTTTTTGGCCGTGCTGTGGGGCTTGTGGGATCTTAGTTCCCCAACCAGGGATCGAACCCATGCCCCCTGCAGTGGAAGCGCAGAGTCCTAACCACTGGACCGCCAGGGAATTCCCTATGATGGGAGAGTTACATCTCAATTTTGAAAAAGGGATAAAAGATTTATTTGGGGGCTGCAGGGCTCTGGCTTCCAGGCAGCCTGCTATGTGCTCCCAAGGGCCTGCCTTCTGGGCAGTGCTCATTCCGGCCTCCCCTCAACCTGCCCCCTCACCAGATGGAGTAGCTATGGCAGAAGTCCAGCGCTGACACGATCTGGCGGAAGAACTTCCGGGCCTCCTTGGGGGTCAGTCTCCCCTTCTTTACCAGGTAGTCGAACAGTTCACCTCCAGACACGTGCTCCAGAACCAGGTACCTGGGGGACGTGGAGGAGGCAGAGGGCTGGAAGGGGCATGTGGAGGACCAGAGAGCCTGGTCTCTCTCTTCCAAAAGCACAAGACCTCAATCCCATTGGCCCCTGGAGGCAGAGAATCCCAATTCTCATGAGTCCCTGGGAGGAGGAGGCTCCAATTCCCATTAGCCTCTGGGAAGCAGAAACTCAATTCCCATTAGCCCTGGTCAGCATGTCAGTTTCAGGGGTCAACGCTTTGACTAGTTGCCCTCAGGAGATAAGGCAATTCCATTAGCACCTGGAGGTCAGAGATCCCAATTCTCATAGGCCCCTAGGAAATAAAGCCCTGTATTTCCATCAGCCTCTGGGAAGTAAAAGTTCTCATTCTTATTAGTTTCTGGGATGCAGATAATGGAATTTTAATCTATTTTTGGATAATGATATTTGCAGTGTGTACCAAATGAACAGTCAACATCTGTGAGCTATAGCCTACAACTCCCATCAACCCCTGGGAGGTAAAGACTCCAATTCCCATCAGTCCTTGAGAAAAAGAGACACTAATTCCCATCAGCCTCTGGGAAGCCAAAATTCAATTCCCATCAGCCCTGGGCAGCACAGACTCCCATGTCAACTTCAGGAGTATTAATACTTTGACTCCTAGTTGTTTCAGGAGATAAGGCAACTCCATCAGCACTTGGAGGAGACCCCCAATTCTCACAGGACTTTGGGAAATGAAGACCCCCACCCCCACCCCTACCTACTCCCATTACCCCCTGGGAAGCCAAGCCTCTTATTCCCATAAGCCTCTGGGATGAAGAAACTTGAATTCTCATTAACTCTTGGCAAAAACGATTGCCTTGTGCACCAATCTAAGTCAACTTCTGTGAAGTAAAAGACTACAACTCCCTTCAGCTCCTGAGAGATTAAAAACTCCCAACTTCCATAAGCCTCTGGGACATAGAGACTTCTAATTCCCATCAGCCACCTGGATTCTAAACACTCCAAATCCCGTCAGGCTCTGGGAGGCTAAATCTCTAATTCCCATCAGCCCCTGGAAAACAAAAGCTCAATTTCTATGAGCTCTTGGAAAACTGAGGTTCCTCTGTGAAGCACAAACTCCCATGGGCCCTCCCTCCCCACAAGGATGGTGGAGTGAGAGTGATAGCTCCACCAATCAGGGACAATGGCCCCTCCCTGCCGCCACACCTGGGGAAGCCTGAGGACTACAATTCCCATGAGTACCTGGGGCTGGCCAGCTTCCTTCCTAGGGAAATCCACCCTAGCATCTGATGGGTGCTGGAGTTGGTTCATCCTGGGGACTGCCTGGTAGGGGCAGGGGGTTGTCCCCTCTCTCGCTGCCCAGTCCAGCTGTCCCTTGGGTCACCAGAGTCCAGACAAAGGTCTATTGTCTGGAGTCCGGACAGCTGCACCCCACCCCCATCCTAAGGGGAGTAATCAACTTTGAGATGTAGACTTAGAACTCCTAAGGAGACCATTGTTGGGGTGTCCAGTCATAGCACCCAGAGTTATGCTGGGGGACGAAGGGAGCCTCCAGTGCTCCAGAGAGGGGGTTTGGGAAGAGGCCTGGGGCTTTGCTAGGCCCCATTGCCCTAGCAAATAGGAAAGGGATCTGCCCTTAGCAAGTTGGGTCTGGCTGAGGGCATCAAGATGATCCAGTATCAAGTGTACCCTGCAGCGCAGTAGGGCGAGGGACTGGGGCTGGAGAGGAAGGGGGAGGATCAGCCTCTGTCCCCCACTCGGGATGGCTCAGGCTTAGCTGTCCTGTTGCTGGGGCACAATCGGCTTGTAGCGTCAGGCCAGCTCAGTGTGGGAACAAGGAGTGTTACGAGTGTGTGTGGGGGGGGGTTGTCCTTGTGCAGTAAGGAAGGAACTGGGCCTTCAGTAGCCCAGCCAGGAGAGCTCAAGTTTTCCCAGGACCCTCCATGCCTTGTTTCTGGAAATGTCCCACCCTAGGAACTTGGGGAGGGCGCATGGGGGGCTGGGTGTCTATAAATACCTACAAATATTTCTTGTTCTCGTAGACGTCGTGGAGCTTGAGGACATGTGGGTGCTCAATGAGCTTCAGGATGGCAATCTCCCGCTCCACCTGGGGGAAAAGGAATGGAGGTCAGCCTTGCCTCCCTCCCTGCCCCCAGCCCCAAAGGGTCCCCTCTTCCCCCAGCACACAGACACACCTTCATCAGCACTGACTCGGACAGCTTCTCCCGGTTCACAATCTTGATGGCAACCTTCTGGCCCGTGATGCAGTGGACCCCGAGTTTAACCAGACCTGGGGGATCGGGATTGAAAATGTGGGCTGTGCTCCCAGGGCATTCTCCCCGCCTCTGGCTCCTAAGCCTCCCTTGCCACCCCGTTTCCTCTTTCTTCCCCTGCTGGCTGTTTAACGGTGGCCTGAATCACTCTCACCTGAACGCCTGCGGGCTGACAGCCGCCATTCCCACCAAACGCAATTCTCTTCCCGCTCCCTGTTGCCCAATTCTGTTCCTTCTGATTGTCCATCCACCTACCTGCCTCCCCCTCCCTCCACAGCTACCCTCGATTTAAGTTCCTCTCTCCACATATTCTTGCCTCACTGAGTCTCCGTAGTTTTGTCTCCTCCAATCTGCCTCCTTCAAACAAACCTCTCTCTCTCTCAACCCATCACTTCCTTGAATTCTTTGCCCTTTAATCTTCTGGAGACACCATGTCTCCCAAGGAATATAATTTTATGATTGCCCCCTCCCCAGACCATCCTCCTCCTCCTCCTCTCAAACCCTGACCTCTCAATCCCCTTCTTTGATCTTCTTTTAATAGCAGCTGTAGCTGGAAGCATGCACACCCCAAGGGTATCCCCACTCCCCAAGGGTAAGCCCCAAAGCCACAGACCCAGGTGTACAGGCCCCCAGCCTCCTCCTCCCTTAGACCCAAGAGTCCAAGCCCCCAGCCCCTCTTTTCCCTCAGACCCCCAAGTCCAGGCCCATGGCCCCTTCCTCCCCCATAACTCAGGAATTCAGGTCAGCAACACCTTCACACTTTTTTGCACTAGGAATATGGAGTCTGATCCTCTCCCAGCCCTGACCCTCAGCTTCATAGAGATCCTGGACCCAATCCTGAACCTCGTACCCAGAACCCAAGTGTTCAGCTCCTGTCTTACACCCACCCACCTCCCACCTGGCAGGAAAGAGGTTACAGAGGTTTAACAACAGTGAAAGATGACCCCCCCCAATCCACAGCCACTCCTGAGGGATTTGCCACTTGCATCCACCTTTCCACCTCTCCATTCCTGGTCCCCACATTGAGCCAGCATGCTGGAGAAGGGGCAGAATGCTGTAGACCTCATCGCCCCAGCTTCAGTCCCCCTGTAACCCCAACAGAGGCCCCCCTAGGCCAGAGGACAGTGCGGAGAGGAGCAGCTTCCTGAGGCGCACCCCATCCCAGCACCTCACCCCGGCCTGCGGCTGTACTGCACCAAGGACCTCAGCTCCCGGCCCAGACCCTGGCTGCAGGCCGAGGTCCCTTTCCCACTGTGGCCTCGGACCCCCCAACCTCTGCCCCCAAAGGGTGGGAGCCTCTGGGCCCCAGCACCTCCTCCCAGGAGTCCAGGCCCCCAGCTTCCTTCTCCCCAGGACCCCAGAGTCTGAGATCCTCACCCCCCTCCATCCTAGGGACCCGGCAGTCTGGACCCCAAGTCCCTTCTCTGTGAGGGACTCAGGGGTCTGAGCGGCCAGCCCTTGCCCTTTGAATACCCACGAGTCCCGCCCTCTGTCCCCTATCTCCCCTCGCCCCCGCGCCAGGTGTCCCCTCCCCTGACTCACCTGTCTGTCCTTTGCCCAGCGTCTTCTCCAGCCGATAGGGGCCCACATATTGGGCGTGCTGGGGTGGGTGTGGGTGTGGGTGCGGGAGGTGGTAGGCAGGGGAGCCCCCGCCCCCCTCCTTGCCCCCGGACGACATGATGCCCTTGGTCCCGGCCCGACCGGCCCCCCGGCCGCCCCCCCTGCGGCCGGTCGCCCCGTCCCTCCGGTGGGGGCCGGCGACCGCTCCGTCCCGGCCCCCCCGGCTGCCCCCCACCTCTCCGGGGGTCCCCAGGGGGCTGGGCTGGGCCCCCCCCCCAGTCGGCGGGCCGCGGAGCTGGGGGAGGGGGGGCTGGCCCGGGGGGGTCAGGCCCCGGGAGTCAGCATGGCCCGGGGGGGCTGCGCGGCCCCCCCTCCCCAGCCCGTCCCTGGCCGGCCCCCCCCTTCCTGCGCCTCCCCCCGCCGGGGGGGTCTGAGGTGCGGGCCGGCGGATGCTGCAGGCCGAGGTCCCCCCCGCCCCCCCACGCGCCCTCTCTCCTCCGCCTCCTCCTCCTCTCCGCCTCCCCCCGCCACCTCGTCCTTTCTCTCCCGCACGCTGACATCACCATCCGGGGACTCCGGGCCCTTCCCCAAAGTTAACCCTTTCGGAGGGAGGAGGGAGGAGCGGGGGCAGGGGGCGGGCCTGGGAGCTGGAGGGATGGAGAGGAGGTGGGAGGATGCTGGGAGGGATGGAGGGATGCAGGAGAGACGATGGAGGGACAGAGATGCGGAGCAAACAGGCAGGGGCTGAGGTGGAGCTACACAAAGGGAGATGAAGTCTGACAGGAGTCAGGGAAAGAGACAGATGGCAAGGGAGATGGAGACCACCAGAAACAGGGATGGGGCAAGAGAGGGAGATGGGGGAACACGCAGGCAGCCAGAGACAGGCAGAGACAGGAGAGATGGGGGGTGGTCAGAGAGACAGGGAGATGGAGAAAAGGAGAGAAGGTGATGGGGAGAGACAGAGATGGAGAAAACCAGAGATAGAAATGGAGAGAGACCGAGATGAAGGGAAAGAGAGTTGGAGAGACAGGGAGTAGGGGGTGGGGGATAGAGGCAGAGAGATATGGAGAGACAGATGCGAAGAGAGATGAACAGAGAAAACAGAGCCAGAGATGGGGAGAGACCCAGAGTAATGGAGGGGAGACCACAGAGAGACAGCAGTGGAGACACAGAGAGATGGGGGAGAGAAATTAACAAAAATAGAGGGATGGGGGCAGAGAGGGGCAAGATGTAAAGGTAAGGCACAGGGGAAGATGGCAGGGGAAGGATGGAGGGTCAGAGAGCAGGAGAAAAGTGGGAGAGAGAGATGGAAAGGGACCAGGGGGGAGGAACAAAACAGAGAGACAGGTGGAGGGAGAACTGGAGAGAGACAGAGAGATGTAGAAAGAGACTGACAAAGAGAGATAGAGGTGGGGACCACAAAAGATGGGGGATACATACAGGTGAAGGGCTAGATGCTGGGGGGAGATGGGACAGATTGGAGGGCCAGAGAAAAAGGGAGACAGAAGCAGAGAGAGGGAAAGCATTTGGGGAATTGCTGATCCAAGGCTCATCTCTGTTCCCCCAGACCCCCAAGCTGCCCACCCAGGCCTCCGTTCCCCACTAGCATCAGGACCCTGTATCCACCCACAGCCCAGGGTGCCGGTTTTTAGATCATCTTGGATCCATACCTCCATTTAGGATCCACGATCCTCCTACAGAGAAACTTCCAGAACCCCTTGAGGTCCCTGTGTGTTTTTTAGGCCCCTGTCTATTCTCTGTGCCCACCATTGGATCCCGTAGATCTTCATGTGGGCTCCAATATAATCATATGTCCCACTATAGCTCATCCATGGACCTGTGCACAGCTAGATTTCCACGTGATCCGGGATTCCCCTGTATCAGACACCCAAAGGTGTTAGGCACCCATTTAATTTCCAAATCACCTATAGAGTGTACCCATGAACCTTAAGTCTCCTAGTCAACCACTTTCATTCCATGAATCTATACTTAGTGCCAAATCTAAGCCAGATACTGTTCCCAGTGTTGAGGGTACAGCAGGGAACCAAATCAACAAAGATCCCTGTCCTATGGAGCTCTCACTGCAGTGGATGAGGCCAGAGATAAACAAGATAAACAATCAAAATATATGGTATGTTGGGAAGTCCCTGGTGGTCCAGCGGTTAAGACTCCGTGCTTCCACTGCAGGGGGCACGGGTTCTATCCCTGTTAGGGGAACTAGGATCCCACAAGCCTCGTGGCCAAAAAACAAAACAAAGAAAACAAAACAAAAAAGCACAAAATATATGGTATGTTACATAGTCGTGATCAGTGATAAAGAGGAAACTAAAGGAGGGAATGGGGACAGGAAATGTTTATTGAGTAATTTTCTACATGATTTTTTTTAAAAATATTTATTTATTTATTTAGGCTGTGCTGTGTCTTAGTTGCGGCACGCGGGATCTTTGTTGCGGCATGCGGGCTCTTAGTTGTGGCATGCATGCGGACTCTTAGTTGCAGCATGCATGCAGAATCTTGCTTCCCGACCAGGGATTGAACCTGGGCCCCCTGCATTGGGAGCATGGAGTCTTACCCACCAGACCACCAGGGAAGTCCCTTTATATGATTTTCACTAGCGTGCCAAGAAAGGCCTCCTCAGTGAAGGGACACTGAAGAAAAATGAGGGTCAGAGCCATGTAGATAAAGTGCCAGGAGCCTTCCAGGCAGAGGAAACAGCAGTGCAAAGGTCCTGGGGCAGGAGTGTGCCCGGTGTGTTATGGGAAGATTGAAGGAGCCAGTGTAGCTGGAGGGGAACAGTGAGAGGAAATGAGGTGAGGAAGCAGATCAAATAGGGCCTTAGATGCAGGGTGACCAGGGAATTCCCTGGTGGTCCAGTGGTTAGAACTTGGCACTTTCACTGCTGGGGCCTGGGTTCGATCCCTGGTCAGGGAACTAAGATCCTGTAAGCCACGTGGCCGCAAAAAAAAAAAAAAAAAAAAAAAAAAAAGAAGCAGGGTGACCACATGTCCTGGTTTATGTCTGTTATTCTGTGATTATTAATAGGGTCCATTTTCACTCTCAAGTGTCTTGCTGTGGATGGAAAATTATATGATCATCCTTCTTACAGGTCATTGTAAAAGCTATGTCTTTTAGAGGGTACCTGGGGAATTTTCATCTAGGCTACCATTATATTAAACATATGTTCATATATGTAATGTTATATACAATTACATGTTATATGTACATATATTATACGGCATTATGTATAATAATATATGTAAATAGTACTATAGATAGATGGACTTGTACATATGTGTACATAGGTATATTAGGCTGAACAACGGGCCCCCAAAGATGTCCACATCCTAATTCTCAGAATCTGTGAATATGTCACTTACACGGCAAAATGGACTTTGCAGATGTGATTGAACTGAAAATCTTAGATGGGAGGTTGTCCTGGTTATTTGGGTGGGACCTAAATGTAATCACAAGAGTTCTTATGAGGGAGAGGCATGAGGAGCAGAGTCAGAGGAGGAGATGGGATAAGGAAAGAAACAGTAGCCAAAATGATGCAGCCACAATCCAAAGAAAGTGGGCAGCCTCTAGACGCTGGAAAAGGCCAGGAAACAGATTCTCCCCTGGAGCCTCCAGAAGAAACACAACCGTGCTGACACCTTGAGTTTAACTATTTTAACTCAGTGAGACCCATTCCGGGCTTCTGAACTGTAAGGTTATAAATCTGTGTTGTTTTAAGTTTTTGGTAATTTGTTAACAGCAGCGACAGGAAATGGATACAATAGGGTACCCAGGGGCCCAGACGCCTGTCTGATAGCTATCCTCCTCAGTGCTACACACACACACGGCTTATATGTTTGGTCTTCCCATCTCTGTCCAGAAGATCACCGCGCACATCCCAGACCGAGCAGTGTGCTCAGTATATCTGCGACTTGTGGGATCCACCAAAGTTGAGTACAACCTTTTCCTTTCTTATGGAAGCCTAGAACTAGGATTTCTCTAAGCCCAGCCCAAAGCAAACACCTCCAAAGACCAGGCACATTCCCAGACCTGAGCCCCAAATCCGGCGCAGGGAGGCCTCGAGCGCCTAAACCACCTTGCCCGGGCATTTTACTTCCAGGCTTCAAGAATCACCTCCTTTGCACCTGGCAGGACTCAGGGAAGATTCCACGAGGGAGACGCTGGAGGATAAGAGAGGTCCGCACAGGTGCTGCAGGTGGGGGTAACGGGCAGCCTCCTATGACGAAAGGGGAAATTGAGGCCAAGAAGGGGGTGGGAAAGGCCAAACTCTGCCTGGGTCAGGTATTAGTGGTGAGAACCCAGGGCTCCAGTAAAAGACGGAATCGGGGCCCAGGTGCAGGGGAAAACACCCCGAGGGTGCGGGGACCCTCGCTACAGGCAACCACGGGGTGGGGCGGGGCCAGGAAGAGGGCGGGGCTTAACGGGGAGCAGCGGGTGCACGGGCACGGGGGCGGGGTTTAGCTGGGAGAGGGCGAAAGGCCTAGAACAGGGGCGGAGCCTTAAGTGGCGGCGAGGGGCAGAGTTTAGAACTGGGACAGGGTGCGTGGGTGTGGACGGGGTCTAGCCAGGGCGGAGCCAGACCGGGGGCGGGGCCTACACTAGGGCAGGGTGGAGCTTGCAATGAGGAGGAGGGGCTCATTAGGGGCGGGATCCGGGCGGGGGCGGGGCTTACACAAGAGCGTGAGCGCGAGGGGCGTGGCCTAGGTGAGGGGCCGGGCCGAGCGAAGTGTCCCGCCATGTGGGAAGGACTTAAGAACCGGGAGAAGTAGCCTCACGCCCAGGTACGGCCCTTAGTTGGGTGGCTGCGCCGGGAACTTCCGGGCGAGACCGTGAGTATTTCCGGTCAATATGGCGGCACCCAGCATAGTCAGGTGCGGGCGGGTTTGTCTTTAGTAGCGGCGGCGACACGAGGCCCGGGAAGGTGAGGTCCGCCCCGCTCAGGCTCCCCTCTTCGGAGAGGAGGGAGGAGACTTGTTGCTAAGAAGACCACAGGGAGGGCTTGTTGCTCTGAAGGCTGGGCAGTGGGGTTGCTTAGAGACGGGAAGGACGGCAGTGGAAATGGAGGAGGGGGTTGCTAGGGAGAGTGGGTGGGGCCTGTTGCTAGGGAGGAAGGAGGGACTTGTGACTTTGGGGAAGGGTCCTGTTGGTATGAGGGAAGAAAAGAGGGCTGTGGTTAAAGGGGGTGTGGGCAGAGTGGTTTGGGGTCATGGGGGGCCGCGGAGCTCCCCTAAAACGCCACCTTATCAGCAGACCCCCAGGAATCGACCTGCCAGGACGCCAGAGCTACCTCAGCGGGGACCATCCCCTACCCCAACACATTCTTCCCTTCTTTGAAAACAGCCCATGGCGAACCAAGGCTCCGGGAGCAGTCGCTTTCCCCTGGCGCTGCCCCCAGCCTCCCAGGGTTGCTCGTCAGGGGGCAGCGGCTCCTCCGCGGGCGGCTCCGGCAATCCCCCGCCACCGCGAAACCTCCAAGGCCTGCTGCAGATGGCCATCACGGCGGGCTCTGAAGAGCCAGACCCCCCTCCAGAACCCATGAGTGAGGAGGTAAAGGGTGGGGACCCAAGAAGCTGGGGTGAGGGACGAGGGGACAGATATCTGGGGAGGGGCGGGAGTCCCGCTGTGAAGGCATAGTAGACTGTATTTGTGCTCGATAGGGTTATTGTAGACTGAAGGTCAGATCCCTGGATCCCCGCACTGTGCTGGGAGGCAGAGAGTCTTATGCTAAAAGGAAAAAGCAAGGGCTCTCCAGAGCCAGACAGACGTGGATTCAGCATCATACAGCTGTGTGACCTTGGGTATATCACTTCATGTTTCTGAGCGTCGGGTTCTTTAGTTGCAAGTTGATGTTGATGATAAGAATAACAGTGGTACTTCACAGGGTAGTTCTGAGGTTCCAGTTGAAGTAGGGCTCAACACAGCACCTGGCACATAGGTCGTGCTCCTGAAGGCAGCAGGATATTCTCATTAAAAGCACAGGCTCTGTAGACAGACCGCTTAGGTTTGACTTAAGGCTTTGTGGATGGCTGACTATGTGACCTTGGGCAAGTCGCACTTTTCCGTGCCTCCATTTTCTCATCTGTGAAGTGGGAATAACAGTAATCCTTAACCATGGAAGGTTGTTTTGGAGATTAATAGCAATATTTGTTATACATGATGTTTAGTTGGCGATGACAATTACAGTATACAAAATATGGTGCTAATTCAGTTACATCCATGATGTCATTGAACCTCTAGGACCATGAGGTGGGCAACAGGCACAGAAAGATTAACATCTTGCCCAAATTTATCCAGGACAGTGACCACGGAGCCTGGCCAAAAAACAAAAAACCAGTGGCCAGCTTTCAGCGCTTATCTTGTTTGACCTGCTAGCAGCATTTGATTACTACCCCCTCCCCTTGAGTTCTTTCTTCATTTGGCATCTGGAACAACATGGTTTTCTGCTTTTCATCCCACTCACTGGCTCTTCTTCCCCGTCTCCTCTGTTGGTTCGTCCTCATTCCCCAGCCTCTTAACCATGGAGCACACCAGGACTCTCTCTTCTACCCTCACTTCCTGTGTGATCTCATGTTGACGTTTTCCTCTGATGATTCTCAAATTTATAGCTCTAGGCCGGTGGTGCTCTCCTGGGGGGGCAGTTTTAACCACGTTTGGCAATGGGTGGAAACATTTCTTGTTGTCGCAAATTGGTGGGGTTGGGGGGGGTGGTGGGAGGTGGGGGCAGTGCTACTGGCGTCTGGTGGGTGGAAGCCAGGGATGCTGCTCAACATCCTACGGTGCACAGGACGACCCCCACCGCAGAACAATCCAGCTCAAAGTGTCAGCAGAGTCGAGGTTGAGAAATCCTCGAGGTTGAGATCAAGGCTGGACCTCCTCCCTGAACTTCAGGCAGCGTACTCAATATTTGGCCTTGGGTGTGTCATGGATCCCTCAAACTTAACAAGTTCAAAAATGCGCTCTACTCTCTACTCCTCTCACTCCGCAGCTGCTTCTCGTGCAGTCTTCCCCACCTCCTTCTAGTTGTTCAGGACAAAAACCTAGGTGTCCCTGACCCCTCGTTTTCTCTCACGCCGCACAGCCAGTCTCTCCATAGATCTAGCGTCTAGAAAAGAGTCTGTCAGTAGAGAAGGTGCCCGGTAGGTATGTGTTGATTGAAGGACATTCAGCTGTCAGATGTTGGCTGTTATTATTAATGACTGTTATTCCTGAGTTGATTATTGATGAGGTTTGCTTCTTTCCCCCGCCCTCCCGCTCCGCCTCACCCCCCAGAGGCGCCAGTGGCTGCAGGAGGCCATGTCGGCTGCCTTCCGGGGCCAGCGGGAAGAGGTGGAGCAGATGAAGAACTGCCTCCGAGTGCTGTCCCAGCCCATGCCCCCCTCAGCTGGTGAGGCCGAACTGGCTGCCGACCAGCAAGAGCGCGAGAGGGCCCTGGAGCTGCTGGCCGACCTGTGCGAGAACATGGACAACGCTGCAGGTACAGCTGGGCCCCCAACCTGCCCCCAGCCTCCAGGGCCCTGTCCCTCTGCCTTCTGGTCTCCCTTCTGTCTCTTGCCTCCTCCTCCTCAGCCCTGGGTCCTGCTGCAGCCCAGCCCTTGTCCTTTGTCTCAGGGACCACACAACCAGCCTCCTCCCAGCCTCCCAGCCTCACCCCTCCAGTCTGGCTCCGACTCAGGCCCCAGGTGAGACTGCCCTGTCCCTCCCTGCTTGGTCCGCTTGCCATCAGGAGCAGCGATGGCGCCAGGTTCAGTCCACCACCTCCCTGATGCTCTCTGAGACTGACCATTTCACCCTAGTCTGCTGGGAGTCCATTGCCACTCCCTAGAGTAAGAGACAGGAGGTGGTCCTGGATGGGGTAGTCAGAGAAGCCCTCCCCGAGGAGTGACATTTGATCAGAGACCTGAAGTGAGGGCGTGAGTCATGGGATTGGCTCTGGAAAGAACATTCCAGGCAGAGGGAATGACCAGTGCAAAGGCCCTGAGGTGGGAACTTGCCTGGCCTGTGTGGGAACAGCAGTGAAGCCAGCAGAGCAGAGTGAGTGAGGGGCGAGGGCTAGGAAGTGACGCTGGGCATACAGGGGCTCACGGGCCAAGGTTGGCGCTGTGGGTTTTATTTTAAATGCCGAGAAGCCAATAGAAGGATGAGTGGTCACTTCCACTTGGAGGGGTGTGGTGTGGTCGTTGATGGTGTGGATTTGTCTGTTCTGGACATTTTAGGTACATGGAATAGTAGAATATGTCACCTTTTGTGACTGGCTTCCTTCACTGAAGGTGATGTTTTCAAGGTTCTGCCATGTCGTAGCTGTATCAGAACTTTATTACTTTTTGTGGCTGACTGAGACGCCAGTGTGTGGATGGGCTACATGTTGTTTATTCGTTCATCAGTTGACGGGCATTTGGGTCACTTCCCCCTTTGGTTATAGTAAATAATGCTGCTGTAAACACTGGTGTACAAGCATGTGTTCAAGTTTCTGCTTTCGATGCTTTTAGATATATATGTAAGAGTTGTCACAGGGTGACTCTGTATTTAACTTTTTGAAGAACCGTCAAGCTCACCAATACAGGAAACAGGTGGTAGGCTATAGTTTGCCGACGTCTAGTGTGGTGTGTTCTTCTCCCACAGGGGATGTTCTGATTGTCACAAAGACTGGGGGTCAGAACTGGAATTTAGTGGTCTGGAGCCTGGGACCCTGACCCTCCAAATGCTGACATTGTTGAGACACACTGGCCTTGGACAGACCCCCAGTTGGGTGCTTAGAGAGAGCCAGCCCTTGGAGGCAGGCTCCCCTCAGCCTCACCTGGTGTATTTGGGCTGCCGTAACAAAGCACCACAGACTGGGGACTTAAACGACAGAAATCTCCTCTCACAGTTCTGGAGGCTGGAAGTCCGAGGGTTGATTTCGTCTGAGGCCCCTCTCCTTGGCTTGTATATGGGGGCCTTCTCGCTCTGTCCTCATGTGGTCGTCCCTCTGTGCATGTCTGTGTCCTAATCTCCTCTTTTTTATAAGGCCCCCAGTCATATTGAATTAGGGCCCCGTCCCATGACACCGTTTCACTTTAATCACCTCTTTAAAGCCCTGTCTCCAGATAGAGACATATTTTGAGGCCCTGGGGGTTCAGGCTTCAATGTGAATCTGGGGGGAAACAGCTCAGCCCATCACACCTGGCCGGTCTGCTCCCCTCTCTCCACACAGACTTCTGCCAGCTGTCCGGCATGCACCTGCTGGTGGGCCGCTACCTGGAGGCGGGGCCTGCGGGGCTGCGGTGGCGGGCGGCGCAGCTCATCGGCACGTGCAGCCAGAACGTGGCCGCCATCCAGGAGCAGGTGCTGGGCCTTGGCGCACTGCGCAAGCTGCTGCGCCTGCTGGATCGGGACCCCTGCGACGCCGTGCGCGTCAAGGCCCTCTTCGCCATCTCCTGTGAGTGTCCCGGGGGCTGCCGGGGAGGGGCTCGGGTCCCTAGGGCCGGTGCCAGCTTCCGGATCTGCTTCGGGGCAGAGGGAGAGGGGCCTCTTGTGTTCGTTTATCCCCAGTACCTGCCGGGGCTCTGCTGGGTGCTGGGAACAGAGCGGTGAGCTTGCCACACCCGCCGCTGGTCAGAGAGCCAGAGCCTCACACCACGGGACGAGGCCCAGCTTGAGTGCTTTTAGGCCCCTCAGGGCTCTCAGTCTTGGCACTGTTGACATTTGGGGCCCCGATCACTCCTTGTCATGGGGGGGTCCTCTCGGGGGCTGCTTGAGTGTCATCACAACTCAAGCCGGGCAGCCAGCTTCTCCCAGAAAATGCAATCCAGGATGCCAGGCAGGAGCTACAGGAACTATCAATTCAATGCCCTTTATCTTTTTTTTTTTTTCCTCTTTTTTGGTACCTCTTAAAACCCACCCCTGTCTTGTCCCTCTCCGCTTCCCTCTCCTCACTGGTAACCACTAGTTTGTTCTCTACATCTGTGAGTCTGCTTCTTTTTTGTTATATTCAATAATTTGTTTTATTTTATTTTATTTTTTTAAAAATATTTATTTATTTATTTATTTGGTTGTGCCGGGTCTTAGTTGTGGCAGGCAGCCTCCTTAGTTGTGGCATGTGAACTCTTAGTTGCAGCATGCGTGTGGGATCTAGTTCCCTGACCAGGGATCGAACCCGGGCCCCCTGCATGGGGAGCGCAGAGTCTTAACCACTGCGCCACCAGGGAAGTCCCTCAATAGTTTGTTTTATTTTTTAGATTCCACATATAAGTGATAACATACCATATTTGTCTTTCTCTGTCTGACTTATTTCACTGAGCATAATACCTCCAAGTCCATCCATGTTGTTGCAAATGACAAAATTTCATTTTTTTCTTATGGCTGAGGCCTTTTATTTTTATTTATTTATTTAATTTATTTTTATTTTTGGCTGCGTTGGGTCTTTGTTGCTGAGCAGGCTTTCCCTAGTTGAGGCGAGCGGGGGCTACTCTTCCATGCGGTGTGCAGACTTCTCATGGCGGTGGCTTCTCTTGTTGCGGAGCACGGGCTCTAGGTGCTCAGGCTTCAGTAGTTGTGGCTTGCGGGCTCTAGAGCGCAGGCTCAGTAGTTGCGGCACACAGGCTTAGTTGCTCCACGGCATGTGGGATCTTCCCGGACCAGGGCTCAAACCCGTGTCCCCTGCATTGGCAGGCGGATTCTTAACCACTGCGCCAACAGGGAAGCCCGAGGCCTTTTATATTTTTAAAAACTGATGTAAAATTCACATAACTATTTTAAAGTGTACAATTCAGTGGCATCTGTCTTCTTTTTTGGGGGGGTGGGCATGGCTGCAGGGTATGCCATCGTGTGGCAGCTACCATTTGGAAAGTGCTTAGGACAGGCCACCCCTGGTGCTACGAGCCCTTTGCTTGGTCGGTCTCCTGACTGCTCCTGCCGCCCGGTGCATGGAGGCTCACAGAGGTTCACCCTCCGGCCCGAGACCAGGAGAAGGCCAGGTGGAGGAGTGTGTGAGAGCTGCGGAGGAGGTGGGTGGGGGAGCCCCCGGGGAGATGCATCTCCAGGCCACTGGCACCTAGTGGGCTCAGGCCAGGGATGCTGCCCCCGCGACACAGAATGACCTGTACCCACATGTCAGCTCTGCCCAGTGGAGAGGCCCTGGAGTGAAGGGAAGTGGTTGCTCCTGGATACGTCGTGAAGGCAGAGCCAGTGGGCTGTGCCTGCCGAGCGGACGTGGAGGGTCGTCATGTCTTCCCCTCACCATCCGCCTGTCCTTTTTTTTATTTTTTAAATTGAGTAATGTTTTATTTAACCCCATATATCCAAATTATTATCATTTCAGCCCATCATTATGTGGAGTATTAATGAGATATTTTACATCTTTTTTTTTTCACTCTACGTCTTTGAAACCCGGTGTACATCCTACATGTAAAGCACATCTCACCTCAGGCTGTATTTTTAGCGGTCAGTGTGGAGTGTAGTTCTAGTGAGGGGACGAAGTTGTGCTTAATGGAAACATGCTGTACCACTGCTTCACTTTTTTACCCTAAACTGAAATAAATTAAACTCAAATGAGATTAACAACTCAGGTCCTCAGTGGCACTTGCCACATGTCAGGGATTTACTGGCCATGGGTTTCTGGGGGCTCCCATCTGTCCTGGCCTAGACCCTGCCCAAGTGGGCGCCTCCTTGGAGTTGCACCCCTCAGGCTGGTTCTGTCATACTCGGAGGCCTTCCACGGTGCCTGTCACCCTCACGAAGTAGTCTGGCTCTCTGGGTCTTAGTTTCCTCATCAGTAAAATAGGATTCCTAGAGCACTCACCTCCTAGGGTGGTTTTGAGGATTAAAAAGAGATAATGTTCCCATCAATGGATGGATGGATTAAAAAAACGTGGCTTATTCATACAATGGAACACTATTCAACCATTAAAAGGAATGAAATATTGATTCATGCTGTAACGTGGACGAGCCCAGAAAACATGCTGAGTGAAAGAAGCCAACCACAGAAGACCACATAGTGTTTGATTCCATTTACATGAAATGTCCGGAAGAGGCAAATTCATAGATATGGAAAGCGGATTAGTGGTTGCCAGTTGGGCGAGGGACTGCTAACAGGTATGGGGCTTCTTTTGGGAGTGATGAAAATATTCTGGAGTTAGATAGTTACGGTAAGCCAACCTTGTGAATATACTAAAAACCACTGAATTGTATACTTTAAAAAGGTAAAGTGTACAGACTGTGGAATTATATCTCAATTAAAAATAATTTTTTTTAAAGTATTCTGCTCTTTTTTTTTAAAAAAATAAATTTATTTATTTATTTATTTTTGGCTGCCTTGGGTCTTCGTTGCTGCGCGCGGGCTTTCTCTAGTTGCGGCGAGCAGGGGCTACTCTTCATTGTGGTGTGCAGGCTTCTTGTTGAGGTGGTTTCTCTTGTTGTGGAGCATGGGCTTTAGGTGTGTGGGCTTCAGTAGGTGTGGCACACGGGCTCAGTAGTTGTGTTGCGGGCTCTAGAGCGCAGGCTCAGTAGTTGTGGCACATGGGCTTAGTTGCTCCGCGGCATGTGGGATCTTCCTGGACCAGGGCTCGAACCCGTGTCCCCTGCATTGGCAGGCGGATTCTTAACCGCTGCACCACCAGGGAAGTCCCTAAATTAAAAATACTTAAAGGTAATGCTTGCGAAGCATGGGCCCATAGAAATCGATGATGATGAGGATGGTGATGATAAGGATGGTGATGATACTGATGACGATATTGGTGATGATGACGGTGACAAAGGTGATGGTCTTGATGGTGATGATTGTGGTGTTTATGGTGGTGACGGTAGTGGTAATGATGATACTGGTGATGGTGGTGGTGATGGTAGTGGTGATAATGGTGATGATGCTGACGGTGATTACTGGGGATGGTGATGGTCATGGTGATGGTGGTGATGATGATGAGTGTGGTGTTTGTGGTGGTGATGGTAGTGGTGATGATGGTAATGATGATGATATTGGTGGTGATGATGGTGGGTGATGACAGTAATGATGGTGGTGATGATGGTGATGGTGAGATAATGGTGACGATAATGGTGGCAGTGGTGACTGTCACCTCAAGGCCCCGCCTTCCCCCCTCCCCAGGCCTGGTCCGGGAGCAGGAGGCTGGGCTGCTGCAGTTCCTCCGCCTGGACGGCTTCTCTGTGTTGATGCGGGCCATGCAGCAGCAGGTGCAAAAGCTCAAGGTCAAGTCGGCGTTCCTGCTGCAGAACCTGCTGGTGGGCCACCCTGAACACAAAGGTGGGGTGGCCAGGGCAGGGAGCTGGGGTGGTTCCTGGCGGGGAGTGCACGGGGGAAGGGACTGCCCCTCTGACCCCGTGGCCCTTCCCCAGGGACCCTGTGCTCCATGGGCATGGTCCAGCAGCTGGTGGCCCTCGTCCGGACAGAACACAGCCCCTTCCATGAGCACGTACTTGGAGCCCTGTGCAGGTGCGCTGGGGCCCAAAAGGACCGGCCCCCCATGGGGGCTAAAGGGTTTAGGGTCAGAGAGGAGCGGGAACCACGGCGCTGGCCCTCCCTGAGCCTCAGTTTCCTCACCTTTGGGGGCTGCCGCAGCAGCCTGGGGAGGAGGGGGAGAGTCTTTCTTACACTCATACTCCCCCATCCCCCACACAAAGTACAAGCAGATCAGAGTCTTGCAACACGACGGAACGGAGAAGCTGGACAGGCAGGCAGCAGCTCTCACGTGTGGAGGTGGCTCCAGGCCGGGCACTGTGCTGAGTGCACCAAGTCCCTGGGGCGGGGCGGGGACAGGAGTGAAGTCCACGTTGCAGGTGGGGAAACTGAGGCCCAGTGTGGGGGAGCGGCTTGCCCAGGCTCCCGTGGTTCAGGGTGCTGTGCAGAGCCAGGTCCCAAGGACTGCTCTCCTGTGCCCGCAGCTTGGTGACGGACTTCCCCCAGGGTGTGCGGGAGTGCCGGGAGCCCGAGCTGGGCCTGGAGGAGCTTCTGCGGCACCGGTGCCAGCTGCTGCAGCAGCACGAGGAGTACCAGGTACTGCTGACGGGGGTGGGGGGGGGGTGGGGGGGGCGCTGGCCCGGGGGACCCGCCCGTGTTTTGCGGGAGGGGCCAGCCTGGTGCCTGCCTTCTGCGTCTCTGTAGTCTCTTCGCCCACGCTTTTGTTTACATCCTCTTTGCAATTCATGTGTTTCTCTAGTCATCATTCAGCAAACATTTATTGCCCCCCCTCCCACATGTCTCGTGATGTGTTAGCACCGGGGGGATTGCAAGGAGAACCAGAAGCTCGGGGTTTTGAGAGTTAAAGAGTTAACGAATTCATTTAATTTTTTTTTTTTTTTTTTTTGGCCATGACTCACAGCTTGCGGGATCTTAGTTCCCCAAGCAGGGATGGAACCTGTAACCCCTGCAGTGGAAGCATGGAGTCCTAACCACTGGACCGCCAGGGAATTCCCCCAAACTCATCTAATTATTATCCAAATTATTTACTATTGTTGTTTATATCATATCATTCAAATATTTAAGTATTTATTAGATTGATAAATAAGTAAATGATAAATAGCAACAAATTAAATATTTGATTAAATAGGTAAGTAACTAATATGTGATAAATAACTCATTAGCTATTTAATTAGATAAAGGGTAACAAGTGATAAATAACAAGCAATAAATAACTCACTAAATAGTTAGATAGATAAGTAACAAATAAGTGATAACAAATAACTCATTAGATATTAATTATATAGATATTGAGTAACAAGTGATAAATAACAACTCAGATATTTAAATAGATAAGTAACAAATAAGTGATAAAGAGCAACTAATTACATATTCAGTAGTTATTTAATTATTTAAAGGATTAAGTGATTTAGTTAACTTTACTTTAGTAATTTATCCAGCCGTTATAGTACCGCCCAGACGCTGGTGCTTCAGCAAAGCTGGACACAGCAAACGTGCCAGCTTCTTGGGACTTCCATTCTGCTGAGATCATTCCTCTGTGGACACCATCAGGTGTTTACAGAAGGGTGCTGGGCACTGGGTGTGAGGAGCGGGGGTGACTGGGAGAGGCACAGTGCCCTCCCCCAGGTGCTCGCCCCCTGACCTTGTCACGGGAACCCGTGGAGATTTGTGCCCGTGGGGGGCAGGGGAAGGCCCGGCCCTCGTCCGGCCTGTGGTTTTAGCCGTCCTTGCTTGATGCATCCATGTGTTTGTTCCCTGAGCCTCTGGTGTGCCAGATCCTGGTACCAGACCATGAGACCAACCTGGTGAGGGAAGCCTCGTGTGAACCGGCCAACATGCCTTTTTTTTTGTTTTCAAAACAAATTTTAACAGTTTTATTGAGGTATAATTTACCTATATTGAAAGTGTGCAATGTGAGAAGTTTTACATATGTATACAGCTGTGGAAACCTTCATTTTTCCATCAGGGGCAGGTCACCCATGTGCCAGGTCCCAACCTGAGCACTGGAGATTTGGTGAGGAGCAAAGGGATACAGCCTTGGTTCTCATGGGGCTCATAGGGTAACAGATAAAAATGTAGACAAACATACACACAAATATATATTTACAGATACATACCTATCTATCTATCTATACACACACGTGTAATATGTATCTGTATATAATTTAACATATACTGTTGTGTATAATATGACATGAGAAAGTTAGAACTACAGTGAGGAAAAATTAAACCAGTGAGGGGTTAGAGAATGGTGGGCTGTGATATTTTAGGTAAGGTGGTGCATTTGTTTCCTAGAGCTGCTGTAACAGAGTACCACACACTGGGTGGCTTAACACAGAAATGTATTCTCTCACAGTTCTGGGGAACAGAAGTCTGAAGTCAAGGTGTCAGCAAGACCATGCTCCCTCTGAAGGTTCTAGGGAAGAATCTTTCCTTGTCTCTTCCAGCTTCTAGTAGTTGCTGGCAGTCCTTGACGTTCCTTGGCTTATGGATACATCCGTCACTCCGATTTCTGCCTCTGTTTTCACATGGCCTTCTTTCTCCCCTATGTGTCTGTCTTAGAACTCTTTCCAGATATGTAAATAGAGGTGTGCTTTAATTTCAGTGTAATTCAGTATTATAATTGCATAGTATTCTCTAAAGTGACTACATCATGATTTAGCCAGTCCTCTTTTGTAGGTATTTTTGTGGGCCCTGTGTAAAGTTAAATTAAATTACATCGGTGCTTTTTGAATAGGCCCCATAGTTATGTGGTTCAGAATTCAAGATGCACGAGAGGATAAACAGTGAAAAGTCTCCCTCCTACCCCATTCCTATCTACCCAGTTCTTCCTGTGGCCTTCCTAAGATCGTCTCTGCACATACAAGGAAATGTACATATCAATTTTCTTCCTCTTCCTCTCTTCATTTTGTGTAAATTCAGCCTATTCTGACCACTATTCTGCTCTTGCCGTATTCCCTTTCATAACATCTCCACGAGTGTGTTTCCTGTTGGTGCCTATGGCTCTATCCTCTTGGAGTTTGTTTCCACTCTTTCACTACTATCAACTCTGCTAAAAGAGTAACCTTTTACACATGTAACTTTAGGAGTATGTCTATAGAACAATTTCTAGAAAGGGGAAGGCTGGGTTAAGGTAGGTTAAAGATGAAGTTACAGGGTTTAAGCGCCATGTCCTTAGCTGTTGCCAAGTTGTTCTCCATAGAAGTTGAACCAGTCGACACTGCAGCCATGAGGGTGCTCAACTTTCCCACGTGCTGGCCAGGATAGGGTGCCTCAGGCCATTTGACCTTTCTTCAAGCTTTTTCCTCAAGCCATTTGACCTTTCTTCAAGCTTTTTCCTCAAGCCATTTGACCTTTCTTCAAGCTCTTTCCTCAAGACATTTGACCTTTCTTCAAGCTTATTGGTGAAAGGCAGTATTCCAGTTCAGTTTATGTTTGCATTTTTCCCATGAGTGAAGTTGGGCATCTTTTTCCTTTTTTTGTGAACTCATTCATATCCTTCGCCCATTTATCTAATGGGTGGTGGTTTTGCAACTGATTCATTAAAGCTCTATTTAAAAAATTTATTTATTTATTTATTTATTTATTTTTGGCTGCGTTGGGTCTTCGTTGCTGCGCGCGGGCTACTCTTCATTGCGGTGCGCGGGCTCCTCATTGCGGTGGCTTCTCTTGTTGCAGAGCACCGGCTCTAGGCGCGCGGGCTTCAGTAGTTGTGGCTCACGGGCTCTAGAGCACAGTCTCAGTAGTTGTGGCGCACGGGCTTAGTTGCTCCGCGGCATGTGGGATCTTCCCGGACCAGGGCTCGAACCCGTGTCCCCTACATTGGCAGGCAGATTCTTAACCACTGCGTCACCAGGGAAGCCCCCATTAAAGCTCTTGAAGTATTAAGTATGTTAGCCGTTTGTGATGAGTTGCAAATATTTTTCACCCCAAATTGTTGTTTTTCTTTCACTTTTGTTTCTGGCATCATTTTGCTATGCAGATACCTTTTATGTTTATGTGGTCCAATCTATCAGTGCTTCTTGGTCTCTGGAGTTTGTATCCATGTAAGGGGTTTTAAGTAGGGATTAATCGAGGTTGGTCATTTCTGGGAGTTAGGAAAAGCTGGAGGGGGCTGATGTGACGACAGACCAGTGGGATGAGACAGGAAGCTTCTGGGGTGGTGGGCGGGAGGGAAGAGGAGCCGTTTCTGCGGGCAAAGCTGGTGAAGGCGGGGGGTGGCCTCTGCACTCAGGGCTCCCAATCTCACACCCCAATCCAGGAGGAGCTGGAGTTCTGCGAAAAGTTGCTACAGACCTGTTTCTCCACCCCGACGGACGACATCATGGATCGGTGAAACCCGGTGGCTTCTCTCCCTCTCTTTGTGGGAACCCCAGGCCTCCTGACTCCCCCTCACCCACGAGGCCCTCTCCCAAAGCAGAGCAGGGCCTTGTTGGTGGCGGGGCGTGTCAGCCCGTCTCTTCTCAGCCCTCAGGAGGGGCGCTGAAAAAGGCACTGGCTCCTTGGACCCCCACCTCTCGCGCACTTTCACTCCATTCCCCCTTCTCATGTCCACACTGGTCTTCCAGTAAAGGTGTTTCTCCTCCACCACTTCCTTCACTGCCACCTTTGTCACCTCCCCTGGAGAGTGCCTTGGTTGGGGAGGAGGGGCACGATCTTAGGGGACGTGGGGAGCCATGGAGGGAACAGCAGCGGGCGGAACCTGGGAATAATAAAAGTGTTGCTATCTAAAGTCCAGAGCCATTTCTTCTTTCATCCTCCTGGCCTCTCTGGAGAAGGAATGTGTGGGATACTCCTCCTCTTTGGCCCCCACCGTCTCTGTAACTACTCCTCTGTTTGAGGAATCTCTACGTTAGACAACCACGCTGCTGCGCTTAAGGCAGAAGCCAAGTTCTTTCCCGGCAGGACGTGCGTGGGGGTGGGGGGGGGGCGGGCATCACGTGGCTTCAGCTCCGCCAATCAGAGCTCGCCGTGCGCCCGCCCACGAGCCACGGCCGGAGAAGGCGAGAGCACGTGGCGGAGGTCCCGCTGTACTGCCCGCGCCAGGGCTAGTGGTCACTCTGGGTGCCTGGGGCAGGCCGTGGTTGGGCGTGGGCTTTGTCCCAACAGGAAAGCGCTAAGCCTTTTCTCCAGCCTTCTCCGAGACTGGGGGGCGAGCGGGGACAGAGGGAAACTGCCTCGCCTCCTCTAATAAATTCCTTTTCAGTTTAGTCAAAGGAGCTTTCCTTTACAACCAAGAGTCCTGACCGGTGGTATATTTGAGACGAGGAAGCTGAGCCCAGGGTGGTTGATCCGTGGCCAAGTTCATAGCCAAAATTTAGACCTGGGCCAATTCCAAAGCTGTGCCCCTCCTCCCTGTATCCTGGTTTCCTAGACCCATTTAATGCCAGACTAATTCCTCTCCTGTGGAATTTACTTGTACGGGAGGGAATGGTTATTTTTTCACTCCCCTTCCCAAGTTCAGGATAAATCGAAAGGTAGCTACAGGATCCGAGAATTGGAAATAACATATAACCTGTATCACTTTTAGAGCAGATACGAGAAAGCGGCATTGGTCTTGTTGCCACTTCACCCAGCATTGGATGTGGTTGTCTGCCTGGTCATAGGCAGTACTGGGCAAGTGCAGTCCTTCCCCTTGGGTGCAGGCAGCAGGTCAGAACACTGGGCAAGCCGGCTCCAAGAGGAGGGAAGCTGGAGTGCTGAGCCGTGATGCCTATCCAATCCGGTAAATCATTCCTCAGCCTCTGGAAGGGGTGGAGAGGCCAGGAAAGGTACAGCAATAGAAGTTTCTCCATGTGGAAATGTGAGCAATGGGGAATGAGTGTTCCCACCAAACACTTTAAGAAGCTCCTTCCAATTCTAATACAAAGAACAGCATTGTCGACCTGTGAGTTCTGACAAGGTGGAGACCCAACTTCAGTCCTAAGCCCCTGCAGCTTCCCAGGTTCTTGGAGATGGACTTTGTCAGCTTCTCAGGTTCCATTTGGTGATTGAATATGGCCAACCCCCTGCCCCTCAGTTCCTAAGCTTATGCGTTAAAACAGTGTGGCAACTATGCAATCGTATTGGGGAAAACGCAAGCAAAATGCTGTGCAAACGACAAAAGAAGCTGATGTAGAAGATGATTCAAGGAACAGAAGGAAATGCCTCACAAATGCTTCAAGCTGTATAACAATAGTAACCTGTGTCCATTTTTAAACAAGACCTCAAAGATGAGAAGGTAAGCTTGGCAAACCTAAGGAAACAAATTGAGGACTGTGGTAATTAATAAATTAGATGGTTCAACAAATATCTGCTCCCTCTCATTGCACCTCCATGAGAGAAGTACATTTCCTCACCCGTGGTGGGTGGGGCGTAGTTGCCTGCCCCATGACTTTGGGCTTGACCATGTGACTTGCTTTGACCAATGGATGGTGGCACATGTGAGGCAACCTGAGACTTGAAATATGCTAACACAGCTTGGCTTGATCTGAGGCGCCTCTGTCTTTTCTTATGAGATGGTGCCCTGGGATGTCCATTGGTGCCCAGAGTATGAGAGACATGAGGAACAGAACCAGCCTCACCAACCTTCACACCTGCAGCTCTAAGCTGTGAGCATGATAGGTTGTAGTTGCCTGTCACCCAGCAGTAGCTAAGAACATCACACGCAACAAATACACTGGAAATAGCAAGAAACAGAAGAGACACGGCTGTAAAATGAAATTACTGACATGTGGTAATCAGCAGATGCAGGTAGAAATGACAAAGATTAAAGCAATTACAGAGAAGCTAACAGATGTTAAGCACAAATGCATAATTGACATCCTTGAAATAGAGAACAACTAGAATAGGATTCAGTAAAAATGTCCCTGAAATGTAAAAGGTAAGTCTGCGAGTTAAAAAAATTAAAAAATGCCGAGTCCTTACACGCACTTACAGCGCTGATTCTTACAGAAGGCCTGTAACATGGCAAGAGAGGGGTATGAAAATTGAGGAGACTGAGACTCAGAGCAAGATGGGACCTTAAAGAACATGGATACAAAGTCTAGGAGAACCCTTCCAGTCGATGTTGTTAGAGGATACTTTGTGCAGCGGCTAGCAACAGTAAAGACACGGCCTGGGCAAAGGCCTAGAAGTGGGACTGAAGTCAGCCTAAGGCACAGAGGAGGAAGGCGTCGAGAAAGATCGCGGCGGGACAAAAAGCTCCTGGCCGGGGTTGGAGAGAAAACCCGAGATGGATTGCTCAGGAGCCGACCCTGGAGCCGAAGCAGGAATGTGATTGGAGGAGACAGAAGACCAAGTGGATTTCCAAAGGGAGCGAGGGGATAGAGAAATTCAGGAGCAGGATTTCCTGCGGACTTTTGGAACGGAGTCGCAGAGAAACGATGCCCTCCTGTGCAATGGGGCCTGCGCACTGGGTTGCCTGGGTTTACTCAGGGAGAGACCGTTGGCACAAAGCGGCGCAAGCCCTTTTGCGGCGGAGTTATTCTAGCTGGGCGTGGTCCGCAGCAGCTGGCCCAGCGCGCATGCGCACTGTAGGGCTCGGGCGCGTGGCCTCCGCACACCTGCGCACCGAGTCGGCGGCAGGAGGGCGGGGCCTCCTGCGTGCCTCCGTACTCGGGGGATTGTGGGATAGTGGCGGACGGAGCCGGGTGTCTGCGGCCCTGAAGCCGACTGCAAAGCCCGGGAGTCTCGCCGGTGTGGGGAAGGGGGCGGTGGAGGAAGTGGGCCTCGGCTTCCGTCAGCCGTTGCTCAGCACTGCGGCCTGTTCTGACTGCGGAGTAGGACGCCTTCTGTGACCGGCCCTTGCTTTTCCGCGGGGCGCGCCGGGCCGGGGAAACCGGGGCGACTTCCCAGCTGAGGGCTTACGCGGGCCTCGCGACCCCGCCAACCTCCCTCAGACACCTCGCCCGCGGGCCCCGGACCCCCGCCCTGCCCGACCGGCGCTGACCCCCGAAACTCTGGAACTCGGCGCGCGAGGGCCCCCCTAGGCCCGAGACGCGTGCGCGAGCCCCGGCGCCAGGGCGAGACCCCGCCGCCGCCCCCCGCCCCCACATACCGGCTCCCTGAGGAGGGGCCGGAGCCGCCGGCGGCGGGGCGGGGGGGGCGCCCCGATGAGCCCCGAGTGCGAGGAGCCGCCGCCCCCCCGCGCAGGTGAGCGGGCCGTACCGGGAGTCTCCCCGCAGTCCAAGCACCCGAGTCACCCTCCCCTCCCCCGAGTGCCCCGCCCAGGTATCCCTCGAGTCTCTTCACCCCTTTTCCTTCGGACCCTGTCCCTCGTCCGTGGGGGCTCCCCACCCCCGGTCTCTCCCTTTCAGCGTCCCAGGTCTCCTAGTCTCTCCCCCAAGCCGCCCTAGTCTCCTATCTCTCTCCGCCTCAGCCCCCCTAGTCTCCTATCTCTCTCCCTCTCAGCCCCCCAAGTCTCCTAGTGTCTCTCCCCCAGCCCCCCAAGTCTCCTAGTCTCTCCCGTTCAGCCCCCCTAGTCTCCTATCTCTCTCCCTCTCAGCCCCCCCGTCTCCTATCTCTCTCCTTCTCAGCCCCCCTAGTCTCCTATCTTTCTCCCTCTCAGCCCCCCAAGTCTAGTCTTTCTCCACCAGCCCCCCAAGTCGTCTATCTCTCTCCCCCTCAGCCCCCCAAGTCTCCTGTCTCTCTCCCTCTCAGCCCCCCAAGTCTCCTAGTCTCTCCCCTTCAGCCCCCCAAGTCTCCTAGTCTCTCTCCCCCAGCACCCCAAGTCTCCTAGTCTCTCTCCCCCAGCCCCCCTAGTCTCCTATCTCTCTCCCTCTCAGCCCCCCTAGTCTCCTGTCTCTCTCCCTCTCAGCCCCCCAAGTCTCCTAGTGTCTCTCCCCCAGCCCCCCAAGTCTCCTAGTCTCTCCCGTTCAGCCCCCCTAGTCTCCTATCTCTCTCCCTCTCAGCCCCCCCGTCTCCTATCTCTCTCCTTCTCAGCCCCCCTAGTCTCCTATCTTTCTCCCTCTCAGCCCCCCAAGTCTAGTCTTTCTCCACCAGCCCCCCAAGTCGTCTATCTCTCTCCCCCTCAGCCCCCCAAGTCTCCTGTCTCTCTCCCTCTCAGCCCCCCAAGTCTCCTAGTCTCTCCCCTTCAGCCCCCCAAGTCTCCTAGTCTCTCTCCCCCAGCACCCCAAGTCTCCTAGTCTCTCTCCCCCAGCCCCCCTAGTCTCCTATCTCTCTCCCTCTCAGCCCCCCAAATCTTCTGTCTCTCTCCACCTCAGGCCCCCTAGTCTCCTGTCTCTCTCCCCCTCAGCCCCCCAAGTCTCCTAGTGTCTCTCCTCCAGCCCCCCAAGTCTCCTAGCCTCTCCCTCTCCAGACCACCCTTCCTTCCCCTCTCAGGCCCATTCCCCTGCCTCAGTGTCTCTTTTTTCCACATTTCCCTCCCTCACCTCGTGTCCTGCCTCCCCCCACCTCACCTCCTGTGATTCCACGGGAGCCCCCTGAAGTTTTTCAGTGTCTTCCCCCTCTGACCGCCCTAAGCCCCTGGGCTTCCACCCCCACTCTCTTCCCCTCTGGCCCACGCCCCCTCGGACCCTTCCCCAGGACACCCCTTGCCCTCCCTCTCTCTGCCTCCCCCCCTCCTTCCCGATGCCTGCTTCGTAGACTCTCGGCTCTGCCTCCCACCCTGGGCTCGGGGAACTAGGGTAGTGGGGCTCTCCCTTCGCCCTGACCGTGGCTCCCCGCCCGGCTGTCTCGGGCTGCGAGGAGGCCAGGGAGCCAGTTCTGTGGAGCGGCCGCCACTCCACTCCGTCCCCTTCCTGTGAGGTGAGGCCGGCTGCGGGCACAGAGGGAGGGAGGGGCCGGCCCAGGCCCTGCCCGGGGGAAGCAGAGGCGGAGCCGGACAGTCGCGGTGGCTGGTGTAGTGACAGAGGTAACCCAGGGTGCTGTGGAGGCCGCAGAGCGGAGGAGCTGGCGAGACCGGCTCAGCGGTGGCGTCTTCTATCTGGGAAGGATGAGTAGGAGTTGACAGGTGGAGAGTGGGAAGCAGGGCCTTCCGCGTGGAAGGCGCAGCACGTGCAAACGTGTGAAGGTGGGAACCCAGGAGGAGTCTGCGCGCCTGCGGTGCAGATGTGCTGGGGGCGCGGGCGGAACCCCGTGGTCAGGCTGCTTGTCCAGGCCCTGGAACGTGACCCGCTTAGGGTCTTTCTTGCTGGATGTTTTACATACCTGTACATCAGTGCTGAGGACACGGTTGTTACCGGTAACACCAGCCTGAAAGGCAGGATGTTTCTGGAAAGGAAGATGTGTTGTCAGGTGTGGGACGGGCTTCAGAGTTGTAAAGAAGAAACTTCCGTGGGGTGTAGAGTGGCACTGACGTCTGCTCTCCGCGTAGGGTGGTTCTGGGGGTTCAGCGTGCTGTTTGTAGAAGCCTGTAGCGGAAAGCAAGGCACAGGAAGTGCACCAGCGTTATTATTTAGTTGGGGATTATCCAGTGCAGTGGTTCTCGACTGGGGGGGTGGGGCGATGGTATCCCCCAGGGGACGTTTACTGACGGTGGGAGACATTTTTAGCTGTTACAGCTCGGGATGCTGCTGGCATCTAGTGGGTGGAGGCCAGGGATGCTCGAGCTCCTCCAGCGCAGAGGACAGCCCCCGACAACACGGTGTTTTCCAGCCCAGCTGTCAGTAGTGCTGCAGTGGAGGAACTCTGCTTTCTTGCTTGGGTGTTGTATCGTTGTGGCTTGTTTGCTTTCTTGCTACTGTGAGCTCGGCTGTGTGTTCTGAGTTGTGTACTTTCATTTACTTTTGTGTTTTTGGTAGTTAGTTTTGTTGGGATACCTACTGTTTCTTTCCAGTAAAGGAGAATCTGCTGGTCTCCCCCCAACCCACCCACCCACCCACCCAATGCTTTTTCAGGATCCATGGCCAAGTGACCGTAGCAGGTCACCTTTCCTCTCTGGACTCCAGTTTTCATCAGTTCAAGAAGTATCTCTAAAACAACAAGGCCCTATTGTATAACACAGGGAACTATATTCAGTATCCTGGGATAAACCATAATGGGAAAGAATATGAAGCAGAACGTGTATGTATGTATAACTGAGTCACTTTGCCGTACGGCAGAAATTAATACAACATTGTAAATCAACTAGAGTTCAATAAAATAAATTAAAGAAGAGAAGAAGTATCTCTAGCTGTGGGCTTGGCCTTATGCTAGGTCCCGGGAAACTGGCATCTTGCTGCGGGAGGCAGGCGACCGAACAGGCAAGTCCTGTCGCAGAGCGCTCAGATGCCATCGTAGTGTGACCACGGGAGCTGTGCAAGTGTGGAGAAGGCCTCTAACGCAGTCAGGGGAGGCTTCCTGGAGGAAGTGGTGTCTGTGCTGAAGCCTGAAGGACCCACGAGGAGCTAGCTAGTCAGGCCCAAAGAGCTGGAGGGAAGGCAGAGGGAGCAGCCGAGCAGTCAGGTGTGGCGGGAGTGTTGAGCGCCATGCGGGTTGCAGCAAGAGATGAGGTGAGAGAGGCCTGGATGCCTTGGTGGAAACGAGAAGCCTTCCCCGCATTGCCAGCCTCCTAAAGGGAGCTTGGGCAGGCTCAGTACCTGGGGGGTGGGGACACACCTTCCTTTCCAGGCTGAACCGTGGTTTCCCCCTGAACACTGGTTTTGTGGATCTTCCCATGGGAAGTGCCGTTTTACAGTGACCGTGAGGTGTCTCTCAGGGAAGAGACTGAGGTCCCTGGTCTAAGGCCCCAGAGATTGGAGTTTGGAGAGGCAGATTGGAACTCAGGCCTTTCTGACTTTGGATCACCCTATAACACTCACTCCTGCCCTCTGTTTTCCAAGAGCTATTTCAAAATCTATTCGTTGCTCTTTTCCGCTTTGAACCCATGACCGATCCAGGAGATGGCACTGAATGGGAGCTTTCGGGCCCCTCCTCAGTCCTTGGCCGGGTATCCCATTCTCTTCTGTTTCCTAATTGTTCCATCCTCTAGGGTTGGACCAGAGCCGCCACCTCCCCTGGGCAGGTGTGGTCTAGGGCCAGAGGGGGAGGTGGTGCCCCTAACTGCTGCCTCCCCACCCCCCAAGCCCCCCATGGGAAGGATGAGCCACAGGAAAGTCCCAGCCCATCGTCCTGTGTGGCCTTGGCCAGGTCCCTCTCCTCTGGCCTCTGTGGCCCCTACTTCCAAATGGATGTCCCGCCGCTTACCTTGCTGGGTCTGTGCTGGGTCCTGCTGTTATCCATTGTCCCCTTCCGGGAATTGGAAGTCCCCCACCCCCATTTCATTTCAGATTTGGCTGAGAGCTGACGGACGGGGGGCAGTTAGAGGGTGGTGGTCTCGCTGTCCTCTGAGCTGCTGGGCCCTGCCAGGGGCTGGGGGCTGGCCAGCCAGCAGCAGGTTCTCCCCTCCTGCGGCTCGCCTGGCCGCTGTCTCTTTAGGGGCCTGTTGGCCTGTGGTGGCTGAGGGCAGCAGCGGCAGCAGGCCTGAGATGGCGTCTCCCAATGTTGGAGTCTCTGCTGAGCCTCGGGGCATCTCAGGTGGCCGCCCCAAGGCCCTCCCAGAGGCCTCTTCACACTTGACCTCCTCTTCCGGGTGCTTCAGGGCCAGGGCAGGCGAGAAAGGGGTGGCAGATAAAGGATCAGCCCACGGGCTCCCTGGCAGGCGGGGCTGTGTTTGGACGGACGGTGGCAGCAGCGGCAGTGGGGACGCTCTGTGGGAGCTGCAGTTGGGCCCTATCTGAGCCCAGGCAGGGCCAGGGGCTGGCGGGCTCCCGAGAGGGGCAGCTGGTGTCGGAGGCCTGAGAACAACGCAGCAAAGCAGGAAACCTGGGGCGATGGTGCAGAGCTGGCAGAGAGAGAGGTAGTTTTCGTTTTTAATGGCTTCCTTTCTCATTTACAGTTTCCCCTTCTTCCGTTTGCAGCCAGAGTCATGGTTTTCAAACGGTCGCTAAAAACCAGTAGGTAGTCACTTCCGTTTTCTTGAAGTTCGCTAAAAGTTGCAAAGAGTGGGGGTGGCGGGGTGTATGGCGCCCACCAGAGCACTTGAGTGACCTCGGTCGCTCAGGCAAATGGGGCATTTCCTCAGGTCTTCTGTTTTTAGCGCCGTCAACCTGGGTAGTGGCTGTTCCTTCCCTCTTGCTCAGAAGTGTCCAGGCTCTGGCCTGGCCTCAGGGACAGATAGGAAAGGCCAACACCTGCTGAGCACCTGCTCTATCAGGACCACTGGCCTGACCCAGCTGTTCTCATGAAATGGCCCTTCCCGATGGCTGTGCCCCCATTTCACAGATGAGGAAACAAGGCATTTGGATGCCAAGTGCCTGGCCCATGTTCACCCCCTTAGAGAGTAAGAACGAAACCCACCTCTCCTGTCCAGTTCCCAGAGCTTCCTCCAGGAAGTTCCATTAAGTGGAAGGTGGGATTGACTGTCAGGACTTGCGGCTAGAGTGAATTGTGAGTTTGTGGCGGGGGAAAGTGTTTTTCTCTTTTTTCTGTTTTCTTTTTTCCACTTCTCCTGTGCCTGCATCTCCGTTCTGCATAGAGCTTGAGACCTGATGTTTGTAGGATACCGACTACCACCCGACTGCCTCTGATCTTTGCAGCCTCCTCTGATTTTCCCTGGTTTCTGAGGCCGCTGGAGTCCACACTCCCCAGCCCTCCGCACCGCACCCACTCTCCCTTCTCTGTTCTCTGGCAAGCCAGCTTTGGGAGGAAAGTCCTACCTGCTGTCCAAAGCAGGTGGGAGGGGTGGGGTGGGAGGAGCGTAGCCTGTGCCGTGTCTCCAGATGCTGTGGAAGTGTGTGGGCGTGCCGCAGCCTTGAGAACTTCCTCCTGTGCTCTGGAGAGGGCACCGAGGTCTGGTTCTGCTGTGGCTCCACCCCTGCGGGTCCCCATCTCCTCAGCTATCAAATCGGAATAATAACAGTGCTGTACCTAGTTGTCTTGATTAGAGATACAGTGCCATGCAGGTGCACAGGTTCTCTGAAGGGGTTGGCAGGGCCCTGTCCCCCAGCTCTGGGAGGCCTGCTTAGCTCAGGGACAGCGTTGGCAGTGAGGGTGGGGAGGGGGGACCTGGGTGTGCTCCCGAGGCGGAGCCTTCACGCCTCAGCCTCGGCTCTGCCCTGGCGGCTTGTCAGCTCAGGGTGTCTTGGATGCAGAGCAAGGCCAAGGCCTGGCCCTGTCACAGCAGCCTCAGGCAGCTTTGGTTTTGTTTGTTTTTGATAACGGTTTTTTTGTTGAGATGTAATTCATACACCATATATGACTTAGTCATTTAAAGTGCACAATTCAACAGTTTTTGGTCTATATATCCTAATCCAGACATTTTGTGGCTTAACCATTTATTTCTTTTTTTTTTTTTTTTTTTGGCTGCCTTGGGTCTTCATTGCTGCGCGCGGGCTTTCTCTAGTTGTGGCGAGCGGGGGCTATTCTTCCTTGCGGTGCACGGGCTTCTCATTGCGGTGGCTTCTCTTGTTGCGGAGCACGGGCTCTAGGCGCGCAGGCTCAGTAGTTGCGGCACACAGGCCCTAGACCGCGCGGGCTTCGGTAGTTGTGGCGCACGGGCTTAGTTGCTCCGCGGCATGTGGGATCTTCCTGGACCAGGGCTCGAACCCATGTCCCCTGCATTGGCAGGTGGATTCTTAACCACTGCGCCACCAAGGAAGTCCTACAATGGATTTTTAAAATTGAGGTATCATTGACAAATAAAGTTGTATACAATTGATTTTAGAACTTTTTTTTTAGAACATCCTTTTCCCAAAAGGAAACCCCATAACCGCTGGCAGTTCTTCCCCCCCCCACCCCCAACCCATGTCCACCAGCTCCTGAAAACCACTAATCCACTTTCTGTCTCTATGGATTTGCCTTTTCTGGATGTTTCATGTAAATGGAAATATATGATGTAGTCTTTGGTGATTGGCTTTGTTCATGCCACCTGGGTGGCCTTTTTTTTTTTTTTTTTTTTTTTTTTTTTTTTTTTTTTTTCCCTGGGTGGCCTTTTGACCTCTCTGGTCTCCTTATCGCCGCACAAGTCTGTGATGTAGAAAGAGGTGGTGTTCTCGCCATGGCGAGCTCCTTGTCCCTTGGGCCCAGCAGTGGCTGCCCCTTGAAGTGATTCTGGTCCCAGGTCCACCCAGCTCAGGAAACCCATTCAGGCCCGACTGTCTCTTGAAGTGAAGAGGACGGTGGAAGGGTCCCTCAGAGGTCTGGGAACTGGGCAGAAGTGGGGAATTGCCCTTGTGCAAAGGCAGGTCTCTGAGCACTTGCAGAGCCGGGGGCGCCGCCTTGGTTTCCTTTTGGAGCAGTGGTCCTCACTCTGACACAGGGACCCACGTTCGGCACCGGGTTCAGCCCACTCTCCTTCCTCCCGTCCCCAGCCTGCCTGCCCTGGTGGTCACCCCCACCCCACCCCACCCAACCTGTGACTGTGGTTTATAGGGAGCCTCTGAGTGTGTCTGGGGGAGACAGGGTGGGAGCGGGTCCCTTTACTGATGCCCTGACAGGTGTGTCAGCTTCCTGCCTCAGGAGCAGGGTCCGTGGGAAAACTTGGGGTGTCTTTCAGTCAATGTTTCTGAGCACATATCGCATGCCAGGTACCGTGCTAGGTGCTGTCCAGGGTGCTCACAGCAGCCCAGCAAGGAAGGTTCTCTCTGCGTTGTCCACCATCCTATCAGGGCACATTCAGCGTAAGGGCTGTACAGGCTGTGAGGGACCTGGCCCAGCGTTCCTCCCTGAACTCAGAAATGTCCACTGAGTAAGTGCTAGACTTGCAGCTTAGCGTTTCGCTAAGCCCCGCAGGGACCAGGAAAGAGCTGGTCTTCAGCTCCCTGAGGGTGTCAGCTGGTGAGAGCCAGGTTAGGGAAGGCCGTAGCCAGGGCAGAGCCAGTGCTGGCAAGCACCTTGGGCCTGAGCTCACTCACTTGTTTTGTGAGTGTTCATTGGCAGTGGCTGGGCACCAGTGAATGGGATGAGGCCCTGCACCCCGAGAAATTACCTCCTGGGGTTTGGGTGACATCTCCACAGTTCACCAGCCCCCAGACCTGGGTGCACCTCAGTTTCCTCACCTGTAAAATGGGGCCATCGGTTCCTTCCTTGGGGGCGGTTGTGAGGGTAGATTGAGGTAATGGCTGTGTGGGCCTGGGAACGGTGTCGGGGGTGCAGCTAATGTGGTTTGTCCACTTCACGTGTCTGGTGTGTTGTCGGCAGAATGCCCCCATTCCCGCAGACCCGGAGGCCTAGGGCTGGAGGCAATGACGTCACACAGGAGGCTTCTCGGGGCTGCAGGCTCTGGAGGAGATGCGCCCTGAAAGGGCAGTCGCGGGGCGACATGTGAGCAGCCAGGCCAGAGCTTGCTCGGGGCCAGGGTGGTACCAGGGGACGTGGCCTGGGCTCGGCGCACACAGGGAGGTGGGTCGGCCAGGGGGGTGGCGGGTGTGGGAGAGCCTGGTGCACGTACTCAGGACTGGGACAGTGAGTGCTGACGAGCAGGAGGTCCTGGGTGCGCAGCGCCAGGAGACGGTCAGGGGCCCTCGCGGTCTTCGTGCGGAGACGGGGGAGCCACCTCAGGGTCTCCTGGGGGGAGCAAGCATGAGGTGCTCACGTTTGTGTTTCAGAAAAGCGTCCCGAGTGGGGTGGGGTGCAGGGCTAAGGGGGCGGTCCCGGCATGCTGTCGGACAGGACCCATGAGGCCTGCGGGATTGGGGGCTCTCAAGTGCCCCCTGCGTCCACCTACTGTCTGGGGTCGGTGTCTGCTGCTGCCTCCCGAGGTCACGGCTCGTCCACTCCACCTTCAGCCGTAGGCAGCCAGGGCTTAGGAACTGACATGAGTCCCGGCAGGGATTGCAGATTTAGAGCCACTTGTTCCCAGTCACTGAGAAGTCACCCTGAGGGCTGGGAGGAGATAAGTGAGGCTCCTGAGGAGGCTGGAAGGGAGAGCTGGGTGCTGGTGGTGTCTTGAAGGAACCGAGGGGCAGAAGGCCAGTCGCCCGCGGCCACACGTGCCACCCGGCTCTGCCCCGCTTTCAGCCCTAGCTGCTTCCCGAGTCGAGCGTCTTTCTCCCCTGGGCTGGTGCCCCGTCTGGCAGGCATGCTTGCCGTGGTTGGGATGGTGTGGGCCAGAAACGGCGAGGGAGGGCTTTGTAGGAGAGGGACTGGCGTTTGCGCCTGGGAGGTTGCGGAAGGGGCATCCTGGTCTCTGGGTCTGTCTTCAGTGGTCTCTGCTTCACGTGGTCTTCACGAGGTGGCTGGCGTGCGTGAGCTCTGGTCAGCGCCTGCACGGTGCTCGGGGGGCCCAGCTTACCCGGGTGTGGTTGCCCACCGTACAGTGGGGTGACCACAGCCCCTCCCAAGGGCCATAGGCACAGTGCCCGGTGCATAGGGAACCTGAGTGGGCAACAAGTGGCCTGGGAACTGGCGGCCAGCTCAGGGCAGGTCTCTACACGGTGGTCGATGCTGGGAGCCTATAGAAATCTTCAGAGGAGCAGCCAAATCCCTGCTCGTCGAGGGCTTGGACCCACCTGGCACCTAGTCAGTCAGTGCTCCACCCGAGATGGCCCTAAGGCCAGTGCCAGGTGGGGTGGGCCACAGCCAGGGGTACAGGGTCTCCAGTGCTGGCCAGCAAGCTGCCATCCTCCAGTGGTGGGCGCTGGCTTTCCGTCCTCCCTGCTAAGGTGGTTCCCTGTCCTGGTTTCTTTCGGCCCCGGGCAGCGGCTGTTCTGGGAGCTGCCACCCCCTCCCCTCAAACTTTTCCTCTTCCTGTCGTGGCACTGGGTACGGGGGCTTGGGGTGTGTGTGTGTGTAGTGTCCAGGCAGCGACCACAGCCTGGAGACGTTGCAGACCTTCCTCCCTCTGCCCCTACCCCACACCCTGCACACAGCACGGAGATTGCTGGGCTGGATGGCAACCGTGCTGGCTGTCATGGGGCATTTTAATTTGTTCGGCAATGCAGATTGAAGCAAGTCTGATGCCAGAGGTTCCAGGATGAGCACAGTTCCAGCCTAGATGTGGGGACAGTGGACACAGGCCCTGGGGTGACAGGATCATGGCAGCTCCGTGCACAGCGTCGGGGCTGTTTTCCACGGGGCCTGTGTGTGGTCGCACCCGGGGGTCTTACCCAGGCCTGGGGGCTCAGCAGTGGACAGGACAGTCGCCCATCGGGTGGTCCTCGCAGGCTGGGAGGTGGAGGGAAGCGGGCGGGGTCGGAGCCCACGTGTGACAGACCCTGCCCGCAGGGCGCCATGTTTTGGAAGTTTGACCTGCACACGAGCTCGCACCTCGACACGCTGCTGGAGCGGGAGGACCTGAGCCTGCCTGAGCTGCTGGACGAGGAGGACGTGCTGCAGGAGTGCAAGGTCGTCAACCGAAAGCTGCTGGACTTTCTGCTGCAGCCGCCACACCTGCAGGCCATGGTGGCCTGGGTCACCCAGGAGCCGCCGGCCAGCGGCGAGGAGCGGCTGCGCTACAAGTGAGCCCCGCCCTGTTGGTCCCCCACGGTGGGACACCCCAACTTGCTGTGGACATTGTTGACTCCCATTTTTGTTATGGGACTTCCCAGACATCTCCCAGGCGGAGGGATGGGCAGAACGAACCCGAGGACCCTTCCCCAGCCGTTAGGGGCGCCGCGTGTGGGCAGTCTGTTTCATTGGCCCACACCCCACCCCCACTTTATTTCCATGGTTTATTCAGTTGGATTTTTGTTCCCTTTTTGGAGCATGGGCAGCGTGAGGCCTGCCCCCTCACCCCCCACGTCCCCAGTGCCCAGCGCAACTCCAGGCGCTAAGGGTGTGCCTGTGCCCCCTCCCCCATGCTCTTCTGCCCTTCCCTCCCACCGTAGGGCCCTCGAGTATGCCAGGGAGGGTGGACGAAGAGGGCAGGGCCCTGTTGAGGGTCAATGGGAATCGTCTCCATGACGGGGGGCTTCTGTCTGCCCTGGTCTCTGCTGCCCTTTTTTTTTTTTTTAAAATTAATTTATTTATTTTTGGCTGCGTTGGGTCTTCATTGCTGTGCGTGGGCTTTCTCTAGTTGCGGCAAGCTGGTGCTACTCTTTGTTGCGATGTGCGGGCTTTTCATTGCAGTGGCTTCTCTTGTTGCCACTGTAACTAAGCGTGGGCCTAGTTGCTCCGCGGCACGTGGGATCTTCCCAGACCAGGGCTCGAACCCGTGTCCCCTGCCTTGGCAGGTGGATTCTTAACCACTGCGCCACCAGGGAAGCCCCTCTGCTGCCCTCCTTGAGCCCTGTGCAGTCTGTCCTGGACAATCCTCCTGGTTCCCTGGTGTCGCCCTCTCCCCGGCCCCTCACACTGTAGACAACGCAGGTGGTCCTTACGAGCTCTGCATCTTCTGTCCCCGCAGGCCTCGAGCCAGATGGGGAGTGGGTGACTGCTTCTCCTCACTTTGCCCTTTGTGAAGTGGGGGTCTTTGAGGTGCTGCCCGCTGCTTCGTGTGGGGTCTGGTGCGCAGTGGGGACCTCTGGGGGGGCCAGCAGAGTGTCCCCTGTTTCCCCCAGTGTTCATCTGTCACTTACCTGCCCCCATGTGTGTCTCCTCCCTTCTTTGCTTTGTTCACCCGGCCTCTGTACCCCCTTGAGCGTGTCCAGCGGCCCCGTGGACGGGGCTTTTGCTCACAGTAGCAGGGAGCCTCTGGTCTGACACCTGTGCCGAGCTGCCCCTGGGCTCCCTGCCCTGCCTCAAGGAACCCGCTTCCCAGAGGCTTTACGGTTTATGGGGCAGAGCTGGAGAAGGTTGTGGTCCCCCAGAGCCCTGGGTGGCACACTGGGTGGGGCAGCCCTCTCCCTGTCTGTACAAGGAGGTGAGGGGGTGAGGTTGGATTTTAGAAGGGTCATCGGGGCTGGGCCTGGGTCAGACTGGAGGGTTGGGGGTAGAGGGATAGAGGGACAGGTGTTGGTAGGGGGTCAGGTCCCCTGACTCCAGGCTCAGGAGGCTGGATGCTGCCTTGGGGGGTGGGGAGCATGAATGGGCTGCGACTGGGAGGCGGGGTGGTTCGGCCTCCGCCCCCACCGTGCCCTCCCCAGCCCTTTCTGGGTGTGTCAGGTACCCCAGCGTGGCCTGCGAGATCCTGACGTCGGACGTGCCCCAGATCAACGACGCGCTGGGTGCGGACGAGTCCCTCCTGCACCGGCTTTACGGCTTCCTGCAGAGCAGTGGCAGACTCAACCCGCTGCTGGCCAGCTTCTTCAGCAAGGTCATGGGCGTCCTCATCAACCGCAAGACCGACCAGGTGCCTGGGGCCCCAAGGAGGGTGGGCGGGTGGGCGTGGGGCCGGCTCCTGCGCTGACGTGCCAGTCCCCGTGTCCCCAGCTCGTGTCCTTCCTGCGGAAGAAGGACGATTTTGTGGACCTGCTGCTGCAGCACATCGGCACCTCGGCCATCATGGACCTCCTGCTGCGCCTCCTCACCTGTGTGGAGCGGCCGCAGCTGAGGCAGGACGTGGTCAACGTGAGTGCCGAGGGGCCGCGGCGGGGCAGTGGGCAGGGCTGGGCGGCAGGAGCGGGGTCAGTGAGCGGAGCTCCACCTTCTCGCCCCCAGTGGCTCAATGAGGAGAAGATCGTCCAGCGGCTCATCGAGCAGATCCACCCATCGAAGGACGACAACGTGAGTGCAGCCCACCCACCTGATGTTTCCAGCCTCCGCCCCACACCAGCTTGTCCCTCCACTCCCTTCGTAAACGAGTTGATGAGAAAAGGAAGCACTTGCAACTGTGTGTATTTAAGCGCGGGGCTCTTGCTGAGAACAGAAAAGAGGTGTACACACATGGAACGTTTCTCAGGAACTTGGCCCATCATCCCATGAGGGCTCAGGGCTCTGAAGGGGGTCCTTTGGCCCTGGCCCCTCGCTGCTGCCCTTCCCAGGGGCCCCTCTCCTCCTCCCCTCTGTTGCTGGCTTTGTGGCCTGGTGGCTCTTCCTGTCTCTTGTGCCTGGATCAGCTCTGCCGGTCCTTCAAAGGAGCCACCCAGCAGCCCTGAGTCTGTCCTCCCGGCCCACTGGCTTGTAGGCAGAGGTCCACAGGCGCAGGTAGTCAGCACCAGGCACTCAGCTAGTGCCTGGCCTGGGAGAGTGATGACTGTCCAGGCCTTTGTGGCAGAGGGACGAGGGGTATCTGCCATGAGCCAGGTGGCAGGGCATCTGTGAGGGGCTCTGAAGTGCGGCCGGTGGCCTGGTTGGTCTGCCTGGGTCGGGGGTCTGTGTGGGTGGGCCCTGGGAGCACCTGTTGGGTTAGACTCAGAGCTCTGCTTACGTATCTTTTGGTTTATTTTGCAACAACTTTCTGACATACCACATGACTCACCCATTAAAAATATAGGATTCAGTGGCTTTTAGTATATTTACTGGGTTGTGCAGCCTTTGCCACGTTGATTTTAGAGTATTTTTCATCACTCCACAAAGGAAACGCTGTACCCATTAGCTGCCCCTCCCCATTTCCCTCATGGTTGCTTGGCCCCCACCAACCACCAGTTGGCTTTCTGTCTCTGGATTTGCCTGTTGTGGACGTTTCATATAAGTGGATTGCATGATGCAGGGTCTTCTGTGACTGGCCTCTTTGCCTTAGCACCAAGTTGTCTGTGTTCATCCATGTTGTGGTGTGTGTCAGCGCTTCATCCTTTTCTAAGGCCAAAGAACGTTTCAGTGTGTGGATAGACCACGGTTGCTTATCTGTTCACCAGGTGGTGGACGCCCGGGTGGTTCTCCTCTGTGGCTACTGTGGATAGTGTGGTGTTTGTGTGGGGTGTCTCCTCTCCCAGGAAGTCGTCTCTGGTTTCCCTTTCTCTCTGTCGTCTCTGCCTTCCCAGTGTTCGGTGCTTTTGTTCTCTCCCTCGGCACTGTGTCCTGGGGTCTGCGTGACCCTCTGTCCTCAGGGGCGGGTGGCCAGTCTTCAGCTGGTGGGGCTTCCCGGCACCGGGGCAGGCCCGGGGTGCCAGCTCTGTCTCCCCTCCCCCAGCAACATTCCAACGCATCCCAGTCCCTGTGCGACATCATCCGCCTGAGCCGGGAGCAGGTGATCCACGTGCAGGACAGCCCGGAGCCTGACCAGCTGTTGGCCACCCTGGAGAGGTGGGTTTGCGGGTGGTGCCCAGGCCAGAGGGAAGGGGGAGCCATCTGGGGGCCCTTCTCCCTGACGCCTGCCACCCCCGCCCCAGGCAGGAGACGATCGAGCAGCTGCTGAGCAACATGTTGGAGGGGGAGCAGAGCCAGTCCGTCATCGTGAGCGGGATCCAGGTGCTACTGACGCTGCTGGAGCCCAGGAGGCCCAGGTGAGAGGCTGGCCTCCCTCCCCAGGTGACCCCTCGGAGCCCCACCCTTCGGTTCTGGGGTGGGGGTCGCTAGGGTTCCGGAGAGGAGTCCTGTTCCCTCTGGCAGACGAGGAAACAGGGTGAGTAGACCGCCTGTAGCTTCGAGCTGGCCTTGGGGATCCTGGCTGCTGGGGCGGGTCACTGCCCCCAGGATCCCGGACTCCCAAGGGCAGCAGCTTCTCACTCCCTCCCAGGTGTGGCCCACACGTGCAGACGTGTGCACACACGTGCATGTGCACAGGCTGTCTGGGCGGTTCACTCTGCCCTCTACCGTCCCTCTGCAGGTCCGAGTCTGTGATTGTGAACAACTTCTTCAGCAGCATGGATGGGCAGCTGGAGCTTCTGGCCCAGGCAACCCCGGACAGCGCCGTGTCCAGCGTGGGGACCCTGCATGCCCTGCGCCCACGGCTCAGCCGCTTCCACCAACTCCTGCTGGAGCCGCCCGAGGTGGACAGGGCGCGTGGGGGAGGGGGTGGCAGCAAGGGCGCCCCGCCATCAGGGCAGTGCTGGGGCAGGAACTGAGTCTCTCCTGTGCCTGCAGCTGGAGCCGCTGCGCACGACATGGGGCAGCCTGGCCCCGCCGCTGGGCAACACGCGGTTGCACGTGGTCAAGCTGCTGGCCAGCGCCCTGAGCGCCAGCGATGCGGCCCTGACCCAGGAGCTCCTGGCGCTGGACGTGCCCAACACCCTTCTGGTACAGGGGACAAAGGGCAGGGGGCGGAGGGGGCACCGTGCGGAGGGGCGGTTGGGTGGGGAGGACGGGGCCTGGGTGGGGGCCGCTCAGAGCCAGCCTGTGCCCCTTACCCCCAGGACCTCTTCTTCCACTATGTGTTCAACAATTTCTTGCACGCCCAAGTGGAGGTGTGTGTGAGCACGATGCTGAGCTCCGGGCCCCCTTCCAACAGCAGCTCTGACACACCTGCCCAGAACCCTGTCGTGAAACACGTGAGTGGGGCTCCCAGGTCCCCCTTTGATCTCTGGGGGTGGGCTCTGCCCCACACCTGCCCCTCGCCTGTTGTGTGCTGCCAGGCCATTCATGTGCCGGGCACTGGGGGCTCAGCCTCTTCCTTAGTTCGAGAGTCTTGGAAAGTAGAGGGTGACGTGTGGGGGTGGGGCTGAGTGGAGCGGTGACCTTGGGGGACAGTGGGTGTCCTGGGGGACCAGGAAGGGTTCTCCCAGGGTGATGGCCACCACGCTAGTGGAGATGCCTTTCTGGTTGTAGCCCGGGGCCTAGGGAGGAGCTGACCGGTGGGGCGCTGGGGGTTTGGACAAGCAGGAGCTGGAGGCAGGTGGAGTGGCTCTGGGGCTTGCTGGGTGGGCTGAGCGGGCGTCACACAGGCAGAGGGCGTGTCTGGGTGAGCAGGGGAGGAGCGTGCGTGTGCACACTCGCTGCGCGCTCCTTGTAGGCAGACCAGGGGCTTGGAAGCGGGCTGGGGTGGCAGGGTCCAGCCGTGGTCCCACCCCACGCCGGCCCCTCGCTGCTCCCCCCAGCTGCTGCAGCAGTGCCGCCTGGTGGAGCGCATCCTGACCTCTTGGGAGGAGAACGACCGCGTGCAGTGAGCGAGCGAGCGTCCGGGGCCTTCCCCGGGGAGGGCAGGGCTGGGCGGGCGGGGCGGGTCTGTGTCCAGCCGCGGCCCCTCTCGCCCAGGTCCGCAGGGGGCCCTCGGAAAGGCTACATGGGCCACCTGACAAGGGTGGCCAACGCCCTGGCGCAGAACTTGGAGAAGGGGCCCAACGCCGAGCAGCTGGGGCAGCTGCTGAAGGGTGAGGGCTGGGGCCGGCCCGGGGGCGGGAGGAGGCTGGGCGCCCGGGGCCTTGTGTCCTCACACCCCCCCTTCCCCCAGCAGAGCTGCCAGAGGAGCAGCAGGGGCGGTGGGAGGCGTTCGTGTCGGGACCCCTGGCGGAGACCAACAAGAAGAACACGGTGGACCTGGTGAGGCCCCTGCACCCAGGCGCGCCCACGTCGGCCCTCGCCGCTGCTCCTCCCCCTAGTCCAGCCCGGACGCCCCTCCCCGCAGCCCCAGCTCGCGCGCGTCCTCTCTGGGGGCTCCGCAGGCCCTGACCTCTGCCCCCCCCCGCCCCTGCTGCCCAGGTGAACACCCACCACCTGCACTCCTCCAGCGACGACGAGGACGACAGGCTCAAGGAGTTCAACTTCCCGGAGGAGGCGGTGCTGCAGCAGGTGGGGGCGGTGGGGGGGCGGGGCGGGGAGGCTGTTCTGGACGCCCGGCCCTGACTGCCCCCCGCACCCTGGCAGGCCTTCATGGACTTCCAGATGCAGCGCATGACCTCAGCCTTCATCGACCACTTTGGCTTCAATGACGAGGAGTTTGGGGAGCAGGAGGAGAGCGTGAAGTGAGTGGGGCCCCGGGCAAGGCCAGGGGCAGGCGGGGCCTGGCTGGCCGTGTGGCAGGAGGGGTGTGAGGCAGCGAGGCAGCATGCGCTCCCGCGGCGTGCTCCTCCTGCCGTCCTCCCCGCAGCCTCCTCAGTGCCCCCGCTGCCCCCCCAGCCCCACGCGGGGCTCAGCCTGCAGAGCAGCCGGCCTCGCGCCCTCTCCCCGCCTCTTGAGGACCAGGCAGGAGGCGTGGGCGTCCTGGGACACGGGGGCTGGCTGTGCAGAGCTGGGCTGCGGAGCTTGTGGGACAGACACTCGTAGACTCAGAGCTGGCCTGCCTGCCTCCCCGCCGCGGAGGCCTCAGGGCCTCGTGAGAGATGGTTTTTCAGTGACCAGGTCTGATTGTTTGTGTTTGTCCTGTAACACTTTGACAGCAGTCGCTTCTGGCCTTGCGCTCGTGAACTGCCTTCTTTATTGTCCAAGTTTTTTGCTGACAGAGAAAAAATTAAAAGTTTTAGTGTTTTGTCATTTCACGAGCAGCCTTACGACAGCAACGGGTAAATAGTGAAGGGAAGGGCAGGCAGCGAGAGTCTGAAGGGGAGACTGTGTCAGGGTGGGAGCGGAGCCGCCGCCTGTGGACTCAGGCCGGGCCCTGGGGGCCGTGCAGGCTCCTGGGGGACGTGCTCAGTGACCGGCGCAGCCAGTGCTGTCAGAGCAGAAGATGAGTCCATGACACCCAAGAAAAAGTGGAACAGTCACCGAAGGGCGTGCCGTGGGGGTGTTCCTGAGGTGGGTGGTGACAGAAAGGCCCAGCTGCCCCTCAGGGGCTGCATGTGGGGGCCGGGGCCCGGGCCTGGTCCGTTTCATCACAGGCAGCATGCCGGGCCCTCTCAGGTGTTGCCCAGTTAGGTGCCATGACGACCCTCTGCTCAGGGCTCAGGAGCCCATCTGCAGCCGGGAGACGCAGCGTTGTCACTCACCCCAGGGCACTCACCAGTTACTGTGGGAGGGTCAGCTGTGGTCTCTCGGGCCCACAGCCAGACAGAGACCCTGTAGGACGCAGAGGTGAGGTTCGTGTCTGCTGCTGCCCTGTCCCGCACAGCGCCGGGTGCTGGGAGGCCCCTGGAGAGGAGGGACACTGGCCCAGGAAGACGCCACCCCTCCTGGCGGGGGCGCTGACACTCGGTGAATGGCCTCAGCTCAGCCGGCTGCCCTTCTGGGATGAAATTGTGTTACTTCTTCCGTCAAGATAAATTCCAGTGAGGTTAAAAGCTTTAAATGTAAGAAAAAAAGTAAAGTCGTGAAGCATTCTGGAGCAGAAAATGGATGAGTATCTTAAATCTCAGGGCTGAAGGTGCTGCTCGCGGGGCTCTGGTTGCTGTGCCTACCAGCTGCGTGTGCGGGCTGCTGCCTCTCTGTGAAGGAGACGAGAATACCTGCCCTGGTGGTGGTTGTGAGTCCATCTGTCACGTGCTTGGACTGCGGCTGGTGCCACGTCAGCACTCAGGGATTGTTAATGTACTTCCTGAATCGGAGAGACAGATAACAACCTGGGGAGTATCCCTACCACATGGCGTGGAGCCCGGACCTCGGCATAGATACAAAGTGCTCTTTCCACGGAACAGGAGGAGGACGGACTGGTGCCCCAGGAAAAGAAGGGGGTGCAGGATGCAAACAAAACAAGTAGGAGGCTGTTGAAAAATTGCACAGTCTGCGGGTAGGAGTATAAATTGACAAATCTCTTTCCACAATTTGTGTCAGTATTTAAAATGCATGGATTTAATTCCTTAACCCAGGAATTGCACTTTTGTGAGGCCTTCTGAAAGAGAAAGAATTGAGCAGAGATGGGTGTGGGCGGATGTGGACACTGAAAGGCTGGAAGTTGGAGATGATGAACACCGCACTCCCCACGATCCCTAGGATCACTCGCTCCCATCTGGGTCCTGCCTCGGGCTGGCGGTGGGGCCCACACAGAAGCGTTTTTGTTTCAGCTCCAAGGCTGATTCTTTTGGCCCAGACTGACCCTCTTTGGGCTGGGGCGATGCTTTGTGTGGGGCGGCCCGTGTGAGGCTGCATCCAGTAAAGTCACTGTGAACAGTGAGCCGTCTCCTGGGGGAAGTGTGTGCATAGAAATAAATAATCTCACCCAGCATATGATCTCAAACCCTAAAAACAATCTCTCCAGCTAGGTTCTGTGTCCCTTATTTTACGGTAGAGGAAACAAGGTTCAGGAGTCTTAGGTGGGGCCTGACCCCGTCTCCTTGTGGGACCTCACTCGGCTGGGGGTGTGCAGCTTGGGCGACTTGCTTAACTCCGCTCTGCAGACATCTACGCTGATGGAGGGTGCTGCCAGAGTTGATTTGGGGTTACAGATCAGCTTTAGCGAGGAGGTGCGTTCGCTGGTACAGGGCCCGAGGAGAGCGAGGGTCGTCCAGCGAGGGGATGAGAGGGGGAAGTGGCCCGAGCCTCCCCTCACTGCCCCGTGCTTCTCCCGCAGCGCGCCTTTCGACAAGACGGCCAACATCACCTTCTCCCTCAACGCCGACGACGACAACGTGAGTGCTGCCCCGACCCCTGCTGGTGGGGGCGGGCTGCAGGCAGTCAGCTCACCTCACACCCCCCTGCCCCCGCAGCCCAACGCCAACCTGCTTGAGATATGCTACAAGGACCGGATCCAGCAGTTCGATGACGAGGAGGAGGACGAGGAAGAGGGCCAGGGTTCGGGGGGGTCTGATGGAGAGGATGGTGCCTGGCAGGGCGGCCAGCTGGCCAGGGGGGCCCGCCTGGGCCAGCCCCCGGGTGTGCGGTGAGTACCCTCCTGCAGGCTCCCTAGCACAGCGGGGCCACAGGGCCCACGTAAAATGGTTTTCACCAGCTGGAGTGAGTGAGAAAAATAAGGAGAATGTAGTGTCTGTATTATTTGGGGCGCTTTCAATTGTAAGTGATAAAAACCCAATTCAGATGAGTTCAGTTACAAAAGGAGTAGGATAACCGCTTGTGCAAGGCTGGAACAGTAGGTGGGTCCTTCAGGTACAGCTTGGTCCAGGTGCAAATGAAACCATTATCTGCCCCCACCCCCCACTCTGCTCTCTCCTGTGGTAGCTGTCGGGCAGGTGTTCTTCCCAAAAGGGCACTAGGTGTCCTGTCAGCTCCTTTCCCAAATTTCAGTGAAATGAGACATGATGATTGTCCCTCCCTCACAGTCCCAGCATGTGGGTCAGTAAGCTGTGACCAGCTCTTTGTATAAGCAGTACATTATTTTTTCTTTTACTGGCTGGCCCCAGAATCACTGACTAAATGCATTTGGGTGGCATAGATTTGCCAGTGTGAATACCAACTCAGGGCCTGCAACTTGACCCCTATGGCTTCTGATTTGAGGGTTAGAGTGTTTTAACTTTTTAAATTGACGGGTGACTAGCATACAGACAAGTAGATGAATCTTAAGTGTCTGGACACGTGGACATCCCTTTGCCAGCACCCAGAGGAGGGAGCAGAACCATTCTTGTACCCCTGTGCCCCCTGCTGGCCGCCCTCCGAGGGTGACGCTCTCCTGACTTCTTGCCCTATAGATTTTGCCTCTTCCTACATGTGAGGCCCATCCCTCGGGTAGGTATGGTTGTGTGTCACTTCCCATCCACTGGTGTGTCATTGTGTGACTGCCAAGTTGATTTGCACTTATGGGTGTCATTGCCAAATCCAAGGTTGTGATGCATCCCTGTGTTTTCAACGTCAGCTCTTAACGTTTAGGTTTTTGATCCACCTTGAGCTAGTTTTTTAGATGTGGTGTGAGGTGGGAGGGTCCAGCTTCATTCTTCTGTGTGTGGGAATGCCAGTGTCCCAGCATCACCTGTTGAAGAGACTCCCCACTCACTGGATGGTCTTGACACCTTTGTCAAAAATCTTTCTACTGTACATGCAAGGGTTTATTTCTGGCCTCTGTCTTCTGGTCCATTGGTCTGTACACTTCTGTGTGACGGGGCCACCCTTGATTACTGTTTCATCGTAGTGAGTTCTGAAATTGGAAATGTGAGCATCCAGTTTGTTCTTCTGTTTTAAGTTGTGTTGATCATTCCAGGTTCCTTGAGATTCCAGGTGAATTTTAGGATCAGTTTGTCAATTTCAACAAAGAAACCAGCTGGGATTCTGAGAGGGATTGCCCTGAATCTATAGGGCAGTTCAGGGAGTGTTGCTATTTTAACAATATTTTGTCTCCCAGTCCATGAACATGGGATGTCTTTACATTTATTTAGGTGTTCATTACTTTTTACAGTGTTTTGTAGTTTTCAGAGTATAAGTTTTATGCTGCTTTTGTTAAATTTATTCCTAAGCATTTTATTTTTTTTTTGATACAATCCTGAGTGGAATTGTTTTCTCAAAGTCATTTTGAAGTTGTCATAAGTGTATAAAAATACAAGTCTCTTGCACATTGATCATGTATCCTGCATCCTTGCAGAACTTGCTTGTTCTAACAGTTTTAGAGGATTCCTTAGGTTTCTATATACAAAATCACCCATTCTGCAGTTAGAGATAGTTTTGCTCCTTCCTTTCCAAGTGGGAAGAGCACTTCCCTGATCTGGGGGGACATCGGGTCTCCCTGTTGAGTGTGACGTGGGTTGTGGGTTCTGGAGACGCCCTTCGAAGTTTCCAGGTTCAGGAAGCTCCCTCTACCCTGTCCGTCTGCCCAAGCGTCTGGCTCGTTTTCACCGTGCGGACAAGCCCCTTCTGGTCACGGCAGCCAGTGACCGTGGAGCAGCACCCACGTCTGCTTAGCGCTTCCCCGTTGGACACGGTGTCGAGTTGCGTGTTAGTCAACACTCAGCCGTTACGTTCGGAGCAGCTGCGCTGCTCTGCTTTGCCCTCCTCCGAGGCTATAATGGATGGAGAAGAGTGTGGAGTCAGCCTTCCCTGCGAGGGCTGTGCAGGCCGTGGGAGGTGTCCCCGTTCCTGCTGAGGGCTGGGCGGGGCTTTTCCGCGCCTGTGCTGCTGGCCACGCTCTTTCCAGAGGGCACTCAAGTTCCCACCTGCCTTCCCACCACCATGGGACATGAGCTCTTTCTCTGGGCCTCTTCCCCGCTGCCCCCTCCTCTCCATCCCTTTGATTCCTTCCCATCGTTTGGCTGGGGCTGGCCTTGGTGGGGTCAGGAGGGTGCCCAGCACAGTGGCTGACTGACAGGTGTCCCTGGGGCAGGAGCGGAGGCAGCACAGACAGCGAGGAGGACGAGGACGACGAGGAGGACGAGGACGACGAGGATGGTGACCGGCGGGTGGCCCGTGGCAGGGCTGGGCCCACCTCTCACCCCAGCCCTGGCCCCCAGCCTCCAGGTGGGTGCATGTGCGGGGCGGGCGTGGTCGGGTGCATCCGGCTGTCTGCCTCTGTGCTCACCCCTGCACTGCTCTCCCCCTCCAGACCCCAGCTGGACAGCTACCTTTGACCCAGTGCCTGTGGATGCCCCGACCGGCCCCCAAGCCTGCAGGGAGAAGGAACTGCACTCTGGGCCCCCTGCCCCACAGGAGCCCCGCAGCGGGCCCCCGGACCTCCCTGCCCCGAGCCCAGCTGGCCCTGCGGCCCCCAGCACCCTGCAGCTCAGGTGAGGCCTAGTGGCGGGTGCCCAGGGCCTGGTTGCCTTGAGCTCCAGCGCCGACCCCAGCTGCGCCTTAGGCTCCTTCTCTTGCCTCCTAGGTCTCAGGATCCCATCCCTTCCTCAGCACCTCAGGAAGCCACAGACGGCAGCAAAGTAGCGGAGCCCTCGGGTGAGCCGCTCTCTACCCACTCCCCATCCTGCCCACCTCACCCCCAGCCCTCCCATACACAGCTGTCCCCTGGCCTTGTCCACATCTGCTCCTGAGGAGCGAGGCTGGTGTTAAGCTCGCCGAGTCTCACACCTCTGGGCCGCTCTACTCCGCACAGCCCCCTGCCAGGCCTTGGTCAGTGCTGGGGACCTCCAGGCCACCCTCAGAGGGACGCACCCCGCCCCCAGCTCCTTGGACAGGTAACTGGCTAGGGAGCAGCCACTGGGGGGCCGAGAAGGGGAGAATCTGGGGAGGCGGGTAGAGCCTGTTCCCTGGGCCGTCCCTGCCCTGGAGCTACTCCACGTGGCCCTTGCAGGACCCCCCTCCCCCCAGGCGTGTGCCACTGCCTCAGAGCTTCGGGAAGCTGAAGGTCTAGGGCTGTGCCTGTGCCCACACGTGGCCACAAGCGAGGATCTTGGACCCCAGGGTCCCGCGCTCGGCGCTGGGGTGGGAAGGCCCGGTAGGAGCAGAAGGGGGCTGGGGGTGTGCAGAGCTCGTGTCCCGCTAGCCTTGAGCTGCTCCTGCTGGCGGGCGGCTCCCAGGGGTCTTCGGATGTGAGGGATGCCCCTGAGCCGGGCACTCCTTCCCTGCTTGCGCGAGCAGGGGGCTGAGGGAGAGAGTGCCCAGGAGGGTGTCAGTGATAGTAACCCCATGGGTCCCCCCACAGTGCAACCAGAGACCCTGCTACCTCTGTCCCGGCCCCCAGGGCCCACCAGCCCCCCCAGACCACGGAGGGGGTGAAGAGCCCAGAGTCCTTGGGGCTCCCCCGAAGCCAGAGGTAAGCATGGTGCAGCCTCACAGGGCAGCTGGTGTTACATAGGGGGCACTGACCTCCCCATGTTGTCCCTCTCCCCCAACAGTGCCCTGGCCCTCGAGCCACTTCCAATGCCCAATGGCTCTGCCCCAGGAGGGCCGGCGTCCCCGGGCTCCCAGTGAGTGGTGGGGCTGGGGGCAGAGGGTGGGCTGGGGCAGGGCAGGCAGGGACTTCACGGGGTGGCCACGGGGCGGCAGGCTCCTCACGTGGGTCTTCCTCTCGGTTTCCAGGTAACTGCCTGGTCCCAGTGGTGGCAACCAAATCCTCCGTACTCCACGTGGACCCTGTCCGGGTGGGGCAGGGCAGGTTCCGCAGTGGCCCTGTTGCCCCATCACCCCATCCCTACCCTACCCACCCCGGGTCCTCTCTGGACTCCCAGGAGGCTGGTGCCAGGGAGACAGGCCCCTCACCCCACCCCCATTTGCACTGAGAAAAGAAATTACGGAGTTTTGTCTCCTAGAATAGAGTCGAATAGAGAGAAAGAGAGAGAGAGAGACCTATATTATATATTTTATATATATATATATATATGTGTGTGTGTATATATATATATATATATATATATATTTCACAGGGGGAGAGAGTGGGCAGGCGGGGAGCCAGAAGGAAGCAGGGCTGGGCGGCAGTGGCTTGGACCTTCACCCTGTCCCACTGGGGCTGCTGTGGTGAGGGTCCTGAGGCTGCTACCCACCCTCCCCTCCCACCATGCCCACCCACCCTCCGGTGCAGACGCCCACACCCACACTTGGCCTTTCAGCTCAGGTCCACCTTGGGGGAGGGCCCGAGTGGGGTCGTGCCTTTGCCCAAATCCCCTTGCCTCGGACCCTGCACTTTGACCCAGGCCGGGAGCTAAAAGACCCTCCACCTGGCCCAGCCAGCTCTGTGGGAGGGAGCTGGGAGTCCTGGCCCCAGGGGGCCTCCCCGGTGACATTCCCTCGGGGCCCTGACGCACTCACTGAGACCCCCCCCCATCTCCCATGGACTCTGGGGTGGGGGTCTGGCTGGGGTCCCCGTCCTACTCCCAAGGGTCTGGGGTCCAGCCCAGCTGCCAAGTGACCTTGTCCCAGCTCCCTCTCCCCAGGCTGGCGTGAGTGTGCGTGTTTGTGCCGAGCTTCTGTTTCATATTGCAAATATAAACAAATAAAGGAAGACCGTTGAAGACTCTTGCTGCTCGGACCTTGAGTTCTGGGGCCTGGGGTCGGGGAGCCTGCGCTGCTCCCGCGTCGTGGCCTCGGGGGGGCCCTGGGGGCACGGGATTGGGCTCCTCACGCTGCCCGCTCTGCTGTGGGGACTGCTGGGCGCCGCCCGGCCTCACCTGGGCCCCGGTCCCAGCGAGCCGTCCCCTGTCCGCACGCGCAGGCCCCGGGAGGTGTGGTGAGTGGGCTTCCAACCAGCCCCCTTCCAGCACCCCCTCACCTGCCCAGCGTGTTGCAGAAGCCATGTCCCCGAGCCCTTTCCCCTTGGTGGAGCAGTGGTGGTTGGGGGCAGCCAACCAAGCCAGACAGGTGGGCGCCCAGCGGGTCCATGTCTTCCAACGGAAAGGTGAACATACCAGGTGCGCTGGCGGACACGCGCGGGAAGCCTTCCCTGGAGCTGAGGGCTGGCACGGCCTCCTGGTTCAGCTCCTTCCTGTTGGTTCAGCAGGCGTTTGTGGTGGGGACTCCTGAGGGAAGGCAGGGCCGAGGACGGCGAGGGGAGGAGGGAGTCTCCCGACCTGTCCCTGGGCTCTGGCCCCCTGCCCTTCCCCCCGGCTCATGGAGGGGAGGGCATTGAGATTCTGCACCCCGTTCCCTTCTGACCTGCCAGGCACAGCACAGTGGGAGGGGCATTGGCAGCCATGGCTCCCTAGGCAAGGGAGGAAGCCAGGGGCAGGGGGCTGTGGAGGAGGAGAGACCCCTGGGTCCCAGTGGGCACCTTATCAGCAGGTGCCAGGCAGGGCCATCCCCAGGGTGGGGGCAGGATCTTCCTGGGCCCTGTTATCAGTCCCAGAGTCCACAGGACACTCCTCGGGTTAACGTGTAACCACACGCCATCCCCTCCACCCCCAAAGCCACCGGTGCCCACATGCAGGCCACTTGGGGTGGGTCACACGTTGACATGGACACCGGGGAAGAGGGGCTGCCTGGAAAACCTCGCTTTTCAGCTCAAGTGAGAGCCACGGAGTGGGGGGTGGGAGCTGGGCCTGGGCTTCTGGGAACCCACGTGACCTGGAAGAACTGGGGGGCTGGGTTCTTTGGGGTTGGACGTCCTGGTCCCTGTGCAGCTGCCCCCCTACCCTGGACAGCATGGCTGGCGTCCCTGGGTGGGGGTGGGGTGGAAGCCCTGACTCCCAACTCCTGGCCGGGTGAGGCCTGACCCCCAAGGGCTGGGAACTGGCTGAGACCAAGGCCAGGAGGGTTCCGGAGCCTGGTCCCAGGGCCTGGGGGCTGGGCTGAGTTCCAGTGGCTCAGCGGCTCCTTTGTCCCCCGAAGCAGGCGCATGTGGGCAGGTGGCTGAGCCCGTTCTTCCTCACCTGTGCTGTCTACTTTCTCCTCTGGAGCCCTGAGAACCAGCCGTCCTGGGTCGGTGCCCTGATCAAGTGCCTGCCCATCCTCTACCTGGTGGTGGTCCTGTGGACCGTGTACCCCGGCGGGGGCTACAGCTTGCTCCTGCAGGGGGCCCTTCTCTGCTCAGCTGTGGGGGACTCCTGCCTCGTCTGGCCTGAGGCCTTCCTCCACGGTGAGAGGGGCTGTGCTGTGTTGTCCCTTCTGGACCCCGGCGGGGGGCGGGGGGTCCGGGGTGCAGGGGGCGACTCCCCAACAGAGCCCCTGCCGAGTGCTTGAGCCAGTTGGCATGCAAAGGCACTGGGAAATGGATGGCAGTGAGGGAGACATACCCAAACCTTGGCCCCCGAGGAGCTCTCCTTCCATGAGGGCGCGGGCAGCATTACCTGAGGCTGTGTGAGTGTCCAGGGGTCACAGTCCTGAGTACGCTGGTCAAGGACAGCCTCGCTGAGAAGGTAAAGTCTTGAAGCGGGTGCGGGGTACCAGCCAGGTGCCCTTCCAGGGAAGGCCCTTCCAGGCAGAGGGGCAGCAAGTGCAGAAGCCCTGGGGTGGGTGTGCCTGCTGGGTGAAGCCGACTAGGGGCTGAGCAAGATGGGGTGTCAGTCGGTGGACGGTTCTGAGCAAAGTAAGGAAGGAATGCAGTGCGCGTTTTTAGGTCATTCTGGCGCCAAGAGCGGGAGGAAAGAGGACCACCAAGGAGGCCAGCGTTGTAATCCTGGCAGATGGGGTGGTGTGGCCAGGGTGGGAGCTGGTGCTCGGGGACGGCCCTTTTCCTCAGGCTCTGAGGGCAACGAGCTGATGCCGGGAAGCGGGGTCTCAGCAGGCGCACCCACCCCTGTCTCCTCCAGGCATGGCTGCCTTCGCCGTGGCCCACCTGCTCTACCTCTGGGCCTTCGGCCTCACTCCCCTGAAGCCTAGCCTCCTGCTGCCTATCCTCCTGGCTTCCATCCCATATTATGGCCTCCTGCTTTGGCACCTCCCGCCTGACATGGTCCTGCCCCTGACAGCTTACTCCCTGGTCCTGGCCGCTATGCTGTGGCGTGGCTTGGCCAGGGGCGGGAGTACCACCTGGGGCGCCCTGCTCTTCACGCTTTCAGATGCCATGCTGGCCTGGAACATCTTCGTCCATCCCCTGCCCCATGCCCACCTGGTGGTCATGACCACCTATTACGCTGCCCAGACCCTCATCGCCCTGTCGGCCTTCCAGAGCCCCAGGCTCAAGTCCAACTGACTAGGGGCTGAGGCAGGCAGACGTCCACCCCCCTCCTCCCTCAAGGACCTGGGCCCCCAAGACCAGTGAGGCCAGAGAAACACCCTTGGGGGTGAGAACCAGGCCCCCAGACTCCCATCTGCCGGTGCCAGTCTATCTGGAGACGCAGAACTGTTTCTGGAATTCCGAATCCACCGCCATGTTCCCACTGCCTTCCCTCGGTTCTGATTCCAAATTCCAGGCCCCTCAACCAGACCCACGTTGGGCCCTCCCCAGCCCCCTGCCTGCTTCTGTAATCCCACGTGGTCTCCATGTGTGCCTGCCCCTTCCCTCTGGCCCGGGTCTATTTTTCTGTTGCCTAAGTAAAGTGGGTGTTGAAATGGTGACATCTCCATTATTTGGGGAGGGGTGGGAAGGGAGGGGTGATCACAATAACAGCAAGTGGTTCATTTTCCTTTTTTTTTCCCCCCACAAAATTTACCATTTTAACCACTTTTAAGTGTATGATTTAGTGACGTTAAGTACATTCACAGCGCTGTGCACTGAACACTTGCTGTGAGATCTACCCTCGGAACACGTTTGTACGTGTACAACGCAATGCTGTTAACTGTACCCACAGCAGACTCCCTGTGGGCCAGTCCTGGTGCCCAGGACTTAGGGGGTATGGAATAACCAACCGCCCCCCACCCCGGGCCCTTTGATGGTGGTGGGGATTCATTATGCTCACTGCACAGATGAGGATTTTACAGATCTGAGGCCGGAAGGAGACTGGTCAGTGTATTAGTTTCCTGTGGCTGCTGTCGCAAATTACCATAAACTGGGTGACTTAAAACAACAGATTTAGTCTCTCACAGTTCTGGAGGCCAAAAGTCCAAAATCATAGTGTTGGTAGGGGTCCCCTCCCTCCAAAGCTCTAGGGGAGGGTCCTTCCTGCCTCTTCCAGCTCCTGGTGGCCCCAGCCACATTCACATGGTATTCTCCCTCTGTGAGTCTGTCCTCTCCTGAGGACACCAGTTGTTGGATTTAGGGCCCACCCTAAATCCAGGATGATCTCATCTCAAGATCCCTAATTACATTTCCAAAGACCCTATTCCTAACTAACATCACATCCATAAGGTGATGGGGCTTAGGACTTGGGCATATCTCTTTTGGGGGTCACAGTTCAACTGACGACAGTCACATACAATACCAGGAGAGGAGAGGGTTGAGGAGATGAGGAAACTCAAGAAGAGACTTGGAGGAAGGGGTAGGTAGCAACACGGTGGGAATAGAGTACTAAAGAAGAAAGAACCTGGGTATGGCCCTCGTCCTGGCTGTGACCTTGGCAGCCCACTGCCCCTCTCTGGGCCTCAGGTTCTACATGTGAGGACAGAAAGCAGTCAGAGCTGCTCTCCAAACCCTGCTCAATTTCTACAGACATGATGTGCTTTTAGGGACTCTTACAGCAGAGAGGAGACTTCTACATCCATGATGTGATTTTTTTAGGGACTCTCATAGCAGAGAGGAGACTTCTACATCCATGATGTGATTTTTAGGGGCTCTTAGAGCAGAGAGGAGACTTCTGCATCCATGATGTACTTTTGGGGACTCTTATAGCAGAGAGGAGACTTCTACATCCATGATGTGATTTTTTTAGGGACTCTCATAGCAGAGAGGAGACTTCTACATCCATGATGTGATTTTTAGGGGCTCTTAGAGCAGAGAGGAGACTTCTACATCCATGATGTGTTTTTAGGGACCCCCCAGAGCCCACCCTTGGTTTCTAGTCCCTGCCTCACCTTCAGGCCAGGATCCCCACTCACCATAGAGGAAGGCCTCAGGCCAGAGGAGGCAGGTGTTCTGGGTGGGGGTGCCCTGCTCTTCACAATCTCAGATGCCACGTTGGCCTGGGATGACTTCCTTCAGCCCCACACCCACTTGGTGGTCATGACCACCTCTTACGCGGCCGAGGTGCTCATCACTCTGTCAGCCGTTAAGGGTGGGAGACTCATGACAGACTAACTGGGGGGTGGATAAAGTGAGCACCTTCTCCGCTCCTAAAGGGCCCCCCAGAACAACCTTCCACCCCAGGGAAACGTGCTAAAGGAGCAGTATTTCCAGCCTGCATCTGTCTAAAGCCCATATTCTGGTTTTTTAAATTGAGATATAGTTGACATAAAACATTGTGTACCTTTAAGGTGTACTGGTGTTGATTTGATACATTGATATGTCACAATATGATTACCCTGGTAATGTTAGCTAACATCTCTATGGCATCACATAACAACCTTTTTTTGTGTGTGTGGTGGGACCAATTAAGATCTAGTCTTTTTTTTAAACTTTGGGTTTATTTATTTTATTTATTTATTTATGGCTGTGTTGGGTCTTCGTTTCTGTGCGAGGGCTTTCTCTAGTTGTGGCAAGCGGGGGCCACTCTTCATCGCGGCGCGCAGGCCTCTCACTGTCGCGACCTCTCTTGTTGCGGAGCACAGGCTCCAGATGTGCAGGCTCAGTAGTTGTGGCTCACGGGCCTAGTTGCTCCGCGGCATGTGGGATCTTCCCAGACCAGGGCTCGAACCCGTGTCCCCTGCATCGGCAGGCAGATTCTCAACCACTGCGCCACCAGGGAAGCCCCCAAGATCTAGTCTTTTAGCAACTTTGAAGTTTATGATACAGCATTGTTGTCTGTAATCACTATACTGTGACCATGTTCTGTTTGGAGGCATTTATATCCAATTCCTGAAAACGTTATGATCGCAGCTTTATTGAGATACTCTTCATATACCACCAACTGCCCACTCAAAGTGTGCATGTGGTTTTTAGTGTTTTCACAGTTTTGCAGCTATCACCACAATCAATCTTAGAGCATTTTCATCACCCCCAGAAGAGACCCCGTGCCTTTTACAAATCACCCATCCCCTCCAGCCCAAGGAAACCACTAGCATAATTCACTTTTTTTTTTTTTTGCTGCGCCGTGTGGCTTGCAGGATCCCCGACCAGGGATTGAAGCCGTGCCCTCGGCAGTGAAAGTGCAGGGTCCTAACCACTGGACTGCAAGAGAATTCCCCATAATTCATCTTTAAATGTTGGTGTTTCCAATCATTTGGGTTGTTTTCAGTGGTTTTTTTTCTTTTTTCTTTTAATTTTTTTTAAATTGAAGTATAGTTGATTTACAATGTGTTAATTTCTGCTGTACAGCAAAGTGATTCAGTTATACATATATATACATTCTTTTTTAAATATTCTTTTTCATTATGGTTTATCCTAGGATACTGAATATAGTTCTCCAGGGACTTCCCTGGTGGTCCAGTGGTTAAGACTCCTCACTTACAATGCAGGGGGCGTGAGTTCGATCCCTGGTTGGGGAACTAAGATCCCCCATGCCCTGCGATGCAGCCAAATAACAAAAACAAAAACAAAAAAACGTCGAATATAGTTCTCTGTGCTATACAATAGGACCTTGTTGTTTATCCTTCAGTGTTTCATGATGATAAACAATTACGACTCTGCACTCAATTCCAGTGTGGGGCTTGCTCCCCACACCAGCAAGCCAATCTCCAACACCAGCTGGGCGTCCTACAAGTCAACTCAGTTCTGACACTATCCCACAGGTTAAGGACTCAGTCCTGCAAGACTGCCACCTTTTACCCCCCACCCCCACTTCAGATTCCAATCACAAGCCCAGGTTGTTAACCTGTGCTTCTGGCCAACTGGCTATAAATCAGAGGTTCCCAAGACCCCCCTCCTCGGGTTGGATTAATTTGCTAGAGCAGCTCACAGAACTCAGAAAAACGTTTTGCTTACTAGATCACTGGTTTATTACAGGATGTAACTCAGCAACAGCCAGATGGAAGAAGCACAGGCACAGGGCAAGTTGTGGGGAGAGGGCACAGAGCTTCCACGCCCTATCCAGAAAGTGTTCCTCTCCCCAATCTCCACGTGTTCACCAACCCCGCAGGCTAACTATAGATTGAGACTAGGCTGGGACCGGGTGGCCTGACCCCTACTTCAAGGTCACTCCCTCCAGTCCCATTTCCACCTGGCGCTCTGGCCACACAGAAATCCCCCCAGATTGCCCCCAGCCCTCTCCTCCCTCTTAGCCCTGACATGGGCTCTCCCCTCTGCCTGTGATGACTTCCCAATGCAGTTCTTCACTTGACCAAACCCTGCTCTTGTATGAAGACTCAGCCCCAATGTCACCTCCCACTAAGGGACAGATGCTTCCTCGGTGCTCTCACCATGGCAGCCCACTTCATGTCACTCTGCGGTTACCTTCCCAGTCTGCCTCCTCACCACAGTGTAAGCTTGGCCAGGGCTGGAAGAGGCTGTTTGCCCTTGGAGTCCCCGGTGCTGGTTGAGCCTGTGGTCCTGCCTGCAGGAAGCCACAGGTGTTGGGTAAACACCTGCAGGCAGGCAGGGAATTGCTTCAAGATGGTGAATGACCATGGCTTCAGTTCTTGAACCACACAAGGAGAGGAGAGCATGGAGCAGAGAGACTGATGTCCACTGAGCAGCAAAAATAGTGAGAAACTCCTGGGAAGATTGAAGGGGGTTGTGAGCTGGTGGTGGAGGGGTAGAGAGGGTTGGCAGCTGGAGCGGGCTAGAAAGAGGATAGCCACGGAGTCTGTAAAAAGAGAGTGTGGCCCCTCCTGGGGGCAGGCCCCACAGAACTGAAAACATACAATGTTTTCATACATACGACTGAAAACATACAATTCAAGCAACATTATTTTTAACAGCCAACAAGGTGGAAACCCAAATGTCCATCAGCTGGTGAATGGAGAAACAAATTGTCATCTATCCATAGAGTGGAATATTATTCAGCCACGAAAAGGAATGGAATATGGACTTTGGTTGATTATCATTGTGTTCATCAATGGTAACATGTGTACATTTTGAGGATGTTGACGATGGGGGAGGTTATGCATGATGGGGGCAGAGGGTGTATGGGAAATCCCTGTACCTTCTGCTCAGTTTTGCTGTGAACCTAAAAGTGCTGGTGAAAATAACTATGTCATGGGCCAGCAAACGTTTCCTGTAAAGGTCCAGGTAGTAACTTAGATCAATCAGACCTGGGAGCAATGAAGGTGAGTGGACTCCAAATCCCATCAGGCCATGGGGTCATGACTTCATGAGCTGCAGTGACACAGAGAGTCCAAGTGCTCATGGGAGTTGTAGTTTAAGGGGGCATGTCTATTTGGGGACAACAGATAATGAGGGACGAAGAGGTATTTTGATTTGGGGGAAGGAAGGGATAAGCTATTTCTCAGAGACCTGGCCCGACTGGTGAGGAGTGGGGAGTTGGAAAGCCCCCCTGGACGGAGCCTACTGATTCGTCTTGTCCCCTCCACCCAGCCCCGGACCCCGTCACCATCACCGCCTGCATCAGCGCCTCGGGGGGCCACGGAGTCATCCTCACCTAGTCCTGCCCCCTGGGAGGCTATGAGGCCTTTGAGTTGGAGGTGGGCGGCAGCGGGACTCCAGGACAGCTCCTCTTGTGGGAGAGGCGTGTGGGTGTCGGGGCTCAGGCCGGCTCAGTCCTACTCAGCCACCATCACGACCGTCTGGGATGGAATGAGGGCCCAGTCTGCCTCCGTGACCTGCCACACCGAGAGCACAGGTGAGCAGAGCCCCACGGGGACAGAGAGCTATTGATACAATGACATTCTCTCCAGACCCCTTCACGCCCTGTTGTGAGTCTCACCAACCCATGGAGTCCTTTTTGTTTGTGTTTTATTTCCTGCTTTCTTTAAACAGCTCTATTGAGTTGTAATTCCTATAACATACAATAGTTCACCCATTGAAAGTGAACAGCTCACTGGCTTCTAGTATATTTGCTGTATTTGCAACCGTTATTACCATCAATTTTAGAATATTTTCATTAACCCATAAAGAAAAGTCATCTCCTTAAGCCATCACCCCCTAATTTCCCCAATCCCCCAATTCTGTCTCTATAGATTTGCCTCTTCTAGAGCTTTCCTAAAAATACAGTCACACAATATGTGGTCCTCTTTGACTGTCTTCTCTCACTTAGTATAATGTTTTTAAGGTTCATCCACTGTTCTAGTGTGTATCAATGCTTCATTACTTTTTATTGCCAAAATAAGATTTCATTGTGTGGATAGACCACATTTTGTTTATCCATCTGTTTGATGGATCTGTTGGGCCATTTCTACTTTTTGGCTATTATGAGTAATGCTCTGAACATTCGTGTGCATGTTTCCATGTGGACGTATGTCTTCATTTTTCTTGGGTGTATACCCAGGAGTGGAATTGTTAGATCATATGGTAAGTCCGTGTTTAATCTTTTGAAGAACTGCCAAATTTTTTTCCAACACGGCCGCGCCACTTTTCACCCACCAGTGGGGTATTTGAAGAAGTTTGAACCTCACACTCAGGAAATCTTTAATCATGTACCATTGACCGTGGTCATGGGCCTCCCTGGGCCCTGTCAGCCATTTCCTAGGAATGAAAGCCTCTTATGAGGTGGGGTCTCTGATCTGGAGACACTGGAGTTTGGTGTACTGATAAATGGATGCTCTTCCAAACTGGGCTCCGTGGGTCCCACTGTCCAGGATTCTTTGGTTTAGCAAGAAGGGTCTCTGAGAACACAGGTCCTCTTGGATCCTGGACTGGATCACTCTCTCTGATGGGGAGCGGGGGTGCTGCCCTGGGCATTGTAAGACGTTGAGCAGCCTCCCCGGCCTCCACCCACTAGATGCCAGTGGCGCCACCATCGCAGCTGTAACAACCAGAAGTGTCTCCAGACATTGCCCGATGTCACCTGGAGGGCAAAATCGCCCTCTCTGAGAACGACTAGTCTAGGCCAAATTGGGGAAGACTCACTCTCTAACAACCAGGTCTCCTGAGAAAGTGATGCCGTTGGATCAGGCTCCTCGGGAAGTGAGGACCTAAGGGGAAGAGGTTGGGTGGGAGGTAGGGCTCTATCCAGAAGCTTCCTCCTTTCCCTTCTCTGCCCGCGAATCTACCCTCTAGACCCTCTGATCACAGTCTGGGTGAGGACAGAGGTAGGGGAGGTGGGACAGCAGGAGAGCAGACCTAGGCTCTCACAGCCCTCCACGCCTCCTTCCCCCAGGGGCCATCGTCGGAGCCATAGTCGGTCCCCTTCTGTTTCTCATCCTGGTGGGCCTGCTGGTTTTCTTCCTGAAGAGGAGGTGAGACTCGGCGCAGGGCTCATCGGGCGCCAGGAGGGAGGGGGCCTGGGGAAAGATGGGGATCCGTGGTTCTGGCCTCACTCCCCAAGCCTTTCATCCCCATGTCCTTTTCCCAGGCATAAGAAGAGTGAGAAGAAACCAGCACCCAGGGATCTGGTGTTCAGGTGAGTGGGTTTGGGGAGCATCCAAAAGACTCACTGTCAGGTCAAATCCGGCTGGTCACTGTATAGGTCAGAGGGCAGGGCCAGGGAATCCACCCACACCAGCCTCAGATCCCCCCTGCGGCAGGGATCGCAATGCCTTCACCTCTGCCCACTCCCTAAGCAGCCTGGTCCGGTGGCTGTGGAATCTCTTTCAGTCTCAGTTCTGGGACTTCCATTCATTTATCCAAAAAGACATTCACTGAACCCCTGTTAAGTGTCAGGCACTGTTCTAGGTGCCGAGGAAACTGGCTGAAACAAAGATTCCTGCCCTTGTGGAGCTTACATTCTAGTACAAGCAGCCATTAATAAACAAGATGATTGGGAATTCCCTGGCGGTCCAGTTGTTAGGACTCCACGCTTCCACTGCAGGGGGCATGGGTTCAATCCCAGGTCGGGGAACTAAGATCCTGCAAGCCGCACGGCGCGGCCGAAACAAACAAACAAACAAACAAACAAACCAAGATGATAAAGAACGTGATGCTTACTTGGAGACAAATAAAGCAAGAGGTGGAGGCAGGAAGGGTGGAGGAATATTTTAAATAGAGTGTCCAGGAGAAGCCTTACTAAGAAGATGAGTGAGACGAAGTCATTTGAGGACAGACCTGAAGCAAGTGAGGGCAAGAGCCCTGTGCCCATCTGGGGAAAAGGCATTCCAGGCAGAGGGACCAGCAAGTGCGATGGCCCCGAGGTAGGCACAGGCTTGGCGTGTTTGGAGAACGTCATGTGTCCCTGAGGCTGAGCAGAGTGGATGAGGCGGGGCGGGGGCGGGGGCGGGGCGGCGGGTAGGAATGAGGTCGGAGAGTTACCAGGTGGGATCAGATCAGGTTGGGCCTTGTAGATGATAGTGGGGACTTTGGTTTTATCCTGAGATGGGAGTTTTTGGAGGTTTTCAACAGACCTGTGACACAGTCTCACATTTTTATGAAGCAAAGGCAAAAGTAGGGAAGCAAAGGAAGACATCTGTATATAATCCAGATGTCTGTTATGTCTTGGAGCAGGAAATGGTTAGAGGGAATCAGATTCAAGATGCCGTTTGAGTGTTTGAAGAGCAGACCTGGTTAAAGAATGGATGTATGGTGTGGGATTCAGAGAGGGCTCAGGAGTGAACCCAAGGAATTTAGCCTGAGCCCCAGGGAGGCTGGAATGGCCATTACTTGAGACGGAATGACTATGCGGGGTGCAGGTTTGGGGGAAAGTATCAGGAGCTCAGTGGTGGACACACTGATTTTGGGATGCTTGTCAGACATGTGAGTGACGACAATGCTGAATGGGCTGTTGGATACAGAGTTCCGTGGTTCAGAAAAATGTTTGTGCAAATGTCTTCATCACTCTGAGTCCCCTTTAGGTTGGGTCAATCATCATCAAATCTCTATGTCAGAATGATCCCCAGGGATCAATAGAGGAGAGATAGGCCAGGGAGTTAAGGGATGTTGCGAGACCAGCTGAGATGGCCTGGGTGCAAAAGAAAGAGGCATAAACTGAGGGCATGGCCATCAGAGGCAAGGGCATGGGGGAGAGTAAATACGATGATGTCCAGTTTCTCCTTCGCCATAGAATCTGTCCTGGCCAGCGTCCCGCCCCACTCACCCTGTGACCTCTCCCCTCCTTACCCTGTGTCCATTATATGGCATCTGCAACAAATCAGTGCACCCATTGGATTCCAAGTCTGGCCCCACCTGTATGCTGAGCATCTTGCCCTCCTCAACCTCAACGTGCGTGTTTGGATGTCCCAGCGATGACCCTCGAGGACACACAGGTGGAGATTCCAGGAGGCAGGTGGGAAAACAGCTCTGAAGCTCAGGAGGGGGAGAAGTAGGGACTGGCAACGGAGATTCAAAAATCACAGATGAATGGATGGAAAGCGAAGCTAAGGAAGTGGACAAACCCCATAAGAAGTGTGTGTCCAGTGAGAAAGGGGGGCTCGAGGATGGACTCCCGGGGATGCCCACCTTTTAGGATGGGCAGAGGACCAGGGGCCCACCAAGGAGATGGAGAAGCAGCAGCCAGAGAGGCGGTGATGGAGCAAACCAGGAGAGGGTGTTCAGGAAGAGGGTGGATCCGGAAGAAAGGAAGGCGCGGCCAAAGGTGCTAAATGCTGCTGAGCACTCACGTGAAGGATGGACTGAGAGGTGGCCTTTGGAACTGGTCAAAAGGAGGCAGATAAGATAGGGGACTTTGAAAAGAGTCCTTGTTCCCCTGTAGTCGTGGTGTAGACACCAGGCCGTGGTGAGGGGTGGGAAGGAAGCAGAGAAAACCGGTCAGTGTGAGAAGTTTGAATGTGAAGGTGTGTTTTCATAGGTCTTATTATCGTTTAGGTGTGATAAGGCCAATGGATCCAGAGACAGACACCACTGAAAGATAGTTCATTACAATCACAGATCCCAAGAGAGGGATTACACGTGAACACCAAGCAAGGCCATGCAGAGAAGCACCAGGGTCAGCTGGGAGGTCGGGGAACACCTGAGGAAGAGGCTTTATTGTGGTTTCTGCCGGAAGAAGTGGGCAATCCAAGGCAAACGGGTTGAGTTGGAATCGTTTCACTAGACTCTGATGCACAGGGCCTGTCCCCTGTTCCTGGCGGGGATTCCAGCAGATGGATCCCGAAAGGGGAGGTGGTGAGGGTGTGGATTTAATCAGCTTCTCAAGAAGGAGAACTGGGGAAATCCCTGGCGGTCCAGTGGTTAAGATTCCAGGCTTTCACTGCTGGGCCCGGGTTCAATCCCTGGTCAGGGATCTCCCACAAGCCATGCAGCGTGGCCAAATAAATAAAGTGTGAAAAAAAAACCAAAACCAAAAAAAAAAACAATCACACAAAAAAGAAGGTAAACTGACGAACCTCCAACGAGGGTCTCAAAACTGAGTCAAGACTGTATACATAACATTGTATATATAACACTATACTACAAGGGGAAGAGAGACAAAGAGCTGGAGCTGGAGCCGCAGGAGGTCAAAGGATTCTTTTTTTAATACAAAAGCAAGATTAGCATGTTTACACACAAAAGGGAAAGAGGAGAGGGGAGAGATACAGCAGAGAGGGAAGAACCATGGCTAGAGAGGGCCGCAGGGAACTGGGGCCCAGAGAAGGGCAGTGGTCCTAAGTGGGAGAAGAAATACCCTTTCCTTTTTTTGAGTCAAAACAAATTTTGATTGTGGTAAAAAACAAATAACCTCCAAATAACAAATTTACCACCTCAACCATTTTCAAGTGTGCAGTTCAGTGGCATTAAGTCCATTCACATTGTTGTGCAACCATCACCACCATCCATCCATAGAACTCTTTTTTTTTAAACTTTATTTATTTATTTAGGTCACGCCACGTGGCTTGTGGGATCTTAGTTCCCTGACCAGAGATTGAACCCGCATCCTCGGCAGTGAAATCGCAGAGTCCTAACCACTGGACCGCCAGGAGATTCCCCATAGAACTCTTTTCATCTTGCAAAACTGAAACTCTGTACACATTAAACACTAACTCCCCATTTCCCCCATCTCCCAGCCCCTGGAAACCACCCTTCTACTTTCTGGTTGTATGAATTTGATGACTCTAGGTGCCTCATATAGGTGGAATCATATTTGTCCTTTTATTTGTCCTCTTGTGACTGGCTCATTTCACTCAGCATAATGCCCTCCAGGTTCATCCATGTTGTTGTATGTGTCAGAATTTCCTTCCTTCCTTAGGAAGAATAATATTCCATTGTATGGTTAGACCAAATCTTCTTTATCCATTCATCTATCAATGGACACTTGGTTTGCTTCCACTTTTTAGCTACTGTGAATAATGCTGCTATGAACATGGGTGTACAAATATCTGAGACCTTGCTTTCAATTCTTTTGGATATATACCTACAAATGGAATTGATGAATCAGAAACAAAATCACTAACTTGAAAAGATATCTGCATTCCCATGTTCATAGCAGCATTATCCACAATAGCCAAGATATGGAAACAACCTAAGTGTCTATCAATGGATGAATGAATAAAGAAGGTGTAATATAGGGCTTCCCTGGTGGCGCAGTGGTTAAGAATCCGCCTGCCAATGCAGGGGACACGGGTTCGAGCCCTGGTCCAGGAAGATCCCACATGCCACGGAGCAACTAAGCCCGTGCGCCACAACTACTGAAGCCCGTGTGCCTAGAGCCTGTGCTCCGCAACAAGAGAAGCCATCGCAATGAGAAGCCCTCGCACCACAAAGAAGAGTAGCCTCTGCTCACTGCAACTACAGAAAGCCCATGCACAGCAACAAAAGACCCAATGCAGCTGAAATAAATTAATTTAAAAAAAGAAGGTGTAATATACATATAGAATGGAATATTATTCAGCCGTAAAAAAGAATGAAGTGGGCTTCCCTGGTGGCGCAGTGGTTGAGAATCTGCCTGCCAATGCAGGGGACACAGGTTCGAGCCCTGGTCTGGGAAGATCCCACATGCCACAGAGCAACTAGGCCCGTGAGCCACAACTACTGAGCCTGCGCGTCTGGAGCCTGTGCTCCGCAACAAGAGAGGCCACGATAATGAGAGGCCCGCGCACCGCGATGAAGAGTGGCCCCCGCTTGCCACAACTAGAGAAAGCCCTCGCACAGAAACGAAGACCCAACACAGCCAAAAAATAAATAAATAAATAAATAAATAATTTTTTTAAAAAATAATAAAGATGCTATGATGATCCATGTACAAATCTTTAAAAAAAAAAAATGAAGTAATGCCATTTGTGGCAACATGGATGGACCTTGAGGGCATTATGCTAAGTGAGATAAGTCAGACAGAGAAAGACAAATACGGTATGAGATATCACTTATACAGTAAGTCCCTTACACACAAATGAGTTCCGTTCCAAGACTGCGTTCATAAGTCCAACAAAGTTAGCCTAGGTACCCAACTAACACAACTGGCTATATAGTACTGTACTGTAATAGGTTTGTGATACTTTTCACACAAATAATACATAAAAACAAGCAAACACAAAAAATAAAACATTTTTAATCTTACTGTACAGTACCTTGAAAAGTACAGTAGTACAGTATAACAGCTGGCATCCAGGGGCTGGCATTGAGTGAACAGGAAAGAAGAGTTACTGACTGGAGGAGGGAGAGGAGGTGGGAGATGGTAGAGCTGAAGGAACGTCAGCCATAGGAGACGGAGGGCGAGCTGCAATTTCACTCACGCCTTATGTGATTGGACATGCGAACACACATTCGCGTCTTTGGAAGTTCGCAACTTGAAGGTTCGTATGTAGGGGACTTCCTGTGTGTGGACTCTAAAAAAAACTCGAGGGAATTCCCTGGGGGTCCAGTGGTTAGGATTCGGTGCTTTCACTGCCAGGGGCCCGGATTCGATCCCTGGTTGGGGAACTAAGATCCCACAAACTGTGCGGAGTGGCCAAATTTAAAAAATTTTAAAAACCTCAAACTTGTAGATACACAGAACAGACTGGTGGTTACCAGAGGCAGAGGGTGAAATGGGTGAAGATGATCAAAGGTACAAACTTCCAGTTATAAGATAAATAAGTCCTGGGGAGGTAAAAAAAGAAAACAAAATCCTTTTCTTTTATCCCAAGCGCACAAGGTTAAAGGAGGTTATGTGCCCCTCTTCCCCCACAGCGTCCCAGGGGACATCCTGGCTGAAGACTTTGCCGACCACATCAGGAAACACGAGAAGGACAGCGGCTGTGGCTTTGCTGAGGAGTACCAGGTCGGGTGAGAACAGAGGGGGCCGAGCCGAGCCCCACGTGCCCACCGAGACCTTTCCACTCCTTTGGGATTGAACAGAAGCAGGGATACATACTTGGTTGGCTCATACAGAAATTCTCAGCCATGATTATCCACCTTTTTGACTCACTGAACTCTTACTGTAGTGTTGGTTGGATGGGTTAATCCTAAAGCAGCACCTTGGCTTTCCCTTGACCCCTCCTCTCTCACCTACCTCTCCAGTCCCCATCCTCCCAAATGCCCCCCGGGGATGGTGCACACACTCATCCTATTTCTTTTTTTAAAAATAAATTTATTTATTTATTTATTTTGGGCTGCGTTGGCTCTTCGTTGCTGCGCGCAGGCTTTTTCCAGTTATGGCTCGTGGGCTTAGTTGCTCCGCAGCACGTGGGATCTTCCCAAACCAGGGCTCGAACCCGTGTCCCCTGCATTGGCAGGCAGATTCTTAACCACTGCGCCCCCAGGGAAGTCCTACTCGTCCTACTTCTGTAGGTGCTACAGAATTCCAGGGTGTAAGGGGTGAGTGGGGTGTCACTTAGGAAGGCAGAGGGAGCAACGCGGGTATCCCTGGGGGAGGGCAGAGAAAATCCAGCACCTGTGCACCCTCCCCTCACTTCGCCCCCAGCAACTGGCCCTGGAGGACCACAGCCAGTCCCAGACGGTGGCCTCAGCTCCGGAGAACAGCGTCAAGAACCCTTACAGAAACGTGCTGCCCTGTGAGTCATGAGCCTCTGCTGACTTTGTTCTCAGCCGTGACTTTGTCAACACCCCAGGCCTGACCCCTGCCCCTTATTCCCCGTGAGGGACAAAGCTCTTGCCCCCGTGAGCTGAGAAACCCCAGGCCGGCTCCTCCCGCCCGAGGTCCCTCAGCCCCTCTCCCAGCTCCCCTTGTCTGTGTGCAGCACGACGTGTCGGCGTGACCTCTATCCCCGGGTCTCCCACCCTGCCCCCTGCATCGCTAATGCTGGCCTCTTCCCCTAGATGACTGGTCCCATGTGCCCCTGACGCCCCTCCCTGGGGAGCCGGGCTCCGAGTACATCAACGCCAGCTGCATCCCTGTAAGGCTGCGGTTGGGAGCCGGGAGGATGCTGAATGAGCCTCGGAAGACGAGGACCAGATGAGGCGGGACGTGACCTACCTGTTTTCCTCACCCAGGGTCTCTGGAGCCTCCGGGAGTTCATTGCAGCCCAGGGCCCCCTTCCCCACACTGTGGGCGACTTCTGGCGCCTGGTGTAGGGGCAGCGGAGCCCCACACTTCTCATGCTGACCAACTGCATGGAGTCTGCCCGGGTGAGAGGACACCTGGGTCCTGGGTGCTGACCCCTGAGCTCCAGCCCGTGACCCTGCCCCAGACACTGATCCCAGGGTAGCCGTTGACCTAGACCTCACTGATTCCCTCCACCACGGCCCCAACCTTCCTGTCTCCCCCAATCCACCCATTTGTCCACTTACGGGGTGAAGCTGATCTCAAGGACCTTGGGAAAGAAGAGTCCTCCCGGCTGGGATGAATCTACACCTGGCTGCCCGTGGGTCCTGCCTTGTCACCAGAGCAGGGGGGATTCCCCGGCACTGAATACAAGAGCCACCCTGCGGAGGGGCCCCAGGGAAGGTACTCTGGGGCCTCCTGTACTCTGACCCGCCCCAGTCTTCCCCCAGGTGAAGTGTGAGCATTACTGGCCTCTAGACGCCCAGCCCTGCACCCATGGGCACCTACAAGTGACCCTGGTGGGTGAGGAGGTGATGGAGAACTGGACAGTACGAAACCTGAAGCTCCGGCACGTAAGCCCCCACCCCACCCCGTCAGCCCCACCTTGACCCTCCATTCCTCCCCCATGATATTCCAGGCAGTCCCCTCCCCAGAGCTCCCCATGAAGTCTAAGCTTCCGCCACTCCCACAAGGGACCACGATGTGCCCCAGGGATGTCCCCACCGGTCAGAAACCAGCCCCCGGGTCCTGAGCTCCCCCCAACTCCCCTCCCTCTAGATGCAAGAGCAGAAGACTTTATCTGTGCGTCAGGTCCACTACGTGACCTGGCCAGACCACGGCGTCCCCCACTCCCCAGACCCCTTGCTGGCCTTCTGGAAGATGCTCCGGCAGTGGCTGGACCAGACCGTGGGGGGAGGTCCCCCCATTGTGCACTGCAGGTGAGGACCAGCCAGAGCCCTCTGCCTGTGAGGAAACCGCCCCCTTGGGGCTCAGAAACCAGGGTTCTCTGGGTCCTTAGGAACTTCTAGAGGAGGTGGAGGAGATGGGGAGGGGACGGAGAAGATGGAGGCAGAAGGTGAAGGGGCGGTGATGCAGGTCGAGAATGATGATAAAGGTGAAGAGATGGGAAAGAAAGAAAAAGAGGTAAAGGAGGAGGCATGCATGGGGAGAAGGAGGGGGGAGGGGTGAAGAGCAGGAGGGAGAGGCAGCCAAAGGTTTTAAGAAACATTTAAAACAGCTCCTTGGGGGAATTCCCTGGTGGTCCAGTGGCTAGGACACAGCACTTTCACTGTTGAGGGCCCAGATCCCACAAGCTTCACAGCGCGGCCAAAAAAACATTTTTTTTAATAAAAAATAAAATAAAATGGTCATTTTCATGTTTAAAAAGTTTTTTTAAATGACAAGCTTGGGAGCTCATCTTCTGGTGTGTGAACCCTAGCTCTGTCACTTACTAGCTGAGTGGCCTGGGACAATCGACTTCACCTCACTCAGCCTCCATTGCCCCATATGTAAAATGGGCACGCTCAACTAATGGTTCCTACCTCTTAGGAGTGGGAGGAGTGAAAAAAGCACATAAGGCACCTGGAACAGGGCCTAGCAGATAGATAGAACACAGAGCATAGTCATTTGTTATTACTTCCTACTTAATTAAGTAACCCCCACTTAACACTGTAGCCTCCAGAATAGTCTCACTGAACACCCTGACCCCTGGGTGCTCCAAACACAGATCCCTCCAGTCAGCTGAGACTCCCCCCTCCCGTGGTCTGACCCTTCTTGTCTCTGCCTAGCGCTGGCGTGGGCCGCACGGGCACCCTCATTGCCCTGGATGTCCTGCTGCGGCAGCTGGAGTGTGAGGGCCTCATGGGGCCCTTCAGCCACGTGATGGAGATGTGAGAAAGCCGGCCACATATGGTGCAGACTGAGGTGATGGGGACCCTCCGGCACAGGGTGAGTGGGGTGGGGTGGGGCCCCAGAGGAAAGCAGGCCGAGGCTCAGTAGCGCACCCTCACCTGCCCGTGCTCTGTCCCCAGGCCCAGCATGTGTTCCTGCACCAGTGCATCCCTAGGTTTCTGCAACAGTCATCCCCAGTGCCCGCTGAGAAGGGGCCCACCTGTGAGAACCTGCTTTTCGAGAATGTAGCTCCTACAGAGGCCTAAGTTGCGGGAGGGCTGAGACCCCAGCCCATCTAGACTCAAATTCTGCATCCCTACTTCAGCCCAGATACCTGGACCCCTGGGACAGCAGAGGCCTGGGGTCCTACACTCCTGGGCCCTGCAGGAAGAGGGGACTGGCAGCCTAAACTCCTGCTTTCCGGAGGGGGAGAGAGGTCAGGTGGGAGCCCAGATCCTGGATTTCCAGTTCCTTGAAGAAGGAGAGGGATGGGATCTAGGATTTCCTTGTTGTTTTTTGAGGGGGGAAGAGGCTGCAGGGTCTCAAGGAAACAAGCTGAATTCTGAGGAGGAGAGGAAGTAATGAGGGTCCAGAATTCTGGCTACCCAAGGAGCAAGGGCAGGCCAGGCAGGATCCTGCCCATATTTTACTCCAGAAACTAAATCATCAGTCTTCGAGGATCTGAGGTTTCCCTGCAACCCACTGCCTGTACATATTTTTTCTTTTATCCCATAATTTATTAAATCACTATTCTCCCCAGAGACACTTGCCCCATTGGATTTCTGGGTCTGGAAATAATATTGGGGTGGGTTCCTGATGTTTAGGTACTGAGGCCAACGTCCTAGGGAGGAAACTAGAGGGACTCACAACTTGCACCTGAAAAATGTAGGTTTGGACAGTTGAGTCTCTCGGAGAAGGCTGTAGGTCTAGGGTCTGGGCAGTGTGGACTCGCTTCCCTGGAGCTAGGAGCATGGGGGCTTGCCTTCTGGGCACGGCCTTAGGGGAACTTAGAGGGTGGAGTGAAGTCTGTATCGGATTTGCTGGAGAATTTCACGCTTAGTCTCCTGTCTGGATATCTGAATAGCTGGGTCTCCGGAGAGGGTCTTCTGGGTCCTAGAACCCGATATCCTGGAGCCCGGTGCTATGGACAGTCCCGGGGGCTGGGGTGGGGAGAAGGGGTCTGGATGCCGGGTGGCTGGACTAGAAGACAGAAAATCCTTGGGACCAGGATAAATATCCGTGGGCGCCCTGGTGGTTCCAGGCTGGGGCGGGACGAGGGCCGGGGCGGGGTTCTCCACCTTCCAAACACGCACGCGCACACACACATACACACTCCCACACACAGGCTTTCTCTCACACACATATACACGCTCACACACACGCACACGGGCACATACACACCCCGCGCCGGCTCCGTTCGGCCGAGCCCCCGCCCCACAGCGCTCCGCGATCAGCACCCAGGACAGCGCCAGCCACACGCGTGCGGGGGCGGGGTCCGGGCGGGGCCGGCGCCTCGGTGTCTCTCGGGAGGGTCCTGTCTAGACACCGAGCAGGTAGGAGCCGCTGGAACCCCCTCCCTAAGCCCCATCCTCATTCCCATCCCTAGAGAGATGGTGTGTGTGTGTGTGTGTGTGTGTGTGTGTGTGCGTGTGTGTGTGGTGGCGGGGACACTGGGAGAGACCAGCAGATGGAGTGGGAGGGCTGGAGCCTGAAACGGGGAGAATGGGATTTAGAGACAGGTGTGGAGACAAAGAGCCAGAGGGAAGGGAGGAGGAGGCAGTGGAAGAGGGTGCGAGACCCCGGTAGACTGAGATCAGACAACAGGCAGAGGCCAGACAACCCAGACGAGGGGCGGCGAGAAGCCGACGGGGAGACGGACCTCGATGTGGGGTCGAGAGAGGAATGGAGGCCGAGGCGGTCACGAGGACAGGTGTGAAGACAGAGCTCAGGGTGCGCGGAAGAGACAAACAAGCTGAAAAGGATGTGGGGGCCCAGCCAAGGCAGCAGGGCAGCCGCCCGCCCCCCACATTCCCCGCAAGAGTGGGAGAGGGAGGCCAGCCTGAGTCTTCACTCCCAGGGCCAGATGTGGAGGGAGGAGCCAGCTGTGGGCGCCTGGACAGACGGACGGGCAAGGCCGCGTCCTCCCCACCTTCGCTTGTCACGGGTATCCGGGTCTGAGGTCCCAGGTGGGACGGGGAACCGAACCAGCTTGCGCCTCTGGGACTCGGCTTCTGTGCGTCAGCCCCGCCCGTTGTCCTGGCAACAGGCCGTTGCCGGGGCAACCAGCGCTACCTTCACCCCGCCCTCGCGGAGCCAGCAGTTGCTCTGGGCAAACCGGTGCGCTGGTTCCCACGCCCGCCCTCGCCCACTTCCGGTTCAGGCCCCGGGGAAGGGCAAGAAAGGGACAGAAGTCAGCGGGATTGGATTCCTGGAGGCCTTGGAGGGAGGGGGCGTCCCTTGGGATGAGACTTGGTCCTGGAATCCACCCCCAGCCCTCGCCCTCCGTCGCAGGAAGGCTGAAACAACAACCCCCAGCATGCCTCGCGGCGGTTGGCAGGTTCCCATACGGGACCATACGGCCCAGGGTGCCGATGGGAGTTGGAGTTCTTTGTTGTTCGGATGGCTCAACGGATGCACGGGTGGGTGTGGGGGGACTAGAGCGTTTGGGTGCCTCCGCAGAAAGAACAGTAAGACCCCGCCGCCATGTTCCCGGAGCCCCCAACACCGGGGCCTCCAGCGACCGACACGCCTCCTGACTCGAGTCGCATCAGCCACGGCCCTGGTGAGCGAAACCCGGGGTGGAGCGGAGGGAAAGCCAGGCTAGGACTCCCAGGGGTGGGGTTCGAACGGGTGTATTCAGGCTGGCGGGCTGGAAAGTACGGGTGAGATTATAGTCGGCATCCTGGATTGGAATCTAAATGAAATGAAAAAGGGACAGGTTTGCAAGAAAATCAGGAACCAAATCAAGGGGTGTGGAATGGAATGGAACCGTGGATTGGTGAATTGGAAGGTCCACCTCTCCGTTCTTTTAAAGAGCAAGACTGAGGCCCAGGGAGGGGTTAAGCCTTATAAAACACAGCGGTTGAGCAGAAAGATTAGAATGGGGGTAGAAGAGGAGGTGGAACTAATCCTAATAGGCAAGAAAATCTAGATGGTGTCCGCCTGCCTTAGGTCTTCAAATAGTTTTATATGTGAGACCAGTTGGAAGGAAAACATGGGAATAAAGTGGAATGGAAATGGCTGGAGGAAAAACAAGGCCAGGATTTCAGCTGACACGTGTCATACAGAATGAATCAGCCTGCTTGTCTCTCAGGGCCTCAATGTTTGCTGTTTCCATGTCCTCTGCAGTGCCCCCCTGGGCTCTGGCCACCATCGTGCTGGTCTCAGGCCTCCTCGTCTTCAGCTGCTGTTTCTGTCTCTACCGGAAGCGTTGTCGGAGGCGGATGGGCAAGAAGAGCCAGGCTCAAGCCCAGGTCCACCTTCAGGAAGTGAAGGAGCTGGGCCGGAGTTACATAGACAAGGTGTGGCCTGGCCCAGCCCCTCAGCCCTGCTCCTTCCTGCACCCTTACTCCTCTCAATGGCCCAGCAGCCTCAGTCCCTGCTCCATCCCTCCTACACCCGCTGTATTTGCTCATCTCCCCTGTGTGTCTAGCCCTAAACTGGACCTGGGGACCTGGAGATAGACCAGACATTCACAAGAACCTCCAGTCTGATGGGGAAGTCAGATGCTCATATAGACATTCAAAATACAGGGTGGTATGTGCCACATTAGAGGCAGTACAGGGCCTATGGGAGCGCAGAGAAACCACCTGACAGCCTAGGGGGTCTGAGAAGGCTTCCTGGAGGAGGTGACTTCTGTGTTGAGACCCAAAGGAACTCAGAATTAACTGAGAGCAGAGAGAAGGACATTTACCTCAAAGGAGGAGCATGTGTTGAGGCCTGGAATCCTGATTCTGAGGGATATTTGGAGAACAAAGAGTCATTCTTCACAATAGCTGGGGTATAGCATACAGATATCCTGTGCTCTAGGGTGAGGTTTCTGGAGAGCTCAACAGTACCCATGTAATGAAGGTGATTAGGAGCCACAGAAGTTTTGAGTGGGAGAGGCACAAGGTCACATGGGCTTTAGGATGAATCCCCTGGAACCCTTGTGGAGGACAGGTCTGGGGCAAGGAGACAACGGAGGGGGCTGTATGGCAGCCTTGAGAGGTTGAAGCAAACGCGAGTTGGAAGACGTCGTTGGCGTGGAAAGCTACAGGTGCAAGTATCTGAGCACTGGGCCTCTGAATGCAGAGTGGAATGAGGCTCTCCTGGGAGCCAGAGTCCTAGGTTTCCAGCCCAGAGCAACCGACTCTGTGACCTTGGGAAATTCACTGTCTGTCTCTGAGCCTCAAGTTTGTGGACCATAGCTAGTATTTCCTTACCTCCCTTTTCAACAAATAGCTGTTATAATTATTACCCTTAAGGGGTGTCCTTTAGGGCCCTGGTATCCAGTCTCCATCCCTCTCCCCTAAGCCAGTGACTCCAAAGACCATCAGCGTCAGAATCAGTTCAGGTACTTGTTGAAATGCAAATTCTGGATCTTGTGCCAGACCTACTGAATCAGAATCTCTGAAGTGAAGGCATTTTACCACACTACTCAGGGGAATTCTGATTCACGTTGCATTTTGAAAATCGGTAACTTACTTTAAGAAGTTTTCTGACTTTGTTGTTCTAGTTTAGAATGGCAAATACGCACTAAATATGCCATTTTTCCTCCATATTTTCTGTCCAAGATCACTAATCAATGTGGCAATTTGGACAATCACCCCATACATCCATTAATGTGTGAACTAAAATCTGCATCCATCCTGTAGGCAATGAGACACTGTCAGTGCTTGTTTTTCTAGTCTAGGCATGACAAACACACTGCATGCGTGTCACCATGTCTATGCCCCATCGGTAGCAGGCATCACTAATAAAACACTGACAAACCGTACCACACTGTGTCGCCATGGCTAGTCCCACCTGTGGCAGACATCACTAATCAAACACCGACTCTGCTTAGCTTGCAAGTGTTCAGGCATAGCTGGAGGGATCTGTGAGTCTCCTTTGGCTTCTGCGCCTGGGTGGATATCACTATCAGGGGAAGAGTTCACCTGCCCTTGCCCCTGGCTCCCTAAGGTGCAGCCAGAAGTGGAGGAGCTGGAGCCGACACCATCTGGGCCAGGGCAGCAGGTGGCAGAGAAGCATGAACTAGGACGACTACAGTACTCACTGGATTATGATTTCCAGAGTGGCCAGGTGGGTGTGGAGGAGGGGAGATGCTTTGGAGGGGAGGGTCCCAGGGGTTCTAGCCCCTTCTTGGAGGAAGCTCTGGAAGGGAAGCTAAGACTAGGGTCCCCTTATCACTGTACAGCTGCTGGTGGGCATCGTGCAAGCTGAGGGATTGGCAGCCTTGGACCTAGGTGGCTCCTCTGACCCCTACGTGCGGGTTTACCTGCTGCCAGACAAACGGAGGCGGCACGAGACCAGGGTGCATCGGCAGACGCTGAACCCACACTTTGGGGAGAACTTTGCCTTCAAGGTGAGCTCGTGGCCTCAGTCCTTTATGCCCGGCAGCCTGTCCCCAGTCTCTGGAACACTAGGGACCGATATCTTCAGCTTTTACTGGTGGCAGCTACCAGCTCTGGGGACTATTCCACTGGACCCTGCGTTGTCCCTTTGGGGGGCACTACTGGCCCCTGGACTGCTTCGTTGGTCCTTGGGCTGTCCCATTTGGGGTCCAAGGACACCCCCCTAACTGTTCCTTGGGACCCTCGCTGCCCCCACTCATCGCCTTCCACCTGGATGTGCTGTGTCCCACTTCCTACTCTCACCGTGTGCTTTCTTTGCGTCCCCCTTCCCCCAGGTCCCCTACGTGGAGCTGGGGGGCAGGGTACTGGTCATGGCAGTATACGACTTCGACCGCTTCTCCCGCAACGACGCCATTGGGGAGGTGCGGATCCCCATGAGCTCCGTGGACTTGGGGCGGCCAGCGCTGGCCTGGCGGGAGCTGCAGGCGGCTCCTCGGGAGGAGGTGAGCACGCGTGGCCACGCCCCCACATCTGGCCCCGCCCACCTCAACCCCGGGCCAATCAGATCACAGGCCTCCGCGATCCTCCGGGCTCCAGCACTTCCACCTGCTGCAGAAGAGTAGCTCCCAGGTCTATCCTGGTGGATCAACGCCTCCCCTCCCCCTCGGCAGTCCCCCTCGGATTGTACCACCCGGGTCTTAACTCTGGACCATACCATTTCAACACGATGGGGAGGGAAGGAAAATCGCAGAGGGGTTGGATGCGGAGCCCCGGTTCCGGTGATGGGTCCCTCTCCATCTTTTAGCAGGAGAAACTAGGTGACATCTGCTTCTCCCTCCGCTATGTCCCCACGGCCGGGAAGCTCACCGTCATCGTCCTGGAGGCTAAAAACCTGAAGAAGATGGATGTAGCAGGGCTGTCAGGTGTGTGGGAAGCAAGCACATGGTGGTGGTGGTGGGCGGGGGAGGTGCTCTGGCTAAGGTTCTGGCAGTGTCTGGGCCCCGAGGGTCTCATGGGGAGAGGGAGGTCCAGGCTGTCATGGAGGATTTAGATTCTATTTGGGCACAGAGAAAGGAAGACCTGAGGGGTCCATGGGCTGTCTCCATGCTGTTCCAAAGAAGAGTCTCATGCATTCCCCTCAATCTGATCCCTTTGGACTCACCAGAGTGGTGGGGTTATAAGATTCCTCCTCCCTCTCCCCAGATCCGTATGTCAAGGTCCACCTGCTGCAGGGCGGCAAAAAGGTGCGGAAGAAGAAAACGACCATCAAGAAGAATACTCTGAACCCCTATTACAACGAGGCCTTCAGCTTCGAGGTGCCCTGTGACCAGGTCCAGGTGAGCTCAGACCTGCCCATAGCCCCTGCCAGAGCAGCCCTTACCCCGGAGTCCCAGGCCCTTAGAAACCCCCGTTGCTAAGGGAAGGGAGACTCCTTAGCAACCCTTAGAAGCCAGGTCTTGGGGGTCTGATTGTGTTCTCAATCTCAGTTTCTCCCATGAGGACCAGGAAGCCCCGCCCCCAAGCAAGACCAGGGTGCCCGTTGCCCTCAGGAGCTCTGGTTACTGAGAAAAAGAGACTTCCCCACAACCCTAAGGCCCGGCCCCTCCACCCATTTCAAAGCCTTGAAGATTTGCCCCCCTTAGGAGGCTGACCCTAAGGAGCCTCCTAACAACCCCTGAACAACGGGGATCCTGAGAGTTTATCTCCTTTGAAATCTGATCGCAGGAAGACTCCAGAGCATCCCTGTAACCAACCGCAGGGCGCTCCGCCCCCTTCCCCCCGTCCGAGCTCCAGATGAAGCCTTAGCCCGGGGGCCTAGGAAGGCCCCTCAGAATGAGGGTTGCGAGGGAGAGGGTCTCCTTAGCAATGATACCTGAGTCCCTCGCGTTACCTCCTTACCCCACTCTCTGTCTCTTCTTCCTCCCCTGCCCACCCCAGAAGGTTCAGGTGGAGCTGACTGTGCTAGACTACGACAAGCTGGGCAAGAACGAGGCCATCGGGAGGGTGGCCGTAGGGGCAGCGGCCGGGGGCGCTGGCCTGCGGCACTGGGCAGACATGCTGGCCAACCCCCGGCGGCCCATCGCCCAGTGGCACTCGCTGCGGCCCCCTGACCGAGTGAGGCCACCGCCAGCACCCTGATCCCCACCCTCAAGCCCCTGACCCCAGACTCCTGGCCAAAGCCACGTCCATGCCCACCTTTAAGCCTTCTCTGAACGCTAACACCCGCCCCCCAGTCTACCCATTCCTGCCTTCTCCCCACCCCCATTATGCCAATCATGATAACCTACCAACTCCCCCAATATGGCACATGCCCAGAAGCCCCAGGGACCCCTGGAAGAGGGGAGCAGTCTGGGCTCCCGCCATCCCAGGGTCCTGCCCTCTGCTTTGACAATCAGTGATCCCAGCCTACTATCCCCTTGGCTCCCAGTACCCCTTTTCCTGCACAGTATCACCCACTCCTGTCCCCGGTCTGATTCCTGCACCGCTCCTGGGACCAAATAAATACTCAGCAACTTTGCTGGCCTGGACTGGTGCTCCTTGATGGGGGTGGGTAGGGGTGAGGACTGGGAACCCAGGAGGGACCCTCCAGGGGTGGGACCACACAAGGGCAGGGATAGGGCTGCCTATCCTGGAAACACACACGGAAACTCACCCACCCACTCATCCATCCATCCTTTCACCCCCTCACTTTCCCATTCACTCCATCACTTATTCATTCACTCACCCCTCCAAGCTTCAGCTTCCTCATCTGAAAAAAATCATGATAATACTAATACCTACTGTAAATTTGCTGTGAGGATTCAATGAGAATTCACTTAGTTATTCATGAATTTATCCGCTCCCTCACCCATGATTTACATAGATTTTCATACCCATATTTCCCTCCCTCCCTTTCTTTCTTCCTTGCATCATCCATCCTTTCTATATTCCCTGAGGCCCTCTGTGTGCCAGCTTCTGTTGGATGCTGGGGCCCCCCAAATAGATGCAAATCCAGACTTTACTTCCAAGCAACTTACTGTCATCAAGGAAACAAAGTAGATATGCAGCGTCTAGGAATGAAATCCCCAGAGAATGAGAGAAAGGGCAAGATTTCCTCAGGGAGACACAGTAGTTCCAGCTACACCTCATTCTTTTTTCAACAAATTCTTTCTCTCAGTCTGTGTCTAGGAAAGTTGATCATTTTATTGGCTTCTCCCCCATCTCATCCCAGACAAGATTTCAGGTGATGGACAAAGGTCCATGACATTTGGCAAGAGAGCTCTCTGAGCATCAGGTAAAGTGGAAAATGAGCCAACAAGTACTGCCATGTGCTAAGGAAAGGGGCAGAACTTACCCCTGAGCTTCCTGGTGGCCAATGGGAAAAGGGAAATCTGATCAGTTACCTAGGTTGTGAGGTCCATGAAATTTAAAAAATTTCTCCAAAGGAATGCAGTAACTTCTCATGTGTGAGTGAGTGGGGGGCATCTTTATAAAGACAGTACTATGTATATATTATTACTATCATTACTATTACTTTTGCTACTTTTGATAATAATCCTCACAGCAACCTCATGAAATAGACACGATTATTATTCCCAGTTGGCAAATGAGGAAACTGTGCTTCAGGGAATTAACATGACCTGCTCGGGATCATACATCCAGGAAGTCCTTCTCTAAGTCCTGGGATTGAATCTGTTCTGAGTTAGATGATGACATTGGGATCCCTGGGTCTATGTCTCCACAAGTAAGCAGACAAATGAGAAGTATAAAACCATTACAAGTGGCGACCAAACTGGGAAGGAAACTAGTAAGGGCTCAGATCATTTAAAAAGAGTTGTCAGGGACAGCTTCTCTGAAGAAGTAGTGTTTAGGCTGTGATATGAATGACAAGAAGGCATGAGGCTTCCAAAGATGAAGGGGAAATACAATGGAATATGATCCAGTCACAAAAAGGAATGAAGTACTGATTCATGCTATAGCATAGATGAACCTTGAAAACACGATTTTAAGTGAAAGAAGCCAGACATAAAAGGCCACATATTGTATGATTCCAACTATATGAAATATCTAGAATAGGCAAATCCACAGAGAAAAAAAAAGTAGACTAGTGGTTTTCAGGGACTAGGGAGAGGGATAAATGGGGAGTGACTGATTAATGAGTATTGGGTCTCCTTATGGCGTGATGAGCAATTTCTGGAACTAGATAGTGGTGATGGTTGCACAATACTGTGAATGTACTAAACATCATTAATTGTAAGCTTCGTATTGTGTGTATTTTAACACACACACACACACACACAAAGATGAGGGGGAAGAAAATTCCATACAGAAGGAACCCCAAGTTCCTTGCAAAGGCCCTGGGGGCAAGAACAGGCTTGATGTATTCTCAAAAGAGCTAGGAGGCCAGTGTGGCTGGAGAGGAGCATCAGGGCGGATGTATGGGGGTGGGGGTGGGGACATGACTTAAGAGACACAGCCAAGAGCCAGATCACACAGGAACTAGGAAGTGAAGCTAAGGAACTGGGATTGTATCTACCTGCAGTGAGAAACCTCAGTAGGGTTTTAGAGGGAAGTGGCATGGCTTGGTTCACATTTCAGATTACTCTGGCTCCTCCGTGGAGGAAGCGTTGTGGAGAGTGGCAGTGATGAAGATAAAAGACATTACGCCTCACTGGAGAAAGTCAGTATCTGGGGCTCTAGTGGGCTGAAGGCTGACTCAGGAGGGGCCCAGGTTGGCTGGCCCACTCCTGGAGGGTTGCTGAAAACTTAGCCTTCATTTCCTTCCCACTAACCAGAACTGTCCTCAGCAGGCAGGTGGACCTCCTTTTAACCCACCACACTCCTGCTAGCTGCATGTTACCTTTCCCATTTTACAGAGCAGGAAACTGAGGCAGAGAGGGTGACTGACTTGGCTAAGTTCATGTAGCAGGGTGAGGAGAGGGGACAGAGGACCGAGGATCCTTGGGTGCTGTGCCCTGGGCTGGGTGCTGGGGATGATATGGAGATGTGCCTCACTGGAGTCCCTGCCCTTGTGGAACTCACAGACAGGTTAAGTCACCTGGCCGAGTTCTCTCAGCCAGCAAGTGACAGGACAAGGTGTAAACCCAGCCATGTCTGGCACCAAAAGCCACATTCTCAAACGTCCTCAACCCCAGATATAAAGTACTGGGAGTCACAGGGTAGACTACAGTGGCCATCTGCTGAAAAAGCAGGAGCAGAACTCAGGAAGATCCCTGGCTAAGGTTGGAAGGATGAGTTGGAGTTTTCCACGGGGAGAAGGGGAGGATGTTAGAAGAAGCAACACAAGTCATAAAGGGACTTCCCTGGTGGTTCAGTAGCTAAGACTCCGCACTCCCAATGCTCCCAATTCAGGGTGCCCAGGTTCGATCCCTGGTCAGGAAACTAGATCTCACATGCCGCAACTAAAAGATGCCATGTGCTGCAACTAAAAAAAAAAAAAAAAAAAAAAAGATCCTGCGTGCCACAACTAAGACCTGGCTCAGCCAAGTAAATAAATAAATAATAAATAAATAAACAAAAACACAAGCCATATAGACCTGCAGACAACAGAGGACTTGGTGTGGTTCCTGAGGTGTGCTGTTACCATCTCTCTGAAGCCCTGTTGTGTAGCTTGCCCTCTTCCGTTGTTTAAATACTGTCACTGTGGCTGATTTCAAGCCACCAATGTGAAGTCTGAATATAGAGTTGAGAAGAGATGCCTACTACCACACCATCCTATAGTATTTCCCAGAGTAGAACAAGGGTCCCAAAATTTAAGGCAAAGCCAAAACAAAAACAAAAACAAAGTCACCAAAACCAACACACCCAGTAATCAAGATAGTATTTTAATGCAATATTTTTTAAAATTCAAAACTAATGCAAAAAAGAAATACAAGATGGAAAAATAAATAAAATATAAAAAATTTAAAGACAGGATCTGACCCTTTACTTGGACCACTCTGCCTTATCCTAATCCTGGCCCTTGTTCTAATAAAACTTTATTTACAAAAACAGCCCATGGTCCTAGTTTGCCAACTTCATTTTTTAAACTATTGCATTAAAATAGCATTTCCTTCTTACAGGTACAATAGCTGTAAATAACCTTAAGACCATCAATAATTGCAAAATATAATAAAATAGGAAGTGATGAGTTTTGAGTATGATTACTTTTATTTTAATGTATTTTATTGGAATTTAATTTTTAGTAATTAATTTAGTAAAAAGTTTAATTTTTAGTAATGATTGTGTGTAAAACCAGGTCACAAAATTCCTGAAAATTTAACAACCGGGGCCAGTGCTAGCTGGCCCCAGTACTTCGCTGTGTTTTTCTCACCTGGAGAGAAGCCCTGTGTGATAGAGCCAGGGTGTGAGGGGAAATGGGGCCACAGAGGTCTATAGTTTAAGGTCTAAGCCACCTCAGTTTAATTTGGGTTTATCAAGATTCTATTCCGTTCTGTCTAAATTTGAATCGGCCCAGGCCTCCAGCTTCCAGAAATTTGGTTCGCCCCCAGCTCCGCCCCAGCCTCTTCCGGCCCCGCCCCTACCCCTCCAGCGCCGTCGTCATGACAACCGCGTCCTCTCGCCCACCACGCCCACAAACCCTTAGCGCTCCCATTGGCTAAAAGTTTGCAACCGGCAGGTCTCCCTCACTCTCATTGGTCAGTTGATCGCGGTGGTGCCAGCCCGCCCACTTCTATTGGCCGACTGATTGAAAAGGGCGGGGACTATGGGCAGCAGTTGTGTAGGGGCCTTGGGATCCCAGCGCCGCACCGAGAGGGGAGGGAGGGGACGTCTCGGGTTATTTGGAAGGATAAAGGTGAGGGGGGTGTGAAAGGGGCGAGAAGTCAGCGGAGGTGAGAGGGGAATGGGTGGGCAATGCAGACACGATATTTGGGGACTCCCGGGTTGTTTGTCCCGCAGGGCGATGACCACACCAGCGGGCTCGGGCACTGGCTTCGGCTCTGTGTCCTGGTGGGGCCTGTCCCCGGCGGTTGACCTGCAGGCTGAGAGTGAGTCGCCCACTCAGGACCACAAATCATCCGACACAGCGGCTGCTTTCACAGCCTGGCAGACACTAATGTTCTGGCGCTAACGTTCTCTGAGGCTCCAAGGGCGGGGGGTGCCCTCCAGTGGACAGCCTGGATACCACTGCGAACTACGAGTCCCAGAATGCTTAGAGGCACAGCTCCTTTTAAAACCAAGGCCGGGGGTGCAAGTTCTGCTGGGAGTTGTAGTCCATCGTTCTGGGGGTGGCTTCAGGGGGCCCTCTCCAGGCCACCAACTCCAGCCCGCTGTCGTCTTGTCAGGTCCTCCTGTGGACCCAGACTCACAGGCCGATACAGAGCACGGGACCCCCGAGCTAAATGTGCTGCTGTTGGGCTCCGTGGATGGGCGACACCTGCTACGGACCCTGGCCCGGGCGGCTCTCTGGCCTCGAAGGAGGTTCCGTGTAAGCTGGGATTATGGGATCCCGGAAGGAGGAGGATGAAGATAAGAGCACAGATTCCTGAGTCCTTGAGGGAGGAGGGAGCTGGGGACCCAGACTCCTAGGTTCTGAGGAGGGAAGGGGCTGGGGTTGGGGACTCCTGGGTTGAAGTGGGAGGAAGAGCCTAAGGATCAAGTCTCCTGAGTAGTGATGGGGAGGAGGGTTCTGAGTGCCCACACTCCTGTGTTTGAAGGAGTGGGGCTGGTGTACAGGTCTCCTGGGTCCTGTGGAAGGAGGGGGCTGAGGTTTCCCACTCCAGGGTCTCCTAGGGGCCAGGAACGCAGGTCTCAGAATCATTCTTCCCTGTCCATCCTTCCAGTTTTATGTGCTGGAGAATAATATGGAAGCTGTAGCCCGACACATGCTGATTTTCAGCCTAGCCCTGGAGGATCCTGAGAAGATGGGGTTGCAAGGTCAGCAAAGACCCGGCAATCTGGCCCCCAGCTTCTTCCCCCTCCCTGCAGGAATTCTGGCATTTCAAGGGTGTGGTTAAACATTTTGGACATTGTTCCCTATTTCATCACTTGCTCACTTGTTTGGTAGCCTTAGAGCCTCAGCTTTTCCCACCTTTGAAATGGGGATAAAAGATAATACTTACTAGAATCGTTTAGGGAATTCCAGGAGAAAAGCCACATAAAACTCTCAGAACTGTGCGTGACACAGTGTAAGCATTCAAAACCTCCTCGCGAGGGAGAAGCCCAAAAGAGATCAAAGGGCTTCCTGAGAGGTCGTGAGTCCCCCAGATGTGGGGAGGGTTTGGCTGAGCTGAGCTCAGTCCTGCCCAAAGCCTCCCTCAGGCCTGAGTCTCCCTTAGTTAGAGGTGTGCACCCCAGGGAATCTGCGTGGAGGAAGCGGCCTTGGAAGTGAGATTATAAGGAGGAGGGGGAGAAGGAGGATTTGGGTGGGAAATGATTATTTCCCAGTAACAAAAACTTCAGTTTAGTGCCTAGAGCAGAGTGTAGACTCAGGCAGGCTGTGTTCAGATTCTGACTCTGCTTGCTGTGTGACCTTAGTTGCGGCAGGCGAACTCTTAGTTGCAGCATGCATGTAGGATCTAGTTCCATGACCAGGGATCGAACCCGGGCCGCCTGCATTGGGAGCGCGGAGTCTTATCCACTGCGCCACCAGGAAAGTCCCTTTTATAAGATTCTTAACTAAAATGAAAATATTCAACACTTTAACACACATAAATCTTCATCTCCATCTATATCTATATACAACTTTTCCTTTTTTAAGGCAAGGGAAACAAACATGAAATTCAGGATTGGGGTTACCTGCAGGGGGTGGGAAGGAATAGGCGAGGAGACCTAGGTGAGGTGTAAGTTATTCTTCGTGTTCTAGCTATTCGGGTGGGTAGGGAGTTTGCCTGGGTCCGTTGTGCTCATTACACGACTATGGAATAAGAAGATCACTATAAAGTGGGTATGCGTCATCTGCACGGGTCTCATTTCTGGGCTCACTACTCTGCCCCCTCCTCTAATTTTCTCCCCCCTCCCCGCAGAGAGGAGCGAGACCTTCCTGGAGATGTGGGGGAACGCGCTGCTGCGCCCGCCTGTGGCCGCCTTCGTGCGCGCCCAGGCCGGCCGCTTGGCTCGCCTCGTCCCGGAGCCCGATCGCCTGGCGGAGCAGCTGCCCTGGCTCAGCCTGGGCGCCCTCAAGGTGCCGCCGCCCGGCCTGCGACCGTCACCGGCGGGGATCCGGGTGTCGGCGGGAAGAATGGAGATGGGCAGTCCAAAAGGGTTTGCGTTGATGGATCGAGCTGAGGGCTCCCCGGCTCCCACAGTGGGATATGGCCCTGGGGGTGGCTTCTACTCTCGGAGCCTCAGTTTCTTCATCTGAGAAAAAAGAGAATCGTTCCCACGCCCTAGGAGGGAAGGGAGGATCAGGTAAGAGAAGCCGCGGTCCCTGCAGCCGCCTCTCCCTCGTTCTCTCTCCACGCGGGCCTGGCCGCGCAGTTTCGCGAGCGCGACGCCCTGGAGGCTGTGTTCCGTTTCTGGGCCGGAGGGGAGAAGGGGCCCGAGGCTTTCCCCATGAGCCGCCTGTGGGACTCGAGGCTGCGCCACTACCTGGGCTCCCGGTACGACGCCCGGCGCGGTGTCAGCGACTGGGACCTGCACATGAAGCTGCACGATCGCGGGGTGAGGGCTGGGAGGAGGGGCCTGGGGTCTCCAGTCCTGGGTGTGTAGGAGGAGGGGCTGGGGCTTGAGGAAGCAGCGGTTGGGGGCCCCGAATCCTGGGTCTGAAGGAAAAGGGTGCCAGAGGCCCTCAGTGCTGGGTCTTTGGGAGGAGATCCTGGGATCCATATACCCGATTCACTGAGGCCTCTTTTCTTGCATCCCCCCACTCCAGGCCCGAGTCATCCACACCAGTGAGTTCCGGCGCTGGAGGGACACAGGAGTCGCCTTTGAACTCAGAGACGCCAGCGCTTATCACGTGCCCAACCGGACCCTGGCGTCCGGTCGCCTCCTGAGCCACGTACGAGTCCACTCCCTGCCCTGGCTGCTGCTTCATTTCGGGGGCCCAGGAGTCGGAGTCCCCAACATCGACCTCACCCGTCTCCTCTCTCCCTGATTTCCCAGCGCGGGGAGCGCGTAGCAGCGCGCGGGTACTGGGGGGACATCGTCACGGGGCCCTTCGTGGCCTTTGGCATCGAAGCGGACGACGAGACCCTCCTGAGGACCAGCAACGGGCAGCCTATCAAGGTTTGAGGCTGGAGGCGCTGGGGCTGGAGGCGAGTCCGCGAGACCCCGCCCCCTGCCGTCCAGGCCCCGCCCCCTACGCGCCCCGTCTCTACTTCCTAGGGCCAGTCTGGAAGTGTAAGCTTGCCCGCCGGATGCTAGCTCTGGGGGTGGGGGAGTGTGGGGGTGGCGTACTCTAAGCCTCTCCCCTGCCAGCCCGGCCCCGCAGTCCTAGCCCCGCATCCGGCCACGCCCCTTCTCCCCCAAAGACTGCGGGCGAGATCACGCAGCACAACGTGACGGAGCTGTTCCGAGAGATGGCCGCCTGGGGGCGCCCGAGAGCCGCCCAGGGAGACCCCGCGCAGGTGCAAGGCGACGCGGATGGAAGCCCGGAGCCTGGTAAGCGACGGACTCAGCCTTCTTCCTTGAGATGGGAAGTGGGGCTCGGGTGATCATGTCTGAGAGAGAATGGGACCCGGACCTCCGTCCCGGGCTTCAGGCTCCTGGTGTTTCAAGTCCAAGCATGGACTGATATGGTATCTAATGCCAGGACAAGTGACCTCCCCTTCCCGACATCCGGTCTATTTTTCTCTCTTCTCTTTGAGCTTCTCTCCCTTTCCTAAATCCTCACACCATCCTTAGCATTCTGAATTCCAGTAGTAGAATTCTCATCCTACCTGCAGAAGTCCAAGAGGCTGAGAACATTTTAACAAGGTTAAGCTGGGTCCCAGCTTAACGCTGGAGAGCCCCCCCCCCAATCTGGTCGTGCCTCCTTCTACCCATCCCCTAACTTGGCCCTCCCGGGTGAATGGATGTTTTGTGTGGCCATGGGCCAACCACTCTCTTTTCTTCTCTTGAATCTCAGTTGCCTGGTCTGTAAAATGGGTCTCTGCGTGGCAGGCCAATCTTCCCAGAATTTTCCAGGAATCTGCCTAAGAGAAAGGATGAGAAAGGGCTTGAAGACGGACAAGGCGAGTCATCTCCAAGCTTTGTCTGTCTGCCTAACCCTGCCAGTCTTCCCTTCCCCAGCAGCCCCTGTCCCGGAATCCTTCACGGTCCACTTCCTGTCCCTCGGTTCTGCCCAGACTCTCCACCACAAGAGCTGCTACAAGGGACGGTTCCAGCTTCTCTACGTAGCTTGTGGGTAAGAGGGCCTGGGAGGTTCCCAGATTTCCCTCCCCCAACCCCTCCTCCCTCAGACCCAGGAATCCAGGCCTCCAGACCCTCCTTAATCAGTGTCTAGGTCCCCAGCCCGCCTCTTCCCTCAGGACCTAAAAGTCTGAGCCTCAGCCCTCCCCTTTTCTCTCCGCAGGATGGTCCATCTTCTCAGCCCTGAGCTCGGGGCCTGCGTGGCCCCCGGAGGACGCCTCATTGTAGAATTAGCCCAGTGAGCCAGCGGAGAGCAGGGCGGGGAACTTCCAGGCTGGGGGTGGAAAGCCAGGTCCCCTAACACGCCGCTTCCTGGTTCCAGGTTCCTAGTGGACCTGCGGCAGGAGCAGCTGCAGGGGTTCTCCACCCGGGTCGGGGAGCTAGCACAGGCGGCTGGATTCGCCCCACAGCCGGGGGCCAGGCGCTCGCAGACCTTCGCGCGCTTCTACAAGGCCGGAGACTGTGCTCCCAGCCACAAGGACCCAGCTGTGGGATCTGGGACTCCGTCCTCTGAAGTCCTGGCCCCGCCCCTTGAGGCAACCAACCCTCCCCCCGAGGACCTGACCCAGCCCCTTGAAGGCGGGACCCCACCCTCTGAACCCCTCAGACGGCCCTCAGAGTCTCAGGCTTCACTGTTGGAGGCTTTGGTTCCACCCACAGGGAGTCAGACCCCCAAACCAGAGAGTCTGACTGTACCTCCAGAGACCAACTCCCCAATCCCTAACTTCTAAAGTCGGGTCCTAGAATCAGAACGTGCCTCTAGAATACTCTATATTCCCAGCACTCTCAGCGCCAGAGGTGTCGCTAGAATTTCAGATTCCATTCCTGGGATTCTATATTTTATTCCTAGAATTCTAGATTGTTCTCTTGAGTTCTACATTCCACTCCCAAGACTCTAAAACCAGCCTGGAGATCCGGCCCTGGGGCTCAGGCCCTCTGCGTGGTCCCCTCATCCCCAGGCATCCCATTCCTAACTAGGGGCTGGGGGTGTCTCCTCTCACAGGCTGGTCAACACTAGGGTGGTCCAAGTAAAGAGAGCCAGATCCTCTTCTCCGTGTGTCCATGTGTCTTTCCTGCCCTCAGTCTGTCTCCAGGGCTGGGAGAGGGGAGGGGCAGGAGTGTTCAAGAGAGGAGACTCGAGACCAGATTTCTGGGTTCCCAAGAGGGCTAGGGGTGAATTTCTCCGTGCTGCCTGCTGAGAGCCTGGGCACCCCACACCTGGATTCTCAAATAAATCAGCAAAATTTATGGATTGGCTAACAGGTTTGGGGCACTGAAACTGACCATAACATGGTAAAAAAAAGTTCCAGCCCTCAAGGAGAATTACAATTTAGTGAGGGGGCGGGGCCTAGACTCCCGGGTCTGAGGGAGGAGGACGTTGGGGTCCGAACTCTTGTGTCAGAGGGAAAAGGGGCTGGGGGCCTGGACTCCTGTGTCAGAAGGAAGAGGATTTTGGGGGCCTGGACACTCATCGGGGTCTGAGGATGGAGAGGTTGGGGGTCTGGACTCCTAGGTGGGAGGAGGGAGGGGCTGGATTCCCAGGCCGCCAAGATGGAGGGGTGATCCAGCTGGAGCATGGCCCGCCCCAGCCCTCACGCGCCCCGTTATCTCAAATCCTGGGCAGGGAGAGGAGGGGGCAGCAATATATTTAGTCTCTGTCCTCGCCCTTTATCTCAGTGTCCTCAGTGAGGCTTGAGCAGACCGGACGAGACAGAAGCCCCAGGGGCCTTCAAGGTCACTCCGGACACCCCCTCACTGACCCTCCAAGAGCCCCTTGTCCCCTGCTTTGCCTTCCGCAACCCCTGGCCTGAGACTCAGCATGGCGGACCGGTGAGTGAAGATTGGTAACCGGGACTCCTGAGGCCCGAGACAGTGGCGGGTAGGGGGGTGATCTCCCGGGTTCCTGTGAGGGGTGAGATCTGCGAGGTTGGACTCCAGGCCTGAGAAGGGAGGTACGGACAGGACTCCTGGGCATCGGAATGAGGTAAGAGTCTGGGAATCCGACCCCTAGGAGCCGAGAAGCGGCAGCTGGTGGGCCGGACCTGTCGGTCAGAGGGGCCTCTGGGGTCCCTTAGGACACGGCGTGGACAGGACCCAGGCCTACCATTAACCCCCTTTTCCTGGTTTCTCTCCCTCCAGGAGCGGCGATGCGGTGAGAGTCGGCGTGGGCTGGACCCGCCTGGCCGGGGAGGGCGCTGCCGGGAGGGCTCTGGGGCGAGAGGCTGCAGCCCTGGAAGACTGAATGGAGAGGGGCTGGGGAGGGGGTGGTCCCTGTGATAACTCAGCTCCGTTCCCCCAATCCCAGGCCGGGGACCCGCGCCCCGCGCCACCCCTTGTACGACGCCGCTCCTCAGCCAACTACCGCGCCTACGCCACGGAGCCGCACGCCAAGGTGAGGGCGGGGCCAGCGCGGTGGGCGGGGCCGGACGGGACTTCGCAGGGTCTGGATTCGGATTCTTGGGTTACCCGCAGCTTGGGGAGGAGGGGCGGAGCCAGGGCCTTTACCGGACTTTGGTCGTGGGCGGAGCCCAAGCGGATGAGGCGCTTCAGGGGCGGAGTTTATCAGAGGGCTGGGCTCTGATTGGTGAGAGCTTGCCTATAGGCGGAGTCCCGCTGCCCGTGGGAACTGCGATTGCTTAGAGATGGTGGGGGGAGGTGCGTAGCCAGAGACACCACATTGGTGGATGGGAGTGAGGGGCGTGGCTTCCCGTAGACTGAAGGCTGGAGTTGGAGGCGGGACTAAATCTGGACCTGGCTTGAGGGGGCGGGTTCTGAAGCCCCTCCCGGCGTCCTCCTTCGGATCCTCCTCACTCATCCTTCCTTGCTCTGTCTCACCCCGGCAGAAAAAGTCTAAGATCTCCGCCTCGAGAAAACTGCAGCTGAAGGTGCGATGAGCCTGGGGAGAGCGCCTAGGTGTCTTCAGGGAGCGGGGCTTGGAAGTTGGGTGGGGCTTCGGAAGAGCAAGTGGGCGGGAGGCCCTGCAAGGGAGGGGCGGGGCCTTGGAATGATGGACATCAACCTTGGGGGGGCAGGTCTCTGGAAGCAGGCCTGGGATTAGAGGGCGGGGCCCGGCGGGGGTGGCTATCCCGCTCTGTCCTCATCCCCATACCTGTGCTACCGTACCCGTCGTCCCCTCCCCAGACCCTGATGCTGCAGATTGCGAAACAGGAGCTGGAGCGGGAAGCAGAGGAGCGGCGAGGAGAGAAGGGGCGTGCTCTGAGCACGCGGTGCCAGCCTCTGGAGCTGGCCGGGCTGGGCTTCGCGGATCTGCAGGTACCCGCTCCAATCAGGGACTCCTGCCTAGCCCGGGATCCGAGGTTCCTACTGTCCGATCTTGCATCCCTTAGGACTCAGGGGTACAGTTACTATGCCCCCTTTCTGCTCAGGACCTTCGGGTCCAATCTCCAAATTCTTACCCTCAGGAGTTCAGAAATGTGGCCTGCAGCTGCCTACAATCTCAAAACCCAGAGGTCGGTTCCTCCAACCCACTCCAGTCCAGATTCTCAGAACACCTGGCTCTGGAGTTCTGCTTTGTTCGCAGTTCCCCAGGGTCTGGCTTCAATCTACTCCTCCAGGACCAGATGTCCAGGTCCCCTGCTCCTCCTCCCTCAGACCCCAGGAGGCCAGACCCCCAGCCTTCTCCCCACCACGCACACTGCATTCCTCCACCAGGACTTGTGCCGACAGCTCCACGCCCGCGTGGACAAGGTGGATGAGGAGAGATACGACGTGGAGGCGAAAGTCACTAAGAACATCACAGAGGTGGGAGACACTGGGCCGTCTGGGTCGCTTCAGGGTAGGGGGTGATGCCTGGGGCTCTGGTCTCAGCCTGGGCCCTTGCAGCTGCTTATGGTTGCAGACACCAGGAGACCCAGGACAACTCTGTGAGCCTGGCAGGGAGGGGGCAGAAGGATGAGTACAATACGGTCAGGGAATGCTGTTCCAGGCAGAGGGAACAGCACATGCAAAACCCAGGAGATGGGAAAGCGGAAAATATGTTTGTGAAAATGTGTGGCTGGAGCATCAGGTGTTGGTAAGTGAGTTCAGGTGTGGGCCAGGGAACTGTGAGATGCGTGTAGCTGGCCTGGGATGTGTCAGTAGTTTTCAGAGATGAGGCTGGGGCAGATCAGGTTCCAATTTCAGGATGGGGAGCTTGGATTTTGTCTCGAAGGCGGTAGGAGCCTAAGCTAGGTAGAACCTGGATCGGGATAGGAGGGAAGTGCAGGGTGGAAGCGTGAGGCAAGGAGGAAGTGGAAGGAGGGGTCTCCACCTCCCTTTATGGCTGCTACCAGATCGCAGATCTGACCCAGAAGATCTTTGACCTTCGGGGCAAGTTTAAGCGGCCCACTCTGCGTAGAGTGCGGATCTCTGCGGATGCCATGATGCAGGCACTGCTGGGGACCAGGGCTAAGGAGTCCTTAGACCTGCGGGCCCACCTCAAGCAGGTGAAAAAGGAGGACACGGAGAAGGTGAGTGTGGCTAGGTCCAGGAAAGGGGGTGCTTAGGGGAGAAGGTGTGTGTGTGTGAGCAATTCTAGGGACTAGCCTGAGGGCAGGTGGCACTTGAAGTTGTGGGGAGAAGTATCTGGTAAGGGTCTTCCACAGGAAGTACAGGAGGGACACAGGAAATGCAAGAGGAAGACAGAATGTAGAAGCGGAAGACAGGAAGTGCATTAGGGAGAATGGAAGTGGCAAGGAGTCAGGAAGTGCGTGATGTCTCCAGGATGTTCATGAGAGAAAAGGAGTGCATGAGGGAGACAGGAAGTGCATGAGGGAGACAGGAAGTGCAGGAGGGAGACAGGAAGTGCAGGAGGGAGACAGGAAATGCAGAGGGGAGACAGGAAGTGCAGGAGGGACACAGGAAGTCCAAGAGGGAGACAGGAAGTGCAGCAGGGAGACAGGAAGTGGGGCAAATTGGAAGGGATCGTCTGAGGGGGCAAGAAGTGTTCCAGAGCCAGACTCTGTGAGGGGCATCTGGAATAGAGTGGCCCAGCAGGCGGGAGGGCAAGCGGAGGATATCTGAGAGCCTGTAGACCAGGAAGACACCCTAACCTCTGACCCGTTCCTCCAGGAAAACCGGGAGGTAGGAGACTGGCGCAAGAACATCGACGCCCTGAGTGGAATGGAAGGCCGCAAGAAGAAGTTCGAGGGCTGAGCCGGCCTGTGCGCAGCCCTGGCCCCGGCCCTGAGGACGGCCCCGAGGAATAAAGCTTCTCTCTGAGCTGGGAGTGGCTGTGTGTCTATTACCAGGAGGGCTTAGGTGTGAGAGAGGCGGGAGAACTGAGGGCCAGGCTCCCCCAAAGCCACAGCGCACATCAGGAGCAGAGCTGGGTCTCCACGTGGGGCTGCACAGAGGTGCCAAGACCAGGGCCCAAAGACAGACACACAGAGGCACGGACAGACTGAGTCAGAGACCCAGGGGGAGAGAGCCAGGCAGAGACCCAAAGGGAGAGGGAAAACAGGCGGAGATTCATAGAAAGAAGTGCACAGAAAGGGGAAACAGAGACAGATATACACAGAGAGACAGAGATGACCTCGCCCTGGAAGAGACAGAAATAAGAACCCACAGAGGGAGAACTGCAGATACAAAGAGACCCCCCCCCCCACCACACACACACACAAGAACTAGAAAGATAAAAACAGACACAGAGCTAAAGACAGAAACCGAGTCACAGAGAAGCACAGGGACACCTGGAGACACAGACACCAATAGCCAGACATCAAGAGAGGCAGATACTCAGAGACACCCGCAGAAATGGAGAGAGAAAAACTGGCGACACAGAGACAGGCAGAGTGAAGAACTCAGAGACAGAGATGCAGAGAGAGGCCCAAAGCCAACCACTGAGAAATGCATAGAATCAGAAATTCGGAGAGAGACAGACACTGGCACTGAGGGGTGAGGAAGCCCCTAGAGTTCAAGGTTGTGGATTGGCTGGGAAGGGGGAGGGGGATACCAAAAAAGATCAGTGTCCGATGGAGGTGGGGAGTGTGAGGTCCTGTGGGCCTGACACACCCCCTCCCCCTCCCCCTCCCCCTCACACACCTGTTTCCCCGTTTTAGCGCCTGTTGTCACCAGGGTGGAATCCTGGTGGCAGACAAAGGGATGGGGGTGGGGAGGGGGGGACAGAGAGATGGACAGGGACAGAGGTGGAGAGACGGAGAAGCTGAGACAGACACACACAGAGAAACACAGACGGAGAGTCATAGAGACAAAGGAGAGATAGAGACAGGGAAACGGGGTATGGGAAGTGAAGGCCCAGAGAGACACAGAGAAAGGGACCCCTTCATGGAATGAGAAGGGGTCCCTTGTACCCCTTTCATCAATAAGCATCCTCCAAGGACCTACTACGTGCTGAGCCCAGGGGCTTCAGAGCATAGTGTGCTGTGTGATCTGGGAGATGGGGAGCCCGAGGGTGGCCTGACCCAGCCTGGGGTTCCTGGACAATGCTTTTGGGATGGAGGAGAGGCCTTGGAACAGCCAGGAGGTGCCTCGATCCGAAAGTGGAGCCAGAGTGGGGGCAGGGCAGCCTCTGAGTGTGAGGAAAGGAATTCTCTCCCCCTCCCTCTCCCCCTGGGGCGGGGCTGAGCCTCCCACTATAAACTGGGGGTGCTTCAGCCTGCCCAGCAAGACTGCCCCACCGCTCACGCCTCTGCAGACGCAGCCTCAGGTAACGGTCCAGGAGGAACTGGGGATGGAAGGGAACGTATTAGGACTTGGGGGTTATAGAAGCTGGGAGTGCAGGGTTTGGGTGTCCCAGAATATAACATCTTAGGACCTCGGAGGTCTGAGTCTGAGGGAATCTCAGAAACTGGGAGTCCCTGGGCTTGGATGACAGACAGTCTGGGTGTCAGAACTGGGCGGCAGGGTCTCAGAATCTGGCGATTTAGGAATCGAGGTCGCAGAGTCTGATGTCTCATGATGGGAGGTATTAGAATTTGTAATGTCATATTTTGGGGTATCATGAATCAGTCCCTTGAGTTTAGGCATCCAGATTTTGGGGTCTCACAGTCCCGAGGTTTCAGAATTTAGGGGATGTCAAGACCTAGGGGGTCAAGATTTTAGGGCACCCATAATCAGGAGTCTCGACAGTTGGAGTCTCAGAATCTGGAGATATGAGGAGTTACTGGTTTTCAGAATTCATAAATTGGGGTCTGTGGGTATGGGGATTTCGTGGGGTCTCTCAACCTGGGCGCCTTGGGGATCTCAGAGATTGGGGAGTCTTAGTATTTAGGGGTCAGGATGAGGTCTGGGGACAGAAGCTGCTCTTATGTGTCCTGTCCCCTCCATGGCAGTGGGTGAAGGTGAAAGGAGGCGACAGGTGGGCAGATAACCAGCCAAAGGGGAGGGGACCTGGGGTGGGAGAGGGCAGCGGGTATGACTAATTATCCTAGAACCCCCCCCCTCCACGAATACTTCTCAGGAGATGTCCTCTGTGTCACTCTCTACGACATCTCCCCAAAATAGACCCTGGGGGTGGGGCAGCTATTGTCTTCGGGCCACTGTCCCTTCCCAAATACCTTCTCCTAATCCCTACTCAGATCAGGTTCCTACGGACTTGTCATAAGACAAAAGGGGACAGCTGTGGTCAGGGGGCGGGGGCTGCAGCCTTGGGGCTCTGCCCGGACCGTATCTCCCAATGCGCTGTCTTCACCCGCGGTTTAGGAGTCTTTAGGAGTTGGGGGTCCCCAGCCCCTCCTCCCTCAGACCCAGGGGTCCAGACCCCCAGCCCCTCCCCCCTCAGACCCAGGGCTCCAGGCCCCCAGCCCCTCCGCCCTCAGACCCAGGGCTCCAGGCCCCCAGCCCCTCCTCCCTCAGACCCAGGGGTCCAGGCCCCCAACCCCTCCCCCCTCAGACCCAGGGGTCCAGACCCCCAGCCCCTCCCCCCTCAGACCCAGGGCTCCAGGCCCCCAGCCCCTCCTCCTCTGGACCCCACCCCACTCCGCCTGTTCTCTGCTGCTCGTAGGTCACACCAGGACACCAGGATGTCGGACGCCGAAGAGCAGGAATATGAGTGAGTGATGCTGGCAGGAGGGCTGGGGCCCTGGAGCGGTGGAGACACCTCCCACCGCCAAGGCGCCTAACTCTCCCCCTCCCTCTTTCCTTCCCACCCGGGTCCCCAGGGAGCAGCCTGAAGGTGAGTGGAGAGTGGGCTGGCCTTGGGGGGGAGGGGAGGTGGGGACACCTCGGCGCATCTTAGCCCACCCTGCCCTACGCCCACCCTCCTGGTCCGCACAGCCCGTGGGAAAAGCTCAGTGGGCCCACTTGCAGCTGAGGCCCAGAGGGGTCCCCCCGTCTAGATGAGACTCGAACCCGAGCGCGGGTCTCTGCGCACTCCCCCACTCTTCCCCCCATCTGAAGCCCCTTCCGTCCCCGCCCCGGGCTCCTCACGCCTCCTCTTCTCTCCCCCACCCCTTCCAGAAGAGGAGGCTGCTGAGGAGGAGGAGGAAGGTGAGGCCCTGGACGCCGCAGGTCTGGAGCTGGACGCAGGACCGGGGGGCTGGGTGGGCGCGGGACGGGGATCTCGATGGCCTCGGCCTCAGCTCCTTTAACAGCCTCTCCCCTCTCTCCCCTCTCTCCCCTTCCCGCATCCGGGCATGGCTGCTCCCCTCCCCCAGCTCCCCAAATCCTCGCTTCTCCTCCCGCCCCCTCCCCAGCCCCCGAGGAGCCGGAGCCGGTGGCTGAGCGAGGTAACCGCGGCTGCTTCGCTTCCTGAGGCCGATTTCGGGGGTCCTCAGGGCCCTGACCTCCAAGATGACTCCCTCCCCGCTCCCGTAACCCGTCCCCGTAACCCGTCCCAGGCCCGGTCCTTTAAGCCCCGGAGAGCTCTCGCGCTCTCTGGTGGCCAGGAAGGGAAATAGCCTCGCAACGGCTTTAACCCGTTCCCTTCCTTCTTAAAGGGACCGACACCCAAGCCTTCTTCCCCAGTCTGGAGGAATACTTATAGAAGGGTTGGATGTTTGCGGAGAGGCACCCCTCCCCCCTCTCATCTTCGCCTGTCTGTTACTTGCCTCCTTCATATACATTCAAAGGTTGGGGCGTGGGTTGTAGAAGGAACTAGCGGTGGGAGTCTGTATTCCTCTGTCCCCAAGGGGGAGGGGGCTGGGGACACAACTCCTGGGTCACCGAGTGAAGAGGGGGCTTGGGGCCTCCCTGCACTGCTAGATCTTGATGGAGGGCAGGAGCTCTGGGTATGTAGAACGAGGGTCTGAGGGTTTGCTTTTTTTTTCTCCTTATGGTCTGGGGGTTTGGACACCTGGGTTCCCAGAGAAGTGGGAGGGGGATCCCCACACCAGTTCTGAATGTATATCTGATGCGTGTGACCCTCTCCCTCCTTTATGGCCACCCCGATTTCCCTTATCCTCTTCCCCCCCCATACCCTTCCCCCAGAGCTGCAGGAGAAGGGAACTGGGCTTGTGGGGACCAAGGCTTGGAGGGGGGTCCCTCCTTTGGATGTGTCATGCCCACCCCAAGAACTCTTGCTAATTATCTTTTTGTATCCCTCCACCAGAAGAGGAGCGCCCCAAACCAAGGTGAGATCCTGGGGGGTGGGGGTCCCAATCATGTCCTCTTAAATATGTCCCCCACCTCCAGAGATAGGGTGCAAGAAAGGCAGAGAAGGAGAGTGGGGAAATGGAAACATAGAAAAGGACAGTGATTCCTTCTTTCCACAAACATTTCTGGTCAACTTCCCACTGTGTTTGGCAAGAGTTAGACTCTTGCTGTCCTGTTGGTGAAACAGACCCAGATACAGCAATGGTAGTGCAGAAGAGGGCCCTATCTGTGCCCTAGGCAATCAAGGAAGGCTTCCCAGGGGAGGTGATGCCGAGTCCTGAGGGCGGAGTCCTTCAGTTTGCTAGCTGAAGGAAGTAGAAGGGAGATTGTAGATGACGAAGTGGAGTGGTGTGTGCAAAGTCCAGTAGCTGGATCTAGGCTAGTTTTTCAGGGAACAGATGCAGACACAGGTCATTCTGATGAGAAAGATCCAAACTAGGCAGACCAGTGAAGTCTGTGAGAGCTCACCCCTGGAGGGTGTGACATTGGGGACAAAGCTTGGAGATGCAAGGAGGCAGCAATCGAGCATGAGATGCAGAAATTCTCTGGGGCACCGGGGAGCCATGGAAGGGTTCTGAGCAGAGGGGGCCGAGGATCAGATCTGGCTGAGAGCACAGGGGCACATGAAAGCACAGGTGTGCTTCAGTGTCAGGGAAAGCTTGTTGGAGGAGGGAAGGTCTCAGGGGTGGAGTATATCAGGGGAAGGGCATTGTAGGCAGAGCAAATGGAGTGTGCAAAGGCCCGGGGGCACAAAGGCACATGACATGGCCAGGGAACTGTAGGATGTGGTGAGTTTTCAAGGGGAAAAGGCCTAAGCTGGAGCAGAGGGCATAGGGTGGAAAGGGGCCACAGACTGAGAGACCCACAGGTTGATGAGCTCAGTTGGGGCAGGGTGTGTGCAAAGGCAGGAAATGTTCAGGAAGCGTCTGTTTACTGGAGTCTGGGGTTTGGGAGAGAGTCTGGGCTGGAGACAGAGTTGGTGAATCCTCGGTAATTGATGATAATCGAAGTCACAGGAGTGAATGACATTAATCACAAGAGTGTCCCACGAATGAATCAAAGGGCAAAACTCTCTTAATCTGAATAATAGAAACTGTTGCTTTTTGTTAAGCCAGGAAAGATGAAGCATTATTTGTTTAAAATTCTCTTTGATCATTGAATGACCAAAAAAGGAAATAAAAAGTCAAATATATGAGGGTTTTTTTCATTCCTTAAGTTAAACTTTAAAACTGTATTTAAGGAATCAAATCTTACAAAATCCTGGAAGGTTTTGGTAATGATGATGATAATTTCAAGGAAATTAATAAAATACCTATTGATTTTAAAGTGTATTTTATTCAATAGTTTTGGTATCTTGCCATGGAGGATACTAGCCCAGCCTAGCAGAAAAGTGCAATATGTATAGCGTATTTTGACATTTTAAAAGTTATATTCCATAACCATTTTGAAATGCTGGGCAAACGTAAAAAAAAAATCCCATACAAAGTTATTTGCATTTAATTCAGTTAATCAGGCATTTTGAAAGCTAATTGATTAAAACACTGTAATATGATTGAAATTTTGTAACATTTTAATGTTATTTTTACTCTACTGTGAAAAGTTTTTTATACGATATACACACCCTAGTTTATTTTTGTGTCTTAGTGTGGACTTACAAATTTACTACAGGTATCCTGAGCCAGGAACACAATCAGGTTTCAGGCCAGTTTGATACTGGCTATTCTTAATTTTCATATGAGTGGAGGACTTCAAACCAAATGTTATGTCAGTGGGACTGTGCTGTCTGTGGAAGTTAATAGATTACATGATCATTTTCTTCAGACTTGAAGGAGAGTGATAAATAAGATTTGGAGTCATAGGGTACTGATGTACAATTTAAGGATTAAAGTTTCTTATAAATCAATTGTGAACAATGAATTATTAAATTAAATGTTGACTTCCTAGTATAAAACTGCAAGAATAAAAATAAATTCTCCAGCTTAAAAAAAAAAGAAAGAAAGAAACCAAAGAAAGAGAAAATTCCAGGAAGTGGGAGTGCCCAGGGCAGGAAATCAAGGAGAGCACAAGGGCAGTCCCCCAGAGCAGCACCACCCAATACAAATACAATGCAAGCCACATATGTAATAACTTAAAAAACAATTCTTTTTTACTAGCAGCCTTTTAAGAAGTAAACCCAAACAGGTAAAATTAATCCCAATAGCGTATTTTACTCAACCTGTTATAGCCAAAATCTCGTAATTTCAACATTAATCCATATAAAACGTTATTAGTAAAATATTTTACATTCTTTTGTTCAACCAAGTCTGTGAAATCCAGTGCATTTCACTGACAGCCCCTCTGATCTGGACCAGCCACATTCCAGGCGCTCAGCACACGTGTGGCTGGTGCAGCCCAGCAAGGAGGTCAGACTACTCAGTGTTTCTTCTCTTCTGTCCACTCAGCCGGCCCGTGGTACCTCCGCTGATCCCCCCAAAGATCCCAGAGGGGGAACGTGTGGACTTCGATGTAAGTAACAGACATCCCATCCCAGCAGGGGCTGCTAGCCTATAGGGTGCAAATTAGGAAGAGGCGCCCCTTCCTAGCCACTGTTTTTTGTTTGTTTTTGTCTTTTCCCTTTTGTTTGTTTCCTACCCCCTTCTTTTGGAATTGTGCCTTGACAGCCCCTTAGTTTAGTGTCAGAATACGATGCTTTGCTGCCATCTGCTGGAAACACAGTGCATGGCGGACGTCTGTCCCAGCTGTCAACGTCACCAATTCTTTTTTTTTTTTTTTTTAATTTATTTTTGGCTGCGTTGGGTCTTCGTTGCTGCGCGTGGACTTTTTCTAGTTGCGGCGAGCGGGGGCTACTCTTCGTTGCGGTGCGCGGGCTTCTCATTGCGGTGCCTTCTCTTGTTGCGGAGCACGGGCTCTAGGCACACAGGCTTCAGTAGTTGTGGCTCACGGGCTCTAGAGCGCAGGCTCAGTAGTTGTGGCGCACGGGCTTAGTTGCTCTGTGGCATGTGGTATCTTCCCAGACTAGGGCTCAAACATGTGTGCCCTGCATTGGCAGACGGATTCTTAACCACTGGGCCACCAGGGAAGCCCAACCGCACCAATTCTTGCTGCAAAGGGCTCCCCCTCCTGATGCTTCTCAGAAGTGCTGAGAGGTTGGCGCCCTCTTGGGGCACCACCTGGGGAATGACCGTGCTCCCACCCTCTGCCCCCTAGGACATCCACCGGAAGCGCATGGAAAAAGATCTGCTGGAGCTGCAGACGCTCATTGATGTGCATTTTGAACAGCGGAAGAAAGAGGAAGAGGAGCTCGTGGCGCTAAAAGAACGCATTGTGAGTCAAGGGAGGTGGGGTTCCCCAAATTCTTCTCCCTCCTTCCATCCTTTGGATCTTGGGAGATACGTTCCCGTCCACTACAGACCCAAGGCTGAAACTTTTGGGAAAGTACCCAAGTTGGTGCCCATCGCCACTCTTGACCTACCCTGGGAAGTGATAAAGGGGGTGCCTGGTGGTCCCTGCGCCCCCTCATTCTTCTCTCTCCCCCAGGAGCGGCGCCGGGCGGAGAGAGCTGAGCAACAGCGCTTCAGAACCGAGAAGGAGCGCGAGCGTCAGGCTAAGCTGGTGGTGGGTGTTTCCCCTCCTCCCGGAGCCCAAATGTTACTTTTTCAGCTGGACACTGCAATTTTCCACTCATGATATTCTCTGTGATCCCATAAAAGTCCTCATGCTGTATTATTCAAGGGTCTTTCTGTTGGAAGGGACAGAAACTCCAACCCAAACTGAACTTAGCAGAAAGAGAACTTTATTGGCTCATATAACTAAAAGGTCTAGGGCATGGCTTGCTTCAGGCATGGCTGGATCAAGGGACTCAAATAATATCACAAAGGCCCAGCTTTTATCTTCCCATCTTGGCCAATATTTCTGTGGACAATGTGTCCAGGAGAGTGAGCAACTCATCCTGGTTTGCCTGGAGCTTTCCTGGTTTGAGCCCTGAAAATCCTGCATCCCATCAGTCCCAGGCAAACCAGATGGTTCCCAGGCAGGGGTGGCAAACGGCCACCAGCAGCTCTGGCTTAAACTCGTCTTTTCTCTGTCTCCTGCACAAATCCTGGGATGTTTTCATATTGTTCACCTGTCCACTGTGGAGTGAATCACTGGCTAGTTGGGAGACAGTGGTTAGAATGCTCCCATTGGTTTAACCCTTGAAAACATGACCTGACTTGGCATCAGGAGTGGCTCACTCAAACCACTTTTTTTTTTTTTGCCACACTGCGCGGCACGTGGGATCTTAGTTCCCCGACCAGGGATCGAACCCATGCCCCCTCACAGAGTCTTAACCACTGGACCACCAGCAAAGTCCCTCAAACCACTTTATTTATTTATTTATTTATTTATTTATTTATTTATTTATTTATTTATTTATTTATTGGCTGCATTGGGTCTTCGTTGCTGCGTGTGGGCTTTCTCTAGTTGCAGTGAGCGGGGGCTACTCTTCGTTGCGGGGCGCGGGCTTCTCATTGCGGTGGCTTCTCTTGTTTCAGAGCACGGGCTCTAGACATGTGGGCTTCACTAGTTGTGGCATGCAGGCTCAGTAGGTGTGGCTCGTGGGCTCTAGAGCACAGGCTCAATAGTTGTGGCGCACGGGCTTAGTTGCTCCATGACATGTGGGATCTTCCTGGACCAGGGCTCGAACCCGTGTCCCCTGCATTGGCAGGCGGATTCTTAACCACTGTGCCACCAGGGAAGCCCCCTGAAACCACTTTTAAAGAACAGGAAACGGGTGGTGTGGTACGCAAAGGACTGGTCTCCCAAAGATGTCCACATCCTAATTCCCAGAGACTATGAATATGGGAACCTACCTGGCAAAAGGGACTTTGTAGGTATGATTAAGTTAAGGATCTTGAGATCGGGAGATTCTCCTGGATTTTCTGGGTGAGCCCAATGTTATCACAAGGGTCCTTATACAAGGGAGGACCTTTGAAGATGGAGGCAATGGCCCCGAGCCAAGGGATGCAGGTGGCCCCTAGAAGCCGGAAGAGCAAAGGGAGTGAATCTCCCCTAATGCCTCCAGAAGGACCCAGCCGTGTCCATACCTTGACTTAGCTCATGAGACCCATTTCAGACTTCTGACCTGCAGAACTATAAGCTGATAAACTTTCATTGTTTTAAGACACTCTGTTTGCAAATTACAGCAGCGAGAGGAAATTAATTCAGGTGGGGAATCCTGGACAAGTGCAATACCATCATGCCCATCTCACCTGCCTCTCCAGTGTGGAGGGGGCTTTGGTCTGGACAAGCCACTAATTCTGGAACATGCAATGCAGACTTTCTGGTTGTGGTAATGCCTTAGTGAAGGCATTCTAGAACCTCTTCCTCAGGCTCAAGGCCAAGAGCCTCTTTACTGCCCCAAGCCTCCCGACTCCCATCACAAGTTACCTTCCATGACCCTCTGAGGACAGTCATTCTCCTCTCATGAGACTAAGGAAGAGTAAGTCCCAGAGAGGTTACGTGCCTGCACTGAGGTCACACAGCAAAGATCACCATTGGCCATTTCAGGCTGGAGCATGCAGAAAAAAGCAAGCACATCCCTCCACTAGTTTAATATTTTCCTTGGGGGTGGTATATAAAGTCTCAAAGAGGAGGAAGGACTTGCAGGTGGTCACACAGCCAGGCCTGGAAAGGTGAGGAGGGGACCGTCAGCATCCTTGCCTGTTCTGATATTGACCTTGTTTTACGCTTGGGTCTGATTGATCCCTGCTTCACTCAGTGCAGAAGAGGGCCCCCTCCCAAGTGCCCATCTCAGACCCCCTCCCCTCTCAGTCCAGGGTGCTGGAGGGAGGCCCAGGAATTAACCCCTTTCTTCCCGCAGGAGGAGAAGATGCGGAAGGAAGAGGAAGAGGCCAAGAAGCGGGCTGAGGACGACGCCAAGAAGAAGAAGGTTCTGTCCAACATGGGGGCCCACTTTGGGGGTTACCTGGTCAAGGTGAGTTCAGCCTGCTGGGGCCTCAACAGGAAACGGGTGGTGTGGTACGCAAAGGACTGGTCTCCCTAAGATGTGGGAGGAGGGGCTGGGGGCCCAGACCCCTGGGTCTGAGGGAGTAGGGGCTGGGGCCCCGGACCCCTGGGTTGGATGGGGGAAGGAGTGGGGGCCCGGACCCGTGGGTCTCTGGGGGGAGGGGCTGGGGGTCTGGGCTGAGGGAGGAGGGGCTGGGGGCCCGGACCCCTGGGTCTGAGGGTGGAGGGGCTGGGGGTCTGGGCTGACGGAGGAGGGGCTTGCGGCCCGGACCCCTGGGTCTGAGGGTGGAGGGTTGGGGGCCCCGGACTCCTGGGTGTGAGGGAGGAGGGAATGGGGGCCTGGACCCGTGGGTGTGAAGGGGGAAGCAGCAGGGGGCCCGGAGCCCTGGGTCTGAGGGTGGAAGTGCTGGGGGTCTGGGCTGAGGGAGGAGGGGCTGGGGGCCTGGACCCCTGGGTCTGATGTGGGTGGCGTTGGGGGCCGGGACCCCGGGTTTGAGGGGTAGGGGCTGGGGGTCTGGGCCGAGGGAGCTGGGGGCCCGGACCCCTGGGTCTGAGTGGGAGGGTCTGGGCGGTCTGGGCTGAGGCGCTGGTGACCCGGACCCCTTGCTCTTTGGGGGGCGGGGCCTGGGGCCCGGACCCCTGGGTCTGAGTGGGGAGGCGTTGGGGGCCCGGACCCCTGGGTCTCTGGGGGGAGAGGCTGGAGGTCTGGGCTGAGGGAGGAGGGGCTGGGGGCCCGGACCCCTGGGTCTGAGGCGGGAGGGTCTGGGCGGTCTGGGCTGAGGCGCTGGGGGCCCGGACCCTTGGCTCTGAGGGGGGAGGGGCTGGGGGCCGGGACCCCTGCGTGTGAAGGGGGAGGGGTTGGTGGTCTGGGTTGAGGGAGGAGGGGCTGGGGGCCGGGACACCTGGGTCTGAGGGAGGAGGGGCTGTGGGCCTGGATCCCTGGGTCTCAGAGGGGAGGGACTGGGGGCCTGGACCCGTGGGTGTGATGGGGGAGGGCCTGGGGGCCAGGACTCCTGGGTCTCTCGGGGGAGGGGCAGGGGGTCTGGGCTGAGGGAAACGTGGCTGGGGGCCCGGACCCCTGGCTCTCAGGGGTGAGTGTCGGAGGGCCTGGACCCCTGGGTCTGAGGGAGGAGGGGCTGGGGGCCTGGACCCCTGGGTCAGAGGGGGGAGGGGCTGGGGGCCCGGACCCCTGGGTCTGATGTGGGTGGCGTTGGGGGCCGGGACCCCGGGTTTGAGGGGTAGGGGCTGGGGGTCTGGGCCGAGGGAGGAGGGAGCTGGGGGCCCGGACCCCTGGGTCTGAGGGGAGAGGGGCTGGGGGCCGGGACCCCTGCGTGTGAAGGGGGAGGGGTTGGTGGTCTGGGTTGAGGGAGGAGGGGCTGGGGGCCGGGACACCTGGGTCTGAGGGAAGAGGGGCTGGGGGTCTGGGCTGAGGGAGGTGGGACTGTGGGCCCCTACCCCTGAGTGTGATGGGGGAGGTGTTGGGGGCCCGGACCCCTGGCTCGGAGGGGGGAGGGTCTGGGGGTCTTGGGTGAGGGAGGAGGGGCTGGGAGCCCGAACCCCTGCGTCTGAGGGGGGAGGGTCTGGGGGTGTGGTCTGAGGGAGGAGGGGCTGGGGGCCCGGACCCCTGGGTCTGAGGGAGGAGGGCCTGGGGAACCGGACCCCTGGGTCCTGAGGTGCGGAGCCATCTGGATGACCCATCCCCCAACTCACGATGTCCCTTCCAACCGTCAGGCAGAACAGAAGCGGGGTAAGCGCCAGACCGGGCGTGAGACGAAAGTGCGCGTCTTGTCGGAGCGTAAAAAGCCTCTGAACATCGACCACATGGGAGAAGAACAGCTCCGGTAGGTGGGAGAGGCCTGGGTATGAGACAGGCAGATAAGGGGACGCCTGACCCAGATCCGAGTGGGCGGAAGCCCTGGTGCTGTGTGACTTTGGGCAAGTGTCTCTCCCTCTCTGCACCCCTGTAGACTCCCCTGTGGAATGTTTCACTGATATAGGATCCACGTTTTGTGGGTGCCGAGACCTGTAGAGTCTGGGTGATAATACGGAAGCCAGACAACAGATCTGACCAAAATTTAGGAGATTATGGTGTTTTGATGTCCCCTGGGAACTCTGAATGGGCCCCATCTTTTACCTGAATTAAAGCCAGATGCACTGGCAACAGTTTTCCAGCCAAATCTCTTCTGGATGGGGCTCTATCTTGCCCTTCACAGCTCACTGTCTGCACAGCCTGCATCTTGTGATAAGCCACCTGAGGGAAGGCCGGGGAGGGTCTTTCCTTCAGGGCCCTCGTCTGCGTCTTGACATTTTCTGGCCCAGGCACAGACTTTAAAGTCAGAAACATCCATCACCTCATAGGCAGCACAGTGATGGGGTTTGGAGCTCAACATCTGAAACCACTTGCCAGGGGCTCAGTGCCGGCTTCACCACTTACAGCTGTGTGATCTTAGGCACGTTGTTTACCTTCTGTGAGCCTTGCTTACCTCACTGGTAAAATGAGGCTATGATAACAAAATCTACATCACAGAGCAGTGAAAGGTCAGTGAGCTGATCATCATCATCATCATAATGACAGCAGCAGCCCCCTGTGGAGGGCCTACAACCCTATAAGGCAGATACTATAATACTGTTATCACCCTCATGTTAAAGATAAGCAAGCAACTGGAACATAAAAAAAAAAAAAAAAAAAAAAGAGCAACCCTAGGCACAGAGAGGTTGAGTAACCTTTCCAGGGTTGCACACCTTGCAAGTGGAAGAGTGGGGATTTGAACCCAGGCAGTCTGGTGCGGTAGTCTGTGCTCTTCATCACTCTTTTACAAAGTGGTGTGATGGTAAATGTTTAACACGTGGATCTCCAGGGCCTAAAAGTCCACATCTTAGCATTTGCTCATTTCCACGGTGTAAATACTCCCACCATGCTGATTTCAAACTACCAGTGTGAGAACAGTGCACTCGGAGTCGGGAAAGGATGCGCAGATTTGGCTCCAGCCCACCACTGGCGATGTGCCGTCCTTCCCCAGTCACGTTATCACAGGGCCTAGCACTAAATAACATGTCGCTAAAGTTCCTTTTTCCTCCTGTTTCCTTCCCTCACCACACATCCACTCATAATTTGGGTCTACTAATTTTTTTATTTTTTTATTTTTTTAATTTATTTTTGGCTGTGTTAGGTCTTCGTTTCTGTGTGAGGGCTTTCTCTAGTTGCGGCAAGTGGGGGCCACTCTTCATCGCGGTGCGCGGGCCTCTCACTGTCGCGGCCTCTCTTGTTGCGGAGCACAGGCTCCAGACGCGCAGGCTCAGTAGTTGTGGCTCACGGGCCTAGTTGCTCCGCGGCATGTGGGATCTTCCCAGACCAGGGCTCGAACCCGTGTCCCCTGCATTGGCAGGCAGATTCTCAACCACTGTGCCACCAGGGAAGCCCAGGGGTCTACTAATATTTTTTGAGGATCTCAAGTTATTTAAGTTTTATTTATTAGATAGAGGTCATATGATGGTCTATAAAATTTTAAAGTAAAATACACCACGGAAGAGACAGCATTTGAAGACTATTAGCTGGCAAAAGAAAACAAAGACTGCTAGTAAGAATAAAAAGAATAGTAACAACTAGCTTTGTCGAGTATTTAGCATGTGCCAGGTACTTTATACCTATTCTCTCATTCTATAACAGTTCAAGGCAGTAGATTTTTAAGTTCAGAATAAGTTTGGCCTCTAATAACTGAGATCTGACTATAGCAGCCTAAAATATAGAGGTTTGTTTTCTCACGTAGAAGAAATCTGTAGTCCATAGCTGGTATGGCAACTCTACAAAATCATTTGAGACTCAGGCTCCTATTTTTCTGCTCCACTACTTTTAGCCCAATATTTCTGTCCTCAAAATCACCTCATGGTCCAATGTGGCTGCTGGAGTTCCAGCCATCACATCCAAGCAGCAGAAATTACAAAGCAAAACCCACAAAGTCTTACCTGGAAGCTCCACCCAATGACCTACGTTCATCCCATTGGTTACCCTAGCTGTAAGGGAGATTGGGGAGAGAAACTTTTTAACTGAGCCTACTGCAAAAAATTCGATTTCTAAGGAAGAAAGGGAGAAGGTGGGCAACCAGCCATTTCTTTCACCGTTTGATTTCTACATTTTTCTGGAGAGGGAAAAAGGATCCTAGGGGGAGTCACTTGGCCATAGTCACAAACCAGAGAATTCCAAAGCTGGTATTTGAACCAAGGCTTTCTGACTCCAGGGCCTAGGCCCTTAACCATGCTCATTCTCCCTTAGAGAAACGTGAGCTCTCCGTTTTGGATATGGAGAAGTGGGCAGAGATTTTAAAACCCGTTGCTGCAATTCACTTTGAATATCGTGGCCTCCAATATTAACAAAATGGCACCAATAATGTCGAACTCAGAGACTCGCTGTGTGGCTTTGAACAGTTCCCTCAACCTCTTTGGGCTCATGGCCTGGCCTGGCTCCCTTCCATGACAGCCCTTCTGCCCCGCCAGGGAGAAGGCCCAGGAACTGTCGGACTGGATCCACCAGTTGGAGTCCGAGAAGTTTGACCTGATGGAGAAGATGAAGCAGCAGAAGTATGAGGTGAGACCCGTCTCTGCTGGAGGCCAGGCTGGGGGGGGCTGGGCTGGGGGGGGCTGGGGGTGGCTGGGCTGGCGGGGGCTGGGGGGGCTGGGCTGGGGGGGCGGGGCTGGGGGGGTCTGGGCTGGGGGTGGCTGGGGGGTCTGGGCTGGGGGTGGCTGGGCTGGGGATGGCTGGAGGCCAGGCTGGGCTGGGGGGGGCTGGGGGGGGCTGGGCTGGGGGTGGCTGTGGGGGGGCTGGGCTGGGGGTGGCTGGGTGGGGGGCTGGGCTGGGGGTGGCTGGGGGGGCTGGGCTGGGGGTGGCTGGGTGGGGGGCTGGGCTGGGGGTGGCTGGGGGGGCTGGGCTGGGGGTGGCTGGGGGTGGCTGGGCTGGGGGTGGCTGGGGGGGCTGGGCTGGGGGTGGCTGGGGGGGGCTGGGCTGGGGATGGCTGGGGGGGTGCTGGGCTGGGGCTGGGTAGGGGGTGAGCGGGCCTGTCCCTCCGGCTGTGCCAGAATCTCCCTCCTGTCTCTGCAGATCAATGTTCTGTACAATCGCATCAGCCACGCCCAGAAGTTGTAAGTGTGAACCGGGCCCTGAGCCCCACACCCCTCCCTCTGACTCTTGGGGCCTCTCTTTCCTTTCCTCTTGCTGTCCCTTACTCTGAGTTTCAGTTCTCCACCCCTTCTTGGGGGCTCTGTCTTTGTCCCTCTTTCTCTGGGACGGTCTCATAATCTGTCCTTTCCTCTCCACCCTCCAGCTCTCTTCTGGGGTCTCAATCCCCGTTTCCATGTCCCTCTAAATCACTGGTTCTCGGGGCAGGGGTGATCTTGCCCCCGACCCCGGGGGCATCGGGGGATGTCTGGAACCTGTTTGGGGAGGGGGATGCTACTGGCACCTGGTGGGTGGAGCCCAGGGCTGCTGTTGCACGTCCTACAACGCACAGAACAGCCCTCACCACAGAATGATCCGGTCCCCGAATGTCGCTGGTGCTGAGGTTGAGAAGCCCGGCTTTTCCTCTGTTTCTTGTTCTGTCTCCCCTCTCTCCTTCCCTCCGTCCCTCCCCTCTGCCTTCTCTTCATCTTCTCTCTCCATCTCACTTTCCATCTTTCTGTCTCTTTCACCCCAGCCTCCCCGACCCTCTCTCAGTCACTCACCCTTTCCTTCCCCCTTCCCTGTACCCATAAATATTTATCAGCGCCCACATGAACATCCCGAGCTCACCCACTGACACCAACTCCTACCCGCCTGTGGGCCTGTGACCACTAATCACGCCACTCCAGGCAGTGAACCCAATGAGAAGGCACTTGCCGGCCTCTTCCTCTGGCGGGGAGGGCGGGGATTTGGGGGGATGGACTCCCTGAATTGAGGACAGGGACCCATCTCAGAGGTGGGTCAGGGAGGCCTTCCTTCCTGACACCCCTCCTTCTCCTACAGCCGGAAGGGGGCCGGGAAGGGCCGCGTTGGAGGCCGCTGGAAGTGAGGATCTGGGCGCTGCCCCCCCACCCCCCTCCAGGCACCCGGGAGCCCTGGGAGTGTGTGTCCCATCTGTGGCTTGAAATAAATGCTCCCCCTGCAGCACCTGCTGTTCTTTGATTGTTATTATTAGAATCTTCAACAATCATGACGGTGATGTGTAAGGTTGAACCCTCACACACAGCTGGCAGGAATGTAAAATGGGGCTGCCGCTTTGGAAAACGGTCCAGCGGTTCCTCAAAAAGTTAAACGTAGAGTTACCATAGGACCCAGCAATTCTGCCCCAAGAGAACTGAAAATCTCTGTCCTCACAAAAACTTGTACAGGAATCTTGGCAGCATTACTCACGATAGCCAAGAGGTGGAAACAACCCAAACGTCTGTCCACTGGTGAATGGATACAAGGGAATATCATTCAGCCATAAAAACGAATGAGACTCTGACACAGGCTACAATGTAGATGAGTCTCCAAATCATAACAAAAGAAGCCAGACACAAAAGGCCACACATTGTGTGATGCCACTGATAGGAAATTTCTAGAAGGCAAATCAATAGAGGCAGGGAGTAGAGTCGTGGTCTCCAGGGCCTCAGGGGAAGGAAGGAATGAGGGGTTATGGCTAAAAGGAATGGTGTTTCTTTTTGGGGGTGATGGGAGTGTTGTGGAATTAGACAGTAGTGATGGTTGCACAACCTTGTGAATAGACTAAAAACAAAAACCCACTGATCACACTGCTATATATAAGATAGATAACCAACAAGGACCTACTGTACAGCACAGGGAACTATACTCAATATTTTGTAATAGGGTGGTTCAGTGGTTAGGACTCTGCGCTTCCACTGCCGGGGGCCTGGGTTCGATCCCTGGTTGGGGAACTAAGATCCTACAAGCTGCAGGGCGTAGCCAAAAAAAAAATTGCAATAACCTATAAGAGAAAAGAATCTGAATAATAATATATATATATATAAAATAACTGAGTCACTTTGCTGTACACCTGAAACTAACACAACATTGTAAATTAACTGTACTTCAATTTTAAAAAATGGTTAAATAAAGGCACTGTGGCTCTTGAAAACAAAACAAAACAAAACAAAACAGAAAGCCAAAAGTGGATAAACCTAAAAAAACCCCACAAAACTGCCATCAGGAACTGAGATGCCTCCCGCCTTTCTGCTCTGCCTCCATCTGTGAGGTCACAGATGGGTCACAATATGATTTCTGGAGCTCCAAGCCATCACATCCGCTTCCAGGAAGGAAGGCAGCAGAAGACAAGAAAGCAGAAACGTGCACCTCTCAGCTAAATCAAATCCCTTTCCAAAGACTTTCTGGATGCCCCACCCAGCAATGCTCACTTACATCTTATCGGCCACCCCTAACTGCAAAGATGACTAGGTCTCTTGCTCGCTCTTTAGCTGGTTGGGTGTTTTGCTGCTCCAAACAAAAGCAGGGTTCTATTTTTGATGGGCAGGCAGTTAGTGGTCTCTGACCCAGTCTCCCCTAACCCACATCTTCTTCTTATCTTTCTGAGGTTATTTTCACCAGCCTTGAGGAGGGCCTGCAGTTCCCAGGTTAAGCATCAAACTTCCAGTGCTAGCATTGAGAGAAAACAGCAGGCTTGAGAATTGAAAAACCTTCGTCATGGAAAAGAGAAGGGCAGAAGAGAATTGTAATGAGTGGAATATAAAAATGCCTGTACAGAGCCGATGTCTACCTATGAGACAGGCCAGGTACACCATCTCAACAGCTACGAGAGGCAGAGATAAAGAGACTAAGCCTAGGTCACAGAGCTAGAAAGTGGGCAGAGGCAAGATCAAATCCAGGACTGCCTAAACCAGAGCTGGAATTCCTAACAATTGTAGTAGAATAGAATTTGTTAAATAGAGGTTAAAGTCTAAGCATAGGAACCTAAAGATTCCTAATAGAACTTATGGTGGGAGCACATCCCGTAGTAAGTTGTATGGGTTGAGCAGATACCCCAAATTGTGTCTCCCATAAATAAAACTCACAAAAATACAGACATATTTACACCAAAGCTTACAGACACAACAAACAAGCATCCAAAAACAGCATACACCCAGCCACAGACATGATCACAAATACACACAATTATCACAGTTATGCACAGGCACAGAAACACACATAAATACAGACACCGTAACAACATACGAATAATTTAAGCTCCCTGGAGAAGGAGGTGGGTGTGTACCTTGAGTGGGAAGTGTGGAATTTAGGGACTACACATCCCAAGAGCCACCGGGACTGCTATCCCCTTTGTATCCATCCCGACGGTCTCCAGGCCTCACGGGATTTGTAGTTTATTATTATTATTATTATTATTTTGCACAAGCCCAGGGACTTCAGAGTGAGTAGGGCTGCTCCGACATCCCTTGGGAAAAAAGAATCTTGCTTCTGTTTGGATTTCAGCGCCGTTATGCTGAAACGTTTGCGCTTTTTATGGGTCTTTGTTCCGGTCTAAAAGTGCCTGCCTCTTTCCCAATGAGGATTTAAGTGCAGAGTGCTTAACATAAGGATTATATCATGCTTTATGGTGCTATGTATGAGGCAATTCACGCTCCACATCTGTTCGCTCTCCTCGCCCTGGACTACAAATCCCAGCATGGCTTGCGATGATGTAGAGCCCGGCTGTGGACCCCGTCTCTTCGGTTCATTTCCCGATGTGATCCAGGGGTTCCATCAGGGACTTGGGGTGCTTTGGGGCTCTGCCTAGGACCAGCTGTGCCTTTAGGGGCGTGGCCCCGAGGACTACGTTTCCCAGCGTGCCCAGCGGCCGATTGCCGTGACCTTTGTACCTCAATCTTTACTTCCCAGCATGCCCTGGGAGGTCACCCAGGGATTGTCTTGGTCTAAGGGTTGCGGACTCAATCTCCCGTAGTGTCCTGACGTTTCCCACGACCTAGGGAATCCATTCATTCATTCATCCATTCATCCAAAATACTATTTCCGATCGCGGAGCAAGTAGTGCACACGGAAGACAAAAATTCCTGTCCTCCTGGGGCTTATTTCTAGATGAAGCGAGCAGACTAACCCAATATAAATAAATTACATGGTATGAGGAAAGCGGGTAAGGTGTGTGGAAAAATTAGTTCTATACCTTTTAGGACTCCCGGGCTGTCAAGTCCATTTCCTACTAGGTCCCCAGGGGCCAGTTCTTCGTCCTTTTGATGCTGTGAACTACATTTCACAGCATGCCCTGGGGGGAGGGGGGGGCGCACCTGTAGCCTTTAGACTCCATTTCCCAGCACTCCCAGGAGAATCCTCTCAATCATGTTTCCTTTCGACACCTCGGAGCTGCGAACTTCCCAGTGTGCCTCGGGGCCGATCGAGGCCGGAATGTTGCCAAGAGCAATTTCCGTTTATAGACTCCATTTCCCAGCGCTCCCCGCGGCCTTCCCTGAGGCGGTTGCCATTCGCCTCTCCAGGCTGCGGACTCCATTTCCCAGCGCGCCCCGGACGGCGTGGTGACGTCACGCGCCGGGCGGGGGCCAGTGGATCCTTGGGCGGCGCGGGGCGGCGCGGGACGGCGCGGGACGGTGCGGGGCGGGTGGCAGATCACGGCGGCCCGTGGGCGGGCGGCGGCAGCTCAGGGCTCGGAGCTCGGCGCTCGCTCGCTCGCTCGTTCGCTCACGGGCGGGCGGGCGGCGCGATGTCGGGCGAGGATGGCCCGGGGGCGGGCCCCGGGGCGGCGGCGGCAGCGGCCCGCGAGCGGCGGCGGGAGCAGCTGCGGCAGTGGGGGGCGCGGGCGGGCGCCGAGCCGGGCCCCGGGGAGCGGCGCGCCCGCACCGTGCGCTTCGAGCGCGCCGCCGAGTTCCTGGCGGCCTGCGCGGGCGGCGATCTGGACGAGGCGCGCCTGATGCTGCGCGAGGCCGACCCCGGCCCGGGCGCCGAGCTCGACCCTGCTGCCCCGCCGCCCGCCCGCGCAGTGCTGGACTCCACCAACGCCGACGGCATCAGCGCCCTGCACCAGGTCAGCGCCTCCGCCCGGGCCCGTCCCGGGGACCTGAATCGCCCTGGGTCTGCGCCACCTCGAGCACCCTCCCTCCCCTGTCCGGAGTCACCGTTGCCAGTGCTGGTCTGCGCCGTCGCTGCTGCTCCGGTCCCTGCCATCCCGTGCTGGCCCTCTTTTCCGCCCACCCACCTCGAGCTCCCTTCTTCCGATCCTGAGACTCTTGAACTGACCCTGGTCTTTGCCACCCTGCGCCGCCCTCTCCCTGGACCCGAGCCATTGCTGACGGCCTCAGTCCAGTCCGTCCTAGTCTTGTCACTTCGCGCTGCTCTTTCCCGACCTTGAGCTCTCTTTACTAGTCTCGCCTGTGCCACCTCCGCCGGTCCCACCTCTACCTTGTCATCTAATGCTGGACCTCTTTCCTGAGTCTGTGACACTTACAGCTCTACCGGTGCCCACAGCTTCCCCCTTCCAGGCAGGTATCACTTTCCTGGAGCAGCGTCCTCCTCTTTCTTGGGCCTGTGCTGCTTCCCCCCTTGGTCTCTGGTTTGGGCCACCTGTTTGGCTAGGCCCAGGGCCTTCCATGCCACTTCTTTCATCCTTGGTCTGTGCCATCTGTTGCTGTCTAAGGATGCTCTTTCCTGAGCCCCTGCCTTCAAGGCTCTGTATTCTTTTTTTGGCCGTGGCACGCAGCACGTGGGATCTTAGTTCCCTGACCAGGAATCGAACCCGTGCCCCGTGCAGTGGAAGCGCGGAGTCCTAACCACTGGACCGCCAGGGAATTCCAGCTCTGTATCCTTGACGGGGATGCTCCCCGGGTCTGGGTCACCTCATGCTGTCTCCCCGCCCCCCTTCACCCTCATGGCCTCTTCATTCTCCTTCTGCGGGCCGTGCCACCTCTTGTCTCCCACTGTAGGCCTTCTCTCAGGGATGTTTCTTCTTCTCCAGGCACCTCCTCTCTGCCTCTCCTCTTGCCTTGGCCAGACCTGCATCATCACCCTTTTTTTCTGGGCACACTCAAAGCACCCACCTCTTCCTGGCTTCGGGACACCTCTCTGTCCTTTGGTCACCTTGCTTTCTCTGCCTGGATCCCCTCCTGTGGATGTGGGCAGATTCTTTCTCCCGCAGCATGTGCCATCTCTCCCAGTCCCCCGTCATATCACCTTCCCAAGGGGTTTAGCACCCTGTTGCTCCTCTGTGTCCACCCCGGGGCCCCCATGCCGTTCCAAAACACTCCGATTGCTGTCTCCAGGGTTCCTCTGAACTAGGGCCCCCCAAGTGTCCCACAACCAGAGTTCTCTCTAGTTCTGCGTGCTATTATCACTCCCCCCCCCTCCAGTGGGACCACCAGGCACAAGCCACAGAAGAGCTCTGTCCCCTCCCTCTGTCCCTGAGGCTGTCTGCCTCCTACTTTCCTCGAATTGGTCCAGTCCCCAGCCCTCTTCTGTGCGGGAACCGCTAGGGTTTGGTTACCTTGGGCCGGGAGAGGACGCTGGGAAGGAAAGCTTGGCAGGGGGCAGGGGAGCGGGGCGGAGGCAGGAAGAGGCCCACTTCTCAGGTTCCCGGGAAGAGGAGCAGCTCAGGAAAGCAGAATAGTTCTGAGTTCTGATCTCTGCTCCTCAATTTCGCGACCTCGAATTAGTGTCTTTTCTCTCTGTGCCTCAGGTTTCTTATCTGTTAATGGGGCCAGTAGCCAGCCCCTCCCTGGCAGGGCTCTGGCAAAGGAGGAAAAACACCCTTCCGGAAGCGGCCGTGGGCATCCAGTTGGGGAGTTGCAGCCCCTGGTCCAAGTGCTACCCCTCCCCCCTTTCCCTTTCCCTACCCCCAGGCCTGTGCCCTGCAGAGGCCCTCGTGCTCTCTGGGACATTCTCCTCCATCTAGAGGAGGGTCTCAGAGCTTGGCACGCCCAGGAAAGGGACCTCAGGTTTCACTGTCCCCCTTCCTCCGCCACCGTGCCTGCCCCTGGCTCCCCTCGACCTTCCCGAAGGGGTTCTTGGCCCTGCGTTGCAGGCCAAGCCCCATTCCCCACCCTCTCCCTTGGCCCAGACCCTGCAGAAGACCACCCCGGCCTGGCCTGTTAGGTGGGATCCCTCTCCCGCTCCCGCTACAGGCGAGCACTCGGTAAACTCCCTTGCCAGGCCTTTGCAGGAGGCATGAAGGATTAGGGCATCTGAGGTTCAGAGAGGGGAAGTCCCTGCCTAAGGTCACACAGCAAGCAGGGGTGCTGGGGTTTGGGTCAGGTCTGGGTGTCTGGTGACCAGCTCGTGCTGGTTTGCCCAAGACTGGCCTGGTTTTAGCACTGAAAGTCCCAGGTCCCAGGAAACCCCCAGACAGGCAAACCGGCACAGTTGCTCACATTATCTGGGTGAGTCCTGCGGCTGTGGTTTCTGCTCTGCATGGAGCAGGTCCCCAGGCATCAGCTCCCTGCTCTCGTCGTGTCCCTAGGAGTTCTCGAGCCTCGGCCCCAACCTCAGGCTGGTTTGTCAACTGCTAGACGAGGCTGGTGTATTCTATCCCCTCACTGAAATTACCTTGTAATTAGTGGCCAGGGGTCTGGGGTCTGGAATAGGAAAGACTGTGAGCCAGGATTCTTAGGTCTAAACGGGGAGGGGTGGGGGAGTCTGGACCCCTGAGTCTGAGGGAGGAGGGGCTGGGGGCCTAGATTCTTGGATCCCTGGTGCCCAGGCCTCAGGCATCTTTCACATGGATGCCTGTGCCCGGCCAGGTCCTTGAAAGGGAAAGGCCCATCTCCCTCCTTGCCCCCCTCCCCCATCACCATGACAACCGAGTGGAAATAAACGGAGCCCAGAGTTCATCCCGTTCCCAGGGCACGTGTGGCCCCCCTTTCACAGCCTGAGTTTCCATGACTTCATGCTCTTGGCCCTTGTAGCTTCCTCCCCCTCCTCCAGATGGACGGTTTTGGAGAGGTGAGGGAGCTGGAGGTTAATCTACCCTGAGGACCCAGGAGTCCAGGTCCACTCCTATCCCTCAGCCCTTGCTCAGGTCCCAGTGCCCGCCCAGTGTTCACACGTGCCCGGGGCTAAATCCCTTCTCTGGCCCCCGCTTGGTGTGCCAACTTGGGCAAGAGCGCTTGTCTCCTGGAGCTTTGATTCTTCCTGCATCAAACAGGACCCTGACAGCCGTAGGATTGGGGAAGATGCCTGTGGAAGCCCCTTGGTGCAGCGCCCTGTGCCTAGGAGGCCCTCGGTGCAGGGGAGCTGCCTTTCCTCAGGCCCCAGGTCCTGGGCACATGCTGACTCAGTCACGTCTCCCAGTGGAGGAGGCCTGCCCGGGACCCTCACTCTGTCCCAGGTTTCCAGGGACCTGGTGACTTTACCAGCCCTGCACAGCCTTGGGCCCCAGGGGTCCAGCAGTCTCCCCTCCAGGTACAAGGCAGGGCCATGGTCAGTTCTTGTAGAGTATCTGTTGGATCTGAGGGAGGGGCTGGGGGCCTGGACCCCTGGGTCTGAGGGAGGAGGGGCTGGGCCTCTTCCCTTTGGTTCATCACTGGAAGCCCCATCCTTCGGTGGTGACTGTGGGGTACGTCTCATCTAACAAGCACTGTTCAGGATTCCTACACCTGGATGTGAAGCCCCCCTCTCTTCTCTGTCCAGTTCCTCCTCTCATGGTCTCCAGTAAGCCCCAGATGCCTGGCTGACCTAAGCACTGGGAAGCCGGGGGCTTTTAAACAGCTGGGTGGCTGGAGGGGCCTCCGGGGACAGGGTTGGTGCTTTCCAGGGCCATCTGGGTCTTCTCCTTGACTGTCAGGGCCGCTTGGCCCTGTATCTGCCTAGCGGTCCCTGCCAGGGGTCCTGCCTGCAGGGCATGCAGGGTCTGGACCAGCTGAGGGTGACACCCTTACCACCCCCCAGGCCTGCATCGACGAGAACCTGGAGGTGGTGCGCTTCCTGGTGGAGCAGGGTGCCACGGTGAACCAGGCAGACAACGAGGGCTGGACACCCCTGCACGTGGCTGCCTCCTGTGGTTACCTGGACATCGCCAGGTGAGGCGGGGAGGGTGGGCGGGGCCTGATGAGACCGGGCCCGGACCCCTCGGCTCTGACCTCGCCCTGCCCCCAGGTACCTGCTGAGCCACGGGGCCAACATCGCCGCGGTGAACAGTGATGGGGACCTGCCCCTGGACCTGGCCGAGTCTGACGCCGTGGAGGGGCTGCTGAAGGTGGAGATTGCCCGCCGAGGTGGGCCTCGGGGGCTGCTGCGGGGCGGGCCCTCCGTTCCCGAGGACCCTGACTCTCTGGGCCTCCGTGTCCCTACATGGGAAGCGGGGTGTGAGTACCTACCCCCGGGGTTACCTAGAGTAGTTGGAGGACGTGCTCGGCACAGAATAAGAGCTCAAACCACTGTTGGCCTGCAGTGTCACTTTATCCTCGAGTGACTGAGGAAATTGAGGTAGAGGCTTGTCCAGGGGTTCGTTACGCGATTGCAGGTGATCTCAGGAATTTTGCTGGGGTGCGGGCAGGGGAATGCACAGGCTTCTGGGAGACTGGTCTCTCCCGTGCTCAGGATCACTGAGCCCCAGTGTCCTTAATATGGGGCCCAGGACCCCTCAAAACTCTGTGTCTGGCCGTGCTCATTTTTCTAGGGGGAGTGTGTGTTACTTCTAGCAGGTTCTCACCTTCCCCCCGCCCCGCTAAAAATAGCCGTCCGGGGCTAGTTGGTGTGCAGTGTGCATGGGGAAGGCTGTCGCCTGGCTGAGCTGGGGGCGGAGGACACGGGGCAGGTCGGGTGGGCGATGGCCAGCAGCTTCACCGCTTCACCCGGTCTCCCGCCGGAGCCCTGGGTCACAGCCCAGCTGTGGAGGTGACCGTCTCATCCCCAGAGCGAGGGTGGCGGCAGCAGTGCCTCGCGGGTGGTCAGGGCTCAGTGGGTGGGAAGGTGTGAGCGCAGGGCCAGTGGGCCTGGCAGGTCTGGAGGGCTGCGCAGGAGGTGCAGGCAGGCTGGTGAAAAGTAGATGCCGGGGCGTCCGAGGTGACGCCTAGACTGCCGGCTTGGCTCTGGGTGGGAGGGACAAGGGCCCGCCCTTGGGCAGCTGTGTGTCGGTGGCCGTGAGAGCCACGCAGGGTATGGAGGTGCTGGTGGGCGAGCCGAGGTGGGTGGCTGAGGTCCAGGAGCCCTGCTTTGGTTCAGGTGGAGGGGAGTGGGAAGCAAAGGAAAGACAGAACTGGGGTTTTCTCCCTCCCCTTCTCCACCTTTCATCTCAAAAAACTTCAAACTCAGAGGCAGGTTTCGATAGCAGTCCGATGAGTGCCCACATGACCTTCACTGAGATTTACCAGGGGTTTTCAGCAGCTTCATGGAGATACAATTTGGAGTGTGTACAGTTCACCCTCTGGAAGTGTACGATCCGGTGTTTGTTTGTTTGTTTTTAGTGTATTCACACTAAATGTGCATCCATCACCACATCGATTTTATTTTATTTTTTAAATTTTTATTATTTTTAAAAATTTTATTTTATTTATTTATTTTTGGCTGTGCGGGCTTCAGCAGTTGTAGCACGTGGGCTCGGTAGTTGTGGCTCGCGGGCTCTAGAGTGCAGGCTCAGTAGTTGTGGCGCACGGGCTTAGTTGTTCCGCGGCCTGTGGGATCTTCCTGGACCAGGGCTCGAACCCGTGTCCCCTGCATTGGCAGGCGGATTCTCAACCACTGCGCCACCAGGGAAGCCCCCACATCGATTTTAGACGATTTTGATCACCCCCAGAGAAACCCCACACCCCTGAGCTGTCATCCCCAGCCCTGCATCCCCCTCATTGGCTTTGTGTCTCTAGATTTGCCTATTCTGGACGTTCTGTATCAGTGGAATCGTAAAGTATGGACTCAGGGGTTTTTAACTTTTTGGCATGATTGCCCGTGCGCCCTCCCTCTCCTCTGGGAGTGGACCTCCCTGGGTCCCTCCCTGCACCTGGTTCTCATGTCACGTCCAGCTCCCTCCACCTGGATCAGCCTTCGCCCTTCCCACCCTCCCTTGTTTCACACGCAGGTCCCTCAGCTTGGACCTGGCTGTTTCTTCAGTTCTGCAGTTTTGGCAGGAGCTTCTCAGCGAGTCCCTCCGGGAGACAAGCTGTGTCTCTCTGCCCCGTTACTGGTGATGTTATCCTTGAACCTCGTTCAGGGGGTCGCCCAGGTGACTCTACCGTGGAGGCATCCTCCTCCCTTTGTAGTTAAATAGTAGTCTGAGATCGGGATGGACGCATAATACACTAATATGTATAAAATAGATAACTAATAAGAACCTGCTGTATAAAAAATAAAATTAAATTAAAAAATTTAAAAAAAAAAGTAGTCTGCAGGGCAATGCTTGGAGGCCACCAGTGGGTGGGTGATCTCTCGGACATCCTGTGTGTTTCTGCAGGAAGTGCCCAGAGCTCACATCACCTTCTCACAGCAGCCCATGTTCCCCTTCTGCAGGGCGAAGGTTGGGGGATGTTGGCTTGTAGGGCCGACCAGGCACGAAGGCCTGTGGCCCCACTGGGAAGACCCTCTGCTGCGCTGCTGGGGGCGGGAGGCACCTGAAGGCCTGTGGTCGCACTGGGAAGACCCTCTGCTGCACTGCTGGGGGCGGGAGGCACCTGAAGGCCTGTGGTCGCACTGGGAAGACCCTCTGCTGCACTGCTGGGGGCGGGAGGCACCTGAAGGCCTGTGGCCGCACTGGGAAGACCCTCTGCTGCACTGCTGGGGGTGGGAGGCACCTGAAGGCCTGTGGCCGCACTGGGAAGACCCTCTGCTACACTGCTGGGGGCGGGAGGCACCTGCCACCGCCACTGCAGCCACCGCCTCCGGAATCGGGTGGCTCCTGCCCCACGGCTCCGCGATGCTTGTCTTCACGCGGAAGCCTCAGCGGAGTGTGGTCGGCAGAGTCTCTGTATTTTACCACAGTTTAAAAAAGAAGACAATTTATGGGCATAGGTAACCGAGGTCGAGGAGTTATATGGACTTAAGGCATGGTTTGATCGAGGTGCACAAAGTCAAAAGCATCCCTCCATCACTGCTGAACTCTGTGCTGACTTCATCCTTAGGCAGGTTCTCTCCATGAGGTATTGATTCTAGCATGGCTCCTATAGCAGTGCAGGCTGATACCCCAGCGGAGCTAGAACTAGACTCCTCAGTAGTCCCATCCACAGTCCTCTGCCTGACGCTCTCAGGGCCACCTTGGTCACAGGCTGGCCCCTGAGCCAGTCACGGTGGCAAGGAGCATGGTCAGGCCTGGTGAAGCGGCCACCCATGGAGCTGGGCTGTGGGCTCAGCCACGTCGGAACCACGTCGGCTGAAAGCAGGGGTCAGGAAGAGGCAGAAGTCTTCACGGAGGCGGGAGGCTGGATGCCTGCAGGTCCAAGCAACATCTCCACTGCAGATGCTGTTCCCACAGCCCGGGCCGCAGGGACACAGCCCAAGCATAGGACTCTCGGGCCGCTTGCTCAGAAGGGCCATGGTCGGACCCACAGGGGCTTGGAACTGGGCAGGGAGGACACATGAAGTGTTTCTGAAGCGTTTGAAGCCATCATTTGGCATCCCAACATCAGGACAGTGGACGTGGGGCAGTTACTCTCAGAGACGGGCAGCCTTGACAGTCAGTTCAGTGATGGCGAGGCAGGGTGCTCTTATCCCTGGCCGGCAGGAGTGCGGGTGATTCCAGCCACCGTGGGGACCAGCTGGACGGCATGGATTACAGCTGGAGATCCACATTCCCTGTGTTCCAGCAGTTCCGCTCCTAGGCCACCCGATGGAACACTCCAAACTCGAGGCTTCAGTGTTGAGAGGATGTGGCCGGCACCAAAGGGCGAAGGGATCAGTCCGTAATCTATAAATGAGTGATCCAAGCAGTGGTCCGCAAACGTTTTAGGCAGTAAATTTTTCTTTTTTTTTTAGCCACACTGCATGGCATGAGGAACTTCCCCGACCAGGGATCGAACCCATGCCCCCTGCAATGGAAGCTCAGAGTCTTAACCACTGGACCACTGGGGAAGTCCGTAGGCAGTAAATATTTTAGGCTTTGCAGGACATGCTGTCAGGTTGCAACCACTCTACCCTGCTGCTGTGGCGGGGAAAACAGCCAGGGAGGATATGTAAATGAGTGGGTGTGGCCGTGTTCCAATAAAACTTTACTTACAAACACAGGTGGCTGTCCAGAAGAGGCAAGTCCCGCAGTGACAGGAAGTGTGGATTAGTGGTTGCCAGGGGCTGGGGAGGGACTGCTTAATGGGGTACGAGGTTTCCATTTGGGGTGATGAGAAAGTTGAGGTACAGATAGGGTCAATGGTTGCACGTTGTGAATGTCCTGAAAGCCACCGAGTAGTATGCTTTAAAATAGTGAAATTGGTAAATTTTATGTTAACCAAACAGGTGGCCTGCGCGTGCAGGCCGTAGTTTGCCAACCCCCATCAAGAGCTCTGTTAATAAACATGGGCAAATCTCGGCAAAGAGCAGAATTGCCGAAGGATGCGTTTGAACACGCAGGATACTAACTGGTTGCTGAATAAAAGGTTGGCAAACTCTGCCCTTCCCTGCCCGCAGCAAGGCGCCTGCATCTATAATAGGACTGAATGTAGGTGATTCCCTTTAAGGAGGTCGGAGAGGAGAGAGGGAGGGGGGGTCCCTGAGTCCCCGGCACTCTCCTGGCCTCCACCCCAGCCTGGGCCTGCGGGATGGGCCCTAGCCAGCCAGACATTCCTGGAATAGCTGCCTCTGGGAGTCCCCGCCAGCCAGGGGACCCTAAGGTAATCCATTGGAGTTTAGTCCGAGTGCCCAGGTGCCACCGGGTGGCGCCAGTGCGCAGCTGGACCCGGACAGATTTGGTCCCGGCGGGGATTGCGTTTCTGGGATCCTCCGGGTAGCCCCGGGGCAGCATTTACAACCTTGCAGAAAGGGCGTAACCAGGTTCACGGTCATGAAAGCAGATTCGTGACGGTGGTTACCTCTGGGGCCGCGGGGAGGGGCACCCTGTCATTGCCTCTGTCGCCTTGCACTGCTGTAAGCCAAGCGGCCGTACACCGCATCTTCGCCAGTGCTGTCCAGTGGAAAGCCAGAGTCAGCCACAAGCATAATTGAGAATTTCCAAGTAGGTGCGTGGAAAAACAAAAACAGGTGAAGTTAATTGTAGTAATATATTTTACTTAATCCAGTACGTCCAAGACATTATCATTTCAATATGTAATCAATATGAAAAACTACGCGTGAGCTGCCGCACACTCTTTTTTTCTATGCTTCGAAATCCAGTGTATTTTACAAGGCGTCTCAGTGGGAAGTAGCCACAGTTCAGAGGCTCCGTAGCTGCACGTTGCTGACGGCTGTTGAGCAGGACGGCTCAACTCTGTGCAGCACTTGGGCGAGTGAGAAATTTCACAATCGAAAAAATAACAGCCAGTAATACACTCCCCAGGAGAAAGAGTACACATTCCCTGGAAGAGACTGTTTTTGACTCCCGTCTCAATAGTTCATAACGTGCAAAGTACAGATTCTCAGTGACAGTCAAAAGGTAATATTCCAGCCTCAACAAGGACAGTCAACTTATGTTTAAGGTCATAACTTGCCTTTTGCCTCCATAAATGCAGTACAGTTTTCCATGAGACCAATTGACTACAGTGAAATTGGCGAGTGAGGAAGCATGCTTGCCTCGCAGAGATTGTGCAGGTGACAGCAGGGAGCAGCACCTGGTGGGAAGGTGCCGTTGCCCCAATGGTACGGGCACTGTTTAGTGGCTTTTTGCCTGGTTTCTCCTACTCATGAGTGATAACGGTGACAAAACACACAAAGATGCTGGGCTAAGGACTGTATCTGCAGTGATAGGAAGTGTAAGATGTAAGATTCCTGCGCCCTCCATCCTCCCAGCCCCCAGCAGTGACTCAGAGACCCTTAGTGGAACCCAGGGCTTCACGGAGCATGGTTGGGAAGTGACAGAGCTAGTTCAGGTCCTCTGAGCCCCTGAGGAGCGCTCAGAGCAGAGATGCCAGGCCAGGTGCCACTCTGTGCTTCCTGGGTCTCAGGGTGGGTGTCCCACCTATCCCCCCTTCTCGTCCTCCCAGGTGTGGATGTGGAAGCAGCCAAACGGGCCGAGGAGGAGTTGCTGCTTCACGACACAAGGTGCTGGCTGAACGGGGGCGCCATGCCAGAGGCCCGGCACCCCCGCACGGGGGCCTCTGCCCTGCACGTGGCCGCCGCCAAGGGCTACATCGAAGTGATGAGGTGAGCTGGGCCGGTGTAGACACTCCCTCTTCCCCTGCCCCTTGCTCTGGGCCAGCCTGTTCCTTCTCACTGTCTTAACACCTTCCTGTGGATTTTGTCCATTCCCTCCCTTTTCTAATTTATGTACCTAAGGCCATGCATTTCCCTCTAAATACAGCCTTAAGCTGCATCCGTAAGTCTTGATGTGCAGGCTTCTCCCTGTCCTTCAATTTAAAACGTTTTCCAACTTGTAGTCTTCCTTGACCCAGGGATCATTTAGAAGTATGTCGTTAATTTCCAAATACATGGGATTTTCTAGTCGTAGTTGAATTACATGCATGCCTCATTTTATTGTGCTTCGCCAATAGTGTTTTTTTGTTTTTTTTTTTACAAATTGAAGATTTGTGGCAACCCTACGTTGTCAGATGAAGGTGAACGTTTTTTAGCAATAAAGTGTTTTTTAACATATGTACATTTTTTTTAAGACATAATGCTGTTGTACACTTAACAGACTTAACTTTTATATGCACTGGCAAACCAAAAAATTAATGTGACTCGCTTTATTTCAATATTTGCTTTATTTCGGTGGTCTGGAACCAAACCCTCAATATCTCCTAGATCTGCCTGTACTCACTCCCTGGCTTGCTTGCACTGTGGTCAGAGAACAGGTTCTCTGTGATTCCAGATTTCTGGAATTCATTGAGGTTTGCTTCATACCCCAGTCTGTGTAAGCTGGAGTGCTTCATAACCCAGTCCGTAAGCTGGAAAAGAATTGTGTTGTTAAGTACAGCGTCCTATATAGGTTATTAGGTCCACTTTGTACTCATGCTATTTAAATCTTCTATGTCCGTAGTGATTTTTTTTTCCCCATATGCTTATTCTGTCAGTTGCTGTGAGAAGTGCAGTAAAATGTCTCACTATGATTGTGGATTTTTGCTGTTTCTCCTTGTAGTTATGTCAGTTTTTGTGCTGCATATTTCAAGGCCAGGTTATTTGGTGCATCTATATTTTAAATTGCTGCAGTGTGTACTCTCTTCTTCTCATCCTCACCTTGGTCTTGTCCATTTCTGAGCGCCTCACCCCTTCCTGTCAGTAGTTGGTTCCACTTCTTATCATCAGGCTCCCCTGTTCTCTCTTTATTTTTTCCCTCTCTCTCATGTGATGTTATACTTTATGTTTAGTATATAAATGGAGTCCAGATGAATCTCTCCATCTCTGCTCACCTCTGTGTTAATGAATTTTTAGAAAGGTCTTCCAGGGGAATTCCCTGGTGGCCTAGTGGTTAGGATGCTGGGCTTTCATTGCCGTGGCCCAGGTTCAGTACCTGGTCGGGAAACTGAGATTCCGAAAGCTGCACGGTGTGGCTGGGGGAAAAAAAAAAGGAAACTTTTCAGTGAGGAACTTAAGATGATGCCTAACAACTCCAGGCTCATGTCCTGGCTGCTTCCCCTAATTCAGAGGTAGAGTGCCTCATCCTCCGTAGTTCCAGCGAAAGTCCTGGGTCTGATACTCACTGGGCTACCTTGCGCACCTGCTCATCCCAGGGCTGATCCCTGTGGCAAGGAGGGTGGGACACTGTGAATGGTCAGGCCCGGTGATGTGCCCAGCCCTGGAAGCTGTGCCCTCTTCTACCCATGGCTTCCACCCCTGAGTCTCAGGTGGATGCTTCAGCTCCTGCCATTGCATCTGTGTCCCAGCCAGCAGGAAAAAGCAGGGGGCAAAAGGAGCAAATGTCCATTTCTTTTAAAAGAACAGTCCAGAAGCGGCGTACATACTGAATACTGACATCCCATTTGCCAGACCCTTCTCAGCTGGCCACTCCTAGCTGTGAGGGAGACTGGGAGATTCTACTTCAGCAGGCGACCCACTGAAAGCTGGGTGCCATTTTTTTTTTTTTAGAAGGGTCTTCCCAGGGCAGGGGGCCTCATCTTCATTCAGGGCTCTGCAGTGGCTCCCCACCTATTTATTTATTTATTTATTTATTTATTTATTTGGCTTCACCAGGTCTTAGTTGCAGCACACGGGATCTAGTTCCCTGACCAGGGATTGAACCTGGGCCCCCTGCATTGGGAGCACAGAGTCTTAACCACTGGACCACCAGGGAAGTCCCTGGGTGCCATTATTAAAGGTGGATATTCATGGACAGCCTCATTCTCTGCCACAGAACTGAAACGCTTTGGCCTTAGAGATACTCACTGATTATAATTTCATTTCCGCCCCTTAGTATGGGTTTACAACCAGATCTATGGACTGCATTTTTGGAAGAATGTAGCTGACATTCTCCTCGTTAAAGATGAGTGGCAGAGTAAAGGTGTACGTTTCTTTGATGCTGTTCACTCAACACTTACTGAGCACCTGCTGTATGCCAGGCCATCTTTTAGGTACTGGGGATATAGCAGCAAACGAGACAGATCTGGGCCCATGTGCAGTTCGCAGCCTTGTCGAGGAGACAGACAGACAAGTGACTGAGGAAGCTGGTCACATCACGTGGCCTTGAGTGCTCAGAGAGGGGTCCTCAGCCTCCACCCTGGTGACGTGGGGCTGGATAACCCTGGGGGCCTGTCCTGCTCATGGGGGTGGGGCACTGAGCAGTGACCCTGACCTCCGCCCGCTAGATGCCGGGAGTCACACCCCACCGCCGTCACGACAACGAGGCACATCTCTGGGCGTTGCCCAGTGTCCCTTGGGGGTCAGCGTCATCCCCAGCTGAGAACCACTGGTCTAGAGGGATATAAACAGGGGAGTGGGGGAGAGCGAGTGCGGTGGGGAGGTCCCCTTCGAGATTCGGTGAGGGGGTTGTGACTGCCGAGAGGGTGGCACTGATGCCTCGAGAACACTCGCTGGGCAGAGAGAACAGCGGAGCCAAGGTGGGCGCGTGCTTGGGGGAGGAGCGGGGTGCCCGCACGGCTGGAGCAGAGAGAGCTGGGGGGCCCCACAGAGGAGCTTTTGTTTAAAACGGTTCTTTACAAGGTACCTCATCTCTCCGCCTTTCCCACCTTGCTTTAGCTCTTTCTCACTGACACAGAACCTAAATGCAGTTCTCTAAAAGCAGGCCTGTCTACCCTAAGCTGAGTTTGTAGAATTGCCCTGGACCAGATCGTGGGGTCTAAGGTGGTGATTATCTCCCGGGAAAGAATCGTCTAAGCCAGGGGTTCTGTCTCGGCACTGGTGGCATTTGGACCAGATCGTTCCTGGCTGTGGGGCCATCCTCTGCGCTGTGGGATGTTCAGCAGCATCCCTGGCGCCGACCCACTGATGCTTCTGGCACCCACCCCTACGTTGTGACATCCAGAAACATCTCCAGACACGGCCAGACGTCCCCAGGCGGCAATGTGGTCCTGGTTGGGAACCGCTGCTCTGAGCCGGAGGGTTCCTGGAACAGTGCTGCCCCCAGGCTGCGCCTTCTGGGGTCTCATCCTTTCTCTAGGCTTGGGTGCTGGGGAAGCCCTGCCCTCACCTCCCCTGGAGCTGTCTCACAACCAGGGGTGACGCTCAAAAGAGTTGAGCACTTCAGGTACAAGAAGCAGGGTTCCAGAGGCCACCTGCTAGGCCAGGGGAGGAGTCAAAGCGGTGGCAGAGGGGGTCACTTCGGAGAGGGGGCTCCTTGGGGCCATGGCGCTTTACCCCCTGGCCCAGGACTGTTCTCGGTGCTGTCACAGCTGGTACTGCCACCACAGCACAGCTGGCCGACCTTAGCTCTTGGCCCCGAGCCCCTGTCCTGGTCCTTGACCTGAGCCTCCCTGGCCCCCAGGCTGCTCCTTCAGGCCGGCTACGACCCGGAGCTGCGGGACGGGGACGGCTGGACGCCCCTGCACGCCGCAGCCCACTGGGGCGTGGAGGACGCCTGCCGCCTGCTGGCAGAGCACGGTGGGGGCATGGACTCGCTGACGCACGCGGTGAGGGCCGGGTCCGGGGGCCCGGGGACCGGTGGGGGGTGGGAGGGCCCCTCCACCTCCTCCTCACCTGCCTTTTCCCCTCCCCACCCAGGGGCAGCGTCCCTGTGACCTGGCGGATGAGGAGGTGCTGAGCCTGCTGGAGGAGCTGGCCCGGAAGCAGGAGGACGTGAGTGTCTGCAGCCAGGAGGGAGGGCCTCCACGTCCCTGGGGACCTGCTCTTCCCTGGCCGGTGACTGGGGCCCAGTGCGGAGCCAAGAGGAGGGGCACAGCTGGGCACTAGGGGAAGGCGGGGCCTGGGGCCCCGGGGGACCTTGGGATGCAGATGGGAGTCATCTATACAGGCTTGAGCTGGGCCTTGTCACCCCTGGGACTCCCCCCCACCAGCACTGGGCCAGGCCTTGTCGCTGGAAAAACGCAGAATGAAGGGGTGAACAGTGTGGACTTGGGGTCTGAATCCCAGCTCTGCCATGGATTTGCTGTGTGAGCTCAGGCCAGTCACTTAACCTCTTTGGGCCTCAGTTACCTCATCTGTAAAATGGGGATAGTACGGCGCACTTTATGAGTTACACGTGCTGTTACGTGGAGTATGTATTATGCTATGAGTGGTATGTATGTTACTAAACAAAAGCATTCAGAACCCTGCGTGGCACACAGTAAGCACTCTTAGGTAGCAAGAAACATCTCCTGAGGCCTTCTGGGGGCCAGGCCCTCTACCTGGAGCTTCTGGTGAGTGGCAGGTAGACAGGGCCAGATCCCCGTGTTTAAAGCTTGGCTGTGGCAACATTGAGGGAGACGGTCCTGTTTCCGGCTTGGCGGACTTGGGCAGCTTCCTGGGGACCAGGGCTCGCACACTGTTGAGGGAACAGTATGTGCAAAGGCTCGGGTGGGGAGTCGTATGGTACCCGGAATTAGGAGAGGGGCAGACCCTGTAGGGCCTTGAATGCCAGGGAGGAGCAGCGTGAGGGTGAGGAGGCTGGGGGCTCTGGGGGGGCGTTTAGTGGGTGGGGCAGGGTCTCTGAGAGGTGGGGGCACAGACGAGGCCTGGGGGTGTCTGGGAAGGGAGACCTGCAGCACAAGGGGTTTGCTAGGAGGGGCGGGGGAACTGCTGTGCAGGCTCCGAGGTGTGAAGACACAGCAGTCTGGGAACTGCGCCCTGAGATGCCATTTGGGGGCTGGGCCTGACAGCGAGCCTTAAGGGAGGAGGCCGGGCCTGGCAGCCCGTGTCCGGGTGTGCTGAGGGGTCGGGGAGAAGTTTGGGAAGGTCGCCCCTGGGAGGTAGAGGCCAGGAAGCCTGGGGGCCCCTGAGTACTGGATGACATACTTGAGACCCAGGGCGCCATGTATAGGAAAACGCAGCGGGTGCACAGATCATCCCATCCCCCCTGTACCACCTCCACCCCGGCACAGTTGTGTGTGGGACCCAGGAGGGTCTGCGTGTTCGGCCCCTCCCCAGTGGCCCCCTTCCCCCTTGCAGCTTCGGAACCAAAAGGAAGCCTCCCAGAGCAGGGGCCAGGAGCCCCAGGGGCCCTCCAGCAGCAAACACCGAAGGTAGGGGAGAGGCGCCTGGAGGGTAGGTGGGCTGGAGGCTCCCCAGGGCTTGGACCCCAACGCCTTCCCCTTCCCACCAGGAGCTCTGTATGTCGTCTGAGCAGCCGTGAGAAGATCTCCCTCCAGGACCTGTCCAAGGAGCGCCGGCCTGGAGGGGCAGGGGGGCCCCCAATCCGGGATGAGGATGAGGGAGAAGAAGGCCCCTCAGGTGAGGGGCTGGGGGTCTGGGGTCCTGAATCTGGAGAGGAGGGGTCTGAGGGAGGAAGGGCTGGTGCTCAGAGGCAGCTGGCTGATTCTTGTGACCTCTCCCGCTTCCTACACTGTAGAGCCACCCCCTGCAGAATCCAGAACCCTCAACGGGGTCTCCTCCCCACCACCCTCTAGCCCTAGGAGCCCCATGGTGAGTCTGGGTTCCCGGAGGCGGTGCTGGCCTGGGAGGTTAGGGGGGGGGGGCGTAGCCACAAAAGCTGTGAACCTCTTGTCAGGGCAGGTGGGGTGAAGACTACAGTTCCCAGAATCCTCTGGGACAACTGACTGCCTTTTCCTGGCTGTGCCTGTCCTCCCCACCCCCCAGTTGTAGTTTGTGGTGGTCCTTTTGGGGGTAACACTTGAAGTTCTTGAGAAGTAGGACCGTCTCCCTGTAACTGAGACCCTTCCCTTCTCCAGACCCCCGACGAGGCCCCCTTCTCCACGCGCTTTGGCCTCCAGAAGACGGGGAGCTCTGGGGCCCTAGGTCCTGCGGAGAGGCGGGGCGCCGAGGGTGCCCCCGGAGCTGGGCTGCAGCGCTCCGCCTCCTCCTCGCGGGTGGAAGGGACCTCCACTCAGGTGAGCAGGGTGAGGGGCAGGGGACCAGACCCTGCCTAGTCAAGGAGAATAGCCCCCTCCTCTCCTCTCCCCGCAGGCCAGGGAGCCCCGTCTTGCCAGAATTACCCCCACCCCCTCCCGGACGGTGCCGGAGTCCTCTGCCCCGTGAGTCTGACGGCCCGGGTCCCGCCGGGAGTGGGGCAGGTCTGGGCCCCTGTCTTGTCAGCCTTTGCTCTCTGGGGTCTGGTCCCTGCCTCCCACTCTTGGCCTCAGTTTCCCTTTTGGTGCATCAAGTAAAAGCTCACAGTAAAACTCCAAGGCCACCGTGATCCGGCCTCCGGCGGCCCCCACCCCCCTCTCCACCCCTCCACCCTCCTTTCTGACGCGGGCTCGCTCCTGCCCGGGCCCTTCACTGTGGCTCCCCACTCACCCCCACAGGGCTTCCTTCCTCCCTCTCTCAGGTTTGTTTGAATGTCAGCTTCTCAGGGAGGCCCACCAGCCCCACTGCACTCACTGCCCCAGCATCCGGACATGCACACCTCCGGTCTCCCGTCCTTGCTCTGTCTTTTTTTCTCCAGAGTACTTTATCCTCCTGCTGTATCATGTGGTGTCCTGATCTTTCTGTGGTTATCCTTTCTTTTGCTTGCATCTTTTCTGCTCAGATTTGACTCATGGGGGCAGAGATAATTTGTTTCTTTTTCTTTTGCTCCTTGCTGTATGTCTGGTGCCTGCCATGTAACGCGAGCTTGAGTAATATTTGCTGATTGAATGAATTCACACAGGTCTGAGATCTCCAGGCCTCCTCCTCCCTTGGATAACTCCACTCCTCCCTCCAGGATTCCGGAGCCTGAATCCCCAGTGAAGCCAAATGTCCCCGTAGCCTCTGCAGCGCCCCCAGCGGACTCCCGGGACCGCCGGAGGTGAGGTGAAGAGGCCTGGGGGCAGGAAGCAGCTGTCTCCCCAGCTGGGAGACAACCGCATTACCCAGGAGTCCCAGGGTTGGCGTTGAGGTCCTCTGGCCGAACTTGACTCCCCCTGAGAGTGTCAGCCATGGGATGGGACAGGGTCCAAAGGAACCCTCTCTGAGGTCGGGGCCCTTCACTCAGGTCCTACCAGATGCCTGTGCGGGATGAGGAGTCTGAATCTCAGCGGAAAGCTCGCTCTCGCCTCATGCGCCAGTCTCGGAGGTCCACACAGGTGTGGGATGGGGGACTGGACCCCTGGACCCCTGAGTCTGAGGGAGGAGGGCCTGGGGGCCTAGACTCTGTCCTGAAGGGGCTGGGCCCTGGGTCCTGGACCCCCTGACTGCCCCTTCTCCGTGCCAGGGTGTGACTCTGACAGACCTTAAAGAAGCGGAGAAGGCTGCAGGAAAGGCCCCAGACCCAGAGAAGTCGTGCCTGCAAAGCCTGGTGAGAGGGTTCAGGTGCCCGGGCAGGGGGTGGTACAAGATGCCCTCGTCCTCTGACCCCCGTGCCCCTCTCCCGCAGGACCCTTCCCGGCGACCCCGAGTCCCTGGGGTCGAGAACTCTGATGGCCCTGCCCAGAGAGGTGAGGTCTGGTCTCTGGGAGGTGGTCCTCCTGGGCCCACCGGCTCCCTCCTGCTACAGCCTTACTGTTTTCCTGGGGGTTGGGCCCAGAGACCCTGACCCTGCAGAGGGGAGCCCTCCACAGATCACTGGGCTGACTCCTGCCCCTCCCCCAGCAGAGGCGCCCGACGGCCAAGGGCAAGGACCACAGGCCGCCGAGGAGCATCGCAGAGTCAGCAAGGAGCGGCGGGGACCTGCGGAGGTGAGGGGTGGGGCCCAGGCGGGGCGAGCTGGAGCTGTGGGCCGACCTTGGAGGTGGGCTGGGGGTGGAGCCAAGATGAACCCCACCTCCGCCCACAGGGGGAGGAGGCGGAGCCGGCGCCTGCAGACCGCAGCTCAGGATCCAGGTACAGGGTGGGCAGGAAGGGTTTGGGCTGTCTGTGGGGCCGTGGACGCGCCCCATGACGCCCTCCTTGCCCTCACCCCAGCACTCCCGAGGGCGGCCCCTCTTCCCGCAGGCAGCGGGACCTCAACCCAGAACCAGAGCCAGAATCGGAAGAGCCTGATGGAGGCTTCAGGAAGGTTCGCGATCCCACCCCACGATCGTGCCATTAACCCCCACTTGCTGGCTTTTATATACCTGCCCGCCTGCCCCCTACTTAGTGGCTCTGCCTGACCGATCCGGGCATCCTGCTCTTATCCGGCCCCACCTGAGCCACAGTCACCCCCCTTCCCCGCAAACATGCGGCATCTCAGCCGGCAAGCCTGACCCCCGTGTCCCTCCTCCTGGGGCCCCCAGCTGTATGCAGAGCTGCGCAGTGAGAACGAACGGCTTCGCGAGGCCCTGACCGAGACCACACTGCAGCTGGCGCAGCTCAGGGTGGAGCTGGAGCGTGCCACGCAGGTGAGGACGCCGCGGCCCTGGAGGTGGTGGGAATTGGCCGGCGTGCCAGTGCTGGCTCCGGATCCCTGGGAGGTAGGGCCAGAGCGTCGAGGGGAGGGGCCTGAGTGGGGGGGGGGGTACTGGGACCCTTGGGAGGAGGAGCGTGGGCAATGAGGGGCGAATGAGGGGCAGAGCTGGGGTCTCGGAGGCGGAGCCTGGCCCAAGAGGGGCTGGGCTTGTGGTCCTGAGCAGTGGGTGGGGAGGTCTGGGCCAGCCAGGAGTCTGCCTTTCCCCCTCTCACTGCTGGTTTCCCGCTTCTGGCCATTGCGGTTTGGACGCTTCTCTGACCCCTGCTCTTTTTGTGTCCCCACCAGAGGCAGGAGCGATTTGCAGAGAGGCCCGCCCTTCTGGAGCTGGAGAGATTCGTGAGTAAGGGTGGCTGGAGCGGGGCCAGCTGTGTCCCCAGCCTTACAAGCTCAGGCGGGTCTGGATGAAGAGGGCCACACTGACCTCCTAACCTGCCCCTCTGCCCGTTCCCCACCTCTCTCAGCCGTACTTGAGCTCCGGCCCTCCCCGACCCCCAGTCCCTCGTCCTCACCTTCCCCTGTTTATTCCAGGAGCGCAGGGCCCTGGAGCGGAAGGCAGCAGAGCTGGAGGAGGAGCTGAAGGTGAACGTTAATGGGGAGCTGAGGGCAGAGGGCCAGCGTGGGCAGTGGGTGCAGCCTGCCCGGGGCCACCTGGCTGACCCGTCCCACCTCGCAGGCCCTGTCCGACCTCCGGGCTGACAACCAGCGACTCAAGGACGAGAACGCAGCCCTGATTCGCGTCATCAGCAAACTCTCCAAGTGACTCTGGAGGAGGCCCTTCCCCCGCACCCATATTTATACAGCTGCTTCTGCCACATGCACCCCTTCCTTTGCGTGAACACGAGTGACAGGGCTCCCGGGGAGTCTCTGAGAAGCCATAACCTCCCCTTGGGACCTCCAGACTGGGAGGGGAGTACAGAGTCCCCAGGAGCCAAGGGGGGCCATCCGAGGCCAAGATGGAGGCGGAGGCCGAGCCAGGTAGGGGGACGTCGCTGAGGGGGGACGGGCTGGAGGTGGGACCAGGAAGGAACCGAGGACCAAGGAGCGCCAGGACCAGAGTGGCCGCCCAGAGGTCCCCCCTCACGTGTGATGCCACCCTCATCACCCCTCCCACTCCTGAACAGGGATCCGAGAATGTGCCAATAGTCCCTCCGGCCTCGGCCAGGTGGGCCTGTATATAGGGTCCGTGTGCAATAGGGAGGGATGTCTTCTATTTTTTGCTGCCCCTCGCGGCCCACTCTCCGGGGCAGGGGGAGAAGGTATTTTCGAGATAAAGCACAGGCACCACAAATAAAAGCAGTGAAGTTGCCACTCAGTGGCTGCGTCCTTGGCTGGAGGTGGGGCACTGCTTCCTGCTTCCGTGCTGGGGCTGTGCCTGCCCGTCACGGGGTGGGACGGGGCTTCAGGAAGAGCGGCCAGTTGGAGCAGAGGTCCCAATCCAGGGCCCACGTGGTCACAAGTTGGCTTGGTACAGAGCGGGAAGGGTCAGCCGGGCGAGGGGTAGGGGCTGTGAATATTGGGTTGGGGAGCTTGGGTCTTGCCATCACTGCTTTTGAAACAAATTTGAGTCAGCTGCCAACATTTAAAACTTGGGGTAGTTCACATATAAAAGTCCGGGGTTTTGACTTTTCTGAGTAAACAGGACTCTGACAGTGCGAGCTGTTCAGCCCTGCTCGGCAGCAGTTGGCTGGAGCCAAGTAGGAGCTATCCTCCAAGTTGGGGCATTCATTCATTCACTCGCCCGTTCATGGTCCTGCTCTACTCGCCTGGCCCTGTCCTACGTGTTGGTGGTACAGTAGTGCATGAGACAGGGAAAGATCCGGTACATTTTAGGAGGAGAGGCATGAGGCACCCAGGGACGAGATAAATATGTTGCCAGTGGTAGTGCTGCGGAGAGAAAGCAGAGGGGGCGGGAGGGGTTAGGGAGGCTGGTGTGCGCGTGTGCAGGAGTGCGTGCCTGGCGGAACACTCTGATTGGCCCAGAGGGGGCGTGGCAGACCACGGGGGTCCGGGATTGGTCCAAAACTGGGGCCTGTCTGATTGCAACACCGAATGTCAGGCTGTGACATTTTGTACAGGGTGGTCAGAATAGGCCTTTCTGGAAAGCTGGCACTGGCAGATACTTGAAGGCGTCTGGGAACGAGCCATGTGGGTATTTGAGGAAAGAGTCTTCTGGATGAGGAGAACAGCGTGGGCAAAGGGATAAAAACGTGCCTGAAATGTAGGAAAGTAGCAGGGGATGAGGTTGGAGAAGTAAGGGCTGGCCTCGTGGGAGTGTGGCCCTGGTAAGGACTTTTTTTTTGGCCGTGCTGCGTGGCTTGCGGGATCTAAGCTCCCCGACCAGGGATTGAATCTGTGCCCCCTGCAGTGGAAGCGCAGAGTCCTGACCGCTGGACCTCCAGGGAAACCCCAGGGGAAAACTTCTGTTTTGGGGAACTGCTTGCTTCCGTGGTTCTTTGGTTAGAAACAGGGGCTGGGGCACCAGGCAAGAGACTGAAAGACGATTAGACACCTGCTAGGGCTGAGAGTATTCCGGGTGAAACGAACAGCATGAACTGAGGCGTGGAGACAGGGAGAGGGAAGCTGAGCACGGTGCCCGAGAAGCTTGTAAGCTTGGCAGGCTACAGGCCCTCAGCTGCCGAGCTGGAGCTTGGATTTTGTCTGGTGGGACATGGGGAGCCAGGGGAGGTGTGTGAGCAGGGGAGAGGGTGGGGTTGAGGTGGGAAGGAATCTTGGAGAGATGATGGGTCTGGTTCCAGAAGGAGGCCGAGGCGTGAGGGCGGCAAATAGGGGCTGAGCATCAGCTCCTGCCTGCTTAGGGCTGTGCCTCTGGTCCCTTCCCATCTGATTTTGGAGGGCGCCATCTGGTGGCTCGGATAGAAGCTGAGCTCTGGGGGAGAGGCCAGCAGGAATTGGTTGGGGTGGGGAGGGGAGCTTGTCAGGGGGCATTTTGGGGAAGCAGAAGCGTCCACGCTGAACCAGGTTGGGATCCAGAGAAAACCAGTCCCAAACCAGCCTCGCCACCCACCCAGATGACGGGAAAAACTTGCTGGCTGGCCAGAGGGAAAAGGAGCTGTTGCTGAGGAGGTAGGAAGCTTCCTGTTAGGCTGTCGTCTCACAGGATGAAGAGTGGCCAGGAAGCCTGTGACACATTCAGGAGGCAGCCACTTCTCCGTAGCTGGACCCCTGGCTGGAGGTGGGGAACAAGGTGTAAAAGTGGATGCTGGGAGACTAACCTAGGGGATGCGGGCAGGCTTTTCCAAAGAGGGTATTTGAGCTGGGTCAGGACAGCTGAATAGGAGTTCAACAGGCAGAGAATCGTTCCAGCCAGCAGAAACCAGCAATTGTTAAAACCCCAGTGGTTGAAGGGGTTTGGGGAGTGTGTGGAGAAGGGCAGGACCAGAATGCACTGGGGATGAGGAGGTGAGAGACGAGGTTGGAGACGTAGGGACCAAACCACTCAGGTCCTCGAATGCCAGGCTATGGGGCTAAGACGGCGATGGGGCGCCAGAAAAGGATTTTGAGCAAGGGGTGGACTGGGGCATTGGGTGCTCAGAAGATCCCTCTGGAGTGAACTAGAGGACAGACTGGAGGCTGGGAGGTCAGGAGGAAGCCTGAGCTGGGAGGATTCAGAGAAAGAAACCAAAGAGAGTGGGGACATCTGCTAGATTCCTTTCCTGTGAGGCTGTTGCTGGGGTGAGGGGCAGGTTCCTGGCCCCTGGTACCCGGGTAGAGAAGGGACAGCAGTTGACACCGCCTGCTAAGAGGAGGCTATTTATACACTGGGCAGCATTATCACAATACACAGGGCTCCCGAGCGCAAGCACTTGCCCTAAATTGTCTCAATGCCCGTTCTCGGCCAATCCGAGAGCACTTCTCAGGAGACTCCATTATGGGCGGGCCGATTTATCTAACCGGACGGGGTAAGACCAAGGCTGGAACAGGTCGGCGATCCCAGGAGGGATCTACTTCCGTTGGTGGGGGCAGTCTGCAGAGTCCGTTCTCCCGCGGGGCTGCTGCCTGGAAACTTAGCAGAGGGGCGGGGAAGGATCAAATGACTTCCGTTTCCACCTCCTCTTCCATCCTCTTCTTTTGCTTCTTCATTACCGCCTCCAGCTCTGACACTTTCTCTTTGTCCTGGAGCGGAGATGGAAAATCAGGACGTTGGAGGCAGAGCCCTCAGCGCCCTCCCCCTCCGGGCTCGGGGACGAGCGCCTGCCTCACCTCCAGCAGCGAGCGCTGCACTGTGATCTGGCTGTACACGCGCGCCCCCTCCTCGGGGCTCAGCGCCCGAAACTTCTCTTTCTGCAGCGAGAATAGCTGCGCGCCGCTCAGTGCGCCTAGCGCGGCCACGGTCCTGAGCAGGGGCATCCAGGGCACAGTCAGGCCTGTTGGCCAATCACGGCTCAAGCCTCCTCAGCCCCACCAACCACTTTACGCCCGCTTAGCCCTTTGTCCAATCTGAGCAGCATTCTAGCTCTCAAGCCGGGGGGCGGCCGCTGCTGATGGCTCCTGAATCCCCATCCACCAATCATAGCGCGCCGTGGTGGGGGTGGGGGGGGGCTGCCTTCCAAGGGAGGCGGGGCTTCCCTGGAGACTCCAATCGGAGCCTGGAAAAACATGCCAATCACAGCCTGACAGTCATAGTTGCTATCAGACAGATCCCCGTTTTGGACCAATCCCAGTCTCCCGTGGTCTGCCATGCCCCCTCTGGGCCAATCGGAGCGCTCCGCCTCTAGCGCCGGTATCTCCGGATTCCCCTAGCCGGCACCTGCCAAACTCACCCTGAACTAAAGCCCTTGCCCTGCAGCCAGGCGCGGACCTCCGAAGCGTTGGAGCGCGGGCTGAGCTGCGGCTCCGGGGTGCGGGGCCCCGGGGCTGCGCGGCTGGGGCCCATGAGGCCCTGGGCCAGGCGTGCCTGCAGCTCCTCGTTGATACTGAGCATCTGGGAGAATTTCTCTGCAGGCGGGAAACCGGGAGGGAGGGCGGACTCAGGACGAAGGGCCCTGGGCTCAGAGGGTCGGGGACCTCCAGCGTCCTCGTGATGGGTCGGGAGTCCGTTTAATCTTTCTGAGCCTCGGTTTCTCTGCCTGGAAAGCGAGGACAAGGACCGCTCCCTCGAAGGGGTGCCCCCACCACTCACCCTTCTTGCCGGAGTCCAAGTTGTTGAGGCTCTCGCAGCTGTCCCTGGGAGACCGAGACGGAGCCGGAGCCTGGGTCCGCGCTGGTCGTGGACCGGGAGCCGGAGCCAGGGCCGGCGCTGGTGGGGGAGGGGGCGGGGGGGGAGGAGCCGGGGCCGAGGCTGGTGGGGGAGGGGGAGCCGGAGCCACGGCCGACATTGGTGGGGGAGGGGGAGCCGGAGCCACGGCCGGCGCTGGCGGTGGAGGGGGAGCCGGAGCCGGGGCCGACATTGGTGGTGGAGGGGGAAAGGGAGTGCTACTCTCCTAGAGAGGGGAAAAAGAGGAGAGCACCTGGATGAGAAAGAGGACTGAGTCCCAGTCCCCTTCGCCTGGAGGTAAATTTCCGAATCCTCAGCCACTTCCCCTGCCAGTGACTTTGACCCCTTATCCCCCACGCCTCTTGTTCCCAGGACGCAGGATCTGACCCCTAGCCCCTCTTCCCTCAAGACCCAGGCGTCTGCCCTGGCTCACCAGGCTGCGGCCCCCACGCGGCCCCGGGTGGGGTGTCAGGATATTATAGGGTACATATCCCTCCTGCCCCCTCTGGTCCCGAACCTTCCACCACTTGCGCTGGTCATCCAGGACCTGGAAGAGGTACAGGGGAGGGTTCAGAGGCTGTGTCTGTAGCTAGGGCTGGGTGGACTCCAAGCCCCTAGCCCCCGACCCCGTCCCCCACTCCTCTGACCTCCAGTATGTCCCACTGCTTGACGGGCAGCTCGCTGCTATTGCGCGCCTGGAAGTCATAATTACATAGGACCCACTTTCCCGCCGGCTCCAGCCCCTGGGGCTCAGCTTCTGGTTCCTGGTCTTGGTGACTGAGGAGAAGGGGAAGGGTTGGGGGGTAAGGAGGCAGCCAGCTCCACTGCTCTGGACTGTAGGGTGTTGGTGTGAGCTGGGGTTAAAGCCAAGCAGGGGTCGAGGCAGGGGAGGCAGGTTAATACTGTTAACAGAGGTTTGAAATTGGAATACCGGTTTGAATATATTGTGCTCCTTATGTGCCTGGCACCATGCAGTAAGCACATGATATGAGTACTAGCATCAGCTCCATTTTATAGGTGAGAGCATTCAGGCTCAGAGAAATAAAATGACTCTCCCCAGATTACACAGCTAGAGACAGCTGCTATTTATTGAGCATCTACTGTGTACTGGACTTATGCATAATAACTCATAAGCATAATAAAAACAATAGTTAACACTTATATAGCACTTATTACATGCCAGACACTGTTCAAAGTCTGCTACATATATTAGCTGATTTGATGCTAGAGACAACACTTGGTAGAATCATGAGTTTGGACCCCCTAGTTCCTTCCTCCCTCCAGAGACCCAATTATTATCTCCATTTTACAGGAAAGGAACAGTGATATAAAGTGACACGGTGATGTAAAGGTCACAGAGCAAGAAAGAGGTGTAGTCAGACTGGGACCCGGGCAGGCTGGCCCCAGAGCTCATGTCCTGAGTAATTCCATTCTACTTGCACACAGCTGGACGTGAACCTGAGTGCTCCCATGACCCTGAGCTCCTAACTGCTAGCCTGTACAACCTCACAGACTTCTCCCTCTTTCAGGGAGGGATTATTATTATTTCCATTCCCCTCCTGCCCCCCGCAAAGAACTTGAAGCGCAAAAAAAAAGGTGAGTTAAAAGCTGTGGGTGTCAAGCTCAAGATTCAGAAGCGCACCGAGAGGGGCGTCCGCTAGACCAGGCAGCTGGGGGGAGGGGGAGCAGACTTTTAGCTCTGACAACCCAGTAAAAGGCACCTCAGCCCGGATCAGGCCTACCTGTGCAAGGGAGAGGGGAGTCTTCAGGGCCGAGGCACCCCCTGTGTGGGGCCGGCGGCAGCTCCCAGCACGCCGCCATCTCTGCTGAGACTCTCTGCCCGAGCCCTCACCCAGACCCCCGTCTGCTCCTCCAGACCTGCTGCTTTGTTGTCTTCTCATCCCACGCAGCTTCCCTCCCATCTGCCCCGCGACTTGCCCAAGGAATCCTAGCTCCTCTAGGCCCTTCTTCCCCCGGGACCCAAGAGTCTGCACCGCCATTGCTTGTTGGAACTATGAATTTGCACCCCCAGTTCTTTCCTCCTCCAGAGACCTGGGAGTCCAGATCTCAAGCTTTAATTTCCTCGACCTTTTAACGCTTAAAAGGTCCCAGTGTGACACCCAGCAGGGACTGAGACAATTGCTCTAGAGCCTTGGGAAAGCAAGGGTCCAGCCTCCCAGCCTTTACCTCTCTCAGGAGCCCAGAGATACTACCACTTCCTAACTTTCCCAGAAACTTGCCCCTTGGCTCTTTAAGTCCCAAGCCTACTTCCCTGGGTCTCCAAGGTCCCAAGCACCAGACTTGAGCTCTTCTTCAAAACCTAGTATCTAATTCCCCCGCCTCTTCTCTCCAACACCCAGGACTCTGTCCATATAGGGACCCAGGCAGGGAGCTTCCCAGGCCCTGGGAAACCAAACTGCCTTCTTCCAGACCTTTGGGGATCTAGGGGTCCCTCTCAGACTTTACCCACTCCCAGCACCCTCCTCCCTTAGACCCTGGAATCTGGGCCTCCAGTTCCCTCCTCCCTTGAACCCAGAAGTCTGGGCCCCACTCCCTCCCTCGTTGATCCTCCCCCCTCTCCCAGCCCCGGCCCCTGCCTCATTGCCACCTCACCCACCTTCGAACAGCCGGGAAGACAAAAGGAAAAAGAAAAAAGGGGAAGCGGAGTCAGCGCTGGGAGCCCCCAGAACGCACCCCTCCTGGACCCCACCTGACCCGACTCACCCATTGACACTCACCCATTGACAGCGACCTGAGGAGCGCTTTGCTGCAGGAGATGAGAGCAGTAGATGAGCTGGGGCCAGGCCTGCGCCCCAGAATTCCCAGTCACGGCCCCTCTGTGTCACCTGGGGGAGCTTAAGCCTTAGCCTCACCTGCTGGCGCCGCCGCTCGTGCTGTAGCTGTTTCTCTACTGGGTCCTCCCAGGCGCGGCCCTGTGGGTCCGTGGCTGGGGGCTCCCAGCCGCTGTAGAACTCAGGTCTGTATGGGGGTCCCTCCTCTGAGGGTAGCTCCATCCTGCAGCCAAGGAGGGGCAAGGGATCCTCAGGGATCCTGGTCTGACCTCCCTGTCAGTAACTTCATGAAGTTTTCCCCCTCCCCTTAAGCCTTGTTCTATTCCAACAATTCTAATCTTGCCCCCTTTTGCCAAGCCCTGCCCCTGCCTCTAAGCTGCATCCATGACATCAACTATATTTGTAAATACCCTGATTCCATTCATGCTCCGCCCTGGCCTCTGAATCTCACCTCTGATTCCAAACCATGTTTCTAGCTACACACATCCCGTCCCTTTCCCCTAAGCCCAGCATCTAGCTCTGCACGTACTCCCTTGAAGCTCTCAGCCTCCAAGCGCAAAGACTGCGCCCCCTTTCCAAAACCACAGACCAAACGTTTCCTAAGCCCGCCCCTTCGGCATAGCCTCAATCCATTCCTCTAAGTCCTGCCTTTTATTCCGGTTTGAGTTTTTGAGTCTTTTCTTTTTTTTTTTAATCATGCTACGAAAAACCTAACTACCTAACGTTAAGATTTATTTCTGCAACTTTTTTAAACAGAGAAAACAACCCACTCCTTGGGGAAAGGTGAATGACTGAGAGGACAGGTCCTGGGTACAAATTACTACGACAGAGCCTGGAGTTGATAGGCCTGCCTAGGAGAGAACCACGGGCACTGCCACACCACCAAAGAGGCTCAGCAGACCGTTTCATACGCCACGCAAAGCTGCTGGCCTTCCCTCCAATCGGATCGTGGCATTTGACCTAGTCCCACCTGAACTTCAATTTCTTTGGCGACACACTCTAGCTAAGCCCCACAACTAACCTACCCTCCTAGCCCCATCTTTCCAACAGCCCCGCCACTTCCTCTCAACCCCACCCCTAAATCACCACGCCTCCTGCTTCCCAGCCCTGTTCCTCCAATCACCACGCTCCCAGCCCCCCGCCCCGCCCCTGGATCACCACGCCTCCTGCCTTCCAGACCTGTCTCTCCAATCACCACGACCCCAGCCCCCCCGCTCCGCCCCTGAATCACCACGCCTCCTGCCTTCCAGGCCTGTCTCTCCAATCACCACGACCCCAGCCTCCCAGCCCCGCCCCTAAATTGCCGCTCCTCCTGCCTCCCAGCCCCGCCCCTTACCCCGGTCGGGTCCAAGAGTCCCCCAACGAGGTCCAGAGCGTGTTTTCAAGTTGGGTGACGTTGTCCCACAGCAGCGCCACAGCCTCGGAAGTCAGATGCGGCCGCCGCACGCAGCTCGCAAACTGGGGGCCGCCCGAGGTGTCCACAATCTGGCAGGGGCGCAGGAGTGGGCAAGCTATCAGACCTTCTTGAAGTGGAACCCTCCTGCTGCAGGCAGCCCTGAGGGCTGAGGCCGGGGGTGTCTCACCATTTGCAGAGGTCCGAACAGGAAGTGCAGCAGTTCTGGGGAGGAGGGGTTGGCGATGTTGCCGCGCAGCCGGGCCTGTGGAGCCGGGGAGGTGCTGGTATTAGTGCGCGGACAGGTCAGGTTTGTTATTCCCCTCGCCCCCTGACGCCCCGGGATGAACGCGTCCTCACCAGCAAGCTGAAGGCGTACTTGATTTTCTGAAGCACATCGATGAACTCGGCCTCTGAGGGCGGCTTGGCCCGCAGCGTCAGGAGGCCCTCTGTGGGTAGAGAGGCAGGCGCGGTGATGGGGGACATGCAGACAGCGTCAGGCAGGGTCGAAGAGAGAGGCAGAGACCCAGTGAGATCGCGATAGGGAGTCAAACTGGCAGGGGGTGCAAGGGGAGACCCAAGGGAGAGGGTGGATATTTGGGAGTGGCCAGGAAGGGGGTGTTCAGGATTGCCACTCGGTGGCGCCTCCTCACCCCCGGCCTCCCGGTGCCGGGTCCTGCGGCTGCGCTCTCGGTGCTCCAGCACTCGGGTGGCCTCGGCAGACTTCTGCAGCCTTGATACGAAGGTCTCCACGTCGTCGAACACGTGGTTCAGGATGTCCTGGGGGGCAGAGCAGGGGGATGCGTGGGACCCCTGAATCTCGGACCCTCATCCCCCCCGCCCAAGCTCTCTCAAACCAAGAGCGCTTAGGCACATTCAGGCCAGGCCACGCCCTCTGATGCTTGACCCTGCCCCCATTCTGTCACCCCCCCCGGCCACACCCCCAGAAGTCTAACCAAGTCCCCAGAACCAAGCCCCACCCCCTGACAGAAGATTCACACCTGCAGCCAGTCCCGCCCCGGCCCTAGCCCCGCCTCACTCACCACTTCCCGCTCCGCCTGCAGACTGGCCAGGTCTGGGCCGCGGGGGCCCAGGTCCCGAGAGGCCGGGTCAGCGCTGCTGCAGACCTCCGCCCGGCCCGGCCTCCGCATCTCTTCAGTCTCTGGGATGGGGTCCGCCTGGGGTCGCCCGCGGCCCGCGGCCGGCTCCACCGTGTTGATCGCGGCGCGGACCGTCGGGCGGTGCTGCGGGGGCGGGGTCTCGGCGGCGGGAGAGGGGTGGCACTGCAGCTCCTTTCGCGTGGCCCTGCGGGGGAAGAAGGGGAAACTGAGGCTGGGCACACCGAGGGATCCGGGGAGGGGAGAAATTCGGGGCTTCAATCTGAAACACTGTGGCCCAAAGGAGTCAAACCTAGGCTCTCAGTGGTAGGGAGAAATCCGATATATGGGGGATGGGAGAGCACCTCTCCAGAGGGAAACTGAGGCAGAGGGAGGAGAAACCGAGGGGAGGGGAGTACACTTGCTACAGGGTTTGTTTGATTCCATTTAAAACTCGTTCTGCTCTAGGCTAGTGGTATCCACCGATTTCTCGGACGGGGAAACTGAGGCCCATATCCACCGATTTCTCGGACGGGGAAACTGAGGCCCAAAGAGGGGAGCCGGCCCCCAGAGACCTCCCCGTCGTCTCTTCTCCCCCGCTTGCAGTCCGGCCCCCTTACCTGAGCGCCGCCGCCCTGCGCTCCCCGCGGCCCGAGCGGTAGTTGTGCAGAGCCCCCTGGATGTCCTCTCGCATCAACTCCGCCTGCCAATCACGCCGTCAGGCCACGACCCCAACCCACCCACTGCCCGCCCAGGCGGCTCTCCGGATCGATTCCTCAGCTCGGCCCCAGACCACGTCCAGTCATCGCTTACGCACTGCGCCCACGCACGTCCACGCCCTAAACTCACACCCCGGCCCTTAAACTGTCCCTGCCTTAGGCCACTCCCCCAACCACGGAGGCCCCGTCCAGATGGCACTTCGCCCCTAGACCACACTCACTCCCATCCTAGTTCTGGCTGCTCCCCGAGACCCTCACTTCCATGTTCTGTCCACGTTCTGTCCGAGCTCTTAGCCTCCGTCTCCATTCTGCCCTCTCGTTCCTTCTCGACCCTACGTTCAATCTGTCCTCAAATCCCCCTCCCTCCCAGAGTTCCTTTACAGGTCGCGCCCCCTCCGCTGGCCCTGACCCCGCCTTTGCCGCACACCATGCCCCACGTCTTAGAGGCTCCGCCCCGTTGGAGGTCCGGCTCTGGACTCCGCCCAGTTTCAGCTCCGCCCCCGGAATCCGCAGGGTCTCAGCGCTGTCCTGGGCTGTGGCCCCGCCCCCGGTTCGCTCACCCCCAGACGCAGGCCCTGGAAGAAGTGCACGTCGGGCTGCGTGCGCTCGGGCTCCTGGCACACGAGCAGCATCAGTGAGGAGCTGTGGCCCGGCGGTATCACCGTGTCGCAACGCACGATGGCGCTCAGCGGGTACGACTCCAGCTCCTCCTGTGGGGTGGAGGGTGGGACAGCGGGTAAACTGAGACCCTGAGCCAAGGATACTCCCAAGTGGTGACAGCAGTGCCAGCAGTGCCAGCACGTACAGGCACTGCGCACGGCAGCCTCCACCCCAAGTTGAGGGGCCAGGGATAACACCCCTGTTTAATAGATGAGGCTAATGAGCCTCAGAAAGGGGGCGGGGCTCCCTTGCCAAAGTTTCCAGAGGAAGGACGTGCAGGAATCAAGATTCACACTCAGATCCCTGACGTCCCTAGGGCTCTCCATGCCTTGGCCGGCTCAGTCCAAGCTGCTCCTTCCACCCACGTGCCCCGTGGCACCTTGGAGACTGGGTCCAGCAGCGCAACGTGTTTGGGAGACACGCGCAGCAGCATGTCCTGGGCCCAGACGCGGCCTTGGCTGTCCATGAGGGCCAGCTTCCGCGAGGCGTCCTCCACCGTGTGCACGCCATCCTCCTCACCCAGGCAGAAGGTCACCAGGTGCTGGAGAAAGCAGTGAGTCCCAGGATGAAGCCAGGTGGGCTGAGAATCCCCTAGAATCAGCCTTCCAGCCTGCGACTAACCACACCTCCTCTGGGAAGCCTTCTCTGATCACCTGCCCCACCTCCTCCCAGTGCCCTTTGTGTGTCTTCGCTGGGTCTAGCTCTCCAGCTAGACCCCTTGAAGGCAGAGAATGGTCTGGATTATATCTAGTTCCTTCTAAGCAGCTCTACCTCCGTTAGAGCACCTGGCAATTTTGCTGGTACCTCTGGACCTTGTCTGACCCCTGCTCATCCAGGATTGCATCTGATTTGTCCCTGTGGTCCAACTATCCAGCACAGAAGTTGGTCCAGAGGAAAAGTTGGCAGATTCAAGTGGAATTGAGTTCCTCCACTGAATACCCACGTCTGAGGCAAGGCAGAAGAAGTCCATTTGGCAGATGAGCAAACTGAGTTTCCCATGTTCTTTCTGCTTGGAGGTCCAACTGCTTTCAACACCCCCATCTCCTCAGGCCTGCCTTGCCTCCTGCAGGACTCCCCATGGCAACACAGACCCCAGACTCACATTGACTGGATATTGGGAAACATTTGCCATAACCTCAGTGGAGTAACGCTTCCTCTGTTCTGTGGGGGGAGAAGGAGAATGGCTGCAGGAGACCCAGCTCCCAGCCCCTTCCCCCTCAGACTCAGGAGTCCAGACCCCCAGCCCCCTCCCCTCCAGACCCAGGAGTCCAGACCCCCAGCCCCTCCTCCCTCAGAAAAGGAGTCCAGACCCCCAAACCCTTCCCCCATCAGATCCAGGAGTTCGGGTCCTCAGTTACCTCCTCCCTCAGACCTAGTTTCTCTTGGCCCAGGGCTTCCTTGCCCCTCAACTCACCATAGATAGACTTGGCACTCCGTTTGGGAGAAGCTTCTGGGCTAGTGAAGGAAAAGAGGGGTGAGAGGGGCCATGGGAATTGGGGGCAGATCATGGGAGTTTTGAGTGCCAAGCAGAGCTTGTGAGGGCAGTGGGGAGCCATGGAGGGTTTTGAGCAGGGGAAGGCAGGGCCAGAGCTGGACTTTAACAAGTATGGCAGTGGTACTGGGTGGTGGTGGCGAGTGTGGTCTCTACTGTCACACAGACCTGGGTTCGAATCCCCTGTCAGCTACTGCTTTGTCATAAGACCCCGGGTGGGAGACAATCTCTCCTGCTTCAGTTTCCCTTTCCGTAAGACAGGGGTTAGTTACCCTATAGTGTCTGTCTGGTAGGTCTGTTGGGCGAATTCAATGAGATGATGCAGTTGGAATGTTGTGCAGCCTTAGTTACTGTTATTATCATTATTATGACGATGCAAAGGGCTTAACACACAGTAGTTGCTCAATGAACGGGATTTTTTTTTGTGTGTGGCTGCGCTGTGCTGCGTGGCTTGCAGGATCCCAGTTCCCCGACCAGGGATTGAACCTGGGCCACGGCACTGAAAGCGTGAAATCCTAACCACTAGACCACCAGGGAACTCCCAATAAATGGGATTTTTTACAGTAGCATTAGTATTGGGAGTAGATGGAAAGTTATCTTCTTCCCCTCCTACCCCCACGGTCCAGGTTCTTTTCAGCCAAATCCTTCTCTGTCTCTTGCCCTTGACCTCCTCTTCAAGGTCACTTTCTCTGAGAAGAATTCTCGAGTCCCCATTTCCACAGAAATAACAGAAGCTCAGAGCTTGGTTGGGGTCGGAGATGAGAGATGAAGGATGAGAAACTCTTTTAGTCAAACCTCTGCTCCTCATCCCGCTCTTGTCAGTCAAATCTCCCCACAATTTGATTACCTCTGGGCTGGAGAACTCATTCCCTTCCATCTCCCATGCAGCTATTCCCATGCTTCTCTCTTTATCCTTCTCCCTGCTCACTTCAGGAGACTTGACCCTTCATTATAAAAAGCCCTGAGTTTTTAGCAAAGGGTCAATATTTAATAATAAGATATAACAACTGGGAATTCCCTGGAGGTCCAGTGGGTAGGACTCGGTGCTTTCAGTGCCGTGGGCCCAGGTTCCATCCCTGGTTAGGGAACTAAGATCCCATATGCCACGCAGCACAGCCAAAAAAAGAAAAAGAAAAGGTAACAACGATAGCCTAGCAGTTCTCATGAGTTGAACACCTGCTGTTGGTCAGATGCTCTGCTAAGTCCTGTATGTGCATTAGCCGATCAAGCTCTCAAAATTGTCCCTGTTTCACGGAGGAGGGACTGAGGCTTGGAGAGGTGATGTCCTTTGGCCAGGGCCACACCACTGCTGAAAGCTAGCGCCTGGATTTGAACCCAGGTCTGTCTGCTTGGCAGCAGGAGGGAGGCAGCTCAGGTGGTCTTCGGAGTGTCCAGGCCTGGGCTGCTGTAATTGCCACCTGCGGTGTGGATGAAAGGGTGGGGGGGGGGGAGGGGGGGGCGGCCGGGGGACCTGGTGGGCGGGGGTCCTTACCCAGTGCTGGTGCTCATGGTGAAGAGAATGGGGAGCTCCTGCCACCTGGAGCCCTGCGAGCCAGCAAAGAGGTGAGGCCTGACCTGATCGCAGGACCTATGATTCCTGCCCCTCCCCGCTCAGACCAGGAATCCGGGCCCCCAGCCCCTCCTCCCTCAGACCCAGATGTCCAGGCCCTCAGGCCCTTGTCCCTCAGACCAGGAATCTAGACCTGCAGGCCCTCCTCCCTCAGACCAGGAATCCAGGCCCCCCGCCCCTCCTCCTTCACACCTAGTACACTGCCCCACCACCAGTTCCTCAGGGCTCCATACATGCAGCTCCCTAATCTATGTGTACTCCATTTTCCTTCCTCTACCCAGGGATCCTGTCTCCCTGTCTTCTAGCCTTTTACCTTCTCAGGGGCCCAGGAGTCCAGAACTCAGAGCTCCTTGTCCCTTGGAACTAAAGGGTTTTGACACCAAGTCTCCTCAGAGAACCATGCATCCAATTCTTCAGCCCCTACGACCCCATAGTCTTCCCTTAGGTGTTAGGGTCCGACCTCCAGCCCCTAGCTCTTCAGAACTAGACTTTAGTTCCCCCAGCCTTTCCTGTGTCTGGACCCAGGAGTCTGGGCCCCCTGCTCCCCTCCCCCAGACCCAGGAGTCCCCACCTCCAGCCCCTCCTCGCTAGGACCCAGCTCTCTTCCCTGGGCCCCCTCCTCACCTGCTGCTCAAGCTCTGTCAGACGGGAGGCTCTGAGCTCTTCCCTCCCTTCCAGACAGGGGCCTCTCCTTCCTGCTCACTCCCAGGGCCCTCCCTCCTCCGCATACCTGAGCACTCACCTGGTACAGCCTGCTGGAGTGGCCCCTGGGCGGGGCTGGCTGACAGACCCAGGGCGCCGGCTGGGATGTCCTCAGGGGAGCCAGAACGCTTATTGTCTCCATCACAACAGGAGAACAAGAACTACAGTAATTCGATGTCACACTCCTTCACGCGTCAGAAATACCCCCTTCGAATTCTCCTGGTACCTCTGCGAAGTTGATTGCTGCTTGTTCATGGTCAAGGTGGAAGGGTGGGCTTTGAACCCGGAGCCACCTTTCCATCTCCAGGGCTGGTGTCCATCCCTGCTCTGTGCACACCTCCTGTCTGGGGTTCCTATCTCCACCGGTGCCCTCGGCCCCCAGCCCTCCCCTTCCCTCCTCCTTTGGAAATGTCCCTCAGTAATTCCCGATGACGATGACAGTTAAGACTCAATGCCCAACACTGCTCCAAGGGCATCACAAAAATGAACAGGTTCCTCAGGCATAAAAATCTCCTTTCGAGAACTTCCCCTGTGCCATGGTCCTCGCTAACTGAGTTATACACACCGCTTCTTCCCCGAACCCAGTGAAGGGAGTGTTGGGGTGTCTCCATTTTGCAGATGAGGAAACTGAGGCTCACAAGGGCTCAGAGACTTGCTCAGAGTTACACATGCAGTGAGTGGTCTCCCTGCTGTCTTCCTCCCCAGTCCGGCCTCAATGCATGGACCCCATAGAAACCTAAATCAGCTTACGTCACTCCACTCTCAAAAGCCCTTGGTGGCTCCCCATTTCTCTGGATAAAAGAGAAGACCTTCTACAAGGCCTTAAGTGATGGTACCCTACCTCATCTCTTCCTTTGCTCCTTGAGTACCCAGATGCCATTCTGCCTCAGGGCCTTTGCACTTGCTGTACCCTTTGCCTGGAAAGCTCTTCTCATATCCTCAGATGAGAAGAGGCTTGCTCCCTCATCTTCTTCAGGTCTTTGCTTGAATGGCACCACCTCAGGGAGGCCTGGCTGGCAACCTTGTTTAACATGGAAGCACCTCTGACCCTTCCCTCCTTCAGAGTCTCTTCCCCCTCCCCCAACATTTAGTTTTTCTCCAGATCATTTATCACCCTGTAACACACTATATTACCTGTTTGTCTATTTTTTGTCTTCCCCATTAGAATGTAAGCTTCATGATGACAAAGACTATTGTATGTTCAGTCCCCCAGTGTATCTGCAGCATATAGAATAGGGTCTTGCACGTAGTAAGCACTAGAGTGACATTTGTTGAATTACTGAGTTTTTGCATTTGGTGCACTCATGTGCATTATTGCTTCACTGAACACATGTTGACCCCGCAGTCTATACTAAGAGAGGCTGGAAACCAGAGAAGGCACATCCTTGTCCTGGATTGATGGGGAAGAAAGAACAGACAGAAAGAGAGAGAATCATATTGTGTGGTGTGATGGTGAAGAGCCCAGGTGGGTGTGGGTTCGGGTCCTGTCTTTGCCACTTAATAATTTTGGTAATACTTATTGTGTGCTTATATCCTCTTCTGAGTACCTATGTGTGTGTGTGTGTGTTTGTTTGTATAAACCTCACAACGTCCTATGAAATGGGTTCAATTATCCCCATTTTATACATGAAGAAACTGAGACATATTCAAGTTAAGTAACTTGTCTATAATCACACAGCTAATAAGTGGTAGAGATGGTTGAACCCAGGCCATACAGTTTAGACACTGCATCTTGGTTGTTACTCTGTGCCACCACCTCATGGTCCAGGCCCCTATCTAGCTGTGTGACCCTGGGCAATTACTTCACCTCTCTGTGCCCCAGTCCCCCATCTGTAAAATGGGGATAACAGCACTGGGAAGATTAAAGGAGGTTATGGAGAGCTCTTAGTACAGTACCCGATGAAGAGAAAATCCTAGGGAAGAAGTGTTAGCAACCACATTGATGAGGTCTTTCTTTCCACAGGTCCTATAATGGCAGATGCTAAGGGTGCCTTGGAAGCCTGGAAGCGGCTGCTCAGAGGGTCAGGGCAGGCTTCCTGAAGGAGGAAGGGTGCGGTGGCCAGAGCTAAACCTGAAGGGCAAGTTTGGCAGCCCCAGGTGGCCTGGAGGAAGAGGGAGGAGTGTTCCAGGCCAGGAGCCACCTGAGCCATGGAGGGGAGGGCCATCTAGCCAGCGAGTGTGCTGGGCACTGCTGGGCACAGAGACAGAGTGACCAGCTGGGCGAGTAGCCACTGCCCCCCTCCTCCGTGCAGCAGGGAGAGGGTCCTGTGCTCTTCTGTGTCCGGCTTCTGTCACTCTGTGTCCCTGGCGCATCCATGCCACAGATGTTTTCTGAGCTTGGCCCTGCCTGGTTTGGAGTCCGAGAGAAGGAGCAGACCCTTTACTCTCTGTGAGGCAGACGGGGCTGGTTCTGGTACCCCACTGATAGAGAAGACAGAGGCTCGGAGTGGGGAGGCCACTAGTCCAAGTCTCAGTGGCTCTGGGCCATGACAAATGCAGATCTGGCTGAGCCCAGGCCCTTTCTTCATGTGCAGGTGGAGAGAAGTGTCCTTGTAAAGGCATTCAGTGGGAGTAGGGGGCCAGGAGTCCTGGGTCTGAGGGAGGAGGGGCTGGGGGTCTGGATCCCTGGGTCTGAGGGGGGAGGGGCTGGGGGCCTGGGCCCTGGGTCTGAGGGGGGCCTGGTCCCTGGGTCTGAGGGAGGAGGGTGGTGGAGCACAGGCGCCCCCAGGCCTCACCGACAGCAGCTCCTTCGTGCTCCAGAGCAGCAGGTGAGACCAAAACCCGAGCCTCCGCCCTCATTCAGGGCCCAGGGCCTCCTTCCTTCTTCCCTGCCACAAAGGAGGCGCCTCCCTCTCTCCAAACCATAGCACGTGGTTCCCAAATACCAGTGGAGGCTCACACCCCTGCAGAGTCTGACGCAGTGAGCCCTGGGTGGAGGCGCTCACCCGGGGGAACCTGGCACCAAAACACCGACAGTAGAGCGCCTTTTACTGAGTGAACTTTAGGACTCTGTGGGTCTGAATTTGCCTTTAGGACTCTGTGGGTCTGAACTGGGATAGCTTTGTTTTGGGGGAACTGGATTGTTTATTCTCTCTGTTGGGAGATCCCAGGAACCAAACAGAATTCTCACTGCTGCTTGTTAAGCCAAGATCCTCTGTATGTCATATCTGAAAGCACCCCATCTCTTCCCTCATCCTCCTCGCCCAAGGCATGCCCCCCACATCTGTCCCCCAACTGTAGGATTTGCTGATGAATTCCTAGGACAAGGAGGGAGGTCGAATTCACAGGTCTGGCAGCTTGTTGGGGCAGGGCATATAAATAAGATGGGAGCTGGGTCTCAGGGAGATATATTTACTTACATATTTGTCCATTCATTCATTCATTCAATAAATGGTCCCTGAGACCTAATTGTGCCTCATCCTTTGCCCTCAAGAAGTCAGGTCGATTGGGGAAATAGACCCTGCTGGCACCCACAGTAACAATTCACAGTGACATGTGCACTGCTGGAGGTGGCAACAGGGCATTGAGTGTCCCCAGAGGAGACACTTATTCCAACTTTGTGGTGGGTATGTGAGGCAGTCAAAGAAGACTACCCAGGTTAAGTGATAACTGGATGGGGTTCTGAAGGATGAATAGGAGTTCACCAAGGAAGATGCAGCAAGGAATGATATTCTAAGCTTGGGGAGTGGCGTATGCAAAGTCCCAAAGTCATGTAGTAGCAAATACTCAAGCACCTACTGTGTACAAAGCACGTTCTAAGTGCTAGACAGACAAAACCCCTGCCCTTGTGTTGTTGTCATTCTAGCGGGTGTGGTGGGGAGACAGAAGATAAACAGGTAGGGACACACACGTGAATAAGACTTTCAGATTGTGGTAATCTCTGTGGAGGAAATAAATGTGAAGAAATGGAGTGACTGAGGGGTAGGCAGGTGTGGCCACTTCTGGTGAGGTAGTCAGGGATGGCCTCTCTGACGAGGTGGCATGGGAGCCTTGACCTGAATTTCAAGATGGAGCCAGGAATGCAGAGAGGGTTTTAGGCAGAGGGAACACCTTGGGGAGGCTGGGCAGGTGGGGGTGTGGCTGGCCAGAGGACATGAGACTGGAGACAGCTATGAGGATGGTCATGATGTTGGTGTTGACCATGACAATTGCAAAGGATAGGGTAGCCAAACTTCAACTCAAATGCACTTGCCCCAAGCCTGAGTCTCAAGAAGCTCCCTGTCTGGGTGGGGAGGTGACTCAAACATGGGTTGCCTGAAACGTGCCATAAACGGAGGTCGCTCCGGCAGTGTGGAAGCTCGGAGGAGTTCTTCCTGGGACCTAAGGGGTTAGAAAAGGTTTTTCCTTGAAATTCCTCTGAGACCGGCTGGCCTTGGAGAGGGGGCGGGGAGTAGCACCAGGAGGGTGAGTCTAAAAACTGGCCTGGCCAGAGGAGGGAGGCTGGTGGCCAGCTGTTTATTCTCTGGGAGGGATCCAGGGCGGATTTGTCTCCTGAAGCTGGAGGCATTTGGCTTCCATGTTGGGGGCCTGCATCCAGGAGGAAGTGATGGGGAAAGGGCTCCAGACAGACTTGAGTCTGGATCCTGGGTTGAAGCAAGTGACTTTGCTCTCTGAGCAAGTGACTCTCCGATTATTCTCATTTCTTCCTCCCTAAAAGGAGCATAAGCCCTGGTACCTGCTGTAAAGGCTGGTGGGAAGATGAGGTGTGAAAAGACGTGTAAAGTGCTTAGAGCAGCTCAGTGCTCAGCCAACGGATGAAAAATAGACAAAGGAATAAATCAATAACTAAATGACCAGGTCCACATGTGATGACAAGGGCTGGTTCTGCAGACATGCAGCTCTGCATCCCAGTGCCTGATCTGACACCTCAAGCAATGGACAGCCTCCGTCCTAAGCTTCCAATGACCATTCATTTATTCAGGACATTTATCCATTCATTCAACAAATGTTTATTAACCATCCCCTCTACACCAGGCACTGTTCTAGGTGCCAGGGAGCTCAATGGCCCCAGACCTGTCCTTATGGAGTTTACATTCCTGTAGAAAACAAAATAAAAAAGTAAATGTGTAGAATGTCACATGGTGGTCGTAAAGCAGGGAAGAGCACCAGGGAGGTCCAGCATGTGTTTGGGGGGTTTTATTGGTTGGGGAGGTCCTCCTTGAGACTATGATATTTGAGTGAATCTCTGGAGGGAGTGAGGTGTGAGCATATCTGGGGACAGATTTTCAGGCAGGGGCAAGGGCCAGTGCAAAGGTCCTGAGGTGAATGCTCACACAGCAAGGCTAGTGTTTATGGAGCAGAGTGTTGAGGGCAGAGGGGTAGGACATGAAGTCAGAAAGGTGATGGGGGTGGATTGTGGGTTCCCAGGGTCACTCTAAGGATCAGAAATTGACGGTACAATAGAAGTGTTTTGATCAAATTTTTTAAAACAATTTACCTGAAATTAACCATCTTTTTTTTTTTTTAAGATTTTTTTGATGTGGACCATTTTTAAAGTCTTTATTGAATTTGTTACAATATTCCTTCTGTTTTATGTTTTGGTTTTTTGGCCGCAAGGCATGTGGGATCCTAGCTCCGCGATCAGGGATCGAACCCGCACCCACTGCATTGGAAGGCGGAGTGTTAACCACTGGACCGCTAGGTAAGTCCCTGAAATTAACTATCTTAAATTGAACAACTGAATAGCATTTAGTACACTGACAATGTTATGCAACCATCATATCCATCTAATTCCCAAACATTTTCACCCTCCCCAAGTAAAGTCCATACCCATTAGAAGTCACTCCCCATTCCTTCCTCCCCACAGCCCCTGAAAACCACCATTTGCTTTCTGTCTCTGTGGATTTGCCTGTTCTGGACATTGCCTATAAATGGAATCATACAATATGTGACCTCATAGTGTTTTTGAGGTTCATCTATTTTTTTTTTTAACATCTTTACTGGAGTATAATTGCTCTACAATGGTGTGTTAATTTCTGCTTTATAACAAAGTGAATCAGCCATACGTCTATGTTGTATTGGTCCAGTGTTGAAATAATTTCAGACTTGTAGAAAAGTTGCAAAAGCATACAGAGAAAACCTCTGCCGGGTTTCTGTACATTTTTTCCTTTGTAATTAATAAGTATCTTGTGGAGAGCTACTTTGAGACTATGTAAATATCCTGTGTGTCATGAAACTTTAACTCATTAGTTTTGGCATCTACGGATGCTTCGTGCCTGAATCGATTATGATCAAGATGGTTCCCCAATGGCAATTGAGTTAAGTTTCAAAAGGATTCCCTAATTTCTGTGTGGAGAACAGGGGGAAGCAGGGAGACCAGCTAGGAGGCTTTCATACTAATCCAGTGAGAGATGGTAGCAATGGACATGCTGAGACGTGGTCAGATTTTTGGATATATTTTGTAGGAAGAGCTGGCAGGTATTGAGAGAAAAAGAGGAGATAAGCATGACTCCATGTTTTGCTCTAGGCAATGGGAAGACTGGAGTTGCTATTTTTTGAGATGGGATCGCTGCTCTAACAGAAAGACCTGGACTGCTAGTGGCTTAAATCGGGTTGAAGTTTATTTATTGCAGTTGATCCAGGGCCCATTTGGCAGCTCCATAATCATCAGGGACCCAGGCTCTTTCCATCTCATTACTCTGGCAAAATAGGGCTTCCACCTCATGGTCCAAAATGGCTGCCTCAGGTCCTGCCATCAGATCTGCCTTGCAGCCAGAAGAAAGGAAGAAAGGGGGCAAGTGTCTTTTCATTTTGAGTACCCATGTCCTTTTTGCTCACATCTCGTCTAAGTCAGAACTTAGACACATGACCACAGCTAGGTGCAGAGGAGGCTGGGAAATGATTCTTTGTTCTAGGTGCTCATGTGCCCAGCTATAAACCAGTGGCTCTAGTATTATGAGCAAGAAAGGAAAAATGCATGTTTGGGGAACAACTAGTCAACTTTCCCTAATGGGTCCTGAATGCTGCTCTTCCTACATCCCTTATGTCCCTCTCCAGTCCGTATTCTACATCTCACCTGGAAACAAAATTCCTAAAACATAGATCTGCTCATGACCTTCCATGGCTCATTCCTCTTTCATGGGTCTCCAGTATCCTCTGAATTAAAGCCAAGCTTCTCAGCCTGGCATTTGAGCCATAATCTGGCTCCACCTTCCAACCACTCCAGCCTCATTCCTTCCACCCCATCCACACCTTACACTCCCACAAAATCCGCACATACCCGTGTGCTACCTTTTCCTTAAGCTGATCCCACAGTCTGGAGCATCCTTTCTGGCCTGAGGAAATCCTTTCTGTTTGTATCACTGCGATACACAGTGCCATGTGCACAGGGCTTGGTGGAGGCGACATATCTCTGCTCTACATGGTGACAATGGGGATGGTTTGGAAGCTGGGGCAGTGTCTTGGATGGAAAGGCTCAAACAGCTGGAGCATGGACCAATTAGGGCTCCTCCACCATCTGACCTTTTCTCTATGTAGTCTGTCCAGCATGGTAGCTTCAAGGTAGAGAAACGTGTTTCTTACATGTCAGATAAGGGCCCTGAAAATGCATGGAGAGAAAGAGAGAGAGAGAGAGAGAGAGAGAGAGAGAGAGAGAGAGAGAGAGAATGACTTGGGTATGATAAGCCCTCTGATGGGGGAAGAGTCCTCTCAGTACCTGGAACAGCACTTAACGTTTATCAGGAATTTATTAACAACTTCAACAATGATAAAGGGATGCATGGCTTACCTGGTAGCCCGAAGAGATATTCTAAACACCTTGGGTGCATATGGGAATCACGTAGGAGGTCCTCAGAGGAAGGAATTTGGATGCATTGTTCTGTTTATAGTAACAACATTACAGCCATCAATGCTCTGGCATTTACTGTGGGTTAGATCTTTGTCATGAATTACTTTCTGTCATCCTTCCAAACTTTGTGACAGGGGCCAGCAAACTGTGGCCCACCACTTGTTTTTGTAAATAAAGTTTTATTGGAACACAGCTCTGCTCATTTGTTTGTATACTGTCTGCGGCTGCTTTCCTGCTGTAATGGCAGAGTAGTTGCAACAGGGACCAGATGACCCCAAAAGCTGAAATTATTTGCTATCTGGTCCTTTGCAGAAAATATTTGTTAACTCCTGCCCTAGAGGTAGATGATATTAGGAGACCAGTTTATAAAAGAGAAGAAAAAGGCTCAGAGGGGGATGCTTTATTCGAGGTTGAGAGAGTCAGCGTCCGTACTTTTTATTTTTAAAAAATTCCCTTATTTTTAATTGTGGTAAACTACACATGCCATAAAATTTACCATTTTAGAGGACTTCCCTGGTGGTTCAGTGGTTAAGACTCCGCGTTTCTGTTGTATGGGACACGAGTTGGATCCCTGGTCGGGGAACTAAGATCCCGCATGCCACTTGGCGTGACCAAAATAAAATAAAATAATAAATGAAATTTTTAAAAATTTACCATTTTAACCATTTTTTAGGGTCCAGTTTTATGGCATTAAGTGCATTCACCTTGTTGTGCATCCATCACCACCATCCATCTCCAGAACATTTTTTGTCTTGCAAAACTGAAACTCGGTCCCCATTAAAAAACATCTCCCCATTTCTCCCCCAACCCGCGCCCCAGGCAACCACTATTCTACTTTCTGTCTCTATGACTTTGACAACTCTAGGGACCTCATATAAGTGGAATCATACAGTATTTGTCTTTCTGTGACTGGCTTATTTCACTTAGTGTAATGTCCTCAAGGTTCATCCATGTTGCAGCCTGTGTCAGAATGTCCCTCCCTTTTAAGGCTGAATAATATTGCACTGCATGTATATATCATGTTTTGTTTGTCCATTCATCCATCAATGGACACTTGGGTTGCAGTACCTGTGCTTTTAACCTCTGCCCTCCACTCCTTCTTATGGATGGTTTCACCTGAATAAGGAATAAACCTTATTCAGATGAGAAAATGCAGATGAACAAAAAGCAAAAAACAATAAAATCACCCATCATCCTGCCTGGCAGAGACCCCATGCAGAATATTATAGTTTTTTTACTCTAAAAATATGCACATTAATATATAAGCTTAAAAAAGAGAATCAGCCTGCTTTTTCCCTCCCGCCCGTATTGGTATTTAATGAAGGAACTCGGGATGTTCTTAAATATCTGAGCCTCATAAAGCTATAGACAGTCTACCCAGGAACACATATAGATGAATTAACTTTTACTGTCAGTGTCAGGAGATCTGTGAGGGAAGGGAACTTGTCTGACTTGTTGCTAAATTCCCAGTGTATAGTTCAGTGCCTGGGACACAGTATGTGCTCATTAAACAATTTTTTAGAAGGACTGTAGGGAATAGGAGAGAGTAGGACCATTCTCCTACTGATAGACATAGATGTTGATTTTTATTTGTGCCAGTGTCTCGCTATTACAGAGAAACAGGGCTGTGAGGAACATTTTCCTATGTTTCTTTCCCAATGACCAATTATTCTCTTAGCATAAATTCTTCCAAGGGGAATGGCTGGGTCAAAGATTGGCACTGATGGGACTTCCCTGGGGGCACAGTGGTTAAGAATCCCCCTGCCAATGCAGGGGACACAGGTTCGAGCCCTGGGCCAGGAAGATCCCACATGTCACGGAGCAACTAAGCCCGTGCGCCACAACTACTGAGCCTGCGCTCTAGAGCCTGCGATGCACAACTACTGAGCCCGCATGCCACAACTACTGAAGCCCATGTGCCTAGAGCCCGTGCTCTGCAACAAGAGAAACCACCTCAGTGAGAAGCCCATGCAACACGACGAAGAGTAGCTCCTGCTCGCCTCAACTAGAGAAAGCCCACGTGCAGCAACAAAGACCCAATGCAGCCAAAAATAATAAATAAATAAATGTTTTTTAAAAAAAAAAAGATTGGCACCAATGGTTTTGCCATGTATTACTGAATGGCCTTTTAAGAAGGCTGTTCTAATTGACACTTCTACCAGCAGGTATGTATACCTGTTTTACCACATCCTTGCCAACACTGGGTATTATCATTGCTTCTATCCTGCCACTATGACAGGTGAAAAATATTATCTTATTATCATAATGAGCATTTCTTTGATTCCCTGTAAGCCTGAGTAGTTTCATGTGCTTGTTGACTTTCTTTCTTTGCAAATTGCTGCTCATATCATTTGCCTATGCTCCCCTCTCTCCCTGTTGGGGGTGAGACTTTTTTTTCTTATTGATTCATAAGAGCTCTTTACATATGAAGGATACTAACTGTCATTTTTGTGGGTAAGAGGAGACAGAAGTTGACAGAGGGGAAGTCACTGCTCAAAGTACACACCTAAGAAGAGGTGGAGCAGGAAGTTGAAACAAGATCTGTCTAGATCCATGCCTGGGGTTCTGTACAGCCTCTGTGGAACCTTCCCCTTTCCCAGGTCTTGCCCACTAATATCCCAGGAGCTCTGAGTTCCCATAATCTCAGGAAGGGGAGAAATGGTTCGCCAGACCCAGCCACACTTTCTACATCCCCAGCAGCAAACCTATTCTCTGCTTTGTTGTGCAGATTAAATATTTGGCATGTACTAGGTACTTAATAAACAGTAGCTGGTATTATTGCTTGTTTTTTTAATTATCTTCTCTTCAGACACGTCTCTTGCCAGCTGCCCACCCTTTCAAGCCAACCTCCTACCATCCCAAGCAACCTGCCTCACGACTCCTAGGCTTTGCATATGCTATTACACCTGTCTAGTTGTCCCTCTCCACTCAGCCCACTTGAAGAACTCCTACTCATCCTTCAAAACCCTATTTTGGTTTCCCCTCCTCTGGGAAGCCTTCCCTCACTCTTAGGCTGAGTCTCCAATCACAGATCCTGGATCCTGGCTGTTGCTTTCCCTTTGGGTGCCCTGTTGTGTTTCCTGTGTCCAGGAGGGATTATATGACTCACTGCTGGCACTGCTGCCCCAGGACCTGCAGGCTTCTTGAGCCCTCTGCATCATCACCCTCCTTGGGGCCCTGCTCAGTCTGCTGGTCCACCTTGCTGGGGCCAAGTGCACCGCCTGTGTGGAGAACAAGGACTCCAAGGTCCATTTGGTGCTCACCTCTGGGATCATCTGTGTCGTCTCAGGGGTCGTGACCCTGATCCCCATGTACTGGAGAGCCCATACCATTATCCAGGACTTCTGCACCGCTCCCTGATGGCTGAGGCCCCAAAGCAGGAGCTGGGAGCCTCCCTCTGTCTGGGCTGGGCAGCCTCTTGTTGCTGGGTGGGGGGCTACCATGCTGCATCTGCCCCTCTGGGCGGGGGAGTCCCGGGGCTCCAGCCATTACATGGCCTGATACTTGGCATCCGCCCCACATACCTCCTCTCGCAGTCCCTCCAAGTTCCCCACTAAGAATTATGTCAATTTGGGTAGGGGAGCAGGGGCTCCCACGACAGTGGAGCCTAACTCTCTGAGCTGGAGCCACAGAGATGGTGATTTTCTTTTTAATTAATTTGATTTATTTTTAAAATTTATTTAATTTTATTAAACAATTTTAAATTGAAGTATAGTTGATTTACAATGTGTTAATTTCTGCTGTACAGCAAAGTGATTCATCTACACACACACACACACACACACACACACAAACACATATATATACATTCTTTTTTTAATATATTCTTTTCCATTATGGTTTATCATAGGATATTGAATATAGTTCCCTGTGCTATACCGTAGGACCTTGTTGTTTATCCATTCTATATATAAAAGCTTACATCTGCTAACCCCAACCTCCCACTCCATCCTTCCTCCAACCCCCTCCCCCTTGGCAACCACCAGTCTGTTCTCTACGTCCCTGATTCTGTTTCTATTTCATAGATACGTTCATTCGTGTCATATTTTAGATTCCACATATATTAAGTGATAGCATATGGTATTTGCCTTTCTCTTTCTGACTTACTTCACTTAGTATGGTAATCTCTAGCTGCATCCATTTTATTTATGTATTTTTTATACAATTTGAAAAAAATAAATTTATTTATTTTTGGCTGCAATGGGTCTCCGTTGCTGGGCGTGGGCTTTCTTTAGTTGGGGCGAGCGGGGGCTACTCTTCGTTGCAGTGCGCGGGCTTCTCATTGCAGTGGCTTCTCTACATTTATTTATTTATTTATTTATTTATTTATTTTTGGCTGTGTTGGGTCTTCGTTTCTGTGCGAGGGCTTTCTCCAGTTGCGGCGAGCGGGGGCCACTCTTCATCGCGGTGCGCGGGCCTCTCACTATCGCGGCCTCTCTTGTTGCGGAGCACAGGCTCCAGACGCGCAGGCTCAGTAGTTGTGGCTCACAGGCCTAGTTGCTCCGCGGCATGTGGGATCTTCCCAGACCAGGGCTCGAACCCGTGTGCCCTGCATTGGCAGGCAGATTCTCAACCACTGCGCCACCAGGGAAGCCCTGAAGTGGCTTCTCTTGTTGCAGAGCATGGGCTCTAGGCGCGCCGGCTTCAGTAGTTGTGGCACACAGGCTCAGTAGTTGTGGCTCGCAGGATCTAGAGCTCAGGCTCAGTAGTTGTGGTCCACGGGCTTAGTTGCTCCGCGGCATGTGGGATCTTCCCGGAGCAGGGATCGAGCCCGTGTCCCCTGTACTGGCAGGTGGATTCTTAACCACTGCACCACCAGGGAAGCCCCTATACAATTTTTAAAATACAATTTGTAAAGGCTCCACTGCATTTACAGTTATTACAAAATATTGGCTACATTCCCCATACATTGTATTTGTACAATAAATACATCCCTGTAGCTATCTAACACCCAGCAGCTATCCCACTCGCCCACCCCTATATTGCTCCCGCCCCCCCACTGGCAGCCATTTGTTTGTTCTCTATGAGATGGTGATTCATGACAGCTTTGGGGTTGTTTTTATCCCTTGTTTTTGCTTTTTATTTTGCAAAGTGTGTGTGTGTGTGGTTAATCCATTTGATAACCCACTTGGGCTCTGCTACTGGTATTCCTCATCTGTGGATGATGGAGCCAAGAGGTGATGCTTCAGAGTTTCTAGGTTTTCTCCACCCCGGACATCCCCATCTTAGAGACCAACCTGGAGCTTGCTGTCCAGGTGCTTTCATCCTGTCCCCAAGAGTTCCTGCTGTTGCTGGGGGCAGGGCCTCCCTAGACTTGTTGGGACAAGCCTTCCCTTCCTGGTCAGAACTCTGGAACCCCCTGGGGCTCTTGAGCCTCATGTAGCTCTGAGGAAAGTGGGTGATAAGTTACCAAAGAACTGCCCACCTCCAAGACTTCTGGATCCTCCATCCTGAGTGCTGTGCTGACCCCTGACCCTCTCATCTCCAGCTCTGTACACTTCTGCCATGTCCTGCCCCCACTCACCAGTTTTAACTAAATAAGCATGTTTTGTCTTGCTAAAAAAAAAAAAAAACCTCTTGGGACATGTGGAAACAATTTGTCAGTCAGATATTTGTCATTTTGTAAGTATTCTGAAGTATGCCTGTGGATTGTTGACAAACCTGATCCAATCATAAATCAAATGAGTTACTTGGGGTCAAATAATTTCCAAAACAAAATTATGCAAATCTTTTCAGTGTTTTTTTTCAGCTTTATTGCACTATAATTTACATGCAATAAAATTCACTATTTTTAAGTGAACATGCTGATGAAATTTGACAACTATCAAACCCCCCTTTCCAAACCCCCCAGAAGTTCCCTTTGCAGTAATCACTTCCCCCACCCCCTCTGCCCTTGGTAACCACTGATCTTCATTCTCTCACTATAGTTTTGTTTTTCCTAGATTGTCATGTAACTGGAATCATACATATTGTGTAAATACCAGTAGTTCATTCCTTCTTTGGGGGGGGGGGGGGAAGGGGCCCGCACCACAGGGCACGTGGGATCTTTGTCGACCAGGGTTTGAACCCATGCCCCCTGCATTGGGAGCTTGGAGTCTTAACCACTAGACCATCAGGGAAGTCCTCATTCCTTTTTATTGAGTACATTGTATGAAGTTATTATAAATAACTTATCCCTTTAGCTGTCGATGGACATATCAATTACAAAATTGGGTTGCTTCCAACTTTTGGGTATTATAAGTGGGATGGGTTGAATTGCCTCACCCCTCTCCCCCCACAAATTCATATGTTGAAATCCTAATCTGTAGTAGACCACAGAATGTGACGTTATTCGGAAATACGGTATTTGCAGCTGTAATTAATTAAGATGAGGTCGTTTTGAATTAGGGTGAGCCTCTCCTCAGGCCCAGGAGTCCCGATCCCTAGCCCTTCCCCCCTCAGACCCAGGGGTCCAGGCCCCCAGCCCCTCCTCCTTCAGACCCAGAGTGTATGCCCCCATGTCCTCCTGCCTCAGGACCCAGGAGTTTGGGAACCTCCCAGGCTAGTAGGTCTTGGATTCTGAGCATTGAAATGATCAAATTGTCCCAGAAAGTCTACGAGGAACACATATATTTATGTTCCTTATTTATTTTTATTGCAGTATAGTTGATTTACAATATTATATTAGTTTCAGGTGTACAACATAGTGATTCAAAATTTTTATAGATTATATTCCGTTTACAGTTTTTATAAAATATTGGCTATAGTCCCTGTGCCGTACAGTATATCCTTCTAGCTTATTTTATACATAGTACTTTGTAAGGAACATATTTTTAGAAGAGGAAACAAGCTGATACATTTGAAAGACACACAGGACGGAAGTCCGGAAGCAGCAGCTGCAGGATTGGGATCGTGGGGTCCCTCCAGCAGCTGTGCGAGTGTGACGTTATTGGAAGTGCGCGTAGGCCCCGCCCCCGAGACCACGGCCTCGCCCCCGGCTCCGGAAACCTACGCTCACGGCCCCACCCCATAGGTCCCTCCCCCGGAAGGTCCGCCCCGCCCGTTTCCGGAAGCTGAGGGTTCCGGCCGGGCTTGCACTTCCCCACGTGAATCCCAGGCAGCGCGCTCCTAGGACCGACCCCGGGCGCGGGTCTGCGGGCGGCTGCAGTGGAACTCCCCCCGCCCCGCTCCGGCCCGGTATGAATCGCTACATTCTGCCGCTGTCCGTGCTGGGCACAGCGGTGGGTGGCGCCGTGCTGCTCAAGTGAGTACGTGCGGGTCCCCCAGGCGCGGTAGCGGCTTGCCGGTGGGCAAGGACGAGGGAGGGAAAGCCGAGTGGAGATCGCTAACCCCTGGCCCACCCAGGAGTCCTCCAGCTCACCCGTCCAGCAGTGCTCCCAGAGAATGCGGGGGCAAGCCTGGTCCCCGAGAGGGCAGGTCACGGCCCAAGGTCACCCAGAGAAAGGGGCGGATCCGGGCCCTGGTAAACATTTTGGTCTAGTTGCTTCTGGACTTTTAATGGATTAATTCATTCATTCAGCGGACACTTATTGAGCACTTCCCATATGTCAAGTCCTGGCCCAGATGCAAGGAAAGTATGTACCACCTAAGCTCCCGTTGTCCGGAATTAGAGAAACAAATTAAAATTGTCCAAGTCAGTAAGTGAAAAGATCGTATTGCGTGGTATATAGACATACTGTAGTTCTTTCTTCTCTTTCCTAGGCTAATTCGTTTAATAAAAACAAGACAAAACGGGACTAAGAAGTAAAAACTATTAGGTGTAAAATAAGCTACAAGGATATATTGCACAACCCGGGGAATATAGCAAATATTTTATAATGTTATAAATGGAATAGGTTATAAATGGAATATAACCTTTAAAAATTGTAAATCACTATATTGTACACCTGTACCTTATATAATATTGTATATCAACTACAATATAAAAATCCCCCCAAACCAAAAAACTGCTACCAAATATTCTATAGGAGCACCATTCAGTAGAACTTCCTGTGATCATCGAAATGTTTTACACTTGCCCTGTCCATTATGAGCCACACCGTGCGACTATTTTTTATTTATTTATTTATTTTTGGCTGCGTTGGGTCTTCTTTGCTGCGCACAGGCTTTCTCTAGTTGCGGCGAGCGGGGGCTACTCTTCGTTGTGGTGCGAGGGCTTCTCATGTTGTGGAGCACGGGCTCTAGGCACACGGGCTTCAGTAGTTGTGGCACGCGGGCTCAGTAGTTGTGGCTCGCGGGCTCAGTAGTTGTGGCTCGCGGGCTCTAGAGCGCAGGCTCAGTAGTTGTGGTGCACAGGCTTAGTTGTTCCGTGGCATGTGGGATCTTCCCTGACCAGGGCTTGAACCCGTGTCCCCTGCATTGGCAGACGGATTCTTAACCACTGTGCCACCAAGGAAGTCCCTGTGTGACTACTGAGCACTTAAAAGTATGACCATGTTATACTTGTAGTAACAATATTGTATTGTATTGTACACTTAAAAATTTGTTAAGAGGGTGGATCTCATGTTACGTGTTCAGGATTAGCAATATGTAATATTACTACAGTTACACAAGTGATTAGCTGGGCGTTAGGCCAGAAAGTGATTGCACTATTGAAATACCTTTTTTTTCCTCCTTAAGGCAATCAAGGATATACTCTAAATCTCTTTGGATAAATACCTTTGGGTTTGTTTATCTGCTCTATGATGAGGCTTCATTTTGAACTCGTTTCTCCTGATCTGATAAAGTCTTTTTTGTTTAGCTGGCTGATACCTTGTTATTTATAATCATTAAACAGCTGCTTTGTAAATATTAACCACCTTTTTTGGAAAGCTCTAGAAAATGGAAATAATTTTTCCTTATAATAAGATTCATCAGGGAATTCCCTGGCGGTCCAGTGGTGAGGACTCAGCACTTTCACTGCTGAGGGCCCAATCCTTGGTCGGGGAACTAAGAACCTGCAAGCTGTGTGAGTGAAGTGGCCAAAAAAAAAAAAAAAAAAAAAAAATCATTGGCTGCTGTTTTTTTTTTAAATAAATTTATTTATTTATTCTTATTTTTTATTTTTGGCTGCGTTGGGTCTTCGTTGCTGCGCGTGCACTTTCTCTAGTTGCAGCGAGCAGGGGCTACTCTTAGTTGCGGTGCGCGGGCTTCTCATTGCGGTGGTTTCTCTTGTTGCAGAGCACAGGCTCTAGGCGTGCAGGCTTCAGTAGTTGTGGCACGTGGGCTCAGTAGTTGTGGCTCGCAGGCTGTAGAACACAGGCTCAGTAGTTGTGGCGCACGGGCTTAGTTGTTCCACAGCACGTGGGATCTTCCCTGACCAGGGGTGGAACCCATGTCCCCTGCATTGGCAGGCGGATTCTTAACCACTGCGCCACCAGGGAAGTCCCTTGGCTGCTGTTTTTATTTTTATTCATGCTGATGTCTTTCAGTTCTGAAAAAGCTTAAAAATAAAAAAGTGCCAGCATGGGAAGAATAAAAGAAAGCTGAATGCCCTAGGGGGGAAAGTATGACTTTTTTTTTTTTTTTTTTTTTTTTTACTTTTTATTTTTTAAAAAATTTTTATTGGAGTATGGTTGCTTTACTATGTTGTGTTAGTTTAGGCTATTTATTTTTAATTAAATTAAAAAATTAGCCTCGGGGACTTCCCTGGTCCCCTGTGACATCTGAAAAGTCCCCTTTGATGGGTTCTGGGAATTAGGACGTGCACATTGTTGGGGGCCCTTATTCTGCTACTATGCCCACATTCCAGAGGCTAAATACTGGAAACAACTAAATGTCACCAACAGGGAACTGGCCAAATAAACAATGTCATCTCCACACAAGAGAAGGGCAATGTACAACACGGTAGCCACCAGCCACCAGAGACTAATTTTTTTCTTTTTTTAATTAATTAATTTATTTTTTATATTTATTTTTGGCTGCATTGGGTCTTCGTTGCGGTGCGCGGGCTTCTCATTGCGGTGGTTTCTCTCGTTGCGGAGCACGGGCTCAGATGTCAGATGTCACTGTGTTAAGGACCTTGAGATGGGAGATGATCTGCGTTATCCAGGTGGCGCAGCATCATCACAACGGTCCTTATAAGAGGGAGGCAGAAGCATCGGAGTCAGGGACTTGAAGATGCTGTGCCGCTGACTTTGAAGGTGAAGGAAGGGGCCACGAGCCAAGGGATGCGGGCGGCCCCTAGAATCTGGAAAAGGCATGGGGACGATTCTCAGTTCTCCCTGGAGCCTCCAGAAGGCACACAGCTCTGCCGACACCTCGATTTTAGCCCAGTGAGACCCATTTCGGACTCTGACCTGCAGACTGTAGGAAATACCGTTGCATGGTTTCAACCCACTGAGCTTGTGGTGATCTGTTACCGCAGCCACAGGGAGCGAATACAGGGGGTCTTTCTAAACTGACGATTGTCTCGCTGGGCACGCTCCCCCGCACCAGACCATGCTGAGTCCTTTACCTGTACCACGACACCGGTCCCACGGAGTTACGCGATGTCGCTTCCATCTTTCCGTTGGGGGAACACAAGCTCAGAGAGGTCATTTGCCTGAGATCACAACAGTCAGGGGCACCTGTGGTGAGAGAGGACAGACAGACCGAACTGACCTGCCGTTTTTTACCTCCAGGGACTTTGTCGCCGGCGGGGCTTGTCCCAGCAAGACCACCATTCCCGGGAAGACCGTCATTGTGACCGGCGCCAACACGGGCATCGGGAAACAGACCGCCTTGGAGCTGGCCAAAAGAGGTGAAGTCGCGGTGGGCACCTGCTTCTCTGCCTGAGGCTCGGGCGCGAGATCTGGCGGTGGATGGTTTGATTTCCCGGGGGATGTTAAGGCATCTGATTCTTTTGGTTGCAAGTGGCAGAAACAAACTCACGCCAGCTTAAGCCCCAAAGCCTCATGTCTCTGGAAGAGGGAAGGGCGGGTTCAGGGTCTCACAGGAGGCCATGGACACTCAGCAGTTACTGGTTTGGGTTTTTCTCTTTGCGTCGGCTGTGCCCTTTCCTACTGTAGTTGGACTCAGTCCTAATGGCTGGGTCAGGGCCTGGGTCAGAGGTTGGGGGTCAGGCTCTCCCAAGCTTACTGGTCAGGCGTTTTGCAGAAAGAACACCCTTCGATTTGGGTCTGTTTGACGTTTTCCTCGTGGTCAGACTGGGCTTGTGGAGAAGTGCCCTCCTCAGCACATGCCGATGTCTTTTGAACTTGGAATCAGTGGGGTTTCCTGTGGGCTCAGGCACGAGAAAGGGAGGAGTTAAGGTTTTTGTTTGAACAGCTGGAAGACCAAAGCTGCCTTGGCTGGGACGGGGAGGCCAGGGCAGGGCAGGGGTGAGGGCTGGGGAGACCGGAAGCTCTCCTTGGGCTGGTCGAGTCGAGGTGGCCAGTGAATGGGTCCCTGATGGACTGACCAGGCCTGAGCTGCCTGTTCACCCCTGAGGTGAGAGCGGTGGGGGGCCATGAGGGCAGCCCCCCTGCCCCCCACACCACATGGGGTTTCCCCAAGGGAGGGACAGGTGCTCCTTTCAGGAAAAAGCGAGAAGGGAGGGACTTCCCTGGTGGCGCAGTGGTTAAGAATCCGCCTGCCAACGCAGGGGACGTGGGTTCAAGCCCTGGTCTGGGAAGGTCCCACATGCCACGGAGCCACTAAGCCCGCGAGCCACAACTACTGAGCCCACAAGCCACAACTCCTGAAGCCCACGCACCTAGAGCCCGTGCTCCGCAACAAGAGAAGCCACCGCAATGAGAAGCCCACACACTGCAATGAAGAGTAGCCCCTGCTCTCCGCAATTAGAGAAAGCCCACGTGCAGCAACAAAGACCCAGTGCAGCCAAACATAAATAAATAGATAAATTAAAAAAAAGAAATTTAAAAAATGAAAACAAAAACTAAGACAGCTAATTTATTTAAAGAAAAAAAAAAGTGAGAAGGGAAATTGGGCCAACACCCACTGTGGTCCCTTGAGAGCCAGGCTGCCACTGGGAGGACAGACAGATCCGGGGCTTGATGAGTCCATTCTGGACTGTGTGATGGGGGGGCCAGATGTGTAGGAGGCAGCTGGCCCAGCTGTGGAGGATGAGCCCCGTAGACCCACGCAGTCGGCATGCTTGCTGCCCATCCTCCTCTCAATCCCTGTTTCTTCTCACTTTTCTAATTTGAAAAAAAGAGTTTAAAAAAATTAAATTTTTTCCTTTTTTTTTTTTTTTAATTTTGGCTGTGCCGCCCCGGCATGAGGGAACTTAGTTCCCCGACCAGGGATGGAACCTGCACCCCCTACAGTGGAAGCACGGAGCCTTAACCCGCTGGACCGCCAGGGAAATCCCCCAAAAGTTTTCTTTTTAAAGGCTGTATTAAGATTTAATTCACACATTTAAAGTATACACTTCCATGATTTTTAGTATATTCACAGAATTGTGCAACCGTCACCGCTTTCCATTTTAGAACATTTTTCATCACCCCAAAACGAAACCTGGCTCCTCTAAGCCATCATCCCCTAATTTCCCTTCCCCGCCAAAGCTAGGAAACCACTAATCTTCCTTCTATGGATTTGCCTCTTCTGGACATTTCAGATAAATGAATCATGCACTCTGTGTCCTTTTGTGTCTGGCTTCTTTCACTGAGCATCACGTTTGTGAGGTTCATCCATGGTGTAGATATGTTGGAATTTCCTTCCTTTTCATGGCTAATATTCCACTGATGGACAAACCACATTTCACTTATTCATTCATCCCTTAAAAAAATTTTTTTTTAATTAAAAAATTTTTTTAAATTTTATATTGGACTGTAGTTGATTTACAATGTTGTGTTAGTTTCAGGTGTACAGCAAAGTGATTCAGTTATACGTATACATGTATCCGTTCTTTTTCAAGTTCTTTTCTCATTTAGGTTGTTGCAGAATATTGAGTAGAGTTCCCTGTGCTGTACAGTAGGTCCTTGTTGGTTATTTATTTTATGTATAGTAGTGTGTACATGTCAATCCCAGACTCCCAATTTATCCCTCCCCAGCAATATTCATTTATCCCTTGATGGACATTTGGATTGTTTCCACCTCTGGCTATTCTGCATAGTGCTGCTGTGTACATCTGAGTACACATTTTTGTGTGGACTTACGTTTTCATTTATCTTTGGTATCTATACTTAGGAGTGGATCTTTTTTTTTTAATTTTTAAAAAATTTTTATTGGAGTATAGTTGATTTACAATGTTGTTTCAGGTGTACAGCAAAGTGAATCAGTTATACATATACATATATCCACTCTTTTTTTTTTTAAGATTATTTTCCCATATAGGCCATTACAGAGTATTGAGTAGAGTTCCCTGTGCTATACAGCAGGTTCTTATTAGTTATCTATTTTATATATAGTAGTGTGTATATGTCAATCCCAATCTCCCAATTTATCCCCCCCATCCCCTGGTAACCATAAGTTTGTTTTCTGCATACATGACTCTACTTCTGTTATGTAGATTACTTCATTTGTACCCTTTTTTTGGATTCCACATATAAGTGATATCATCTGATATTTGTCTTTCTCCGTCTGACTTAGTTCCCTCAGTATGACAGTCTCTAGGTCCATCCATGTTGCTGCAGGTGGCATTATTTTGTTCTTTTTATGGCCGAGTAGTATTCCATTGTATATATATACCACATCTTCTTTATCCATTCCTCTGCTGATGGACATTTAGGTTGCTTCAGGAGTGGAAATTTTAAAAAAATTTCATTAAAAATTTTTTTTTTTTTTTTGGTCTGGCTCTTCCAGGAGGTACCATCATTCTGGCCTGTCGAGACTTGGAGAAGTGTGAGGCGGCAGCCAAGGAGATTCGAGGGGAGACCCTTAATCACCACGTCAACGCCCGGCATCTGGACTTGGCCTCCCTTAAGTCCATCCGAGAGTTTGCAGCGAAGATCATTGAAGGTGAGAGGGATGATGCTGGCCTTGTGGGGTGAGGACTTGGGCGGCCAGGCTGTGAGGAGGGAATTACACCAGGCAGGTCCTAGAGCCGGGTATTGGTCGCCACCTGTTTTCGTTCAGCCTTTGGGTAAAGATTTTACATTTTTTTCTCTTCTGACATTTTCACGTTTACATGGGGGAAAGAAAATTAAAAGAATAACATTTCATGACACGTGACCATTATATGGAATTCAGATTTTATTTTATTTTGGCCGTGCCACATGGCTTGTGGGATTTCTTTCTTTCTTCTTCCTTTTTTAAAAAATTTATTTATTTATTTATTTATTTTATGGCTGTGTTGGGTCTTCGTTTCTGTGCAAGGGCTTTCTCTAGTTGCGGCGAGCGGGGGCCACTCTTCATCGCGGTGCGCAGGCCTCTCACTATCGCAGCCTCTCTTGTTGCGGAGCACAGGCTCCAGACGCGCAGGCTCAGTAGTTGTGGCTCATGGGCCTAGTTGCTCCGCGGCATGTGGGATCTTCCCAGACCAGGGCTCGAACCCGTGTCCCCTGCATTAGCAGGCAGATTCTCAACCACTGCGCCACCAGGAAAGCCCTCTTCTTTTTTTTTTTTTTTATAAATTTATTTTATTTATTTATTTTTTGCTGTGTTGGGTCTTCGTTGCTGCACATAGGCTTTCTCCAGTTGCGGCGAGCGGGGGCTACTCTTCGTTGTGGTGTGCAGGCTTCTCATTGAGGTGGCTTCTCGTTGCGGAGCACGGGCTCTAGGCGCGTGGGCTCAGTAGTTGTGGCACGCGGGCTCAGTAGTTGTGGCTCGCGGGCTCTAGAGTGCAGGCTCAATAGTTGTGGCACACGGGCTTAGTTGCTCCGCGGTATGTGGGATCTTCCCGGACCAGGGATCGAACCCGTGTCCCCTGCATTGGCAGGCGGATTCCCAACCACTGCACCACCAGGGAAGTCCTGGGATTTCTTTTTTTTTTAATTAATTAATTAATTTATTTATTTATTTTTGGCTGTGTTGGGTCTTCATTGCTGCGCGCAGGCTTTCTCTACTTGCGGCGAGCGGGGGCTACTCTTTGTTGCGGTGCGCAGGCTTCTCATTGCGGTGGCTTCTCTTGTTGCAGAGCACGGGCTCTAGGCGCTCGGGCTTCAGTAGTTGTGGCACGTGGGCTCAGTAGTTGTGGCTCGTGGGCTTTAGAGCGCAGGCTCTAGAGCGCAGGCTCAGTAGCTGTAGCGCACGGGCTTAGTTGCTCTGCAGCATGTGGGATCTTCCCGGACCAGGGCTCGAACCCACATCCCCTGCATTGGTAGGCGGATTCTTAACCACTGCACCACCAGGGAAGCCCTGGCTTGTGGGATCTTAGTTCCTGGACCAGGGATGGAACCCACGCCCTTGGCAGTGAAAGCGCAGAGCCCTAACCACTGGACCACCAGGGAGTTCCCAGAATTCAGATTTTAGTTTCCATAAAGTTTTATTGTCATGCAGCCATGCCCATTGTTTTACGTATTATCTGTGGCTGCTTTAGTCCTGGGAGGGCAGAGTTTAGTAGAGACAGACCATATCGCCTGCAAAGCCAGAAATATTTACTACCTGGTCCTTTACAGAAGTAGTTAACTGACTGCTGTCTAGGAAAACTAAGTCCTGTGTGTCCTTGGATCCTACAAGAAGTAGAGGCCAAGGAGGGAGGAAGAGTTAGCCAGGTGGAGAAGGGCAGAAACACTGATTCAGCCAACATTTCCGGAGGCTCTCTGGCTCTTGGGTGACGCAGGTGACACAGACGTGAGTCAGATTCAGGCTCTGCTTCCGAGGAGCGCCCGGGCCGGTGGGGGACACGGCCGTGACAGTAGGTAACTAAGGGTTAGTGCAGAGAATCTGGAACTCCCACATTCTTTGCTGGGTGTTTCTTTTTGCAAATCCAGGGATCAGGCTGGCATTTCTCTGCACTTCCGTCACGTTGATGCCTGACTCACTCTTTTTGCTCCCCACCACATGGTCTCAGAACCACTTACGAATTTATTTTTTTCAAACAGGAATAAAATTTGGAGGGTTAAACGTTCAGAAAGTGCAAATGGGGATACAGCAAAACCTCTTCCCGCCACGCCTGCCATTAGCTCCCAGCATGCCGTCCTCAGATGTGTTCAGTGCTCCACGTCTTGTGTGTCCTTCTGGGGCCCATTTATGCATTTATAAAGCAAACGGGGATACACTTGCCCTTGGCTTCTTTGTACAAAGCGGAGCCTGTTATATACCTGGTGCTGCCCCTTGCTTTTTCTCCCCGGTTCTATCTTGGAGATCGTTGAAGGCAGAATTTTTTCCTTCTTTTCTTGTGGCTAGCTTGTGTTTTTTTTGTTGTTTTGGTCTTTTTTTTGGCTACTGCGTGGCATGTGGGATCTTAGTTCCCTGACCAGGGGTGGAACCCGTGCCCCCTGCAGGAGAAGCATGGAGTCCTAACCCCTGGACTGCCAGAGTATTCCTGTGTGTGTATTTTTTAAATTTTCATTGAAATATAGTTGATTTACAGTGTTTTTGTAGTTTCAGGTGTACAGCAAAGTGATTCAGTTATATACACACACATGCTCACACACACACACACAAAAATTCTTTTTTAGATTCTTTTCCATTATAGATTATTACAAGATATTGAATATAGTTCCCTGTGCTATATAGTAGGTAGGTCCTTGTTGGTTATCTCTTTTATATATAGTGATGTGTATATTTTAATCCCCAGCTCCTAATTTATCCCTCCCCCCCTTCTCCATTGGTAACCATAAGTTTGTTTTCTAGGCCTGTGAGTCTATTTCTGCTTTGTAAATAAGGTCATTCGTATCATTTTTTTAGATTCCACATGTGATATCATATGGTATCTGTCTTTTTCTTTCTGACTGACTTCACTTTGTGTGATAATCATCTAGGTCCATCCACGTCGCTGCAAATGGCATTATTTCATTCTTTTTTATGGCTGAGTAATATTCCATTGTATATATGTACCACATCTTCTTTATCCATTCCTCTGTCGATGGACACTTAGGTTGCAGAAAATACTTGTCGAATGGATACTAACGAAGCCGTTCTACCCAGCAGGTTCTATTATCACCCCTTTTACAGAAGGGGAAACTGAGTCACACATTGGTCCTCACCCCTGTCTTCCAGAGGAGGAGCGAGTGCACATCCTGGTCAATAACGCAGCCGTGATGCGGTGCCCCCACTGGACCACCGAGGACGGCTTTGAGATGCAGCTTGGCGTTAACTACCTGGGTGAGGCTGCAGGCTGTGTGGCATCGGCCTGGGATGTGAGCAGGAGTCCCCGTGGGCCAGACACAGGCTCCGGGAGGGGTCTTCCTCTCTCCAGTGTGGCCAGGCGGCCGTGAGTAGGGTCACCTGGCAGCTCAGGGAATCGCCTGTTCATCGCTGGACCCTCAGTCCTTCAGACCTTCCATCAGCCTCTTGGCCATTTGTCCCTTTGTCTGTCTGTCCTCCAGTTTCTGTCTGCCCTTCTCTCACTGTGTCAGTTTATCTGTTGTCACCCTGAATGCATCTGCAGTCCATTAGTAAGGGTGATGGATGTTGGGTAGACACCAATCATATAGGATTAGGGCCCACCCTAATGACCTCACCCTAATGGCCTCATTTTACCTTGATCACCTCTCTAAAGACCCTCTCTCCAAATAAGGTCACATGCTGATGTACTGGAGGGTAGGGCATATTTTTTTAGGGGGGTTGGGGAGGGTGACACAATTCACCCATAACACATGTGACTTGTGACTACCCTTCACCCCCTATGGGCTGGGACTCAAGTCATGTGACCTGATGGAGCTGCAAGGGAGTCTGGGAAATGTAGTCTTTCACTGGGCAGTCTCATGCATAACCCAAAATTCTATCAGTGAAGAAGAAATGGAGAAAGGATTTTGGGAGACAGAAGGCATTCTCTTCTCCAGCTGACCTCATAGAGGGTTATCACAGGGCTTTGTGATAATTTGTTGTCAGGAATGTTTCGTACATTGTAGGATTTTTTCTTGCCATGCCACACGGCTTGTGGGATCTCAGTTCACTGACCAGGGATTGAACCCTGACTGCAGCAGTGAAAACCCAGAATCCTAACCACTAGGCCACCAGGGAACTCCCACATTGTAGGATTTTTAGCAGCATCCCTGGCCTCCACCCACTAGGTGGCAGTAGCACTCCCTCCACTGTCCACAGTTGTGATGATCAAAATTGTCTCTAGATGGTGCCAAATGCCTGCTGGTGGGGGGCACAAAGTTGGACCGTGTTGAGAAACATGGGTTATGGGAGGATGAAATAAGGTGATGTTCTCAGTATGGTCCTATGCACGGGACAAGAATTCAGTGAAAGTTATCTTTTCGTTTTCCATCATCCAGGTCACTTTCTTTTGACGAACTTGCTGCTGGACAAGCTGAAAGCCTCTGCTCCTTCGCGCATCATCAACCTCTCGTCCTTGGCCCACGTTGCTGGGCACATAGACTTCGAGGACTTGAACTGGGAGAAGAGGAAGTATGACACTAAGGCAGCCTACTGCCAGAGCAAGCTGGCCGTTGTCCTCTTCACCAAGGAGCTGAGCCGGCGGCTGCAAGGTGCGTGTGGCGAGCCTCGCTGGTCTCCCCTTTCCTTTAGCTCCGAGCCTGAAACAGTCCTGCTGTGACCCTGGGTGGACGGGAGGTCAAGCATTGGCTCCAGGACCGAGTAGGCAAACGTATGACACACTTACCACCACGCTCCCTGCTGGTGCCTGAAGCAGACATCACTAATCAATCACAGCATTCTTCTCTGCTCATCCCGGACAGGCACCTGAGCCTTTGGTGCTCTAGACCAGTGAACCTTTGGCAATATCTGGAGACATTTTTTGCTGTCAGTTTGGGGAGCAGGGGCGGGTTGGGTGATGTTCCTGGCATCTAGTGGGCAGAGGCCAGGGATGCTGCTCAACATCCTACAGGGCACAGGATAAAGAATCATCCGACCTCAGTGTCCATAGTGCTGAAGTTGAAAAGTCTGCCCTTTGCCTTTGCTTCTCAAAGAGTCAGTAGACCAGCAGTGTCAGCTCACCTGGGTGTTTGTCATAATTGCAGCATCTCAGACCCCACCCTGACCCACTGCTTCAGACTCTGTGGGGTGGAGCCCGGCGGTCTGGGCTTCTCAAGCCCTCCAGGTGATTTTTACACACTCAGGTTCAGAGGCTCTGCCCTGGACAGCCATGAGTCAGAGCTGCCTTGTAAGTGAAACCGGGCATGTGGAGGCTTCAGAGCAAGAGGGCGACATGGATTCAGGGGGAGCCCCCTAGGATGGTTGGTATCAGCCTTCCTGGTGAGGGGTGAACCTGATGTCTGCCTGCCTCACTTTTTCCTTCTCTCCCCAGGCACGGGCGTGACTGTCAATGCCTTGCACCCCGGCGTGGCCAGGACAGAGCTGGGCAGACACACGGGCATGCACAGGTCCGCCTTCTCCAGCCTCACGCTCGGTAAGTCCCCTCCTGGTCTGGGGTCCCTTAACCGAACCCCTGTCCTCCTAGCTTGGGGCTCAGGACCCTCCCTCAGTGTATTAGGGTCTTCCTGAGAAACAGAACCAATAGGAAAGGATATACGTAGGTACTTAGAGAGATTTATTAGGGGGGATTGGCTCATGCATCTGTGGGGGCTGAGAAGTCCCAGGGTCTGCTCTGTATGCCAGAGGCCCAGGAACGCTGACGGTGTAGTTGCAGTACAAACCCGAAGGCCTGAGCGCCAGGGGAACCGATGGTGCAAGTCCCGGTCCAAGTCGGGAGGCCAGGAGCGCCAGTGTCTGAGGCCAGGAGGAAATGGATGTCCCTGCTCAAGGAGAGAGAGAGAATTCGCCCTTTCTCCACCTTTTTGTTCTATTTTCACCCCCAACTAATTGCATGGTGCCCACCCACATTGGTGAGGGTGGATTTTACATAGTCTATTGATTCAAATGCTAAATCTCTTCACACCCTCCCAGACACCCCAGAAATAATGTGTTACCTGCTCTCTGGACATCCCTTAGCCCTGTCAAGTTCACACATGAAATTAACATCACACTCAGAGACTATCTCAGGGGCTTTGCTCTGCCCCCTGCCCTGTATCTTCCTTGGTACTGAGTCACTTTCATATGTCTACCCAGCCTGCCAGCCTCAGAATAGCCCTGGGAAACAGGCCAGAGCCTGTTTGATGAGACTGTTTCAGAGGTGGAGGTCATGGAGCTGACTTCCTGGAGTCCGGCTGTGCTTGGGGTAACTCCAGTTTCATCCCAGACTAGCTGGGCCACCCAGCAAAGTGATTTCTCTCCGAACCTCCCTTTCCTTATCTGCAAAATGAGGGTCATGGTAGTACCTGCCTCAGTGGGGAGGATTAGATGAGCCCTCCCTAAAAGGGCCAGCACAATTCCTGGCTGAATAAATAATTAGAGCTTTATAACTAGTGTTTATAATCCTGAAAAACATTCAGTTGGTGGGGGCTAGGTATCAGGGACCTTAAGCTGAAGCTGGCACTGGAGACACTCAATACACAGAAGCTACTTTAAAGAAAGATCCGGGGGGGGGGGTGAGGACTTGGGGCTGACATAGAGGAGGGGGACCTTCTGTTTGCCTGGGAAAAGCCAGGGGGGCTTCTTGGAGGAGGCAGCTTTCAAGCTGGTCCCTGCATCTGGAATTATTTGTCTGGGCAGTGCCAAGGAAGGGAGCTCCTGGTGTTGGGAACCAGAGGGGCAAAGGCCTGGAGGAGAGCTCTGTGGGACTCCAGGGAAACTTCTGGCCTTCATGGGCCCTAAGCCACCTGGGGTGGTGCTGGGCTTTCTGTATCTTCCTCTCTGAATGTGTGGACTGAACTCTCTGTGGGCTGATGCAGGGCCCATCTTCTGGCTGCTGGTCAAGAGCCCCCAGCTGGCGGCCCAGCCCAGCACCTACCTGGCTGTGGCGGAGGAGTTGGAGGGCGTTTCTGGAAAGTACTTTGAGGGACTCAAAGAGAAGGCTCCGGCCCCGGAAGCTGAGGATGAGGAGGTAGCCCAGAGGCTTTGGGCTGAAAGTGCCCGCTTTGTGGGCTTGGAGATGTCCTATGGATCCTCTGAGAGGGGACAGCCCCTCCCCAAATAACTTCTGGGAGCAGGTATGAAAGCCACCAGGGAGGCAGTCACCAAGATGGAACGGCAGCCAACCAAAGCTGGCTGCCATGCCCGCAGCACCCTCTAGGTGGCAGTATTGGCCAAGGAATGCTGGCTGCCATGCCCGCAGCACCCTCTAGGTGGCAGTCTTGGCCAAAGAATGCTGGCTGCCATGCCTGCAGCGCCCTCTAGGTGGCAGTATTGCCCCTTTTCTGGCCACAGTGGATTGGACAGCAGGTGAGCCCCTGACCCAGGGGCTGGCTGGTACAGTGTGCCCTGCTGCCAGCAGGTGAGCTGGGTCATCAGATGCCTCCCTTGGGAATCCAAACCAGGAATTTTGGGGGGCGGCATCAGCTCCCTTTGGTGTGGGCCATGTCAGGGACTGGATGGCCGTGGGCAAGTTGTCTGGCAGATGCTTGAGTTCATGGTCCCCCGTGGGACCTTGCACACCTCCAGTCTCCTCTCTGAGCCTTGGCTTCTCCAGCTGTAAACTGTGAAGAATAACCTGACTACCTCATTGGATGGCCGTGAGTTATCGCCGGGCTTGGAGAATGGCAGCTGCATATTCCTTGCCGTTGGATGTTTACTGAGGACCTTCTGTGTGCCAGACCCTGGCAAGGTGCTGGGGATGCCCCCCAGGAACAGACCGACTCAGATCTGGCCTTGTTATCTCTGAGTCACGCTGGGGACAGCATGGTGGGGAGGAACCACTGGGGAACCAGGCTGCCTGGGATCACGACCTCCCCTCCAATTCCTGTGGGGATTTCAACTGTAGACGCTCAAACTTGCTCTTTAGTAATAAAAAGAAAAAATTTAACTGAGTCATGGCTTTTATTTTCTTCCTCGTGTGGGTGTGTGGCGGGGGGGTGGAGAAGGGGCAGTGCCAATGAGCTGAACAGAAAGAACTTGTATTTATTGCATTTAGGAAACTGGGTGAGTGGTTTAAATATTGCCAGGGCAGTAAACCACTCAGAAGTTCAGACTTTTGGGGGAATTCCCTGGCGGTCCAGTGGTTAGGGCTCCGCGCTTCCACTGCGGGGGGCACGGGTTTGATCCCTCGTTGGGGAACTAAGATCCCACGTGCTGCACAGTGTGGCCAAAAATGAAGAAGAAAAATTCAAACTTTTAGAGACGAAAGGTGTCCTTCCCTCCTTTCACATGGCAACAGTCGTTGAAGTCTGCGGAGAAATGGGGCTGACACTCAGGTCGGTCACAGCATTGAAGGGGGCACCGCAAAGCTCAGTAATCAAGACAAAAATGTTTTAACATTAAAAAATGTAATATATGAGATAATTGTGGGGCGCTGCTCCACATCCTACGATACACAGAACGACAGAGAATGATCGTGTTCCAAATGTCATCGGTGCTGAGGGCGGGGAGTGGTGGAAGAGGAACTAAAGATGACCCAGCGCTTCATAAACACAGTGAGCTTTCCTTCTGTTACCGCATCAGATGGAAAATAGCCAAAGGACATGTGTGGGGTGACCTGGCCCTGGTAGGTAGCTTTGAATGAACCCCACCTCCCTGTTTGTGCCCGATGTCTTCTCACTCTGTGGGCTGGACCTAGAGACTCATTTCTTTCTTTCTTTCTTTTTTTAAAAAATTTTTTGGCTCTGCCGGTCTTAGTTGCAGCACGCAGGATCTTCATTGCTGTGTGCAGATCTTTAGTTGCGGCATGTGGGATCTAGTTCCCTGACCAGGGGTCGAACCTGGGCCCCCTGCATTGGGAGCGTGGAGTCTTACCCACTGGACCACCAGGGAAGCCCCTAGAGACTCATTTCTAACAAACAGAATAGGGCAAAGGGGATGGACATGGACCGTGGGATTAGGTTACAAAAGCCTGACTTCTGTATCGCTGGCTCCCCCCACCCCTCCCCACATCCCCACTCGCCAGCTGCCATGCTGTGGGCGGCCCTTGGAGGGACCCGAAGTGGGTCTCTCTGGGCTGAAATCAAGGAGTGAACAGTTCTGAGAGAAAGACAAATACCATATGATATCATCATATGTGTAATCTAATTAAAAAATGATACAAACGAAGTTATTTACAGAACAGAAACAGACCTACAGATATCAGAAAACAAACTTACGGCCACCAAAGGGGAAACGTGTGTGTGTGTGAGGGGGAGGGATAAATCAGGAGCTCGGGATTGACATACGCACACTACTATATAAGATAGCTAACCAACCAGGACCTACTGGATGGCACAGGGAACTCTACTCAGTATTCTGTGATAACCTATATGAGAAAAGAATCTGAAAAAGAATGAATACGTGTGTATGTATAACTGAATCACTTTGCTCTACACCTGAAACCAACACAACATTGTAAATCAACTCTACTCAAATAAAAGTAAAAAAAAAAAAAGAGTGCACAGGTATGGTTCCTTCTGGAGGCTCCCAGGGAGAACCTGTTTCCTTACGTTTTTCCAGCTTCTAGAGGCGCCTGCACTTCTTGGCCTGTGGCCCCTTCATCTGCAGAGCAGGCAATGGCAGGCCAGGTCCTTCTCACGCTGCCATCTCTCTGTTTCTCCCGCTTCTGCCTCCATCTCCTGTTTTTAAGGACTCTTGTGATATCACTTGGCCCATCCAGATAATCCAGGATCATCTTCCTCCTTTAAAGTCAGCTGATTAGAAACTTTAATCCCATCATCTACCTTAATCCCCCCTTTGCCATGTAAAGTAACAGGGTTCTGGGGAATAGGATGTGGACGTCTTTGGGGGGACCCACTTTTCTGCCTACCACTCTGTCCTTTTCAAAATCTGCCTCCTTAACACCCCCAGTGTACTTCCCATGCATTCCTTTCTGCTCAAATAAAGAGGAATAAGCTTCAGGGACTTCCCTGGCAGTCCAGGGGTTAGGACTCTGCACTTCCACTGCAGGGGGCACGGGTTCGATCCCCAGTCAGGGAACTAAGATCCCACATGCCACGTGGCGAGGGCAAAAAAAATTTTTTTTTTATTAAAAAAAAAAAAAAGCTTCACCAGTGTTGCTTGCAAGCAAATCAACTGAGAAGAACAGATTTTTAAAATCACAAACTCCCTACCCGCTAAAAAAGAAGAAAAAAAAGAAAAAAACTTGGGGGTGTGTTAGCAAGAAGAGGAGCTGGAATTCATAAGTCTGATTCTAGAACCCACTTTCTTTTTTGGGGGAGCGTTAGAGGTCTAAATGCCCAGGAGAACAGCTAACCACAGGGAGATTTGTCTATTATGTAGATGTGAGCAACACACCTCAGGGCTAATGCTAACCACAAACCTTCACAACCAATATCTGCTTCCTTTCTGAAACAGAAACCCCGAGGACCACAAATGTTGACTCACAAATCAACCTAATCCCCATCTACTTCTCTGAAGGCTTTGAGGTGATTCACAAACCTAGCTAGACCTTCAGACTGATGAAAGATGATAGAAACCAACCTAAAACAAAACAATGCAAAACAAAACCCAAAGCCACAGAAGCCCAGAGAGGAGATGGTGCAAAGTAATAAACAGACCCAGGAATGCAACGTGGAAGGACAATGCTTCAGGGGGTGGGTTCTTCACAAAGGGAAACCAAGTTAGGGTCAAATCCTTCATACCTCACTCTGGGGCTTGGAAATTCTGTCAGGATGCCTTGGGCTGCTGATGACAGGACATACTCAAAGGATGTAAGCTGAGCTGACTTTCACCCCAGGCAAAAGCAAGAAGGAAGGCTATTTCACAGAAGTAGAAGCCCAGGGGTGTGGCAGGCTTTGAGTCCAGCGACATCATCAAGATTCCTACTGCCTGACGACGGTCTGACAATTACCAATGCAACGTCATCCCAAGGCTGGGTGTTTGTAACAGGTTGAATGGTGGGGTGCCTCCCCCTAAAAGATATGTCCAAGTCCTAACTCCCAATACCTGTGAATGGGAGCCAATTTGGAAAAAGTTTCTTTGCCGATGTAATTAGGGATCTCGAGATGAGATTGTCCTAGATTATCTGGGTGGACCCTAAATCCAACAAGTGTCCTTAGAAGACAGAGCAGAGGAAGAAGCAATGAGGGGATTGAGGGCAGAGACAGGGGTGATGCAGCCTCAAATCGAGGAATGGCTGGAGCCCCCAGAAGCTGCAAAAGGCAAGGAACAGAATCTCCCCCAGAGCTTCTGGAGGGTGCGTGCCCCGCCCCGCCCCGCCCTGCCCCAACACCTTGAATTTGGACTTCTGGCCTCTGGAACTGTGAGAGAATACATTTATGTTGTTCTAAGTCACCAAGGTGATGGTATTTGTTACAGCAGCCAGAGGAAACTAATGCAGTCTCTTTGGGGGGTGGGTCACGAGATGACTACCAGAGCCAATTTGTTTTTCGCCCAGTGACGGGGAGAGAAGCATTTCTCTCTCTTTTTTTTTTTTAATTTATTTTTGGCTGTGTTGGGTCTTCGTTTCTGTGCGAGGGCTTTCTCTAGTTGCGGCGAGCGGGGGCCACTCTTCATCGCGGTGCGCGGGCCTTTCACTGTCGCGGCCTCTCTTGTTGCGGAGCACAGGCTCCAGACGCGCAGGCTCAGTAGTTGTGGCTCACGGGCTTAGTTGCTCCGCGGCATGTGGGATCTTCCCAGACCAGGGCTCGAACCCATGTCCCCTGCATTGGCAGGTGGATTCTTAACGACTGCGCCACCAGGGAAGTCCACGTTCCTGTCAGGCATGTGGGAATCTTAGCTCCCGGACCAGGGATCGAACCTGCACCGCCTGCATTGGAAGGCGAAGTCTTAACCACTGAACCACCAGGGAAGTCCCTAAAGGTGGAAGCTTTAATTAATGGAATTAATTTTTAAAAAGCCAGCTTTTGGTTAGTTTTGGGTTTTATGAAGTTTTTTGTTTTTTGGTTTAATACTTTTTTTTTTTTTTGGCCGAGCCTTGTGGGATCTTAGTTTCCTGACCAGGGATGGAACCCGTGTCCCCTGCAGTGGAAGCTTGGAGTCCTAACCACTGGAGAGCCAGGGAAGTCCCTCACTGTTGTTTTTTCAGGGCTAAGATCCCCTCCATCTTTGCCCCATGTTTTCAACCCCAGTAGCACTGGGTCTGCAATCCCCATCAGGGACTCTTTGGTCACAGGTCAACAAGCTGACATTTGAAAGTGGCTCTGCCCCATAGACCCTCATACAATGATGGAAATGTCCTTTATCATTTGAGTTTTACTAGGGCTGTGCTGTCCCATATGGGAGCTGTTAGGCACTCAGTGGCTGCAGGGCACATCACGTGCCTATTGCAACTGAGGAAGTGAATTTTAAGTTTTATTTAATTTTCATTAACTTAAAGCAAAAGAACTGCCTCTAGCTAGCTGCTGCCATAGTCTGGGAGCCCCGGGAGCAGGTGGGAAGCGTGGGGACCCCTCACCTCTCTCTGGGAGCATCAGGACATCACTGGGTTCTGCCCGGAGGTAGGGGACGTTCTTGTGTAGACCGTAGTAGCATCTGTAGGTCCCCGGGTGCATCAGGAAGATGGCATTCACAGGAAAGTCGGCCTCAAAAGCCCCAGCTTTGTACTTGGAGCTTAGGTTCTGGGCAAATTCTACTCTTCCATTCCTGGAAAGAACGAATGCATCAAACCAGGTCTCTGAGCGATACCGCAGACTGAGCTTCTTAGAGGGGGTCTTCTTGGAGGAGGAGCCCCAGTGAGCCGAGAGGGAGGGTTTTCTGTACACACCTGGGAAGGAAGAGAGCCAAGGTGGTGAGTGGGCAGCCCCCTTCACCTGCTCCCTCCCGATTTAACCTGAGCACATCTTCCTAATGCCCAGGAAGCATCCTTCCTGCTTTGCTACACTTGTCAGGAGCTTGAGGCCTCTCCAATTTTGTCCTTGTTTCCCGTGTCTCTTTTTCTCCCTGATTCATTCTGTCTCCATTACTGTTCCTCTCACCCAGGAGTCCTTACTGTGACTCAAAAGGTCCTACAGGGTGGCTTCCCTGGTGGTACAGTGGTTAAGAATCCGCCTGCCAATGCAGGGGACACGGGTTCGAGCCCAGGTCCAGGAAGATCCCACATGCCGCGAAGCAACTAAGCCCGTGTGCCACAACTACTGAGCCGGCGCTCTACAGCCACAACTACTGAGCCCATGTGCCACAACTACTGAAGCCCGAGCGCCTAGAGCCCGTGCTCTGCAACAAGAGAAGCCACCGCAATGAGAGGCCCGCGCACCGCAACGAAGAGTAGCCCCCGCTCGCCTCAACTAGAGAAAGCCCGCGTGCAGCAACGAAGACCCAATGCAGCCAAAAAAAAAAAACTTGTTGAAAAATAATCTGCCTGCATCCCCTTGTGTGTTGCAATCTTCTCAAAGGCATCCCTGAGCCCCCAGGGTTGCCCAGGCCCGGGTCAGGCACCTAAGGGCTTCAGGAAATTTTTACTGGATACGAGCAGTGAATCTGGATTTCCACTTGCCCTTTTATGTCACACACCAGCATGGAGGTGACCCAGTCTGAGAAAGGGGCTGGGAAGATCATAGGTGGATAACACATCCCACTGCAGGGAGCTGCCTTGGCTTTAGGGGCCCAGGGAGTTCCCAGGGATGGAGAGTGTGTCCGAGCCGTAGATTCCTTACCTATGGCTATGAGCTTCAGTGGTTTACTGAAGCTTTTCCATTTATAGGGGAAGGTCTTGTACGAGCCATACACCTGTAGATCCCAGTATGGGCTGCTGTCACTGGGGAGATGTGGGATCTATTATAGCTCTGCTTGATACAGTTCATGAAGTCACCTTCACCGTGTTGTTTGGTCAGAGCAAAAAGATCATACGTAGATCCTGAATTACAGTATAGGGTCGCAGTTTCTGCTAAAGTCCCCACAGGGTACGGCTGGGCAAAGAGTGGTAGTCCAACTGTGTACACATCTGAAAATAAGGCGGGACTGGCATTTACCATAAGCCATCAACAACGATCAAATATTTGATAGAATCTATATATCTAAATGCCCAAAGCAATTCATTTCAGTATTACATGTAATAACAGGAATATGTTCCTACTATAATTTCCTGACAAATGAAAATGATATATTCTATGGAGGAAGAAGGTCACAAGATATTCACATTTTCATACATGATGTCCAGGATTCATTAAAAAAAAATTACCTGCTATATGTCCAAATCCATCAAGATGTATACATAAAATATGTAAAAATTTATTTGCATAGCAATTATACCTCAATAAAGCTTGAAAAATTACTTGCTATGCTAGGGGTAAGAAAAGATGTTCCGGACTTCCCTGGTGGCGCAGTGGTTAAGAATCCGCCTGCCAAGGCAGGGGACACGGGTTTGAGCCCTGGTCCGGGAAGATCCCACATGCCGTGGAGCAACTAAGCCCGTGCACCACAACTACTGAGTCTGCATGCCACAACTACTGAAGCCCGTGTACCTAGAGCCCATGCTCCGCAACAAGAGAAGCCCGTGCACCACAATGAAAAGTAGCCCCCACTCACCGCAACTAGAGAAAGCCTGCGTGCGGCAACGAAGACCCAACACAGCCAAAAATAAAGAAATTAATTAATTAATTTTAAAAAAGAAGCCTATATAAGACATCAAATACTCAGGAATTTACATATTTCTCAGATTAAACGAAGGTCATTGATCATCCCAAGCAAATTAAAACACTCATTTCTAGTGAGTTGATATTAATGCCCCCATCAGAGATTTTTGGTCAGGACATAACCCTTGGAATGCAGCCATTCAGGAAAAATGTACTCTTAGTTGAATCTTTTCATACCCACTATTACTACAGAGAATCCATATCCTACAAAAGAACTGGTCTTCCAGGCATCTTCCCTGGGCCCACATTGCTCTCCACCAAATTCTCTAGTTTGATTTAGGTCTGCAACACCATCCCTAATAGTTTCATATATTAGATTCAGTCTTTTCGAACTACATTTCACCTCATTTTTTTGGGGGTGGGTAAAGCTTCCTTCAATTCTTCTATGGTAGATAAACAGATCATTGTGGAGAGCATGGCACTAATCTCCCACATCTTTGTGGCTGTAAGATCACAGCAGGAAACCCACAGAGTAACTCATGCCCAGCGGGGTGATATGGTGGAGGGTTGAGAGGCAAAGCCTTAGTCTTGCACAAGGAGCGGTTCCCCTTTTTGTTTAGCAGGGGATGTTGTCACTCTTCGGCAAGGGGTTTAAAGCCCCAGGCTGTTCCATCCACGGGTGTGTCCTGCTGTGAAGATTTACTGCCCAGTTGGCTGTGTTGCATGGTGTGGAGCTGTGGGCTTAGGCACTGCCATGTCCCTGGGGGTCATTTTTCTGCTTGGACTTGGTGAGTGGGGCAAGGGAAGTTGTGTGGGAGGCTGGTGAGGGAAGAGGATGTAGATAAGAGGTTTATAACCTGGGTTCCTCTTGTGGGACTCTTTCTTTATGAGGTCCTGGGGCCAGTGACTTATAGAGAGATCACCCATAGGGCCACTTTTCTTCAGTTTGGTCTAGATGTGATGCCCTGAGCTCAGGTGTTTGGGAATCGCTGTATTATTGGGAGACATCTCTTACCAAGTCTTTCTCTATTTTAGTGTTTTGCTGGGATCAAAGGATTCGGGCACAAACGGGTGAGTGTTTTCTCCCTTTTCTGCCTAGAGAACTCTGAATTGGGCTGAGTGGACTGAGGGATGAGCTTGAGTAGCCTTGAAAGAATCCCAGCCTTTAACCTGCACCATCTCTTCATCCACTCATTGTATTATTTATTTTTTATATTTTAATTCTTCACCATTATGCCAATCTTTGGTGGAAAACCTCTCCCCTTCTCTAGAAAGCTCCCTGATCCCCCGCTATTCCCCATCAGCACAGATGAGTCAAGAAGGGAATGCCCAGGTTTTCAAATAATGCAGAAAGGGAACACAGTAGAGGTCGACACTCACAACGCAGACACAGAGAACTGGGGACATTTGTACGGGCACCAGATCCCCCTGTGGGTATGGGACCATCACCCGTTGGGTGTGTTGTGTGTCCTTTCCATTTGCCGTCACCTCAACTGCTTCCGTCTCCCTCGTCTATGGAAGGTTTGTTCACAAGGAAGGTACTCTTGCTCAGGAGACAGACGTGCAGTAAAATGAAGACCTCAACATTTACTGGTTCTGGGACATTTTGCAAGTAGTTTCCTGCATTTGGGTCCCAAGTTCCTTCTTTCTAAAATGAAATAACAGGAGTTCCCTGGGGGTCCAGTGGTTAGGACTTGGCGATTTCACTGCCATGGCCCGGGTTCAATCCCTGGTTGGGGAACTAAGATCCCACAAGCCACGGGGCATGGCCAAAAAACAAAAAAAAGAAGAATGGTGTTGCATCAGTTAAGATACAATGCATGTCAAGCTCAGACAACAACATTTTGCTCAGATTAGGGGTCATTGCATAATGTTAACAATTGCTAGATAACATTTATTGAGGTTTTCCCATTGCCAAGGGCTATTCTCAGCTTTTGTATATATGATCTCATTTTAATCTTATTAACTCCACCAAGAGGTAAGTTAATTTTTTCATTCCAGATATATTGAGCCCTGGATGTGACCTTGACATTGTACTATGTGTTTGGCATAGGTTTTTAATAAATTAATTAAAGTATAATTGAAGTACAATATTATATTAATTTCAGGTGTGCCACATAGTGATTTGACATTTATATACATTATGAAATGATCACCACAATAAGTCTAGTAACCATCTGTTCCCATATAAAGTTATTATTACATTATTATTGACCACATTCCCTATGCTGTATATTTCATCCCTGTAATTTATTTATTAGATAAATTAAGGTTTGTACTTCTTAAACCCCTTCACTTATTTTGGCAGCCACCTGTTTATTTTTCTGTGGGTCTGTGACTCTATTTTCATTTTGTTTGTTTGTTTTGTTCTTTAGATTCCACGTATAAGTGAGAGTGTATAGTATTTGTCTTTTCTCTGACTTATTTCACTTAGCAGAATACCCTCTAGATCCACCCATGTTGTCACAAATGGCAAGATTTTTTTTAATGACTAGTATGCCATTGTGTATACCTATATATCACATCTTCTTTATCTATTCATTTACTGATGGACAATTAGGATTGCTTCTATGTCTTGGCTGTTGTAAATAGTACTGCTATGAACATTGGGGTGCATGTATCTTTTAGAATTTGTGTTTTCATTTTTTTTCGAATGTATACCCAGGAGTGGTAGTTCTATTTTTAGTTTTTTGAGAAGTCTCCATACTGTTCTCCATAGTGGCTGCTCCAATTTACATTCCCACCAGCAGTGTAGGAGGGTTCCCTTTTCTCCACACCCTTGCCAACACTTGTTACTTGTGGTCTTTTTGATGATAGCCATACCGACTGGTGTGAGAGAATGTCTCGTTGTGGGTTTTTTTTTTTTAATTAATTAATTAATTTATTTATTTATTTATTTTTGGCTGCATTGGGTCTTCATTGCTGTGCGTGGGCTTTCTCTACTTGCGGCAAGCGAGGGCTTCTCTTTGTTGCTGTGCGCGGGCTTCTCATTGCAGTGGCTTCTCTTGTTGCGGAGCACGGGCTCTAGGTGCGTGGGCTTCAGTAGTTGTGGCTCGCGGGCTCTAGAGCGCAGGCTCAGTAGTTGTGGCGCACGGGCTTAGTTGCTCCGTGGCATGTAGGATCTTCCCAGACCAGGGCTCGAACCCGTGTCCTCAGCATTAGCAGGCGGATTCTTAACCACTGTGCCACCAGGGGAGTCCCTCGTTGTGGTTTTAATTTGCATTTCTCTGATGGTTAATGATGTTGAGGATCTCTTCATGTGCCTGTTGGCCATCTGTGTGTCTTTGGAAAAATGTCTGTTCAGTTCCTCTGCTCATTTTAAATCAGGTTGTTTGGGTTTTTTTGCTGGTGCTTTGTATAAGCTGTTTACATATTTTGGGTACTAACCCCTTGTTGGTCACATCATTTGCAAATATTTTCTCCTATTCAGTAGGTTGTGTTTTCATTTTTAAAAAATCTTTATTTATTTATTTATTTTTGGCTGCATCGGGTCTTAGTTGCGGCACGTGGGATCTCTTGTTGTGGCCCACAGGCTCTTCGATGTGGCACACAGGCTTCTCTCTAGTTGTGGTGTGCGGGCTCCAGAACACGTGGACTGTGTAGTTGTGGTGCACGGGCTCCAGAGCGCATGGGCTCTGTAGCTGTGGCATGCGGGCTCTCTAGTTGTGGTGCGCGGACTCAGTAGTTGCGGTGTGAGGGCTTAGTTGCCCCGCGGCATGCAGGATCTTAATTCCCCGACCAGGGATCGAACCCAAGTCCCCTGCATTGGAAGGCAGATTCTTTTTTTTTTTTTTTTTTTAATTTATTTATTATTTATTTATTATTTATTTTTGGCTGTGTTGGGTCTTCGTTTCTGTGCGAGGGCTTTCTCTAGTTGCGGCAAGCGGGGGCCACTCTTCATCGCGATGCGCGGTCCTCTCACTGTCGCGGCCTCTCTTGTTGCGGAGCACAGGCTCCAGACGCGCAGGCTCAGTAGTTGTGGCTCACGGGCCCAGTTGCTCCGCGGCGTGTGGAATCTTCCCAGACCAGGGCTCGAACCCGTGTCCCCTGCATTGGCAGGCAGATTCTCAACCACTGCACCACCAGGGAAGCCCCTATATGTCTGTTTTAATGCCAGTACCATACTGTTTTGATTATTGTAGCTTTGTAGTATAGACCGAAGTGGGGAGTGTGATAAATCCAGCTCTATTCTTCTTTCTCAAGATTGTTTTGACTATTTGAGGTCTTTTGTGTTTTCATAAGAATTTTAAAATTATTTGTTCTAGTTCTGTGAAAAATGCCATTGGTATTTTAATAGGGATTGCATTGAATCTGTGGATTGCCTTAGGTAGTATGGCTATTTTAACAGTGTTAATTTTTCCAATCCATAAACATGGTGTATCTTTCTCTCTGTTTGTGTCATCTTCAATTTCTTTCATCAATGTCTTATAGTTTTCTGAGTACAGGTCTTTTATCTCCTTAGGTAGGTTTATTCCTAGGTATTTTATTCTTTTTGATGTAATGGTAAATGGGATTGTTTCCTTAATTTCTCTTTCTGATATTTTGTTGTTAGTGTATAGAAATGCAACAGATTTCTGTATATTAATTTTACATCCTACAACTTTACTGAATTCATTGATGAGCTCTAGTATTAGTTTGGTGGTGTCTAGAATTTCTTTTATATGTAGTATCATGTCAACTGCAAACAGGGAGCTTCCCTTCTCCTTTACAATTCAAATGACTTTTGCTTATTTTTCTTGTCTGATTGCTGTGTCTAGGACTTCCAATACTATGTGAATAAAAGTGGTGAGAATGGACATCAGGGTCTTTATTTCTGATTTCAGAGTAAATGCTTTTGGCTTTTCACTGTTGAGTATGATGTTGGCTGTAGGTTTGTCTTTTATGGTCTTTATGTTGAAGTATATATGTTCCCTCTATGCCTACTTTGCTGAGAGTTTTTATAATGCCAAGCAATGATATTTGTTCCTAAGTTGACAGGGAAGACTAACATTGGATTAAAATGGGTAGATTAAAGGTGATCTGCTTCAGTTGTCCAGTATCTGCTGATGGCTATCAAAGTTATCACTCACTCCAGTCAAAAATGCTCCTGTGAATTTCTTATCCAATGGAATCTTTGACATCTACTCAGACACCTAATGAGAATCTCGGCAGAACTCTCAACAAATCTCAGAACCTCCTCCTTATATTGGTCTTTCCATCTCAATAGATGCCACCCATTCTCTCCAATGATCAATTCATTGAGAATGATATATGATACCCCTCTTTTGCTCTCAATGCCCATCTGCTCCATCTCTAAATCTCAAAGCTCATCATTTCTATCCTCAAAAACTCCTCAAATCCATTCCCTTGTTTCTTTCATCACCACCACATTGTCATTACATGATCATTTGTCATGTAGCTGCCTGTAGCATGTTCCCTAATTGTCCCTCCATTTTCCACCTGGCCCCTTAAATCCATTTATCACACCAGAAATATAGCAATTTAAAAAATTACAAGCTCACTGCTTGTTAATCCCTTTGTGGGTCATTATTGCATTTAGACTTAAATCCAGACTCTTCTCCTCAGCTTCCAATGTTTTGGACCTTTGCTGATATCTCCTGACCTTTCTATCTTTACCAAGAGCCATTTTTCACATTATGTACCATTTGTCCTTTCTGTGTGTGGGTCACACAAAACTCCTTCTCACCTCTGAGTTTGCATATGTTGTTCCTCCTTCCTGGAAGGCAGTTCTTCTTGCACTTCGGAGATCTATGTGTTTCTTATCCTTCAGGGATCATCTCCCAAAGAAATCTCTCTTATAATGCAGGGTAGATAGTTTCATCATATAATAAGAGTAACAACTTCTGTGTATTGGTTCACGTGTCTAGACTCTGTTATTGGGTAGGTTCACTACAGTTTCCAAAACATCCAATAACTTGCCTCGTATATGGAAGACACACAATAAATATTTATTGAATGGATGAATTAATCCAAGAGGAGATCAATAACAGATCTTTACTGTTTACTAATCCCTAGATCTACCTGAAGTCTACCTAAATCCTCCTGGAGATGAATACCTTCCCACTGTGACTGTGACTTCAGTCATCAGCCTTCTACCTCTCCTCTTCCTCCTTATCTTCCTCCTCTGCCGGTGCTGGTGTCGAGCCAAAAACAGTACGTCCTGGAGGGGGAAGGGTTAACCTGGGAGGAGTGTGGGGAGGGGCTTTGTGGGTCCCCTGCCAGGATTCTGATCACTGACCCTCTGTAGGAGCCACTGAGGATGAGACCAAGAGCCAAGTGAATGATGACAGGTAGGAAAATTTGAACTCTCCCAATAGAAAATGCTGTGTCTGTCTCATTTCTCAGACCTACCTTAATGCGTCTCTCTCCTTTCCCTTAGCTCCAGCCCAGACATGGACTTCCAAGAAGAAAATCAACGTAAGAGGAGTGAGAAGTAGGGGTAGCCAGGGTGGGGAAGATAGAAGGCATCCTAGAAGAAGCCGAGAAGGTTGGGGCAAACCTCACTGGGTGTGATGTCACTGCCCTTCCCCGATTTCAGTCATCCGTCTCTGAAATATAGATGGCAGGACTGGATAATCTGAAGGCTCTTCCTGGAAGCCTATCCTCTCCTCTTTTCTGGCAGATGATGTCTCAGTGGATATCCCACCTGAGGAGGACAGACAAATGGACATGCATGTGAGTCTTTCCTCCTTCCCCTGCTCCCTCCCCCAGGTGTTCTCCCCTCACTTCGTATCTTCATGCTGGCAGGTCCACACAGAGGAAGACCCACCGGAGTCTTCTGAGTCTTCTTCTGAGCTACACCAGGACCCCCTTACAGGGAGCGGGGATTCACTCCCGTCCTGCACCACTGAGGATTCCTCAAAATAGCCCTGTGTGTATGCCACCTTCACCTTGTCCAGAGAGCAGAGCCGGAACTGGCTGTGTGGACTCCAGGGTTCAAGTGCCCCTTAAGGAAAATGGGGCTTCGTGAGTTGTCCTACTCATGTACCCACGCCACTCATCATCTTGGAGCCCCTGCAAAGACTCAAGAATAGAGAAGCCTTGTCAACCATAAAGAAATTCTGGGACGCATCACATATCTCTCAACGGATTCCTGGTGCCTTGTGTATTTACCCACTCATTTGCTTATTTAACAAATGTTCACAGAAGTTGACTCTTTCTTTGGAGTCAGGGGACTTCCCCTGTGCTGACGATATACATATTAGTAAGATATAGCTTCTGGTCTTTTTTTTTCCTTCTATTTTGCATATTGGATTTTATTTCAAATCAATGTCAAAGAGAACAATTGCAAAAATAGGACAAAAACTCCAATTTACCCTTCACTTGGCATAGCTTCTGGTCTTAAGGAACTCATGGTCTACTGAGAGAGGCAAATCACATGATCTGGCCCTTAGAAAACAAAGAGGGAGCAGGCATTAAGGATGAGTTGGGTCACTGAGCAGGAACAATTGTCCAAGCATGTTTAAGGAGAACTCACTGGTACCAAATACAAGGAGAAGCCAGGAAGTAAGAGTCGGGCTTCCCCAGTGGCGCAGTGGTTAAGAATCCACCTGCCAATGCAGGGGACTTGGGTTCGAGCCCTGGTCTGGGAAGCGCCCACATACCATGGACCATCTAAACCCGTGCACCACAACTACTGAGCCTGTGCTCTAGAGCCTGTGAGCCGCAACTACTGAGCCCACGTGCCACAACTACTGAAGCCCACGTGCCTAGAGCCTGTGCTCCGCAACAAGAGAAGCCACCGCAATGAGAAGCCCGCGCACCGCAAGGAAGGGTAGCCCCCCCACTCGCCACAACTAGAGAAAGCTCGTGTGCAGAAACAAAGACTCAACGCAGCCAAAAACAAATAAATAAATTAAATAAATAAATTTATAAAAAGAAGTAAGAGTCAAATTGGGCAAGGAGGAGGGCCTTTTCTGGCGGTCCAGTGGTTAAGACTTGGCACTTCCACTGCAGGGGGCACGGGTTGGATCCCTGGTCAGGGAACTAAGATCCTGCATGCCACGTGACAAAAAAATTGGGCAAGGAGGCAGTTCCTAATGGCGTTTCAGTCTAATGTTCTAGGAGTTTCTGAGAGCTGAAGCCTTCGAAGCAGCAAAAAATGAACACGGAAATGTTCTTTGTAAAGGAACCAAATTGCAATAATTCAACTACAGAAGGGCTACTCTTGGGGAAGGGAATGATGCAGAGGGTGTTTAGGCCGGGGGTTTATGGTTTTCCCCTAGTTTTGGTGAACTTCCGCCTTTAGTTATGCAATTAAAATAAATAGAACACAAACTTAAAAGCTTTTGCACAGCAAAGGAAAACATAAACAGGACAAAAAGACAACCTTCAGAATGGGAGAAAATATTTGCAAATGAAGCAACTGACAAAGGATTAATCTCCAAAATTTACAAGCAGCTCATGCAGCTCAATATCAAAAAAACAAACAACCCAATCCAAAAATGGGCAGAAGACCTAAACAGACATTTCTCCAAAGAAGATATACAGATTGCCAACAAACACATGAAAGGATGCTCAACATCACTAATCATTAGAGAAATGCAAATCAAAACTACAGTGAGGTATCACCTCACACCAGTCAGAATGGCCATCATCCAAAAATCTACAAACAATAAATGCTGGAGAGGGTGTGGAGAAAAGGGAACCCTCATGCACTGTTTGTGGAAATGTAAATTGATACAGCCACCATGGAGAACAGTATGGAGGTTCCTTTAAAAACTAAAAATAGAACTACCATATGACCCAGCAATCCCACTACTGGGCATATACCCTGAGAAAACCATAATTCAAAAAGAGTCATGTACCACAATGTTCATTGCAGCTCTATTTACAATAGCCAGGACATGGAAGCAACCTAAGTGTCCATCAACAGATGAATGGATAAAGAAGATGTGGCACATATATACAATGGAATATTACTCAGCCATGAAAAGAAACAAAATTGAGTTATTTGTAGTGAGGTGGATGGACCTAGAGTCTGTTATACAGAGTGAAATAAGTCAGAAAGAGAAAAATACCGTATGCTAAAACATATATATGGAATCTAAAAAAAAAAAAAAGGTTCTGAAGAACCTAGGGGCAGGACAGGAATAAAGACGCAGACGTAGAGAATGGACTTGAGGACATGGGGAGGGGGAAGGGTAAGCTGGGACAAAGTGAGAGAGTGGCAATGACGTATATACACTACCAAATGTAAAATAGATAGCTAGTGGGAAGCAGCCGCATAGCACAGGGAGATCAGCTCGGTGCTTTGTGACCACCTAGAGGGGTGGGATAGGGAGGGTGGGAGGGAGGGAGACACAAGAGGGAGGAGATATGGGGATATATGTATATGTATAGCTGATTCACTTTGTTGTAAAGTGGAAACTAACACACCATTGTAAAGCAATTATACTCCAATAAAGATGTTAAAAAAATAAATAGAACACAATCAAAAAGAGATGTGAATGACAGGAGAGGAATTGGAGTTGGTATTAAAAATAATTCAATAAGTTTTGATGAGAGGAAGTAGAGAAGAAAGTTAATGGTAGGGTCAGTGAAATACAGCCAAGTGGTTTGGAGTGGAGAGTAGAAGAAATAGAGGGGAATTGAGAATGTGTGTTGATTGATGGAAATAGACCCAGGGAGAAAAATAATGTGGACGATGTTGGGGAGTGACACTTGGTGGGAGAGCATAGTAGTAAGAGCTCAGAGTCTAGAATAGATGGGCTAATTAGGGTTCAAATTCTCTTCTGCACCCACTAGCTGAATGATCGTGTACACATTTAAAAGTTATTCTCTTCAATATCCTGTAATAGTCCATAATGGAAAAGAACATGAAAGAGAATATATATACGAGGGACTTCCCTGGTGGCGCAGTAGTTTAGAATCCGCCTGCCAGGGCAGGGGACGTAGGTTCGCTCCCTGGTCCAGGAAGGTCCCACATGCCACGGAGCAACTAAGCCTGTGCGCCACAACTACTGAGCCTGCGCTCCAGAGCCCGAGATCCACAACTTCTGAAGCCCGTGCGCCTGGAGCCTGTGCTCCGCAACAAGAGAAGCCACCGCAGTGAGAAGCCCGCGCACCGCAACGAAGAGTAGCCCCTGCTCGCCGCAACTAGAGAAAGCCCGCGCGCAGCAACGAAGACCCAACGCAGCCAAAAATAAATAAATAAAATAAATTAATATATTAAAAAAAGAATGTATATATGTATAACTGAGTCATTTTGCTGTATACCAGAAACACATCTTCAATCAACTATGCTTCCATTAAAAATTAATAAAAAGATAAAAATTAAAAAATATAAGACAAGGGACACCAAAGATTGCCAGCAAGTCGCTAGAAGCTAGGAGAGAGGCACGCACCAAGTCCCCCCCACTCTGCCCCGACCTGCACCCCGCAGTTCTCAGGAGGAAATCTGCCAGTATCTTGACCTCAGACTTCTACATTCCAGAACCATGACACAATAAATTTCTATTGTTTAAGCGACCCAGTTTGTGATACTTTGTTACGGCAGCCCTAGCAAGCTAATATACCATCGGACTGGCCAAGATCAGAAGGCTGGGTAATCCCACATTTTAAAAAACGTTTTATTTTATATTGGAGTACAGTTGATTAACAACGTTGTGTTAGTTTCAGACGTACAGCAAAGTGATTCAGTTACACATAGACATGCATCTATTCTTTTTCAAATTCTTTTCCCATTTAGGTTGTTAACAGTCAGTGTGCAGAGTTCCCGGTGCGGTACACTAGGTCCTTGTTGGTTATCCATTTTAAATATAGCAGTGTGTACCTGTCAGTCCCAAACTGGGTAACCCTGGGTATTGGGGAGGTATGGGGATCCTCTTGCACTGTTGAGGGTGGGAAGAAACTGGTGCAGCGAATGCAGAGTTCAGTTTGGCAGTAAGTAAATGAAAGATACGCTTAAGAGCTGGCATTTGCTGTTGGGTGCATATTTTAAGGACATTTCACATATGTCCACAGAGGCACATGTAGAATGATATTTAGCTCAGAATTGTTTATCTTGGAGATGTTTGGATATGATGTGGCTGCCTGTTACTGGGACAGTGGAGGGATAAATGTGTTGGAAGCAAATCAGTATTCTACAGATCTGTGAACGGACTGTGAAATCTCTGTGGGCAATGGAAAGACGAATGACTTCCACAGCATTGCACAATTTACAATACAGTATACATTTTGCACGGTACGAAATCACGTTTTGCAGAAATGAACTAATTCACATGAGATATTGTAGAGTTGTTCCTTGGAGATGGAGAAAAGGAATGAGAACTAAAGGGCATACATAAAGCAAACAAGGGAGAGACTGCCTAGATCCATGTGAACATGTGCTAAACCAGAGGAAAATGATTTATTTGGCTCCCAGCACCCAAGCTTCATCTAGAAAAGCACATTTTCTTCTAAGCTCAAGTTTTCTCACCAGAATGGGACTAAAACAGAACCCGTTTTTCAAGCTTGCGTGAGGATCAAATGAGGGAATGCTTGAAAAGTGAGCAGTATTATAAAGAGATATTTGTGCATCCAAGTTTATCTTGCCCTCTAAGTCCCTGAACCCAACGGTTCTCAACTGGGGGTGATTTTGCTCCCCCCAGGGGACATCCGGCAATGTCTGGAGACGTTTTTGGTTGTCACAACTGGAGGGGGCATAGTGCTAGTGACGTCTAGTGGATGGAGACCAGGGAGGCTGCTGACGCTATTAATGCACAGGACAGACCTCCCCTACTCCAGCAGTCACCTGGTCCAAATGAACTCATTTACAAAACAGAAATAGACTCACAGACAGAAAACAAACTTATGGTTACCAGAGGGGGTAGCGGGTGGTGGTGGGGAGATAAATTAAGAGTTTGGGATTAATAGATACACACTACTTATATATAAAATAGGTAAACATCAAGGATCTACTGTATAGCACAGGGAACTGTACTCAATATCTTGTAATAACCTATAAGGGAAAAGAATCTGAAAAAGAATATACATACCTACATATATATACATACATACATGCATTTATACATGTAAGAACACACATACATGTATATGTATGTATAACAATTGCTGTGTGTACAAGTGAAACTAATACAACATTGTAAATTAACTATCCTTCAACTAAGAGAAATAAAAGATAATTAAAAGGAAAAGAATCACCTGCTAAAGTTGGGCCATCCTGATCTGGCCCCTATAATCTCTTCAGTCTTTGTTTTATGCTCACTTAAGGCCAGCTACACCAGTCATTTTCTGGTTACATGAAAATGCCAAGCTCTTTATTTCATCAAGACTTTAGGGCAGGCTGAATGTGCTGCCTTTCCTCTATGAATATTTCTTACCATCAGGCATAACCTCAGACATCACCGCACCAAAGAGAAGTTCCCTGAAACCATTCTATTACAGAGATCTGTCAGATAGTATTCCGTGTCAGCACCTTGTTCAAAACACTTATCAAAGTTAGGGCATTTTACCCCGGTAGAGATCTAAAATGGTGCAATAACTTCCCATTCTCCCTTCCCGCAGCCCCTGATAACTTCCAAAGTACTTTCTGTCTCTATGCATTTGCCTATTCTGGATATTTCATATAAATGGAATCACATAATGTGTGGTCTTTTGGGTCTGGATTATTTCACTTAGCCTAATGACTTCAAGGTTCATCCAGGTCGTAGCCTGTGTCAGAATTTCATTCCTTTTAAAGGCTGAACAATATTCCACTGTGGTATGTATACACCACAGTTTATTTATCCTTCCATCAATGGACGTTTGAGTTGTTTCCATGTTTTGGCGATTGTGAATAATGCTGCTGTGAACACAGGTATACAAATATCTGTTCAAGTTCCTGCTGTCAGTTCTTTTGGGTATATACCCAGAAGTGGAGTTGCTGAATCATTCACTGCTTAACGTTTTGAAGAAATGTTTTCCACAGCGGAGGCACCATTTTATACACCTACCAGCAAAGCATGAGGACTCCAACTTCTCGATTTCCTCACCAACATTTGTTAATATCTGTCTTTTTGATGGAGCCATCCTCGTGGGTGTGAAGTGATACCTCATTGTGGTTTTGACTTGCATGTCCCTAATGAATGCCAGGGAGCTTCTGGGAGTATCAGAACGCAGACGATGCCTCACTAGGCAGACCTGCTGGGACACTGGGCTGGTGACGGGAGATAAGCCAGGCTCCTTGGAGCTTGTGTGCAAGTCATTCTACTGAGGGGACGCCTCCAGCTTGATGAGTCTCAATTAGGAAAAGCCAGGCTGATGGGGGAAGGGAGGAGAGCATTCTTCATTCCCATCACATCCTGCATCTCTGCTCCAGCCCGCACCCAGGGCTTCCCTCCTGGGCTATACAGCTCAGGACAGGCCGAGGAACCATGTCCGCATCCATGGCTGCCTTCTTCTGTCTTGGTGAGTCAATCTGCAAAATGCCGAGGGATAGGCAGTGGGCTATGAGACAAAGAATTTTTTAAAAATTGCATCAGTACAAGAAGCAAGAGGAAATTTTCAGGGCAGGAGGTGACCAAGGGTCACCTCATTTATTTGTTGGGTGGGAAAACTGGGACCCCAGGGAGATGGTGTTTGTCTGAATTACTCTAGTTTATTCATGGCTGAGTCAAAAAATAAATACAGGTCTCCCAGTGTTGGCTGCAACGTTCCCACTACTCCATGCTGGTTTAATTTTAATTAATTAATTAATTAATTAATTAATTATAATTAATTAATTAATTAATTAAAATATAGTTGATTCACAATGTGGTGTTAGTTTCAGGTGTACAGCACAGTGACTCAGATATATACACATATATGTTCTTTTTCAGATTCTTTTTCTTATAGGTTATTACAAAATATTGAGTATAGTTCCCTGTGCTATAGAGTAGGTCCTTGTTGTGTGGGTTTTTTTTTATTAAACTGTTATTAGATTCTTTATAAAAGTTTATGCTTCTTTTTACAAGTTGTAAGAGGACACATAAGAAAACAATAAATTCTGTTCTAAGCCCCCCTTAACTCACCAACAGTAACCAATACTTGTTTATCCTTCTACATTTATCTTAATTTTTTAGTACAAATGTGTACACATACGTACATAGGGTTTTTTCTTATAAAAATAAGAACGTATGGTACACATTATTCTGCAACTTACTTTTTGACACATGGCAATAGACATGTATAGTTTTTAATTTATTCTTTTAAATAGCTGAATATTATTCCACAGTATCTAAACATTCCCTTGGCTCTTCGCTTTTTTTTTGTTGTTGTTAATTTTTATTGGAGTATAGTTGATTTACAATGTTGTGTTAGTTTCAGGCGTACAGCAAAGTGAATCAGCCATACATATAAATAGATCCACCTTTTTTTAGATTCTTTTCACATACAGGCCATTACAGAGTATTGAGGAGAGTTCCCTGTGCTATACAGTTGGTCCTTGTGTTTTAATTTTTAGTTTTGTTTAATGTGGATTTGGTATCAGGGCTAGATTATAGATTTAGCTTGTCAGTATCCCTCATGGTACTGGTGCAAACAGTTCTGCCATTTGTGGCAATGTGGACGGACCTTGAGGGTACTATGCTGAGTGGTATAATCCAGAGAGAGAAAAACAAATACTGCAGGATCTTACTTACACGTGGAATCTCAAAAACCCACAAAAGCAGAGAGTAGATTGGTAGATGCCAGGGGCTGGGGCATGTGGGTGGGGGAAATGGGGAGGTAGATGTTGGTCAAAGGGTACAAACTTCCAGTTATAAGATGAAGAACTTCTGGGGATCCAAATTATAGAATGATGATCATAGCTAATAATACTGTAGCATATACTTGAAATTTGCTGAGAGTACATTTAAATTTCTCACCAAAAAAAAAAAAAAAAGATAATTACGTGAGGTGATGGATGTGTTAATTAGCTTGATTGTGGTAATTATTTCACAAGTCATCATGCTGTAAACCTTAGATATATAAGATTTCTATTTGTCAATTAACCTCAATAAGGCTGGAGTAAGAGTCCCCCTTAACAGGACTGGGGGTGGGCTCAGATGTGTTTTTACTGCCTTCTTATCAAGCTTTATTCTGGGCACGTGTGTGCATTATTTCCTTATTTCTTCAAAAGAACTTTATCGCTAGAAGGACAGAGGCTCCAAGCGGCTAAGAAGGAAGGAAACAGTTGGTGTTAATTGGGGATAAGAGTATATACTATGAACACAAACTACCTCTCATTCACTTATTCATTTATTCATTCTTTAAAGACACTCATGTAGCACTTACAGATACATTATTCTATGTTTTTAAACAGACACTTACTCATTTAATCCCCATAACAGCCTGATGAAGTAGGGCCTACTATTATTCCCATTTTACAGGTGAGAAAACTGAGGCCCGGAAGGATGAAGTAACTTGTTTTAAGGTCGCACAGCTATGGCTCGAATACAAACTAAGGAATGTTTGCACCAAATCCACATTCTTTACCACGAAAATATGCTGCTAGTGTTTGAATCTACCTGATCGTGGACCTCATGGGACCTACTATGCAATATATGCTGTATATTATTAGTTGTTTACCTGAAATTCAAATTTCACTGGGAGTCCCATGTTTTTATTTGCTAAATCTGGCAACCCTAGTGAGACTTAAACTGATAATGCTACTAACTCAGCAAAACGGTTAAAAAAAAAAAAAGTCTTAGCTTTAGAGAAAAAGGGCAGTTGTTCAACCTAGAGAAGAATTAGTTCAGATAGAAGAGAAAATGGGGGGAAGGCACCTCCAAGGAAAAAAGTGGAATTTATAGATTATGCAGTTTGATAGATGTGTAAAGTTACATGGAAAGGCTATTGAAAATTGTGGAAAGAATTAGATATATGTTCAAGAAACACTATGCGGATGGAAATAAGCCATACAATTATTGATCCTAGGGAAAATAAATAGAAAAAAAGTATATAGGTACATTATAATGCTCAGGTGTGAATAATATTTGCACAGTCATAATAATGACTTAACCCCAAAGCACAAAATAGGGAGAATGTTGATTTAACCCAAAAGCATGAAATAGGGAGAAATCCAGTATTAATGCACCCTGAGAGCTCTTGACTTATGATTTAATGCAAGACACCACATCAGGATCTAATATATGGCATGGTGATTATAGCTAATAATACTGTAATATATACTTGAAAGTTGCTAAGAGACTAGATCTTCAATGTTCTCACCACTGACAAGAAATAGCAACTATGTGTCCGGATAGAGGTGTCAGCTAGTACTATGGTGGTAACCATCCTGGGACAGAAAAATGTATCAAATCAACACTGTTACATGTACACCATGTTATATGTCAATTACATCTCTATGAAACTGGAAAAAAGTGAGACCCCCTTCTGGCACACAGCTCCCTTCTCTTTTCAGCTGCGTGAATGGGGAAGTGTATTGCAGGGAGCTGGGGGGTGCGGCAAGGAATCCCTGTTCAGCTTTTTAAAAATTGTGGTAAAATAATACACTTCACATAAAATTTACCACTAATGACACGTAGTCCACTCACAATGTTGTGCAACCAACACGTCTATCTAGTTCCAAGGCCTTTTCACCACTCCAAAAGGAAATCTCATACCCGTACAGTCACTCCCCAATCCCCCCTCCTCCCGGTACCCGCCACCCCCCCCCCCTCCCCCCCCCCCCGCCGCTCCCCATCTACTGTCTCTGGACAGATTGATCCATTCTGGATGTTTCATACAAATGGAATCATACAATCATGGCCTTTTATGGCTGGCTTCTTTCACTTCAATTACATGCATGTGTATCTTTGAAACAAAATTATGACAAAAGAAAGCGAATACCTGAAACTAACACGTTGTTAATCAACTATACCCCCAACATAAAATAAAAATTAAAAAAAAAAGAAAAAAAGAAAGCCAATGCATGCAAGTTTCTCATCCTGGTGCCCAGCACGCAGGAAGTGTGGATTCATGCTGAGGTCCTGTTGATTGACCCTTTGCTTCTTTCCTCAGGGCTGTGTCTGGGGCGGGTGATACAGGCTCAGAAAGGTGAGTCCACATCCTTCTTCTGGGTTCAGCCAGCGAGAGGGCAGGAGGGGGTGGGAGAGCCCAGGAGGAGGCTCTGTTGGAAGCTGACCTCTACTAGGCTCTGCTTCCCTTCCAGGCCCACTGCCCAAGCCCTCCCTCCAGGCCCGGCCCAGCTCCCTTGTGCCCCTGGGGAAGCCGGTGACCATCAGCTGCCAGGGCCCTCCAGGCGCGGACTTGTACCGCCTGGAGGAACTGAAATCCCGGAAGTATTTGGACCAGGCGGAGCTCTCCATCTCGGCCATGGAACAACGCTTCGTCGGACGCTACCGCTGCTCCTATCAGAGTGGGACCAGCTGGTCTCCCCCCAGCAACCAGCTGGAGCTGGTTGCTACTGGTAACTGGGCGCCGGGTGTGGCTGGACTTGTAGCCGCAGGGCTGCGTGGTCCTCAGTTCTGGGCTCAGAGAGGGTGACAGTGGGGGTTATGATGACCGTAAATCCAAAGTCCCAGAGGCGCTGGGATTAGGGTGGGGCAAGCGAGGCATTGGCTTTAAGTGCTAAATTTAGGTGCCAAAAAACTCAGTAATCAACATAAGTAATACGTTAATGCAACATCTTAAAAAAAAAAACAAACCCAAATCAATGCAAAATCATCCACGATGTACACAATACCGCAATTTTAAGTAAAGACAAATTCCAGGAATGCCATTCTAAGCCACATCCAAACCTGACACAAGAGGAAAAATGCGTACCCCTCTAGCCACATTTATGCATTGAAAAAAAATTTTATTTCTTTATTGGCTGCCCTGTGTGGCATGCGGGAGCTTAGTTCCCTGACTAGGGATCGAACCCGTGCCCCCTGCAGTGGAAGCGCGGAGTCCTAACCACCGGACCGCCAGGGAAGGCCCACGTTTATGCCTTTTTATTTTTATTTTTTGATGGAATAAAATGTTCTCAGCTTATCCTTTTCTAGCTAATGCATTTTTAAATGATTATTTTCTGAAGTGGCTTTAAAAAATATTGAGTTTGCTTCCATGAAAGCCAGGAGAGTAAAATGATAATGAATTCTGTTTATTTTTTGTATAAATAAAATATTTAAACTTAAAATAATGTTGTGAGTTTTAGTAATCTACTTTTAAACTTTTCAAGATTTTTTCAGCTATGTTCATAGCGTGGAAAAAATGAACCATAAAAAGCCATAAAAACGTTTCGAGCCTTTTGCCTCCAATTATCAGGCAACGTTCAGTGTTGTGTACTGCGTGCCGGGCGTGGGTTGGGATGCTCTGTGATGATAGTAATATCAAGTTATACAGCAGGGTAGGTTCATGTTTCAGACTTCAGCATGGCTCCCCTGGGCACAGTTGGATTCTGTCTTTGTTTAAAATCTTGATATTTTGTTCCCTGTAAATGTGTTTGCATTCATTTTTACTTTAAAAATTTGCATTAAAATAATATTTATCTTGATTACTGAAGGTTTGTTTTTTTTTTTTTTTCATCCGAAGAGAGTGCCTAGCTTGCCTCACCCTAACTCCTGACTACTTGAGGTACAGTGGTCCACCAGTGTGCCTTGGGGGCTGACTCAAATACTATCTTTTTTTAATTTTATTTTTTATTTTTAAAAGAAGATAGCTTATTTATTTGTTTATTTATTGGCTCACCACGCAGCATGGGGGATCTTAGCTCCCCCACCAGGGATCAAACCTGCGCCCTTGCACTGGAAGTGCAGAGTCTTAACCACCGCACCGCCAGGGAAGTCTCCCATCAAATACTATCTTCTCATTAAGTATTTCCCTCACCACCCTACTTAAAATTCCATCGCGATTTAAAATGGCATTCATCATTATCTGGTATGCCACACATTTACTTATCTATTTTTTTCTTAATTTATTTTCATTTATTTATTTTTGGCTGTGTTGGGTCTATCGTTGCTGCGCACGGGCTCTCTAGTTGCCGCGAGCAGGGGCTACTCTTCGTTGCGGTGCCTGGGCTTCTCACTGCGCTGGCTTCTCTTGTTGCGGAGCACGGGCTCTAGGCGTGTGGGCTTCAGTAGTTGTGGCACGTGGGCTCAGTAGTTGTGGCTCGCGGGCTCTAGAGCGCAGGCTCAGTAGTTGTGGTGCACAGGCTTAGTTGCTCCGTGGCATGTGGGATCTTCCCGGACCAGGGCCGGAACCCGTGTCTCCTGCATTGGCAGGCAGATTCTTAACCACTGCGGCACCAGGGAAGCCCTACTTATCTATTAGTTATTGGCTATTCTTTCTTCCTGATGGGATTTTTATTTCTAGAGACTAATACATAATAGTTGCTCAGAGGAAAAAATTGTTGAATGAATGAATGAGCCATAATTATCAGGCCACTTTGGCTGTTGTGAGTACGGCTGTCCAGGCGTGGCTTGTGATGCTCTATGATGATAATAACAACATCAAATTACATAGTAGGATCGGTTCACCTTTAGGAGCAGACAGCCTGGAGCCAACCTCCGTGATTGCAAATTTCAGCTCTGCCACTTACTATCTTGTGACCTCGGACAAGTGATTCAGCATTGTGTACTTTAGTTTCATGTATAAAGTGGGAATATTTATAGGGACGAATGCATAGGTCTTTGTGAGGATTCAGTGAATTGATATACGGCATGGTCTTGGAACAGCACCTGGAATCTGGCACTCTAATACGTTTACAATATAACTATTGTATACTGTAATACAAGCTTACAGTATAATATCAGGTTAAGTTAGTTTGTTACTACCATTATATTTTGGGTGCTTGCTATGCATTCCGTATTCTGTTAAATGCTTAATACATATTGTCTCATCCAATCATTCCCGTTTTAGAGTAGAGAACACGGAGGCACAGATACAGGGGGAGATTCATCCAGCCCCTAAGCTGCAAAACCAGGATTTGAGCCTGGGTACTGTGATGTCACTTCTGTCATGCTCCCTTAACCACTTTGTGAGCTGGTGGTGGGAAGAGTAGCTTCTCTAGGCTGGATACAGCTGGAAAGTTCCCTAGCCTGTAAAGAGGTGGGGGAACCTTCCCATCCGCAGAGCTGAGACACTGGCCACCATCTTTATTTATTTACTTATTTTCAGTTTTAATATTTTTTTAATTGAAGTGTAGTTGGTTTACAATGTTGTGTTAATTTCTGCTGTACAGCAAAGTGATTCGGTTTTATATATATATATATATATATATATATATATATATATATATACACATTCTTTTTTTTAAAATATTATTTTCCATTATGGTTTATCATAGGATATTGAATACAGTTCCCTGTGCTATACAGTAGGACCTTGTTGTTTATCCATTCTGTATATAAAAGCTTACATCTGCTAACCCCAACCTCCTACTCCATCCCTCCCCTAGCCCCCTCCCCCTTGGCAACCACCAGTCTGTTCTCTATGTCTGTGAGTCTGTTTTTGTTTCATAGATATGTTCATTTGTGTCATATTTTAGATTCCACATAGAATTGATATCATATGGTATTTGTCTTTCTCTTTCTGACTTACTTCACTTATTATGATAATCTCTAGTTGCATCCAGGTTGCTGCAAATGGCATTATTTCATCCCTTTTTATGGCTGAGTAGTACTCCACTGTATATATGTACCACATCTTCTTTATCCATTCATCTGTTGATGGACATTTAGGTTGTTTCCATGCTTTGGCTATTGTGAATAATGCTGCTATGAACATAGGGGTGCATGTATCTTTTTGAATTAGAGTTTTGTCCGGATATATGCCCAGGCATGGGATTGCTGGATCATATGGTAATTCTATTTTTAGTTTTCTAAGGAACCTCCATACTGTTTTCCACAGGGGCCACCATCTTTAATACCAGAGTTTTCTTCTCTCCCAGGAGCTTTCACCAAGCCCTCGCTCTCAGCCCAGCCCAGCACGGCAGTGGCCCCAGGAGTGGACGTAACTCTACGGTGTCAGAGCCAGTATAGTTTTGACCAATTTGCTCTGTACAAGGAGGGGGACACTGGGCCCTTCAAGACACCTGAAAGGTGGTACCAGGCTGATTTTCCCATCACCACGGTGACTGCTGCCCACAGCGGGACCTACCGATGCTACAGCTTTTCCAGCAGATCTCCATACCTGTGGTCGGCCCCCAGCGACCCCCTGGAGCTCGTGGTCACAGGTTAGGGGTGCAGACCAAACCTTTTCCCCCAGCCTTCACAGGCCCTGGTGGAAGCTCCAAGGGGAGGGAGCAATAGGCATGAAGAAAGTGGGAGGGCAGGAGAAGACAGAGGCTTTGGAGGGTGTATGAGTGTCTGAGTGCTGCTGTAACAAATCACCGTGAATTCACTGGTTTAAAATATCACAAATTTATTACCTTACGGTTCTGGAGGTCAGAAGTCAAAAAGGGGTCCTGCGGGGATAAAACAAAGGTGTCAGCCAGCCTTCTTTCTGGAGGCACAAGGGGAGGTTTCTGGTGCCTTTTCCAGCTTCTAGAGGTGCCTGCATCTCTTGGCTTCCATGGTCCATTGCTTCATCATCAAAGTCAGCATCATAGCGTCTTCTAATCTATCTCTGACTCTTCCTCCTCCCTGCCTCTCTCTTACGCTTTTAAGGACCCCTGTGATTGGACCCACCCAGGTAGTCCAGGGTAATCTCCCCAGCCCAAGATTCTTTTTTAAAAAATTTTTATTGAAGTAGAGTTGATTTACAATGTTGTGTGAGTTTCAGGTGTACGGCAAAGTGAATCAGTTATACATATACATATATGCAGTCTTTTCATTTGTTTTATTTTTATTTTTAAAAATTTTATTTATTTATTTATTTTTTCTTTCTTTTTTGGCCACACCACGTGGCATGCGGGAGCTTTAGTTCCCCGACCAGGGATCAAACCTGTGCCCCCTGCAGTGGAAGCACAGACCCCTGGACCACCAGAGAATTCCCTACTTTATTTTATTAATTAATTTATTTACTTTTAGGCCGGGCCATGCAGCATGTGGGATCTTAGTTCTCCGAGCAGGGATTGAATCTGCGCCCCCTGCATTGGGAGTGTGGAGTCTTAACCACTGGACCACCAAGGAAGTCCCTTATTTTTATTTAAAAATTTTTTTTAAATTTTATATTGGAGTATAGTTGATTAACAATGTTGTGTTAGTTTCAGGTGTACAGCAAAGAGATTCTGTTATACATATACGTATATCCACTCTTTTTAAGATTCTTTTCCCATATGGGTCATTACAGAGTATTGAGCAGAGTTCCCTGTGCTATACAGTAGGTCCTTATTAGTTATCTATTTTATACATAGTAGGGTGTATGCATCAATCCCAATCTCCCAATTTATCCCTCCCCCGCTTTCCCCCGGTAACCATAAGTTTGTGTTCTATATCTGTGACTCTATTTCTGTTTTGTAAATAAGTTCATTTGTACCCTTTTTTTAAGATTCCAAATATGAGCGATATCATGTGATATTTGTCTTTCTCTGTCCGACTTACTTCACTCAGTATGACAATCTCTAGATCCATCCATGTTGCTGCGAATCAGCCCAAGATTCTTAATCATATCTGCAAAGTCCCTTTTGCCATGTAAGGTACCGTAGTCACCAGTTCTGGGGATTAGGATACTGTCATACTTGGGAGGCCATTATTCTGGGTATACACACTAAGAAAAATAAATTTTATTTATTTTTAAAAAATTGTTTGGTCATGCTGTGCAGCTTGCGGGATCTTAGTTCCCCAACCAGGGATTGAACCCGCGCCCTCAGCAGTGAAAGCATGGAGTCCTAACCTCTGGACCGCCAGGGAATTCCCAAGAAAAAGAAATTTTAATACTATGAATAATGCCTTGTGATTTGTCTAGGTAAAAAAGAAAAATCCACAAGCAAACAGCAAGGGTGGTGGGAGAGGAAAGCGGGGCTGTGTTTTATTCCTTAGGCAGTTCCCTTTTCTCCCCACATGGGATGCCTGTCTTTCCCCAGATGTATCCCATAGTCTCTGTCTCCTCATCTGCTTCCCAGGAGGCAAGAGCCCGGTTTGTTCCCAGGAAAGGCAGGTAAGTAAGATGGCAGGTCACATAGATCCAGAAGAAAGGAAAGCACTGAGGTTTGAAAAGCAGGGAAGGCAGCTACAGGGAGTGTCATTAATCAGCCCCAGAATGTGCTAGGTGTGCCTTTCAAATGCTATTTAACACCCACGACAGTCCAATGATGGAAGCGTCTTTATTTTTATTTTCCAGGTGAGGAAACTGGGTTTGCTCAGAATCCATACCTAACAGAGCACGGAATTCTCTCTCTTTTCTTTTTCTGATTTCTCAGGGACCTCTTTTACCCCCAGCTGGTTGCCCACAGAACCACCTTCCTCTGTAACAGGTAAGTTCCGGAGGATTCACCCTGGTTTCCGTGGTATAAGGCACATGGACCCCCTTTTCTTTCTCCTCTTTGTCTAGATTTCTCAGTTTATTTCATTTGCCTCTTTCACAGATTTGCTTTATTTTAAAAATTCCTTATTTCTGCTTGTAAAGAAGGTATAATAAATGTATAGATATGACTATCCTGTCCCACATCCCCACCTCTCTCCAGCCTTTCGGGGTTGGTTTATGATGTCTAACCTGTAGAAGAATAAGCAGAGTGGCTTGTAAAGTTGTAGATTCCTGGGCTCCAGTTCTGAGTCTCTGATTCCATTGATCAGTGGTTCTCAAACTGTAGTGGGCTTGAGAATCACCTGGAGAGCTTATAAAGGACAGATTCCTAGACCCCTAGAGTTTCTGATTCAGAGGGTCTGGGGTGAGGTCCAATAATTTTCAAGTTCCCAGGGGATGCTCCTTTGAGAACCACTGCGCTACCTTTCGTGTGAGCCATGGTCTTCCCAATTTTCATGGCATCTCAGCTGCTTCTGGCGGTATCGGATGTCAGCCTGTGTCTTAAGAAATAGTACGCTAGGTCTTCCCTGGTGGCGCAGTGGTTAAGAATCCACCTGCCAGTGCAGGGAACATAGGTTCGAGCCCTGGTCCGGGAAGATCCCACATGCCGCGGAGCAACTAAGCCCGTGTGCCACAGCTACTGAGCCTGCGCTCTAGAGCCCGTGCTCCACAGCAAGAGAAGCCACCGCAATGAGAAGCCCGCGCACGGCAACGAAGGGTAGTCCCCGCTCGCCGCAACTAGAGAAAGCCCGCGCATAGCAACAAAGACCCAGTGCAACCAAAAATAAATAAATAAAATAAATTTTTTAAAAAAAGAAAGAAATAGTACGCTAGGCTGTGACATCTCGAAATGACACCTGACACCTCATTTCTTATTAAGCCACTCAGAAGTAGAAGGCAGTATAGTTTGGGCTTTTTGAGTTTGTCTTTCCTCTGTGTCTGGGCAGTGTGTGTTAGAGAAATGGGTTCCAGGGAGACTGGATATCTCAGAAGGGGTATGGAGAGTAGAGACTTACTGGACAAACCTGACATCACCCAATTCCTTACAATCCTCTTGCTTAGAATTCTCAGAAGCCTCCAAGAAACTGAACCACTCACTCGTGAACGAAGTTTCCGCTGCTGGTGAGTAGCCAGGCGCCCAGAGCTCAGCAGAAAGGAGGAGGAGGGTTGGGCTCCCTTCCATCGTCTCAGGCTGTAGGCTTTTTTTTTTTTTTTTTTTAATTTTTAAAAATTTTACAGTGTTGTGTTTCTACTGTACAGCAAAGTGAATCAGCTATACATATACATATAATCCCCTCTTTTTTGGATTTCCTTCCCATTTAGGTCACCACAGAGCATTGAGTAGAGTTCCCTGTGCTCTACAGTAGGTTCTCATTAGTTATCTATTTTATACATAGTATCAATAGTGTATATATGTCAATCCCAGTCTCCCAATTCATCCCACCCCCCCTTCCCACCTTGGCGTCCATACATTTGTTCTCTACGTCTGTGTCAGGCTGTAGGCTTTTAATCTGCTTCTCAAAACCACCTGATTCTTCCCAGGAAAAGTCCTTGGTTTGAAGATGAGGATGGGATGGAGATGGGCTCTGAGCTTGGGGGCAGAAGAGCGTTCTGGGTAATGTGGCTGTTTCCAAGATGGCGGCACCAAGGCTGTCATGGGAAGACCATTGCTCTTCCCTACACACTGCTCTTCTGACTCGGCTCTGATCCATGTGTGTGATCTTGTTCCCATCGCTTCCAGGCAGAGCCCGTGCTTCAGCCCCACATAGATCATAGTTACCTGGACACAGTACATTTTTCTTACTCCTCCAGACCAATGCAAATATGCTTCCTTTATGCTGCCATTCTCTTTGCCCTTGGCTTCCCCAGAAAAAAGTCTCCATTTCCCCCAAGACGGAAAACCTTTGACAGATCCCCAGAGGACAGGTTAGATATCTCCACTGCGTCCACACAACTCTAGCTTTTTTTAGGTTCCTGATGCCAGCAGGGTCTTTCTAAGACACTGATGAGATTCCTCCTCACCCTCTGTTCAGAACCCTTCTGGGTTCCCAGTCACTCTCAGGACAGATAGGAAAACTGACTCATACATGTGACATCATTTGCCCGAGACCCTGCATCTAATAAGTGATGGGTCTGGGGTTCAAATTGGAACACCCTGACTCTACAGTTCATGCTCTTCTTATAACCCTGGAATTCCAGCTTCCAAGTGCATGTGTTCAGGATAGAGGTAGAAACAGGGGTAGGAGAGATGGTTCCACCCCTTTACATGTATCCTTTTTGATTCCCAGAAACTTCTAGGAATACCACCATCCTTCCAAAGGAGTCAGACCCTCCAACTGGTGAGCAAGTGTCCTTCTCTGGACCAACTTTCTTTCCCCGTCCCATGTCTTTACCCAAAGCTGGCTGCTTTCCCTACACAGAAGCTGCAGCTCTGTGATCTTGGGCTCTGGTGTGTAAAGTATGAAGTGGAGGGGGGCTATTAGTGTGTGGTGCTCCGGACTGGGCAGGGATCAGGTGTGAAGGTGACCTTCTAAAAGGTCAGAGAAAGAAAGATAAATTTCATCTCTCTTCCCACCCCTTCTAACAGTCTACAATTAGTCAAATAACCACGTAGTGTCTGTGTGTGGGGTGAGGCTGTACCAGAGGCCTGTGAGGGGGTGTATGGAAGAGGTGATACTTAGACAGTTGGGCTTATCTAATCCTAACCCTTGGTGAGGAGGAGAGGAACCCTCCAGGAAGGAGATTGACATCCTAGCTAGCCGGGAGTAATAGAGTCTCAGATGAGGCATACGGCTATGAGAAACCCAATATGTATGTGGGTCCTGGAGATGGGCTTCTTTGTTTGTTTGTTTGTTTGTTTGGCTGCACCTTGCTGCATGTGGGATCTTTTTATAAAAATTGATTATTTACTTATTTATTTTCTTTCTTTTTTTTTTGGTTGCGTCAGGTCTTAGCTGCGGCACGCGGGGTCTTTGTTGAGGCATGCGGGTTCTTTCATTGTGGTGCGAGGGCTTCTCTCTAGTTGTGGCGTGCGGGGTTTCTCTCTCTAGTTGTGTCGCTCGGGCTCCAGGGTGCGTGGGCTCTGTAGTTGTGATGCGCGGGCTTAGTTGCCCCGCGGCATGTGGGATCTTAGTTCCCTGACTGGGGATCGAACTTGGGCCCCCTGTGGAGATGGGCTTTTGTCATCTGCTCCTGTCTCTCTCGTTCCTCCAGGTCTTGCCTTCCAGTATTACACTAAGAGCAATCTGGTCCGGATATGCCTTGGGGCTGTGATTCTAATACTCCTGGTGGGGCTTCTGGCAGAAGATTGGCACAGCCGAAAGAAACCCCTGATGCACCGGGTCAGAGCGGTCCACAGGCCGCTTCCACCCCTCCCTCAGACCCAGAAGTCACACAGTTGTCAGGATGGGGGTCGACCAGATGATCATAACTGAGGATACCATCATTAGAATCCCAAGGCTTGGTTGTATCTAAGAGATAGGTCATGGGAGTGGGGAGGGGACTTAGTGTGGAGTGTGAGAGTAAAAGGATAGAGCCTACAGCTGTGGAAAAGGAGGGCGTGGGGTGTTCTTCTTGGTGCCCCATCAAGGAGTTGTTGAGTCTGTGTCTGTTTGGCTGTATGTCCTAGGACTCTCTTTGTTTGGGATGGAAGGAATCTAGTAGATGCCATAGTCTCCTCACTGATAACTTGGTCATTGTGGACCTTGTGGCACCTTAATTGGGCCATCACACTTACCTCTTTCTTCAACCTTCCCTAATATGAGTTCCAGATTGACTTCTAATATTCCCACCTCTCACAGCTGACCTGTTCTATCCTTTGCACAAAACTCTCCCACGTTTCCCCCGTGCCCACCCCGTGCTTTTTTTTTTTTTAACTGGAGTATAGTTGATGTACAATGTTTTGTTAGTTTCCGGTGTACAGCAAAGTGAATCAGTTCTGTGCTTTTCTTTCTGATTATCCCCAAACCTAACCCTTGCTCTAGCCCTATATTAAGCTGTAGTCTGAAAAATCTCCTTTTGTTTCTCGAGATGTGCCTGGTTCTTTCAGGCTTTGGGGCATTCTGTTCTTTCCGCTTAGAATATAATATAACCAACATGAATATAATTATAACCAACATGCCAGTGGCTCGCCTTTATATTAGAAAGTGGCTAATATAGAATGAGTGGCTCGTTCTTTCCCCTTAGAATATAATTATAACCAACATGCCAGTGGCTCGCCTTTATATTAGAAAAAAAGTCCAAAGTCCTAACTAAGTTTGTGCTAAAGGCTAGAATATGTAAATCCATAGAGATAGAAAACAGAGTGGTGGTTGACAGGGGTTGAGGGGAGAAAGGAATGGGAGTAATTACATAATCAGTATGTTTTTAAAAAACTTTCGCAGTGATGAAGATGTTTTGAAATTAGATAGAGGTGGTGGCTTCACAACAAGGTGATTATACTAAATGCACTGAATTGTTCACTTTAAAATGGTAAATTTTATGTTACATGAATTTCACCTCAATAAAAAGAAAAAGAAAAAAACCCTGCTCCTTGACATCCATCCATCTCTGTATGGGATCACTTGTCCTAGGGAATTAGGTGAGATACATCAGGAATTCTTTCCCTTCCCTGTTGCCAGACTCCAGCACCCTGTTGGGGGCTGCCCCCTCCTGCTAAATTGAAGCCTCTCGGTTGCTGACACTCACAGTCTTTAGATGAAATCCAAAGTCTGGCTCTTCCATGAATATGACTCTTGTACACATTTGGGGTTCCAGCTCCTATCCGAGAGAACCTCAGACCCTGACTTTGGTAGGTAACTTTCCCCAGGCGCCATGATGAAGATTGGCAGGAACCGGGCAGCAAGGCAAGGCAGGCAAATCAGTGTGATCACAAACATTTCTTTCCCATTCCCCCTGCTAGGCTAAATTCTCCTCAAATAAAGGATCTTTTCTCTAAGTTTGGTCAGAATCCGTTAATAAATAAGACTTTTATCCATGAATGCTTTCACCTTTATTTCTCTTGATATACTTGAGATACAGACATTTCATCCACAGCAGGGTTAAGTGATGTGTGTATGTTTTATGTAAACCGGAGGTACAACCACGGCTAAAATAACATCTGGCTCAGCAACTAACGTCACTGAGAAGGATCCTAGGAAGTTCACCATCACCTTGACGATTGATCCAGGATTTTATTGGAGAATGAGTGACTCCAGGGGGATTCAGAAAATGAAAGCATGAGAAGAAGGTCTGTTATTTTTTTGGATCTCGACGATCACTCTCAGTAGTCAGTCGTGGGTTGCTTTCCTTCATTCCTTTCAGCAGCTTCTGGATGCGAGCATCAGGTTCATCTATCTTCAACCTAGGAGGTAAAAAGGGGGGAAAAATTTCTTGTTGCTTCAAGGGGAGTCATTCCAAATGCCCAAGTGCCTGCAAATCTCATGATTTAGGAATGTGCAGAGCAAGGGTCATCTTTCCTGGTTATTATATGCTGCAAAGTAGAGTTCCATATCAATTTGGTAGGGAAAAATGATGCTATCAGGTTAACATCGTAAAGGTATAAAGCCACTCTGCAGCTTTGGAAGCTTGGATGATCTTGGGTGATGGTCATATCATACTTGGCACTGGAGGTGGAGTTGATGAATACATCTGTGATGTACCTCTAATACCTACCGAGTCCATAACTCACTTGGACAACTCCTCCTACATGGTAGATCCAGGATGAGGAATACACACTTGAATCAAGTCAGTGGGATTAGCTTTTTAATCCCCCTTCGTTAGAAGATACTAGATAACTACCACCCCGTATTTGACCTGTGATGAGAGGCAGTCTCATTTCTTGGATTCACCTTTTGGTAACCATATTCAGCCATGTGTATGTGGAAATGGGGAGTGAGAAGGGGGAGAGAATAATTAAAGTAAAAATATGTATAAAAACAGGAGACCATTGGCTGCCATGTTTCTTATTGGCATTATAGTCCTGGTTTTGCTGGTGTATGAATCAATATCTGTTTTGTTGTTTGAGATTCACAATACTTCCATGCAACAAATCTTCCGTTAAAAGATGAATAAGTTTTGGAGATCTAATACACAGCATGGTGACTATAGTGAATAATACTGTATTGTATACCTGATATTTGCTAAGAGAGTAATCTTTTTTAAAATAATTAATTAATTAATTAATTTATTTATCTATTTTTGGCTGTGTTGGGTCTTCGTTGCTACGCGCGGGCTTTCTCTAGTTGCGGCGAGCAGGGGCTACTCTTCATTGCGGTGTGCAGGCTTCTCATTGCGGTGGCTTCTCTTGTTGCGGAGCACGGGCTCTAGGAGTGCGGGCTTCAGTAGTTGTGGTGCGCAGGCTCAGTAGTTGTGGCGCACGGGCTTAGTTGCTCCGCGGCATGTGGGATCTTCCCGGACCAGGGCTCAAACCCGTGTCCCCTGCATTGGCAGGAGCATTCTTAACCACTGTGCCACCAGGGAAGCCCAAGAGAGTAGACCTTATGTGTTCACACCACACACACACACACACACACACGTACACACACACACACACAAGGTAACTGTGTGGGGTGATGGCTTTATTAATTACCTTGACTGTGGTGATTGTTTCTCTTTTTTTTAATTAAAAAAATTAATTAATTCATTGATTAATTAATTATTTTCGGCTGCGTTGGGTCTTCGTTGCTGCGTGAGGGCTTTCTCTAGTTGTGGCAAGCGGGGGCTACTCTTCATTGCGGTGCTCGGGCTCTAGGTGCGCGGGCTTCAGTAGTTGTGGCACGTGGGCTCAGTAGTTGTGGCTTGTGGTCTCTAGAGCGCAGGCTCAGTAGTTGTGGTGCACGGGCTTAGTTGCTCCGCGGCATGTGGGATCTTCCCGGACCAGGGCTCGAACCCGTGTCCCCTGCATTGGCAGGCGGATTCTTAACCACTGTGCCACCAGGGAAGTCCCTGGTGATTGTTTCAAAATATATACACATATCAAAACATTACATTGCATACCTTAAATATATACAATTTTAATTTGTTAATTATATCTCAGTAAAGCGGGAAGAACTCCCCCCACCCCCAAACTCAATACACCCAGTCAACCTTAAGCTAGCTTGAGCAGGTACCCTATCAGCAATCAATATAACGTTGGCTAAAGTATGGGCCAACTAGCTTCAAAATATTTTAAACATGACCCTTTAAGGTCAAACATAATTGTGTTTATTCATGATTGTCAGAGGTTGGTCATAACCTGTGGTAGAAAAACAAAACTAGTTCTCACAGTAGAACTGGGTCTGGTCAAAAGTGTTGAAGGAATCAGAGATGGGGTGTGAAGAACCAGATTGGAAGATATAAATGTGTTGCTCTTAGAATGAAGTGTGATGGTGGGGTTCTTTGGCCTCAAGCAAGAGAAAATGACTATAGTTCACTTAAAAGGGCTTATCAGAATATGGGGTAGAATTAGAGAACTAAAAACCGACTTCTAAAAGGGCAGGCCCAGGGCATTTGTGCCTTTCTAGGATCTGTGATTCAGGAAGAAGCCTCCACCTTGAAGCACTCATCTTGAGATTCAAAGACTGGGAAAGAATGTCTGATCAGCTGGTCTAATGAAACAGCTCCGATGTTGTCTTTGTGAGGGCTTTACATCCTGATTGAAATTCACCAATGTCATCTAAAGTGAGAGGCTAATCCACAAGAAAGCGGCTAGAAAAAAAGACCTTTAGTGTACACACATTCCTTCTTTTGACTAGCATGGTACCTTGGGCTCTGAGATCATGTTAAGTAAATATACAATGTTTCTTCTACATAATTAACGATCATTTAAAGCCATCAGTTGTCTATGTTGCATTTGAGGATTTTATTTTATTTTTGCTACGCCACACGGCTTGTGGGATCTCAGTTACCCAACCAGGGATTGAACCTGGGCCACGGCAGTGAAAGACCAGAATCCTAACCACTAGGCCACCAGGGAACTCCCTTGAGGATTTTTTTTTCTATTTTTTGGCCGCGCCGCGCAGCGTGCGGGATCTTAGTTCCCTGACCGGGGATCGAACCCATGCCCCCTGCAGTGGAAGGGTGGTGTCTTAACCACTGGACCACCAGGGAAGTCCCTCCCTTGAGGATTTTAAAAAGTTCCCACACTCTTAGGAAGAGTTTTATGGTTCTTTGTTGCCAGGGTAGCAAGTAAACCACAGGACTCAACAACAACTTGCTCCAGCGAGCAAGTAGAAGACAGCCAATTGGTGATAGCTTCTACGTCACAGATTACTCTCATTAGATAGCAGACTCACTCCAGAGAACGTGCTTCAAACGCTGCCATTGACCCACTAGACCTCTGTAACCCGTGCAGCCTGCAAGCAAACTCTTTCCAAAACACCTCATAACAGCTGCAATTTGGTTTCCCTAATGAGACAGTGGCTGGCTGCTATAAAGCCCTAAGTCCAGCTCCTTGGTTTCCAGATCAAGTGTTGGTCTCCTTTGACTCATCTTCCCTGGCAAAACAATCGAAGGAACCTTTAGGAGAATCATCTCGTGACCGGACATCAGTAGAGGAAAGCTGAGTGTTAGTCCTAGATGCCTACAGCAAATTCCTGTAGCTAGTGCTGCCCCAAAACCTACGATCATGGAGCAAACACTGGGGAGTAGTAGCATCATGCCTGAGTGTCTGGAGGGGGAAACTTGGAAGTTTCGAGGCATCACACGGCATCTTTACTCCATTATACCCCAAGGAATTCTGGCCCAGGTCCACAGTGACCAGGCTCTGATTGCTTCTAAGGGCAGACAAGAGTCCTGCACAACTGAAAGGAGAGATGGCACATCCCCACAACCTACAGGCAAAACACACAAATTCATTCATTCATTCAACCAATGCTTGTTGATACCATCTTGTATGCCAGGCACACACGGGTGTTGTTCTTTGTCAGAGTCGATTTGGCCATTTGGGGTCTTTTGTGGTTTACTATGAATTTTGAGATTAAATTGTGTGTGTGTGTGTGTGTGTGTGTGTGAAAAATGCCATCCTAGTAGACTTTTTAAAATACTCCATTGAATTTATTCGAATCCTTTATGATAGAGCTGGAGGGGTCTGCTACATTGATAGTTCCTTGCATATACAGATTGAAGTTCACAAAAACCATAACTTACCATAGACATCTTAGTTTACACCGTGGTTTCTTCAAAGCTTCACACAGGAACTTCAGTCCAGTGATTCCTATGTGATTCAGTCCCAGATCCAAGTGTGTAAGGCTTGAATTTTGTTGAAGGAGCATTGAGAGATGAATGCAGCCATCGCTGGTTATGTTGCAACACCATAGCCTAGAAATCAATCACGTGAAGGAAAAACTTTTTTTCCACTGAAGAGATGCACCAAAACCACGACTGTCCACCTCAAGCCATGGGTTTTAGACAAGCTTGAAGACAGTGGAGGCATGGAAATGGAATCATATGTGGTGTCACAGACAGAGTAATACCCCCGCCAAGATGTCTACTTGCTAATTCCTGGTCCCTGTGACTATGTTACATTGCAGGTAATGGGACTTTGCAGGTGTTATTTTGTAAGGATCTGGAGATGAGGAGATTATCCATGTGGGCCCAAAGTCATCACAAGGTTTCTTATAAGGAGGTTGAGCCAGGACAGTCAAAGCCAGCAGGGAGAGATGTGGTGAGGGAGACAGAAGGACATTTGAGGACACCACCCTGCTGGCTTTGAAGATGGAGGCAGTGGCCACAAGCCGTGGGATGCAGGCAGCCTCTAGAGGCTGGAAAAGGTAAGGAAATGGATCCTCCCCTGGAGCCTCCAGAAGGACCACAGCCCTGCCCACACCTTGGTTTTAGCCCAGGGGGACCCATTTTGAACTTCTGATCTCTAGCACTTTAAGATGAGTTTATTTTCAGCTTCTTAGTTGTTTTTTTTTTTAACATCTTTATTGGAGTATAATTGCTTTACAATGGTGTGTTAGTTTCTGCTTTATAACAAAGTGAATCAGTTATACATATACATATGTTCCCATATCTCTTCCCTCTTGCATCTGCCTCCCTCCCACCCTCCCTATCCCACCCCTCTAGGTGGTCACAAATCACCGAGCTGATCTCCCTGTGCTATGCGGCTGCTTCCCACTAGCTATCTATTTTACGTTTGGTAGTGTATATATGTCCATGCCACTCTCTCACTTTGTCACAGCTTACCCTTCCCCCTCCCCATATCCTCAAGTCCATTCTCTAGTAGGTCTGTGTCTTTATTCCTGTCTTACCACTAGGTTCTTCATGACCTTTTTTTTTTTTTCCTTAGATTCCATATATATGTGTTAGCATACTGTATTTGTTTTTCTCTTTCTGATTTACTTCACTCTGTATGACAGACGCTAACTCCATCCACGTCACTACAAATACCTCCATTTCGTTTCTTTTTATGGCTGAGTAATATTCCATTGTATATATGTGCCACATCTTCTTTATCCATTCATCCGATGATGGACACTTAGGTTGCTTCCATGTCCTGGCTATTGTAAATAGAGCTGCAGTGAACATTGTGGTACATGACTCTTTTTGAATTATGGTTTCCTCAGGGTATATGTCCAGTAGTGGGATTGCTGGGTCGTATGGTAGTTCTATTTTTAGTTTTTTAAGGAACCTCCATACTGTTCTCCATAGTGGCTGTATCAATTTACATTCCCACCAACAGTGCAAGAGGCTTCCCTTTTCTCCACACCCTCTCCAGCATTTATTGTTTGCAGATTTTCTGATGATGGCCATTCTGACCGGTGTGAGGTGATACCTCAATGTAGTTTTGATTTTCAGCTTCTTAGTTTTTGATAATTTGTTACAGAAGCAATAGAAAACTGATACAGGTGGTGTGTATTATTTCTGCCCTCACTGTGGGGCAGAGAATGTCAATCTTGCCTTGGCCTGCCACCTTCTACTAGGGGAAGGTGACCAATTATACTTCCTAAATCCAGTTACTAGAATGGTAGAATGTCAGAGGTGGTGGGCACTTGTTCTGGATGTACCTGGTACTAGATCCTAGATATCAATTATTCAATTACACAGAATATCAGTGGTATTTCACCTTAACTTTTTTTTTTGGGTGGGGGCTGCACTGCACGGCTTGTGGGATCTTAGTTCCCCGACCAGGGATCGAACCTGTGCCCTTGGCAGTGAAAGCGTGGAGTCCCAACCACTGGACTGCCAGGGAATTCCCTTAACTTTTTTTTTTTTTTTTTTTTTTTTACTGTCTCCTGCTTTACTATTAGAGTCCTGAACTTAATGATATTAGCAGAAGAACAGAGATGATCAAAGTTATGATTGGCTGTTGCCATAGACAGAATAATGGCCCTCAAAGATGCCTGTGCCCTAATCCCCAGAACCTGAATGTGTTACCTTACATGGCAAGGGGAACCTTGCAGATGAGCTTAGACTAAGGATCTTGAGATGGTGAGATTACCCTGGCTTATACAGAGGGGCTGAATCTAATCTTAGGCAGAAGTGAAGTGTGGTATGAGGACTCGACCCATTGTTGCTGGCTTTGAAGATGGAGGAAGAGGGCCACGTATCAAGAAATTCAGTAGCCTTTAGAAGAGGAGGCTGGTTCTCAACTTGCAGCCAGCAAGGATACAGGGACCTCAGTCCTACAACCACAAAGAACCAAATTCTGCCAACAATCTAAATGAGCAAGGAAATGGATTCCTTCCTAGAATCTCCAGAAAAGAACACAGCACTACTGACACCTTGGTTTTATCCCAGTGCCATGCATATTGGTCCTCTAATACAAAACCATGAAATTGGGTGAAGCCAGTACGTTTGTGGTAATCTGTTACAACAGCAATAGAATACCAACACAGCTGCCTTTACAGTTTAATGATTGTGTAGGCTTTGGCTTTCACAAAGGCAACCTGTCACATGGCTGGACCCCAGGGAATAATGGTCATGTGATACATGCAGGAATGTGGGACCACAGGCAGCCTTAATACCCCTGTTCCCAAGCTAAGAGCCACAGAACCTGGAGGGACGATAGGAATGGACAACAGTTCTGAGCTGACCCATATGAACGGCAAGGAGCCAACATACACCCCGATGGCTTGGTAATTTGTATATTTATAGGAACTTCCATGACTATGGGGTAATGCAGGAAGGCCTGGGCAAGACTGACAAATTCAGTTTTGACAGCTTAGCAAGATGGGGGCATGGATCAAAAAAACTGAGTTGAGGTTTAAAAAGAAGAGGACTTGACCTATATTTCCTGAGATTCATACCTTCCACAGGTATGCAAACTTGATGAGGTTTAATGTCTAAGTTTCAGTTTCCTTATCGTCGACCTGGGAGAGATGAATATTTATTTTATACGTCTGAGAGGATTAAATGAAATAACCTCTGGCAAGATCTTAGCACATCTTAGGTGCTTAATAAGTGTTGACCATCAGTATTTTGTTTTTCTCTTTGGATGCCAGCAACTTCTAACAGAATTTGATTTGAATATAGGGCTAGTGGGTGAGTAGCTATGGAACTGTATATTATTTTAGTGTTTGGGAGCTTAGATAGTGGGGAAAAATTCTTTCCTTTTACCTCTCTCCAACCAAGAACTAAACACTTCATGGAATTTTAAGTGAGTGAGTAGTTTTCAGATACTGGGTCCCTTAAGGCCCATTTTAGATTAAAACTAGTTTGTAGGAAAAGCTAACAGTTACTGTCAGAGGCAATTTTGTAGAGAGCAAGAACACCAGAGATGTTAATGCTGAATAGAAACAATCACTGCAGGGCTCCCCTGGTGGCGCAGAGGTTAAGAGTCCGCCTGCCAATGCAGGGACGCAGGTTTGAGCCTGGTCCAGGAGGATCCCATATGCCGCGGAGCAACTAAGCCCGTGCGCCGCAACTACTGAGCCTGCGCTCTAGAGCCCGCAAGCCACAACTACTGAACCCGCGTGCCACATCTATTGAAGCCTGCGTGCCTAGAGCCCGTGCTCCGCAACAAGAGAAGCAATGATGAGCCCGTGCACCACAATGAAAAGTAGCCCCCGCTCCCGCAACTAGAGGAAGTCCGCACACAGCAACGAAGACCCAACACAGCCAAAAATAAAAATAAATAAAATAAATAAATTTTTAAAAAAAGAAACAAAATAAATTTTTTAAAAAAGAAACAATCACTGCAGCCCCGTTCCTTTCTAAAAAATAGTCTTATGATTTTAGTATTAACAGGAGGATTATATCGAGCTTGTTGGCAATAACTCCACCTACACCCAATTGCAGATAGCATTTATGTTACATAGTTTTAAGAACACGCATTAAAAAAAAAAAATCAAACCTGGAAACCAGCTACACCTCCCAAGTCCCTACGGAATATTGACACCACTTCCTGTAATTCTTTCTATAACCTTCTCCCCAGATCTCCCCAGATCTGACCATCAGCATCATACTTTGGGTATTCAGAGGAATTAAATGCTTGAAACTGTCCGATTTGAATCCAGTATGTGATGTGTGTATGTACATACAGCACACACACACACATACAGAGCCAGCACGGACTTAACACCAGGGTTTGTAGTTGACATTCAGGGTAACTCAGGCCCTCACACAGAAGTTTCACCCCACGATCTCCAAGAGCGTTCTTTGCCAAGCACAGGTGTGTCAGCCTCTGGTTGACAATCAAAGCAGAAGACAGATCCTCGCAATAGGCTTCTGTAAGGTGACAGTTTTCCAACCTGCAAAAGCACCACACAAATAGTAAGATGGTGAAAACGTTTCCAAAACCCACCTTTCTTGGCTGTCTTCAAAGACTAGAGTCCTTGGCTACACCCCTTCTTGTTAACTCTCCACCCTCTGTGAACGGTGTGCTACTGATTGTGGTCATAAAGGAACAGGAATGAGAGAAGGATGAGATGCCTGAGCCATTGCCTGGGACCAAAAATGGGAACCAGGCATCTACATCAGCGGGAGGTCCCATACTGGTCACCCAGAAAATCCAGGTGTTAGCATTTCTCTTCTCTATGTGGCCCTAGATCTACCACGAAGATGCTCCACGGAAAGAGAGGAGAGACTTATGACAACCTCTGTAGGAAGCACACTGGGTGTCTCAGAGTCATGGACAGCAACTTGGCACCCTCATCCAGGAGCTCATTGGCCGTGAGGTTCAAGCATGTGAGGGACTAATTGATTTTGAGGCAGCAGGAGAGATCAGCCCATTGCTGAGTGGTGGCAAAACAAGATACCAGCCTGCAGGAGAAATGGTAAAAAGTCATTCACAGGAACCAAACAGCAGATACATAATTGTCTGCAGTTTTGTCTCTCACTCCATTATGTTAACCCTGGACCAGATTATCGGGAGCAGTGGTTGTCAAAGTGTGGTCCCTGGACCAGTTGCATAGCATCATCTGGTAGCCATCTAGAAATGCAAATCCTCAGGAAAGCTGCATGTAGAGTCCGGTGATCTATGTTTTAAGGTGTCTATCACGGAGAAGATGTGTTAGAACAAATTCTTAGGCCATATAACCAGAATGGGACTCAGAAGATCTGGGTGAGACCCAAGAATTTGGATTTTAACAAGTTCCCGGGTGATGCTGCTGCTGGTTTGGAGACCACACATCGAGAACGACTCATTTAGAAATCCAGCCAGTCAAGCATATTATGCAACATGGTACCCCTATTCTCTCCCTGGAAATACATATTCTTTATCATGAGCAAATGAAACTTCATGGGAACATTATGTATACCATCATGGCCTTTGGGGTAAGGTCTTTTTGTTTTTTTGTTTTTTAAAAATATTTATTTATTTGGCTGCACCAGGTCTTAGTTGTGACATGCAGGATCTTAGTTCCCCCACCAGGGATCGAACCTGTGCCCCCTGCAGTGGAAGCACAGAGCCGTAACCACTGGACAGCCAGGGAAGTCCCAATAATTTGGGACAATAATCCAAACTACCACGGTTTTTGTAAATATTAAATGTAAACCCCCTCCCTTTGTAATCTACCTGTCTAGAGATGACAACAGACAAGGCAGGGCTGTACCACTGTTCCGATCAGAGTGGAGACCACTGGTCCCAGTTCAGTGACCCCCTGCAGCTGGTGATGACCGGTGAGTGAGACACAGAGGCAGCAGAGCCAGAACTGACCCCTCTGCGGAGGGAAGAACCAGGCTGTGGGGATTTGCAGCACGGAGGACCAAGCCTCTATCCTTAGGAAGGACTCAGGGATGATGCCGAGACAGATTTCCTCAGGGTGGGGCGAGGAGGGGAGAGAAACCAAAGCCACATCTGCTCCCAGGGAACAAAAAGGGACAGTGCATACGTGGCCCTTCCCTTTATCACCAAACTTCCTTCTTTCTCAGGCGTCTATGAGAAACCCTCCCTCTCCAGCATGGCTGGCACTGTGGTGACTCCAGGGAGAATGTGAAGTTGCAGTGTTTCTCCAAAATCAAGTTTGAAGCATTTCTTCTCACCGAAGAAGATGGAGATCACATCACCCAGAACCAAAGCTCCACCCCCCAGGACAAATGATACCAGGCCATCTTCCCCTTGAATCAAGTCTCTTCCACACAGGCAGAGAGCTACAGATGCTACGGTGTTTTCAACCAAGAACCGTATGTCTGGTCTCTGCCCAGCGACCCATGGATATCAAGAGGCCAGTCTCTGCTGCAGGAATGGTTGAATCTCAGGAGATACCAAGGAAGGAGTAGGCAGGGCTCCAGTGGAGCAGACTGGCGGTATCTAGTCTGCTCCAGGGAAGCCCCATTTCAATATTTCTGAAGTATAAGTGTGAGTTTTGAAAAGAGGATGAGAGATGTGACTTTTTACAGAGTGAAGGAGAAGTATATTTCCAGGGTTTGTGTTGTGTGTGTGTGTATAGAAGCATCAAAGTGCCAGGTACTTTTTATAAGTAGTAAGTTGACACATAGCAAGATGTGATTTCAATTCCCATTTGCTTAGGCTGATTGATAAGGGCAAACATAATATTACACACTTTATTTTCAAGGGAGACAGAAAGAAAAGTTGACAACAGTTATCAAGGTTTTTCTCCTATGTTTTGAGTAAAATATCCAGAACGTCTCTGGCCAAAGATCTTTCAATTTCAGCAAATCAGGGCAAAATAGAAAACACTTCTTACACACACACACACACACACACTATGTGAGGTGATGTGTTAGCTTGATGGTGGTGATCATTTCACAATGTAAATGTATATCAAAATATCCCACTGTACACCTTAAATATATAAAATTTCTATTTGTCAATTATATCACAATAAAGCTGGAAAAAAGCAGACTCATGTAATAAAGCAAAATGTAAATATTTCTAGGGAAACCAAAGAAATAAAATCAGAAATTTAAAATCTCCCTCAGTAACTCCCACTTCTAGCTATCACATGTGTATCAGACCAAATGTCTCACTGAGAATAACTATAATAAACATTGGATTAAAATCACACAGCTATATCTGTCACTTACATATCAGCCAAGGCTACAAGATCCCCCTAATGTCTGATGAATCCTGGTGTGCAGCATTGGGAGGATATGACCTCATTCTACCGTTAGAGAAGAATTTTATTGGAAAGAGGTTTTAATATCTTTCTGATCTGGGTTTATCTGCCCTGATAGTTCTGAGACTTTTGTCAAGCTCTGCAATGTCTTTGAACTTCAATTCTCAATCGTTTATTTGAAATATTGTCCTTTTCACAGATGTGTGGTGGAGATTTCACATGTTTAATTATGTAGAGAACCTACTGTGACATGGAGAATGTCCTTGACATTATTTAATTCTCATTTCTGTCTTCTTTATTCCTTTAACTCCTTTCCTCTCCCCATCTCTCTCCCTCACCCTTTCCCTCTATTTCTCCAATTTAAAATAGAAAGTTGAGAATAACGGACAACAGCAAGGACCTGTGGCCAGTGGCCGAATCTGGCCCACCACTTGTTTTTGTCAATAAAGTTTTGTTGGAACACACTCAGCCCATTCGCTATATATTGTCTGTGGCTGCTTTCTTTCTGCAATGGCAGAATTGAGTAGTTGCTACGGATAATATATTTCCTGCAAAATTGAAAGTATTTACTATCTGGCTCTGCAGAAAAGGTTTGCTGACCCCTGGTTAAGAGTATGTGCTCTAGGGCTTCCCTGGTGGCACAGTGGTTGAGAATCCGCCTGCCAATACAGGGGACACAGGTTTGATTCCTGGTCCGGGAGGATCCCACATGCTGCAGAGCAACTAAGCCCCGTGCGCTGCAACTACTGAGCCTGTGCTCCAGAGCCCACGAGCCACAACTACTGAGCCCGCGTCACAACTACTGAGCCCACGTGCTGCAACTACTGAAGCCCACGTGTTCTGCAACAAGAGAAGCCACCGCAATGAGAAGCCCGCGCACCTCAACAGAGAGTAGCCCCCACTCGCGGCAACTAGAGAAAGCCCGTGTGCAGCAACAAAGACCCAACACAGCCAAAAATAAATAAAATAAATAAATGTATTAAAAGAAAAAAAAAAGAGTATGTGCTCTAGATTTTGACTGCCTTTCACACTCTCTGCCTCAGGTTTAAAAACAGTTATGATAATAGTAATACTTGCCTCATATTATTGTTTGAGGATTGAATGAGATAATATATGCAATGGGCTTAGAATGTACATGACATGTTATCATCACTAAATTTTATGGTTTTAAAAAATTGAAGTAGAGTTGATTTACAATATTGTTAGTTTCAGGTGTACAGCATAGTGATTCAGTTATTTTTTTCTGATTATATTCCATTATAGGTTATTACAAGATATTGAAAATTGTTATTTAGCCACAGGCTATTTTCCAGTCATAGAGCCTGGAGAGTGCTCAGGTTTTCAATTTTTTTCCTTGAAAAACATTGGCTCTCAAAAGAGGCAAAATGAGTTAAAATTAATACCTATAAGAATTGATACAGAATAAGTGACATGGATGCACACTTAAATGTCAACAGTAACTAATACCATCAACTGTAGGACAAATGAACTTGACCATTGTGACAGATACATTTTAGTTAACATAGAATATGGATGCATTTCAATATCCTTGGTATGATGGAGTCAGCTAATTGCACCTGTGTCAGTGGCTCTCAACCAGGGGTGATTTTTGTTCCCCAGCGGACATTTGACAAAGTTCAGAGACATTTTTGGTTGTCAGAACTGGATGGTGCTACTGGCATCTAGTGGGTAGAGACCAGGGATGTTGCTAAACATCCTACCATGCACAGGACAGCTCCCCATAACAAAGAATCATCCATCTCAAAATATTGCTAGGTGCCAAGGTTGAAAAACCTGACCTAGTTGGTCTGGGAGAGAGATTGCACATTAGAATTGAGACAGCTGGGGAATCCCCTGGTGGTGCGGTGGTTAAGAATCTGCCTTCCAGTGCAGGGGGCGTGGGTTCGATCCCTGGTCGGGGAACTAAGATTCCACATGCTGCGAGGTGCGGCCAAAAATTAAAAATAAATAAATAAAATATAGTAAACAGCAACTTTTTAAAATTAAAAAAAATACAAGAATTGAGACGGGCTGGGAGCTGGGACCCTTTGCTGCAATGCTTGCACCTGGACTCCTCCAGCAATAAAATACAAAGAAACTACATGGGACTAAAAATAACTGCGTGCCTGCCTACAGGTGGGGCAAATTCTGGACAAAAGATACAAAGAGACCAAAAAACGCAACTGACAATTTTGAAGAGCCCGGAGCAAAAGCGGGGGGTTGGGAGAAAAAGCAGGGTACTGAGCATGCCCTCTGCACGAAACTCCACCTCAGGGGTGGGCAAACCACCTAAGCCCCCCTTCCAGGCCGACCCCCTGGACACACCCGACCCTCTCCCCATATAAGGAGAGAGCTCCACCCCCTCCCCCTGCCTTGGGGAGCAAGCCAGCAAGGGAACCTGATGTTTGTTCCCTCTCCCCCCTGCTGCAGCAAGTGCCCCAATAAAACCTTGCGTGAATTTCTTCTCTGGCCTCTGATCAATTTCTATTGATTGGGGAAGGCCAAGAACCCTGGTCAGTAGCAGAATCACCTGGGGGGCTTTTGAAGGCTCCTGGCTCCTTAAAGCCCACCCCAGACCAATTCAAGTAGGATGACCAAGGATAGGACCTGGGTAATTTCAATGTGAGTCTCATTTTAAAGATTGAGAACCACCGGTTGATCATTATAAGGAGGGCCATTTCACCCTGGGCAGGAAGTCCTGCCCTCCCGCCAGGTCCCATGGGCCAATCACAGAGTGTGGGCTGGTAGAAGAATTTCTCTTGTTGGAGGTTTTGCTTTGCGTGAAATAACCCACAGGTTGCAACTGAGTCGTAGCCGAAGGGAGGTGAGTACCTACTCTTGTACCTGTTTCTCTGTCTGATCTCTTAAGTCAGTGGCAATTATTGGTGGAGTCTCTGGCACAGAATGTTGCGAGCTTGAATGGCTGGCGTGAGACTTTGAGAAGGTTTTTTCAGCCCTCAAGTTGAGCTCTCTCTTTATAAGGAGGAGACGAGATTTGGAGGGGGGGACAGCTGCCAATGGTTTCATGTGTAATTTTTTTCTTCCGATGCTATTTTTAAGTGTTTCTTTAAGGTATGATTTCCATCTTGCAGAATCCACCCGTTTTAAGTGTACAGTGAATTTTAGCAGACTTACAACAGAGTTGTGCAACCATAGCTATAACCCAATTTCAGGACGTTTCCATCACCCCAAAGAGATCCCTCAGGCCCACCTGCGGTATCTTTGCATTCCCACTGTAATTGCGAGTAGAGGACTACTGTGTGTGAGCCTCAGTTTTTCATCCATAATTTGGGATGGTATCACTCCTTGATCTCAGAAGACGGATGCAAGTGTCACTGTCATGAAGGGTGAGGGACAGCGACGTGGTCATGAATTGATAAGTTTGTATTTTTTTCCCCCCCAAATGCTTGTGGTGACAGAGCATCAAGGGGAACTACTGCTGCTAATTAGATGCAGCGTTCTGAGCAACTCTGTAGCTCCAGGTGGCAACATATCGCTTCCTTTCAGCAAGTGCCTTTGATTTTATTTTATTTTATTTTTTTAAAATAATAGTAGTATCTTTTTTATTTATTTATTTATTTATTTATGGCTGTTTTGGGTCTTCGTTTCTGTGCGAGGGCTTTCTCCAGTTGCGGAGAGCGGGGGCCACTCTTCATCGCGGTGCGCGGGCCTCTTACGGTCGCGGCCTCTCTTGTTGCGGAGCACAGGCTCCAGACGCGCAGGCTCAGTAGTTGTGGCTCACGGGCCTAGTTGCTCCGCGGCATGTGGGATCTTCCCAGACCAGGGCTCGAACCCGTGTCCCCTGCATTGGCAGGCAGACTCTCAACCACTGCGCCACCAGGGAAGCCCTGCCTTTGCTTTTATTTTGCTGTCACAGCGGAGCCTTTCAGGTTTGTTCCAGCTCAGGTCCTAAGTTTATCCGCACTGGTCTTCACCTTTATGTTGCTTGTACCTATTTCAAATAAAGAACTGCTTGGGGCTTCCCTGGCGTCCAGTGGTTAGGGTTCTGAGCTTCCACTGCAGGGGGCACGGGTTCCATCCCTGGTTTGGGAGCTAAGATCCCACGTGCCCCGTGGCACGGCCGAAAAAAAAACAAAAACAAAAAGAAAAATTAACCCCGAAACAAATCAAAGAACTGCTTTCCGCTAAGGGTAAAGCTATTCACCTGTAGTCCATTTGGCTCCATCAACTCATTTTGTTATTCATTTTTCAAGGCTACCTCTCAAGTCCTGCTTTTATCTGCTTATGAATATACTCAAGTCACGGGCTCCCCCCTTTTCCCGTCACCCATTCATTCTGGGTGGGAACAATCCGCTTTCACGATGGTAAGAGCAGAGAGAATGACCTAAGCGTGAGTGTCTCTGCTGCTGTCATCACAAGGCATATTCACGCAGACAAGGAGCCACTATGTTCCTGGCATCGCGTGGTTTCAGGTGTGGCTCTTGGCCAAACAGGCTTAGCAGTGGGAACTAGGATTAAATGACTTATCCAGTCACTTGAGCAGGGTTAGGGTAGGAAGCCAGAGGTTTATGTCCCTCTCCACTCTGAGGGGTTCTCAAATGTAGATGCTCATCCTTACCCATTTGTACGAAACCAGAAATTCCTCTCCTGTTTCCTTCTCTGACTTCATTCGGGTTCTCCCCCAATATCTCCTTCAAGGAATCATGCTCCGTCTCCTGGGTGGTCCGGAGAGCTAACTACCTCTGTGCACCATTTAGTCTTGGGTATTTTCCTTCCTTGTTTTCCCACGTGGCTCTAATGCGGCTTTGCTGTACTGGGCTACCTCGTTGAGTAAATGAGCAGTTCGTGGTGTTAGCTGCAATCCTAGCTGGTCGTCCTTCAGTTACGTGAGAACCAAGTTATTGATCTGTAAGCAGCACTCAGGCTAGAACGAGATGGTGACTTTCTGCCTATTTTAATGGCCTGCTTCGTTCATACTGTGCTGCTCTGTGTGTTCTGTCTTCAGATGCAAGCCTTTTTCCTCCTCACCGTCTGATCCAAAATTCCATCAGCCTTCGTGTCCCCCGCACGTTGGTATGCTTGTCAAGGACCTTCACCCCTCCCTTCACCTGTGGGCTCTTAAAGCTGAAATGTAGGCTTTCACTCTCCCTGTCAGGTTTCTAAGAAGAGCTCTGTGTGTCCCCACGTCCCCATCACGCCCGTGTGTCCCCAGTCCACTCAGTCTGGCTTCTAACCTCGTCACCCACCACCTTCCCGGAATTTCTTCCTTCTCATCTTAACTGAAAACAGGACAGGCGGCGTGTTTACCCTTTGCCTTTCTATGACCTGGTGACTCATTTCCCTTTAACATTTTTTCTTCCCCAAACCAAATGCATGCTCGTCAGTGACAGCACTGACAAAAGGGCCAATGACTGGATAAAGTCATCCATGGCGTGGAAACTCAAACACCGTCGTTGGGTGTTGGGGGTGTGTATGCTTCTAGCACTTTTCTGTCTGAGGAAGTGATCGTCTGTTGCTCCAGTAGGCACGGTACGGGTTTGATGCTGCTTTTTGGTTATTGGTGCTCTTCTGACTTAGCATTTTAGCACGAGCATTTTTATATTAAATATAACAATTGTGAGCTCTGATCATATGTTGTGATTTGAAACATTTTTCACAATAAATCTTCTAATTGGGTGTAATTCCCCCCACGTACTTACTTAACAGTGTTTTTCATCTTGTGAATCTTCCCCGGTGTTGCCCATGTAATGCCCGAGGATGTGAGGATTGTTGTTTATTAACTTGCTTTTTGTTCCACTGAGGAAGTGTCAGTGATTGAGGGCACAGGTTCTTGAGTTAAACTCCTGGATATAATCTTGGCTTCGACTGGAGCAAATGTGAGAACTTGGGCCTTTGTTTCCCTATCCCCGTGATCCTAAAACTAGCATTTATCATAATCACCTGGAAGCTTTGTTAAAACACGGTTTTCTGGGCCCATCTCCAGAGTTTTTGATTTTGTAGGGCTGGGGATAGGGCTTAAGAATCTGCATTTTCATGAGTTCCCAGATGATGCTGTGGTCTGCGGGTCATACTTTGAGAACCACTTCCCTAAGCCTCAGATTCGTCATATGAAGCATAGATAATAGAATTTACCCAATAAGATGGTTGCAAGAAAAAAATATGATCTGTAGAAGAGCTTATAATAGTTCCTGTACATGGTAAATACTCAGATGTTGACTATCATAGTGGCTCCTTAGAAAGACAGGGATTACGGAAAATGTAAAGGAGATTATCCAGATAAAGGGGGTATGTTTATAAAGTGAACATCTTATGCAGTCATATTTTGTCTTTTACTTTTATTATGTCACTTCTAAGTTAAAAAGCTACGCTAACTTCCTCTTGATTTTTTGAAACATATTTTTTCGTGTGTGCATTTGTCTGTATATGTATAAATATAATCTCTGGTTGTACATATTTAGTATCATACTTAATTAGCTAATCATACTTGATTAGCGATTACATCAGTGTATGTTCATGTATATAATCACACTCCCATGTAATCACTAACCAGATCAATAGACAACTTTTCCAGAACTGTGGATGTTTACTCTTCTCTCTGAGCTGTTTGGGAAAGGCAACCGCTATTCTGACTACTACCACCATAGGTTAGTTTTGCTTGTTGTGGACTTCATATACATTGAATCAACTCAATTAGAGTTCTTGTTGTATGGTTTCTTTTACAACTACAGTTTGGGGACATGAAGAATAAAGGTTCTGTGAACAGATGTGCATGCATCTTTTGCAGACCGAAGCACTGATTATCGTGGGGTTTCTAATCGGAGGTAAAATTGCTGTGTCATAGAGCACATGTGCTTAGTCAGCTGTAGCGAAAACCACCCGCAAGTTTGGCAGTGGTGTTTTCTCAATTTAAATTTATCTATTTATTTATTTTTGGCTGCGTTGGGTCTTCGTTGCTGCGCGTGGGCTTTCTCTAGTTGCGGCGAGCGGGGTCCACTCTTCGTTGCGGCGCGTGGGCTTCTCATTGCGGTGGCTTCTCTTGTTGCAGAGCTCGGGCTCTAGAGCGCAGGCTCAGTAGTTGTGGCTCGTGGGCTCTAGAGCACAGGCTCAGTAGTTGTGGCACGCGGGCTTAGTTGCTCCGCGGCACGTGGGATCTTCCCGGACCAGGGCTCGAACCCGGTCCCCTGCCTTGGCAGGCGGATTCTCAACCACTGGGCCACCAGGGAAGTCCCTGTTTTCTCAGTTTAACTCGTACCACCATGTAAGAGTTGTTCTTCATTGTGTGAAGTGCTTGTGCCCGTCTTTAATTTTAAGCATTCTGATGGGGGTGTCGTTTTTTCTGTTCATCAGGTTCTTAATTTGCATTTCTCTGAAGTCTAATGAGGTTGACGGTCTTTCAGTATGCTTATTGGCTATTTGGCCGTTCCTTTTTTGAAGTGCCTTTTCCAAATCTTTTGATTTCTTTCCATTGAGTTTTATCTTGTTTTAATATGTCAGGGAGGAAGAAATGTTCCTCTACCCTTCTAGGTTCTTCTGGCTGGCCTAAGAATTGACATGAGACTGATTAACAAGAAAAAAATCGGACAGTTGTTTAATACCATATGTATAAATGGGAGAGGGTCAGGGAGACTGCGTAACTGGCCAAAATGGCCAAAACCCTTACCTTAAGTACCATCTTCAGCTAAAGACTGTCGACTAAAAAAATATTTTCACCACCTAAAAGTTGAGAGTTATGTTATATTCGGGGGATATGCTGAGGACTTCAAGCCTGGGAGTCAGGGTCTCAAGTAACCCTGAGAAAACTGCTCTGAGGAGGCGAGGGGGGAGCTAGGATATACAGGAGTTTTGCAACAAAGGGCAGGTGGTAGGAACAAAAGGTTACCGTTAATAAAAGACAACCAGATATCTCGAGTTAAGGCACTTAGCACTTTTCTATGTATGGGAAGATGCAAGAGTCTGGGCTCACTGAAACCATTCCTTTGATAGGCACCTCAGCTATCTGGGGCCAGGATCCTGCGTTTTCTCATCCTGAGTTCCCTCAGGGCTCACCGTGGGGAGTGGCTGCAGTCTGATGGCTGCTAGATGGCAGGTATTCTTTGTTTCCCTCCTGAGTTCCCTCAGGGCTCACCAGCTCACTGGTGGCTGGTGGCTATAATCACTGATGACTGTGACATCCTTTGTTTACTGATATGGCAGGAAATATTCCATTTCTCAAGACAAAAGAGGATGTTGTGGGTAGCGGTTTGGGACTTCAAAGGGGAGAAAGGCAATTCACATGAAGACGGAAAAGCAAATGTTTGGTAAACAAGTGTTTGCTGGGCCAGGCAGGAACATAGAGTGGACTCTGGTCTCCAGGCTCTGCTGAGTTTCCCCTGCCACACTTAGCTCGCGTTCTTTGCATGTACCTCTGGTGGTAGCTCTATTCCAAGAAGAGACCCTCTGTCTAAAATTTTTTAGGAAGTTAGGGGGAAAGTCAAAGTTTCTTCCTGAGTCTTTTGGGCCTCCATTGTTTTCAGCTCAAGAGACTTTTTTTTGTTTTTTTTTTTAAACATCTTTATTGAAGTATAATTGCTTTACACTGGTGTGTTAGTTTCTGCTTTATAACAAAGTGAATCAGTTATACATATACATATGTTCCCATATCTCTTCCCTCTTGCATCTCCCTCCCTCCCACCCTCCCTATCCCACCCCTCTAGGTGGTCACAAAGCCCCGAGCTGATCTCCCTGTGCTATGCGGCTGCTTCCCACTAGCTATCTATTTTACATTTGGTAGTGTATATATGTCCATGCCACTCTCTCACCCTGTCACATCTCACCCCTCCCCCTCCCCATATCCTCAAGTCCATTCTCTAGTAGGTCTGTGTCTTTATTCCCGTTCAAGAGACGTTTTGGGGTACCAAGTTTTGCTCCCCTACAATGGAAGCTGTAGAACAGTTTGGAAAGAACTGATACTATAATACAGAGCCTTCCAACTCATGAATGTTATTTCTCCATTTACTGATGATTTCTTTTCTTTGTTTCTTTTTTTCTTTTTGGGTGTGCCACACGGCGCAGCTTGTGGGATCTTAGTTCCATGACCAGAGACTGAACACAGGCCCTTGGCAGTGAAAACACGGAGTCCTAACCCCAACATTTTTTTTTACAAACTTGTGGCTCTCAGGGGAGAGATCGGATGCATGATCCTAGACTTATTCTTAGGTATTTGGTGTATATGTATGTAACTCTTCCCCCCAGCATATAGACCTGATCAATTCAGTCACTTCTAATAGCGTGTGTATTCTTTGGGTTTACTTTTTTTTTTTTCTTTTTTTAAAATATCGTGTCTTTTTTTTTTATAAATTTATATATTTATTTATTTATTTTTTGGCTGTGTTGGGTCTTCGTTTCTGTGCGAGGGCTTTCTCCAGTTGCCGCGAGCGGGGGCCACTCTTCATTGCGGTGCGCGGGCCTCTCCCGTTGCGGAGCACAGGCTCCAGACGCGCAGGCTCAGTAGTTGTGGCTCACGGGCCTAGTTGCTCCGCGGCATGTGGGATCTTCCCAGACCGGGGCTCGAACTCGTGTCCCCTGCATTGGCAGGCAGCTTCTCAACCACTGCGCCACCAGGGAAGCCCCGGGTTTACTTTTGACATCACAGTTTAAGATGGATGAGCCAAGAAGGCAATACAGACTTAAATAGGAGAATCTCTATGAAACTCACATATTATGCTAAGTGAAGGAAGCCAGACACAAAAGGCCACATTTTATAATTCCGCGTGTGTGAAATATACCAAATAGATAAATCCACCAAGACAGAATGCAGGTTATTGATGGCCAGGGACTGGGGAAGGGGGAAATGGGGAATGAATGCTTGATGCATATGGGGTATCTGTTTGGGGCGATGAAAGTCTTCGAACTGAATAGTGGTGTTGGAGTTGCATAGCTCTGAAAATGTTTTCAATGCCACTGAATCGTACACATTAAAGTGGTTAAAAATGTTGTGTATTTTACCATAATAAAAATAAAGTAGACTCAGGAATACTTAAAGTTCTCTTTGTCTGCCATAATGTCTAATCTAGGAAGCGCAAATAGCCCTGTGGGTCGAGCTTTCATCCATGTGGGTTTAACTAAGTGTTCACAGTACAAAGAATAGATAACTCAAAGCTGGTGCAGCCGAATCTGGCCTCTACCCCGATACCGAATTAAATCTCGGAGACAGAGTTTTGAGTGAAGTAGAAAAGAATAGCTTTATTGCTTTGCCAGGCAAAGGGGGCCACAGCGGGCTCATGCCCTCAAAACTGTGCCCCCCCCCCCGCCCCCTTGGAGAGCGTAGTGAGAGGTTTTATAGTAATGGTTCAAAGAGGCCGTGATCAGCTTCATGGACATTTCTTCTGACTGGTTGGTGGTAAGTGGAAGTCAGCGTCATCAACCTTCAAGTTACAACTGGTCTGGGGTGTACGTGCTTTTGGGCAGCATATCATCATTAACTATTAACTTGTCCCACCTGGAGGGGGTTTCAGTATCTGCAAAACAGCTCAAAGATATTGTTGTATGTATTCCTTGATGGGGAACCAGGACCTTGCCCCAAGGCTGCACAAATGTTTCTCTTGACTTGTTTCTCCCTGGTCTCGCATCCCCTCCTTCCCCCTAATTAACAACTGCTTGAATCTGCTCCTTAAAGCTCAGGGAAGGTCATGGAGGCTGAATGAAGGCTATTTCCTCTAATCAAGAAATGGGGGACACAGAAAGGCTTGGTGCCCAGGAGTCCCACAGGGCCCTGCTAGGTATCATTGGGAGAGGCAAAAGGAGACTTGGGGGTTAGAAAACGCAGGTGGGGAACTACCGCCTTTTTTTTTTTTTTTTTTTTTTTTTGGCCATGCAGCATGCAGGATCTGAGTTCCCTATCAGGGATCGAACCCACACCTCCTGCATTGGAAGCACGGAGTCTTAACCACTGGACTGCCAGGGAACTACTGTCTTATAGTCGTAGCTTTGGTGTTTGGTCGTGTACGTGGTAATTTTCCTCTTCTTGGTTCCTCATTTCTGGTGTAGGGGAGCAAAACTTACCACTCCAGAATGTCTCTTTGGCATGCAGATTATTTCAAGCTGAAAAACGATCAAGGCCCAAACTACTCAGGAAGAAACTTTGACTTCCTCTTAACCACCTAAAGACTTTAGATAGAGACCCTGTTCCCAGAACAGAGCTATCACCAGAGATGTCTGCAAAGAACACGGGCTAAGGGTGGTGGGGAAACTCAGCAGGATCTGGAGATCAGAGTGCACTCTGGGTCCCATCGTTCCTGCCGGCCCAGCAAACATTTGTCTACCAAATATTTGCTTTTCCATTTCCAAGTGTATTTCCTTCCTCCCCTTTGAAGTCCCAAACCATTACCCTCAACATCTTCTTTTGTTTAGCTGAGATGGTATTTAAGGTGAGGGTTTCAGATATTTTGGTGAGTAATTCAGTTTTCCTGGGTCTCTGTCATGTATATGTTATTAAAAAAATTTTTTTTTCTCTTGTTAATCCATCTCATGTCAATTTAATTCTTAGACCGGCCAGAAGAACCCAGAAGGGTAGAGGAACATTACTTCCTCCCTGACACTGGTCCTTTACAGTATGAATTTTCCAGCTGAATGTAATCACTGCCACCCCAATTCTCTCCCATTACATATCAATATAGGTGAAGAGGAGAGAGAGAAACACGATGGAGAAATTTTCTATCTGGAAGAATACACTTTGGCCAGGAGATGATGGTGGTTTCCACAGCAACATTACCCAGAGAAGCCCAAAGTTGATATCATACTTGAAGCCCCAGACGTCCGTACAGTCAATGCCACTTACAGTGGTGCTGCACGGTCCTGCCGGCATCGGGAAAACCACGGTGGCAAAACAGCTGCTGCTGGACTGGACACAGGACGACCAGGCAAAGACATCCAGTTCCGCCTTCTATCTCAGCTGCAAGGACCTCAACCACAAGGGGACGTGCACTTTTGCAGAGCTGATATCTGCAAACGGGCCGGATTTGCAGGATGCCATTCCGGGGATCCTCACCCAAGCACGGAAAATCCTGTTCATCATCGACGGCTTTGATGAGCTGAGAGTCCCCTCGGGGGCACTCATCCATGACATATGTGGCGACTGGAGGAAGCAGAAGCCAGTGCCCGTCCTCCTGGGGAGTTTGCTGAAGAGAAAAATGTTACCCAAGTCCACTTTAGTGATCACCACCCGACCGGGGGCCCTGAGGGAGCTCCGGCTCTTGGTTGAACAGCCACTCTTCATAGAGATCGAGGGGTTCTTGGAGCTGGACAGAAAGGCATATTTCTTGAAACACTTTGAAGAGGAGACTCAAGCCCTGCGAGCTTTTGACTTGATGAAGAAGAATGCAGCTCTGTTCCGCATGGGCTCAGCGCCTGCTGTGTGCTGGCTTGTCTGCACGTGTCTGAAACGGCAGATGGAGAGGGGGGAAGACCCTGCCTCGACCTGCCACACCACCACGTCCCTGTTCCTGCGTTTCCTCTGCAGCCAATTCACAGCAGCTCACAGCAGCTGCCCCCGTGATTGCCTCCAAGCTCCGCTGAAGTCTGTGTGCCTCTTGGCTGCTGAGGGCATATGGACACAGACATCTGTGTTTGATGGAGAAGACCTCAGGAGACTTGGGGTAAAGGAGTCTGCCCTCTGTCCTTTCCTGGACAAGAATATTCTCCAGAAGAGCAAAGACTGCGAGGGCTGCTACTCTTTCATCCACCTCAGCGTCCAGCAGTTTCTTGCCGCCGTGTTCTATGTCTTGGAGACTGAGGAGGAGGAGGACGTGGGTGGCCACAGGTGCCGCACTGGGGATTTGCAGAAGCTGCTGTCCAAGGAAGGAAGACTGAAGAACCCCAACCTGACCCAGGTGGGCTACTTCGTATTTGGCCTCTCCAACGAAGAAAGGGCCATGGAGCTGGAGATGACATTTGGCTGTCCAGTATCGATGGAGGTCAAGCAGCAGTTACTGAAATGCAGATCAATGCCCTGTGGGAAGAAACCCTTCTCAACCATGGACACGAAGGAGATTTTGCATTGTCTTTATGAATCTCAGGAGGAGGAGCTTGTGGAGGATACAATGGCCCCCGTCACGGAGATTTCTATCCACTTGACAAATACATTTGAAATGATGCAGTCTTCTTTCTGCCTTAAACATTGTCAAAACTTGCAGAAAATTTCACTGCAGGTAGGAAAGAGGATATTCCTGGAGAATGATACCACGTGGAAATCAGATGCTCACGTTGAGAGGTAAGAACCCATTTAAAAAAATATATATTTTTTAATGTTACTAGTTCTCCCATCTTCAGCCTCAGCCCACACTCTTTTAGGAAGAGGACAGAGTCCCTACTACTCGCTATGGCTTAGGCTCAGAATTCTCTGGAATGTCTGGCTGAAATTTCTTCCCGCCAACTCGCCATTAAAGTTGGGAAACATGATGTTCAGATCAGGAATGGGGGCTTTGGAACCTTACTTTGTTTTAGTATTATAGTTTTATAGTATACTACTATATATTATACTATAATACTATAATATATTATAATACTATAGTATAGTATAATACTATAGTATAGTATAATACTATAGTATAATACTATAATATAGTATACTGTAATACTATAGTATAATACTGAAGTATTATAGTATTATAGTTTCCGTGTGGCAAATGGGCTCAGGGCACTCTAGACATTTCACGTAACTTCCCTCCCTTCCAATTCTTTCAAAAAATTTGTTTTAATACATAGCCACCATGCTGTACATTACATCCCAGGATTTAGTTATCTTATAACTGGGTGTTTGTACCTTTTGATCAGCTCACCACTTTTTTTAAAAATAAATAAATACATAAGTTTATTTATTTATTTTTGGCTGCGTTGGGTCTTCGTTGCTGCACGCGGGCTTTCTCTAGTTGTGGCGAGTGGGGGCTACTCTTCATTGAGGTGCGCGGGCTTCTCATTGCGGTGGCTTCTCTTGTTGCGGAGCACGGGCTCTAGGCACACGGGCTTCAGTAGTTGTGGCACACGGGCTTCAGTAGTTGTGGCTCGCGGGCTCTAGAGCGCAGGCTCAGTAGTTATGGCGCATGGGCTTAGTTGCTCCGCAGCATGTGGGATCTTCCCAGACCAGGGCTTGAACCCGTGTCCCTTGCATTGGCAGGCGGATTCTTAACCACTGCGCCACCAGGGAAGTCCGTTACTTGTCTTTTCGATGATAGTCATTCTTACAGGTGTGAGGTGGTATCTCACTGTGGTTTTGATTTGTGTTTCCATGATGATTAGTGATGTTGAATATTTTTCATGTCCCTGTTGTCCATTTGTATGTCATCTTTGGAAAAATGTCTATTCAGGTCCTCGGCCCACGTGTTAACGGTAGTTTTTCTTTTCTGTTGAGTTGAGTTGTATGAGTTCTTTATATATTTGAGATAATAACCCCTTATCAGACATACAGTATGCAAACATTTTCTCCCATTTAATAGGTTCATGTTTATTTTGTTGATGCTTTCCTTTGCTGTGCAGCCTACCAATTCTTGTTGCTTTTCCTGTACGTGCTTTTCACAGGTGCTCTTGTCGATGCCTTCCTCCTAGGTCACAGCACGACCATCATTCTCTTCATCTCTGGGCAGATCTCTGCTCTGTGTTCAGTTCAAACAAGAACCTGAACTTTCTGGATGTGAGGGAAAGCTTCCTGAGTCACTCCTCAGTGAGGATTCTTTGTGAGCAGATAACCCATGTCACCTGTCATCTCCAGAAAGTCGTGTAAGTAGCAGCTGATCTTGCAGTGGTGATCCCCAGATGTTTTCAATGTGGGAGCAGTATTGGAATGCCCAACCAGGCTCTGACCAGCCAGGTGCTCAGAATGCAAAGAAATGAAATGGTTACTATCCTTAAATGTGTCTAGTTGGAGAATCGTATTATATTGAGTCATTTTTATGAAATTTGGCTGGGAGTTTGGATGTTCCCATACGTCTGCTGCGGGGCGTATTCAAAACTCAGCCTATAGAAAATATAGCCACATGCATGTTAGAAGGAGAACTGGGTGGGAATTGGGGAAATATTCCAGAGAGGAAAGTTTCAAATATGTGCGTAAGAAAGTGTTGATGAAGCAATGGTGCACTTAAGACTAATGTGTGGGATGGGATTGAGAAATTAGTCTGAGTAGGGTAGGTTGTGGCAGAAGCGACTTAAGACGTGGGTCACCTGGGCAGGTGATTATTAGCACATCCTTCTAAATCAACACATGTTCTTTTTGATAATAGCCATTCCGTCAGGTGAAGTGATATCTCATTGTGGTTTTGATGGGCATTTCCCCAATTAGCGATGCTGAGCATAATTTTCATGTGATTATCTGTTGGCTATCTGTATGTTTCCTTCCCAACAATGCCTATTTAGATCCTCCACTCATTTTTAATTGGTTTGTTTATTTTTTGATATTAATCTGTACGAGTTCTCTATTTGGGATATTAACCCCTTACTGGATATATTGTTTTGCAAATATCTTCTCCTATTCAGTAGATTGCCTTTTTGTTTTGTTGGTTTCCTTCACTTTGCAAAAGCTTTTCAGTTTATAGTCCCATTTGTTTTTTGTTTTGGTTTGCTTGTCTGAATATACAGATCCAAAAAAATATTTCTAAGAGCAATGTCAGAGAGTACTGCCTGTTTTCTTCTTGGAGTTTTATGGTTTCAGATCTTAAGTTTAAATCTTTAATCCATTTTGAGTTTATTCTTGTATGTGGTGTGAGGAAATGGTCTGGTTTCATTCTTTTACATGTAGCTGTCGAGTCCCCCACTCCCCAAAGGAAAAAAAAAAAAACAAAAGGAAAACACAGCATGTATTCAGGGGATAAACTTTATAAGTTATGTTTAAAATTACACAAATACATTGAAACTTCCCCCAAACCAACATACCTTAGAAGGCTTAATTAAGCCACTGAAAAGGTTGTGTTATTTACTTGGACAAATTGCTATGCCAAACGTCAGCTGACTGTACCTGCTGATGTCAGGTGACATGTATCTGGTTCATCTCAGAATGCCATAGGACTTGTGTGTACAAGGCCACAAAACTCTAACGTAGGTTGGTGCCAGCAAAGGTGGCAATTTCTTCTGTATGACTTTGAAAAGTTTACATTGTTCTGGTTTTATAAGGTGTGCATGAGAGAATAAAAACTAGGAGGTACATTTAATTTGTTCCACTAAGAGTTTAGGATCCTTTAGGCAGGAGCTTTGAACAGTAGCATCTCCCTTATTCTGGCTCTCTCTGTGCTGAAATTTAATTTTGAACTTCTTCTGAATGAGCCACAGGGAATGTTCATTATCTAAAAGTGAAGCGTTGAGGGTTATAAGACCAAATGCCTGTTTATGGAGAAAAGTATTTGATAGTGTGTGTGGGGGGGTGAATTGCCAGGTTTGGAGGTACTAGATAAAAACAGATTAAGAGGACTTTCCTGGTGCTGCAGTGGTTAAGAATCTTCCTGCCAACGCAGGCAACATGGGTTCGATCCCTGGTCCGGGAAGATCCCATATGCCACAGAGCAACTAAGCCCGTGTGCCACAACTACTGAGCCCGTGGGCCTAGAGCCCATGCTTTGCAGCAAGAGAAGCCACCGCAGTGAGAAGCCCGCGCACCTCAATGAAGAGTAGCCCCCACTCGCTGCAACTAGAGAAAGCCTGTGCACAGCAACGAAGACCCAACGCAGCCATAAATAAATAAATAAATAAATAAATAAAAATAATAAATAAATAAATAAATTTATATAAAAAAAAAAACCAGGTTAAGAAGCTCTAAAAACAAAAACGAAAATGAAGATCTGAAATAAGATCGTAACAGAGGAGGCAGTAATCCAGGTGTTGATTTTTTTTTTCCCCCTCAAATTAGGGTGGATTAAGCATGCTTTAAAAAGAGGCCCTGACAGAAGTCCTTTCCCCAGTTATTTCCTACTATCTACACAGGAAAACTTACGAGCTAGCTTCATTATTGTATAACATGAGGTTGATAGAGTCTTATTCTCAAGAAGGTGGCACAGTTAGGTGCTGGGAAAATCTTTTTTAAACACTGAAATGTTTCTTGAAGCCCAGAGTTTGATTAGAGAAAACTACATTCCACTTAAGATTTATTCAAATCCCATTTAAAATCCTACAGTCATGCTAGATGACAGGAAAATAAAAAACAAACAACGCTTTTTTAAAAAAAAATTTTATTGTATAGTTGATTTACAATGTTGTGTTAATTTCTTCTGTACAACAAAGTGATTCAGTTATACATATATATTCTTTTTCATATTCTTTTCCATTATGGTTTATTACAGGATATTGAATATGGTTCCCTGTGCTATACAGTAGGACCTTGTTGTTTATCTATCCAAATATAAATAGTTTGCATCTGCTAATCCCAAACTCCCAATTCTTCCCTCTCCCACCGCCCCTCCTCCTTGGCAACCACCAGTCTGTTCTCTATGTCTCTAAGTCTGTTTCTGTTTCGTAGATATGTTCGTTTGTATCATATTTTAGACTCCACATATAAGTGGTATCATATGGTATTTGTCTTTCTCTGCTTGGCTTACTTCACTTAGTATAACAATCTCTAGGTCCACCCATGTGGCTGCAAATGGCATTATTTCATTCTTTTTTATGGCTGAGTAGTATTCCATTGTATATATACCACAAGTTCTTTACCCATTCATCTGTCGATGGATATTTAGGTTGTTTCCATGTCTTGGCTATTGTAAATAGTGCTGCTATGAACATAGTGGTGCGTGTATCTTTTTGAACTATAGTTTTGTCTGGATATATGCCCAGGAGTGGGATTGCTGCATCATGTGGTAACTCTATTTTTAGTTTTTTAAGGACCTTCCATACTGTTTTCCATAGTGGCTGCACCAATTTACATTCCCACCAACAGTGTAGGAGGGTTCCCTTTTCTCCACACCGCCTCCAGCATTTGTTATTTGTAGACTTTTTAATGATGGCCATTCTGACCGGTGTGAAGTGGTACCTCATGATAGCTTTTATTTGCATTTCTCTAATAATTAGTAATGATGAGCATCTTTTCATGTGCCTCTTGGCCATCTGTATGTCTTCTTTGCACAAATGTCTATTTAGGTCTTCTGTCCATTTTTCAATTGGGTTGTTTTTGTTGTTGTTGTTTATTGAATTGTATGAGTTTGTGTATTTTGGAAATTAAGCCCTTGTTGGTCGCATTGTTTGCAAATATTTTCTCCCATTCTGTAGGTTGTCTTTTCATTTTGTTTACAGTTTCCTTTGCTGTGCGAAAGCTTGTAAGTTTGATTAGGTCTCATTTGTTTATTTTTGCTTTTATTTCTATTGCCTTGGGAGACTGACCTAAGAAAACGTTGGTATGATTTATGTCAGTATGTTTTGCCTATGTTCTCTTCTAGGAGTTTTATGGTGTCATGTCTTATGTTCATGTCTTTAAACCATTTTGAGTTTTTTTGTGTATGGTGTGTGGGTGTGTTCTAACTTCATTGGTTTGCATGCAGCTGTCGAATTTTTCCAACACCATTTGCTGAAGAGACTTTTTCCCATTGTATATTCTTGCCTCCTTTGTTGAAGATTGACCATAGGTATATGGGTTTATTTCTGGGCTCTCTATTCTGTTCCAGTGATCTATATGTCTGTTTTTTGTGCCCGTACCATGCTATTTTGATTACTGTAGCTTTGTAGTATTGTCTGAAGTCTGGGAGGGTTATGCCTCCTGATTTTTCTTTTTCCTCAGGATTGCTCTGGCAATTCTGGGTCTTTTGTGGTTCTGCATAAATTTTAGGATTATTTGTTCTAATTCGGTGAAAAATGTCATGGATAATTTGATAGTGATCACATTGAATCTGTAGATTGCTTTGGGTAGTATGGCCAATTTAGCTATATTAATTCTTCAAAGCCAAGAGCATGGGATATCTTTCCATTTCTTTGAATCGTCTTCAATTTCCTTTATTAATGTTTTGTAGATCTCAGCATATATGTCTTTCACCTCCTTGGTGAGGTTTATTTCTAAGTATTTTACTTTTTAATTGTGATTTAAAAAGGGATTGTTTGTTTACATTTGTTTACATTTCATTGTTAGTGTAAAAAATGCAACCTATTTCTGTATGTTAATCTTGTATCATGCTACCTTGCTGAATTTGTTGATCAGTTCTAGTAGTTTTTGTGTGGAGTCTTTAGGGTTTTTTTTATATATAGTATGTCATCCTCATGTAGTGACAATTTTACCTCTTCCCTTCCAATTTGGATTCCTTTTATTTCTTTTTCTTGTCTGATTTCTGTGGCTAGGACTCCCAATACTATGTTGAATAGAAGTGAGAGTGGGCATCCTTTTCTTGTTTCAGATTTTAGTGGAAAGGCTTTCAGCTTTTCACCATTGAGTGTTATATTGACTGTGGGTTTGTCATAAATAGCTTTTATTATGTTGAGATGTTCCCTCTATACCCACTTTTGTAAGTTTTTATCATGAATGGGTGTTGAATTTTATCAAATGCTTTTTCTGCATCTATTGAGATGATCATGTGTTTTTTTTCTTTTCTTTTGTTGATGTGGAGTATCACATTGATTTTGCATATGTTGAATGATCCTTGTGACCCTGGGATGAATTTAACTTGGTTGTGGTGTATGACCTTTTTTATGTGTTGTTGGATTTGGTTTGCTAATATTTTGAGAATGTTTGCATCCATATTCATCAAAGATATTGGCCTGTAATTTTCTTTTTTTTGGTGGTGTCTTTGTCTGGTTTTGGTATCAGGGTGATTGTGGCTTCATAGAATGTCTTTGGGAGTGTTCCTCCCTCTTCATTCTTTTGGAAGAGTTTGAGAAGGATTGGTATAAGTTCTTCTTCATTAGTTTGGTAGAATTCACCTGTGGAGCCATCTGGTCATGGACTTGTGTTTGTAGGGAGTTTTTAAAATTACAGATTCTATTTCACTTCTAGTGATCAGTTTGTTCAAATTATCTATTTCTTTTTGATTCAGTTTTGGTGGGCTGTATGTTTCTAGAAACTTGTCCATTTCTTCTAGGTTATCAAATTTGTTGGCATATAATTGTTCATAGCATTCTCTTATGGTTTTTTGTATTTCTGCAATATCAGTTGTGATTTCTCATCTTTCATTTCTTTTATTTGGGTGTTCTCTTTTCTTCTTGGTAAGCCTGGCCAGAGGTTTGTCAGTGTTGTTTACTCCTTCAGAGAACCAGCTCTTGGTTTTATTGATTTTTTTTTCTATTTTTTAATCTCTATTTTATTTGTTTTCTCTCTGATCTTTATTTCCTTCCTTCTGCTGATTTTAGGTTAGGTTTTGTTCTTTTCTCTAATTCTTTTAGGTGGTGGGTTAGGTTGTTTATTTTCGATTTATCTTGTTTCTTGAATGCCTGTATCACTATGAACTTCCCTCTAAGAACTGCTTTTGCTGCATCCCATAGATTTTGCAGGGTTGTTTTCATTGTCATTTGTCTCAGGTATTTTAAAATTTCTTCTTTGATTTCATCATTGACCAATTGGTTTTTTTAGTAGCAACTTGTTTATTCTTCATGTAATTGTTTTTTCTTGTTTCTTTTTCTGTTGTTGGTTTCTACTTTCATGCCGTTGTGGTCAGAAAAGATGCTTGAAATAACTTCTATACTCTTAAATGTGTTGGCTTCTTTTGTGCCCTAGTATGTGGTCAATCCTAGAGACTGTTCCATGTGCACTTGAAAAGAATGTGTATTCTGTTTTATTGGGGAGGGGGATGTAATGTCCTGAAAATATCAATTAAGTCTAACTCTTCTATTGTATCATTTAGGATCTCTGTTGCTTTATTGATTCTCTGTCTAGAAAATCTGTCCATTGATGTCATTGTGGTGTTAAAGTCTCCTACTGTTATTGTATTCCCATTAATTTCTCCCTTTATGTCTGTTACTATTTGTTTTTTGTATTTGGGCACTCCTATATTGGGTACATATATGTTGACGAGTATAATATCTTTTTCTTGTAATGATCCTTTTATCATTATATAGTGTCCTTTATCTTTCTTTATAGCCTTTGTTTTAAAGTCTGTTTTGTCTGAGTATTGCTACCCTTGCTTTCTTGTCATTTCTGTTTGCATGAAATATCTTTTTCCATCCCCTCACTTTGAATCTATGTATGTCCTTTGCCCTTAAGTGGGTGTCTTATAGGCAGCATATTGTAGGCCCTTGTTTTTATCCAATCTGCCACTCTGTGTTTTTTTTTTTTAAAAAGGATAGTTATCTTTTTTAAAAAAATTAATTTATTTTTGGCTGCGTTGGGTCTTTGTTGCTGCGTGCAGGCTTTGTCTAGTTGCGGCGAGCGGGGGCTACTCTTCCTTATGGTGCGCAGACTTCTCATTGCGGTGGCTTCTCTTGTTGTGGAGCGTGGGCTCTAGGCATGTGGGCTTCAGTAGTTGTGGCACGTGGGCTCAGTAGTTGTGGCTCGCGGGCTCTAGAGCGCAGGCTCAGTAGTTGTGGCGCATGGGCTTAGTTGCTCCGCAGCATGTGGGATCCTCCCGGACCAGGGCTCGAACCCGTGTCCCCTGCATTGGCAGGTGAATTCTTAACCGCTGAGCTACCAGGGAAGCCCCCACTCTGTGTTTTTGATTGGAACGTTTAGTCCCTTGACACTTAAGGTAATTATAGATAGATTTGTATTTATTGCCATTTTAAACCTTGTTTTCCCATTGATTTTGTATTTCTTCTTTGTCCCTTCCTTTTTCTTTTTGTCTTTCTTTTTGTGGTTTGATTTTCTTTTGTATTATACTTGTGTTCTCTGTTTGGTTTTTATGAAAAATATGGAATGCTTCACAAATTTGCTTGTCATCCTTGCACCGGGGTTATGCTAATCTTCTCTGTATCATTCCAATTTTAGTATATGTACTACTGAAGTGAACACCAAACAACTCTTAATGGTACTTACTTTCAAGGAGTCTGTGATTTATTTGCTGACTTATAAACCACAACTTACTGTAGCCTAAATGAAAACTGCTTTGTGGAAATGCAAATGACTACATGGGGATAAAGTAGGAAGTGATTTATTCTTACTGGAAAAAGTCAGGCATTGAGGAGGAGGGAAAGTTATATGTGAACTGAATGTTGAAAGAAATAAAGGATAAAATATTGTCTGAGAGGAAGAAAATTTTCTCTATACTTCTAGGTTCTGGCTGGTGTAAAAGTGAATTTGACATGAGACAGATTAACAGGAGAAAATCAAACATTTAATAGCATGTATACATGGGAGAGACCCAGAAAAATTGAGTAACTACCCCAGTGGCTGAAATCTTCACATTAAATACTACCTTCAACTAAAGATGATAGAGGATGTTGGGGGTAGTTGTTTGAGACTTCAAAGGGGAGGAAGGCAATTCACATGGGGATGGAAAAGCAAATGTTTGCTAAACAAATGTTTGCTGGGTCTTGCAGAGACGATGGGACACAGAGTGTGCTCTGATCTCTAAGAGTTTACCCTACCACACCTAGCCCATATTCTTTGCAGAGATCTCTGGTGATAGCTCTATTCCTGTAACAGTCCCTCTATCTAAATTATTCAGGAAGTTAGGGGGAAGGTCAGAGTCTCTTCCTGAGTATTTTCAGCCTTGATTGTTTTCAGCGTGAAATAATATTCACATCAAAGAGACATTTTGTAGGGGAGTAAAATGTGTCACCCCAATACAAAAAATAAGGATGGGGATATTTTCTCTGAAAATCAGCGTGAGCAAAGACAAGGGTGTATCAAGCCCTTTGCCATCCAATTCCATCTTCCTTCCCATCACCATATACTACATCTGTTAGTAGTCTGTCCTCCTCTATCCAGCTATCGCTCGGTTGACTCGTCCTTCAGTTCAGCTTACCAGACCAGCTCCCCATCCCTGTCTTGACTTGTGACGTCTCATCCCACTATGTGTTCTCAGCACCAACCATCTACAGCACTCAAGATGGAATGAATCCCTTCTTTTTATTTTCCCTAGGATTAAGAACGTCTCCCCTGCCGATGCTTATCGGGACTTCTGTCTGGCTTTCATTGGTAAGAGGACTCTGACACACCTGGTTCTGGAAGGCAGTGTCCACAGTGATGAGATGCTGTTGCTGCTGTTGTGTGAGATCCTGAAACATCCAAGATGTAATCTGCAGTATCTGAGGTAGGTCTCCTGTCATTGCTGTTCTCAGCATGGAAAGGATGCTGTGAGCTCTGTAAACAAGAAAGAAGAAGGTGGCCACTCTGATTGGGTACCATGTTAAACAGGGGAACATATTCTCACATAGAATATGGATGGCATGTCAGCCTATAGTCTTTCCCCAGCCAGCTAGCCTTCTGCATTGAATAATGAGTCCTGAATGCAAGGAAACACTCAGAATTTTGTGTCATCTTCTAGCTTAGGGACATGGCATCTCAGATTGCATGTTACCTACCTGTTGTGATTCAGAGTAGCCATCAGCCTTAATTGGTCACTCAGTGATGCTGTAGAAACATCGAGTGTTCTGGTTCCTGGTAGCTCACTGGTTTGACAGATTCCCTTATCCTCAGTGAGATCTCGTAATGAGTGCTCTGATTATCATCACCCATCGTTAGGGTACCATTCCACCCCGCCTCCACTTAGTTGAGTAGCAACGTGATGTACTGGCTAGTGACACAGGTTTTTGGATTTGGGAACCTTGCTTTGACATTTATGACCTGTATGATTTTGAGCTGTTCCCTCATCCATGAGATGGGGTTTTGAGGATTGAATGAAACATGGGATGTGAACTGCTTTGCATAGGCACCAGGCACAAATGGCAGCTCTTACCATTATGGATGATTTCTGATGGTGCTGTCTTTCATTAAATTAGAAAAAACATCTATTACTCTGAAGTGTTTTTTTTGTTTGTTTGTTTCTTTAGATTTTTATTCAAACAAGTAGAGTTGACACAAAAGAGTCTTGAGAAATGTGGGTAGTGAAATAACAATTGAAAGTACATGTTCTAAGCATGATATTAAAAAAATCAGATTACAGACTTAGATTTAATGTTTGTATGTTTTATAAAATCTCAAATATATAGAAAACATTCATTTTGAAATTCTTGAGGAAATTATACTTCATAATTTATGGCAAAGAGGTTTACTAGTTGACATAGTATAAAAGTAAATGTTCACTCTGAAGTTGTGATAAATGACATTTCTAAGCGGATATACTGAGGCTCCAGAATGACAAATGGCTGGTGCAGAATCTCCTGTTTTTTGCTCATTGATTTGAGACACTTTACATACCACCTTGTATTCAAATTATGTAAACTTATAATGTCCTTGTTATAGGTTAAGCTTTGAGGGAAGAAAGGTACTGATTTTAAGAACTCCAGTTTTGCTTATGACATACATTCTAATAGGCAGAGTATATGGATTGATTATATCCTTTTTTTGCATGGCAAAGTATCATCTCTCCCCAAAGAACAGATGAAGGGGAAAAAGAATATTAAAAAGTTTAACTAACTTGTGAATATTTTGAACATTAGGGGCAGAGCCATTATTTAGACGAGCTTGTCCTGGGGTCCTGTACTCTGATTTGTGTCTACAAGAGCAGCTGAGTTTCCGACCCAGTATAATGGATTGCCTCAATGTTCTCTAAAATAGCTGCACCACATTCATATTTCCGTCAACAGAAGGAGTTTGCAGTTATTCTTCTTCTTGCAACACAAACTCAAACTTTGGACCTGGCTGCCTAAGTGTCAAATTGTATCTTCTTGTTTTAATTAGCATATTCCCATATAACTTATGAAATTGAACTTTTTGAGTTTCAGGCATCAATTTTTTTTAAAAGTTTTTTTGTGATGTGGACCATTTTAAAAGTCTATTGAATTTGTTACAATATTGCTTCTGTTTTATGTTTCGGTTTTTTGGCCCTGAGGCATGTGGGATCTTAGCTCCCCGACCAGGGATCGAACCCGCACCCCCTGCATTGGAAGGTGAAGTCTTAACCACTGGACCACCAGGGAAGTCCCCAGGGATCAAATTTTTTTTTCAATAGAATCACATTTAAATTTAAGTGGGATTAGGATAGACTCAGGTCAGGGAAAGTGATATGAAAAGTGGGGTTTGAGAAATAGCCGGCCATGTTGGTGAAACTTCACACAGAATTGCGTTACTGATTTTTTTTTTCCTCTTAGAGATGAGGCTGGGTGATGATCAAATGGCCACGGAGATACTTGAAGAAGCAAAGGAGATCAGTTCTCTAATAGTTCAGGCCAGGGTTTGACGCATGTTGCAGTAGAATGACATGAGAATCAAGGATGCAGTCTCCAAGCATAATTAGCTGACAGGGTCTCTTTGTCCTCCCAGAAGAATGACTTTCCCCCATTTATCCCGCAGGTTGGGTTCTTGTTCTGACACCCCTCAGCGGTGGGCTGATTTCTCCTCGGCCCTCAAAATCAACCAGTCCCTGAAATGCCTGGATCTCACAGCCAGTGAGTTTCCGGATGAGGGTGTCAAGTTGCTGTGTTCGACTCTGAGACACCCAATGTGTTTCCTGCAGAAATTGTCGTAAGTCTCTCCTCTATTCCCGTGGAACATCTTCATTTTAGGTCTGGGGCCACATAGAGAAGAGCGATGGTAAGACCAGACTTACAGGGCAAACCCTATGGGACCTCTTACTGATGGAGACATCTGGTACCCATTTTGGTCCCAGGTGGATGATGCATGCATTTTTGCTTGCCCTTCTCTCATTTCTGGTCCTTCAGGCTTTGATCACTAGCACAGGATAGAGAGGGTGGGGACTTGCATTAAGGGCTGTCAACTGGGAAGTTTGGACTTTGGAAATGTCTTACCACTTACGTGGTGCTTTTGCAGGTTGGAAAACTGTCACCTTACAGAAGCCTGTTGTAAGGAGCTGTCTTCTGCTTTGATTGTCAACCAGAGGCTGACCCACCTGTGCTTGGGCAAAAACAACCTTGGCGTTGGCGGGGTGAAAATTCTGTGTGAGGGCTTGAGTTACCCCGAATGTCAACTACAGACCTTGGTGTAAGTCCCTGCTGGCTTGTGTGTGTGTGTGTGTGTGTGTGTGTGTGTGCATGTGTGTGTATTGTATATACATTCACACACCTGCATTCAAGTAGGACAGAAACAAGAGTACTTAATAATTCCAATTGAACGAAACCAGCAAGATCCTGGTGGAAATTAGGGAAAGAACAGTTAGAAACAGATGTTAATGTTTGCATGTCTTTAAGAGTAAGGTTGACCTTCCAGCCTCTTCCTATTCTGAGAATTTGAGATAAGCAACTGGCTCTCAGGTCCGAAGTTCTGTGTATATTCTGAAAATTCACATGACATCTTCCAGCAAATGGGAGTGGATTGAATTATATAGTAGGGTTCAAGACTGGAAAGGAAACCAGGTATTCAATTTATAGTGGCAGAGAGAGAAAAGGAGAAGGTCATATTTCTGCTTCAACGGTATTCATTAGAAGAATATAAAATTTCCTATATGATGTCACTACATAGACTGCTCTGTTTTACAGAGTTGATTTAGGCATCTAAACAACAACAAACATCTGATGCATATAAGCACTTATTGTGTATCAGGTACTCTACTAAATTTTACGAGACTTTTTAATCCTTACAACCACAAGCAATAGTTACCTTTGTTTCAATTTTGCCAATTAGCTAATTAGAAAACCAAAGTTTAGCCACTTAGTTTGCCTATGGTCACATCTGTGTAGTGGGTATGAAGCCCCCTCTATAAACTGAGGTATCAATGATCATTACCTTAAATACATAAAGGCAATGTTTGACCAAACCTCCAGTTTGTAGGCTGTCAAAACTTAATTTTAGATTTTGTTTTAGCTCCTCTCCCCAGGCGCCCTAGATTCAAGTATGGTTTTAAGGTCTCACGTCATACAAAGCATGGCATCTTTTGGTCCAGTTGTCATCCAGCTGCGCTTTGTCACGTCACTTCAGGCTCTACAGCCTCTGTCGCTATTATGCCGTACTTGGGGCACAAGGCTTTTTAGGGGCGATTGCAGGTCCACCTGCCTAACTGTACCATGGGAACATCCTTCTCTGTGGTCAGGAGGATTTGTAGGAGTGTAAGCTTGGAGGATTCTGCAGTGTTTACATTAGAGACATAGCCACTCATATCAGGAATGCTGTGCTTTTGATGTACCACAGTTATGCTGGGACAATTAAATACAGGACTTGAAATAAAACATAAGGCAGGGAGAATGGAATCCCAATGACCTAACCATGCAGAAAATAAGTGAGGCCTCAGATTCAGTCTCAGGTCTGTCTGAATCCAGAGCCCTTCACCTATGTGATATGCTATCATGCTGGGAAAACCTGTATCGTAGGAGATGCGTGTCTGTTTCTCCATGATAAAAGGTGGCAGACAGAGGCCAGTTTAACACTCTGCCATCTAGGCAGGGTAGACGTAATGTAATCATCATTCCACGTGTTTTGTGTTTTTATGTAGCCTACCTGAAAGCATATGGCTCAAGGTAGCGTATAAGTGACGCTGGAAGTAACAGCCATTTCACAGGATGTGTGTCACGGAGGGATAACAGACTTCTCTTCATATGACTATACTTGTAGGTTGTGTCATTGCAACATAAACAGACATGGCTGCAAATACATCTCAAAGCTTCTCCAAGGAGACTCCAGCCTAACAAACTTGGACCTGGGTTTCAACCCCATAGCCACTGGATTGTGCTTTCTCTCTGAAGCTTTGAAGAAGCCAAATTGTAACCTGAAATGTCTAGGGTAAGTTGCTTTCTTCATTTTAAAGATGTTTTGGAAATAGGTAATCTTTCAGAGATTTTGGAATACAAACTGCAATAGTATCACTCTTTGTCCAGTTTTAGGAGCAAACCCCGGCAGAAATTGAATACAGGTAACTGGGTGTTTACGAAGTTGATCAGAGGGCCAGAGGGAGTGGTTTGAAGTGGGAATAGCCTCCAGTGAAGTAGACTTCAGGATCGCACTGCTTCTGGTGGGATCCAGTGATCAGGACACAGTGGGCCTACCCCAGTTCATTACCCAGGGAACTGTAGATGGATACTACCCTCAGGATATGCAATGGCCCCAACAGGATGGCGAGCCTTGAATCACTTCTCTCTTCCAAGTCTGTCAAAGGTATCTCATTGATGCAACCTACTTTGCAACCAGAACCCTAATGGAAAGAGAATCTGGGTTATATAAATGTAAAGACTTCCTCAGCCTTGAGCAGAGAGCACACTAGGATATACGGTGGTTTTGTTTACTATCCTGGCATCTTGGCTGTACCTGGGGAACTTAAAATTCTTGATGGTCATGCTTCCCCCAGATGAACTCAGTCTTGGAGGAAGTGGAGCCAGGTATCAGAATTTTTAAGGATATTCTGGTTGATTCTAATAGTCAAGTCTGAGCTCCTCTGAAGTAGAAGTTGGAGAGGAAAATCCATGGTATCCACAGATGGGAATTCATCTCTCTGGATCACTGAACACGAGCCCAGCACCATAGCGAAGGCATTGAACAGGGGCTTTGACATCAGAAGTTGGTTCAGATCCCATCTGATATTAATTAGCTGTGACTTAGGACATTTAACTCTTCCCTTACAGAATGGACAAGTCTTCTCTATGACCCATCCTGGTAACAGTACAATTAATGCATTTGGTGAATTACTTTGTAAACGCATCAGCCTCATTGTACACATTTGTACACATTTTTATAAAACAAACATGTGAATCCATATTTGCTACCAAGTCTCAGACCATTGTCTATGAGGGACCCCCTTCCTGTCTGTCGAACTTCATCTCAGGCTTTTCTCCCCACCTTGGTGTACATCACTCAACTAGCCTCTCAGTTCCCAGGACCCACCCAATTCTTTCTCCCACTGCAAGGTCTTTGTCCTTAGAGTTTTAAAAAAATTTTTATTGAATATAGTTGATTTACAATCTTGTGTTTCAGGTGTACAGCAAAGTGATTCAGTTTTATATATATCTTCTTTTTTGGATTCTTTTCCATTGTAGGTTATTATAAGATACTGAGTATACTTCCCTGTGCTATACAGTAGATCCTTGTGGGTTATCTATATTATATATAGTACCGTGTATATTTTAATCCCCAACTCGTAATTTATCCCTCCCCCCCACCTTTCCCCTTTGGTAACCATAAATTTGTTTTCTATGTCTGAGTCTATTTCTGTTTTGTAAATAAGTTTATTTGTATTTCGTGGGTTTTTCTTTTTTTTTTTTTTTGACTAGAGCATACAGACCGTGGAGTTTGCAGGGCTGTCTGCCAATACTCCTCACCTTAGTTATTTTGGGGGAGAACAAACTAGTTTTGATAGTTCAGAGGTCTTCTGACTATCCTATTGCAGCATGATCTGTTCTCTATAACAAATAATAAAGTGACTCTAGTATTGTCCTGCCCAATCACCAGAACTATACATTTTTTAAACACTTATTTTTATGGAGGGGGAAATTCACACGACGTAAATGAACCACTGTACACTCAGTAAACAACTCAGTGGCACTGAAAATACTTGTGTAACCACTGCCACTGTCCAGTTCTAGAACTTTCTCATCATCCCCAGTGGAGAACTCTATTCCCATGAAGCCGTCACTCTCCATTCCCTTCCACTCCTGGCAACCACAAATGTGTTTTCTGTTCTAAAGATTGACTTATTCTGTATATTTCATATGTGGCTTTTTGTGTCGGGCTTCTTTCAGCTAGCATAATATTTTCAAGGTTTAGCCACATTGTAGCAGGTGTAAGCATGTCATTCCTTATATGGCTAAATAATATCCCGTTGTATGGATATACCATGTTTTGTTCATCTGTTTACTTGTTAATTTTATTTAGAGAGAAATTGAATCTATTTTCTGTATCCCCAGTGGCTATCATAGTGCCTGGGGCAGCACAAGGATGGTTAGAGACTCTACATATAGATAGATGTGCAGATGGTACAGTGGTCAAGGGCATGTGGCTGAGGGGTCATTCTGGCTTGAGTTGGCTAACTAGGGTATATATAAGCTGGCATGAGCTGTGTCTACCCCAAAGAGTGTCTCCCTCTGTCCTCCACTGGCAAAGACATCTTTTAGTCAAGAAGGAGCTCTGGGAAAAGGAGATCAGGAATGGAGGCCATGGTAACATAATGCATTACTAGCTTAAATAACTCAACTTGCTGTAACGTCTAAGAGAAAACAATCCTATTGTGTTCACTGACTCTCAGGCTTCTGCTCTTTTGTTCCTTTCATCATTTCACACTTCACCTTCAAACTATCTTGAGGCACCTCTTTCCAGATGCCTACAAGATGACCATCTACCACCCCACCACCCATACCACTAATGCTTCATCTGGGTTACCAGCTGTCATAGGGATTTTAAAATTTTTTATTGGAGTAGAGTTGATTTACAATGTTGTGTTAGTTTCAGGTGTACAGCAAAGTGAGTCAGTTACACATATACATGTATCCACTCTTTTTTAGATTCTTTTCCCATATAGGTCATTACAGAGTATTGAATAGAGTTCCCTGTGCTATTCAGTAGGTTCTTATTAGTTATCTGTTTTATATATAGTGGGGTGTATGTGTCAATCCCAATCTCCCAATTTATCCCTCCCCGACCCCTTTCCCCTCTGGTAACCACAAGTTTACTTTCTACATCTGTGACTCAATTTCTGTTTTGTAACTAGGTTCATTTGTACCGTTTCTTTGGAGTCCACATATAAGCCATATCATATAAAGATATTTGTCTCTGTCTGTCTGACTGACTTCACTCAGTAGGTCATCTGGATTTATTGCATTATCTGTGAATGTAGTCTGCACGTTTCGGTTCTTGATTTCCCAGCATTGGTTCTCAACCCATCACCCCCGAGGTGTCTTTCAACTTGCAAGCCAGGCCACAGCACTTGTCTTTCAGAAGACTCAAAAGCTCCTCGTATCACTGTGGATAAAATCTGAAGGTTTTATAATAGCCTACAAGATTCTCCGGGATCCTATAGTTATGAGCCACTCTTTCTACTTTCCTGCTAGCTTGGCATTTCAGCTACACTGGCTTCCTTCCCCCAAATATCATAATGGTTCACTCAGTATTTTACTTTTTTCCCCTCATATCATCTTTGCAATGTGGAATTCACTGACCATCACAAATCTACCTAATCCTTCTCTGTCCTGTTAATCCTAATCCTGTTTATTTTGTTCTGATACTGTTATCCCGTCTTCAAAACAACGTGTCCTGATGTCACTAAAATAAGCTCCACGAAGAAAGTAATTTTCATTTCTTTGCTGCTAGGTCCTCAGCAAGTAAGAGTATGCCTGGCAACATGGTAGATTCTCCATAAGAACTCGCTTAAATGAGTGGGTTTCTGTACTTTCTCAACAGGCTCTGGGGCTGTTCCATCACCCCTTTCAGTTGCCAGGATCTCGCCTCTGCTCTTATTAGCAACCAGAGCCTGGAAACTCTGGACCTGGGCCAGAACATCTTGGGGCAGAGTGGAATAATGGTGCTCCTTGAGGCTTTAAAACAGAAGAATGGCCCCTTAAAGACACTCAGGTTGAAGATAGACAAATCTACCATGGAAATCCAGAAGCTGTTGAAGGATGTGAAAGAAAGCAATCCAAACTTGACGATTGAATGCAATAATGCCAGAACAACTAGGTCCTCGTGTTGTAACTTCCTTTCCTGAAGGAAGAAAGCTCTCTCGCATGTCCTCAGAGGGGGCCATCTGATATCTCTAAGACATCTCATTAATGAAGATCAGAAGGTCAAATGTTAATTACTGGATCAAAATATAGAATTGAGCACTGGTTTTTCACTCTCTGGTTTCTGGTAAATTCCGCACAAGTCACATACCCACTTGATGTTAAAATATTTTCTCTCACAAGGATAATAAAAAGCAAAGCACTTTGTTTGATGCTGTACTTATTAATATGTCCAACAGCTCACTTAGGGTAAACTTTATACTTGGCTTACTTAGTCTAGGAAAAAATATTACAATGTTCATAGATGATTATGTGGGTTTCCTCTATTTTTCTGCCCTCGTGCAGGTATTTCTTGGCCCAATGAGCTTACATGATCAGTGTGGCTTGTGGTTTTCTTAATCAGTTTTATGATATTCTAATCCAGGAGTTGGTGAGCTTTCTCTGTAAAGGGCCAGCTAGCTAATACTGGGTTGGCCAGAAAGTTCATGTGGGTCTTTCCATAAGATGTTATGGAAAAACCCAAACAAACTTTTTGGGCTAACCCAATATTTTGGGGTTTGCAGGCTCTATGGTCTGTCATAACTACTCATTTCTGCCATTGTAGTGTGAAACAGCCAAAGACAACACATAAGTGAGTGGGCGGGGCTGCATTCCAATGAAACTTTACAAAAACAGGCAACAGGCCAGATTTGGCCCATGTGTCATGGTTTGCCAATTCCTGTTCTGAACTGTCCTGTTATTGAGAAGCACACATCTGACCACATCACTCTTCTCTTTAAATGTTCAGTGATTCTGTGTGTATGTAATCCATACCTGTTGCTGGTAACTCGTAGAAAAGGCTGGAAGGCCAGTTCGAGCTTTAAAAAATAAAGTCACCATTTGGTGCTAATTTCTAGGCACTGACAAAACTGAGTAATCGCTCCTTCCTTAATTTTTCCACCAAACCTAAGAGGTAGGTGATAAGACTACCTTAAGTAGTCCTATACTGATACGGGAGTCTGTATCGATAGGGGACATTATCATAAAGTCCCAGTTACAGAAACAATGGCCTATAGTTAGTGATTTAGGTTGAAAGCTTAAACGACACAATTTGTTTTGGATTTAGGATAACGTTTTCAGTGAACTTTTCTCCCTGACAGTTTTCACCTGATAACTATAAAACCCCCAAATTTCACATTTTTAGGTGAGATGAAATGTATTTTTCAAACCTTATTCTTGGGACTTCCCTGGTGGCGCAGTGGTTAAGACCGCCTGCCAATGCAGGGGACACGGGTTGGAGCCCTGATGCCGCGGAGCAGCTAAGCCGTGTGCCACAACTACTGAGCCTTCGCTCTACAGCTGGTGAGCCACAACTACGGAGCCGGCGCGCCACAACTACTGAAGCCCATGCGCCTAGAGCCCGTGCTCCGCAACAAGAGAAGCCACCGCAGTGAGAAGCCCACACACTGCAACAAAGAGTAGCCCCTGCTCGCTGCAACTAGAGAAAGCCTGTGCGCAGCAACGAAGACCAAACGCAGCCGGGGGGAAAAAAACCCAAAACAAAACCTTGAATAATTTAGGTGGTATACACTTGAAAGCTAACAGGTGTTATCCCTCAACATTTTGAAGATATTATTGCATAGGTTTTTAGCCTTCGTTGTTGCTGTTGGAATATCTCCTCTCGGTCAAATTGGCATTTCTTTGTAGCATTTCTCTGTAGTCAATCACCCCTTTATTCTGGCTGTTGAGATGATCTCTTCGATTTGTCTTTGAGTACTGACATGTTTAAGTATGGATATTCTTTTTATTTCCTATTTTTTATTTTCTTTTATGCTAGGGATTCAGAACTCTGGGAAAAAATTTGGCTTTTATCTCTTTATATATTGTCTCCCATTTTCTATGTCTCATTTTACCTTCCATATCTCTTTCACATTATTCCTTCTGTGCCATATTTTTTGTGGGTTAAACATCACATTAGTTCTTTCAACCCATCAACTAGAAGATAAAGACCACAAGTTAACATAGATCTATGAACTCAAGTATGGAGGTAGTATGGCTTACCTTAGTTGCTCGTTGATACCAGGAAGGACCCAATTTCTCTGTTTTGCCTTGCCATCCTTAGCAGGCCCTTATTAAGATAAATCTGCTCAAATGCTCAAGGCTGCTGTGGTATTTGGGGTGACACTCAGCTGATACTAACTTAAATCAGGCTTTTGGATACCAGTGTTTATGGGACATGGTTAGGCAAGATTTCAGGGGAATAGATGATGGAGGAATTGAGTATGGATCAGGAAGAGTGATCGCGTTAGTAGAGGTGAGGCTGAGTCAAAATTCAGCCTTCTCCTTGAGTACAAAGCTCTTGGGTAGGATTTCTGTTTTTTAAAAAAGATACAGGGACTTCCCTGGTGGCGCAGTGGTTAAGACTCTGCGCTCCCAATGCAGGGCATCCAGGTTCAATCCCTGGTCAGGGAACTAGATCCCGCAACTAAGAAGTCCGCATGCTGCAACTAAGAAGTTCGCATGCCGCAACTAAGGAGCCCGCCTGCTGCAACGAAGACCCAGCACAACCAAAATAAATAAATAAATAAATGAATATTAAAAAAAAAGATACAAACATAGTCGAGAGAGGTGGTGATTGACAGTGTCTGGGCCAGACCCTCCCAGAATTTTAAATACATTCTGATTGACACGCTGCAGCAGTTCATTCCCCCCTGCCCCCCAAAGATCATGTTATTTTATCTATTTATAAAGAAGGAAACAGGGAGAGGACTCCCTGCCCGTATATGACATGGCCTCTAAGAAGCAGACTAAGGCTTGAAAACAAAACTCTTCAGATTGTAAAGCCTGTGGCTTGTCTTATAGCTCACTTTGTGCAGAAATTTTTAAAAGTCTTATGGAGTTTGGGGGTAAAGCAGCATAGAGTTTAGGACACTGTAGATCAGTGGTTCTAAGTAGGAGGGATTTTTTTTGCCACGCAAGGGGCAATGTTTGCAGATATTTTTATTGTTACCACTAGGGGGCGCTCCTGGCATTCAATGGGTAGAGACCCATTGCTAAACATCCTGCAATGCACAGGACAGCCCCTGCCACAACAAAAAATGACCCCACCCAAAGTTTCAATAGTGCTGAAATTGAGAAAGTCTACAGTCTGGCCATTCCTTGCTATAGAATAAGACAGTGGTCTTCCACTGAGCATGATTTTGCCCCCAATCTGGCAATGTCTGGAGACTTTTAAAAAATCATGGCATGATACACATCACATGAGTGTTACCATTTTCATCGTCTTCAAGTATACAATTCAGCAGCATTCACAACATTGTGCCACCATCACCACCATCTAGTTCCAGGACTTTTTCATCACCCCAAAAGGAAACCCCGTACCCATTAATGTACTTTGTCTCTACGGATTTGACTATTCTGGATTTTTCTGGGTCATAACCGGCTGTGCTACTAGCTTCTAGTGGGCAGAGGCCAAGGGTGCTGCTAAACATCCTACAATGCACACACAACGCTCATCACCTGAGGTTGAAAACCCCGGTGCAGATGGACAGCATGTGATGTCTTCAGGATATTGCACCCTCTCACGGGTCCCCAGCTGGGTAAAGTAAAGACCTAGGAGGGGTAGTGTCTCTTCCTTCGAGAGAGCAGGTGTTAAAAACCTCAGCCTTGTGGTGTCAGGAGGGCCTCCCTCAGCATCCCAGCCTCGGTCCCTTCATGGCTCAGCTCTGCTGGGGCCAGAGGGCTTGAATGGTTGCAGAATCATGGCTTATGCTCTCACCATCCTGCTGAGCTTTGGTGAGTCCCAGAGAGAAGGTGGGGGACACCTATTACTAGAAGTGGAGGCGAACTCTTGGCTTTGGGGTTGGTCTCACCAGGGCTCTCTTCCAGGCCATGCGTATGAGCCAGGAGACCCAGGCATGGGAAGGCGAGTCCTTCCCCCAAGGGGATACTTATCTAACCTCTTGTGGGGTTTTTCAGCAGTCAACGCACACAACATTTATCATTTTCTCTCTTACATAGGTGTAGTTTTTGGTACCCCAAAACCATTACAATAGTAACATCAAGGATCACTGATCACGGATAATAATAATAAGAATAATAAAGCATAATAATAATAAAAAAGTTTGAAATAAGGCAAATATGACCAAAATGTGACACAGAGAGAAAGTGAGCAAACACTATTGTAAAAATGGCACTGGTAGACCTGCTCGACAGAGTTGCCACAAACCTTTAATTTGTAAAAAAAAAAAAAAAAAAATCCCTGCAAAGCATAATCAAACAAGGTATGCCTGTATTTCAGTAGTTCATTCTTTTTTATTGCTGAGTTCACTCTGTTTACTCTTTTTTTTTTAAAGATTTTTTTTTTTTGGTGTGGACCATTTTTAAAGTCTTTATTGAATTTGGTATAATATTGCTTTGGTTTATGTTTTGGTTTTTTGGCTGCGAGGCATGTGGGATCTTAGCTCCCCTACCAGGGATCGAACACACACCCCCTGCATTGGAAGGCGAAGTCTTAACCACTGGACCGCCAGAGACGTCCCACACTCTCTCTCTGTTTATTCTTTCACATTCTGCTGTAGAGACAAGCAAAACTCGTTCTCCTGCTGATGGACTTTGGGCCGTTTCCATTACCTGTTGATTTAGAACTGTGTTCTGAGGCACCTCGGAGGTATGCAAGGTCCACTCGGGATTAGCTGCTAAAGTAGAGGTCAAAACCGCCATGTTACTCCTCACTGGGAAAGAGTTGATTAGCTCTCCAGGGGCTGGGATTCCCTTGGCTTTTTTGCCCTTGGTGCAGCATCAGTGTTAAGGGAGAGGCAACCAAGGTTAAGTCAGAAACCAGTAAACCAGGGGCAGTCACAGCTGCCTGATGACTGGCTAATGGGAACCTCAGCTTCTTCTGGCGTTTAGGTAACCCTAAACGCTAAACAAGTAACGCTCTTGTTTTGCACAAGGCAGTTGTGAAAGACAGATTTGGGGTCATAAAGTCACTTCTATAAAAGGCTCAGTTGGAAGGATGGCACGGAGAGCTGAATCCAGGGAGACTCAGGGCTTGATACTTCTTTCCAGGATTACTTGCCAGACCTTCTCTTTCAGCAATTCCGATTCCTGGATTCCGAACAAGAGGTCTGTGATCACCAAGTGTCTGGGTCCTCCGGAAGTGGAACATTCCATCATGGTCCGGGGGCGAAGGGTGCGGAAACCTTCACACTTAAGGTAGAGAGAAACCTCCAGTGTCCAGAGCACAGACCCAATGCACATCTAAGAGATGGATCCAGATAGAGCGGGGAAACACCATTCTTTCTATGGAGGCAGAGGACCCTGATCAGAGCTCAGTGACCCAATGGAACAGTCGATGATGGGTGAGCGAAACTCACACGGACATTTAGGTCAGGGCTGGGCTGGGATCTGTTGTCTCCAGCAGATCCACTGCCCGACATCATCCCATCCTAAATCTCAATCCATTTGGGTCGCATTCAGACTCTCACTCAGAGCATGCCCAGCTCCTGTTCTGGGACCCAGGCTAGACTCCGGGATCTCTCTCCAGCCCAGTAGTTCTCAAATGGGGGTGATTCTTCTCTCTCCTCACCCCCACGTCAAGAGACATTTGGGGCTGTTACAACTTGGGGAGGTGGTGCTACTGGTGGGTAGAGTCCAGAGATGCTGCTAAACGTCCTGCAATGCACACTACGGCACCCTCCCCCACCCCGTACAACGAAGAATTATCTAGCCCCAAAAGTCAACAGTGCCAGGGTTGAGAAACCCTGGTTTACAAGATTCTTGCCCCCAAAATAACCACCATCTTTGACCACTCAATTTGGGGAAAAAGGCAGGGTTCCAAGTCTGGGGCAATTCTCCAAACTCTGCGTAGGGTAAGACACCCCTATTTTTAGAGGACTGGCAATAGGTTCCATGTCAATGAGAAGAGAGGAAGCAAAGCTGGAGAAGAGGAATAGACCGAGATATTTTACAAAGAAAAAGATTAACCAAAAAGTCCTTTATTTGGCCCTGCTGACCTCTTTGCTCACCTTTCAGGTGGGTTTCCCCTTGCCCGCTCTGTTGCAGTCGTGCTGGGTGTCTTGCTACTTCCCTGCCTTGGGCCCTCCACCTGCTGTTCTGTCTGCTGGGTGAGCGTTTTTGAGGCATTTCAGTATTTGATGTGGCCGCCCTTCTCAGCACAGTCAACATGTCCTCACCCAGCTGACCACCAGACCTCATGGAGGTCCTTCCCCCATCATACCCACCTTTTTCCATCACACTATATATGTCCTTACAAGCCAGGAGTTCTTATCTGGGTGGCTCTTACTTTCGTCCTCGAGACATTTGGCAATGTCCAGAGAGACTTTTGGTTGTCACACATTGGGTGGGTGGGTGGTCCTGGCATCTAGTGGACAGAGGCCAGAGATGCCGCTGATACCAAGCAATGCTTAGGACAGCCCCTGCTATGCACTGAATTGTGTCCAAATGCACATGGTGAAGCCCTAACCCACCAATGTGACTGTATTTAGAAGAGAAACAGGGTTTCCCTGGTGGCGCAGTGGTTAAGAATCCGCCTGCCAATGCAGGGGACACGGGTTCAAGCCCTGGTCTGGGAAGATCCCACATTGCCGCGGAGCAACTAAGCTCGTGTGCCACAACTACTGAACCTGCGCTCTAGAGCCCGCGAGCCACAACTCCTGAAGCCTTGGCGCCTAGAGCCCGTGCTCCGCAACAAGAGAAGCCACCGTGATGAGTAGCCCACACATCGCAATGAAGAGTAGCCCCCACTCACCGCAACTAGAGAAAGCCGGCACACAGCAACAAAGACCCAGCGCAGCCAAAAACAAATAAAATAAATAAAAAATTTTAAAATGTTAAATTAAAAAAAAAAGAGTAACAGATTTGGGCATCTATCATAGAGAAATTGAAACCATGGCATTAAATGAAGTCAACCAGGCTTGCGTTCAGAGAAACGTGGGTCCACCATAGAACCTTAAAGCTCTGGCATTGGAGAGCCCGAAAACTTGGTGGTGGAGGGACAGTCAGAAGTGAGTAGGCAGAGGTGTCAGAAAAAGCCATTGAAGTGACTATTTCAAGGAGGAAGTGGTCGTATACAAGTACCAGAAGAACAAAATAAGATAAGGGCTGAGGAGCGTCCACTGGGAGTTCCAGGAAACTCATTAGTGTTTGTGACAAAAGCAGCTTCTGAGCAAGTGTGGGGTGAGAAACCAGTTTCTAGTGGTTGAGGAACAAGTGTGAAGGGGCAAAGCAAAGACTGCCCATGTGGGGAATATCTCAGGGCAACTGGTCGCCCCGTCCATGGACCAGGAAGAGTAGAACGGGATGGACATTCTCCGAATAATCGTATCCACGTTCTGAAGCTTTAGTTCCTGTTCCTAACTCAGAGTTAGGAAAGTTTGGTGCCGGTGGTGGTGGTGGTGTAACAACTGTGGAGCACTGAGAAATCCCTAGGATGGGGGACTTCCCTGGTGGTCCAGTGGTTAAGACTTCGCCTTCCAATGCAGGGGATGCGGGTTCGATCCCTGGTCTGGGAGCTAAGATCCCACCTGCCTCGCGGCCAAAAAACCAAACCATAAAACAGAAGCAATAGTGTAACAAATTCAATAAAGACTTTAAAAATAGTCCACATCAAAAAAAAAATCTTGAAAAAATAAACCCATAGGATGACGTCATGAACTCATATGTTACTAAGAAGAAGCTATTGTTTCCTCCTTTCGGCAAATGCAAGGTGAAAATAGAAAGGACATATCTTGCCTCAGGAACACAGGTGTTAATAGAGGTCCTTTCCCCCACCTCCTGATTGTGCCATGCACCTGTTGTATGAAACGGGATGACGGAAGCAGGCAGGGAAGGCAGACTGGAGATCCAGTCTTGGTGTTGTAATGGGGAAGATGGAAGAATTTGGGGGTAAACACGGAAGGAAGAGAGGCAGGGCTGGGGTAGGGAGAGGAGATGCCATCTCAGCCTTCAAACCTCACCTTTCCTAATACCCATGAGACCAGGATACTGTAGCATCAACCTGCGGGAACAGATCACCAAACGTGTGGGCACCTTGAGAAAGAGAGATAGGTTAGACTAGTGCTGTGATGGAGTGATGAGTGTGCCTGCTTAAAAAAAAGAAAAAAAAATATATATGATTCAGCCATGAGAAAGAAGGAAGAAAATTTTGCCATTTATGACAACAAGGATGGACCTTGAGGGCATTATGCTAAGTGAAATAAGTCAGAGAAAGACAAATACTGTATGATATCACTTAAATGTGGAACTTAAAAAACCAAACTTGTAGAAACAGAGAGCAGAATGGTGGTGCGTAAAGGCTGGGGGATGGAGGAAATGGGGGAGCCGATGTTTAAGGGTACAAACTTGCAACGAGTAGACAAATAAGTCCTGGAGACCTAATGCACAGTACAGTGATTACAGACAACAGTATCGTATGATCATCATCAAACTTGGTAAGAGAGCAGGTCTTAATTATTCCAACCGCAAAAGGAAGTGGCAATTATGTGATGTGATAGAGGTGTTAGCTAATGCTACAATGGCAATCCTTTTACAATAGATAAATGTCTCAAAGCAACACACTGTATACCTTAAACCTACACAATGTTCTATGTCAATTATACTTCAATTAAAAGAAAAACACTTTTCAGTTTGGGACAACAGAGGCTCTCTGATGTCTCTTGATGTTGCCCCAAATGTATCCTCTTCTTATCACACTTATCATGGTTCGTCCACACTATCAACGCCAGTGGGTGGGAATGAGGGCAAAAAAGGTCCCCTTCGTCCACCCAGGTGCCCAATTTACAAACTTCAGAGTTTTTTTTTTTAATTGGAGTACAGTTGATTTACAATGTTGTGTTAGTTTCAGGTGTACAGCAAAGTGAATCTGTTATACATTTATCCACTCTTTTTAGATTCTTTTCCCGTATAGGTCATTACAGAGCATTGAGTAGGTTTCCCTGTGTTATACAGTAGGTCTTTATTAGTTATCTATTTTATGTACAGTAGTGTGTATGTGTCAATCCCAGGCTCCCAATTCATCCCTCTCTCCCTTACCTTCTGGTGACCATAACAAACTCAGAGTTCTTGCTGACCCTGCCAGCTGCCCGCCCATCATTTCTAAACAATAAAATGAAGTATGGCTTTTGTGCCTGAAATATGTCAAAGGTGTCTACCTTCTCAGAGTGGTTATCAACTTTCACCTAGAATAATGTAGGAGCTTCCTAACTGATCTCACTGGATATGTTCCTTCTTATTTTTGAATGGAAACAAACTTCGCAAAAGAAGAATACAAAGGAATTTTCTAACTTGGACAATGAGTATCTACAAAAAAATTATAGCAATTAGCTTACTCAATGGTAAGATATTAAAAATATTCCCCATAATATTGATACTAAGAAAAGGGCACCTGCTATCACCACTCCTATTGATTAATGTACTAGAGGTTCTAGCCAGGTAATAAGACAGTAAAAAAAAAAAAGAAATTAATTTTGGAAAAAAATCCTAAAAATGTTTGAATCTAAAAATAACCTTAAATAGTCTAAAACTGTTAAGATTAAGAAGTGAGCTTTGCAAGACACATTCCATATAAAAAAATCAATTTTATTTTTATACTACCAGCAACCAACGGAAGCAATAAAATTATTTAAAGAATGATACCACTTACAAAATAAAAGTCATGTAGGTAGGGATCTCTCTGGAGGTGATGTAACTAGTGGATATTTCTGGTGGGTATCTAACAAAAGATATGCACATTCTCTACATAGAATACTACAAGATATTATTTAGAGAAGTTACTGAACATGAAGTTAAATGGTGAAATGTACCACATTTAAGGTTTGAAACTTCCAAGGATGGAAAGATTGGAGAGATGATGATTCTCCGTAAATTGATCCGTAGCTTGGATACAATCTCATGCGAAATCCAGGTGGGTATTTTGTGAAAACTGATACCCTAAAGTTAGTATTGAAATCCAAAGCATGCAGAATAATCAAGGCAATCTTGAAAAATAAGGACAGAGCTAGAGAATATGTTAGCAAGTCTCAAGACCTACGTGTACCTATCACTCACAGCTGGACCTCCATCTGCGTTACCAGTATTAGTTATGGAACCTATATCGTCCTGGTTGTCAGCACTAGAAATAGGTGAGCCATTCTCAACTCTTCTGTCTCCCCCCACCCACCATGCTTTTGTTTTCTTTGCATATGTCCTTCTCACTGCAACCGGAAGGGTCTTCATACAGTGTAGAAATCATCATACTACATCCATGATCAAAATGCTTAGTGAGCTCCCTTTGCCTTAAGGATAAAATGTGCATTTATTTATGTGGCTTCCATGGCCATGCTTGATCTGTCTCCTGCATTTGCCCAGCATCATCCACAGCTACTCTTTTCTGTCACAATCAGAGCTCTAGTTATACTGAATGTTTTCACCCTCTGTCTTACACCTGAGCCTTTGGATACATTGGTACGGACAGCTGCCATCTTCCCCTTTCCTCACCCCTGCACCCCCCTCAATGTCTCTATGTAATGGAATCTTTCACAGGAAGAGGGCCCAAGGGCATCCTCTAGTTCCTCTCTCACAAGACATGTATTTTCTCACTTCTTTAAGATCTCTACTCCTGGACAATAAATCCTGTCATGGTGGGGATAATGTTTGCCTTGGTGTGTTGTACTCTCACCAGTGCCTGACACATAGTAGGCTCTTATAACAAGGACTGGAATTGCTTATTACAACTCTACTGTATTACCTTTCACTTCATTGGTAATGGAAGTACCGATATTCAGCTTGCCACAGAGCTATTTGGAATAAAGGCTACATCCTCAACCTCCCTTGCATCTAGGTGTGGAAAGCTGTTAAGTTCTGACCATGGGGAAATAAATGAAAGTGTTTTTGGAGTGTTTCCAGTAAATCGTCATCACAAACAATAGGCCGGTACTTTACCCCCGCCCTCCTCCCCTCCCTCCTCTCTCCTTCCTTTCTTTCTCCCCATACTTCATTTTGCGGTCTGAAATACAAGCCATGTTCAATATTTCAGAAAGAGCATTGCAATACTTAACATCTGGCATTGACCCATTGACCACTTTTGGAAGATTTTAACTTGGACTGCTAAGAACAACAGTAGGGCCACGGTGGTAAAGACCCCTCCATCCCCTTGAGGAGGCTCCTTTGCCCAGGTCAAGCCCTGCCTTTATATCTTGACCCCTAAAATATTTCTACCTGACCCATTTTTTCCTTGAGACTCTAGGTTTCTTGCCATAAACTAGAATATGGAAAGTTTGGAATGTCCTGAACCCACCCCAAACAAGTCCATCTCATCTTGAGATGAAGAAGACTATAAATGGGTATGAACTAGAAAGTCTTGGACCTTAGAACACCTGGTAGATGAAGACCAGAAAGAAGAAAATTCAGTATTGGGGCCACTAGTAATGAGGTAATAATTGGTATGATTTTTAATTGCCCTTAGTATCAGGAATAATAATGGTTACCATGCATTGAGTAACTTATACATGTCAGAGCGTATGCTGGTTTCTGGATATTCTTGATCTCCAGATCTTCATGTTATCCCTTTGAGGTTGGAATTAATATTCGCTGATATTTAACAGAAAATACAGATTTAAGGATGAATTTGACCTGTGTGAGGTGTCACAATATTGAGAGGAGGCGGGGACCCACATAATGGGTATATGAATGGGTTGACCAAGTAGAAACTCTCAAAAAGGAGAGCGTTTGTGATGCCCAGACAACATTTCAAGGACCATTCTCAGGAGTGTCAAGTTCCAAGGGGCACTCTGACCCCATTTATATATCCATTTGTTCAACATATATTTCCTGAGAACTCTCTGAGTAGTGGGAACTATGAACACAGCCATTACACCTGACATAAATTTAATTCACATGAGTTCACAGTCGATACAGGAAGATGGATACGTAGGCAGTATTAGGGTTCAAATGCTGTTGTAGAGAATTACAGGTGCTTTGGGACTATGAAAGTAGTATCTTAAGTCAAGCTGGAGGATTTGGGAAATCATCTTGGAGGAGATGATATCTACCAGGAGACCCAAAGAACAAGGCAAGGTATGGATAAAGAAGTGGAGAAGAAGAAATCCTGCAAGGGCATAGGATAGAGGGAATTGGGGCATGGCTGCCATCCAGCCAGGACACATTGGTGTAGATGTGCTCTTTGTTTATAAGCCTGCACCTGCATTCACTGGTTGTTGCCTCTCTGGCTCTTGTTCCATTTGATAAATGCACCTATTCTGTACTGGTGGCTAAATATTTTGAATGACGTGTGCAAGAGACAGCAAAGAAGAAATAGTGATAAAGACAAAAGTAAGGAGGAGATATTCCCACGGCCACGCCATTAAAGATGTTTTCAGGAAAGACCAGAGTGGTTAAAAATTTGGTTCGCAGGAAGCAAGTGCAACAGTACTTAGAACCTAGAAGAGACAATGGGTTTTGCCTACAGAAGAAATTTAGCGCTTTCATCCCCAACCCTCTGCCAAACTCCATGCAGTTCTCCCTTAGTTTTCTGCGATGACTCTCTCCTCCATGGGCTCAACTCGGAGCTCCCACAGCCCAAGGTCAGGGTCAGCTTGCAGCTTTACCTATGGCCACTGCATCTCTCGGTCATTTCTCCAGGGCTCTTTGTGTTCTGAACCTTCTCCTGCATTCCTGACTTGAAGCCCTGCTGGCTCTCTCTTGAGGCTTCTTCCTGTGAAGCCAGTCTTCAACCAGGAGCCACACGAGGGCCACCAGGACCAGGAAAACTAGGCCAATCCGAAGGAGATTCTGGGCATTGTGATCCCGGAGGACAGGATCTGGGGTCAGAAGAACAAGAGTGATCGCTCACAGGAACCTACCAAGACCACCTCACCCCATCTCTCTTCCTCTCTCCTTTCCCGATCTTATCTCCTTTAGCGCCTACAGCCCCCGCTGCTGGCTTACCTTCCTGGAATTGGGTCTCTGTGGTTAACATGTAGGAGTCCCAGTGGTCTGCAGAGGATAAGGAAAGAGGAGACGTGAGGAAAAGAGATGATGTGGCCTCTTCCATCCCAGGCTCTCCTACCCTTGGATATACTCCGTGACGTTCTATAGCTTTTCTAGGTCCACCCCTCGCACTCCAGGGCCCAGTGGCTTCATCTGGCAGGTGGAGTGGGAGAGGGAAAAGACATACTGTATAGCACAGGGAGCTCTACTTAGGGCACTGTAGTGTCCTCAGTGGAGGGGATACATGTATATGGATGGCTGATTCATTTTGCTGTGCAGTAGAAGCTAATGTAACATTGTAAGGCAACTGTGCTCCGATAAAAATTAATTCAAAACAAAAGAAAACAAAACAAAAGAAAACAAAAGACAGACAAACCAGAGGAAGAATTCAGCTCTAGGACTAATAAGCGTGTGTCTCCAGGCATATCTTCTGTGTGAGCCTCCGTTTCCTCATTAAGTCAATCGCCATCCTTTCTTCTTTGTCCCACTAGTCACGTCATTCAGTCTTTTTTTTTTTTTTTAATTAATTAATTAATTTTTGGCTGTGTTGGGTCTTCGTTTCTGCGCGAGGGCTTTCTCTAGTTGCAGAGAGCGGGGGCCACTCTTCATCGCGGTGCGCAAGCCTCTCACTATCGCGGCCTCTCGTTGCGGAGCACAGGCTCCAGACGCGCAGGCTCAGTAGTTGTGGCGCACGGGCCTAGTTGCTCCGCGGCATGTGGGATCTTCCCAGACCGGGGCTCGAACCCGTGTCCCCTGCATTGGCAGGCAGATTCTCAACCACTGCGCCACCAGGGAAGCCCATGTCATTCAGTCTTAACCAGACTTCTTCAAGGTCCTAAATGAGCTGCCCCAGCCCGCCACACCCCTACCATCCCCCCTCTGACATCATTTCCAGTCCACTGGCCTCCTGGCTGTTCTTTTATCACCCTGCCCATCTTTCTGCCTTAGGGCGTAGGCCTAAGGACTAATGCCCTCAACTCTTTCAGCTCTTTTCTTTCTTTCTTTCTTTTTTTTTAAAGTCATTATTGAATTTGTTACAATATTGCTTCTGTTTTATGTTTTGGTTTTATGGCCTTGAGGCCGGTGGGATCTTAGCTCCCTGGCCAGGGATCGAACCCGCATCCCTGCATTGGAAGGTGAAGTCTTAACCACTGGACCTCCAGGGAAGTCCCTCAGCTCTTTGCTTGAAGCCTCCTTCTGTGTGAGGCCAGTATGGCCAACTGTGTTAAATGCTGCTACCTGCCCTCTTCCCCATCACCTTAATGCCATTCGTTCTACATTGTCTTTTTCCACAACATCATTTCCTCCTTGTGTGCTCTGTCATTGATTTATGTATCCTGACTTTGACTCATGGTCTGCCTTCTCCTGCTAGAATACGAGTGCCACACAAGCAAGGATCTTTGGTTGACTGATATAGAACTGTAGTTCATGGCATACGCTATGCACTCAAGGGATGTTTTGAACGAATGCCAGGTTTTTAGTGTCACTGGGAGGCTTTGAGTCCTTCCCCAAGTTTAGAAGTACGTGTTACTCACCAGAAGAGGTGTGCTCTGTGGGTGCAAAGGTGGTGTCCCCGGCATCTCCTGGCAATGGAGACAAGGAGAAAAATCAAGGGATCTGGTCTTCCCACTTACTCTCTACACTCCGCCCCCTGCCCGCCATCTCTCTGGCGATATTCCGCATGAGCTATCAACTGGATCTCTGGGAAATCAACGTGGATGAGGGCATTGGTGAAAAGTACCCTCTGTGCGTCTTCCCACCTGCCTCTTTGCTGCCTCTCTCATCATTATTTGGGGGTCAGTTAGGGATCCAGAAAGGGCATGGGGTAAAATTGGGGGGGTGTCCTCACCTTTGACCAGGAGCTTCACAGGCTCACTGGGGAAAGACCATGTATGTTTGTTATAGGAGCCAAAACATCTGTACGTGCCTCTGTGAGCTGTGCTCACAGGGCCCATGGGGAACTCCGCCTGGATATTCCCATATCTGCGCTGTGGGCGGCTGGATCTTCCCTCCTTGAGCAGAAAGAAGGTGGTTGTTGCTGTTTCTAGGCGGCAACGGAAGGTCACGTTCTCTCCTGAGGTCACCTCAGGTCTGGGTTGAACTGAGAGAGTGGGTGTGTCATACAGTCCTGCGAGGGAAGGTGGCTGGTAGGTAAAGAACATAATTTCTTTTTTTTTGGCCAGGCGGCACGTGGGATCTTAGTTCCCCGACCAGGGATTGAACCCACGCCCCCTGCATTGGAAGTGCGGAGTCTTAACCACTGGACCACCAGGGAAGTCCCGGTAGAGAGCATCTTTATTCTGCTTCCTATATCCCCCATCCCTCTTCTCCTTAGGACCGGGATATCGCTCCCCAGAATCTTGGTCTCTTCTTCTGTTTCCTAGATGTGTCTCGGTCGTGGACATACCCTCCCTGATCTCTCCTTTCACGACTGAGACAGTTGCTCCCCTAGCTTCCGGGAGTGTTAAGATGAATCTCTTTCTCATGATACAGATGAACTTATTCGCAAAGCAGAAATAGAGGCACAGATGTAGAGAACAAATGTATGGATACCAAGGGTGGCTGGGATGAATTGGGAGATTGGGATTGACATATATACACTGTTGATACTACGTATGAAATAGATACCTAATGAGAACCTACTGTAGAGCACAGGGGACTCTACTCAGTGCTCTGTGGTGACCCAAATGGGAAGGAAATCCACAAAAGAGGGGATATATGTATACGTATAGCTGATTCACTTTGCTGTACAGCAGAAACTAACACAACATTATAAAGCAACTATACTACAAGAAAAATTAATTTTAAAAAAGATGAATCTCTTTCTGGGAATTGCCCTACATCATTGGTCCTCAGCGTTTGGTCCTTGGGACCAAACAACATCAGCATTGTCGGGAACCTTGTTAGAAATGCAAATTGCCAGGCTCTACCCCAGACCTACTGCATCAGAAACTTAGGAGAAGAGCAGCCATCTGTGTTTTTAAAACATTATTATCACTTTTAGTCATAGTAAAATATGCATAAATCTACCATCTTAAGTATTTTTAATTGTACATTTCTGTGGTATTAAGTACATCGTTATCACCATTAGTCTCCGGAACGCTTTTCATCTTGCATAACTGAAACTCTGTACACATTAAACACTAACTCTTCATTCCCCCTTCCCCCAGCCCCTGGCAACCACCATTCTACTTTCTGCCTCTGAATTTGAGTATTTTAAGTACCCCATGTAGATGGAAACATACACTTATTGATCCTTTGATGACTGGTTTATTTCACTCAATATAATGTCCTCAAGTTCATCCATGTTGTATCGTGTGTTAGAATTTCCTTCCTTTTTAAGGCTGAATAATATTCAGTTGTATGGATGGACCACATTTTCTTCATCCATTCATCCACTGATAGGCAAAGGATGTTTCTACCTTTTGGCTATTATGAATAATGCTTCCATGAACATGGGCTTACTGAAGTCATCTGTGCTTCTACAAGCCCTACAGGTGATTCTGATATCTACTTAAGTTTGAGAACCATATGCCTCAACTGAAGGGAACCATCTGACCCAAGATTACCTGGCCTGCCAGTCACCTTAACCCCACTTACTTTGTCTTTTTCCATACCACCATTTCGCCCTCACATGCTATATAATTGATTTGAATTTCCTGACTTTGACTCATGGTCTCTCTTCTGCTAGAATACAAGAACCACAAAAGCAAGGGTATTTGTCTGCAATCTCCCTAAGAGTGGTTCTCAGCCAATCACTGTTTGATACAGTGGGGGGTACAGAGCTTCTAGCCTCATTTCAAGACTATTCTGAAAGGCCACCCAGGTCCAGAGTCCCACATTTGCTCGGCCGAGGTCTCAGTTGAAGCTGCATCACAGACCAACTTCCCCTTCTGCCCAGCCTGTGCCCCTCACTCATCACAGGTGTGGTGTTTGAGGACCCTCCACAGTAATCCCCTCTGTGCACAAATATCCATCTCAGAGCCTCTTTTCTGAAGAACCTAAGACAAGTCTGCTTCTAGGACATAGAGACAATTCTCTAAGGATAATCCCTGTAGGAAATAATCAATCCTCTATGTTACCCTCAAGACAAATACTAGTATCTGAGTGAGGCTTGGAAGAGAGTAAAGGAGATGACTAAGTGATGACCCTGCCCAGGAGTCAGGCTGAGGAACTGACTCTACAGCTATGCAGGGGGACAGTTACCTGTTACCACCAGATCCAGAGGGTCACTGGGCTCTGACCAGAGCTCCCCACTTCGATAGAAGCACCTGTACTGCCCTGCAGTCTGTGAGGTCATGGACGGGATGGGGAACTTTACTCTGTTCACCATTCCAGGTGACTCCGGTCTCTTGAAGGCAGAAAGGCCTCCCTCAAAGTGCAGTTGGTACTCAACGGCCTCGTGAGTTCCTTGACACCAGATGATCACCAGTTTTCCTTTTGGAATCATGAAACTGGGTTTGGCCCAGATGACAGGTTTCGAGAGAGTCTCTGGAAAGGAATCAGAGGCTGGAGTTCCAGATAAAGCCCCTGCCCACCCTACTTTCCACCCAGCTGCTGGTCTCAAGCCCTCCTGGCAAGCCAGAGCCCCTGCCCTCTCTTCCAGTTGTTCTCGGGTGGATACTTAGTCTCAACCCAGACTCTGGGGCTTTGAAGGAAGGACTCACGCTTCTGGGTGCTGGTCCTCTGGCTCAGAGACAGCCCTGGAAAACAGGAATAATGAGATATATTGCCCCATCCACACTAGACCCCTGAATTCCATCTCTCTTCCATGCAAGAACTCACCAAGAAAGAGAAGGGCAGCAAGTGTAGAAGGCATAGCTCAGATTCTGCCTGGCTAATATGGAGAGCTGTGGGGAGACTGAGTCCAGCAGGCCAGGGAGATGCACAGGATGTGGTGAGAAAAGCCCAGCACCAATCACCACGGGACTTTCACACTGACTTCTTTATGAGAAGATTCAAAGGTCTCCCCCCACCTCTGGCCATCGGGTATAAGGAAAGGAAATGGTCCCCAGGACGCATCTGATGATATCTGTGGTTTCTAACCAGAACCTCTGACAGTTGTCTGCCCGAACTGAAACTCATTTCTGGGTCAACTTCTAAATTTTGAAATATGGACATTATGCCCAGGGAAGGCATAGGGTAGTGTGCAGAGCAAAAGCCTTAGAATCATTAAAAAAATAGGTGTTTAACTTTGGCTTCCCTGTGTACATTCATATGCTTGGATGTTAACTGGTTTCATCAGAATGGAATGATAATACTGCCTTCTTCAAAGAGTTGTTATAATGTTTCAGTAAATAATATTTTTAAGCAAAAATATATTTTATTTGTTACATAATGATATTCCTTTAGTCTGTTATAAAGCAGAATTTAAATATTAAAATATTAAGTACTTAATATTAAAATATTGTCTGTTATAAAGCAGAAATTAAATATTAAAATATTAGGTACTTTAAAATATTAAGTACTTAAAATATTAAGTATTAATATTAAAATATTAAGTAGTATAATATTAATATATTAAGTACTTAATATATTTTAAATGCAAAATATGTCCATTGTTCTTTTTTTAAGGGTCTAAATAATTTTAAATTAATTAATTACTTAATTGAAGTATAGTTGATAAACAGTATTGTATTTGTTCCAGGTGAACAGCACAGTGATTCACTATTTTTGCAGATTATCCTCCATTATAAATTATTACAAGACAATGGCTATAATTCCCTGTGCTATATAGTATATTCTTGTTGCTTATCTATTTTATACATATTAGTTTTATCTCTTAATCCCATACCCTTTATTTGTCCGGACCCCCTTCCCTCTCCCGTTTGGTAACCACAAGTTTATTTTCTATATCTGTGAGTCTGTTTCTGTTTTGCATATACATTCATTTGTATTATTTTTTAGAGTCTACATATAAGTGATATCATATCGTATTTGTCTTTCTCTGTCTGACTTATTTCACTAAGCATAATATTCTCTTAGGTTCATCTATGTTGCTGCCAATGGTAGAATTTCATTCTATTTTATGGCTGAGTAATATTCCACTGTGTGTGTGTGTGTGTGTGTGTGTGTGTGTGTGTGCGCGTGTGTGTGTGTGTGTGTGTGCGTGTGTATCTATCACATATATCACATCTTCTTAATCCAGTCGTCTGTTGATGGACACTTGGGTTGCTTCTGTGTCCTGACTACTGTAAATAGTGTTGCTATGAACATTAGGATGTATGTATCTTTTTGAATTAGTGCTTTCATTTGTTCCGGATGTATACCCAGGTGTGGAATTGCTGGATCATATGGTAGTTTTATTTTTAATTTTTTGAGCATCCTCCATGCTGTTTTCCATAGTGCCTACACCAATTTACATTCCCACCAACAGTGTAGGAGGGTTCCCTTTTCTCCCCACCCTCTCCAGCATTTATTATTTGTAGACTTTTGGATGGTGGCCATTCTGACAGGTGTGAGGGGGTATCTCAGTGTTGTTTTGATTTGCATCTCTCTGATAATTAGAGATGTTGAGCATCTTTTCATGTGCCTGTTGGCCATCTGTGTGTCGTCTTCCCTGTGTCTATAGTGCACCGGTAGGTGGTGTGGACCCTCGCCTGTTTGACTGCCAGGCCCTGCCTCGTGTGGTGGCTGCTTACCCACTGGTGGGCGGGCCCAGGTCCCAGGGTGGCTTCTTGTGGGACCCCAGGGATCCTGGGGCTGGTGGTGTCCCACTGTGGATGGTTTCCTTTGCTGTGCAGAATCTTTTTAGTTTTATGTAGTCCCACTTGTTTATTTTTGCTTTTGTTGCCTGTGCTTTTGGTGTCATATCCAAAAAAATTATTGACAAGATCAATGTTGAGGTACATTTTTTCTGATGTCTTCTACTGGGAGTGTTAGTGTTTTGGGTTTTATGTTTAAGTCTTTTTTTAAAAAAATAAATTTATTTATTTATATATATATTTTTTGGCTGCATTGGGTCTTCGTTACCGCATGCGGGCTTTCTCTAGTTGCGGCGAGCGGGGGCTACTCTTCATTGTGGTGAGCAGGCTTCTCATTGCAGTGGTTTATCTTGTTGAGGAGCATGGGCTTCAATAGTTGGGGCACGCAGGCTCAGTAGTTGTGGCCCACGGGCTTAGTTGCTCCGTGGCATGTGGGATCTTCCCCGACCAGGGCTTGAACCTGTGTACCCTGCATTGGCAGGCGGATTCTTAACCACTGCGCCACCAGGGAAGTCCCTATGTTTAAGTGTTTAATCCATTTTAAGTTAACTTTCATGTGTGGTGTAAAAAAGCGTCGAATTTCATTCTTTCACAGATGTTTTCTTCCCGTCTGTGGCTTTTCATTTCTCTTGATATTGTCTATCACAGAGTAGAATTTTTAAATTTTAATCAATCCCAGCTTATCGATTTTTCCTCTCATGGATCATGTCTTTGGTGTTGTGTCTAAAAAGGCATCACAAAACCCAAGATCGTCTATGTTTTTTTCTAAGAGTTTTGTAGTTTTCGTTTTACATTTAGGTCTGTGATCCATTTTGAATTCACTTTTGTGAAGGGTGTGAGGTCTGTGTCTAGATTCATCTTTTTGCATGTGGATGTCCGGTTGTTCCAGCCCCATTTGTTGAAGAGAGTATCTTTGCTCCTCTGTAGTGCTCTTGTTCCTTTGTGAAAAATCAGTTGACTATATTTATATGGGTTTATTTCTGAGCTATCTATTCCATTCTATTGATCTATTTGTCTATTTTTTGGTCAATAACACACTCTCTTCGTTATTTACAGTAATTCTTGAAGTTGGTATGGAAATGGGGGCGAGTGCTACCCTCGCATCACATAATAGTAATGATACTTTCCTCCTCTATTTTCTGCTATGGAGCTCACCAACTCAGAGTGGAACAGTTTATTCCAGCAGTGTGAAAAGATCTGAAGATAAAATCATCTCCAGAGGCAAGGTTTCTGGTAACCAGACTTGAAAAACATTTCCTATGTGTAGGCACTGTTCTGAGTGGCTGGCATCATTCATTCATTGAATTCTCATGATAACCCGATGAAGTTGATAGCATTTACTCCACCATTTCCAGATAAGGAACTGAAGCACAAATAAGTTAAATAAATGCCGTTTTTTATCCAGCTCATTAGAGGGGTTGGGTGATCATCTTAGGGGAATATGCTCTGAACCTGGAGTGTCTTCCCTGGACACCACATACTAAGGGCAATCATGCCATCCATTCTCCCTAAGTTTGTCTCTGGTTTCTCAGGTACTTCTCTGTATCTATTTAGTCCAGCCCCAGTTTTCACCCTAAGCTCACACCTGTGCTCCTAGGACTATCCCCGAATGCACACTATAAGCCCTGTTGGAGATGATGGATTTCAAGTCATGACTCAGCCACTGAGGGTGTTACTAATAATTTAATCATTTTTGATACTTGAAGAAACTCAACTTAATTGAGATATAATTTACATACTATACAATTTACCATTTAAAGTGTAGAATTCAGTGGTTTTTATTATATTCACAGAGTTGATCAACCATCACCATAATCTAATTTCAGAACTTTTTAATCACCCCCCCCCAAAAAAAATAAACCCCTCCAATACCCACTAGCATCCACTGTCCAATACCCCTTCACTCTCCCAGCTTTGGGCAACCACTAATCTACTTTCAGTTTCTAGACCACAAAGAACTTTTAAAAAATTGTGGCAAAACATACATAACACAAAATTTACCATTTTAACCATTTTTCAAAGTTTTTTTTATTATGGTAAAAAACCTCCACATACATGAAACTTACCGCCTTTACCATTTTTAAGTGTACAGCTCAGTGGCAACTAGGACATGTACTTCATCATGCAATCATCACCACCACCCATCTCTAGAATTTTTTCATCTTCCCAAACTGAAACTCTGTATCCACATAATCATATCATTATCCAAATCATACCATTTCTGAGCCTCTGTTTGCTCGTGTGACATGACTGTCACATGATTGATTGACTTAAAATTGATTCAATTAAAAATCACGGCGTTACAGTATGCTCATATAAATGAAACGACCAGCACAATGCCTAACGTAGAACTGAAAGTCATGTATATGGGAAAATAATCTAAAAAAGAGTGGATATATGTATATGTATAACTGATTCACTTTGCTGTACAGCAAAAACTAGCACAACATTGTAAATCAACTATACTCCGATAAAAATTAAAAAAAAAAAACTTAAAGTCATGGATTATAAGCCGCCATACACCTTGCCCTTAAGCAAGGGCCTTATACTTAAATCAATCTAATACATAAACTGTCTAAGGCTAATGCACTCACTACTCAATGTCTGAAATAAAAAAGCAAAGCCGAATTTATTATTACTATAGTAAGGGAGAGTTATGCTGGCCAGACACAGTGTCTCTGAGCAGAGCCTACCGCTGATCCTATACAGGGTTTTTGGGAAATGTGGATTTTCAGGGGGCTCTTCTGGTTTGAACGTTATCCGTAAAAGCGTGTTTGTTCGAGGGAGTCTATTTTGATTGGCTGTCTCTCACCGGTGTGGTTACTGGAGTGAACCTGTTTCTGATTGGCTGACATTTAGAAACAGGGAGCTGTCTGAGTGGTCCTTGACGATGGGTTATAAACCCATTCTGGTGGCTACTTGTCATCGTGGCTACAGAAAAAATCAATCATTTTCCTAGGACTGCAGGACCCTTTTATTCTCAGAACCCCTTTTCCAAACGAGGCCGTACCATAGACAAAACCACGTATGTGAAGCTAATCTCTTCCCTCTCTTGGAAACAAACTGCATTTCATTTCTCGATTTGGATCTGATATAAAGACTCTGATTAGTCCTCCTCTGCAACTGTGGCACTTCCCTGTTGTTCATCTGGCTCAGTCACTAACATTTCCTTGTTTATCTGGCTCAGTCACTAACTTATTTATTCATGATCTCAATAAATATATCCAATACTTCATGTTTTCTAGACGTCATGATGCATACTACAAAAAGATGAATCGATAGACTAAGTAGCTTAAAGTACTGAGATGATTCAAAGGAGATGCTTGTTCGGCTGCTTTCACAAGTCTGTTGACTTTGCATTGGAGGCATGAGACATTTTGAAGTGGGTTAGTTTCATAAGAACAGGAGAGTCTTCTTAAGAGTCGGAAAAGCATGTGTTAACACACAAATGTTACTGTAGGGAAAGCTAGAAGCACAGTTATGTCGTGGAATATATGGTATGTTGAGTGGACAGTATTCATAATTAATTATTAGCATTCGTAATTAATGGAATTCTAGGTGTTAAGGTCTTCTATCAGGAGGATGTAACGGTATTTGGTTTTGCTGATAAGTTCAAGACAAAATGAATGTATGAGCCAGAACTTCTGTGGAGGAGGGGTGAAAAACAGCAAGGAGAATTGAGAATGCTTTGCATTATTTTTTTAATCACAGGAAGAGTTAAGCAAAGATTATACTGATAATTTTTTTGAAAAATATTTATTTATTTATTTGGTTGCACTGGGTCTTAGTTGCGGCAGGTGCGCTCCTTACTTGCAGCTTGCTGGCTCCTTAGTTGCACCACGTGGGGTCCTCAGTTGCGGCAGGCGGGCTCCTTACTTGTGGCATGCAAACTCTTAGTTGCGGGATGCATGTGGGATCTAGTTCCCTAACCAGGGATTGAACCCGGGCCCCCTGCATTGGGAGCGTGGAGTCTTATCCACTACACCACCAGGGAAGTCCCTATACTGAGAATTTTATCACCAAAGTCTAGCAGGGTGGGCTGCAAATATATCAGATTCATATAAGAAAATACCATTTGATTGGTTTGCAAAGGGATCCAAGCTTGTTAGTACCTCGTTCTCCACGTAGCTTTCCAGGACTCCACAAGTGCTGGCTGTGGTATTCAGTGCCTGGTGTCTACCTGGTGACCCTTTGGAGTTAGTCCAAAGGTCCATTCTGTCTGAGTTTTCTGTCTACTGCAGCTCAGTTCACGCAAATCTTGCTGGTCTTCCTCGTGTGGAACCTGATGGCCAAGCCAATTTTCAGCCAGAATGGCCAAGAGAGCCAACAGGGGCAGCCCTGCCATGCCCATTCGAATCAAGTTCTCCGTCGTGTAATCTTGGTTTGTGGTATCTAGAGACATAATTAGAAGAGATGAATGATCACTGGTCATGTTTCCTTCCATCCCATCCCAAGAGCCCTGGAAAGGGAGCTCATTTCCCTATTTGTGGTCTCACTGGGACCCCCTCCTCCACACGTGCATGCATTCATGAGCACCGTACTTCATATTAAATGTAGGTCCAAGGGTGTGGTTCCCCGGGGAGTCTTGTAAAAGGGGGAGGAGGTGAGTATGGGCATGCTGTGTTTGCTTTTCATTCCCTCCTCATGTGGCAGTGTCACTGACTGTCTAATCATATCCCTGCAACATCTTCATGGATCCAGAGCCTGAAAGTCTCTCCTCTACGTCATCTTCACCCCACATAACAATGTGTGTTCCTTTCTCATACGTGACAAAGGGTACAGGATGGCTGGTATCTGGGAAGCAAGTAGGAGAAACATTTCAGATAAGCTTAGGGAAAATTTGGGACTTCCCTGGCCATCCAGGGGGTAAGACTCTGTGCTTCCACTGTAGGGTACACGGGTTCGATCCCTGCTCGGGGAACCAGGATCCCGCATGCCATGCCGCCGAAGAAACAAAAAACGAAAAGCAAAAACAAAACTAAACTAAAAAACAGAACGCAAAAACTTAGGGAAAATTTATCTCCACTATTGTGTGACCTTTCATTAGACATTTCTGTTCACTGAACCTTTAAAAAGATTTCTCTATTTGTTTTATGGACTTCATAGGCCTCTATTCCTCTCAAGGATGTAATAAAATACTGTGAAATTACAATGCTCAGAAATCCTAGTAACTCTCTCCTGTTAAAATACAGAAATCAATTCCAAGTGTATTTGGAATTCCTAATTGCAAAGTGCAAAATGTTTCAAGTTTGGGAGGATAATACAGAAGAGGACCACCTTGATGTCGGATAGGAGGTGATTTCTAAAACAAGATACATTGATTATCTACTCTAAAGGAAAAGGCTAATAAATTCACCCCTCCTCCACTGTTGCCCAGTTGTCCCTGCAACATTCATTGAAAAGACCATTCTGTCTGTATGATCTTACAGTGCCATGACTATCATATTTGCTTAGCTTGTAGAATGACTGGACAAGGTACATAAGAGAGACAAATGTGGTCATCCCCCCCAGCAATCAGCAGCTGCTTTCCTCTGCTATAACTCTTTGTTTTCTCCCTCTGGGCAGAGTGATGCTTGCAAACAATATAAAAATGAAATTCTTTTTTTTTTTTTTTTTGACCATGCCGCGTGGCTTGCGGGATCTTAGTTACCCAGCCAGGGATTGAACCCGGGCCCACGGCAGTGAAAGCCCCGAGTCTTGACCACTGGACCACTAGTGAATTCCCAAAAATGAAGCTCTTGATAGAGGCTTTTTTTTTTTTTGGCTGCACAGCACGGCATGCGGGATCTGGTTTCCCGACTAGGGATGGAACCCGTGCCCTCTGCAGTGGAAGCACCGAGTCTTAACCACTGGACCACCAGGGAAGTCCCTTGATAGAGTTTTTTTAGAGTCTTCCTCAGTCACCCACTCTGAGTGGATTCTAGTATTATAGGTTAGTTTCAGGATTCTCAGCTGCAACTAAGCGTATGAAAAAGGAAGTGGATTCGTCAAAGGTTGTGTCTGGCATCTCCTATCTCAACAACACCCCTTAATGTGACTCCAAATGTTGGCCTCTCCTTTCTCAACAGGCCACGTGTTTTCAAAGGACACTGGAGAACTCAAGGAGAGGATGTGAAAGTCAAATGTGATGTGGGTGAGAAGTGCTTCTTCTCTCTCTCTCATTTTTTAAAATATTTATTTTATATTGGAGTACATTCGATTAATAATGTGTTAGTTTCAGGTGTACAGCAAAGTGATTCAGTTATACATGTACATTTATCTATTCTTTTCAAATTCTTTTCCCATTTAAGTTGTTACATAGTATTGAGCAGAGTTCTCTGTGCTGTACAGTAGGTCCTTGTTGGTTATTCATTTTAAGTATAGCAGTGTGTACCTGTCAATCCCAAACTCCCTAACTATCCCCCCCCACCCTTCCCCCCTGGTAACCATAAGTTCATTCTCTAAGTCTGTGAGTCTGTTTCTGTTTCGTAAATAAGTTCATTTGTGTCATTTTTAAAAAAAAAAGGTTCCGCATATAAGCGATATCATACGATATTTCTCTTTCTCTGTCTGACTTACTTCACTCAGTATGACAATCTCTAGGTCCATCCATGTTGCTGCAAATAGCATTATTTCATTCTTTTTTATGGCTGAGTAATATTCCATTGTATATATATACCACATCTTCTGCTGGAGAGGGTGTGGAGAGAAGGGAATCCTCCTACACTGTTGGTGGGAATGTAAATTGGTACAGCCACTGTGGAGAACAGTATGGAGGTTCCTTAAAAAACTAAAAATAGAGCTACCATATGATCCTTCAATCCCACTCCTGGACATATATCTGGAGAAAGACATGGTCCGAAAGGATACGTGCACCCCAGTGTTCATTGCAGCACTGTTTACAATAGCCAAGACCTGGAAGCAACCTAAATGTCTATCCACAGAAGAATGGACAGAGAAGTGCTTCTTCTCTCTTCGTGGTCCTCTGAGTAATGACTCTCTGCTGCCCCACTGTTCTTTCTCAGTGCATCTCTTTGTATTCCTGCCTGATGCCAAGGCCCTGGATAGCCAGCCAGAGCCCCGAGGAGGAGGACATACGTCTGGGCGGGGGTGCACTTACCTGTGACCACAAGCTCCAGGGCATCACTGGGGGCTGACCATACATAAGGGCTGCCACTGTACCAACTGTAGCATGTGTAGATCCCTGAGAAGCTGAGGTTCACAGGACCCAGAATGAAGTCACCCCAGCGTCCCCCATTTTGGTGCTGTGACAGAACGGCCCTTCCCTCCTTGCTCAGTGAAAATCTATTGAATGAGATGTGTGCTGAACTGCACCGGAGGGAAACACTCTCTCCTGGCATCACCACAAGGCACCCATCAGTGGAGAGGGAGGGTTTGTCATACAAGCCTAAAAGAGCAGAGAGTGAGCTGTTAGCAAGATTTTGTGTCATTCCCCTGTATCCCCACCACTCATGTTGGATCCATGCTAAGAGAAGCGAAGAAGCTGACATTTCCTGCTGCAATGGAATGGGAGGTGGTAACATCCCATTTCACTACTACAGGATCTATACTCTGTCCCCAGTTACTGTAGATAGAGCTGAGCAAACAAGCAGATGAGATGCCATCTTTGAGAGATAGCGATCTAGTCTCTAAAGCCAGAAGTGCCACACGAGTCTGTTCCCAATTGCAATGTGTGGGTTTCTCCCCACACCACCGAGCAATTCTGAGACCCCAGCCGGGCATCCCACAAGTCAACTCAATTCTGACCCTCTCTCCCTGGCAATAACGGCAGATCCCCCAGGTTTAGGGCTCCAGGTTAAGAGCTCAGTCCTACAAGACCGCCCCCACTTCAGACGCCAATCAGAAATCTAGGTTGTCACCTGTGCTTCTGACTCAATGGCTATAAATCAGAAGTTCCCAGGACCCAGTTCTTGGGTTCAATTTATTTGCTAGGGTGGCTTACAGAACTCAGGAAACCAGTTTACTTACTAGATTTCTGGTTTATTATGAAAGCATGTATCAGGAACAGCCAGATGGAAGAGATGCATAGGGCTTCATTACATAGGCAAGACTGATTAAGTCATTGGCCGTTGGTGATTGATTCAACCTCCAGCCTCTCTGCCCTCCCTGGAGGTCAGGTGAGAGGTGGGTGGGGCTGAAAGTTCCAACTCTCCCGTGACTTGGTTAGTTCTCCTGGCAACCAGCCCCCATCCTTAGGTGCTTTCCAAAAGTCACCTCATTAACATAAACTCAGGTGTGGTTGAAAGGGATTTCTTATGAAAATGAAGACACCTTTATTGCTCATCGCTTAGGGAATCCCAAGGGTTTGGGGAGCTCTGTGCCAGAAACGAGGATGAAGACCAAATATATGTTTCTGATTATAAGTCACAATATCACAAGCCATACGTTGGGGAAGAGAGGGAATGGTATCCAGAGAGTTTGAGGAGCTATGGCAGGGGCTGAAGGATATTCTTTTTATTCTTTGTATAAAAAGAATAGGTAGGGGGCTTTCCTGGTGGCGCAGTGGTTGAGAATCTGCCTGCCGATGCAGGGGACACGGGTTCGAGCCCTGGTCTGGGAAGATCCCACATGCCGCGTAGCAGCTGGGCCCGTGAGCCACAACTACTGAGCCTGCGCGTCTGGAGCCTGTGCTCCGCAACAAGAGAGGCCGCGATAATGAGAGGCAGGCGCACCGCGATGAAGAGTGGCCCCCGCTTGCCGCAACTGGAGAAAGCCCTCGCACAGAAACGAAGACCCAACACAGCCATAAATAAATAAATAATAAAAAGAATAGGTAGAAGAACCTGGAAATTCAGGGTGCAACCTTCTAGAAACACAGGGTTAGGCCACCCTGAGGACAGAGCTTCAAACTGAGGGCTGGACGCATGCAGCAGGAGCGTAACTCCCCACTCCTTAGGTATGAGCTGCGTGTAGTGATTTCCTTCCATATGGAAAGGGAGGGTGGGAGGAAGAGTCATGTTACAGTGGAGAAACCTGACAAACACTGTCTCAGCCAGGCATGCGAGCTCAACATCAACAGCCATATTCATTGGTATAGTACGTACCCTTGCTATGTTATGATTAAAAATGGCACTGGGCCTTGGTGGTCTTCTTCACCGTTATCCATAGCCCCTGTCTTATCATGAGTAAAACATCAGACAACTTCCAATAGTGGGGCATCCTGCAAAATACCAGAGCAGCACCCTCAAAACTATCGAGGTCATCGAAGACAAGGAAAGTCTGAGAAACTTCCACAGCCAAGAGGAAACTAAAGAGACATGACAACTAAATGCAATGTGGGATGGGATCCCAGAATAGATGAAGGATGTTGGGTAAACACTAAGGAAATCTCAATGAACTTTGGCTCATTATAATGTATCAATATTGGTTCATTAATGGTAAGGGGTGTATCATACTAAAGGAAAATGTTCGCAACTGGGTGCTGGGTATATGGGAACTCTCTGTTGTATCTCCTCCATTTCCCTGGAAATCTGAAACTGTTCTAAAAATAGCATCTCTGAAAAAATAAGAAAGGAAAAAGACTTGAGGGTCAGAGACCGTGGATGTGGCCTCACCTGTCACCACCAGCTCCAGGGCTTCACTACTCACTGACCAGCTGTACTGTTTCCTGTATCGGCACTGATAACGTCCTGCAGTATTTGTATCCATGTGTTTAATGACAAACTCAGCTGTCTTCTGAAATCCCCATTTCTCGTCCACCACTTTGTATGTGGAGTTTCCCAGGATCTCCAGGTGGTACAGGTAAGACTCAGGAGTTCCCCCGCACAGGATCTTCACAGACTCATTCCAGGGAATCACAGAACCGGGCGTGGCAGATATGGTAGGAATGGAAAGATTCCCTAGAAGAAAATAGAGCCCAGACTCAGGTGGCCTGCCATGGAGAAACCGCACTTCTTTCTTTCACTATGGGGGGAACAAATAAATTAAGGTGTGATGGACTTATATTTCCTGCCTTTAAAATATTTTCTTAGTATTTTCTAATTGTGGTAAAATAAAATGTGTTACATAAACGTAAAATTTACTATTTAAACCATTTTTTTGGCAAGGGAGGGGGAAGCTGGGGCGAAGTGAGAGTAGCATCGACACGTACACACCACCAAATGTAAAATAGATAGCTAGTGGGAAGCAGCAGTAAACCAATTTTACGTACACAGCTCAGTGGCATTAATTACACTCACCGTATTGTGCAACCATCACGACCATCTATTTTCAGGACTTTTTCATGATTTCAAACAAAAACCCTATAACCATTAAGCAGCAACTCTCCACTTTCTCTTTCCTTAGGCCCTGGTCACTTCTAATTGACTTTCTGTCTCTATGAATTTCCCTATCCTACGTACCTTGTGTCAGTGGAATAACACAATATTTGTCTTTCTGTGTCTGGCATATTTTACTTCGTGTAGTGTCATCAAGATCCATCCATGTTGTAGCCCATGTCAGAATATCTTTCCTTTTTATGGCTGAATAATATTCCACTGTTTGTATAGACCACATTTTATTTATACATTCATGTCAATGGCTATTTGGGTTGTTTCCACCTTCTGGCTATTGTGAATAATGTTGCTATGAACATGGGTGTATGAATATCTTGCTAGAATCCCTGCTTTCAATTTCTTTTGTTATATATATGCAAGTGGAATTGCTGGATTGGATATTTAGTTTTTAAGAACTGAAGGATTTTTTGAGGAACTGAATTCCTTCCTTTTTATATCTATTTTTTATTCAGGTGAAATTTACATAACGTAAAATTAACCACTTTTAACGTATGCAATTCAGTGGCATTTAGTACATTCACAGCGTCGTGCAGTCATCACCTCCGTCTAGTTGCATTTTCATTGCCCCGCAAAGGAGACCCCATACACACTAATCCTACCCTCTCTGCAGCCCCTAGCAGCCGCTAGTCTGTCAGCAGTTTGCTTGGTGTTTGGTCGCCATGGTAATCCTTATGCGCATGCAGTTCTGTGCTTCACTCTAACGTGAGGGTGCTGAAGCTTGGAGAAACCGTGCGCGCTGCTCAAGACCACAAACTGAAGAGTGGTGCAATCTGGTTTGGAAACTAGGACTATCTCACTCCAGCTTCTCTGCTCTTTGCTCTGCAGATGGGGGAGAGCTCTGTCTCCTGCAGCAGTTAGAGAATGCAGTGTGGGGGACAGCCAACAAGTGTCTGACGGATATGATGATTAGTTCTGTGAGAGAGGGCGGGAAGGCTGGGACTTGGAAACTCCCGCTCCGGGAGTTGGATTTAGGATGGAACGGGATTTGGAAATGTTTTGGGGTACCCGAAGGTGCTGGTTAGCGTCTTGGCACCAATGCATTCATACGGAGTGGCTTTAAGCGCGTGATTTTGCATGTTGAAGACTTCTGTCCTTGGCTTTAACCCCCATACTTAAGCGCGTGATTTTGCACGTTGAAGACTTCTGTCCTTGGCTTTAACCCCCATACAGAAACTAGCAAACAGGGGGAGGGACGCTCAGAATCTGCTGGTTCCCTTTGTCAAGGTGTATCATCTGTTTTAGACCTGATAGTGATGTGCTCAGCTCTGTGAAGGGGGAAACAAGGGAGTTTGCCGTCCTCAGCCGGATTGCTGTGAAGCAAGACGAACCCTGCAGGACTTCCTTAGTTCAGTATCGTTCACTCACCAGTACCTCCATCTATTTGTTATCCCGAGATACACAGAGAGAGACGTCCATTAACTCAGCACATTGTTTATCCACTACCATGGCTTACGCCAGTGGTGCTCAACAGGAGACAGGCAGCTTTCCCTTCCAGGGGACAATCTGTCCATATCTGGAGACATCTTTGGCTGTCACAGTTGTGGTGGAAGGTACTACTGGCATGTAGCGGGTAGAGACCAAGGATGCTGCTTAATATCCTATACTTCACAGGACTGCCCCTAAAACAAAGGATTATCCAGTCTCCAATGTCAGTAGTACCGAGGTTGAGAAACGCTGACCTAAACAGACCCCTGCCTTCAAGAATGACGATGTAGAAAAAAGTCAGATATTAATTTAAAAAATACACAAGGATGCAATTGTAGGTCATGATATATGGTCTGCAGGTCTTAAGGTGTAGAACTTGGAGATCTGATAACAGACTTGAGGGTTCAGCTGCTATGTGAGGATGAGTAAGAACTGCCCAGGCAGGGACTTCCCTGGTGGCGCAGTAGGTAAGACTCCGCGCTCCCAATGCAGGGGGCCCGGGTTCGATCCCTGGTCGGGGAACTAGATCCTGCATGCATGCTGCAACTAAGAAGCCCACATGCCACAACTAAGAAGTCAGAATGCTGCAACTAAGACCCAGTGCAGCCTAAATTAAAAAAAGAATTGCCTAGGCAACGTGGATAGGAGGCTTTGGAGCATTGCAGATAGATAGAAGGACAATGGGAGACATCCCCGAGTTAATAAGGTGCAATGAGTGAAGGAGAAGCTAGATTAAGGTCAGCACGGGTGAGGAGCAGAGAGAGTCAGAGGGAGAGTGGAAGGTGAGCTGGACGGGTGGTCACAAGCCAGGTGGGCAGAGCTTGAGAGACCTGGGCAAGTGGGTAGGTTTATCTGAAGATTGACTACTGAAGACCGGTAAGAGGGAGGTAAATATATTCATATTTTAAAGACACAAATAATCCAGGCTACCATCTTTAGAAGGAACTGGAAGAAAGAAGACATGGATGGACAAGGGGTTTCACCCCTTAGGAGGACAAGGTAGTTGGGGTGACAATATACAGTAGCAATTTAGTACTGCTTAGTGCTTGGTACTGTAGTAGTACAGAGGAATATGCAGATTCTACAGGAGGGTTGGACTAAGGCAGTGTCCCTTTATTTTTTATTTTTATTTTTTAGCCCAAAGTCACATTTTTATTTATAATTTAAGCATCCATTGTAGATAGAACTTGGCTTACTCATTGTGGAAGATAGGAGAGTAAATAAAATAAGTACGTCTTCTCAGAAAACCTTATGTTGTATCATTAATTAGCGTTAAAAAGTAATGAATCAGGACTTCCCTGGTGGCGCAGTGGTTAGGAATCCGCCTGTCAATGCAGGGGACATAGGTTTGAGCCCTGGTCTGGGAAGATCCCACATGCCGCGGAGCAACAAAGCCCGTGCGCCACAACTACTGAGCCTGTGCTCTGGAGCTCGCGAGCCACAACTACTGAGCTCACGTGCCACAACTTCTGAAGCCCAGGCACCTAGAGCCCGTGCTGCACAACAGGAGAAGCCACGGCAATGAGAAGCCCACGCACCGCGATGAAGAGTAGCCCCCGCTCACCACAACTAGAGAAAGCCTGCGCGCAGCAACAAAGACCCAACTCAGCCAAAAAAAAAAAAAGTAATGAATCAAGGAAAGTGGAGACTGGGTGGGGCCTTCATATAGAGTCCAAATACCTTTTTTTTCCCCCCATGATCACCTTCATCCTCATCATCACAGGTAACACACTTACCAAATACATAACTTACTTTATTTACATGGTTTATCTCAATTAAGCCTCACAATGATCCAATGAAATAGATTCCATTATTATTTTTATTTCTCTTCTATAGATAAAGAAATTGGTTCTGAGAGTTGAAGCTACTTGCGTAAAGTTCTCTAAGGCAGTGTCCCTTTAAATGAAGCAAAGTGGATAGAACTGGGGAGAGTTAGGTTGTGAAAGCAAGTACATTTGATTGATATAGGGAGGCTGTTGGACAATGGAAGATGGTTCCCGACTTTCTCATCCCTGCGGTCGTGAACATTCAGTAAGATGCACACCTCTGATGGACAGGCAGCCTAACAGAGGCAAAGGCCAAATCCAGGTCTGAACGCGATGAGTTTGAGGGATTCCCAAGATACCAAAGTGAGGTAGAAGTTATGCAAGGGAAGCACAGCAGAGACAGCTGGAACAAAGAATAAAATTGGAATTCATCTGGGCTTTAGACTATTTCTCCTGCTCTTCTATCCTGGAGCTGCCATGAGGATATAGGGGGACTGGGGGAGACTTAGGGGAACACTTACCATCTTGTGCCTGAATCTTCTGGCCAAGACAGAGCACTGGAAGAGAGACATTCATGAAAACTCAATCCGCGAATTTCCAGTCTTTATTATAAATCACCCAACATAATGACATACAGTTGTCATTTTTAAAAATGATTTTATTTTTTGGCCACACCACGGGGCATACGGGATCTCATTTCCCTGACCAGGGATCGAACCCACACCCCCTGCAGTGGAAGCGTGGATTCTTAACCACTGGACTGCCAGGGAAGTCCCACAGGTGACATTTCTTTCTTCTACAGCAGAAATAGTAAACAAGACTCATCTTTTAGTTTTATCTTCCAGATTCCAGCCCTGAGGCTCTCATCTGTAGGAACTCTGGAACCATCATGGGTCTCCAGACAGCATGGCATAGGTTGAATGAACCCCACAAGGTCAACTTGACCACTTGATCATGGAGCCTTACAGGCTAGCATGGAGTTGGGACTTGGGCAGATGCAGTTACAGATATCTGGGCAAAGAGCATCTCTCCACTAAGGAGATAAGAATCTTCTCGGCAGCTCCTAAAATCACTGAGTTCTCATGTTAAGAGAGACCTTGACTATTTTGGGATCCCCCCCATCTTTCCCTCTAACCCACTTGCATTTGAGGACTCACCGAGGCAGAAGAGGGTGGTGTCTCTGGGGGCCATGGTTCTGACACAGCCAGCCTCAGCCCAGTTAGCCCCTTGTGCACGTCAGCAGATGACAGAGTCTCATGAGACAGTAAGACCCACAGGAAGTATGAGAGCAGAGTTCCTCATCAGAGAATTTCTACATCTATTTCTCCACAGGAATGGTTCCTTCCCAAAGAACTTCATTCTGGGGAGCTCTTGGGTGGAGTCTAAGAGGAGATCAATCTTCCTGTTTATGTTTCAGATGAGAAGTGAGTGTTTTCCTTAACCAATGTCTAATGGGGCTCAAATCCTTTGGACAAGATCCCCCATCTAAATGGAAGAGCTTGGGACAGGATATTAGATGGGTGCCATACAGACAGAGATATTTCTTCATTGATCCATCAGTCAAAAGCCAAGTGGCCTTGGCTGTTATGGATCCACATGTCCTCCCCGGAATTCATGGACCAAGTTTGGGCTCAATCAGGCAGGCAGTGTGCTCTTATGCTTGGGATTATCTCAATGCCGGCATGCAGAGGAATTTTTTTTCAGGAGGTATTCACCATCTCTAAAGAAAGAACCTCCTATATCTATATCTGTATCTATATTTAAACCTGTAATCTATAGATAGATGATGGATTGATAGAGAATATAGATTAGATAGATAGGTAGATAGGTAGGTAGGTAGGTAGATAGACAGATGGACAGACAGATAGACAGACAGATAAGTTTGGTTACAGATACCTGGCTACCACTAGTTCTTCAAGTATGAGAAGTCAAATATTTCACATCAAACTTTCTACTGGCTGTCTCATTTTCATTGCAAGGCATCACTCTTTTTTTCAACTTTATGGAGATATAATTGACATAACATTGTGTAAGTTTAGGTGCACAATATGTTGATTTGATACACTTCGGTGCCGCAAAATGAGGTCCATTGTGGCATTAGCTAATGCCTCCACCACCTCACATAATTGCCATTTCTTTTTTTTTTTTTTGTGGTTAGATCTACTCTCTCAGCAACTTTTAAGTATAGAATACAGTATCGTTAATTATACTCACCATGCTATATATTGGAGCCTTAGAAATTATCTTTTTTTAAAATAAATTTATTTATTTTATTTATTGATTTTTGGCTGTGTTGGGTCTCTGTTGCTGCGCACGGGCTCTTTCTAGTTGCGGTGAGCGGGGGCTACTCTTCGTTGCGGTGCGCGGGCTTCTTACTGCAGTGGCTTCTCTTGTTGCCGAGCACGGGCTCTAGGTGCACGGGCTTCAGTAGTTGTGGCTCACGGGCGTAGTTGCTCCATGGCATGTGGTATCTTCCTGGACCAGGGCTTGAACCCGCGTCCCCTGCATTGGCAGGCGGATTCCTAACCACTGCGCCACCAGGGAAGCCCCCAGGTTCATGTTCTTTTTGACAAATCAGAACCCCTTGTAGGAGGTAAAAATTAAGCAGTAAGGCAGGGACTACAGCACCTCTCAGTGTCCATCCAGCCTGTGCCTGTGGATGGGGGGCAGGGCAGGGGCTCATCTCCTGCCATGTCCGTGCCTTCTCCGTGGTCCCTGCTTCCATGGGGCACCCCTGAGACTGGCACTATGAACACCGCCCCCTCCTTATGTCACTCCAGCCTAGTGGTGGCACCAGCATCGTGCCCTTACCTATTGCTGGGTAGTCTCACTTCCCCTGTTTGGTTTCCTAACTTATCCTTCACCTGGATGCCTGTATTGGTTACCTATTGCTGCTGTAAGAAATTGCCACAAACATGGCGGCTGAAAAGAACACAAATCTATTATTTTGTAGTTTTGGAGTCAGAAGTCTGACACAGGTTTCACTGGGTTAAAATCGAGGCGTCAGCAAGGCTGTGTTCCTTCTGGAGCTCTAGGGGAGAATCAGTTCCTGTGCCTTTTCCGACTTCGAGAGGCAGCTCGAATTCCTTGTTTCATGACCCTGTCCTCTGTCTTCAAAGCCAGCGCTGGTTGGCGGAGTCTTTCTTATGCGCCCTTACTCTGATGCTCAGTCTCCTGCTTCCTTCCTTCTCTTATATGGACCCTTGTGATGACACTGAGCCTGCCCGGATAATCCAGGATACTCTCCCCATCTCAAGGTCACCTGCTTACCAACCTTAGTTCCATATCCAATTTCGTTTCCCTTGGAATGTAACATAACATATTCATAGATTTGGAGTATTATGATGTGGACATCATGGAGTCAAGGCTTTTGGGGGGATTCTTCCAGATCCCCACATCTTTGACAGGGACACCAAAGCCAGAAAAAGGTAGTGGTGTGCCCGAGGTTGCTCAGCCTGTCTACCCCACTAAGTCAAAAAACCATCCCAGATACAACCCCAGGCGTACAGTGACTGTCTCTGGATCCTGTACAAACCCATGGATCCCATCCTACGTCTTCTGTTATAGACCATCCTCTTCTGCAAGTTAGCAGATTCCCCAGCACTGAGGAGCATATAGGGGAGAAGGAGGGATGGTTGTAGGTTGAAGGGAAGGAGGGATGGTTGTAGGTTGAAGGGAAGGAGGGATGGTTGTAGGTTGAAGGAAAGGAGGGGTTCCATGGGTCTCTGGAAGATGTTCCGTCAAGGATCTCAACAACAAAAATCACAGTTTAACCTACAGGAAATGAAAATGCAATAATAAATTTATTTATTTATTATTCATTTATTTTTGGCTGCGTTGGGTCTTCGTTGCTGCGCGCGGGCTTTCTCTAGTTGTGGCGAGCGGGGGCTACTCTTCGTTGTGGTGCGCTGGCTTCTCATTGCGGTGGCTTCTCTTGTTGCGGAGCACGGGCTCTGGGCGTGCGGGCTCAGTAGTTGTGGCTCGCGGGCTCTAGAGCGCAGGCTCAGTAGTTGTGGCGCACGGGCTTAGTTGCTCCACGGCATGTGGGACCTTCCTGGACCAGGGCTCGAACCCCTGTCCCCTGCATTGGCAGGCAGATTCTTAACCACTGCACCACCAGGGGAGTCCCGATGTATCATATCTTCTTTATCCATTCATCTATTGATGGGCACTTCGGTTGTTTCCATGTCTTGTTTATCATAAATAATGCCGCGATGAACACGGGGGTGCATATATCTTTTCAAATCAGCGTTTTTCTATTCCATCGATAAATACCCGGAAGTGGAATACCTAGAGCATATGGTAGTTCTATTTTTAATTTTACAAGGAGCCTCCATACTGGTTTCCACAGTGGTGGCACCAGTTTACATTCCCACCAACAGTGTATGAAGAATAGCTTTTCCCCACATCCTCACCAACACTTTTTATTTCTTGCCTTTTTGATAATAGCCATTCCAACAGGGGCGAGGTCTCATAGTGGTTTGGACTTGCATTTCCCTAATAATTAGTGACGTTGAGCATGTTTTCAACACGCCCGTTGGCCTTCTGTATGTCTTCTTTGAAACATTGTCTATTCCCTTCCTCTGCTCATTTTAAAATCAGGTTGTTTGTATTTTTGTTGTTGAGTTGTATGAGTTTTTTAAATATATTTTTGTTATTAACCCGTTATCAGATACATGATTGGAAACTCTCTCTTCGCATTCCATAGGTTGTCTTTTCATTTTGTCAATTGTTTCCTTCACCGTGCAAAAGATTTTAGATTGATGTAATCCCATTTGTTTATTTTTGCCTTTGTTTCCTTGCCTGAGGAGACAGATTTAGAAAGATATTGTTAACATCAGTGTCAAAGAGCGTACTCTGTTTTGTTCTAAGAGTTTAACGTTTCTAGCCTTACATTCAAGTCTTTAATGGATTTTGAGTTGATTTTTGTGTGTGGTATGAGATAGTGGTCCATTTTTATTTTTATTTTTGATGTGGCTGTCCAGTTTTCCCAACACCATTTATTTATTTATTTGTTTGTTTGTTTATTTATTATTTTTGGCCATGCCACGCGGCATGTGTGATCTTAGTTCCCCGACCAGGGATTGAACCCGCGCCTCCTGCATTGAAAGCACGGGGTCCTAACCACCGGACCGCCAGGGAAGTCCCCCAACACCATGTACTGAAGAGACTATTCCTTCTCTATTGTATGTTCTTTGCTCCTTTGTTGTAAATTAATTGTTCATATATGTGTGAGTTTATTTCTGGGCTCTCAATTCTGTTCTTTGATCTATGTATCTGATTTTCTGCCACTATGATACAGTTTAGATTTCTATGGTTTGTGATATAGTTTGAAATCAGGGAATGTGACACCTCCAGCTTTGTTCTTTTTTCTTAAGCTTGCTTTGGCTCTTTTCTGGTTCCATGGGAATTTTAGAATTTTTTTGGTCTTATTTCTGTGGAAAATGTGCTTGGGATTTTGATAGGGATTACACTGAATCTGTAGATTGCTTTAGGTAATATGGACATTTTGACAATGTTATATTCTTCAACACATAAGCACAGAATAGCTTGCCATTTATTTGTGTCTTCAATTTCTTTCAACAATGTCTCATAATTTTCAATGTACAGGTCTTTCACGTCTTTAGTTAAATTTACTCCTAGGTATTTTATTATTTTTATTGCAATTGTAAATGGGATTGTTTTCTTAATTTCTCTTTCTGCTAGCTCATTTTTAGTGAATAAAAATGCAACAGATTTTTGTATATTGATTTTGTATCCTGCAACTTTACTGTATTTGTTTATAATTTCTAATAGTTTTTTTGTTGGAGTTTTTAGGGTTTTCTATATATAAAATCAAGTCAACCAGAAACAGTGACAGTTTTACTTCTTTCTGTCAAATTTGGATGGCTTTTATTTCATTGTCTTGCCTAATTGTTTTGTCTAGGACTTCCAGTACTATGTTGAAGAAGAGTGGTGAGAGTGGGCATCCTTGTCTTATTCCTGATTTTACAGGGTTCGCTTTCAGGTTTTCACCATTGAGTATGATGTTACCTGTGGGCTTGTCATTATGGCCTATATTGTGTTGCAGTAAGTTCCTTCTGTACCCACTTGAGTGAGAGTTTCTGTCATAAATGGGTGTTGAATCTTGTCAAATGTTTTTTTCTACATCTATTGAGATGATTGTATAGTTTTTGTCCTTCATTTTGTGAATGTGGTGTATCACATTGGTTGGATTATGGATGTTAAACCATCCTTGCATCCTTGGAATGAATCTCACTGGATCATGATGTAAAGTCCTTTAGTGTAACATTATACTGAATGGTGAAGAGCTGAAATCTTTTCCTCTAAGATGAGGAACAAGAGAAGATGCTCCCTTTCCCCATTTTTATTCAACATAGTAGTAGAAGTCCTAGCCACAGCAATTAGTCAAGGAAAAGAAATAAAATGCATCTAAACTGGACATGAAGAAGTAACTATTTGCAGATGGCATGATACTATACATAGAAAACTCTAATTACTCCACCAAAACCTATTAAAACTAATAAATGAATTCAGTAAAGTTGCAGTAAAGTATACAAAATTAATATACAGAAATCTTCCGCTTTTCTATACGTTAAAAATGAACTATCAGAAAGAATATCAAGGAAGCAATCCTGTTTAAAATTACTTCAAAAAGAATAAAATACCTAGGAATAAATTTAACCGAGGAGGTGAAAAAGCTGTGTTCTTAAATCTATAAGGCACTGAAGAAAGCAGTATTTTTTTGGATATGTCTCCTTAGGCAAGGGCAACAAAAACAAAAATAAACAACACGAAAGAACAAACAAAACAAAACAGAAACAGACTCATAGGTACGGAGAACAAACTGGTGGTTGCCATAGGGGAGGGTGGGAGCGGGGAAGGATGAAATATGTAAAGGGGATTAAGAGGTACAAACTTCCAGCTGTAAAAGAAATAAGTCATGGGGATGTAATGTACACATAAGGAATATAGTCAATAATACTGTAACAACTTTGTGTGGTGACAGATTGTAACTGGTTTTATTGTGGTGATCATTTCATAATGTTTAAAAATATCAGATCACTATGTTGTACACCTGAAACTAGTATAATATTGTATGTTAATTATAAAGCAATAAGAAAGAAATTCAGTGAGAAATTACCAGTTTTCCAGAAGACCCTGTGGCTTCCATCTTGAACTAAAGCTTCCAGCATCACCATACAGATTACCACCCTAATGAATTACATGGAAATCGTTTCCTTCTTTTACTATAGGATCAAGATTAGTTATGCCTCCCTAAATAGTAAATCTTGTCTCCTCTTGAACATTATGTATGTAATGGAATAATATTACAGTCATGCTTCTTAAAATTTTCTTTTATTTATTTAATACCATGTTTCAAAATTGATCTGTATTCTGTCTGTAGTTTCAGTTTGTGAATTTTTACTGCCATATAATATTCCATTGCATATGTATAAACCACAAATTTTCAAAAATTAACAAAAAATTTTATTGAAGTATAGTTGATTTACAATATGTCAATTTCTGCTGTACAGCAAAGTGATTCAGTTACACCTATATATATTCTTTTCCATTATGGTTTATCACAGGATACTGAATATAGTTCCCTGTGCTATACAGTAGGACCTTGTCATTTGTCCATCTTATATATAAATAGTTTGTATCTGCTAATCCCAAAATCCCAATACCTCCCTCCCCATTGGCAACCGCAAGTCTGTTCTCTATGTCTGTGAGTCTGTTACTGTTTCATAGATATGTTCATTTGTGTTGTATTTATTTATTTATTTGTCTGCGCCTGGCCTTAGTTGTGGCACATGGGATCTTCACTGCCGCACGCGGGATCTTCTTTGCGGCATGCAGGATCTTTAGTTGCGGCATGCGAACTCTTAGTTGCAGCATGTGGGATCTAGTTCCCTGATCAGGATTCAGACCTGGGCCCCCTGCATTGGGTACGTGGAGTCTTAGCCACTGGACCACTAGGGAAGTCCCTTGTGTCATTTTTTAGATTCCACATGTAAGTGATATCATATGGTATTTGTCTTTCTCTTTCTGTCTTACTTCACTTAATATGATAATCTCTAGGTCCATCCACATTGCTGCAAGTGGCATTATTTCATTTTTTTTCTTTCAATTTTTTAAATAGATCTTTATGGGAATATAATTGCTTCACTAATTATTGTGTTAGTTTCTGTTGCACAACAAAACGAATCAGCCATATGCATACACACGTCTCCATATCCCCTCCCTATTGAGCCTCCCTCCCATTCTCCCTTTCCCACCCTTTTTCATTTTTTTATGTCTGAGTAGTATTCCATTGCGTGTATGTGTGTGTGTGCGTGTGTGTGTATATGTATACACACACATACGACATCTTTATCCATTCATCTGTCAGTGGACATTTAGGTTGTTTCCATGTCTTGACTATTGTATATAGTGCTGCTATGAACATAGGTGTACATGTATCTTTTTGAATTACAGCTTTGTCTGGATATATGCCCAGGAGTGGGATTGCTGGATTACATGGCAACTCTATTTTTAGTTTTTTGAGGAACCTCCATACTGTTCCCCATAGTGGCTGCACCAATTTACATTCCCACCAACAGTGTAAGAGGGTTCCCTTTTCTCCACACCCTCTTCAGCATCTATTGTTTGTAGACTTTTTAATGATGGCCATTCTGACCGGTGTGAGGTGGTACCTCATTGTAGTTTTGATTTGCATTTCTCTACTAGTTAGCGGTGTTGATTATCTTTTCATATGCCATCTGTATGTCTTCTGTTAAACCACAAATATTAATTGTGACATTGATGTCTATGGGTTTTGTCTAAAAGGAATGACACCTCTGCCACTATTCTCATGAATGTGCTCTGTGTCCAAGCTCGTATTGCTTGCCATAGGACAGAGAGATGAAGTGCTGGGGCAACGAATAGTGACTTTATTCAGAAAGCCAGCAGATCTAGAAGACGGCGGACTAGTGCCCCAAAGAACCTTCTTACCCGAGTTAGATGGGTTTTTTTTGGGGGGGGACGTCAAACAGTGTTTATTAAATGTAAAGTAGCCCTTGCCCCATGGGGAAGAAAATTCCAGGGAGAACAGAGAATAATACAGATTAAATACCCACCTGTGCATTCACACTTTCTCACACACACACACACACACACGCACACACTCACACACAAAGCAGAGGAGGTGTGGCTGGTTGTTGAACACTTTTTGATGCTGGAATCCTTTGTTCTTGCAGCTGTCCATGTAGCTCTGGTCCTAATGTTCCTTTAAACCTCCAACAAGAAAAGGTTACTCTCTGTTCTGCAACTTTTTATCTCTGTATGTACGAAGTGTTATACCTTTAAAGGTCAGAGCCTTGAGAATGGGCTATTCTGTATATTTCAAGCTATAGGCAACGTTCTTTTGCAAAGTGCATGACTGAGCACAGGCAACGGAGCACAAGGGTTGGAGCTAAAGGAATAGGTCCAATATGGAGTCAGGTTTGTTCTTCTCTGTTACAAACATATCATATGCCTATGCACACACTTTCCTCTAGGGTACACAGTAATGGGCCAGAGATGCGTGTCTCTTCCTTTTAGTGGATAATTGTTATCTACTTTCCTCATTGACTGTTAACAATTTGAACTCTCACCAGTTACATATTGGGATTCTAGGCACTCAATATTTTTTCCCACAATTAACATTGCCATTGTTTTCTATTTACCTTTAATGTGGATGTAATAGGATTTTGGCATCATGCTTTCACTGTCACTGTGGCATGACATTGAGGTGGAAATTACCATAAATTTTAAACTTTCTTTTTTTAAAATTAATTAATTAATTAATTTATTATTATTTTTTTTTTGGCTGTGTTGGGTCTTTGTTGCTGCGCCCGGGCTTTCCCTAGTTGCAGCGAGCGGGGGCTACTCTTTGTTTGCGGTGCGCAGGCTTCTCATTGCAGTGGCTTCTCTCGTTGCGGAGCACGGGCTCTAGGCGTGCGGGCTTCAGTAGTTGTGGCACGTGGGCTCAGTAGTTGTGGCGCACAGACTTAGTTGCTCCGCGGCATGTGGGATCTTCCCGGACCAGGGCTCGAACCCGTGTCCCCTGCATTGGCAGGCGGATTCTTAACCACTGCGCCGCCAGGGGAGCCCTAAATTTTAAAATAGAAGACGCCCTGTGTGTACACTGAGGTCATCAGTGAGTGTGCTGCACCTGGTTTATCCTCACGTGCTCATCCCAGCTCTGCAGACACTGCGTTCCCACTGGCACCTTGAAGTTGACCAAAAAGAGAGTATTTACACCAAAGAAACAGACGATTGCCACAGTTAGGGCTTTTGAAAAAGTGATACATTTTTAGAGCCATTTAAGCAGCACACCCACTGGCTGTCACTTCAAACACCATTGTGCTCATTCAAACACCTCGTGTTTCTGGAGAAACTGTACTAGGTGTTGTCTGATGAGGAGAGAATAGATTGATGGGTCCAGGAAAAGTTTTAGGGAATAGTTTTGGATTTACCTGTTCCAAACTGGAGACTGTTTTCACCCATTTATTCAGTTATTAAAACAGAGTCTGTGTTCTGGGATGAACGAATAAGGGTCAATGACACACATTAGCGAATGTGGAAATTAAAAATAAAGAAACATGTGTTTCATGATAAGTGAAACAGAACATGAATATGTATAAAGGTAAGGACCAAACCTGCCATGTGGGATGTGCCTCACGGCACAGGGGTGAGAGGGGACGGGGCCGTCAGGGAGAGTCAGCACTGGTGGGGAGGGGAGGCACCACGGTTGACCGAGGCCCAGGCCTCCACAGGGACTCCCAGACCTTCTCCTGCACCCACACCGTGTCTCTCCCTCCCCGCTCAGACACTTCACACAACACATGCTGCAGATCCTCTTCCAGAACCTCCTGGGCACGTAAGGTCATGTCCAGGGCTCCACCACTCGGGACGGTGCGTGGTTCCCTCTTGTGTTCAGCTCCTGGCTGCATCTTGGGTTCCTCCGTGGCCGTGTGGAGCCTGAGAGAGCAGAATCCCGAGGCCCAGCAGGATCGAGCCGGCCACGCCCATCCGGATGAGATTCTCCACTGTGTAGTCTTGGGGGTGTGAGGCTAGGATTTGTGGACAAAGAGGCCACAGAGGTCAGAGCAGATCAGAATCACCCCAGAATCCAGGGTGTCCACCCAGGGAACCCGCCTCCCCTTGACAGGACATGACCCTCGGAGCCCAGCCCCATATCTGCGTGATTTTACATCTCGTGGGATCTGACTTGTTTTGTGATGGGTGGATGGCGTCAGCTGCTCCTGAGAATCATAAAGTGAGGGTGTGAGTGAGGAACTGGGGAGACACGAACCCTTCTCCCAGGTTCTGTGTCCTCAATGCCCCCAATTCTCATATTACAGCGTTCATGCAGTTCCTTAATGAACCCTTCCTCTAATATGCCAGGTCCCCTCTGCTTTCCTCGTTGGATTCTCTCAGCCTCCCTGTGTTCTTTGAATTCAGAACCTGCTTTTGAATCACTCTGGAACCGAGTTGGCTGTGCCCCCGGTGGTCAGGATGAGTGAGGAAAGTGGTCTCTTAATGCAGAAATAATTGAGTGCTGTGTGTCCTGTGTTCAGTCTGAGATTGAAGACCCTGTAATCTTATTCTCCTACTTCTGGGAGTTCCCACTGATTCAACAGCTGAGGACCCAGGATCCAGTGATGAGAGTTTGGAGTCAGGGGCCATTGAATGTCCTCCTCTCTGGAGCCCCCCTGTGTCCCCTCATTCATTACTACCTCACACATTTCTGGGGACAGAGCCCTGAGCTGAGTCAGCAGGGACAGGGTCAGGGCCCCTCACCTGAGACCACGAGCTCCAGGGGGGCACTGGCCTGTGACAGCAGGTAGGGGTTACTGCTGAGTGAGCTGTAGCACCTGTACGTCCCACTCTGGGCTGAGGTCACAGGACTCATGGAGAATTCGGCCTGGAAATGCCGACCTCGGTACTTTGATCTAAGACGCAGTGGGGGACGGGCTGCCCCCTCCTTCGACAGAACGAAAGTTTCCGTTGTGCTCGCTGACTGACACAGCAGGGTCACGTTCTCTCCCGAGGCCACCACGGGGCCCGGCTGCACCGAGAGGGAGGGCGTGTCAGGGGACCATCCTAGAGAGAGGAAGGGGGGTGAGGGGCTGCCCGCCCCCCTGGTTCTGAACTGCGACTCAGCAGGGCCCCCCTGAGGCCCCTCATCTCTGTCTGTCTCTGTTTTCTCTCTGTCTCTCTCCCTCCCTGCCCACCCCCGTCTCTCTCTGTCTCTCTCCCTCCCTGGGGACCCCGCACGCCTGGTCCCAGCATCACCACCTGGGGCACCCCTGGCAGGGCCTGTGCAGAGTCTGGGTCCCTGGCTGACCCGCTGGCTCCTCACCTGCCACCAGGACGTCCAGGGGGTCACTGGGGGCCGACCACTCGGAGGAGAGGTTGTGTCCACCGTAGCATCTGTACCGGCCCCCGTGGGTGTTGGTCACCGGGCCCAGGGGGAAGTCGGCCTGAGAGAGCCCAGCCTGGGGCTGCCGGCCAGGGCGCTGGGGGAGGGCCTGTCCCCCCTCCTGGGACAGAGCGAATCTGTCATAGCCGACATCAGAGCGACACTGGAGGGTCAGGCTCTGTCCAGAGGCCACGACAGGGCCCTGCGGGGTCAGGAGGGAGGGCTTCCCAGATACACCTGGGGGAAGACCAGCCCTGGGCTGTCGGGGCTGGTTCCTGCCATGAAGCCCCTTCTCCCATCCTGGTCCCCAGGCCTCACTGTCGCTCACACTCTGTGTCTCTGTCCTGTGCGCCCCACTCCCCCCTCACCCCACCCTCTCATCTGGGACAGTCCTGGGAGAAAAGCATCTAATAATCTGTCTCGTGCCTCAAAAAGTGCGTGAGGCCAGGGTGGGACTTCCTCACCTGGGACCAGGAGCTCCAGGGGGTCACTGGGGGCCGACCACACCTGGGGGGTGTCCCTGTTAAAGCCGTGACATCTGAACGTCCACCTGTGGCTGGGGGTCACGGGACCCACGGGGAGCAGGGCCTGGGTCTGCCCATAGGGGCGTTGCTGTGCATCCAGGGTCCAGGAGGACTTGGGTTCTCCTTCCTTAGTCAGAATGAACCCGTCCCATCCCTGCCATGAGCCACACTGGAGGGTCACGTTCCCTCCCGAGGTCACCACAGGGCTCGGCAGGGCTGAGAGGGTGGGTTTGTTGTGGACCCCTAGGAGAGAAGGAGGGAGCTTGTGAAATGGGGCTCACAGCCCCCTCGCCTCCCCCAGGGCTGGGCTGTGAGAGGGACACACCCCTGAGAGCAGACCCCCTTCCTGAGGGCAGAGCCTGAGGCTGGGACCCCCGAGTGTCCTCTCACCTGTCACCACCAGCTCCAGGGGGTCACTGCGCTCTGACCAGACAGTGGGGCTGAGATAGTAACAGTGATATCTCCCTGCGTTGGGCTGTGTCATGTGTGGGATGGAGAACTTGCCCTTGTCCCTGGGCTCCAGTGGGGGCTGTCTGTCCCAGGGAGCTGAGCTTCCCTCTTTATCCAAACGGAACTCCTGGACCCCCAGGGTCCCCTGACACCAGATGGTCACGGGGCTCCCCCAGGGGATCACAGAGCCTGGCTCAGCCCAGATGGTGGGTTTGGGGAGGGTCCCTGGAAGGACATCAGAGGCTGGGTCACAAGACATCCTCACCCTCAGGTCCCCAGCCCTCAGCCTCAAACCTCCCAGACTCCCCCTCCTTCAGCCCAGAACTGCTGTTCCCCATCCCCATTGCCTGGGGGTGGCCCCTTGTCCCCATGAGCAGGAGGGAGCTGGGACACCTGGGGACAGACTCACCTGCCTGCACATGGGTCCTCAGGCCCACACTCAGCCCTGGAAGAGAGACCCCTGTGAGAGATTTGCCCTGAATCTTGAGCAGCGCCTCTCCTCCCCGTGAGCCTCCTGAGTCCTGGGGTCTCCTGACAGAGCAGCCTGGCTGTGGGGAGGGGTCCCTCCGTGACTAGGGCTTCCCCTCCCCCTCCTCCATCTCACCGAGGCAGAGCAGGGCCGTGAGGCTGGGGGTCATGGCGTCTCGCCCTGTGGTCCAGGCGGTGCAGATGGAGGAGACCACGGTGCCCTCAGGACGGAGACCTGAGGGTGTGTCCACTGGGAGGCTGGTCCTCCCCGTCAAGGGGTTGTCATGTCAGCATCCCCACAGGAAGGGGAACTGCCCCTGTTTGACAGCCTGGCCCTCGTTCCTGTGACAGACCCGGTGTCTCCCTGAGACGCCCCTTCCAGGTGAGGGTGACCCGGGCACGTCCTTCCCTCTCAGAGCCTCCCCGTGGGGTCTCCTTCATCCTCAGCCCGTCCATCAGCACGTCCCTGTGGGGTCCTCACCATGGACAGGGGTCACCCAGGCCCTGGCGATGCTTCAGGGAGGATGCAGGTTCCTGCTGCACCGCAGAGCTCAGATCAGCAGAGACACACGTTTAACATCTACCTACAGCTCAGTGGAGGTCAACGTGGCAATGAGCACAGAGGAGAAGTTCAGGGAAATAAGGAAGGAAACATGCCTGCTCCCCTGGCCCCGGGGTGTGGGTTTGCTTTCTACCTCCGCCCCCTTCAGGGACTTCTCCCTTTTTCTTGAAACAGCGTCTGCCCCACCTTCCTGGGAACAAGCCCCTGAGTCGTTCCTGCCTGCTTGGTGGCCCTTGATCCTTGGACAGGGCTCTCCTCCCCGTCCTGTCATCCTGCCTGGAAGCTTAGGGGACGTTGATTTGAGTTAGAGGTCTCACTTTGAAGGAAAACATCTCTATTTAAGTCTGTCCCCACTGCTCTTGTAACCTTGAGGGCAGTGCCCTTTCTGAGCCTGAGTTTCCTCCTCTGCATGTTTTCACGAGCCCCACTCCTAGGAGTGGCTGTGAGCTCAATGGTGTCAGGTTCATTGCAGGATCATCATTGTTAATTTCCAGAGCAGGTGACAACAGGAGTGGGTGGGACAGGAAAGGATCCTGGGCTCAGACTCCACGGCAAAGTGGGTGATTGTGGTGCCCACCCAAGAGCCCTCCGCTGCTCCTAACACTGAGAAATGCTATTTTGAATATTTCTGAAACACGTACCCACAGACACATGCAGAAAAAGAGAAAGAAAGTTCCCCAAATGGAGAGGGAACCAGAGCAAAGAAGAGGGAACTAGGCTGAGTGGCCCCCGCTGGCCGGGATCATCAGGGGGTCATAGGGAGGAGGTTCCCACCTGTGTGGACAGAGAGAGGGACCCAGGGCCTCACAGGCAGAGAGAGGTCAGGGCTCCAGGTGAAGGCTGAAGCTGCGGCCCCCCTTCCCCGCATTTCTGGACGGGCACTGGGTTGTCTCTGCTCCCTGCCCCAGGCCCGTGGTCAGCATTGAGCCACCTCCCCTGTGTGGCATGAAACAGACTCAGTCCAGGATTGTCAGCCATGGGCGTCCACCCTCGTGGGAGTGTGAGGGTCCCATTGGACCATCCCCGAGGGCACAGCTGTGAGCAGGTGCTAAGTGTGAGACGGTGGAGAGCACGGGGCAGGAGCGGCTGCAGCGTTCTCCCCTGGTCAGCCTGGCGCCCAGCACAGCCCTGGGAGAAGCCTTCTAGGAAAGATCGGGGGTGTGAGGGGAGCGCCTTTAACAGGAATGGACATCACAGTGACCCCAGTAATGATGACAGTGCTACGACAGCCGTCTGCTGACGCATGGGGGTGTCCTAGGCAAGGAAATAGTCAGTAGGAAACCAATAAAGAGGTGAAAAAAGTATATAGAACATACTTGATGTGAATATCTTGATTGTATAACAACACAATGAGTGACTTTGCTGAAATAAAAATATGAAAAAAAAGAATCAGTAGGAAAATACGACAGTCGATTTAAATTAAGTGTGTTTAAATATCTGAAAAAGAAAGGGAGGCAGCCATATGGATTATTTTATAGAAGAACTGGCAGTTATTGAAAAGAGTTAGAAAAGGTAGAGATGAAAAATCCAGTAGAATCAACACATTAAAAAATGTCATCCCATCAAGGACAAGACAGCTGAGGGACCCATTATGAAACGGAATACAATATTGAGGAAATGTTCCAGAATGAAGGTTAGAGAGACCAGAAATGGAAATTCAAGATACTTGGGGAATAGAATGAGGAGGGCCAACGTCATATCTGTTGTAAGTGTCAGAAGGAAAGGTCATGACATACAACAACAGCCAAAGAAATAAAGAATTGAACATTTTTCAGAGATGAGGACAGGCCAGCTAAGTGCTAGGACGCATGTATTTAAAGTGACATCTGTATCTTGACCCTTCATGGTCAATTAAGAAAATGAAGGTTAAATTAAAAATAAAAGTATCTCAGACTGAATTGTACACTTCGAAACGGTTAATTCTATTTTGTGTAAATTTCAACTGAAAAAAATCAAGGACGACTGTCCTGGGGCCCTACAAATGTCCTGAAACTACTTCCTGTAGAAAATGCAAATTACCATTAAGAGAATGACAAGCTCATTGGGACCAGACTACCCCCTACCAAAAGGCGATGCCAGAAGATACTGGAGCAATCCCTTCAGGGAATTAATTGGGAAGAATTTTACACTGAGCCAAATTATTTTTAAGGGACAAAAGTGAAAGGCTCATCAGAGGGTAAATCCCTAAATACGAGGAGATTCCAGGCACCACATCTGACCTGTGGGAGCTGTGTCCATTCTGCTAAGCCCACCATGTCAGGCTGCGTCTTCCTGAGAGATAAGGAGGGTTCTGGGGGGGATGGATCCCTTAGCCATCACATGTATGTTCCTCCCCTAGTAGTTGAGTCACACACTTAGTTTGAAATAAGAAATGTTTTCAAGTAACTTGATAAAGAGAGAATGAGAGTGAAAGAAGGCATTTCCAGAGACGCAAGTTCTTAGATATTTTACTATTTTCATACTCAGTGAAAGGAATACTAAGAGATGTAATGGAGAAAGTGAGATGTAACATGAGAAAAAAAGCACCGAAAAATTAACAAACACAACTTGTACACACACCCACAGATGCACCCACACGTGTGCACACAGACACACAGATGTGCACATGCACAGACACGTATACAGAGTACCCATATTTCAGGTAAAGCACAATGAGAACATCGTCTTCTCTAATGGAGGAGGAGAATGCATAGTTGTTTAGAAATAAAATGTAAATACATATGTTAACATGGGAGTAACTGCCTAAAATTAGAAATGGAGTAACTACCAATGTGCTTGGTGTAATTAAATGAAAGAAAAAATTTTCGGCTTTATTGAGATATAAGTCACAAAAATTGTATATATTTAAGATGTACAACTTAATGTTTTTATTTTTTAAAAAAAATTTATTCATTTATTTATTTATTTATTTATTTGGCTGTGTTGGGTCTTAGTTGTGGCACGCAGGATCTTCGCTGTGGCAGGCGGGATCTTTCGTTGCGTGTGCAGGCTCCAGAGTGCATGGGCTCAGTAGTTGCAGCTCATGGGCTTAGTTGCCCCATGGCATGTGGGACCTTAGTTCCCTGACCAGGGATCCAACCTGCGTCCCAAGCATTGGAAGGTGGATTCTTAACCACCGGACCACCAGGGAAGTCCCACTTGATGTTTTTATATACACTTACCTTGTGAAATACTCACCACAATTAAGCTAATTAACATATCCATGACCGCACATACTGAACATTTGTGTGTGAGTGTGTGTGGTGAGAACACTTAAGGTCTATCCTGTAAGCAAATTTCAAGTCTACAGTGGAATACTGTGAACTCTAGTCACATCACTGTACATCACATCTCCACAAGTTACTCGACTGGGTAACTGAAACGTTGTTCCCCGTGACCAGCATCTCCCCACTGACCCCTTTCCCAGCCTCTGGCAACTACCATTCTCCTGTGTTTCTATGAGTCTGACTATTTTAGATCCCCCAGGGAAGTGAGCTCGGGCTGTATTTGTCTTTCTGTGTCTGGCTTATTTTACTTCACATAATGTCCTCCAGCTTCATCCACGTTTCCCAAACGGAAGGATTCCCTCCTTTTTAAAGGCTGAATAACATTCCAGTGTGTGTGTGTGTGTGTGTGTGTGCGTGCGCGTATCTCACATTTTCTTTATCTCTTCATCTTTCTACAGGCATTGAGGTTGTTTCCGTATCCATGCACGCGTATCTCACATTTTCTTTATCTCTTCATCTTTCTACAGGCATTGAGGTTGTTTCCGTATCCACGCACGCGTATCTCACATTTTCTTTATCTCTTCATCTTTCTACAGGCATTGAGGTTGTTTCCATATCCACGCACGCGTATCTCACATTTTCTTTATCTCTTCATCTTTCGACAGGCATTGAGGTTGTATCCGTATCCTGGCTAATGTGAATAATGCTGCAGTGAACATAGGAGTGCAGATATCTCTCTGAGGTCCTCGTTTCATCTGCTTTGGATATATACCCGGAAGTGGAATTGCTGGATGTTACGGTAGGTAGTTCTATTTTTAATTTTTTGAGGAAACTGCATACTGTTTTCCACAGTGGCTGCACCGATTTGCGTTCCCACCAACAATGCATAGGGTTCTCTTTTCTCCACAGTTTTGCCAACACTTGTTATCTTTTTTTTAAATTAACATTTAATTTATTTATTTTTGGCTGCGCTGGGTCTTCATTGCTGTGCGCGGGCTTTCTCTAGTTGCGGTGAGCGGGGGCTACTCTTCGTTGCGGTGCGCGGGCTTCTCATTGCGGTGGCTTCTCTTGTTGTGGGGCACGGGCTCTAGGCGCGTGGGCTTCAGTAGTTGTGGCTCGTGGGCTCTAGAGCGCAGGCTCAGTAGTTGTGGCACACAGGCTTACTTGCTCCGTGGCATGTGGGATCTTCCCGGACCAGGGCTCGAACCCATGTCGCCTGCGTTGGCAGGTGGGTTCTTAACCACTGCGCCACCAGGGAAGCCCAACACTTGTTATCTTTTGTCTGTTTCATAACAGCCATTCTAACAGGTGTGAGGTGGTATCTCATTGTGGTTTTGATGTGTATTTCCCTGAGGGTTAGTGATGCTGAGCAGCTTTTCATGTACTGTTTGGCCATCGGGATGTCTTCTTGTGAGAAATGCCTATTCAGGTCCTTCACCTATTTTTTAAATTGGGTTGTTACTACTTTGCATTGAGTTGTGTGAGCTCCTTGTATATTTTGACAAGTAGCTCCTTATCAGATATATGGTGTGCAAATACCTTCTCCCATTCTATACGTTGCCGTTTCACTCTGTTGTCTGTTTCCTTTGCTATGTAGAAGCTTTTAATATGATGCAATCCCCTTGTCTATTTTTGTCTTTGTTGCCTGTGCTTTTGGTGTCATATCCAAAACACCATTGTCCAAACTCACGTCAAGAAGCTTTTCCTGGGGCTTCCCTGGTGGCGCAGTGGTTGAGAATCTGCCTGCCAATGCAGGGGACACGGGTTTGAGCCCTGGTCTGGGAAGATCCCACATGCCGCGGAGCAACTGGGCCCGTGAGCCACAACTACTGAGCCTGCGCATCTGGAGCCTGTGCTCCGCAACAAGAGAGGCCGCGATAGTGAGAGGCCCGCGCACCGCGATGAAGAGTGGCCCCCACTTGCCGCAACTAGAGAAAGCCCTCGCACAGAAACGAAGACCCAACACAGCCATAAATAAATAAATAAATAAAATTAAAAAAAAACAAACTAAATTGTTTAAAAAAAAAAAAAAAAAAGACGCTTTTCCCCTATGCTTTCTTCTTGTAGTTTTATGGTTTCAGGCCTTATGGTTAAGTCTCTAATCCATTTTGAGTTGATTTTATATATGGTGTGAGCTGAGGGTCCAGTTTCATTCTTCTGCATGTGGGTGTCTAGTTTTCCCAGCACCATTTATTGAAAGTACTATCCTTTCCCAGTTGTGTGTTCTTGGCACCCTTGTGGAAGATAGTTCACGGAGCTTCTTTAAGACAGTTATTTTGAACAATTAGGCAACTGATAGATCTTCATCTTTTACGGTTTATGTTTTGCCTTCGGCAGTGTCACATTTCCCTGACTCTTCGTGTGTCTTATAGCTTTGCTTTGGTGTCTGTGCGTTGGAAGAAACAGCACCTGTTCCAGTCTTTATGGTCAGATTTTGCAGATCAGCCGAGTTAGAGATTCTGGAGCCTCTCAAACGCTTTCTGTGGACGTACAAGCTCCACATCCCTCCCTCCTGCGGAGAGGATTCTGAGTTGTGTGCCTTCGCCGTGTCCCCCCTTCCCCTGGAGGAGTGCAGGGGACCGCGCGGGCTGGGGGCGGGCTCCATTTTCCTCCCCCTGAGGGAGAAGTCTCAGGATCGGTCCTCCTCTCCATCCTGCCAGGCTCTGCCGGCTACTCGAGCGCCTGCCCCTCTCTTCCTTCTTTGCTGCCCCCACGTGGGCCTGTGGCCTCGGGCTCTGAGTGAGGTGAGGGGCCCGGAGCCTGGGGCTGTGGGTGCAGCTTCACTCCCTCTGGCCTGGGCCGAAGGGCGGGGCCTCTCAGCGCTGTGGGTGCCAGCTTGGGGGAGGGGGGACGGGGGAGGGAACTGCTCCTTTTATCCTTTCAAAGTGGTTTTTCTTGGTTCTGTGCTCATTCGAGGTGTTGCAGCTTGCTAACTGGATCCTGCAGTTCGCATAAAATTTATTTTCCCCAAATACCGTAGTTTTATCAGTGTTTATGTGCGTCGATGAGAGCTGGGACTTCCTGTTCTTCCGTCTTGCCTAGAACGTTGATTAATTTTTCTAGAATGCATCCTAGTGAGACCAGAAATGGAAAAAATAGAAACAATAGCTAATCTACCCAGGAAATAAAATGAGAAGACTAAACAGATATCTGTCACAGTTTCTAATGAGAGAAATAAGAATGACGTTAGGCAGCACTTGAAGAGACCACAGACCTAGACAACAGGGCCTCCTCCACTCAAGGGGACTAGGGTTCTCCCTCACCCTCAGTGGGGGCAAAATTACTTCTTTTTTGTTTTTTAAATAGAAGTATAGTTAATTTACAATGTTGCGTTAGTTCCAAGTGTATAGCAAAGTAATTCAGTTATATGTACATATTCTTTTTCAGATTCTTTCCATTATAGATTTTTATAAGATATTGAGCATGGTTCCCTGTGCTATACAGTAGGTCCTTGTTGTTTATCTATTTTATATAAAGTAGTGTGTATATGCAAATCCCAAATTCCTAATTGATCCCTTCCCCCTTTATCCTGTTTGGTAACCATAAGGTTGTTTTGTCTGTCTGTGAGTGTATTTCTGTTTTATAAATAAGTTTATTTGTATCCTGTTTTAAGATTCCACATATAAGTGAAATCACATGATATTTGTCTTTCTCTTTCTGACATACTTCACTTAATATGATAATCTCTAAGTCCATTCATGGTGCTTCAAAGGGCATTATTTCGTTCTTTTTTATGGCTGAGTAATATTCCATTATACATACATCACATCTTCTTTATCCATCTGTCGATGGACATTAAGGTTGCTTCCACGTCTTGGCTATTGTAAATAGTGCTGCTAGGTACATTGGGGTGCATGTATGTTTTCGAATTAGAGTTTTTTCCAGATATATGCCCAAGAGTGAGTTTGCAGGATCATATGGTAACTCTGTTTTTAGATTTTAAGTGACCTTCACACTGTTCTCCGTAGTGGCTGCAACAATTTACATTCCCAGCAACAGTGTAGGAAGGTTCCCTTTTCTCCACACCCTCTCCAGCATTTATTATTTGTAGATTTTTGATGATGGCCATTCTGACCAGTGTGAGGTGATACCTCACTGTGGTTTTGATTTGTATTTCTCTAGTAATTAGTGATGTTGAACATCTTTTCATGTGCCTGTTGGCTATGTGTATGTCTTCTTTGGAGAAATGTCTGTTTAGGTCTTTGGCCCATTTTTCATTGAGTTTTTTTTTTTAATATATTAAGCTGTATGAGCTGTTTGTATATTTTTTGAAATTAATCCCTTGTCCTTAGCATTGTTTGCATATATTTTCTCCCAGTCCTAGGTTGTTTTTTCATTTTGTTTATGGTTTCCTTTGCTGTGCAAAAGTTTTAAGTTTAATTTGTTCCCATTTGTTTGTTTTTCAAACTTCTATTACTTTAGGAGATGGATCCCCAAAAATATTGCTGCAATTTATGTCAAAGCGTGTTCTGCTTATACTTTCCTCTAGGAGTTTTATAGTATCCGGTCTTACATTTAGGTCTTTAATCCATTTGGGTTTATTTTTGTATATGGTGTTAGAGAATCTTAAGTTTCATTCTTTTGCATGGAGCTGTCCAGTTTTCCCAGCACCACTTATTGAAGAGACTATCTTTTCTCCATTGTATATTCTTGCTTCCTTTGTCATAGGTTTATTGACCATAAGTGTGTGGGTTTTTTTCTGGGCTCTCTATTTTGTTCCATTGATCTATGAGTCTGTTTTTGTGCCAGCACCATAGTGTTTTGATGACTGTAGCTTCATAGTATAGTCTGAAATCAGGGAGTGTGATTCCTCCAGCTCTGTTCTTCTTTCTCACGATTGTTTTGGCTATTCGGGGTCTTTTGTGTTTCCATACAAATGAAGATGTTTTTTGTTCTTTCTCCGTGAAAAATGCCATTGGTAATTTGAGAGGGACTGCATTGAATCTGTAGACTGCCTTGGGTAGTGTGGTCATTTTTACAATATTGAGTCTTCCAATCCAAGAACACAGTATATCTTTCCCTGGGGTACATTTATTTCTAATTGACCTTCCAGGGACTCTGTAGCCCTTTGAGTATCCATATTTAGGGATAGAAATGCATCGAAGCTCTTGGCTCTTAGTGAGATTTGGTGGACTACTGTCTCAAGAGATGCAAATACTTAATAATAGTAATTATATTTTGTATTTCATAACCCATGTGTCATCTCTTGTGAGCCTCCCAGCTACTTTGTGGAAGAATATTTACTTAAAAAAAAAAACAAGGATGAAACTCCCTGAAAGAGCACATGTGATTTATTCACATTCAGCATGCCAACAGGTGATTCTCTTGCAAGAACCAGATGGTCCAAACTCCCAGTCCAGTGCTTTTTACTGAGACTTATCTCCTTGAAGTCTCTTGTGCTGTGACGTGCAGAGCTGTGGGAGCTACTGGTTTCTGTGGGAAGTTCATATAAGCAGCAAAGAGGCTCAGGGGAAAACAGGTGAGAGGACTGTAGCTGAAGGGTCTTGAAGATGCTCTGCTGGACCAGCTGGGTGCATAGTCTCTCCTGGACTCACCTGGCTTTCCCTGAGGGCAGACACTCATCTGGGGGAAATGATGCCCCCGTTCAACACGACGTTCTAGGGTGTGTCTCATCCTGAACAGGGTCTCAGTCCAAGGACAGACTCTGCCGTGTCTCTGATGTGCCCTCTGATGGCCACAGGGACGATGGCTCTAAGCTGGAAGCACAGTGCCTTTCAAGGCCACCCCATTTGACAGACGACAGTTCTTTCTTGAGCTAAGGGTACTTGTCTCCACCTCCCTCCTCCATATTTTCCACCTAAATTTAGCCTTTCACCCTTAAATATGATGTTCTCTGTAGGCTTTTGTAGGGGTCCTATGTCCGACTGAGGAAGTGCCCTTCAATACTAGAGTGCCAAGAGTTTTGTTTTGTTGTATCTTTAATCATGAATGGAGGTTGGATTTTGCCAAGTCTTTTTTCTGTATCTGTTGATAGGATCATGTGGTTTTCCTTTTTTTAGACAAACAATATGGTTGCTTGATTTTTTTTTTTTCACACACACTGTATTTTATTTTTACAAGAGATAAATAGACTGACACCAAGCATTGTACATGGATGACCACAACAAAAGAATGAAATTCTATTCTATTTTTTTCTTTTGTTTGGGTCCATTTAGTGTCATATCAAAGGAACTATTGTCAAGTTCGAAATTATGATGATTTGCTTCATGTTTTTCTCTAAGGGATTTATAATTTTAACTCTTAAACTGATCCATTTTGAGCTAATTTTTGTATATGGTGTGCGTAAGGGTCCAGCTTCATTCTTCTGCATGTGGATAGCCAGTTTTCCCAAGTCCATTTGTTGAAGAGACTGTTCCTTCCCCATTGAATAGTCGTGGCACCCTTGTGAGAAACCAGCTGATCCTATATATGGGTTTATATGTTGGCCTTCACCTTTATTCCAAGCATCGATATATCTGTTCTCATGCCAGCACCACAGTTTTGATTACTGGAACTTTGTAGTAAGTATTGAAATCAGGAAGTGTGTGGTGTCCAACCTTGTTCTTGTTTTTCAAGATTTCTTGGCTATTGTGGGTCTTTTGCAATTACCTTGAGTTCAGAGAAATGGCTTTTTTTCTGCAGAAATAGACTTTGGGATTCTGATAGGGGTTGCCTTGAGAGTATTGTCATCTTTACAACATTAATCTTCCAAGCCGTGATCCTGGGATGTCTTCCCAGTAATTTAGGTCTTTTCAAATTTTCCTCATCAGATTAAAAACAACTACAGTGTATAGCTATTGCGCCTCCTTTGATAAATTCATTCCTATCTATATTTTTCTTTCGGATGCTGTTATTTTTCACCTCAGTTGCTGTGTTGAAATCATCAGCCCCAGATCCTGTGAATGTGACTTTCTGGAAATGGTCTTTGCAGAGTCATCAAGTGAAGAGAAGATCGTACTGAAATGGGGGGTGGGGGTTTCTCACCCAGTGATTTTGGCATTCTGATCTGATGAAGAGAAGAGGCACATGGAGAGGAATGCCAGGTGACGACAGAGATACACAAGGAGATGTCAGCCCTGTGGAGCTGGGGGAGAGTGTGGAGTTGTACTGCCACAGACGAGGAGGTACCTTGGCCAGCAGTCACTAGGAAGAGGCAGGAAGGATTCTCCCCCAGAACCTTCAAAGGAACACCCTCATTGTGGAGTTCTCGTCCAGAATTGAAAGACAACACATGTCTGTTGTTTTAGTCTCCTCATATTGTGGAAATGTTACGACAGGCCTAGGAAACTAATACAAGGAGGAAAAGCGTAGTATTTGCAAGATGGGGCTCTGCTATCAGCAGGCTGGGCTCATTTCTGGATCTTCTCCCCTCTGTAACTCGGAGCCTGCAGCCTGATCTCTGAACTTAGCTTCCTCAAGTGGACACATGGATGATAGTAGTAATGTCTTCCTGAGGCTTATGAGGGGAGCAAATTATCCATTGCCTTTAAAACTCCACACAACTGCATGTCACCTTGGTATGTGAAGGATCGAACATTGCTATGGGGATACTTCTGTGGGGACATGTGAGGCTCAGCAGCAGGGTGACCCAGTGCTGGTCCCTACCGTCCCTTTAGGGGACCTGGTATGGATGGGGTCCCTGGGGGGACACTGGCCCATGTCCAGCCTGAGGACAGGAGCAGAGAGTGGGGGAGTGGGCTATGGACGCCCCTGCCCTGGCTGCACCACCTCCAGTGGTACTTTCCCTTGGGGGCACTTGCAGTGCCCTTGGTCGCTGCACCTGCAGCTGTCCTCTTCGGGGATGTCAGGGTGCCTGTTTCTGCTGGAGCTCAGAGCGTCCCTCTTCCCCCAGGCCTGGATGGTCACATGTTCAGGGCTGCATTGCATGTCGTCCGGTATTGGGCCAAGTGTTCAGAGGCCCAGCTTCTCACCTGGGCAGCAGCTGGTCATGTTGTGTGGAAAACACAATGCTAGTGTGTAAAGTGTTTGCTGTGACTGATCGACGGCCATTTTGTTATAAATTCGGTCCCTAGTGTAGGGTGTGGCTTTCCCCACCCTGCTTCATCCCCACCTCACTAAATTGTATGAAAATAATGACAGGTCACAGAGCAAAGTGCACCACTTACCAGTAATGAGGAGTAGACGTGAGTCACTACGGGAGAGTCAAGAAGGGCGCGTCCCGTGTTCTAGCGCCTGTGCTTTCCACCTGACAGCACGACCCACCTCACCTGGTGTGTAACGACCGCAGGGATCACATGGGAGTTTTCCTTCCTGTCTTTATAAGACTGAAGTTTTGCCTCCCTAAATAATACATGTTGTCTCCCTTCTAATTAAAGTACAGTTGATTTACAATGTTGTGTTAGGCGTACAGCAAAGTGATTCAGCTATACATATATATATATATATATATATATATATATTCTTTTTCAGATGCTTTCCATTATAGGTTACTACAAAATATTAATATAGTTCCCTGTGCTATACAGTAGGTCCTTGTTGTTTATTTTATATATAGTAGTGTGTATATGTTAACCCCAAACTCCTAATTTATCCCTCCCCCTTCTTCCGCTTTGTGGAAGTTTGTTTTCTGTGTCTGTCAGTCTCTTTCTGTTTTGTAAATAAGTTCATTTGTATCGTATTTTAGCTTCCACATGTAAGTGATATCATAAGATATTTGTCTGTCTCTTAGTATGATAATCTCTAGGTCCGACCATGTTGCTGCAAATGGTATTATTTCATTTTTTATGGGTAATACTCCATTGTATATATACACCACAGCTTCTTTATCCATTCCTCTGTCAGTGGACATTTAGGTTGCTTCCACGTCTTGGCTATTGTGAATAGTGCTGCAATGAACATTGGGGTGCATGTATCTTTTTTCATAAGAGTTTTCTCCAGATATATACCCTGGAGTGGGATTGCAGGATCATATGGTAACTCTATTTTTAGTTTTTAAAAGAATCTCCATACTGTTCTCCATAGTGGCTGCACCAATTTACATCCCACCAGCAGTGTAGGAGGGTTCCACACCCTCTCCAGCATTTATTAATTGTAGACCCTTTGATGGCCATTCTGAATGGAGTGAGGTGGTGCCTCACTGTGGTTTTGATTTGTATTTCTCTAAAATTAGTGATGTTGAGCATCTTTTCATGTGCCTGGTGGCCATCTGTATGTCTTCTTTGGAGAAATGTCCATTTAGGTTTTCTGTCCATTTTTTGACTGGGTAGTTTTTTTGTTTTGTTTTTTTTTGATATTGAGCTCCATGAGCTGTTTTTTATATTTTGGAAATGAATCCCTTGTTGATTCCATCGTTTGCAGATATTTTCTCTCAGTTGTAGGTTGTCTTTTCATTTTGTTTATAGTTTCCTTTGCTGTGCAAAAGCTTTTAAGTTTAATTAGGCCCCATTTGTTTATTTCTGTTTTTATTTCCATTACTCTAGGAGACGGATCCAAAAAAAAAATATTGCTGCAATTTATGTCAAAGAGTATTCTGCCTATGTTTTCCTCTAGGAGTTTTATCGTATCCAGTCTTACATTTAGGTCTTTAATCAATTTTGAGTTTATTTTTGTGTATGGTGTTAGAGAATGTTCTATTTCATTCTTTTATATGGAGCTGTCCGGTTTGCCCAGCACAACTTATTGAAGAGACTGTCTTTTCTCCATTGAATATTCTTGCCTCCTTTGTTGGAGATTAATGGACCATAGGTGTGTGGGTTTATTTCTGGGCTCTCTGTTCTGTTCCATTGATCCATATGTCTGTTTTTGTGGCAGTATCATTCTGTTTTGATTACTGTAGCTTTGTAGTATTGTCTGAAGTCTGGGAGGGTTATGCCCCCAGCTTTGTTTTCTTTCCTCAGGATTGCTTTGGCCATTCTGGGTCTTTTGTGGTTCCATATAAATTTTTAGGATTTTTTATTCTATTTCTGTGAAAAATGTCATGGGTAGTTTGACATGAGATCGCATTAAATCTGTAGGCTGCTTTGGGTAGTATGGCCATTTTAACTATATTAATTCTTCCAATCCAAGAGCATGGGATATCTTTCCATTTCTTTGCATCATCTTCAATTTCCTTTATCAGTGTTTCATAGTTCTCAGTGTATAAGTTTTTCACCTCCTTCATCAGGTTTACTCCTAGGTAGTTTATTTTTGATGCAATTTTAAGAAATTGATTTTATATTTTCTTTTTGGTATTTCATTGTTAGTGTAAAGAAATGCAACAGATTTCCCTATGTTAATCTTGTATTCTGCTACCTTGCTGAATTCGTTTATCAGTTCTAATAGTTGTTGTGTGGAGTCTTCAGTGTTTTCTATATGGAGTATCATGTCATCTGCATACAATGACAATTTTACCTCTTCCCTTCCGACTTGAATACCCTTTTTCTTTTCCTTGTCTGATTGCTGTGGCTAGGACTTCCAATACTATGTCGAACAGAAGTGGTGAGAGTGGTCATCCTTGTCTTGTTCCAGAATTTAGCGGGAAGACTTTCAGCTTTTCACCATTGAGTATTATGTTGGCTGTGGGTTTGTCATAAATAGCTTTTATTATGTTGAGATATGTTCCCTCTGTACTCACTTTGTTGAGAGTTTTTATCATGATTGGGTGTTGACTTTTATCAGATGCTTTTTCTGCATCTATTGAGATGATCATGTGGTTTTGTCTTTTCTTTTGTTGATGTGGTGTATCACACTGATTGATTTGTGTATGTTGAGCCATCCTTGTGACCCTGGCATGAATCCAGCTTGCTTATGGTGTATGGTCTTTTTGATGTGTTGTTGGATTCGGTTTGCTAATATTTTGTGGACCATTTTTGCATCTATATTCATCAACAGTATTGGCTTGTGATTTTCTTTTTTGGTGGTGTATGTGTCTGGTTTTGGGTATCAGAGTGATGGTGGCTTCATACAACGACTTTGGGACTGTTTCCTCCTCTTTAATCTTTTGGACACGTTTGAGAAGGATCGGTGTAAGTCCTTCTTTGTATGTTTGGCAGAATTCTCCCGTGAAGTCATCTGCTCCTGGACGTTTGTTTGCAGGGAGTTTTTTGTTTTTTTAAATTACAGATTCTATTTCACGTCTAGTGATCAGTATGTTCAAAGTTATCTATTTCTTCTTGATTCCATTTTGGTGGGCTGTATGTTCCTAAAACGTGTCCATTTCTTCTAGGTTGTCCAATGTGTAGGAATAGAATTGTTTATAGTATTAGCTTATGATTTTTTTGTATTTCTTTGGGGTAGATTGTTATTTTTCCTCTTGCATATTCTTATTTGGTTTAGTCGGGTCCCACATTGTGTGCTTTTGAATTTGATGTAATGAAATATACCGTTATAGTTTTTCTTCACTTATTCACTGTCATGCTTGGAAATTGATCCGTATTATTGTATCAGTTTAACTTTGTGTATTTTTCTGTCATATAAAATTCAGTTGCATACATGAGTATATACACCAAACCATTAATTTTTGGTGAGATTTGTTTCTATCATTTTGTCTGACATGAATGACCCCTCTGTCAAAGTTCTCCTGAATGTATACTCATGGTTATGTACACATGTTCCTCTAGGTTATATAACTGTGGGTCAGAGCTGCGTGTCTCTTCCTTTTAACCGATAATTCTTATTTATTCTCCAAATTGACTGAGGCAAGTAGTACACCTACCAATAATGTACTGGGATTCAGAGTGCTCAGTGTTTTCTCCCACAACTGGTATTTCCATTGTTTTCTCTTTTGCCTCTCATGTGGATGGACTAGGAGTTTGGCATCATAATTTCATGGAAACCAGGGCATAAAACTGACGTGGAAATGATCTAATCATGATGCTCTATATAAAGGACTCACCTGTGTGCATCGGGGTCATCATTGAGCTGTGCTCCAGCTGGATCAGACTCAGTTCTCTGGGAAAGAGAATTCTACTCATTACTTCCTCACTCTGCCTTCAGCGCATTCATACAGGTACCATGAGGTTGGCCACGAAGAGAGTATTTACCCTAAAGAAAGACATGTCATGAATCTGGGCTTTTTACAAAGTGGTATATTCCTAAGCCTGTTTAATATCACAGCAGCTGGCTGTCACTTCAAACGACAGCTTGTTCCTTCACACTGATGGTGTTTCTGGAGAAACTATACCAGGTGTCATCTGACGAGGAGAGAAGGGCTTGAAGGGTCAAGAGAGGGTTTTAGGGAAGACTTTTTGATTTACCTGTTCCAAATTTGGCCCCAATTTCACCCATTCATTCAGCTTTTAAACGATATTCTGTTTCTTTTTTTAAAAATTAATTTAGTTTTATTTATTTATTTTTGGCTGTGTTGGGTCTTCGTTGCTGCACGCGGGTTCTCTAGTTGCGGCGAACGGGGGCTGCTCAGTGTTTCGGTGCATGGGCTTCTCATTGCAGTGGCTTCTCTTGTTGTGGAGCACGGGCTCTAGGCATGTGGGCTTCAGTAGTTGTCGCTCGCGGGCTCGAGCGCAGGCTCAGTAGTTGTGGCGCACGGGCTTAGTTGCTCCGCGGCATGTGGGGTCTTCCCAGACCAGGGCTCGAACCTGTGTCCCCTGCATTGGCAGGCGGATTCTTAACCACTGAGCCACCAGGGAAGTCCGATATTCTGTTTCTGAGTGAAGGGATGGAGGTCAATAGCACACACCAGCGAAGGTGGAATTTAAAAATAAACAAATGTATTACATGAAAGTGGGCCAGAGCATGAAGGTGCGTAAGGTGTGGACGCAGACCTGCCACGTGGGATGTGCCTCACGGCACAGGGGTGAGAGGGGACGGGGCCGTCAGGGAGAGTCAGCACTGGTGGGGAGGGAAGGCACCACGGTTGACCGAGGCCCAGGCCTCCACAGGGACTCCCAGACCTTCTCCTGCACCCACACCGTGTCTCTCCCTCCCCGCTCAGACACTTCACACAACACATGCTGCAGATCCTCTTCCAGAACCTCCTGGGCACGTAAGGTCATGTCCAGGGCTCCACCACTCGGGACGGTGCGTGGTTCCCTCTTGTGTTCAGCTCCTGGCTGCATCTTGGGTTCCTCCGTGGCCGTGTGGAGCCTGAAAGAGCAGAATCCCGAGGCCCAGCAGGATCGAGCCAGCCACGCCCATCCGGATGAGATTCTCCACTGTGTAGTCTTGGGGGTGTGAGGCTAGGATTTGTGGACAAAGAGGCCACAGAGGTCAGAGCAGATCAGAATCACCCCAGAATCCAGGGTGTCCACCCAGGGAACCCGCCTCCCCTTGACAGGACATGACCCTCGGAGCCCAGCCCCATATCTGAGTGATTTCACCTCTCGTGGGATCTGACTTGTTTTGTGATGGGTGGATGGCATCAGCTGCTCCTGAGAATCATGAAGTGAGGGTGTGAGTGAGGAACTTGGGAGACACGAGCCCTTCTCCCAGGTTCTGTGTCCTCAATGCCCCCAATTCTCATATTACAGCGTTTACGCAGTTCCTTAATGAACCCTTCCTCTAATATGCCAGGTCCCCTCTGCTTTCCTCGTTGGATTCTCTCAGCCTCCCTGTGTTCTTTGAATTCAGAACCTGCTTTTGAATCACTCTGGAACCGAGTTGGCTGTGCCCCCGGTGGTCAGGATGAGTGAGGAAAGTGGTCTCTTAATGCAGAAATAATTGAGTGCTGTGTGTCCTGTGTTCAGTCTGAGATTGAAGACCCTGTAATCTTATTCTCCTACTTCTGGGAGTTCCCACTGATTCAACAGCTGAGGACCCAGGATCCAGTGATGAGAGTTTGGAGTCAGGGGCCATTGAATGTCCTCCTCTCTGGAGCCCCCCTGTGTCCCCTCATTCATTACTACCTCACACATTTCTGGGGACAGAGCCCTGAGCTGAGTCAGCAGGGACAGGGTCAGGGTCCCTCACCTGAGACCACGAGCTCCAGGGGGGCACTGGCGTGTGACAGCAGGTAGGGGTTACTGCTGAGTGAGCTGTAGCACCTGTAGGTCCCACTCTGGGCTGAGGTCACAGGACTCATGGAGAATTCAGCCTGGATATGCCGACCTCGGTACTTTGATCTAAGACGCAGTGGGGGACGGGCTGCCCCCTCCTTGGACAGAACGAAAGTTTCCGTCCTGCTCGCTGACTGACACAGCAGGGTCACGTTCTCTCCTGAGGCCACCACGGGGCCCGGCTGCACCGAGAGGGAGGGCGTGTCAGGGGACCATCCTAGAGAGAGGAAGGGGGGTGAGGGGCTGCCCGCCCCCCTGGTTCTGAACTGCGACTCAGCAGGGCCCCCCTGAGGCCCCTCATCTCTGTCTGTCTCTGTTTTCTCTGAGTCTCTCCCTCTCCCTGCCCACCCCCGTCTCTCTCTGTCTCTCTCCCTCCCTGGGGACCCCGCACGCCTGGTCCCAGCATCACCACCTGGGGCACCCCCGGCAGGGCCTGTGCAGAGTCTGGGTCCCTGACTGACCCGCTGGCTCCTCACCTGCCACCAGGACGTCCAGGGGGTCACTGGGGGCCGACCACTCGGAGGAGAGGTTGTGTCCACCGTAGCATCTGTACCGGCCCCCGTGGGTGTTGGTCACCGGGCCCAGGGGGAAGTCGGCCTGAGAGAGCCCAGCCTGGGGCTGCCGGCCAGGGCGCTGGAGGAGGGCCTGTCCCCCCTCCTGGGACAGAGCGAATCTGTCATAGCCGACGTCAGAGCGACACTGGAGGGTCAGGCTCTGTCCAGAGGCCACGACAGGGCCCTGCGGGGTCAGGAGGGAGGGCTTCCCAGATACACCTGGGGGAAGACCAGCCCTGGGCTGTCGGGGCTGGTTCCTGCCATGAAGCCCCTTCTCCCATCCTGGTCCCCAAGCCTCACGGTCGCTCACACTCTGTGTCTCTGTCCTGTGCGCCCCACTCCCCCCTCACCCCACCCTCTCATCTGGGACAGTCCTGGGAGAAAAGCATCTAATAATCTGTCTCGTGCCTCAAAAAGTGCGTGAGGCCAGGGTGGGACTTCCTCACCTGGGACCAGGAGCTCCAGGAGGTCACTGGGGGCGGACCACACCTGGGGGGTGTCCCTGTTAAAGCTGTGACATCTGAACGTCCACCTGTGGCTGGGGGTCACGGGACCCACGGGGAGCAGGGCCTTAGTCTGCCCATAGGGGCGTCGCTGTGCATCCAGGGTCCAGGAGGACTTGGGTTCTCCTTCCTTAGTCAGAATGAACCCATCCCATCCCTGCCATGAGCCACACTGGAGGGTCACGGTCCCTCCCGAGGTCACCACAGGGCTCGGCAGGGCTGAGAGGGTGGGTTTGTTGTGGACCCCTAGGAGAGAAGGAGGGAGCTTGTGAAATGGGGCTCACAGCCCCCTCGCCTCCCCCAGGGCTGGGCTGTGAGAGGGACACACCCCTGAGAGCAGACCCCCTTCCTGAGGGCAGAGCCTGAGGCTGGGACCCCTGAGTGTCCTCTCACCTGTCACCACCAGCTCCAGGGGGTCACTGCGCTCTGACCATTCAGTGAGGTTGCGATAGTAACAGTGATATCTCCCTGCGTTGGGCTGTGTCATGTGTGGGATGGAGAACTTGCCCTTGTCCCTGGGCTCCAGTGGGGGCTGTCTGTCCCAGGGAGCTGAGCTTCCCTCTTTATCCAAACGGAACTCCCGGGCCCCCAGGGTCCCCTGACACCAGATGGTCACGGGGCTCCCCCAGGGGATCACAGAGCCTGGCTCAGCCCAGATGGTGGGTTTGGGGAGGGTGCCTGGAAGGAAATCAGAGGCTGGGTCACAAGACATCCTCACCCTCAGGTCCCCAGCTCTCAGCCCCAAACCTCCCAGACTCCCCCTCCTTCAGCCCAGAACTGCTGTTCCCCATCCCCATTGCCTGGGGGTGGCCCCTTGTCCCCATGAGCAGGAGGGAGCTGGGACACCTGGGGACAGACTCACCTGCCTGCACGTGGGTCCTCAGGCCCACACTCAGCCCTGGAAGAGAGACCCCTGTGAGAGATTTGCCCTGAATCCTGAGCAGCGCCTCTCCTCCCCGTGAGCCTCCTGAATCCTGGGGTCTCCTGACAGAGCAGCCTGGCTGTGGGGAGGGGTCCCTCCGTGACTAGGGCTTCCCCTCCCCCTCCTCCATCTCACCGAGGCAGAGCAGGGCCGTGAGGCTGGGGGTCATGGCGTCTCGTCCCTGTGGTCCAGGCGGTGCAGATGGAGGAGACCACGGTGCCCTCAGGACGGAGACTCTAGGGTGTGTCCACTGGGAGGCTGGTCCTCCCCGTCACGGGGCTGTCACGTCAGCAGCCCCACAGGAAGGGGAACTGCCCCTCCCCAGGAGCCTGGCCCTCGTTTCCACAGGGCTCAGGCTGGAGTGGGCAGCGGGCTTCTGCAGACATATCTGACCACGTCTGAGGCCTCACTTGACCCATAAGCTGCTGCCTTCATGCCCTGAAGTCCTTTTTGACCCAAGCATCAACACATATTTATTGGGTATTTGCAATATGCCTGGCTTAGAAGTACATCCTTGGACATGACAGATTCAAACCCTGAGCTTGCAGAGCTCAGATTGGCAAACAAACCAACAACTGAACAACGACCACCACCAAACAACCCCAGAAATATTCAGTGTATTTGTTTCCTGTTGCTGCCGTGGCAACCACTACAAGTCCATGGGTTAAAGCAACACATGTATTACCTTTACATTCTGGAGGTCAGAAGTCCAAATGGAAACCCTTGTGTTAAAATCAAGTTGTTGTCAGGCTGTGTTGCTCCTGAGAGCTCTGGGGTGGAATTCATTCCCTCACGTGTTCAAGCTTCTGCAGGCTGCCATGTCCCTTGACTCAAACCCTCTCATCTTCCAAGCCAGCAGGCACGTCTCTCCAACTTCTGCTTCCGAGTCCCATTGTCCTTGGCTCTGGCCCTTCTGCCTCGCTCTTTCACTCATCAGGACCTTGGTGGTAACATGGGCCCCCCCCCCGGGTAATCCAGGACCGTCTCCCCATCTCCACCACGTAGAAGGTGCCTTGGGGGGGATCTTAAAGGGAAATTCAAGGCTCATCCTAAGAGTACAAAATGATAGTACTACAAATAGGACTCTATCCTTCCTCGCGGAGTAAGGTAGAGCAGGTGGTGAGTTTCGAAATCGCGATGACTTTCCTGCCCACCCCGGCTGAGTAGAGGGACAAGAGGACAGAGCCTGGGAGGCCACACCGACTAAGAGGACGCCCCGGGCAAGTGCCCATCACCCCCAGCGCGGGTTTCAACACTAAAGGTTTCACAGGAAGCAGAACAGCTAGTTCCCTACACGTCAGTCTCTGTTGCCATCCCAAATAAGATGCATGACGTCTCCTTTTTCAGAAAACAATTTCTGCCCGTCATAAACCCCAGATGTGTGCTCCAGACACGGTCCAGATATGCCGTCAAGTGCCGAGAGCCCGATGCTGGGTTTTGAGCTGGACGGTCAGAAGATCAGTGGTTCCTGCCCAAGGTGTTTCCTCTCCCCACACTTCAGTGGTTCGTGTTCATCTCCAGATGCTCCTAGATCATGGAATCCTGTTTGGATTAATGAGATTTAAAACAAGCTCACGAATGGAGATGTTGGGTTCCTTCCTTTACAGCCTTGGTCATACTGGGGTTGATGAGAGAGGTGACTGAGGGCTCCTGAGGAAGGGGAGACCCTGCAGAGAAAGGAAGCGTGATACACACAGAATAGGAGGTTTGCCTAAACCACTTCCTGGTTAGCTGCAAGCTGTACATTTTGGGGTGGAATACCACTCAAGCCATATTGTCCTTGTTTCTCCTGTTTGGTGATTTGGGCTTTCCTAACTTGGTTAATTCGGCATGCCCCAGGTTTCTCCAGAGTAAAGCTGTTATTTGCCCTTTGTAATTAATCACTGGTTTGTGGGGAGGTACTTTGAGAGTTTGTACATATCATGCTCCTTATTAAATTTTCACTTTATAAGTTTAGCAGCTACTGACCCTATGCCATAGCAAAAGCTTCTCTTCTCCCAAATGCACCCATTCACATGGAAATCACGTGGTTTATAATATCCCACTACTTTTAAATGCCTGTAAAATACGGCCAATCCTTCTTGTGTTTCTTCTGTCATAATAAGCAGACGCATCGAGGCTTTCTTATTTCCTCATGACTCAGAGGCTGTATGGTGTGTTTTAATTTCTGGTTGAGCTTGTCCCCACTACCCGCATAGCTCTTCTCTTTGTGTGTTTTCCTAGGTATTCTTACGTTTTTATTTTTCCATATGGAGCTTAGTATCAGCTTGTCTAGTTCCGGAAGAAAAGCTTGTTAAACTCAAAAGCTTTTGCACAGCAAAGGAAACCATAAACAAAACAAAAAGACACCCCACGGATTGGGAGAAAATATTTGCAGATGATGTGACTGACAAGGGATTAGTCTCCAAAATTTACAAACAGCTCATGAGGCTTAATATCATCAAAACAAACAACCCAATCAAAAAATGGACAGAAGACCTAAATAGACGTTTCTCTGAAGAAGATATGCAGATGGCCAAGAGGCACATGAAAGGATGTTCAACATCACTAATTATTAGAGAAATGCAAATCAAAACTACAATGAGGTATCACCTCACACGAGTCAGAATGGCCATCATCAAAAAATCCACAAACAATAAATGCTGGAGAGGGTGTGGAGAGAAGGGAACCCTCCTGCACTGTTGGTGGGAATGTAAATTGGTGTAGCCACTATGGAGAACAGTACAGAGGTTCCTTAAAAAGCTAAAAATAGAGCTACCATCTGATCCAGCAATCCCACTCCTGGGCATATACCCTGAGAAAAACATGGTCCAAAAGGATACTTGCACCCCAGTGTTCATTGCAGCACTGTTTACAATAGCCAAGACCTGGAAGCAACCTAAATGTCCATCGACAGAGGAATGGATAAAGAAGACGTAGTACATATATACAGTGGAATATTGCTCAGCCATTAAAAAGAATGAAATAATGCCATTTGCAGCAACATGGATGGACCTACAGATTGGCATACAGAGTGAAGTAAGTCAGACAGAGAAAGTGAAATATCGTATGATATCCCTTATATGCGGAATCTAAAAAGAAATGATAGAAATGAACTTATTAACAAAACAGAAACAGACTCACAGACTTGCAGAATGAACTTATGGTTACCGGGGGGAAGGATGGGGGGAAGGGATAGTCAGGGAGTTTGGGATTGACATGTCCACACTGCTGTATTTAAAATGGGTAACCAACAAGGACCTACTGTGTAGCACAGGGAACTCTGCTCAATGCTATATGGCAGCCTGGATGGGAGGGGAGTTTGGGGGAGAATGGATACATGTATATGTATGGCTGAGTCCCTTTGCCTTGCACCTGAAACTATCACAACATTGTTAATCGACTATACTCCAATATAAAATAAAAAGTTTAAAAAAAAAAGAAGAAAAGCTTGTTGGTGTATTTGGAGGACTGAGGTACATTTATAAATTAGCCTACGAAGAACTGACATGTTTGTGATGCTGAGTCACTCTGTCTAAGGATAAGGTGATTTTCTTAATTTGTTCAAATCTAATTTTTGCGCCATTCAGACGCAAAAAAAGATAAATGTATATCTTCAGAAAGATATACATTTGCATGGGTTAAGTTTTGCACATTTCTTATTACATTTATTCCATAGAATTTTCCTTTGTTGTTGTTGACATTCAGGGTGAAGTTGGGATTCATTTCTGTACATGAAAATGGTTAGTTCATAGAAATTAATTTTATAGGGACTACTAATTTGATTTTTTTTAAATGGTTGAGTGACTTTTATCATTGCGTCTCTAGGGCTTTCCAGTCTGCTTCCTTTCTACACCCTCCACTCTCACTGCATGGTACAGCCCTCCTCCCCGCATCCTCTGTTTGCCCAATTCCCCAAGTTCTGCACGTGCAGATTCTCCCTGGTGTTCACAGTCTTCCAAGAACTGCCTCATCCTGCCTCGTCCTGCCTCTCCAACTCTGTTTTCCCATCAGTATCCCTATCAGAGCGGAACAGCTGCAATCCATGTGCGGGCAGGGTCTTGCATTGCCAGAAATTCAGTGGAAAAAAAAAGTTGGCGATGGTGCATTCTGAGTCCTCTAATATTCCACCCTCTTTTTGGGGGGCAACTGGCCTAGTTTCCTAGCACCTAGAGAACAATGAAAAATTTGTGTAGATGCAAGAATTATAAAGATATGTCTGATTTGGAAAGCCTATAATACTACAAAATAAGAATCTAAAAGTGTAAAACCCTCATAAAAACAATAGGAATAGGACGTCCCTGGTGGCGCAGCGGTTAAGAATCCGCCTGCCAATGCAGGGGACACGGGTTCGAGCCTTGGTCTGGGAAGATCCCACATGCCGCGGAGCAACTAAGCCCGTGCACCACAACTACTGAGCCCACATGCCACAACTACTGAGCCCACGTGCCACAACTCCTGAAGCCTGCGCGCCTGGAGCCCGCGCACCACAGCCAAGAGCAGCCCCCGCTCACGCAACTAGAGAAAGCCCGCACACAGCAACGAAAACCCAATGCAGCCAAAAATAAATACATAAATAAAATTTTTAAAAAATAGGAATAAATTCTTTCTCCCAGGCTAGGATTTCCAGAAGTTTCCTTAAGAGCTGATGGAACCAGATGACAACTAGGACAGGACGCCCTTTGGTTATTGCCTTTCTTTCCGTTGGCCTTCCAGAACATTCTTGCATGTTTCTCCCTTTATCCTAGTTAGCCGTCTCCACTCCAGGCCACTCTCATCTGGCCTCTGCTACCCCTGAGTCGGTGTAGAAAGGTGCAGGCTTGTAACCAGCGCCCATTTCTTTCTCTCCCTCCCTCGGGCAGCAACCTTCGGTGGCCGGGCTGTGGTTTCCTTTGTTAGAGAGCTGCCGTGTTAGGCACTGCTGCGGTCCAAGGCTAGATGTGCAGCAGTTCCAACGGGTGTGACCTGAAATGATCTAGAACTGTGGTCTGATCTAGGAGGTGACTAACCATTGTTCAGCTCTGTTCTCCTTAAAAGGGTGAGAGGACCTTCTAACTTCAGAACTGACACATTGGGTGGGAGGGAAAAGAGGAAGCAGGGATTGAAAGAAAAATTGTCATATGATCCAGAAGGCAAAGACGCAGAGGCTTTCAGAAGGGCTGGAGTCAAGTGAACAGACACTGCATTAAATCCATTGACTTTAGGTTTTCAAGCACACGTTTTTAGCCTCTGTTTCATATCCCTCTGGGTGACCTGCTGATTTCATGTTCGATCTGGTTGACAGCTCTGTAGGTCTCAGCATCCCATGGACAGTATCCCTTCTCAAGGATGCCTACATGGCTCTCCACATTTGGGGCAAGGACCATATCAGCCCCAAACCGTGAAGAATGAAACCATCCCTGGGGAAAATTCCAAGCAATGGGGAATAGGAATACATTCCTATAATGAATACATTCCCAAGTGTCCATGAGTACATTCCCAAGTGTCTCTTCCTTTGGAAGGAAGATTCTGCAGGGTATTCTGTACACTCTCAGAGATCCTGGTGGAGTCTTGTTCACATCACCTCATGCAGGGACCTCAGTAATGCATCCCTATTTCAGGAATTCCTTTCCTTCAAGCTTTCCCTATCCCACTCCCTCATTCTTGCTTCTCAAATAAACTACCCACACTTACATCCCTGTCTTAGGTCCTGCTTTCAGAGTAACTCACAGTAATTCAAGGATGGGAAAATGCCATGAGGTGTTTTGTTTTTGTTTTTTTCCAATGACATGATCTTTTGTCTAACTGCTGGAGATCACTCACCTCAACCATTTCATGACTTCTTGGACTTTACCCATTTATGCATCCATTCACCTTTCACAAATCTTATCCCTGTTCACTAAAAAAATATTAAAGCATGTCAACCCATGGCCATCCCAGGAAATGAGGAGATAAAGTTGAGCAAAGCAGATGTATTCTCTGCCCTCATGGAAGGTCTGGTGTCGTAGGAAAAACTAAATTAACACAACAATTACACAAATAAATCTAAAATGGGAAGAAGGATTAGTCCTATGGGAGAACAGTTTAAAGCAATAAGAAAAATAAAGAAATAACCAATTTTATTAATTTGGATTTGAAGGTGGTAAAGGAAAGCTAAATTATTTAAATTATAGCTAAATGCCCAGAATCAATCAGCATTTTCTAAATTAAGTGCATTATAAGGAAAGAGAAGGAAACATTACAAACTGTCATGGGCAAGTCTTCAAATGGGTGAATCTTAACACATTAGAAGAAATAAAAATATCACAGGCATATTCAACCCTAATTGATTCCTGAATGCGTTTGACTCTACAATCAAGCCTTTACGAGATACACAAAACACTATCTAACTGGGATGCATGGTTAACCTCCAGTTTACTTTGGGAGCATGGGTGTTCTGGGATCCATAGGAACCCATGTTTCATGGTCAATCACGTGTCCTGTGACATTGGGGAGGATGGTCCCAACTCTAACCCCAAGTTGCATCTCCAGAGTGAGGTTCACGTTCTGATTGGATTTAGTTAAGGGTGATCAGTTGCAGAGTTCATTGGTACGTGAAGGGAACCCCAGAATTCCAACATGTGGAGTCTTCTCTACGGTAGGTCAACTCTCCCATCAGTTGGGTCATTCTGAGCATGTTCCAGACTCTGGCTTTCTCCACTCTGTACATAACATCCTCATTGCCTTTCTTCAGACTATCAATTGAGCGGAGCTGAGAAGAGATTTGTCTCAGGATAGAGGAAATCCTGTGCCTGACCCCCATTGCTTAACTGGACCCAGTGGACGATGGGACCCTAAAGTCTAGATTGATTATCTTACTCCCATTTTGAAAGCATAAGAGTACATTTAGTCTTGGATTTGCTGTTATACAGACTCTTTTATTTGCTTGTTTTTATTGAAGTATAGTTGATTTACAATGTTGTGTTAGTTTCAGGTGTACAGCAAAGTGATTCAGTTATATATATATATATATACTCTTTCAGATTCTTTTCCATTATAGGTTATTACAAGATACTGAGTAATAGTTCCCTGTGCTATACAGTAGATCCTTGTTGTTTATATGTATTTTATATATATATATATATATATATATTACTGTGTATTTGTTAATCCCAAACTCCTGATTTATCCTTTCCCCCTTTCCCCTTTGGTAACCAGAAGTTTGTTTTCTAGGTCTGTGAGTCTATTTTTGTTTTGTAAATAAGTTCATTTGTATCGTTTTTTTTAGATTCCACATGTAAGTGATAGCATATGATATTTGTCTTTCTCTGACTTACTTCACTTAATATGATAATCTTTAGGTCCATCCATGCTGCTGCAAATGGCATTATTTCATTCTTTTTTTATGGCTAAGTAATATTCCATTGTATATATGTGCCACATCTTCTTTATCCATTCCTCTGTCTATGGACATTTAAGTTGCTTCCATGTCTTGGATATTGTAAATAGTGCTGCAGTGAAAGTTGGGGTGCATGTATCTTTTCAAATTAGAGTTTTCTCTGGATATATGCCCAGGAGTGGGATTGCTGGATCATATGGTAGCTCTATTTTTAGTTTTTTAAGAAGCCTCCATACTGTTTTCCATAGTGGCTGCACAAATTTACGTTCCCACCAACAGTGTAGGAGGCATCCCTTTTCTCCACACCCTCTCCAGCATTTATTGTTTGTAGACTTTTTAATAATGGAGCACAGAGTACTTAAAATTCCTTCAGTTGAAGGCTATTGGCACTTGGACAGAGAAATTCTCTGACTTAAACCTATTTTTCTTCATTTGCAAGGTGCTCATTGCATGCCCAGAGACAGGTTAGGTTGACCAGATGTTCAAGCAGCTGTTACAGTAGGATTGCCTGAAAGACAGTATGAGGAAGAATTTGCTCTAGAACTTTCTCATGTTTTCAACAAAAGGATACTCCAAGTTTTTGGACTATCTCTTGAGTGTAGGAGAGCAAAGGGATTCAGTTTTCCATAAAAACAGTGTCCACCTTTCTCACCCTGTGTCACTTCCACACCACACACACCATGTTTCCAGAGCACTCAGTATCTCCAAGTTTTTAGAGGATGGATTGGCTCCCTTGATTTCCATTTTCTTCTGTGCATATCTCATTCGATTTATTACCACCACACCCACTCTGCTGTCAGTCACCCAGACAACATAGAGGTCAAACCACCAGATGTCTGGAGTAGTATTTGACCAGCCAGATATTAGAGGCACGTATCCAAAGAGTAAAAATCCCTCTGCACCTAAACAGGGGCTTGAAAACAGGTGACAGGGAAGGCATATTGCTGCTGTTTGCCTCTGCAGAGTAGGATCCAGGACTCCTCAAGACATGGCTCCTGTAGAGAAATAAGAGGAGAGGGAGGATCCAGGGAGGGGGGAGGGAAGGGGGAGGAGAGGAAGGAGAAGGGGAGGAGGGGAGGAGAGGGAGGAGCTGGAAGGACTTTGGGGTGTTCGGTGACGATGCCTTCCACCTGTTGGAACAGGAGCCCAATGGGAGGTGGCGGTCCCTGGACGCCGAGGGGGGCAGAGGTGGGGAAAGACCTGGTGCGTCCAGAGAGGTAGGCCTGCAGGATCCTCCAGACACCATGATAGCTTGGAATAGGTGGGAAGGGAAGAGGGCACCATGGCAGCTCCTCACCTGTGACCACCAGCTCCAGGGGGGTTCTGTGCTCAGTCAAGGTGGACCTTTATTAACAGAGGCGGGGAAAATGCTGGGCAGTGTCTCCACTCACTACAGTGATGGGGAATCTGGCCTCTGCCTCGTGTGGATCGAATTGGGATGTGATAGGATTTCTGTCCTGTTCCGTCTCCGGGTGGAGCACCTTAACCCCAGCAGGGCCCCTGCACGCATTGGTCACAGGCCACCCCCAGGGGATCACAGAATCTGGCTCGGCCCAGATGGAGGGTCTGGGCAGGGACCCTAGGAGAGAAGCACAACAGGATCTCAGGGTCCACTGTGACGACATAGACGTTCCTGCCCTTCGAGGGACGGGAGGGACATAATGCAGAGACTGACCCTCCCAACTTAGGTCAGCCCGGGCGACACGGAGCTAAGCAGGGACTGCAGGGGTGACTGTGCCCCCCCCCCAGGAGCCTAGCAGGTCCTGGACCAGAGGCTGGATGGAGGCAGGGCCTAGACCCCACCTAGTATCTCCTGCCCCCCTGTCCCTGGAGGCCTGAGCCCAGGAAGGGGGCAGCATCAGGGGATATGGCCGGCCTCTCGTCATTTTCTCCGTGCTTGTCCCAGGGGTGGGAACAGTGCCCTGCAGGTCCGGAAGTGAGCAGGACAGGCTCCCAGGGGCCACAATGGGGCCTGCATCACCGGTCTAACAGGAGAGAAGTGGGTGCTCACAGGCCCAACTCTAGATTTCCCTGTTTGGGTCACAAAGACCTTGGTTTTTGGAAGGTGTTTCTAGCTAGATGTGTCATAACCAGACTCAACCCAAGTCCAAATGAAACAAGTATGGTATTAACTCGTCAGAGATGGATAGAAACATGGTAGGTAGATAAACAGGTAGATTGATAAATAGCTAGATGATACATAGACAGATACTTAGAAATACAGATAGATAGATACATAGACACTAGATAGATAGCTACACAGATACATGCACAGCTACATAGGTAAATACATAGATACATGGTCACATAGACACACAGACAGTTACATAGATAGATACATAGACACTAGATAGATAGCTACACAGATACATGCACAGCTCCATAGGTAAATACACAGATACATGGTTACATAGACAAACAGATCACAGTGTAGAATATCGGTGGGGAAACTTGCTCAGCTTCTGGTCCCCACAGGCTGACTGTTCCCAAAGCACACGTTTCCTCACCCACACACCTAGGTTTCCCACATGCAAAAGGAGAAACAAAATCCTCCCGACAACTTCATGTTACTACATCGGGAAGTGCACAGAGAGGTACGTGGCTCATTGGGAGGAACTCAGTCCAGCCCTCCCTCACGTTCTCCAGGGCAGGTTTCACCCCGTCAGGTACAATGCTTTGTCTCTGTGCCCCTCTGTATCCTGTGACCCTAGGCTGTGCTCTCCACTCTCACCCCTGCCTCCAAGCTGGCTCAGGTAATTTCTAAACTGAAAGTTTCTTAGTCTACGGGTGTGAATGCACTAAAGAAAAAGTTGTGTTTGTCCAACATGGGTGGGCGGGGCTTCTTGGACTGTTACGTGTGCAAAGAACCAGGAGGGTCTGGGATGGTGGCTGGATTGTTGTCTGGACCCCGGTGCGGTTCACAGGACACAGGCACTGTGGCTGGCATGGGCGGTCTTGCGGCTCCCACCCCTGAGGACTTTGAGTCCTACCAGCATGACACCAGGGGAGGGGCCGGCCCTGTGCGGAGGAGGCTTATCAGGGGATCGGGACACGGAGGGAGGGAAAGACCTGGGGTTTCTCAGGGTCACAGCCCAAGGGAGGGGCTGGCTGAGCCCACGGTACCAGGTGGGGTCACAGGCAGAGCTGGATTGTTCAGGGAGGGACTTCCTCAGGGTCCTGGGTCAGCAAGGTGAGGTCTAACAGAGACGGAGAAGGGTCTGCAGCGCCGTCTGTGATGTCCTCCTGGGACTTGGTGGGGCTCAACCCGTCCAAGGGCTCAGACCTGAGGCTGATCCCAGGCTTTACATTCAACCCCGGGGGACACCCAGCCCCAGTGGTCGCTTTCATTCAAGGAGAAGAGAGCCAAGTTCTTGGTGTCTGAAATCCTTCTGGGCGTCGAGGTCCGTGTGCTTTATGATTCTTGGCCCAAACCCCCATATCTGCCCAGACCCGCAGTTCCCCCAGCCCAGCTGACCAGCACCTCTAAGAAACAGAAGGTCCAGAGCCCTGGGCTCTGCCCTGAGACAGAACCCAGGAAGGCATCCTGCAGATTCGGGGGTGGTGTGGCTGCAGCAGGAGGGCCTGCCCCACATGCTGCAGGGAATGTGGGCTCTGCGGTCAGAGTCACTCTCCTTTGAAAAGCACTTCTCTTTCTGTGTGAAAGCAACCACCCTCATTTCCCCAAAAAACAGGATGAGAAGGCTGGCGACACACTCTCTGTTGAAACTCGTGCCTGTACAGACACTCAGACACAGCAGCTCTGCAGCACTGTTTACTGCCAACCAGACCCGTCACTCATTTTTATATGATGTCACCCCAGGTAGGAAGGCTGGTGGGAGAGGGGGCAGGGGGACGTTACTGACAGAGGGCCGTGCTCCATGGAACCTGCCACAAACCTACGAGTGCTGTCATGGAAGCAGCACACAGGCAAGGGCGCCGTGGATGGATTTTTAAGTGAAAAAGCAGTAAAAGTGGCCTCTCAGTTATTTTTCTTGGTGGGAAAGAAAACAATGATATGTACACTCAAAAAAAAAAAAACTGGGAGAAATAATAACAAGAGTGTGCATTTGTCTAGCTCTTTTTCTTTTTCTTTTTTATCTGAGTATCGTTTTCTTTACACACTCTGTTGTCCAGTTCGGTTTCAGACTCAGAGAGCGACCCAACCTCACTCTCACCCACGTTCTGCCCCTGGACCTTCAGTATTGGTTCTCTTCTCCAGGACCTCAGAGAGTTCAGACAACGTGGTCTCTTATTCAACAAGCCCTGTTAGAACAATGGTGTCAAATTATTATTCAAACTGGGCATCTTTTATTTGAGTTATTCAGATTTTGAATAATTTTAAAAGAACCATTAATCACTAACTCTTTAAAAAAATTTTTTAATTGAAGTATAGTTGATTTACAATGTTGTGTTAGTTTCAGGTGTACAGCAAAGTGATTCAGATGTGTGTGTGTTTTATATATATATATATATATATATATATATTCTTTTTCAGATTTTTTCCATTATAGGTTATTATAAGATATTGAATATAGTCCCCTGTGCTATACAGTAGGTCCTTGTTGTTTATCTATTTTTTATATAGCAGTGTGTATCTGTTAACCCCAAACTCCTAATTTATCCCTCCTTCCCCTAATCAGTAACTCTTCATCAGGAAGCTCCAGGTTTGGGGAAGAGGTTCTGTTACTGAGTGCTGATGGTACTTGATGCCATCAGAACAAAATGCACAGTCATCTGAAATAGGGATTTTATACTATTTTATATTGTTGTTGAATCCTTTCTATAATTCAGAAAAATCATTTGTTTTGATCATTTAATCTTTTTTTATTATATTATGAAACAACGTGCCACCTTCTTGGAATCAACTGATTTCTCATTGACAGGACTCTGTTTTGTGTTATCAAAGCACCATTAAAAGCCCTACACGGCGTACGTCATTCCTTAGGAAATTAAAATGTGGAGAAGTTAGACGGTACTGCATATAAATGAACATACTGCCATTGGTATGAATTAGATCTGTGTGCATGTGTGCAAGCACATGTGCATGTGTGCGCATGTATTTGTGTGCATGGGTGTGTACGTGTGTGTGTAGAAGATCATGATGCAAGGCGGTTCAGCAGAAGAAATGAAAAGTCTTTGTCTGTCAGTGATCTGGTCTCAGGAGCTGCCCCCACTTAATGGCAAGACACACACACCTACACACACACACACACACACACAGTACTGGAGTTTGACACTTAGCCCCTCCCAATCATTATAAACAGCCTCTCTGGCATTTACTCCGTCTCAGCGTCCCCCCTCTCCATACTCCTCCCAGGATGGTGTCCAGGGTGGAGGCAGCAGTTGTCTGATGGCACTGTTGAGGCCCCAGGTCGGAGCTGACTGGGTCTGTGGGGTTTGCTCGCTGGGTGGCTGGAGGCCCTGCTGACGTCTGGGCCCAGTGGGCAGGGGGTCCCTCCTCGCTGTGCTCCCTAAGGGCTTGGAGACCCTTCAGGTCGTCCCAGTGTCCACTGTGTCCAGGGGTTCAGTGTCTGAGCATCTGCTTCTGCCCCATCTGGTCCGGGTGGGATCTCTCCTCCCACCACGACAGGACCCACTGTGACCCCCTGGTGGTCGCCCCCTGGACACACCTGGGGGGGGAGGTGTCCAAGCGCAAGGTAGACCCTCCCTCCCTGGCCACACAGCGCCACCACGTGGCTCATCCTCCAGGTGGCACTTGGGGACCTCAGAGCAGAGAGGATGTCCTTCCATGCAGGCAAGTCCCTACACCCCAGGGCCCTGAGCTTGTGCTCTGTGTCCGGTGGGTCAGAGGGTCAGGAGGAAGAAACTAGTCCTGGCGTCCTGTTTCCCGTCCTCTCCCTGGGCCCTCCTCCTCTTCCCACCAATACCCCGAGATGGGAAAGGTTTTCCTTTTCTTTCTGTTTTAATTGCCCCCAAACCCTGTCTGCTCCCCACTGTGGCCTCACTGCCCGGACTCACAGCGGTCCTTTTCAGTGGAGCAGACGCTGGACCTGGGCAGCCGTCCGTGCTCTAGGGGTAGAGTAATGAGGAATCCTCTCCAGGAACGCCAGCTCTCCACACTGCTTTTTGCCACGTGCCCACCTGTTCACCGGTCTACCTGGGGTCAGAGTCAGGCCAGATTTTAGGGGAAATGCACCATTCTAACTGGGATGGTGAAATTATGTGTCAACCTGCCTGGGCTAAGGGACCCCCAAGAGCTGGTAAAACACTATTTCTGGGCGTGTCCGTGAAGGAGATTCTAGAAGAGATTAGCTTCCGTTTAGTGGCCAAGTGAAGAGATCCACCCTCACAATGTGGGCAGCTCCATCCCGTTTCCTGGGGGCCCCAATAGAACAAGAAGGGGAAGGGTGGTGAATCCCCTTTCTCTTCTTGAGCTGGGACGTCCAGCATCTGCCGTCAGACTTCAGAGCCCCTAGTTCTCGGGCCTCCGGATGCTGGGATTTACACCAGCCACACTCCAGGTCTCAGCCTTCACACCCACCCTGAATTCTATCACCGGCTCTCCTGGGTGTGCAGCTCCAGATGGCAGGTCATGGGACTTCTCCACCTCCTTAACCCCGTGAGCTTATTCACATGATAAATCTCCTCTTTCAGATACCCATACAACCTATGTAACAGAACCTATCAGTTCCATGTATCTGGAGAATCCTGAATAATACAGTAATAGTGGGAAAGTGAGAGAGAGAGAGAGACTGAAACAGAAATTCAGCCCAGAATGGAACCAAGTTTCAATGATGAAGACTTGAGTTAGGAAGCAGATCTCTGGAGGAAACTAACCTTGAGTACAAATAGGAAATTAAAGATCAGTACTAATGAAAACTGAGTTGGAAGGCTGGGCCCCCTCTGAGCCAGGACAGAAACCTCCCAGCTGGTGAGATACAGCTGGTCCTGAGGTCAGAGCAGTGAGTCAGGTGCCCACATGGGCCTGCAGCCCCTGTCACTCAGAGCTGGCCGACCTTGGGCAGGTTAATGTTTTAGTCCCTAGTTTCTTAAAAAAAAAAAATGAAGAAAAGAATAGGGCATTCTGTGGAGGGTTTGTACAAAGTTTAAGTATGCTAATGTTTGCATAGAACTAAAATAGTCATTGCACTATTGTAAGAGCTGGCTGAAGTTTTAAAATATTCTTAAGATATATAAGAACATTTCAAATACCAGGCCTGTAACAGGCATGCAGGTTTCTTATGTTTCTATCAAAAAAGTATACAAGACGCAAAAATTGAGAACTGGATGCTGGCGGCCCCTAGCGAGTCTTCAGGGTAACGTTTCGTTTTAATCTGAGTGGGAACCGCAGGTCTGAGCCCATAAGTAGGGCGGTGAGCACCTACACGTCCCACTCACAGCGGGATCGGGGCTCTCCGGGCGAGGGGCTCCCGGTGACCCCACGTCCTTGGCGGCACAGCTGGTCCCGCTCCGGAGACGCGGTCGTGCAGATCCCAAGTGTTTCCATGTTGAGACAGCACGGAGTGGCCTTGTTTAGAAGCCCTGTAGCTTCAGCAGCAAGGCTAAGTAATCAAGTGGGTAATTGTGGACGGACCTAAATCTGTGTGAACTGACATTAGGAAAGAATATATTTGGTTATATCTGTTCATATAACACGTCCATGAGGCCCGCCCACATGTCAGTGATGGAGCGGGGCGGGGTCAGGGAGAGAGGCATGAGGTCTCCCAGGTGTGGAATTCAGAGGACGCTGGGCGGACTGACATTGTGCACCTGGAACAGAAGACGAAGAGCAGACTTAGGCAGGTATGGGGATCTGCTTTCTGCGCAGCCAAGGCAGGGTAAGCCCTTATCCGGACGGAAGCCGTCTCACTGTGCGTTTCAGCTGTGTAACTATTACAGCCAATAGACCCAAAGGTGTACCGACTCACGTGATAGGAATTAGTTCCTCTTCCAGGAAACAGGTGAAGTTGATTCCGGCTCAGCAGGGAGGTGCTTTAAAATACTGTGTATTAATTTTAAAATGTGAGGGAGCAGATCAGGAGACGCCTGCCATTGAAAAGATATTTCATCACAGTTCCCAGGAGGAGTGGGCATGCATGCCACCCACCAGGGCCACGTAGGGAAGCACCAGAGACAGAAAGAAGGAGATGGAGTGAGGGGAAAATGGGAGACTTTACTGTGGTTTCCACAAGCAAGAATGGGCAGGAAAGGGTAAGCAGGCATGGGATTGGCTGGATTAATGATTTCAGCGGGTTCTGGGGTGGAGGGGGCATCCCTAGTTGTCATGTACTTGGCCCTAGCGTGACAAGGGCAGGTGGATCGTGGCCCAGACTGTGGACCTCCATAAAGGAGGGGGTGCGGGTGTGGACTCTGGATTGACTGGTTTGTATTTGATAAATGCACCCCAGGAAGAGGATGCTTGCTCAGGAGCTGGGGCAGGGTGGGGGGCAGTGAGGGAGGAGGCGGGAGGACAATGCAAGTGACTCAGGCATATTATCGGGTCATCTAGGAAAAGGTGTGTCCAGTGTCAACCTTAAAATTAAATGTTATTTTACTGGCAAATGAGTTTATTTAGGAATGGCAGAGGAATTGCAATTCAGGACATTCAAACTATGGCAAACCACAGTCAAGTTCAGAGAACAAGGAAGAGGAATGTTACTTTATAGAGAAAAAGGAGGAAGCTGGAAGGGGCTGCTTTGACTGAAAGTCCCTTGGAGAAAACCAAGAGGTCAGGGTGGTGGTGGTTTCTCATTAGCTGGGCTGTTGCTGTTTCTCCTTGGCTAGGTTGTGACTGTTTCTCATTGGCTGGGCTGAGGCTGTTTTCTCCTTGGCTGGGCTGAGGCTGTTTCTCATTGGCTAGGTTGTGACTGTTTCTCATTGGCTAGGTTGTGACTGTTTCTCCTTGGCTAGGTTGTGACTGTTTCTCATTGGCTAGCCTGTTGCTCTTTTCATTGGCTGGGCTGTTGCTGTTTCTCATTGGCTGGGCTATTGCTGGGCAAGGAGAAAATCATCCTTCTTCTGAGAATCAAGCTTCTTCCTGCCCAGGAATGTAAAGTAAGCTGCAGCAGAGGGTAGGGGTGAGAGAGCTCCCTTTTAGGGCTTCCCAACTCCGTTTTAAATTGGGTTTCCCTTTATTAATTTTCACACTAGCATATGCATGTATGACACACGTTAAAACATCAACTTTATAGAAACCTGAAATATGACTAATACAAGGGGTACAGCAGGCTCTATTCTATAGGGTCATCTGGGAACCAGGTGCCACACTGAGCGTGTGGTTCCAGGGTCACCCGGGGCATCCATAGCCATCAGCAGAAGGGAAGAGCCGTGAGGATCTTGTGTGTGAGGTTCACAGGCCAGGCCTGGAAGAAGCTCCGTCCATCCAGCTCACATGCCACTGTGAACTTCATCCCAGGACACACATAACTGCAGGGAGGCTGGGGAGATCATCTCGCTGGGAGCCCAGGAAGGGAGGACGCGGTGCTGGTGAGCAGCCACAGTCCTGTCACACAGGGACCACCTGTCACTTTGAGCACTGGGCGGGGCGGGGGGCTAACGGGTTGTGGGGCACGTTTCCAGTCTCCACTGCTTCCTACCCGACCTCCTCTTACGTAGAGGTTCTAGGGACACAAGAAATAGACTCTCAAACACTGATCATTTCACAAGCTAGTGGAAGAAGGAAACATTCCTGCAAGGAGATACTTTGAATTCAGAGTGAGGCATTCAAGCCCAGAGGAGCCCACAAGCGGAGGTGGTGCTGAGGACCAACACCCGCTCAGGTAGACAGAATAAAAGCCCCAAAGATGTCCACATCCGACTCCCTGGAGCCAGCTGCTGTGTTACCTTAGGTGCAAAAAGGGTCTTTGCAGGTATGATTGAGTTAAGGATCTGGGGGGGGGGCGGGGGGGAAATGAGCCTGGATGTTCCAGGTGGACGCAATGTAATCACCAGGGTCCTTGTGGGAGGAGGCAGGTCAGAGAGAGGGAAGGAGGTGTGACCACAGAAGCAGGAGTCCTAGTCAGAGGGAGGATTTGAAGAGGCTACAGTTCTCCTTGAAGGCAGAGGAAGGGGCCCCGAGCCAAGGAATGCAGACGGCCCCCAGACGCTGCTAAAGGTAAAGGAATGGATTCTGCCCTGGAGCCTTCAGAAGGAACGCAGCCCTGCTGACCCCTGATTTTAGCCCAGTTTAACTGATGTTAGCCTTCTGACCTCCTGAACTGTAGGATAATAAGTTGTGTTGTTTGGTGCCACTATGTGAGTGGTTCGTTACAGCAGCAACTGCAAGCTTATTGGGATGAACAGCCTCCAATCCCAAACCTGAAGGGCATTAGCCAGGTGAGGGGGTGAAGTTCAGATCAAGGACAATGTCCTACAGCTGATGGGTCCTCTTGTGTTTGGAGAATGCATGGCGTCCAGTGGGGATGACTGGAGTAGGGGTGGGAAATGGGGACCTGCATATTCCTCTGGGTGGACCTAAAGCCTGAGGGACCCTCCCCGTGCAGTCGTGGTCTCATCAACTCCCTCGCCCACTCCACACGTGTCCGTGCCTGTGGGTGTGTGCATAAGTATATGCGTTTGTACAGTGCATGCGTGCATTCATGGGTGTGCACATGGCAGGGGGGATGGGAGCTGTATCAGGTGGGGCAGGCCTGTGCCTTCACTCAGACAGAAGTCCCCTCAGACATCTCCCTCTCTCATCCCTGAGACACACACTTGGATCACAAAACACGGATTCCCTTTTTGTCGTTTCCCTCACTAAGTTTTGAGTGACTGTGGAGGCAGAGACTGGGACCTAGAACCTGTGTACCCAAGCGCCACATGCAGGGCTGACGCAGTTGGGCCTGTGAGGACATTTATTGATGAACAAGGCAAAGCATGATCCAGAAAACAGGGTATCAGCAATAAGCTGCATAAGTGTAGCCCAGATTCAAGGTCAACAACTGAACTCTAGGAAGGTTTGTACAGTCAGCTGAGGAAACAAAACGTATCTCTGGGGGCAGTGAAGGATTCACAGGACATATCTGGAATCAGCTGGGCGACTGTAGGACCATAGCTGGGTCTCTAGAAACAGCCAAGAGACTGCAGCTGGGTCTCTGGAAACAGCCAAGGGACCACAGCTGGGTCTCTGGAAACAAGTGCTACACATTCTCTCCAAGGAGCTAGTTGATTGTGGGAGGGGCCACATGGTGAATGAATCTCCTAGAAGTTGATTGGGGGTCTCAGGACTCCAGCTCTTGCCTGCAGGAGAATTGACTGGATGACTTCAGGAAGGGACGATTCCACAGGGAAACCCTCCAAATGTCCACTGCAGGCTTTTGCAAGAGTGCCCTCCTGTGTCTTTAGTGCAGAGGCCAGGTGGGCCTGGGGTCAGTTTCTGGCAAGGGCTGCGTACATGCTGGACTTGGCTGTGGGCTCCGTGGACAGCAGGGACACAGCTCTGGCCGCCCTCTGTGCGAGGGCCGGGTGGTCCAGCTGGGCATATATCACCTCCTGGGGGCCTCCTGCAGCAGGGGCCTGAGGAGAGAGACTCAGGGTGAGTATGGGCGGCTGAGGTGAGGGAGGGGCTGTGGGAGGGGAAGACTTTGGTCGCCAGACTCCAGGTGCCCCCGCAGATCCCACCTCCTGAATCGCCATTGTGTAGTCCCCTCCCACAGAGAAGCAGGGTTGGTCTGTGTGACCAGTAGAATATGGCAGAGTGAGGGCCACCTCCGTGGGGCAGCCACAGAAGACATTGTGCCTTCTGTTCCTCCCTCTTTGGGGTCCCTCCCTCTGGGGGAGGCTGGCGGCCATGGAGAAGCCCGTGTGGTGGGGAAACGGGGCTCCTGCCCACAGCCAGGGGACTGAGCCATCATGGAAGTGGGTCTTCCAGCCTCAGTTGAGCCTCAGATGAATGCAGCCCTGGTTAGCATCTTGACAGCAACGTCAGGACAGACCATGAGCCACCACCACCCAGCTGATCCGATTCCTAATTCCTGGCCCAAGAAACTGAGATGATTTTGTTAAGCTGCTAAATTTCAGGGACCTTGGTACCCAGCAGCAGGTGACTAAGGCAAGCACTTACTGAGGTATCCACCTCTCCATTCTTCTCAGGAAATCTGTAGACAGTGGCCAGATCTGGCAGGGAGAGGACAAGGGGTCAGTTCTCTGGGGTGGACCTTAGGAGGCAAATATGCCCGACCTCATAGCTTCATATTTTGTCTCCCACCCGATCTGGAACATCCTAGGATGCTCCCAAACGCCCCCTACCACATTGCTTCCTGATGGCACTGAATCCCCACTTCCCCCTCCCAGACCTGTCCCCCATCCTTGTCTTTACCTGGTGTCCCATCTGGGACGTCAACAGCTGGGCTGAGCCTGAGGAGAGAGAACATGTGAGCCCTCAGGGCTGCCTGGGGGCAGGGGATTGGGGGCCCGGGGGTCATTCCCAGGAGCCTCACCTCTCCTGGGGCCTCTGCTCCTCACTTTGGCTTCTGGGGGGCCCTGAGGACAGTCAGGTGTGAATTAAGAAGAGAAGCCTTCTTCCCAACACCCCAAACAGCCTGCCTGGGTCACCGCACCCTGTCCCTGAGACCTACCCCGTTTTCTCTCATGCTGACGATGGAGGAGGAAAAGGCCCAGGAGGAGGAGACAAAGGAGAAAGGCCACAGGGACCCCGATGAGAATATAAACATGCTCTGTCGACAGGCCTGTGGGAGCTGGGAGGATGGAATCCGATTACCAGCAGCATGCATTTATCGCGCACCAGCAGCATACCCACCACGCACTGGGGGCTTGTCGTGTTCCCACTTACGTATCAATCTCTCATGCCCAATAGTCCTGTGACATGGGACTCATTATCCCCACTTTACAGAACCGGGTCTGAGCGCTCAAGTCCTCTGTCCACAGGGCGTTGGTCGAGCTGGAATATGACCAGCACCAAAGCCCCTTCTTTCCGCCTTTCCCCAAAGAGCGCGCACCGGGTTCCTGCTTCTGCGTCGCCCTGGCCCATCAGGACGGTTACCGTCCTGCGGGTGCGTCTGTGTCTCCGAGGAGTGAGGAGGGTCTGGGTCAGAGGCCTGATCTGGACAGAGAAGCCTCTGAGTCCCCCATCCCCACCTCCAAGGGGTCTCCTCCCCGGACCCCGACCTGCTCCCTCTAGAACAGCCCCATGGACCTTTCTGTGAGGATGGTTACCACCACGGTAGTCACGCGGGACAATTTTCATTGAAATTTAGGTTAACTGAAGTTAAAAGTCAGATCGCCAGCTGCACTGGCCACTTCGCTACCCCTGGCCAATGACACCCTCCCGGGATGACGCAGATACACAGCATCTCCTTCCTGCAGGAGGCTGTGTGGGACAGCGCTGCTCTCCACGCTTTGTGCACCTTTACAGAGACGGAAACCCAGTAGGAATCGGGAGCGGGCACCTCGGCCTGCTCACCTCCTTCTGGGTTCCCACCCCAAGCACAAGAACCCCCATCTCTGATCTCTTCCTGCTTTTCACAGCAATCCCTGATGGGGCGGAACTGCTCTTCTATGAGTGGAGAAGCCAAGACCGATGTCCTCGAGCTGCCTGAAGCCCAGCCTTTAGCAGGTGAGAGGATGGTGCACCAGCCATGCGCTGGACTCCACGCATGCGCCTTTGGTCCCTCACCTCCTTTACATCCCCTAAGTGCTGTGCTCAGCGTTGCTCATTTTACAGGTGGTCCAACTGAGGTCTTGGGGGCTGGTACACCCACAAGGTCGGAGCCCTTCATCCCCTCTTGTGGTCAGCGCCCCCTCCCTCCCACTGCTCCAGAGCTGGAATCCTCAACATCCTTTAAAATAGAATATTTCATTTCTTGGAGCATCCTTTCCTCAACACTGTGTCCTTGGTCCAGGATCCACGACCCCATCCTGCGTTTTAACGCCGTCGCTGCCTGAGCTTCCCCTGATGACATTTACTACGATTTAAAATAGCATATATGGTGGGGATGGTGGTGTGCTGAATTGGGCGATTGGGAATGACATGTATACACTGATGTGTATAAAATTGATGACTGATTAAAAAAAAATAAGATAATTAAGATAATTATCTTCTAAAGATAAGATAATTATCTTCTGAAGATAATTAAGTCAGTGAAATTAATGGAGATGGGGGAACAAATACATAAAACAATCAAAAATATTATTAATAAATTAAAAGCGAAACTACCCACAGGCAAGGTCTGTGTATCTCTATATCTGACACATTGTAAATAATAAATGAAGATTTGTTCTGCCATTCTCTAAAAAAATAAAATAAAATAAAATAGCATATATGTTATACACGTACAAATATATAGCAATATATTTACATCTATAATGTATATTACATATTATATAAATATGCTTAATGCTTAAATAATTATAAATATATTTTAAATTGTGTTTTTAACTTATATATGTATAATTTAATTTATATGAATAATTTAAATTATACATAATTATGCTATACATAAAAATTATATCAATTATACATATTTAATATATATTATGGTACACATTTTAATATTTACATATACAAATTATAGTAATACATAATACATGATAACATAATATATAACACACATTACTCATGTAACAATATAGTAATGTATATTATATTGTATTACTTATATATTTAATAGTGTATATTCTAATATACTTAAATTATAGATCTGAAATTTTACATTGTAAGTTATATGTTTATATTTATATATGCCCGTATATACTGATATACGTCTCTATTATTCATTCTAATGAATTCTCCCGCTAAAGTTTGGGAGGCCAGGGACCCTTTCTCCTCATTCACCGTGTGCATCAGTCCCACGGCAGGAGGGTGTCTGGTGCACACGAGGTGAGAGGAAAATATTTCCTCGGTATTAATAAGATTAGCACTTCTCCAGGTTGTCCCATTTGACAGCATATTTAAGCGGGTGTCCTGTGTAAGTGAACTCCTGTGTCCCCAAAGCAGCACGGCGGGGTCGGTGCCCCAGGAGGGTGTTCAGGGGGTCAAAGTGTCCCCAGTGGGCGCTGACTCCAGGACATCCTGGGGGCTGACTGCGCACAGGGACAGGGATGGCCTCATCCCAGAGGTCCCCCAAAGCACCATCCAGCCCTGGTCAGGGGTCCAGGACCATGTGACGTGCCCGATGGAGGGTGGGACACATGGCCTAGGGGCCCCACAGATTCTCACCCAGTGGAAAGGACAGTCCACACCATCCTGAGGGAAAAGACACAGGTTCCCTTGAAGGGGTCTGTCCCCACCCCATCTCTGGAAGCCCACTCCCCGCCAGCCCAGCAGGGCCAGCTCTGTGCCCACCCTGATGCTGGGGCTGAGTGTCCAGGCCACTGTGGTGTCCAGGTGAGACCAGGCTCTAGAGACCTGAGCCAGGTGTGAAGGCAGACGTGTGTGCAGAGGGAAGAGGGAGCCAGAGGGCTTGGGGGTCAGGAGGGGGCAGGGGAGCCTGTGGACGGAGGACACAGCTGGGGACAGGGTCCAAGGACCTGGGGCAAACCTGAGGGCAGGGCAGAGAGCTCCTCACCTGTCACCACCAGCTCCAGGGCATCCCTGGGCTCAGACCAGAGACCACCTGTCCGATAGAGGCACTGATAATGCTGGGCAGTGTCTCCATGCACAGCGGTGATGCTGAATCTGGCCTCTGTCTGTTGTGGACCAATTTGAGACACAGTATCCTCATCCTTGAAGTCACTCCTATTTTCCTTCCTCTCCAGACGGAATCCCTCAACCCCAGCAGGGCCCCTGCACACAATGGTCACAGGCCACCCCTGGGGGCTTACAGAGTCTGGCTCAGCCGTGGTGGAGCGTCTGGGCAGGGTCCCTAGGATGGGTAAGAGCAGACTCTCAGCATCCATTACGTGAAAATCATCACATCACATAATTCAACCATTTTTGTTGCTCAGTTCAGTACTTTTTTTTTTTTTTTGAAACTTGCAAAGTTGTGCAACCATCACCACAATACAATTTTTTTTTTTTTTTTTTTGGCTGCACTGCATGTGGGATCTTAGTTCCCCAACCAGGGATCAAACCCACACCCCCTGCATTGGAAGCGTGCAGTCTTAACCACTGGACCACCAGGGAAGTCCCGCAATCCAATCTTAGAGCATTTCCATCATCCTCCGCCAAAAGACCCCCCCATGCCCATTCTGTGAGCCTCTAAATTCTCATTACTGCGGAGTTATTTTCCCCACTTGACTTAAGGACCCTGAGACTTGGTCACATCTTGCTCAGAGTGACATGGGAGGTGTCAGAACAGACTGGGGGCCCCCGGGCATGTCTGCTGCAGGGGGCGGCTCCCTCCCTGCCCACGGCCACTCTAGGGGGACAGAGAGAGGGCTGTGAGGGTGGCATAGGATGGGAATGACCGGGTCATTCCTGGGACAAGGAAAGCAGGGGTCTCAGTCGGTAGGAATGATCTGGGCTGGGTCTGAAGGGCAGCTGCCAATCCCAGGTGGGATTGTGTGGGGTGAGGGGCGCAGTCTGCAGAGCGGCAGCGGAAGTGTGTGTGTGTGTGTGTGTGTGTGTGTGTGTGTGTGTGTGTAGGAGCTGGAGCACAGATCTGATCCCACATTCCCCAGCAGGCAAGTGTCTCTGTGTCCAATGCGAGTCTTCTGTGCTTTCATCCCTGGGTTTTCTCTGTACTTTTACCTTCGTCTCAGCTTATTTCCATTTCCCTGTTACTGAAGCTCTGGAAACCCCATCTGTCTCAGCTAGCCTGCGGGCAGGGGGAAGAGCGGGTTTGTAGCCCTGAAACAGGAAGTTGGCCTCACATTCAGCAAAATCCCATAGAGGCAGGGGGCTGGCAGAGGTCACTCATTCACTCTTTCTTTCTTCTGACCACATCTTAGTTCCCATCTATCTGTTTACTGATGCCTCCATGTACCACTGGTTCCACAAATATGAGAAACACCCAGGATGCCTGCCTTCTTGGGGCTGAAAGTCTAGAGAGAGGATAGACATTGACCAATAATTGTGCAAATCCACGGGTACAAACGGTGACACGTGCCCTCGGGGTGAGTGGGGGAATCTCGGGGGCAGACGGGAGGCAGAGCTGCCGTCCTCTGGGAGGTCCGAGGGAAGAGGTATCTGAGCTGAGATCTGAGGTCACGGATGAATTACCCAGGCCGAGGGACAGGGGGACACCGGGCATTCAGGGTGGTGAGGAGGTCCGGAGCTGAGTGGGAAGATGGCATTTAGAAAGGGAAAGAAAACCAAGGTAACTGAGATAAGTGAGCCAGACAGCGTGGGGACAGACAGATCCAGACCGAAGAGAGATGCGTGGGTCTCAGTCTGTCTGAAGGTAAACTGTGAGAGGACTCTAAGGAAGATTAAGGTTTTCCTGAAGATAAATTATATACTATATATATATTTAAAGTTTTTAAGTAAAACTTTAAAATGATCATTTAAAACCACATCACTGTGTGATATAGTCTGTACGGGAGGATGGAGACGGTGGGATTGAGGATGATTCTCAGAGTCTGCCCTTGGCGAGGTCATGTTCTCTGCCCAGGGGCTGCTGAGGGAGATCTGGGCTTGTGTGGGGAGAGCTCGTGGGCTCAGCCTGGTCCTTATGATCTGAATTGTCCCTGTGGGCCATCAGAGCAGAGGTGGAGAACGCGGGAGAGACCGGGCGAGGGTTATATGTTTGGGGTTGTTTGCAATTCGAGGTGTATGTCAGGGCCCCCAGGATCGGCTCCACTCTCACCTACATCTGCCTGCGGGGTGCAGAGGGGATTGGGGAGAAGACTCACCCGCCTGCGTGTGGATCGTGTGGCCCAGACAGAGCACTGGAAGAGAAGTTCTAGTGAGAAAGACGCCCACTATACGGTTTCCTCATGGGGCTGCAGTCAAGGGGGGGCCTTGAGGACCCAGCGGGGTAGGGGGGTGGTCATCGTCCCGTAATTTCCCGACACCCCTGTCAACACCGCATCTGAGTACGAGCCCTCTCCTTGCTCTGAAATAGTCTCAAGACAAACCCCCAACCCCTCTTCCAAGCAGGTGTTCCTCCCCGGCCCCCAGCCCTTCTCAGTCTGCACTCAACCCCATACCCAGGCACCATTTCCAGCACTGAACCTTCCGTGGTAAGACTTAGGTCTTGGCCAGAGCTGAGGGGGACCACTTTGCCCCCCTAGGGCCCCAGCGTCTTCTGGGCTGGAGTCGGGACAGAGCTGGGAAGCAGAGCCCCTCTGCCCCTGGATTCCTACCCCTCCATTCCAAGACTCACCTAGGCCCAGGAGGGTGGTGGGACGGGGCAACATGGCCCAGCCCCGGCCCCTGGCACCGTCCTGGAGTTTGTGAGTGAAGGACAGAGCCTGTAGGCGACACGAGAGAAGAGGATGTGGTGGCTAGGGGCCCTTTCTGGGGTTTCGACATCAACGGCCTCACACAAAGGGGAAGAGCTCTCTCTCCCCTCCCATCCACGCTTCCCACGAACGAGACAGAGGCGGGGCCTGGCTTCCAAAAGATGTTTGTTCGCCCTGTACACTGATGAGGCTGAACTCATCTCTGGAGGCGCCCCCTGAGGTGGGAGCCTCATTCTCCATCTGTGGGGCAAGCAGTACACAGATTTGTGCGGCAAACTGACTTGACTGTTGGTCCCAGCTCCACACGACAACCATCTGTTCTTGGGCAAAGAGTTACACCACTTTATGCCAACGTTTCCTCGTGTTTAAAATGGGAAGCCCCAAATCCCCCTCCAAGGATTTAATATTACAATATATGTTACACACCCAGCAAGGTATTGAGCTCATTAAAAATCTCTCACTAACATGGGTTCTCTGCCTATCTTCCCGAAGTGGCATGGGAACCAGGGAAGGGGAGGCTGGTCCGTCAGCACATGCAAAATCCTAAAGGGATGGGATAATCAGGAGACAGACCTTGGGAGCAGGGCCAGGGATGGGGAGGGCGTTTGTGCACACGGAGCCCAGCAGGACAGGAGCCCCATCACGGAATCTCACGTCCACCACCCCTGAGGCCAGGGAAGAGCTGCTTCTCCCAGGGGTAGCTGCGCCAGATATTGATGGTGGTCTACACAGCAGCCGATGCTCACTTTTTCCTTATTAACAGAAACCTAGTTCTGTTTGAGTGGCTATGTTCCAACCCTGGGGCTGGGGGATAGGGGGAGTGCAGAGGATAAAATTTGGGTTAAGGCAGTCCAGCAATCCCATTTGCAGTGATTGGTCCAGAGGGGGCACATGACCATGTATGGCCAATGATACTTAAAGCAGGATATATCAGGGTTTCTGGGAATCATATTTCTCTCAATAACAGAGGGTCTCATAAGACTTTCACCTCCTTTTCTCCTGTCCATGGGCAGCTATATCATGATGATGTGATATCTGGAGCTGCAACAGCCATCTTGCAACCATGAGGCAACAAGCTTGACTACAATAGCAGAAATACTGAACAAACTGAGGGGAAAGAATACAAGATCCAGGGTTCATAGAAGGTCCCCAAGTGCTGAACCAGCCCTGGGACTGCCTATCCCTGGAATTCTTAATAAGTAAACAATAAATGCACTAGATTTTCTGTCAAAATTTCAGACTAAATCTGTGGACCACACTCCATTTTAAAATAATAATTTAAAAACTAAAATTGCTTAATAGACTATTTTAAAGCTCTTCTTAAATGCCTCAAAGAAATGAACACTAAGTGAAGGCTATGTAGTCAAAAATTAAAGGAAGACAGGATTCCCCAGAGTCAAGTTGAATGCTGAACATGGCTCTCACCTTGACAGTGATGCATGAAGTTTTATTTTCATGGCCTTGCAGATGGTAGAGGCTAAAGGATAAAGTCCAGGGGTCACCCTCATTGACTAACACCAGCCAGCCCTACGTATCTGTGTCTTTCTGGTCTCTCTCTCTGTCTCTCTCTCTCATCTTCATTAGCGGCTTTTATCAGGTTTATTGAGGGATAATTTGCAGACAGCCAACTGCATCCATTAAATATGTGCAATTCAATGAGCTCTGGTAGTTGTGAAACCACCATCATAGTCAAGATTTCCATCACCACCAAGATTCCATGTTCCCTTTGTGAAAATAAGCAAAGTAACCTCATTTAAAATGGAGTCGGGAAGCCCTGAAAGGGGAACACTCAGGCATGTAGCACTTGGTGCAGCCTGCACTCCCAGTAGGGAGAAGGAAGACAAGAATTATTTAGACAAGGGAGGACATTAATTACATGGGAATTTCATCCCCTGCTTTAAGAAAAAGAAGGAAGATCCTTCCGTGCCCCAGCAACAATGCTCTAACCACTGCTTCCAGCCAATGAGAAAATGTCAAACCTCTAACTCTTGTTCTTCAGTGAATTTCTGTTCAAAATAATCCTTCCCCATTTCCTCCTAAAACCCGATAAGAGGTGACCTCCCCTTTATCTCTTTTTTTTTTTTTTTTTTTTTTTTAAAAGGAATTCCTTTATTTTTTTTTTATTATTTATTTATTTTTGGCTGTGTTGGGTCCTCGTTTCTGTGCAAGGGCTTTCTCTAGTTGCGGCAAGCGGGGGCCACTCTTCATTGCGGTGCGCGGGCCTCTCACTATCACGGCCTCTCTGGTTGCGGAGCACAGGCTCCAGACGCACAGAGCTCAGTAGTTGTGGCTCACGGGCCTAGTTGCTCCGCGGCATGTAGGATCTTCCCAGAGCAGGGATCGAACCCGAGTCCCCTGCATTGGCAGGCAGATTCTCAACCACTGTGCCACCAGGGAAGCCCTCCCTTTATCTCTTTAGACTTGCCTGTGATCCACCATAGCTGGCCTGTCCCAAATAGCAATTTTCTGCTATTCCCGAATAAACCATTTTGCTGCTAAGGTAACTGGCTATTTTATTTTTAAGGTCGATACTCTTTGGTCCCAGGTGATCACTGCCAACCACAGAATGTCACTTTCTCTCTGGCTCTACAAGGATTGAGTCATTAGCCACTGGAGTTACTCACCTTCGACACACCCTGAAGGGTGTTCAAGGCAGGGATCAGGAAGGAGGCACTCTGTGCTCTGGGAAAACTGGCAGAACAGGACTTCAGAGAGTTAGATATTTTCAGGAGAAGATTTTATGAACCCAATTTCTTGCATCTTCTCGTACTTAGAAAAGCACTAAAGTCATTAACTAAGGTATCTATTCCTCATGAGTAGCAGCAACTTTCTACAGAGATGTGTGCTTGACGGCATGTACCCCTTCTCCAAAGTCACATAGATGCTGATATCGGAGCAGTTCCTCAGAGCTCGCTGAGAGGCTGTCTCGTGGGCCACAGTCCTCAGTATGTCCCCAAATAAAACGGAACCTCACGACTCTCACTGTGCATTTTTATTTCAGTCAACACCATTGATCTTTCTTTTCTTTTTAGAAAATATGTACCTGCTAACTTATTTTTTTATTGAAGTATAGTTGATTTACAATATTGTGTTAGTTTCAGGCATACAGCAAAGTGATTTGGTTTTATATATATATATGAAAAAAAGAATACGTGTGTGTAACTTACATATTCTTTTTTTCAATTCTTTTCCACTATAGGTTATTACTAGACTTCCCTGTGCTATACAGCAAATCCTTGTTTATCTATTTAATATATGGTAGTGTGTATCTGTTAATCCCATACTTCTAATTTATCCCTCCCCTCCTTTCGCCTTTGGTAACCATAAGTTTGTTTTCTATGTCTGTGAATCTGTTTCTGTTTTGTAAATAAGTTCATTTGTACTATTTTTTAGATTCCATATGTAAGTGATATCATGTAATTGTCTTTTTCTGTCTGACTTCACTTAGTATGATAATCTCTAGATCCATCTAAGTTGCTGCAAATGGCATTATTTCATTCTTTTTTATGACTGGGTAATATTCCATTGCATATATGTACCACATCTTCTTTATCTATTCACCTGTCATGGACTCTTAGGTTACTTCCCTATCTTGGCTATTGGGAATAGTGCTGCAATGAACATTGGGGTGCATGTATCTTTTCAAATTAGAGTTTTCATCTTTTCTAGATATATGCCCAGGAGTGGGATTGCTGGATCATATGGTAACTCTGTTTTAGTTTTTTAAGTAACCTCCATACTGTTCTCCATAGTGACTGCACCAATTTACATTCCCACCAACAGTGTAGGAGGGTTCCCTTTTCTTCACACCCTCTCCAGCATTTATTATTCATAGATTTTTGGATGATAGCCATTCTTTTTTTTTTTCTTTCTTTCTTTCTTTTTTTTTTAACATCTTTATTGGAGTATAATTACTTTACAATATTGTGTTAGTTTCTGCTGTATAACAAAGTGAATCAGCTATACATATACGTATATCCCCATATCCCCTCCCTCTTGAGCCTCCCTCCCACCCTCCCTATCCCACCCCTCTAGGTGGTCACAAAGCACCGAGCTGATCTCCCTGTGCTATGCAGCTGCTTCCCACTAGCTATCTGTTTTACATTTGGTAGTGTATATATGTCCGTGCTACTCTCTCCCTTCATCCCAGCTTACCCTTCCCCCTCCCCATATCCTCAAGTCCATTCTCTACGTCTGCGTCTTTATTCCTGTCCTGTCCCTAGGTTCATCAGAACCTTTTTTTTTTTTTTTAGATTCCATATATATGTGTGATGACAGCCATTCTGACAGGTGATACCTCATTGTAGTTTTGATTTACATTTCTCTAATAATTAGCAATGTTGAATATCTTTTCATGTGCCTGTTGGCCATCTTTATGTCTTCTTTGGAGAAATGTTTGTTTAGATCTTTGCTAACTTATTTTTTAAACAAACCTACCTTGTCGTAATTTTAGATTTGCAGAAAAGTTGCAAAGACACAGAAAAATCCCATATGCCCTTCACCCAGTTTCCCCTAATGTTAATGTTTCGCATAACCATAGTACATCTGTCAAAAACAAGCAATTAACATTGATTCAACCATTAACTAGTACAGACTTTATTTGGAATTAATCCGTTTTTTCACTAATGTTCTTTTCCTGTGCAAGGATCCAATTCAGAGTAACATTTGGATTTAGTTCTCTCTGTTTTAAATACAGAGAAGAGTTTCTGTTTTCCTCGTTGGATCCTAATTACTATTCCCATCGTACCTGAAGGGCATATGCAAGGAGGATATGGGGACAGGCTGACTACTTAGGAAAAGAATGGCTAAAAGAATTAACATCTACAGGGACTTTCCTGGTGGCACAGTGGTTAAGAATCCGCCTGCCAATGCAGGGGACATGGGTTCGAGCCCTGGTCTGGGAAGATCCCACATGCCACGGAGCAACTGGGCCCGTGAGCCACAACTACTGAGCCTGCGTGTCTGGAGCCTGTGCTTCGCAACAAGAGAGGCCGCGACAGTGAGAGGCCCATGCACCACGATGAGGAGTGGCCCCCGCTTGCCGCAACTAGAGAAAGCCCTTGCACAGAAACGAAGACCCAACACAGCCAAAAATAAATAAATAAATTAATTAATTAAAAAAAAGAAAAGAATCAGATTAAAAAAAAAAAAGACAAACAGAACCCTAGGACAAATGGTAAAAGCAAAGCTATACAGACAAAATCACAAAGAAGCATACACGTACACACTCACAAAAAGAGAAAAAGGAAAAAAATATATCTATATATTAAAAAAAAGGAAGAGAGCAACCAAATCAATAAACAAATCTACCAATGATAACAAACTCTAAATACTAAACTAAGGTAAACATAAACCAAGAAACAAATTAAATGCAGAAAGCAAACCCCAAGTCTACAGTTGCTCCCAAAGTCCACCTCCTCAATTTGGGATGATTCGTTGTCTATTCAGGTATTCCAGAGATGCAGGTACATCAAGTTGATTGTGGAGATTTAATCCGCTGCTCCTGAGGCTGCTGGGAGAGATTTCCCTTTCTCTTCTTTGTTCGCACAGCTCCCGGGGTTCAGCTTTGGATCCGGCCCTGCCTCTGCGTGTAGGTCGCCTGACGGTCTCTGTTCCTGCCCGGACAGGACGGGGTTAAAGGAGCAGCTGCTTCGGGGCTCTGGCTCACTCAGGCCGGGGGGAGGGAGGGATACGGATGCGGGGCGAGCCTGCGGCGGCAGAGGCCGGCGTGACGTTGCAGCAGCCCGAGGCGCGCCGTGCGCTCTCCCGGGGAAGTTGTCCCCGGATCACGGGAGCCTGGCCGTGGCGGGCTGCACCGGCTCCCTGGAGGGGCGGTGTGGAGAGTGACCTGTGCTCGCACACAGGCTTCTTGGTGGCGGCAGCAGCAGCCTTAGCGTCTCATGCCCGTCTCTGGGGTCCGCGCTGATAGCCGCAGCTCGCGCCCGTCTCTGGAGTTCGTTTAAGCGGCGCTCTGAATCCCCTCTCCTTGCACGCCGCGAAACAAAGAGGCAAGAAAAAGTCTCTTGCCTCTTCGGCAGCTGCAGACCTTTTCCCGGACTCCCTCCCGGCTAGCTGTGGTGCACTAGCCCCTTCAGGCTGTGTTCACGCTGCCAACCCCAGTCCTCTCCCTGCGATCCGACCGAAGCCCGAGCCTCAGCTCCCAGCCCCGCCCGCCCCGGCGGGGGAGCAGACAAGCCTCTCAGGCTGGTGAGTGCTGCTCGGCGCTGATCCTCTGTGCGGGAGTCTCTCCGCTCTGCCCTCCGCACCCCTGTGGCTGCGCTCTCCTCCGTGGCTCCGAAGCTTCCCCCCTCCGCCACCCGCAGTCTCCGCCCGCGAAGGGGCTCCTAGTGTGTGGACACCTTTCCTCCTTCACGGCTCCCTCCCACTGGTGCAGGTCCCGTCCCTATTCTCTTGTCTCTGTTTTTTCTTTTTTCTTTTGCCCTACCCAGGCACGTGGGGAGTTTCTTGCCTTTTGGGAGGTCTGAGGTCTTCTGCCAGCGTTCAGTGGGTGTTCTGTAGGAGTTGTTCCACATGTAGATGTATTTCTGATGTATTTGTGGGGAGGAATTTACTCCTCCACCATCTTGAAGGTCTCTCCTCTTATTTGTTGACCAAATAAAATTTCTCCCTCTCACTCTGTCTCTGTCTCCCTGTCTCTTTGTCTTTCTCTTTCCCTCTCTGTCTCTCCGTCTCTCTCCCTCTCTGTGTCTCTGTGTCCGTCTCTCTGTGTCTCTCTGTCTCCCTCTATCTCTGTCTGTCTCTCCCTCTCTCCCCCCTGCCCTCTTGTTTGCTCACTCTCCCTCCTCCCCCTTTCTAAACTTTATTTTCTGAAAGGCAGCCCTATAGCCTACACCCTCGGATTAATTCAATTTCACGTCACTGACTGCTGCCCTCAGTGGCGTGTGGAGCAACCAGCTCAAGCCAGTTCCTGACACCTGGCTGTGAACATCCCTCCCCAGTTGCAGGTTCAGTGATGTCAGTTTTAGAGCTTGAAATTAGCCAGGCTGTGAGCGTTTACACCCCAGAAATTGACAGATGCTACAAATCAGTTATTTTCTTTCAGAGAGCTAACTGTTAGCATTTGCGATCACACTGCTGGGCAATTTCCAAAGGCCACTTTAAAGAAAATTAAACAGAGCATGGAAAGAAAAACTCTGTGAAATCAACATCCTACAGGAAAACCAGAAAACTGATAAAATCCTGTCTATGTCCGTGGTATCCCCCCACCTACTCCATTCCTTCCTCACCTAAAGTAACCAACTTCTGAAATCGTGTGTTCAAATTTCCCTTGCATTTTTGTAAATATAGTGTGACCACACGCATATATATCAGTATACATATAGGTACATATGTTCATTGTCATTTTTAACTTTAGAACAAAATATAGTTTTCAAAGTGATTTTTGAAATCAAATACAGAGTAAATGTGTGCTAATGTTCTATTAATTCATTAACGATGGAATCATCATTCGAAATTCCTATCTTTACTCAACTATTTACCCTCTCCATTGTTCTTCCTTCCCTCCTGCATGTCTCTGTTTCTACTGGGATTATTCTCCTTTTGCCTGAAACTTTCATTCTTTTGGTGCCCATCTGTTGGTGAAGAATACAATTTTTCATTGCCGAAATGTCTTTATTTCACCGCCAATATTGAAGTTTTCTCTTGTTGTAGAGTTCTAGGTTGGCAGGGTTTTTTTTTTAGCACTTAACTATGGCATTAATCATTTTTGTTGCAAATGAACTGCAACTCTTCCTGATGCTCCTTTGAAAGTAATGTATCCTTTTTCGTTCAATGCTTTTAAGATTTTGTCTTTGGGCTTCAGCAGTTTTCCTCTGATGTATCTCAGGGTGTGCGTGTGTGTGCTGACTTTTATTGACGTGTACTAGATTAAAAGTGCACATATCAGGGACGTCCTGGTGGTCTAGTGGTTAAGACACTGCGCTTCCACTGCAGGGGGCATGGCTTTGATCCCTGGCTGGGGAACTAAGATCCCGAATGCAGATCCCCGGTGGGGGAATTAAGATCCCACATGCCATGCGGCGCGGCCCAAAAAAAAAAAAAAGTGCACATATCAAATGCACAGCTTGATGAATTTTCACAAATTGAGCAATCTTATGTGTTCCAGTAACTTCTCTCCAAAGGTAATGCCTACACTAACTTCTAACAGCATGGGTTAAATTTGCTTGTTTTGGTTCTTTAGGTCAACATGAAAATTCTCTTCACTCTCTTTGTGTGTGTGTGTGTGGCTTCTTCTGTTCATCCAAATGTTTGTAGGATTTGTCCATAATAATGCAGGGAGCCGTAGACCTTCAGCTCTGGTTCTATTGCATGAATCACCACAATGAGTATATCCATCCTAGTGTAAATAGGCATTTGCTTAGCTTCTAGTTTAGGTTAGTGATGGATAGTGCTGCTTTGAATTTCTTAACACATGTGAAGTGATGAACATATTTGTGCATTTTTGTTGGAATAAACCTACGAGTGTAACTGCTATGTGTTGTGCTATGCATTTATTCAACTTTAGTAGGTACTTCTGAACATTTTTCAAAGTGATTGTATTAATTTAATTAATATGGATTAATTAATTAATCTGAGTGTTCAGGTTATTCCACATCCTCACCAACCCCTCCAATTTTGCGTCTTTTTATTTTAGCCACGCTGTGATGGGTGGTGGTACCTTTGTGGTTTTACTTTGCATTTCTCTAATGACTAATGCACTTGGGAACATTTTCCTATGGTTTTTGGTCATTTGAATATTCATTTTATTTTTGTGAAATGTCTATCTGAGTCATTTTCTCATTTCAGAAAATTGGGTTGACTAACTTTTTTTACTAAACAATAGGAAGCTTTCTCTTTTTCTTATTATGCATGTGAGTCCTTTATCAGATATGTTCATTGTGATTATCTATTCCTAGTCTAGCTGGGGTTCACTTTCTTATTGGGGCATTTTGAAGAATAGAATTTCTGAATCTTATTATAGTCCCATTTATCTAATTTTTATTTTATATTTAGTGCTGCTGCAAAATGTGAAGAAGCTTCCTGTGTATTCCTCCCAGAACTATATATGTACTTTTTAGATTTATATCTTCAGTCCTTGGGAAATAATGGTGTGTGTGCGTGTTGTGTGCTAAGAGTCCACATACATTTTTCATGTGGAAATCCGATTGATACAACACAATTTATTGGAAGGACCATCCTGTTCTCATGGAGGTCCTGGGTATCCTGTGTCATATCGCAGGAGACTGAACACATCTGTTACCAGCCTTTCCGTTCTGTTCTAATGTTTAGTTTGTGTGTCTGTGCACCCATATCACATGGATCCAGACACTCTAGCTTCATGACACCTAGGAGTGTGAGTCTTCCAGCTTTGTTTTTCTTTTTCAAGATATCATTGAATAATTTTGGCCCTCAGTATGTCTAAGAAAAAAAAACTCCCTGGGTTTTATATATATATATAGCAGTTCGTATCTGCTAATCTCAAACTCCTAATTTGTCCCTCTCCCCACCCTTTCCCCTTTGGTAACCAGAAGTTTGTTTTTGTCTGTGAGTCTGTTTCTGTTTTGTAAATAAGTTCATTTGTATCATTTTTTAGATTCTACATGTAAGTGGTATCATATGATATTTGTCTTTCTATGTCTGACTTACTTCATTTAGTATGACAATCTCTAAGTCCATCCATGTTGCTGCAAATGGCATTATTTCATTCTTTTTTATGGCTGAGTAATATTCCATTGTATATATGTACCACATCTTCTTTATCCATTCCTCTGTCGATGGACATTTAGGTTGCTTCCATGTCTTGGCTATTGTGAATAGTGCTGCTATGAACACATGGGTGCATGCATCTTTTTGAATTAGAGTTTTCATCTTTTCCAGATATATGCACAGGAGTGGGATTGCTGGATCATATGGTAACTCTATGTTAGTTTTTCCCTGGGTTTTGATTGAAATTTCATGAAATACACAGAATCCTTTTGGGACTATCAACATCTTTACAATATTGAGTCTTTCTACTCTCTATTTAAAATTTAGGACTTCAGAGTTTCTCTCAATATGTTTTGTAGTTCAATGTGGTGGTCTTACACATCCTTTCTTAGATTTATTGCTTTTATTACATGTTTTTAGATTATTGTGTATGTCATTGGTTTTTTAAAATTTTATTTCTACCCCCCCCCTTTTCTTTTTTTTTTTTTTTTGCTGTTATGAAGAAACATAGTTGGGTTTTTGTGGACCTTCTATATAACAGCCTTGCAAAATTCATTTATTAATTTTGATAGTTTGTATAGTCTCTTGGATTTTTTATGTACACAACAGTATATTCTATTTTCAGTGACAGTTTGTATTACTTTGTTTCCAATGCTTATGGCTTTCATCCCTTTTTCTTGCTTTTTTGTACTGGCTAGAATCGCTAATGAATATAAATGATGACATCAAGATTTCACCGTTTAATATGATGCTTTTTGTAGGGCTACTTACATCTTCTTTACCAGATTAAGAAATTTCCTATTTTACTGTAGTTTGTATTTTTTTGTTCTGTTTTGTTTCCTTTACCGTGAATGACCATTTAATTTTCTTAAATGTGTTCTGCATCTGTCATATGTTCTGCATATAATTTGTCTCTTTTTTCCTCTGTTAATGAGGAAAGTTATAGTGATGTGGTTTTTTTTGTTTTTTGGTTTTTTTGGCTGCGTTGGGTCTTCATCGCTGCACGTGGGCTTTCTCTAGTTGCAGGGAGTGGGGCCTACTCTTTGTTGCAGTGTGCAGGCTGCTTCTTGCGGTGGCTTCTCTTGTTGTGGAGCACAGGCTCCAGGTGCGCAGGCTTCAGTAGTTGTGGCGTGTGGGCTCAGTAGTTGTGGCTCATGGGCTCTAGAGCGCAGGCTCAGTAGTTGTGGCGCACAGGCTTAGATGCTCCGCGGCATGTGGGATCTTCCCGGACCAGAGCTCAAACCCTTGTCCCCTGCATTGGCAGGAGGATTCTTAATCACTGGGCCACCAGGGAAGTCCCTACTGATGTATTTTTAAATGTTAAGTCATTCTGCATACAAGATATAAATCCCACTTGGTTATAAAATAGTATTGTTATTATATAACTATATTATTTGCTCATTTTTATTAAGGATTCTTGAACAAGATTAGCTTGTAATATTTTATCACGTAATATCCTTAGTTGGGCTTTGAAATCAAGGCTTTGCTTGAATTCCAAAATGGGATATAGAAAACAGTATAGATCTTCCTCAAAAAATTAAAAATAGAACTACCATATGACCCAGCAATCCCACTTCTGAGTATATATCTAAAGGAAATGAAAACAGAATCTCTAAGAGATTTCTGAATTCCCATGTTCATTGCAGCATTATTCATAATAGCCAAGATATGGAAGCAACCTAAGTGTCAATCAACAGATGAATGGTTAAAGAAGATGTGGTATATTTATAAGTGGAATATTATTCAGCCATGAGAAAGAAGGAAATCCTACCATTTGCAAAAGTAAAGATGGACCCTGAGGGCATCATGCTGAGTGAAATAAATCAGACAGAGAAAGACAAATGCTGTATGATCTCACTTCTATAGGGCATCTAAAAAAAGCCAAACTCATAGAAATAGAGGGTAGAATGATTGTTTTTTAAGGGCTGGGGTGGGGAAAATGTGGAGATGCTGGCCAAGGGGTACCAGCTTGCAGTTGTAAGACGAAGTTCTGGGGATCTAATATATAGCATGGTAGTTATAGACAACAATACTGTACTCTAGACTTCAAAGTTGCTAAGAGACTAGATCTTGTTCTCAGCACAAAGAAAAAGAGAAATGGCAACTATGTGATGGGATGGATGTGTTAGCTAATGCTACAGTGGTAATCAAGGTGCAATATTTAAATGTATCAAATCAATATACTGCACACCTTAAACTTAAACAATGTTATATGTAATTATGTCTCAATATAAATAAACAGACAAATAAATTCATGGGATATAAGGTATATTCTCTCTTTTTTCTCACTGAAATGTTTTTTATAAGATTGGTGTTATTTTTCCTTTAAAGTTTGGATGAATTCACTTTGAAGTACTAAACACTGTTTTATATGTACTTATCTTGGGTTTCTCTGAGGTTCTGGAAGCAGTGGCTTGATGGCTGATCCAATTTGGGAAACAAAAATGGATCACTTTGGTTTTTTGTTTTGTTTTGGTTTGGTTTGGTTTTTGTTTGTTTGTTTTTTGGCCGTGCCATGCAGCATGCAGGATTGGGTTCCCTGACCAGGGATCGAACCCGTGCCCCCTGCATTGGGAGCACTGAGTCTTAACCACTGGACCACCAGGAAGGTTCCCAAAATGGATCACTTTGGATAATTAAAAGTTGGATAAAATTAAAATTAGATAAAACTGGATAATTTCTAGGTCATTATCTCCTCAAATATTGCTTTTTCTTCATTCTCTCTCTTCTTCGCTCCTAGGGCTCCAATTAATCACACATAGAAACTTTTTCCTGTGCTCCACAAGTCTCTTAGAATTTTCCTTTGGGTTTCCATTTTCTTTTCTGAGTTCTTCAATCTGGATAGATTTACCTTATGTCCAGTTTAATTGTTTTTGTCTTCTGCCCTGTTCCGGCCCCCCATGACCATGAAGTCAGGGTCCAAAAATCATTAGGATCCAATGACACGAGAGGTCGTTGTCAGAAAAGCCATTGTGACTGGAGATGTCTTCAGTGACTGAAGTCACAAAATTCAAGGGAAGCCAGAAAAGCCATGGTCTGCTAATAAGCAAGACCTGGAATGTTAGCTCATCTCTCTTAGGACAGAAAGAATAAGTCACACCAGGTCTCTGAGTAATGCCTCTTGGTCATATGCTCTCCGGAGACTGTCTGAGCATCTCCTTCAGGGAAGGTGCCCATTTTCCTTTGAGTCCCCTTTGCAAAGAGTATGGGGTGTTCAGGTGGCGAGCCAGCTCCGTGAACCAGCATTGTCCAATGAAAGTACAGTATCAACCGCAAATACTAGCCACATGTGCGTTTTTAAATGTCCACACTAAAAAAGCAAAAAGAAACTGGTGGAAAGTTATTATACTGGTGGAAAGTAATTATACATAAGTAATTATGTTTCATTTAACCCAATCTGTTTTAAAATGTTATCTTTTCAGTGTAAAAAATGACCAACGACATAGCTCACACTCTTTCTTTTTACTATGTCTTCCAGGTCCAGGGTGTGTTTTATAATTGAAGCACATCCCGGCTGAGACTGGCTTTGTGTAGATTGATCAACAGACACCTGTGGGTAGCGGCCACCACGCTTGATGGAGCATCTCGAAACACACCCTTGGTACCTGAAGTAAGCAGAGGTCTCCTTCAGTCAGTACATCTGTCTCTGTCTCTGGCTCTTCCTCTCTTCTGTCTCGCTTAGTCTGACTTTATGCAAATTCTCTGTCTCTCCTTTTTTTTCTCTCTCTCTGTCTCTGTCAGTGTCCTTCCGTCCCACTGAGTCTGGAGGGCCTCTCTGTGTCACCAAGAACCTTTCTCTGTCCCCGGGAACCTAAGGTGGACCTCCCATACATGTCACTACCTGGGTAAAAAGCTTCAAACAGCCCGTCTGAGCCCCATAGAGGACTGGGGCTAGCTGGGCATGCTCACAGGTGATCACAAGCCTTGGGGTATCAGTGGGAGCCCATCATTCATAAGAGGTTTGATGTTCACCATCCATCAGTAGCATCTGAAAGTCCTCGCAAGGGCAGAATCACAGAGCCTGGGGAGGAAAAGCCCAGGGATGCTCATCACCATGGGAAGCTCTCCAAGGAGGATCAGGGGAGAGAGCGAGGCAGGCAGGTTCTGTCCCGTCCATGGCCAGCACGTGCAAACAGAGGAACTGAAACAACCCAACTCGACAGACAGACGTGCAGGGTATGATGTGCGGAAGCTTTACCCCGAGTATGTTTCGGTTTTCCTGTTGATTTTCTCACAAAAAGGGAAGTAACTGCTTTCCTTGAGCCTTGTTCTTCTCACCGCCACCCCCATCAGCAGTGAGGGATGCTTCATAGCATAACTGATGTTTCACCAGCTTTGCAAGCAAACCGCTGCTCGCTTATCTGAAACACCATCCACGGCCCACCATCAAGTTCAGATGGGTAATTTGGTTCTTTTCGCAAAAGAATTTTATTTCTTAGACTAGTTTTAGGTTCACAGCAAAATTGGGCAGAAGAGGGGCCTTCCCTGGTGGCACAGTGGTTAAGAATCCGCCTGTCAATGCAGGGGACACGGGTTCGAGCCCTGGTGCGGGAAGATCCCACATGCCGCGGAGCAACTAAGCCCGTGCGCCACAACTACTGAGGCTGTGAGCCACAACTACTGAAGCCTGCACGCCTAGAGCCCGTGCTCCACAACAGGAGAAGCCACCGCAATGAGAAGCATGCACACCGCAACAAAGAGTAGCCCCCGCTCACCACAACTAGAGAAAGCCCACATGCAACAACAAAGGCCCAATGCCGCAATAAATAAATAGATAGATAGGTAGGTAAATAAATAAATATTGAGCAGAAGAGAAATTCCCTGACGGTCCAGTGGTTAGGACTCTGCACTCTCACTGCCGAGGGCCCAGGTTCAATCCCTGGTCAGGGAACTAAGATCCCACAAGCTGTGCAGTGCGGCCACAAAAGAAAAAAGAATTGAGCAGAAGATACCAAGGTTTCCCATACACCCCCTGCCCCCAGACATGCACAGCCTCCCGCATTATCAACGCGCTGGCACCAGAGTGGTACACGTGTTACAACTGATGAACTCACATTGACACATCATAACCACCCAAAGCCCATAGTTTACATGAGGGCTCACTCTTTTTCTTTTTTTCTGAATTGTTTTTTTTTTAATACAGCAGGTTCTTATTAGTTATCTATTTTATACATATTAGTGTAAGAGGGCTCACTCCTGGTGGTGTACATTTTATGTGTTCGCGCAAATGTATAATGCCATGCCTCCACCACTGCAGTATCATACAGAGTAGTTTCACTGCCCTAAAATTCCTCTCTGCCCCACCTGTTTATCCTTCCCTCCTTCCTAACCCCTGGCAACAACTGATCTTTTTACTGTATCCATAGTTTTTCCTTTTCCAGAATGTCATAGAGTTGGAATCATACGGCATGTAGCCTTTTCAGATTGACTTCTTCCACTTGGTAATAAGCATTTAAAGTCCCTCCATGTTTTTTCATGGCTTGATAGCTCATATCTTTTTAGCACTGAATAATATTCCATTGTGGATGGACCACGGTTTATTTATCTATTCACCTGCTGAACAGCATCTTGGTTGCTTCCAAGTTTTGGCAGTTATGAAAAAGCAACTGCTGTAAACATCCGTGTGCAGGGTTTTGTGTGGACATGACGTTTCAGTTCATTTAGGTAAATACCAAGGAGCACAGCTGCTGGATCATATGGTAGCAAGCAGGTTTAATTTTGTAAGAAACTGCCAAATGGGGGCTTCCCTGGTGGCGCAGTGGTTGGGAATCCACCTGCCAATGCAGGGGACACGGGTTCGAGCCCTGGTCTGGGAAGATCCCACATGCCGCAGAGCACCTAGGCCCGTGAGCCACAACTACTGAGCCTGCGCGTCTGGAGCCTGTGCTCCCCAACGGGAGAGGCCGCGACAGTGAGAGGCCCGCGCACCGCGATGAAGAGTGGCCCCCGCTTGCCACAACTAGAGAAAGTCCTCGCACAGAAACGAAGACCCAACACAGCCATAAATAAATTAATTAACTAAAATGAATAATGCTTTAAAAAAAAAAAAAAAGAAACTGCCAAATGGTCAAAATGTACCATTTTGCATTTCCCACCAGCAATGAGTGAGAGTTTCTGTAGCTCCACATCCTCGCCAGCCTTTGGTGTCAGTGTTTTGGATTTTGGCCACTCTGAGTAGGTGTGTGGTGGAAACTTGGTTGTTAAGATATTGAAAGAAGTGCAGAGCGTGGGCTGAGAAGTCAGACGGAATGAGATCTTCCTCTGATCCTGTCTCCTACAACAACCTTGGACAAGTCCCTTTCCCCATAAACTTTCATAAATGTGAGTTTTGTGAGTTCCCTTTCTTCAGAAGCCAGTTGACCAATACTTAGTCATTGCCTGTCATGTGCTTGGTGTTTGGGGTACAGGAGTGAACAGAACAGATACGGGCCCTGTGCTCAGCAGAGCTTCCATCCAATGAGGGGTTAGAATCAGTCAATTACTTAGCTACTCATCAATTATTTAACTACCATTGTGATATGAAAAAGGGGTAACACTCACCACTGTAACAGGTCAACCCTAAAATACCAGTGTCTTAACACAAAGGGAGTTTGTTTCTTACTCATGACCAATGTGGGTCTTCCTGGGAAGCATTTGAATTTCCTGTCTTAGGAGGTCTCAGGAGCATCAGCCTCTTCCATCTGTGGCCCCACCATCCTCGTGGGCAGCAGTTTCCTCTGCTTCCAACCAAAGGAAAGAGAAAGAGAAAGCAGAAAGGGTGTGTCCCCCTGTAAGTCGCTGGCCTGGAAGTGATACACATTATTTCTGCCCAGCTTTCTTGGCGATAATTACTTACTACAGTCACAAGCAGATGCAAGGGAGACCAGACAGTAAAGCTCCTTGTGGGTAGCCACCTCCCAGGAGTATGGATAGCAAAGGAGCATGTCATTATGACCCCTCCAACTGATGCACCATCTAAGCGGATGGATGCCTCAGTACTAGAAGGCACCAGCTAAACTGGAGTTCTGAGGAACATTAAAGGTATGCATTTCCACGTTCTCTCCAGAAACCCACCAAGTGCTGGCTAAGCTGAAGGTAGTTGTCAGCAGCAACCAGAAGAAAGGGAGGTGGCCGTGGGAAGGGGGGTTGGTTCCTCACCTCCCTCACCCTCTGTTCCTTTCTCTCTGAAGGGCTCCACGTGGCCCATTCATTTCCCCCTTGATCTGAACACGACGGGCGGGACCTGAGACTGGGCAACCTCTGGATAGGTGTCCAACCTGAAATCGCCAGCCGTGGCTTTGGCTGCCATAGTGACTGTGGCGAAGGCCTGAATTGTCTGCTACCATGTACCACGGGTAGTTGGGTAATTTGGACATGTTCCTGAACTCTGGTGAAATCTTTATCCCGGAGCTCAAGATTTCCATCTCTATCCCGACAGAACTCATCAGACCTGGACAGCTCCCAGCCCCAGAGGGTCACGAAATTCTTCTGGTCCAACAGCGAGTCTGGATCATCCAGGACGATGACTCTAGAGTAGCTTTCTAGAAGGGGATCAAATCTAGAGCCTCACGGGACTCCCCTGGTGGCCCAGTGGTTAAGACTGCATGCTTCCAATGCAGGGGGCGCGGGTTCGAGCCCTGGTCAGGGAACTATGATCCCACATGCCATGTGGTGCAGCCAAAAAAAAAAAACCTAGAGTCTCACGGAGTCCAAGCACTTGAGAGTTTAGACTCCAAAAGCACTCCCCAAATAAGCTCACCATCCCAGCCTTTTCTTATCCAGTTCCGGCTCTGCTGGTGAGAGTCGACTGCATTGATCCAGGATAGACCTTAGCACTTTAGGACAGAGACTTACTCTCTCGTATCCAAATCTTGTGGCCCAGACTCAGCCCTAGTAGAGAAATCCAGGTTTAAAATGCTCCATTCTTCACTCGGAATCCGTATTTGATTAAGCCCCTAAGCTCCTGGTTCAAGGCCAGGGCAGGGAAGCCTGATGCTTGGGTAGACAATACCTTCTTTTCATAGTCTCTGCTCCCCCTTGGATCACTGAGGTCGCATAGCATCGATCCAGCCAGGACTATGGTCTAGGGAAAGACCTGGATTTTCAGCATCCTGGTCCCCCAGCCCAGAGGTCCCCTCCTGCCATGTCAGAACTCACCAATGGAAAACCAAAAAGTAAACATGGCAGGCACAATGCTGCCTGCCCAAGACTCAGCCTTGCCAACGGACAGATGTACGGGCTGTGGTGGTCAGAGACTCAGTCCCAACCATCTTGCGGTTTTCTTACTAAGTGTTTTGACAGAAAGTTCATCCACATGACCTAGTTCCTCCTTCCCTTGACTGGGGGTTTGGGAGAGGAGGACTGTTCCAACCACACTCATGCCCTACTTGAATCTCCCATCCAAACACCAAATCCAGATTGGCAAGGCTGGCCCTAGGGTGTGGAGAGAGATTCTGAGCACTGACAGGGGTTAGACATAAGTGATGCTGTAATGCCGGCTCTGTCTCACGTAGAACATGGGACCTTAAGCAAGTCACCTTCCTAGGGAGGTGCGATTCGGTGGCTTTCCTTTTACGTTGTTTCAACAAATACATATTTATTGGGTGTCTCTTAGGGACCTCAGTCTGTGCCAAACATTTGAAATATGCAAATTAATGGAGCTCCCAGTCTAATGAGGAAGACACACGTCAAAGTTCTCCAAAAATCATGTGATTGCAGGGATGATATGTAACCTCTAGTAACACTAGGTTTTTTTTTCCGCACACATCAACCTCAAAATCTCAGTAGTTTGTCTCAGTGGAATGTCTATTTCTCGCTCATGTAACCCTTCAGTACGGGTGCCCCCAGGTCGGCAGTTGGAGTTCCTCCATGGGGTGACCCATGTTCCCAGGATCCTTCCAACTTTTGGCCCCAGCACCCACTAAGATCTTGGAGTACTCTGCTACCAGAGAGGGGAAGGAGAATGAGAGAGTGAAAATGAAGCAACCATTTCTTTCTTTCTTTCTTTCTTTTAATTTATTTATTTATTTTTGGCTGCATTGGGTCTTCGTTGCTGTGCATGGGCTTTCTCTAGTTGCGGCGAGTGGGGGCTACTCTTCGTTGCGGTGCGCGGGCTTCTCATTGCAGTGGCTTCTCTTGTTGTGGAGCACAGGCTCTAGGCATGTGGGCTTCAGTAGTTGTGGCACGTGGGCTCAGTAGTTGTGGCTCGTGGGCTCTAGAGCGCAGGCTCAGTAGTTGTGGCGCCTGGGCTTAGTTGCTCTGCGGCATGTGGGATCTTCCCAGACCAGGGCTCGAACCTGTGTCCCCTGCATTGGCAGGCAGATTCTTAACCACTGCGCCACCAGGGAAGTCCCACATCCATTTCTTTTTTTTAAAAATCCTGAAGTGGCAGGTATCACCTCTGCTCTCATTCCATTAGATGAGAATTCATCACGAGTCCACAGCTGGGTGTAAGAAAGTCTGGTAATACAGTGTCTTGTGGGGCAGTGATAACACAATATATGAGAAGCCATGAAAGTTTGGTGCACGGTAAGCCATAGCTGCTCACGCCGTAGGCGCTCCAAGGGAAAAAGTGGCTATGACTCTGCGTAAAAAGGGGACTTGACCTTGAGTGCAGACCTCGGGGGAGGCCCCCCCTGATGATGCTGAGCTTAAGTAGGAGTGTGAGGACGGATGAACTGTCAACAGAGCTGAGAGTTGAGGAGAATCTAGGCAGGATCCTGACTCTCGCCCTGAGTCAGGAAATAATTTTGCGAGTTCTAGGAAGTTGACACAATTCCCAAAGCACTGGAAATCGGAAGACATTGAGGAGATGCTTCAATAGGGATTGAATGTGCAGGGCTTTGTAAAAGGCTATGTAAAGATTTGGGATTTGATCTTTAGGATAGCGGGAAAGGTTTTAAACATAAGCCTGGCATCATCAGATTTTTGTGTAAGATATGTCTGTATGGCCACTTCATGGAGACAGAATCGGAGGAGGCAATAAAAATAAGAGCTCACATTTTCTGAGTACCAGAACTCAGAGTATTATATGCCAGTCACTGTTTTGAGTCCTCCATATGGATAGTTTGCTTAATTCTCACAAGACTCAGTAAAGGAGTTTACTGATCTTGTCCTCCATAAAGGAGTAGATCTGTTTTATAGATGAGGAGAGTGAGGCTCAACTAATTTGATTAGTGCTGTGCATCAAATAAGTGTTGGAGCTGGATTTCAACCTGGGAAGACCCTATGTTCTCACCTATTATTGTAATACTATATTTAGCAATAATATATAATATAAATGTACATTTTATATTTATTAAAGAAAACAAAAACTGTGTGTATAGACCAGTTAAGGAGCTCTTGCCCTCCGGGGAAGAGTTGAGTTGCTTGGGGTAGGATGATATCTGTAAGGATTTTTAAAAAACGCATGGTTTCAAGAATGGAAACTAGGCTGAAAAGAAATGCTGATGGAAGTTTGGTTCCCAGAAATGTCTGACTACGTTGTTTTAGATTACACTTCCCACTGCAAAAAATAAAACAAAACAAACAAAAACAGGGAAAAAGCATAAAGAACATCTGTTTGTCAGCCTTGGAGAGCTTCCAAGGCAGACAGAATTTATGGTTCCAAGTTGCAAAAGGGGAAGGAAACCAAGAGAGGGGAATTTATCACTTGGGGATAGTTTTCCATTGACAGTTTGCTGATACTAAAAGTAAAAGCAGCAGAGAAGAGACTGAAAATCTGGATGGAACTTTTGGCAGTCTCATTAAACAATATTTTCAAATTGAGGGCATCAGGCAGAAGGGCCCATCAGGGGGAAGTACCCCATAAACATCCCTGAAGGGCCACATCCTGGGATGAAGGTGATCTGGGCATTAGCAAGACCTCAGAAGGGGAGAAACCCGGTTTTAAAAAGTGAAAAGGACTGGTCCCTAGTCCACCTGCCTTCCAGAAGCAAAAATATATCCTCTCTGGAGGAGAGCAACCATACAGAGTGGCAAAGTATCCCCGAAAACATCACACGCAATTATTGGCACATAATCAAAAGCAGTAAGGCATCTTGTGGTTAAGATTAGCCCAAAGAACCCAGAGGGGGGGGAAAAAGTATGTAATAGAAATAGACCACATTGGACTTCAAATTACTATAACCACTATGTACAAATAAATGGCAAGATGGGGAATTTCAACAAAGAACTAGAAAATATGAAAACAGATAAATACAAATTCTAGAGTTGAAAAATGTAGTTACTGAAACTGTGAACTCAACTATGGGGTTAACAGCAAATTGGACTCAGCTGAAGAGAGAAAGAATGACCTGAGACATAGGTCAAGAGACAGATCCAGACAGAGGTACAGAGAGACTGAAGAATAAATATTCAGAAGAGGGCATGAGTTACCTCAATTAATAAAATAAAGGGCATGAGACAAGTATGCGACATGCTAAAAAGGTCCAACATATGTGTAACTGGAGTCCCATTAAGGGGAAGAGAGAGACAGAGGGAGGGATGGAGAGAAGGAAGAGAGAGAGAGAGAACTGCAGAATTGCAATCTCATGTCACCACTTCTGCTAACACAACCCTCGTCTGAACCACGTTAGCTGTCACCTGGATTATTGCAAGAGCCCCCTAACCGCCCCTGCCGACTCGTTATTGTTTGGTTTGGTTTGGGTTTTTAACATTCTTTTTTATATTCTTTTCCATTATGGTTTATCCCAAGATATTGAATATAGTTCCCTGGGCTATACAGTAGGACCTTGTTTATCCATTCTATATGCAATAGTTTGCACCTGCTAATCCCAAACTCTCAATCCATGTCTCCCCCACACCCCCTCCCCCTTGGCAACCGCAAGTCTGTTCTCTATGTGTGTGAGTCTGTTTCTGTTTCATAGATAGGTGCATTTGTGGCATATTTTAGATTCCACATATAAGTGATATCATATGGTATTTGTCTTTCTCCCCCTACTCATTTTTAACCTCCCCCCTTTGGTCTAATCTCAACCAAGCAGCAGTGTCACCCCGTTAAACATAACAATTCCCTCCCAGAATTGGGGCCAAGCCCGGCAGATAGGGGAGGGCGGACACAGCCATGGCTGCCAAAGCGCTAGGGATGCCAGCCAAGCTCGGTTCTGGAGTTTGGGCAGATCTAGATGAGAGAAAATGACTAGTCAACATTATAGCTGTCATTCTAGAAAGTTATTTCCTTGAGAGTAAAAATCTGTTGAAGGAAAAAGGTGGATCTTACAAAAATGATGACAAGGCAACCGAGAAAAGCTAGCCAAAAGCTGATTCCTTTGGAACGTTTTATTATTCCTGGGAAATTATGGGATAAAATAGGACTTTGGCTTTGGGCGGAGGCCTCGCTGAGAAGAGCAGTAGTGGAGGTCTGCACAGGGAGAGATTCTCCCTGTCCACCCCCAGTCTCCAGATCCGGGAGGATGCCGTCAAGTAAGACCCTGGTCTGTCTCCTTTGAGAGGGAAGGTCTGAGGTGTACGTCACCAGTTCCCAATTACCAGCCCTCAGAATGGAGGTGCAAGAATGATGTCTGGGTGTCCACACCGGGATGTCCACAAGAGGACCGAAGGCAGCTCTCCTGAAATGGTTCGCACCGTTTCCATATCTATAATACACCAATGCATTCATGAAAACCAAATCTCTTGTTCCTCCAAAAACTAAAAATAGAGCTACCATGTGATCCAGCAATCCCACCTCTGGGTATTTATCCAAAGGAAACAAAAACCCGATCTCGAAGAGTTATCTGCACTCCTGTGTTCATTGCAGCATTATTCACAGTATGCACAAGATATGGAAACAACCTAAGTGTCCATCACTGGATGAATGGGTAAAGAAGATGTGGTGTGGGACTTCCCTGGCGGTCCAGTGGTTAGGACTCTGCACTTTCACTGCTGAGGGCCTGGGTTCAATGCCTAGTCGGGGAACTAAGATCCCGCAAGCCATGTGGTTCGACCAAAATTAAATAAAATCACATTAAAAAAAAAAAGATGTGGTGTATATATGAATACTACTCAGCTACCAGAAAAAATGAAGTCCTACTATTTGCCTTAACACAATGGTTGGATCTTGAGGGCATTATATTAGGTGAGATGAGTAAGACTGAGAAAGACAAATACTGTATGATATCACTTATATGTGGAATCTAAAAAAAGTGAAATAGTAACAGAGAGTGGAATGGTGGTGACCAGGGGTGGAGGAAACAGGGAGATGTTGTTTAAGGATACAAACTTGCAACTAGTAGATAAGTCCTGGAGATCTAATGCATAGTATAGTGATTATGGACAATAAAACTGTACTGTAAACATTAAACCTGCTAAGACACTAGATCTTGAATGTTCCCACTGCAAGAAGAAATTATAATTATGTGACACAACAGAGATGTTAGCTAACGCTACAATGGCAATCATACTTCCATATAAACGTATCAAATCAGTATGTGGTTCACCTCATACTTACACAATATTATATGGCAGTTGTATCTCAATTAAAAAAACAGGAGGGTCCAGTAGTTAAGACTCTGTGCTTCCACCGCAGGGGCACGGGTTTGATCCCTGGTGGGGGAATTAGGATCCCACATGCTGCGTGGCACGGCCAAAAAGAAAATAAATAAATAAATAAATAAATAATAAAAATTAAAACAAACAAACAAACAACAGGATCTTTCTCCAAAATACAAGCCGGATTCCATGGAATAAAGCACGTGGATAATAAAATACAATTTGGCAATAAAATGCAACCCAAACTAGGCACTTTGTATCACTCTGCTCAGAATCATTCCAGGGCTTGCCATCTCGGTCCGATTTACAGGGCTCTGCATCTTCTGTCATTGTATCTCCTCACTGGCTCTGCTTCAGCCACATGGGTATCTTTGCTATGCCTAGAACACACCAAGCATGCTTCTGCCTCAGGACCTTTGCACATGCCGTTTTCTCCGCCTGGAATGTCCTTCCGCCAGAGATGCACGTGGCTCCTCACCCCATCCTGTCCTCTAGTCCTGCTCCAATGTTTCCTTCTCACTTAGACCTTCCCAGACCACCATCCTTTCTAAAACTGCTACACCGCCTCCAGATTGTATATTTATTTTTTGCTGTTTTTTTTTCCTTCAGCATGTATCACCAGCCTTGTTATGTATTTTCTTACTAATATTCTTTACTGTCTGTCTCTCTCTAGAATGTATTGCATTCTAATCTCTAGAGGTTTTTTTTTTTTTTGGTAGTGTTTCCCATTGTGTCCTTGCATCTAGAACAGTAACCGGTACGTAGTAGATATTCAGTAAATATTTTTGAATGCTGATGGATGAATAGATACATACAGAATATGGGAAGTATAAGGAAGCATATAGTGCATTATCATCGAATACAATTCCAGAGACTAGATTTCTATGCATGACTCTGGGCTCTGCTAGTTGTAAGTTCTGTACTTTGAGCAAGTTAATCAATCTCTTTGTGCCTCTGCTTCTTCCTCTGTAAATTTTTTTTTTTAAACTTTGGGTTTATTTATTTATTTATTTATTTATTTATTTATGGCTGTATTGGGTCTTCGTTTCTGTGCAAGGGCTTTCTCTAGTTGCGGCAAGTGGGGGCCACTCTTAATCGCGGTGCGCGGGCCTCTCATTATCGCGGCCTCTCTTGTTGCGGAGCACAGGCTCCAGACGCGCAGGCTCAGTAATTGTGGCTCACGGGCCTAGGTGCTCCGCGGCATGTGGGATCTTCCCAGGCCAGGGCTCGAACCCGTGTCCCCTGCATTGGCAGGCAGATTCTCAACCACTGTGCCACCAGGGAAGCCCTGTAAATTTTTTAAAGTAATTGTTCCTAGCTCAGAATCACATCAGACTTCTTATCGACCACTGTGGAAATTAGAAGATGATGGAGAAATGTATTTGAAAATAACCTACGTACAAGTAAGGAGAGATCCCAGAGTGTATTGTTAGGTATCAAATCAAGGTCAAGACAGTATTTATGGGACTTCCCTGGCACCGCAGTGGTTAAGAATCTGCCTGCCAGTGCAGGGGACACGGGTTCGAGCTCTGGTCCAGGAAGATCCCACATGCTGCGGAGCAACTAAGCCCGTGCGCCACAACTACTGAGCCTGCGCTCTAGAGCCCATGAGCCACAACTGCTGAGCCCACGCACTGCAACTACTGAGGCCCACGTGCCTAGAGCCCAGGCTCCTCAACAAGAGACGCCACCGCAATAAGAAGCCCATGCACCGCTGCAACTAGAGAAAGTCCCCGCGCGCAGCAACGAAGACCCAACACATCCAACAATGAATAAATAAATAATTTTTTTTAAAAAAAGTGTTTTGTGTTGTTTAAATAAGTAGAACATACTATAGAAGAATAACTTTATAACATCCAGGACCGAGGAGGAGTTTCCTAGATTCTTTTCCACATTTAGTTTCTCAATCCAACTGGAGTTAATTTTTGCATATGGTGTAAATTAGGAATCTAATTGTTTTATTTTTCCAAATGGACAATTAATGCTCCTTTTTTTTTTTTGCATCCAATCAATAGATCTTTATTGAGTACCTGCTTGATGTCAGACATTTGTTGAAGGAATAACTAGGTTTCTCCTTGCGATTTATTTTGAAAATTGTATAATCAGGTACTTTTATTATTTTTAAGTTTATTTTATTGAAGTAGAGTTGATTTACAATGTTGTGTTAATTTCTGCTGTACAACAAAGTGATTCAGTTATACACGTATATACATTCTTTTTCATATTCTTTTCCATTGGGGTTTATCCCAGGATATTGGGACAGTTAATGATCTTAATTTCATTCATGAAAGTTCTTCTTTTCTCCACTGGTATGTGATGCTCTGATCATCAAAAATAAATACATAAGTAATTGCTACCTGTAAGGCGCTGAGGGCACAGGCTTAATGAGAACAGATAAGGTACCAAGATCCCTTCTAAGACTGGTGTCCATTCCCATCACCTTCCCAAACACAACCGCAAACTTTCACTCAAGTAGGAGTTCCCTTTTTGTTCCTCCACAGCGCCCTCTGCTGCCTCCTGTCAGATCCCACATCACAGAATGCCTAGATAATGATGGACATTTCCCACATCTGTCCCCTACCCTAATTCACAAGCAGCTCCAGGGCTGCTTCATCTCTGTCCCCAGAACGCAACATAGGCCCAGGAAAGTGATTGCTAAGTGTCTTAAGTGAATAAATCAGCCAGCATTTGTGGTTTTCTCTTTGGCCAAAAAAAAATTTCCAGATAAACTCACGACTGTTGTGGAATATTCAAAAAATACAGAACAGCACACCGAACAAGCATGACCGTCAGTTATACTCCAGAGAGAACCACTGGACCTTGCCTCCTTTTATCCACTTTTTTTTCAATTTTTTTATTGTGGTAAAATACACATAACATAAAAGGTACCATCATAACCGTTTATAAGTGTCCAGTTCAGTAGAATTAAGGACATTTACATTGTTGTACAGCCATCACCACCATCCATCTCTAGAACTATTTTCATCCTGCAAAACTGAAACTCTGTACATTAAACAACCAACCCCCAACCCCCTTCCTCCATCCCCTGTCGATCAGCATTCTACCTTCTATTTCTATGAATGTGACTATTCTAGGAAACTCACCTAAGTGGAATCATCCAACACTCGTTATTTTCTGGCTTTATTTTCTGGTAGCCATCCTAATGAGTGTGAGGTGGTTTTTATCCAGCATTAAAGGCTGTTTTAAAATATCAAAATCCTGGGTAAGAGTCCTCCCCTCCTGAACTCATCCTGCAGCCTTTTGATGGGCTCCAAGTGGTGCGGTGGTCTGGGGGTGGGCTAGGGGTTGGTCTCTGCCTCTCCTCCAGGTTACTCCTGTAGCGGGATCCCCACCAGGCACAGGGAGGTGGGCACATTGGGAATTTGTGTCTCCCGTGTTTCAGAGAGTTGCTAGAATCCAGGAGATGGACCAGGTTCCTTCCGTGAACATTATCATTTCATGCCGCTCAGACCTTTCTCCGAGATCCCATTTCAGTTCAGTTCAAGTGGGAAAGGGGGAGTGGAATTCCATGCAGACTCAGGCCAGCTGGGTCTTTCACTGCTCACATGGTTGAGGAGTGAAGGAAGCTGGGCCTCGAGGCTTTGGGCTGGCGGATGCTGGGCAGGGGTGGGGACATTTGCAAGTAGGGTGATGGAAACGTAATCAAGTGTCCGATTTATATATTTAACATGAATGATAACGAGGATAGTTAGCATTTGTTAAGCGATTTCCAGGTCTGCACTAGGTCCGTGACATTTTTTACCCCCATCAGTTGCTCAGAATCGCCTGACACAGCGGAAAGGGCTATTGTCCAGGTCGGAGGAAGAAATGAGAGCCCAGAGGGGAGATGTCACCTTCACAAGGTCACACAGCAGCTGTTGCGGGTGATGGGACCTCTTACAGATTGTGGTACCCAGAAAAATGCTCCCCCCACAAAGATGTCCACTTCCAAAGTCCCAGAGCTTATAAATATGTTCCATTACGTGCAAGAGGCTATTAAAGTTGCAGGTAGAATCAAGGTTGCTACTCAGCTGATCCTGAGGTGGGGAGGTGAGCCTAGATTAACCAAGGTGGGTTCCATGTAATCACGAGGATACTTATAAGTAAAAGGAGGCAGGAGAGTCGGGGAGAGACTTGAAGATGAAGGACGGGGCCACGAGGCAAGGAATACAGGCGTCTCTAGAGGCTGGAAAAGGCACGGGAACAGATTCTCCACAGGAGCCTCCAGAAGGAATGAAGGCCTGCCCAGTGAGACCCATGTTAGACTTCTTGCCTCAAGAGCTGTAAGTCAACACATTTGTGTTTTCGGAGCCACAAAGGCTGCGGTCATTTGTTAAAACAACCATAGGAAATTACTACAGCCCTGAGAGCTGAAAGCAGAGCTGGCATTTGCACTGATCTTTGATCTTTACATCCTATATTAGTCTGCTAGGACCGCTGCAGATTGGGTGGCTTAAACAAAAGAAATCTATTGTCTTATACTCCTGGAGCCTGAAATCAAGGTGTCGGCAAGATTGCTTTCTCCCGAGGCTTCTCTCCTTGGCTTGCAGACAGCCAGCTGTCTTCTACCTGTGTCTTCATGTGGTCTTCCCTCTGTGCCCGCACACGGAGAAAGATAGGTATCTGGTGTCTCTTCCTCCTCTTGTAAGGATACAAGTCCTGTTGGATCAGGGCCCCATTCTTATGACCTTGGTTAACTGTAGTCATCTCCTATTTCTGCTTTGATTTTTAGTGGAACTCATCCTGCTTTCATATTCACTGATACTCGGACACAGTGACGCTGCTGCATGATAACCTTTATGAGCATGTTTTCTTCTCTACGAACAAGGAAGTATATGGTCGGCAAGGTTTTTTTTTATAAATTTATTTATTTTATTTTTATTTTTAGCTGCATTGGGTCTTTGTTGCTGCGCGCGGGCTTTCTCTAGTTGCGGCGAGTGGGGGCTACTCTTCGTTGTGGTGCGCGGGCTTCTCATTGCGGTGGCTTCTCTTGTTGCGGAGCACGGGCTCTAGGTGCTCGGGCTTCAACAGTTGCAGCACGCGGGCTCAGTAGCTGTGGCTCACGGGCTCTAGAGCGCAGGCTCAGTAGTTGTGGCGCGCGGGCTTAGTTGCTCCGCGGCATGTGGGATCTTCCCGGACCAGGGCTTGAACCCGTGTCCCCTGCATTGGCAGGCGGATTCTTAACCACTGCGCCCCCAGGGAAGCCCGGTAAGTTTTTTCTAAAGCACGTTACTGCCTTGGGAGATGGCATTATTGTCGGTTCCTTTGATTGTTCTTATTTTGTTGATTGTATTGGGATGTTCAAGTTTCTTGTGCTAGCCTCATGGATTTGCACTGCTGTTGGATTTGCATTGTTGCTGTTGAGGCTAGGGCAGGCCACCCCAAAATATGCCACCATAGACATGTTGTTTATTTTGTGTTGAAGTTGCTTGAGGAGCAGCTGATGTGAGAAGGACACTCTGACCTGTGTCTCCCTGAAAGTGTCTCTTATACGAGAGGTACCCTTCCTGCATCTGGAGGTAGAAGGACACCCTTATCCTCAGAGACAGGGAATTTGGAGCCAAAAAGCCTGTAGAAACAAACCTTGTTGCTTTACTAATTTACTAGCCAAGCCCCAACTCTTTAGATTCTTCACCAACTAAACATCCAAAGCCTAAGTTTCTTTGTACTGTCAATTCCTCACCAATTTATTCTTTGTCGAAAAAGTGTAAAAGCTGCCGGCTTTAGCCACTTCTTAGGTCCTATTTCTATGAGTCCTCTGTGCGGACTAATTAAAATTTGTTTTTCTCCTGTTAATCTGCCTTGTGTCTACTTTATTATTAGTCCAGACACAATAAGTCAACAGGGGTACAGGGGAAATTTCCCCCTCCCCGACATAGTTCGGTGTAATTTTAAATTTTATTTCTTTATTAACAGATTTATTGAGGTGTAATTGATATATTTTTAAAAAAACCTGCACATGTTTAATGTATATCATTTGATGAGTTTCGACCCAGGCAGTAATGGTTTTAAAGCTCCTTCAAGTTCATGCATTTTCTGTCCATTCTGCTCTTCAAAATGCCAGCTCATTCCAGGCATTTTCATCTCCCAGTACAGATGCGGAGGTGGAGGCTCCCCAAGGAGAAAGGATGTGGGGAGGGGTTGGGGAGAGCTGGGGGGCGGGGAGGGCGGTCACCTGGCCCTGGTCCTGGAGGCTGAGGGGCAGAGACCGCCCACCTGGGGCTGCAAAGAATTAACTTGTATCTTGGGCTCCCTCTTGTGGCCGCAGTGGAGAAATTCCCTTCCAGGTTGAAGGAAAAATGTTTGTTTATTTAGGCTGCGTTGGGTCTTCGTTGCTGCGCGCGGGCTTTCCTAGTTGCGGTGAGCGGGGGCTACTCTTCGTTGCGGTGTGGGGGCTTCTCCTTGCGGTGGCTTCTCGTTGCGGAGCACGGGCTCTAGGTGCACGGGCTTCAGTAGTTGTGGCACACGGGCTTCAGTAGTTGTGGCACGTGGGCTCAGTAGTTGTAGGTCACGGGCTCTAGAGCGCAGGCTCAGTAGCTGTGGCGCTCGGGCTTAGTTGCTCCACGACATGTGGGATCTTCCCGGACCGAGGATCAAACCCCTGTCCCCTGAATTGGCAGGCGGATTCTTAACCACTGCGCCACCAGGAAAGTCCCGGAAAAAATGTTTTTTTTATCCTACAAATTCATTTCTTCATTCAGTAAGCATTTGCTGATCCTCTACTGTGTGCCAGGCACTGTTTGAGGTTCTTGAGGTCCATCAGTAAACAAAACAAAAATCCCTGGCCTTGAGGATATTATATTCTTGCAGAGGGAGACAGACAATACACAATATAGATTCAGAGTTCCATCTATGTCCCTGGTGCCCAGAAGAGGGGCTTAAATACTAGAAGCGGGCTTCCCTGGTGGCGCAGTGGTTAAGAATCTGCCTGCCAATGCAGAGGACACGGGTTCGAGCCCTGGTCTGGGAAGATCCCACATGCCGCGGAGCAACTAAGCCCGTGAGCCACAACTACTGAGCCTGCGCGTGTAGAGCCTGTGCTCCGCAACAAGAGAGGCCACGACGATGAGAAGCCCGCGCACCGCGATGAAGAGTAGCCCCCGCTCGCCGCAACTAGAGAAAGCCTGCGCATTGAAACGAAGACCCAACACAGCCAAAAATAAATAAATAAAATAAATAAATTTATTTAAAAAAAAATACTAGAAGCTTCAGTGGCACTCTACTTAGTAAATAAAATAAATTGTCTGGGTAATTATGATTGGATTTCTATAAAAGGCCAGCTAATTATGGCAGGGTTCTAGGAATTGGCCCATAATTATGTACAGTAACTGAAGTATGTAGAGTAGCTAGAAGCACCTAGGGGATCATGGTATAGTCTTAGGAACCACCAGCTGGGTAATTGCACCAGGAGCTCCTAGAACCAGCTGGGTAATTAGAGTCCCTGGAATCTGCTGGATAATTACCACAGACTCATGGAACCAACAGTAATAAGAGAAGGGTCCCAAGTACAGACATCAGGAAATGCTGGAGATGTTTTTGATTGTCACAACTGGAGAGTGATGCTATGGCATCTAGTGAATGGAGGCCAGGGTTGCTTCCAGGCATCCTGCAATGTGCAGGGCAGTGCAGGACAGCCCCACAGCAAAGAGCCATCTGTCCTGTTTTAGTCTGTTCAGGCGGCTCTAACAGAATGCTATGTAGAGTGCAATAACAAACATTTATTGCTCACAGTTTTGGAGGCTGGGAAGTCTGAGATCTGGGTGACAGCATGATTGAATTCTGATGAGGGTCCTGGTTTCCTCACGTGGTGGAGAGAGAAAATGGTCCCTCACCAGACATGGAATCTAGCAGCACCTTGGTCTTGGACAGCCTCCAGAACTGAGAAATAAATGTTGCTCATAAGCCACCTGGCCTCTTCTTTGTTATAGCAGCCAGAGCAGAGTAAGATGTTGATCAGTGCCTGAAAACATTTTATATATACTGAACCCTTGAGTAAGGTTAGTTAGTAAAAGTAGCCGTGATTGTACTCTTATTCGTAGTGTATCAATCCAGAGTCTCAGTTTGCAAGCAACAGAAAATAACTGGTTAGTTTTGGCCAAGAAGGAATTTATTACCAAGATACTGGGTAGCTTTTGGAATGGAAGGGAAGACTAGAGAAATCAAGCTGTGAGAATGGGCAGGAAACAAAGGAGGCAAAGCATCTTTGCCTTAACTCAAGGGGAAAAGTCACACACGTGGGACTATGTGATAGGTTGAGCCCAGGACCCCTGCTCACTGTCTACCTGTGATATTGTGGTTTATAGTAAGAAATATAATTTGGTCTTTTTCCCTGTTTCTGTCACAGAGCTCCTAAAACCCTTGGAATTTCCTAAGTGATAGGAGTGATAAAGGTGTCTTGATATTCCTAACAAATCCCTTTCAATCTCCCCTGAATTTGTTAAGGAGGCGACTTTTGGAAGCACCTGAGGGTGGGGCTGGTTGCCAGGGGAACCAACCATGTGATTAGAGGGTTGGAACTTTCAGTCTCACCACCCTCCCCCCAACCCCGACCTCCAGGGAGGGGAGAGGGGCTGGAGGTTGAATCAATCACCAATGGCCGTGATTTAATCAATCTTGCCTATGTATTGAAGCCTCCATAAAACCCCAAACGGAAGGGGTTTAAACGGAGAGCTTCCAGGCTGGTGAACACGTGGAGATTTGGGGAGGGTGGTGCCACTCAGAGAAGAGAGTATGAAAGCTCTGAGCCCCTTCCCATGTAAATACTTTGCATCTTTTCCATTGAGTGAGCGGTAAGGCACCCAGCTGGTGTCCGGAGAATTGCTTGGTGGTATGGGAAGAAACACATGTGGGAATGGGTGTCAGAAACATACTACCTCAAACGGTGGAGACAGCTGCCACAGAGGAAGGCCGAATAGACTTCCCACTAAGGCTGGGACCGCTGGGAGCTTCTTTCCAAAGAAGAGAAGGGTCCCAACTCAGAGATCCGACTGTGACACACGCGCTCTGCAGCGCTGTGGCTACCGATCCTGGTGACTCCTTAAATAAAACCTCTCTTCCCACGCACGTTTTGCCAGGTGTCCGGAGGGTTTTTTTAATAACTGAAGAGACTAACAAGACTGAGGGTGAGATGATTGTTACAGGCTGAGTTTTTCCTCCAACATTTTATTATGAAAATGTTTCAAACACACAGAGAAGTTGACAGAATGTCACAGTGACTGCCCACATACACACTACCTGGGTTCAACCATTGACATTCTACTCTGTTTTATCACGTAGCTATCCATCAACCCACTTGGGGTGTTTGGGGTGGGTGCCTTTATTATTTTTTTAAATTATTTTATTTTTTAAATTTTCGGCTGCATTGGGTCTTCATTGCTGCGCGCGGGCTTTCTCTAGTTGCGGCGAGCAGGGGCTACTCTTCGTTGCCGGGCGCGGGGTTCTCATTGCGGTGGCTTCTTTTGTTGCGGAGCACGGACTCTAGGCGCGCGGGCTTCAGTAGTTGTGGCACACGGGCTCAGTAGTTGTGGCACGTGGGCTCTAGAGCGGAGGCTCAGTAGTTGTGGCGCACGGGCTTAGCTGCTCCGTGGCATGTGGGATCCTCCCGTACCAGGGATCGAACCCGTGTCCCCTGCATTGGCAGGCAGATTCTCAGCCACTGCGCCACCAGGGAAGCCCCTGGGGTGCCTTTAAAAGTCAGTTGCAAGGACTTCCCTGGTGGCGCAGTGGTTAAGAATCTGTCTGCCAATGAAGGGGACACGGGTTCGAGTCCTGGTCTAGGAGGATCCCACATGCCACGGAGCAGCTAAGCCCATGCGCCACAACTACTGAGCCTGCGCTCTAGAGCCCGCGAGCCACAACTACTGAGCCTGCGCTCTAGAGCCGGTGCTCTGCAACAAGAGAAGCCACCGCAATGAGAAGCCCGCGCACCACAACGAAGAGTGGCCCCCGCTCACGGCAACTAGAAAAAGCCCACGCGCAGCAACGAAGACCCAACACAGCCCCCCAAAAAATTAAATAAATAAAATAAATAAATAAAGTCAATTGCAGACTTCAGTATGCTTCCCCCTGAATATTTCAGCAAGTGCATCATTACCTAGAGTTCAAACTTCATGTTCCTTCTTTTTTGTTGTGTGTTAAAATGTGCATTCAGTGAAATGAAATGGACACATTTAAATGTACTAGGAGCTGTGTTTTGACAGTTAGATACCCAAACCACTATCAAGATATAAAATACAGTCATTGTTCCTGAAAAATGGTGGGTGCAGGGGCTGGGGGTGATGGGGAGTTGGTGTTTAGTAGGAACAGAGTCTCCGTTTTAGAAGTTGAAAAAGTTCTGCGGAAGGTGGCGATGGTTGTACAACACTGTGAATGTGTTTGGTGCCACTGAACTGCACACTTAAAAATGGCTAAAATGGAAATTTAATGTTATGTACATTTTACCACATTTTAAAAATGAAAAATTAAAATTGAATAAAAACAACCTTAAGTGGGGATCATTAACTTCATTTTGCAGCTAAGAAAACTGAGGCCAGATCAGGGGTGTGAGTTCCATGGGACTGCAGACCTACACAGTGAGGGATTTGGGATTTGAACCCACATGTGTGTCCCTCTGAGTTCATCCATTTTCCTTCTCCAGGCAGTTTTCCATCCTCTTGTGCAAACATTCCCAGCAGTTGTAATAAAAATAGCAGAAGTAGTGGCGGTTGTAACAGTAAAAGGAAAAATGATAACTAAAATGAGTTCCATCCACTCACCAGATTCTTACTCAGCCGTAAAGCTAAGAAGAGCCGATACATTCCACACTGTGGATGAACCTCGAAATGTGACTCTGAGTGAAAGAGCCACACATAGAAGGTCACCCACTGTATGATTCCATTTCTAGGAAATGTCCAGAACAGGCAAATCCAAAGAGACAGGAAGCAGATGTTCTGGAACTAGATAGAGTGATGCTTGCACTGCTTTGTGAATGGGATAAATGTCATTGAATTGCATGCTTTAAAATCATTAATTTTTAAATTACTTTTTAATTTATTTTTTTCAAAACTTTTTATTGAAGTTTAGTTGACTTACAATGTTTTATTAGTTTCAGGTGTACAGCAAAGTGACATTATATATATATCCATATATATACTTTTTCAGATTATTTTCCATTATGGTTTATTACAGGATATAAAATATAGTTTCCTGTGCTATACAGTAGGTCCTTGTTGATCTATTTTATATATAGTAGTGTATTTCTGTTCATCTCAAACTCCTAATTTATCCCTCCCCCTCCCCTTTCCCCTTTGGTAACCAGAAGTTTGTTTTCTATGTCTGTGAGTCTGTTTCTGTTTTGTAAATAAGTTCATTTGTACTATTTCTTAGATTCCACATGTAAGTGATAAAATATTTGTCTTTCTCTGGCTTACTTCACTTAGTATGATAATCTGTAGGTCCATCCATGTTGCTGCCAATGGCATTATTTCGTTCCTTTCTATGGCCGAGGAGTATTCCATTGCGCGCGTGCGTGTACGTACCACGTCTTCTTTATCCATTCATCTGTCAAAGGATGCCTAGGTTGCTTCCATGTCTTGGCTATTATAAATAGTGCTGCTATGAACATTGGGTGCATGTATCTTTTCAAATTCGAGTTTTCATCTTTTCTGGATATATGCCCAGGAGTGGGATTGCTGGATCATATGGTAATTCTATTTTTAGCTTTTTAAGGAATTCTCCATACTATTCTCCATAGTGGCTGCACCAACTTACATTCCCACCAACAGTGTAGGAGGGTTCCCTTTTCTCCACACCCTCTCCAGCATTTTTAAATGGTTAATTTGATGTGAATTTCCTCTCGATAAAAAAATAACAGCTATTGAGCATTTGCTGTGCGCCACACACCACGTAAGCCCTTGGACAGGTATTAATTTATGAATTGGCAGCACCATATGGGGTAAGGATGTCTTGCTTCATTTTTTTTGGAGAGGGATATTCCAAGCCACGGGGTCACAAAGCCGGCAAACGGCAGATCTGTGATATGTCCATCTGGCACTAGAGCACTTCCTTTTAAAAATCATCCTTCGGGGCAAAGAGAAGGAGCATGTTGTGGGGATCGAGGTTCCTATCCCTTCCTCCACCAAGTCAGCTCTGCTTTCACTTCTCTCTGCTTCGGCTTCTGAGCACGGTTTCCTGTTAAGCGTAAATTGAGTTGCACTCCCTGCCCCCCTATCCCCCCAAGAGACTGTGAGTGAAAAAGTGAGAGCAAAAGAAAGAAAGAAGAGGAAAGAGAGAAAAAAGAAGTTCGAAAATCCCTGAACGCTCCTTTTCCTGCCAGCGTGGCTCAGAGGGGATTCCAGGAGCCTGTAGCTTACGCTGCCTTTTTCTTAGCTGGTGGCCAATCGCTGTGTGGCTGTCATGCTATAAATAAAATGGTTTAATTTTTGTCACACCTGCTAGAGCTAAACGCACCTCCAGCATCTGGGCCCATGTACCATTTCCTGCCAAACTCCATTCACAGCCACAGTGCCATGCCCAGGTTTGCTTAAACCAGCACCCCCTCGCCCCCACCAGTGGCTTCTGCTGTCTGAAAATAAGCTCTAAAATCCCTCTTAGACTTCAGACCCTGCACAAGCTGGCCCTGCCCACCTCCCTGGCCTCATCCTCTAGAACACCCCCTCCCTTGCTCACACCAGCCCCTCCCACACACACACGAGTTGGTTTTCTCTCTGTTCCTCCAATTCTAAGCTTGTCCCTGCCTCAGGGCCTTTGCACAGGCTGTTATTTCCGCCTGAAACTCTCTCCCCGCAGCTTCTTCTCATCCTTCAGGTACCATCTTCTATCACTACCTCCAGAATACCTCCCCATCATACCAAATAAAGTAGGTCTCTTGTTGTACCCACTCATAGTTGCTAGTCCTTTTCTATCACATCTCTGTTCACAATTTGTCATCATATAGATTGTGCTGTACATTGGGGTCCCCAGAGCCACCACCAGAAACTGAAAGTGCATCCAAGGAAAACAGCCTGCATGACAAGAAGGGCACCTCACCTCTCTGGTATTCCTCCCCCCAAATCCACAATCTCAGTCCCATCCCGAAAAAAAAATCAGACAAAATCAGACTTCGGGAGGTTGGACAAAATCCCTGACGAGGGCTGCTCAAAACTGTCAAGGTCATAAAAATCCAGGAAAGAGGGAAGAACTGTCACAGACAGGAGGAGACTCAGTGTCATGTGGGATCCTGGATTGGAGAAACATTAGTGGAAAAACGGGAAATTAGAATACAGTGAGTAGTTTATTTAATTCTAACGTGTGAATGTGGATCTCTTAGTTTTGACCAATGGACCCTGCTTATGTAAGATGTTAACGTCAGGGAACTTAAGTGAAGGGTATAGGTACCATCTTTGTACCATCTTTACAACTCTTCTGTAAATCTAAAGTTATTTCAAAATAACAGTGTAGGGAGCCCTCTGGCGGTCCAGTGGTTAGGACTCCGCACTTTCACTGCCGAGGGTGCGGGTTCAATCCCTGGTGGGGGAGTTAAGATCCCGCAAGCTGCTCAGTGCGGCCAAAAAAAAAAAAAACACCAAAAAAACCCCCGCAGTGTAAAATTAAAAAGTAGAAAATAGAAACAAAAACAGACAAGCATCAGCAACTCTACTTCTGAGTATATACCCTGTTAAAAACAAAACAGGCTCAAAATGAAGTTACTTAGGCTAAGCCCCGTGTCACCCAATAAGACTTCATTACAGGGACTTCCCTGGGGGCGCAGTGGTTAAGAATCCGCCTGCCAATGCAGGGGACATGGGTTCGATCCCTGGTCGGGGAAGATCCCACATACCACGGAGCAACTAAGCCCGTGCGCCACAACTGCTGAAGCCCGCGCACCTAGACCCTGCGCTCTGCAACGGGAGAAGCCACCGCAATGAGAAGCCCGTGCACCGCAACGAAGACCCAATGCAGCCAAAAATAAATAAGTAAATAAATTTATTAAAAAAAAAAAAAAAAGACTTCATTACAGTTTCTGCTCTCCCAGAAATGGAATCTTAAACCAGTCAATCAGGAATCACCTTAGCAGCCCTGATTAGGTAACCTGCCTGATAGACCCTGCCATCCCCTAAAGGAAAGCAACCTGGCGGTAACCAACCCGCTTTTTTGCCCAGTGTAACTTCCTCACTGCTGCTCCCTTCTGCCTATAAATGACTCGCATTTTGTACAGCTTCTCAGAGCTCCTTTCTCTCTGCTTACACTGGCTGCTGCCCGACTCATGAATTGTTGCATAAGCCAATAAGATCTTTAAATTTTACTCAGTTGAACTTTGTTTTTCAACAGCCCAAAAGAATTGAAGGCAGAGTCTCAAACAGAATTTGTCTACCCATGTTTATAGCAGCATTATTCACAATAGCCGAGAGGTGTAAGCAACATAAATGCCCATCAAAGGATGAATAGATAAGCAAAATGAGGTATATACATACAATGGAATACTGCTCAGCCTGGAAAAGGAAGGAAATTGACACACGCTACAACATGGATGAAGCTTTGAGGACACCATACTTAGTGAAATGGGCCAGACACAAAAAGACGAATACCGTATGATTTCACTTGTATTCAGTATCTAGAGTAACCAAATTCACAGACACAGGGAGGAGAATGGTGCTTACCAGGGGCTGGGGTTGGGGAATGGGGAGTTATTGAGTTATCATTTAATGGGTATAGAGCTTCAGTTCTAGAAGATGAAATAGTTCTGGAGATGGATGGTGGTGATGGTTGCACAACACTGCAAATGTACCTAACACTACTGAACTGTACACTTAATGAGAGCTGAGATGGTAAGTCGTATGTTGCGTCTTTTACCGTAATTTTACATTTTTTAACTAAAAATGTTTTTAAAAACAAGCAAAAACCCAACCTACTTGTAAAGTTACGGAGAGCTGGAGAGTTGTTTTTTGTGAAGGTGTAAAAACCTTCTCGGGACTTCCCTGGCGGTCCAGTGGTTAAGACTCTGTGCTTCCACTGCAGGGGGCCCGGGTTCGATCCCTGGTCAGGGAACTAAGGTCCCGCATGCCTCGCGGTTTGGCCAAAAATAAATAAATAATTTTAAAAATTAAAAAAAAAAAAAAGAACCTTCTCAAAGGAGAGCATAAAAGGATGTTAAAAGCGGGAATAAGAAAAGCCTGGGAGGTGTTGAAAACATCCGTTACCTTGATCATGGTGATGGTATCACGGTGTTTGCATTTGTCCAAAGTCATCAAATAGTATACATTAAATATGTGCAGTTCTGTGTATATCACTTATACCTCAATAAAGCTGGGTTTTTTTTTTAAAGGGAATTTCCCCCACCTCTGCCCTTTGATTGAGGTCCCAGTGGGAAAGTGCATAGGTGATAAATGTCTGCCTGTTCTAAAGAGAAGCTTCAGACATGCGGAGGTCCAGAGTGGCACAATTACCCCATCACCCGTCTTGAGGTAAGGGACTCATAAGAGGGTGGGGTCCTTGCAGACGTACTTTGCAGAATAGAGCGGGCATTCCCTTCTTGTAGGGTGCTGTGGACTGAATGTGCTCCCACTCCCCAACCCCCAAATCACATGTTGAAGCCCCAACTCCCAATATACCATTGTATTAGGAGGTGGGGCCTTTGGGAGGTGATTAAGTCATGAGGGTGGAGCCCTCATGGTGGGGATTAGTGACCTGGTAGGAAGAGGAAAGCACACCAGAGTGCCCCCCACCCTGTGTCTGTGTCTCTGGCTCTCTGTCTCCCTCGCTGTCTCCCATGTGAGGACACAGCTAGAAGGGCGGTCAACTGCAAGCCAGGAAGAGACAGTGCCCCCTGCCCTTGGGACCTGTGAGTATGGCAAACCATCTTGCTGAGACAGTAGCCTCCGGATCCTTTGGCCTCACCGTGCTTGAATAATAATGAAGTCTGTTATTTTACGACATCTCAGAACCTCCATGGGACAGAGCTGGAGCGTGGTGGAACAGGACCGGATCCCCTGAGTTTGGGGCTACGGGGCTGGGGTGTGGGAAGGTGAAGCTGACAAGCGGCGGGAACCTCCGCCGCTGGCACACCCAGCAGGCACAGCAGAAGCAGGTTTGCCTGGCACTGAGAACACCCCAGAGGACTGCCACAGGGGGAGAGGGCCCCGCGGGGTGGGGCGCGTGTATCGTGAAGAAGAGCAGGGGCCAGGAGGGTCGCGGTAGGACAAGGGCTGAGCGAGTGCAGCACGGGGGGGGGGGGGGGGGGTGACTTCAGGTGGTACCGTGATAGGTAAACTCCCACTGCAGAGTCTGGCGTGATCCGAGCTACTTTCCCCTCATGTCAACATCTGCTGCAGGCGTTCCTGGACGGGCGGACCCTGCATCCCACGCAGGACCCTGCTGCGGGGTGGGTGGAGGGGCGGTGGGAGAGACAGGCCACGCCTGGAAATAAGGGATGCCCGTCATCTCTGTAAATACTGCAACGGCCAGAAGCAATCATGCCCACCAGGGAGATAAATGCCAGTACCTGGTGGGAAAGGACACGCGGAACGGATGTAATGCTCACCGCCACGTCAGGACGCTCCGCCGCAGGATGCAAACAATCTTACGTAACATCCGCTTCAGTCAATATCACTGCGCAACCGCAAAACGCCCACTCTCGCCATAGATGACTTGTTTCTTTGCCTGGTACCCCTTTATCCTCGCTTTCATGCGCCCTCCTGTAGAAAAGATTTTTTTCTTAATGTCAATTTTTAAAAATTGAAGTATAGTTGATTTACAATATTGTGTTTCAGGTGTACAGCAAAGTGATTCAGTTATATATATTTATTGAGATTATTTTCCATTATAGGTTATTATAAGATAATGACTATAGTTCCCTGCGCTATACACTAAATCCTTGTTGCTTATCTATTTTATGTATAGTAGTTTGTATCTGTTAATCCCATAGTCCTAACTTAGCCCTCCCTGCCCCTCTCTTTCTACGTTGGTCACCATAAGTTTGTTTTCTATGTCTGTGAGTCTGTCTCTGTCTTGTATATAGATTCATTTGTATTATTCTTTAGATTCCACATATAAGTGATATCATGTAATATTTCTCTGTCTGACTACTTCACTTAGTATGATAATCTCTAGGTCCATCCATGTTGCTGCAAATGGCATTATTTCATTATTTTTTTATGGCTGAGTAATATTCTGTTATATGTATATACCACATCTTCTTAAACCAATCCTCTGTTGATGGGCACTTGGGTTGTTTCCACATCTTGGCTATTGTAAATAGTGCTGCTGTGAACACTGGGGTGCAGGTATATTTTCAACTTAGAGTTGTCATCTTTTCTGGATATATGCCCAGGAGTGGGATTGCCGGATCATACGGCAACTCTATTTTTAGTTTTTTGAGGAACTTCCATACTGTTTTCCATAGTGGCTGCACCAATTTACATTCCCACTAACAGTGTAGGAGGGTTCCCTTTTCTCCACACCCTCTCCAGCATTTATTATTTGTAGACTTTTTGATGATGGCCATTCTAACTGGTGTGAGGTGAAACCTCGCTGTGGTTTTGATTTGCATTCTCTAATAATTAGCGATGTTGAGCATCTTTTCATGCACCTGTTGGCCATCCGTATGTCTTCTTTGGAGGAATGTCTATTTAGTTCTTTTGCCCATTTTTTGATTGGTTTTTTTTTTTTTTATAAATTTATTTATTTATTTATTTACCCTTGGCTGTGTTGGGTCCTCGTCTCTGTACGAGGGCTTTCTCTAGTTGCGGCGAGCGGGGGCCACTCTTCATCGCCGTGCGCGGGCCTCTCACCATCGCGGCCTCTCCCGCTGCGGAGCACAGGCTCCAGACGCGCAGGCTCAGTAGTTGTGGCTCACGGGCCCAGTTGCTCCGCGGCATGTGGGATCCTCCCAGACCAGGGCTCGAACCCGTGTCCCCTGCATTGGCAGGCAGATTCTCAATGACTGCGCCACCAGGGAAGCCCCGGTTTTTTTTTTATATTGAGTTGTATGAGCTGTTTGTAGGTAAGATTTCTTGAGACACCCAACCACAGAGTTGCCCCTGCTCCCTGACAGCACCCAAATCCAGAGCAAGCTCTCTTCCTTTGACCCTGCTCAAAATGACCCAATGACTCTAAAGCCAATTATAGAATCTTTCTAACACCCTCTGTGTCACTTTCTCAGGCTGCCATGACAAAGCACCACAGACTGGGGGGTGTCAACAACAGAAATTTATTTTCTTGCAGTCCTGGAGGCTGGAAGTCCGAGATCAAGGTGTCGGGAGGTTTGGTTTCTTCTGAAACTTCTCTCCTTGGCCTGTAGATGGTTGCTTTCTTGCTGTGTCCTCACGTGGTTGTCTTTCTGTCATGTCTGTCATGTCTGATCTCCTCTTCTTATGTGGGCAGCAGTCATATTTGATTGGGACTCCCCCTAATAACCTCATGTTAACTTAATAACCTTGTCAAAGGCCCCATCTCCAAACATAGTCACATCTGAGCCACGGGGGATGGGAATTTCAACATATGAATTTAGGAGGACCCAATGCAGCCCGTAGCACCCCGTTGCTTGGTCTGTGTTACCTCTCACCCCAGGATGTGTGTTCTCTCTCACTGTGATGAGTACTAAACCCAGCTTGTTCAACTGCAGGTATGTTCCTGGCGGTCTTGGGCATCACAGTAATTTGCTGCTGAAGAAGGGAAGCAGGAATTCTTGGTGGACTTGAGGGAAGGAGGAAGGGTGGGGGGCGCTTCCCAAGGATTCCCATGAGACAAAGAGCCATCAGACTGGCACAACTTGGGAAGGAGAAGAAAGAAAGGAGTGTCTATATCAGAGACTGGCCAAAGAGAGCAAGATGAGTGGGCAAGCCAACCATGGGTCACCCCCTCCCTTGGTCTGTGGGGTCTTAGGTCAAGCCTCCGCCTGGAAACAGGGGGTGACTGCGCTGGATGCCAGATGGATGTTTTGATATTAAGTTAGGCTGGACTGTTGACCCCCTGAAACTGGGACCGTTGGAAAACCCCCAGATGGCAAGAAAATCTAGAAGATCTGCTCCTGATATAGCCACGGAGGAGGGAAAGGGGGCTCAAACAGATGGAGTGTGAAGGCAGGGTGAGAAAGAATGAAGCTGTCTCCTGTTCGCACCCGTGAGCCTAGACTTTTTTTTTTTTTTTTTTTACTCTTTATCATTTTAAAAAAATGAATTGCTTTTTTCTAAATAAAATTTTTATTTTAGAATAGTTTCACATTTACAGAAAAGTTGCAAGGATGGTACAGAGAGTTCCTATACACCCTTGGCCCCATTTCCCCTGCTGCTAACATCTTAGATTGCTCTGGTGCCTTCGTCACAACTAATGAACCTAGATTGATGCCCTGTTGTTAACTACAGCCCATATTTTATTTGGAGCTCCTTGGTTTTTACCTGTGTCCTTCTTCTGTTCCAGGACCCCATCCGGGAGACCACAGGACATTTAAGCTCCTGAGGCTCGCCTTGGCTCTGACGGTTTCTCAGCCTTTCCTTGTTTTGGATGAACCTGGCAGTGTTGAAGAGGACTGGTCAGGTATTTTGTAGAATGTGCCTACCTTGGGGTTTGACTGATATTTTTCTTATGATTAGACTGAGGTCCTGGGTTTAGGGGAAGAAAACCACAGAAGTAAAATATCATTTTCCTCACATCGCATCAAGGGTACAGACTAGCAACATGACTTTGATGCTGACCTTGAACTCCTGGCTGAGGCAGGGCTTGTCGGGTTTCTTGACTACAAAGTTACTCTTTTTCCCTCGTTTTTGTGCTGTTCTCTTTAGAAGGATGTCATCGTGCTCAGCCCACACTTAAGGAGTAGGGAGTTATGCTCTACCCTTGAGGGTAGAGTAGCTACATAAATTATCTGGAATTCTTCTGCATGGGAAATTTGTCTCTTCCCTCCCATCTCTTACTTTATTCACTCAATTATTCATATCATTCTGGACTCATGGTCATTTCTTTTATTTTTTAACATCTTTATTGGAGTATAATTGCTTTACAATGTTGTGTTAGTTTCTGCTGTATAACAAAGTGAATCAGCTATACATATACATATATCCCCATATCCACTCGCTCTTGCATCTCCCTCCCACCCTCCCTATCCCACCCCTCTAGGTGGTCACAAAGCACCGAGCCGATCTCCCTGTGCTATGCAGCTGCTTCCCACTAGCTACCTATTTTACATTTGGTAGCGTATATATGTCCATGCCACTCTCTCACTTCGTCCCAGCTTACCCTTCCCACTCCCCGTGTCCTCAAGTCCATTCTCTACGTCTGTGTCTTTACTCCTGTCCTGCCCCTAGGTTCTTCAGAACCATTTTTTTTTTAGATTCCATATATATGTGTTGACATATGGTATTTGTTTTTCTCTTTCTGACTTACTTCACTCTGTATGACAGACTCTAAGTCCATCCACCTCACTACAAATAACTCAATTTCGTTTCTTTTTATGGCTGAGTAATATTCCATTGTATATATGCGCCACATCTTCTTTATCCATTCATCTGTCGATGGACACTTAGGTTGCTTCCATGTCCTGGCTACTGTAAACAGTGCTGCAGTGAACACTGTGGTACGTGATTCTTTTTGAATTATGGTTTTCTCAGGGTATATGCCCAGTAGTGGGATTGCTGCATCATATGGTAGCTCTATTTTTAGTTTTTTAAGGAACTTCCGTACTGTTCTCCATAGTGGCTGTATCAATTTACATTCCCACCCATTTATTTCTTATTTGGGTTATAATCCAATACTACTTAATCGTGTTGCTCTAATTATAGCCCTGTCTCTTTTTTTCCTCAACATTTTAGTATGAAAAATTTCAAACAGACAAAAAAGTTGAAAGAATGTTACAGTGAAAAAAACAAATAATCTAATTATAAAATGGTCAAAGGACCTGAAAAGACAAGTTTCCAAAGAAGATATTCAGATGGCAAACAGGTACATGAAAAGGTATATATGTATGTTGTGTATGTATAGATATAGATATATAGATATAGCTATATATATATATATATACACACACATATACTTATACATATATAATCATTAGTGTACACCTTAAACCTACACAGTGTTACATATCAATTATATCTCAATAAAGATGGAAAAAATAAAGAATATTACAGTGAATACCTAGACACCCACCACCTAGATGCTACCGTTAATATTTTGCTTTATAACATATCTATCCCCCTGTCAACCCACCTTATTTCTTTTTTGATCCATTTCAAAGGAAACTGCAGACACCACTAAATTCCCCCCCATACTTAAGCATGCATATCATTAAATAGAGTTCTTTTTTCCCCCAAGGCAAAATTTGCAGTGAAATGCAAAATTTGTACAAATCTTAAGTGTACCACAAATGCAGACCCTTTGTACCACAAGTGCCACCCAAAACCTTATCAAGATACAGAACAATGCCATCACTCCTGAAAGTCCCCTCGGCCCCCTTCCCAGTCAGCCCTGTCCCCACCCTCCCAGAGGCAACCACTGTTTTGATTACTGTTGCCACCATAGATTAGTTTTGTCTGTTCTTGAACTTCACCTAAATGGACTCATACCATATATACTCACAATCACCTCGTGAAACTGATGAGTCTCCCAGAATTTACGTCATGGGGAGCACATGTGAGTTCTTTAGCTGGGACCTGCCCTTGTCTTTTGTCAAGAGGGGCTGGTCAGGAGGCCTTCCTGGAAGAGGCGGCATTGCTGCCTCTCTCTGGCTTCCTTCCTGCCTCTCTGGGCTGCTCCTTCTCAGCCTCTTTGTGGGCCCATTTCCCTCCGCTTGCCCCTTCCACAGCAGTGCTGCTCAGCGTCTGGCTAGACCAGAGCTTACAAAACAGCCAGCACCAACCCACGGACAGGTTTTATTTGGCCCACACAGTATTTTTTTTGTATTTGAATTAGCTTTAACATTTAAAAGCTGAGGGATTTTGCTTTTAAAAATATCCATATTTCTGTCGTCTCTTGGAAATTTGGAACATCTGGCGATGCTGTGTCCCTCTCCCCACATGGCAAGAATTGGCTGAAACAAAATATCAATAGCAACAACCTGTGCTCTGAGCCCTCCCCCACGCTGGGGGCAGGGGTCCTAACACACCCAAGCCCTGAATTAACACCTATAGAGTTTGGGATGGTATTGGAATGGTATTCAGCCAAGAACCCTGGAAATGCTCAGGGACCACCCTGGAATAACCATTCGTCTTCCCCAGGAGAAGCAGACCCAGGAAACAATGGCAGGAGGTCAAGGAGAACAAATCTCTATCAGACAGCATCTCAGATCTCCCATTCATCAACATAATCACTGTCGTCACCATCATCACCTTCCTCCTCCTCCTCCTCATCCACACCATCGACATAATCACTCTCGTCACCACCCTCATCATCACCTTCATCATACCATTGTCACCATCCACAGCACCATAATCTTCATCATTGTCATGACCGTCATTATCCCTAGGACCATCACTACCACCATTATTTTTCTCCCTAGTAATGAGATGGGCAACTAGCCCCAGCCCTTCCTCACCAATCGGGAGCAAAATATTGGGATGAGATGGCTGGAGCACCGTCTCCCCTTTCTCCCCCCTGCCCATCACACCCCCCCCAAGGGAGGCCATGTGTGGGGACGCCAGGTGGCGAAGTCTAGCCCAGCTCCACAGGGGTGGGGGAACCCCTGGGGCAGATTCCTGGGGACCTTAGTTTGAACTTCAGCAGTGACTGGCTGGGTGGTGACGCTGGAGCAGCCAGGTCCCCTCTACTTCCTCCACTACCAGTGCGGTATCAGTGGGTTCCTGTGAGACTCAGCAGAGGTAGCGGCTGGAAAAACACTTTGTAAACTGTAAAGTGAATGACAAGGGCAGGTGGATCCTTGTATACATTGAAGTCTTTCTTAATCAGTTTAGAGAGGTTCTTTAACACATGGGAGGCATCCTTATAAAGATGGGAGGGGGTCCCCCAAATAGATGAGCAAGTTCTTCTTGGAGTGGGAAGAACCCTTCTGCACGTGCCAGGGGTCCTTACTGCAGACATGCGGGTGTACGTTCTGGAGGGGTCTGTACACATAGGGAGGTTTGTGTCTAGAAGCTGTGTCCTTATACATATATATATTTTTTTAAGTGGGAGAAGGCTTTTAACCCACATGGAGGCGTCCTTTACAGGTGAGAGTACGCTTATAGAAGTGAGGGGTTTTTATTGATGCAACTGACCATGATTTGTAACTGATCATTATTTGTAAAATGCTGCGCAAACACTAGCGACCTCTGCACAGACACGAAGGTTCTTCCTAAAGATAAAGGGATCGTTATGCTGTAGGGTGATATAACAGTATGAGCGGCCTTCTACTGGATGTCGCTGTTCAGCCGAGCTCTGTTGGGCCGCCTATGCGAGCAGCGCGGTACCTGCGCGGGGGCCGCAGGTGGGAGCCGCCACCGAGTGAGCGCGGGGAGCCCGACTCGCGGTACGGCAATCCCCCCCTCAGCCGCCAGGGGCAGCACCATCCCTGCCCTGCCCGCGCCTCCCCCCTCCTCCCCCAATCTCCGCCCCCCACCCCCTCCCTCCCCCCCCCCCCCCCCGCTCGCTCCCCTGAGCCCCGCCAGACCCCGCTCAGCCCGCGCCCCGCTCCGCTGCCGAGGCTCCCGCAGCCCCGGCGTCCGCCCCGCTGAGCCCTCCCCCGGGGGCCATGGGGGCGCCCCCGGGCTACCGACCTTCGGCTTGGGTGCATCTGCTGCACCAGCTGCCCCGCGCCGACTTCCAGCTCCGCCCGGTGCCCAGCGGTTTCGCGCCCCAAGAACAAGAATACCAGCAGGTGGGCGCGGGCACGGGGTCCTGGGGGCGGGGGCTGGGAGCTGGGTGACAGATTCCTGTGTTCTCTGGGGGTGGGAGCCGGGCCGGGACTTTGGGGTACCTGAGGGAGCAGGAGCCTGGCGTTCCCGTACCTGGAGGTTCCCCTGGGACAGGCGCTGGGGAACCAGACCCTTTGCTCCTTAAATAAGGGAGGACTGGGGCCTGGACCCCTGGATCTCAGAGGAGGGAGGGGACTGGGGGCCCTTGGATTCCCAGGTCCCTGAGAGCTGCGCGGGAAGCTAGGGTCATCAGGGGGATAGGTCCATCGTGTCCTAAAAGACGACCCCTTCCCTCATGGGAGCAGTGCAATCCAGTTAAATACGTCCCAGTTCAGGTGGGACCCAGGAGATAGAGGAGCTGACATGGAGAGGAAAAAAGCTGGGGGATGCCCTGATTCTGGGACGGGATTGAGACCTGAAATGGGGAGGGGGCTGAGGGCTTTTAGGGCTGGAGCTGGGAAAACAGGGGAGGCGCTGGGAGAGACTTCCAGCCTGTCCCAGGACGGAAGGGGCAGGCAGGCAGGTCGATGGAGGGGGGTGAGGATGAGGTAAGGTGTGGGGACTGGAGAATGACAGAAACGGGGCCAGAGGGTGGGGCTGGGTGGGAACCTTAAGGAAGCCGGGGTCCCTGGGGAAGGGGGCCCAGCCTGGGTCAGCTCCAATAGGGGCGAAAGAACTGTCCCCTGACCCAGTTTAATTCAAGTCCTTGACTTTGAGATTAATGAGCAAGGCTTGGCTGAGCTGGGGGTGGGGTAGGGGGTGGGGAGGATGGTGGAGCCGTGGGATGGGTCCTGGGCCCTGCCTGTAAGGTCTGAGCCCCTCGGATCTGTCCTGGGGGGCTCCCGGGACAGGGGGCTGGGGATTAGGAAGGCAGAGAGGGGGACGTGTGCTGTATTCTGAGCTATTTGGGTCATGGCTGGGCTGAGCCAGCCGTAAGAAGCTCCTCCCTGCCTACTCCACGCCGCTCTGTCCCCACCAAACGGGGACTGCCAGCCCCTCTACCACAGCCTGCTGGTTACACAATCCCAGCCTCCAGAGCCAGTCCACGGCCACCTGCTCACGGCCAAGGAGACCTCCCCACACGGATGCCACGCGCGGGGTCCCCACCCCAGCCACCGCCAGAGGCGCCCAGGGAGGTTCGCTCTGCCCCCGTCGACAACAGTCAGGGTGACAGTGCTGGGACACACACCCCAGGAGGGGACAGCTGGGAAAATAATTAGGGACTGGGTGCCTCCGTGCTGGGGGGACACGCTCACACACAATTAGACACACACTCTCACACGTGCATTCACACTCACGCACATATACACACACATATGCACACATATACATCCACATACAGATACACGTGTACACACCCATATACTCACACTCACATGTATACACACACCCACACCTTCACATTTACACACACATTCTCGCACTCATACAAATGCTCACACACATGCATCAAGTATACACACACACACACTCATATGTTCACATACACACATTCACACACTACCTCTTTCCCTCTCTCTCTCTCTCTCCCCCCCCCCATCCTCCTCTCGCCCCTGCTCTGTCTTCACTCTCCCAGCCTCCGGGTCCCCATGTCTGAGTTGCGTGCGCGCACACACACACGCACGCACACACTGTCACGGAGGCTGTCACGCCCCCTCCCCCTGAGTCCCTGGGTGACAGACTCACACTGCGGTGGGTGTGCAGAGCTCAGCATCAGGGGAGAGGAAGCAAACAGTGAGTGGGGAGGACCAGCGCGGGGGAGGGGGGAGGGAGTAGGAAGCCTGCCACCCCCAACCTGGCACACATCGCCAGGAACAGGTGCCCCCTCCCGATCCCCGATCCCACAAGGATCTGGGGTCCAGGTCTTGGCATGTCCTTGGATGGTGCTTCATTCCAACTACCTGGTTTTGGTGAGGAGAAAACCGAGGCTCAGAGAGGGGAGGGCCCCTACCAAAGGTCACACAGCCTTTGGAGGGCAGAGCAGAAGTTGAATCCAAGACTTGGGCCTCCCAGTTGGAAGCTCCCTCCAGCCCCAAGTCCCAGAGCCCTGGCTGCCAGCCTGGGAGGGGCTGGGAATGCCATCTTTCCTCACAAACCTGAAAACCACGGCTTGGGCTCGGCCCCCCAGCTAGCCAGGGACGCCTTCCACCTGCACTGAGATCCCAAACCCAGAACCTCCAGCCAAACAGGGAGGGAGCCCGGAACCCCTCTGATGCCTGATGTCACCCCCTTCCCCAGGCCCTGTTGCTGGTGGTGGCCTTGGCAGGCCTGGGCTTGGGCCTGAGCCTCATTTTCATTGCTGTCTACCTCATCCGCTTCTGCTGCTGCCGGCCCCCAGAGCCGCCCGGGGCCAAGAGCCCTCCGCCTGGGGGAGGCTGTGTCACTTGGAGCTGCATTGCTGCCCTTCTCGTCGGCTGGTAATGGGGCCCCAGGGTGGGTGGACACTGGGGATAGGGCTCCCCAAGCTCTCTATCAGTCATTCTTCCTGGTGGTGTCCCAGCAGGGGAGAATTGCTCCCATTTGATGGATGGAGAAACCAAGGTCCAAGAGGAGAAGTGACTTCCCAAAGGCAGCCAGCCTGGCAGGATGGCCTAGGGGTTAAAGGCTGGGCAGTCAGACTGCCTGGGTTTGGTGGCTCTGTTGTGGAACAGCTGTGTGACCTAGGCGAGTGGTATAGTTTCTCCAGGCCTCGGTTTCCACATCTCTAAAATGGGCACTGTAGTCACACCCACCTCCTAGTTGTGGTGCGATTAAATGAAATGTACAGTGCCTGGTTCACAGCTAGGGATGTCATTCATTAACTCATTCATTCATTCAGCAACTATTTCCTGAGTACCTACTATGTGCCAGGAAATACTGACTAAGCCAGACGAGGTCCCTGCCCTCATGAAGCTGATGTCCTGGTCAGGGACAGTAAAGGGATATTTACAATCCAGGAGCAGCCTTGAGCTGGTCTAACTCCTTCCCACGGTAACCCTGCTGGATTCAGAGTTGTCACAACCAGTTTTGAAAAGGGAGGCTCAGGGAGAGGCAACTTTTCAAGGCCAGGTGGGCCAAGTGGAGATTCAGACCCCAAAACCCCTAGGAGCCCAGGGGCCACCTTCTGGGACACCCTCAGGGGTGGGAGGAGCAGGGCACGTGAGGACGCATCATTTACCAAGAGCCAGCTCTGAGCGCAGCCCCTCCCCGGCAGGGCAGCACCCACCCCTCAGGGCAGATCTGGGCACTCAGGACCTGCCCCCGGACCTGGGGCTTGGGGGCGGGGAGGGCGGGCAGCGGCCGGAAAGCCGCTGGTGCCCCCCCACCCCCGCCAGACCGGGCTCCGCCACTGCGGGAGAGCAGCAGCGTGGTGGTGTGGGGGTGGAGGTGGGGGAGGGGGGAGGGGGGCCGGGAGGCCCAGGATGCTTCCCCTTCGGGCTCTCCTGAGTGGAGGGGGGCGGGGAGGCGGACAGAGGCCCTGCGCGGGAGAGACACGGCCAGCCCCCGTGGCCGGGGAACAAGAGCAGCTTTGTAGCCCTGCGAACAATGGGTACGGGCGCTGGAGCCGGCGCCGTCGGATCCCAGGGCCGGGGGTGGGGGCCTGCGGAGCGCGGGGCTGGGAACTGTGAGGGCGTCCGGGCGTCCGCCGCCCCGCTCCAGGCCTGGCCCCCTCCGCGGAGGGACCCAGTGTGTTGCGGAGGGAGAGGGAGGGGGCGCGTATTCAGGCCCCACAATGGAGCTCTGTGTGCCGGCAACCGAGGGGCGGGGGCGCCCGGCTTCTGGCCCGTCGGGCCCACATTCCCTTGCTTCCCTCCCAGCCGTCCAGAAGCTTGGGTCCTGGGGGTGGGGGGAGGCTGGGAGTTCGAGGCTTGGGGTCCCCAGGAGTTGGTGGCTCCGTGGAACCCCCAGGAGGCGGGGGAGGGGACGGCTGCATCCTGAAGGGACAGGTGCTGAGGACCCCGGATGCTTGGGGAAAGGATGGAGGGCCTGGGTGTGGGGTGGCAGTCACTAGGGGGGAGGACTTCCCGTCCTGGGGCTGGGCATGGCAGGGTTTCACTCCGGGGAGGTGCGAGTTAAATCTGGGGGCCTGTTCCCCTCCACCTCTCCACCCACCATTAGCATCACAATGACGTCCCTGGGCCGGGGGAGTGAGACCTTCCCGTTACCTTGGCAACTGGTGGGGGCCTGGCTGGAGACGTTCCTTTCCCACGATGGGCTGGACCAATGGGATGGGGTGGGAGATGGGATTGGGTGTGTGAGGAGGTGGGGGGAGCGTGGCGGCCCCCAGGGTCCCAGGACCGGTTGTGATTTCCCTTCCCTCCTCCTCTTAGCGCTGGCATTGGCATCGGTTTCTATGGCAACAGCGAGACCAGTGATGGGGTGTCCCAGCTCAGCTCCGCACTGCTGCATGCCAACCACACACTCACTGCCATTGACCACCTGGTGAGGGGCCAGGCACTGGCCAGACCCCAGACCCACACCCAGACTGGTTCCCCACACCTGGGCAAAGGGCCCCCTCCCAGGGAAACAGGATCTAAACTCAGAGCCAAGACCCCAGACTCAGAATGTCAGGTTCCAACATGCAGATCTCAAGACTGTATGCCCAACCCCCAACCCTGACTACAGATTAGGGCCTCACACATGGCACCATCAGAACCTTAGCCCAGATCTGGGATTCGAGACTAAATCACACGCAGCCCCAGCGTTGGACTTAAGCTCACAGCCCAAACCATCCAGAGACCAAACACCAAAACCCAGCCCCTGCCCTCAGGTCAGATCCAGGACGGAGACCTGATCCTTGGCCCGGGTGCAAGGTTAGAGACCTCAGCTCTCAGACCCAGGACTCAGAAGAGAAGCCTCACTCTGATCCGCAGCCCCAGGGTTCCAGACCCGGGCCTGAGACCCAGCCTGACCTCAGACCTTAGATTTCATGTCCAGTTGCAACCCTGGAACCCAGACGTGAGACCCCAGACTCAGGAAGGCAGATGCCAGCATCAGACCTAGGATTCCAGACTTAATCTCAGTCCTGGGGCTCCAGCCACGGACCTCTCCGAGCTCCTGACAGAAGCCACAGGACTGCATGAGCTGGACCGCAGAGCCCCTTCCTTCCCTTCCTCAATCCTCAGATGCCCTAGCGCCCAGATCTCAGATACCCGCCCCTGCTCACTCTTACTTCGCCCCCCCAGCCCTGTCGCCCAACCCCTGGCCACCCCAGAGAACGCCCTCCCCCGACTCCAGGCCCACCCCTGTGCGCAGGTGTTGGAGATGGTGGAGAGGTTGGATGAGGCCGTGAGGACAGAGCTGACCACTCTGGAGGAGGTGCTGACGCAGCGCACGGAGCTGGTGGCGGCCACCCGGGGGGCTCGGCGGCAGGCAGAAGCCGTGGCCCAGCAGCTCCAGGGGCTGGCCTTCTGGCGGGGAGTGCCCCTGAGCCCCCTGCAAGTAGCCGAAGATGTGTCCTTTGTGGAGGAGTACAGGTAGGTGACCGCTCTTCTGCTCCGTGTGGCAGGGAACGCCTGCCTGGGTGATTGTGCCCCCAGGGGACATTGGGAGACATATCTGGGTGTCACAGCTGGGGGAGGGGATGCTACTGGCACCAGGTGGGCAGAGACCAGAGATGCTACTGAATATCCTACAATACACAGGACAGCCCCCGACGGCAAAGGATTATCTGTGCTAAGTGTCAGTAAGTGACAGCAACCCTGGCGTAGAGAGACGGACCAAGTGATCCCGTGCCCACTCAAGTATTCATCCATTTACTCCCTCCCTCAGTGCATTCACTCCTTCATTCATTCTTTCATTCATCCTTGACTCAGCCATTCATCAAGTCACTCTTGCACTTCACTCATTGAATCTCAGACTAACTAGTTCACTCCCTCGGTTGTCCATCTGACGTGTGTATCCATTCAACAGATATTTATTTACACCTTCTGGTGAGAGAGGTGTACCCAAATGGTCAGGACCATGAGCTCTAAAGCCAGATGGCTACTCCCTAACCACGTGATCTTAAACAAGTTACATGCCAGCTCTGTGCCTCAGTGTTCCCATCTGGTACCCGTGGCAATAATGGGTAGCAATACCCTCATTGGATTGTGGAGGATCTGTTGAGTCATTATCTGTCAAGTGCTTACAGAGGCGACCAGCACACGTTATATAGGTGTCTGTAAAATATGGGTTTTTTTAAGATAGAGCGATGAACAAAACAGAGTGATTCCTGCCTGCCTCACAGTGGGCGGACCAGTAAGAAACAAATGCATGAATGAGATATTGTCTGGAAGGTGGTGAGTGTTAAGAGCTCTGGAGAAAAGTAGGTGGGAGATGGGAACGGGATGGTCTGGGGACAGAGGATGGCAGTTTTGGGAGTGGGGGGTCATCCGGAAGGCCACACTGAGAAGGTGACATTTGAAGGACATCTGGGACGGCCATCTTTCCCAGCAGCCAACATGACGGAGTCCTCATTGCTTCGTCCGCGAGGAATTATTTCTTTTGTTCATCCGACAACTGAGGGTCCCAGCCAGACATGGGAGCAGAGACAGGGAAGACTTGGTCCTGGATTCTGTGCTCCAGGGGGAAGGCAGACCTGGGCTGAAGCAGTCTGCAATGAGGATGCCCCCTGCAGGGCATCAGACAGGCCTGGGTCCCAGTGAGTTCAAGTTCTGGGTTCTGGCCAAGCTCAGGGGTGCAGGCCCTGGGCCTCAGCCCTGTTTCAGGGGGGCTGGGGGGTAGCTGTGTGGACTACACCCGAGTGAGGCAGACCTATCGTTAACAGGAAGTAGCTTCTGGATGCACCAATACGAGAGTGCCTGGCACTTGGGAGTCCAAGGAACATGGCCGGTTTCCTGGAAGGAAATCGGGGCCCCCAGCGGGAGAGCTTTGCTGGGGGAGTTCTTGGTGGCTTAGGGCAGAAGTGCTACCTGCCCCTGATGGAAGTGAAGTGAAGCTGGGGCACAAGAGCTGGCGGTGGGGACATGGGGAGCAAAGGCCTGGAGGTCAGCTGGAGCCACTGGGCCCAGCTTCTCCTTTCGGGGGAGAGCCTGACCCTCCAGCAGTCCGGGAAAGAAGGGCACAGTGAGTCCCCACAGGGGTCTGAGCAGAGGCTGCCACGGAGTGGGGTGGCGGTTCCCTTGCCGCTCTGGCGACGTGGGGACCGCTGAGAGCGATGCTATTTATTGAGCATCTCCTAAGTGCCAGGCACTGTGCTGTGGTCTCATGTACATCTTCCTCTCCAACCAGAGTGAACTGATCATTAACTAATACTGAATTCTTAAATGACATTAAAAGTTTCCTGATGCGTGTTCAAGCTAATATTTAAGTGCGTCCATGTTGGCACTCTTCTCGGTGCTTTATGGTTTAGCCTCACGACAACCTTTGGAAGTAGGTGCTGCTGTTCTCCCCGAGTTACTGGCAGGGAAGCCGAGACACAGGAGGCAAGGTTACTGAGACCAAGTTGCAGGCAGGCAGGAAGTGGAGGGGCTGGCATTGCGACCCAGGCCGTCGGCCTGCAGACACTGAGCCCTTGGGTCGTGCCCTGTGTTGCTGAGTACATGCCTGGGAATGAGTCTCTCTGCTCTCCAGGCTGGGGTGGAGGGGCTGGGGCCCTGAGAGCGTGCCACTCACAGGGCTCATGCGTGGTTCGGTCAGGGTACGGTCCTGGGACCTGTGCTCTAAATGGCTACAGTGGCCGGCCTCCCAATGCACCCATTTCACAGATGAGCCTGGCTGTGGCCTGGAGACTGGGCATCAGGGAGATCACATGTCCAGGCAGAGCCGGGAGAACGTGCAGGTGCTGTCACCCTCTGCCAAGTCCCGGTCTGGGAGCCTGGGCACGTGAAAGGCTGGATTTGCTGCTTCGGCCTCACCCCTGTCACCCCCTCCCCAGGTGGCTGGCCTACGTTCTCCTGCTGCTCCTGGAGCTACTGGTCTGCCTCTTCACCCTCCTGGGCCTGGCGAAGCAGAGCAAGTGGCTGGTGATTGTGTAAGTCTGGGTGGCTTCCTGGCAGCGGCACATGTCACTGAGATCCCACAGCGCTCTTCCGAGAGGGGCCACGGTCCTTCCCAGGCCCACACTGGTTTCATTCCCTTGTCCCACGAACCTCCATGGAGTTCCTGGGCTGGGCTGGCACATAGAAATCAGGCTCAGAGCTGCCCAGGAAGGGGGCGGGCAGGAAACAGGCTGTCCTCACAGCAAGAAGTGCACCAAAATCCTAGAAAAGCGACGATAGTAATGCTTGTGCTGAGGACTGGGGTGATCACTGACCCTCTCAGTTGCCATGACAACCCTGTGAAGGAGGTGCCTGTCGGATGCCTATCTGGAAGACGAGGGCCCTGAGGCAGAAAGCTATCACGTGGTGTGGCGGAGTTAAGGACCACACTCTTACTTAAAGGTTCATTCTGTATGCCCGATGCTCTTCTGGAACCCTCGCACTAACCCTATGAGGAGGTCCTTTCCTTCTCCCCATATAACAGAAAGGGAGACGTGCTCAGAGAGGTTAGGCCACTTGCCCAAGGCTGCACAGCCAGAAAGTGCTGGAGCTGGGATTCCACCTAGGCCAGCCTATCCCACTTGGAGGAGCCTTTGTATCCTCCCTGGCCCTGAGGGGGGCCACGCTTGTGCCCGCCACCATTCCCACACTCCCCCCGGGGTGAGAGGTCCTGCCATCCCATCCAGGCCCCCCTGAAGCTTGAAGATGGTAAAGCACAGTGGGCAGGGCAGGTCTGGGGCTTGTGGCCAGGCCTTCAGTTTGGCCCCCTCCAGGTGCCCTTCTTTCTTGCTGACCACCCTCCAATGTGGATCCCTCCCAAACCCCATCCCCAGAGAAAACCTGGAAGGCGATTTCAGCCCTGGAGCTGTCTCCACTCCTGGGAGGAGGAGTCTGGGCTGAGAGGGAGGCTGACCAAGCAATGGGTGAACCTGGGAGCAAGCTCCTGCGGAATTCAGAGCAGGGAAATGGGGCCCAGGGGTGGGCAGTCCGGAGCAAGGCGGGGACAGACGCGGGCTGGATCCGGCCAGCCCCTCACCCCGTATCCTCCCCCAGCAGGGCCAGATGTTCAGTTTGACGTCAGCAGCCTCGGGTCCACACCTCTCCCCCCACAGCTTCTCTGCCCCTAGTTGTTATCTTCTTGGCTCCAGAGGTGGGTGGAGGGTAGGGCTGGGGCTGTGATGGGATTAGGGGTGGGGGGAGGCAAGAGGCGAGGTGGGAGATTAAGAACCCCAGAACCCCCAAGTCCAATCCCTCCTCCCCACCGTAGGATGACGGTGATGAGTCTCCTGGTTCTTGTCCTGAGCTGGGGCTCCATGGGCCTGGAGGCAGCTACAGCCGTGGTGAGTGGTGCGGGACAGGCCCTTGGGCTCCAAGACTTACGGGTGCCAAAGGCCCCTAACTCCTGGATCCTGGGGCAGGATGGGAATAAATGCCTTAGGTCCTGAGAGGAAAGACTTGGGGGCCGGGAACGCAGGTTCTGAAGTTTCCAGCCAGTTTCCTAGGTCCTGAGGGACTGGACTTCTGGACACTTGGGTCTGAGGGAGGAGGGACTGGGGGTCTGGACTTCTGGGTCTGAGCGGGGGGGCTAGAGGGCACTCAGTTCTGTGGGAGTGTGGAATGGGGGCAGTTTCTGTTCTGAGCCCCCTTTCCTGCTGCCCCTTTCAGGGCCTCAGTGACTTCTGCTCCAGTCCGGACACCTACCTCCTGAACCTGACCCGGGAGGAGACTGGCCTTGGCTCAGGTGATCGCATCTCCAGGCGCACGCCCTGGGTCCTCGGGCCTCTCTGCGCGGTCCTCCTGGGATGGGGTGAGGGTGCGCAGCCGGCAGCCAGGCCCTGCCCAGTTCTGCAGAAGCTCTCGGCACCTCCCCTGGTGCGCTGGAACAGAGGGAGGGATAAAGATGATGGAGTCAGGAGAAAGGGGTCCTCAGGCTGGAGCTGAGGGATGGGAGGATTTGGCCACTTGGAGAAAATGGGGGGAGCACAGTTGAGTCAAGGGGAGGGTGGCAGAAGCAGGGGCTCCCCGGGAGTGTGTAGATCAGCATGTTTCTGGCTGTGGCTGGAGCAGAAGGGATTAGGGGCTGGGAGGGCCGCCAGTCTCAGAATGCGAGGTCATTGGGACCACAGGAGGGTCCTGAGCTGGGAGGGGTGGAAAGTGTGGCCTTGCCCCCTCCCGCCTTTCCCCAGGGAGGCCCCGGGGCTCAGGCTCACAGCCTCCCCCCTCTTCCCCTCTTCCCTTGCCGCTTCAGACATCCTGAGCTATTATTTCCTCTGCAACCAGGCCGTCTCCAACCCCTTTCAACAGGTTAGGGCTGCGGGCAAGGGAACCGGGTGGAGGAGGGCGCGGCTGGGGCCTAGACTTAGGGATCCTGGGGGAGGATGAAGGCCCCAAGTGGGCTGGGGGTGTCAACCGCTGGGTCCTCCTCCCTCCCTCTGGCTTCCCGCAGAGGCTGACTCTGTCCCAGCGAGCTCTGGCCAACATCCACTCCCAGCTGCAGGGGCTGGGGCGAGACGCTGTCCCCCAGTTCCCTTCTGCGCAGGTCGGCGGGCCGGGTGCTCCTACTGCACCCCGACTCCCAGGGGAAGGAGGGGCGGGAACCTGGGTCTGTGGGCGGAGCCTTAGAAAAGGGGGCGGGGGTGGTGGCTGTGGGCGGGGGGGGGGTCCGCAGAAAGGGGCGGGGCCCGCAGAAAGGGGCGGGGCGGTGGCTGTGGGTGGGGCCCTTGCTTGTGAACCCACAGAAAGGGGCGGAGCCTGAAGAGATGGGCGGGGCCTGAAGAGTTCCTGGGATAACAACCTCCTGCCACCGCAGAAGCCTCTGCTGTCCTTGGAGGAGACGCTGAATGTGACAGAAGGAAACTTCCACCAGTTGGTGGCACTGCTGCACTGTCGTGGCCTGCACAAGGTGACCCCTGTCGCCCTCCCCGAATTCTTCTCGCAGGGGAGCCTCTGCCTAGACCCAGAAACCTAGGAATATCCTTTCTGCTTCCTGTTCATTCGTCCAGCAAGTTCTGCTGGCCCTTCTGCAGCCCCTCTGGACTCAGCACAGCTCACACCGTCACCGCTGCTCCCGACGGCCGCAGGGCCTCTTCCCTGTTCGCTGCTTGCCTGCCCCCTGCTTGCCTGCCCCCTGCTTGCCTGCCCCTGTCTGTCCTCCGCACAGCAGCCAACAGCCCAGTGAGCCTTTTAAGCACAATCTGATCTTCTTCCCGCGCTTAAACCCCACAATTACCCCTGCAGGCGGATTAAGGTCCTGGCTTCTCGCCTGAGCTCCGGGGCCTGTGTGGTTGGCCCTGGCCGGTTTCGGCCTCAGCCCTTTGCTTCCCCCTAGCCCGCACCCTTTCCCCCAGCAGCCTGGCGGGTCTCCCAGACAACAGTCCCCCACCTCCCATCGGCCGGGTTCCTTCCAGCTGGTGCCATCTTGCTGTCGGGACCCCAGTACTGCTTTCCAACCCCCCTCTCTCATTAGCTCATTGTGTTCTGAAGCGACCTTCTGGGGCCTGGTTGCTGAAGCTTCCCCGGTACTTGGAGCAATGCCTGGCACAGAGCAGGCCCTCGGCCAGCCCCTGCTGAATGACTTATGGCTGGCCATTCAGGAAATGGTGCTTCTGCCGACTTCCAGGGATGACAGTAGTGTCAGCCAGTGTTTACTGAGTGTGCGTTATGTGCAGGGGGCAGTTCTACACCAGTTGTTCTTCTAAGCCTTATTCTCAGTGCTGTTCTAAGCCAGCGATTTTGCCCCAGGGGACGGTGGCACTGTGTGGAGACACGTCTGGGTGTCACGGCTGGGCCAGGGGGTGCTACCGGCATCTAGTGGCTGGAGGCCAGGGCTGCTGCTCGAGGGCCTGCCGTGCAGAGGCGCCACCCGCTGCCACCCCGGGCAGCACACGCAGAGCTCTGCCCCAACGTCAGAAGCGTCCGGGTTGAGACGCCCGGCACTCAACCGAGGCTGAGCTGCTGCGGCGTCTGGGCGTGGGGCGTGGGGGGTGGGTTCTCGGTGATGGAGGCGAAGCCGCAACTGGGCTTCCTGCTTGCAGGTGTGATAATGACAATGACCACGGCGCCTACCGTGTGCTGAGCGCCTTCTGCCTGCCAGGCCCTGGGCTGAGCACAGGCGACGGGAGGAAACTGAGGGACTTGTTCAACGTTGCACAGCCAGGTGGACGGTCTGAGCCGTGTGCATTGCCCGCTGACGCCCTCTCCCCCCGCCCCAGGATTATGGTGCAGCCCTGCGGGGCCTGTGTGAGGACGCCCTGGAAGGCCTGCTCTTCCTGCTGCTGTTCTCCCTCCTGTCTGCGGGGGCCCTGGCCACCGCCCTCTGCAGCCTGCCCCGCGCCTGGGCCCTCTTCCCACCCAGGTCAGGAGGGGAGGGGGGCAGGGTCTTGGCGGAGGGGATGGGGGAGAACCATTGAGCCACTGTTAGGGGGCAGCCTCCTGATGGACCCCCATCCTGTTTCTCTGCCACTCCCCCCCTTGCACCCCAGTGACGACTATGATGACACAGATGATGACGACCCTTTCAACCCTCAGGTATTGGATCCCTGGGTCTGAGGGGGGAGGGGCTGGGTCCTGGACCCCTGGGTCTGAGGGGGGAGGGGCTGGGGGCCTGGACCCCTGGGTCTGAGGGAGGAGGGGCTGGGGGCCTGGACCCCTGGGTCTGAGGGGAGGAGCTGGGGGTCTGGACTCCTGGGTCTGAGGGGGGAGGGGCTGGGGATCTGGACCTCTGGGTCTGACGGGGGAGGGGCTGGGGGCCTGGACCCCTGGGTCTGAGGGCCCACACTACAAAGCCAGATTCCCTAGTCATGCCCTCTCTCGCCCCACATCTCCCTGGCAGGAATCCAAGCGCTTCGTGCAGTGGCAGTCATCTATCTGAGCCCTTCCTCCATGCCAGACTGGAGCCTGTTCCCCATCTCCGGTGAGCATCTAGAGTGACACCCCAGCTCCCAAAGCCAGCCTCTGCCCTCCCTCCTTCCCTCCCTATGGGCTCCGGGGCGGCCCTTCTGCCTGCATCTGGTCCGATCTTTGCCTCTCTCTGCAGTTCCTTCCCCAGCTGCCGGAGAAGACCCCACTAACCCAGCCTCACTGGGCTCCCACCACTAACAATGCCCTGGCTACGGACACCTTAAACAGGACTGCCTTCCCGCCCGCCCTGCCCCCTCTATGTGTCCTTAGCCCTGGAAGTGAGCCGAGGGGGTAGGCCAGGGCCCGGAGTTGGCCGGGCAGCGGGCAGACAGCCAGACCCACAGCCTCTCAGCCCTGAAGGGATGTGAGTGCCCCCGCCCTGCCACACCCCAGTGGGCTTAGGCCCCTGATCTCCACTTGCAGCACCAACTTGGGAAAGGGTTGATTTGAAATAAAAGGGACGACTTTATTTTACAAGCAGCTGGGTCCTTTTTTCTCCCCTCCCCCAATCTGGCCTTGTGGTTGGGGGGGGTGGAGATTCTCTTCACCTCTGTTCTCACCCTGCCTCCTGGCCGCCAGGTGTTTCTCTCCTGTCCAGGCTCTGCAGCAGTTCCAAAGGGATTGTTCTTTAAAAAAAAAAAAAAAATCCCCCCCACCCCTGATCTAAAAGCAGCACACATGTCCTGACGCAGGAAGAGACGCATATCCCTGGAACAGAAGAGACAGCCTAGAAATAGATCTCAGTGTGTGTGTACATATGACAGAAAACAGATTTCAAGTCAGGGTGAAAAGGACTGGTTTCGAAGGAATGCTGACATGATTAGCTCTCCAGCTGGAAGAAAACAGTCTACATACAGTATGGGTGGAAAACCTAAATGTAGACAAGGGACAGAAGTATTTCAAGGGAAAAGAGGAGACTTTTGTATATTGTATATCTCGGTTGGAGGGGGAGGATTTTCAGCAAGGTATCCTAAAGACTGAAAGGAAAAGAACTTATTTGACAACTTGTGGAGTGAAAAAAATATCGTAAAGTCAAGAGGCAAAATGACAGTCTGGGGAAAATAGTTTGTTTTTCTAAAAACACACATGGCAAAGAAATAGGTAATTCTTAATACATACGTATAATCTGCAAAGCTTCCACAAACCAAGAAAAAGATGACCCAACTTGAAAATAAGCAACTAAGATGAACATTCAGTGAAGTGAAAATCCCAACGCCAGTGAACAGACTAAAGGGCATTCAAACTCTAATAATTAGGAAGCGCACCGTGAAACAAGCAGAAACTTTGTTTTCGCCACCCAGTGAAAAAGAATTATTATAAAATTAAAATTATAAGATTATCATATAAGGAAAGGAGGGCTCATGTCCCGTGCTGGCCAGGATGTGGCGGAACGGCTCGTGCACCGCTCCTGAGGCTATGAACTGCAGTCCAATGAAAAAAATAGTCTGCTCACATGTGACAGACCCTTTGACCCAACAGTCCTACTTTTGGGAATCAATTTATGGAAATAAAGCAGAGACACGTAAGGATGTATTTTAGGCGCTGTTTGCTGCAACGATACTTCGATCAGCTAAACTCTGGAAACTAAAGTCCATAGAAAGAGGACGAGCCCAGTAAACCGCTGTACAGCAGGGCTCTCGGAACGTGACAGCTCTTGGCTGGGTTTGGAATCTTGGGAGAAAGCCTGAGAGAGGAGAGATTTGAGGTGGGAGTGACAGACAATGGCTGCAGAGTGGGCAAACGCAGAGCAGGATCCCTGTGGTTAAGAGCCCAGGCCCGCTCCTGACCACCAAGTGGATGTGGGTCGTCGCTCGACTAGCTGGACCTCAGCTGTGTCATCCATCAGAGAGTGTCAAAGACAGCTCCCCAGTCCCTCCTCAGCAATTCCAAAATCCAAAGAGCTCTGTTAGACCAAAAGTCTTCCCTGAACTCACTGGGCAGCAAAGCCCAACCTGGCACGAGGTTACTTACAGACTATTTCCCTGCCTGGTGTGAATGTCCATCTATTTCTCTACAGAAACACTGATGGGGTTACTTCCAAGTGCTGGGCAGGGTACTGAGGGTACCGTGTCCTCTGTGGAATATACACCATGCTCTCTCTTGAAAGTCTGAAAAATCCTGAATCCCCAAACACGTAAACAGCCCCAAGGGTTTCAGGTCAGGGCTTGTTGGCCCAGAGTGCCAGATGTCAGGTGTCCAGTGGGGGCCTGCCGTAGGGAACAGCTCCATGCTTGCTAATCATTTCCATCTTGTACACCAAAAGGAATGTTCCAGGAAGCCTTCGATGTGTGGGCCTGAAGCTGGGAGAGAGAAATGGATCACAGTTTCCAGAGAGGGACACCGGGGGCCACCCTCATGGACTCACTAATTCTCATGACTGGGTGAGCTGTCTGGCCCTGGGGCTGGCCCATCTGCGCTTCTAGCTGCTTTGCTCTCAAATACTGCCCTCTAGTGACTCTGAGTCTGTGTCCGGAAGCTGGTGCTCCCTGAAGTGTAGGATGCTCACAAAGTACCCTGAGATTCAGGCTGCCTGATTTCCTGCCAAGGGGCCTGGGAGTGATCTTTAATCACAAAGCCCTAACCAAGAAAAAAAAAGACCATTTTGGCCTAACCTTTACAAAAGGGAAATCTATTTTCATTTTTAAATGACACATATGAGGACTTCCACTTCTGAACAAGATGGAGTAACAGGGACTGGATTTGCTGTCCTTCCTGAAACGACCAAAATGCCAGACAGAATATGTGAAACGACGGTGCTCAAGACTTGACATCAGGCAAAGAGGGAGGAGGGAGGGTGATCCCTGAGAATTGGAAAACACCTAGGTGACCCCTGAAATCGCCACAGCCTATGAGTTTCTGACCACAGGGCAGGGGACCTCCCTAAGGCCCCACCTAAAAGTGCTCTAAAAAATAAAGTCTATTTTTTAAAAATGCTCAAGCCAAAAGAAGGCAGAAAAAGAGGAAAAGGGGAACAAAGAAAGATGGGACAAACGGAAACCAAATAACAAGATGATAGATTTAAATGTAACCTTACCAGTGATCACATTACAATAGTTATAAACACCTCTTTTAAAAGGCAGAGATTGTACGCTTGGGTAAAAAACAAAGATCGAACTATACACTATGTATAATAAACCCACCTTAAATATAAGGGCTAAAAGTAAAGGGATGCTAAACGCAATGGGGTACCCTGGATTGGGCTCTGGCACATGAAGGAGAAAGGCACATAAAGGGGAAAGTGGTGAAATTCAAATAAGGTCTGCAGTTAACAGTAATGTGCCAGTGTTGGTGTCTTAGTTTTAACAAACATACTACAGCATTGGGGGAAACTGGGTGTAAGGTAGGAAGGACTTTGAATTATCTTTACAACATTTTTGTAAGCCTAAAATTACTCTAAAACAAAAAGTTTAATTAAAAAACAAGTAAAAGGGGCTTCCCTGGTGGCGCAGTGGTTGAGAATCTGCCTGCCAATGCGGAGGACACGGGTTCGAGCCCTGGTCTGGGAAGATCCCACATGCCGCGGAGCGACTAGGCCCGTGACCCACAATTGCTGAGCCTGCGCGTCTGGAGCCTGTGCTCCGCAACAAGAAAGGCCACGATAGTGAGAGGCCCGCGCACCGCGATGAGGAGTGGCCCCCACTTGCCGCAACTAGAGAAAGCCCTCGCACAGAAACGAAGACCCAACACAGCCATAAATAAATAAATAAATAAAATTTTAAAAAAAAGTAAAAGGATGGGAAAAAAGATCAACTGTGCTAACAGTAACAAAATGACACGCAGTTATCAACAGAAAAGTTTTTAATAACAGAAAAAGGGAAGGAAATCGCTGCATCTTAAATACCACCTGCTATAACTACAGTGACCGGCGCGTGAACTGGACTGGATAATTTTCTCAATCAGAGCCCTGGGTGGAAACAGCTGGCATACTCAAAAGATTAGTTGCAAGGAGTTCAAAGAAGGGCCTTTTTAACTTGGGATGGTCCCAATTCCTCAGCCGGACATCGATGGCCTTTCAGGATCTGCTACCTGCCCACCTCCACAGATCTATCTCTTGACGCCAGGACCCCGCACACTTCTGTTCTGCCACAGCCACCTGACCCCCGCCGTCTCCCCAAGGTACGCTCGTTTCCCGCCTCTGTGTGTTAGCACACGCCATTCCCTCTGCTAGGTACGCCATTCCAGTTTTATTTACTAGGGAAGCTCCCCTTTCCGGCTGGAGGCTATTCTCATGTTCTCTTGCCTTCTTTGGGTCCATCATTCTCTTCCCTCGTCTTCCACATCACTACACGATGGGTAGTCTTAGAACTCTCATCACACTAATTTGTGTCTAGGAATAGTAATGGCTACCACCAACTGAACCAAAACAAAGATGCGTGGAAGGGCGCGGAACCTGCGAACTATGCCGCGCGTGTCCCCTCGGGGCCACCGTCCCCACCCCGGCTTCCGGCTTGCATTAGGAACGCCCACCGCGTGGTAGCGTAGGCGGAAGGGGTGGGCTCAAATCAAGCTCGTGGCGTCTATTGGCTGCCTGGGGACGAGGGAGGCGGGGCGAGGCCTTCGCGTGACGTCAAGACGCCACGGTCCGGGCGTCGAAGCCCAAGGAAGACAAGAGCCAGTCGGGTGGGGAGCAGTCTTGCGGCCGTGTTGCTGTCATTTGGAGCCGCAGCTGATGAGTCCCGGGGGCGTACGGACGAGGTGGGTGTACCGAGCGGCGGCGGGCGGAGGCGGCGTTTCCTTTTGGCCTTACGCCCCGCGGGCCCCGAGGCCTCGGCGGCGGTCGCACCAACGGACGCCGCGCGCGAGCGACGACAGGGTGTGGTGGAGCCCGGGCCACTGGGCCTGCGCACGAGTGGTGGGGAGTGCGGCTGCGCACTCTCGCGCCTGCGCCGTCGGCCTTTGCTCCCCACCCGCGCGCTCGGAATTCTTGGGCTCCGAGCACCCCTTTCTTCAACCCCCATTGACCCGTCACTTCCTTCGGGAGGACCACGTTGCCCCTGGCGACCCTTGCGCTGTCTTCTCCCGCCCCCCCCCCCCCCGGGGACGTGGTGCGCACGCGCGGCTTGGCCGGGGCGGTGGCTCCGGGGCCAGTGGCGAGGATCCGGGCGAGCTCTTCCTCCACCCGGAGCCCTCCTGTGCCTTCCCCGGGCCTGCGGGACGGCCAGGTGCCCCCCTGCCTCCGGTTCTCGCCCCCGCCCAGAAACCTCCCTCCAGGCTCCCCCAGACCTTACCCCCACTTTTCTTCCTGTCCCGGGGCTCCCCCCACTATCCCCGCTCGTGACCCCCCCACCTCCCTGCCCCCCACCCTTCCGTCCAGTTTCGTTCGGTCTCTTCTTTATGGCTCGTCTTCTCTAGGCTTTTTCCCAGTTCCAGACTCCTGTTCTTATTTTTCCACTTCTTGTAGGATTTTCGGGTTCTCCAGCGGGACTCGCCTTTGAGCACCCCCATACTTCTCAGTTCCTTCCTCAAGTCTAGGCCCCCCAATTCTTGCCCCCAGGACATTTCCTCATGTTCTTGCCGTCCTCTTCTCTCCACCCCACTCCAAGTCCCTAAAGATGTTTTGGACCTCTTGGGGCGTCCCCAAAGCTTTCCCTCCAGACCCCCAACCAAGGGGCTCGCTTCTTCTCTCTCCCAGGTTTACTGCTGTTTCTAGGAATCTCCGATGTACGGTGTTCTCTATCCTTAGGGACCTTCCTGAAATTAGTCTTCTAAGAGCTTTCTAAGAACTCATTTCTTCACTCCCGGGGTTCCTTTCTGGCACCCTCAACTTTTTCCTGCTCCAGGAGTAACTTCCAGAAATCCGCTTTTCCTCCCAGACTTCTCCATTCTCCAGTGTTCTCTTTTCTCAAGGCTTTCTCAAACGTTTCCCTCTTTACAGACTCTCTCTTAGGGGTCTTTCCAGGTCTCCCAGCCTGGAGATTCATTTAGCCCTTGTTTATTAGAGCTTCTTCTCAGAAGCTGTCTTCCTCCTTGCTCCTTGCCTGAGGTCCCCCACCCTGCCCTCTGACCCTGTCCCTGTTTCGGGGTTTCCCTCGAACCCTTCCCTTTCTTCACATGGGCTTCCGATCCTTCTCTTTCTCTTTGGGAAACTCATTTGGACTTCCCTGTTTTCAAATCCTTTGTTTTCCACCTAGAGCATTGCAGAGGGGTCAGGGTCTTTCCCTCAGGCTGTAGCCCTTTAATTCCACACCCAAAATTCTCTTCAGATTGTTTACTCCTTGGTTCATTCTTTCTCAGATTCCCTTTTCTGTCTGGCTTCTCGTGAGCCCATTTGCTTCTCTTCCCTATTTGTTGACATGTTTCTTGCCTAATTCGTTCTTTTTCTTGCAGACAGTGAAAAAGCAGTCTGGCTCCTGAGGTCCACCCCGTACACCCCAGGGTCCAGATGGCGGCCAACGTGGGTGATCAGCGTAGCACGGATTGGTTAGTGAGGCTAGAGGGACAGGGGTCGGAGGGGAGGGTGAGAGGAAGCAAGACCCAGTGTTGCCTTCTGGATGGGCCCTCACACAGCAAGGGGGGACATGATACCACAGCCCCTGGGGTAGGGGTGCGGATGAGGCACTCCTTTGAGCTTTCATCTTTCACAGTACAGTGCTTGTTTCACAAAAGTGTGATGATTCATTCCATGGGCTGTGATTAAGGGGCAGCCTCTGACGCTTAATACTCAGTTATTTATTTTTTTAATTCCTCGTTTTTTCCAAAACAGTGTGATGATTTTCTGACTGAGGTGGCATCAGACAGAATTTGTGGTTTCATAAAGTATTTAGATCTGCTAGGCATTAGGTCTTGTTTTAAGTCCCGTGGTTACTGGTAATCCTTTTGTTTGATTTTTAACATCTGTATGTAGCAGGCATCTGGAAAAGTACCTTAGGTAGGTAATCGCATCTATCGCTCACTGAAAACTGTGAAGCAGAAACTGGCTGTCAGTGTGTCACAGATTAGAAAATTGAGGCTCTGGGATTCAAGCCCTGGTGTTTGCCTGCTTCCATCCTGCCCACCGTGTGCAGTGGGAGAATGGGCTGACTCGACGTCCCCTGTCTGCAGGTCCTCTCAGTACAGCATGGTGGCCGGGGCAGGCAGAGAGAGTGGCATGGAGACCCCCATGCACGAGAACCCCGAGTGGGAGAAGGCCCGCCAGGCCCTGGCCAGCATCAGCAAAGCGGGAGCTGCCGGTAGCTCTGCCAAGGCCAGCAGCAGCGGGCCCGTGTCCAGTGCACAGGTGAGCCGCGTCTCCGGGGGACCCACGTCCCCTGAGCGGGCGTGGGGCACACGCACACGCTTGTGTCGTCTCGCATCACCAGGGCAGGGTGCTCTGAAGATGTCCTAGGAGCCCTTGCGTAGGGGAAGCGAGTCTGTCTCCTTGAGTCTAGGGCACCATGTGGTCGTCGTTCCTGGGAATCCAGCCTGAGGAGGGAGGGGTGCTCGTGTCGGTGGTAGAGGTGGTGGCTCTCTGTGGAGAGATGTGGACCCAGTTCTGTCCCTTGGCAGTTAACCACCAGTAAACAGACCTGCCCTGGCGGGGCCCTGGGCTCCTGCTTCCAGCACTGATGGCACGTGGTTCTCTCCCCGCACAGTACGTGTCACAGGCAGAAGCCTCAGCTCTGCAGCAGCAGCAGTACTACCAGTGGTACCAGCAGTACAGCTACGCCTACCCGTACAGCTACTACTACCCCGTGGTGAGTGCCCGCCCCGCCCGGCAGGGCCACGCGGCGGAGGGGCGGAGGTGGGATCAGCCGGGCAGGGTCCAGGGGCAGTGGGTGGGTTGACCAGAGCCGTGACAACTGCTGCAGAACCCTCCCTTAGCTCGTGGTCCACAAGGTCAACGCCCAGGTCCTTCCGTGGCCACCCACCCTGCCCCCCCCGTGCTCACGTTGCCAGGGAGGCTCCTCCACCTCAGCACACACCAAGTCCACCCTTGCTCCCGCCTCAGCCCTCCTCTGGTGTCCCGACACTCGCTGTGTCCTTGCCCAGCAGAGGGCTGCCCGGAGAGCGCCTGCGGAGTGCCCGTCCTGGGGCAGGCTTTCCTTAGAGTGGCATTCCCACCGCTCACCCTGCCGCTTGGCTTCTCTGCTTGGCTGGTATTCGTTGCTTACTGTTGGCCGTGTTGGGTGTCTACTGTGGCACGTACTTTGAGTGCAAAGTTCATTTTGTCTTTACTTTCCATTGTATTGTAGTGTTTAGATGGGTTGGTACTCAGTAAATAGTTGTTGAAGGGAGTGGAATGTGGGACAGATGGAGGTGATCATTTTATTTGGTAATTTTTCAGCATGAGGGAGTTGGGCGCTTTTATGCGGTGGAGAGAGGGAGGGTGAGAGATCGGTAAAGGATCGCAAACTGAGCAGCTGGGAGAGAGGGGCAGGTCTCGGCCTCCGGGGAAGGAATCGTCGGGCCCACTGCTAACCCCTCCTTCCTGTGCCCTCGCCAGAGCATGTACCAGAGCTATGGCTCCCCCTCCCAGTACGGGATGGCCAGCTCCTACGGCTCAGCCGCACCACAGCAGCCGTCCGCACCGCAGCACCAGGGAACTCTGAGCCAGGTAACGCCCTAGCCCCGCCACGGCTCCCGTCCGCGCGCGGGGGGTGGCGGGCCAGCGGTGCGGGCGCCTGCGTTATTTAAGCTGCTCCTGCCGAGCAGTTCCTGATCTGAGAACGAGGAAGGCAAAGCATCGTTTTTGAAACCAGGGTGGGTTCAGGGCTTGGGCACGGCCAGGGGGCTGAGGTGTCGGGGTGACGGTGGGAGCACTTGTGGCGTGGCAGCCTTTTCCTGTGCTTCCCCTCAGCATGCGGCCACACGCGTACAGTCTCGCTCTCACACTCTAGCCTTGCACTTCGCGTGCGGCTGGGAGGCGCGGTGGAGCTCGTGCCGGGGAGGTGGGCAGACCTGGGTGTGAATCCCAGCGGCCGTGGTGGCGAAACTACAAGTCACGCTCTCTCTGCGCCTCAGGCGGTGCCATCCGGGGGGAAGGATGGCGGCTTTATCGCGGGGTCCCGCGAGCGTGCGCCACGCGTGTGTCTTGACGGGCACGTGACACGTGCTCGGACAGTGACCGCCGGGGCGGGGGTGCCGTCGGGGGCGGACGCCGCCGCCCAGCAGCGGGAGCCATGGGGGAGTAGCGCGGTGGCTGAGCCGCTCGGCCGTGGGCGGTGCGGGGCGGCTGTCGTCGCCGAAGCCTCCCCTCGAGAGGCGCTCTGCGGGTGCGGGTGGCGAGGTGGGGAGCGTCCGGCCGCGGAGCTGAGCGCCGAGGTGGGCGAGGGCCAGCCCGGGGCGCCCGCTCCCGCCTCAGCGGCCGCTCCGCCCGCAGCCCCCGGTCCCGGGCATGGACGAAGGCCTGTCCTACCAGGCGCCCCCTCAGCAGCTGCCAGCGGCCCAGCCCCCTCAGCCCTCCAACCCCCCGCGCGGGGCTCACCCTCTGAGCAGCGGCCCGCAGCCCGGGACGGCCCCTGCCACGCAGCACGGCCAGGCAGGGTCCGCCTCGGGCCAGGCCTACGGGCAGCACGGCTACAGCGAGCCCGCCAAGCCCAAGAAGGGCCAGCAGCTGTGGAACCGCATGAAGCGTGAGTGGCCTTGGGCCGTGGAGGCGAGGGGGCCCCCAGGACTCCCGGCGTCGGAACGGGCGCCCTTCTCTGGAGCTCACGGCTCCTGCCCCGGGGGTGGGGGCGGGGCCACCCATGTGGGCCTGGGGGGGCCTCACCCCAGCTTTCGCTGCCCTCACAGCGGCCCCTGGGACTGGTGGACTGAAGTTCAACATTCAGAAACGGCCTTTCGCTGTCACAAGCCAGAGCTTCGGCTCCACCACGGAGGGCCAGCACGGCAGCTTCGGCCCCCAGCCCAACCCCGAGAAGGCCCAGAACCACAGGTGAGGGCCACCCCCGTGCCCTGCGCCAGCCCCGGGGCACCGTGCTCAGCATCTGCGTGCGGCCCGCCGGCACGGCCTGCTCCTTAGAAAGCAGAGCGCCCCCCCGGCCCCCGCGGGCTCGCCCCGAGCGCCCGCCCGTGAGGGGCGGCGGGGACGGTCCCGGCTGGGCCGTGGGCTGCCGCTCCCCAGCCGAGCGAATGCAGCTGCCCTCCCTCCGCCAGGGGGAGCCTGTCCGGGAAGCCCGACGACTGGCCGCAGGACATGAAGGAGTACGTGGAGCGCTGCTTCACCGCCTGCGAGTCGGAGGAGGACAAGGACCGGACCGAGAAGCTGCTGAAGGAGGTGCTGCAGGCGAGGCTGCAGGACGGCTCGGCCTACACCATCGACTGGAGCCGGGAGCCCCTGCCGGGGTGCGTGGGGCCGGGGCGCGCTCGGGAGGGGGCCTGCCGTCCCAGTGCCCGGGGCCCTGAGGAGGGGGAGCAAGAGGCTTGGGTCCTGGGGGCGGGAGGCTGCCAGGGGTCGGAGTCCCGGGGGCGAGAGCGCAGAGGCGGGGGGTGTGCTACTCGGCGGCTGCGAGCAGCCTCTAGACACGCAAAACCTTGGGATTGTCTCCCACCCGAGCGTCGTGTTAGTCGAGTGGCCTGGGTAAGTGCCCTTCGTCCTGAGCTCGTGTGTCCAGGGGCGGGTGGCAGGCGTCGGGGACGTCGGGGCGCCGGGTGGTGATGCCCTGCCCTGCTATATCCCCAGGCTGACTCGGGAGCCTGTGGCTGAGAGCCCCAAGAAGAAGCGGTGGGAGGCCCCTAGCAGCCTCCACCCTCCCCGGGGGGCAGGCTCAGCGACCAGGGGCGGGGGTGCCCAGTCCCAGCGAGGGACGCCCGGGGCTGGGGGTGCTGGCCGAGCCCGGGGCAGCAGCTTCGCCAAGTTCGGCAACCGCAATGTCTTCATGAAGGACCGCAGCTCCTCCTCCAGCACGGACTCGCGCTCCCGCTCCTCCTCCCGCTCCCCGACCCGCCACTTCCGCCGCAGGTGCGCAGCCTGCGGGGTGGGGGGGCGGGGGGCGGGGCCGCTTCAGGCCTCACCGTTGTGCTCCTCCGCGCAGTGACTCGCACTCGGACTCGGACAGTTCCTACTCAGGGAATGAGTGTCACCCTGTGGGCCGCAGGAACCCACCCCCCAAGGGCCGGGGAGGCCGGGGGGCCCACGTGGACCGGGGCCGAGGCAGGGCGCAGCGTGGGAAGAGGTGAGGCTGTGGGGGGGCTGCGGAGGGGGAGGGCTGTGTCTGGGCAGCGGGGCAGAGGCGGGCGGGTGGCGCCACGCCTGTCGCCTCAGGGCCCCCTCCTCCCTCCCTCCCTCCCTCCCTCCCCAGGCACGACCTGGCCCCCACCAAGCGCAGCCGCAAGAAGATGGCGGCCCTGGAGTGTGAGGATCCCGAGCGCGAGCTGAAGAAGCAGAAGCGGGCGGCGCGCTTCCAGCACGGACATTCCCGCCGCCTGCGCCTGGAGCCCCTGGTGCTGCAGATGGGCAGCCTGGAGAGTGGCGGGGCCGACCCCGACTGGCATGAGCTGCAGATCGTGGGCACCTGCCCCGACATCACCAAGCACTACTTGCGTCTCACCTGCGCCCCCGACCCATCCACCGTGCGCCCCGTGGCGGTAAGTGCCCCCTGGCAGCGAGGGCAGGTCCTCCCTGTGAGGCCAGCGCCGGCACCAGGCCTCCGGGACCAACGCTGCGAGGATGGCAGAGGCAACGTGGGAGGAGGTGGTGGGGCGGGCAGGGGTCTGGCTCGGGGAAGACCCCGACCTGCCTGTGCACAGGGGGCCTGTGGCTGACCGGGCCCCGGAGGCCTGAGGCACCGAGAGGTGAACTGAACCCAGAGCTTGTGCTTCGGAGCCGAGTCCAGGGCCTGTGGCCTCGTCGGAAGGCTGGGCCGGCCTCTGAGCCTCCGTCTCCTGCTTAGGAGACCAGGAGAAGGAAGCTGGTGTCCCCGGCCAGTGCCTGTGAGACACTGGGACATCCATGTCCCGACATCCCCTGAGGCCCGAGCTGGGAGCGGGGCTGACGTGTCCCGCCGGGGCGCACGCGCCGCCTGTGCTGACGCAGAGACTGTGTGCGTGCTCTTACCGCTTTAGGTTCTACTCCCTTTAATGTCGGCATCGAGCCACTGGCTGGGTTTAATGTTGCAGCCCCCGCTCTAGGACCCCGAGTTTGTGGAGCCGTGGCAGGTTTTAGCACGTCCTCGCTCTCCCTGCTCAGGTCACGCTGAGCCACGGTTCGCCTCCTTGGCAGGTTTTGAAGAAGTCGCTGTGCGTGGTCAAGTCCCACTGGAAGGAGAGGCAGGACTACGCCTTTGCCTGCGAGCAGATGAAGTCCATCCGGCAGGACCTGACGGTGAGGCGGGGACCGGGGGGGGGGGGGCACACTGCTGGGTGCCGCCCTGCTCCGGCGTGACACCTGCTCTCCCGCGGCCCAGGTGCAAGGTGTGCGCACCGAGTTCACGGTGGAGGTGTACGAGACCCACGCCCGCATCGCCTTGGAGAAGGTGAGGGGCTGACGGGATTCCCTCGGCTTCCCCTGCCCGCCCCCCCACGCCCCGCCGTCTTGGCCTCACTCTGCTCCTCCGTCCACGCCCCCCAGGGTGACCACGAAGAGTTCAACCAGTGCCAGACGCAGCTCAAGTCACTGTATGCTGAGAACCTGCCAGGCAACGTGGGCGAGTTCACTGCCTACCGGATTCTCTACTACATCTTCACCAAGAACTCAGGAGGTGAGGCGCAGCCCCGCAGAGCGGGGCGGCCACGGGCCCCCAGGTCCCGGCCCTGCTCACGTCCTTGTTTCCGGCCGCAGACATCACCACGGAGCTGGCGTACCTGACGCGGGAGCTGAAGGCGGACCCTTGTGTGGCCCATGCCTTGGCGCTCAGGGCAGCCTGGGCTCTGGGCAACTACCACCGCTTCTTCCGGCTCTACTCGCACGCGCCCTGTATGTCTGGCTACCTCGTGGACAAGTTTGCAGACCGGGAGCGCAAGGCCGCCCTCAAGGCAATGATCAAAACGTATGTGAAGCTGAGCTCTCCCCCTGGCCCTCTGCTCTGCGGCCTCACCGCCGCCCGCCTCCTCCCCTCCGTTCCCCGCTCCCCTCCACACCTCCACCTCTGGGTGCCAGGCCTCCGGCTCCCCTGGCCTCCCTCCCTCGGGTCCTGGTCTTCTCTCCCCTTTTCTCCTTTCCGCCCTCGGCCCTCCCCTCTGGTCCCTCCACTTTCCAGCGCACAGCGGGCCCTCCTCCGTCGTCCTCTCTCACTGCTCTGGGGTCCCCTGCCCCTTTGCCTCTCTTTGCCTTTTGCTCGTATCACCCTGGACCCCACTTTGTCTTCTCCCTGCTCCGGGCTCCCCTTCCTCCAAGGCCTCTGCCCACCTTCTTCGGCGCTCCTGTGGCTGAGCTCCCGCTCTGTGGGGACACCCAGCAAAGGCGGCCCCGCCCTTGGCAGCCGCGGTCTCAGGGACAAGGCCCCGCTCCCACTCGAGCTGTTTTGAGAGCCCGGGCGCGCTCAGGGAGCAGGTGTGAGGCAGGGCAAGCTAGGCCGGGACGGGACCCTGTGCCCACGTTCCCAGTCAGGCGGGAGACGCCCCCAGGCCACGGCAGGACACCTCTTCCGTTGTCACAACCAGGGCTCCTCCTGGCCTCTGCTGGTGGGGGCCAGGGGTGCTGCGCAGCGTCCTGCAGTGCACAGGGCGCCCCCCAGCTGGCTCCCCTGGCCGCAGTGTCAGTCTCGCTGAGGCTGGGAAGCCCTGGTCAGAGGACGCGGGGCCTCGAGTGCCACGTCAGTTCGTTGGGAGCCGTGGGGATGGCTTGCAGCTGGGGAGGGACACTTACCCTGCAGGTTAGGAGACTCCTAGGATCCAGTTCGGGTCAAGCCGATTTAAGGGCGAGGTGCGGGCCGGGGCAGGGGCCGTGGGGAGAGAGAGGTGGGAGTGGGACAGACACAGAGGAGGCAGGGCCGCGGGACCCGCTTTCTAAGCCAGGAGAGAGGAGGCGGCCGGTTACCTGAAGGACCCTGGGCTCCCCCGGTGTGTCCTCCGTGCGCTTCTGCGCCGCCCCCGGGCCGTAGCCGGGCAGGCCTCTGGCTGCTCCTCGGCACTCCCGTTTCTGCCTCAGCTTGCGTGCGCGTGGCCTGTGGGGGGGCTCTGGCCTGTCGGCCTCCCGGTCTTGTGCCCCCCTGCTCCGGAGGGTGGCGCGGCTTCTCTCCGGCTCGCTGGCCCGGGCCAGCCCCGTGTCGGGGGGCAGCAGGCTCCTGTGCCCCGCCCCCCACGGAGTTGCAGGGCTGTGAGGAAGTGGGGGCTTCAGGCAGGACGGGTTTGAGGGTTTTCTGCCACTTACTTACTTCCTAGGTGACAGTGGCCAGGTGGCTCTGCCGCTGCGCTGTCCTCGGTGTGTGTGTGTGTGTGTGTGTGTGTACAGGGTAGGGTGACAGCTTCTGGGAGGGAGCTCAGCGAGCTCACGGGGCGGTACTTACTTAGAAGAGCCGTTTCCTGGCACAGGCCAAGCCTCCTCTTAGCACTCGGACCCAGCTCAGGGCAAGCGGGGGGGCGGGTCCCCGAGTAGCCGCGCCCCGCGCCCCGCGTGGCTCCCTGCGCCCGGCCCCTGCCCCGGGCCGCACGGGCCCTCTCCTGAGGGGCTGCCCAGGCCCCGGCCAGCAGAGGAGCCAGCCGGGCCCTTCCCTCCCGCCCCCTCTCCTCCCGCCCCCCGCACAGGTAAGTGAGGGGGAGGGGGGGCGCAGCCGGGGTTGGGGCCCCCCCACCCCGGGCCCCCCCGAGCCCCTGAGGGGGGAGGCCGGGGCTGGGGAGGGGCCGGCAGGTGACGCGCTGAGGAAACCTGCGGGTGCCCGAAAGGGGGGCGCCCACTCCCTGCTCGTGGGGCCCTCCCGCGCCCGCCGCCCGCCTCATCGCGCTCTCCTCTTGTCTCCGTAGCTTCCGCCCTGCGCTGCCAGTCTCCTACCTGCAGGCCGAGCTGGCCTTCGAGGGCGAGGCCGCCTGCCGGGCCTTCCTGGAGCCCCTGGGCCTGGCCTACACGGGCCCGGACAACTGCAGCGTCGACTGCCGCCTGAGCCTGGCGCAGCTGCCGGCCTTCTGAGCACCAGCGCCGCCGTGGGGGGAGGGGGGCAGGGCTGCAGCCCCCCAGCGCCGCCTCGGCGGGTTTTGTTTTTGAGCCGTGGACTTGGGGTGTAAATTAATTTGCGGGGAGTGGGCTCCAGGAAGAGCCACCAGCCCGGCCCCCATTTTCCCACCAGGGAGTCTGTACAGAGATTTTTCTACATTTTTATTTTTTGCCTCCGAGGGATGGGATTGGGCGGGGGGGGGACAGCAGAGGGTTGGGGGCATGGTCTGTAGGGTCGTCTGTGTCCACCTTGCACCTCCACTAATGCTGTCTCAGTGTTTTTTCTCTCTCTCTCTCGAGCTTGTACTCCGGTAGCGACCCGGCACCCTGGCCCATCCCATGCCGGGGGGGGGCCAGTGGAAGAAGACAGGCCGCTCCGCCCGTGCCCGCCTGCGGCGGGGGCACCAGCACACCAGCCCGCCGCCCGCCGCCTCATCTGCCTCACCACAGACTCTTGTTGCCCAGCCCTCCGGGGCCTCAGTGTTTGTTTGGGGCGAGGGGAGCCGCGTAGAGACTGTGCCCTGCCCACGGCCCCCGACCCCAGAAACGCCAACGCCTCGCCACCGCCAGATCCGCACTGCCACCCTGCACTGAGGACTCCGGAGGCCATCGCGGGACCTCGACGGCCGGGCCGCCTCGTCTACAGTTGTATTAAGTTGTCTCCGTGTCCCTTCCTCCCTCCACCCCCCCGTGTTTCTTCTGGTTTTTTTTCCCCTTTCCCTCCCTCCCCCTCCCGCTCCCGCTCCCCCCTTGGTTCAGCACAGGTAAACGGTTACCCTCCCTCCCCGCCTCATGGATCACCAGCTCACGTCATGTTTCCTTCTCTTTTCTTTTTGTGTGTGTTTATTTAAGTTATTTTTTCTTCCTCCTCTTTTCTTTTCCGTCCTCCCTCCCTCTTCTGCCATGTAACTGGAGGATGTGCAATGAGTTTGCAAACAGCTGGACTGTCGGGCTGCTTTTTTTCCAGATGTTCCTCCTTTGCCTCCCCTCCCCCTCCTCTCCCCCTCCCCTTTCCTTCCTTCATTCTTTCCTTGGAGCACTGAGCACCATTTGGAAGCTTGAGAGAAACCAAAATTAAAGAGAGAGAAAACACGCGTGCACGCTTTGTTCTTCTGCCTTGGACTAGATTTCCTCTGGGTGTCTGGGTCCTGGCCTTTATTTCTTTTGGGGTTGAGATACCAGGGGGATCTCAGCCACGGCCTGGTAGGTGCCCCCTGACCTCCCCACGCGGCACAGCCAGAGTTTCCCCAGAGGCTGGCTCCCCAGCTCCTGCCTTGAGCTGAACCCAGGCTTGGGGAGGCCGACTTGGGAACCCTGGGGCACCTTGGCCAGGGTGAGGTGGGGGTGTAGCCCCCTGCAGGGCTGCAGCACTCTTAGCCCCCCGGCCTCCAGCCTCTGGCTGAGCACTCGGGCCATGTTCTCCAAAGGGGGGTCGGGGGGCGCACAGAGCACACGAGAGCCCAGGAACACCAGGCGCCTGAACCTCAGCCTCGGAGGGACCCGAAGCCCGGGGTCCGAGAGCACGCCTCTGAGTGCGTCGACCGCAGCCGCCATCTCCCCGGGGCCCGCCAGCCTCAGCAGGGCCACTGTCAGGTGCAGGGCCTGAGCAGGCACTGTGAACGCCGCGCTAGCTGGTGCATTTCGTACCAGTTCTTCTTGGACCTTGGCCACCCCGGCCTGCAGCTCAGCCTCTGTCACCAGGAGGGCCACGAAGTGCGTGGGGCGGGGCTGGCGAGGGCCCACGGCCCCGGCTGCTCCACCGTCCACGGGCCAGACCCCGGGACCCCACTCCACTTCCGTCTCAGAGAGGCCTTCCGAGGGCCTTCCCGGGGCTACCACAGCCGGCAGCTCCCCGATAGCGGCGGCGGCTGGCTTCAGCGCCCTTCTTGGCTGCATCCACGGGGAACCTTGGCCCCCAGGGCCGCCCAACTCCCGCTCCTGGATCCTCGATAATGTCCCCGCCAACGCCAGGCGCCCAGCTTCGGGGCCTCCGCCATCCGGGGCCAAGGCGGCCCGGAGTCCCGTCCAAGCTGGCTGTACGCGCCCTCCCGCACCGGTGCCAAGGCAGGTCGCAGCTACGCCGTCCAGTGCGCCTCCGGCCCCGGCCGTGTCCCCACCGCTGAGCGCACCTACGGCCCCGTACGCGTCCTCGCCGTCACTCTCGTCCCCGGTCCCGTGCACGTCCCCGCCCCTGTCTCCGCCGTCGTGCGCGCCCACGCCGTCGCTCTCACCTCCGGCTCCGTGCACGTGCTCGCCGCCGCTCGCATGCCCGGTCTGGTGCGCGTCCTCGCCGTCGCCCGCCTCTCCGATCCCGTGCGCGTCCCCGCCGTCGAGCGCGTCCAGGATGGTGGACCCGCGGCCCGCAGCCAAGCCCGAGCCGAAGACGAGGTCCGTACGCGAGGCGCGGTCCCACACCAGACGGCCGCGGAAGCGGAAGTAGCGAATCCGGTGCTGCGGCACGGCCAGGACGCCCGGCCCGAGCGCCGCCAGAGGCTCGTCCCAGCAGAAGGAAAGGAAGGGCTCCTCGCGCGAGCCCAGGAAGCGGTCAACGTAGCCCACGGAGAAGTCGGCCGGGTCGAGGCGCGGGTCCCAGCGGATGCGCTGGATGACGGCCGCAGCCGTGCGCAGCGGCGGCTTCTTGGTTTTGGCCTCGGCTTCGGGCTCGCCTCTAGGCTGCGGCGGCGCCGGCGCCCCGGGGTGGGGCTGGCGGCAGCGGGCACCGAAGCGGCAGCGGCCCTCCAGGAAGAAGCGGCAGGCCGGCGGCGGCGCGGGCTCCGCGACGGGGGCCCCCACGGGCGACTCCGGCCCTCCGGCCGCCGCCATGCGAGCGGGGTGCGTTGGCGCGCTCGCCCCGCTCAGGCCGTTCCGCACCTGGGTGAGTCCTGCCGGCACGGGCGCCAGGCGCCGCTGTGACGTCACGGGCGAGGCTCAGGCCCCGCCCCGACCTGGAAAGCACCTCGCGCGTGGGACGGCCCTCCGCGGTGCCCTGGGGGCGCCTGACCCTTGCAGCCAAGCGGTTTTTATCTGTGGCCCCGACCCCGGCCCCAATAATTTACATATGCGGCCACGCCCCCAATCCAAATACCTTACAGGTGCGGCCCCGCCTCTTCTGACCCCTTAGCGAGCTTGGCCCCGCTCCCTAATGATTTACAAGTGCGGCCCCGCCACTCTTGCTCCTTAGAGAACCTGGCCCCGTCCCTAGTCCACAGTGCTCTAAAGGTGCTGCCCCGCCACTCTTGCTCCTTAGAGAACCTGGCCCCGTCCCTAGTCCAGTGCTTTAACGATGCGGCCCCGCGCTCTCTTGGCCCCTGACGAGCCTGGCTCGCACCGCCCCCTACACACGCCTAGTGATTTGCATGTGCTGCCGCGCCCCTCCGGGCCCTCGTTGGGCCGCGCCCTCCGCGGGACAACCGGACGCCTGTAGGCTCAGAACGAACTTCGTAGCCCGCATTTGGGACGCAACTGTCGCCCTCGGGATAACACATCTTTGGGGCGTCCCTTTTCTACGGGGACCACGCCTCTTCCCGGCCATTTTTCCTGTGCGGCCGCTCCCGGGGTAAAGGACAGCTCGCCTGGGCTGGGTCCACTGGAGACACGGAGCTCACGGGGGTCACAGCCGTCGGCCGGCCCGAGGGAGCGAGTCAGGCCGGGCCCGGGGCCGCGTCCGGCAAGCGGCGGCGGCGGCGCGCAGCCAACACTGCTGAAAAAACCAGGCTGTGGGAGCGGCCACATCGGGACCCCGCCCCTGGGAGGGGCACCGTCCAGCCACGCCCCTGGCTCTCTTAAAGGGGCCGCATCCCATTACACCAGGCTAATGCTGAGACCTCTACCCACCTGGCTGGGACCGGAACCCCACGTGACACACCTAGCTCTTAAAGGCACCAGGACCCCATCACCCCTCCCCGTCCCCCCTTCCCACATGCAAAGTGAACAGACAAAACCCTGGGGCACAGACCTTGTCGGTTTATGTATAAAGAAGTGGGGCGCTGGACGGTAAGGGCGCAGGGAATGGGGGTGCCTACAGGCCGATGACGTCGTCCAGCTCGAGGTCCGCGTTGGGGAGGCAGCGGGCACTAGGGTGCTGCGCCCCGGGGCCGGGGTCCACGTCGGGCTTGGCGGCGGCGGCGGCGCCCGGGCGTTCCGCGTCCATGACGCCCAGCACTGCGTCCAGCATGGAGGGGCCCAAATCCAGGTGGAAGGACAGCAGCGGGTCGGCGGGCGCTGGCGCGCGGAGGGCGGGCGGCGGGGGCTGCGGCGCGGAGCGCGGGGCCCCCGCGGGCGGCGGCCGGGGCTCAGGGGGCGGCCCGCCGCCGTGGCGGCTCAGGAACGAAGTGTCTCCGAAGGCGTCGCCGCCGCGCCCCACGTGCAGAGTGTGCCGGAAGTCGCCGAGCGGCGCGGAGATGGACAGAGCGCCGCGCTCCGGCCGCTTCTTGGGCTGCGCGGGGCCCAGCTGCTTCAGGACCGGCATCTGCGGGATAGGGACGGGTTAGCACGGCCTCCCCCGGGAGGACGCTACCGAGGCCTTCCGTGTTCCCAGCCCTGGGCCTAGCACGCCGTTCAGAGGATGCTCTCCATAAGTACAGGATGATGGTGGTGGGATTACTCCCATTTTACAAGTGGGGAAACTGAGGCTCCCAGAGGTCCGAGGTCACAGCTGCTTGATTCAAATCTCACACTCAAATATAGGTCTGCCCATATGTTAATTCCACCAAGAACTAACGTTTGAGCTTTTTATAGGTCAGAGAACAAGCAACATCCTTCACCAAGCCTTTTGGACTGCTTCCCAAACTTGACAGAAACTCCAGCTTGAACACAGGGCCATCCACCCTGAAGACAGGGCGGACTCTGTCCTTTAGGTGCAGCAGACACAGTGCCCAGGGCCCGCCACACTTCTAGAGGCCCGCACACATGTTTAAACATTTTAATTTATTATTATTTTTTTGAACCTCTTGTCCTTTATTGAGGCCACTGGTCCGCAGCTCCCGCAGGGCAGGGACACAGGCCCAGGTCTTCCTCTCCAGCCCCGCCTTTGGGGCCTGCAGAGCCCACAAAACCCCGGGGAGCGCAGATGAGACCCTCCCCCTCAACACATGGTGTACAGAAGCCCCTTCCCAGACGGGGCTGCCGTGTTTTATTTTAAAACGTCTGGATTACGTTTGTCTTTATACCAACGCAGTCGTAAAATATAATTATGATATATATACATATATAATTATCTCCATGAAAGCTTTGCCTAGAACACACAAAAGTCATCATGTAGGCTGGCCTGAGCATTGTAATTTGGGAGGTTTAGGGTGGGCCTGGGAAATCTATATACTTGCACAGCATTTTATAATTTGAATTATCTGGTTTTGAAAGAAACATGTAAGTCTTACTTCTTGGAAAACAAGAGTAACAATAATAATCATGCAAATTTTGCTATGTTAAAACATGGCAAGAATGGCATAAATTCCAAACTGGCAGCTCATGAACTGTAAACTAGGTGCCCTATAGCCACATGACTGCATCAGACTCGATGGTAAATAGATATGCCTGCCAACCTTTGCCCATATCCTGGAACTTGGCTGTTTCTATGGAACTTCTGGGAGGGACTTTGATGACCTTGTACTTTTGTTTTAACAGTCACTGTTATTATAATAATAACAATTTAAAAAAAAAAACTTTCCATTTGAATTGAAGCCCCACCCTTTGCCAACTGTATGAATTGGGATAAATTATGTGATCGCTCTCTGTTTGTTTTCCATCTGGAAAATGGATAAAATAACACTACCTTCCTTGCAGGACACATAGAAATACTCAATCAAAGAAAACTATATTTTTAACAGTTCCAGCCAATTGATAGTGTTAGTGTTGGGGAGGGGCATGTGTTCCCAAACAAAACTGTGGAACAAAATTTAGATCAAATCCTACGAAGCAGGCAAAGCAGCCAGCCTTGTCCTTTTAGTGACCAGCACCCTGGGAAAGATCAGTGATAACGTGGAGAAAAATTAAAGCCGAAAGGATTTGAAATAATCATAGATGGATGTGTTCAGAGAGCTGCCCTCTCCCCTACCCAAACACACACACACACACTTTACAGTTACTTCTCTGGAAAAACCAGTCTTGATTTACCACCTCTGTTGTGTTTCTCAAACTTCCCTGACCTCAACCTAGATGAATAAATATATTTTATTGCAATCTGGCACACAGTCACCATTCCTTCCCCACCCAAACCCACACCCCCTACATAAGGGAAACAAACATTTTATGAATTGAGACCTACTCTTATCACATGCTAGGCACTCAGTTTCAATTCTATTTTATAAATGAATGAATGAATGATGCATTTATTCTGCACCATGCAGGATCTTAGTTCCCCGACCAGGGATCGAACCCACACTCCCACACCGCCCCCTGCAATGGAAGCACGGAGTCTTAACCACTGGACTGCCAGAGAACTCCGTATTATTCTTTTTTAATGCTGACCTCTGCTCATTAATGAATCTCAATCCTCAGTTAAAAAAAAAAAAAAAATCCTGTCTCAGAGCTAGCAGCACCCTTTATCCCTGGGCAGTGATTCATAGTTCAAAAGAGCAGAACTCAGAAAGCCAACTGCCCAGACTTGGATCTGACTGTGCCCACTGCTGTGTAACTTTGGGCAAGTTACTTAACCTTTCTGACCTCACTTCCTCATCTCAAAAATGGAATGACGCTCATATAATAATTCAGTCTCTTTGCAAGAATTGGGGAGATGTTGCCCATGGAAAGTCTTAGCACAGTAGCCAGCGCACAGCAAATGCTCAATAAATGCTCAGTGGAGTCCTAGTTTGGATCATTCTCCCCTGTCCCAGAGAAGGAAATAGATGCTCAGAGATGGTACATGACTTGCCCAAGGTCACAAAGCCAGCTCTGTGGGACTCCAGAGCCCAGAGTTACTGCTTCCACTGCCTGCTGCCCCTTGAACTGGCGCCTCCCTGGACGGCTCTCAGCTACTGCCTCTTCTCCCTGCCCACCCCCTACCTTGCCCCTCATCCCATCCTCCTATCACCCTACAAGGTGACATCACTGCCATTTTCCAGCACTTAGCAGCATATTCAGATCTTGGTTTCTGACACCAAACACAACAGGTTTGCCATTGCCTTTCTGTGGGACCCGGAACTAACTTCCTCAGCCTTAAGCCTTAGTTTACTCCTCTGAAAAATGGGAAATCAGAATGCCTGTTTGCAAGCGGTTGTCGTAGAGTATACTCATGATGCTGACATTTTATTTCCCGAGCACTTATTCTGGGCCAGGCAGGGGTCTACGTGCTTCACACAAATGAATGAACTCATTTAATCCTCGGAACAACCCAGTGAGGGGAGACCGTTGTTATTTTGTCCCTTTTACAGATGTGGGTGGCACCTGAGGCACAGAGAGGTGAAGTAACTTGCCCTGGATCACACAGTAGCAAATGTTGGGGGCTGGATTTGGAACCCAGGCAGACGAACTCCGGAGTCAAAGGATGATATGAGATTGCTCACAGCCCCCAAAGGAGAGGGTGTGCAGACCCATGGAAAAAATAACGTTTTGATATCAAGGCCAGGGATTTCCTACACCCTTCACTGTGTTTGTTTGTTTGCTTTGCTTTTTTCTTTTTCCCATTCTAGATAAGAACAATGAGTTCAAAATTGTTTTTGAAAGCTACCACTTCTCCTCGCTAGCTCTGAGACCTCGGGGGCCAGTCACTCCGCTTCTCCAAGCCTCGGTGTCCCCTTGAACAGAAGGCTCTATCTCCCTTGTTGTGTGCTTGATGCAATGAGGTCATACTCGGAAAAAGGCCGTCACAGGGCCAAGCTCCGTACAGAGGGGCTGTTGTGACAATCTTAAAGCAGGCAGAGAGCAGGAGCCAGGATGGGAGCCTGGGACGCGGCGACCGCGCACACTCGGCTAAGCCGCCTTCCTCCCGCCTCCACCCGCCCCCTCTCTTTCCGGGCCGAGGCTCCAGCTGCAGGGGTGGGGGGCACAGCTGGCTCACCTCTGTCCTCTCCGGGCCCCAGCCCCGCCAAGAGGAAATAACAACCCGCTCCAGATCCAGCCCGACTGGTTCTCAGCCCTTTAGGAGAGGCAACAAGGAGGGTGGGACCCAGACGGGGCAGGGGGACCAGCGACTGGGAGCCCCCGACCCCCTCGGGGCTCCAGGGCGCGCTTCCTGAGGCCACGTGGCTGCGGCCCAGGATTTCAGCGGCCGCCGTCCCTTTGGCCGGGTGGCCGGCTCCCCTCCAGACCTGACCGGGGACCCTGGGCCACCACTGCCCCTTACCTCGTGGTCCTCGCTGAACCGGGCAGGCAAACTCTCAGGCTCCGGCTCAAGCTGGGAACCCCCTCTTCTTGGTTCGGAGCCCGCCTCCGCCTCCTAGTCCCAGGCCCGAGCCTCCTTCCTTCTTCCTCCGGGCGGGATCTCACCTGGCAAAGGAAGCGTCATGCGGAACCTGGAGGGGCATCCAGGACCCAGGCGGCCGGGCCCAGAGTGCCACCTCCGTCTCTCTTAGGTTCCAGGAGTCCTGGCTCCTAGCTCTCTTGATCCTTAGCCTCAGGAGTCCAGACCCCCAGCCCCTCCTCCCTCGGACCCAGGGGTCCGGGTCCCCAGCCCCTCCCCCCTCAGACCCAGGGGTCCGGGCCCCCAGCCCCTCCTCCCTCAGACCCAGGGGTCCAGGCCCCCGGCCCCTCCTCCCTCAGACCCAGGGGTCCGGGCCCCCAGCCCCTCCTCCCTCAGACCCAGGAGTCTGAGCCCCAACCCGGGCAGAACCTGGCATGGAGCCCCTTCTTCACCTGCACCGGGATCTGAAGTGTCAGCCCCTCTCGGGGGCCATGGTAGGAGCCCAAAGGGGCGCAGAGTCACCGCGCAGTCCAGCTCAGTCTTGTCTGGGGCGGAGAGGGTTAAGGCGTAGGCCCCTCCCAGCCTTCCTTATCCCCCAAAAGTTTGCCTCTAGGATTTAAAGGACTAGGAAGTAGCGGTGGAAAAGCTGAGGCCCCTCCGGGCTGAGTTGGGGTGGGGGCGGGGGGAGGCTGGCACTGGGTGTGCGTCTGCCCGAGAACACGGCAGACGGGGCGGCCCCCAGCCCGGCCCCTCCCCCTGCCAGCCTGGAATTTCCTGAAACTGGGGAAGTCTGGCTGTGTAGAAGAATAATTTCTTCCAGATTGCAGCTGTTGAGGGAGTATGTGTGGGATTGAAAGAGAGAGAGAGAGAGAAACAGACCAGGTCGGGCAGTGAGACCAGCAGAAGGATGGATGTGAGCTCGGAGGCGCAGCTCTCACCCTGCTTTGGGGAGTTCCCTGGATGAATATCCCTGCCTGGAGCTCCTCGTCCACAGAAGGGTCATTACATCACCGAGGGCCAGTGCCTAGCGGCGACAAGAAGAGTCAGATTTGGGTGTGAGTAAGATCCCTCAGTGGCCAGCGTGCCAGACGGCCCGACCTGGGGGTGGCAGAGGCCCCGGGGAGGAGGCTGGCTCAGCTGTGCGCTGGGGCTGGGATGCTGGAGCTGGAGAGGGAGGGAGTGAGTCTCATAGATAACAGGGAGGTGTGGCTTGACCTGAATCTTGAAGGAGGAGCGGGAGTTCACAGGGCTGGAGACAGGAGGGAGGATATTCAGAGCGGGCCGGGCCGCCGGGTGGAGCGGAGAGCACTAAAGCGCCGGCTGGAGTTCGCTTTGCCCGGAGAGATCGGCTCGAAAGCCATGGGGAGCCCACGCCTTGTCCTTTGTCCTGGGCAGGGTGCTGAGCAGGAAGAACAGGGTCGGATCCTGGTGGTAGACGGTCCTCTCCACGATCCAGGAGGGGGAAGGAATGGAAGAAGGCTGGGACTCACACCCGAGGCAAAACTGAAGGTGGGGGTGGGGGAGTGGTCACCTGAACCTCGGTAACCAAGACAAATGTTTAAATGACAGAGACAAAAAGTGACAACAACCCAGGGACTTCCCTGGCGGTCCAGTGGTTAAGACTCTATGCTTCCACTGCAGGGGGCACAGGTTCGATCCCTGGTCTGGGAACTAAGATCCTGCATGCCACGTGGCGTGGCCACAAAATAAATAAATAAATAAAGGTTTTAATTATTTTCTATTGATGTTAGCTTCACATAACATAAAATGACTCATTTTAAAGTGGTATTTAGGGGACTTCCCTGGTGGCGCAGTGGTTAAGAATCCCCCTGCCAATGCAGGGGACACGGGTTCGAGCCCTGGTCCGGGAAGATCCCACATGCTGCGGAGCATCTAAGTCCGTGCACCACAACTACTGAGCCTGCGCTCTAGAGCCCGCGAGCCACAACTACTGAGCCCGCGTGCCACAACTACTGAAGCCCACGCGCCTAGAGCCCGTGCTCCGCAACAAGAGAAGCCACCGCAACGAGAAGCCCTCGCACCGCAACGAAGAGTGGCCCCTGCTCGCCGCAACTAGAGAAAGCCCGTGCGCAGCAACAAAGACCCAACACAGCCAAAAATGAATAAATTAATTAATAAAAAAATCAATAAAGTGGCATTTAGTACATTGACAACGTCGCGCAACCATCACCCCTATCTAGTTCCAAAACGCTTTCGTCACCCCAACAACAAACACAAACACAAACAAAATAAAAAACTCTTGTACCTGTTAAGCTGTCAGCTGGGGGCTGGTCTGCTCCAAGAGGCTGCCTGCATCCTTCTGGTGTTTTCCCTGAGTCTGTCCTCTGGCAACGGTAAGTTGAGCCCCTCTTATGCTTCAGGTCTCCCTGATTTGCAGGCCTGCCCCATCTCCCTCTTCCCTCCAGCCAGAGAAGGTCCTCTGCTTTTAGGGCTCATGTGATTCGGCTGGGCCCACCTGGAAAATACAGGCGTTATACATATATCACCATCGGTAATGGATATGTATTAATATATTACTTGGTGATCAATCAGTACAAGTTAATACAGAAGTATACATAATTTATGTCAAGGAATTGGAGTTTGCAATGCTAAGGGCTGGTAAGCCTGAATTCCATAAGGCAGACTGGAAACTCTCAGTCAGGCTAGGAGCTGATGCCTCGGTCTTTGTTTCTGGTTTGGTTTGGTTGTTGTTTTGAGCCCCGCCGCGTGGCATGCAGGATCTTAGTTCCCCAACCAGGGATCAAACCCATGCCCCCTGTGTTGGAAAGGCAGAGTCTTAACCACTGGACTGCCAGGGAAGTCCCTGATGCCGTGGTCTTTAAGGCAGAATTTCTTCCCCATTTTGCAGTGAAGGACTTTCAACTGATTGGGTGAGGCCCACCCACATTCTCGAGGGCCATCTCCTTTACCTAGAGTCAGCTGGTTATAGACGTTAGTCACACCTACATAGCGCCTCCCCAGCCATACCTGGGTTAGTGTTTGGTTGGACAACCAGGTACTAGCCTGGCCAAGCGGACAAGTAAAATGAACCAACACGCCAGGATAATATCCCCGTCTTAAGGTTCCTAACTTTAATCTTGTGTGCAAAGTCTCTTTGCTACATGATACAACATATTCATAGGTTTCAGGGATTCATGCCTGGATATCTTTAGAGGTGCGTTCTGTCTACCCCAAGGACCCTCAGAGGGCAGATCCCGGGGGATGGTGGGGTGGCCACCAAGCTGGAGAGCCTGGGAGGAGAAGCAGGCATACAACAGATGCTAGAGACCACGCCCAGAGGAGAGGGAAGCAGGATCAGCTTCACGGGCAAGCGACCTGTGCAGTCACTGGGGTCGCCATGCCCAGAAGGGCCCTCTGCACTTGGTTTAATGATTTGCTCTATCTTCACAGTATTAATCATTTTGAACAAGGGACCCCACATTTTCATTTGCAATGCACCCTGCAAATTAGGTAGCTGGTTCTGGACTGAAGTGCGGGAAGAGCAGGGTTCTGGGATGAAGCAGCTGAGAAGGGTGACACTGAGAGATAAGAAAAGGGGAAGGAACTTGGACCAGGGCCGGGCAGCAGCCAGAGAAAGAGAAGGAGGAGGAGGAGGAGAGAGATGGGTTGCAGAAGCCCTGGGAGGACGCACAGGTCCCCTCTCTGCAGTCTCAGTCTGATTTAAAAAAAAAAAAAAAAAAGATCCACTGGATTTAATAGCAAGCCAGAGGTCACCGGTGGCCAGAGTGAGAACTGCCCATGGGGGCTGGGCGGGCGTAAGCCAGATTGTAGCTGGGGAGGCGAGGGAGGGAGGAGATGAAAAAGTGCAGAGGACTTGGGAGTCCGCGAGCCCGCTGTGAAAAAAAGGAGAGCAAGACAGGATGGATATCTGGAGGGAGAGGTAGGGGTCAGAGAAGGAGTTTTGTTTCTTTGCTTGGTTTGGATACATTCACTGCTATTTTGTTTCTTTTTTGAAAAAGTAATTTTTAGTTACATAAAGGATATCCTCCTTGTAAAGAGAGAGAGGAAAATAACCCTAACTAATAAGGTTTTTTTTTTACATAGACTTTTTTTTTAACATCTTTATTGGAGTATAATTGGTTACAATGGTGTGTTAGTTTCTGCTTTATAACAAAGTGAATCAGCTATACATATACATACATCCCCATATCTCTTCCCTCTTGCATCTCCCTCCCTCCCACCCTCCCTATCCCACCCCTCTAGGTGGTCACAAAGCACCGAGCTGATCTCCCTGTGCTATGCAGCTGCTTCCCAGTAGCTATCTATTTTACATTTGGTAGTGTATATATGTCAGTGCCACTCTCTCACTTTGTCTCAGCTTACCCTATCCCCTCTCCATGTCCTCAAGTCCATTCTCTAGTAGGTCTGTGTCTTTATGCCTGTCCTGCCCCTAGGTTCTTCATGAACTTTTTTTTTTTTTTTTAGATTCCATATAAATATGTTTTAGCATACGGTATTTGTTTTTCTCTTTCTGACTTACTTTTGATGACCTTGTCCAATCCAAGCCCCATGAAACTAGTTTGCAGTATACACCTTCCAACTGGGCTGGGCTCTTACAAACACATACACCAGTGCTTCCGCACCTCGGAGCTACTGGCATTTGGGGCTGGATCATTCTTTGTGGTGGGAGCATCCTGTGCACTGCGGGATGTTCAGCGGTGTCCCAAGGCTCCACCCACTAGATGCCGGTAGCTTCGCCCTCCCCACGATTTAGACGACCAGCATTGCTTCCAAATGGCGCCTGGAGGGGAGATATTGCCCCTGGTTGAGAACAGCTGATCAACGTGGTGCTCTAAGAAAACACATATTAAACACACAAAGGAACTTTTACTGGATGGTTTTGGGCTACCACTTTTTTCCCACTTAGCAGTTTCTTTTGGGACTCATTCATTGCTACTACATACCGATTTAAAAAGGGGTCTTGAGCTTATTTCAGCATTTTGAAGAAAGTATATAACAACAATAATAGCAGCTAACATTTATCAAGGGCTTAGAATTTTTTAGGAGCTGTTCTAAGCTCTTTCCATATGTAACCTTAATCTTTGCAATAACTCTATGGGCGAGAGGAGGTTGGTATTATTATTCCCATTTTACAGATGGATAAACTGAGGCACAGAGAGGGTTTTTTGGTTTGTTTGTCTCTTAATTTTTAGGTAACTTAGCTAATGCAGCCCTAAAGTTGCGCAGGTAGGATTTGAACTCAGGCAGGCTGACCCTGACTCAGAAGGAGAGATGGAAGATACAGGAGACGTAGGGTCTATAAAGGACAGGACCCCCAGGAGCAGGGAAGAAAAGGATCTGTCCAACAGAACTTTCTGGAATGATGGGACTGTCCAGTACAGTAGTCACATGTGGCTGTTGGGCACTTGAGATGTAGCTAGTGGGGCTGAGAAAGTGAAATTTTAATTGTATTTAATTTTCATTGATTCTACATGGAAATAGCCACTGGGGGCCAGTGGTCCAGGTATTGGGTAGCCCATGTCTAGAGCACTTGAGGAGGGTTTAGCCCAGGGCAGCGGGGGCTGCCTCTTGAAGGAGCAGGAGGCAGGATAGAGGGGTGACTGCAGCCTGGGTCAGTGTACAGGTGGGGCGGTGCTTCTGGGGCTCTACCCCACTGGCCTGGATCTGGGTGAGGCAGAGGCAGGGGTGGAGGAGGTGAGGCGTTCAGCTGTGCTGGGAAGGGAGGGGAAGCTGGTTCAGATCTGAGCCCCAGACGAACTGCAGGACAAGTCTACTGAACACTTGCTGTGTGCGGGCTCTGTTCGAAGCACTCCTTCTTATTATCTCATTTAGTCCTCATATCAACCTATGAGGCAGGTGCTGTTATTATGTCCATTGAGCAGATGAGGAAACTGAGTCAGCAGGGCAGGGCCTCTACCAAAGGCCACGGAGAGCAGAGACCATAAGCAGGGTGACCTATGCGTGAGTTGTGGGAAGTTCCCCAGCTGCTCAGCAGTGTGGTCAGAGAATGCTGAGCGGGGAATGACCCAGGGTTCGGGTTTCCCCATCAGGAAGTATTTCCAACAACCCAAAGGACTTTGAAAGAGCCTCATCTAGATGCAGCGGGAGAGAGTAGGAAGCCAGAGAGGGTAGGGACAGACGGGGTGAGAGAGAGAGCGAGGGAGGGAGGGAGACAGAGAGACAGAGACAGAGACAGATGACTTCCCTGGCGGTTCAGTGGTTAAGACTCCATGCTTCCACTCCAGGGGGCGAGGGTTCGATCCTTGGTCAGGGAACTGAGATCCTGCAAGTCATGCAGTGCGGCCAAAAAAAAAAAAAGAAGAAGAAGAGCTGGAGACGGGATCTGTGCCAACAGAGGGAGCCCTGGGACTGCAGCCAGTCTGGTCTGAGCTCTGTCTCTGGAGCTCCCTCCTCCTTCCAGCTGAGCTGGCTCCCAATGCATTCCCCCCCACACACACCCCCTAACACACACACAGCTTGGAAGGAGTTTTATTTTTTTCCTTGGTTTGGATACATTCGCTGCTATTTTTGTTTCTTCTTTTGTAAAGTAATTTTTAGTTACATAAATGATACCTGAATACATCCTCCTTGTAAAGAGAGAAAGGAATGATTTTTTCTTTTTTCTTTTTTTTTGGTCACACCTCACGGCTTGTGGGATCTTCATCTCCGACCAGTGAGAGCACTGAGTCCTAACCACTGGACCTCCAGGGAATTCCCCCCCCCCTTGTAAAGAGAGAAAGGAAAATAACCCTAACTAATAAGGTTTTAATGACCTCATCCCATCCAAGCCCCATGAAATTAGTTTGCAGTATACACCTTCCAATTGGGCTGGGCTCTTATAAACACAGAGACCAGGGTTTCTGCACCTCGGAGCTGTTGGCGTTTGGGGCTGGATCATTCCTTGTGGTGGGAGGGTTGGGGGCCATCCCGTGTGCTGAGGGATGTTCAGCAGCGTCCCAAGGCCCCACCAACTAGATGCCAGTAGCTCCCCCTCCCCACGGTCTGGACAACCAACAATGTTTCCAAATGACCATCTGCAGTTCCCTCCCCCTCTGGTTACAACCCCAGCAGGAAAAGTTCCTGGAATCCTTTGCAGGTTCTGTGAAGGAAAGGAGTAGCCTGGCACAACTGGCAAAGTTGAGGAAATAGGGAAGGGCCAAGAGATAACTGCTGCAAACTCCTGGCCAAAGTACCACAAGCCTCGGTCTTCCACCTGAGGGTGGGTCGGGGATTCCTAAGGTCCTTCCTGCCCTGCTGCTAAACGTGGGCAGGCGGGAATGCGGCCAAAGCCCGTGCACTGGTGTCAGACAGCCTTGGCTTGGAGCTCTTGCCTGTGTGACCCAGGCAAATCACTTTTCAACCTGTAGCTTTAGTTTCTTCATCTGTGTCAGAGGTCCAAGGACCCTCACAGAAATCCTAACAATAATTCATAAAAGCAGCTATCGTTACCAAACCCAAGCGGTTTGCCAGGCTGTGTCTAGGCACATGATGGTGACGGTAATAGTTATAACAGCTCACATCCTTGAATGAGTGCTAAATGCCAGGCACTCTACTCCACACATCTCGTGTATGAACTATTTAGTTTCTCACCAAAACCCCACAAAGCAGGTCCTGGCATTATCCTCATTTGATAGATGACAAAGTAGAGGCCATCGGGTGACTTTCCCTAAGTCACAAAGTTAATAAAAGGCAGAGCTATGATCAGATCTCAGGATGCCTGGCTCAAGATCCTGTGCTCTTAGCCAAACTGCTTGCTTCCTGTGAGAAGCAGAATAGAATAATCTCTGATCACCTGCTTCCTTTGAAGCAGACACCATTATCATTGCCGTTTTCCAGAAAAGCAAAGTGAGCCTCAGAGAGGCAGAATGACATTCCCAGGGACACAGCGCTAGCAAGCGGCAGATCTAGGTTTCGAAACCGGTTTGGTGTGAGCCCAATCCATTATCTTTTGGTCATACCCAGTACCTGGTATCCTGAACCCGGTCTGGTAAAAGATAGTTCTGAGGTGGATGGGGGAAAACGAACATTATATGACACGCTGGTCTGCTCCAGTGCCTGTGATGCTGAGTGTGGGGCCAACATCCTGGGCTTCTGAGCTTTATCCCTATTCTGGATGCACGGATTGTGAAGGGAGTTTGAATCATTGCCAACTACAGCCATCCCCCATATTTTTCCAATTTACCCTCATGCTCTGACTGAATATGTCTTATCTGAATCCTGCATGGAGTCTACACAAGAGGACCAAAGATGGAGCTCAGCTGATGCCTACTTGACAACTGAGATATCGGAAAATGGGGGAGGCTGTGTTGCCTTCATAGACTCTGACCATGGTGCTGAAACTAGACAACAGTCAAATCCCCATCAGCACTGTGGACAGCAGCCGCAGAACCTACCTTCCTGGGGTTGGGTCCTGATGGTGAAATAGGGAGGGTGTCCAGATACAGGTCCGGGGGTGCTGGGGCCACGCAGAGAAGGAGCCAGAATTGTTCAGGAGGCAGGGAAGCTCAATATGCAGATGAGGATCAGACTGACCACAGAATGCTGTCATCAGGAGAAGACAATTTCTTTCCTACTCTACACTGGGGGAAGTAGAGAGGCAGCAAAATGGACGCACCCTAGACTTGGCTTGGTCATAAGGTTGTCTTTTATGGATATGCTATGGGTGTATAGTATGAGTGCAGTAAGAATGCACTCATGAAATGTCAGGGCTGTGCTGCCTGCTTTACAAACATCATTACTTTTTTCCTATTGCAGTAAGGTTCACGTAACATAAAAGTGACCATTAACCATTTGAAAGTGTACAATTCAGTGGCATTTGGTGCGTTCACAATCTTGTGCGACCATCACTGTTAACTGGCTCCAAGACACTTTCATCACCCCAATAGGAAACCCTGTACCCATCACCCAGGGTTTGTCATAGAAACAAGACCAGTAGGATGCATGTGAATATATATATATATATCATACTCCACACACAAATACACAGACACACACACAGATTGTATGGAATATCCTCACACGAATGTGGAGGCTGGCAAGTCCAAAATCTGAAGGGTGGGCTGCAGGCTGGAGACCTAGGAGAGCTGATGCTGAGGTTCAAGTCCAAAGGCAGTCTGCTGGCAGAATCCCTTCTCGCTCAGGAGAGGTCATTCTTTTGTTCAATTCAGGCCATCAGCTGATTGCATGAGGCCCACCCACATTATGGAGGACAATTTGCTTTACTCAAAATCCAATGATTTAGGGGCTTCCCTGGTGGCGCAGTGGTTAAGAATCTGCCTGCTAATGCAAGGGACGCGGGTTCAAGCCCTGGTCCAGGAAGATCCCACATGCCACGGAGCCACTAAGCCCGTGCACCACAACTACTGAGCCTGCGCTCTAGCGCCCGTGAGCCACACCTACTGAGCCCACGAGCCACAACTACTGAAGCCCGCTCACCTAGAGCCCATGCTCCGCAACAAGAGAAGCCACTGCAATGAGAAGCCCGTGCACCGCAACGAAGAGGAGCCCCCGCTCGCCGCAACTAGAGAAAGCCGGCGCGAAGCAACGAAGACCCAGCGCAGTCAAAAATAAATAAATAAAATAAATTAATTTTTAAAAATTCTTTTAAATCCAGTGATTTAAATGTTAATATCATCCAAAAACACCCTTGCAGAAACATCCAGAATGTCTGACCACATAACTGATCATGGCCCAGCCGAGGTGACACACAAAATTAAACCTCACAAATCCACCCCTTGTCAACTTGACATCTATATGCATCTCCTTAAACCACACTTAACCTCCAGATAAAGACAATAACAACAATGAATGAGTGAATGAGTGACCTCTGCCAGCCCCCTGCCTCTATGGGGGATTTTGCTGAATGTGAGGCCAACTTCCTGTTTCAGGGCTACAAACCCGCTCTGCCCCCTGCCCGCAGGCTAGTTGAGACAGATGGGGTTTCCAGAGCCTCAGTAACAAGGAAATGGGAATACACTGAGACGAAGGTAAAAATACAGAGAAAACCCAGGCATGATTTCTGCACAGGGAACTTACACTGGACACAGGGATCCTCACCTGCTGGGGAATGTGGGACCAGAGCTGTGCTCCAGCTCCTCCAAACACACACACACACACACACACACACACACACACACACTTCCGCTGCCCCTCTGCAGACTGCGTCCCTCACCCCACACAATCCCACCTGCCCTTCAGACCCAGCCCAGATGATTCCTACCGACTCCAGCCTCCTGCTTTCCTTGTCCCAGGGATGGCCCGGTCATTCCCATCCTATGCCACCCTCCCAGTTCTCTCTGTCCCTCTAGAGTGGCCGTGAGCAGGGAGGGAGCCGCCCCCTGCAGCAGACATGCCCGGGGGCCCAGCCTGCTCTGACACCTCCCACGTCATCCTGAGCAAGATGTGACCAAGTCTCAGGGTCCTTAAGTCAAGTGGGGAAAATAACTCTGCAGTGATGGGAATTTACATGCTCATAGAATGGACGTGGGGAGGTCTTTTGGGAAGGATGATGAAAATGGTCTAAAATTTGATTGTGGTGACTTGCACAACTAAGTTTGTCAAAAAAAGAAAAATTGAACTGAGTCACTAAAAGGAGTGAATTGCATTGTGTGGTGGTTTCCTCATAACATACCCTGAGGTCCTGCTCTCATCCCTCCTAGGGACCCTGCCCAGACACTCTATCTGGGGGCAGGGTTCTGTGATCTCCTGAGGGCAGCTGACCTTCGTGTGCCGGGGCCCTGATAGGGTTAAGAGATTCCACTTGGAGAACAAGGACAATAGAAATGGCTTCAAGAATGAGGATAACATGTCTCAACTTGGTCCACACCAGACAGAGGCCAGATTCCGCATCACCGCTGTGCGTGGAGACACTGCCCAGCATTATCAGTGCCTCTATCGGACAGGTAGTCACTGGTCTGAGCCCAGGGATGCCCTGGAGCCGGTGGTGACAGGTGAGGAGCTCTCTGCTCTGCCCTCAGGTTTGCCCCAGGTCCCTGGACCCTGTCCCCAGCTGTGTCCTCCATCCATAGGCTCCCCTGCCCCCTCCTGACCCCCAAGCCCTCTGGCTCCCTCTTCCCTCTGCACACACGTCTGCCTTCACACCTGGCTCAGGTCCCTGGAGCCTGGTCTCACCTGGACACCACGATGACCTGGGCACTCAGCCTCAGCATCAGGGTGGGCACAGAGCTGGCCCTGCTGGGCTGGCGGGGAGTGGGCTTCCAGAGATGGGGTGGGGACAGACCCCTTCAAGGGAACCTGTGTCTTTTCCCTCAGGATGGTGTGGACTGTCCTTTCCACTGGGTGAGAATCTGTGGGGCCTTGGGTCATGTTTCCCCTGTGTTGTGATCCACTCCTCACTGGGCAAGTCACATGGTCCAGGTGGGCTCCTGACCAGGGCTGGACAGTGCTTTGGGGCACCTTTGCGATGAGGCCATCCCTGTCCCTGTGGGTGGTCAGCCCCGAGATGTCCTGGAGTCAGCGCCCATTCAGGACACTCTGACCCCCTCCACACCCTCCTGGGGCCTCAGAGCAGACATTCCACATGGATTCTGGGCAGTAAAGCAGGGCGCAGCTGCAGGAGGTGCAGAGGGCGGGACGCCCCAGCAGAACGGAGCAAGGGCACTCTCCCTGGTCTCCTGGTCCCGGCCCCACTTTCTCAGGAGTCTCAGGGTGTTGTCTGGGATTGAGTGATGGCCAGATGTGGCCTGCTGTCGGATGCTCAGGGTGGAGAGGGGCCGGGGGACAGACCCTCGGCAGCCCCCACACAGCATCAGTCCCCCTCCTGCCCTGATCACAGGACCCGTGGAGACTTCAGCTCCGCCCACACTCAGCCCTACTCCTCAGCTGGTGAGTAGCAGACCTCAGCCTGGAGGGGTTTCTGGGGGGGTCTGTGCTGGGGATCAGGGCCTGGCCCTCTCCTGGGTTTGGATCAGGGAGTGGTTAGACCACAGGAAGGGGCTGGCCCGCACAGGGCACTGGGGTGTCTCTGATATGCATAAGGTCCCTGATAACAACACCCACGGGACTGAGAGAACCCTACCCCAGGCACCTGATGGCAGTAATGCCACGACAGGCCAACGTGGGAGGCACTTCCCAGACCTTCTGAGAGCCACCACCCCTTTTATTAATAATATGCAGGAACGAAGTTAAAGCTTCTCGTCCAAAGGCACAGGGCTCTGAAGGGGAGGAACCAGCCCAGAGCAGCCAGACCCCAGACCGCGGGGTTTGGCCGCAGCTCCGCACCGCCGCCTTGTGGGCAGCGTCCGCTGCCGGCCCCGCTCAGCGCTGAGAGAGGGACGGAGGGACTGAGAGCTCATCCTCCACACCTGGACACTAGGAGAGAGAAGGGACCCCTGATGGTTATGTCTGAACAGCCTAGAAGGGAGGGCACTCTTGCAAAAGCCTGCAGTGGACATTTGGAGGGTTTCCCTGTGGAATCATCCCTTTCTGAAGTCATCCAGTCAATTCTCCTGCAGGCAAGAGCTGGAGTCCTGAGACCCCCCCAATCAACTTCTAGGAGATTCATTCACCATGTGGCCCCTCCCACAATCAACTAGCTCCTTGGAGAGAACGTGTAGCACTTGTTTCCAGAGACCTAGCTGTGGTCCCTTGGCTGTTTCCAAGGACCCAGCTATGGTCCTACAGTCGCCCAGCTGATTCCAGACATGTCCTGTGAATCTTCCCCTGTCCCCAGAGATCCGTTTTAATTGTCTTCTCAGCTGACTGTACAAACCTTCCTAGAGTTCATTTTTTGACCTTGAATCTGGGCTACACTTATGCAGCTGATAGCTAAGACCATGTTTTCTGGATCATGCTTCACCTTGTTCATCAATAAATGTCCTCACAGGCCCAACTGCGCCTGCCCTGCGTGTGGCGCTGGGGCACACAGGTTCAAGGTCCCAGTCTCTGCCTCCACAGTCACTCAAGACTTAGTGAGAGAAACAAGGCAAGATGAAAGGGTATCAGTGTTCTCTGATCCAAGTGTGTGTCTCACGGGTGAGTGAGGGAGATGTCTGAGGGGACTCGTGTCTGGGTGAAGGCACAGAGCTGCCCTGCCTGCATACAGCACCAATCCCCCCAAATGCACATGGCCATGAATGCACAAACGCACACATATGTACACACACTGTAAAACGTATACAGGCATGCACAACTCATGAATGCTCGCATACACACACAGACACACATGCACACACCCACATGTACGGACACGTGTGGAGTGGGCGAGGGAGTTGATGAGACCACGACTGCACGGGAAGGTCCCTCAGGCTTTAGGTCCACCCAGAGGAATATGCAGGTCCCCATTTCCCACCCCTACTTCAGTTCATCCCCACTGGATGCCATGCATTCTCCAAACACAAGAGGACCCATCAGCTGTAGGACGTTGTCCTTGATCTGACCTTCACCCCGTCACCTGGCTAATGCCCTTCAGGTTTGGGATTGGAGGCTGTTCATCCCAATAAGCTTGCAGTTGCTGCTGTAACGAACCACTCACATAGTGGCACCAAACAACACAACTTATTATCCTACAGTTCAGGAGGTCAGAAGGCTAACATCAGTTAAACTGGGCTAAAATCAGGGGTCAGAAGGGCTGCGTTCCTTCTGAAGGCTCCAGGGCAGAATCCAATCCTTTACCTTTAGCAGCGTCTGGGGGCCGTCTGCATTCCTTGGCTCAGGGCCCCTTCCTCTGCCTTCAAGGAGAACTGTAGCCTCTTCAAATCCTCCCTCTGACTAGGACTCCTGCTTCTGTGGTCACACCTCCTTCCCTCTCTCTGACCTGCCTCCTCCCACAAGGACCCTGGTGATTACATTGCGTCCACCTGGAACATCCAGGCTCATTTCCCCCCCGCCCCCCCCCCCCAGATCCTTAACTCAATCATACCTGCAAAGACCCTTTTTGCACCTAAGGTAACACAGCAGCTGGCTCCAGGGAGTCGGATGTGGACATCTTTGGGGCTTTTATTCTGTCTACCTGAGTGGGTGTTGGTCCTCAGCACCACCTCCGCTTGTGGGCTCCTCTGGGCTTGAATGCCTCACTCTGAATTCAAAGTATCTCCTTGCAGGAATGTTTCCTTCTTCCACTAGCTTGTGAAATGATCAGTGTTTGAGAGTCTATTTCTTGTGTCCCTAGAACCTCTACGTAAGAGGAGGTCGGGTAGGAAGCAGTGGAGACTGGAAACGCACCCCACAACCCGTTAGCCCCCCGCCCCGCCCAGTGCTCAAAGTGACAGGTGGTCCCTGTGTGACAGGAATGTGGCTGCTCACCAGCACCGTGTCCTCCCTTCCTGGGCTCCCAGCGAGATGATCTCCCCAGCCTCCCTGCAGTTATGTGTGTCCTGGGATGAAGTTCACAGTGGCATGTGAGCTGGATGGACGGAGCTTCTTCCAGGCCTGGCCCGTGAACCTCCCACACAAGATCCTCAGGGCTCTCCCCTTCTGCTGATGGCTATGGATGCCCTGGGTGACCCTGGAACCACACGCTGAGTGTGGCACCTGGGTCCCAGGATGACCCTATAGAATAGAGCCTGCTGTACCCCTTGTATTAGTCATATTTCAGGTTTCTATAAAGTTGATGCTTTAACGTGTGTCATACACGCATATACTAGTGTGAAAATTAATAAAGGGAAACCTAATTTAAAACGGAGTTGGGAAGCCCTAAAGGGGAGCTCTCTCACCCCTACCGTCTGCTGCAGCTTACTTTACATTCCTGGGCAGGAAGAAGCTTGATTTTCAGAAGAAGGATGATTTTCTTCTTGCCCAGCAATAGCCCAGCCAATGAGAAACAGCAACAGCTCAGTTAATGAGAAACAGCAACAACTCAGCCAATGAGAAAACAGCCTCAGCCCAGCCAATGAGAAACAGTCACAACCTAGCCAATGAGAAACAGCCACAACCTAGCCAATGAGAAACAGCACCAGCCCAGCTAATGAGAAACAGCAACAACTCAGCCAATGAGAAAACAGCCTCAGCCCAGCCAATGAGAAACAGCCTCAGCCCAGCCAATGAGAAACAGCCACAACCTAGCCAAGGAGAAACAGCAACAGCCCAGCCAATGAGAAACCACCACCACCCTGACCTCTTGGTTTTCTCCAAAGGACTTTCAGTCAAAGCAGTCCCTTCCAGCTTCCTCCTTTTTCTCTGTGAAGTAACATTCCTCTTCCTTGTTCTCTGGACTTGACTGTGGTTTGCCATAGTTTGAATGTCCTGAATCGCAATTCCTCTGCCATTCCTAAATAAACTCATTTACCAGTAAAATAACGACATTTAATTTTAAGGTTGACACTGGACACACCTTTTCCTAGATGACCCGATAATATGCCTGAGTCACTTGCATTGTCCTCCCGCCTCCTCCCTCACTGCCCCCCACCCTGCCCCAGCTCCTGAGCAAGAATCCTCTTCTTGGAGTGCACTTATCAAATACAAACCAGTCAATCCAGAGTCCATACCCACACCCCCTCCTTTATGGGGGTCCACAGTCTGGGCCACGATCCACCTGCCCTTGTCACGCTAGGGCGAAGCACATGACAACTAGGGACGCCCCCTCCACCCCAGAACCCGCTGAAATCATTAATCCAGCCAATCCCATGCCTGCTTACCCTTTCCTGCCCATTCTTGCTTGTGGAAACCACAGTAAAGTTTCCCATTTTCCCCTCACTCCATCTCCTTCTTTCTGTCTCTGGTGCTTCCCTACGTGGCCCTGGTGGGTGGCATGCATGCCCACTCCTCCTGGGAACTGTGATGAAATATCTTTTCAATGGCAGGCGTCTCCTGATCTGCTCCCTCACATTTTAAAATTAATACACAGTATTTTAAAACACCTCCCTGCTGAGCTGGAATCAACTTCACCTGTTTCCTGGAAGAGGAACTAATTCCTATCACGTGAGTCGTTACACTTTTGGGTCTATTGGCTGTAATAGTTACACAGCTGAAACGCACAGTGAGACGGCCTCCGCCCGGGTAAGGGCTTACCCTGCCTTGGCTGCGCAGAAAGCAGATCCCCATACCTGCCTAAGTCTGCTCTTCATCTTCTGTTCCAGGTACACAATGTCAGTCCGCCCAGCGTCCTCTGAATTCCACACCTGGGAGACCTCATACCTCTCTCCCTGACCCCGCCCCGCTCCATCACTGACATGTGGGCGGGCCTCATGGACGTGTTATATGAACAGATATAACCAAATATATTCTTTCGTAATGTCAGTTCACACAGATTTAGGTCCGTCCACAATTGCCCACTTGAGCCTTGTTGCTGAAGCTACAGGGCTTCTAAACAAGGCCACTCCGTGCTGTCTCAACATGGAAACACTTGGGATCTGCACGACCACGTCTCCGGAGCGGGACCAGCTGCGCCGCCAAGGACGTGGGGTCACCGGGAGCCCCTCGCCCGGAGAGCCCCGATCCCGCTGTGAGTGGGACGTGTAGGTGCTCACTGCCCTCCTTATGGGCTCAGACCTGCGGTTCCCACTCAGATTAAAACGAAACGTTACCCTGAAGACTCGCTAGGGGCCGCCAGCATCCAGTTCTCAATTTTTGCGTCTTGTATATTTTTTTGATAGAAACATAAGAAATCTTAAGAATATTTTAAAACTTCAGCCAGCTCTTACAATGGTGCAATGGCTATTTTAGTTCTATGCAAACATTAGCATACTTAAACTTTGTACAAACCCTCCACAGAATGCCCTATGCCCTATTCTTTTCTTCACTTTTTTTTTTTTTTAAGAAACTAGGGACTAAAACATTAGTTAACCTGCCCAAGGTCGGCCAGCTCTGACTGACGGGGGCTGCAGGCCCATGTGGGCACCTGACTCACTGCTCTGACCTCAGGACCAGCTGTATCTCACCAGCTGGGAGGTTTCTGTCCTGGCTCAGAGGGGGCCCAGCCTTCCAACTCAGTTTTCATTAGTACTGATCTTTAATTTCCTATTTGTACTCAAGGTTAGTTTCCTCCAGAGATCTGCTTCCTAACTCAAGTCTTCATCATTGTTTCCTTGGTTCCATTCTGGGCTGAATTTCTGTTTCATTCTCTCTCTCTCTCTCTCACTTTCCCACTATTACTGTATTATTCAGGATTCTCCAGATACATGGAACTGATAGGTTCTGTTACATAGGTTGTATGGGTATCTGAAAGAGGAGATTTATCATGTGAATAAGCTCACGGGGTTAAGGAGGTGGAGAAGTCCCATGACCTGCCATCTGGAGCTGCACACCCAGGAGAGCCGGTGATAGAATTCAGGGTGGGTGTGAAGGCTGAGACCTGGAGTGTGGCTGGTGTAAATCCCAGCATCCGGAGGCCCGAGAACTAGGGGCTCTGAAGTCTGACGGCAGATGCTGGACGTCCCAGCTCAAGAAGAGAAAGGGGATTCACCACCCTTCCCCTTCTTGTTCTATTGGGGCCCCCAGGAAATGGGATGGAGCTGCCCACATTGTGAGGGTGGATCTCTTCACTTGGCCACTAAACCGAAGCTAATCTCTTCTAGAATCTCCTTCACGGACACGCCCAGAAATAGTGTTTTACCAGCTCTTGGGGGTCCCTTAGCCCAGGCAGGTTGACACATAATTTCACCATCCCAGTTAGAATGGTGCATTTCCCCTAAAATCTGGCCTGACTCTGACCCCAGGTAGACCGGTGAACAGGTGGGCACGTGGCAAAAAGCAGTGTGGAGAGCTGGCGTTCCTGGAGAGGATTCCTCATTACTCTACCCCTAGAGCACGGACGGCTGCCCAGGTCCAGCGTCTGCTCCACTGAAAAGGACCGCTGTGAGTCCGGGCAGTGAGGCCACAGTGGGGAGCAGACAGGGTTTGGGGGCAATTAAAACAGAAAGAAAAGGAAAACCTTTCCCATCTCGGGGTATTGGTGGGAAGAGGAGGAGGGCCCAGGGAGAGGACGGGAAACAGGACGCCAGGACTAGTTTCTTCCTCCTGACCCTCTGACCCACCGGACACAGAGCACAAGCTCAGGGCCCTGGGGTGTAGGGACTTGCCTGCATGGAAGGACATCCTCTCTGCTCTGAGGTCCCCAAGTGCCACCTGGAGGATGAGCCACGTGGTGGCGCTGTGTGGCCAGGGAGGGAGGGTCTACCTTGCGCTTGGACACCTCCCCCCCCCAGGTGTGTCCAGGGGGGCGACCACCAGGGGGTCACAGTGGGTCCTGTCGTGGTGGGAGGAGAGATCCCACCCGGACCAGATGGGGCAGAAGCAGATGCTCAGACACTGAACCCCTGGACACAGTGGACACTGGGACGACCTGAAGGGTCTCCAAGCCCTTAGGGAGCACAGCGAGGAGGGACCCCCTGCCCACTGGGCCCAGACGTCAGCAGGGCCTCCAGCCACCCAGCGAGCAAACCCCACAGACCCAGTCAGCTCCGACCTGGGGCCTCAACAGTGCCATCAGACAACTGCTGCCTCCACCCTGGGCACCATCCTGGGAGGAGTATGGAGAGGGGGGACGCTGAGACGGAGTAAATGCCAGAGAGGCTGTTTATAATGATTGGGAGGGGCTAAGTATCAAACTCCAGTACTGTGTGTGAGTGTGTGTGTGTGTGTAGGTGTGTGTGTGTCTTGCCATTAAGTGGGGGCAGCTCCTGAGACCAGATCACTGACAGACAAAGACTTTTCATTTCTTCTGCTGAACCGCCTTGCATCATGATCTTCTACACACACACGTACACACCCATGCACACAAATACATGCGCACACATGCACATGTGCTTGCACACATGCACACAGATCTAATTCATACCAATGGCAGTATGTTCATTTATATGCAGTACCATCTAACTTCTCCACATTTTAATTTCCTAAGGAATGACGTACGCCGTGTAGGGCTTTTAATGGTGCTTTGATAACACAAAACAGAGTCCTGTCAATGAGAAATCAGTTGATTCCAAGAAGGTGGCACGTTGTTTCATAATATAATAAAAAAAGATTAAATGATCAAAACAAATGATTTTTCTGAATTATAGAAAGGATTCAACAACAATATAAAATAGTATAAAATCCCTATTTCAGATGACTGTGCATTTTGTTCTGATGGCATCAAGTACCATCAGCACTCAGTAACAGAACCTCTTCCCCAAACCTGGAGCTTCCTGATGAAGAGTTACTGATTAGGGGAAGGAGGGATAAATTAGGAGTTTGGGGTTAACAGATACACACTGCTATATAAAAAATAGATAAACAACAAGGACCTACTGTATAGCACAGGGGACTATATTCAATATCTTATAAAAACCTATAATGGAAAAAATCTGAAAAAGAATACATATATATATATATATATATATATATAAAACACACACACATCTGAATCACTTTGCTGTACACCTGAAACTAACACAACATTGTAAATCAACTATACTTCAATTAAAAAAATTTTTTAAAGAGTTAGTGATTAATGGTTCTTTTAAAATTATTCAAAATCTGAATAACTCAAATAAAAGATGCCCAGTTTGAATAATAATTTGACACCATTGTTCTAACAGGGCTTGTTGAATAAGAGACCACGTTGTCTGAACTCTCTGAGGTCCTGGAGAAGAGAACCAATACTGAAGGTCCAGGGGCAGAACGTGGGTGAGAGTGAGGTTGGGTCGCTCTCTGAGTCTGAAACCGAACTGGACAACAGAGTGTGTAAAGAAAACGATACTCAGATAAAAAAGAAAAAGAAAAAGAGCTAGACAAATGCACACTCTTGTTATTATTTCTCCCAGTTTTTTTTTTTTTTTGAGTGTACATATCATTGTTTTCTTTCCCACCAAGAAAAATAACTGAGAGGCCACTTTTACTGCTTTTTCACTTAAAAATCCATCCACGGCGCCCTTGCCTGTGTGCTGCTTCCATGACAGCACTCGTAGGTTTGTGGCAGGTTCCATGGAGCACGGCCCTCTGTCAGTAACGTCCCCCTGCCCCCTCTCCCACCAGCCTTCCTACCTGGGGTGACATCATATAAAAATGAGTGACGGGTCTGGTTGGCAGTAAACAGTGCTGCAGAGCTGCTGTGTCTGAGTGTCTGTACAGGCACGAGTTTCAACAGAGAGTGTGTCGCCAGCCTTCTCATCCTGTTTTTTGGGGAAATGAGGGTGGTTGCTTTCACACAGAAAGAGAAGTGCTTTTCAAAGGAGAGTGACTCTGACCGCAGAGCCCACATTCCCTGCAGCATGTGGGGCAGGCCCTCCTGCTGCAGCCACACCACCCCCGAATCTGCAGGATGCCTTCCTGGGTTCTGTCTCAGGGCAGAGCCCAGGGCTCTGGACCTTCTGTTTCTTAGAGGTGCTGGTCAGCTGGGCTGGGGGAACTGCGGGTCTGGGCAGATATGGGGGTTTGGGCCAAGAATCATAAAGCACACGGACCTCGACGCCCAGAAGGATTTCAGACACCAAGAACTTGGCTCTCTTCTCCTTGAATGAAAGCGACCGCTGGGGCTGGGTGTCCCCCGGGGTTGAATGTAAAGCCTGGGATCAACCTCAGGTCTGAGCCCTTGGACGGGTTGAGCCCCACTAAGTCCCAGGAGGACATCATAGACGGCGCTGCAGACCCTTCTCCGTCTCTGTTAGACCTCACCTTGCTGACCCAGGACCCTGAGGAAGTCCCTCCCTGAACAATCCAGCTCTGCCTGTGACCCCACCTGGTACCGTGGGCTCAGCCAGCCCCTCCCTTGGGCTGTGACCCTGAGAAACCCCAGGTCTTTCCCTCCCTCCGTGTCCCGATCCCCTGATAAGCCTCCTCCGCACAGGGCCGGCCCCTCCCCTGGTGTCATGCTGGTAGGACTCAAAGTCCTCAGGGGTGGGAGCCGCAAGACCGCCCATGCCAGCCACAGTGCCTGTGTCCTGTGAACCGCACCGGGGTCCAGACAACAATCCAGCCACCATCCCAGACCCTCCTGGTTCTTTGCACACGTAACAGTCCAAGAAGCCCCGCCCACCCATGTTGGACAAACACAACTTTTTCTTTAGTGCATTCACACCCGTAGACTAAGAAACTTTCAGTTTAGAAATGACCTGAGCCAGCTTGGAGGCAGGGGTGAGAGTGGAGAGCACAGCCTAGGGTCACAGGATACAGAGGGACACAGAGACAAAGCATTGTACCTGACGGGGTGAAACCTGCCCTGGAGAACGTGAGGGAGGGCTGGACTGAGTTCCTCCCAATGAGCCACGTACCTCTCTGTGCACTTCCCGATGTAGTAACATGAAGTTGTCGGGAGGATTTTGTTTCTCCTTTTGCATGTGGGAAACCTAGGTGTGTGGGTGAGGAAACGTGTGCTTTGGAAACAGTCAGCCTGTGGGGACCAGAAGCTGAGCAAGTTTCCTCACTGATATTCTACACTGTGATCTGTTTGTCTATGTAACCATGTATCTGTGTATTTACCTATGGAGCTGTGCATGTATCTGTGTAGCTATCTATCTAGTGTCTATGTATCTATCTATGTAACTGTCTGTGTGTCTATGTGACCATGTATCTATGTATTTACCTATGTAGCTGTGCATGTATCTGTGTAGCTATTTATCTAGTGTCTATGTATCTATCTATCTATATTTCTAAGTATCTGTCTATGTATCATCTAGCTATTTATCAATCTACCTGTTTATCTACCTATCATGTTTCTATCCATCTCTGACGTGTTAATACCATACTTGTTTCATTTGGACTTGGGTTGAGTCTGGTTATGACACATCTAGCTAGAAACACCTTCCAAAAACCAAGGTCTTTGTGACCCAAACAGGGAAATCTAGAGTTGGGCCTGTGAGCACCCACTTCTCTCCTGTTAGACCGGTGATGCAGGCCCCATTGTGGCCCCTGGGAGCCTGTCCTGCTCACTTCCGGACCTGCAGGGCACTGTTCCCACCCCTGGGACAAGCACGGAGAAAATGACGAGAGGCCGGCCATATCCCCTGATGCTGCCCCCTTCCTGGGCTCAGGCCTCCAGGGACAGGGGGGCAGGAGATACTAGGTGGGGTCTAGGCCCTGCCTCCGTCCAGCCTCTGGTCCAGGACCTGCTAGGCTCCTGGGGGGGGGCACAGTCACCCCTGCAGTCCCTGCTTAGCTCCGTGTCGCCCGGGCTGACCTAAGTTGGGAGGGTCAGTCTCTGCATTATGTCCCTCCCGTCCCTCGAAGGGCAGGAACGTCTATGTCGTCACAGTGGACCCTGAGATCCTGTTGTGCTTCTCTCCTAGGGTCCCTGCCCAGACCCTCCATCTGGGCCGAGCCAGATTCTGTGATCCCCTGGGGGTGGCCTGTGACCAATGCGTGCAGGGGCCCTGCTGGGGTTAAGGTGCTCCACCCGGAGACGGAACAGGACAGAAATCCTATCACATCCCAATTCGATCCACACGAGGCAGAGGCCAGATTCCCCATCACTGTAGTGAGTGGAGACACTGCCCAGCATTTTCCCCGCCTCTGTTAATAAAGGTCCACCTTGACTGAGCACAGAACCCCCCTGGAGCTGGTGGTCACAGGTGAGGAGCTGCCATGGTGCCCTCTTCCCTTCCCACCTATTCCAAGCTATCATGGTGTCTGGAGGATCCTGCAGGCCTACCTCTCTGGACGCACCAGGTCTTTCCCCACCTCTGCCCTCCTCGGCGTCCAGGGACCGCCACCTCCCACTGGGCTCTTGTTCCAACAGGTGGAAGGCATCGTCACCGAACACCCCAAAGTCCTTCCAGCTCCTCCCTCTCCTCCCCTCCTCCCCTTCTCCTTCCTCTCCTCCCCCTTCCCTCCCCCCTCCCTGGATCCTCCCTCTCCTCTTATTTCTCTACAGGAGCCATGTCTTGAGGAGTCCTGGATCCTACTCTGCAGAGGCAAACAGCAGCAATATGCCTTCCCTGTCACCTGTTTTCAAGCCCCTGTTTAGGTGCAGAGGGATTTTTACTCTTTGGATACATGCCTCTAATATCTGGCTGGTCAACTACTACTCCAGACATCTGGTGGTTTGACCTCTATGTTGTCTGGGTGACTGACAGCAGAGTGGGTGTGGTGGTAATAAATCGAATGAGATATGCACAGAAGAAAATGGAAATCAAGGGAGCCAATCCATCCTCTAAAAACTTGGAGACACTGAGTGCTCTGGAAACATGGTGTGTGTGGTGTGGAAGTGACACAGGATGAGAAAGGTGGACACTGTTTTTATGGAAAACTGAATCCCTTTGCTCTCCTACACTCAAGAGATAGTCCAAAAACTTGGAGTATCCTTTTGTTGAAAACATGAGAAAGTTCTAGAGCAAATTCTTCCTCATACTGTCTTTCAGGCAATCCTACTGTAACAGCTGCTTGAACATCTGGTCAACCTAACCTGTCTCTGGGCATGCAATGAGCACCTTGCAAATGAAGAAAAATAGGTTTTAAGTCAGAGAATTTCCCTGTCCAAGTGCCAATAGCCTTCAACTGAAGGAATTTTAAGTACTCTGTGCTCCATTATTAAAAAGTCTACAAACAATAAATGCTGGAGAGGGTGTGGAGAAAATGGATGCCTCCTACACTGTTGGTGGGAATGTAAATTTGTGCAGCCACTATGGAAAACAGTATGGAGGCTTCTTAAAAAACTAAAAATAGAGCTACCATATGATCCAGCAATCCCACTCCTGGGCATATATCCAGAGAAAACTCTAATTTGAAAAGATACATGCACCCCAATTTTCACTGCAGCACTATTTACAATATCCAAGACATGGAAGCAACTTAAATGTCCATAGACAGAGGAATGGATAAAGAAGGTGTGGCACATATATACAATGGAATATTACTTAGCCATAAAAAGGAATGAAATAATGCCATTTGCAACAACATGGATGGACCTAAAGATTATCATATTAAGTGAAGTAAGTCAGAGAAAGACAAATATCATATGCTATCACTTACATGTGGAATCTAAAAAAAATGATACAAATGAACTTATTTACAAAACAGAAATAGACTCACAGACCTAGAAAACAAACTTCTGGTTACCAAAGGGGAAAGGGGGGAAGGATAAATCAGGAGTTTGGGATTAACAGATACACAGTAATATATATATATATATATATAAAATACATATAAACAACAAGGATCTACTGTATAGCACAGGGAACTATTACTCAATATCTTGTAATAACCTATAATGGAAAAGAATCTGAAAGAGTATATATATAATATATATATATATATATATATATATATATATATATAATATATATATATATATAACTGAATCACTTTGCTGTACACCTGAAACTAACACAACATTGTAAATCAACTATACTTCAATACAAACAAATAAATAAAAGAGTCTGTATAACAGCAAATCCAAGACTAAATGTACTCTTATGCTTTCAAAATGGGAGTAAGATAATCAATCTAGACTTTAGGGTCCCATCGTCCACTGGGTCCAGTTAAGCAATGGGGGTCAGGCACAGGATTTCCTCTATCCTGAGACAAATCTCTTCTCAGCTCCGCTCAATTGATAGTCTGAAGAAAGGCAATGAGGATGTTATGTACAGAGTGGAGAAAGCCAGAGTCTGGAACATGCTCAGAATGACCCAACTGATGGGAGAGTTGACCTACCGTAGAGAAGACTCCACATGTTGGAATTCTGGGGTTCCCTTCACGTACCAATGAACTCTGCAACTGATCACCCTTAACTAAATCCAATCAGAACGTGAACCTCACTCTGGAGATGCAACTTGGGGTTAGAGTTGGGACCATCCTCCCCAATGTCACAGGACACGTGATTGACCATGAAACATGGGTTCCTATGGATCCCAGAACACCCATGCTCCCAAAGTAAACTGGAGGTTAACCATGCATCCCAGTTAGATAGTGTTTTGTGTATCTCGTAAAGGCTTGATTGTAGAGTCAAACGCATTCAGGAATCAATTAGGGTTGAATATGCCTGTGATATTTTTATTTCTTCTAATGTGTTAAGATTCACCCATTTGAAGACTTGCCCATGACAGTTTGTAATGTTTCCTTCTCTTTCCTTATAATGCACTTAATTTAGAAAATGCTGATTGATTCTGGGCATTTAGCTATAATTTAAATAATTTAGCTTTCCTTTACCACCTTCAAATCCAAATTAATAAAATTGGTTATTTCTTTATTTTTCTTATTGCTTTAAACTGTTCTCCCATAGGACTAATCCTTCTTCCCATTTTAGATTTATTTGTCTAATTGTTTTGTTAATTTAGTTTTTCCTACGACACCAGACCTTCCATGAGGGCAGAGAATACATCTGCTTTGCTCAACTTTATCTCCTCATTTCCTCGGATGGCCATGGGTTGACATGCTTTAATATTTTTTTAGTGGACAGGGATAAGATTTGTGAAAGGTGAATGGATGCATAAATGGGTAAAGTCCAAGAAGTCATGAAATGGTTGAGGTGAGTGATCTCGAGCAGTTAGACAAAAGATCATGTCATTGGAAAAAAACAAAAACAAAACACCTCATGGCATTTTCCCATCCTTGAATTACTGTGAGTTACTCTGAAAGCAGGACCTAAGACAGGGATGTAAGTGTGGGTAGTTTATTTGAGAAGCAAGAATGAGGGAGTGGGATAGGGAAAGCTTGAAGGAAAGGAATTCCTGAAATAGGGATGCATTACTGAGGTCCCTGCATGAGGTGATGTGAACAAGACTCCACCAGGATCTCTGAGAGTGTACAGAATACCCTGCAGAATCATCCTTCCAAAGGAAGAGACACTTGGGAATGTACTCATGGACACTTGGGAATGTATTCATTATAGGAATGTATTCCTATTCCCCATTGCTTGGAATTTTCCCCAGGGATGGTTTCATTCTTCATGGTTTGGGGCTGAAATTGTTTCAGATAAGGTCCTTCCCCCAAATGTGGAGAGCCATGTAGGCATCCTTGAGAAGGGATACTGTCCATGGGATGCTGAGACCTACAGAGCTGTCAACCAGATCGAACATGAAATCAGCAGGTCACCCAGAGGGATATGAAACAGAGGCTAAAAACGTGTGCTTGAAAACCTAAAGTCAATGGATTTAATGCAGTGTCTGCTCACTTGACTCCAGCCCTTCTGAAAGCCTCTGCGTCTTTGCCTTCTGGATCATATGACAATTTTTCTTTCAATCCCTGCTTCCTCTTTTCCCTCCCACCCAATGTGTCAGTTCTGAAGTTAGAAGGTCCTCTCACCCTTTTAAGGAGAACAGAGCTGAACAATGGTTAGTCACCTCCTAGATCAGACCACAGTTCTAGATCATTTCAGGTCACACCCGTTGGAACTGCTGCACATCTAGCCTTGGACCCCAGCAGTGCCTAACACGGCAGCTCTCTAACAAAGGAAACCACAGCCCGGCCACCGAAGGTTGCTGCCCGAGGGAGGGAGAGAAAGAAATGGGCGCTGGTTACAAGCCTGCACCTTTCTACACCGACTCAGGGGTAGCAGAGGCCAGATGAGAGTGGCCTGGAGTGGAGACGGCTAACTAGGATAAAGGGGGAAACATGCAAGAATGTTCTGGAAGGCCAACGGAAAGAAAGGCAATAACCAAAGGGCGTCCTGTCCTAGTTGTCATCCGGTTCCATCAGCTCTTAAGGAAACTTCTGGAAATCCTGGCCTGGGAGAAAGAATTTATTCCTATTTTTAAAAAAAATTTATTTACGTATTTATTTTTGGCTGCATTGGGTTTTCGTTGCTGTGTGCGGGCTTTCTCTAGTTGCCTGAGCGGGGGCTGCTCTTGGCTGCGGTGCGCGGGCTCCAGGCACGCAGGCTTCAGTAGTTGTGGCACGTGGGCTCAGTAGTTGTGGCATGTGGGCTCAGTAGTTGTGGTGCACGGGCTTAGTTGCTCCGCGGCATGTGGGATCTTCCCGGACCAAGGCTCAAACCCATGTCCCCTGCATTGGCAGGCGGATTCTTAACCGCTGCGCCACCAGGAACGTCCTATTCCTATTGTTTTTATGAGGGTTTTACACTTTTAGATTCTTATTTTGTAGTATTATAGGCTTTCCAAATCAGACATATCTTTATAATTCTTGCATCTACACAAATTTTTCATTGTTCTCTAGGTGCTAGGAAACTAGGCCAGTTGCCCCCAAAAAAGAGGGTGGAATATTAGAGGACTCAGAATGCACCATCGCCAACTTGTTTTTTTCCACTGAATTTCTGGCAATGCAAGACCCTGCCCGCACATGGATTGCAGTTGTTCCGCTCTGATAGGGATACTAACGGGAAAACAGAGTTGGAGAGGCAGGATGAGGCAGTTCTTGGAAGACTGTGAACACCAGGGAGAATCTGCACGTGCAGAACTTGGGGAATTGGGCAAACAGAGGATGCGGGGAGGAGGGCTGTACCATGCAGTGAGAGTGGAGGGTGTAGAAAGGAAGCAGACTGGAAAGCCCTAGAGACGCAATGATAAAAGTCACTCAACCATTAAAAAAAAATCAAATTAGTAGTCCCTATAAAATTAATTTCTATGAGCTAACCATTTTCATATACACAAATGAATCCCAACTTCACCCTGAATGTCAACAACAACAAAGGAGAATTCTATGGAATAAATGTAATAAGAAATGTGCAAAACTTAACCCATGCAAATGTATATCTTTCAAACATTTCTGAACGGCGCAAAAATTAGATTTGAACAAATTAAGAAAATCACCTTATCCTTAGACAGAGTGACTCAGCATCACAAACATGTCAGTTCTTCGTAGGCTAATTTATAAATGTACCTCAGTCCTCCAAATACACCAACAAGTTTTTCTTTCTTTTTTTTTAAAATTTTTTATTTTATATTGGAGTATAGTCGATTAACAATGTTGTGATAGTTTCAGGTGCAAGGCAAAGGGACTCAGCCATACATATACATGTATCCATTCTCCCCCAAACTCCCCTCCCATCCAGGCTGCCATGTAACATTGAGCAGAGTTCCCTGTGCTACACAGTAGGTCCTTGTTGGTTACCCATTTTAAATACAGCAGTGTGGACATGTCAATCCCAAACTCCCTGACTATCCCTTCCCCCCATCCTTCCCCCCGGTAACCATAAGTTCATTCTGCAAGTCTGTGAGTCTGTTTCTGTTTTGTTAATAAGTTCATTTCTATCATTTCTTTTTAGATTCCGCATATAAGGGATATCATACGATATTTCACTTTCTCTGTCTGACTTACTTCACTCTGTATGCCAATCTGTAGGTCCATCCATGTTGCTGCAAATGGCATTATTTCATTCTTTTTAATGGCTGAGCAATATTCCACTGTATATATGTACTACGTCTTCTTTATCCATTCCTCTGTCGATGGACATTTAGGTTGCTTCCAGGTCTTGGCTATTGTAAACAGTGCTGCAATGAACACTGGGGTGCAAGTATCCTTTTGGACCATGTTTTTCTCAGGGTATATGCCCAGGAGTGGGATTGCTGGATCAGATGGTAGCTCTATTTTTAGCTTTTTAAGGAACCTCTATACTGTTCTCCATAGTGGCTACACCAATTTACATTCCCACCAACAGTGCAGGAGGGTTCCCTTCTCTCCACACCCTCTCCAGCATTTATTGTTTGTGGATTTTTTGATGATGGCCATTCTGACTCGTGTGAAGTGATACCTCATTGTAGTTTTGATTTGCATTTCTCTAATAATTAGTGATGTTGAACATCCTTTCATGTGCCTCTTGGCCATCTGCATATCTTCTTCAGAGAAACGTCTATTTAGGTCTTCTGTCCATTTTTTGATTGGGTTGTTTGTTTTGATGATATTAAGCCTCATGAGCTGTTTGTAAATTTTGGAGACTAATCCCTTGTCAGTCACATCATCTGCAAATATTTTCTCCCAATCCATGGGGTGTCTTTTTGTTTTGTTTATGGTTTCCTTTGCTGTGCAAAAGCTTTTGAGTTTAACAAGCTTTTCTTCCGGAACTAGACAAGCTGATACTAAGCTCCATATGGAAAAATAAAAACGTAAGAATACCTAGGAAAACACACAAAGAGAAGAGCTATGCGGGTAGCGGGGACAAGCTCAACCAGAAATTAAAACACACCATACAGCCTCTGAGTCATGAGGAAATAAGAAAGCCTCGATGCGTCTGCTTATTATGACAGAAGAAACACAAGAAGGATTGGCCGTATTTTACAGGCATTTAAAAGTAGTGGGATATTATAAACCATGTGATTTCCATGTGAATGGGTGCATTTGGGAGAAGAGAAGCTTTTGCTATGGCATAGGGTCAGTAGCTGCTAAACTTATAAAATGAAAATTTAATAAGGAGCATGATATGCACAAACTCTCAAAGTACCTCCCCACAAACCAGTGATTAATTACAAAGGGCAAATAACAGCTTTACTCTGGAGAAACCTGGGGCATGCCGAATTAACCAAGTTAGGAAAGCCCAAATCATCAAAAAGGAGAAACAAGGACAATATGGCTTGAGTGGTATTCCACCCCAAAATGTACAGCTTGCATCTAACCAGGAAGTGGTTTGGGCAAACCTCCTATTCTGTGTGTATCACGCTTCCCTTCTCTGCAGGGTCTCCCCTTCCTCAGGAGCTCTCAGTCACCTCTCTCATCAACCCCAGTATGACCAAGGCTGTAAAGGAAGGAACCCAACATCTCCATTCGTGAGCTTGTTTTAAATCTCATTAATCCAAACAGGATTCCATGATCTAGGAGCATCTGGAGATGAACACGAACCACTGAAGTGTGGGGAGAGGAAACACCTTGGGCAGGAACCACTGATCTCCTGACCGTCCAGCTCAAAACCCAGCATCGGGCTCTCGGCACTTGACGGCATATCTGGACCGTGTCTGGAGCACACATCTGGGGTTTATGACGGGCAGAAATTGTTTTCTGAAAAAGGAGACGTCATGCATCTTATTTGGGATGGCAACAGAGACTGACGTGTAGGGAACTAGCTGTTCTGCTTCCTGTGAAACCTTTAGTGTTGAAACCCGCGCTGGGGGTGATGGGCACTTGCCCGGGGCGTCCTCTTAGTCGGCGTGGCCTCCCAGGCTCTGTCCTCTTGTCCCTCTACTCAGCCAGGGTGGGCAGGAAAGTCACCGCCATTTCGAAACTCACCACCTGCTCTACCTTACTCCGCGAGGAAGGATACTGAGTCCTATTTGTAGTATTATCATTTTGTACTCTTAGGATGAGCCTTGAATTTCCCTTTAAGATCCCCCCCAAGGCACCTTCTAAGTGGTGGAGATGGGGAGACGGTCCTGGATTACCCGGGGGGGGGGGGGGACCCATGTCACCACCAAGGTCCTGATGAGTGAAAGAGCGAGGCAGAAGGGCCAGAGCCAAGGACGATGGGACTCGGAAGCAGAAGTTGGAGAGACGTGCCTGCTGGCTTGGAAGATGGGAGGGTTTGAGTCAAGGGACATGGCAGCCTGCAGAAGCTTGAACACATGAGGGAATGAATTCCACCCCAGAGCTCTCAGGAGCAACACAGCCTGACAACAACTTGATTTTAACACAAGGGTTTCCATTTGGACTTCTGACCTCCAGAATGTAAAGGTAATACATGTGTTGCTTTAACCCATGGACTTATAGTGGTTGCCACGGCAGCAACAGGGAACAAATACACTGAATATTTCTGGGGTTTTTTGGTGGTCGTTGTTCAGTTGTTTGTTTGCCAATCTGAGCTCTGCAAGCTCAGGGTTTGAATCTGTCATGTCCAAGGATGTACTTCTAAGCCAGGCATATTGCAAATACCCAATAAATATGTGTTGATGCTTGGGTCAAAAAGGACTTCCGGCCACGAAGGCAGCAGCTTATGGGTCAAGTGAGGCCTCAGACGTGGTCAGATATGTCTGCAAAAGCCCGCTGCCCACTCCAGCCTGAGCCCTGTGGAAACGAGGGCCAGGCTCCTGGGGAGGGGCAGTTCCCCTTCCTGTGGGGCTGCTGACGTGACAGCCCCGTGATGGGGAGGACCAGCTTCCCAGTGGACACACCCTCGGGTCTCCGTCCTGAGGGCACCGTGGTCTCCTCCATCTGCACCGCCTGGACCACAGGGACGAGACGCCATGACCCCCAGCCTCACGGCCCTGCTCTGCCTCGGTGAGATGGAGGAGGGGGAGGGGAAGCCCTAGTCACGGAGGGACCCCTCCCCACAGCCAGGCTGCTCTGTCAGGAGACCCCAGGACTCAGGAGGCTCACGGGGAGGAGAGGCGCTGCTCAGGATTCAGGGCAAATCTCTCACAGGGGTCTCTCTTCCAGGGCTGAGTGTGGGCCTGAGGACCCACGTGCAGGCAGGTGAGTCTGTCCCCAGGTGTCCCAGCTCCCTCCTGCTCATGGGGACAAGGGGCCACCCCCAGGCAATGGGGATGGGGAACAGCAGTTCTGGGCTGAAGGAGGGGGAGTCTGGGAGGTTTGGGGCTGAGAGCTGGGGACCTGAGGGTGACGATGTCTTGTGACCCAGCCTCTGATTTCCTTCCAGGCACCCTCCCCAAACCCACCATCTGGGCTGAGCCAGGTTCTGTGATCCCCTGGGGGAGCCCCGTGACCATCTGGTGTCAGGGGACCCTGGGGGCCCGGGAGTTCCGTTTGGATAAAGAGGGAAGCTCAGCTCCCTGGGACAGACAGCCCCCACTGGAGCCCAGGGACAAGGGCAAGTTCTCCATCTCACACATGACACAGCCCTACGCAGGGAGATATCACTGTTACTATCTCAGCCCCACTGTCTGGTCAGAGCGCAGTGACCCCCTGGAGCTGGTGGTGACAGGTGAGAGGACACTCGGGGGTCCCAGCCTCAGGCTCTGCCCTCAGGAAGGGGGTCTGCTCTCAGGGGTGTGTCCCTCTCACAGCCCAGCCCTGGGGGAGAGGAGGGGGGTGTGAGCCCCATTTCACAAGCTCCCTCCTTCTCTCCTAGGGGTCCACAGCAAACCCACCCTCTCAGCCCTGCCGAGCCCTGTGGTGACCTCGGGAGGGACCGTGACCCTCCAGTGTGGCTCATGGCAGGGATGGGACGGGTTCATTCTGACTAAGGAAGGAGAACACAAGTCCTCCTGGACCCTGGATGCACAGCGACGCCCCTATGGGCAGACCCAGGCCCTGCTCCCCGTGGGTCCCGTGACCCCCAGTCACAGGTGGATGTTCAGATGTCACGGCTTTAACAGGGACACCCCCCAGGTGTGGTCAGCACCCAGTGACCCCCTGGAGCTCCTGGTCCCAGGTGAGGAAGTCCCACCCTGGCCTCATGCACTTTTGAGGCACGAGACAGATTATTAGATGCTTTTCTCCCAGGATTGTCCCAGATGAGAGGGTGGGGTGAGGGGGGAGTGGGGCGCACAGGACAGAGACACAGAGTGTGAGCGACCGTGAGGCCTGGGGACCAGGATGGGAGAAGGGGCTTCATGGCAGGAACCAGCCCCTACAGCCCAGGGCTGGTCTTCCCCCAGGTGTGTCTGGGAAGCCCTCCCTCCTGACCCCGCAGGGTCCTGTCGTGGCCTCTGGACAGAGCCTGACCCTCCAGTGTCGCTCTGACGTCGGCTATGACAGATTCGCTCTGTCCCAGGAGGGGGGACAGGCCCTCCCCCAGCGCCCTGGCCGGCAGCCCCAGGCTGGGCTCTCTCAGGCCGACTTCCCCCTGGGCCCGGTGACCAACACCCACGGGGGCCGGTACAGATGCTACGGTGGACACAACCTCTCCTCCGAGTGGTCGGCCCCCAGTGACCCCCTGGACGTCCTGGTGGCAGGTGAGGAGCCAGCGGGTCAGTCAGGGACCCAGACTCTGCACAGGCCCTGCCAGGGGAGCCCCAGGTGGTGATGCTGGGACCAGGCGTGCGGGGTCCCCAGGGAGGGAGAGAGACAGAGAGAGATGGGGGTGGGCAGGGAGAGGGAGAGACTCAGAGAAAACAGAGACAGACAGAGATGAGGGGCCTCAGGGAGGCCCTGCTGAGTCGCAGTTCAGAACCAGGGGGACGGGCAGCCCCTCACCCCCCTTCCTCTCTCTAGGATGGTTCCTTGACACGCCCTCCCTCTCGGTGCAGCCGGGCCCCGTGGTGGCCTCAGGAGAGAACGTGACCCTGCTGTGTCAGTCAGGGAGCAGGAGGGACACTTTCGTTCTGTCCAAGGAGGGGGCAGCCCGTCCCCCACTGCGTCTTAGATCAAAGTACCGAGGTCGGCATTTCCAGGCTGAATTCTCCATGAGTCCTGTGACCTCAGCCCACGATGGGACCTACAGGTGCTACAGCTCACTCAGCAGTGACCCCTACCTGCTGTCACAGGCCAGTGCCCCCCTGGAGCTCACGGTCTCAGGTGAGGGGCCCCAGCCCTGTCCCCTCTGTGTCCCTGTTGTCAGCTCTGAAGGTGACCCCCTTTCTAGGATAGGAGTGAGGGGGGCTCCAAAGGAGAGTCAAGGGAGGGTCATCCGGAGGGGGGGTCCACCCTGCAGAGGGACGGAGGGAAACAAGGCTCTCCCGTCCCTGCTCCTTCTCACGTCCGGTCACCAGACTTCTCAGATGGGAGGAGGGGGAAAGCCAAGGGCAGCCCCAGAGCAGATACAGGACACGAGTGTGAGCCGAGTGTGAGCAGAGGGGGGTCCCAGGGGAAGCCACAGCCCCTCACCCAACTACAGGCATTTTCCCAGGATCCTCTGGGGACACCACCACCCACACACAGGGCCCAATTCAAGAGCTGGTGAGCCACTGGGGCTCTTTCCAGTACGTGGACACCTGGCCCCAGGCCTGTCCCTTGAGGTCCTCAGCTGCTCTAAATCCTGACCCAATCTCAGCACAGCTTGTGTCCCAGGGGAGCTGGGAGTCAGGTAAAGATGCTGGAGTGACCACAGGCTCCAGGGGCTCTGAGGCTGGTGGATGAAGGGTGGGGGGCCATGGAGAGGGAATGTCGGGGGCCATCCTGGGGGAGGAGCAGTGGGCTGATGTGGGGAGAAGCAGCCCCCGACCCTCACCTTTTGTCCTGACCCCCAGGAGGCTCTGAAGTTGGGCTCCTTCCCCCAACGGAGCCAGGCCCGCAGACGGGTGAGTGAGGGTCTGTGGGACATAGTGTTGGGTCCAGGGGGGCAGGGCTGAGTTATGCCCTTGGTTCAGGCACCTCTGGAGACGCTGACTTGGACCCCCTTCCCCTGCCTGGGCCTCAGTTTCTCCAAGTGTAAAATCAGAGAATCATGGCCCAGAGCTTAGATTTCCGTTCAGTTCTGACTTCTGGCTGTGACCCCCCAGGAGAGGAGGCCTCACAGGGAGGCCCCTGAGGATGTGACTGTATGGGGGCCTGTCCCCAGTGCCGCAGTGATGGTGACATTGTACGGGGAGGGGGAGGGAAAGATGAAGAGTCCACCGCACACAGCCGGCCCCTCCCCCAGTCCCTGCTGTGGTGGGGGAGAGGAGGGTAACAAGGAAGGCTCTTCGGCTCCAGATGAGACCCTCGGACAGGCCCCCCTGCAGATGAGAAGCCCCCAGAGCACAAAGCTGGTGTCCACCTTGTGCGGGGCGCAGCAGGAGGACAGCTCAGGGAGCCCACAGCCCTGGGTTCCAATCCCAGCTCTGCCACCTCCAGGCTGGGTCACCTGGGGTTTGTGAATTCCCTCTCTGTGCCTCAGTTTCCTCATCTGTAAAATGGGTGGAGTGGGTTAGAGGAGAGAAATGCACAGACCCCAGCACAAGTCTGCACACAGTAGGCACTCAATTAAGTGGCACCTTGGGCTCACTCATGACGTCACTGGTGCCACAGGTCTGAAATGGCACCTGAACGTTCTGATCGGGGTCTCGGTGGCCTTCGTCCTGCTGCTCCTCGTCCTCCTCTTCCTCCTCGTCCGACACCGGGGTCAGAGCAGATGCAGGAAGTCGGGTGAGTACGGAACGGGGTGACCCAGGCCCCTGGAGGTGGTGGACTTAGGTCACCAGCCAAAGGGAAACCTAAGAGATGGGCAAGGTCAGCTTAGAAAAAGATTGTCCAGAGTCTGAAACTCAAAAATCTAGAAAGAAAACACGTACTGTCAGCTGACATGTATAATTTAAGGTATTTTCCTCCTTTTCAATCTCATGAACTGTTGAAACATGTACGCAAGTACGAGTTCAGGTCTCCTTCTTTCCTCCTGAATCCCGTGTGAGGGGCGGGGGTCGTAACAGTCCCAGGGCCGAGCCTCTGTCATCTGCCCCAGCCCAGGGCGAGGCTGATTTCCACCCTCCCGCAGGGGCTGCAGACCCACAGCCCAAGGACAGAGGCCTGCAGAGCAGGTAACTCCCGCCCCGAAGACCCCCAGGCCCACCCCGCCCGCAGCTCCCCCTCATTCTCCCCCTAACACGCCCGCCTCCTCCCCAGCTCCCGCCCAGCCGCCGCCGCCCAGGACCAGGCCCTCTGTGAGCAGAAGAGGACGGGGTGGGGGACAGAGGGTTCTGGAGGCAGTGGGGGAGGGGAAGGCTGGGAAGGGGGGGCCCCAGCCCTGAGGGGCCTCAGGGAATCCCGCCCAGCGACACACACCCTGTCCCGCCCCAGCAGGTGCTGCCGTGAAGGACACACGGCCTGAGGAGGGGCTGCAGCTGGGCCAGCCGGTGAGACCCCCGCCCCTGTCCCGGCCACCAAAGACCTTCCTGTTGCCAAACTCAGTCCAATGGACACGCCTCTGTCCTCACATCCCAGCTCCAGCAGCGTCCCGCACTGACCTCTCCTTCCGGGCTTCCCGGGTCGTCCTGCTGTGCCTCCACCCCTCCTGTTTCCTTGTGACCTCATGGCCCCTCCTTCGGGGTCCCCTTTCCTGGCTCCTCGTCCTCTGTCTGACCTTCTGGCATTGCAGAGAAGCCCCACGTCTCAAGAGGATTTGTGAATAAGTGAATCACCTGAAAGTCCCCAGGCCCCCCTTCCTTCATTCACCCAAAAGTGGTGCACAAGGAGAGCGCATCCCCCCGGCTCCCTGTAGGTGCTGCAGGTGCAGCAGGGAGCTCACCTGGTGGGTGAGAGAGACTATATGTAAAGAAGCAGGTAGCGTCCTAGAATGCAAGGTCCTGATAAGGAAAGTAAAGCAAGAGAAGGTGACAGAGTGCATGGGGGGGGCGGGCAGCAAGTGCAAAGGTCCTGAGGCAGGGACATGCTTTTGCAGGAAGATGGCCATGCGGCTGGAGCCAAATGAACAAGAGCGATAACGTGTTAATACAGAAATCAGAACCGTAGAAAGAATCCAGAGGCTCCAAGGTGTTAGGAGGTCCCCGGAGTTTCCATCAGGAAAGTGACCTGATCTAAGGCTTTAAAGCATCACTCTGGCAACACAGTGGAAAGCTGATGGGAGGAGATCACAGTGGATCCAGGAAGTTCCCTTTCTGTCCCACTCTCTCCCTCCAGCAGAACAGGCGGGATGCAGACCCCTAGGAGGGGACGTATGCCCAGGTGAACCACTCAAGATCAAGACTAAGGCAGGGGGTGGCCACCTCTCCTTCCTCCCTGTCGGGGAGATTGCTGGACACGAAGGACAGACAAGCGGAAGGGGACGGGCAGATGGACAGTCAGGTGGGTCCTATCCTGTCCGGGCCCCCAGGCTTCCCCCACCCCAACCACACACCCTTCCTCTCCCCCACCGCAGGCCGCCGCATCTGAAGCCCCCCAGGATGTGACCTATGCCCAGCTGAACCACTCGACCTTCAGACGGGAGACTGCACCCCCTGTCCCCCAGTCAGGGGAGCCCCCAGCAGAGCCCAGCGTGTATGCTGCTCTCGCCGTCCGCTAGCCCAGGAAGGACCCAGACCCCACGCTCCAGCGAGGAAGACTGCACGGACCCCGGAAGGCACAGGAGCTGCCCACAGTGGACACCACCTAACGACCATCAGACAGCCTGGACTCCCAACACAGACCACCAGGAGCCCCTGGGACCCTTTGGCAGTCACCTGATTCTACCCTCAAAGATAACTAATATCCTTACATTTGGGAAATAATGCAACAGACTTCTCAAAAATCAATGTGTGAACTGAAAACCAAAATCAAAACGAAAAAACAAAACAAAAAAACAAAACAGAAGTGGGAAAACGTTTTCAATGAATGATAATGTAAATAATACACATCAAACATATGAACTGAGAAAATTAAGAATCATGAATGAATTTTAAAAAATCGATGACCTAACATATCACACCAAGACTTTAGGAAAAAATAGCAAATTATTTCAAATGAAGGTAGAAGGCGGGAATAATAATGACAAGGGTAGCTAATAATGAAGACAACCAAAAAGTAGAGAAAATCAATTAAGGCAAAAAATAAACTCATTCTTGAATACATTCATGAATCCTAGCCACCACAGCCAAGGGAAAAAGAGAGAAGGCACACATTTCTAATATCATGAAAGAAATTGCAGACAGCACTACAAATCCTAGACTTTATAAAAATAGTAATAGAACATTATGAAAAATTTGATGCCAACATACAGAAAATGTAGATGGAATGGAAAGCTTCAAGTGTACAATTTACTAAATGGATATAAGAATAAACGGAAAATCTATCACCTTATACATTGATTCTGTAATCAAAACTTACCCACGACTGAACTATATAGAATCTAAAAAAGTCAAAATGAAAGAAATAGTAGAATGGTGGTTACCGGGGTTGGAGAGAGGGGGAAATGGGAAGATATTGGTCAAAAGGCACAAGCTTCCAGTTACAAGATGAATAAATTCTGGGGGTCTAATATACAGCATGGTGGTTATAGCTAATAACACTGTATCACATTCTTGAGTGTTTTGAAGAGAGCAGATCTTAAATGTTCTCACCAAAAAAAGAAATTGCAACTATGTGACGGGACAGAGACAAATGCTATGGCGGTCATCATTTTCCGATGTGTAAGTGTACAGTTCAGGAGGCTTCACTGGTGATTTCTTCCAAGCACTTATGTGCTCATGAAAGACACACACACACGTACATGCACACACCCCAAAATTGCACAAACATCTCCTGAGAACAGAAAAAGAAGAAACATACCTCAACACATCAGATCAGGAAAATATTTACACCAAAACCTGACAAGGGAATTATAAATGGGAAAGTCACAGGAAGATCTCTCACATGAGCTTAGATGGAAATCCCTAAACAAAGTGTACACAAATAAGATTTAGTGATATATTAAAAAAACATTACTTCATTACTGTGGGTTTTTTTTTGAAGGATAGAGTAACTTAACATTTTAAAAATCTATCACATAATGCAATACCTTAATAGAACAAATAAAAAATAATCATCTTAATAGATGCAGACAAAGCCTTTGATAAAATATACCAACAATTCCTGGTGAAAATAAAATCACATCAGAAATAAAAGGGAATTTCCTTTCACTGATGAAGTCATGTTTAATAATCAACACTAGACATCATTTGTAAAGGTGAGAACCTGAGGTCCTTTCCTCTACGATTGGCAATGATCCAAGTATGTTCCCTATGACCACTTGTATTCACCAGGGCACTGGAGGCACCAACCAAGTAAGTAAAACAAAACAAAGCGAGAAGCTCTGAAGTGGATAAGAATAATATTGTATTACTAAGAGACTGCACAGTTGTGTTCGTAGAAAATCCAAAAGAATGTAAAGATGTTCTACTCCAATTAAAAAGGAGTTTTCCAGCATTGCTGCATACATGGTCAATATATAGAATTCAACTGCCTTCCAGACTTCCGGTTCTTGATTGAGATGAAATAAATGAATGTCTCCCTGTTCCATGACTTTATACCAGTGACATGATTGTATACTCTTGAATTCCAAGAGCCGTAAGATAATATATTTGGGCTGTTTTAATCCACCAAGTTTGTGGTAATTTGTGGTAAAGGGAAACAATACAACCACTTGAATTTTCTTTTGATTAGTGTTTGCATAGTACATTTTTCATCCTTCTACTCTTTTAATGTGGTAAAATATACACACCATGATATTTACCGCCATTTAAACATTATTAAAGTGTGGAGTTAGTGGCCTTAAGTACATTTACCATGTTCGGCAATCACGACCACTGCCCATCTTCCAGAACATTTTCATAATCCCAAACAGAAACTCTGTACCCATTAAGCAAGAACTCCCCATGCCCCCTAAGGACCAGCCCCTGGTCATCTCCATTCTAATTCCTGCCTTTAGGAATCTGGCTTTCTAGGCTGTTCGTGTAGGTGAAATCATACAAAACGCGACATTTTGTGTCAGCCTTATTTCACTTTGAATAATGTTTGCAAGGTTCATTCATATTGTCATTCTTTTACTTTTAACCTATTTACATGTTATATTAGAAGTGAGCTTCTGGGACTTCCCTGGTGGCGCAGTTCTGGGACTTCCCTGGTGGCGCAGTGGTTGGGAATCCTCCTGCCAATGCAGGGGACACGGATTCGATCCCTGGTCTGGGAGGATCCCACGTGCAACTAGGCCCGTGCGCCACAACTACTGAGCCCTCACGCCACAACTACTAAAGCCCACGCACCTACAGCCCATGCTCCACAACAAGAGAAGCCACCGCAATAAGAAGCCCGTGCACCGCAACAGAGAGTAGCCCCCCCTTGCCGCAACTAGAGAAAGCCCATGTGCAGCGATGAAGACTCAACGCAGCCAAAAATAAATAAATATATTTATTTATTTATTTATTAAAAAAAAAAAGAAGTGAGTTTCTTATGGACTTCATAGTGTAGGTGGTGGTTTTTTCTTAAACCAATCTTACAAGCTCTTCTAATTGCTGTGTTTAGCCAATTTACATATAATATTATTACTGATAAGACTGTTATTTAGGTTTGTCATTTTATTTTTTTTTAAATTTTGTCCTCCCTCTTTCTTGTTCTTCTATTTACCCTTTCCTGGGATTTAAAAATATTTTTAGCATTCCATTTTAATTTCTCTATTGGTGCTGTAACTATAAGTCTTTGAATGCTGTTGAAGTGGCTGCTCTAGAGATTATCAGATACATACCTAACTTTACACAGTAAAGATAGAGTTAGTATTTTACCTCTTCAAGGGAAATGTAGAAACCTTACAAATCTATAGGTCTCTTTATTCTTACCCCTTTATGCTGTAGTTGTTGTATGTGTTATCGCTACATAGAAGCCCAGGGCTGTGTCGGGGCCTATGGGGCCAGGTCAAGGTGAGTGAGCTCTCCCCAGACCTCCTGCTGCAGCTCCACAACCGCCACCCCCGTCACCTGAGGGGAGAAGAGCAGGTCTGGGCTGATGGCGACCAGTCTGGGGATGGCTATGGAGTGACATCTTGGGAAACTGAGGCCAGAAGGGCACCCCTGACACTTCAGGTCTGCATCCTTTCAGGACAAATTGAAACCCTACGTGTTCATCTTTCCCTCCTAATTAGATGCAAATGAGACATTGGAGATGCTCACCTCCAGGTACCGGGACTGGCACGATTAGTTCCAGAGACTCATTCAAGGTCAAAGAGATTACTTAAGCATTTCTGCATCTCCTGACCTATACCCTGTCTTTTTTGTTCTCAGGGGCAACTGACATTCTCAGTCCATCACAAAATAAGTCAGACGCCAACAGTGATGAGTAGGAGAAATTCTCAATTTGGGGTTGGGCTCCGAGGGTCACAACCTGTTAATGGAATGCAGGTGACCTGAGTGGACATGTAGGGAGCCTCGGGTGATTTGGGTCTGCTCTGACCTCTGTGACCTCTTTGTCCACAGTTCCTAGCCTCACACCCCCAGGACTACACAGTGGAGAATCTCATCCGGATGGGCGTGGCCGGCTCGATCCTGCTGGGCCTCGGGATTCTGCTCTCTCAGGCTCCACACGGCCACGGAGGAACCCAAGATGCAGCCAGGAGGTAAACACAGAGGGAACAAACCCACCATTCGGTGACTTCGATCCTTGTATGACTAGGAGGTTTGGGAGGAAAATCTGCAGTATGAATTGAGGGAACTGTCTGCTGAGAATTTCAAGGGGTATAAATGCTGGCATGCAGGAAATGCCTGGGTTGTTGCCTGTAGAGACTCTTCTGTAATTAAAGTGTGGTAATTTCCCTCCTTACCATTACTGATTATTCTTGACTACTCCCCTTCTTTTTTCAGTCCTGTGATTTGAGGCTACATCCACATCACAGGTTTGGATCCACACCTAAAGTCACCTTCATGTTCTGCCACTTTCTTGTAATACATTTTGCTTTATTTCTAATTTCCACACTCACTGGTGTGTGCTATTGACCTCTATCCCTTCAGCCTAGAACCAGAATATGTTTTAAGCAACTGAGTAAATGGGTGAAATTCAGGTCTAGTTTAAAACACATAAATCCAAAACCACTTCTGAAAACCCTCTCTGGACCCCCTCAAGTCTTATTCTCCTCCAAAATGATACACGGAAGAGTTTCTGCCAAAATACCGTCAGTTTGAAAGAGCACAAAGTGGTCTTCCCTGGTGGCGCAGTGGTTAAGAATCCGCGAGCCACAACTACTGAGCCTGTGTGCCACAACGACTGAGCCTGTGTGCCACAACTACTGAAGCCCGCGCTCCTAGAACCTGTGCTCCGCAACAAGAGAAACCACCGCAATGAGAAGCCCATGCACCGCAACAGAGAGTAGCCCCCGCTTGCCACAACTAGAGAAAGCCCGCGCGCAGCAACGAAGACCTAACGCAGCCAAAAATAAATAAATAAATAAATTTATGAATGAGCACAAGGTGTTTGAAGTGACAGCCAGGTGGTGTGCTGGCAAACCAGCTCTATGAAAACATCACTTTCTCGCAACGTTCTGATTTGTTTACATTATCTGTTTCTTTGGTAAATACTCCCTTCATGCCCAACTTCAAGATGCCAGTTTGAATGCACTGGATACACAGTTGGGAATAGAATCAACTTTCACAAGTGAGTATGAGCCAACTGTGGCACCTCACAGATGACCCCGAGGTCCTTCTATTCTGTAGGTCATAGTAATTTCCACCTCAATCTTATGCCATGGTTTCAGTGAAACTGTGATGCCCAAATCCTAGTACATTCACATTAGAGGTAAATAGAAAACAGAGGCATAATCAGTTGTGGGAGAAACGCTGAGCCTGACATGAAAGTTTAACATGGGAGATGTGAGTCCAAGCAGGTCGGACACGCCCAAGTCTCTCATATGTATGCATATCTCCCCTGCTGACCCCTTCACCTTTGCCCCTTAATGATAATTTGGGTGAGTATAGAATTCCTCACTCACAGTTAATTCCTTGACTGTATTTTCCCCATATCTTTTGGCATTTTCTCCCTTCAATTTCCTTCCCTTAGCTGTGAAATAGCAAGACACACATTTCATGTATAGACACATGCACCCTAGCAATTGTAAGTTCTCGCTACATCTCTGTAAAAGACCAACAATTGGCCTTTCATACGGTCGCAGACATTGTCCTCACCAATTTCATTCTGAAATTCACAATATCCATGGGCCCTTCTGTTTCTATTCCTCATCTACCTTAACTTTCTAATTCCAGTCTCTCTGTACTGCATCCTAAACAATCTCCTCAACACTGTATTCCAAGTTCATAATTGGCTCTTCAGCTGTATCTTCTCCTTGATGGAAAGAATATCTTGAGTGTATTAATGAAAGTATTATTCTTTACCTGTAAGGTGTTTGCCTAATTCATTGCTAAAATCCTATATACTTCTGCAATATAATCCCTTTTGCTGTTTCCAGAATTTATTTTCCTTCTTTAATTTTTCAGATGTGTAAGCATGCTTAGATTAAAATGTTTCACATATTCCTAGTATTCTATCTCCTTGGATAGGATAATACAAGTTACTAGCTCTGTAGTTAGTCTTCTTAGCACTATTTCTCATTATTAGGATTTATCTTTTATGTTCATTCCTAATGCTCAGCTCCCAGACACCTGATTTTCTATAGAGAGTTTCTCCCAGGTCTGTCCTGACATTCAGAGCTGAAATGGGTGACTTCTTGCAGCCACCCTGCCCCACAACATCCGCTCTCTCAAACTTAGCATCTGACTAGGCATGTACCTGGCAGGGATGACCCCAAGGTGAGCCTCACACTCACAGGTGGGACAGATATCCATGTACAATTATAATGAATTGACCCTGTTTTACAACCGCACAGAGGACACGGCTCAGTGCTGACCTTGGGGCTGGGTCAGTGGGCAGAGATATCCCAGTGCCTGGCCACAAATGAGGTGGAGGGGCAACACCGATTCCAACCTTGACCTGAAGCCCTGAGCCCTCCCTGCCTGTGAGGACCTGAGGTCCCTGTCCTTCCACACAGAGATGGAAACCTCTATTCTAATGACCACTTGCTGGACTCAGGCACTGGTGGTCACTAAGCTTTCACCTTTTTTTTTGTTGTGGTTCCTTCTCTATTTAAGAAACTTTCATTTCTCTTCTCCTATAATAGACCATGCCAATGTATTTCATAAAAAACATAAGTAGCGGGAATGCCCTGGTGGCACAGTGGTTAAGAATCCGCCTGCCAATGCAGGGCACACGGGTTCAAGCCCTGGTCTAGGAAGATCCCACATGCCGTGGAGCAACTAAGCCCGTGCGCCACAACTACAGAGCATGTGCTCTAGAGCCCGTGCGCCACAACTACTGAAGCCCACACGCCTAGAGCCCATGCTCTGCAACAAGAGAAGCCACCGCAATGAGAAGCCCGCGCACCGCAACGAAGAGTAGCCCCCACTCGCCACAACCAGAGAAAGCCCACGCGCAGCAACGAACACCCAACGCAGCCAAAAATAAATAAATGAATAAACAACAAAAAACCCACCATAAGTAGCATTTCTCGGTGTCAGGAGCAGATGGGGGTCGTGAGTGGGCACATCAGTCGTCCACCCTGACTGTGGGGTCTGACACCTTGACCCTCTCATGTCTCATCCCGAATGTCTTAATCAGGTCTAGAAATTAACCAATATTGGGTCCCATCCATGTCCTGGCACCACTGAGCCCACAACCTGTCTGAAGAGTGGGGTTCAAACAACATGCTGCAGGCGAGGAAACTGAGGCTCAGAGACATAACTTCAGGGCTCAAGGTACACGGGGGAGGATGACGAGGAATATATAAATTAAATCAGCTTTTTCCCCCAGGTCAGAGCACTAACCCACTCTCTGTCCCATAAAAGTGAAGACAGGAGCACATAATAAGGAGACAATGCCCAAGGAACAAAGGGCACCGAGGAGGAAGGAATGACTCAGAGGCTTGTTCCCAGGAAGATGGGGTGATCGCTGATGCACGAAAAAGGGAGAAGTCCCTGAAGGGGGCTGAGTTAGAAAGAAAACCCACACTCTGGGGCCAGGAGAGGAGGCATGTTTCCTTCCCTTATTTCCCTGAACTTCTCCTCTGTGCTCATTGCCACGTTGACCTCCACTGAGCTGTAGGTAGATGTTAAACGTGTGTCTCTGTTGATCTGAGCTCTGCAGGGCAGCAGGAAGCTGCATCCTCCCTAAAGCATCTCCAGGGCCTGCGTGACCCCCGTCTATGGTGAGGACCCCACAGGGACGTGCTGATGGACGGGCTGAGGATGAAGGAGACCCCACGGGGAGGCTCTGAGAGGGAAGGACGCGCCCGGGTCACCCTCACCTGGAAGGGGCGTCTCAGGAAGTCACTGGGTTGGTTTGTTGCTCTGTCATGGAAACCAGGGCCAGGCTGTCAAGCAGGGGCAGTTCCCCTTCCTGTGGGGCTGCTGACGTGACAGCCCCGTGACGGGGAGGACCAGCCTCCCAGTGGACACATCCTCGGGTCTCCGTCCTGAGGGCACCATGGTCTCCTCCATCTGCACCGCCTGGACCACAGGGACGAGACGCCATGACCCCCAGCCTCACGGCCCTGCTCTGCCTCGGTGAGATGGAGGAGGGGGAGGGGAAGCCCTAGTCACGGAGGGACCCCTCCCCACAGCCAGGCTGCTCTGTCAGGAGACCCCAGGACTCAGGAGGCTCACGGGGAGGAGAGGCGCTGCTCAGGATTCAGGGCAAATCTCTCACAGGGGTCTCTCTTCCAGGGCTGAGTGTGGGCCTGAGGACCCATGTGCAGGCAGGTGAGTCTGTCCCCAGGTGTCCCAGCTCCCTCCTGCTCATGGGGACAAGGGGCCACCCCCAGGCAATGGGGATGGGGAACAGCAGTTCTGGGCTGAAGGAGGGGGAGTCTGGGAGGTTTGGGGCTGAGAGCTGGGGACCTGAGGGTGAGGACGTCTTGTGACCCAGCCTCTGATTTCCTCCCAGGCACCCTCCCCAAACCCACCATCTGGGCTGAGCCAGGTTCTGTGATCCCCTGGGGGAGCCCCGTGACCATCTGGTGTCAGGGGACCCTGGGGGCCCGGGAGTTCCATTTGGATAAAGAGGGAAGCTCAGCTCCCTGGGACAGACAGCCCCCACTGGAGCCCAGGGACAAGGGCAAGTTCTCCATCCCACACATGACACAGCCCGACGCAGGGAGATATCACTGTTACTATCTCAGCCCCACTGTCTGGTCAGAGCGCAGTGACCCCCTGGAGCTGGTGGTGACAGGTGAGAGGACACTCGGGGGTCCCAGCCTCAGGCTCTGCCCTCAGGAAGGGGGTCTGCTCTCAGGGGTGTGTCCCTCTCACAGCCCAGCCCTGGGGGAGGCGAGGGGGCTGTGAGCCCCATTCACAAGCTCCCTCCTTCTCTCCTAGGGGTCCACAACAAACCCACCCTCTCAGCCCTGCCGAGCCCTGTGGTGACCTCGGGAGGGACCGTGACCCTCCAGTGTGGCTCATGGCAGGGATGGGACGGGTTCATTCTGACTAAGGAAGGAGAACCCAAGTCCTCCTGGACCCTGGATGCACAGCGACGCCCCTATGGGCAGACTAAGGCCCTGCTCCCCATGGGCCCCGTGACCCCCAGCCACAGGTGGACGTTCAGATGTCACGGCTTTAACAGGGACACCCCCCAGGTGTGGTCGGCCCCCAGTGACCCCCTGGAGCTCCTGGTCCCAGGTGAGGAAGTCCCACCCTGGCCTCACGCACTTTTTGAGGCACGAGACAGATTATTTGATGCTTTTCTCCCAGGATTGTCCCAGATGAGAGGGTGGGGTGAGGGGGGAGTGGGGCGCACAGGACAGAGACACAGAGTGTGAGCGACAGTGAGGCCTGGGGACCAGGACGGGAGAAGGGGCTTCATGGCAGGAACCAGCCCCGACAGCCCAGGGCTGGTCTTCCCCCAGGTGTGTCTGGGAAGCCCTCCCTCCTGACCCCGCAGGGCCCTGTCGTGGCCTCTGGACAGAGCCTGACCCTCCAGTGTCGCTCTGACGTCGGCTATGACAGATTCGCTCTGTCCCAGGAGGGGGGACAGGCCCTCCCCCAGCGCCCTGGCCGGCAGCCCCAGGCTGGGCTCTCTCAGGCCGACTTCCCCCTGGGCCCGGTGACCAACACCCACGGGGGCCGGTACAGATGCTACGGTGGACACAACCTCTCCTCCGAGTGGTCGGCCCCCAGTGACCCCCTGGACGTCCTGGTGGCAGGTGAGGAGCCAGCGGGTCAGTCAGGGACCCAGACTCTGCACAGGCCCTGCCGGGGGAGCCCCAGGTGGTGATGCTGGGACCAGGCGTGCGGGGTCCCCAGGGAGGGAGAGAGACAGAGAGAGACGGGGGTGGGCAGGGAGAGGGAGAGACTCAGAGAAAACAGAGACAGACAGAGATGAGGGGCCTCAGGGAGGCCCTGCTGAGTCGCAGTTCAGAACCAGGGGGGCCGACAGCCCCTCACCCCCCTTCCTCTCTCTAGGATGGTCCCCTGACACGCCCTCCCTCTCGGTGCAGCCGGGCCCCGTGGTGGCCTCAGGAGAGAACGTGACCCTGCTGTGTCAGTCAGGGAGCACAAAGGAAACTTTCGTTCTGTCCAAGGAGGGGGCAGCCCATCCCCCACTGCGTCTTAGATCAAAGTACCGAGGTCGGCATTTCCAGGCCGAATTCTCCATGAGTCCTGTGACCTCAGCCCACAATGGGACCTACAGGTGCTACAGCTCACTCAGCAGTGACCCCTACCTGCTGTCACAGGCCAGTGCCCCCCTGGAGCTCATGGTCTCAGGTGAGGGACCCTGACCCTGTCCTTTCTGACTCAGCTCAGGGCTCCATCCCCTGAGCACTCTGGGCTGGGGTGTGAGTGAGGGGGCTGTGAGGGAGGGTCACCCAGAGGGGGATCTGCCCCTCAGAGGCCCTCCCATCCCCTCCCACCCCACCCCCTCACCTGGGATCCTGGAGGTGACAGGTGGGCAGAGGGAGGGTCTTGGGTAGGACACAGGGCAGGTGAGGGGAAGAGTTTAGTGAGGTGGGAATCCAGGGTCAGCCCCACCCCCTTCCTGTCCTCATTCCCAGGACCCGCAGGGGGCCCCAGCCCCCAGGTACAGGCCCCAGTTCAACAACTGGGGAGCCCCTGAGGCCTCTCTGCTCACGGGGAGCACTGGCCACCCCAGGGCAGTTGGAGACTCTCGGCGGATCTAATGCCCCTCAGCTCACTCACACCCTCACTTTATGATTCTCAGGAGCAGCTGACGCCATCCACCCATCACAAAACAAGTCAGATCCCACGAGAGGTAAAATCGCTCAGATATGGGGCTGGGCTCCGAGGGTCATGTCCTGTCAAGGGGAGGCGGGTTCCCTGGGTGGACACCCTGGATTCTGGGGTGATTCTGATCTGCTCTGACCTCTGTGACCTCTTTGTCCACAAATCCTAGCCTCACACCCCCAAGACTACACAGTGGAGAATCTCATCCGGATGGGCGTGGCTGGCTCGATCCTGCTGGGCCTCGGGATTCTGCTCTCTCAGGCTCCACACGGCCACGGAGGAACCCAAGATGCAGCCAGGAGCTGAACACAAGAGGGAACCACGCACCGTCCCGAGTGGTGGAGCCCTGGACATGACCTTACGTGCCCAGGAGGTTCTGGAAGAGGATCTGCAGCATGTGTTGTGTGAAGTGTCTGAGCGGGGACGGAGAGACACGGTGTGGGTGCAGGAGAAGGTCTGGGAGTCCCTGTGGAGGCCTGGGCCTCGGTCAACCGTGGTGCCTTCCCTCCCCACCAGTGCTGACTCTCCCTGACGGCCCCGTCCCCTCTCACCCCTGTGCCGTGAGGCACATCCCACGTGGCAGGTCTGCGTCCACACCTTACGTACCTTCATGCTCTGGCCCACTTTCATGTAATACATTTGTTTATTTTTAATTTCCACATTGGCTGCTGCGTGCTATCGACCTCCATCCCTTCACTCAGAAACAGAATGTCGTTAAAGTAACTGAATAAATGGGTGAACTTGGGGTCCTGTTTCGAACAGATAAATCCAAAACTCTTCCCTAAAACTCTCTCTGGACCCCTCAAGCCCTTCTCTCCTCGTCAGATGACACCTGGTATAGTTTCTCCAGAAACACCATCAGTGTGAAGGAACACCCTGGCGTTTGAAGTGACAGCCAGCTGCTGTGCTGGTAAACGGGCTTAGGAATTTATCATTTTGTAAAAAGCCCAGATGTGTGCCATTTGTCTCTTTCTTTAGTGTAAATACTCTCTTCGTGGCCAACCTCGTGGTACCCGTGTGAATGCGCTGAAGGCAGAGTGGGGAAGTAATGAGTAGAATTCTCTTTCCCAGAAAACTGAGTCTGATCCAGCTGGAGCACAGCTCAATGTTGACCCCGATGCACACAGATGAGTCCTTTATACAAAGCATCATGATTAGATCATTTCCACTGCAGTTTTATGCCCTGGTTTCCATGAAATGATGATTCCAAACTCCTAGTCCATCCACATGAGAGGCAAAAGAGAAAACAATGGAAATATCAGTTGTGGGAGAAACACTGAGCACTCTGAATCCCAGTACATTATTGGTAGGTGTACTAATTGCCTCAGTCAATTTGGGGAGTAAATAAGAATTATCGGTTAAAAGGAAGAGACACGCAGCTCTGACCCACAGTTATATAACCTAGAGGAACATGTGTACATAACCATGAGTATACATTCAGGAGAACTTTGACAGAGGGGTCGTTCATATTAGACAAAATCATAGAAACAAATCTCACCAAAAATGAATGGATTGTTATACATATGAAACCGAATTTTATATGACAGAAAAATACACAAAGTTAAACTCTACAATAATACAGATCAATTTTCAAGCATGATAGTCAATAAGTAAAGACAAACTATAAGAGTGTACTTCTTATATCAAATTCAAAAGCAGACAATGTGGGACCCAACTAAACAAAATAAGAATTTAAAGAGGAAAAATAACAATTGATACCAGAGAAATACAAAAAATCATAAGAGAATACTGTAAACAATTCTGTGCTAACAAACTGGACAACCTAGAAGAAATGGACACGTTTCAGGAACATACAGCCCACCAAAACTGAATTGAGAAGATAGTTAACTTTGAATAGACTGATCACTATGACTGAAATAGAATCTAGCATTGACATATATACACTACCAAATGTAAAACAGATAGCTAGTGGGAAGCAGCCGCATAGCACAGGGAGATCAGCTGGGTGCTTTGTGACCACCTAGAGGGGTGGGATAGGGAGGGTGGGAGGGAGATGCAAGAGGGAGGAGATATGGGGATATATGTATATGTATAGCTGATTCACTTTGTTATACAGCAGAAACTAACACACCATTATAAAGCAATTATACTCCAATAAAGATGTTAAAAAAAAAAAAAAAAAAACCTCCCTGCAAACAAACATCCAGGACTGGATGACTTCATGAGAGAATTCTGCCAAACATAAAAAGAAGATCTTATACTGATCCTTCTCAAACACTTCCAAAAGATTGAAGAGGAGGAAACAGTCCCAAAGGCATTGTATGAAGCCACAATCACCATGATACCCAAAACCAGACAGACACTACCAAAAAAGAAAATTACAGACCAATATTTCTGATGAATAGAGATGCAACAATGCTTAACAAAATATCAGCAAACCAAATCCAACAACACATAAAAAGAATCATACACCATGATCAAGTTGGATTCATGCCAGGGTCACAAGGATGGTTCAACATACACAAATCAATCAAGTGTGATACAACATATCAACAAAAGAAAAGACAAAACCGATTCCGCACTAGGAACTGCACTTGGAAGAGCCGGGTGCGAGGCCTCTGCACGAGGCGCCCTGTGAGCAAGTGAAACCAGACGAAACACAAAGGAAAAAAAAAGCCATCTCAGAGCTGTGACTATTTTCAAGGCTACTGTTTTTCTCTGTGAAACACACTGGCTCTGGGGCAAAACAAGGAAGAAGCAGGTGATTCCCATGTGCAGCACAGAAGGAGAGCCACTGCAGGCCAGCCTCCCCAACTCTGAAGGCACTCCAGCTGCGTGGCTGACAGGGTCTTGGTGCTCCGGCCGGGCGTCAGGCCTGAGCCTCTGAGGTGGGAGAGCTGAGTTCAGAGACCACCGGAGACCTCCTGGCCCCATGTAATATCAATCGGTGAGAGCTCTCCCAGAGATCTCCGTCTCAACGCTAAGACACAGCTCCACTCAACGACCAGCAATCTCCAGTACTGGACACCCCATGCCAAACAACTAGCAAGACAGGAACACAACCCCACCCATTAGCAGAGAGGCTGCCGAAAATCATACTAAGTTCACAGACACCCCAAAACACGCCACCAGACACGGTCCTGCCCACCAGGAAGATCCAGCCTCATCCACCAGAACACAGGCACCAGTCCCCTCCACCAGGAAGCCTACACAACCCACTTACCAACCTTACCCACTGGGGGCAGACACCAAAAACAATGGGAACTATGAACCTGCAGCCTGCGAAAAGGAGACCCCAAACACAGTAAGTTAAGCAAAATGAGAACACAGAGAAATACACAGCAGATGAAAGAGCAAGGTAAAAACCCACCAGACCAAACAAATGAAGAGGAAATAGGCAGTCTACCTGAAAAATAATTCAGAGTAATGACAGTAAAGATGATCCAAAATCTTGGAAATAGAATGGAGAAAGTACAAGAAACGTTTAACAAGGACCTAGAAGAACTAAAGAGCAAACAAACAATGATGAACAACACAATAAATGAAATTAAAAATTCTCTAGAAGGAATCAATAGCAGAATAACTGAGGCAGAAGAATGGATAAGTGACCTGGAAGATAAAATAGTGGAAATAACTACTGCAGAGCAGAATAAAGAAAAAAGAATGAAAAGAATTGAGGACAGTCTCAGAGACCTCTGGGACAACACTAAACATACCAACATTCAAATGATAGGGATCCCAGAAAAAGAAGCGAAAAAGAAAGGGACTGAGAAAATATTTGAAGAGATTATAGTTGAAAACTTCCCTAATATGGGAAAGGAAATAGTCAATCAAGTCCAGGAAGCACAGAAAGTCCCATACAGGATAAATCGAAGGAGAATAATGCCAAGACACGTATTATTCAAACTATCAAAAACTAAATACAAAGAAAAAATATTAAAAGCAGCAATGGAAAAGCAATAAATAACATACAAGGGAATCCCCATAAGGTTAACAGCTGATCTTTCAGCAGAAACTCTGCAGGCCAGAAGGGAGTGGCAGGACATATTTAAAGTGATGAAAGGGAAAAACTTACAACCAAGATTATTCTACCCAGCAAGGATCTCATTCAGATTCGACAGAGAAATTAAAACCTTTACAGACAAGCAAAAGCTAAGAGAATTCAGCACCACCAAACCAGCTTTACAACAAATGCTAAAGGAACTTCTCTAGGCAAGAAACACAAGAGAAGGAAAAGACCTATAATAACAAACCCAAAACAATTAAGAAAATGGTCATAGGAACATACATATCAAAAATTACCTTAAATGTAAATGGATTCAATGCTCCAACCAAAAGACACAGACTGACTGAATGGATACAAAAGCAAGACCTATATATGCTCTCTACAAGAGACCCACTTCAGACCTAGGGACACATACAGATGAAAGTGAGGGGATGGAAAAAGAAATTCCATGCAAATGGAAATCAAAAGAAAGCTGGAGTAGCAATTCTCATATCAGACAAAATAGACTTTAAAACAAAGACTATTACAAGAGACAAAGAAGGACACTACATAATGATCAAGGGATCAATCCAAGAAGAAGATATAACAATTATAAATATTTATGCACCCAACATAGAAGCACCTCAATACATAAGGCAAATGTTAACAGCCATAAAAGGGGAAAGCGACAATAACACAATAATAGCAGGGGACTTTAACACCCCACTTTCACCAAAGGACAGATCAACCGAAATGAAAATAAATAAGGAAACACAAGCTTTAAATGATACATTAAACAAGATGGACTTAATTGATATTTATAGGACATTCCATCCAAAAACAACAGAATACACTTTCTTCTCAAGTGCTCATGGAACATCCTCCAGGATAGATCATATCTTGGGTCACAAATCAAGCCTTGGTCAATTTAAGAAAACTGAAATCGTGTCAAGTATCTTTTCCGACCACAACGCTATGAGACTAGATATCAATTACAGGAAAAAAACTGTAAAAAAATACAAACACATGGAGGCTAAACAGTACGCTACTAAATAACCAAGAGATCACTGAGGAAATCAAAAAACACCTAGAAACAAATGACAATGAAAACACGATGGCCCAAAACCTATGGGTTGCAGCAAAAGCAGTTCTAAGAGGGAAGTTTATAGCAATACGACCCTACCTCAAGAAACAAGAAAAATCTCAAATAAACAACCTAACCTTACACCTAAAGCAATTAGAGAAAGAAGAACAAGAAAACCCCAAAGTTAGAAGGAAAGAAATCATAAAGATCAGATCAGAAATAAATGAAAAAGAAATGAAGGAAATAATAGCAAAGATCAACAAAACTAAAAGCTGGTTCTTTGAGAAGATAAACAAAATTGATAAACCATTAGCCACACTCATCAAGAAAAAAAGGGAGAAGACTCAAATCAACAGAATTAGAAATGAAAAAGAAGTAACAACTGACACTGCAGAAATACAAAGGCTCATGAGAGGTTACTACAAGCAACTATGTGCCAATAAAATGGACAACCTGGAAGAAATGGACTATTTCTTATAAAAGCACAGCCTTCCGAGACTGAACCAGGAAGAAACAGAAAATATAAACAGACCAATCACAAGCACTGAAATTGAAATTGTGACTTAAAATCTTCCAACAAACAAAAGCCCAGGACCAGATGGCTTCACAGGCGAATTCTATCAAACATTTAGAGAAGAGCTAACATCTATCCTTCTCAAACTCTTCCAAAATATAGCAGAGGGAGGAACAATCCCAAACTCATTCTATGAGGCCAACATCACCCTGATACCAAAACCAGACAAAGATGTTACAAAAAAAGAAAACTACAGACCACTATCACTGATGAACATAGATGCAAAAATCCTCAACAAAATACTAGCAAACAGAATCCAACAGCACATTTAAAGGATCATTCGCCATGATCAAGTGGGGTTTATCCCAGGAATGCAAGGATTCTTCAATATACGCAAATCAATCAATGTGATACACAATATTAACAAATTGAAGGATAAAAACCATATGATAATCTCAACACATTCAGAAAAAGCTTTTGACAAAATTCAACACCCATTTATGATAAAAACTCTCCAGAAAGCAGGCATAGAGGGAACTTACCTCAACGTAAGGAAGGCCATATATGACAAACCCACAGCCAACATCACTCTCAATGATGAAAAACTGAAACCATTTCCACTAAGATCAGGAACAAGACAAGGCTGCCCACTCTCACCACTATTATTCAACATAGTTTTGGAAGTTTTAGCCACAGCAATCAGAGACAAAAAAGAAATAAAACAAATCCAAGGGGCTTCCCTGGTGGCGCAGTGGTTGAGAATCTGCCTGCCAATGCAGGGGACACGGGTTCGAGCCCTGGTCTGGGAAGATCCCACATGCCGTGGAGCAACTAGGCCCGTGAGCCACAATTACTGAGCCTGCGCGTCTGGAGCCTGTGCTCCGCAACAAGAGAGGCCGCGATAGTGAGAGGCCCGCGCACCGCAATGAAGAGTGGCCCCCGCTCGCCGCAACTAGAGAAAGCCCTCGCACAGAAACGAAGACCCAACACAGCCATAAATAAATAAATAAATAAATAAAATAAACCCAAAAGTTTAAAAAAACAAACAAACAAAAAAAAAACAAATCCAAATTGGAAAAGAAGAAGTAAATCTGTCACTGTTTGCAGATGACATGATACTATACGTAGAGAATCCTAAAGATGCTACCAGAAAACTACTAGAGCTAATCAATGAATTTGGTAAAGTAGCAGGATACAAAATTAATGCACAGAAATCTCTTGCATTCCTATACACTAACGATGAAACATCTGAAAGAGAAATTAAAGAAACATTCCCATTTACCATTACAACAAAAAGAATAAAATACCTGAGCGTGAACCTACCTAAGGAGACAAAAGACCTGTATGCAGACAACTATAAGACACTGATGAAAGAGATTAAAGATGATAAAAACAGATGGATAGATATACCATATTCCTGGATTAGAAGAATCAACATTGTTAATGACTATACTACCCAAAACAATCTACAGATTCAATGCAATCCCTATCAAACTACCAACGTCATTTTTCACAGAACTAGAACAAACATTTCACAATTTGTATGAAAAACAAAAGACACCGAATAGCCAAAGCAGTCTTGAGAAGGAAAAATGGAGCTGGAGGAATCAGACTCCTTGACTTCAGACTATACTACAAAGCTACAGTAATCAAGACAGTATGGTACTGGCACAAAAACAGACATACAGATCAATGGAACAGGATAGAAAGCCCAGAGATAAACCCACACACATATGGTCACCTTATCTTTGATAAAGGAGGCAAGAATATACAATGGAGAAAAGACGGCCTCTTCAATAAGTGGTGCTGGGAAAACTGGACAGCTACATGTAAAAGAATGAAATTAGAACACTTCCTAACACCATACACAAAAATAAACTCAGAATGGATTAAAGTCCTAAATGTAAGGCCAGACACTATCAAACTCTTAGAGGAAAACATAGGCAGAACACTCTATGACATAAATCACAGCAAGATCCTTTTTGACCCAGCTCCTAGAGAAATGGAAATAAAAACAAAAATTAACAAATGGGACCTAGTGAAACTTAAAAGCTTTTGCACAGCAAAGGAAACCATAAACAAGACGAAAAGACAACCCTCAGAATGGGAGAAAATATTTGCAAATGAAGCAACTGACAAAGGATTAATCTCCAAAATATACAAGCAGCTCATGCAGCTCAATATCAAAAACACAAACAACCCCATCCAAAAAAGGGCAGAAGACCTAAATAGACATTTCTCCAAAGAAGATATACAGGTTGCCAACAAACACATGAAAGGATGCTCAACATCACTAATCATTAGAGAAATGTAAATCAAAACTACAATGAGGTATCACTTCACACCAGTCAGAATGGCCATCATCAAAAAACCTACAAACAATAAATGCTGGAGAGGGTGTGGAGAAAAGGGAACCTTCTCCCACTGTTGGTGGGAATGTAAATTGATACAGCCACTATGGAGAACAGTATGGAGGTTCCTTAAAAAACTAAAAATAGAACTACCATATGACCCAGCAATCCCACTACTGGGCATATTCCCTGAGAAAACCATAATTCAAAAAGGGTCATGTACCACAATGTTCACTGCAGCACTATTTACAATAGCCAGGACATGGAAGCAACCTAAGTGTCCATCGACGAATGGATAAAGAAGATGTGGCACATATATACAATGGAATGTTACTCAGCTATAAAAAGAAACGAAATTGAGTTATTTGTAGTGAGGTGGATGGACCTAGAGTCTGTCATACAGAGTGAAGTAAGTCAGAAAGAGAAAAACAAATACCATATGCTAACACATATATATGGAATCTAAAAAAAAAAAAGGTTCTGAAGAATCTAGGGGCAGGACAGGAATAAAGACGCAGACGTAGAGAATGGACTTGAGGACACGGGGAAGGGGTAGGGTAAGCTGAGACGAAGTGAGAGGGTGGCATTGACATACATACACTACCAAATGTAAAATAGATGGCTAGTGGGAAGCAGCCACATAGCACAGGGAGATCAGCTCATGCTTTGTGACCACATAGAGGGTTGGGATAGGGAGGGTGGGAGGGAGACGAAAGAGGGAGGGGATATGGGGATATATGTATACACGTAGCTGATTCACTTTGTTGTACAGCAGCAACTAACACAACAATGTAAAGTAATTATACTCCAGTAAAGATGTTTAAAAAAAAAACACAAAACCACAGGATCATCTCAATAGATGCAGAAAAAGCACTTGATAAAATTCAACACCCATTCATGATAAACACTCACCAAAGTGAGTACAAAGGGAACATATCTCAACATAATAAAAGCTATTTATGATAAACCCACAGCCAACATAATACTCAATGGTGAAAAGCTGAAAGCCCTCCAGCTGAATTGTGGAACAAGACAAGGATGCCCACTCTCACCACTTCTGTTCAACATAGTATTGCAAGTCCTAGCCACAGCAATCAGACACGGAAAAAGAAAAAGGTATTCAAATTGGAAGGAAAGAGGTAAAATTGTCATTGCATGCAGATGGCATGATACTCCATATAGAAAACCCTAAAGGCTCCACACAACAACTATTAGAACTGATAACTGAATTCAGCAAGGTAGCAGGATACAAGATTAACACAGAGAAATCTGTTGCTTTTCATTACACTAACAGTGAAATATCAGGAAAAAAAAGTTAAAAATCAATCTCTTAAAATTTCATCAAAAATAAAATACCTAGGAGTAAACCTGATGAAGGAGGTGAAAGACATATACTTTGAGAACTATAAAACACTGATAAAGGAAACTGAAGATAATTCAAAGAAATGGAAAGATATCCCATGCTCTTAGATGGAAGAATTGATACAGGTAAAATGACCATACTACCCAAAGCAATCTACAGATTTAACACAATACCTATCAAATTACCCATGACATTTTTCACAGAACTAGAACAAATAATCCTAAAATTTATATGGAACCACAAAAGCCCCAGAATTGCAAAAACAATCCTGAGGAAAAAGAACAAAGCTGGGGGCATAACCCTCCCAGACTTTAGACAATACTACAAAGCTACAGTAATCAAAAGAGAATGATATTGGCACAAAAACAGACCCAAGGATCAATGGAACAGATGTGACAGCCCAGAAATAAACTCACACACCTATGGTCAATTTTAGTATTCGACAAAGGAGGCAAGAATATACAATGGAGAAAAGACAGTCTCTTCAATAAGTGGTGCTAGGCAAACCTGACAGCTGCATGTAAAAGAATGAAATTAGAACATTCTCTAACACCATATACAAAAATAAATTCAAAATCGATTAAAGACCTAAATGTAAGACCAGGGAAAAACATAGGCAGAATACTCTTTGACATAAATCACAGCAATATTTTTTTGGGATCGTCTCTTTAGAGTAATGGAAATAAAAAAAATATATAAACAAATGGGGCCTAATTAAACTTAAAAGCTTTTGCCCAGCAAAGGAGACTGTAAACAAAATGAAAAGACAGCCTACTCACTGAGAGAAGTATCTGCAAACGATGGGACCAACAAGGGGTTAATTTCCAAAATATACAAACAGCTCATGGAGCTGAATATCAAAAAAACCAACTACCAAGTCAAAAATGGACAGAAGACCTAAATAGACATTTCTCCAAGAAGACATACAGATGGCCACAGGCACATGAAAAGACGGTCTACATCACTAATTATTAGAGAAATGCAAACCAAAACCACAGTGAGGTATCACCTCTACCGGTCAGAATGGCCGTCATCAAAAAGCCTACAAATAATAAATGCTGGAGAATGTGTGGCGAAAAGGGAACCCTCCTACACTGTTGGTGGGAATATAAATTGGTGCAGCCACTATGGAGAACAGTATGGAGGTTCTTTTAAAAACTAAAAATAGGGCTTCCCTGGTGGCACAGTGGTTAAGAATCTGCCTGCCAATGCAGGGGACACAGGTTTGAGCCCTGTCCGGGAAGATCCCACAGGCCGCGAAGCAACAAAGCCCGTGTGCCACAACTACTGAGTCTGCGCTCTAGAGCCCACGAGCCACAACTACTGAGCCTATGTGCCACAACTACTGAAGACTGCACGCCTAGAGCCCGAGCTCCGCAACAAGAGAAGCCACCGCAATGAAGAGTAGCCCCGCTCGCCGCAACTAGAGAATGTCCGCAGGGAGCAACGAAGACCCAACGCAGCCATAAATAAATAAATAAATTTATTAAAAAAAAAAAAAAAAGAGTTACTGTCTGGGGGACAAGAGGTGGGGAGGAGCGGAAACGACTCAGAGGTCTGGATGCAGAGGAATGACCAGAGGTGCTGCTGTGGATAGAAACAAGGAAGTCAGAGAGAGGAAGGGTTTGGGAGAAACAAAACCGCGTTCCCAGTGCAGGAGGGAGGTGGTGGTTCCTCTGTGTGTCAGTGGACAGGATTAGAAGCATCTCCCCGAGCCTCCTTCTCGCCTGGCGTCATCCGTTCTGTGACAGCCCCACCGGCTCCGCTAGACAAGCAAGGCAGACGGTGGAGGAGCCCTCAGTGCTTCACCCGCTTCCACCTCACGTACAATGAACCCATCCCACAGCCCTGGCCCCGAGCCCCGCGAATCCAGGACTCTGGTCCAGCACCACAGTCAAGCTCGGCGGCAGACTCAGGACTGGCTGTGCAACCCAGCACCTCCTTCCCGGCTCTTCCACCCCAGGGCCTCACTCCCAGCTGAGGAATTCGATTCTCATGGCCCCAACCTGATCTACGGCAGGACCCTCCCCTAAAACTAATTCTTCCGGGGTCTCCACCTGCCTTCAAGTAAATTCCAAGCATCTCCAGCTGACACTCCATGAGGCTGATGCAAAGGAGCTGACCTCTCAGGACCAGCAAAGCTAACTCCCACCTCAAAGCAAGCTCAGCCCACTTAACCACCGCCCCTCCCCAGACACACACACCTGCGTTATCGCCACACTTGCGTCTCCTCGAGGGGTCATCTTTGAGCCGATTATGAAAACCAGAGACCCCTTTCCAAACCACCTAGAAGTCTTCCTGATTCATCCCACTCAACTGCGAAGGTATTTTGTTGCAGCATTTGTGGAAGGGTTACATGAGGAAACCTCATAAACCACTTAGGTACTGATGCACTCCTCACCTAGTGGTCACATTGGTGCTGGAGCTGCATCACTGTTTATCACCGTCACAGCCCTCCTACAGTCCAATCCCTACGGAGTGGCGACCATCTCAGCACAGCTGTGTGTTCATAGCTTCCTTTCCTGAAAACTACCCTCTTGTCTTAAGGATGAAACCCAGGCACGCTTGCAGGGCGCACTAGACCCTGTGTGAGCAGGGCCCAGCACCCCCTGAACTCCAGTGCTCAGAAGAGCTCCCCCTCTTCCCGGCCCAGGGTGCCGGCCCCTCACCTCTCCTGCGCTAACCTCTATCAGCCCGGGTCTCTCCTTCTCCAGGAGGTCCCCACACTCCCATCACAAGGCTGCTGGGCTTCCACCTGTCACTGTGCCTCACTGTTTTTCTCCTTCTGTACAACTGAATGAAACTAGACCCAACTTATTTATTGTCTAAATATGTGTATTGTCTGCTGTCATCATCAGAGCTCCATGAGTCCAGGGGAAGAATCGGTCACCTTCACCCATGAATCTCATGTCTGGATATAGTAACTGCTCAATAAACATTGGAAGGAAGGAACACATTTTGCATTTTCAGCGTCTCGGGAAAGGGAAGGGGCTTCTCCAAGGTCACACAGGTTCTATGAAAAGCAAAATCAGAAATGGAACCAAGCAGTGCGCTGGGCGGTGCCACGCATGTGTCTCTTGCTTCCACGGCGCTTGGACAGAACAGACCCAGGGGCGCCCCTTCCTCCAGACTCTGAACACCCTCCAAGCTTTTCTCCAGTCACAACCTTGGAATCACCCACTCAGCTCTCCTCGGCCTCCGGGACCAGCCAACACCATTTTCTGAGCTTAGCTCCGTACTGCCGACCAAGTATGAGCCCCCAGATTCGTCACCATTACTCCGCCAGGTGGAGGCCGCCGTCACCCGCCTGGTAACGCGCATCTGCCGCTCTCCCACACCTACCTGTCTCTGCGCTTCTCTTTCGACCCGACGCAGCGGCTCGCGAGGGCGTGAGACATCGTTTGGCGAACTGGCCGAGGAGAAGCCGGAGGGCCCGAGCTCACCGGAAAAGGCAAAAGCAGCGCTGTGGCCGCGCCCGCTTCCAGGACGTGCCGAAGCCGTCCCAGGAGCAGTGGGTAAAGCCCAGGACGCCACGGAAGCCGCCCGGCTGACGGAGAAGAACCCGCACCAGGCCCTGTGGCTCCGCAGGCCCGGGGTTCTCCCCGCGCAGACCCCACCTCTGGACTTGCCGGAGCCACTTCCGGGATGAGCAGGTGAAACTCACCAAGAAGATGGGCGACCGCCTGACCAACCTCCGCAGGCTGCCCGGCCCCCAGGCTGGGCTGGGCGAGCGTCTCTTCCAAAGGCTCCGCCTCAAGCACCACTAGGAGCCCCCGGAGCCCAGCGGCCTGTGAGGAGCCCCTCTGGGGTCAGGGCTCCTGCCTGAAGCCTCTCTCTGCAGCCACTGGGCAGCTTGTTAACCACCCTGGAGCCCTCTCCAAGCCTTGGGCCAAAGGGAAACAGGAAAGCTTTCTGCAGCGAAAAAAAAAAAAAAAAAAGAATCGGAGCCCAAACGGGGCTGCTCCTAGGCCCTGCCCTGCAACCTCAACTTTCTGTCCTGGCACGAGTGTCACTCTCTGTCTTTGGGTTTGGCCCGAGGGGAGGCAGAGTGCGTGGGGTCCACCCAGATGTGGTCTGGAAGGTCCCAGAGCCTGCTGTCTCCTGGGCCCCATCCTGCAGGGAGAGCAGCGTGAGGCCCTGGGGGGCTGTTCCTCTTTCTGAGAGGCTGCTATGAAGGGACCGGTAATGTGTAACACAGAGCCTGCACCTTGTCACCCCCCGTGCATCTGTCTGTCCTGCTGGCTCTGTGGACTCTGTAAGACACCAGCACGGCTGGGGACCATGGGAGGCACAGCCACGACCCCAACCCTCACTGCCCTTCTCTGCCTCGGTGGGCTTTGGGGAAGGGAGGGGGGAAGGGGCCCCTCTCCTCCCAGGTCTGAAGCTGAGAGACCCCAGGTCTAAGAAGGTTCAGGGGGGGCAGAACTTGGTGGGGGAGGGGGGAAGTGCTCAGCCCCAGATCTGACCCCAGCGCTCAGGGCCCAGACCAGGCCTGGAGCATCTATGTGTGCTGGGGGATGGGCGCTCACAGGGAACTCTCTCCCAGGGCTGTGCCCGGACCCATGGGACCAGGTCCCGGCAGGTGAGCCCCCCCAAGACCTGCTTCAATCCCACAAGCCCCTGGTCATCTGGGGGGAGCACAGCAGGTCTGGGATGATGGTGACCAGTCTGGAAGGGGTCACCAAGGGAAGCCCTGTGACCATCTGGTGTCCGGGGTCTCTGAGGGCAGATGTCTACCGTCTGTATAGAGAGAGGCCCTCTGGACTCTGGGAGGCTAAGGCCCCACAGGACTCCAGTAACAAGGCCAGTTTCCCCTTTGAATCCTCGAGCTCAAGCACTGCAGGGCAGTATCAGTGTGTCTCTCGCAGCAGGAAAGACAGGTAGAGTGGAGTGACCCCCTGCCCCTGGTGGAGACAGGTAGGAGGGAGGACCCGGGTCCCCTCCCGCTGCGGCGGCGACCTCACAGGCAGAGGGGGCAGAGTGTGGGCGCAGGGGGACGGACGTCTCCCCTCGCAGCCCACACCTGCGGTGAGCGGGGTGACGCTCCCCCTTTAACCCAGCCCCTCCCCCTCCCTCAGGGGTGCACAGAGCCCCCCCTCTCAGCCCAGCCACGCCCTGTGGTGGCCTCAGGAGGGAGCGTGTCCCTGGCACGCAGCTCACAGTTTGCAGCGGGCACTTTGCACCTGCTGAAGGAGGGAGGTGCTGACCCCCCCGACACAGGACATCGAGGACCCATGGGAGGGGACAGGCCGTGTGCCCTGTGGGGCCCGTGAACTCCTCCCGTGGGGGGACCTGCGGATGCTATGATTCTCCCAGCTCCCTCCGCATGTGTGGTCACACCCCAGTGACGCTCTGCATCTCCGGGTCACAGGTGAGGGCCCCCAGCCCCATCGTTTCCTGGACCCCTGACCTGAGCCTTGTGCCCAGTGAGCCCTGAGGTGATGGGGGGTCAGTGATACTGCCCTCCTGGGGCAGAACCACTCGCGGGGGGCCTGGGAGGACCAGGGAGAGCTCTCACTGCAGCCTCAGTGAGCAATGTGGGGTGAGCGTCCCCCTCGGTGCCACTGCCCCTTCTCTGCAGGCGTGTACAGGGAGCCCTCCCTCTCAGCCCAGCCGGGCTCACTCGTGCTCCTTGGAGACAGCCTGATCGCTGGTGAGGAGCCCCTGTCCTGCCCCATGTCCTGACTGTGTTCTCAGGGTGCTGGGCCCAGAGTCACCCCTGGTGGTGATGGGGTCCTGGGAGGGGGTCCTAGAGCAGACATTGAGATAGGGCAGTGGTCCAGGGAGAGTGAGTGAGAAAAATGGAGCGGGTGCCGGGACATAAGAGAGACCCACACAGAGGGGCTGAGAGCAGCTGAGAGGGGGTCACAGACAGGGTCCCTGGAGAGAGGATGGTGGTCCCTCAGCTCAGGGTCAAGGGTGTCTTGGGGGTGGCTGTGTACACATCATGACCTTCCTCGCCCCCAGGAATGTACAGGAAACCCTCCCTCTGAGCCAGGCTGGGACCTTCAGTGCCCTGGGGAGAGAACGTGACCTTGCAGTGTGGCTCTGAGATCTGGTCCGATCCCCTCCATCTGTCCAAGGAGGGGTCACTCACTCCTCCCCAGAACCTTCGTCTGCAGGACACGGCTCCACCCTTTCAGGCCAACTTCACCTTGAGTGCTGTGACCTTAGCCCACAGCGGGACCTACACGTGCTACAGCTCACTCAGCACCTCCCCCTCCCTGTTGTCACAGCCCAGCGACCCCTGGAGCTCCTGCTCTTAGGTGAGGAGCCCCCTCCCCATATCCGTTGAGGAGCCAGACCCTCGGCTCACAGCCCTGTCGCAGGAGAGCTCTGAGCTGGAGGAGGAGAAGAGAGACACAGGGACGTCAGCCACAGGTGGCCCCACCCCACGGAGGGACGGACAGTACAGGGGGAGCCCCTCTCCCTCTACTCCACTCACCCCACCCCAGGGTCCAGGCCGTGCTAGGTGTGTGCAGAAGGGAGACGGAAGGGCGGAAGCTCGGAACTTTGAGGGAAGACATGGAGCTAAGAACAACACGAGGATGCAGACACACGCCACACCCTCCCTCTGTCCTTGTTCCAGGCAGCATCGGGGCTGCAGACTCTCACCCACAGGCACGAGCACCGTGTCTGCTGAGTAACAGCGTCCTCTTAGCCTAGAGGAGACACAGTCTCCCCAGTCCTGGGCTGAGCTTCTGTTAGCCCTTCCCCACTAAACCTTTACAGAAGGGTCGCTTCCCACCGGACCTGGGGGTGGGAGTGGAGACGAAGGAAGGGGGCTTCATGTCTCAAGTATAACTGAGGTCACTGGTGCCTATTGGGTGGTCATAGTGAGAAGAAATGCATGAAGGGGAAGATGCCCAGCTGAGAGAGGGAGGAAAGAGCAGGTGCCCTCCTCGCCTCTGTCTGGGTGCTGATTTCTAGGAGCCCTTAGAGTCATCACAGCACCTATGGAATCAGCCCCACAATATGAAGGGCAGAGTGAAGGTGGCCTCTCATTTTCACGTCAAGGAGGTGGTGGGATTCACTGGACAGCTACATGTAAGTCATCAAATTAGAACACTCCCTCACACCATATACAAAAAAGACTCAAAATGGTTTAAAGACCTAAATGTAAGGCATGACACTATAGGACTTCCCTGGTGGTGCAGTGGTTAAGAATCTGCCTGCCAGTGCAGGGGACACGGGTTCAAGCCCTGGTCTGGGAAGATCCCACATGCCGTGGAGCAACTAAGCCCGTGCACCACAACTACTGAGCCCATGCTCTAGAGCCCGCGAGTCACAACTACTGAGCCCACGTGCCACAACTACTGAAGCCCACACGCCTAGAGCCCATGCTCTGCAACAAGAGAAGCCACCGCAATGAGAAGCCCGCGCACCACAATGAAGAGCAGACCCCGCTCGCTGCAACTAGAGAAAGTCCGTGTGCAGCAACGAACACCCAACACAGCCAAAAATAAATAAATAAAATAAATAAATTTTTTTTAAAAAGACGTGACACTATAAAACTCCTAGAAGAGAACATAGGCAAAACACTCTTTGATATAAATTGTACCAATATTTTCAGAGCCTTATTTATTTTTTTGGCCGTCCCGCGCCTCTTGCAGGATATTACTTCCCCAGCCAGGGCTTGAACCCGGGCCACGGCAGTGAAAGTGCTGAGTCCTAACCACTGGACCACTAGGGAACTCCCAATTTTACTAATATTTTCTTAAATCAGTCTCCCAACGCAAAAGAAATAACAGCAAAAATAAACAAATGGGGCATAATCAAACTTAAAAGCTTTTGCACAGCAAAGGAAACCATCAACAAAATGAAGACACAACATACGCAATGGGAGAAAATATTTGTAAATGATACAACCAAAATATACAAACTGCTCATATGACTCAAACTCAAAGAAATAAACAACCCAATCAAAAAATGGGCAGAAGAACTAAATAGACATTTTCCCAAAGACATACAGACGGCCAACAGGCACATGAAAAGATGCTCAACATTGTTAATTACTAGAGAAATGTACAGCAAAACTACAACGAGGTGTCACCACGGTACAGTCACCAGGGCTAACATCAAAAACTGCACATAATAAATGCTGGAGAGGGTGCGGAGAAAAGGGAACACTCCTACACTCTTGGTGGGGATATACATTGATGCAGCCACTGTGGAAAACAGTAAGGAGGATGCTCAAAAACCTCAAAATAGAGCTACCATATGATCCAGCACCCTGGGCATATATCTGGAGAAAACCGTAATTTGAAAAGATACATGTACCTCAATGTTCATAGCAGCACTATGTACAAGACAAGCCACATAGCCAAGACATGGAAACAACCAAAGTGCCCATCAACAGATGATGGATTAAGAAGATATGGTATATATATGTATGTGTGTATATATATATATATATATATATACACACACACATATATATATACATAATGGAATATTATTCAGCCATAAAATATGAAAATTGCCATTTGCAGCAGCATGGATGGAACTAGACAATATTATGTTTAGTTAAACAAGTCAGAGAAAGACACATACCATATGATATCACTTATATGTGAAAAATAATACAAAGAAATCTGTACACAAAATAGAAACAGACTCACAGACACAGCAAACAAAATTATGGTTACCAAGGGAAGAGATAGAAATTAAAAGTATGGGATTAACAGATGCAAACTACTATATGTATAATAGATAAGCAACAAGGATTTACTGTATAGCACAGAAAATTATACCCAATATCTTGTAATAACCTGTAAAACAATAGAATCTGCAAATCACCCACACACACACAAAAGAATCACTATGCTGTACACCTGAAACTAACAATATTGTAAATCAACTATACTCCAATTTTAAAAAGAAGTATAATTGATATGACAAGAGATGACAGAAAATGAAAAAAAAGAACTACAGGCACCACAAATAGTCAAAGAATCTTGAAAAAGAACAAGATTAGAGATAAGATTAGAACAAGATTAGAGATAAAGAACAGAGATATAGTATTAAAACAGTATGGTAATAGAAAAAAACAAACAGATATATAGACCAACGGAACAGAATCAAAATCCTAGAAATAAACCGACACGTGTATAGTCAACTAATATTTGACAAGAGAGTCAAGAGTACACAATCGGTAAAGGACAGCCTCTTCAATAAATTGTGTTGGTCATATATACAATGGAATATTACTCAGCCATAAAAAGAAATGAAATTGAGTTATTTGTAGTGAGGTGGATGGACCTAGAGTCTGTCATACAAAGTGAAGTAAGTCAGAAAGAGAAAAACAAATACCATATGCTAACACATATATATGGAATCTAAAAAAAGAAAAATCTTTCTGAAGAACCTAAGGTCGCAGACGTAGAGAATGGACTTGAGGACACGGGGAGGGGGAAGGGTAAGCTGGGACGAAGTGAGAGAGTGGCAAGGACGTATATACACTACTAAATGTAAAATAGCTAGCTAGTGGGAAGCAGCCGCATAGCACAGAGAGATCAGCTCGGTGCTTTGTGACCACCTAGAGGGGTGGGATAGGGAGGGTGGGAGGGAGACGCAAGAGGAAGGAGATATGGGGACATATGTATACGTATAGCTGATTCACTTTGTTATAAAGCAGAAACCAACACACCATTGTAAAGCAATTATACTCCAATAAAGATGTTAAAAATAAATAAATAAATGGTGTTGGAAAAAACGGTATATTGACATGCAAAGCACGTCATTAGACCTTACCTGATCTTACCTCTACTTTTTTGTGATTAGAACATTTACGATTTACCCTCTTAACAACTTTCAAGTATATACTACATTACTGTTAATTATAATCACGATGCTGTGCATTAGATCCCCAGAACTTATTCATCCTCTACCTGGAAGCTAGAAGAACTGTAGTTTGTTAATTTTGCCTGCTGTATTATATACTGGAAACATCCTTGTAGTATTTTATTGTCTATATGTGCAAGTTTTTCTAGGTTTTATATGGGAAGAATCTCTTGGGTAGCATAAACATATTTGAAAATCTAAGGGATAATGATGCATTTCTCATTTAATTGACTGTCTTATTTTGTATAACCAGAAACAATGTGGAGTAATTCCTTTTGTCCCAGACCTTCACTAACACTTGTTATTGTCAGACTTTAAAAATAGTTTGCTAGTCTCACATTCAAGATATTGAATTCTTAGATTAAAATTTCCCCAAAGAAATCTCCAGGCCTAAATGGTTTTACTTGCAAATTCTAGAAAACATGTAAAAACAATAATATCAATTCTATTCAATCTCTTCTAGAAACTAGATGAGAAGGAAATGTATTAATTTATGAGGCCAGACCAACTCCCATAGTAAAAGTAAACAACACGAAAACAAAATAAAACAAAAATTTGCAGGCCAGTCTCCCTCATGAGCATAAACACAAATGTCTTCAACAAAATATTAGCAAATCAAATTTAACAACATAAGTTTAAAATACTACACCACATCCAAGTGGGGCTTATCCCACGAATGCAACATTGGCTTGATATTCAAAAATCAAGCAACCATATTATTTGTCTAAAAAAAGAAAAACCACATGATCCTATCAACAGATACAGAAAAAAGACTTGGTAAAATCCAATCTCCATTCACGATTAAAGATACAACAAAACAAAACTCTTGGCACTCTAGTATTTTTTTTTTTCAATGTGGTCCTTTTTTTTTTTTAACTTTGGGGTTTATTTATTTATTTATGGCTGTGTTGGGTCTTCGTTTCTGTGCGAGGGCTTTCTCTAGTTGTGGCAAGCGGGGGCCACTCTTCATCGCGGTGCGCGGGCCTCTCATCATCGCAGCCTCTCTTGTTGCGGAGCACAGGCTCCAGACGCGCAGGCTCAGTAATTGTGGCTCACGGGCCTAGATGATCCGCGGCATGTGGGATCTTCCCAGACCAGGGCTCGAACCCGTGTCCCCTGCATTGGCAGGCAGATTCTCAACCACTGCGCCACCAGGGAAGCCCCAGGAAAAGCTTCTTGACGTGAGTTTGGACAATGGTGTTTTGGATATGACACCAAAAGCACAGGCAACAAAGACAAAAATAGACAAGGGGATTACATCATATTAAAAGCTTCTACACAGCAAAGGAAACAGACAACAGAGTGAAACGGCAACGTATAGAATGGGAGAAGGTATTTGCACACCATATATCTGATAAGGGGCTACTTGTCAAAATATACAAGGAGCTCACACAACTCAATGCAAAGTAGTAACAACCCAATTTTAAAAATAGGTGAAGGACCTGAGTAGGCATTTCTCACAAGAAGACATCCCGATGGCCAAACAGTACGTGAAAAGGTGCTCAGCATCACTAACCCTCAGGGAAATACACATCAAAACCACAATGAGATACCACCTCACACCTGTTAGAATGGCTGTTATGAAACAGACAAAAGATAACAAGTGTTGGGCTTCCCTGGTGGCACAGTGGTTAAGAACCCACCTGCCAACGCAGGCGACATGGGTTCGAGCCCTGGTCCGGGAAGATCCCACATGCCACGGAGCAAGTAAGCCTGTGTGCCACAACTACTGAGCCTGTGCTCTAGAGCCCACAAGCCACAACTACTGAAGCCCGCGCGCCTATAGCCTGTGCTCCACAACAAGAGAAGCCACCGCAATGAGAAGCCCACGCACCGCAAGGAAGAGTAGCCCCCGCTCACCGCAACTAGAGAAAGCCTGCGCACAGCAATGAAGACCCAGTGCAGCCAAAAATAAATAAATTAAATAAGTTAATTTTAAAAAAAAGATAACAGGTGTTGGCAAAATTGTGGAGAAAATAGAACCCTATGCATTGTTGGTGGGAACGCAAATCGGTGCAGCCACTGTGGAAACAGTATGGAGTTTCCTCAAAAAATTAAAAATAGAACTACCTACCATATGATCCAGCAATTCCACTTCCAGGTATATATCCAAAGCAGATGAAACCAGGACCTCAGAGAGATATCTGCACTCCTATGTTCACTGCAGCATTATTCACATTAGCCAGGATATGGATACAACCTCAATGCCTGTCGAAAGATGAAGAGATAAAGAAAATGTGAGATACGCGTGCGTGGATATGGAAACAACCTCAATGCCTGTAGAAAGATGAAGAGAGAAAGAAAATGTGAGATACGCGTGCGTGGATACGGAAACAACCTCAATGCCTGTAGAAAGATGAAGAGAGAAAGAAAATGTGAGATACGCGTGCGTGGATACGGAAACAACCTCAATGCCTGTCGAAAGATGAAGAGATAAAGAAAATGTGAGATACGCGCACACACGCACACACACACACTGGAATGTTATTCAGCCTTTAAAAAGGAGGGAATCCTTCCGTTTGGGAAACGTGGATGAAGCTGGAGGACATTATGTGAAGTAAAATAAGCCAGACACAGAAAGACAAATACAGCCCGAGCTCACTTCCCTGGGGGATCTAAAATAGTCAGACTCATAGAAACACAGGAGAATGGTAGTTGCCAGAGGCTGGGAAAGGGGTCAGTGGGGAGATGCTGGTCACGGGGAACAACGTTTCAGTTACCCAGTCAAGTAACTTGTGGAGATGTGATGTACAGTGATGTGACTAGAGTTCACAGTATTCCACTGTAGACTTGAAATTTGCTTACAGGCTAGACCTTAAGTGTTCTCACCACACACACACTCACACACAAATGTTCAGTATGTGAGGTCATGGCTATGTTAATTAGCTTAATTGTGGTGAGTATTTCACAAGGTAAGTGTATATAAAAACATCAAGTGGGGGGCTTCCTTGGTGGCACAGTGGTTAAGAATCCACCTGCCAATGCAGGGGACACGGGTTCGAGCCCTGGTCCGGGAAGATCCCACATGCCGCAGAGCAACTAAGTCCGTGCGCCACAACTACTGAGCCTGCGCTCTAGAGCCCGTGAGCCACAACTACTGAAGCCCACGTGCCTAGAGCCTGTGCTCCGCAACAAGAGAAGCCACCGCAATGAGAAGCCCGTGCACTGCAACGGAGAGTAGCCCCCGCTTGCCGCAACTAGAGAAAGCCCGCGCCCAGCAACGAAGACCCAACACAGCCAAAAATAAATAAATAAAATAAATAAATTTATTAAAAAAAAAAAAAATCAAGTGGGACTTCCCTGGTGGTCCGGTGGTTAAGAATCCACCTTCCAATGCTTGGGACACAGGTTGGATCCCTGGTCAGGGAACTAAGATCCCACATGCCACGGGGCAACTAAGCCCACGAGCTGCAACTACTGAGCCCGTGCACTCTGGAGCCTGCGCACGCAACAAAAGATCCCGCCTGCCACAGCGAAGATCCTGCGTGCCACAACTAAGACCCAACACAGCCAAATGAATAAATAAATGTTTTTTTAAAAATAAAAACATTAAGTTGTACATCTTAAATATATACAATTTTTGTTAGTTATATCTCAATAAAGCTGAAACTTTTTTCTTTCATTTAATTACACCAAGCACATTGGTAGTTATTCCATTTCTAATTTTAGGCAGTTACTCCCATGTTAACATATGTATTTACATTTTTATTTCTAAACAACTATGCATTCTCCTCCTCCATTAGAGAAGACAATGTTCTCATTGTACTGTACCTGAAATATGGGTACTCTGTATACGTGTCTGTGCATGGGCACATCTGTGTGTCTGTGTGCACACGTGTGGGTGCATCTGTGGGTGTGTGTACAAGTTGTGTTTGTTAATTTTTCGGTGCTTTTTTTACCCTTGTTTTCTCATGTTACATCTCACTTTCTCCATTACATCTCTTAGTATTCCTTTCACTGAGTGTGAAAATAGTAAAATATCTAAGAACTTGTGTCTCTGGAAATGCCTTCTTTCACTCTCATTCTCTCTTTATCAAGTTACTTGAAAACATTTCTTATTTCAAACTGAGTGTGTGACTCAACTACTAGGAGAGGAACATACATGTGATGGGTAAGGGATTCATCCCCCCCAGAACCCTCCTTATCTCTCAGGAAGACGCAGCCTGACGTGGTGGGCTTAGCGGAATGGACACAGCTCCCACAGGTCAGATGTGGTGCCTGGAATCTCCTCGTATTTAGGGATTTACCCTCTGATGAGCCTTTCACTTTTGTCCCTTAAAAATAATTTGGCTCAGTGTAAAATTCTTCCCAATTAATTCCCTGAAGGGATTGCTCCAATATCTTCTGGCATCGCCTTTTGGTAGGGGGTAGTCTGGTCCCAATGAGCTTGTCATTCTCTTAATGGTAATTTGCATTTTCTACAGGAAGTAGTTTCAGGACATTTGTAGGGCCCCAGGACAGTCGTCCTTGATTTTTTTCAGTTGAAATTTACACAAAATAGAATTAACCGTTTCGAAGTGTACAATTCAGTCTGAGATACTTTTATTTTTAATTTAACCTTCATTTTCTTAATTGACCATGAAGGGTCAAGATACAGATGTCACTTTAAATACATGCGTCCTAGCACTTAGCTGGCCTGTCCTCATCTCTGAAAAATGTTCAATTCTTTATTTCTTTGGCTGTTGTTATATGTCATGACCTTTCCTTCTGACACAACAGATATGACGTTGGCCCTCCTCATTCTATTCCCCAAGTATCTTGAATTTCCATTTCTGGTCTCTCTAACCTGCATTCTGGAACATTTCCTCAATACTGTATTCCGTTTCATAATGGGTCCCTCAGCTGTCTTGTCCTTGATGGGATGACATTTTTTAATGTGTTGATTCTACTGGATATTTCATCTCTACCTTTTCTAACTCTTTTCAATAACTGCCAGTTCTTCTATAAAATAATCCATATGGCTGCCTCCCTTTCTTTTTCAGATATTTAAACACGCTTAATTTAAATCGACTGTCGTATTTTCCTACTGATTCTTTTTTTTTCATATTTTTATTTCAGCAAAGTCACTCATTGTGCTGTTATACAATCAAGATATTCACATCAAGTATGTTCTATATACTTTTTTCACCTCTTTATTGGTTTCCTACTGACTCTATTTCCTTGCCTAGGACACCCCCACGCGTCAGCAGACGGCTGTCCGTAGCACTGTCATCGTTACTAGGGTCACTGTGATGTCCATTCCTGTTAAAGGCGCTCCCCTCACACCCCCGATCTTTCCTAGAAGGCTTCTCCCAGGGCTGTGCTGGGCGCCAGGCTGACCAGGGGAGAACGCTGCAGCCGCTCCTGCCCCGTGCTCTCCACCGTCTCACACTTAGCACCTGCTCACAGCTGTGCCCTCGGGGATGGTCCAATGGGACCCTCACACTCCCACGAGGGTGGACGCCCATGGCTGACAATCCTGGACTGAGTCTGTTTCATGCCACACAGGGGAGGTGGCTCAATGCTGACCACGGGCCTGGGGCAGGGAGCAGAGACAACCCAGTGCCCGTCCAGAAATGCGGGGAAGGGGGGCCGCAGCTTCAGCCTTCACCTGGAGCCCTGACCTCTCCCTGCCTGTGAGGCCCTGGGTCCCTCTCTCTGTCCACACAGGTGGGAACCTCCTCCCTATGACCCCCTGATGATCCCGGCCAGCGGGGGCCACTCAGCCTAGTTCCCTCTTCTTTGCTCTGGTTCCCTCTCCATTTGGGGAACTTTCTTTCTCTTTTTCTGCATGTGTCTGTGGGTACGTGTTTCAGAAATATTCAAAATAGCATTTCTCAGTGTTAGGAGCAGCGGAGGGCTCTTGGGTGGGCACCACAATCACCCACTTTGCCGTGGAGTCTGAGCCCAGGATCCTTTCATGTCCCACCCACTCCTGTTGTCACCTGCCCTGGAAATTAACAATGATGATCCTGCAATGAACCTGACACCATTGAGCTCACAGCCACTCCTAGGAGTGGGGCTCGTGAAAACATGCAGAGGAGGAAACTCAGGCTCAGAAAGGGCACTGCCCTCAAGGTTACAAGAGCAGTGGGGACAGATTTAAATAGAGATGTTTTCCTTCAAAGTGAGACCTCTAACTCAAATCAACGTCCCCTAAGCTTCCAGGCAGGATGACAGGATGGGGAGGAGAGCCCTGTCCAAGGATCAAGGGCCACCAAGCAGGCAGGAACGACTCAGGGGCTTGTTCCCAGGAAGGTGGGGCGGACGCTGTTTCAAGAAAAAGAGAGAAGTCCCTGAAGGGGGCGGAGGTAGAAAGCAAACCCACACCCCGGGGCCAGGGGAGCAGGCATGTTTCCTTCCTTATTTCCCTGAACTTCTCCTCTGTGCTCATTGCCACGTTGACCTCCACTGAGCTGTAGGTAGATGTTAAACGTGTGTCTCTGCTGATCTGAGCTCTGCGGTGCAGCAGGAACCTGCATCCTCCCTGAAGCATCGCCAGGGCCTGGGTGACCCCTGTCCATGGTGAGGACCCCACAGGGACGTGCTGATGGACGGGCTGAGGATGAAGGAGACCCCACGGGGAGGCTCTGAGAGGGAAGGACGTGCCCGGGTCACCCTCAACTGGAAGGGGCGTCTCAGGAAGACACCGGGTCTGTCACGGGAACGAGGGCCAGGCTGTCAAACAGGGGCAGTTCCCCTTCCTGTGGGGCTGCTGACGTGACAGCCCCGTGATGGGGAGGACCAGCCTCCCAGTGGACACACCCTCGGGTCTCCGTCCTGAGGGCACCGTGGTCTCCTCCATCTGCACCGCCTGGACCACAGGGACGAGACGCCATGACCCCCAGCCTCACGGCCCTGCTCTGCCTCGGTGAGATGGAGGAGGGGGAGGGGAAGCCCTAGTTACGGAGGGACCCCTCCCCACAGCCAGGCTGCTCTGTCAGGAGACCCCAGGACTCAGGAGGCTCACGGGGAGGAGAGGCGCTGCTCAGGATTCAGGGCAAATCTCTCACAGGGGTCTCTCTTCCAGGGCTGAGTGTGGGCCTGAGGACCCACGTGCAGGCAGGTGAGTCTGTCCCCAGGTGTCCCAGCTCCCTCCTGCTCATGGGGACAAGGGGCCACCCCCAGGCAATGGGGATGGGGAACAGCAGTTCTGGGCTGAAGGAGGGGGAGTCTGGGAGGTTTGGGGCTGAGAGCTGGGGACCTGAGGGTGAGGACGTCTTGTGACCAGCCTCTGATTTCCTTCCAGGCACCCTCCCCAAACCCACCATCTGGGCTGAGCCAGGCTCTGTGATCCCCTGGGGGAGCCCCGTGACCATCTGGTGTCAGGGGACCCTGGGGGCCCGGGAGTTCCGTTTGGATAAAGAGGGAAGTTCAGCTCCCTGGGACACACAGAGCCCACTGGAGCCCAGGGACAAGGGCAAGTTCTCCATCCCACACATGAAACAGCCCTACGCAGGGAGATACCACTGTTACTATCTCAGCCCCACTGTCTGGTCACAGCGCAGTGACCCCCTGGAGCTGGTGGTGACAGGTGAGAGGACACTCGGGGGTCCCAGCCTCAGGCTCTGCCCTCAGGAAGGGGGTCTGCTCTCAGGGGTGTGTCCCTCTCACAGCCCAGCCCTGGGGGAGGCGAGGGGGCTGTGAGCCCCATTTCACAAGCTCCCTCCTTCTCTCCTAGGGGTCCACAACAAACCCACCCTCTCAGCCCTGCCGAGCCCTGTGGTGACCTCGGGAGGGACCGTGACCCTCCAGTGTGGCTCATGGCAGGGATGGGACGGGTTCATTCTGACTAAGGAAGGAGAACCCAAGCCCTCCTGGACCCTGGATGCACAGCGACGCCCCTATGGGCAGACTAAGGCCCTGCTCCCCGTGGGCCCCGTGACCCCCAGCCACAGGTGGACGTTCAGATGTCACGGCTTTAACTGGGACACCCCCCAGGTGTGGTCGGCCCCCAGTGACCCCCTGGAGCTCCTGGTCCCAGGTGAGGAAGTCCCACCCTGGCCTCACGCACTTTTTGAGGCACGAGACAGATTATTAGATGCTTTTCTCCCAGGATTGTCCCAGATGAGAGGGTGGGGTGAGGGGGGAGTGGGGCGCACAGGACAGAGACACAGAGTGTGAGCGACAGTGAGGCCTGGGGACCAGGACGGGAGAAGGGGCTTCATGGCAGGAACCAGCCCCTACAGCCCAGGGCTGGTCTTCCCCCAGGTGTGTCTGGGAAGCCCTCCCTCCTGACCCCGCAGGGCCCTGTCGTGGCCTCTGGACAGAGCCTGACCCTCCAGTGTCGCTCTGACGTCGGCTATGACAGATTCGCTCTGTCCCAGGAGGGGGGACAGGCCCTCCCCCAGCGCCCTGGCCGGCAGCCCCAGGCTGGGCTCTCTCAGGCCGACTTCCCCCTGGGCCCGGTGACCAACACCCACGGGGGCCGGTACAGATGCTACGGTGGACACAACCTCTCCTCCGAGTGGTCGGCCCCCAGTGACCCCCTGGACGTCCTGGTGGCAGGTGAGGAGCCAGCGGGTCAGTCAGGGACCCAGACTCTGCGCAGGCCCTGCCAGGGGTGCCCCAGGTGGTGATGCTGGGACCAGGCGTGAGGGGTGCCCAGGGAGGGAGAGAGACAGAGAGAGACGGGGGTGGGCAGGGAGGGAGAGAGACAGAGAGAAAACAGAGACAGACAGAGATGAGGGGCCTCAGGGGGGCCCTGCTGAGTCGCAGTTCAGAACCAGGGGGGCGGGCAGCCCCTCACCCCCCTTCCTCTCTCTAGGATGGTCCCCTGACACGCCCTCCCTCTCGGTGCAGCCGGGCCCCGTGGTGGCCTCAGGAGAGAACGTGACCCTGCTGTGTCAGTCAGCGAGCACAACGGAAACTTTCGTTCTGTCGAAGGAGGGGGCAGCCCGTCCCCCACTGCGTCTTAGATCAAAGTACCGAGGTCCGCATTTCCAGGCCGAATTCTCCATGAGTCCTGTGACCTCAGCCCACAGTGGGACCTACAGGTGCTACAGCTCACTCAGCAGTAACCCCTACCTGCTGTCACACGCCAGTGCCCCCCTGGAGCTCGTGGTCTCAGGTGAGGGACCCTGACCCCGTCCCTGCTGACTCAGTCAGCTCAGGGCTCCATCCCCTGAGCACTCTGGGCTGGGGTGTGAGTGAGGGGGCTGTGAGGGAGGGTCACCCAGAGGGGGATCTGCCCCTCAGAGGCCCTCCCATCCCCTCCCACACCTTCTCACCTCACCTGGAATCCGGAACCTGACGACTGTAGAGGAGACCACAGGGCAGGTGTAAGGGAAAGGTTTCGTGAGGTGGGGACTCCAGGGTCAGCCCCACTCCCTTCCTGTCCTCATTCCCAGGATGCTCTGGGGGCCCCAGCCCCCCACCGACAGGCCCCAGTTCAACAACTGGGGAGTCACTGAGGCCTCTCTGCTCAGAGGGAGCACAGGCCACCCCAAGGCAGTTTCAGAGTCTCTGGGAGGATCTAATGCCCTCAGATCCTCAAGGACAGGCTGGGGGTCAAGCAGAGACGCCAGGAGGACCCCAGGGCTCCAGGGGCTCTGAGGCTGGTGGATGAAGGGGGGGCGTCATGACAGAGAGGGAATGTCGGGGCCCATCCTGGGGCAGGAGCAGCAAGGCTGATAAGGATCGAAGCAGCCCCTGACCCCTGACCCCTGACCCCCGTCCTGACCCCCAGGAGGCTCTGAGGATCAGCTCCTTCCCCCCACGGAGCCAGGCCCGAAGACAGGTGAGTGAGGGTCTGTGAGACATGGTGCTGGGTCCAGGGGGGCAGGGCTGAGTTATGCCCTTGGTTCAGGCACCTCTGGAGACGCTGACTTGGACCCCCTTCCCCTGCCTGGGCCTCAGTTTCTCCAAGTGTAAAATCAGAGAATCATGGCCCAGAGCTTAGATTTCCATTCAGTTCTGACTTCTGGCTGTGACCCCCCAGGAGAGGAGGCCTCACAGGGAGGCCCCTGAGGATGTGACTGTATGGGGGCCTGTCCCCAGTGCCGCAGTGATGGTGACATTGTACGGGGAGGGGGAGGGGAGGCAGGACAATGGCCCAGGGCGTCCAGGCCCTCCCCCTTCAGCTCAGGGAGCCCAGCTTGAGTGGAAAGAGCAAGGGCTGGAGTCAGACTCCAGGTTCAGACCCAGCTCTGCACTCCTGCTGTGGGCCCTGGGCAGGTGGTTTCTCTCCTCTGAGTCTCAGGTTCGTGGTCTGTAAGCTTCCTGGTCCCACCATGCTCACAGGCCTGCTGTGAGGTGAGATGAAATGACGGGTGGGCTTCACAGAGCTCAGGAGGGCAGAGCCCCCAGCCCAGCCCGGACCTTCCCAGGGGCATCAGGGCCCTGCAGGGTGGGGTAGAGATCCTGGGGAGATACACAGAGTCCACCCCATGTAGCCCTGCAGACCCCCCTGCAGATGAGGAGCCCTCAGAGCACAAATCTGGTGTCTGCTGGGGGGCAGTTCAGGAGAGCTCAGGAGAGCTCAGGGAGCTCACAGCTCTGGGTTCTAATCCCAGCTCTACCACGTCCAGGCTGGGTCACTTGGGGCTCATGGTTTTCCTCTCTGTGCCTCAGTTTCCTCATCTGTAAAATGGGTGGAGTGGGTTAGAGGAGAGAAATGCACAGACCCCAGCACAAGTCTGCACACAGTAGGCACTCAATTAAGTGGCACCTTGGGCTCACTCATGACGTCACTGGTGCCGCAGGTCTGAAATGGCACCTGAACGTTCTGATCGGGGCCTCGGTGGCCTTCGTCCTGCTGCTCCTCGTCCTCCTCTTCCTCCTCATCCGACACCGGGGTCAAAGCAGACGCAGGAAGTCGGGTGAGTAGGGAACGGGGTGACCCAGGCCCCTGGAGGTGGCGGACTTAGGTCACCAGCCAAAGGGAAACCTAAGAGATGGGCAAGGTCAGCTTAGAAAAAGATTGTCCAGAGTCTGAAACTCAAAAATCTAGAAAGAAAACACGTACTGTCAGCTGACATGTATAATTTAAGGTATTTTCCTCCTTTTCAATCTCATGAACTGTTGAAACATGTACACAAGTACGAGTTCAGGTCTCCTTCTTTCCTCCTGAATCCCGTGTGAGGGGCGGGGGTCGTAACAGTCCCAGGGCCGAGCCTCTGTCATCTGCCCCAGCCCAGGGCGAGGCTGATTTCCACCCTCCCGCAGGGGCTGCAGACCCACAGCCCAAGGACAGAGGCCTGCAGAGCAGGTAACTCCCGCCCCGAAGACCCCCAGGCCCACCCCGCCCGCAGCTCCCCCTCATTCTCCCCCTAACACGCCCGCCTCCTCCCCAGCTCCCGCCCAGCCGCCGCCGCCCAGGACCAGGCCCTCCGTGAGCAGAAGAGGACGGGGTGGGGGACAGAGGGTTCTGGAGGCAGTGGGGGAGGGGAAGGCTGGGAAGGGGGGGCTCCAGCCCTGAGGGGCCTCAGGGAATCCCGCCCAGCGACACACACCCTGTCCCGCCCCAGCAGGTGCTGCCGTGAAGGACACACGGCCTGAGGAGGGGCTGCAGCTGGGCCAGCCGGTGAGACCCCTGCCCCTGTCCCGGCCACCAAAGACCTTCCTGTTGCCAAACTCAGTCCAATGGACACGCCTCTGTCCTCACATCCCAGCTCCAGCAGCGTCCCGCACTGACCTCTCCTTCCGGGCTTCCCGGGTCGTCCTGCTGTGCCTCCACCCCTCCTGTTTCCTTGTGACCTCATGGCCCCTCCTTCGGGGTCCCCTTTCCTGGCTCCTCGTCCTCTGTCTGACCTTCTGGCATTGCAGAGAAGCCCCACGTCTCAAGAGGATTTGTGAATAAGTGAATCACCTGAAAGTCCCCAGGCCCCCCTTCCTTCATTCACCCAAAAGTGGTGCACAAGGAGAGCGCATCCCCCCGGCTCCCTGTAGGTGCTGCAGGTGCAGCAGGGAGCTCACCTGGTGGGTGAGAGAGACTATATGTAAAGAAGCAGGTAGCGTCCTAGAATGCAAGGTCCTGATAAGGAAAGTAAAGCAAGAGAAGGTGACAGAGTGCATGGGGGGGCGGGCAGCAAGTGCAAAGGTCCTGAGGCAGGGACATGCTTTTGCAGGAAGATGGCCATGCGGCTGGAGCCAAATGAGCAAGAGCGATAACGTGTTAATACAGAAATCAGAACCGTAGAAAGAATCCAGAGGCTCCAAGGTGTTAGGAGGTCCCCGGAGTTTCCATCAGGAAAGTGACCTGATCTAAGGTTTTAAAGCATCACTCTGGCAACACAGTGGAAAGCTGACGGGAGGAGATCACAGTGGATCCAGGAAGTGCCCTTTCTGTCCCACTCTCTCCCTTCAGCAGAACAGGCGGGATGCAGACCCCCAGGAGGGGACGTACGCCCAGGTGAACCACTCAAGATCAAGACTAAGGCAGGGGGTGGCCACCTCTCCTTCCTCCCTGTCGGGGAGATTGCTGGACACGAAGGACAGACAAGTGGAAGGGGACGGGCAGATGGACAGTCAGGTGGGTCCCATCCTGTCCGGGCCCCCAGGCTTCCCCCACCCCAACCACACACCCTTCCTCTCCCCCACCACAGGCCGCCGCATCTGAAGCCCCCCAGGATGTGACCTATGCCCAGCTGAACCACTCGACCTTCAGACGGGAGACTGCACCCCCTGCCCCCCAGTCAGGGGAGCCCCCAGCAGAGCCCAGCGTGTATGCTGCTCTCGCCGTCCGCTAGCGCAGGAAGGACCCAGACCCCACGCTCCAGGGAGGAAGACTGCACGGACCCCGGAAGGCACAGGAGCTGCCCACAGTGGACACCACCTAACGACCATCAGACAGCCTGGACTCCCAACACAGACCACCAGGAGCCCCTGGGACCCTTTGGCAGTCACCTGATTCTACCCTCAAAGATAACTAACATCGTTACATTCTAGAAAAAAAGCAACAGACTTCTCAATTACCAATGATTTTGAAAAAGAATAGCAAATTATTCCAAATGAAGGTAGAAGCAGGGAAATAACAATGACAAGAGTAGCTACTAATGAGGACAAACAAAAAGTAGAGAAAAATCAATAAAGCCAAAAAACTTCATTCTTGAAAACATTAATCACACGTATAAACCCTAGGCACAATGACCAAGGGAAAAAGAGAGAAGGCACGCTTTACTATTATCATGACGCTACGGCAGATCCTACAGACTTTATATAAATAAAGAATTTTATGAACAACTTATGCCATTATATTAGAAAATGTAGATGAAATGGACAAAAATTCTCAAAAATATAATTTACCAAAATGATGGACATTAGGATAAATAGAAAATCTGGATTGTTGTATATATTAAATATGTTGACTCTGTGATTTAAAATTTTCCCAAAAAGTGAACTCTGAGTCTGGAAAGCTTCACTGGTGAATGCTTCTGAACACGTATGCACTTATGAAATACACACACACACACACACACACACATACCAAACTTACACAAGCTTCTGCAGAGAATAGGGAAGGAAAGGAATACTCCCCCCAACACCTTTTGTCGGGCCAGAAAAAAATTGAGACCAAAACCTGACAAAGAAACTACAAAATGGGAAAATCACAGGAAGCTCTGTTTTTCTGTTTTTTTGTTTTCCTAAACAAAATATTCACAAACAAGATTCATTGCTATATAAAAGGAGTAATATATCATGAACATGCAGGTATTTTTTTTTAAGGAATGCATGGGTGGTTTCATCCTCAGAAATCAATCAATACAATTCAAACATTAAAAGAAGAAATTTTAAAAATCACATATCAACAGATGCAAAGCTTTTGATAAAATACATCACCAATTTATAATGAAAAAAACTCAGGAATAAAAGGGAATTTCCTATTATTTGTAAAAGAATCTTTTAAAATCTACAATAGAAATCATTTTTAAAGGTAAAAACGTGCAATCTTTCTGCCTGCGATTGAGACTGAGCCAAGAACGTTCACTATTACCCTTCTATTCAGCAGGCCTGGAAGAACCAACCAATTAAATAAAGAAAAAAAAGTGATAGGCACTGAGGGATGGAATAAAACTGTATTGCTCAAGATTACAAAATTGTGTGAGTGGAAAATCCAAAATAGAATAAGGACCTATTATTCGAATTTGAAAAGAATTTATCTAACGTCACTGGGAACATCATCAATATATAAAAGTCAGTTGCATTTCAGACTTCCAGTTTTGGAGCAGAAGAAAATAGAAGTATGTCTCCCTAACCCCCCACAAAGCACAGTAAAACTCCTGGACTTTACATACACAACAAACATAAGAATACAGGCATACCTCCATTTATTGTACTTCCCAGATATTGCAGGGATTTTTTTGTTTTTGTTTTTGTTTTTTTGTTTTTACAAATTGAAGGTTTGTGGCAACCCACATCAAGCAAGCCTATCAGTGCCATTTTTCCAACAGCATTATTATTATTATTATTATTTTATTGATTTTTGGCTGTGTTGGGTCTTCCTTGCTGCGCGTGGGGCTTTCTCTAGTTGCGGCGAGCGGGGCTACTCTTTGTTGCCGTGCGCTGGCTTCTCATTGCAGTGGCTTCTCTTGTTGGGGAACATGAGCTTTAGGTGCACGGGCTTCAGTAGTTGCAGCACATGGGCTCAGTAGTTGTGGTGCGCGGGCTCTAGAGCGCAGGCTCAGTAGTTGTTGTGCACGGGCTTAGTTGCTCCGCAGCATGTCGGATCTTCCCAGACCAGGAATCGACCCATGTCCCCTGCATTGGCAGGTGGATTCTTAACCACTGCGCCACCAGAGAAGTCCCCAACAGCATTATTTTTTAATTAAAGTATGTACATTGTGTTTTTAGACCAATGCTATTGCACACTTAACAGACTACAGTATAGTGTAAACATAACTTTTATATGCACTGGGAAAACAAAAAACTGGGACTCGCTTTAATGTGATATTTGCTTTATTGCTGTGGTCTGGAACTGAACCTGCAATATCTCCAAGGTCTGCCTGTATTCTGAAGGGTAGAGAGAAGGCAGCAGACACACTAAGACTGCTAAGACCCCAGGAATGACACAGTGGGTGTCAAAGGAGACCGAGTAGGGTACCTGGACTGCCCCGTCCACCTGGCAGTAATGAGTCAGTGCCCCAGCCACGTGTAAGAAAAGTCCTTCTATAACAAGATTTACATAAGACCCAGACTCTCAAAACATAATATCCAAAATGACCAGGTCTAATTTGAAAAATCATTTGTCACAACAGGAACCAGGAAAATCTCATCTTGAGTGAGAAAAAACCATCCTTAACAGCTGCTAACACTGAGATGACACAGATTTCGGAATTTTCTGACAAGGATTTTAAAACAGCCATAATCAAAATGCTTTGAGGAGCAATTACACACATGCTTAAAATAAATCTAAAAAACTAGAAAGGCCCAGCAAAGAAAGAGAAGACATAAAGAACGCAACGGAGGACTTCCCTAGTGACGCAGTGGTTAAAAATCCGCCTGCCAAGGCAGGGGACACGGGTTCGAGCCCTGGTCCGGGAAGATCCCACATGCCGCGGAGCAACTAAGCCCGTGCGCCACAACTACTGAGACTGTGCTCTAGAGCCCGCAAGCCACAACTACTGAAGCCCGCGCGCCTAGAGCCCGTGCTCCGCAACAAGAGAAGCCACTACAATGAGAAGCCCGCCCACCGCAACGAAGAGCAGCCCCCGCTCGCCGCAACCAGAGAAAGCCCACGCGCAGCAACGAAGACCCAACGCAGGCAAAAATAAAACAAATAAATTTTAAAAAAAGAACGCAATGGATATTTCAGATCTGAAAGATACAATAATTAAAATAAAAGGCTCCATGGATGGACGGACCCAACAGCAGAATGGAGGCAACAGAGGAAATGATGTAAAGATACAAGGATAAAAATTACTCAGTCTGAACACCAGTGAGCACATATTCTGGAAAAGCATGAGAACGGAGTCTCAATGACCTCACATCCCTGGGATCTGAGTCCTAAAAGCAGAGGAGAAAGAGGATGAGACTGGAAAACTATTCAAGAAATAATGGCTGAAATTTCCCCAAACTTTGCAGAAGCCATGAGTCTATGCATTCATGAAACTCAGTGAACCCCAAACAGGATGAGCTCCAAGAAATCCATGCCAAGACTCATCACAATCCAGAAAAAGAGGAAGAAGTTCCTTGAATGCAGTGAGACAGAAATGCCTCCTCACTGTGGAGGGAACCCGCCACTCACGTGACCTTGGACTTATCAGAAGGTAGTGGCACAACAGTTTCAAGTGCTGAAAGAAAAGAACTGTCGATCCCCAATGCTATGCATTGTGAAACTATCCTTCAGGAATGAAGGGGACATAAAGACACTCTCAGGTGAATGAAAACTGAGAGGATTTATCACAAGCAGACCTACCCTTCACAGTAAGACCAAACTAACCCTAGGATGTACCCAAAAGCAGATTTTTTTTTAAGCCTTGAAAAGAACCACAAAGCTGAACCACAAAGTCATTTAATCAACTTCCAAAACATAGTTACACAGTCTTTAAAGAAAGGAAGCAGAATCTGTATACTTAACAATATAACTTTCCAGGGAATTCCCTGGAGGTTCAGTGGTTAGGACTCTGCGCTTTCACTGCCCAGGGTGCAGGTTCAATCCCTGGTCGGGGATCTAAAATCCTGCAAGCTGCCCGGTATGAACAAAAAAACAATATAACTTTCATATAACCCCGTGTATGGTAAATCAAAAACAACCCTGCGGTCAGGTGGAATAGCAGAGGTTACTGCTGCCCTCAAACACTTAAGGGAGGGAGTGGTGGTGGCCCATCGCACCCCTGCTTAATACACCAGCCTGGCCCCTGCAGAAACTGAGCGGATCAAGGGTGGTTGGCGGTGGAGGGCCTCAGACTTCACCCAGCGCTAAGCCCTGTCACAGCTGCTGTGCGGGATGCATATTTTTCCTAGAGCAGAATCAGGCAGCCTTTGGTCATTTTTAGGCAGCTGTGGATCTGGTAACTAAGAAGCAGTTCTTCACCTAGGATGGACTGCAGTACACGTTCATACTTTGTCCAGAGAGAAATTAACTCTCCTTCTTTCACAGCACAGTCCAAAGGGACCCTCGGCATCATGACATTGGGCAGAACATCCCATTTGTCCACAACGTTGATGACATCTTGCTAATTGGACCTGATGGTTAGAGGGTGGAGAGTACTCTGGTATGTATTCCATATGGTGGGAGATGAAGGAAGGAAGGAAGGAAGGAAGGAATGAAGGAAGGAAGGAAAAGAAAGAAAGAAAGGAAGGAAGGAAGGAAGGAAGAAAGAAAGAAAGGGAAATTCAAAGACGCAGAGCCTGCCAAAGCAGTGACCTTTACAGAGGTCCTATTCTCTGAGGGCTGCCAAGACACACCCTGTGTAGTAAAGCACGTGCCATTGCACCTCGCAACACCTAACGCTGAGAAAGAGGCACAATTCTGGGTATGCATTCTTGGCTTGTGGAAGCAGCATATATCATCCTCGAGAAAACAAGTGACTTCTCAGGTTACTGAGAAGCTTGCAGGTCTGAGTGGAGCCCCCAGGAAGGTGGGGCTCTACAGTAGCTTCAGGCTGCAGTACCAGGACCCCAGGTATCCGGGTGTACCGGAGGCTGTGTGACTTCTCTGCTGAGCCCCAGTGGCAGAGGTGAGGTTTAGCCCTATGGGTTCATGTCACCACATCCACCACCTGCAACAGAGAGCTAGACGCCACTTAAAAAACTGCTCCTAAGGACTTCCCTGGTGGCGCAGTGGTTAAGAATCTGCCTGCCAATGCAGGGGACACGGGTTCGAGCCCTGATCCCAGAAGATCCTACATGCCACGGACCAACTACGCCCGTGCGCCACAACTGAGCCTGAGCTCTAGAGCCCACGAGCCACAACTACTGAAGCCCGTGCCCCACAACTACTGAAGCCTGCGCGCCTAGAGCCCGTGCTCCGCAACAAGAGAAGCCACCGAAATGAGAAGCCCGCGCACCGCAACGAAGAGTAGCTCCTGCTCGCTGCAACTAGAGAAAGCCCGGGCGCAGCAACAAAGACCCAACGCAGCCAAAAATAAAATTAATTAATTAATTAATTAAAACAAAAACTGCTCCTGGCAGGCTCCTGGTTCCCAACAGACAATGACTGACTGACAAAGAGACATCAAGTGTCTGTGCAGCTGGAACTTCCCGTGATGAGCCGGGTGTTGTCATTCCCACCAAGTCATTGGGTTGCAACCCACTGTTGGATGAGTGGTAAACCTGGTGCCAGGAATAGGTCCGGAGAACAAGGTAAGTTCCACAAAGACAGGGGTTAGAGGCACAGGATACCTCCACAGCTACCTGTCATGGTGACACCCCTCCCTCAGCTGTCCTCTGCAGCTTTACGGCCTGGGTCACGTCTGGGCAGCGTCAGGTTTGGGGGTGGTGTTGCTCTACAGCCCTGTACCTGAAAGATACTAATGAGGGAAAATGCTTTCAGGGGGCAGACATCTGGGTGATGAACAGGATAATACCTTTTGTGTGTGTGGATAGAGAACAGGGTAGAGGGAAAGATGTACACAGACCCGGGGACGGGAGCAACCGCCCTGCCTAGACAGTCAGGGGAACTGAGTGGGAGGAGACAAGGATATCCAGGAAGGAGGAATGGGTACAGGAGTGGGCACAAGGCACGTGGTCTTTCAATGAGGTATTAACGTCCCCCCCAGAGCCTCACTGCAGACAGGGTCCTTAACAGCCAAGGGGACAGGACGCCTGGTTCAGTGGATGTTTGCCAGCCTCTGCCTCCTTGCTTACACACTGGGCCTTTGAAGGATGGCCGTGGAGACAGAGATGGAGGCTAGTCATGAGCCTGGAATCAGGGACTGACTGCCATTCACCGAGAGTGATCTAACTACAGATACTGCTGAATGTCCATTGTGTCAGCAGAGGAAAGGAACACTTGAATCCTTAACATTGTATCATTTCTTATGGAAGCAAATCAGACACGTGGTTGCAGGTTGACTTCATCCTGGTGGAATGGACACTGGTTGAGCCTGACTAGTATGCATGTGTATGTATACTGAGACATGGAATGTACCCCCTTTGTGCTGTTTGATCAGCTTTGGCAAATGTAGAAATTCACGTAGCAACTGTCACCACAATCAACATATAAAACATTGCCATCACTCCTGAAATTCCATGGTGATCTTTTAGTCAACCCGCAGCCTCCAAACCCACACTGAGCCAAACAGCAACCAGTGCTCCTCACTAGGAATTAGTTTTACTGGGTCTAGAATTTCATAAAAATGGAACTATAAAGTCTGTACTCCTCTGTATCTGCCCTCTTCGGTGCAGTATAATTTTTTGATTCATCAACTTTATTGGTATCTCATTTGAGTTTTCATTTCTCTAATCATTATAGATGTTAAGCAGTTTTTCATGTGCTAATTGGTCATTTATATATCTTCTTTTGAGAAATGTCTGTTTAAACTGTTTTGCTCAAGTGGGAAGGTTTTATACTATTTATTTGTAAAAGTCCTTATTTATTCTACATACAAATCCTTTATCTCGCACACACACACACACACACACACACACATATATATATATATATATATATATGTGTGTGTGTGTGTGTGTGTGTACTGTATATATTTTCTCTTAGTCTTGGCTTGTTTCTTCCATTACCTAACACGGTCTTTTTTTTTTTTTTTTTTTTAATTTATTTTCTGGCCGCGCCATGTGGCATGCAGGATCTTAGTTCCCTGACCAAGGATGGAACCCTCGCCCCCTGCAGTGGAAGTGCAGAGTCTTAACCACTGGACCATCAGGGAAGTTCCCTAATACAGTCTTCTGAAGAACAAAAGTTTTTAATTTTATGAAGTCCAATAAATCTTTTGTTTTTGTTGTTTTCTGTGCTTTTTGTACCTTTCTTAAGAAATCTTTGTTTGGGACTTCCCTGGTGGTCCAGTGGTTAAGACTTCGCCTCCCAATGCAGGGGGTGCGGGTTCGATCCCTGGTTGGGAGCTATGATCCCACATGCCTCGTGGCCAAAAAACCAAAACATAAAACAGAAGCAATATTGTAACAAATTCAATAAAGCCTTTAAAAAAAAAAAAAGAAATCTTTGTCTAATCCAAGGTTGTGGAGATTTTCTTTAATGTCTCCTTTTAGATACTTTATGGTTTTGCTTTTGCAATTAGATCTATGATCCATTTCATGTGAATTATTGTGTATGGTGTGAGGTAAAGGTGAAGCTTCATTTTTTCCAAATAAGTATCCAGTTCTTCCAGAAACATTTGTTAAGAAGATTATCTTTTCCTCAAGGAAGTACTCTGTTCCTTCGTTAAAAATCAATTGATCATATATGTGTGTTTACTCCTGGGATCTCTGTTGTTTATTTTTTCTACTTATCCTTATGCAAATTCCACACTGTCCACTACATTTGCTCCTTCCATAGAAAGTCTTGGAATAAGACGTCCAATTTTATTCCTTTTCTAAATTCTTGAGCTCTTTTGCTCTTACACATTTCTACCTCCATTTTAGTATCAGCGTGTCAATTGCTACAAAAGCTAGTTCAGATTTTGATTGGTGTTTCTTTGAATACATATCAATTTAGAGAGAGCTGATATCTTAAAATATTGAGTCTTTCAATCAATAAATGCGGTATATCTTTTTTTGTTGTTGTTCTTTAATTTCTCTTACCTACGTATTATAGTTCTTAGTCTTCAGATCTTACACATATATACTTATGTTTATTCCTACACGTTCATGGTTTTCGGTGCTATAGTAAATAGTATTGTGTTTTAATTTTGCTTTCCAGTTGTCCTTTGTTAATTTGTGGAATGAAATCAATTGGTTTTTGAATATTGATCTTTTATCTTGAGAACTTGCTCCTTCACCTACTAGTTGTAGAAGCTCTTTTGTAGATTCCTTAGGAACTCCTCCATACAGGATGATGTAGATTGGGAATAAAGACAGTTTTATTCCTTCCATTTCAATCTGTAAGCTTCTTTTCCCTCTCACTTGTCTTACTGCACTGGCCAGTTCTGAACAGAAGTCATGAGAGCATCACTGTCTGCTTCCCAACCACAGAGGGAAAGCATCTGGTATGACATTAGGTAAATGTAGATCCCAGACGCTCTCCATCTGATTAAGGAGGCTCCCTTCTATTCCTATACAGCTGGGCATTTTATTAATTTTATCAAATCGTTCTGTGCATATACTTATATAACGATGTGGGTTTTCTTTGTTAGTCTATTAACATGGTGGATTAACCTTACTGGTTTTCAAATATTGAACCAGCCTGGCATCTGATGATAAATCACACTTGGTTATGATATGTTATCCTTTTCAGATATGGTTGGCTTTCATAAACCAATATGTTGGTGAGAATTTTTCTATGTTCTTGAGGGATATTGGTCTGCAGCTCTCTTTCCTTGTACTGTCTTTGCCTAATTTGAGTTTGGAGTAATGCTTACCTCATAAAATTGCTGCAAAGTGTTTCCTTCCCTTCTATTTCCTGAAAGAGATTGTGTAAAATTGCATTATTTCTTCCCTAAATGTTTAGTAGTACATGCCAGAGAGGCCACTCTGGACAGGAGTCTTCTTTGTTGGAAAGTTGTTTTAACTACAAATTCAATTTCTGTAATATTTTTAAAGAATATTCAGATTATTTCTTCTTAAGTGAGTTTTGGTAGTCTATGTCTCTCATGAGTTGTCAAAATTATGGACACAGAATTGTAATATTTTCTTATTACCCTACTAATATCAGTGGGGTTTGTAGTGATACCCTGTCATTCATTCCAAATATTGGCAAATTGTGTCTTCCCTCTTTTTTCCATGATTTCTCTGACTAGTGGTTTGTCAATTTTATTGGCCTTTTTAAAGAATCGGCTTTAGCTTTCATTTATTTCTGTTATTGTTTTTCTGTTTTCAGTTTCATGGAGTTCTGCCCTTTAATGTTTATTACGTTTACTTTGAGGTGAGTTTGCTCTTCTTTTTCTTGTGTCTTAAAATGAAAACTTAGGTTAGCAATTAGAAACCATTCTTTCTTTCTTTCTTTCTTTCTTTTTTTTTTTTTGGCCTCACCGCAAGGCATGTGGGATCTTCGTTCCCCAACCAGGGATAGAACACATGCCCCCTGCACTGGAAGTGCAGAGTCTTAACCACTGGACCGCCACAGAAGTCCCCAAAACCATTCTTTTTTTAAATATGAGCACTTGCTGGTCTTACTTTCTTTCTAAACACTGCTTTAGCTGCATCTCACAAGGTTAGTGTATTTTCATTTTCATCCAGTTCAAAATATTTTCCAATTTTCCTTGAGTTCCTCACCATGGATGATTTAGAAGTGTGTTGTTTAATTTCCAAATAGCTGAAGATTTTCCAGATAGCTTTCTAATAATAGATTTTAACTTAAATTCCATTAGGGTCAGAAAAGAAGTGATGTATGATAGTAATTCTTTTAAATCTGTTAAGCTTTGTTTAATAGCCAAGGATAAAGACTATCTTGGCCAGTATCCCATGCACACTTGAAAAAGGTGTATTTTGCTGTTGGTTGAGTGTGCTCTGTGTGCCAGTTAGGTCAAGTTGGTTGATAGTATAGTCAAGGTTTTCTCTATCCTTGCTGATTGGCCATCTATTTGCTCTATCACTTACCAAGAGAGGAGTCTCAAAGTCCCTGACTGTAACTGTTGATTTATCTACTTGTCCTTTCATTTCTGTCAGTTTTTGCTTTATATACCTTGAAGCTCTGCGGTTTTGTGTGCACACATTTGGATTACTATGTCTTCTTGATGAATTGACCTTTTTATCTTTACCCCTGATAATTTTCTTGCTCTAAGGCCTCTGATACATTTTATTGTACTGTCTTGTACAGCACAGCCACCAAGGAAGGTAATGTCACTTCCTTGCTGTCCCAAAGATATCCAAGCCCTAATCCCTGCAACCTGTGAATATGTTACCTTACATAGCAAAAAGGGGCTTTGCAGATGCGACTAAATTAAGAATCTTGAGATGGGACATTATCCTAGGTAATCTGGGTGAGCCCAGTGTATTCACAAGGCTTCTTGTAAGAGGGAGACAAAAGGATCAGAATCAGGGGTAGGACATGTGATAACAGGGGTTGGAGTGATGGAAGGAAGGGGCCACAAGCCAGGTGCTGCATGCAGGCAGACCCTTGTAGCTGAAAAAGGCAAGGAAACAGATTCTCACCACAGAGCCACTAAGAGCAACCAGCCCTGCTGACACCTCGACTTTAGCCCACTGAGACTGATTTTGTATCTGTGACCTCCAGAACAGTAAGACAACACATTTGTGTTGCTTAAAGCCACTAAGTTTGTGGTAATTTGTTACAACACCAATAGGAGACTAATGCAGCCACGTAAGCTTTCTTTTGATGAATGTTTGCATAATACATTCTTTCATCCTATTAACCTATTTATACCACTTTTAACCTATTCATACCACTGTATTAAGTGAACCTCTTGAGGACTGCATATACTTGGGTCTTACTTGTTGTTAATCCAGTCTTACAATCTCTGCCATTTAATTGTGCTTTCACCATTTATATTTAATGTAATTACTGACAAGGCTGTATTTACATTTTCCCTTTTATTGTTTGTCTTCTCTTTATCCCCTCTATTGTTTGCTCTTCAAGTTTCCCTTCCCTGCCTTCTGTTGGCTTTTTGGAGTATATTTTTAGTATTCCATTATATCTATTGATATTGGCCGTTGCAGGCATTATAATACACACACCTAATTCCACAGAGTTAATATTTTAACTCTTCAAAAGAAACATAGGGGCCTTCCCTGGAGGTCCAGTGGCTAAGACTCCACGCTCCCAATGCAGAGGGCCCGGATTCGATCCCTGGTCAGGGAACTAGATCCCATATGCTGCAATTAAGAGTTTGCATGCCACTAAGAGTTCACATGCCGCAACTAAAGATCCCGCATGAAGCAATGAAGAGCCCGTGTGCCGCAACTAAGACCCGGAGCACCCAAATAAATAAATAAATTTTTTTTTTTTTTATAAAGAGAAACACAGAAACCTTATCACCATACAGGTCCTTTCACCCTCATTCCCCATCATATTGTAGCTGTTATATGTATTCATCTACATGTATTAAAAGCCCAACCAGACATTGTTATTTTTGCTTTCAACAGCCATACATATTTTAAAGAACTTAAGAGGAAACGAGAAAAATATGCTGTTACATTTACTTAGATATTTACCACCTTTTGCTCTTCCTTTATTGTTGAATTTCCAAGTTTCCCTCTAGAATTATTTCCTTTCTGCCTGAAGAACTTACCTTATCATTTTTTTTAGAGCAGTTCTGCAGGCAACACATTCTCTCAGTGTTCCTTCCTCTAAGAATGACTATTTTGCTTTCATTCCTGAAGAATATATCCAGAAGAAGTCCAGGTTAGCTCTTCTTGTTTTTCAGAAGTATAAATCTGACCATAGTGGTTTCTGATGTGAAATCTGTAATCGTTCAAATCCTTTTTGGTCTGTATGGAACCCGGCACTTTTCTCTGGATGCTTTCAAATTTTTTCCCACTGGTTTGATTATGATTGTGATGTGTGGGCATCGTTTTTATTTTACTTTATTTTATTTTACTTTATTATTGATGTATAGTTGATATACAATATTATATGTTACAAGTGTACAATATAGTGATATACAATTTTTTTTTTTGTCAATCCCAAACTCCTTGACTATCCTTCCCCACCACCCTTACCCCTGGTAACCATAAGTTTATTCTCTGAGTCTGTTTCTATTTTGTAAATAAGCTCATTTTTATCATTTTTTTAAGATTCCGCATATAAGTGATATCATACAATATTTCTCTTTCTCTGTAAGACTTACTTCTCTCAGTATGACAATCTCTAGGTCCATCTATGCTGCTGCAAATGGCATTATTTCATTCTTTTTTATGGCTAAGTAATATTCCACTGTATATATGTACTACGTCTTCTTTATCCATTCCTCTGTTGATGGACATTTAGGTTGCTTCCAGGTCTTGGCTATTGTAAACAGTGCTGCAATGAATATTGGGGTGCATGTATCCTTTCAGACCATGGTTTTCTCTGGATATATGCCCAGGAGTGGGATTGCAGGATCATATGGTAGCTCTATTTTTAGTTTTTTAAGGAACTTCCATACTGTTCTCCACAGTGGCTGTACCAATTTACATTCCCACCGACAGTGAAGGAGGGTTCCCTTCTCTCCACACCCTCTCCAGCATTTATTGTTTGTGGATTTTTTGATGATAGCCATTTTGACCGGTATGAGGTGATATCTCATTGTAGTTTTGATTTGCATTTCTAGTAATTAGCAATGTTGAACATCTTTTCATGTGCCTCTTCTGTATGTCTTCTTTGGAGAAATGTCTATTTAGGTCTTCTGCTCATTTTTTGATTGGGTTGTTTGTTTTGATGATACTAAGCCTCATGAGCTGTTTGTAAATTTTGGAGACCAATCCCTTGTCGGTCATATCATTTGCAAATATTTTCTCCAATTCTGTGGGTTGTCTTTTCGTTTTGTTTATGGTTTCCTTTGCTGTGCAAAAGATTTTGAGCTTAATTAGGTCCCATTTGTTTTTTTATTTCCATTACTCTGGGAGACTGATCAAAAAAAAATATTGCTGCGAGCGGGCTTTCTCTAGTTGCGGCGAGCGGGGGCTACTCTTCGTTGTGGTGCACGGGCTTCACCTTGCAGTGGCTTCTCTTGTTGCAGAGCATGGGCTCTAGGCGCACGGGCTCAGCAGTTGTGGCACGCAGGCTCAGTAGTTGTGGCATGCAGGCTCAGTAGTTGTGGCTCACAGGCTCTAGAGTGCAGGCTCAGTAGTTGTGGCACATGGGCTTAGCTGCTCTGCAGCATGTGGGATCTTCCCAGACCAGGGCTCGGACCAGTGTCCCCTGCATTGGCTGGCAGATTCTTAACCACTGGGCCACCACGGAAGTCCTCCTAACCCCTGTGCCACCAAGGAAGTCCTCCCATTTTGCTTTTAATATTTTTCCTTTGTCTTAATTTTTGTCAGTTTGATTACTATATGTCTCAGCGTGTTCCTCCTTGGGTTTATCCTGCCTGGGACTCTCTGCGCTTCCTGGACTTGGGTGACTGTTTCCTTTCCCATGTTAGGGAAGTTTTCAGCAATTATCTCTTCAAATATTTTCCTAGGTCCTTTCTCTCTCTCTTCTCCTTCTGGAACCACTATAAGGTGAATATTGGGGCATTTAATGTTGTCCCAGAGGTCTCTTAGACTAACTTCATTTCTTTTCATTCTTTGTTCTTTATTCTGTTCTGCAGCAGTGATTTCCACCATTCTGTCTTCCAGGTCACTTACCTGTTCTTCTGCCTCAGTTATTCTGCTATTAATTCCTTCTAGTGTATTTTTCATTTCAGTTATTGTGTTGTTCATCTGTTTGTTCTTTAGTTCTTCCCACTTTGTTAAACATTTCTTGCATTTTCGTCATTCCTTTTCTGAGATCCTGGATCATCTTCACTATCATTATTCTGAATTCTTTTTCTGGAAGGTTGCCTATCTCCAATTCACTTAGCTGGTTTTCTGGGGTTTTATCTTGTTCCTTCATCTGGGACATAATCCTCTGCCTTTTCATTTTTTCTGTCTTTCTGTGATTGTTGTTTTTGTTCTGCAGCCTGCAGGATTGTAGTTCTTCTTGCTTCTGCTGTGTGCCCTCTTGGGCATCGTTTTAAAATCTTATCCAATTTTTCATTTGTGGAGCATCTTGGACATGTAAATGGATGACTTTCAACAAATCTGGGGACTTCCCTGGTGGTCCAGTGGTTAAGACTTTGCCTTCACCAGGGGGTGCAGGTTCAATACCTGGTCAGGGAGCTAAGATCCCACATGACTCAGTGCCAATAAATAAATAAATAAATAAATAAATAAATAAAGCAGAAGCAATATTATAACAAATTCAATAAAGACTTTTAAAAAGTGGTCCACATCAAAAAAAAATCTGTAAAACAGTCAGTATTTAGCTCCTCAAAAAAATTTTTTTGTTCATTGATATCATTCTCCTTTTGCTGGGAGAGCAATGATATAAATGGCCTCACAGATCCTGGCTGTGTGTTCATTTTAAAAAATCTTTGCTTCCAACCTATGCTCTTACCCCATGCCTGGAGAAAGAATTCACAGAATGAGATGAAGAGTTCTGCCCAGGGGAGGAAGGGGCACTGAGGAGGCAGAAATGACTCAGAGGTTTTGAAGAAGGGAGATGAAAACAGATGGTGCTGAATCATAGACACAAGGAAGTCAGTGAAGGGAAGTGTTTGGGGAAAAGAAAATCCAGTCCCAGCTCAGGAGGCAGGGCTGTGCTTCACTCTAAAGAACAGTGATCAGTCTTCCAAGCATCTCCCCATGCGTCCCTCTCTCCCGGGGTCACCCCATTTATGACCGCCCCGTTGGCTCCTCCAGGCAACCAAGGCAGAGTGTGGGAGCGCTTTCAGTTCCCCAGTCTCCTGCACTTCACATCCAACCACCAAATCCACACACTGTGCCCCTTGAGCCCTTCTTAACAATGTCCCTGATCCATCGCAAGGCTCAGGACATCCTGTCTGTTTCATCACATCAGCCTCCTTCCTGGTCCTCCAATCCGGGCTCCACTCCTTACTCCAGCTCATTCCTCTCACCACCTCCAAAGGACTCTTCCTATAACCGTATCGGATCTGAACCTGCCCTGCTCAAAACCCTTCCAACAGTTTCCACCTTCGAAACAAAGTCAAGGTGCATCATCTGATATTCCAGGCTGTGAATGATCAGCCCCAGCAAACGCCGCTCTCCCTCCGCAGCCAAACTCATCACACTTAACCATGTCTCCCCCAAACACACACATACACAGAGCTACTGAACAATTCCGTACCTCCTCAGCCTGCCCCCTTAGCCAGTGTGAACGGAGCCATGTCCTTTCCAACCTGCCAGACCAAGAAGCCTTCCTTTTTCATTCCACTCAACTATAAATACATGTTGAGTTATAAGTTCGTGTAAGGTTTATAGGAGAAAACCACATGAATGACTTAAAATACTGGTCAACACATCATCCAGGAGAGAGATTAATGTTGGAATTTTACTATTAATAGAGTTAATTATCAATAGAGCCCTCCTGCGTTACATTTTCTATATGGTGGTAATCCTTTTATAATAGAAATCTGTTCATACTCTCTGCTGCTTAAAATTTTCCAATTGCTTTAAAGATAAAATCCAAAATACTTACATGGCGCTCAAGATCCTGTGTGGCAAGGCCCCAGCCCTCGCCTAATTGCTCTCAGTTCTGAGAACAGCTCAAGATCTTTCTGGTCAAGGATGCCTCCACCACCACCACCTCCACCACCACCCCTGAGCTAACTACTCATCCATCCACCAAAAGGAGACCTCACAACCAGGACTCAGGCTTCATGGCGTCTACCTGTTAATGAAACTCATTGTTCCCCGTTTTCTTTTTTCTTCCAACTTGTAACAGTCTCACAAGACTATAACTGAATTGTTTGCCATGTAAATATTTGCAATGTCTGTTTTCAGCACTCTGGGCCCCATGAGTCCAGGAAGGGAATCTGTCGGCTTCACCAGTGAATCTCCAGTGTCTGGCACCATGACTGAACATGGTCATTGCTCAACAAATAACTGACTGACTGGACTAGATGACGAAAGAAAGGAACAAGATTTGCATTTACAGAGGCTCAGGAAAGGGAAGTTACTTGCCCCAGATCACACAGCCTACGTAAGAGGCAGAATAAGAATTGGAACAGGTATCGGGGTAGCTCCTGGGCCTGCTTCTTCTAGCCTCATGTTCTGGGATGTTATGTCACTCTCTGGATTTGGATTTGGCATGAGGAGGTAGGACAGGAAGGCAGAGTGGGGGAGGGGGATCTGGTGAGTACCAGATCTGGCCTGAAACATCCCCAGAGCCTGCTGTCTCCTGGGCCCCATCCTGCAGGGACAGCAGCCTGAGGCCCTGGGGGGCTGTTCCTCTTTCTGAGAGGCTGCTATGAAGGGACCGGTAACGTGCAACACAGAGCCTGCACCTTGTCACCCCCCGTGCATCTGTCTGTCCTGCTGGCTCTGTGGACTTTGTAAGACACCAGCACGGCTGGGGACCATGGGAGGCACAGCCACGACCCCGACCCTCACTGCCCTTCTCTGCCTCGGTGGGCTTTGGGGAAGGGAGGGGGGAAGGGGCCCCTCTCCTCCCAGGTCTGAAGCTGAGAGACCCCAGGTCTAAGAAGGCTCAGGGGGGGCAGAACTTGGTGGGGGAGGGGGGAAGTGCTCAGCCCCAGATCTGACCCCAGCGCTCAGGGCCCAGACCAGGCCTGGAGCATCTATGTGTGCTGGGGGATGGGCGCTCACAGGGAACTCTCTCCCAGGGCTGTGCCCGGACCCATGGGACCAGGTCCCGGCAGGTGAGCCCCCCCAAGACCTGCTTCAATCCCACAAGCCCCTGGTCATCTGGGGGGAGCACAGCAGGTCTGGGATGATGGTGACCAGTCTGGAAGGGGTCTGGGGGTGACAGCTGGGGAAACTGAGGGGAGAAAGGCACCCCTGACACTTCAGGTCTGATTCCTTTCCAAGAATCCACCTGACACCCTCCATCTGGGCTGACCTAGGCCCCATGGTCACCAAGGGAAGCCCTGTGACCATCTGGTGTCCGGGGTCTCTGAGGGCAGATGTCTACCGTCTGTATAGAGAGAGGCCCTCTGGACTCTGGGAGGCTAAGGCCCCACAGGACTCCAGTAACAAGGCCAGTTTCCCCTTTGAATCCTCGAGCTCAAGCACTGCAGGGCAGTATCAGTGTGTCTCTCGCAGCAGGAAAGACAGGTAGAGTGGAGTGACCCCCTGCCCCTGGTGGAGACAGGTAGGAGGGAGGACCCGGGTCCCCTCCCGCTGCGGCGGCGACCTCACAGGCAGAGGGGGCAGAGTGTGGGCGCAGGGGGACGGACGTCTCCCCTCGCAGCCCACACCTGCGGTGAGCGGGGTGACGCTCCCCCTTTAACCCAGCCCCTCCCCCTCCCTCAGGGGTGCACAGAGCCCCCCCTCTCAGCCCAGCCACGCCCTGTGGTGGCCTCAGGAGGGAGCGTGTCCCTGGCACGCAGCTCACAGTTTGCAGCGGGCACTTTGCACCTGCTGAAGGAGGGAGGTGCTGACCCCCCCGACACAGGACATCGAGGACCCATGGGAGGGGACAGGCCGTGTGCCCTGTGGGGCCCGTGAACTCCTCCCGTGGGGGGACCTGCGGATGCTATGATTCTCCCAGCTCCCTCCGCATGTGTGGTCACACCCCAGTGACGCTCTGCATCTCCGGGTCACAGGTGAGGGCCCCCAGCCCCATCGTTTCCTGGACCCCTGACCTGAGCCTTGTGCCCAGTGAGCCCTGAGGTGATGGGGGGTCAGGGGCAGTGGCCTCCTGGGGCAGAACCACTCGCGAGAGGCTTGGGAGGACCAGGGAGAACTCTCACTGCAGCCTCAGTGAGCAATGTGGGGTGAGCGTCCCCCTCGGTGCCACTGCCCCTTCTCTGCAGGCGTGTACAGGGAGCCCTCCCTCTCAGCCCAGCCCGGCTCATTTGTGCTCCGTGGAGACAGCCTGACCCTCCGGTGTCGCTCAAAGGCCGGCTCTGGCAGATCTGCTCTGACCAAGGACGAGGAGGTCACACCTCCCCTCTGTCTTGAGGCCCAGCACAGCCCTGACTTCCCCCTGGGCCATGTGAGCCGCACCCACGGGGGCCGGTACAGATGCTACGGTGGACACACCTCTCCTATGTGTGGTCGGCCGCCAGCGACCCCCTGCACATCCTGATCGTGGTGAGGAGCCCCTGTCTTGCCCCACGTCCTGACTGTCTGGTCAGGATGCTGGGCCCAGGCTCACCCCCGGTGGGGATGGGTCCTGGGAGCGGGAGGAGAGGCTAAGAAGGGGCAGTGGTGTACAGGGAAAGGGAGTGAGAAAAAGGGAGTGGGAGCATGAAGATGAAAGGGACCCACACAGAGGGGCTGAGAGGAGCTGAGAGGGGGTCCCAGACAGGGTCCCTGGAGAGAGGATGGTGGTCCCTCAGCTCAGGGTCAAGGGTGTCTTGGGGGTGGCTCTCTACACATCACGACCTTCCTCGCCCCCAGGAATGTACAGGAAACCCTCCCTCTCAACCCAGCTGGGGGCCTCCGGACCCCGCAGAGAGAACGTGACCTTGCAGTGTGGCTCTGAGGTCTGGTCCAACGCCCTCCATCTGTCCAAGGAGGGGTCACTCACTCCTCCCCAGCACCTTCGTCTGCAGGACACGGCTCCACCCTTTCAGAACTTCACCTTGAGTGCTGTGACGTCAGCCCACAGTGGGACCCACACGTGCTACAGCTCACTCAGCACCTCCCCCTCCCTGATGTCACAGCCCAGCGACCCCCTGGAGCTCTTGCTCTCAGGTGAGGGACCCCAGCCCTGACCCTCTGTGTCTTCCTGGTCAGTTCAGGGTCCTGTCCCCAGCTCTGGGCTGGGCTGGGAGTGAGGGGGTCACAGAAGGAGGGGAGTCAACAGTAAAGGGATGGAAAAAGCCAGGGCAGCTCCCTTCCCTGCACCATCCTCATCCCTGGGGTCCAGACATGTTCCAGGCGGCAGAGAAGACTCGGGTCTGACCAGAAGGGGAAAATACCAGCGTCCCCCCCTGCCCCGTCTCCATCCTCCTTTGGTCCCCACTCCTCGTAGTCCCTCACCCTGAGAGAACAACACAAGAGCGGGCGGCTAGCAGAGGCCTCGATCCCCAAGCGACCAAGATCACAGGCCCTGGCACAGCTTGTGTCCCAGCGGGGCTGGGAGTCGGGCAGAGATGCAGGGAGACCAAAGGGCTCCCGGGGCTCTGAGGCTGGCGGATGAGGGCTGGGGGGCCATGGAGAGGGAGATGTCGGGGCCCATCCTGGGGCAGGAGCAGTGGGCTGCGTGGGGAGAAGCAGCCCCCGGCCCTCCCCTCCTGTCCCGACCCCCAGGGGGCTCCGAGGATCAGCTTCTCCCCCACACAGAGCCAGGCGGTTGCAGACGGGTGAGTGAGGGTCTCTGTGGGGAGGTGGTGGTGGGAGGAGCTCAGTCTGGTCTTGGCTCAGCCACTTCCTGAGTTAATGGCCTGAGGAAAGTTCCTTCTTCTCTCTGGGACCCACCTCCCTGACTGCAAAGGGCAAGAAGTCTGCTCCGACACTGTGCGTGGGGACGGTGTCTGAGCCTTCCTCCTTAAAGTCAGGGGCTTCAGCCCTCCAAGGAGCAGCCGTGGGGTCAGGGAAAGAACAGGGCTTGGAAGTCACACTGCTCTGCTACTTGCCAAGCTTGGGATCTTGGCTGAGTCATGTTCCTCGCCGAGTCCGAGGCTCACCCTGCGTGGAGGAGCCCTCCTGCTTCCTCCCTCAACGGGGAGCCCTCAGCACAGGCCCTGTTTAGAGCTCAGGAAGGCCAGAGCCTCCCGCCTGCCCCTCCCAGACACACACCCCCTTGTCCACACGGGCCCCGGGGGGGGGATGCCAGGCCTCTGCAGAGTGGGGACAGATCTGGGCCGGGCTGGCAGAGGAGTAGGGGTTGGGTTTGAGGGACAGGTCTCTGCACTGGTGTTCTGCCTGGAGGCGACAGCATTAAAAAAATAATTTAAAAAAAATACAAGGGAGCCCACAGTCCTGGGTTCCAACCCCAGCTCTGCCACATCCAGGCTGGGTGACCTGGGGCATGTGCGTATCCTGTGCCTCAAGTTTCCTCATCTGTAAAGTGGGTGGGAGTGACAGTCACTGTTGCATGATTGCTGTGGAAGTTAGAGATGAATGCACAGACCCCAGCATGAGTCTGCACACAGTAGGCGCTCAATTAAATGGCACCACTGGCTCACTCATGACATCACTGGTGCCCCAGGTCTCAAATGGTACCTGAACGTTCTGATCGGGGTCTCGGTGGCCTTCGTCCTGCTGCTGCCTCCTCTTCCTCCTCTTCCTCCTCGTCCGACACCGGGGTCAGCGAAGACGCAGGAAGTCGGGTGAGTAGGGAGTGGGGTGACCTAGGCCCCTGCAGGTGGTGGGCTTAGGGCACCAGCCAAAGGGAAACCTAAGAGACGGGTGAAGTCAGGTTAGAAAACCCCTCCAGCATCTCCGAATGAGAAAATCTAAAAAGAAGAGATTAAATATGAGTGTACACGTATTTTAAAGTATTCTTTTGATTTTTTCAAACTTACGAAATGTTTGAAAACACATGCAAGTTTTGTATTTTATGGTTTAGATTTTTCTCTTGAATTCTTTATGGAGGTGGGAGGGGATTATAATCTTATCAGTTCGTAGGCCCTCGCAGATCTTACTGTAACCCTAGAGAAGGGTTCTGGGGTGGGTTGGAGGCCGATTCTCAACTTCCTGCAGCGGCCGCAGCATCAGTGCTCGAGGACAGAGGCCGGCAGAAGAGGCAAGACCTCTCCCAAAGACTCCCACACCACCCAGCCCGCACGCAGCTCCCGCACTGCCCCTCACACTCCTCTCTCCTCCCCCAGCTCCAGCCCAGCTGTTGACTTCCAGGAGGAGAGCTTGTGTTAAGGGGAAGAGGGACCATCCTGGGGGCAGGAGACAGGGCCAGGCAATGTGGGTGGGCAGTGGACACCAGGGAGTGGTTGGAAAGGGTTCTGGGCTTGGGGATGTGAGAGCTCAAATCTGATACTGTGTGGCCTTGGCCACATCACTGACCCTCTCTGGACATCTGCTGTGTGAGATGTCAGGGAATCTTGGCAAGAGATGGGACCCCCTTGTTCTGTCCCCACCGGATGCTGTCGTGGAAGACACACAGCCGGAGGATGGCAGGCAGCTGGACAGTCAGGTCAGCTCCCCCAATCCTGACCAGGGCACCCACACCTCCTTGTTCAGACGTTAAATCCAGCGGACACTGAACCCTCACGCCACTCAACTCCTGGCAGCCTCTCCCTTCTGGAAGCACCTGCCCTGTGGGCTGCTGCAACCCCACACCTCGTCTCCTCTGACCTTCAAGGTGTTGAATGCTCAGGTCGAGCTGGCAGGGCTGAAGGTTAGGGCTAAGAGTCTGTGCCCCCCAAAAGGGGCTCAATCCAATCCTGGGGCTGCAGAGCGGCCCAGAGGGGATGCCTTCTGAACTCCAGAGGATTCTAAAATCCTCGCTCAGCCCTTGGCCAAGGGCTGTCTGTTCGGGGTTGGGTGAACCCCAGCAACGCACCTCGAGCGCTGGTTAACTGGGGTGAGGATCAGCTCCCGTTCACACTCTGGCGAACCCTAACTCCCTCCCAGGCTGCAGCGGGGTCTGACTGTCCCTCCATGTTGATGGCGCCACACCCAACTCCTATCTCCAGTCCTGCCCTCTCCCCTGCACCAAACTTACACAACCAGCCACCAGTCACAGGAATTTCAACTTCCTTCACTTCCCTCCTCCCTGAGGCTCAAAGCTACAGGGACTGAAGGAAGGAAAGATTCAGAGACCACCCCCTTCACTGTCTCCAGCAGAGCCCTGATGACTAAGACCACCAAGGAGTGCCTCCTTTCCTCCCGGGACCCAGGCTTCCCCCACCCAACCACCCTCCCTCCCTCTCCCCCACCGCAGGCCGTGGCATCTGAAGCCCCCCAGGATGTGACCTATGCCCAGCTGAACCACTCGACCCTCAGACGGGAGACTGCACCCCCCCACCCCCCAGTCAGGGGAGCCCCCAGCAGAGCCCAGCGTGTATGCTGCTCTCGCGGTCCGTTAGCCCAGTAAGGACCCAGGCCCCACGCTCCAGGGACCGGATTTCAGGGACCCCCCCAGGAGCTGCCCCCATAAATGCTTATAATGAACTCCAGCCAGCCTGGAGTCCTGACACGAACCACCAGGAGCTTCTGAGACCTCCTGGAAGCCAACTGCTTCCAGAACTCCATGGACATCACAGCTGATTTTATGGTCCCTACCAAGGGTCCTGACCTCAAGGACCCTACAGAACTGCCATCAACACCTTGGGGTGAGGGAGGCCTACCACCCAGCCCAAGTAGGCTGCGAGGACTTGGATTCTTCTGCAGGCTTCACAGCGACTTGGCAAAGAACCCTGAGCCCTCACTGAGAAGCTGGCCACTTACATCACAGCCCCAAATCCCCCAGACGAGTGTGCCCTGTGGCTGCAGCTGCTGACAGGCTGCCCAGTTCCAAGTGTTCCTCATTTCCTGAGACCGAGCCCCTTCCTTCCCTGCCTGAGGCAGCTTCTCAAACACAGAAAAGACTGCCTCCCTTGCGACCATGAGTATCATCAGAAACTCCCCTGCATCCTCTGCCTGGAAAGGACTCCTCGCCCCACATGCAAATGGGTGGCTGAGAATTTCCTTCTGGTTTTGTCTTAAAGAACCTTCCTCATAATACTACTGGTCTCCCTGCTGTGATAAGTTATGTGTAGACATGTTTGTTAGGACACCGCAGCCCAGCCCTAAGGGGAAAAGGACCACCATCTTGCAGGTGGTACCAAGTACCTGAACAAAGCCGACCAGGCCCCTCTGTGCGTGTGGAAACCCGCTGAAGGACGCAGCCTGCACTTCCTACTACAGAAGGCTTGTGTTCAGAGCAGGGAGGAAAAGAGAAACACCAATCAACACCAGTCCTGAAGTGTTTTATTATCTGATCTTGTTTTATTATCTGACTGGAAAACTAGACACTCCATCAGCCCAGGCGGGACCGGGTGGACTTAATCCTCCTCCTCGTCATCGCCAGCTCCAGCCCCGCCCTGGCCCTTCTTGGCGTTCTTCCTCTTCACGCGGCCTGGGCGGCCGCCCCCATACGGAGAACGGAGGGAGAAGTCGATGTGCTTCTGGGAGTCCAGGCGGACAATGAAGGACGGGATGTTCACCACCTGCTTGCGGACCCTGGAGGGGGGACGGCAGGTGAAGAGGACAGGGAAACAGAACGCTGCTCTCCTCTCCGCCTGTGCTTTGCAGCTGACAGGGCTGGTGCTATAAAGCTGCAATGACTCTGAAGCAATAACGGGAAGGGCATTCCTGATCCTAAGGAATTGCTTTGTGTTCCGGAGCTTTCAGGCATCACCTAACTCACACAAATGCATCCACCTTTACATTCACACCTCACAGAAGGGAGAGAGCAATTCAGAAGTAACCCAGAGTGAATGAGGTGAGGTGGCAGCATATAAACCCAACACCTGCTTTTCAAATACACAACTGTGCCAGACACTTCAAATATTCTCAACTGTGTGTATCACACACTGAGCTTTATTAGCAGGTGTAGTTTCACTGTCTTCGAAGCAGCAACCCGAAAGAATAGGGGCTGTTTCATTTCAGACAAGCAACGTGAGGCTCCTGCCCGTGGGTCACGGGGCTAACGAAAGGCTGCGGCAGAAATTCAGTATGCGTGTGTCCCGCCCACTTACTACACAGCTCAACTGGGCCTCGTGAACGGGGCCCAATTTACAAAGGGTAAACTGAGTACTCAGATAAAGACCCATCCGGCCTCTGGTCTTCACTGTGGCAGCTGCCACCATGAGCATCAGACCCTGGCCTGTGGTGAACTCACCAAATTAAGGCCGACAGGAGAGTGCACTGTGGTGGTCAGGGCCTGGAGTGGCTTCACAAGGGCCCACTACACAGCCGAACCCACCCAAGTCAGTTAGCCCCAGTGACTCCTCTCAACTGGACACCAAGGGCTGTTACCTGTCCAGCTACCTGCACGCCTCGGAGAAGCCTTCGCAAGGTGTACGGCTCCAGCCGCAGTGACCCTTGCGCTGGGCTACAGGGGGGATGAGGCTGCCCCCAGCTCCCCCATGAGCTGTTTGTAGGGGGTCAATCTGTACCCTCAAGGGGAGCTCACACCTTCATCACCTCCAAGGGCTGCACAGGAGATAGGGACAGCGGCTTAGTGAGGGCAACCATCAGAGGGGATGGGCTGGGGAAGGCTGAGGGAGCCCAGAGGTGGTACCTGATATGGCGCTGGCGAATCAGCACGCGGGCGTGGTGGATGGACTTGGCCAGGCCCAGCTTGAAGACCTGGGTCTGCAGGCGTCTCTCCAAGAAATCCTCAATCTTCAGGCCCAAGATGTAATCCAGCTTCATCTTGCCCTCGTCCAGCACCCCGATACGGACGAGTCGCCGCAGCAGGGCATTGCCTGGTAAGAGGGGAAGGAAGGCCTGCCTCAGCATTCTGGCTGACCTCAGGCTTCTGGGTTCAAACCCTCCACCTCCAAATCACGGTGGTGGGACAAAGTAGGAAGTAAGAGCGAATTCTGATACAGGACTCAGAATGCTATTACGTGAGCCACTGTGACTAACGGAATCCTCACACCACCCTAAGGCAGGTGGCTACATACAACTCTGCTCACCTGAAAAAGGAAGAACCTTCCAGAGTTGTTGGGAAGAGTAAATGAGACAACCCCCTTGAAAGGCTTAGCATTCATCTGCAAAAGTCTAAGTGCTGCTGTTCCTAAACTATTCCTCCCATAACACAGCACAGCGGCTAGGAGCTAATATTCTAGAGTCAAAAAAGCCCTACTAATCAAATGAGGTGAAACCACCTTCCGTATCTATAATATTGGAACAGTATCAGAACCAATCTTATAGGCCTGAAAAAGACTGGGCATACATTTAAGCTGAGTACATGTCATCCATTCTATCATTCTGAGATTTTCTACTAAAAAGATGGTGTGGACCTAACAGTGCCTGGCAGAAAGTAATCCAGCAGGGGTCAGCTTCTACCTTTTACACGACCCTACCTCTTGTCCACGGGCATCCAAAGCTCCACTCAGGACAGCTCTTGGGATGCTATGGGCAAACCCCTTCCCCCAGGCTCACACTCACTGCGCTCCTTATCACCACACAGGATTATCACTAACACACTGACACTGGGGGAAAAGCACCATTACCACCCAACCCCTCCCTTGCCCCCAGGCAAAGCTTGAAGGAAAGATGGCTCACTGTGATGACAAAGTCTTCCTAGCAGACCAGGAACCTAGCAGACCAGAATCTAAATGGAGAAACATACTATACACACTATATACCTTTCCCAACACCCCAGGTCATAATATGCACTGAATAAATGCTGAACACATAACAAGGATATTCTCCCATTTACAACTGCATAAAAGATGAAAAGTCTACACAATGAAAAATATAAGACACTGATGAAAAAAATTAAAGACACAAATAAATGGAAAGATATAGTTAAAATGCCCATACTACCTAAAAGCAACATACAGATTCAGTGCACTCCCTATCAAAATTCCAATGCCATTTTTCACAGAAAAAGAACAGACCTAAATTTTTATGGTACCACAAAAGACCAATCTTAAGAACAAAGCCAATCTTAAGAACAAAACTGGGCTTCCCTGGTGGCGCAGTGGTTGAGAATCTGCCTGACAATGCAGGGGACACGGGTTCGAGCCCTGGTCTGGGAAGATCCCACATGCCGCGGAGCAACTAGGCCCGTGCGCCACAGCTACTGAGCCTGCACGTCTGGAGCTTGTGCTCCGCAACAAGAGAGGCCGCGATAGTGAGAGGCCCGCGCACCGCGATGAAGAGTGGCCCCCCCTCAAAAAAAAAGAGTGGCCCCCACTTGCCGCAACTAGAGAAAGCCCTCGCACAGAAACAAAGACCCAACACAGCCATAAATTAATTAATTAATTAATTAAAATTAAAAAAAAAAAAGAACAAAGCTGTATACAAAGCCAATCTTAAGAACAAAGCTGTATACATTACAAAGCTATAGTAATCAAAAGAGTATGGTATTGGCATAAAAAATACATCAAGGGAACAGAATAAAGATCCCAGAAATAAACCCACACAAATTAATGGTCAATTTACAACAAAGGAGCCAAGAATATATAACGGGGAAAGAAAAGTCTCGTCAATAAATGGTGTCGGGAAAACTGGACAGTCACATGCAAGAATGAAACTGGACCCCTACCTTATCCTATACACAAAAATTAACTCAAAATCGGGAATTCCCAGGCAGTCCAGTGGTTAGGACTGGGTGCTTTCACTGCCGTGGCCAAGGTTCCTCAATCCCTGGTCGGGGAACTAAGATCCCGCAAGCTGTGTGGCGGGCGGGGGGGAAAAAGAAACTCAAAATGGATTAAAGACTTGAATGTAAGACCTGAAACCATGAAACTCCTAGAAGAAAACATAGGCAGTAAGGTCCTTGACATATCTTGGAGATGATTTTTTTTGGATTTGACCCTAAAGCAAAGGCTACAAAAGCAAAAATCAACAAGTGGGACCACACCAAAAAAGCTTCTGCACAGCAAAAGAAATTAACGAAATGAAAAGGCAACGTACAGAATGGGAGAAAATATTTGCAAATCATGTACCTAATAAGGGGTTAATACCCAAAATATGTAATGAACTCATACAACTCAAGAACAAAAATGGACTTCCCTGGTGGTGCAGTGGTTAAGAATCCGCCTGCCAATGCAGCAGACACGGGTTCGAGCCCTGGTCCGGGAAGATCCCACATGCTGCGGAGCAATTAAGCCCGTGCGCCACAGCTACTGAGCCTGTGCTCTAGAGCCCGTGAGCCACAACTACTGAAGCCCGAGTGCCTAGAGTCCATGCTCCACAACAAGAGAAGCCACCGCAATGAGAAGTTTGCGCCCCGCAATGAAGAGTAGCCCCCGCTCCCTGCAACTAGAGAAAGCCCACAAGCAGCAACGAAGACCCAACGCAGCCAAAAATAAATAAATAAAAATAAATAAATCTATAAAAAATTTTAAAAACCCAAAAAAACAAACACCTCAATTAAAAAATGGGAAGATGATCTGAATAGACATTTTCCCAAAGACATACAGGTGGCCAAAAAGCACAAGAAAAGGTGCTCAACATCATTAATCATCAGGAAAATGCAAATCAAAACCACAATGAGACCTTAAAACTTCTCATCACAAGAAAAAGTTTTGTAACTATAAAACTATGTGCACCTGGGGCTTCCCTGGTGGCGCAGCGGTTGAGAATCTGCCTGCCAATGCAGGAGACACGGGTTCGAGCCCCGGTCTGGGAAGATCCCACATGCCGCGGAGCAACAAAGCCCGTGAGCCACAACTACTGAGCCTGCGCATCTGGAGCCTGTGCTCCGCCACAAGAGAGGCCGCGATAGTGAGAGGCCCGCGCACCGCGATGAGGAGTGGCCCCCACTTGCCGCAACTAGAGAAAGCCCTCGCACAGAAACGAAGACCCAACACAGCCAAAAATAAATAATAAATAAATAATAAATAAATTTTAAAAAAAGCAAACTATGTGCACCTGAAACTAATATAATAATGAATTATAAATTATACCTCCATTTAAAACAGACATGATATTCAAATAGTAATATAAAAACATATTCAAAGGTAAACAAAAGTGAGTTTGGGATTATCTACCAGTTTGGACACTTCATGCCTTTTTGTCCTTACATTAGAAAATAGAAACTTGACAATAATTCAACCTGTATTACTTCAAAAATATATTTCATATTTACTATTAAACCACCAACATCCTTAAACAATGGGGAGGGTCATCAATACAGGAAAAACCTTATTTGGTATGAAGACAAAAATAACACCGATAAACTCTGCATCTTCAACAGGATCATGTCCAACTACTAAAAATTGTTACATGGGCTCCATTTGGCCAAAGCATTAACAATCAATCAGTTTTCCTTTTTTTTAGACTAGTTTTATCTATCTATCTATTTACTTTTATTTGGTTGTGCCAGGTCTTAGTTGAGGCAGGCCAGCTCCTTAGTTGCAGCTCGAGGGCTCCTTAGTTGTGGCACGCGAACTCAGTCGCGGCATGCATGTGGGATCTAGTTCCCTGACCAGGGATCGAACCCAGGGCCCTGCATTGGGAGCGTGGAGTCTTAACCACTGGAAGCCCCCCAGAATCAGTTTTTAAAATGTAAAAGCCAAACCAATAACTTTTTTAAAAATGTAAGCCAGTGGGCACCTCAGTGGCAAAGGGGCCCTTGTCACTATGGCATGCGGCAAGCCTGTAAGTGCCTTAGTTTCTAATGTGAAAAATGGATGTAATACCTGTCCTCCTTAAGCTGGTGTAAGAAAGGAGTTCATACCTGTAAGTGACTGAATGAACCAGTAAGTCTTTTTATCAGATGAGACTCTCACATCTTAGTGGGCAAGGCTGCATCTGAAGCAAGGCAAGGCTGTAGCGGCGAGACTCTCACACCTTAGTGGGCAAGGCTGTAGCGGCGAGCAGACACCTCAGAGCTTGCAGGCTCCTCCTCCCCATCCCAGGAACCTAAAGAGCTTCATTCACTAGAAAGTGAACTACCTGATGCTTCCCTCTTGCAACTTCCACTTCCACCCCGGAAAACCAAATAATCCCTGGACACTTGCCTCTCACCCTGCCCTACGCCATCTCTTTGTCACATGACTGCTTATCACCTAAGTTTCTCTGTGATTATCTCCATCTTCCGCAAGTTCCCCCTGAGACCAGAACCAGCTGCGGTCTGTCGCCCAGACTCAGGGATAAAGTCCCACCCAATACCAGTGTCCAAGGGGGAGATTCCTCAATTATCATGAGACTGTCAAAGGAGTTTATGAACTAACAAAAGTTTAAGAATGAAAACCTCTCACATCCTTGGGCCTAGGACAGATAAGAGTGATAAATGTGTGGTAGTTAGTTAAACACGCTCCAAGCCTTTCTCAACCTCTAATATGGATGACCACTCATCTTAACAGCGAGGAGTGTAACAGCACTTCCTTCCTCAGTCACAGTTTGGGAGAAAAATCAGACTAGCAACCCTGACTGAGAATAAAAAGCCAGGTGCCCAAGGAAGCCTGACGGGTTTCCCAGCCCCTCCTGCTTTCCACCAGAAATCAAGATTTCCCAGGGACAGGCCAGAAGCAAGTTATCAAGATGACACCTAGGCAGTGGCCAATTTTAGAGGCAACTAAAAACAAGTTGTAGACACTTTGAGTAAACTTCATGTTGTATAAGTTTTATCCCAATAAAAACTGTTACAAAAAAAACAAACAAGATACAGAACCACCTACAGCCAAACTCACATCTGTTAGAATCACAAACTGTACGTATGTATGTACGTGTATGTATGTACATATATGTATATATGTATGTATGTATGCATGTGTGTGTGTACGTATATCTTCCACACCAGGATACGATGCAGAACACACTAACCAAGTCTACTGATTACTTCTTACACTTAGACACTGTTTCAACTTTTGGTGATGTTCTCTAAGCTTCTCCTGGAACCCTCATTCCATCCCCATCGCTGAACTCACCTGAACTCTGGAGCCTGCCCTCCAGTCCCACCTATGGTGGGAGGCCTCTGACCATTTGCTCATTTGAAAAAGAGTATTATCAGTACCTGCTATGAGCCTGCTTGTGCAGATTAAATAATGTACACCAGGAGCTTAGAAAAAGGGATGCAGTGAGCCTTATAAAATACCAGCTATTTTAATATTTTTGCCACTTGAAGCCACAATCTAAGAGGTCCTACTAAAATTTGATCATGTCAATCATTCCTTCCAAAAGCCCTCCATTAACTCCCTATCTCAAGGTAGAGATCTAGAACTTTAAGAATCTAAAAGATGATAAATTCTGTCACGTGTACCTTACCACAATTTTTTTAGTCACTGTAATTACTATCTGATCTGTACCCTCTCCAAAATCACCTAGTATGTTCTTCCCTGTGAAATCCACAGGTCCTCTTCTGTTCAGACCTTGAGTAAATGTCCTTGACCACCATGGTAAAGCAGGCAAATGTACACAGTAAAGCTCCCTCCCTGCTAGAACCATCCAACATTTCAGAAATTTCAGTCTATTCCCACCCCCAGTGAACAAGACATACAAGCAGCAGTACTGTTTGGGTACGCTGCGTACAGCTAGAGCCAGGTGGCCAAGCTTGCTGAGCACTGTTAGTTCTAATCAAGAGGAGACTGAAGCCCAATGTTTCCCATACACACCTTCAAACAGACGCCGCGGGTCTTTCTCATCCAGCGTCAGCAGCTCCCGGGCAGCCTTGCGGATCTTGGCCAGGGTAAATTTGACCCTCCAGACCTCACGTTTGTTCCGGAGCCCATACTCGCCTGCAAAGAATGGGCGGACAAGTTCAGTCCCACGGGCTAGTGAAAAGGATTGGTGGTTTCGGGGTACAGAAAATCTAAACAACGAACGATCCCGAATTCGGGGAAGAGGGAGGGGGGACACACCGGAGAGATTCCAGCAGAATAAACACGTGGGCGGCCTCATATTTCCCCGGCCCGGAAAGCAGAAACCTTGCATTAGCCACTCACCGATCAGCTTCAGCTCTTGGTCGAGGCGGGACTTCTCGAAGGGTCTCCGCGGGGTCACATAGGTTTTGCGACAAACCCAGCTACGGGCCACCGGCATGCTGGCTCTACTTGCCCGTCTGTGCGGAAAGGAGAGTGGACAGTGAGGACTCGGAGCGGCGCCTGCGCAGTCCCACACCTCCGCTAGAACCTCGCGGCGCCCAGGGAAATATCGCGAGAACCGTCCCTCAAGCTTTTATAACCGATACCATTCCCACTACTCTCCAACCACCTTCATCTCACCTGCATCTTCTTTACCGAACTCATTAAAGCTCGGATGGTCCGCAAGACCTTACAACCCACACCCGGAATAAAGAGCACAGCAGTACACCTCACCTACGCGCTCCCTCCGGTAACCGAGAAAAAGGCACATGCGTCCCCCGGCCGCGCTCTTATAGCAGCGCCGCCGTCTTGTGACGTCAGCACGCGCAGCGCCCGCCTGCACCAATCAGAAAAGACGTTGGCGGGCGGAAAAAGCAATCGAGACGAGAGGTTGGGCCAGAGCGGCGTGCTAAGTTGGGAGGACCTCGACTCTAGCTGACAAGGTGTCGGAGCATCGTCCGGTGAGAAGTGAGGACTCCTCTCCGCCCTCGAGTGGTTACTTAAGTGCCGTCAGCTAGCCTCTGAGTCGCAGTATAAAGTTGGAGTATTCACCGCCACCGCCAGTAGACTTCAGCCGGCTCCGACTCTGTGAAAAGATCCCCAGACGGTTAGAGCTGTGCGAAATCAAAGCTCCTTCCAGAAGATAATGTTATATCCATGAATAATGAAAAAAATCATTTTTCATATCAGAGTGTCAACCCGAAGCACAGCCAGAAGCCAGTCTGCCCTTTTGAACCCTAAAACAAATCCTCTACTCGTGAAGCTTTGAGCCTTAGGGGAACAGGGAAAAAATAATAATAAAGTAGATCATTTCAGAGTGGTGCTGTGAAGAAAATAAATTACTGATAATGACTGAGGGAAAATGGTACTCCAGATAGGATGGTCAGGGAAGCCTCTTTAAGAAGGTGACTGACTTTTTTTTAACTTGAGACCCAATGATTAAAAGGCTCTGTGCCTCTTTATCAAAGACAGCAATTTACATCCTGAGGTTTCCTTTGGGTTTCCAGAACAGGGAAAATGTTCTGACACCTCTTGTTATAAACCTGGAGCAATTTATACATTGTTTTTTGATCTCCTCGGCCAACATCCTCCTCTCAGACAGGATTATTTCCTCTAGTCCTTTTCTCTCTGGGATAATCCCATTCACACCAATGACTTTCTTTATCGCTGTTAGATAATATTTAATGAGCATTCTAAATGTGCTAGGCTTTGGGCTAAACACCTTATGGTTTTTTTGTTTTTGTTTGGTTTTTTTTGTTTTGTTTTTAATTCGTGTGACCCATGATTTCCATCACTAAAAATAATAACAGGTGACATTCTGGAATATTTACTATGTATCAGGCCCTGTTCTCAGAGCTTTACATATGTTAATTTACTTAATCCTCAATACATATTTAAGGAGGACTCTCAGAGAAGTTGCTCTCCCTCATAGTAATACTTTTATAGATGCTTGCTTAAGGAGCACTAATGCTATTATCCTATTTTATAGAGGCAGATACTGAGGCACCAAAAAGTGGTTACAGAACTTGCCCAAGACTGCACAAAGTGGAAATAAATTAAGACTGACCGGATGAGAACAAGCAAAGGCTATCTATTCAGAGTAAGGGAGTCAGTCACCATCACTCATGTTTTGGCAGAGACTCAAAGGCAGGCAGAGGTGTGGGAAAGCTATATAGCAGAAAAACGGAAAGCCTTCAGGTGTCCCCGATTGGAGGCTGTCGTCATGGAGAAGCTAGACGTGGGCAGACTAGAAGTTAGGTACCCTATGCGATTGGTTGGGGTACATATTTGGCTTTCTTTTCTTGGTCCTAAATTGGAAGTGGGGACAAAAATTAGTAGCGTTGTGAATTACTAATCAAGTCCTGGCCCTTTTGGACCTATTGTTGTAGGGGTTATTATTTGGCTCCTTGGATTGTTACTTCCTACAAGCCTGCCTTATAGCAGGCTGGCTTCCTGAGCTGTTTTTGTTTGTTTATTGAAGTATAGTTGATTTACAATATTGTGTTAGTTTCACTTGTACAGCAAAGTGATTGAGTTATAAATACATATATTTTTCAGATTTTTTTCCATTATAGGTTATTACAAGATATTGAATATATTTCCCTGTGCTATACAGTAAATCCTTGTTTTTTATCTATTTTACATATAGTAGTGTGTATATGTTAATCCCAAACTCCTAATTTATCATTCCTCCCCCTCATTGTCCCCTTTGGTGACCGTAAGTTTGTTTTCTATGTCTGTGAATCTGTTTCTGTTTTGCAAATAAGTTCATTTGTATCATTTTTTTTAGATTCCACATATAAGTGATATCATAGAATACTTGTCTTTCTCTGTCTGACTTACTTCACTTAGTATGATCATCTCTATGTCTATGTTGCTGCAAATGGCAACATTTCATTCTTTTTTATGGCTGAGTAACATTCCATTGTATATATACACATCTTCTTTATCCATTCATCTGTCGATGGGCATTTAGGTTGCTTCCATGTCCTGGCTATTGTAAATAGTGCTGCAATGGACATTGGGGTGCGTGTATCTTTTCGAAGTATGGTTTTCCCTGGATATATGCCCAGGAGTGGGATTGCTGGATCATATGATAATTCTATTTTTAGTTTTTGAAGGAACCTCCAAGCTGTTCTCCATAGTGGCTGCACCAATGTACATTCCCACCAAGAGTGTAGGAGGGTTCCTTTTTCTTCACACCCTCCCCAGCATGTATTATTTGTAGACTTTTTGATGATGGCCATTCCGACCAGTGTGAGCTGTTTATTATAGATAAGGGGGCTGGTTTTCTGGGCAGGCTGCTGCAGGCTGTGGGTCAGAGTTCTGTTTTCATATATGATCTGGCCGTTGTCTGTTTGTATATTCAGTCTCTCAGCAACTAGAGGTCAGGCCAGCATTGCAGCTGGGACAGTCTGGCTCCATAGCCCATGCTCTTCACCGCTGTTTTATGCAGCTGCTGTCCAGCGGACTCAGCAGTCAGTATTCCCTCCTCAGAGCAACAGTCCCACTCAGTCCTTTCCTTTATGACATCACCCTGCTCTATCCAGATGCTTGGGTTCAAATTCAGCAATCCTCAATTACTAGCTCTAATACCTCAGACAAGTTTCTCAATCGTTCTGTGCCTCAGCTTCCTCATCTGTAAAATGGGGGTGATGACCGCACCCACCTCACAGGGTTATCGTAAGGACGAAATGATGCAATATATGCAAATTGCCTAGGATAGTGCTTGGCACCAAGAAAGCGCTCGGCGTTAGCTACCATTATCATTATTTTTCTCTCATTGTATTTCTGTATCTGTCAGGCTACCTTGTCCTTTTTTGTTTTCTTGTTTACAAGTTAGCTCCCAGACAAAAAAGTTATAGGAGGGCAGGGACTTCCCTGGTGGTGCAGTGGTTAAGACTCCACACTCCCAATGCAGGGGGCCTGGGTTCGATCCCTGGTCAGGGAACTAGATCCCACGTGCATGACGCAACTAAGAGTTCGCATGCCGCAATTAAGGAGCCAGCAAGCTGCAACTAAGGAGCCCGCCCAGCGCAACCAAATAAATATTTTAAAAAATAAAAATAAATAAAATTTTTTTAAAAGTCTATAGGAGGGCAGAGACCTCATCTTTCCTGTTTATCAGTGTCTTAGCACAGGCCTAACATATAAGCTGACAGTCAAAACGTTAAGTGTATGAATAACTTAACTATACATGCATCATTGGTGTTTCAGAGTTTCCAACGACCCCCTCCTCAGGTTCGATTCATTTGCTAGAGCAGCTTACAGAACTGAGAAACACCTTACTTACTAAAATTAGAGGTTTATTATAAAAGGATATAACCCAGGAACATCCAGATGGAAGAGATGCACAGGGCAATGTATAGGGAAAGGGTGATGACCTTCCCCACTCATCATTGCTTTAATTTGCATTTCCTTGATGACAGATGATGTGGAACATCTTTTCACGTGCGTATTGGCATCTTTTTATCTTCTTTGGTGAGGTATCGGTTAAGGTCTCTGGTCCATTTTTTTAATCAGGTTGTTTTCTTATTGTTGACTTTTAAGAGTTCTTTGTATATTTTGGATAACAATCCTGTATCAGATATGTCTTTTGCAATATTTTCTCACAGAAGTTTTTAATTTTAACAAAGTCCAGCATATCTGTTTTTTCTTTCACAGATCGTGCCTTTTAGTGCCATACCTAAAATGTCATTGATGGTACTTCCCTGGTGGCGCAGTGGTAAAGAATCTGCCTGCCAATGCAGGGGACACCGGTTCCAGCCCTGGTCTGGGAAGATCCCACATGCTGCGGAGCAACTAAGCCCTTGTGCCACAACTACTGAGCCTGCGCTCTAGAGCCTGTGAGCCACAACTACTGAGCCTGCATGCCACAACTACTGAAGCCCCCCTGCCTAGAGCCCGTGCCCTGCAACAAGAGAAGCCACCGCAATGAGAAGCCCGCTCACCGCAACTAGAGAAAGCCCACATGCAGCAACGAAGACCCAACGCAGCCAAAAATAAAAATAAATAAATAAATGTTTAAAAAAAGTAATAAATGAATAAAGTAAAATGTCATCGCCATACCCAAGGTCATCTAGGTTTTCTCCTATGTTATCTACCAGGAATTCTACAGTTCTGCATTTTTACATTTAGGTCGATGATCCATTTTGAGTTAATTTTTGTAAAGGGTGTAAAGTCCGTATCTGGATTTTTTCTGTTTTGCATGTGGAGGCCCTCAGAATAGTTTTTAATGAGGAACCTTTGAGAGGGAAGACTCAGGACGCAGGTACTGAGTCATCAAAGTACCTTGTAGAGAGAAGAGAGGCATCACAAAACAGGCAAAAGTATAGAGTGTTAGCCAGGCAGGGGTTAGTGTCCTAGTTTAAATTAATCAAAGCTTAGGGAATTCCCTGGAGGTCCGGTGGTTAAGACTCCGTGCTTCCACTGCAGGGGGTGCGGGTTCTATCCCTGTTTGGGGAACTAAGATCCCACATGCCACATGTTGTAGCCAAAAAAAATAAATAATCTAAGCTTGCAGGACATCAAGAGTCTATCAAGTTTATTCACCAAATAGGGCAAGAAAGAAAGAAGAAATTGGGGGGGGTAGAAATTGAGAACCAGAGGTGGAGACTTTCAGCCCCAGAATTTTCACCATGTGACTGTATTACAGTAACGAAATCTATGTGACCAAACAAAGCTACACATTTAAAAAATCAAGGTATAGGAACTTCCCTGGTGGCGCAGTGGTTAAGAATCCGCCTGCCAATGCAGGGGACACGGGTTGGAGCCCTGGTCCGGGAAGATCCCACATGCCGCGGAGCAACTAAGCCCATGCGTCACAACTACTGAGCCCGCACGCCTACAGCCCGTGCTCCACAAGAGAAGCCACCGCAATGAGAAGCCCGCACACCGCAACGAAGAGTAGCCCCCGCTCGCCGCGACTAGAGAAAGCCCACGCACAGCAACAAAGACCCAATGCAGCCAAAAATAAATAAATAAATAAATAAATTTATTAAAAAAAAAAAAAAAAAAGACTTTGCCTTCCAATGCAGGGGGCACGGGTTTGATCCCTGGTTGGGGAGCTAAGATCCCACATGAATTACGGCCAAAAAACCAACACATAAAACAGAAGCAGTATTATAGCAAATTTAATAAAGACTTTAAAAATGGTTCCCCTGGTCCAGGAACTAAGATCCCACATGCTGTGGGGCTAACTAAACCCGCGTGCCGCAACTACTGAGCCCATGGGCTACCACTAGAGGGCCAGAGCGCGACAACTACAGAGCCCCTGCGCTCTGGAGCCCACATGCCACAACGAAAAGATCCCGCATGCTGCAACTAAGACCCAACGCAACAAAAATAAATAAATAAATAAATATTTTTTAAAAAATAATAATGTTTTAAAAAATTGTTTTAAATAAATAAAAATGGTCCACGTCTAGAAAGTCTAAAAAACAAAATCAATGTATAAATATTGGAAGCTGGTACTGGTAACGTTCTAGTGATTTCTTAAGCAGAAAGGCGCTACATAGATCGTTTTAAAAATGCATATTTCATACGTATGTGTTTTAGCGTTTGTAAAAAATTGTGGAATAGAACATACACTTAAAGGAGGATCTAGAATACAAATGTATGGTATAAAAAGTAATTCTCCAAACACCTGAATAAACACCACCCAAGGCAAGAAAAAGACCACCCCTGACATTCCCCTCCCTACTCCTAATGGCTATCCTAAAACTGCAACACTCGCTTCCTTCTTTTCTTCATGTGTTATTTTTATTTATGCCTTTGTATGCATCTGAAATGCCTTGTACAAATGTTTTCAAAAGGAAGTTTAGTGCAGTGGAAGAGCTCAAAATTTGGTGTCAGAAAGACCAGGTTTGGGAATTCCCTGGCGGTCCAGTAGTTAGGACTCAGCGCTTTCACTGCTGAGGGCCCAGGGTTCAATCCCTGGTCAGGGAACTAGGATGCCACAAGACGCGCAATGCAGTCAAATAAATAAATTAATCAATCAATTAAAAAAAAAAAAGAAAGACCAGGTTTCAAATCCCAGCCCTGCTCCCTACTAGATGTGTGACCTCAGACAAGTCATTTCCCCTCCTCCAGGCCTTTTCCTCATCTGTACAAGTAGACACAAATGGCCACATTTCCCAGGACTGTCATAAGGATTCAAATCACAAACTCCACATTTATTCAACAAGTTTATTGAGACCTCTTGGGACCTAAGCCCTGTAGAAAACAGCGATGAATCAGCTTTCACACTCAAGAAACTCACGACTGGAAATAGGTAACTATAAAAACAACACAGCCACTAAGTGCTTGGAATCAGGGAGGGACATGAGAAGGATGTAGTGTTTATAAATCTGGAATCAAAAACTAACTGCCGAGAGAGTCAGGAGGGTGGTCGAGCCTCCCACTCGGAGATGAGCTTGGGACCATCTAGAAAGGCTCTTGCCAAGGACACAGCCACGTGCCCACAGGTCTCTGGAGTTCACTGCAGGCTGGCCCACTGCAGGGATGTGTAGACCACCTTACCATCAGGCTGCGGAGAGCAAAGCAGCAGTGTCTTTCTGACACTGGTGCCGAGGCGGCCAGCAGAAACCAGGTCCTGGAGTGGGATGGGGTCCCCGGGAGCCCAGCACTGAGCGATGTAGTGAGCGTGGAAACGGAGCGGGTCGCCTGGGTGAAGGAGAGAGGCAGGTAGCAGTTTCCAGTGGCAGGGAGCTGGAAGACACTGGGACGTCCACACGGAGGACATGGGGATGGTTCCAGCTATCACTACCAATATTTTAAAAGACACCCTTGGACCTTGGAGGTGGGGCAAGTTTACACACATGTATAGCATAATCTTATTAAAAAAACAAAAATGAAAACAAATAATTGAATACATCGTTGTCAGTCAAAGCCATGAGGAACTCAAAAGGGTATCATGTAAATATCCAATGAGAAGTGACTCTAACAGACTAAAAGAAGTAAGAAAACAATTTACAATAGCATGGCATAATAAAATAGATAGAAGAAAGGAGTCAACAAAATTTTTCTGAAAAGGGCCAGAGAGTAAATATTTTCAGTTTTGTGGGCCATGCTGCCAACATTCAAATCTGCCACTCTAGCACAATAGCAGCCACAGACCATATGTAAACAAATGGACAAGGCTGTGTTCCAATAAAACTTTGTTTAAAAAAAACCAGTCAGTGGGCCGGACTTGACCTGGGGCTATAGTTTGTCCCCGGATTAGATGAACACGTTCAAGTAAAGTAGGACCCTGAGTAGGGCACTTTCCAGAAGACTAAGTAACAGGTAATGTAAATCTAAAAGAGCAAGGCTTCCAGCAATTCTACTCCTGGGTATTTATCTGAAAAAAATGAAAACACTAATTTGAAAAGATACATACACCTCTATGTTTACTACAGCATTATTTACAATAGCCAAGATACGGAAGCAACCTAAATGCCCATCAATAGATGAATGAATAAAGAAGATGTGGTATATATATATATATATATATATATACACACACACACACACACACACACACACACATACATACATACATACAACGGAATACTACTCAGCCATAAAAAAGAATGAAATCTTGGGATTTTTGACAACATGGATGGACCTCTATTAGCATAATAGAGGGTATTATGCTAAGTGAAATAAACTAGAAAAAGACAAATACTGTATGATTTTATTTATATGTGGAATCTAAAAAACAAAACAAATGAACAAACATAACTAAACAAAAACAGAGTCATAGATACAGAGAAGAAACAGGTGGTTGTCAGAGGGGAGGAGGGCTGGGGGAGGAAATAGGTAAGGAAGATTAAGAAGTTCAAACTTTCAGTTACAGAATAAATGACTCACAGGTAAGAAATGTACAGTGTGGGAAATATAGTTAATAATTATGTAATGTCTTCGTATGGTGACAAATGGTAACTAGACTTATGGTGCTCATTTTGAAATGTATAGAAATATAAAATCACTATATTGCATACCAGGAACTTACACAGTACTATAGGTCAATTATACTTCAAAAATAAAGTCACAGAAAAAGAGATCAGATTTGTAGTTACCAGCAGCAGAGGATGGGGGGAGGGGGAATTGGATGAAGGTAGTCAAAAGGTACAAACTAGCAGTTATAAGATAAATAAGTAGTAGGGACGTAATGTACAACAGGATACATATAATTAATACTGCTGTTCATTATATATAAACATTATTAAGAGAGCAAATAAATCCTAAGACTTCTCATCAGAAGGAAAAACATTTTTTTCTATTTCTTTAATGTTGTGTCTGTATGAAATGATGGATGTTCACTAAACTTATTGTGGCCATCATTTCATGATGTGTATAAGTCAAATCATTATGCTGTACCCCTTAAACTTACAGAGTGCTGTATGTCAATTATGTCTCAATAAAACGGAGGGAAAAAATAAATAAATAAAAGAGCAAGGCTCTAAGACCTTCCATCTGAGGGGATGTCGTAGCAACTATAAATCAAGGCCCTCCCTGGCAGCTGGGTTTCCGGCAAGAAACTCTCCAGGAGCCAGGCACCTCTCTGGTTGTTATGATACCTCAGTCAGCTGAGAAAGGAGCATCAAAATGCTTGAGAAGTTACCCCAAAATTGCTTTCCAAGAAACTTAGCATCTTTTAACCTCAGGAAGATTTAGAGTTAGACTAAGAAATATGTATTTAAGAGATTCAGACCTTGAACACTAATCTTCAGGGGACAAAGATTTTATGTATATTTGATACATTGAGTATTTATTGTTTTAGAAATACTGACCTATTACAAGTAACAGGTCAGCCTTGTGGTTTAGTTTCAAATGTGTGATTGAGTAATTGATTGATTTAAACTTAATCTGAAGTTTTAGTAAGTCTATTAACAGTGTAAGAATATAAACTTAAAAATTACCCCATTTATAACTTATTAGATTTAAGTTACCAGCAAGATTCATAACCAGAAAGCTGCAGAACTTAAAAAAGAAAATAAAAATATTAAAATTTAAAATGCAGCTTATAATGTTTGAAACTACTTAATTCCTTTTGTAAATGGGATCAAACATGAATTAATGGTCCCCTTAAAATCTGGTAGATTGAAAAAATTAAGTTTTATACGGATGAATGGATAAAGAAGATGTGGCACATATATACAATGGAATATTACTCAGCCATAAAAAGAAATGAAATGGAGGTGTTTGTAATGAGGTGGATGGAGTTAGAGTCTGTCATACAGAGTGAAGTAAGTCAGAAAGAGAAAAACAAATACAGTATGCTAACACATATATATGGAATCTAAGGGAAAAAAAAAAAAAAAAAAGAGGTCATGAAGAACCTAGTGGCAAGATGGGAATAAAGACACAGACCTACTAGAGAATGGACTTGAGGATATGGGGAGGGGGAGGGGTGAGATGTGACAGGGTGAGAGAGTGTCATGGACATATATACACTACCAAATGTAAAATAGATAACTAGTGGGAAGCAGCCGCATAGCACAGGGAGATCAGCTCGGTGCTTTGTGACCACCTAGAGGGGTGGGATAGGGAGGGTGGGAGGGAGGGAGATGCAAGAGGGAAGAGATATGGCAACATATGTATATGTGTAACTGATTCACTTTGTTGTAAAGCAGAAGCTAGCACACCATTGTAAAGCAATTATACTTCAATAAAGATGTTTAAAAAAAAAAAAAAAATTAAGTTTTATAAATTGAACTGAAAGCTTAGAAAAAACCTAGAAATTAACATTTGTATGTTTAGTAAGTTGAATATTCATTTGCAAAACCAAAATAATCTTTTTTTTTTTTTTAAGCATACAAAAATCACCCAAAAAAACCAGCAGCAAAGTAATTAAACCATGGTTACTTATAGAGAATGGGGCAGGGAAACTGTTCTCAGCTCCTAAATCAATCAGTTAAATTTTAGTCTGAGAAGAGAATAAGCCTGTCAACTCATCTGCAGGAAACTTAGTGGACAGTCTCCAATGAATGGCTCAGATCTACTTATCAGGCAGTTCTATCTATGTTCTTAAGGAGAACAAAGAGTGATTTTCTGCACTTTTTTTTTAACCTTTAAGTTACACAATAAATTCAAAAATTAATTGATTCATCAGAAGTCCCCTTTACCTATTCCTGATGCAAATTCCCTCCCAGAACTATTAACTATTTGTCGTTGGGCTGGAGTAAATCCTTTCAAGCTTTTTTTCCACTTGCTTGATAGGATTCTCTGGCTACTTAGTACTCCACTTTAAGTCCTTTCACTAGAGCCATAATTTTTAAGACTACTTAAATAATTTGTCTATAACTGCACAACAGTATAAAATATGATTTACTTTTTACTATACATGTTTTTTATGAGCTGTTCTTCTTTTTTGCCCCCTTTTTTCATTTACTAAACTACTCTTCAAATGAGCACGGGTTCCCAAGTGTTTCCTGTCCTTCCACGGTTTCAGAGGCTGAGAAAATGAGACCAAAAAAAAGAAAAGAAAAATGCAGAATGTAGTGGGATTGTGAAGAAATGAGTGGCAACCAGAGGTCCCAACACAAACTCACCGGGATAGACCAGGAAGTCGCCCCCGAACTTGCCAGCCGCACTGAGGAAGAAGCCTCGCTCCCACAGGTCTCTGTAGATGCTGTAGCGAAGCTCGTGGGCAGGACGGCCAGCGTGGGGCCAGTCTTTGGACTGGACACGCCAGTCCAGGGGCCTAGCCTTGATGGGCCGAGGCCTAGCAGTGGCCAGCTGGATGAGCAGAGCAGACCTGGGCAAAGGAGCCACCCCATTTGAAGGTCCTGGCTGGGGAGAGGAGGAGCCTGGCGGGGGGTGAATCCAAGAGAGTTTGGTGAATCCAAGGGGCAAGGTTTTCCCAGCCCCAGGGAGAACCAGCCCTAGATTCCCTGCCAAAATTCCCCAAAGATCTCTTCCCTCCTTCCCCTGGTCCCTGGACTCCAGCTCCCACCTTCACCTGCTTCCTCATGCTCTCCAGCAGCCTGGCCAGCACTGGCCTCGTTCTCTTCTGCAGCTTGGTTCCCACCGGCCTCCTGGCTCCCGCTGGTCCCTGATTTCTGTTCCAGCTTCTGCTTCTTCGCAGCCTGGCCCTCTGCAATCTTCTCTAGGAGCTCCTGACGACGGGTCTCACGGGCCTCAGCTGCCAGAGCACTTTGCTCCTGGAAGCCCTGCTCTTGCTGGCGCTTGAAGGATGCCAATGCCTGAGAAGTAAACTTATCTGTAATCTCAGGATTCAGGCATGCCTTGCCTTAGGAAGCTAGGAATCCCGACTCCCTGGCGCCTCCCAACCTAGGGGCGCGAACCCGGGGATCCCAGTATCCTACTTTCACCGTATTCCAGAATCCAGGACTCCCAGACCCCTCCCACCTCAGGGACCTGTTGTCCCCAGCCTCTTCTCCCGCAGGCGCCCCCAACCTGCCCCCTTACCAGGCTGTGTTGGCGGGGATCCGGGCGCGGGGCGCTGACTAGGGTCACCGCGCCGATCTCGGCCAGCAGCCGCGCTTCTTCGGGCATCAGCAGCAGCGGGAGGCCCAGGCGCGAGTTCTGGCGGGGTCCGCGGGGCAGGGCGCCCACCGTGCGGCCCCCTACTCCCAGGCGCTCCCGCAGCGCCTGCACCGCCTCGGCCCCCCACACCAGGGAGCGGCCGTTCGCCACCTCCACCACCAGCATCCTCCTGCGGGAGGCCAGGGGCACAGCAGTCACCCACAGAGCTGCACGCCTCTCGCCGCCCGATTTGCGCCGCGGGGAGGCCTCCCACCGCCGGGGGGGAGGGGTCTCGGCGAAGCCCCGCCCCTGAGTCTCGGGGGTCGGAGCCTCGCTCAGTGCCGCGTTCGCCACCTGCTGAGCGGGAGGGCCAGGCTCCGCCGCCTGGGCGCTGGACTCCGCCCTCGGGCGATCCCGCCAGGCCCCGGGGCTGACCGAGACGAGGCCCCGCCCCGAACCGAGCCGCCGGGCCCCGCTGGGGCGTCTCGGACCCCGCGGTCAACATTCTGGTCTGGGCCAACACTGCCATGCCGGCCCACGCGCCTCGGAGCAAAGCCTGCCCCAGCGCGGGCCACGCCCCCTTCGAAAGATCCACTTCGGCTTCGCCCTTCGGGTGTCCCCGTCAGGTGTCGGGACCTCCAGAGGCCAAAGCCCCGCTGAGGCCACGTCCTCTTCGGGTTGCTCGGGACTTGGCCCCTCCCCTTTCCGAACCCCCGAGGTTCGGCCTCAGGTCCCCTTGCTCTGAGTCGGGCTCCTAGAATACGAAGCCCCGCCCCCGCCCGAGCTTGACCGGTCCGTAAGTTCGGGAGTCCTCGGCTCAGCCGAACCGCAGCACCGCCCCCTCCCGAACATAAGGGGTTCAGCGTTCGGGCGTCCTCGGCTCCCGTCAATCCCATAGCCTGAGGCCCCGCCCCCTCCGGCCGCCTGAGCTCCCCCAGTTGGAGCTCCTGTCCCACGTTCGAACCCCACAGCCGGAAGCCCGGTCCCCTGAACACCCGCCGTGTGTTCTCCGCTCGGGCGGGCTCACCCCACTCGTGAGCGCTCCCTTCAGAATGCGGCACCGTCCTCTGATAGAACCAGCTAGTCACCTCGTAAACACCAGCTCGCAGTCCCGGCGGAGCCACCCCCTTACGTAGCGCGCCACGCGCTGCTTCCTCCACCCCCCCCCCATGCCGACCCCCTGCGTCGATTTCGTCACGCCGCCACCTCAGCGGAGCGGGAAGTCTGGGACCCGCCCCGCAGGGCCGTATCCCTGCCTTCCCCCGAAAGTGAAACCCCCTTGAGCCCGCCCCTCGAAGCGCACCTCCCTCCTCGGTTCCGGGACTTGGAAATGGGAGGCTCCTTACGCTGGACCCGACCCCTTGGCACCACGGCCCAGGGCCCCGCCCCCTTTAGGCCGGGACGCTGTTTGCCCCGCCCCCTCGGAATACCCCTGAGCCCCGCCTCTTTTCGTGTTGCCTAAACCCGTGGCTCCGCCTCCCTCCTAAACATGAGACTCCGCCTATCAGCCACCCAGGGTCACTTGTATCCGACTACCTCCGAAGGGAACCGACGCTGTGGCCCCTCCACATCCGGCCGAAGCTCTTGACTCCGCCTACATCCGAACAGAGTCCTTCAGTACTCGACTACCTCCGAAGAAAACCGAAGCTTGTGGCCCCGCCTCCAAACCGCCTCCCGACTCTGTCCCGAAGAACCTGAAGCGGAGACTCTACCTCATTCCGAACGCTGAGCTCCAGGCCCCGCCTCTTTCCCAGGTTCGGTCGCTTCCCTCCGTGCCCGAAGCTTCTGGCCCCACCCCTTTCCGAGCCCGAAGGCCCGCCCCTTCGCGTGCTCGCAGCTCGGTAGAACCGAGTCCGGGTCCAGCTGCAGACTCGTGCTCCCTGCGCCCAGTCCGGGCTCCTTCTCTGCTCAGCCCGGAGCGTGCCGGGCGCTGCACACCCGGCCCCGGACCGCGCAGCCCAGCCGGCCCCCCGAAAGAGGCTGGGGACGCGGGGGCGTGCTGGGCGGGGAAGGCGTGGCGGATCCGCGGAGGCCCGCGGGCCGGGACTGCTCGGCTGCTTCCTGCCTTGCGGGCGGCGCGGAGCCGCGGGCCCAGGTGGGTCCGCCACGCCTGGGCCGGGGTGCGGTGGGCGCGGAGTGCGGAGGCGCCCCGGAGACCGGGAGCGGTCTGGACAGTGTGGGGTCGCTGCGGATCGGCGGGCTGATGAGGTGCGGGGGCGGTGCCGGGAGCGCGGCCGAGCTCCCGGGTGGCGTAACCGCCTGTGGCTTTGCCCGGAGCGGATCTGACCCGCGCTTGGTGCGCGCAACGGGAGTGGGGCGCGGGAGCGGGCCCGCTCTCTGGGTTTCAGACGGGAGAAGGAACCGGAGCTCCGAAAGAGGGGGAGGCTGGAGGCTTGGGCTCCTCTGAGGCCCTCTCGGAGAAGGGCAGGGAGTCTGGAGAGCAGGGTTCTCAAAGAGGGAGAGGCTGGGGGATAAGAAGAGAGGAGCTGGATTGCTGGGATACTCGAAGGAGGAGGGGGCCGGGAGGTTTGGATTCCTGGGTTCTCAAAGGAGAAGAGAGCTGGGGGCCTGCGTTCTCAAAAGAGGGGTTCTGTGGGTGGCTTCCTCTATCCTCGAAGAAGGAAGGGCCTGGAGGTCGGGATTCCTGTGTTGTCAGAGGAGAGGAGCTGAGGGTAGGACTCCTTGATCCTCGACAACTGGGGACTGGGTGGGGGGGTGGGTGGATCCTTGACTCCTCTAAGGGGGAGGGGCTGGGGGCCCGGACTCCTGGGTTCTCACTGGGAACCTCTGCCCCTCCCCCAGAACATGTCGCCCGAAGAATGGACATATCTACTGGTTCTTCTTATCTCTATCCCCATCGGCTTCCTCTTTAAGAAAGCTGGTGAGTCAGGTTCCCTCCCCAGTGGAAAATAAAGGGGGGGGGGGTGCCCGGGCTGGGGACCCTTGGAAGGTTCCACGCTTATGCTGTGCCTTCTCTCTGCAGGACCTGGGCTGAAGAGATGGGGGGCAGCAGCTGTGGGCCTAGGGCTCACCTTGTTCACCTGTGGCCCCCACACTTTGCATTCTCTGGTCACCATCCTTGGGACCTGGGCGCTCATTCAGGCCCAGCCCTGGTGAGGATTTGGTGGGGGGAGTTGGGGGAGATGGAGGGGGTGGAGGAAGCGACCTGTTTCCTCTTGGGGTCTTTCTCTGTTTCTGTCTCCATCTCTGGATGTCTCTTGTTTATCTGTAGATTCTCTGTGTCATTTGTCTGGTCTGTTTTTCTTCCTCTCCTGCCTTTTTCTGGGTCTTTGTCCCTGTGTGTTTGTCCTGGTCCTTTACATCCATGTCGTGGATTCAGGAGAGAGGAGGACGTTACTAGTCTGCTGGCTCTGCCACCGTTGGTATTGGTATTCTCTCTCTCTCTCTCTGTTTCTCCCTCCCTCTTTCTTCCTCCACCTCCCCTCTCTCCCTCGCCCTTCCTCCTCCCTCCCTCTCTCCCTCCCAGAAAAAATGGAGGATTGAAGGGTCTTCACCCTGAAGCCTCTCTTAACCCCCTTCTCATTTTCTTCTCTGTTGCTGCGCATTTCTGTGTAGCTGTTTCAATCGTGCTCATTCCATACCCCCCGCCCCTCATTTTCTGTCTCGGGAGGTGGGGAGGTGGGGAAGGATTTGTAGCTGGAATCTAGGGGCGGCTGAGGCAAGATCTCGTGCACCCCTGCACCCAGCACAGCACGCCTCTTGCCTTTGCCCAGCTCCTGCCACGCCCTGGCCCTAGCCTGGACCTTCTCATATCTGCTCTTCTTCCGCGCGCTCAGCCTGCTGGGCCTGCCCACTCCCACACCCTTCACCAATGCCGTCCAGCTGCTGCTGACACTGAAGGTCAGACTCCCCTCCAGCCCTCGCTGTGTGCCAGTTAACCACCAAAACTTTACCATCTCCTCCCAGCCACTCCCGTGGGAGGCAGAGGAAGGGGGATGGTCTCTCCCCACACCCCGCCGGGGGCGGGGCTTCACCTCTCAGCTCTTCCCTGGGATAAAGAAGTATCCAAAGTTATGTAACTGTGGGTGCCATGTGGTGGCTGAGCTAAAGTGCGTCTTTGTAGCAAGCCATTTTGCAAAGGAGGACAGCCAGCTCTGGGGAGGTAGCACTTAGTTAAGGACACAAAACCAGGACACCACGTCCGGCTCTCCATGACCTGGGAAGATGGGTGAAAACAGATTCCCAGGCCCCACCCCTGGGAACGTAAAGTCGTGCGTTCCTACTATGTGCTACATATCAGTGAACAGAACAGTCATGTGAGGTGGTGAATGAGGTCTCCTCAGCATCCTGTGTTCCCCGCGGGAGCTGGAGAAAGAGGCTTTCAGGACATAGGGACCAGCGTGTATGGAAGGGAGCAGGCTGAGTCCCATCAGCAGTGGACCAGCCCCATGGACCGTCCATCAAGAGCGGAAAAGAGCACAGGCAGCCCAGGCCAAACCATGCAGGGCCTTGTTGGCTAAGGTGAGGGGGTCCCGACTTCTTCCTGTGGGGGCCCAAGAGCCACTGCAAGAGGTTTTTTGATTTGTTGCCAGAAGAGGTAATGTGACCAGATTTACAGGTTTAAAAATCCTTCCTCCCGATGCTGGGTGAGTTGAAGCAGAAGGGGAAAGATGGGGTGACGTGGGACTCTTTTATCAGAGTCCAACTGACAAACAGTGGCGGCTTGATGCAGGCCTGTGGGCAGGTCAGTCAGGGCCCCACCAGGAAGCCCGGCATTTAGGAGAAATTGAGGGCGGGTTGGGGAGAGGTCCTGGCCCCCAGGGCATGAGAGGAGGGGCAGGTAGTGGAGCCGGGAAGGAAAAAGACTTGGGTAGAGCCCCCCAATTCAAGAAGATCATCAAGGGTCATGGCCAGCCCAAGGTGATCTTATCAATACAACGGACTAAAAACCCAAGCCTCACTCCTGCCTTCCTCCATCTCTGCCTGGGGCTCTGTGCCAACTAAACCCGGGGGAAGCTGGAAGACACGGGCCTGTGGATGTTGAGCCGGCCTGGGGTCTGTGCTGAGAAGGGTAGAGAGCAGATCTGAAGGAGGAGACCAAACATATTCAGCCCAGTGGTGGAGGCAAAGCCAGAGGGACAGACTCCAGAGACTTAAGGGATTCGACTGGGGGAGTGAGGAAGGTTTCCAGCCTAAGCAATTAATTGGATGGTGGTGGCATTTGCTGACGGCAGAGACTAGAAGAAGACCCACTTTGGCGAGAGGCTAATACCGTGTTCCACCTTGGATGTGTTCAATTCGAGGTGCCTGGAAGATATCAAGTATTAATGACAAGAGGTAGCTTTTTTTTTTTTTTTTTTGATCTCACCACACGGCTTGTGGGATCTTAGTTCCCCGACCAGGGATCATCAAACCTGGGCCCCAGCAGTGGAAGCGCCGAGTCCTAACCACTGGACCGCCAGGGAATTCCCTAGAGGCAGCTTGATGAACAGTCTTGGGGCTTGGAGGAGAAGTCCCACCGGGTTACACTGTGGGTGGTATCTAAAGTCACGAACTGCAGGAGAACCCAGAAAGATGGAACTCAGAGAAAAAAGACAGAGGGGCCCAGGAGTGAGCCCTGCGAGAGTCACCAAGAAGCCCTTACTCACGACCAGATGCCCAGAGCTGCCCGTGGAGTAGAGCCTCAGCGCCCAGCTGCACGGGGCTGCAGCAGCTGTTGGCTGCCCAGAGAGGTAGTGAAAGGGAGGTGGGTGAGAGGAAGCCCAGGTCTGACCTGTCCTTCCCTACATCCCTTCCTCCCAGCTGGTGAGTCTGGCCAGTGAAGTACAGGACCTGCACGTGGCCCAGAGGAAGGAGATGGCCTCAGGCTTCAGCAAGGGGCCCAGCCTGGGGCTGCTGCCTGACGTTCCCTCTCTGATGGAGACGCTCAGCTACAGCTACTGCTACGTGGGAATCATGACAGGTGAGCGTGCCCGCCCCGCAGGCCTGCCTCCGCAGCTCCTCACCCTCTGTCTCCATTCTCTGCCTGGAGTTTGGTGCCTGTTGCATGTTCCCACATTCCATCCCAGCATCTGCTGCTCTGAGGGTGAGCATCTATGCCCGAGTCCACGTCTGACTCTCCCCCTGGTCCCAGGGCCCCTCCAGAGTACAGACAGACTGTTCTCAGTCTCAGTGATTCCTTGTAACTTTTTGGGAGCAAACAGGAGATGAAGGAGAAAGATCCACATCACCCTAACGTTTCTGCTGCCCGGGCAACAAGTATTCACAGCTTATGATCCCATTTTTAGTTTCAGAAAATACTTTTCACTAATGTTGACCTGTTAGAAGGTGTTCATTTTCATAGCAACTGTATTGAGCTATGATTACCATATTCACCCACTTGTAACCACATCCAGCTTGCTGGGTTTTAGTCTATTCACAGAGTTGTGCAACCGTCACTGCCATGTAATTTCGTCACCTCGAAAAGAAACCCTGCACCCTTTAGCCGTCGTCTCCCAAACCTCCGTCTGCCCCCATTCCCTGGAAACCACTAATTGACTTTCTATCTCTATATATTTGCCTATCCTGAACATTTATAAGTGGAATCATACAGTGTGTGGTCTTCTGTGACGTGTAAGACGTTTAACACTTCTGTTAACCCCACTCTGCTCCCTCCCTAGGCCAAGAGCGGTCTCCTCTTTTCCATCTCTGTCCCTCTGCAGCCCCTCCCTGCTCAGTGGCCAGAGGGGTCTCATGAAAAGGCAAAATGATAATCCATCACTTCCCTGGTGGGAGAGCCTATACTGGTTTCCTAGCGCTTAGAACAAAACTCAAAGTCCTCATCAGATCCCCCAGCGGTCCCGCCCCTGCCACCCTCTCATTTCTTCTCACACCACTCTCTTCCTCTGCAGATGCACTGCTGCACTTCCTGTCACTCCTTTATACCCAGCTCACCCCCCACCCCATCCCTCCAGGTCCGGTCTGTCTGCCTCCATCTGTCTCGGTGTCTCCATACCCCTCATCTCAGGCTCTGTGTCCCTTTCCAGAAGTGTCTGTCCCTCGTCCTCCCCTTTCTCCGCTTCCTTGTCCCTTTCTCTCTGGGTTTCATACCCCCACCCCCCTCTCTGCTTCTCCCTCTCCTTCCTCTCTCCCTGGTCCACCTCAGCTCCCGAATCTCTGGTCCATCTCCCCCCTCCCCCAACCCCGCCCGAGACTGGAGCTGGGCGCCCCTGCCGTGTGTACCGTGTCTGACCAGCTGCCCTCCCTCCCGCCGCAGGCCCGTTCTTCCGCTACCGCACGTACCTGGACTGGCTAGGGCAGCCCTTCCCCGGGGCCGTGCCCAGCCTGCGGCCCCTGCTGCGCCGAGCCTGGCCGGCGCCGCTCTTCGGCCTGCTCTTCCTGCTCTCCTCCCACCTGTTCCCGCTGGAGGCCGTGCGTGAGGACGCCTTCTACGCCCGCCCGCTGCCCGCCCGCCTCTTCTACATGATCCCCGTCTTCTTCGCCTTCCGCATGCGCTTCTACGTGGCCTGGATTGCCGCCGAGTGCGGCTGCATTGCCGCCGGCTTCGGGGCCTACCCCGTGGCCGCCAAAGCCCGGGCCGGGGGCGGCCCCACCCTCCAATGCCCACCCCCCAGCAGGTCAGGCGGCGGGAGGGAGGTGTCCCAAGACCCGGCAGGCCCCATCACCGCGGGCTGGCCCTGCCCCTAGCAGGGAGGATAGCGGGGAGCAGGGGGGGGCAGGTCTCCCACCTGTTGTCAGCAGAGTGTCACCCTCAGCCACCACAGCCCGCCTTTCCCCGTCCTAAGGAAACAGTAGTCCTGATCCGTACGGATTGCCCCCTGTTGCTAGTGCTTGACCCCCCCCCCCCCTTGGGGTGGTGAATTGCTGTCTGTTGCTAGGAAAAGGAAGGTGTTACAGCAGTCACACGCCGTCCCCTCTGTTGCCGTGGAAGCGACACCCCAGTAACCCAGTTGTTCCTGGTTGCTCAGGGTGCCATCGTTGGGCAGTGAGGAGTAGCCCTTTGTTGCTAGGGAGAGCATTCCCTAGCAACAGCACTGCCCCTTCCTGCCAGAAAGCTGCTCTTTGTTGCTATGGAAACGGCATCCCCTAAACTGCCCCTTTGTTGCTGGGAGCGAGCACGCCCCTCCCCATGGGATGTCGTCACATAACAGCCTGCTGTTGCCCTCTTTTTCTACGGAAATGGCATCCTTGACCATGCTGTCCTCTAGCAGAGGGGACACCATTCCTAGCAACTGCAGGTCGCCTTCCTACTGTTGCCCAGGAAATCCCCTGGTAACTATGAATTAACCTTGTTGCTGGCGAAACTAGCCACCTAGCTCCTTCATCACTAGATAAATCACACAGCTAGTAACTACAGACTCTCTTGTTGCTAAGGATATGTTGCTCCTGTGTTGCTAGGGAAATGGCACCCCTAGCAACCAGGAATGGCCTGTCCCTCTGTCCCTAGCAGTCATGGTCAGCCTTCAGGCTGGGGCTGGGAAAGCAGCCCTTTGATGTAAATTCTGAACTACTACTTCTTACAGGGTTGGGCAATCCCCTAGTCACAAACTGCCATTCCATTGCGGGGGAAGTGGCACCCCCCTGCAAATTTCTTGCCACTGCCATAGTAGAGGGTATCCCCCAGAAGACGTCAAGCAGGAATTGAAGGCTTTTCTAAACCTTCTGGGCCCCGCCCCTAATGGATGCTCCCCTTCCATTATCAGAAGCCGCCAACGGTTCAGGTGGGCCAAGGATATCCCCCACTGCTGGGGGCAGGTTGGCACCAGTGACCCAGGAACCACTGTATTACTGGAGATGACCCTTATAAAACAATCCTGGGGACCAATAGCCAGGAAAGGCCCTTTCAGGAAGCTTTTCTAAACATCCTAGGCCTTGTTGCTAAGGAATGCCCTTTCCCTAGCAACAGAGACCATCAAGGTGTCAGGCGGGCCTAGAACATCTCCCTAGCAACCACGGACCACCTCATTGTTAGGGATGCTGCTTCCCTAACAACCGAAGTGTCCAACAATTTAGAATGGACTACTTGGAGGCTTCTCTGAATATGCTGAGCTTGGTTGCTAAGGAATGGCCTTTCCCTAGCATCTGAGACCATTGGCAGGTCAGGTTGCTAAGGACTCATAGCTTAGCAACCGTGGCCCTTCCAGACTTTTCCTGGCTGTTGCAGGCCCCCTTACCAAAGAGGAGAACCCTATTGCTGATGAACTGTGCACTTCCCAAAAATGCTCAGTCTGGGCTGCCCTTCCCTGTTGCCCTAGCAAACGTGACAGCCAGAGAACTGTTGCCTGGCCAGGATCCCCTCCTTAGCATCCGGGGCTGGGACAGTAGCCAGAGTCAGGAGTGGGCCTGGCTGAGCTGCATGTCTGTCCCCCACCCTCATCCTCCACCCCCCCCACCCCCCCCCCCCCAGTCCGGAGAAAGCGGCTTCCACGGAGTACGACTATGAGACCATCCGCAACATCGATTGCTATGGCACAGACTTCTGCGTGCGCGTGCGGGATGGCATGCGGTACTGGAACATGACGGTGCAGTGGTGGCTGGCGCAGTACATCTACAAGAGCGCGCCCGCGCGCTCCTACGTCTTCAGGTGAGCCCAACTGTCTCGGAGGACGGCGCGGAAGTACATCTCCCAGCTGCCCCTGGGGCCGTCTGCGGCTTCCCCCGCTGGGCCTCCACCCCTGTGGGTCATGGGAGTTGTAGTTTCTTGAGCCTTGCGCTGGCTCTGATTTGCGTTATTCCGGGGTCAATTCTTCCTCCTCTCTGGGCCTCCGTTTCTACATCCTTAAAGTCAGCCCCGCTCCACAAACGCAGTGTACTGAGTCCTGTGGACTCAGTAGCTAGACTTTCCGGAATCTTAACCCCGCCAGTTACTAAGAAACCTTAAGGAGTTAGTTGACCCCTGTTTCCTCAACTTTTTTTTTTTTTAATTTCAAAAATTCCCATATATGCTTTTTTTTTTTTTAATTCCAAATGCTTACTTTAATTACCCTTGAGTAAACCCCAAGAGATAACAGCCATTTACTTGGAGCCCAGCAAGGTAAATTGCTTCAGCATACTGCAAGAGGAAGCCATTGAAATAATCACTCTGCTTTGTAAACCTTTATGTAACTTCTGGCTAGTAAACATAAAAATTTAAACAAACTGTGGGAGCAGGGGCCCCACCCAAACATGGACTGTAGAAATAAAAGAGGAAAAGGCAATCTCTACCTTTTCCCAAAAGCAAAATCAAACACAATTAACAATCCCCTAGCTCTTAAAGTTACTTCTTCTTTTTTTTAACATCTTTATTGAAGTATAATTGCTTTACAATGGTGTGTTAGTTTCTGCTGTATAACAAAGTGAATCAGCTATACATATACATGTATCCCCATATCTCCTCCCTCTTGCGTCTCCCTCCCTCCCTCCCCATATATGCTTTTTTTCCCAGTTTTTTAAAATTGAAGTATAGTTGATTTACAATGATACATTAGTTTCAGGTGTACAGCAAAGTGATTCAGTTTTTTGTATATATATATACACACACACATATATATATATTAATTCTTTTATTTTTTTTGGTCGTGCTGAGCAGCTTGTGGGATCTTAGTTCCCCCACCAGGATTTGAACCCTGCCCCGGCAGTGAAAGCGCGGAGTCCTAATCACTGGACCGCCAGCGGTTGCCTATCTATTCTTTTTCAGATTCTTTTCCCTTATAGGGTACTACAGAATATTTAGTATAGTTCCCTGTGCTATACAGTAGGTCCTGGTTGGTTATCTATTTTTTATATAGTAGTGTATATATGTTAATCCCAAACTCCTAATTTATCCCCCCCGAACCCAGTTTCCTCAACTCTTAAATGGGGGTAATGCTGTTACCTGTTTCATAGGTTGATGTGAGAAATAAGTGAGATAAAGTGTGAAATGCACTTAATGTGAGGCCTGATTAGCTTGTATTATCCTTCACTCATCTGATATTTCTTGAGTGGAGACTTTCTGTAAAGATAAGATAAACTTATCTTTACAACCTTAGGAAGTAGGAGTTCTCATCATCCCCATTTTATTTATTTTTTTAAATTTATTTCTTTTATTTATTTCTTTTTGGCTGCATTGGGTCTTAGTTGCTGTGCGCAGGCTTCTCCCTAGTTGCAGCGAGCGGGGGCTACTCTTCATTGCGGTGGCTTCTCTTGTTGCGGAGCACGGGCTCTAGGCACGTGGGCTTCGGTAGTTGTGGCATGCCGGCTCAGTAGTTGTGGTGCACGGGCTTAGTTGCTCCGCGGCATGTGGGGTCTTCCCGGACCAGGGCTCGAACCCGTGTCCCTGCATTAGCAGGCGGATTCTTAACCACTGCGCCACCAAGGAAGCCCCATCATCCCCATTTTAAAGATGAAGAGACCCAGGATCAGAGGTCTGATCTTAGGCAACCTGCCGAGTGTCACCAGATGAGGTCAGGATACATCATGACACGTTCTTATAATGAAGCAGTCAGCCATGGTGCCCCTGGAGCTAGACTTGCCTGGGTGTGTGATCTGATTTATGATTTCAAGATCTGCTCCCACCTTGTGTGGGAATGGGCTAAGGTGGGGGAGGGGAGCAGGCGATAAAGCAGGGACTGGCCCGGTGGGCATTGATGGTATCCTAGAGTAGGGACCACTGGCCTAGAAGTGGATGCATTTGAGAGGTGGAGGTGGGAAACAGCTTGATGCCCAGGTGATGGGTTGTGCGTGATGGTAGGGCACAGAAGTGCTGTTTCCTGAGGAGGGTAAACTGGGCAGAAGGAAGTTTCAGGAGTGGGTAGGATGAGGAAGCTAGACTCGGGTTTAGTCTCCCTGACTTTGAGGTGACTGTTAGATTTCCAGCTGGGGTTGTTGGCTAGGCAGTTAGTTGTGTGATTCTGGTGCGTAAGGGAAGGGTTGGTGTAAGAAGTGGACACGTGAGCGTCAGCAGGTGTGGATGATACTTAAGGCTCTGGGGCTGAGCATCAGGTCAAAGCACAGAGTGCGCCAACGTTTAGACCAGGGATTCTCAATGCGGGGGGGGGGAGGTGGGAGCAATTGTGCTGCACCCCCAGGGGGCATTGGCAATGTCTGGAGACGCTTTTGTCATAATGGGGATGTGCTGCTGGCATCTAGTGGGTGGAGTCCAGAGATGCTCCTAAACGATCTGCGCTGCACAGGACAGCACTCCACCTCCCCACCCCCTGAAGAATGATCCTGCCCCAGGTGTCTGTAGTGCCAAGATAGAGAAACCCTGGTGTAGACTAGGGACCGGGAGGAAGAGCCAGCACAGATGCAGCCAGTGACACAGGAGGACAGTCAGCAAAGTGTTCATTCCCGGAAGGAAGCCGAGAGAAGTAAGTGTTTCAAGGAGGAGCGAGGAGGGGATGGTGTGTCTGCCGGTGCCAGGAGCTTCAGTGCGCTGAGGGCGAGTGTGACCACTGGGTGGGGCGTGATGGGAGGAAGTCCCCGGCAACCTTGACGGGAGCAGAGTGCAGGGCTGAAGTGAAAGCCGGATTGGAGAGGGTTCAAGAGAGGACGGAAGGGGGAGCCTAGACGATTCTTTGGAGAGTGTTCACTCTGGGGGGCAGGGGGGCAGCGAAGCAGGGAGAGGAGAGTGGGCGGTGGCGGAATGGCCAAGAGCTGAGGTGTGCGCACGTGGAGTTAGAGATGCCGGACTTGCGCTGATGTGTGTCCTACTGTCAACTGCTTTCAGTTGTCTGTCAACTGCCGACCCACAGCATTCTCTCTCCACCAGAGGTAGAAAAGAAAGAAAACAGTTTTGTGGCCTTCCCCAGCGCTCCAGTGGTTAAGACTCCGTGTTTCCACTGCCAGGGGCGTGGGTTCGATCCCTGCTCTGGGAACTATTATCCTGCATGCCTCGCGGCGTGGCCAAAAAATAGGAAAAAAAAAAAAACAGTTATTGAATAAGCATTAAACCAGATTTCGAGGCATGGCGCAAGTAACCCACTGCTGAGATTACCAAGATGGAAAGAAAGCTCACCCTTTTTAAAATTTTTTTTAACAGTTCATCCATCCATCCATTTTATTTTTATTTTTATTTTTTTTAATTGGGGTATAATTGATTTACAATGTTGTGTTAGTTTCAGGTGTATCGCAAAGTGAATCTGTTATACATATACGTATATCCACTCTTCTTTTAGCTTCTTTTCCCATATAGGCCATTACAGAGCACTGAGTAGAATCCCCTGTGCTATACGGTAGGTCCTTATTAGTTGTCTAGAAATCTCACCCTTTTTGTCTTCTCCATCGCCACTTAGAGCCCTTTATGTAGCGTGTTCTCAAGAGACACCATAACTGGTCCTCACGTCGGAGGACTCCACAAGCACTATTGCATGCTCTCATGTTCATCCCAAGTTCATCTGGTGATTGGGGTAGCCACCTGGCTAGTTAAGTGTCTTTATCTGAAGGAAGAATAAAACTCCTATCTCTATGACCAGCAGGTGTTTACAGCTCGGAGCTGGCACCTAGGATAAACCCTCGTAGCTGCAGGGAGACAGGCTCTATCTCCCTCCACACCTAGGCTTCAAAGAGATGGCTCCCAGGCCCTCGAGAAGAACATTCCTGGACTGTAACACTTTCTAGAGGCCTATTTTACCTTTTCAAAGATTTCCATCTGTATCCAAAGGATAACGGAAAGATGCTCAAACAGGTTTTTCAAGGAAATGGCCTAAGAAAGGAGAAGGAGGAAAAGATCTTCCCTTTTGGCAACCGGGAAAATTCAACCTTTTTATGGACCCTTATACCCTCTTCCGCCCCCCCCCCCGCCCCCCCAGGAAAGGGTGGTCAGTGTCATTCTGTCATTAGGTTATTTTTGCACTTTTAACACCCTGATGATGTGCCAGAGGGAAAACTTGATGCCCATGGGCAGGAACTCAGGCCACAGTCCTTGGCAAAGCCTGCTCTGATTTGTGGGTTCTCTGTGGAAATGGGGATCAGAGCCTAAATTTGTGGGTCTTCAAGGGATAGCATTTGGAGTCCTTAAGGAGAAGGGACCATGGCTGGAGATTTCTGAGTCTTCATGGATCACGATTTATATTCCTGGATCCTCAAAGAGGAAGTGGCTGGGGACTTGACTCCTGGGTCCTGAGGGAAAATAGTGTTGGGAGGGGGTTTCTGAGAAGAGAGTAAGAGTATCGGGTCTGGGGGAGGAGGGGCTGGGGGCCCGGACCCCTGGGTCTGAGGGAGGAGGGGCTGGGGGTCTGGACTCCTGGGTCTCAGGGAAGAGGGCAGGGGGCCTGCACTCCGGGTCCTGATTCCTAGCCCCTCCCCCAGGAGCGCCTGGACCATGTTACTGAGCGCCTACTGGCACGGCCTGCACCCTGGCTACTACCTCAGCTTCCTGACCATCCCGCTGTGCCTGGCAGCTGAGGGCCGGTTGGAGTTGGCCTTTCGGGGGCGGCTCAGCCCCGGGGGCCAGAAGGCCTGGGACTGGGTACACTGGTTCCTGAAGATGCGGGCCTATGACTACATGTGCATGGGCTTTGTGCTGCTTTCGCTGGGCGAAACCCTCCGGTACTGGGCCTCCATCTACTTCTGCATCCACATCCTGGCCCTGGTGGCCCTCGGGCTGGGGCTGGCTCTAGGTGGGGGCAGCCCCAGCCGGCGGAAGACCGCGTCCCCCGCCACCAGCCTTGCCTCAGGAAAGCTTCGGGAGGAGTAAGCTGTCAGGACACTCCCTCTGCCTTCGGTCCAGCTACCAAGCTTTTGCCTGGGAATTCTGTGAAGCATGCTGCTGTCTCCTTTCCCAGAAAGAGTCCTGAATATGGCAAGGGGCCTGGAGAGGATTCCCCCTTCCCCAGCTCAGCACTGCCTGGAAAAGCCTCTGCCCTGAGGGCCCCAGATGATCAGTTTTCCCTCCTGTAAAAATCAAGATATGGTCCAGACAAGACTCTCCCTATGTCCCTGCCCAGCTGCAGGTGTTCAGAGAGAGCTGCGTTTTCCCCCCAACAGCAGGGGCCGATGGGCGACATGGTTTCTTGGGCAAATTTCCCTTCTTTGGCTCCACAGTGTGGGGTTAGGAGCTTCAGGGCAGGCTCTGGGAGTGGGGGACCTCTTTCTGGTCGCTTCCACTCTTGTCTCATTAGACCAGTACGGAGTATAACCCTCCTGGAATGGAGAAGCTGAGCGCAGATGTGCAGGCCTTTGGACTATGGTTCTCGTAGGTTCCATCTGAGCCACCTAAGGGTCCCAGCGCTCCTGTCACCCTCTTGTCATCCTTTGACCTAAGAGGCTCAGAATGTGTAAATCTCTCCTAATAAAGTGTCACACAAAGACTCTATGTGGGAATGTCTGTGGGTGATCAATGTGGGGGGACTTGTACCACCGCATCCCTCTGTGATGTGCTAACACCCAGCCCCCCGGGAGCCACGCAGGCATCTGTGGACTTCAGCTCCCAGGAGACCTTTCGGAGCAGAGGCCCTGACAGTTTATGGGAAGTGCCGGGTATTTCCTCCAGGCCACCTGGCGGCCAGGTATGCCCCTGTCTCAGGCTCCTCCCTCACCTGGGGCAGTCCCCGCTCAGCTGGCCGTAGAGACGGAAACAGATCCGCGGCTGGGGCCATGGAAGAGAGCCCGATGAGGGAACCGGACGCCTGGGCCTCCTCTGGGGGGTGGCCGGCACCCCGGGAGGCCAGAACAGGTGGGGGAGCCCGAGGAAGGTCAGGTCCCACTCCCCTGGTTGGCAGAAGTCCTGAGGGAGGCGGAGAACGGAGGTCCGCCTCCTGGGACCCCAGGGCCGAAGGGGGAGGGGCTTCGGCTCCCGGGTCTCTGGGGGAGAGGGGACCCAGAGGCTGGGACTTCTGGGTCCTGGGGAGGAGTCTGGAGACCCGGAGTCTTGGAGGAGGAGAGGGCTAGAGGCTGGAGTATCTGAGGGTATCTGAGGAATGGGAGGGGCCGGGATCACAACCTGAATTAGAGGGAAAAGGAAGTTGAGGAGCGAACGGCTCAGCCCTGGGGTAGGAGGGGCCTGGAGGGGCCGCACTTGGGTGCTTGGCGGGGCTATGGGGGTGCGTCTGGGACCGGGGATTCCAAACTCCCGGATCTGAGGGAGGAGGGGCTGGGGGCCCGGACCCCTGCGTCTGAGGGGGGAGGGCCTGGGGGCCTGGACGCCTGGACTCTCCCAGCCGCCTGTCCTCCTGCCCCAGGTCCATCGCTGTCCTCTGTGCTTAATGAGCTCCCCAGTGCTGCTACCCTTCGGTACCGAGGCCCTGGGGTGCTGCCCTGGGGGGCCGTGGAGGAGGAGGAGGAGGAGGACGGACAGAGGAGCATCCAGTCCCTTGCAGAAGCCACACAAAAGGAGCTGCAGGAGCCTGGCCCTTCCCGGGAACTGCCGTGGCCCATGCAGGCCAGACGGGCACACAGGTGAGGCCCACCTCCCACCTCCCACCTCCCAGCCAGGTGTGGACCATCCTCCCACTCGTTGGAGGCTCTGTCTCCATCTCACTCTGTCCTTCTGTCAGTCCCTGCCTCTCTCAGAGCTGCCTCTGGGTTTCTTTCTCTCCTGTCCGTGTTTTGTGCTTCTCTGATTGCAAGGAGTCCTGTCTCCGGGATTCTTTCTCCTCTCTCTCTCTCTCCCAAGCTCTCGTCTCTTTGTGTCGTCTGTCCCTCCAAGGCTGTCTGCCTCTATTTCTCTCTGGGTGTCTGAAATCTGTCAGGTTTTTTTCCTCTCTGCTTTATGTCTGTCTCTGCCTCCCCCTCTTCAAAGCCTATCACTCTTTCATTTCTTTCTTTCCTCTTTCCCGCTACATAATTTACAGGACCCAGTGAAAGCTGAAAATGCTGGGTCTCCTGTTCAACATTACTCATTTTAAGACGGCAACAGCACAGCATTCAAACAGCACAGCAAGTGGGACGCCCTTCCGAGAACGGGGCCCTGTGTGACTCTTCAGGGAGCCCTTGAAAACTCACCCTTGTTCCTTACATAATCCTGACACCGATTCCGATATGTGGGGAATTTTCTGACGCTCTGACACTAGCTTGGTGTCCAACAATTCAACTCAATTCTGACGCTATCTACCTGGAGATATAACCTCATTAACATAAAAAAAGGCACCTTTAAAAAAAAAAAAAAAAGGCACCTTTATCACTGTCACCACTTAGGAAATTCGAGGATTTAGGAACTGTGTGCCAGAAACAGGACAAAGACCGAATATATACTTTTTTAAAAAGTTTTTTCCAGTTTTATTTAGATACAGTTGACATACAGCATCGTGCAAGTTTAAGGTGTACAATGTGTTGATTTGATACACTTATATTGATATATTGCAAAGTGATTACCCCAGTAGTGCTAGCTAACATCTCCATCATGTCACATAATTACTATTTCTTTTCAGTGGTCAGGACATTGAAGATCTACTCTCCTAGCAAGCTTCAAGTATACAACACAGTATTATGAGCTACAATCACCATGCTCTACCTTAAATCCCCAGAATTTATTCATCTTATAACTGGAAGTTTGTACTCTTTGACCAACATCTCCATTTCCCTACCCTATCCCCAGCCCCTGGTAAACACCATCCTAAGCTCTTTTGAGTTTGGTTTGTTTTTTTTTTTTAATTTTTATTTATTTATTCTTTTGAGTTCGGTTTTTTTAGATTCCACATGTGAGATCATCATACACTACCAAATATATATTTCTTATTATAAATCACAATATCACAACTACCTTTCTTTTTTCTTTTTTTTTCATTTTTTACTTCATGATGGTATTTGCTGACAGAAAAGTGCATGAAACATCATGTAGAAACTTAAAGAGTTTTCCCAAAGTGAGGGCCCAGGTAAACGCCACCTAGGGCAACCCCCTTTCTTCTTCCCGGACTTTCACTGAGGATCATTCCTTGCTTTTCTTCATAGCTTTGTCACCTGTGTGTGTAGCCCTAAAGAGAAGAGTTTAACTGTGTTTGCTCTGTGCCTTTGTGTAAGTCGAACCCTGCAGGCTGTATTTTCTGTCTGTCTTCCTATGCTGAGCGTTAGGTGTGTTTCTTGTCATTGCTATGGAGTATCCCGTGTTAGGAATGTATTTCAACTAACTTCCTGGTTCAAGGATTAGGTTGTTTCTACATGTGGGTGGTTTCCATTTGGGGCCACTAGGCCCCTCCTTTTCTGTGTCTGACTCTGTTTCCCTCCCAGACAGAGCCTTGCCAGGAACCAAGTGGCTCAGGGCTCGGGGTCCAGGGCCGCCCACTGGACTCTTCTGCTTCGGAGGTCGAAGGGGAAGGTGCGGGAAGGCCTGCGCTCCATGCAGCCCTGGGAGTGGACGCTGAAGAGGATTGGGGGTACAGTGGGCTTTGGTCTGGCATCTTGGGACGGGACTGGACCCCTGGGTCTGAGGGGGGAGGGGCCGGGGGCCTGGACTCCCGGGTCTGAGGGGGGAGGGGCCGGGGGCCTGGACTCCCGGGTCTGAGGGGGGAGGGGCCGGGGACCCGGACCCCTGGGTCTGAGGGGGGAGGGGCCGGGGGCCTGGACTCCCGGGTCTGAGGGAGGAGGGGCCTGGGACGAGACAGGAGCCCGCGGCCTCTCTGCTGCCCCCTGCAGGCCAGTTTGGCGCCGGCACTGCGTCCTACTTCTCCCTGCTGCGCTTCCTGCTGCTTCTCAACGTGCTGGCCTCCGTGCTTACAGCCTGCATGATTCTGCTACCCACCTGGTTGGAAGGGGCTCCCCCTGGTCCCCCTGCCCCTAACGCCTCCTCACCCTGCGGCTCCTACAGCCCCGGCTCTCAGAGCCTGGTCACCTTCTCCACCGAGCTCTTCAATTTGCTCTCCGGAGAGGTGCGTGCCTGGGTGTCTGGGAAGCCCCCGCTCTGAGCCCTAGTGCCCTCAGTGACCCCCGACCCTGATGGCCCAGCTCCCTGAACCCTGCCTCCACCCAGACCCGTGGTGACCCCTGCCCTGCCTTTTCTTCCCCAGGGTTTTCTAGAATGGTCTCCTCTCTTCTATGGGTTCTACCCGCCCCGCCCACACCTGGCCATCACCTACCTGTGCTCCACCTTCGCCGTTTGCCTCCTCTACCTGCTGCTTACCCTGCACCGGTCAGTGCCACCCCTACACCCAGGCCCCCCAGACCATGGGGGAGTAGCGGTGATAGATCCCCCGCCTCCAGAATCCCGAGTCTTGCTCTGTGGTCCCTTTCTCTCCGTTTGAGTTGCAATCGAATTTTAAAATGCTGAGAAGTTTCTCCCTCCTGTGACTTACAGTCTAGTGGGGAAGGTAAGATATTACACAAGCAAGCAAATTAATTACATCTTTTCTGGAGGGGAGAATGCTAAACAAATAGAGGTGATTCATTCACTCATGCAACAGATATTTATTGAGGAGATACTACGGGCCGGGCATTGTTCTAGGCAGCTGGCGAAAAAGAACAAACAAACAAAAACCCAACAGAGTCTGGTCCTGGGGGAGCTGACATTTTAACAGGAGAGACGAGTGATAAGCAATAAGCCCTAATGAGTGGATTGCATGGTTTGTTAGAGGGTGATCGGGTACAAGCAGAGCAGGTGAGGGGGATTGACAGTGATACTGGGCCAGATTGCTGCTGTTTTGTTTTGTTTTGTTTTCCCCGCACCACACAGCTTGTGGGATCTTAGTTCCCTGACCAGGGATTGAACCCGGGCCCCAGCAGTGAAAGTATTGAGTCCTAACCACTGGACCGCCAGGGAACGCCCCAGGCTGCTGGGGTTTTTTTGTTTTCACTTTTTTTTGCATTTATTTTTTGCAGCATTTATTCCCGGGCCATAAGCTTTTGTTTCTTCAGTTTCTTCTGGGACAGCTTTTTCTTCTGGGCAACCTCCTCTTCTGGTTTAGGAACAATCTGTTCTTTTTCAGTAAGGATCATCTCAGTGTGGCAGGGAGAGCTCATGTATGGGTTGATCTGACCATGAGCTCTGTAAGTTCTGCGCCGCATCTTGGGGGCTTTGTTCGCCTGGATGTGCTCAGTGACCAGAGAGTCTACATCTAAGCCCTTAAGTTCAGCATTACTCTCTGCATTTTTGAGCATGTGCAGTGAAAATTCAGCACTCTTTTTGGGTCACCGACCCTGCGTCCAGCCCCACTGTTTGGCCTGGGGACACCTACCAGCTCCACCATTGTAACGACGGAAAGGCACACATCGCTTTTTTTGTTTTTTTCTTTAAACATCTTTATTGGAGTATAATTGCTTTACAATGTTGTGTTAGTTTCTGCTGTGTAACAAAGTGAATCAGCATCATCAAAAAATCCACATTGCTTCTTTAAAGTGACATCCTTCAGATACTTGGTGGCTTTTTGGATATGCATACGCTTAATGGCCTGGGCAGTTTCACGAGTGTTCTTAAAGTGAACACAAAGATTTGAACCTCTTGACTTGCATGATTTTGTGGGGTTTTCTGGGTCAAGTGAATAGCGAACCATTTTTAGAGGTCACCTCAGGCCACTTACCGGAAAAAGGCCAGGCTGCTGTTTTTTTTGTGTGTGTTTTGTTGTTGTTGTTGTTGTTATTTATTTTTGGCTGCGTTGGGTGTTCGTTGCTGCGCGCGGGCTTTCTCTAGTTGCGGCGAGCGGGGGCCACTCTTCGTTGTTGTGCGCAGGCTTCTCATTGCGGTGGCTTCTCTTGTTGCGGAGCACGGGCTCTAGGCGCACGGGCTTCAGTAGTTGTGGCTCGTGGGCTGAGTAGTTGTGGATTGTGTGCTGAGTAGTTGTGGCGCACGGGCTTAGTTGCTCCGCGGCACGTGGGATCTTCCCGGACCAGGGCTCGAACCCGTGTCCCCTGCATTGGCAGGCGGATTCTTAACCACTGTGCCACCAGGGAAGCCCCCAGGCTGCTGTTTTAATAGGGTGTCTGGGAAGCTTCACTGAAGACATGGTGTTTAGGCAAAGACATTGAGAAAGTGAGGGATTTGGTCACTCAGATACCTGGGGAAAGGTATTGCAGGCAGAGGGGGCAGCTGGAGCAAGGCAGGAGCAGGGCTGGCGTGTTTCAGGGTGCACAAGGAGGCCTGTGGGGCTGGATCAGAGAGAGGCAGGGGGCGAGTAGAGAGGGGGGAGCAGTAGCGGATGGGCCCACATTCTGTAAAGAATTGGGATTATTTCTGAGATGGGACTCATTGCAGGTACCTGAGCAGATCGCCCTGATCTGATTTAGGTTTTAAAAGAAAAGAATCTATGGCTCTATGGAAGAGAGGGGAGCTGGGGAGAGGGAAAGGGAGGGAGAGAGCTTGAGGGCAAGGCAGCAGCAAGTAGAATAGTTACGAGATTATTGCAATCAATTGCAAAAATCACCAAGAGAGGTGGCTTGGACCAGGGTGGTGACAAGTGGTCAGTTTTGGGTTTAGTTTTTTTTTTTTTTCCATTGAATTTCTTTTTTCCCCCCGCGTTATTGAGATATAATTGACACATAACATTGTGTAGGTTGATGGCGTACACTGTGTTGATTTGATGCCTTTATATATCACAATATGATTACCACCATAGGTTAGCTAACACCTCCATCAAGTCAGTTACCATTGCTTTTTTTGGCGAGAACATTTAAGATCTAATTTCTTAGCAACTTTCAAGTATATAATGCAGCACTGTTAACAACAGGCAGAATATTGTACATTAGATCCCCAGAACTTACTCATTTTATAACTGGATGTTGGTACCCTTTGAACCACATCTCCCCAGTTCCTGCACCCCCCGCCCCAGCCCTGGTAACTACTGTTCTAATCTGTTTCTATGTGTTTGGCTTTTTTAGGTTCCACATATAAGTGATATCTCATACAGTATTTGTCTTTCTCTGTCTGACTTATCTCACTTAGCATAATGCCCTCAAGGTCCATCCCTGTTGTCTCAAATGGCAAGAGTTCCTTCTTTTTTCATGGCTGAATAATATTCCATTGTGTATATATATAAAATATATCATCTGACAGACACTTAGGTTGTTTCCATATCTTGACTACTGTGAATGATGCTGCAGTGAACGTGCAGGGGCAGATAGCCCTTTGAGATCCTGTTTTCATTCTCTTTGGATAAATACCCAGAAGTGGGATTGCTGGATCATATGGTAGTTCCGTTTTTAATTTTTTTGAGGAAACTCCATACTGTTTTCCTTAATGTCTGAATCAATTTACATTCCCGTTATCAGTGCACAAGGCACAAGGGTTCCTGTTTTTCCACATCCTCTCCAACATCTGTTATCTCTTACCTTCTTGGTGACAGCCTTTCTTTCTTTTTTTAAAATAATTAATTAATTAATTACTAGTTTATTTTTGGCTGCGTTGGGTCTTCGTTGCTGCATGCGGGCTTTCTCTAGTTGCGGTGAGCGGGGGCTACTCTTCGCTGCAGTGCGCAGGCTTCTCATTGCGGTGGCTCCTGTTGTTGCGGAGCACGGGCTCTAGGCCTGCAAGCTTCAGTAGTTGTGGCGCACGGGCTCAGCAGTTGTGGCACACAGGCTTAGTTGCTCCATGGGATCTTCCTGGACCAGGGCTCGAACCCGTGTCCCCTGCATTGGTAGGCGGATTCTTAACCACTGTGCCACCAGGGAAGCCCGGTGACAGTCTTTCTGACAGGTGTGAGGTGATAGCTCATGATTTTGATTTGCATTTCCCGGATGATTAGTGACGTTGAGCACCTTTTTATATACCTGTCGGCCATCTGCTTGTCTTCTTTGAAAAAATGTCTATTCAATTCCTCTGCCCATTTTTTAATGGGGTTGTTTGTGTTGGTTGGTTGGTGTTTTGTTTTTTTGCTATTGAGTTCTATGAATTCTTTCTATATTTTAGATATTAACCCTTTATCAGATAGATGATATGCAAGTATTTTCTCTCATTCTGTAGGTTGCCTCTTCCTTTTTTGGATCGTTTCTTTTGCTGTGTATAAGCTTTTTAGTAGCCCCATTTATTAATTTTTCCTTTGGTTACTTGTGCTTTTGGTGTCACATCCAAAAGAATGTTGCTCAGACCAATGTCAAGGAGACTTTCTTCTGTTCTCTTCTAGGAGTTTTTCAGTTTCAGGTCTTATGCTTAAGTATTAAATCCGTTTAGAGTTAATTTTTGTGAATGGTTTAAGGTTGGGGTCTAATGTCAGTCTTCTGCATGTGGATATCCAGTTTTCCCAACACCATTTATTGAAGAGACTGTCCTTTCCCCACTGAGTATGTGGGCTTCCTTGTCAAATATTAGTTGACCATATATATTTCTCATTAAAAATAAAAAATCACAGGGAATTCCCTGGTGGTCCAGTGGTCAGGACGCTGTGCTTTCACTGCTGGGGCCTGGGTTCAATCCCTGGTCGGGGAACTAAGATCCTGAAAGCTGCGTGGCATGACAGAACACAACACACACACACACACACACACACACACACACACACACAGGAAAATGGACAAACCAAAGTATAGATCTTGGTACATTTCCCATCCACATCAAGAAATAGAACATGACTAGCTTACTACATCCCCCCCCACTGCCCAACCACCATTGTTTCTATTGACCCTATAGCTTGCTTTTGGCCCGTTTGTTCTTTATATAAAGGGAGACTGTATATATGTTGAGAGGAAAGCCCACAGGATTCTCTAATAATTGCATGTGGGGTGTGGTGAATGATGGAAGTGAAGAATGACTCCAGGTGTTTGCTGTCGGCTGAGATGGGGAGGGCTGTAGAAAGAACAGGCTTTGTCGGGGCATATCCGGGGTGCAGTTTCGGACCAGTTGATTCTGGGACGCCTTTTGGACTGATGAGGGAATATTGAGTAGGCAGTTGCATACGTGGGTTCTGCAGAGGAGTCTGGACTGAAGTTACAAACCTGAGACTCACTGGCATTCAGGCAAGCCTGGGAGATCCCCAAGGGAAGGCACTAGGATCAAGAAAGAAACCAAGAACTTAAAAAAAAAAAAAAAAAGAGGAGTGTTTCCTAAATGCCAGGCACCGTGACAGGGCCCAGGAACACCAGATGGGGGTCCCCCTACCTTTGTCCAGCTTACAGTCGAGTAGGGGAGATAAATTTCGAGATAAGACTGTTAAATAAACAAGCAAGTCAGCAATTTGAGTTTGGGAGCTGTACTATGTAGAAAACAAATGGGAGGATACGATAGAGCATAGAGCAGGGATCAGCACAATTTTTTTTTCTGATAAAAAAAAAATGAAGGCCAGGTAGGAAATATTTTCATCTTTGCAGGCCATGTGGTCTCTGTCTCAGCTAGAGTCTGCTGGGCAAAAGCAGCTGTGGACAGTAGGAAAATGAGTGGGTGTGGCTGTGTGCCAATCAAACTTTATTTACAAAAACAGGATTTGGTCCCAGGGCCGTAGTTTGCTGCCCCCGTGTGATAGAGAATAATGGGTGGGGACCCTTATTAGATGGAGTGGTCAGTAAAGAACTCTCTGAGGAAGTGACCTGTAGAGCACGACTGGAATGGTGGGAGGGAGCCAGCCAGGTGAACAGCCAAGACACCAGCATTGCAGACAGAGGGGACCGTGAGTGCAAAGGCCCTGTGGTGGAAAGAGGTTGGGAAATGAAAGGCGAGGAGGAGGAGGGGGGACAGGATTTGAGCTTGGATAGGTAGGTGGGGGCCAGATCAGGGGGGCTATGCTATGAAGGAGCCTAGGACTCAAGAACAAAGAGAAGCTGTGACTTCCCTGGTGGTCCAGTGGTTAAGACTCTGCGCTTCCACTGCAGGGGGTGCGGGTTCCATCCCTGGTCGGGGAACTAAGATCCCACATGCTGCAGGGCACAGCCGAAAGATTTAAAAAAAACAACCAAAAAACAAAAAACAAAGAGAAGCTGTGGAATAGGTTTTAAGTGGGAATGCCATCGGATCCGCATAAAAGGAAGGCTCTACTAGCTCGGGAGCGGAGACCGGGCACAGGTGTTAGCAGGGAGCCAGGTGGGAGTCCTCTGGGCCCACTTGAGAGGTGATGGGGGCCAGCGCCGGGGCGGCGAAGGTGGATGTGGAGTCTTCCTGCTGTTTTCTGTTTCTTTCCTTTTCTCTGGTTTTCTATCCCCTCCCTGGGTCTCTGTCCCCCTCTCTCCAGTCTCTTTACCTGCCCCCTCCTTTTCTGAGTCTCTGACCCCCCCCCCCTTTCTCCATCTCTTTTTTCTCTGAGTCTTTGTCCCCTTTTCTTGGAATCTCTGCCCCCCTTTGGGGGTCTCAGTCTTCCCTCTGAATCTCTCTCTCCCCAGGGTCTCTGTTCTCTTCTCTCTGGAGAGCTGTCCTTATCTCTTAGGTTTCCGTCTTTTCTTTTTGGGTGTCTGGCCTCCTCTGGGCCTCTCTGAATCTCTTTCTTGGTCTTTGGCGACAATGACTGTATGTGTCTCCACCAGGTAGCAGCTCTCCAAATGCCCAAGGTCTTAGAGTTCATTTTCTCTGTTTGCCCCAGAAGGGGAGAGGGGTATCCCCCCTGCTCGTGGCTGTCCTGCTACACCCCGTCTCTCGGGTCTCCCCTCTCTTAGCTCGGTGTCTGCGCTGAAGCAGATGCTGTTGGCTGAGTCAGGGGCCGTGACCAGCTACAGCCACCGGGTGTTCTCCGCCTGGGACTTTGGCCTCAGCGGGAAGGTCCACGTGCGGCTGCGCCAGCGCAACATCCTATTTGAGTTGCAGGTGCGCTTAGGGGTGGGGGGGCCTACAACCAGATGTCACCCGAGGGGGCGGGGCTGAGAGAATGGGCGGGGCCTAGACCAGGGACCGGGCCTCCAGAGAGATGCTGGGCGGAGCTTTCTTCTAAGGAGGCGGGCCTTGGGGGAAAGGGGCCAAGGCCACTACAGGGATGCCTGAAGTCAAAGGGTACAGGAAAAAGATAGCAGCAGGAAACGGGAGGTACCTAAAGCTCCTCGGTTCAAAGTGAAGAGAAGGGTGTGGCCAGAAAGGGCTTGATAAAGTAGAACTGTAACTCCAAACACCAGGCATGAGTGCTGGGCGGGTCCTTGGGGGCGGAGCCAGATCTCAATTGTCACCTGGAGGGCCCTGGATGGGCTGGGATAAGGATTATAGATGTTCTTGGAGGGGCGGTGCTGCATCGGTTCACGTTGAGCCTGGGGTCTGGACCACAGGCTGCACCTAGGGTAATGGAACCCAAGTGGCCGTCTCTTCCGGCCTTAGGTGGAGCTGGAGGAAGCAGCGGTGCGGCGCCAGGCTGCGGTGCGGACGCTGGGCCAACAGGCCAGTGTGTGGTCGGTGCGGGTGCTGCTCAACGTGGCGGTGGGGGCACTCCTGTGGGTAGCCCTCTACGGCGTCTACTGGGCTACAGGGGCCACTGCGAAGCTGCAGGTGTGGAGGGCCCCGGGGGAGGAAAGGGCCTGGAACCTACATTTCCAGGGATGGAGGAGACTGAGGCCTATGATTCCTGGAATCTCAGAGAGGAGGGATTGGTGTGTAGGGGGGCGGATTATGTTTGGACTTTGGACTTCAGGGTGATGAAGGAGGAAGAGGCTGGGGGAGGATGTTAAGCATGGCTCCTGCAGGACCCCAGAGCCTCTTCTCTTGGTCCATCCTCCCTCCTAGGAGATACCTTTTATCCAGGGGATGCCACTGCTGAAGCTCGTGGTGGATTACCTTCCGTCCATCTTCATCTCCGGGGTCAACTTCGTGCTGCCACCGGTGTTCAAGCTCATTGCCCCACTGGAGGGCTACACCAGGAGCCGCCAGATCGTTTTTATCCTGCTCAGGTTCTGGACTCCTGGGGTGGGCTGGAGATGATGGTGGGGCTGGTCGGGGGACATTGGTTGTAGCAAATAAGAGACTGAAATCGTCAGGATATGGGATCCAGTGGGATCTGGATTCAAATCCCGACTCTTCCTGTCACTGAGCCTCAGTTTTCTTCATCTGGGAAATGGGGAGAATTGTGAGCACGCTCCACACAGGAGGGTCCAGGCACGTGGTGGGCACTCGGTCAGTGCTGATTCCCTTTCTCTCTCTTCCCCTTGCCAGGACAATGTTTCTCCGCATGGTCTCCCTGCCGGTCCTGCTCTCGTCTCTCTGGTATCAGATCACTTGCGGGGGAGATGCGGACGCTGAGGAGTGCAAAACCTGTGGCTACAATTACAGAGAACTTCCGGTGAGGATGAGAGGTTGGGGGGGGGACGGATTCCTGGGTCCTTGAAGGAAAGGAGGAGCCCGGTGGGTCCGGACCCCTGGCTTGGGAGGAAAGGGGAGCTTGGGGTGCTAGAATACCTTCCCCTTGAGGACAGGGGTATGGATTAAAAAAAACCCTAAAGACCCCCAGAGAAAGTATTGATAGAATCTCATGCTTGCAGTTTGGAGACTCAGACGTTCGGGTCCACAGGTGTCTGGGTCCTGAGGTCTTTATGACCTGTTCTTCCTTCCTCAGTGCTGGGAGACTCGCCTGGGACAGGAGATGTACAAACTCCTGCTGTTTGACCTCCTGACCGGCCTGGCAGTCACGCTGCTCATCCAGTTTCCTCGGAAGTGAGAGTCCCGCCCCTTGCTGTGGCCCCGCCCAGCACCCAGTTTCCTCTTTCGCCCCGCCCCTTTCTAGCCCTGCCTGACTGCCCTGTTCTTAGACCCCGCCCCTCCACGAGTTTGGTAGTCACTTCCCTGTGGCCCTGTCCCTACTGCCATGATTACCTCTACGCCTCAAGCCCCGCCCTCTAGACACACCCCCTCCAGAACCTTGAAGGCTCCGCCCCACCCCCAGATATGCTCACTTCCGATTGGTGGGCGGGACGGTGAAGCCGGGGAAACCCGTGGCCGGCCCGCCTCTGATTCGGCCCGGCCTCACCCCGCCCCTCAGGCTGCTCTGTGGCCTCTGTCCCGGGGCGCTGGGTCGTTTTGCGGGGAACCTGGAGTTCCAGGTGCCTGACGAAGTGCTGGGGCTCATCTACGCACAGACAGTGGTCTGGGTGGGGAGTTTTTTCTGCCCTTTACTGCCTTTGCTCAACACGGCCAAGTTCCTGCTGCTTTTCTATTTGAAGAAGGTGAGGGGTGGGGAGCACCCTTGGGTCTGAAGCGGGAGGTATTGGGGCTTGGGCTTCTGGGTCCTGGGGGGAGGGGGGGACTGAGGGATGTGACTCCTGGGTCCTGGCGGGGGAGGATGCCAGGGTCGTAGACTACTAGATCCTGACGGAGGATGGGTCTGGAGGACAGACTCCTGGATGTGGGAGAAGGAGGGGTCCAGGGCATCCCAACTTTTAGGTCTGAGGGAAGGGGGGACCCGGACTCCTGTGTCTGATAGTGGAAAAGAACTGGGGCTCCTGGATCCTGACTGAGGAGAGGAGGCCAGGGACCAGGGCTCCTGGATGGTGGAGAAGGAGAGTCTGGGGCTCAGATTCCCTCATCCCCCCCCACCAGATCACCCTCTTCTCCACCTGCTCCCCGGCCTCCCGCACTTTTCGGGCCTCCACTGTGAACTTCTTCTTCCCCCTGGTCCTTCTCCTGGGTCTGGCCATCTCCACCGTTCCTGTGTTTTATAGCATCTTCCTGTAAGTGTGAGAGGCATCTGCCTCTCTCTCCCTCCCTCCTTCCTCCTTTCTCCAGGGTTCTGACTTTTGGCCATCCTTGAGCTCTGCCTGTCTCTGACTTCAGGATCCCACCTTCTAAGCTGTGTGGTCCATTCCGGGGGCAGTCGTCCATCTGGGCCGAGATCCCCGAGTCTATTTGCAAGCTCCCTCAGACTGCCCAGAATTTTCTCTTCTTCCTGGGGACCCAGGCTTTTGCTGTGCCCCTTCTGCTGATCTCCAGGTGAGAGCCCCAGACTCCTGGGTCTGAGTTTGAATGTCTGACCTGGGGTCCCGCTGCCTGCTTCCAAGAGAGAAGGGGGATGGGGGCCCAGACTCTTGGGTCTGAGGAAAGGAGGGGGCTGGGATACTAGACTTCTTGAGTCTGAAGGAGGAGGTCCAGACTCCTGATTACTAAAGAGCCCTAAGTTGAAGATATTCTAAGGGCGTTTGGGGAGTAGCTTCCATTCCGTCTCTTCTAGCATCCTGATGGCGTATACCGTGGCCCTGGCTAACTCATATGGACGCCTCATCTCTGAACTCAAACGCCAGATAGAGACGGTGAGCCAGGCCCGGTCCCTGGGAAGGGGTCCTGGGGAATATGGAAAGGGACACGGGTGGAGAGAAGATCTGTCTCATCTCCACCTCTCTTTACCCTTTACCTCAGGAGGCGCAGAATAAAGTCTTCCTGGCACAGCGCGCTGTGGCGCTGAGCTCGGCCAACAGAGCTCTTTGACCTCTCCAGCCTGGCTCAGGGTGACGTCCCACTTTCAGACCCAGACCTGCCCTCAGATACTTTGTAAGCCTCGGCCACATCATTTGGAAAATGAGCGAACTGGAGAAGACCCCATGCTTTTCCAGCCCTGGGATTCACTGCTAAGTCCCTGACTCCCCAGTGAACCTCTTTCTAGTACCAATAAACACAGCGGAGGCTGCAGAGCGCTTTTTGAAACTCGCGTCCAGAAGGCGGGGCAAGGCATCAGCGGGACATAAGCCAATCAAATGTGTTTACCTGTGGGTCGGTGCGGCGGGCTCTTCCGCGAGAGGACCTGGCGGGAGTGCCAGCCAATCAGAGGCCGCGTTCAGTAGCGTCCGGGCGGGGACACTTGTGATTGACTCAGAATCTTGATAAGAGGCGGTCGCTAGGCGGCACCACGCGCAATTCCGGGCGATGGGAGGTGGGCGTCTCAGCCAATCAACTTTCGCTACAGACCCAGAGGGGCGTGCCAAATAGTCCAGGACCAATCCATGGCCGAGACAGGGAGGGGCCATCCTCTCGCCAATCTGAAGTGCTAGAAGGCGGGCCTGCCAGTCCGTGGACAGCTACGGCGCCATGAATATCTTACCCAAGAAGAGCTGGCACGTCCGGAACAAGGACAATGTCGCCCGTGTGCGGCGTGACGAGGCCCAAGCCCGGGAGGAGGAGAAAGAGCGTGAGCGGAGGGTGCTGCTCGCTCAGCAAGAGGTAAGCTCCCAGTCCGGCCGGGCGAGGCTCTGGGGCGGAGCGCCCAGGCGCCTCGGGAGGGACCGGAAGTGGGGAGTGGGACGGCGCGCAGGCGCAATGCACATCGTGCGGAATTAGGGGCCGGGCTCCCTGGAAGCGTGTGCGGTCTTTTGCGGATCCCACCTCGAACTCTCCCTGGTCTTGGTTGTCCCCACTCCTAGAGTAGGAGCTCATGAATAAACGAAGCCCTGGACAATTCAAGGAAACTCGGACCACTTTTTAGTTTACCTGCACAAACTCACTATTTAGTAAGCGCCTACTGTATGCTCGCCCCGTGCAGAGCGCTTGACTTACCAAATCTGTCAAGCACTGTTCGTTCTTAGAGAGGCTGTCATTTCCATTGTGCAGAGAAGTGAGATGGCTTCAGAGAGGAAGACACAGCGAAATGACAGTGGAACAAGCTAGTTCCGCTCTGTCGGGCGAGCCTTTTGCCTGCACCGCTGCCCACACGCAAACACCAGAGGCTCTCTTTATAACTCCTAACCTGTTTGGTTTACACCTGGCTTTCTGTCCTTTGGCTAATCTGATTGTCAACACTGGCCGGGAGGTAGTCAGGGTTTTTAAAATTCACATTTATCAGTAGAGATTGCAAATCGACTGGGGATAGTGACGTGGAGCCCTGCCTGGAATTCAGATCACCTGTCCTAATACACGAATTGGCTGCCTTCGTAGCTGTTTTTACTGTGTCACTCGAGATTGGGAACCCCCCTGGTTTACTGTTTGAAAGGTAGCTTACAAACCCAGGCGTTGCCTCATTCCCCCACCCTCTCTGCAGGCTGAGATAGGTGCCTCTTCTGGGCTCCCAGCGCCCCTGCTCCCTTCCTTTGCAGCCCCCAGCACCAGGGCCTGCGGTTTTCTGTGGTCAGCACCAGGCTCACAGTTTCTTGAGTCACATCTAGGTTCTGAATGTTCTGCCTATACCTTTCTTTTCCCCCAGGCCCGGACAGAATTCCTACGGAAGAAAGCCAGGCATCAGAACTCACTACCTGCGGCTGAAGCAGCAGCAGCAGGAGCCCCAAGCAGCTCTGGCCCTGTGGATCTGTTTCGAGAGCTGCTGGAAGAAGGGAAGGGGGTGAGCAGAGGCAATAAAGAGTACGAGGAAGAGAAGCGACGAGAGAAAGTAAGTCGGTCTTGCCCTCTTCGTCAGAGTCACGGGTGGAGCTGGGGGAAGGGGAGCACCTTGCCCGTCAGGTGTGACTAAGGAGTGTTTAGGGATATGGTGGGGATTAAACAAGCTAATGTAGGGAATTCAGAACAGTACCAAAACATAGCACTTAAGAGGTGTTGGTTATTGCCGGCAGCTAGGTACAGACCTCTCAGGTCTCTCACCTGCTGTCCAGAGCCTATAGGTATTTGGGAAGTGTTAAGGGGCTTTTAAATGTAAATCAGCTCCTGTCACTCACCTGCTCTCAGGGATTTCCCATCGAACTCTGAACGTGCCTCCTCCCCCCGCCTGTCACTCCTCTTCCTTGCCTGCTTCTCTCAGGTTTTTCTCAGTTGTCTCCCCAAAGATGCCTTTGAACCCTGACCTAAAGCAGCTCCGCCCTGTCCCCTCCTTCCTGTGCTTGTTGTTTCTGAAGCTGCCATTGTGCCCCCAGAGCAGGAGCCCCACACGTGCTGGTCTGTTGTGTCCCCAGCACCTGGCAGAGTTGGCTCATGACAGGCCTTTTGGCTCAATGTCTGGTTCTGCCTCGGGAACCTTGGGTGTCCCTGGGCTCCCCAAGAGGAGACACACTTGACATTCTCACTTCCACATTTTCTGTCTTCCTCAGGAGAGGCAAGAGAAGGCTCTGGGCATCCTGACGTACCTGGGCCAGAGTGCAGCGGAAGCCCAGACTCAGCTCCCTTGGTACCAGCTCCCCCCAAGGCGGGGCGGCTCCCTGTCTGGTCCAGGACCAGATGAGAAGATCAAGAACCGCCTGGACCCTCTGTGGGAGATGCAGAAACATTTGGGGAAGAGAAAGCACAGTGGTGACAATGGCAGTCACAGCAGAAAGGAAAAGGAGGGGCCTGAGAAACGACCCAAAGAGTAAGGAGCCTGGGCCTTGGGGCTTGGCCATGGCCATGCGGGCACCATGGACGCGCTCTCTGGTTGGGATGGGAGGGCTCTGGGGTCTAGATACGTGTTCTCAACACGTGGTCCAGGGACCCCAGGGGTCCTGACACCCCTTCACGGGGTCTGCGAAGTCAAGCCTATTTTCATAACATCGTTTAACTTTTTCACTCTTGTTCTCGGGGTTCCCAGAGGCTACATGATATGAGACGACACCACTGATGTGGCTGGTGGAACATTCGCTTGTGTTAAGATTTCTCATTTTGTATATGCAAGATATTGACAGATAAAATCCACTGAAACAAAGCTCTCTGAGGTTCAGTTTTTGAGACCAGAGTGTGAGAACCATGGGGCTAGAGTTAAAGCAGGTTTGTGTCCCTAGGATGCAGACCCCTGAGTGTAGATCGGCTATACCGACCCGTCTCCTTTCTCCCACAGATGAGGGAATGGGGAGGGCCAGTCTGTGCTCAGTGCCGTACAGCCGCTTAGTGGTGGAGGGGCACCCGCCTCTAGAGGTGGCGAGGCCAGCTTCAGGGTCCCAGCACCAGTCTCCTTCCCTCCCAGAGGACACTGGGGGAGGGCGGGGCCTCCTGGGGCTACCAGCTTCCTGAACCGACTCTCGTCTCCTCCCAGACCCCCATCCCTGGACCAGCTTCGAGCTGAACGTCTCCGGCGGGAAGCGGCCGAGAGGGCTCGGGCAGAGGCCCTGCTGGCCCGGGTTGGAGGCACGGCAGCCCAGGAGGATCAGCCAGAAGAGGCGGACGATCGGCGGAGGCGGTACAACTCCCAGTTCAACCCCCAGCTGGCCCGGCGCCCCCGCCAGCAGGAACGCCCCCTGGCTCACTGACTCTGAGGGGGTACAGGAGAGGCCGCTGCTGCCAGCCGTCATATAAAACTATTTATTCATAAATATTTTCCAAAATGAAAATAGGTTTACCAAAAAATGTCCCTCACTGGGGAGGGGAGGAGGGGGCAGCCCTCGCCCCCGGGCCCCCAGGGTGGGGCTGAGAGGAAGAGAAAGCCTCCCGGCCCCCTCCCTGCTTCCTGGGGGAGGGGGCTGCCCTGTGGCCTGGGGCCGCCCCCCAGTCTTCCAGGGCAGGGCCCTCACCTGGGCAGGGAATCAGCATGCGGGGGGAGGGAGGGGTGGAGGGAGGGGCCGGTGTCACTGGAGGTCCCGGTCCTCCAGGTAGCGGTACTCAAAGGTGAAGCCTTCCTTCTTCCGCTGGCCCCACTTCTCGTAGTCAAAGTAGATGTAGGTGCCCTGGCCGGGGGAGAAGGCGGTCAGTGAGTGGACGAGGTGGTCGGGGATCTGGGTCAGACCGACAGAGGGACAGGTCTTAGGGCCACGGATGAGCCAGGCACCAGGCCAACTGCCCTGCATGCACACGCCGTCTCACTCCACCCTCACAAGGCTCTTCTCAGGTGGGAAACGTTATCATCACTCCCGCTTCAGAGGAAGCAGAGGGAGGCGCAGGGAGGTCACACGCCAGAGCCGGGCCTCGACCCCGGGCACGTGTGCCAAGCATCCTATTGCTTCTCTCGATGGCTGTGGCTTTCCGAGCACTGATCACGTGCTGAGTACGTGATGTATGTCCTAGGGTTTAGTCTTCACAAAACCCCTGAGGCCATGGAACAGGCTTGGAGTCTACATCCAGGCACGCTGCCAGGACAGACGTTTTATTGGCAACAGCGGTGGTGTGGGAACTTCTGAAGGACTGATGCCTGGAAATACACTGACTGACTTAGAGGATTACTTTGGGCCAAACCGGGAGGGGACAGGACGTCTGTAGGTAGTGTCCAAGAAGACACAGTGGGAATGGGGCCGGGTTCTGAATGAATGGTGGAAATGCTTCAAAGAACCTGAAGGAATGGAGGGGAGGAGACTGAGTTCCCTGAGGACAAGGCCCTTGTTCAGTGCTTGACATCAGGTAAAGATCTGGTGGGAAAAAACCACTGTGGAACATACCAACTGAAAGCTGAAATAAAGTACAGTACGCCCATGACACTACATAGCAGGCACCATTTAGTACTTACACGTTATTAACTCATTTAATCCTCATAACAACTGCATAAAGGTAGGTGCTGTTACCCCGTTTTTACAGATAAGGAAATAGAGACAGATGGATGTTCAAGTGAAGTGTCCACGGTCACCAGCTAGAGCTGGGTTCCAAACCAGGTAGTCTGGCTCCAGAGTGTTTTGCAAGAAGTGGGAGATCCCAATCAATCAATTACGAGAACAACAAAAGAGCTTCCCCATCCGTGTTTGCTGAGCCCCTGCTCTGCTGGGTGCTGGGGACTGTCAAGGTCCCCGTGCAGTGCAGCCCATGGTCTTGGGTGGGAGACACCACATCCCCCCACCGTGCCAGAGGAGGGGCGGAGGCACAGGCTGTGTGTGTGCCTGGGGAAGGCTCCTCTGAGGAAGGACATGGAGGCTGGGACCTCTCGGCTGACCGCGAGTTGGCCAGTGAGGAAGGAAGAGGACGGCGTCCCAGGCAGGGCAGACGGCCTGAGGGGCCGAGCTGGCTGAAGGTGGTGGCAAAGGGAGCAGGCAGCAGGGCTGCCAGTCTGCGTGTGGAGTGGGGACTCTACCCGGACTCAGCCAGCGGGACCAGAGTGGACGGGGCACAGGGAGGGGCCCTCACCTGCTCGAACTCGTCAGTGATGGTCTTGGGCTCCTCGTGCCTCTGGAACCACATCATGTACTTGGTGTGGAATCGCCATGACTGCTTCTTTAGGGCCTTGGCTGCCAGGTACTGTGCCTTAGTGCCCTGGGGAAGGAAGGATGGAACGGGGGATCAGGGGGCCTCGCAACTGGGTGGGGGCCAGGTGGACGGGGCAGGGCGACAGGGCTGACCCCAGGCCCCGCCACAGACCGAGGTTGGGCTGGACAATCCAAGTACGGGTGGGCTGGGGCACAAAACGTACCAATGCTGGTCAGGAGAAGGAAAATGAGACGGGAGGTGGAAATTGCTTTCAGAGAAGCTTTGAGAAGGAAGAGAAACTAATCGTGACGAGAGCTGAGAGGAGGCAGTTTAGAAACTTTCTCAGGCTGGATGAGGGAGGGGGTCACTGGTGACTCACTGGGTCACGCAGAGGCTGGACAGTTCCCTAGCGGTCCCCAGGGAGGCCCGAGTACGTGCCAGCGAGCAGCGCGCCGGCACAGTGAGAGTCATCGGGGCGGGCACCGTGGGGCTGGGCTCCCTGGGTGCTGCGCTAGACCAACCCAGCCCTCAGCCTCAACTGACCTGACACCTCAGCACTGGAGTGGGGACAGGGAGGGGTCTGGTTTGGTGGGGGGGGGGGGGCAGGACTGGGGGAGGGGGAGGGGTGCGGTCCCGCTGGCCGCAGTGGGGCACCCACCTCACCCCTCCAGCCCGAGGGGGGACAGCGGCGGTGGCGGCGAAGCCGGGGGGCCCGAGGCTGCCCCGGGGGCCCTGCTGTACCTCCAGATAGTAGAAGATGAAGAAGAGCGTCTCGGTCGACAGCCGCTGGTAGAACTCCACGGTGTCCGAGTGCGGGGGCGGCATCTGGTGGTGGTAGGGGGGCGTCGGGCAGGGGTTCCGGGGGAGGTACTGCCTGTGGGGGGACGGGACGGTCAGTGCCGGTGGGCGGCAGCCCCCGGCCTCCCTGCCTTCTCTCCTCTCGTGGATCAAAGGGAGCGTCTCAGGCACCACATCACCCAGCATTACCGCCTCAGTCCCTGCGTCCTGTGGGGAGCCCAGGTCAAGGCTCCCTCGGACTCAGGGGCCCGCACCCACCCCGCGTGGCCCCTCACCGGATACGCTCAGAGTCTGAGGGGTGGGGCATGTGGTGCCAGGCGGCCTCTTCCATGGCCTGCTGGTAGAGCTGCTCCTTGGTGAGGGGCACAGGCCCCAGGGGACACACACCCAGCGACAGCGGTATGTTCACCTCCGACAGCTGCAGGGCCGGCTGGGCCGAGGCCGGGGGAGCTGACGTGCTGCTCAGGATGATGTCTGCGGGGAGGGCAGAGGTGGGGCCGGCGAGCGGTGAGGCTGGTGCGTCCAGCCCCTCCTGGACGGCCCGCCCCACCCCCGGACGCTCACCTCGCTCAGTCAGGTGCAGCGTGGGGACGGGGTCCTCGATGCCAGAGCTGATGGCTGCCCGCTCCGCCATGGACTTCAAAGAGCTCAGGGGCTCAGGAGCCTGGGGAGGGAAGAGGTGCCTGGCCTGAGGTCCAGGGCCGAGGGCTGGCACTGGGTCCTCGTGGGCCCCGGCACCCTCGCCTGCTCCGGTGGGGCTTCAGCTAAGCCAAGGCCGTTAGTGTAAGAGCGCGTCCACTGCAGCACCTAACGGCGGGGAGAAAACCTGGACACGACCAAGTGTCCACCGACAGAGGGGCGCCTAGCACGTGTGGACCCTGCTGTGCAGCCCCGCGACAGTCACACACCAGCGGAGAGCCCGAGCGCCACCGCCGTCACGGAACCAGCAGCAGCTCCCACTCGTCTGCGCGCCTACACGCTGGGAGGAGCCCGCCCGCTGCCGGCTGCCCCACGTGCGCCACTAAGACCCCTGCCCCTCTCCGCGGCCACCGCTGGCCACTGGCAGTCGCCTTCCACTCCTCTCACCACCCCACTCCCCACGCCCTTCAGTCACCGAGGCCTCTCTTCCCTCGGAGGCACCTGCACTGCGGGCCTATCCTCTGCCGCCCAGACCTTCACGGCCCACACCGTCCTGTTCTCACAGGCCCCAGAGGGACCTTTCCAGCCATGTCTTTCTCTGTCATTTTTCTACTCAAAACCTTTCCACCACTCCCCATCACTCACCCAGTAACTTAAAAAAAAAAAAAAAGTGGTGGACCGGTTTTGAGAATCTCAAGGCTCGTGTTTTCCCCCAGAAAAACGCATACACTGCATTTCCTGTCCGTTGTGTTTCTAAACTTTGGGTGCTCATTCGGAGCCGGAAACTATCCTGAGAGCTTTATGAGGACTATTCCCAAGCATCCTATCATATTTGAGGAGTGACTGCGATTACTTCCACTTTCCAGATGAAGGCAGGTACAGGAGGCAATGCAGGGCTTGGACCCTGACAGTGGGGCCCCTTCTGCCTCCTGCAGAAGTGAAGTTAAAACACACTGGCCCAGGGACTTCCCTGGCGGTCCAGTGCTTAGGACTCCGCACTTTCACTGCGGAGGGCCCAGGTTCAATCCCTGGTCGGGGAACTAAGACCCTGCAAGCCGTGTGGCGCGGCCAAAAAAACAAACAAAAAACCCAAAATAAATCCCAAAACTCACTGCCCCAGACGGTCAACCCACGTCCTGCTGCTGCCCTTTCAGACTCTGGCCCTGCAGCCAGCCTGCACCCCGTTCCTCTCGCCTCCGCTGAACCCTGCTTCCCAGCCTTCTAACTACAGCTCTGGCATCAGCCCCTCGTAGAACTCCAGCCGGGGAGAGCCACTTCTCCCCGTCAGCCCCGCCTGCCGCTGTGACCCCACACGACCTGGCCCCGGTTCCACCTCAGAAACCTTGCTGGGCTGCCTCCCCAGGTTAAGTCAGATGCACGCACCTGGGTCCACAGCACCCCGGCCCCCACCCCACCCAGACACGCCCGCCATACAGTCCCACTCTGCTCCCTGTACGGAAGGTGGGAAGTGGCTACATTTACCCAGCACAAAGTGGCTCAGAGCAGACGTCAAGTGTTTTCTGGACTTAAATGTTTTTGTAGAAGGGAAGAGGGCGGTGAGCTCTGGATGGTGGGCCATGTGAAGTAATACGTCTTATGGGGAGAAATGACCGAGGGCTGGAAGCAGGGCAATGACAGTGGACACCCGGGGAGTGAGCAAGCAAGTACAATCAGGAGCAAGGCAAGTACCCAGAGGGACAGAGACCCAGGTGGGGGGTGGCAGAGAAGCCCGGAGATGACGTGAGCGTGCAGGTGTGCCAGGGGAGAGAAGCCGGAGCGACACAGCGAGGGCTGGAGGTGGAGATGGCAGGTAGAGACCTGGAGCCAGGGGGCAGCGACCGTCTGCAGTGGAGACACAGGGCCAGGACAGAGAGGCTCGGGGCCCGCCGGGGACGTGCGGGGCCCACCTTGATCTCCGGGGCAGCGCTGAACTGTGGAGGTCCATTGAGCAGGGCGCCGGCCGCCTTGGCCTCGCTGAAGCTGGGTGTCGGGGAGCTGGGAGGGTTCACAGGTAGTGGCACCAGGAGACTGGGTCCCCCCGAGTTGTTCCCTGAGCCTGGGGCCACGCCCCCAGCCCCCGTTGGGGCTGTCGCATTGGGTTCCTTCCTGGGGAGGGGTACAAAGGGTTGGAGGCTCAGAGGAGGGTCCCCAAGGGCGGGACGGACAGGAAGACTTGGGTGATCGGGGGAAGGAGTCAAAGAGGGAGAATGCACAGAAAACAGGGCCAGCTGAGGGATGCAGACAGGAGAGCAGCTCTGGGCGAAGGGGGGCCCGCTCCTCGCGATCCCTTCCCAGTGAAGAAGAGCCGTGGGGGTGGGAACAAGCATTCTCAGGACGCTCCCAGAGACCACACGGCTAAACGTTCTCTAGGAAGCAGGTGGGACCACTTCCTACACGCAGTGGCCCGTGTAGGAGGGGGTGGGAAACAACCACACAACAGAGCAGCCCACCTAGAGCCCAGGGGTGAGGCACCCGGGGAGGTCTGCCCCACGTCCCACAGAGGAGGCTGAGCTCTCTCTTGGGCCACTCTTCTGGGAAACGGTCTGACCTAAGATCTGGAGGGGTGGCCGGGGAGAGGAAGGACGACTGGGACCCTTCCCTGCGAGAAGTGGACACTGAGCCCCCTGACGGAGTGAGGAGGCCCTGGGGCAGGACACAGACACGGGAGGAGGCGGGAGGGCACAAGACGCCTGCAGGAAAGGGAGAGCCAGAGCGTCCCAACGCGTCACCAGGGGGCTCTGAGAACAATCCCACTTAGGCGAGGAATGTTCTAGGGCAGAGCTGGGGGACACACGTATACGATACCCCAGCTGGGAAGCAGTCGGGACACAGCACCTAAGCGGGTGGGAGAGAGCTCTGGGGGAAGCCCCCACCGGCAAGGGCAGGGCCCGTATCTGCACCGTGTGGCGACCGTGGGGGCGGCCCCGTGCCTCCTCGGGCCAAAGGCTGCCTGTCCCCAGCCCTGCCCGAGGCTGGACACTCACGAGGTGCTGGGAGGTGGGTTGTGGGGGCCAGACGGGGGGCCCAGGGCCTGGCTGTTGGCACTGCTGCCCCCGCCGCTGCTGAGAGCCACCTCTGCCGGGCTGTCTGCCACTACTGAGCTGTAACCTGGGGGAAGGAAGAGGGGCTGAAAGGGGCCTGCGGCAGCCACCCCGGGACCCCCCCTCCCGGCCGCCTCCCACTTACTGGTGGCGCCGTTCTGCTTGCCTCCGCCTCCGCCACCGCCACCGCCGCCGGGCTGCACGCTGGGGGGCCGGGGCTGCGCGGGGCTGGGCCCACTGGGAGCTGGCGGGGCCACGGCCTGGGCGTAGGGGGCGGGCGTGCCCGAGTTGTGGCTGGGAGCTGGGCTGGCCTTGGCGCCCAGGGCGCTTGGGGGTGCTGCCGGGGCGGGGGCCCCGTTGTTGCCAGGGGCGGTGCTCAGGGCAGAGGCGGCGGGCGGGGGGCCGGAGGGGTAGCTTGGCGGCACAGCTGGGGACTGAGGGTGCTGGCTGCTGTGGACAGGCTTGGAGCCGTTTTTGGCTGGAGACTGCAGGTGGGAGGGAGGAGAGGGTCAGGACCCAGTGGGCCGCAGGTCTCGCCAGCCTCCCGCACACCCCTCCCCGGAACAAGGCTCCATCCTCGGTGCTGGCCTTGCTGCCCCCCCTGGGGACCCAGGTGGCCCCCCCCATTCGCCCTCACGGCTTCACCCTCCACCTTCATGCGCACAACACTCGTGCACTTCTAGCCTGCATCCAGCTTGCCACGTCCTGCCTGGACATCCCCACGACGTCCCACAGGGATCTGAGACACCACTTGGGTGTAAGAGAAACCCATCCACCTGATGACAGGGGAGTCGTGGGAAACACATCACTGTCCTCAGTATGAGGGTAGCTGGACCCAGCCAGAAGTCCAAGGGGAGAAGAGAGAACAGCTGAAAATAGGATAGTAATTCTGAATGTCACTTAAAGGGTCCCAAAAGCAACTCAAGGGGCCGTTAATGACCAATACCCCACAAAGCACGTGGGGTAACGTGCCCATGACAGCCCGCAGCTGAGCTGCTGACCAGCCCTCTCAAGCCGACCCAGCTGCCGTCCTCACTGCTTCCTGGACCCATCCTGAGGCCCCACGGGCACCTCACGCTCACTCCGCACCAAGCAGGACTTGCGACCAACTCCTTCCCAACACCACGCATGGTCACCCGGGTCCCATACCAGCCTCATCAACTCCGCCCTCAGGGTCTCCCTCGGGACCAGCCCTCCGATGAGCCCACAGAGGGCTTTCAGGCTCACTTTCCTCCTGCCTAAAGATAGCATTCCGGTGCAGCAGCATTTCCTAAAGTGTGCTGCTGCCCTGGGAGACGTGAGCAGAATCCACAGGGTTCACTAAGGAGAAAAAAACTCTCAGAGGCACTTCTCCTCTTGGAAACTTGTGACGTACACCGTCTGCGCAGCCAAGGCCCAGAGCGCGCCCAAGAAAAGAAACCTGTGTGGTTTTTGACCTATCATTTCTGGGGCTTGTTGGGCCCTTTCAGAGCTGGTCCACCCGGTGTGGGCCCCTCAGCCTGACAATCTAAGGTCCTGCGCTCGCGGTCAGCCCAGCGGACCTGGCTGGGCTCACCTCTCCACACTTGCACGTCCACCACGACTGGCCTATGCCTCCTGCCGCTGCCCCACACGGGAATGTATCTTCCTCTAATGCCCAGGGCAGACGCCCCTCCCAAGAAGCACCTCCCGACCACAGCACCAGCCACGCACCTGTCTGCCTGCCCATCAGTACTGCAGGCCTCCCTCAGGGCAGCCTGACCCACCGCGTCCCCAAAGCCCAGCATGGGGGCCATACTCAGGCTTCAGTAAGCCTCTGGAAACCAGCGAATGAGCGAGTGCTGGGCCCATCAACGTCCGACGCCCATCGGACCCACCTGGCTGATTTCACTATCTGTCGAGCGTCCCCTCTTCTTGTCATCTTCAGAGTTTTCCTGAGGTTTGAGAGGTGCAGTCAGAAACCTGTGTGTCTCTAAGGACCTGACAGAGACGCCAATCTCCGAACCCCCGGATCTGAACCCAGCTGACCTACCTTCCAGCCCCAGAGCTGTTCAAGCCCCTGTGACCTTCGTCTCACTGGGGAACCCACCTAAACCCTGCTCCTTAGGCTGCTTGTCTTCTGGGGGCCAGCACCACGTGCCAGGCTCTTAAGGGTCCAGGAACCTGCTCTCCTTCGAGAATCCAACCCTCCATCCCTTCCCAGGTGTCCAGTGGCCCAGCCTCCTCGGCACCCCAGGCACCAGCCTCCCTCCTCCACACCCAGGACCCACGTGTGGCCCTAACCACCCTATCGGCAATCTACAGCCCTTGGGGCCCAGACCCTGGATACCGAGGTTCCCCTCCTGCAGGACATTTCCTCAGCCCCCGCCCCCTGTGCCCTCCTTGGAGACTCAGACCCACAGGCCTCACCGTGGTGCAGTTGGCCGGGCTGGGCGGGATGGGCGAGCTGGAGGTGGTCGAGGTGGGCGTGCTGCTTGACTGGTTGAAGATCTCATCCTCCATGTGACTGTGGCTGGGCGGGGAGGTGGCGACCAGCGCCTGTGCTGTGGGGCGTGGAGGGGGTGTGAGCCGGTGGGGACGCCCCCCCGCCCCGGCCTCCCCCGCCCTTCGCCCGCAGGCCAAGGCCGGGCCTCACGGATGTCCTCGAGGTCCAGGTCGTCGTAGAGGAACTCGTTCTCCTCGAAGTCGGGGTCCTGGGACGAGTCCACGTAGTACTCGACGTCGTCCTTGATCTTGCGGATGGCGTCCACGAGGATGGAGTCGTTGTCCAGCATGCGCAGGATGGTCTCCAGCATGCGCACGTGGTAGCGGTGCTTCTCGATGTGCCGCTTCAGGCCCTCGATCCGGTCCTGCTTCTGCTGGCGAGCCCAGGGCCAGGCTCAGGGGCTGCAGGGCCTGCCCTGCCCCTCCTGCCCCCACAGAACCCGTCCTCAGTCCCTGACCCTGGTGCGGACCCAGAGGCCCCACTCCAGCCCCTCCGGGGTCTGCCCGCCTTGATCCCTCAGGGATCCCGCGGCTCCTCCCACCCCGACATCCCTGGAAAGTGCTGAAGGAGCCAGGGATCCCGGCGTCTCCCCTACAACGTGGCCCGATCTGCACCCCGCCTGACTGCCCAGCCCGCCCACCAGCTCCGACCACCTTCTGGAATACAGGAGCACAGCCGCCCCTGTCTTGCTCTAACAGTAATAATGGCAATCCCCGTTTGGGGGAAGCTTGTTGTTTATAACTCTGAGCATCTGTCATCACCATGACCCCCACCCCCATCCACGTGTCCCTAAGAGGAAGCCCAGATTCAGAGGCCTGTCTCCCAGGCTCCCTCCCAAGGCCCCACTCCCTTTAGGATTTGACATCCTAGCCCCAGTTCCAAATCCCTCCTGTCTGCAAGGACCTCCCTCCAAGCCCACGGTTCCAGACCCCTCAGTCTCAGACACCCAACTCTGGCACAGCGCCGCCCCCAGCTTCCCGAGGAGCCAGCTCTCTGTCCCCCGTACTTCCTGTGTCAATAGGCAGAGACGGTCTGCAGTCCTATGAACTCGGACCCACAACCCCGGCTTTCTGCAATCTGGGTCCTGAGCCCTGGCTTTGCCTCGGACCACCCTTCTCCTGAGGCTAAATGAGCCACTCCTCCATGCCCGCCCTTGTCCACACCTGCTGTCCTCTCCTTAGGACCCGGGCCCTCTAGGTACTGTGAGGCCACAGCTGCAGCTCCTTACTCTCCCTGCCCTGGCTGTCCCTCAGGTCTCACACTTACTCTGCGACCCAAGCAGAGCTCAGCATCTTCCCCCAAAGCGCTCCTCTTCTTGTCGGCCCCAATGTTTACCCAGACACCCAGGTGGGACCCTGGAGTCTGCCTCACCTGTTCCCTGCACACCCCACCCTCCAGTCAGCTGCTAAGCCCTCCCCATCCCACCCCTTGACCCCCTAACCCCAGCTGCCGGCCCTGTCTGCCTCAGGAGCCCAGGCCCCGACTCCCACACGCCGGAGAGCCGGCCTCTCCTGATCGCCAGCCCATCTCTGTCCTCTGGGCACAGGGGCCCCCCACTCACATCCTTGTCGCCCTTCTTCTTGCGTGTTTGCACCGACAGTGACTCCACTTCACTCTCAAACTGGTCCACCTGCATGTTTAGGGTGTCGATGGTATTCTGGGGGTGGGAGGGGAAAGGCAAGCGGTCAGCCAGAGTCCTCTCATACAGCCAGGGTCCGGGCCCCAGGTCACCTCCTCCTCTACCTTGACTCACCGTGAGCCACTGGCCGACCTCCTCCTTTTCCTTCTGGGCAGGGTCCACCTTCTGTGCCAGGCCCAGGCCCTCCTTGCTATAGGCTTTGGTCTTGGTCTCTCGCTCCACAACTTTGAACCGTTCCATTTGCTGTGGAGAGCACAGTTGGAAGGGGGCTCCCGAAGGTGGGAGAGCAGCTGACTCAGGGCCAGTGGACACTCAAACCGGAGGCCCAGGAGCCCCACTCTCAGGTTCCCAGCCCTTCGCCTCCCACCCTCCCCAGGTGCAGAGACCTCACTCTTCTCAGGACCTCAGGGGACCCAGGAATCCGACCCCCCCACCACCACCTCTCAGGTAGCAGACTCTGGGCTCCTACCGTCTCAATGAGCTTGCGGTTGTCTATAAGCTGCCTCTTGTCCTTGATCTCATTGGATGCTACCCAAGTCTTGATCTGGTCCCTCAGCCGCTGGAGGTGGGAACAGCAAGACACTCAGGACCCGGGCGCCGAGGCCCCCACCCCCTCCTCTCCCTGTTCCCCCCGCCCTCAGGACACAGGAGTCCGGGCCCCCAGCCCCCTCACTTGAAGCTTCTTAATCTCCTTCTTTAGATCAGCCTCATACTTTTCTTTCTGGTTCGCGTTGGCTGCATTGTGGAGCTGAGGGATGGAGAGAATCCAGGAGTTTGTGTGGTTCTGACTGCCCTACTGCCCACTCCAGTGGTAAAACTCCAGTCTCTCTCTGTGGGCCGGGGACTCTGGGGACAACCCCCCAGGACCAATCCATCTCAGAGTTGCTTCTCTGAGGTCCTTGGCACCTGGACATGCAGGCCCTCTCCCTGGTTGACACTCAGGAACTCCTCAACTTTGTCCTGTTCTCTCCTCCCTAGAGACCCACCCAGATTTTTAGGGGCCAGCCCCTGTACCTTCTGCCAAATATCTTCAAACTGCTCCACGCCCTCGGACACCTTCTTGAGGCAGCGGTCAATCTCACCTGGCCAGGGAGGAAGGAAGGCTGTTAGCGTCCTGCCAAGGCAGCAGGGATCCAAAGAGGAGTTGCGAGGAGAGTGAGCGCGTGGCCACACAGGCAGCGGGCAGTGGACCGAGTACCTTGGAGTTTGCGCTTGTCCGCCATCTTCCCTGCCCTACAGGCGCGCTCTCTTCATACTCTCTTGGAGAAGGACGCTGCCGGGAGAGATTGGGAAGGCATACACGTTTACTCCCTGGCTGGTCCAAACCCAGAGACATGAACGAGGCTGGGAACAGGGTGCATGGGATGGAAAGGGGAAGATGCATTTACTATCTGATGACAGAGACTGGGCCCAGTTCTCCTTATGCTGCCTTGACTGCCCAGCACAGGGTCTGGTCCATAAAAGGACTCTGGAAGTTTGCTGAAAGAAGGAAATAGATATACTTTTTGGGACTTCCCTGGTGGCGCAGTGGTTGAGAACCTGCCTGCCAATGCAGGGGACACGGGTTCGAGCCCTGGTCCAGGAAGATCCCACATGCCGTGGAGCAACTAAGCCCGTGAGCCACAACTACTGAGACTGTGCTCTAGAGCCCGTGAGCCACAACTACCGAAGCCCGTGCGCCACAACTACTGAAGCCTGTGCACCTAGAGCCCGTGCTCCGCAACAAGAGAAGCCACCGCAGTGAGAAGCCCGCGCACCACAACAAAGAGTAGCCCCCGCTCGCTCCAACTAGAGAAAAAGCCCGCGCGCAGCAATGAAGACCCAAGGCGGCCAAAAATAAATAAATACATAAATAAATAAATAAGATATACTTTTTGTGTGCCTCTGGCCCAGGAAATGGAAAACTCCTAGAGCATGGAACACTTTCTCCCCAGATGTTACTCAAAAGGATTTTTTAGAGCAGGAAAATATCATGCAGCACACAGCTGCCTGCTAGGGACAAAGGCCTTAGACCTGAAGACCACAATTCCCACAGAGAAGTCAAGCACACAGGTGACCAGAATCCTAACACAGGGAAAGGTTACTCCTCAGACAAGTCAGGAGACAAAGAATTTTGCATCCTATGGAGAAGGGCCCAATACCATTTATACGTGTATCAGTTGTAAGGAACAAAGGGGAAGTGCAGTGGGGGGACACGGAAGATGCCTACAACTGTGAAAGCTAAACCCACCCACACAGACATGGCTGGATCCCAAGTAGAAGAGAACTTTAGACCTCTGACAAGTTTACTCCAGAGAAGGATCCTTAAACCAAAGGAGATAATACTCCTAACCCACAGAGGGTAATACCAAAAAGGGTTCGAGGTGTGGGGGCAGAAAGCACCACTGGAGAGAAGAGCAGAAGAGAACTCCTACAAAGGTGAGAGGATGGAAGGGAACCCGAGCTGTGCGGGAGCTATCATATCGGCACACACGAAGGAATTACACGTCAAGTGCACTGGCAATGTAGACTCAGGGAAACATAAACCCTCAGACAAGCACCCAATACTTAGAGACATGGGCACCTCCATCCTAAAGGAAGTTACATGCAACCCAGAGGGGACTGAGGTCAAAGGGGAGTCACCAGAAGCTTTCGCCCAGGGGGAAGCGGCACCTTAGGGCCCGACACCAAGACCAGGGGAGATGGGGAGCCTTGGGGAGGGAGGGCTATGCCTGTGCTGCAGGAGCTCCCCGCTCCCAGCAAGGGGGCCTCTACTGAAAAGCATGGCTTCCTGAGATCTGGGGAGTGCCCACTCTACAGGCCTAGGGCAGGGTGCCCCAGAGCAGCCCCAACTGCCCAGGCAGCAAGAGCCCTACACGGAGGACTCAGAGCCTTAACCCAGAGGGAAGTCACAGCAAGAGGGCCTCCACCCACTGGGAAGGGAACGCAAAGAAGAGTCCGGCCCAACGGAACTTTCCACAGTGACAGAAACGTTCTATATCTGTGCCACTGAATGCTCGACAGCTCCAAACGTGGCTAGTGCAACACAGAATGGAATGAAAAATTTTTCTGCTAACTAGCTGAAATTTAAATCACACGTGGCTAGCAGCTACCGGTGGCACAGGGTATCAGAGAGCACGCCTCAGAACCAGAAGCCCACGTGACGGGGCTGGCCCTCAACCTCAGAGCAGCGTCCTCGACAGGGACCCACTTTGCGTGACGGCAGACCTTTGACTCGGGGGAGCGTGGATTTCCCCCGTAAAGGAGCAAGCAAGAGGAATGGCAGCACCCTTGGCCCAGGGCTGCCTGACATGCCAAGGTGGGGCCCAATCCCAACACGGGAAATTCCAGCTCCAGGAAGGCGAAGCGGCCAGAAAAAGGATTCAGGAGAGAGTTGCACAGAAGGGACTCAAACTGAGGTGGGGCAAGCGCCTTTGATCAGGAGCTCACACAAGGGCCTGGTCCCCAACACTGAGGTGTGCAGAGGAGAGTCTTCGCTCCAACACCCCAACGCTGAAAAGCCTCTTACTGCCCAGGGGTGTGGGGTGGGTACAGGAAGCTTAGACAGGCGCTTATACTCCCGGCCTCCGTCCCAGGAGCCCAATGCTGGGCACGGCCGGGTGCTCCAGCCCAGAGGGACAGGACACCCAGCTTACACCCCTAAACAAGGCACTGCACGCTTTAGAGAGGGGAGGCTTTCTCCAAGTCCCCTCACTGAGTGGGCTGGGACACCCAGCCCAGCTGAGGAGTTGATACCCTCCAGAGGGGGCAACAGACGGTGGCAGCAGGAAGTCCCGAAGGAGTCGGAAGCAAGGTGCCAAGGGAACAAGAGCCCCAGCCGGGGGAGTGATGTTTCCGACAGAACCTCAAAGTGGGCAACAGCTGAGACCGGGAGACCTGCCCTGAGGAAGGCAGCTCCTCCAGAGAAGGGCAAGTACGCCGGGCCCAGGTACTAGCCCCCCTCGACAGACTGGGTCCTACAGTGAGCAAGTCTCAGCGGCAGAGACAACAAGCCCTCTCCACAGAAAAAGCCCACAGCAAGAGGGTGCCTGGACCTGAGATCCCCAGCAAAGGACCAGAAAGGAGGCTGGAGCCTGAGTCCTGAAGCAGAGGTGCCCTCACAGAAGAGTCCCGTGCTTAGAGGGCTGGGAGCCCCACCGCTCTGGGAGGGTCCACCAAGATGCTCCAGGGACGGGAACCACGGCAGGCCCACTCCGAGACAGGCAGGCATCTCGGGGAGAGAGGACCTGGCGTTCTCACCGCGTGGAGTCTCAAAGGGCTCCGAGGAATCTGGGAACCTTGGCCCCGGAGACTTAACCAAAAGACTCCGTCCGAGAAGAAGGCACATCCCCACGAGTAAGGAGCCTACACTGAGGGGGTGGGTAGGGCGAGCAGAGTGCCAGACCCACAAGAGCCAACACCATGAAGTGAGGGGCTAAAAGGAACAAAGAGCCCAAAACGTCACCTCAGGGGAGATGACACTGCCACACAAAGAGGCCTGACGAGGAGTAGGGCAGGGGGAGCAGAAAGCTTAGTCCTGGGGAACTGAGCCAAGCGGTCCCTGATCCTGGGGGCTGTCACGGGCCGATACAGAGCGGCCTGGCGCCACGGGGAGAGGAGATCGGACCTGCTGGGAAGCGATGCTGGAAGGCCATCCTCAACTTGGGAGGCTGCTGACGCTGGCACACAGAGACCTGAGAGGCCGGAAGGTGGACGTATTAGGTCCTGGGGCGGAGGAGGTTATCTCCCCACTGCGAGGCCCAGTACCAAGGGTGGGGGACTGGAAATCCCGCCTTGGAAAGGTTACACCAGAGGAATCTTCAGTCCTGGGCAAGCTGACAACAGTGGGGTCGCCCCCGCAAGTCTCGGGCATCTCACACCCCCACGTCAAGGAACCTGTGCCTCAGGAGAGGGCAGAAGCCCAGTCCCACCCAGTGGGACATCACAAGCAGGGGCTGAAGCATTAGCCCTGGGCACCAACACCTGAGAGGGTCCTCAGTCCCACAGGAGGGGACACACAGAAAGGCAGAGACACCTCAAATCCAAGAGTGGCCAATACAGGCAGGAACCTTACCCCTGGAGGAGGCAACACCGAGAGGCTCCTTGTCCTGGAAAAAGGCACCACTCCAGCCCCCAAACCCCACACCTCACAGTACGAGAACCTCAGATCTTTTTTAAAAAGTCCTACACTCCTACGGGCTTCTAGCAGGGTGGGTACGGGTAGGGATGAGCCCTGGTTCCACGACTGTTACACCAAGAGGGTTCCCTAGTGCCGGGAAGCTCACACACCCACAATGAGGAGCCCTGGAGGAGCACCGAGGGGGTGGGGTCCTTGACCCCTGGAAAGACGACACCCCAGTGCAGGAACTGATGTGAGTGTAGATAGAAGCCTCAGACTGAGGGAAGCGACAGCCGACACGGTGAGGGCAGTGGCGGAAGATGTCAAAAACAACAGTGCCGAAAGGACAGGAGCATCAACCTCGGGGGAGGTGACAGCCCCTGAGCTAAGAGGCAGGTCCTGCTTAGACACAGGGGTGCTGGCGCTGCCCACAACAGGAGATCATTAACAACGTGGAGAAAGCGGGAACCTGGGAGGTGCCACCAAGAGAGAACCAGGTACCTGAGACCCAGGGGAGCTCAACAGCCCCACCAAAAGGACCCCGAGGCGGGAGTGACATCGAGAGGAAGCCCACACCGGGAGGGGGGTGGGCAGAGTCTGGATCCAGGCAGAGCTCACATGCAACAAGCCAGAGGCCGATACCCAGACCCAGGGAGTAAGAGCTGAGGCCTGAGCGGGTAACGCCAGGGACAATCCTGACTCTCCAAGGCGGAAGGCCTGGGCTGTGGGATGTGGAAGCCTTAGACCCGGGGGACTTTTCACTACAGAGGCGGAAACTTGGGCTGAGGCTCCAACTCCTGGAGGTGGCATCTTCACTCCAGGGGAGTTCATCCCCCACCCCATCCCCAAAGAGGAGAGTGGCGCCCACGGTGGGAGGGGAGCGGAGAGAGGAGCGCTGGCCCCGGGAAGGCTGACCCCCTCTCCCCACGGGGGTCCTCAACCAGGGGACTCGCAGCCCCACACCCACGCGAAGGGGGCAGCCTCGCCCGGAGACCGCCCCCCAAGCACAGGGGCTGCTGCCGAGGGGGGCAGGCACCTGAGCCCCGAGAGGGCGGGCACCTGCGGCCAAGGCGCCTCCATCCTTCCAGCGAGGAGCCAATACCGACGCGGAGAGGGGCGGGCACCTCGCACCCTCACACCCCACGGGGGCCCGACGCGGACGCCGCGCGGGGCCGGGGTCGCGGGAGGACCCCCGGGCGCCGCCGAGGGGCGTGGAGGAGGGAGCGGGGGCGGGGGAGCCGCGCACCTCCGGGCCGACGGCAAGCGCCGGGGCCGCGCGGTGGCGGGGGCGCCGCGCCGGGGGCGGCCATATCGCGACAGGCGGCGGGGTCGCAGGGGCGGGAGGCGGCGGGGAAGGCGGCCAACGGCGCCGGGGGAGGAGGGGAAGGGGTCCGGCCCAGTCGAGCCTGACGCTCTCACCACAGGAGCTGGCGCCGCCGCTGAGGAGCGTATCGCGACAGGCGGGGGAGGCGAGCGCCCGCCGCCTTTTTCTCGCGCCCCGGGTCCGGGCGCTATCGCGATAGCGGCGCGAAGCGGAAGTGGGGTGGGGGGAAGTGGGCCCGGGGTTGTTCTGACGACGGGGGTCGGGGCTCAAGGGAGGCCGCGGCGTCTGCCGATGGCTCCGCGGAAGCTGACCGGGCCCGGTCCAAGATGGCGGCGGCGGAGGAGGCCTCCCCTCCTCTCTTCTCGTCTCTGGCGCCGACCCGCCCCCGAGCCCCAAATATAGGCCTGTCATTGCTCCGGCCGCACGTCGCTCTTGCCCCTCGGGTGCGCTCTATTGGTTCTTGGCGGGGATGCGGCCGGCCCCCTCTCGCCGATTGGGCAATCTCTCCAAGGCGCGGCGTTCGATTGGCCTCCTGCGCGGGCTGCTAGGATTGGCTCAGGTTTTCTTCCCCGCTCCTCCGCCTCCTCCCGCCTCGGGGCACAACACGCCAGCGCGAGGACTCGTGCGTCAATCCAGAGACCTGTGTCGTGCTGATTGGATACACCCGCCCCCTTCTCGTAAGCCAATTGGCAGGGGGGAGGAGCTAGGCTGATCAGGGGCGGGAAGTCGTCCGTCAAGTTTGGAGCCGTTTTCAATTGGTCGTGGGGGGGGGGGGGGAATTCTGCCCTGAAGTCATTGGCTGGTCCAGGAAGTGGGTGGGGAAAGCGGAGGAAGGCATGGAGAGTGGGCGTTAGAGGCCGCGTACCTAATGGGAGAAAGACAGGTGCCTTCAAAGCGGGGGCCGGGCTGAAGTCATCTGCCAATGAAGACAGCCCCATGGCTGGTAGGGAGGAGCCGGGAAAGAGGGTCCACCCCTCTTCTTCGTTGGCCCTGTTATCGTTCCTCCCAGAGTGTCCAATAGTTTGGCGAGTGGGCGGTAACCGCTCCTAAGGCGTGTGAAACGGGGCGTAGCAGGCAGGCTTGGAACCTGGGCGCATCTTTCCACCTCCCTTGGGTCCTGGCCGGGCAGGCCGGTCCCTGTCTGTGAGCTGCACAGTCTTTCTCCAAGTGCCTGTGTTTGGCATATCTTTGAGACACAGAGGAAGGAAGAAAAGGAAGGAAGCAGGAGACGATGCCCCAAGTCACTGGCATCACGCATAGCTGAATTGGTTGGGAAGCGCCATGGAGGCATGGAGTATTTGTCCTGCTTCTGTGTGGTTACGTGACCGTGGGACAGTTATTCTCCTCTGCACCTCCATTTACCTGGTGTTGTGAGGACGCCGCAGAAGGTACAGATGAGAGTCCCTGTTCCCCTCCCACGGCTGCCTCCTAACGCCTACTGGTCCTTCAGATCTCAGCTCAGTGGTCTTTTCTAGCGGGAAAACTTCCCTGACCTCCCGTGCTGAGTGCTCACGTGAGCCCTGTTCGTTCGGATTTACTTTTGCATGTATACTGTCATTTTCTTAATTATTTGAATCTCCCCCTCCGGATTTTTGCATCCCCAGCGCTTAGCAGCAAGATGCACTCAGTAACCGTTTGCTGAATGAATACCTGGATGAATATGGGGAATGACTTGTGGTTGAAACTTGCTAGGCACTGGTGCTTTGGCAAACCAGGAGGCATTTGCCCTGGGTCACACAGTCAAGATGGGCAGTCATTTCTGCCCATCTCCTCTAGGTGGAGGAAAGTAAGATAAATCCAAGGGAAATGCAAGTGAGAACTGCATCAGAATCGCCCGTGGCAAGGCAGGCAATGCTTGTAAAAACGCAGTGCTCTTAGGCCCACACAGATCTGGGGAGTGAAGCCTAGGGATCTGTATTTTTATAAACTTCCTGGGTGATCATTAGAGGTTTTTTGGGTTTTTAAAAAAATATTTATTTATTTATTTGGTTGCACCAGGTCTTAGTTGCGGCAGGCGGTCTCCTTAGTTGCGGCTCGCCAGCTACTTAGTTGTGGCATGTGAACTCTTAGTTGCGGCATGCACATGGGATCTAGTTCCTTGACAAGGGATCAAACTCAGGCCCCCTGCATTGGGAGCACGGAGTCTTATCCACTGGACCACCAGGGAAGTCCCTTGTTAGAGTTTAAGAAATATTGGTCCAGAAGACCCTTGTTATTCAAAGTGTGGTCCCTGTTGTAAATCAACTATACTTCACCTAAAACAAACAAACAAAAACAACAAAGTGTGGTCCCTGGATGGAGCAGGGCCTTTTAGGTTTCTCAGGAATCACCTGGGGATTTGTCAAATGCAGATTCTGATTCAGGAGGTCCCAGATCCTGCTTTTCTAACAGATTACCAGGCGGTGCTGACGGTCCACAGTCCATACTTTGAGTAGCAAGGGTCCACAGCAGCGGTTCTCAAATTTGGTTGCATGTGAGAATCACCTGGGGGCTTAAAAAAAATCCAGATACCCAGGCCTTGCCCTAGACTGATTAAATAAGGGTTTCTCAGGATGGGAACCAGACATTCGTAATGAAAATTCCTGAGATGATTCCAACATGCCACTAATCTGATAAGAGGATTTTCTAGAGCAGTGGTTTTCAAAGTGTGGTCCCTGCATCAGCAGCATAAACACCACCTGGGAAGTTGTTAGAAAGTCGCGTTTTTGAGCCCCACCGTAGACCAACTGAATCGGAAACCCGGGCCCTGTAACCCGTTTTTTTTTTTTTTTTTTTTAATAAATTTATTTATTTATTTATTTTTGGCTGAGTTGGGTCTTCGTTGCTGTGCGCGGGCTTTCTCTGGTTGCGGCGAGCGGGGGCTACTCTTCGTTGTGGTGTGCGGGCTTCTCATTGGGTGGCTTCTCTTGTTGCGGAGCACAGGCTCTAGGTGCGCGGGCTCAGTAGTTGTGGCTTGTGGGCTCTAGAGCACAGGCTCAGTCGTTGTGGCGCACGGGCTTAGTTGCTCCCTGGCATGTGGGATCTTCCCAGACCAGGGCTCGAACCCGTGTCCCCTGCATTGGCAGGCGGATTCTTAACCACTGCGCCACCGGGGAAGCCCTGTAACCCGTTTTAACAGTCCTTCCAGGCAATTCTGAGGCATATGGAACTTGGAGAAACTCTAAGAGTATTCGGGACTGCAGGGCCAGGTGACTCCGATTCCTTCTTGAGATTCACCCTCCACCGTTTGATTCAGTCTGGCCAGGGGAGATGGGGACTCTGAAGAGTTGCGGACAGACGGCCCTTCCCTGGCACCCCCAGAGACAGACATCAGCAAAGGTCATCACTTTTAAGCAAGGCGGACCTAAAGTTCAGGGATAAATCTGGGGAAACAGTTATGTGACCTGGGGTAATCTGGCCTTTGGAAAGAACCTCCCTGGTGTGCAGACTCTTTTCATGTGAGGGAGGGGAGAGATTCAGAGAGGGGCTCTGAGGTCCAGAGACAGAGCCCTGGGCTGAGGGAGGGACTGGGGACCGGAGACACACACAGAGCCCCTAGTGGTGATGGGGGAGTCCCAGAGAGAGGAACAGAAAGAGAGAGATCTCAGATAGGACCCAGTGAGCCAGAAAGAGACCCAGGGAGAAAGCTCAAGCTAGAGAGGCATCGCTCCCCCGGGGCTGGTCCTCCTGGGTAATTAAGAGAAGTGCTGACCGTGCAGGTAAGTGAGCAGCTGTGAAGCCCATCTCCCAGCACGGGGTAGGCTACCCCTGGCGGCACGGCACTCTCCTTACCTGGCAGGAACTTCCATAGCCCTGAGTCCCTGCCAGGGCTGGGCACCTGTCTGCCCCACCCCGCCGGGGCTTGGCACACCAGGGTGGGAGGGGGAGTCCTCAGCAAACACTGGACAGAATAACAAAAGTGCCCCGTCGTGGGGCCCTGACGGTGAGCCCAGTGCTAAGTGCTTCCTGGGCATCTTTTATGTCCTCACAGGTGCGCCTGGTGGTTGAAGTGTGGAGGCTTGGAAGGCGGCAGAGGCCAACTGCATGAGATGCCACGACCACCCAGGGCGGCCTGCATTGAAAGCTGGGGCGTCAGAACGACCGGGGTTCTCTAAGGGGGCTGGAGATGGAGAGGGCTCTTCTCTTCCCGGGACTGCACAATGAGGAAGTGAGAGGCCCGGGGTTGGATCCAGATTCCAGGGAGCCCAAGCTCTGTCCCCCAAAACCCCGTAGCTCTGACTCCTCAAATCGCCCAGGTGTTTGACAAACGATCACTCGTCAAGGACAGATCCTGATAACGTGCTTTTAATTGCACTTATTCCAAAGGTATTTCCTTTCCCGGTTAAAATAAAAAGGAGGTGTGATGAAGGCGGGCTGTGTGTTTGAGCGGGGCAGCGATCTCTGTGCTCCGGGGCCGGGCCTTCTCCTGTGCCTCGCCGGACAGTCCCAGCACCGGCCAGCACGGGGCGGCTCTCCTTGCCGGAACCTCCCAGCCCCATCCGATCCCTTCAGAGAGGTGGGGCCTCTGTGTCCCTTCAGCGGGAGAAGGCCCAGGGCGCCGCCCCTCAGGTAGACATGATGCCGCTCTTCTCACCCTTGACCTTGAGGAACTCGGCCATGCTGGAGAAATACTTCTGGTTGGCCTCAGCCACCTTCTTCTCCGCTGCTTGTGGGTTCACAATCTCCAGGCCCTGGGCAGGTGGGGGAGATGGGATGGGATGGGGTGGGGAGACGGGCCTGGGCCCTAACAATGCCCCCCGCCCAGCTCCCCCAGCTCCCAGTGAAGGAATCATGAAATGTCAGGGGCCCACGGGCCCTTCCCAGTGGTCCTTGGGCTCTGGGCAAACATGTGGACAGTCTGCCAGCCCCCAAATCTCCCCCACCTTGGGAGATTCTGACTCTGGGGGCCGGGGGGTGGGGGAAGAGGGGAGGATCTGGGCATCTGCATTTTTAGCAGGTTCCCCAGGAGATTTTAAAAACACCACCATTGGAGAACAGCTGATCCTGTTCGGTTCCTGAATAAAGAAACTGAGTCCCAGAAGTACGTGGCTTGCCTGCAGTCCCAGCACAAATTGCACCAACCCCACCGAGGATTTAACGACCAGCTCTGGGGACCCGACGTGTGGCAGGCATTGTTGTGAATGTTTTACACACGGTGATTCTCATCTTCTCGCTGAGGCCTCCCTTGGAGGCTCCCCATCTCCCTTAGTCCTTTCAGTCTCCAGCACCTTCCACCTTCCAACACACTATGTATCTTAGTTATCTGTCCCCCTGCCACCCCCTAAGCTCTGGGAGGGCAAAACTTCCTGTGTGTTTTGTGGCTCCGTCCCGGCGCCTGCGACAGCGCTCGGAATTTAGCAGGCATTCAGCAGACACCTGCCGACGGAGGGAATGAGCTCGCACTCCTCAGATCCCAAGGGCCACACTAGCGCTGTCTGGTGGCTGAATACACCGAGGCACGGACCCGACAGGTGGGTGACCTGCCCTGGCTCCATCCTGTGCTCTGGGGGCCGGCTGGGGTCCCGACTGCCCAGCCCACCTACCTAGGACCTTTCCTGTGCGGGGCGCTGAGGTGGCCCCAGCCACGCGGCTCTCGGAAGGTGGGGACCCAGAGCCTCAGGGAGGGACTGAGCCTGCTCGAGGTCAGAGACCAGCTGGTCCCCGGTAACTTCACCGAGTGCAGGGAACCCAGATACGCCCTTCAGGGGCTTCATCGGTGCCCACTCCCCCCACGGCAGCCCTGAGCGGGGCCCTGTCGTGTGCTCCTTCCGCAGCGAGGCAGCTGAAGCCCAGGAGGGGAAGGGGTTCTCCCTGGGCCTCCTGACCCCAGCGGGGCCGGCACCTGGAGCGGGGTGAAGGCCACGCTGGAAGCAGTCCCCGAGGAGCGGTCGCGGATGGTGGACTTCCCGCCGTACACCACGCTCTGCTTCTGTAGGGTCCGCTGTGGGGAGGGCCGGGGAGGTGCAGACTGTGGCTGGGGCCCACGCGCCCGAGCCCGCCGCCCCTCACCCTCAGCCCCCGCCCCCGCCCCCGCCCGCGGCCGTACCTGCAGCGTCTTGGAGATCCTGGCTTTGGTGGCCTCGTTCACCTGTGTCTGCCGCACCCGCCCGCTGCCCGACTTGCCCAGGTGGCCCAGGCTGAAGCCCAGGTCCTCCTGGTAGGCGTCCTCCTCGATCTGGTGGGAGGGGAAGGCGTCCTGTGTCAGCTGCCTCCTCGGTCAGCTAGAGGCCCAGGCATCCACCCCATCAGCCGGCCCTATTCAGTCACCTACTGGGCCCCGAGTGCAGTGAGCCTTGCTGGGGCCCCAGCAAGGAAGTCAGGCCCCGTTACTGCTCCCTGAGCTCACAGTTGAGAGGGGCCGTGCGTGTGCGTGTGCGTGTGTGTGTGTGCGTGTGCGTGCGTGTGTGTGGGGTGTAAGAACTGAAATGGGTTTCACTGATGAAACGGCATCTGAGCTAGTTCTTGCAGGATCAGTAGGGTGATGCTCGGGTAACAAGAGCCTGGCAGGGGTGGAGCCTGGGGAAGCGCGTGTACAGCAGGGCGGGAGAGGGAAGGGGGAGGGACGAGACTGGGGAGGGACGAGACTGAACAGCCTCCAGATCCTGCGTGGATGGGAAGCCTGGGGCGAGGGGGGCCGGTGCCGGGTGGATGGGGCGGGGAGAGACTGGAGGCCGGGGTGGGGGGGACCAGGGCGGAGGCTAAGGTGTTGTCCCGGATCTGGGGGGCGGGGGGGGCATGGCCACAGATGGAGAGAAAGGAATGCAGCAGGGGGCGGGGGCAGAGCGGGGTGGGCTCTGACCTCCCCGAAGCTCATGCGGTTGGCCTGCTTCCGGATCTCCGTCAGCCCCAGCCGCTCCTTCATCTTGCGGTACCTGGGGACAGGGCAGGGGGTCAGCTGAGAGGGTGCAAGCCTCTTCCCTTCCCATTCCGTCCCGGCCCGACTGGTCCCCGGGCCCCACCTGCGGCCGCCTCGCTTCTTACGCTGCCCGTCGAGGGGCGCGGGCAGCGGCTTCACCTGCTTCACGGGCGGCGGCTCCTGCCACTTGTCGAACTTGCGCTCGATCTCATCCTTCAGCTCGTAGCCCACCTGGGGAGGACGGGGTGGGGGTCCTGCAGCTGCTCCCTCGGGCCTGGCCTGTCCGCCCGGCCCCCCCGTTCCCACGCGGCCCTGGAGGACCTCGACCCTCTGGGCTCTGCGGGTTTAAGTCGCACCTACCACGCGATGCTCCCACACTGTATCTCGGCTCAGCCCTCTCCTCTCAACGCTGTGCCCCACAGGCAATGGCCCAAACAGAGCTCCCGCGCCCGCTCCCCACCCTCCGCCCCAGCTCTCCTCAGGTCAGTCAGTGGCGATGCCCTGGAGTCGGTAACACCCCGAGAATCCCGCCAGGCTCTTCCTTCAGGAAGGACCCCAAATCAGCCCCCTTTCAGCACCCCCACTGAGGCCAAGCTCTCCCCAGGGTGCAAGGCTGCACGTGATCTGCCCCCATCCCGCCAGCCTCCTCTCCCCGGAGCTCGCTGTGCTCCAGCCTCAGGGCCTGTGCACCGACCGTTCCCTCTGCTTGAGACACCCTTCCCCTCAGCATCCACGGGACTCGCATGCTAACTGCACTCAGGTCTATGTTAAACCCTCACCTCCTCAGAGAAGCCCTCCCTGAGTTCCAGGTTAATCAGTCTCACCTCCCTCACCACCCCCAATGCCCCGCATCTGTCTTCCCAGCCTTTACTCAGCACCACTGGACACACGGCAGATCTACCACTTGTGTCTTCTCGGCCCGCCCCCAGCCAGAATGGAGATGCCACGGAGGCAGGGCTTTTGTCTGTGCGGTTCACTGCTGTACCCCCAGCATCCAGGCCAGTGGTCAGAGAGAGACTGAACCCCTGAACCCACAGTGCCAGGGTGGGTGCTTGGAAAACAATAATGCACAAGACAGAAAACATCTACTCTCCCAGAACAAGTCCGCCAAGGCACACAGGTTGATGGAATAATTACGTGAACAATGACAGTGCCGGTAGAGGGGACAGATCCTGGTGTAGTAGGCAAATAAATACCTCCCCCTCCCCCAAAGGTGTCCACAACCAACTCTCTGGTCCCTGTGAATGTGTCACTTTACCTGACAAAAGGGACTTTGCAAATGTGACTGGGCTAAGGATCTGGAAACGGGGAGAGGGTGCCTTAGATGATCAGTGTGGACCCAGTGTAATCACTGGGTCCTTAAAGGAGTCAGAGGAGATGTGAGGACAGAAGCAGAGTCAGAGAGAGCTGGGAAGATGCTACGCTGGCTTTGAAGATGGAGGAAGGGGCCACAAGCCAAGGGACGCGGGCGGCCTGTGGAAGCTGCAAGAGGCAGCGGAGCCATCCTCGCCTTGAGCCTCCGGAAGGAACGAGCCCTGCCAACACCTTGATTTCAGCCCAGGGAACCTGCCGTGGACGTCTGACCTACAGAACTCTAAGACAGGAACCGTGTGTTGCTTTAGGCCACTAAACTTGCGGTAATCTGTCACAGCAGCAGCAGCGAGAAACTCGTACAGCAGGGGGAGGGGACGCTGACCTCGGCGGGGGGCCACGACAAACACCCCCGCCTCTGCCCTGTTAGGACAGCGCTCGCTGTGGCGGGTCCTCTGTTGACAGCTCTCCCTGAGACAGACCACGTACCACCCGGACAGACGCCGCCCGCCCCTCACCTTCCCCTCCGTGCTCTCATGGAAACTGTCCACTCGGGCTGCCAGCGTGCACTTGGCAGCCACCAGCCGGGCCGCCTTCCGCCGGAGATCCTGGAGCAACGGACAGGAAGGCAGAGTCAGTGTGAGGGTGCAATCAGATCCCCGCGTTTCCACAGCTCTAGCCACCGTGTCAGCATTTTACCTTTACCGCTATCGCCTTACTGCAATAACGTGTTATAGTAACAAATTATCAGTCAGTGATAATAACCTACTTCCCCGTTTGCACAGAAGACTGAATTGCATTACTACAGATGGAAGATTATCAAATATGGAGAAAATACCTACATTATGATTAAAATTTAAAACATCCATCTGTGTATCACCAAAAATGGTGTCATGTGCCATGAAAGGTAGGGGCTGAGTTCTGAGAAACACCAAGATGGTTACCTGTCACACCCACAGCCCCAAGTCTCGATGACTAGTAGTAATGGTAGTGGTAGCAATAATAATAATGATAAGAAGAATAACAGTAACAATAATAACATAGTAAGCCAGCAGCAGCTAGGCGTAGAGGAGAATTTAACCCTGTCCTAAGAAGTTTGGCCTTGGCCCTGGCTCCTGGGTGGTGATCTGTGCTGGCAGGGGCCTGGGTAAGCCAGAGAACAGCGCTGTGACTTAGGGTGGGGTCTCTGAGTCACGGGGTCCCAGCCATGTCTGTGCCCCCGAGCCTCGGCAGAGACTGAGCCCCGAGGCCCCGCTGGGCTTCCCGGCGGCGCCTGTGCGCACTGTCTCAGGCGGCGCCGCGTTCGGGACTTCTGGCGCCTGCCCTCGTGCCTTCCCCTCGGCTAGCGTTACTCTGGGTGCCCTCACTCTGATAAACCGTAACCCTGTGTGGATCAGCTCAAGGTAAGCTCTGTGAGTCCTTCTAGTGGCCACTGAACCTGACCGTGGTGTTGGGAACCCCGAACTCACAAGCTTAACGCTTCCGTTGCTTTTTACGTGCGAGGCCTGATGTCAAGGTGTTTCGTACGAGTGAGCCCTCGTCTCGACCCCATGAAGCAGGTTCAGTTCACCCCACTTACAGACGGGGAGCCTGAGGGGGGGCCAGAACTCCAACCTGGCCTATCAGCTCCAGCGCCCTTGTTCGGTACACCCTGTGTGGCCCATCCTCCAGGGTCCTGACCCCTGTCGTCAGCAGTGACCCCTGGGACCCGGGGAGCAGCAGGGGGCGGGGGGTGCCCTTTGGGGCACAGCATAAGGTTCCAAGGGGGGTGGGACTCACCGGGGGCAGGGACTGCACGATGTCGCTATGGTAGATGTAGCCGGTGTGGGGCAGCACTGAGGTGGATGAGAAGCCGGACAGCGTCTTGCGCTGGGCCCCGAGCAGCATGATGTTGCAGGCGGGCATCTTGGAGAGGTTGGTCAGGCCACCGGCCACCCCTGCAGCGGGAGGGAGGGAGGGAGGGGGTCAGAAGGAGCGAGGGCATTTGTCTGGGGGCTCACCGTGCGCTGCACCTTCACAGGAGTTTCTGCTTGGAGCCCCGAGGCGGCCCCGCCAAGGAGGGCCGCCGTGTCCCACCTCCGAGAGGGATTTGGAGGAGGCTCAGAGAGGTGAAGCCACTTGCTAAAGGTGCACAGGGAGCAAACTGGCCCAGCAGGAACTGGACCCACGTCTGCGAAGCCACACAGGCCCTGCTCTGTGCCTTGGAGTGGTTTTCAGCACGCTGGAGGCTCGTGACGACAGGGCCCGGGTGTGCACCACCTCTGGGCTCCCTTGAGCGTGTCTGCGGGCGTGGGGGAGGGGACGAGGAGCTGCAGGTAAATACTGTAAGTAGTTCCACCTCTGAGGCGGGACCGCTGTGGGCAGGGCCCTGTGCTGGGCGCTTTTAAGGATTAGGTAAATGGTCTCATCACACACACGAGTTCTTGAAACAAGCCTCCAACACCCGTGCGGGAGCAGAACAGCCCCCATGGTCACTGACATCACCATCCCCGGAACCTGCAACTACAGTGCCACATGCAGCCAAAGGGACTCTGCAGATACGAGCAAGTTAAGGACCCCGAGAAGGGGAGATTATCCTGGAGGATCCTGGTGGGCTCAAGGTAATCACGAGGGTCCTTAAAAGTGGGAGAGAAAAGCAGAATCAGAGTGGCGCAAGAGGAGACTTTCAAGACAGAGGAAGGGGCCACGAGCCAAGGGATGCAGGTGCCCCTGGAAGCTGGAAAAGGCAGGGAAACGGCTTCCTCCCCTGACCCACCATAGAGGACCGCAGCCCTGCCGACACTTTCATTTTAGCCCCGTGAGGCCCACAGTGGACTTCTGACCTCCACAACTGTCGGATGATAAACTGCGTCGTTCAAGCCTCTTGGTTCGTGGTCATTTGTTACAGCAGTCACAGGAAACCAGCACAACCCCCAATCGCCACTGGGGAAACTGAGGCACGTGACACCATTTGCCCAAAGATGTGAGGTCAGCGAGGGGGGAAGCAGGATCCACACCCGAGCTTATCCTTCCCCGACACCACTGCTTCTACCTGCAACTCTGCACACACCTGCCCCCAAGACCGTGTTATGCGCTGAACTGTGTCTCCCCCCCAAATTCACACATTGAAGTCCTAGCCCTCCCCTCCCCACACCTCAGAATGTGACTGTATTTGGAGACAGGGTCTTTAAAGAGGTGATCAGGGACTTCCCTGGTGGCGCAGTGGTTAAGACTCAGCGCTCCCAATGCAGGGGGCCCAGGTTCGATCCCTGGTCAGGGAACTAGATCCCACATGCATGCCGCAACTAAGGAGCCAGCGAGCTGCAAATAAGGAGCTGGTGAGCCGAAACTAAGGAGCTGGCGAGCCGCAATTAAGGAGCCCGCCTGCCACAACTAAGACCCAGCGTGACCAAATTAAAAAAAAAAAAAAAAAAAAAAAGGTGATCAAGGTGAAATGATGTCACAGGATGGGCCCTAATCCAATAGGACTGGTGCCCTTACGAGAGGAGGAGACTAGGACACAGTCACACGTGGAGGGAAGACCACATGAGGACGTAGTGAAAAGGTGGCCATCTACACACCAAGGAGAGAGGCCTCAGAAGGAACCAGCCCTGCTGATGCCTGATCTCAGTCTCCCAGCCTCCAGACTGTGAGAGGATAAACCTCAGTTGTTGAGGCCCCCCCCCCCCCGGTCTATGGTACTTTGTTCCAGCAGCCTGAGCTGACTAATGCGGCTGCTTTATCCAACCCCCCCAGGAAGTGCTGCTCGGCGGAAGGGGCCAGGAGCCTGAGGGGGCACCCTGAGGCCGCGGAGAGCCCCCGAGGAGGGCGGGGCCCGCTGTTCAGCCCTAACACGCTGCCAGCGCCGGTGCCCCCACTTGTGGAGGACACTGAGGCTCAGAGAGCTGACTTTACTACTGCCAGGCGGCCCCGTGGGCCCGTGGCAGAGCTGGGAGCTGCTGGGATGCCCAGCCTGTCCACCAGCCACGCCGCCTCTCCCCTTTGTGGCTCGTCTGGCCCCAGCTCTGCCGGGGATGCGGGCGCTGACCCGGCTCAGGGCCCCCATCCTTTCTCCGTGTCTGTGTGAAGAGCAAGCTGGCCGACCTCTGTGGCCTCCAGGAGAGATGAGAGGGTGGGGGCGAGGGGACATGGTCCCGGGGCCCCAGGGCCAGATCCCCATTTTACAGAAGAGGAACAGACTTCCCCAAGGTCACACGGCCCGCGGGGCCGTCGCTGCGTGGGCACGGGCCTCACCCATGATCTTGGCGGCGGTGGACGCCCCGATGATGATGGAGAGGTTGGGCGCGATGAAGGACATGCGCGACTCCACGTACTCGTAGATCCGGTGCTTGGAGGCATTGAGCTCCAGCGCCATGTCGCAGGCCTCCTCCAGCCGTTCCAGCTCCTCCTCCGACAGCTGCTGCCTGCGGGGTGGGGGCGGGGTGGGGGTGAGGCTGGGACGGACCCGACCGTCGAGCTTCAGCAGGTCCCGTCTGAGCGGCCCGGGAGCCCGCGTCCTCCCAGCTGTGTGTGTGTGCGCACACGCGTGTGCAGCTTCACCACAGTTATCGCTCCCGCCGGCCCTGAGGCCTGGAAGCCGGGGCTGCCGGGAACCAGTCCTCGGTGGCACCACCTCACTGCCCAGTCCTCTCTCCATCTCGGGGAGGCGCCCCTGCCCAGGCCATGCCAGAGCCGGGCCTCTGCAGGCACTCCCTCTGCCTGAAACGCTCTCCCGCCGAGGCCCCCCACACCCTGCGGGCCTCAGCCTTGCTGGCCACCCCGGCCCAACACCCTGCCGCTTCCCTCGGAGCACGGTCACCGCTGCGATCAACCGTTCCAGAGCTCTGCTCTGGGGTGACAGATGTCCCCTTCTCCTAGGCACAGCATGGACGCCGGAGGGGCAGGTGGCGAGCCGGCGTTCACCCCAGCGAGGGGATGACACGCCAGAGACGGACACTTCTAACTACGGGCCCGCCCCTTGCCTCACCCTCGAAACCCCGGGCGCGGCTGGCTTCTCACGCCCGGGGAGCCCCGAGCCCAGCACGGTGCCTGGCTTGCGAGCCCAAGTGCCCTAGCCCCCGAGACTGACGGCCATGCCGCTGGCCCGGACGCCGCGCGCACCCCTGGGTGGTGGAGGCGGTGACGCTGACGACCATGATGGTGGCGTTGGTCAGGATCTGCTGCAGGTTCTCATTGTTCTTGCACTTGTCCAGGCTGTTGCCCAGCTCCTGGGGGGCGAGAGGGCGGGACAGGGGCCTGGGACTCGGGAAGCTCTAGAGCCTCTCGTGCTCCTGCACCCCACCCCCATCCGTTCCCGGGGCACTCCCCTGCCTCCCCCACTCCTGGCAACTCCGCTGCTCAAAGGATCCACACCGTCTGCCCCGTGCGGGCTGACCCGGAAGCAGAGCCGAGCACATGGGCCACCCACGGAAGACCCGCTGCCGCCACAGGCCTGCGGCCCGTGGCCACTCAGAGTGCGGGTCTGACCACGTCACTTCCCTATGTGGGCATCCCCTGCCACCGCCCCCACCCGCCCCTGGACTCACGGGGGGCCCTGTGCACTGGTGACCCCGCCTTCACTTTCCCGTAAGACCCGGAGCCTCTGCAACTCGCCTCCTCGCCTCCTCTCTTGTTCCCTGAATGCACCAGGGCCTGTTGCCATCTCGGGGTCTTCGCACTTAGGACTGCTTCCCCGATTCTCATCCCGTCTCCAGCCAAAGGCTGAGCGAGGGGAGCCTTCCCCTTAGACCTGGGGGGTCCAAGAGCAGGGCCCCGCCTCCCCTTCACATTAGTGGCAGTCAGAGAGCCCCCTTCTTCCCATTTACCTTGACGGTGCGGATGTAATCCAGTGCATTGGGGACCAGAGACTCCAGTTCGGGGAATCGCTTCGAGTACTTATCCCGGATGAACTTATGGATGATGTCTAAGGGCGACAGGGCGGAGAGGAGCCCGATGAGGGGCAGGCAGACTCTGCTGGCTCTCCCAGTACCCATTTCCCCTTCGTCCTTCAGTAGCAAAACCCCTAATTATAGCTGGGCTCACGGACACGCAGCACAAAGCTACATTTCCCGGCTGCCCTTATGGCTGGATGCAGCCATGGGAGTTAGTTCTGATCTACAAGATGTGAGCTGAAGTCACATGTGCAACTTCCAGGCCACTCCCTCAAAGGAAAAAAATGTGCCCTCCTCTTCTCTCCCGTCTTTTTGCTGATGAGGATGTGGAGGTGATGGCTGGAGGTGGGCAGTCACCTTGTACCATGAAAACAGGTGGCAGATCAACGAGACAGAAAGAGCCTGGACTCCTCATCCAGACTTTCACATGAGAGGAAAATATGCTTCCTTCTCACGTAACCACTTGTTACAGGAGCTGAACCTGGATTCCAGCTAATACAGGGGCTTGGGGGCAGGACCCCGGGAAAGGCCAGCAGGGAAGACGGCCTGCGATCCTGCCTGCCCCTCCCTTGGGGATGGGAGGAGGCTGTGGGGGACACCGGGCAGGGCTGTCTCTGCTTGCCCTTCCCGGCACTCACTCAGCTCGTTCTCGATCTCCACCGTCAGGTTGTTGGCGTCCACGATGACCCGGTACTCGGGGGCCGCCTCCACCGGTCCCATCACTGTGAGGATGAGAAAGAGCCTGGTGTGGGTGTGTGTCTATGCACCCACCCCGTCCCAGATCCCACAGCTCAGGGAGACTGGGGATGCAGCTGGGGGGGGGGCAGGGAGGGGCTGAAGAGGAAACTGGGGGACAGGTTTGCCTATCTGCAAACCTCCCATCTCTCCCTCCAGGCCAGTCTAGACTTGACCCCATCTCACCCTGGACCTAAACCCCCCTGGGGCTCACCACACCCTTAGACTAACAGCCCAGCTACCCAGAGCGATGTTTGAGGCCTCCCAAAAGGCTGGAAGCTCTGCGAGGACCAGCACCGGGTCTGCTTCCTGTGGCTGCACCCCGATGTGCCTGGCCCATTGCAGTCGCTCCGTGGACACTTGCTGATTCGGTGACTCCAGTCTGGTCTCTGCACCTTCCTGGCCCCATCCTCTCATCACACCCCCGCTTTATTTCATTCCAGCCATTAACGGACTGATTACAGTGCCCTGAACACTTGGCCTGCTTCACTCTTCTCTTGGCCTTTGAATATGCTGTTCCCTCTCCCTGGTACATCCCTTCCTCGTGTCTGTTTCTGGAAAACCCTTCAAGCTCTGACAATAACAACGATAATGACGATGATGACAGTATTATCACGAGCAACTGACACACACAGGACGTACTGGGCATACGACACTGTTATAAGTGCCTTACGGGCATTAACTTATTTTATCCACCACCAGCCAGGGAGGCTGGTGTTAAATCAGGCCAACGTTGCAGAGAAGGAAATGGAGGGACGCGGCCTGATGCCACCGAGCCAGCAGATGGCAGAGCTGAGAGCTGACCCCTGAGTCTGCGCTCTGAATCCTGATGCCCAAATGCCTCTATGTCCTTCAGACTCACAAGGCACCTAAGAACCCCTCCCTCACCTTGCGGGAGGGGTCGGCTGTCTCCTCTGGGCTCCCGCCACACTCCCGCCACGTCCATTAGGCACCATCGCCACCCAGTTTTGAGGTGTTTCATGTCCACCGTCCCCACCAGACACGGGGTGTGACTGGGTCTGACTTAAAATCCCCGAGCCTGGCCCACACCAGGAAATGTCACTTTTATGATTCCCCGCGTCTCCCTGGCCTGGCATTTGAAACCCTGCAGGGTCTGGTGCCTTGCCAGCCTCCCCACCCCTGTGGATGTCCAAGGTTTTGCAGGTGCAGCTCTCTTTCCCTGGGCGCACCCCCCACCACCCCGTTCTTGGCCTGTCATGTGTATTCATGCTTCAAAGCCCAGCTGAGACGTCAGTTCTTCGCTGACCGCGGCAGGGTCAGCCAGCTCCTCCTGTGGCTCCCGAGTGTCCTGGGCTCCCTCCATCCCAGCAGGCGCCGCCCACCAGTAACTGCTCCGCCAGCCCCTGAGTGTTCTGAGAGCAGGGGCCCACACAGGCCTGGCCCCCAGGGAGCCTCAGGAAAACTTTAAAGAAAGTTTTAAAGGTTTAAAGTTTAACCCTGGTGGTGCAGTGGTTAAGAATCCGCCTGCCAAAGCAGGGGACACGGGTTCGAGCCCTGGTCCAGGAAGATCCCTCATGCCGCGGAGCAGCTAAGCCCGTGCTCCACAACAAGAGAAGCCACCGCAATGAGAAGCCCACCGCAACTGGAGAGAAAGCCCGCGCGCAGCAACGAAGACCCAACGCAGCCGACAAGTTAATTAATTTTTTTAAAAAAGAAAGGGTGGAACAAGTGAGTCTCCCTGAAACTCTGCTCTGACTACACCATTCCTGTGCCAAAAAGCTTCCCTTGGCTTCCCGCTGCCGAGGAATTCCACTCGAGAGCCACAGCTTTCCAAGAAAAACGGGGGTGATGACAGCATTGTCCTCTTAGAGCTGGTCTGAACACTCAACAGATAACCCAGCTTTGCCCAGAGTTAGAAGTGAGGAGAGACTTTAATAATTTTTATGGATACTTTTTTATGTTTTCATGGTTACTTTCTATTTACCAAACAATACTAGTTTTCCATCCACAGTAGCAATATCTTTCCTTCTTGGGTAAACTGAAGGAAAAAAGTATGTGGATTTAAAAATGTGAAATAATCAGTGTTTTACAGGTGTGGCAAAACTCTATAACTGATCAGGTTATCAATAAAGTTTGGGAAGCCTTGAGATAAATCCTATCACAATTAGCCAGCGCTCAGCACAGAGCAAGGAGCTGACACTTAAGAAGTGCCAGCTTTAGGGACTTCCCTGGTGGTCCAGTGGTTAGGACTCTGCGCTTCCACTGCAGGGGGCCCGGGTCTGATCCCTGGCTGGGGAATTAAGATCCCGCAGGCTGCGCAGCGCGGCCAAAAAAGAAAAAAGAAAACTTAAAAAAACGAAAGAAGTATCAGCTTTAGAATGCAGTACACTCTTGGGAGAGAAGGGGACTGGGCTGGGATGGAAGAGAAGAAGAGGGTTCTGGCAAAGGGTGAGAGGAAGAGCCAACTTCCAAAGTCACCAGCAGCAAAAGAGCCGAGGGGCCAGGCCGGAGAAGAGCCGGGGTGGGGGTGGGCGAGGGCGAGGGCGAGGGCGAGGGCGAGGGCGAAGGTACCTTCCGAAGCTTTGGCCTGCTTGCTGATATACTCCTCAATCTTCATCATGATCTCAGCGAACTGTCCGGGGAGGAGCGGAGAGTCAGAACCCGGGACTCTCCAGGCAAAGCAGCTGCTGCCTGTGTCACACCCCCCGGAGCTCCTCTCACCATCTTGCTGTCCCACAGCTTGGCGATGCTCTTGACCGAATCTCCGGAAAGATCCAGCTGGGTCTCCTCCTGCACATCCTCGATCGCCGGCTCCTCCTCTTCCTCCCCGTAGCTCCCTCCTTCCTCCTCTTCTGCCGCCTCCTCGAGGTCAGCTAGGAGCTCGTCGGCCAGAGACATCCCGAGGCCTGCGGGGAGGGCGAGTGGGGTCCCCGCTCATTACTGGGAGAGGCCTCCCCTGCCAGATGGCCCCGGTCCTTCTTGATCAGCCTCACCAGCATGCAGGCTCCACTAGGACAGGTACACTCTTTTGCTTTTTTCTCTAGCTCCTAACTGTGCCTGGCACGTAACAGATGCTCAATAAATACCTGCTGAATGAATCCATGAACCCACTTCCCAGAACCAGATGGTCTCCAGTCAAAACTCACACTACCCACCCTCCTCACCTTCACTTCACTGGACAAGACACTGCACACCCCTCACACCACCACTTCGCTAAGACTTAAAAGATACATCCCCTCCCTTGATAAGACCTCTCCTCACATCCTTTCCTTCCCCCCCTAGCAGAGGCCCCTCCCCACCAACTGTTGGGCCCCAAATGGGTGACAGACATCCTGCTCTCCTCAGCCATCAGGACAACCAGGCGGGGCCTAAAGTGTCTAGAGCCTCCAGGCCCATCACCGCGGGCTACGAGCAACTCCTCATCTACCCCAGGTGCTGTCCAAATATTAGTATTTTCGGTGAATCCCACGCAGTGGAAAAGGCTGCGAAGCACTACTCTACAAGGTACAATCCCCACCACTCTGTCCTCCCCAGTGCTTTGATTTTTTTTTAAATAAGAAACACTCCCTCTTCCTGTTCTTCTCCTCTTTCAATATGACAAATGTCGGGGGAAGGGGGGGAAGAATAAATGTGAGATTGGGATGGACATATACACACTACTATGTATAAAATAGATAACTAATAAGAACCTGCTGTATAGCAAAGGAACCTCTACCCAATACTGTGTAAGGACCTATATGGGAAAACAATCTAAAAAAGAGCGAATATATGTATAACTGCTTCACTTTGCCATACAGCAGAAAGTAACACAGCATTGAAGACCAACTATACTCCAATAAAAATTAAAAAAAAAAAAGACAAATGCAACATGTACACGCTACTATATAAAAAACAGGTAACCAACAAGTACCTACTGTACAGCACAGGAAACTATACTCAGTATTTTGTAATAACCTATAAGGGAAAAGAGTCTGAAAAAGAATAGATAGATATATATGTATTTGTATAACTGAATTACTTTGCTGTGCACCTGAAACTAACACAACATTGTAAATCAACTATAGTTCAGTAAAAAAATGAAATTAAAAAAGAAATTAAAAAACAGGGGAATTCCCTGACGGTCCAGTGGTTAGGACTTGGCGCTTTCACTACTGTGCCCCCGGGTTCAATCCCTGGCTGGGGAATTAAGATCCTGCAAGCTGTGTGGTGCAGCCAAAAGAATAAAGAAATAAAATAAAATTTACAAAAAGACAAACGGAGGCTGCAAACTTCCATGTCCGCAGAGGCTAAGTGGGTCACATAAGTGAGTGAAGCAGGCTGGGGGTTGGGCAACTGGAGAAGTGGAGCCTGGAGAGCTAGGGAATCATGCCTGATGATGAAAGCTCAGCTGACACGACGCTTCAGACACGCCCTGCCAGTGGGAACACGGGCTCCATGTTGCCAGGTTTTCTAATTTTTTTCAAGAAAAGTAAGAAAGTCAGAATTTTTATGTGTAACCTCCCAGCTTGAAAAGTTTCTTTCTAAGTGGCTAATTTAAACAGACCACCATGGCACAGGCCAAACTAAAACGATTACAGGAAAGATTTGGCCCTTGAGCTGCCCGTTTAGGACCCCTGGATGTTCAGTTGTCTCTGAGCTCAGTCTCCCCTCATACCCTCCTTTCTCCCTAAGATGCAATGTCCCCTTTATACTCACTTCTCTTTATAAGACACAGCTTTTCCTTGTAAACGCACCCACGTTATCTCACACACACCTTTCTCTAAAACTCTCGTTACTCTCGCTTTCTCTGAATAAGAGGAACTCTTCCTTTATTGGACATGATCTGCTCTCCATACATAAGACTCAAGTATCTCTTCTTATCCTCTCTTCTGTTTCCCCACTAAACTGTAAGCAAAACCAGGGGTGGTATCTGTCTGTTCACTGTTATATCTCCACCATCGAGCAGAATCTCAGCACGTTGTAGGTATTCAAGAAATACTGGGCAAATGAATGAATGAACTTTATTTAATCCTTATACCAACCACATTATGGTTTCCTTTCTCCGGCTCTCTGGATATATTATTTTTTCATCCCAAAGGTAAGGGCACAAACATTATTTCTTGCAGCGCGGATTATCTCTGACCCTGAGACTAGACCCTATCCCGCTGTTCTACATCCTATGAACCCCTTAGTTCACTTCAACACTTGAGATTCTCTAAATTTCTAACATTTTGTTTAATGTCCATCTTCCTCATTAAGCTTAAATTTTTATGAAAAGAGGGACCGTGTCCATTTTGTTCACTGCACACTATTTCCATCGCCCAGCGCAGCACCTGGCGCGGAGTAGGTACCACGACCTCGCTTGATGCCAGCCAACCTCTCCAGCCTCAGCCCCCGCCACTATCCCCCATGCCCCTGAATCCTTCTCACGCTTTTTTCGCTTACCAACTTCTTCTCCTCACTTTAGGTCTTCATTCCCTCCCTTTTTCCCAGCTCAACACCTCTTCATCCTTCAGTTCTCATATTCCAGCTCCCTGACCCACGCACCCCACTCTAGAGTAGATAGGTTGGTTGGTGATATACACCCCGCACGCCCCGTGTGTACCCTAAGGCACTTCACACATTTGTGATTATTTAAGTAATTACTTGATTAAGCCTGTCTCCCCAGGCACCATGCAAAGCGCCAAGAGGGCCGGGAACGATTTTTTGCTGCCGCTATATCCCCAGAGCCGTAACAATGTAGGAGCATTTGAGACCTTTGGGTAGTCGGTCTACGAAGGCCCGCCTTTCTCCTTACACACTTCCTCCCCCAGACCCAGGAAGCCAACCTCCCGCCCTTCCCTCGTCTCCATCACACTCACCTTTTCTCTTCTCGCACGATGGTTTGTAGAAAATTAGCTTCCCAGCAGCGGTCGACGCTCACTGATGACGTTTCACCCTTGCGTCGTCGTCGAAGCAAAGCTGCGCTCTGATTGGCCCCTGCACCGCGTCTTTCCTGGCTGCGTTTGGAACAACAACTTTATTAGCACCTGCCGCTAGGCGGAGAAGGGATGAGCAGGAGAGAAGAGAGGGGCTTTATCCGGCTCACGCCCGCTGTGGACTGAGCCTGATAAGCGGAGAATCGCCACAGTCTGACGACAGGGTGTCAAGACAAGAATAAAGTCGAGGGCAACTCAGACCACTGGTGGAGGCGTTCGACGAGAAAGCAAGGCTTTCAGCCGGGAGTCGAGGTGGAGGTGGAGGGGTTGGGGAGCGGAGCCGGAAATAGGAAACTACAGCTCCCAGAAGGCATAGCGGCAAAAGTCCCGGATGCTGGGGTCGTGAAGCCTGATGGGAAAGGTAGTTTTGCGAACGACTTAACCTAGAGGGTAGCGAGGTTGGAAGTTCTGAGGCCCGGGGCGCCCGGAGTCGGAGAGAGATGGAACTGGAGCAGAGAGAAGGGTGAGTGGCTTTGGGGAAAACCACGAATCCCAAAAGACATTGCGGCTGCATAAGAGCGGTCTTCTGCGCTGAGGACTGACGGGGATTGCAGTTCCTGCAACTCCTTTGGCTTATAACTCTTGTAGGGACTGGGGTCCGTACTCGAGCATCCTGGGGGAAAAGGCTACGGGTCTAGACTCCTGGATCTGACAGGCGAGGCGGTTGGAGGTCAGGATTCCTGGGTCTGAGTGAGGGCTTGGGGGGCTCGAACTCCCCGTGGGACTCGGGGAAGAAGGGTCTGGAAGTCTGGACTCCTTGATACTGGGAAGCGGGTGCTGGGGCCCTGGACTCCTGGATCCTGGGAGGAAGGGGGTCGGGGCTCGAACTCTTCTGGATCCTGGGAATGGTGGGCTGGGGGCCTCGGACTCCTGCATCAGAGAGAGGAGGGGTCTGGGAGTTGGGCTCCTGGTCTGTGGGAGGAGGGACTAAGGGCTGGGTATTCAGGGTCCCTGAGCCCACTGACTCTACAGGACCATGGCAGCCGTGGGCTTTGAAGAGTTCTCAGCGCCGCCAGGCTCAGAGTTGGCGCTGCCTCCGCTGTTCGGTGGTCACATTCTGGAGAGCGAGCTTGAGACAGAAGTGGAGTTTGTGTCTGGGGGTCTGGGTGGCTCCGGGCTCCGGGAGCGAGATGAAGAGGAAGAGGCAGCCCGGGGCCGGCGGCGGCGCCAGCGGGAACTAAACCGCAGGAAGTACCAGGCGCTAGGTCGGCGCTGCCGGGAGATCGAGCAGGTAGGTGAGTGTGGATTCCCCTGTTTTGGGGTCCCCTGGCCTCCATTACCAATCCTTCCCAGTCTCTGCCTGTCTAGATGCCCAGCCTTCCTTGCCCGGCTGAATGAATTTTCCATTCACTTATTCATTCATTATTCATTTATTTAGCACCTATTATGTGTCAGGCACTGTGCAAGGCACCTTGGAGAGATGTCTCCTCTAGGAGCATCATCTGACAGCCCAGATCAGCTCACTGATGTTTCACAGGTGCCTCTCTTGCTCCCCACCGATCAAGCTTTTCAAATCTCCCACACCCTTGACATCATTCGCTCCTCATGTGCTGTCTGTTCCGCCTCTCAGATCTCTCTGGGGTCCTTCTCCTCCCCTCCATCCCCACGCCTCTGCCCAGCCTCAGGTTCTTTCTGCTGAATCACTGCATTAGCCTCCTTGGTGAGAATGAGGATGGAGCAGTAAGCAGGGCCCAGATCTTGAAAGGCCACAAACACCAGAGCAAGAGGTTTGGATTTTTTTTTTTTTTTTTTTTTTTGAGAGTGATGGGGAGCTATCAAAAGGTTTCAAGCAGGGGAGGGACAGGGTCAGTGTTTGAAAGACTCTCTGAATTTGGTTGGACTCTTTTGCTAGGGCCGCTGTATCAAGAACCACAAACGGATGGCTAAGTAATAGAAATGTACTGCCTCACGGTTCCGGAGACTAGGAGTCTGGGATCAAGGTGTCAGCAGGGTTGGTTCATCCTGAGGGCTGCGAGAGAGAATCTGTTATCTGTTCTAGGCATCCTCCCTAGCTTCTGGTGGTTTGCTGGAGATCTTTTGTGTTCCTTGCTTGTAGATCTCTGCTTTCATCTTCCCGTGCTTGTGTGTGTACGTATATCCCAATTTCTTTTAATAAGGACACCACCAGTCATATTGGGTTAAGGCCAATCACCTCATTTAACTTGATTACCTTTGTGAAGACCCTGTGTCCAAATACGGTCACATTCTGAGGCACTGGGAGTTAGGACTCCAACACACCTTTTTGGGGGGGACACCATCCAACCCATAACAACGGTGTTGGGGGAGTTCTGGAAGGGGGATGGTGTAGTGGCCCAGGCAGGAGAGGAGGCGGCTTGAGCTGGGGTAGGAGTCAAGGAGAGGGAGAGAGAGGGACGACTTAGAGAACTAATAAGGAGGTGAGGTTTGCATCAAGTCTTAGATTAAGCAGGAGCATGTCAAGCTGGAGGGAAAGGTACATTTGGGACTCTGTGTAGCACAGGGCTTACTCAGGATTGGAGAGGTGTTTGGTTTGATGGGGATGCTGGGGAGGGGATTTGAATGCCAGGCTGAGGGCAGTGGGCTTGGAGCAGGGTCAGCTCCAGGTGATAAAGTATATTCCCCTGAAGCTGCACGAAGGCTGAACCTATGCGTAGCCTGTGGCCAGCTGTCCCAGTCCTCCCTCCGTACCCAGCAGACGCACATACGAACACACACCTGATGACAGGTAACCTGATGACGTTCCTAGCAGTACTGTTTGGTTTTTTTTTTTTGGTTTGTTTGTTTGTGTGGCCTGTGGGATCTTAGTTCCCCAACCAGGGATCAAACTTGCATCCCCCGCAGTGGAAGCACGGAGTCTTAACCGCTGGACCACCAGGGGAGTCCCTGCAGCACTCTGTAATATGGTTTTATGTATGTGTTAATATAAACTTACATAATATACATAAACCAGATACTATGTATCTTTTACCAGGTAGCTTTGCCTCCGCTTCGTCCTTCAGCTCACCCCAACCTCTCTTCTCTCCACCACCACTCCTCTCTCTTCTTCTCCACCCAGCCCCATGATTTCAAGACTCTTCACGTCACTGTGTGTTCACAGGGCCTGACAGCAAGGGCGGTGCTGTCAGAGCAAGCACTCTCACCTGTAAGCACGCACTGCGTGCCAGGCCTGCTCTGGGGGCTGCACGCAAGGACACCTGGGACCTCTTTCAGCCACCCCCACGCAGCAGGTATCCTGAGCCCTGTTCAACAGATGGATGCTGGGGTCCAAAGAGACTCAACCATTTGCTCAAACGGAGTTGCATTTGAGCCTCTGCTCCTAGCTCCCCCGTCCCCCGCCAGGAATAAGTTGTTATTATTCTCCTTTTACCAGTGCAGAAACCTGAGGCTCAGAGAAGTTAAGTAACTTGCCCAAGGTCACAGAGCTGAGACGTGGCAGGCTGGGATTCAAACCCAGGTCTCTCTGACGCAGGAGCAGAACATACTCTTTCACGCTTGGGCACACATCTCCTCTGATGACCTTAACTGAAGCGGCCACCTCCTGCCCTGATCTCCAGCATATCTACCAGTTTGGTGTCCTTCAAGCACTTTATCGCTAGGTGAAGTCATTTGTTTAGCAGTATTTAGGGAGCGCCTCCTCTGCCAGGGTCTGCTCAAGTCACCGGGGACAGAGGCACAAATCCTGGTCCTTTGGGGCTTCTGTTCTGGTGGGGGAGACGGAGAGTGAGGACACGGCATAGCGAGAGAGGCTATAAGGCGATGGAAAAGTGGAGCTGAGAAGGGGGAGGGGGACGCTCTGGCGTGGGAAGTGGGGGAGGGGCTGCTGCAATTAACGGGAGGTCTGAGCAGGTAGCCTTTGAGTGCAGCCTTTGAGAGAGCTCTGCGGGCACCTGGGGGAGAGCACGTGGAAAGCCCCCAGCACAGGACGGTGTCAGGGGACACAAGCGCGAGCTTGGAGGCCAGTGTGAGTGCCGCGGATGCGGGAGAGGAGCAAGAGAGGCAGTGAGGAGGGGGAAGGAGCAGACACAGCGGGCCCTGGAGGCCCCGGGACGGTCCTGGGCCAGTCGCCCTCCAGCGGGGCCCCGTTCACCACGTGTTGAACATGCGGAGTCCGGCTGACCTGTGTCTTCTCCCACCTCCCCGCAGGTGAACGAGCGGGTCCTGAACAGGCTCCATCAGGTACAGAGGATAACTCGGAGGCTCCAGCAGGAGCGGAGGTAACCCCTCACACATCGCTTGCCTCTGCTCCCCAACCCCGGTCACCACCACCTTGGGCCTTGGGGGGGTGGTGTGCTCCCTTTGAATGGAGTGTAGCAGAATGCAGGAGACCAGACTTAGGGTCACAGACTCAGCTTCAGGCGCCGTTCTGCTGTGTGACTCAGGGCAAGCCCCACCCCCTCTCTGAGCCCCAGTTCCCCATCAACTAAGGGTTAACACTGAGATCACAAGGCTGCCGAGGATTAAATGGGAGCCCACAGGGGATGAGCTCGGCTGAGCCTCCCGCCTCGGGTCACCGTGACCAGGACGCGGAGTGAGCTCTGGGGCCGGCCCACCACTCCACTGGGTCCCCATCTCCATGAAATGTGGAGAACAGGTCTTACGACAGAGTCTCCGTGATGCCGAGACCCCCGGTCAGTTCTCAGCCCTCCACTTAACCTGACCCAGTGGATACACCCTCCTCTTTAAAGCACTTTCTTGGCCAGGTCACTCTGCCTCCGTTTCCCCTCCTCCCGGCCACTGATTCTTGCCTCTTTGCCGGTTCATTCTCACTTCCCCAAACCCTGAACCTGCAGCAGCCAGGGCTCAGCCCCTGGGCCCTCCTCTTGTCCGCACCTGTGCTGTCCAGGATGCCAGCTGCCGGTGGTGACTTTATTTTACATTGAAGTTGAGTTTTAACATTCATTAAAATAGATTTCAATTCATTCAAATGAAATTGAAAATTCAGTTCCTCAGTGGTCACAGGCCAAGTTTATTAAGAGGAAGTGAAATTGGAAATTCACTCCCTCAGTTGCACGAGCCTCATTTCATGTGCTTGGTAGCCACGTGGTTATGATTTTCATCTAAATTAACTAAAATCAAGCGAAATTAAAAATTTCCATTCCTCAGTCACTCTTGCCACGTGGCAGGCGCTCAAGGATGGTGACCGGTGATCAGTGGCTTCCGTGGTGGATAGCACAGAGAGGACACCTGATACCTACTTGTAGAATAAGAGACTGTGCACGTAAAACGCTCCACCCAGGCGCTGGCTTATGGGGACCATCTAATCAGAGCTTAAAACAAACAAACCAAAAAGCTTTTAGAAGCAGGGGTGGGGAAGAGAAGGCAGCATCACCAGTGAGAGCGCTCTGGGCCCGCCTCCCAGGGGTTAATGAAAATAATAACTTACGTTTGACTATTTACAAGCCGAGTACTGCAGAGCTGTCATCAAGCTGCAGTGTCGTGGTCAGTGGGCCGCCCAGTTGGGGTTGTCCCCTCCAGATGACAGAGCAAGAGCGGAGGTGCAGGTCACCTGGTCCTGCCCAGCGCCCCACTGGCTGCTCAAGTGCTTGCCACCCGGGTGTCTCAGACCTTCTGGGGCCAGGACAGCCTTGGCTTCAGAGTCAGAGCTGGGCTGTCGTGGGCCCCCTTCCCAACCGCCAGAAGATAAAGCTGCCCCCCGGCGGCCTCTCTCCGGCCGCAGGTTCCTCATGAGAGTGCTGGACTCCTACGGCGATGACTACCGCGCGAGCCAGCTCACCATCGTGCTGGAGGTGAGTGCGATGCGGCCACGGGTGGGCTGGGAGAACCGGGAGCCCAGGACGCAGCCTTCACGCGCCCACCTCCCTGTCTGCCAGGACGAGGGCAGCCAGGGCACAGACGCCCCCACCCCAGGCAACGCTGAGAACGAGCCTCCAGAGAAGGATGGGCTGTCCCCGCCTAGAAGGACGCCCGCACCCCCAGAACCTGGCAGCCCGGCCCCTGGCGAGGGGCCCAGCGGGCGGAAAAGGCGGCGAGCACCCCGGGACGGCCGCCGAGTGGGAGCTGCGCTGACTCCAGAACTGGCCCCAGTGCAGGTGGGGGCGGCCTGGAGTCCAGGGGTCCGCAGGGCGGGACTGGGGCTCCTGGGCTTCCCTGCTGCGCTGCGGGGGGGGGAGAGCGGGGGGGGGGGGGCGGGGGCGGGGCGGGGCCCTGCAAGGCGGGGCCCTGCAAGGCGGGGAGAGCTGGAAGGGTTGGACAGGGCTGGCGTTGGCCGGGGAAGGAGAAAGAGTTGGAAGATGCCAGGCAAGGGGCTTGGGTGGAGAAGGGAGATCTGGAGGAGGCTCTGGGGAGAAGAAAAGATAACCGGGGAGGGTTGGCGGCAGAGGAGGGAGAGAAGGCGAGTGAGGGAGGTGACACGGGAGAGCACGCGGACCTGGGGATGCCGGGACTTCTGGTGAGGTGCACAGAGGACGCCGGCTGGCCTGGGAAAGAACAGCGAGGCCGGGGCCCTTCTCATGCCTTGTTCTCATCTCCCCCAGATTAAGGTCGAGGAAGACTTCGGCTTTGAAGCGGACGAGGCCCTAGACTCCAGCTGGGTTTCTCGGGGGCCGGACAAACTGCTGCCCTACCCCACCCTAGCCAGCCCCGCTTTTGACTGACCCCCCCCCCCAGTAAACCAACCCCCTCACTCGCCGTGGCCGCTGTCCACTGCTTCTACCTGCAGCCTCACACACTCAGACGCTGGGCGTGGTTTTCACATTTTTATTGGGGGCCGTCAGGGAGGGGGCCTCTCCCTGTCAATGGAGGAGCTCACAGTTTCTTCAGCCACTCCAAGCTTGGGCCCTGGGGGTCCTGGGGGTGGCTGGGCACATCAGGCATGTTCCCATCGTCTCGGAGGGGCACTGTGGGACAGGAGGGTGGGCCACTGAGACGAGCAGATCGTTGCGGGCCCACAGAGAAGGGCTGGCCTGTCAGCTTACTTTCAAAGAGGGAAACGGGACCCCGGGGAGAGATGAGAAAGAGAGTAAGGGTCAGAAAATCAGAGATGCAGGGAAGTGGGGAAATAGAGACCCAGAGACATGGGAAACCAGAACGATGGATACAGAAAGAAGACCCAGAGAAAGACCCAACATACACAAGGAAGCAGAACAGAGACCTGGAGAGGTGGAGACCCAGGAAGACAAAACTCCAGAAAGCAACAGAGATTGGGAACCCAGACAAGGACAGAAATCTGGAACCATGACAGAAACTCAAAGTGCAAAAACAGACAGAAAGCGAATTTTACGGCATGTGGATTATATCTATTGAAGGAAAAAAAGAGAGTCCAGACTGCACTGCAGAATCTTGGCTCCCTGCAGAGGAAAGACCTGCCCATCATCATTCCGCCCCTAGTCAGCAAGGTCCAAGGCTGCTGCCCTGGCTCCCACTCACCTGGGTAGTTGTAGGGTGTGGCCTCGTTGATCATGATGGAGTACTTGGCGTAGGGGCTGACTGCAGGCAGAATTATAGCTGCGGAGAGACACAGGGGTGAGGCCCAGGGGAAGGAGGTGGCGGCGGGGACGGTAGCTGAGCTTTTTCAAGATGGGGGTCAAGTGCATGCGGGGAGGGGAGCAGGGGGTTCCAGCACCTCCAGGAGGCCCCTTGGCACCCTGGGAGCCCCGTACATCAGCAGAAGGGTTTATAAGACTTTTTTTTTTTTTTTGTGAGGGTGGAACCCAAGCATCCACAGACCTGTGGGACCTAGAAGACCCAGGAAGGAAGAAAGGGTTGGTCACAGAATGAGCGCATCTGAGTCATGGAGCATATTAAGGGGTGTGGGTCAGGGGTGTCTTGGGAATGTTCTAGAGAAATCATGAACTTACAAACTGAGAAGGTTTTGTACAAAGAACAGTCATTGAGAAATTACAGTCCACCTGGGGTAGGAGCAGGGAGTCATGGGGGGTGGGGCAGGGCATGTAAAGGAATACTCTGGGTCAGTGCTGTCCGACATAAATATAAGAGCCACGTATGTAATTTTACATTTTCTAATAGCCACATAAAAGTTAAAACATACAAATTAAAAAATAAATTTAAGCTGGTATACCCAAAACATTTCAACATATCCTCGGCGTAAAAGACATTGATATTTTATATACTCCTTGTTATACAAAGTCTTTGAAATCCAGTGTATGCTTTACATCAGGGTAACATGTACCATCTCAATTCATACTGGCCCCATTTCAAGTGCTCAGTGGCCCATGTGATCCGTGGCTGCCGTGTGGGACAACTGTGTTCTAGAACCTCACTCAGTGTGTGGCCTACCAACCAGCAGTATTGACAAGACCTGGGAACGTGTTAGAAATGCAGCATCCCCAGACCCACCCCAGACCTACTGAATCAGAACCTGTATTTCAACAAGATCCACAGCATCACCTTGAAATCTGAGTAGCCCAGTTCTACAGCTGAAGTTCTCATTCTCAGAAGCACATTAGAATCACTGGGGGATTTTCACAAGACACAAGACTCCCTAGCCCCACCTCCACCCCACCCAATTCAATTCAGAATCTGGCGGGGTGGGGGGTGAGGGTGAATAAGGACATTACTTTTCATTTATTATTATTACTTTTTAGCTATTATAATGCACCGCTAGGGTTGACAACCTCTTCTTTGAAGGGATTCTGGACCTCTTGGGTGGGTGTGTACGGGGTGGGGAGCGATGCGGTGGTGGAGGAGTCATAATACTAGGGGTGGGGGTGTTGGCGTACAAGTGGGGACACGTAACGTTGAGGGCGGCGGTCGGGCCTCGGGGGTACAGGATGGAACGATGGTGGGGGTGGCGATGGAGCATTGGTGGGGGGCAGTGGGACCTCTAGGGGGTGGAGGAGATAAAGCCGGGACGCCGATTGGGGGTGATGCACTTTCGCGCCTGGGGCACTCACGCACCGAGACCCCCGATGGTGAAGGATGCCACTAGCACCGGCTCCTTGGCCCAGACATTCCTGAGAAAGGCGGCGATTCCTGGAAGGGTGGGCGAGGAGGGTCACCCCTGCAGGCGATGCCCCCGGTGACCTCTACCCCTCTCGCGCCACCCCCGCCCTGGAGAAGCCCCCTCGTGACCTCTGCGTCCCCCTCCGGCCCGGACCCCACCGCCTCCACGGGGGGTCCGTCTTGCCCCACCCCTAGCACCACCCGTGGTTCCCGGTACCATCCCCGCGCGCTGACAGAACCCGCACTTACTCCCGGCCATCTTGGTCTCGGCAACGGCGGCGGCGGCTCCGGCGGCGAGGGCGCGGAGCACTCTGGGAGTTGTGGTCCCTGGGCACGGCCGCCTCAGTCGGAGTCCGCGCGTGCTCATTGGCGCAGAACAGCAATCCCAGGCGGTGGCGGGGGGTGCGGAGCGCTCTGGGAGTTGTGGTCCTGGCCCGCTAGCCTCCACGGGCTGAATCCGCGCGTGCGCACTGGCGCAGAACAGCGGTCCGAGCGACGGCTGCGGGGAAAAGAGGCGGCGCTGCAGATTTAAGTGCAAACCTGTCTTGGCGCACCTGCCGCCGCTCTCTGTTTTTTCCATCAGCCTAGAAAGTCGTTCCAGAGGAGTAACTTCCAGTCCTCCTACTGAGGTCCAGCTAAGGCGGAATGCATCAGTCCTCATTTTATAGTTTACTTATGAGAGCCCATTTTACAGATGGACAAACGGAGGCTGGGAGAGGCCGAATCACCAATTTGAGGTCTCAGCTTAAAATCAGTTCGTCCTGCAAGCCCTAATTCTCATCCCAGAAGGGTTAGGGGCCTTCTGTATACTCTCACAGTGCCCTATGTGACCTCCATTATAGCGTACATCATTTTGTTTTGTTTTAACTAACCTCGTCGGAATCTGCCTTTCCATCAGGCTGGGAGCTACTTGAGCACAGTAATGGAGTCTGACTCCCTTCTGTGCCCCTTTCCCCCAACCGTGTAGCACAGGGTCTGGCACATAATAGGTGCTAATTTTTTTTTTTAAGTTTAATGAACACAACAGTTATGACTGCGCCCTCTCCCAACTTTTTCCACAGCACCATGGGGCTGTGACACAATCACCCAGGGGCCCCCACCTCGCTCCTTCCTTCCCTAAATAGGGCTCTGGCTTTCTGATGTTGCCTCATTTCCTGGTAGGGGAGAGGGCACGGCCAAGCCCTGGCTCCTGTTCCTGCTCCAGCCGAGAACTGCCCACCATGGCCCTGGTGATGAATCTGCAGCTGCTGACTCTCTGTGAGACACCCCACCCCCTTCTCCCTGGGTCCCTGGCTGGGCTGGGGTCTCCCTGAGGGCAGGTGTAGGGTGATCAGGAGGCACGAGCTGAGGGTTTGGAATTCTAGGCCAGAATAACAGGACTGGGGCTCAGACCCCTGGGTCCTAAGGCAAGAGGACCCAGGGGTCCTGAATTCCTGGGTTCCTGGAAGAGGAGGAAGTTGGGGGCGGGTTTCTCTAGATCTTGAAGCAGGAGAGGGCTAGGGATCTGAATTCCTGGGGACAGAGAACCTATAGTCCTAGATCTTGATGTGGGAGGGAGATGGAGAAGCCAAGACACCTGGGAAAGAAGGAAACTGGGGGCCCAGACTCCTGCAGCCCAGAGAGGAGAAATTGTAGGCTCAGATTATTGTCTCCTGGAAACGGTGGAATCCAAGGGCCTGAACTCTTGGGTATAGAGGCAAGAGGGGCTTGGGTCCAGACTTTTGGGCTCTTAAATAAGTGGGGACTGGAAGTGTGAATTTATGGCTACTGAGGAGGAAGTATGGGCAAGATTTCTGTTTCCCAGAGGATAGAGGGCCTGGGGACTTAGATTCCTGGGTGCCCAATGAGGTGGGGCCGGGAGCAGCCGAAGGCTTTGACAAGACCAAGCCCCTTCGACCTTCTATAGGGCTGGTGTGTCACGCAGACATCACTCCAACTGGTGAGTAACACTCCGTACCCATTCTCCTGTGTGTTGCTGACACCCCATTTCCAACTACTCAGATTTTATTTTGGTGCCTCCCCTCACCCCAGATTTCCTTACTTCCCTCCCCCTTCCTTTATTTCTTTCCCTCCTTCCTTCCTCATTCATTTTAGTGACCAGTATAGGTAAGTAGTGAAGATCACGAACTTTGGAGTTAAAGAGACCTAAGCTGGAACCCCAGTTTCACCATCGTATTCATTTATGACCTTGAACAAACCACTGAATGCTAAGACTCACTTTCTTTCTCTGTAAAATGGGCTGTTGTGAGGATTTAATAAAATCACATGCATAAAACCCTTGGCTCAGAGCTTGGCAAAGTGCAGGGCTCAAGAAATAGGATCTCTGGCAATGCCTATTATTCCCCTTTGGAAAGTAGGGTCCTCCACCCTGAGACAGCCCTGGGTTTCTTTCCAGGGTTTCTGATGGGTGAGACCTCTTCTTCCTCTCAATTTCCCTCCATTACACTCCAACTTCAAATAAGAATCACCTGGAAAACCATTAATACCTTAGCTATCAATTTATTTTAATTATTTTTTAAATGTTAAAGCTAACATATATTCATGGTTTTAAAAGTTATTATCAAGGGACATATAACAACCTCCTTCTTCCCCTTCCTCATCTTCCTTAAATAATCTCTGAATCCTTATAAAAAATTTCCATGCTTTCAAACACACGTATGTATTTTTGTACTTCTTTTTCTCCCAAAGCAAAATTGATATTTCGTGACTCACGTTGTTCCGCATCTTACATTTTTCACTTTGCAATCTCTCTTGGAGACATTTCCATGTCATTATAGCTAGCTCTACCTTTTTCTCTCTTTTTTAAAGCTGCTGTCTAGCATTTGCCATTGTACGGCTGGATTCTAGTTTACTTGGTCCTCTTGATGCATATTTAGGTTGTTTCCAACTTTTCCCCTCACAATCATTGCTGCAGTGAGCGTTTCTGTATAAGCTTTTTGTGCCCATGTAAGTGCATTTGTCTAGGGTGGACTTATTGGGTGGTTGGCCATGCCCTTTGTGTGTCTTGATAGAAACTGACAAAATGACTTCTCAAAAGGTGCAACTGAGTGCACCTAAGTGCCTGTTTTACTACATATTCACCCAAACACAATGTTAACCATTATTTAAATTTTTGACAACCTGAGAGGCAAAAATGTCTTACTATTGTTTTAGTTTTTAAAAATAATATCACTAAGGTTGGACAACTTTCACATCATAACCCCCAAATGTGTTTTGGTCAGTTGGACTTCCTCTTCTGTGAATTGCCTATTCATATGTTTTGCCCAACTTTCAGTTGAACTGGCTCTAGGATTTCTTTCTACACTCATAACCTATGTGATTTATGAATAAGCCATTTCTGCCAGTGCTGTCACTTGTCTTCTAGCTTCATTTATATGTCTTTTCTCATACACAGCTTAAAAATGTTGAAGCTGTCAACTTAATTAACCTTGTCCCTTCTGAGTTTTTCATTTTATATTTTAAGACAGCCTTCTCTACCCCCAAGACAAATATATTTTCCTATATTTTCTGCTAATACTTTTTTATAGTTTTTTTTTTTTTAAAAAAACACATGTAGTTCTTTAATCTGCATTTAGTTTTGGGGAATGGTGTGAGGTAGGGATCCAACAATTTTTTCCCCCAAATAGCAAGTTTTGGCAATTATTGAAATATGTCAAATATGTACAAATATTCTGGAGGGCAATTTGAAATCACAGATTTCTGGGACCCAATCCCTTGAAGTAATGTTTAAAAACCATGGAGTAAAGGTCAGGAGTTGATGCCCTGCTCCTCTGATTTGCAGCTAATTTTGACAAGCCTTGGTTGGGGTCCAATGTCTCCCCTATTTTACAAGCAGGGAACTGAGGCTGAGAAAGGGCCAGTGATTCTCAAGGAGATTCTCCTCCTACCCCAGCTGCCCCCTCATTTCCTTGGGCTCCTAGGAAGCCTGAGGACCCAGGCAGCCCCATTTATTCAGTCCCCCCAGCCTCATACCCCAAGCCGTGGCTGGGGGCTCAGCCAGCTGCAGTTGTGACCCCCGGGGTCAACGTCACTTTGAGGTGCCGGGCACCCCAGCCCACCTGGAGGTTTGCACTCTTGAAGTCTGGAGAGGTTGCTCCTGTGCTTTACCGGGATGTATCTGCGGCGCTGGCGGAGTTCTTCCTGGAGGAGGTGACCCCAGACCAGGGGGGCAATTACCGCTGCTGCTACCAGAGGCTAGACTGGGGACCAGGTGTCTGGTCCCACCCCAGTGATGCCCTGGAACTGCTGGTGACAGGTGAGAGCCTGGGGGAGGGGGCTGTGGAGGAGGGACACAGGTGGGATGAGGGAGGGGGAGGAGGGGCAGAGAGAGAGAGAAAACACACCAGAGAAACAGGGGTGATTCTCAACCAGGGGCGATTGTACCTCCCCCACCCCCACCCCAAGTTTGGCAACATCTGGAGACATTTTTGCTTGTCACGACTGGGGAAGGGTTTGCTACTGCCATCCCATGGGTAGCCATCCTACAGTGTACAGGATAGTACAACCCCCCAACACCCCACGCCCAAAGAATTATCCAGATCTATCCAAAAATGTCACTAGTGGAAATTCCCTGGCCGTCCAGTGGTTAGGACTCCGCGCTTTCAGTGCCAAGGGCGCGGGTTCAATCCCTGGTCGGGGAACTAAGATCCAAAAAAAAAAGTCACTAGTGCTGAGGTTGAGAAACCCTGGGAGAGACGCACCCTCTGAGACCCGGGGGAGTGAAACACGAACAAGTGGGACGTTAAAAACAGAGAATTTTAGTGAGGCACCGGCACAGTGGGAAAAAGCGACATACAGGGAGGGAGACAGACGCAGAGGCACAAGGGCACAGAGAGGAATACGGACACAGAGAAGCTGAGGGAGACCCACAGAGAAGGGAGAGACGTCGAGACACTAGCCAGGACAAGAGGAGAGCGAAGTGCAGGGGGAGACAGAGGCTGAGAGACTAGGAGAGGGGGGAGAGGGAGGGAGGAAAGGAGAGCGGAAAAGAGGAAGGAGGGAGGAGGAGGGGAGAGAAAATGGGGGGTAGGAAGAGTCGGGGAGGAGGGGAGAGAGGATGAAGCGGGAAGAGTGGGGGGGAGATGGGGGGACGAAGGGGGGTAGAGAGAGAAGGGGAGGGGAGAGAGGACCAAGCCCCGCTGTCCCGGTCCTCCTCCCCCGCAGACAAGCTGCCGCGCCCGTCGCTGGTGGCGCTGCCCGGGCCGGTGGTGGCGCCCGGGGCCAACGTGAGCCTGCGCTGCGCCGGCCGCCTGGGGGGCATGAGCTTCGCGCTGTACCGCGAGGGCGTGGCGGCCCCGCTGCAGTACCGCGACTCGGCGCAGCCCTGGGCGGACTTCCCGCTGCTCGGCGCCCGCGCGCCCGGCACGTACAGCTGCTACTACCACACGCCCTCCGCCCCCTACGTGCTGTCCCAGCGCAGCGAGCCGCTGGTCATCAGCGCGGCCGGTGAGGGGCCCCAGCCCTCTGCCCCCAGACCCAGGGGTCCAGACCCCCAGCCCCTCCCCCCTCAGACCCAGGGGTCCGGGCCCCCAGCCCCTCCCCCCTCAGACCCAGGGGTCCGGGCCCCCAGCCCCTCCCCCCTCAGACCCAGGGGTCCGGACCCCCAGCCCCTCCCCCCTCAGACCCAGGGGTCCGGGCCCCCAGCCCCTCCCCCCTCAGACCCAGGGGTCCGGGCCCCCAGCCCCTCCCCCCTCAGACCCAGGGGTCCGGACCCCCAGCCCCTCCCCCCTCAGACCCAGGGGTCCGGACCCCCAGCCCCTCCCCCCTCAGACCCAGGGGTCCGGACCCCCAGCCCCTCCCCCCTCAGACCCAGGGGTCCGGACCCCCAGCCCCTCCCCCCTCAGACCCAGGGGTCCGGGCCCCCAGCCCCTCCTCCCCTCAGACCCAGGGGTCCGGGGCCCCCAGCCCCTCCCCCCTCAGACCCAGGGGTCCGGGCCCCCTGCCCCTCCCCCCTCAGACCCAGGGGTCCGGGGCCCCTGCTCCCATCGACCCACCTCAAGTTTGAGACTGGGATTTGCGTCCCAACTCCACTCTGGAGGTTAGGGAGCCAGAGGGTGGGCCGAACCTGTGGTTCGGACGCTGATCGCCTCTCTCCCTTGCTGGCCCCGCAGGCTCGGGCTCCTTGGACTACACCCAGGGCAACCTCGTCCGCCTGGGGCTGGCGGGCCTGGTCCTCATGTCTCTGGGCACGCTGGTCGTTTTCGACCGGCGCAGCCAGAATCGCGCCCCTGGTTATCATCTGGGCCTGAGCCTCAGAGGACAGAGAAGACTTCCCAGAGAGGATGGTGAAGAAGCTGGAATCCCTTGGGTTGGACCGCCCTTCCAGGAGACCCACAGCCCTCCCCGCTGAGCCCAGCTTCCCGAGTAACAATAACCTTTGCACCACGCCCTGGATCTTCCTTTTGGGTCATTTCTCCAGGACCTCCCAGATCAGCGGGAGGCACTATCGGTGTGGTTAAGCCTTCCTCGCCAGGAAGACCTGAGCTGGAAGCCCCGTGCCGCTGCTCGCTCCCTGTGGGATATTAGGAGAGCGTCCCTTCCCCAGCCTCGGTTGCTCTGTCTGCAAGATGGGAGCACTGGAAATACCCACTTCATTAGGGTTAAGCGGACAATGCATATGAAGGGTTTAAAACAGTGACTGGCTCACAGAAAATGTTCATTAAATGTTAGCTACCGTATAAAAGCTATTTCTATCCGACTCACAGATCCCAAGTGAAATTCTAGTTGTTGTTTTCCAGTTGTTCATGCTCCAGCTCACCTTTTACACAACTCACTGTCGTTCCCGTCATGACATCACTCTTGGTTGCCAAGCAAACCTCTTCCAAAGTCCTACTCAGACCCTCCCCAAAGGCAGACCAAGATAAGACCACCATAGAATTTCTTCTCCAATTACAGCTTCATTTGCTCACAGCTGTTTTCCTTGAACCGTCATTATCATTAAGGGGGGTCTGTTGCCAAGGCAACAGCAAGTGGAGTGTGTGCAGTAGACCTTTGACCTAGACCCTATAATCTTCCTTCTGGAAGCCCTGGCTACTTGCACAATTTTCTCTTGAATTTATTAGTTTAACTTCTAATTTTATCTGGCTAATCTTGATGCCTTTCTCATGCTCATACACACATTTTCCGTCTCTAACCAAGTCTTACCACTCACTCATGTGTTCTTGATTTATGCCTAATTTGGGTGGAGCACACATCCTCTTCTGTTTTTATTAAAATCTCCAACTTCTCCTTCCTCTCTTCCCAGTTTATGGAGAAGAGGATGACTTCCATTTTTTTTTTTTTTTTTGGACAGTCCCAGCCCCACCACTCATTAGGTGGGTAGCCTTGAGCAACCTACAGATCCTTCTGAGTTTTCACCTTTGAAAGGAGAAACTAAAAATATCTACCATCTTGGGACTTCCCTGGTGGTCCAGTGATTAAGAATCCTCCTTCCAATGCTGGGGGCGCGGGTTGGATCCCTGGTCAGGGAACTAAGATCCCACATGCCCCGGGGCACTAAGCCCATGCCACAGCTGAAGAGGAGCCCGCACGCCTCAATGAAAGATCCTGCGTGCCGCATCTAAGACTCAATGCAGCCAAAAATAATAAATAAATAAATTTTTTTTAAAAAATCTACCATCTCAGTTCTAGAGAGAATTAAAGAGATAACTTGTCCCCAACACATGGAGAAAGATGGCAAAACCTCAGATCAGCTGCTTTAACTCCCCTCATCCCCCCCTTTTGGGGAGAGGACATAGATTAAGAAGCAAAGTTTGTATCTCAACCCTGTACACTTATCCATTTTTATATATATAAACTAAAATTCAAGTTCCACGAAGCAATATTTACTTCTATTGCATGGATGCACTGACATATTCTAGTTTATTAAAAATGCTGGGGCTTCCCTGGTGGCGCAGCGGTTGAGAATCTGCCTGCCAATGCGGGGGACACGCGTTCGAGCCCTGGTCTGGGAAGATCCCACATGCCACGGAGCAACTAAGCCCGTGCACCACAACTACTGAGCCTGCGCGTCTGGAGCCTGTGCTCCGCAACAAGAAAGGTCGCAATACTGAGAGGCCTGCGCACCGCGATGAAGAGTGGCCCCCGCTTGCCGCAACTAGAGAAAGCCCTCACACAGAAACGAAGACCCAACACAGCCAAAAATAAATAAATAAATAAATAAATAAATAAAGAAGCTTTCATTTAAAAAAAAGAAAAAAAAAAAGGCTGGCCATGATTCCCTTCATTGATGTAACGATCCCCATGCCTCACACACACACACACACACACACACACGCGCACACACACACGATTTGAGGAAAGATGAGCAGTATTTATTTATTTATTTTAATAAATTTATTTATTTTACTTATTTTTAGCTGCGTTGGGTCTTTGTTGCTGCGTGCGGGCTTTCTCTAGTTGGTGCGAGCGGGGGCTACTCTTCGTTGCGGTGCGCGGGCTTCTCATTGTGGTGGCTTCTCTTGTTATGGAGCACGGGGTCTGTGCACGAGGGCTTCAGTAGTTGTGGCTCGCGGGCTCAGTAGTTGTGGCTCGCGGGCTCTAGAGCGCAGGCTCCGTAGTTGTGGCGCACGGGCTTAGTTGCTCCGCGGCATGTGGGATCTTCCCGGACCGGGGCTCGAACCCGTGTCCCCTGCATTGGCAGGTGGATTCTTAACCACTGTGCCACCAGGGAAGCCCATGAGCAGTATTTCTTGATGTGTTCTTTTGTTTCAGAAACTGACCTAAACCAGATCCTGTAGAAAGACTGGGAAATTTAAGTTGTGGGTAAACAATATAAAACGGCATTATTTCAACACCCAGTTCTCTTAGTGGGTGTCATTAGGGTACTTCACTGTGAGATGAAGCAGAATTGAGTTGTGAAGTCCAATTAGCTGCCTGCATGCATTGACTTGCTGAAGAGCTAGGAGAGACTCTGAGTGGAACTTTCTGGGTTTGTTCTTAGTAGCAACGTGGGACCCTAGTAGAGCATTTCCAGGGCAATCCCCCTGGCACATGTGGGATCGAGGATGTGGGAGATCAAGGTTTGAAGGAGAGAACTAGACCTGGATGGGGCTGCAAAGTCATCAAATCCAATCTGCCCGCTTTACAGAGAGGAAAACGGTGGAATAGATATAGGTAACGTGAAGGTCCCCCTAAGTCATACGGAGAGTCAGTGGAGCACCAGGGGGGCTCACGGTGAGTTTGCTCTTCAACTGGGCTCCGTCTATTCACTCGTTCAACCATTCATCTACCTACTCATGCATTCATTCTGTCATCCATCCATTCGTTCATTGATTCTTTTTTTTCAATGGCACATACTATTTTATTTATTTATTTTTTTAAATTATTTATTTATTTATTTGGCTGTGCCAGGTCTTAGTTGTGGCATGTGGGGATCTTTAGTTGCGGCATGCAAACTCTTAGTTGCGGCATGTGGGATCTAGTTCCCTGACCAGGGATTGAACCTGGGCCCTCTGCGTTGGGAGTGTGGAGTCTTAGCCACTGGACCACCAGGGAAGTCCCGTTCATTGATTCTTATCCTTATTTCCATCTATTCATCCATCCTGTGTTCACTGGTTCTCATTTGCACGTATCTATTCTTCCATTTGCCCTTATCATCACTCATTCTTACATCCATTCATTCATTTCTCCCTTCATTAATCAATCAATGTATTAATCCACTCACCCATTTACTTACCCCACATCCACCAACCTACCCATGCATTTATCTATCCAATATACCCAAAAGTAGTAGATAACCCAGTGACTAGCACAAGGCTTCATAGAGACCAAGTGTTCAATAAAAGGTTACTGAGGGCAGAGACCTAAATAGACATTTCTCCAGAGAAGACATACAGATGGCCAAGAGGCACATGAAAAGATGTTCAACATCACTAATTATTAGAGAAATGCAAATCAATGCCACAGTGAGGTATCGCCTCACACTGGTCAGAATGGCCATCGTCAAAAAATCTACAAAGAATAAATGCTGGATAGGGTGTGGAGAAAAGGGAATCCTCCTACACTGTTGGTGGGAAAGTACATTGGTGCAGCCACTATGGAGAACGGTATGGAAGTTCCTTTAAAAAACTAAAAAATAGAGTTACCATATAATCCTGCAATCCCACTCCTGGGCATATATCCAGAGAAAACTCTAATTTGAAAAGATCCTTGCACCCCAATGTTCATAGCAGCATTATTTACAATAGCCATGGAAGCAACCTAAATGTCCATCGACAGATGAATGGATCAAGAAGATGTGGTGTATATATACAATGGAATATTACTCAGCCATAAAAAAGAATGAAATAATGCCATTTGACGCAACGTAGATGGACCTAGAGATTATTATACTAAGTGCAATAAGTCAGACAGAGAAAGACAAATATTTGTGATATCACTTATACGTGGAATCTAAAATATGATACAAATGAACTTATTTACAAAACAGAAATAGACTCACAGACATAGAAGACAAACTTGTGGTTGCCAAAGAGGACAGCAGTGGTGAGTAGGGGAGATAAATTAGGAGTTTGGGATTAACATATACGCACTGCTATATATAAAGTAGGTAAACAACAAGAACCTACTGTATTGCACAGGGAACTATACTCAGTATCAATAATAACCTATAAGGGAAAAGAATCTGAAAAAGAATACATATATATGTATTCAGATATATATATATCTGAATCGCTTTGCTGTACACCTGAAACTAACACAACATTGTAAATTAACTATACTTCAGTTAAAATAATAAATGCTTATTGAGTGAATAATAGTCACAACACTAATTTCCGTTTCTACTATTAACTTCTCTCTACCAGATGATCCACATACATTATTCCTCGTCATCACCAACAGCCCTCCGAGACACATACAGGTGTTTAACCTGGAACTTCAGAGTCTGTGGGGTTAGACTGCCCTCCCCCTCCCCTGCGGCTGTCTCCTAAAACCAACGACAATCTCTTCCAGTTTGTTGAGTCAAGACTTTTAGATTTTATTGGCTTCAGTCTCCTCCCCCATTTTCACTTTTAAATGAGGAAGAGAAAGGGGAATGTCACCACCTCGAACACTTGCAAAGTGATTTACGGTTTTTGACACAGCGTTTCCTTTGTTCGTCACCCATAAATTCTCAGTTTCCAAGATGTCCATAAGGAGATGTGATGCATCTGGTACAGTCTCTCTTTTCTGTTTTCTCTTGTCTGCTTCACTCTACTCATCCTTCAGGTCTCAGATTAGATGCTGTTTCCTCTGCAGACTCTTGCCTGACCCATCTGTGCTCCCACAGTGCCTTATCATACCGTGATTATTTATCATGCTATGTACTAACCCTCTCTCCCAGACTAGAGCACACGCTCCTGCCCAGAGGGACCAGGTCACTTTATCTCCACATCTCCAGGGCCTGGCACACAGGCGGTCTTAGGAAACGTGCACATTCTGACTGGATGACTCTCCGTGCTGAAGGTTACATACGAAGGCTCCATATGTTTACCCTTTTATGGTGGGCAGAATAGTGGTCCCCCAAACATCTGGTATCCCAGTTCCCGGAACCTGTGAATATGGTATACATGGCAAAAGGGACTTAACAGGTGTGATTTAATTAGGAATCATGATATGGCGAGATTATCCTGGATAATTTGGGTGGATTCAACATAATAATTTTAAGAGGGAGGCAAGGGGGTCAGAGTTTGAGAAGGCAATGTGAAGATGGAAGCAGAGGTCAGCGTGATGCAGGACCACAGCCAAGGGATGCAGGCCCCTCTAGAAGCTGGAAAAGACAGGGAATTGGATTCTCTGCTAGAGACCCCAGAAGCAACACAGCCTGCTGACCTGTTTTGGACTTCTGACCTCCTGAACGGAAAAATAAAACATTTATGTTGCCTTACACCACTTAGTTTGTGACAGTTTGTTACCACAGCAATAGAAAAATGAACGCTATTAGCTACTTTTGTCTACTTTTGTCCCCGCGCTTGCTTCCCCCAAGGTCTCGTTCATCTGCTTATTGCACGTTTATCGAATGGCTACCATGGGCACGGCACTGTGCTAGGTGCTGGAATTACATGGGGGGGTAATAGCAGACATGAACTCTACTCTCTTGAAGCTCACAGAGAAATTTATACTCACCGTCTTGATTAGGGGGCACTTTAAGCTGCCGTGACAAACCCCCAAGAAAAAACTACCTATAATTTTATTTCTCTCTCACTTAACAGTACATAACTGAACAGTCTAGAGCTGTTTATCAACAGCTTTGCTTTTATCAACATGTAGCTTTCATATGTGGTTCAGAGCCAGCAGGAAAGGAAGAGGGAGGGAGGGAGGGAGGGAAGGAAAGAGAGAGAGGGATGGGGAGGGGGAGAGAGAGAGAGAGAGAGAGAGAGAGAGAGAGAGAGAGAGAGAGAGAGTGAGAGAGAGGGCTCATACAATTATTTTTAAGAGCAGCAACCAGATTTTGAACATGTCTCTGACCAGAACTTACAGGCCAGGTCTAGCTGCAAAAGTGTCTGGGGAGGTGGGGGCATACAGGCTCTAGAGAGTGCCCTTCTAAAAATGGGAGGGGGTTTCTGTTACTTAAAGGAAGAAGGGAAATTTGGCTGCTGGGAAACCGTTAGCCATCTCCACCATTACAACTATAGCAAAAAGAAGAGGGAGTTTGGAAAGGAAGATTTGATCTCATCATTGAGATCTCTGAAGAAGTGATGTGAGATCTGAAAGACGAGCAGATGTTAACTAGGGGTCTGGAAGGGTGTTCTAAGCAGAGGGAACAGCATGTGCAAAGGTCCTGTGGAGGAAGCAAGGTGAGTGTGGTGAGGGACTCAAAGTCCTGTACTACTGCCACCTTGTGGTCACATCTTTTTCCTTGGTCAGCACTGAAATCCCTGAACTCACTACAGGCACATAATAGGGCTGCACCTGAAAGATGGTCAATGTGGCTGAAACAGATAGCAAAAGGATGAGAGAAAATGTAGTAGAGGTAAAGCCGGAGTGTCAAGCTGACCTATGCTCGACTTTGTAAGTTATAATAATAAGTTTGTTACTCAAAGGGAGATCTGACAAACATGGCCCTGGCTATCATGCAGATTAGAATCTAGGAAGGATTTTCTAGAAAAGTTCTTAGATGAACTTCTCTTTCTAAGCCTGCATCTTCCTTATCATGCATTAAATATTTATTTATTTTCCTTCTCTCCAAGGGAAATATGGGAATAAAACATTGTGAACACTTCCCAAATAAGTCCCATTAAAATCAGCATGCCCCTCCCCTATGTTCATAGCAGCACTATTTACAGTAGCCAAGACATGGAAGCAACCTAAATGTCCATCAACAGAAGAATGGGTAAAGAAGATGTGGTATATATATATACAATGGAATACTATTCAGCCATTAAAAAGAATGAAATAATGCCATTTTCAGCAACATGAATGGACCTAGAGATGATCATACTAAGTGAAGTAAGTTAGAAAGAGAACGACAAATACCTTATGATATCACTTATATGGAATCTAAAATATGATACAAATGAACTTATTTACAAAACAGAAACAGATTCACAGACATAGAGAACAGACTTGTGGTTGCCAAGGGGAAGGGGGTGGGGGAGGGATGGAATGGGAGTTTGGGATTAGCAGATGCAAACTATTATATATAGAATGGATAAACAACAAGGTCCTACTGTATAGCACAGGGAACTATATTCAATATACTGTGATAAACCATTATGGAAAAGAGTATGACAAAGAATGTATATATATGTATAACAGAGTCACTTTGCTGTACAGCAGAAATTAACACGACATGATAAATCAACTATACTTCAATAAAAAAAAAATCAGCATGCCCCTTTCTTAGAAAGACAACATGGTAGTCACTTCTGTTGTTTGCCAGTGTTGGGGAGGGGGAAATTTCCCCCTCTACCCCTTGAGTTCTTGTGGCTGGACTAATAATAACATTGACACAAGACAGACTAACAGTAAGACAGGTAACCAACCAGGACCTACTGTATAGCACAGGGAACTCTACTCAATATTCTGTAATAACATATATGGGAAAAGAATCAGAAAAAGAATGGATATATGTATATGTATAACTGAATCACTTTGCTGTATACCTGAAACTAACACAACATTGTAAATCAACTATACCTAAAAAAAAAAACAAAAACAAAAAAACCCAAGGACTTCCCTGGTGGTCCAGTGGTTAAGACTCCTCGATCCCAATGCAGGGAGCCCGGGTTCGATCCCTTGTCAGGGAACTAGATCCCACATGCATGCCGCAACGAAGATCCCGCATGCTGCAACTAAGACCCGGTGTAACCAGATAAATAAATGTTAAAAATTAAAATAAAATGATGCTCAGAGAGTGAACAAAAGCAGGCAGCTTTTATGTATTTTTACACAAACAATACATTTGTGAGGATTTGACAGGACAAAAAACACTTAGATGTGGGTGCTTAATTAGTAAGGAATTTAATGCAAAGTTTGGGCTTGGGTAGTAACTGTAATTCAAAACAATCAATATGCCATTGAAGCACATTTTGGGGCGGCCTGCCTTTTGCCCCAACACCAAGGATCTCCAAATGATCCCCATTTGGGGCACTAGTATATAGAAGAGCCAAAGAAGGCCTCCGTATATGCGTGTACTTCTTCACAGCAAGCTGAGATCCGTTCGCTCAAAAGCCCATTGGCGCCAAACTCAAATTTTTACACATGCAATTGTTTAAAATATAGAACCAATAAGCAGATTTTTAACTAGTTAGAGCCTGCCTCCTTTGCATACCCCAAGAAATTGCAGCCAGCATCTGCTAGCCATAGGTAAACCCTGTACCACCACAAGACCCCAAACTACTGTTGTGGGCTGGAGCTCTCTGACCCGAGGCTCCCTGCCTGTGCAGGGGAACAACAGCGCCTAGACCCAGAAGGTTCCTCTTCAATAGCCCTCTTGTTCCCTAGCCCACCTCCCCTTCTGGGTAGCAGCCCCCAGCCCTTTGCCTTTGGCAGGTTTCAAGCAGCGAGGACCCTCCTCACATGCAAACCTGTCAAAACAGCCTCCAAAGAAAATTCCTTGTGTGCTACTGCCACCTTGTGGTCATATCTTTTTCCTTGCTCAGCGCCAAAATCCCTGACCTCATTAGGGGCCCAATACGACGGCACTCGCGGGCTTTGTTTTCTGTCCCGGACGATGAGTCGTGGATGGCAGTGGCGAGTGTCACTCTGTTCCCAGCTCTCTGTTCCACCTGACACAGTGACCAGCAATGCTTGAGAAGAGATTCTGGCCTCTCCATCAGTCTGGGTACCTGAGCGAGAGAATGAACAGCGCCCCCTGCCGGCTGTCTCCACTACTGGCTCCCTGCCCCGCCTGGCTCCAGGCACCTCTCCTAAGAGCCAATCAACGTTACCGTCTTTTTTTTTTTTTTTTTTTTTTTTTTTTGCCTCGCTGCGTGGCTAGGGATTGAACCCGGGCCATGGCAGTGAAAGCCCCGAGTCCTAAGCACTGGACCGCTAGGGAATTCCCAATGTTACCGTCTTTTTGTGCACCTGTTTCAGTCAATTAGGACTTCTATAACAAAATACCCTAGACTGGGTGGCTTGAACAACAGAAACTTATTACTCACAGTCTGGAGGCTGTGAAGTCTGAGACCAGAGTGCAAAGAATGGTTTTGGTGACAGCCCTCCCCTGGCTTGCAGACAGCTGCAGAGAGGGGGAGAGGGAGAGAGAGAAAGAGAGAGAGAGAGAGAGAGATATCTCACCTCTCTCATTACAAGGGCACTAATCCCATCATGGGGGCTCCACCCTCATGACCTCATCCTAATTACTTCCTAAAGGCCCCATAATACCAGCACATCTAGAGCTAGGGTTTCAACATAAGAATTCGGGGGAGACACAGACAGCCTCATAACAGCATGCTTCTGGAGATCTTGTATCCATTGCTTATATCTAAAGAAGTATGGAAAGTTCATGCCATGGTAAGGGGGTGGTTCTGCTATGGCATCCTGGAAACTTTTCACATATTCATTTAGTCAGAGGCTTGAACTGTAGCCAATCTGAGTCTTGGCAGAAAGCTTAAAAAAAAAAAAAAAAGCTTATGATCCTCCTGGAACATGAGAAAATGAGAGGCTTGTGAGCAGCTGCTATCTCCCATCTCCCACTCACTTCTTTTTTTTTTTTTTTTTTTTTTGGCTGCACCTCGTGGCTCAGTTCCCCCACCAGGGATTGAACCCAGGCCACGGCAGTGAAAGCCCAGAATCCTAATCACTAGGCCACCAGGGAACTCCCTCTTACTCACCTTTTTATCTTCCCTGGAGGCTTTCATGAGACAGTTTCTCATTGCTTCCTGGGTTCTGATGAGATGTCTTTCTGCCCAGTCCCCCTCAGATTGGAGCTGCAGAATATAAAAATGCTTAGCTGTAGTCTAGATTTGACTCTTATACTATACTAAAAAAGTATTTGGTCTTTGTTCCTGGCTGCTGGCACAGAGCTCCTACAACCCTTGTAATTTCCTGAGTGAGGGTGGTGGGAGTGCCTTGTGTTCTAATGAGGCCACTCTTGGTGGGTCTCTAGGGGCTGGTCATCAGAAAGACCAAGTCTTGATTAGAAGCGTGGAACTTTCATCACCACTCCCAACTTCCAGAGAGGGGAGAGGGGCTGGAGATTGAGTTAATCACCAATGGTCAATAGTTTAATCAATCATGTCTATGTAATGGAACCTTCATAAAAACCCCTAAACAAAGGATGAAGATCTTTCTGAGTCATAAAACTGATTTAAGGAATCTGGTTAGATAAAGTGCCAAGTTGAAAGCATTCCCAAGAACATCAATCTTGTTTTCTGGTGGAATGTGGACAATTACATGAGTATTCATAACTCTTACGAAATTGTTCTCTTCTCTGTTGAAATAAGTTCACACACAGAAGTGGTATTTGAACAAAAGGGTCTCATAAGAATCTCAAGACTTAAAAAAATCATTGCCACATCTTTTGAAAATAACTTTCCAAGAAACACCTGTAATTATATAATTGGTTTTCCTCCTTGATAATTTGTTGCCTTGTTGATTTTTCTATGTTCCTAAATGGTAAGACAAGTAAGACCTATCAAGACAACACAGCCTCAGGACTATTTTTGTTCTTCTTCCAAAAGAAGGATGGAAAAAACAATAAAAACCTGTGATTTGCTTGGTTTCTCATTTTAACAAAAGATTGAGAATTTCTTTTTATTTAAATTAGCATATCTATCAAATGCAGTTTGTAGACTTGTAGTTTAAAGATTTGGATCCTGATTTTTTTTAAAAAACTGGACATTTTTGAGATCATTGGGGAAATTTGAATACTATCTGGATATCAGATAGTATCAAGGAAGTACTGTTGGTTTTCCTAGTGTGATACTGCTGTGGTGCTTATATATTTTTAAAAAAGATTCTCATCTAATGAAGACATCTGTGTACTAAAATATTTGGGGATTAAAAAGATGAGTTTTAAAACAAAAAAAGCTCTTCCACTGGAGGAAAAAGAAAAAAGGATGAGTTCACAAGAAAAATCACTCAATAAAATTTACCTATTACTCTAATAACTACTATTATAATTATAGCATATCAGGCATAAGTACAATCCTGGTCCACGTCCCTCCACCCTCGAAGGCAACCATAGCTTGGTCCATTTCTGAACATAAAGTTGCAAAACTGGATCTGGGATCATTTTCCCAGACACTTTTGGGGTTTTAGTTTGAGGTCCCCAAATCATTCAAAGTCTACACCCCTGTCTTTTCTCCATTATCAGGAGATCTATGGTTGTCAATTTATGGTAAAGAAGGAAGCAATAAAACACTGGTCAGGGGCTTCCCTGGTGGTGCAGTGGTTGAGAATCCGTCTGCCAATGCAGGGGACACGTGTTCGAGCCCTGGTCTGGGAAGATCCCACATGCCACGGAGCAACTAAGCCTGTGCGCCACAACTACTGAAGCCTGCGTGCCCTAGAGCCCGTGCTCCACAACAAGAGAAGCCAACGCAATGAGAAGCCCGCGCACTGCAACACGGGGGCTACTCTTTGTTGTGGTGCGTGGGCTTCTCACTGGCACATAGGCTCAGTAGTTGTGGTGCACAGGCTTATCTGCTCCGCGGCATGTGGAATATTCCCAGACCAGGGATCGAACCTGTGTCCCCTGCATTGGGAGCACAGACTCTTAACCACTGCGCCACCAGGGAAGTCCCACAGGAGGGCTTCTTAGTTGCGGCTCCAGGGCTCCTTAACATGGCTCGCTGGCTCCTTAGTTGAGGCACTTGGGCTCCTTAGTTGTGGCATGTGAACTCTTAGTTGCAGCATGCATGTGGGATCTAGTTCCCTGACCAGGGATCAAACCTGGGCCCTCAGCATTGGGAGCATGGAGCCTTATCCACTGGACCGTCAGGGAAGTCCCAACATAACACTATTATATATAAAATAAACAAGGTCATACTGTATAGCACAGGGAACTATATTCAGTATCTTATAATAACCTATAATGGAAAAGAATAGATAACTAATAAGAACCTGTTGTATAACACAGGGAACTCTACTCAATACTCTGTAATGCCCTATATGGGAAAAGAATCTAAAAAAAAGAGTGGATACATGTATATGTATAACTGATTCACTTTGCTGTACACCTGAAACTAACACAACATTGTAAATCAACTATACTCCAATAAATATTTTTTAAAAACTATAATGGAAAAGAATATGAAAAAATGTGTGTGTGTATATATATATATATACATATACATATGTATAACTGAATCACTTTGCTGTATACCTGAAAGTAATGCAACATTGTAAATCAACTATATTTCAGTTTAAAAAATTTAAAAAAAAAAGATATGGATTGGACACTAGCACCCAGCTGTGCTCTTCTTCTATGTGATCAAGACAGAGAACTGAGAAGAGAATGACTTTCTCACACAGTTTCAAGGATTTTAATCTCGTGTCACTGCACGAACCTAAAGTCCTTTTCCATCTCTTAGAAAAATCCTGCAGAAGTGGTTCTCGTCCTCATTCTGCATTTGAGGCGCCTGAGACGGACAGCTGACATGACGTGCCAAGCCCACTCAGCTACTCAGTGGAGAAGCGGAATTCAAATTCTGGTCTGTGCAGTTCCCAAGACCCCGATTTTCCACTGAGCCATACTAGGAAATGTAAAAGGTCTTAGTTTGGGGTAGAAAAGTGTGGAGTGTGAATGAAGGGTGTAGCGGTTGGGAAAACCTCAAGAAGATAAGTGAACAGCGAATCCAGTGATCTTCCTAGGTGTTGGCAATCTTTTTATGTAAAGGGCCAGAAAGTCAGAGAGGCTCAGTGGGCCACAGGGTCTCTGTTGCAACTTCTCAACGCCTGTTAGAATTGGGCAGGGGGGGTGAGGTGGGGGGGGCATCAAAAAGACATGAGAGGGGAATTCCCTGGTGGTCCAGTGGTTAGGGCTCCGAGCTTCCATTGCAGGGGGCATGGGTCATGGGTTCCATCCCTGGTTGGGGAACTAAGATCCCTCAAGCCAGGCAGTGTGGCAAAAAAAAAAAAAAAGGAAAGAAAAAGAAAAAAAAGATAAGAGATATAGTGTTGGTGGAGGTGCAGAAAAGGGAACCCTCATGCACCGCTGGTGGGCACGTAAACTGGGGCAACTGTTATCAGAAACAGTATGGAGGTTCCTCAAAAAATTAAAACTAGAACCACCATAGGATCCAGCAACCCTACTTCTGGGCTTGTATGTGTCAACCCTACTTCTGGCTTCAATAGTGTAAATGTGTCAACCCAGTCTCCCAATTCCTCCCACCCCACCCCTTTCCCCCTTGGCAGCCATACATTTGTTCTCTATGTCTGTGTCTCTCTTTCTGCTTTGCACATAAAGTCATCTATACCATTTTTCTAGATTCCATATACATGTGTTAATACATGATATTTGTTTTTCTCTTTCTCTATATGACACTCTCTAGGTCCATCCACGTCTCTACAAATAACCCAGTTTTTTGTTTTTGTTTTTTAATATATCTTTCTTATTTATCTATTTATTTATTTTTAATTTAATTAATTAATTTATTTTTATTTATGGCTGTGTTGGGTCTTCGTTTCTGTGCGAGGGCTTTTCTCTAGCTGCGGCAAGTGGGGGCCACTCTTCATCGCGGTGCGCGGGCCTCTCACTATCGTGGCCTGTCTTATTGCAAAGCACAGGCTCCAGACGCGCAGGCTCAGTAATTGTGGCTCACGGGCCTAGTTGCTCCGCGGCATGTAGGATCTTCCCAGACCAGGGCTCGAACCCGTGTCCCCTGCATTGGCAGGCAGATTCTCAACCACTGCGCCACCAGGGAAGCCCAAATAACCCAGTTTTGTTCCTTTCATGGCTGAGTAATATTCCATTGTATGTATGTATCACACCTTCTTTATCCATTCCTCTGCTGATGGACGTTTAGGTTGCTTCCATGTCCTGGCTATTGTAAATAGTAATTTCAATTTTAGATTTTTGAGATTTACTTTGGGGCACCAAGGAGATTACTCCTGGCCAGTTGTAATGTCAGAGATACATTTAGACCATTCTATGAGAGCAGAAAGAAATACCTCAGGGCAGAAGACTACGTTTACAGCAGCTAGATGTCCTTTCATAGGGCGAGGGTCTCCCCACCTCTTTCCCCCACTCTTCAGTTGATGTGGGTAGTTATGGTCTTGGAATGAGACTGCAACACATGGCAAGGAATTGGGGGAATCACTGTGATTCCTGGAGCTTCAATAATCTTTGCAAACGACTCTCTTCACATAGTTGTGAAGCCTTCACTGAGACTTCAACTCAGTCAGTCAACACGTATTTACTGAACATTTGCCAAAATCTAGGCACTTTCTAAACACCGAGGATGTAGTCCCTGCCCTCAAGGGGCTTAATTTCTAGACTCCAGATATCTTTTTTTTTTTTTAATTGGAGACTAGTTGCTTTATAATGTTGTTAGTTTCTGCTGTTCAGCAAAGCGAATCAGCTGTATGTGTACATATCCCCTCCTTTTTGGATTTCCTTCCCATTTAGGTCACCCACAGAGCATTGAGTAGAGTTCCCTGTGCTATACAGGAGTTTCTCATTAGTTATCTATTTTATACATAGTAGTGTATACATGTGAATCCCAATCTCCCAATTCATCCCACCCCCCCCTTCTCCCCTTGGTGTCCATACGTTTGTTCTCTATGTCCGTGTCTCTATTTCTGCTTTGCAAATAGGTTCATCTGTACCATTTTTCTAGATTCCACCTATATGTGTTAATGTATTTGTTTTTCTCTTTCTGACTTACTTCACTCTGTATGACAGTCTCTAGGTCCATCCATGTCTCTGCAAATGGCATGATTTCATTCCTTCTTATGGCGGAGTAATATTCCATTGCATATATGTACCACATCTTCTTTATCCATTCATCTGTCGAGGGACACTTAGGTTGCTTCCATGTCCTGGCTATTGTAAATAGTGCTGCAGTGAACACTGGGGTGGTGCGTCTTTTGGAATTCTGGTTTTCTCCAGGTGTGTGCCCAGGAGTGGCTCCAGATATCTTATGATTTCAAGAGCATCAGGAATAATAGGTGTCATCAAACCCTAAGTGCTTTTTCCCCAACCAAGTGGTTTTTGTCATCACTGATGTCTCTAGAAGCCATGGCACCAGGGGAGGGGAGGGGTACTATACTTTCTACAGTGTTGACACACTCAGGACACACCCTGGGTGACACACTTGGGTGACAAAGAAGATCAGGAGTGAAGTCTAGTGTCTCTTGTCCTCTCCCCGACCATGAAATCTAGAGATGACATCACAGGATAGTATAGAAGAATAAGATGGATAAAGATGGGTGGTGGGGAGAAATGGTGGGTTCTGGGGCAAAATGGCAGGACCATTCAACATCCAGGGGCATTGTGCTGTGTGTCCTACCGGACAAGAGCCCCCTTCTTGGCCTCACAACCCAGTGATCACCTTGAGATTTGGGTGGCGGGTAAGGTTTTGCATGATTTGAGGATTTTTTTTTTTTTTTAATTTATGTGATTGACTAGTCATCCCCTGACTCTCATTTCTACATCACTTGCACTATCTCCTCTTTTTAACATCTTTGCTTTCTTAACTTTCTACTCCTTTGCTTTTTTTTTTAATATAAATTTATTTATTTTATTTATTTTTGGCTGCATTGGGTCTTCGTTGCTGCACGTGGGCTTTCTCTAGTTGCAGTGAGCAGGGGCTACTCTTCGTTGCAGTGCACAGGCTTCTCACTGCGGTGGCTTCTCTTGTTGCGGAGCACGGGCTGTAGGCGCACGGGCTCAGTAGTTGTGGCTCGTGGGCTCTAGAGCGCAGGCTCAGTAGTTGTGGTGCATGGGCTTAGTTGCTCCACGGCATGTGGGATCTTCCCGGAGCAGGGCTCGAACCCATGTCCCCTGCATTGGCAGGTGGATTCTTAACCACTGAGCCACCAGGGAAGTCCCCCCATGTCTATTTTAGATTGCATTTTTTCTCTTCAATTATATCCCCCTTTTAACATGTATTTGAAATCATTATAGATTCACAGGAAGCTGAAAAAAATAGTTCAGATACTTAATGGTCCATTATTCACCCATAACAATAACAAATCCAAGAAGTTGACGTTAGGCAGATGACATGATACTCTATATAGAAAACCCTAAAGACTCCACCCAAAAACTATTAGAACTAATAAATGAATTCACCAAAGAGGGGAAAGAATCAATGAATTAGCTAAAGAGGTTAAAGACCTATACTCTGAAAATTATAAAACATTGATGAAGGAAACTGAAGATGCTTCGAAAGAATGGAAAGATATCACATGCTCTTGGATTAGAAGTATTAATAGTCAAAATGGCCATACTACCCAAAGAAATCTACAGATTTAATGCAATCCCTATCAAAATACCCATGACATTTCTCAGGATCTAGAACAAACACTCCTAAAATTCATATGGAACCACAAAAGACCCCGAATTTGTAAAGCAAGCTTGAGAAAAAAGAACTAAGCTGGAGGAGAAAAGAACAAAGCTGGAGAAAAAAGAACAAACCCTGGCAGACTTCAGACTATACGACAAAGCTACAGTAATCAAAAGAGCATGGTACCAGCACAAAAACAGACACATAGATTAATGTAACAAAATAGAGAGCCCGGAAATAAACCTGCACATTTATGGTCAATTAATTTATGACAAAGGAGGCCATATACAATGGAGAAAAGACAGTTTCTTCAATAAGTGGTGCTGGGAAAACTGGACAGCTACATGTAAAATAATGAGATTAGAACATTTCTAGGGAACTATATTCCACATCCTGTGATAAACCATAATGGAAAAGAATATAAAAAAACAATGTATATAGGTATATAACTGAGTCACTTTCCTGCACAGCAGAGATTGGCATAACATTGTAAACCAACTAGACTTCAATAGGGACTTCCCCAGTGACACAGTGGATAAGAATCTGCCTGCCAATGCAGGGGACACGGGTTCGAGCCCTGGTCCAGGAAGATCCCACATGCCACAGAGCAACTAAGCCCGTGTGCCACAACTACTGAGCCTGCGCTCTAGAGCCCGCGAGCCACAACTACTGAGCCCATGAGCCGCAGCTACTGAAGTCTGTGCGCCTAGAGCCCGTGCTCCGCAACAAGAGAAGCCACCACGATGAGAAGCCCGCTCGCCGCAACTAGAGAAAAGCCTGCACGCAGCAATGAAGACCCAACGCAGCCAAAAATAAATAAATAAATAAATAAATTTATTAAAAAAAAAAAAAAAAGACTCTGCAAAAAGAAATCCTTGGGGCTGGATTTGTCAATTCTGTGCACTGGAGTTTTTAACTGTGAGAAATAAATATTTGTTGGTTAAGCCACCCTGTCTATGGTATTCTTTTAGAGCAACCTGAGCTGACAAAGACACATACAAATGCAGCTGTACATGGGACAGGGGAGGAATGTGTGTTTTCCCTTTTCCATTGGATTTTTTAAAAAAATTAAAGTGGATCCCCACTTGAGGATTCCCCTTACTGGGCTGTGGGAACCCCCAAAGGCTCAAGTGCTAAGCATACTCCTGCCCCACTCTGCTGGCATCCCCCCGCCTGTTTTTCTTTGCCAACTTTTTTTTTATGCACACGCTCCCAACCTTAGCAGCAGGTCAGCTCTGCTAAGAGAAACCAAAAACTTGTGCTACAGCGCCACCCTCTGGAAAATGAAAGAAAGGCTCTCAAATATCAATCTCTTGAACTGTTAGAATCAAAGTAAACAAAGCCTTGGAGGTGACGTCAGCATCATGGTGGTGTGAGATGCTCCCTTTGTCTCTCCCCTTCAACCTCAACCAGTAAAACATCCATAACTCAATAAGGGTTCCTCCGCTTAACACACCAGGATGCTGGAGAGTTTCACACATCTGTATATCTAAAGGTGGGGGGAATGGAACATGTAGAAGAGGTGAAACCAGGTGAAGAGTGGAGGTGGTGCCCACAATCCAGGTGACCCTGGACACAGCAGAGGCACCTGCTATCCCAACATCCCAGGGTGTGATGCCAGTGACAGCAGTGACATCACCAGCAGCAAGGCACCAGTGACCACATAGGCACAAGCAGTGACAACAAGGGCACCAGGCAACACCTCTGGCAAAGGCTGTTGGGGGGCGATTCTCAAATATAGCCAGAGGCAGCTCAAGTAAGACAAACAAAAAACTTGCGCTATAGCACCACCTACCGAAAAAAGAAAGTCCTCTAATTACTAACCTGTTGAATCGTTAGAATCAAGTAAAAAAAAAAAGCTTTACCTAAAAAAGACAGGTGTTTGCTACTTCAAATACACCAGCAGAGGACTAACTCATCAAGCACCATGAAAAACCACAGTAAAACAGTATTACAAAAAGAAAATGTCAATTCTTCAGAAACAAACTTAAAGTCATGGAATATTGTGATCTAACTGATAGAGAATTCAAAATAGTTGTCATGAAGAAACTTAACAAGCTACAAGAAAACTCAGAAAGGCAGTTCAGTGAGCTCAGGAATAAAATTAATGAACAATGGATGGACTTAGAGATTGTCCTACCAAGTGAAGTAAGTCGGACAGAGAAAGACAAAGATCATGTGATATCACTTATATGTAGAATCTAAAAAAATGATACAAGTGAACTTATTTACAAAACAGAAACAGACTCACGGACTTAGAAAATAAACTCATGGTTACCAAAGGGGTAAGGGGGGGAGGGATAAATTAGGAGTTTGGGATTAACATATACGTACTACTATATATAAAACAGATAATCAACAAGGACCTACTGTATAGCACAGGGAACTCTACTCAATACTCTGTAATGACCTATATGGGAAAAGAATCTGAAGAAGAATAGATACATGTATATGTATAACTGAATTGCTTTGTTGTACACCTGAAACTAACACAACATTGTAAATCATCTATACTCCAATAATAATTTAAAAAAAAGACTGAGTACTACGTGCTGGCAAAAAAATAAAAATAAAAATAATGAACAGAAGGAATACTTTATCAAAGAGATTAAAACACTCAAAAAGAACCAAACAAATTCTGGAGCTGAAAAAATCAATAAATGAGATGAAGAATGCATTAGAAAGCACTAGAAATTGATCAGACCATATGGAAGACAGAATTAGCAAGATCAAAGAAATCTAGAAATGATACAGGTAGAAGAGGAGAAAGAACTAAGATCTTAAAAAATGAGGAAATTCTACAATAGCTATCTGACTTCATTATGAAGGGCAACATTAGGATAATGGGTATCCCAGAAGAAGAGAGGGAGAAGGGAGCAGAGAGTTTATTTAAAGAAATAATAGCTGAGAACTTCCCAGATTTGGGGAAGGAACTGTATGTCCTTGAAGCTAAGAGAACACCTCATTAACTCAACGCAAAAAGACCTTCTCCAACAAATGACAATGGAGACACGACGATCCAAAACCTATGGGATGCAGCAAAAGCAGTTCTAAGAGGGAAGTTTATAGCAATACAAGCCTACCTCAAGAAACAGGAAACATCTCGAATAAACAACCTAACCTTGCACCTAAAGCAATTAGAGAAAGAAGAACAAAAAAACCCCAAAGCTAGCAGAAGGAAAGAAATCATAAAGATCAGATCAGAAATAAATGAAAAAGAAATGAAGAAAACAATAGCAAAAATCAATGAAACTAAAAGCTGGTTCTTTGAGAAGATAAACAAAATTGATAAACCATTAGCCAGACTCATCAAGAGAAAAAAGGAGAAGACTCAAATTAATAGAATTAGAAATGAAAAAGGAGAAGTAACCACTGACACTGCAGAAATACAAACGATCATAAGAGATTACTACAAGCAACTCTATGCTAATAAAATGGACAACCTGGAAGAAATGGACAGATTCTTAGAAATGCACAACCTGCCGAGACTGAACCAGGAAGAAATAGAAAATATGAACAGACCAATCACAAGCACTGAAATTGAAACTGTGATTAAAAATCTTCCAACACACAAAAGCCCAGGACCAGATGGCTTCACAGGCGAATTCTATCAAACATTTAGAGAAGAGCTAACACCTATCCTTCTCAAACTCTTCCAAAATATTGCAGAGGGAGGAACACTCCCCAACTCATTCTACGAGGCCACCATCACCCTGATACCAAAACCAGGCAAAGATGTCACAAAGAAAGAAAACTACAGGCCAATATCACTGATGAACATAGATGCAAAAATCCTCAACAAAATACTAGCAAACAGAATCCAACAGCACATTAAAAGGATCATACACCATGATCAAGTGGGGTTTATTCCAGGAATGCAAGGATTCTTCAATATACGCAAATCAATCAACGTGATACATCATATTAACAAATTGAAGGAGAAAAACCATATGATCATCTCAATAGATGCAGAGAAAGCTTTCGACAAAATTCAACACCCATTTATGATAAAAGTCCTGCAGAAAGTAGGCATAGAGGGAACTTTCCTCAACATAATAAAGGCCGTATATGACAAACCCACAGCCAACATTGTCCTCAATGGTGAAAAACTGAAACCATTTCCACTAAGATCAGGAACAAGACAAGGTTGCCCACTCTCACCACTATTATTCAACATAGTTTTGGAAGTGTTAGCCACAGCAATCAGAGACGAAAAAGAAATAAAAGGAATCCAAATCGGAAAAGAAGAAGTAAAGCTGTCACTGTTTGCAGATGACATGATACTATACATAGAGAATCCAAAAGATGCTACCAGAAAACTACTAGAGCTAATCAATGAATTTGGTAAAGTAGCAGGATACAAAATTAATGCACAGAAATCTCTTGCATTCCTGTATACTAATGATGAAAAATCTGAAAGTGAAATTAAGAAAACACTCCCGTTTACCATTGCAACAAAAAGAATAAAATACCTAGGAATAAACCTACCTAAGGAGACAAAAGACCTGTATGCAGAAAATTATAGGACACTGATGAAAGAAATTAAAGATGATACAAATAGATGGAGAGATATACCATGTTCTTGGATTGGAAGAATCAACATTGTGAAAATGACTCTGCTACCCAAAGCAATCTACAGATTCAATGCAATCCCTATCAAACTACCACTGGCATTTTTCACAGAACTAGAACAAAAAATTTCACAATTTGTATGGAAACACAAAAGACCCCGAATAGCCAAAGCAATCTTGAGAACGAAAAATGGAGCTGGAGGAATCAGGCTCCCTGACTTCAGACTATATTACAAAGCTACAGTAATCAAGACAGTTTGGTACTGGCACAAAAACAGAAATATAGATCAATGGAACAGGATAGAAAGCCCAGAGATAAGCCCACGCACATATGGTCACCTTATCTTTGATAAAGGAGGCAAGCATATACAGTGGAGAAAAGACAGCCTCTTCAATAAGTGGTGCTGGGAAAATTGGACAGGTACATGTAAAAGTATGAAATTAGAACACTCCCTAACACCATACACAAAAATAAACTCAAAATGGATTAAAGACCTAAGTGTAAGGCCAGACACTATCAAACTCTTAGAGGAAAACATAGGCAGAACACTGTATGACATAAGTCACAGCAAGATCCTTTTTGACCCAGGTCCTAGAGAAATGGAAATAAAAACACAAATAAACAAATGGGACCTAATGAAACTTAAAAGCTTTTGCACAGCAAAGGAAACCATAAACAAGACCAAAAGACAACCCTCAGAATGGGAGAAAATATTTGCAAATGAAGCAACGGACAAAGGATTAATCTCCAAGATTTACAAGCAGCTCATGCAGCTCAATAACAAAAAAACAAACAACCCAATCCAAAAATGGGCAGAAGACCTAAATAGACATTTCTCCAAAGAAGAGATACAGATTGCCAACAGACACATGAAAGAATGCTCAACATCTTTAATCATTAGAGAAATGCAAATCAAAACTACAATGAGGTATCATCTCACACCGGTCAGAATGGCCATCATCAAAAAATCTAGAAACAATAAATGCTGGAGAGGGTGTGGAGAAAAGGGAACACTCTTGCACTGTTGGTGGGAATGTAAATTGATACAGCCGCTATGGAGAACAGTATGGAGGTTCCTTAAAAAACTAAAAATAGAACTACCATATGACCCAGCAATCCCACTACTGGGCATATACCCTGAGAAAACCATAATTCAGAAAGAGTCATGTACCAAAATATTCATTGCAGCTCTGTTTACAATAGCCAGGACATGGAAGCAACCTAGGTGTCCATCATCGGATGAATGGATAAAGAAGATGTGGCACATATATACAATGGAATATTACTCAGCCATAAAAAGAAATGAAATGGAGGTGTTTGTAATGAGGTGGATGGAGTTAGAGTCTGTCATACAGAGTGAAGTAAGTCAGAAAGAGAAAAACAAATACAGTATGCTAACACATATATATGGAATCTAAGGGAAAAAAAAAAAAAAAAAGAGGTCATGAAGAACCTAGTGGCAAGATGGGAATAAAGACAGAGACCTACTAGAGAATGGACTTGAGGATATGGGGAGGGGAGGGGTGAGATGTGACAGGGTGAGAGAGTGTCATGGACATATATACACTACCAAATGTAAAATAGATAACTAGTGGGAAGCAGCCGCATAGCACAGGGAGATCAGCTCGGTGCTTTGTGACCACCTAGAGGGGTGGGATAGGGAGGGTGGGAGGGAGGGAGATGCAAGAGGGAAGAGATATGGCAACATATGTATATGTGTAACTGATTCACTTTGTTGTAAAGCAGAAGCTAGCACACCATTGTAAAGCAATTATACTTCAATAAAGATGTTCAAAAAAAAAAAAAAAAAAAAAGACCTTCTCCAAGGGGGCTTCCCTGGTGGCGCAGTGGTTAAGAATCTGCCTGCCAATGCAGGGGACAGGGGTTCAAGCCCTGGTCTGGGAAGATGCCACATGCCACGGAGCAACTAAGGCCGTGCGCCACAACTACTGAGCCTGTGCTCTAGAGCCCAAGAGCCACAACTACTGAGCCCACATGCCACAACTACTGAAGCCCGTGCACCTAGAGCCCATGCTCCACCGCAATGAGCAGCCCAAGCACCTCAATGAAGAGTAGCCCTGGCTCGCCGCAACTAGAGAAAAGCCTGCATGCAGCAATGAAGACCCAATGCAGCCAAAAAAAAAAAAAAAAAAGACCTTCTCCATTATATTAAAACTGTCAAAAGTCAATGACAAAGAAAGAATTTTAAAGGCAGTCAGGGAATAAGGATGGTAATCTACAAAGGAACTAGGCTATCTGTAGCAGAAGCTACAGGCCAGGAGACAGTGGAATGACAGTCTCAAAATACTGAAAGATTAAAAAATGTGTCAAATGTGCCCAAGAATACTCTATCCAGCAGAGTTATCTTTCCAATATGAATTAGAAATAAAGGGGGACACAGAGTTTTGAGGGCATTAGCCCACTGTGGCCCCCTTTGCTTGGCAAAGCAATAAAGCTATTCTTCCTGTCAGAAAAAAAGAAAAGAAATAAGCCTTTCCCAGACAGAAAAAAGCTGACAGAGTTCAACACTAGACCTTCCTTACAAAAAATGTTGAAAGGAGCTCTTCTACCTGAAACAAAAAGGCAAAAGTACACAAAATGTTGAGAAAGGTGATGAACAGATGGATCTATCAGAAAATTGCAACTCTATATCACAATAGGTTTTTAAACACTTAATTACAGCATAAAGGTTAAAAAGGAAAAAGTAGTACAAATAACTATAGCCACTTCAATTTGGCAACAGGCTCACAACATAAAAAGGGATAATTTGAGACAAAAAAACAGAAAAGGGAAAGAGGAAAAGGATAGAACCCATATAGGCAAATGAAGATAAGATGGTATCAGCATAAAAAGGACTATTTCATCTATGGGATGTTTTATACAAACCTCATGGGAACCACAGCACATAAATCTAGAGCAGAGACATGAAATATAAAAAAAAGAGGAAACTAAGAAAAATATCATAGAAAAGCACTAAACTAAAATGGCAGATGAAACCCACACAAAAATAAACAATAGAGATACAGAGCAACCAGGAAACAAAAGATAAAGTGGCAGGACTAAGTCCTCTATCAATAATTACCCTAAATGTAAATGAATTGAATTCACCAATCAAAAGACACGGAGTGGCTGGATGGATTAAACAAAAACCCAAGACCCCACTATATGCTTCCTCCAAGAGACTCATCTCTGGGTTTCTAAAAACAAATGCTGGCTCAAGGTAAGGGATGAAAGATGATACTCAAAGCAAAAGTCAGCCAGAAGAAAGTGGGTGTAGCCATACTCATATCAGACAAAATAGACTTCAAGCCAAAAAAGGTAACAAGAGACAATAATGGACATTATATAATCACAAAGGGAACAATTCATCAAGAAAACGTAACAGTTATCAATACAAATGCACCTAACATAGGAGGACCAAAATATATAAAGCAATTATTTTTTTAATAAAGCAATTATTAACAGACCTAAAGGGAGTAAGTGACAGCAACACATTAATAGTAGGGGACATTAACACCCCACTTACATCAATGGATAGATCATCCAGACAGAAAGTCAACAAGGGAACTATAGCCTTAAACAAAATATTAGAACAAATGAATTTGACAGATCTGTACAGAACATTCCATTCAAATGCAGCAGAATACACATTCTTCTCAAGTGAACATGGAACATTCTCAAGCACAGACCATAGGTTGGGACACAAAACAAGTCTCAATAAATTTAAGAAGACTGAAATCATATCAAGCATCTTTTCCAACCACAGTGGTATGCAGCTAGGAATCAACTAAAGAAGAAAGCTGAAAAAATCACAAATATATGGAGACTGAACAACATGCTACTGAACAACTATTGGGTCAGTAAAGAAACCAAAGGAGAAATTTTAAAATACCTGAAGATAAATGAAAATGAAAACATACAAAAATCTATGAGACGCAGCAAAAGCTAAACTTCTAAAAGTGAAATTTATAGCAATACAGGATTACCTCAAGAAACAAGAAAAATCTCAAAAAACAATCTAACTTTACACTTAAAGTAATTTAAAAAAGAACGAACAAAGCCCAAAGTCAGTAGAAGGAAGGAAATAATAAAGATAAGAACAGAAAGAAATTAAATAGAAACTAAAAAGACAATAGAAAAGATCCATGAAACTAAGAGCTGGTTCTTTAAAAAGATACACAAAACTGAAAAACCTTTAGCCAGACTCACTAAGAAAAAAAGAGAGAAGGCTCGTAAATAAAATCAGAAACGAAAGAGGAGAAATTATAATGGATACCACAGAAATACATTTTTCCAAAGAGGACATCCAAATGGCCAACAGGCACATGAAAAGATGCTCAACATCACTATTAGGGAAATGCAAATTCAAACCACAATGAGCTATCACCTCACACCTGTTAGAAGTGCTATCATCACGAAGACAGGAGACAACAGGTGCTGGTGAGGATGTGGTGAAAAGGGAACCCTATACAGTGTTGAAGGGGATCTAAATTGGTCCAACCACTATGGAAAACAATATGGAGGTTTCCTCCCAAATTAAAAATAGATCTACCATATGATCCAGTAATTCCACTCTGGGGTATATACCCAAAGGAAACAAAAACAGGATTTTGAGGAGATATCTGCACTCCCATGTTTATCACAGCATTATTCACAATAGCCAACATAATGGAAACAACCCAAATTGATCAACAACAGATGAATGGGTAAAAAGATGTGGTATATACACACAATGGAATATTATGCAGTCATGAGAAAGGAGGACATACTGCCATTTGTGACCACATGGGCGGACCGTGAACTCATTAAGCTAAGTGAGATAAGTCAGACAGAGAAAGTTAGGTACTCTATGAAATCACTCACTCATAAGTGGAATCTAAAAAAGTCAAACCTGTAGAAAACACAGAGTAAAATTGTGTTACCAGGGCCTGGGAGCTAAGATTGATGGTGTTTAAGGGTACACATTTGTAAGGAATAGTAAATAAGCCATAGAGATCTAATGCACAGTAAAACGAACATAAACAGTAACACTATCGTATAATTATGTAATGTGATAAATATTGTTACAACATATATAAATGTATCAAAGTAACAGCTGTACACCTTAAATTTACACAATATTACATGCGAAATTTATTCAATTAAAAAAAATGACATGACAGAGTGAGCACGCCTAGCTTGTCCTATAAGACTTTTAAAAGTATCAAATTGGCTACAGTAACGGCGAACTCTCGAGAGAAAAAGAACCCCTTGCATATTTAGGGAGCTCTTTGGGATGCCACACCCAAAGCACCTGAAATCAAAGAACCCCCTCTCCTCCGGGCAAGCCGGAGGCAGCGGGAGAGGGAAGGCAGGTCTCCTGGCCCCCCCCCACCCCCAGCGCCGTGGGAAGGGCGCCGCCAGCCCCACCTGCTGTGCCCCCCGCCCCCCCCATGCCACCTGCTCGCCCCTCCGAGCCCAGGCCCGACAGAGGCGACGGGGCGCACCTCGAGGGCGCGCGCGGCCGCTTCCGACGGCGGGGCTCGAGATCATCCTCCCCCGGGAACGGCCGCTCATCTAGCGATTCCGGTTGTCACCGGGGAGCTCGCGGCGGATACTCACCCGTTGGAGATACTGTTCTTCCTCACCATGATGCGAGAGGTGTGAGGCTCCTACTCCCCGGGAATCCCACTCTTAGGCTTCTTCTAGAACATACAGCGGATCAGCTGCGGCCGCGGGCGTGCACACCCAGGAGGCTGGTGAGAAGACGGCGCCCACAGGTTACCGAAGGCGCACGCGTTGCGCGCGCTCGGACCAGGCGGCGGAGGGGCGCACAGCGCATGCTCCAGGGCCGCCTTGCCCGGCGCGCCCTGGAGAGCAAGCGCGAGACTGAGGGCGTGAGGCTGAGGGCGTGAGGCTGCGGGTGTGGGGCGGGCGCGTAGGGAGCGGTGAGGGTGCGTTGGTGACCTCTCCTAGTCCGCGGTAGATGGTGCGTCCTGCATTCGCTGCCCAGAGAGAGCAAAAGTGCCCTGTCCATCCAGATGAATGTCATACTGTCCTTTAGAGCCCCACCCCCACCCCCGCTGACCATCCCTGTTAAATACTCCAGTATTTGTCTGGTGGGAGCTCTGCTCAATGGAAAAACCCAGCTCCGTGTCCCTCCCCCACCCCCACCCACCCCCACCCACCCCCAGCTCCCGGTAACCAGGGCCAGACCCGCACGGGTCGCTGGGACTTGTAGTCCTCAGGGCCTGGCCCACCCACTGTGCATCTCCTTTGGGAATTAGCCGTGCTTGATATGCATCAAATCCGGGTCCGTATGATTTCACGAGGGCCTACTGTGTACTGAACACCTTGCTAGGATTGGTGGGAAGTAGATGAGTTCATGCCCCAGCTCTCGTCCTCACATTAGGTTAAGCAGAAAGGTGAATTTGCGAAGTACAATGTAATGTACAAAAATTACGAATTATAGTGCTGTTGGAGGTCACGGAAGGGCCAGAGTCAGAAAGAACTTCCTGGAAGATGTGGGGTTTCAATCAGGCTTTGAAACCTGTACCGATCTAGGTTAGGCAGAAATTGCAAAACCCAGAGGATGGAGGTGGCAGGGAGTATAAAGGAGAGTTTGATCTGGTTATCTGGAAGGCTTAAAGGGGAGAGTGGTGAGCAGGGCTCAGATGGGGAAGTGGACGCTTTCAGAAAGGGCCTCCGTTTTGAGTTCCTCTGCAGTGGAGACTTATACCTACAGGCACTTACAGGCTTAAATGAAAACACCATCACAGGATTTACTTGTGTGTTTCCGGACCTCATGGCTCCTGTTTAGGTAAATCTCCTGTAAGAGAAGGGAGGGCTTCGAGGTCACGGGGAGAAGCCTTGGGTCCCCCACTCCCCCTGTTCTCCTGGCAGGGGGTTCTCATGGGGTGTGGGAACGACAGACACCTGATCTCACCCGCTTTCTTCTCTGATTCCAGGAAGATTTTGCCTCCTACAAGCCCTGGATAAAACCAAGGTATCAATTCTGTCCCTGTCTTTCTCCATCTCCCCCTCCCTTCCCTCCTTCCTCTGGTTCCTCCCTCATTCCCTGTCCCTAGGGAGACCGTTTGTCATTCTGAGGCACCCCCTCCTCACCTGTCACCAGTAGAAGCAGGACATCATGAGCTATGAACCTGTGGGGGGTGGCCTTTTCTGTAGCATTCACAGGTGTACTCTCCAGCATGACTGGATTTTAGATGAGTCAGATGAAATTCAGCCAGGCCCTCTGTAGAGTCAGGTGATTGCAAGAACTCCAAGATATCTCCTCCCTTTCTGAGAGCAAAGTTTACATCCTTGGTGGGAGTCCAGCATCGCAGGGTCACGTTCCTCTGGGCAGGTACCACCGAGCTGGGCCAGGCACTGAGGGAGGGCTTCAGAAGGGACTGGAAGGAAGTAGATCTCAGGACGGGATGTGATCCACTCACCTGCTCTCAGGAAGCCCATTTAAAGAAGGGAGAGGGGAAAGTGGGACCTTTGGGGGGGTGAAGGGTCAAGGAGGGTTTATGAAGAAACACTCACCATCTCTTCTTATGTCTCCTTGGCCAACACACAGCCCTGCAAAGAATTGTCGCTGAGACACAGGCACCTGCATGGAGCCCGCGTCCTCACCTCCTGGTCCCTGAGGGGCCGTCTCGGGGCTCATACGTGTGGGAGCTCTCACTTCCCCATGCTGGACTCTGGCTCCTGCTCTGCCCTCAGCTCCTCCACCATGCCCCATGAAGGTTCCCCTGTGCTGCTGTCACCTCCCAAGGCTCCAGGGCCTTTCTCATTTCCACAAAAATCCCACCAATCCTCTTATTTTCTCCTTCTACCTGAACCACTCTTGGTGCAAAATCTATGTCTGAACACAGTCAAATTCAGACCTCAAATTCTAACACACCTAGATAAGCCAGGAATGCTGAAAGCCGGGATGCTGTTGGGGAGATGGAAAAAGTTGATACAGAGAAGTAGAGGATTTCCTGGCCAATAGGAAAGATGCTGGACCTTAGAACCGAGTGAAGGAGTCAGTGTTAGTGAACATTTTTGAATGACTGTGATTTGAGGTCCATGTGCAGAGAAGGAGCAAGACCATGGTTCATGCATTTAAAAACAAATTCAGGACTTCCCTGGTGGCGCAGTGGTTAGGAATCCGCCTGCCAAGGCAGGGGACACGTGTTCAAGCCCTGGTCCGGGAAGATCCCACATGCCGCGGAGCAACTAAGCCTGTGCGCCACAACGACTGAGCCCCCGTGCCACAACTACTGAAGCCTGCGCACCTAGAGCCCATGCTCCGCAACAAGAGAAGCCACTGCAATGAGAAGCCCGCTCACTGCAACAAAGAGTAGCCCCTGCTCGCCACAACTAGAGAAAGCCTGCGTGCAGCAACGAAGACCCGATGCAGCCAAAAAATAATTAATTAATTGATTGATTACTTTTTAAAAATTCAGTTTGAAGTTACACTCATGTCAAGTTTTAAGTGGGAAAATGTGACATAGCCATTAATAAGTCAAGCATATGTTGCTGTGATCAATAGAGTAATCTCGAAAAGAATTGCACAAAAAGTAATGTAGATAAAAATGTTAAAAATAAAATAAAATAAAGAGACAAGCAACCCCCTGAAGAAAAAAAAAAAAAGTAATGTAGAGGTAAAGAAAGTTGAAGATTTAGAATGGCATATTATTGGTGAAGCTGAAAAAAAAACAGCACAGTAAAAAATAATTTTTAAAACAAAGAAATTGGAAATGAGGAAACATAAAAGAGATGGGCAAATAGAAAGATTAGAAGATTATAAACTTTCATCCTATAAATAAGTAATTACATAGAACATCAATTGGCCCTGAAATTCAATGAAAAGATCTAATGGATGTTTAAAAAAAGAACTAAATAAATGCCGGGTTTTTTTTTTTTCAAGAGAAACACTTTAAGTATTGATATATACAGAGGTGCCTTGAAAGCAAAAAGATACAAGAAGATATACTATGCAAACACCATCAAAACAAAGGTGGTATGGCTATATTAACATCACATAAAGTAGATTTTAAGGCAAGAAATAGTATTTAGATATGAAGGAGAACGTTTCCTAATGATAAAATAGGTCAAGAAAAATATGTAATAACCCCAACTCTGTAGGCACCTCATAGATACAAAATCCAATAATATAGATACAAAATCTATAAAAGAATTGTTGACAGTATTAAAGAAGCTAAGCTTATAATCATATTTTGTATTTTGACATGCCTCTCTCATTAATTGCATTGCACATGAAAAAGTCCAAAAAAAAGAAAAGAAGGACATTTGCAGACATTTGCTATTCCAAGAAATCAAACCCAGAAAAAGTAAATAAAATGTCATTTTGCATTATTAATTTGACAGTTTTTAATGCTAAAATCTAATGTTAAATAGAATTTGGAAAAATGACACATAATCAGTTTTTAGAATGATAAATCAATACTAGTTACTAAGGGCAATTGGGTTATGAAGCTCATCCCCGCCCCCCAACATTTATAGCCTTCCACCTGAGAATTTAAATCCCAGTAGTTTACCCTAAGGAATAATTAAGGCTGTCCAAAAGAATTACAAGTTGTTAATTTTTATTATGATTATAGTAGCAAATGAGTTGGAAGTAATATAAATGTACAGGAGTAGGAGGTTGGTTAGTTACAAGTTTTTACTTTTATAGAGTGGAGGACAATTCAGCAATTTAAATCATGTTATGGAACATAAAAATAAAATTTCAATGTTCCAAGAAGATATGATAATGTATAAACTAATAAAAGAACCAAAATAAAAAATTAAGTCATGTTCTGGAAGCAACTTATAACCATGTTGTGGGGAAGCATTCATTGGCATGAAACACTTTAAGTTTTATAGGTTTATGACAAAATAAGATAACAGTTTAGGAGATATAGATATAGATATTTCTTGGGAATTTTTTTCTTATCACTCCCAAATATTTCTAAAGAAGGTGAGCCTTTTTTTTTTTTTTTTTTTTTTTGGCTGTGTTGGGTCTTCGTTGCTGCGTGCGGGCTTTCTCTTTCTCTAGTTGTGGCGAGCAGGGGCTACTCTTCGTGGGCTTCTCACTGAGGTGGCTTCTCTTGTTGCAGGGCATGGGCTTTAGGCATGTGGGCTTCAGTAATTGTGGCCCAAGGGCTCAGTAGTTGTGGCCCGCGGGCTCTAGAGCGCAGGCTCAGTAGTTGTGGCGCACGGGCTTAGTTGCTCCGCGGCATGTGGGATCTTCCTGGACCAGGCCTCAAACCCATGTCTCCTGCATTGGCAGGTGGATTCTTAAGGCCTCAAACCCATGTCTCCTGCATTGGCAGGTGGATTCTTAACCACTGAGCCAGCAGGGAAGTCCAACGGTGAGTCTTTTAAAATGAAGACCCTTTGTTTTGCTGAGCACAGTGGTGGGCTTGGGTATAAACGTTAAGGAGTCAATTGCTAGATAATCTGAATTGTTCTGCATAAAAATGAGTTAAGAAATTTAGGGTGGGGATTTAAAGAAAAAGAATCTAGATGAATGACATCAAGGAAACCAGAAACATGTGCACTGCACTGGGAAAAAGAGAAGGGAAATCAGCAGTGGGTGTGTGATATGAAACTCCTCTATCTCCCCCGTCACATAGTGGACAAAAATCTACATTGACCACTCATGACTTTTGTGGAAGCAGTGAATAACTGGGAGGAAAGATAAATGGATATAGTTTTAGAGAGGAATCAACTCCCTTAATTCATTAATGTTTCCTCCTTAGCTCCTAGGAAATGGGATTATGCTCTTCCCATTTGGGAAAATAATTGAATGGACACTTTCCAATTTCCCTTGATTACTTTCTCTTCTGTAAAAGAAAGCACATTAAAAACCTAACTGTTTCCAGCAATCCCACTCGTTGGCATATATCCAGAAAAAACTCTAAGTCAAAAAGATACATGCACCCCAATGTTCATAGCAGCCCTATTTACAATAACCAAGACATGGAAGCAACCTAAATGTCCATCGACAGATGAATGGATAAAGAATATGTGGTATACATATATATGTGGTATGTATATACACAATGGAATACTACTCAGCCATAAAAAAGAATGAAATAATGCCATTTGCAGCAACATGGATGGACCTAGAGATGATCACACTAAGTGAAGTCAGACAGAGAAAGACAAATATTATGATATCACTTATATGTGGAATCTAAAAAAATAATACAAATCAACTTATTTACCAAACAGAACAGACTCACAGACATAGAAAACAAACTTATAGTTACCAAAGGGGGGAGGGGGGGAGGGATAAATTAGGAGTTTGGGATTAGCAGATACAGACTATATAAAATAGATAAACAATAAGGTCCTACTGTACAGCACAGAGAACTGTATTCAGTATCTTGTAATAAAGCAACATGAAAAATTATATAATATATATATATATCTGAATCACTTTGCTGTACACCTGAAACTAACACAACACTGAAAATCAACTATACTTCAATAAAAAGAATAAATTAAAAACCTGACTGTTGCATGACCCATTTGTCAAGGCTTACTAGGGAACAAGTTTACTCTGTCTCAAAGGCAGAAACATCCATTTCTGTTTTCTTGTTGACCTACCTGCTCTCAGGGCCAGTGAGTGTCCAGCTCTTACCAGAGACTGCTACATTTTAGGTGTCAGTATGTGCTTGCCCAGCCAGTGTATTGTGTTAATGCTGATTTCCTGGTTTTGATAATGTACTGTAGTTATATCACCATCAGAGAAGCTGACTGATGGGGTACTGAGAACTCTGTACTATTTTTTTGTGACTCTAAAACTATCAATATTTAAGACAGAGAAAGACTAATACTGTATGATATCACTTATATGTGGAGTCTGAAAAATAATACAAATGAATGTGTATAGCAAAACAGAAACAGACTCACCGATAGAGAAAACCAACTAGTGGTTACCAGTGGGGAGAGGGAAGGGGGGAGGGGCAACATCGGGGTGGGGAATTAACAGGTACAAACTACTGTGTATAAAATAGATAGGGCTTCCCTGGTGGTGCAATGGTTAAGAATCCACCTGCCAATGCAGGGGACACGGGTTCAAGCCCTGGTCCGGGAAGATCTCACATGCCACAGAGCAATTAAGCCCATGCGCCACAACTACTGAGCCTGTGCTCTAGAGCCCATAAGCCACAACTACTGAGCCCATGTGCCGCAACTACTGAAGCCTGCAGGCCTAGAGCCCGTGCTCCGCAACAAGAGAAGCCACCGCAGTGAGAAGCCCATGCACCGCAACGAATAGTAGCCCTCCTCACCACAACTAGAGAAAGCCTGCGTGCAGCAACAAAGACCCAACTCAGCCAAAAATAAATAAATAAATAAATACCTTTATTTTAAAAAAAAAGATAAGCAGGACTTCCCTGGGGGCCCAGTGGTTAAGAATCTACCTGCCAATGCAGGGGATATGGGTTCGATCTCTGGTCCGGGAAGATGCCACATACCACAGAGCAACTAAGGCTGCATGCCACAACTACTGAAGCCCGCGTGCCTAGAGCCCGTGCTCCTCAACAAGAGAAGCCACTGCAATGAGAAGACCGGGCACCCCAATGAAGAATAGCCCTGCTAGGCTTCCCTGGTGGCGCAGTGGTTGAGAATCTGCCTGCCAATGCAGGGGACAAGGGTTCGAGCCCTGGTCTGGGAGGATCCCACATGCCGCGGAGTGGCTAGGCCCATGAGCCACAACTACTGAGCCTGCACGTCTGGAGCCTGTGCTCCGCAACAAGAGAGGCCGCGATAGTGAGAGGCCCGCACACCGTGATGAAGAGTGGCCCCCGCTTGCCGCAGCTAGAGAGAGCCCTCGCGCAGAAACGAAGACCCAACACAGCCAAAATTAAATAAATAAATAAATAAATAAATAAAATAAAGGAATTCCTTTAAATAAAAAAAAAAAGAATAGCCCTGCTCACCGCAACCAGAGAAAGTCTGCACACAGCAATGAAGACCCACGCAGCCCCCGCCAAAAAAAAAAAAAAAAAAAAACCATAAGCAACCAGGATATACTGTAGAGCATAGGGAATTACGGCCACTATCTTTTAATAACTTTTAATGGAGTACAATCCTTAAGAATACTAAATCACTATGCGGTACACTTGGAACTAATATTATATTATAAGTCAATTATACTTCAATTTAAAAAAATAGGGACTTCCCTGGTGGTGCAGATTATTCAGACAGAAAATAAATAAGGAAATACAAGCTTTAAATGACACAGTAGACCAGACAGACTTAATTGATATTTATAGGACATACCACCCGAAAGCGGAAGAATACACTTTCTTTTCAAGTGCACACAGAAGATTCTCCCGAATAGATCACATCTTGGGTCACAAATCAAGCCTTGGAAAATTTAAGAAAATTGAAATTACATCAAGTATTTTTCCAACCACAAAGCTATGAGATTATAAATCAATTACAGGAAAAAAAACTGTAAAATACGTGGAGGCTAAACAGTGTGCTGCTAAATAACCAAGAGATCACTGAAGAAATCAAAGAAGAAATTTAAAAAGTACATAGAAACAAATGACAACGAAAACACGACAATCCAAAACCTATGGGACACAGCAAAGGCAGTTCTAAGAGGGAAGTTTATAGCAATTCAAGCTCACCTCAAGAAACAAGAAAAATCTCAAATAAACAATCTAACCTTACACCTAAAGCAACTAGAAAAAGAAGAACAAAGAAAACCCAAAGTTAGTAGAAGGAAAGAAATCATAAAGATCAGAGCAGAAATAAATGAAATAGAAATGAAGAAAACAATAGCAAGATCAATAAAAATAAAAGTTGGTTCTTTGAGAAGATAAAATTGATAAACCTTTAGCCAGACTTATCAAGAAAAAAACGGGAGAGAACTCAAATCAGTAAAATTAGAAATGAAAAAGGAGAGATTACAACTGACACCACAGAAACAGGGGATCATAAGAGACTACTATAAGCAACTATATGCCAATAAAATGGACAACCTGGAAGAAATGGACAAATTCCTGGAAAGGTACAACTTTCCAAGATTGAACAAGGAAGAATTAGAAAATATAAACAGACCAATCACAGGTAATGAAATTGAAACTGTAATTAAAAATCTTCTAATGGGAGGGGGAAGGGTAAGTTGGGACAAAGTGAGAGAGTGGCATGGACATATATACACTACCAACTGTAAAATCGATAGATAGTGGAAAGCAGCCGCATAGCACAGGGAGATCAGCTCGGTGCTTTGTGACCACCTAGAGGGGTGGGATAGGGAGGGTGGGAGGGAGGAAGATGCAAGAGGGAAGAGATATGGGGATATATGTATATGTATAGCTGATTCACTTTGTTATAAAGCAGAAACTAACACACCATTGTAAAGCAATTATACTCCAATAAAGATGTTAAAAAAAAAAAAATCTTCCAACAAACAAAAGTCCAGGACCGGATGGCTTCACAGGTGAATTCTATCAGACGTTTAGAGAAGAGTTAACACCTATCCTTCTCAAACTCTTCCAAAAAATTGCAGAGGGAGGAACACTCCCAAACCCGTTCTATGAAGCCACCATCATCCTGATACCAAAACCAGACAAAGGTGTCACAAAAAAAGAAAATTACAGACCAATATCACTGATGAACATAGACGTAAAAATCGTCAACAAAATACTAGCAAACAGAATCCAACAACACATTAAAAAGATCATACCCATGATCAAGTGGGATTTATCCCAGGGATGCAAGGATTCTTCAATATATGCAAAACAATCAATGTGATACACCATATTAACAAATCGAAGAATAAAAACCATATGATCATCTCAATAGATGCAGAAAAAGCTTTTGACAAAATTCAACACCGATTTATGATTAAAACTCTCCAGAAAGTGGGCATACAGGGAACCTACCTCAACATAATAAAAGCCATATATGACAAACCCACAGCAAACATCATTCTCAATGGTGAAAAACTGAAAGCATTTCTTTTAAGATCAGGAACAAGAAAAGGATGTCCACTCTCGCCACTATTATTCAACGTAGTATTGGAAGTCCTAGCCACAGCAATCAGAGAAGAAAAGGAAATAAAAGGAATACAAATTGGAAAAGAAGTAAAACTGTCACTGTTTGCTGATGACATGATACTATACATAGAAAATCCTAGAGATGCCACCAGAAAACTACTAGAACTAATCAATGAATTTTGTAAGTTTGCAGGATACAAAATTAATGCACAGAAATCCCTTGCATTCCTATACACTAACAACAAAAGATCAGAAAGAGAAATTAAGGAAACAATCCCATTTACCATCGCAACAAAAAGAATAAAATACCTAGGAATAAACCTACCTAAGGAAGCAAAAGACCTGTACTCAGAAAACTATAAAACACCGATGAAAGAAATCAAAGATGACATTAACAGATGGATAGAAATACCATGCTCCTGGATTGGAAGAATCAATATTGTGAAAATGACTATTCTACCCAAAGCAATCTGCAGGTTCAATGCAATCGCTATCAAATTACCAATGGCATTTTCCACAGAACTAGAACAAGAAATTTTACAATTTGTATGGAAACACAAAAGACCCCGAATAGCCAAAGCAATCTTGAGAAAGAAAAACGGAGCTGGAGGAATCAGGCTCCCTGGCTTCAGAGTATACTACAAAGCTACAGTAATCAAGACAGTATGGTACTGGCACAAAAACAGAAATATAGATCAATGGAACAGGATAGAAAGCCCAGAGATAAACCCACACACATATGGTCACCTTATCTTTGACAAACGAGGCAAGAATATACAACGGAGAAAAGACAGGCTCTTCAATAAGTGGTGCTGGGAAAACTGGACAACTGCATGTAAAAGAATGAAATTAGAACACTCCCTAACACCACACACAAAAATAAACTCAAAATGGATTAAAGACCTAAATGTAAGACCAGATACTATAAAACTCTTAGAGGAAAACATAGGCAGAACACTCTATGACATGAATCACAGCAAGATCCTTTTTGACCCACCTCCTAGAGAAACGGAAATTAAAAAAATAAACTAATGGGACCTAATGAAACTTAAAAGCTTTTGCACAGCAAAGGAAACCAAAATTGAGACAAAAAGACAACACTCAGAATGGGAGAAAATATTTGCAAACGAAAAAACTGACAAAGGATTAATCTCCAAAATGTACAAGCAGCTCATGCAGCTCAATATCAAAAAAAAAACCAAACAACCCAATCCAAAAATGGGCAGAAGAGCTAAACAGACATTTCTCCAAAGAAGACATACAGATTGCCAACAAAAAGATGAAGATGCTCAACATCACTAATTATCAGAGACATGCAAATCAAAACCACAATGAGGTATCACCTCACACTGGTCAGAATGGCCATCATCAAAAAATCTAGAAACAATAAATCCTGGAGAGGGTGTGGAGAAAAGGGAACCCTCCTGCACTGTTGGTGGGAATGTAAATTGATACAGCCACTATGGAGAACAGTATGGAGGTTCCTTAAAAAACTATATATAGAACTAGCATATGACCCAGCAATCCCACTACTGGGCATATACCCTGAGAAAACCATAATTCAAAAAGATACATGTACCACAATAGCCAGGACATGGAAGCAACCTAAATGTCCATCAACAGATGAATGGATAAAGAAGATGTGGCACATTTTTACAATGGAATATTACTCAGCCATAAAGAGGAATGAAATTGAGTTATTTGTAGTGACGTGGATGGACTTACAGTATGTCATACAGAGTGAAGTAAGCCAGAAAGAGAAAAGCAAATACCATATGCTAACGCATATATATGGAATCTAAAAAAGCGGTACTGATGAACCTAGTGGCAGGGCAGGAATAAAGATGCAGACGTAGAGAACGGACTTGAGGACACAGGGGGGAAGGGGAAGCTGGGATGAAGTGAGAGAGTAGCACTGACATATGTACACTACCAAATGTAAAATGGATGGCTAGTGGGAAGCAGCCGCATAGCACAGGGAGATCAGCTCGATGCTTTGTGACGACATAGAGGAATGGGATATGGAGGGTGGGAGGGAAGCGCAAGAGGGAGGGGATATGGGGATATATGTATATGTACAGCTGATTCTATTTGTTGTACAGCAGAAATTAACACATTTTAAACAACTACTGAGCCTGCTCTCTAGAGCCCTTGAGCCACAACTACTGAGCCGGCATGCCACAACTCCTGAAGCCTGCGTGCCTAGAGCCCATGCTCCACAACAAGAGAAGCCACCGCAATAAGAAGCCCACGCACCACAATGAAGAGTAGCCCCTGCTCATCGCAACTAGAGAAAACCCACATGCAGCAACGAAGACCCAACGCAGCCAGAAATAAATAAATAAATAAATAAATATTAAAAAAATAAAAATAAGACTATTTAAAAGACAAATTATTTTTAAAGAAAATGTCTTGGGCAGGATTTCAGATGAGACAGGAGAGATCTCAGGGTGGGTGGGGCAACATACACCAGATTTATGAGGAAGATGCTGCCATTGGTGGCTTCTGGTTTCCTGAGTCAGTTGTGAGAAGGAAGCTGTACACCAGGTAGTGGAGAAGCAAAGTGTCAGAGCAAAACCTCTCGCCCCACATCCTTTGGACAAAGAGGGCAGGAGGGAGTTGCAATTGCCCAGTCCAGTTTCTTCCTTTCAACTGTAAGACTGAACACGGCGTCTTGGTCTGGGCAGAAGGGACGCTATGATCACAGAATTCCTGTCCCTGCTTTACCTTGGTGAGTCTCCAGGATGGGGACCGATGGGTTTGGATGGGTGAGAACATTCACGGTGGAGTGAGGGTTAACATGGGGGATGTGACAAGTACAGAAATTATGGCTTCTGTGTGTTGGGTACAATCTACCGGCTGTGGTACCCACATGCCCTCGTTTTGGTGCTCGCACATAAGGGATGAGGGAGCAGAGGTACAGAGACATGTGGTAATACCCTTGGTTTAATTGGCTGGGATATGCACGGCTCCGATGGGACCTCCACGTGTGTATCATCTATGTACCACCGTCTTGCCTTGAACGTTCCATTGGCATATAGGAGGGCAGGGTCTATAGGGTGTGAAAAGCTGTGAGTTTGGTTATGAACGAGGAATACAGAAAAGACCTAGTGTTACCGAGTCCAAACTCGTACTGCTTGCTGCATGATGGACCAATAATTCAAGAGAGACAAGTTGTTGGGGCAAGGAATAGTGCCAGCAGACCAAGAAAAGGGTGGACTAATGTCCCAAAAAACCATCTTGCCGGGGGTCTGGATGCTAGTTTCTTTTATAGAACCAAGAGGGAGAGGTGAGGAGGTAAAGTAAAAAAAAGGCAACAAGTTGTTACAAATATTTCTTTGTTCCAGCCAGACTTCGGAGGGGGTACATTAACTTCTTCTTTCCTGCAGCCATTCATGGGTGGGCCTGGTCAGGATGTTTCCTGTGAGCTGAACAAAGGTATTTTAGCTTAAGGCTCAGGCATGGGAGGCAAGGTTCCTAGAAATAGGCCATTATGTCTACTTTAAGTTTATAGGCAACATCCCTTTAGTGATTAACTTGTAGCAAAAGCAATAGAATACAAAGGTTAAAGTAAAAGAAACAGATCCAATATGGAGTCAGATTTGTTCTTCCCTATGACCCTAAGGCAGGGAACAGTGGATACGAAGAACATTTTCTGACCAGCCCTCTCCTTAGCCTGATTTCAACCATCCTCAACTTGAACATAAGGTGATCAAACAGACCTCAGCTTCTAGGATGGAAGACCTGGAATATAATCTTGGCTTGGTCTCACGGGAGCTCCAGAATTTGAAACAGGAGTTCCACCAGACTGAGTGCCTAGTTCCTCCTTCGTGAGTGGGGCGGCAGGGGGTGGGGGGTGGGGTGGGGGAAGGGATGGTGTGGAGGACATCAGGACTTATCATCTGCCCTAGTTCCTTCTTCATTCTTCTGGGTTCAGCCCTTCCCTTTGAGGTCATGCTTGTCCCACGCACACATTTGAGCTTGAGAGGCCGGTCACCATACCCCAAACCTCCAGCTGCAGGGCAGAATAAATGGGGCAGTCACTGACATCGTCCTCCTCACTTTTATTTCCCGGGGCTGCCGTAATGAATTACCGCAAATCAGGTGGCTTAAAACAACAGACATCTATTCGCTCACCGTTCTGGAGGCCAGAAGTCCAAAATCAAGGTGTCAGCAGGGTTGATTCCTTCTCGGGGCGGGGGGGGGGGGGGCTCTGAGGGAGAGTCTATTCCATGCCTCTCTCCTCGATTCTGGTTGGGAGATGGCTGGCAACCCTTGGCATCCCTTGGTGTGTAGACGCATTACTCCAAAGCCTCACATGGTCACATGGCCATCTTCCCTCCGTGTGTTCTGTCTCCTGTTGGGTTAGGGTCCCCGCCTACTCCAGTACGACCTCATGTGAACTGTCGACTGAAAAATGAATCGCACAACTTAAAAGTTGTTGTAAAGCAATTATACTCCAATAAAGATGTTTAAAAGTTGAGAGTTATGTTTTATTCGGTGGATATTCTTAGGACTTCAAGCCCAGGAGACAGCATCTCAAGTAACCCTGCAGGATATATAGGAGTTTTGTATCAAAGGGCAGGTACTTTGAATGTCAAAAGATTATTGTTAATGAAAGAAAACCAGATATCTCAAGTTAAGGAATTTAGCGTTTTTCTGTATATGGGAAGATGCATGAGTCTGGGCTCACTGAAACCATTCCTTTGATAGGCACCTCGGCTATCTGGGGTCAGGATCCTGCGTTTTCTCATCCTGAGTTCCCTCAGGGCTCACCGTGGGGAGTGGCTGCAGTCTGATGGCTGCTAGATGGCAGGTATTCTTTGTTTCCTTCCTGAGTTCCCTCAGGGCTCACCAGCTCACTGGTGGAGGTGGCTATAATCGCTGATGACTGTGACATCCTTTGTTTACTGATATGGCAGGAAATATTTTATTTCTCAGACTTCAGTTAGGATTCTGCATCCAATTCCAGTGTGTGTGTGTTGGGGGCATTGTCTCCCCCAGCACCAAGCAACTCTCTGACACCAGCTGGGTGTCCCACAATTCAACTCCACTGTGACACTATCTACCTGGAGATACTGTCAGATCCCACAGATTAAGGGGTCTGTCCTAAAAGACGTCCTCCCTCCCACTTCAGATGCCAATCACAAGCCCTGGTGGCCACCTGTGTTTCTGTCCAACTGGCTACAGATTGAAGTTCCAAAAGCCCCCTCCTTGGGTTCCATTAATTTGCTAGAACTCAAATTTGCTAGAACACAGAACTCAGAGGAACATCTGACTCACTAGATTACTGATCTACTGTAGAAGAATTGAACTCAGGAACGGTCAGATGGAAGAGACGCACAGGGCAAGGTATAAGGAAAGACCTTCTGAGCGCGCCACACTCAAAAAATCTCCACATGTCCAACACAGAAGCTTTCTGAGCCCCATCCTTTTGGGTTTTTATGAAGGCTTCACTACATAGGCATGATTGATTAAATCCTTGGCAATTGATGACCTCCCCAGAGGTCAGGGGGTGGGGGAGGGTGAGACTGACAGTTCCAACCCTTTAATCACGGGGTTGTTTCTGTGGCAACCAGCCCCCATCCTTAGGTTACAGAGAGACTTTCCAAAAGTTACATTAACATAGCAAAAGACACCTTTACGTCTCTCAACACTTAGGGAATTCCAAGGGTTTTAGGAGTTCTGTGCCAGGACCAGGGACAAAGACCCAATATATGTTTCTTTTTCTTTCTTTTTTTGGTTTTGTTTTTGTTTTTGGCTGTGTCGGGTCTTAGTTGCGGCAGGCGGGATATTCGTTGAGGCATGTGGGATCTTTCGTTGCGGTGTGCGGGCTTCTCTCTAGTTGTGGCGCGAGGGTTTCCTCTCTCTAGTTGTGGCGCGAGGGTTTCCTCTCTCTAGTTGTGGCGCGCAGGCTCCAGGGTGCCGGCATGTTGCCTGCGGCACGTGGGATCTTACTTCCCCGACCAGGGATCGAACCCGCGTACCCTGCATTGGAAGGCAGATTCTTTATCACTGGACCACCAGGGAAGTCCCTATGTTTCTTGTTATAAGTCAGAACATCATAGTAATTTTCCCCTTCTCTAGAGAGCTATGGTTTCTAGTGTCACCCACTCCTCCCTTTCTAGCATGGAAATTGTACAGCTCTCCATGTGGTGTATGTAAAGACCATACTAAATGTTAAATGTGTGATGTGTGGCTATCAGGCAGAGAGGGTGGCTGTATGGTAAAAGACAGTTATCTGTAAAGGACCTGCTAAATAATGTATGTATGTAAATGGCTGATGTATGTAAAGAGTCTACCAAATGATAGATACTCGCTGATTGGTAGTTATTTATTGTAATTATTTCCAGTGAAATATGCTTACTTATGTTGCCCACAGCTCCCTACCTCAGAATTCTACTAAACTCCAAGGAGCTATCCCTTTATTCTTTGCTTTTTCAAGCTACCCTACATGCCAGTGTGTCTCTTCCCCTTAGTAACAAGTGTCTTCATTGCAGCCAGTTCTCTGCCTAAGTCAACTGTGGTCCTTTATTAAGAAAGAAATAAGGACTTCCCTGGTGGCGCAGTGGTTAAGAATCCGCCTGCCAATGCAGGGGACACGGGTTTGATCCCTGGTCTGGGAAGATCCCACATGCCATGGAGCAACTAAGCCCGTGTGCCACAACTATTGAAGCCTGCGCTCTAGAGCCCACGGGCCACAACTACTGAGCCCACGGGCCACAACTACTGAGCCCATGTGCCTAGACCCTGTGCTCTACAACAAGAGAAGCCACCGCAATGAGAAGCCCATGCACCACAACAAAGAGTAGCCCTCGCTTGCCGCAACTAGAGAAAGCCCACGCGCAGCAACAGAGACCCAACACAGACAAAAATAAATTAAGTAAGAAAAAAATAAGTTCTGAGGATCTAATGAACAGCATAGTGACTATAGTTAATAATATCGAAATTGGCTAAGAGAATGGATCATAAACATTCTCACACACACAAAAAAGGTAACTTTCTGATGTGACAGATGTGTTAACTAGCTTGAATGTGGTGATCATTTTACAATGTATATGTACATCAAATCATCACGTTGTACACTTTGAATACATTACAGTTTTATTTGTCAGAAACAGAGAACCCCTCTCCCAATGTTTACCTACTCCTTAGTAGGGTTTCCTGATGTAAAGTGAACCTAAGGCAATTGTGTGCTTATTAAAAAAAAAAAAAAAAAGGAAGAATGGGAATCACCATTTGAGCAGAAGATTGGCTGATAACACAGCTGAGGTGACGTGAGACTAAAAGCAGAATATGCGGAGGGCCTAAAAAGAGACCATGAGACCTGGGACCCCCTTGACCAACCAGAAGCCGATTTCCTACCCATCAACGTAGCCATTCTCACTGCTAATGCAGCCTCGGTCCACTGTCACTCCCCCACCTCCCTGCTTCCTGGTGAAGCTTGGGGGCTTGTGTTTTGAGTCCATCCCTGAGTGGAAACAAGGGCCAGATGTCCTGAGTCACTCTCATGTCTACAGAAATTCTAGCTTCACCCATTAACAGAGGCCCAAGGGCTTCCCTGGTGGCGCAGTGGTTAAGAATCCGCCTGCCAATGCAGGGGACACGGGTTCGAGCCCTGGTCCCGGAAGATCCCACATGCCGCGGAGCGGCTGGGCCCGTGAGCCACAATTACTGAGCCTGCGCGTCTGGAGCCTGTGCTCCGCAACGAGAGAGGCCGCGATAGTGAGAGGCCTGCGCACTGTGATGAAGAGTGGCCCCCACTTGCCACAACTGGAGAGAGCCCTAGCACGGAAACGAAGACCCAACACAGCCATAAATAAAATAAATTAAAAAACAACAACAACAACAACAAAAAAAACAGAGGCCCAAGACTAGCATCCATTTCCCCCACAATATGGGACTGGGGGGGTCCCTTATTTCCATCCGTGGGTTAATGTCTCCATCCCAGAATGAAATATAAAGAATAGAGCACAGAAGAGATAGGGGCTAAAGTACGTAAAGATCAAAGCTGCAAGTGAGGAGAGCATTTGGGACCAGAAAACATCTTCAATTCTTTGTGAAAAGAATGACCCCGTCATGGAGAGCAAATCTCCCCATTTGGATGTGGGTGGAAACCCACATGGACACTCCACAGTAAATAACTGTTGCATTCTTTAAATGGAAAGCATAAAAATTGCAGTCACAGAAAATACAGGTAAATGTTCAGTGATTTCCAGATGGTAAAAGAAGGACTAATTGTGAAAGGAATGCAATATATCAGAAAAAGTTGCTGGCATTTTGTACATAAACATAACTTTTTTTTTTTTTGAGATGGTGCCTGGGAAATAACTTTTATGTACTTATTTATTTTTAATTGAAGTATAATTGACTTACAATGTTATATTAGTTTCAGGTGTACAACACAGTGACTCGGTATTTTTATACATTACACAATGATCACCACTGTAAACATAACTTCCAAATGACAAACAATGGGACAAAAGTAAAAGGTGAAAAAATAAACCCAGGGAAGTACCTGCAAGGAATAAGGCAGATCTTTAACAGATGAGTCACACAGTCTCTGCCTGATTTTTACTCAAAGACAAACATATAGAGATTATCATACTCAGTGAAGTAAGTCAGAGAAAGACAAATATCATATGATATCACTTATATGTGGAATCTAAAAAAAGATATGAAAGAAATTATTTACAAAACATAAATAGAATCACAGACATAGAAAAAAAACTTATGCTTACCAAAGGGGAAAGGGCGGGGAGGGATAAATTAGGAGTTTGGGATTAACATATACACACTACTATGTACAAAATAGATAACCAACAAGGACCTATTATATAGCACAGAGAACTATACTCAATATTTTGTAATGACCTATAAGGGAAAAGAATCTGAAAAAGAATGTTATATAACTGAAACACTTTGCTGTACACCTGAAACTAACACAACATTGTAAATCAAAACTCTATTTCAATAAAGAAAAAAAAAAAAAGACAAACATATAATTCATCTCTCATGAGAGTTTCTCTTCCAGGGCTTTGTCTGGGCAATGAAGATGAGAAAAATAATGGTAAGTTGTCTCCCACTTAGACTCTGTTCCTGCGCCCCAAGTTTCATGACCTTTTCCCTTTCATCCTCTAAATTCTAGGAGGGTTTTGGTGGTCACCAAGATGAAGAGTCAAACTAACTCCAAATTCTTTCCAGAGAAATTTTCCAAATCCCTCCTCCATGCCTTGCCCAGCTCAGAGGTTGAACACAGCAGCAACGTGACCCTCAAGTGCCAGTCTGACGTCCCGAATGTGACATTTGTGCTGGGGAAGTTGCAGGGCTCTGGGTACAAGCAAGAATGCAACTCAACAGGACAGGATACTAAATTCCTCCTCACTGACCTGAAGCCTAAAGATGCTGGACAGTACTTTTGTACCTACAAGACAGTGGCTGTAGAGAAATGGGAACTCAGTGTAAGAAGGCTCTTATCAGGGATTCTGAGTGGGTCTCAAGGATGTGAACGTGGGCGAGTGTTTTAGAATAGAGTTTGTTAAAAAAACAAAATTCAACTGAGTACATTTTAAAGATCTAATTGGCTTTCTCAAATAATTCATGAAGGAGGAAGCATCCCTTCTAGCAAGTAGAGAGGAGTTCCACAGGGCTATAGAAAAGGAGAGGTTTTTTAAAACCAGACAAAGAAGTCATAAATAAAAAAGATCATTTCAGCTTTAGGTTAACCTACCTATGGAGTACAGAAGGGATCTATGTGGCAGATTACCTCATGGTCCTCTGGGGGATGGAGGAGGCCCCTGTGATGACCTCATTGGTGTGACCAGAAAATTCCCGACTGACCACTTAAGACAACATTTTTGGGGACGGGGTGGGAGGGATGCGGGTTTGAAGCTTCAGTTAGGTTAGGTAGTAAGCCCCAGCATGGTCTACATAAATGATTCCATTTAGGGCCTGTGGTTTGCTTTTTAACAAGGTATTAATAGAAAATTTGAGGTACGGTAAGGCCAAAGATAAGGATACGATTGTCATTGAAAAGATAGTTTGTTACAGTTCCTAAGAAAAGGGGACATGTCATGCCACGCCATGCAGGACCACACGGGGAAGCACCCAGTCAGGACGTAGAGACAAGGGGAGGAGTGTTGGCAAGAGCCTTTACTGAGGTTTCTATGGTAAATAACAGACTGAGGATTGGATCTGGGGTATAGAGGCTGTCCCTGGTTGTCTGGGACCTGGGCCTGGGGTGATTAGGGCAGAGAAACAGTGTCCCTGAGTATAAGAGAACAATAAGGGAGGTGGTTGGAAGTGTGGGCTCTGGATAGGTTGGTTTGCATTTGAGAGGTGTGCTTGAGGGAAAGTTTTTTCCTATCCCTAGAAATTGGATAACCATGGGAGGAGAATCCCTCTAGGGTCAGCAAGGTCCCAAGATGTCAAAGCATCAAATGTAGAAAATAAAAGACATGGTTAATACAGAGAGATGGGTGAGAATGTCCCCAGGTGCAGTGGAAAATGGGAAACCCTGGTCCTTCCCTTCACCCCCATTGCCTTGTCTTCTTCAGGATTAGTCCTAAAACCTTCCCTCTCAGTCAACATAGGCCCTGAGATGACTCCAGGTCACAGTATGACACTCTTATGTCTGATTCCTCACAACAGAATGGAATGTAGTATTCTTGGTCTGCTCAAACTGGGGCTCTCAGAATGATTACAAGTTGAGAAAGTAGGAAAAGACCAAACTGAGCATCATGGCAGCATAAGGCATCCCTTGTTTTTGTATCTCCATTTCAACAACTAAAATTTAGCATCCATCCATGAACAAAAGTGCCTCTATGGGAGTTGTGGGATCCAGCACCATATACCAAAGGACCCAGGAGGAATCTCACCCACCTATGCATTGGGTAATGGGCAGACACACCTCAGTACCAGCTGTGGAACCTGCAGGAGACTGTGACCTGGTTCCAGCCGCTCTTGATCATGGTCTGGGAGAACATGGACATGGGTAGTTACCTATGGACGAGAGAACCTTTGTGAAGTTTACAAACCAACACTGAATAATGAAGAAATAGAAAACTGGAACAGACCAATAATGGATAAACAGATTGAATCAGTAATCAAAAACCTCCCAATGAAGAAAAGCCCAGGACCAGATGGTTTCACTGGTGAATTCTGCCAAACATTTAAAGAGGAAATAACACCAATCATTCCCAAACTCTTCCAAAAATTGCAGAGGAAGGAACACTCCCATGCTCATTTTACAAGACCTGCATTACCTTGATATCAAAACCAGATAAGGACACTAAAAGAAGAGAAAACTACAGACCAATATCCCTGATGAATATAGATGCAAAAATGTTAGCAAACCAATTTTAAAAGTGCATTAAAACCTCATACACCATGATCAAGCGAGATTTATCCCTTGAATGCAAGGATGGTTTAACATAGACAAATCAATAAATGTGATACATATGTTAACAGAAAGAAGGAAAAAAATCATACGATTATCTCAATAGATGCAGGAAAAACCTTTGACAAAGTACAACATCAAGATAAAAACTCTTAATAAACTGGGTGTAGAAGGAACAAACTTCAACACAATAAAGGCCAATACAACAAGACCACAACCAAGGTCATACTCAATGATGAAAGGTTGAAAGCTTTTCCTCTAATATCAGGAACAAGGATACCCACTCTCACCACTTCAATTCAACATAATACTGGAAGTCCTAGCTAGAGCAATCAGACAAGACAAAAAAAAAAAAAAGCACCCAAATTGGAAAGGAAGAAGAAAAATTGTCTTCATCTGGAGATGATATGATCTTATATATAGAAAACCCTAAAGACTCAACCCCAAAACTATTAGAACTAATCAACAAATTCAGTAAAGTTGCAGGATATAAAATCAACACACAAAAATCAGTTCTGTTTCTATATACTAACAACACAATATCTTGAAAAGAATAAAGGAAAAATCTTATTCACAATAGCATCAAAACCAATAAAATATCAATACTTAGGAATAAATATAACCAAGGAAGTGAAAGATCTGTACGCTGAAAACTACAGGACTCTGATGAAAGAAACTGAAGAAGACAATGGAAACAGAAAGCTATCCCATGTTCACAGATCAGAAGAATTAATATTGTTAAAATGTCCATATTACCCAAAACCTTACATATATTTGATGCAAATCTCTATCAAAATTCCAATGGCATTTTTCACAGAAATAGAACAAACAATCCTAAAATTTGTAGGGAACCACAAAACACTCCAAAAGGCCAAAACAATCCCGAGAAAGAAGAACAAAGCCATAGGCTTCACACTTCTTGATTTCAAACTATACTGCAAAGCTATAGTAATCAAAACAGTATGATACTGGAATAAAAAGAGACACACAGATCAATGGAACAGAACTGGGAACCCAGAAATAAACCCTTGTATATACAATCAACTAAATTTGACAGGGAAGCCAAGAATGCTCAATGGGGAAAAGATAGTCTCTTCAATAAATTGTGTTGGAAAAACTAGATAACCACTTGCACAAGAATGAAATGGGACCTCTACCTTCAACCACTTACAAAAATTTAACTTGAAATGGATAAAAGACTTAAACATAAGACTACAAACAATAAAACTCCTAGAAGAACACAAAGGGAAGAAGATCCTTGACACTGTTCTTGGCAACAATTGTTTCGGATATGACACCAAAAGTACAAGAAACAAAAGCAAAAATAAATAAGTGGGACTACATCAAACTAAAAAGCTTCTGCACAGCAAAAGAAACAATCAGTGAAATGAAAAGGCAACCTACCAAATGGGAGAAAATACTTGCAAACTGTTGGTGCTCTTTCCTGGGATAGGATAGGAAGGTGGGGTTAGGATTGGAAGTAGTGTCATTCATAAATATTTTTGTTCTTAAAATAATAGCGAACTTCAGCAGTATTAAGAAGAGTAATCTAGTGCTCTGGCCCTGGTTTGGGGACCTAGTGAGCACCTGGAGAATGGAAAAGACATTCTCTTCCCTGCTCCCCAAAGAGGGCATGGAGTCCATAGACAGAACTTGAGGATTTATGTCCCCAAGGTTCCCATATAAACATCGTGATTCCTTTTCTTGCATCCTGTTTTCTAGATGAAGATGATGAAAGTGGACCTGACCCTGCAAAAACAGGTAATATAATTAGAGAGGACTTGTTTTTCCCAGTTGTATCCACCTCATGAGGCAGAGGATGCCCTTCTGATTAAAAGGCACAAGGAGTGCCTTTAATGCCCCCTCTCTCCATGTTGGGAAGATGCTCTCTAAGGCACTCCCGCGTTCTGAAAACACTGGTGAAAAAAACAGTACAAGGTGCATCATCTGCCATTTTACCTAATGAAAAACTACAGTGGAGTTTCGTGAAGAATGAGGGTGAGTTTGTGTGACTGGTTTGGGGAATGGGACGGGGACCTGTGGAGTCCAGGTACTTTGGGAATATATATGATCAAAGACTTGTTAAAACTTTAAAGTTCTCAAAAAACGGTGAATATTAAATATTTTTCTGATATTGCTTTTCCGTGAAGAATTGACTAAGATTCTACCCTCAGAGATTCTCATAAAAACTAGGGCTTTCTTCAGGTTTAGACTGAAATGGGCTTATCCATAAAAGGATTTATTTTTGCCATGCCCTGCGGCTTGTGGGATCTTAGTTCCCCGACCAGGGATCAAACCCGGGCCCCTGGCAGTGGAAGCGAGGAGTCCTAACCATGGGGACCACCGGGGAATTTCCATAGATGCTTAATCGTTTTTTCTTTCAGCAACTCATAACCTTCTTGTAATCTACTCCAATGAGCCAAAATTGTTCAAGGTTGTCATTAGTATAATAGAATTTTTTTTTAAAAGATATCCTCGGGACTTCCCTGGTGGTCCAGTGGTTAGGATTCTGTGCTTCTACTGCAGGGAGCATGGGTTGGATCCCTGGTAGGGGAACTAAGATCCCACATGCCACCCCCCCACACACATCCCCGGCGTGGCCAAGAAAAAAAAAAAAAAAAAAGATATCCTCCATTGTATTCCTCTTTGAAAATGTTTTTATTCAGTATTAGCAGGCTTGGGAAAATGACTGCTACACCATCCAAAATGACTGCTACTCTATCCGGTAGAGTCAAAGAACCTGGAAGTATCAGAAATGAGATGGAAGTCAAAGCTTTCATGTTTTTAGCTCTTTTATAATTTATTTTCTTTCTTTTTTTATTGATATATCACTCCCATTCCATAAATTCACCCTTTTAAAGTGGACAAGGCAGTGGCATTTGGCATATTCACGAGGTTGTGCAATCATCACCACTATAATTCCCCAAATGAAGTCCCATTAAGCAGTCACTCTTCATTCCCCCCTCTCCTGACAGGCCCTGCCAACCATTAATCTGCTTTCTGACTCTACAGTTTTGCCTTTTCTGGACATTTCATGTAAATGCATTCACAAAATATGTGGTCTTTTGAGACTGGCTTCTTTCACTTAGCATAATGTCTTCCAGGTTCCTCTATGTTGTAGCATGTATCAGTACTTCATTCCTTTTCATGGCTGAATAATATTCCATCATATGGATAGACCACATTTTGTTTATCCACTCATCAGTGGATGGACATTTGAGTTGTTTGTACCTTTTGGCTATTGCAAGTAATGCTGCTGTGAATTTAGGTGTACACATACCTGAGTCCCTGTTTTCAATTATGTATCTACCTAGGAATAGAACTGCTGGGACACGTGGTAACACTATGTTTAACTTTTTGAGCAACTGTCAAATTGTTTTCCAATGTGACTGTACCATTTTACCTGCCCACTAGTAATTTACGTGGGTTTCAATATCTCCACATCCTTTCCAACACTTGTCTTTTTTCTTTTAATTTTATTATAGCCAACCTAGTGGGTATGTATATCATTTCTTAAAATGTACTTTCAGAGTTCACATTTACACCACCACAATTCTAAACAGAGTAAAATATCTGTAAGCACAGATATGCTGTCCCCAGTCTGTACACATATGCCTCCAAGGTACTAGAAAGGGACCCTCTACTCCAGTTCTGTGCAGAGACCAATGATCAATTTCATCACCGAACTTTGCCACAAATCCAGGCTTTCTTTCTGGTGCCTGTGACTTCATTTATGCCCTGTGTCAAGCTGTATCCCATTGCTTTGTCAGATGCCTTAGACCAATGGCATAGACCTTCTGCAAATTTATTTTTGTAATTTGTAAATAGTGATGCAAAGTCTAACCAGGATATGTGGACATCTCAGGGTAAACCCAGTTTAGTGGGCGGTGGACAATTTTGCAATAATTTACTTCTCATTTCTAGTGAACTGCTATGTGAGAGAAACTGTAGGGTAGTCAAGGGGAGGATTGAAAGCATAAGGCAAGGCTGATGTTTCTGTGCTTGCATCCAGGAACAGCTGTTCCTGCCCCATTTTTACATGTCCATGGGGATGCACTGCTCCCACAAATGGCAGCCGTTGGTAAAGGGGCGCCCTGGGCCACATAAATCCCAAGGCATCCTTCCAGGCAACCCCCCAACAAAGACATCAAAGTGCTCACGTTGGAAAGGGGAAAAAGCCATGATCTAGCACGCATAAAAATGGCAAAGGAATCTGGGGGAACATGGGTGGAGGAACGTTGACAGCATCTGTTACAGAGGGAGATGGGTGTGGGTAGAATATTGGGTGAGAAAATAATCATGATCACTGCAATCTCATTATCTTACACATTGAGTCAGATTCTAGACTGAGTGCTTTAGAGCCAGTATTTTTCATCATCACCTCTCTCTTCAAGTGAGGTATTCGTTTTTTGGGGTGGGTTGGGGGCATGCCAGAAGGCATGTGGGATCTTCCCCAGCCTGGGGTCAAACCCAAGCCCCCTGCATTGGGAGCGCAGAGTCTTAACCACTGGACCTCCAGGGAAGTCCCAAGTGAGGTATTCTTACCTCCTTTTCCCCACCTCCCTTCCCGCCGTTTCATGGAGGTATAATTGACCAATAAAGCGGTAAGATATTTAAAGTGTACAACGCGGTGATGATTTGATACATGTATACATTGTAGAAAAATTCTCCTCATAGAGTTTATTAACGCGTCCCTCAACTCATCTCATAGATTTACTTTTTCGTTGTTGTTGTTGTTGAGAATGCTTAAGATCTACTCTCTTAGTAAATTTCCATTATATGATACAGTGCCATCAACTAGGGTTCATGCGGTCCGTTAGATCCTCAGACCTTATTCATCTGAAACTGACAGTTTGTACTCTTTGACCAACCTCTCCCCATTTCCCCCACCCCCAAGCCCCTAGCAACCACCGTTCTACTCTCTGTTTCTATGAGTTTATTTTTGAGATTCCACATATAAGTGATACCATGCAGTATCTGTCTTTCTCTGTCTGGCTTATCTCACTTGCATAATACCCTCAAGGTTCATCCATATTATTGCACACGGCAGGATGTCCTTCTTTCTCTTGGCTGAATAACATTCCGTTGTATATATACACCACACGGAAGATTCTTCTTCTCTTTCTTTTTTGTTTAGAATGCCCTAAGATTTATTCACCATCCTTTTTTGGGGGGTATTTTTTAATTGAAATAGAGTTGACATACAATATTAATTTCAGGTGTACAACACAGTGACAATATTTTTTATACATTACAAAACGGTCACCACAATAAGTCTAGTAACCATCTGTCACCATACAAAGTTACTAGAATACTGTTGATTATATTCCCTATGTCGATATTACATTCCCCATGACATTTATTTTGCGACTGGGAGTTTGTACCTCTTAATCCCCTTCACCTATTTCATCCTTCCCCCAACCCCTCTCCTCTGGCAACCACCAGTTTGCTCTCTGTATCTATGAGTCTGTTTTCAGTTTGTTTGTTCATTTGTTTTGCTTTTCAGGTTCCACATATAAGTAAAATCATATGGTGTTTGTTGTTCTCTGTCTGACTTATTTCACTAAGCATAATACCCTCTAGGTCCATCCACATTGTTGCAAATGGCAATTTTTCATCCTTTTTTTACGGTGAGTAGTATTCCCTTCTTTATCTATTCATCTATCGATGGACACTTAGGTTGCTTCAATATCTTGAGAAAATGATTCTTGGACTTTAATTCGTCTGTTGTTAGACTTGTCATCGCTTCTATAGCAACACAGTTAGTTTGGGAAAATGTGTTTCTCACCAGATTTTGAGTTCCCTGGAACAGGTTCAGAATATCACTTCTCTTGAATGTCCACACCCAGTGGTCAGCACAGAACAACCCTGACCTTGTGGCCTGAAAGGGTTAGACATACCAGAGTCCGAAGCCCATCCTGTCCGGTGACTTTGGGGAACTCGATTTACTTCCTGGCACTTGATTTACGTATGAACGAAATGGGGACTGTAAACCTATCTTGCGTGCTTATTGTCAAGATGATAAAGAACAGGGAATCCCCTGGCGGTCCAGTGGTTAGGACTCTGGGCTTTCACTGCCGAGGGCCCGGGTTCAAATGCTGGTTGGGGAACCAAGATCCTGCAAGCCTAGTGGCAAAAAAAAAAAAAAAGATGAGAAAGAATGTGCGTGAGTGCTAAGTGGCTCACAGTAAATAAATATTATTCCTGGGGATGAAACATTTACTGGGTATTTCCCGTCTGCAAGGCACTGTGCTAGCCCTCTCTGTATGTACTGACCACTCAATCTCCCTACCACCCAGTAAAGTAGCCACAAAGCTATCCTCACTTTGTATAAATTTATTTATTTATTTATTTTTGGCTGCCCCCACAAGGGGCTACTCCTTGTTGCAGTGCGCGGGCTTCTCATTGCGGTGGCTTCTCCGGCTATGGAGCACCAGGTCTAGGCGTGCGGGCTCAGTAGTTGTGGCACGCGGGCTCAGTAGTTGTGGCACGCGGGCTCAGTAGTTGTGGCTCACGGGCTCTAGAGCGCAGGCTCAGTAGTTGTGGCTCACGGGCTTAGTTGCTCCGCAGCATGTGGGATCTTCCCGGACCAGGGCTCGAACCCGTGTCCCCTGCATTGGCAGGCGGATTCTTAACCACTGCGCCACCAGGGAAGTCTCGCTATCCTCACTTTGAATGGGAAAACAAAAGCTCAGGGAGATGAAGAAATTCCCTAAAGCATAATTGGACATTCCAGCTCTGAAGCAGCCGCTCCAAGTTTTGAAGCCAGGCTGTCTCGCTCCTTGAAACTGTTCAGCTAAAGCTGATCAGTGTGTTTCAGGAGCCAGTCTTACTCTCTAACCCACCCTTCTCCCACCAGACACCAAAGTCATCGTTGTCGCCACCTTCACCTGCGTCTCTGTCTTTCTCCTCTTCGTTGTCATCTTCTTCATCTACAGATGCACTCAGCACAGTAAGTTCAGAGAAGCCCACGTTTAAAACTCTGAGGAAGGGGAGTAAAGTGAAGGGTTCTCTCAGGAGACAAATTCCTCCTTGTATTTTTTTTTTTTTGATAGATTCATCACATGAAGAATCCGCCAAGAGGTAGATATACTTGACAGATCTCATGCCCTGTCTAACTCCCACTCCACTCTTCAGAGACCCCATTTGTACATCAGTGACTCGTATGCCCAGCCCCGCTTCTTGCAGCCCTATCTTCTCCCCCAAATCTTGAGACCCCATACTTTAATATGTTTCTCTCTCTCAGAACCAGCCATTCCAAATTTCCCAAGCAGGGAGCTACAGGTAAGTGATCAGGGAAGAAATCATAAGGAATCTTGGGTTAGAAAGACGAAGATCTGACTCTTGCAATCTGAGAACTGATTTCTTTTTTCTTTTACTCACATGCAGGTGTATCCAAACTGGAAAGAATATCTGAATCGGTGAGTTCTCCCCTTTGGAATAACCCAAGAGCTCACTTCCACCACAGGCGGGTCTGTCTAGCTCATACGCTGGTTATATAGATGAGGCCAATTAATATTGAGTTTAAAAACATGTACTTTGATGGAACTCGTAAAAAGAGGTTAGAATGGTGGTTACCAGGGGCTGGGGGGGATATGACATTTAAGGGAATGAACTTGCAACTTGTAGAGGAATAAGTCGTGGGAATCTAATGCACAGCATGGGGATTATAGTCAACAACACTGTATCATACACTTCAGAGTTGCTAGGAGGCTAAATCGTAATTGTTCTCACCACAAAAAGAAATGATAATTATGTGACAGGATGGAGGTGTTAGCAATGTGATAGCCATAGTGCAATATATCAATGTATCACATCGACACGTGTACACCTTAAACTTGCACAATGTTATATGTCAATTATATCTCAAACAAACAAAAAACCCCACGTGCTTTGAATTCCAGAGTAGCTGGATTCCAGCTCCCAATGTCTACTATTTATCACCAGTGTGGTCTGAGACAAATCACAAAACCCCTATGATTTGGACCCTTCCTTTCCTTCCATATCTAAGGGGAATCAAAATCCCCATCTAAAAGGCTTGTGAGAGTCTAGTGATGTCATAAACATAAAGGGTTTATTGGAGTTTCTGGCGAACTTTAAGGGTCAGATGGATGGCAGGAAAGCATCATTTAACAAACATTAACCAATTTACATCCATCCATTTTTTTTCTATTTAAAATACTGCTTATTTGTGATTGAACATTAATGAGCGTTATAACACCTAAGAGCAGCTGCACATCTGAAATGCATCTGGTGAGACTGAGGACCTCAATTTTTCATTTAATTTAAATTCGTTTGAATTTAAGTAACCGTGGGTGGCTCGTGGCTACTGTATTTGGCACCTCAGCTCTACATGCACGTCTCTTTTCCTCAAAGCCTGAAGAATCCCAGGGAGTGACCTATGACCAGCTAAACACCAACGCACTGTCTGAGGCAGCTTCTGTCCCCACCCAGGAGCCCCCAGGGTCGTGTGTCTACGCAACACTGAAGCTATAGAACTGAAGGAAGAGCTTCTTCCCTGGGAAGGAGAGTATGGATTAAGATGATGGAATTTATGAAAGCCCAGGTGACTCTGTGTCTTTGGTTCATTATCCATAATAATAAAATATTTTCCCTTCTCGCTTCCCCTCCTCTCAACAATTACTGGGTGGCTTTTCACAAAACCGGAGTGTAACCTTTGTATGGTTCGACTTAAAACATGGGCTAAGAATACGTATTGTATCTATGGGCTGGTGGTACTCATAATAGTCACTTAGGGAGTTCAGGACGGTACCATGTAAATAGAAAATGGTTCCTCAGAGAAGACTACGTGATTGCTCTCTGGTGAGTCATCCCACAGACACAGAGACTTCAAAAAGGAGCACAAAAATACAAGCCATGAAGGGAGACACTCAATTGTGAATTAACAAATTCCTAAGTAGCATGCACCAAGGTAAGCAGCTAAAAGGCTAAAAGTATTTGGTTCATGATTCTTTCAGGCCGTGCTGGGCAGCCCTCAAGTCAAGACCAGTTTCCTCTTTGACATGAATGAAAGAGTTTTCTTACTGCCATCATATTTCTGTTTATATTCTTTCTTTCTTATTATTAAAATCAAAGGCTGCAATAAAGTTAGACTTACAGAATCTATGTGGATTTTGTCACTTGGTGCCCATAACTTAACTCATGTTAATACAGCACTGTAAGGATTTTTCTGAGTGTGGACTTTTTTGTGTATGTGACAGTGGTACTGACCACTTATATATTGATACAAGTACAAATATATGAGCTTTGCTTCCAAAGTTATGTCACTCAATCAGGTTTGAAAGCCATTTTAAAATATATGAATGAAGTGTAAATATTTGGAACATATATATAAATATTCTTAACTCAGTAGCATATGCTGGATAACTTTTTTTTTTTTTTTGGCCACGCCGTGCAGCTTGTAGGATCTCAGTTCCCCGACCTGGGATTGAACCCAGACCCTCGGCAGTGAGAGCAGGGAGTCCTAATCACTGGACCACCAGGGAATTTCCTGGATAACCTTATTAAAGTTTTTAATTATGAAACAATTCTATCATAAAGAAAAACACCCAATAATATAAGTGGAAACATATGCACACTGACCTTATTTTCAAAACATTAACACTTTGCTGTGTTTTCATTCTACGACTCCCAACCCATTTTCCTTCCTCTCTTCCTAAGAGGTCAACATTACCCAAAGTAGTATATATTATACTGATGCATTTTTTCATACTTTTACTCCTCAAGCATCTATCAATAGTCAATATATGGTAATATTTTGTGTGTTATTACAACATTATACATATATATGGAATCATTATTACACTTCTGTCACCTTTTTTATTGCCAGCGACATTATGCTTTTGAAATTCATCTAGGTGATTTTTGTGTCTCTATCTCATTGCCTGCTGTACAGAATTCAGTTGTTAACCATACCATGGAATATTATTCAGCCACAAAAAAGAATGAAGCACTTTTACATGCCACAACCTGGATGAACCTTGGGAACATTATGCTAAGTGAAAGGAGCCTGGCACAAAAAGCTTCATATTGTAGGATTCCATTTATATGAAATATCCAGAATGGACAAATCCTTAGAGATGGAAAGCAGATTACTGGTTGCCAGGGGCTAGGGGAGGGGAGGAATTTGGAGTGACTGCAAACAGGCATGGGGTATCTTTTTGGGGTGATGACAATGTTGTAGAATTAGACAGTGTGATGGTTGCACAACCGTGTGAATAAACTAAAGACCATTGAATTGTACACTTCAGAAGCATAGATTTTATGGTATGTGAATTATATCTCAATAAAAGAAAATTTTTAAAAGGACTTGGTTGCATGCACAAACCATAGTTTCTCTCTGTTCTTTCCTGGACTGCTAGATGTTTGGATTGTTTCCAGTGCTATGCTGTCAGCAAAATGCTGCAATAAACCTCCTTGGAGCTACCTTCTCACTCACATGTGTGATCTCTTGAGGGTTTATATTTAGAAGTAAAATCTGTCTTCTATGATGTCCACACCTTTTAACCCACTAGAAGAGGCAAATTTATAACTAAGGTAGTTTCAGCTATTTATTCTTCCACCAAGGATGTATGTTTCCAATTCCCTGCATCCTTACCAATTCATAAATGTATTAAACTTTGTAATTTTTGCTAACGAAATATGTGAACTCATAACCTGTTTTAAGCTGCTTATATAAAGATACCTCACTGTTGCTTTAATTTGCATTTTCCTGATTATGAATGAGGAATATTGACCATTCGGGGTTTCTTTTCTGTGAATTGATGGTTTCTAGCCATTGTTCACTTTTCTGTTGAATTGTTGGTATTTTCCGTACTGACTTAAAGGGCATAATTATATAGTAGGCACACCTTTCCTTTGTAAGCTATATGTTGCAAATATCTCCAGTAAATCTGTGACTCATATTTTCATTCTTCTTTGTATCTTTTAATATTAGCTACTCTAAGTAATTCATCTTTTTATTTCTATTTTGAGAGATTTCTTTGTGTCTGGAAGCTTAACATGAGAAATAGACTCTCCTATATGTTCTTTGAAACTTAAAATTTAAAAAATTTTGTTTTTTTAAAAAAAATTTTTAAATTTGTTTTTCATATTTAATCCATCTGAAATTAATTTTTGTCAAGGAGTGAGGTAAAGATCTAATTTTTCCATTTGGATAATCAATTGTCCCAGTACCCCTTATTGAAAAGCTTGTTCTTTTTCATTTGAGTTGTGCCTTCAATTTGATGAAATATGATAATTTCTATTTCATCTGCACCACCTTCCATTGCCAGCATAGTTCAGACACTTGGATGGAAATGACAAAAGGAAAAACCTAACTTGAAAAGACTTTAAAAGAATAAAGAGGGACTTCCCTGGTGACACAGTGGTTAAGAATCTGCCTGCCAATGCAGGGGTCACAGGTTCGATCCCTGGTCCGGGAAGATCCCACATGCCGCAGAACAACTTAGCCCGTGTGCCACAACTACTGAGCCTGCGCACCACAACTACTGAAGCCTGCGCACCTAGAGCCCGTGCTCCGCAGGAAGAGAAGCCACTGCAATGAGAAGCCCACGCACCGCAACAAAGAGTAGCCCCCGCTTGCTGCAACTACAGAAAGTCCGCGCACAGCAAGGAAGACCAACGTAGCCAAACAAAACAAAACAAAAAAACAATAAAGAAAGAAGGAAGAAAGAAAGGAAGGAAGGGAGGGTGGGAGGGAGGAAGAAACTGAATCATGTAACCAGACAAAGGAAAAGACAGCTAGAGATATCCTCAGACAACAGTCAATACATCCACATACTCAAATGCCTTTTTTTCTTTATGTCTCTCGCCTATTTCTATTTCTGTGTTATCATTATTATTCAGACCAGCTGTCCCTATGAGTCTGGAACTGATAGTGACAAGTCTAGGCTCACAGCCTCACAGACTTTCATCCAAAGAGGTAAGGGGGGGCCTCCTACTTACTGGATCAATTTAGAAAAAGATATTATTGGCTACCTTTGGAAGATGCTAGAAACACAACTCACAAAATTTTAAAACGCAGAGGAAAGAAATCAAGTGTTTCTCCTGCCTTTCATTTATAACCTGTACCTCAGGACATCCAAATAAATGAATAAGCCAAGTTTCTACTCATACAAGTACTACAACTAATAGGTAAAGAAGAAAACCTCCAAGTCTTATCTTTGGTTAATGCATGCCCATGTTATCAGGAATAATAACAGAGGGTCTGGTTAGTGTCTTTTCCTCCAGAAGCTGTATCTACATGATAGACAGAACATCCAGAGACAAAGCAGAAGGGACCTCAGATGGTCAGAATCAAAGGGATTTATTTTTTTCAAAGAACTACTGAAAGAAGTGGCAGATCTCATCTAAAATCCAGGCCAGAGGTCAGCAAACTTTCTGAAAAGGACCAGAGGGCAATATTTTCAGCATCTGTGGGCCATAGGACCTCTGTTGAGACTATGCTTCTCTGCTGTTGCAGCATGAAGGCAGCCATAGATGATACACAAACAGGGGCAGCTGTGTTCTAATAAACCTTTATTTATAAACGCACAGTTTGCAAACCCCTGTCCTAGACCCATGCTTTTTGAAATCTGAATGAATCATCAGAAGAAGAACTGAATTAAGCCAGGAAAGGCGTGTTCTAGCATGCAAGGAAAGACATTTTTTAAACCCCTTTCTCAGTTTTCAGATCTTTAAAAGTGAGAGACAAGCAGGATAGGACGGTTTCTGCGGTCCTTTCCATCTTTGATGTGCTAAATCTCTGGGGCCATATATCCTACAGTGGCCGTGGGTTTGTCCAAGGGAGGGGGCCCAGCCAGCATCTCTTTGGAAAAGGGTCCCAGCTGTTCTGCAACTTGGATGGGGCAGGTTTCCTAGGAAGCTTTGTTGTTTGCACCTTTGCCATTGCTGACTGTAAAATACAGTGAAGAAAAGTGGGTGGAGCAGGGGGGAAAGGGAGCCAAGAGCAGAGAGGTCTCCTGACTCTCGGGTCCCTGGCCTATCCCTGACTCCCCCACCTCCTTTGTTTCTCTCTAGGGTGTGTCTGTCTCTTTGCTCTCATGCCGTGTGTGGGTTTCTGTCTCTTTGCTCTCATGCTGTGTGTGGGTTTCTGTGTCCATATATGTAGGTGTGTTTGTGTGTGCATGCATGTGTGTGCATGCACACGTGTATGTGTGTATGTGTTGTGGGAGGGTCAAGGAGAAGACAGAAGGTGGAGGAGAGTGAGGGGTCAGGATGCTTGGAGGCAAGGAAAGAGAAGACACACTCTGGATTTACATGGAAGGCAAACAATAAATAGGGGTGGGGGGCTCTGCTATACAGACTCTCTCTCTCTCACACACACACACACACACACACACACACACGCACACACAGACTATACTAGTCTCCTCCAGCTGCCACAATAAAATACCATAGATTGGATGATTTAAACAACAGACATTTGTTTTCTCAGTTCTCGAGGCTGGAAGACCAAGATCAAGGTGTCGGTCAATTCACTTTCTGCTGAGAGCCCTCTTCCTGGCTTGCAGATGGACACCTTCTCACTGTGTCCTCATGTGACCTTTCCTCCCCTTGATACTAATCCTATTGATGAAGGCCCCACCCTTATGACCTCATTTAACCTTTAATTACTTCCTTAGAGGCCCCATTTCCAAATACAACCGGACTGGAGTTTAGAGATTCAACACAATGAATTTCGGGGGAGGCACAAACATTTGGTCCATAGACACGCACACACACACTGTTCTATACAGACATCCACAGAGCAAGCTACACAGAGCCTCTACACATACACAGTCACACACCAGCACACACTCTTATGGGCTGAATTTTGTCTACCCCCGAAATCCACATCTTTAAGTCCTAAACCCCCAGTACCTCAGAATGTTGCCTTATTTGCAGAGGGGTCATTGCAGATTAATTAAAAGGATGAGGTCATACTGGAATAGGGTGAGCCCTCAACCAATATGATTGTATCCTTGTAAAAAGGGGAAATTTGGACACAGGGAGAGCACCATGTGAAGATGAAGGCAGAGGTCGGGGTGATGTGTCTACAAGCCAAGAAACACCAAAGCTTCCCCAGAGACCCACCAGACACCAGGAGAGCGGTGTGGAACACAAGGAACCGACCCTGAGCCCAACTTGACTTTGGACTTCTGTCCTCCAGAACTGTGAGAGAACAGATTCTGGTTGTTTCAGCCACCCAGTCTGTGGTATTTTGTTAAAGCAGCCTGAACAGATTAATACAGGAAAGTAGGGAGGCAGCAGGAATGCCAGGAGAAGCAGAAGCCTCGCCTCCAAGCTCTCAGCATATGCTCCATTGTCCCATCGGAATTCACCAACAAAACACAGAGATGCACGATTAAGAACTTCACGATGGTGACCGCAGAGCGTTAGAACCCAAGCGTGGGTCTCCTTCTGAATGTGACGTCCCCTTTGCCCTGGTTGCACGCCCATGAAGCTGGCCCTGCCTTCATCCCAGCTTCAACCAGAAGCTGAGGCAGGAGATAGATGGGCCCCAGGCGGAACAGCTGGAGTTTGTCCCCTGTGGACGGATCCTCCAAGATGAAGAGGAGGAGAAGCTGAGCCCTGCCCAGATAAGAGACCACATATTTCTCACTCTCAAGGTCAAGGAGACCTTCCCGACTACACATGCACAGAAAGGCTCCTTCGAGGTCAAAAAGGGAGTGATGTCAACCTACCCATAGGCCTCTTCGCAAGAATCCACCTTGGCTGAGAGATGCACGCGCACACAGGGGAGGACCCTGAGATAAACCAAGTACGGACTCAGAACCAGGCAAAGCAAGATGACTGGTCAGAGGAAACCCGGAAGAAATTCCCCATATAAGTGATTCAAACTACCACGAGGGCACGACTCTCTCTCTGAGCCCACCTGTGTGTGCCTATTCACATGCACTCTTTTTCCTCCTAATAAACACTTCACTTGCTTCACTGCTTTCTGTCTTTGTGGGAGTTCATTTCTACAAAGCCAAAGGGCCAGGGGCCTTGTCACTGGCCACTGGTCTAGTGGCTAGGATTCAGCACCCTCACTGCTGCGGTCTGACCTCAATCTCTGGCCGGGAACTGAAATCCTGCTTTGAGCCTCTGCAGGCCAAAGCCATCCGAGATCATATTCTCTAGGGATGGTGCATCTGAAGGAGAATTCACTTTGCTCCCCTCCCCACCGAGCCACCCAGCCTGGCTGACAAGGTGCTTAAGTCACAGCATCTTGTCAGGATGGGGAGATCAGGATGGGGAAGCAGGGGAGTGTCTCTCTGTTCCTCTTGCCCTAGAAGTCATTCTCTTTAAAACTTGGGAGCTCTCAGGGACCATCTGTTTCACCATGTGGAGGAAACTCTGTCTTTACTGAGAAACACGAAGATGACTCAGAGAGCATCGGGAAAAGGAGATGGAGGGATTGTGCCTTCAGCTTTGATTTTTGGCTTCTGATTGCTTCCAAAACTCAGCATTTCTTCCCTTCTTACAGCTTTCTTGTTCAATCATTCTGGGAACCTTCTGAGCCAAAGCCAAAACAAAAAACCCCCAAACAACCCAGAAACTCCTTTGCGTCTAAGCTAGTCTGAGAAGGGATTTTGTTCTGATCAAAGCATCTTGACGAATATTATTAAAATCAATGACCCTAATAGATATCTTTTATGGACATCCGCTCTGGTATTTATCCTGCTTAAATTACTATAGTAAGTCTTTAATTTTAATGGAGTGATTCCTGACCTTTTATTTTCTAAAATCACAAATGCGGTAGCAAGTGTAGTCCAGTTTTGTTTTCTTAACTTATGTCTTCCACATGGGACATGCCGGAGAAGAGGCTAAGAACTGTGGAAACAGGACAGTCCTTTGTTTTCAGACAGGGTTGGATACAAGCTTGGGGTTACGTGAACTTGGGAAGATTTCTTTAAAATCTCCAGGGCTCGGGAGGTGGATGAAGATGGCAGAGTAGGAGGACATGGAGCTCACCTCCCTGCCACAAACACATCAAATATACATTTAAAGGGAATTCCCTGGCGGTCCAGTGGTTAGGACTCCACGCTTCCACTGCAGGGGGCCCAGGTTCGGTTCCTGGTCAGGGAACTAAGATCCTGCAAGCCATGCGGGGTGCAGCCAAAAAAAAAATCTACATGTGGAACAATTCTCATGGAAAACTAACTGGAAACTGGCAGAAGATCTCCTATACAACCAAAGCTGCAAGAAAGATCTCCGGGTAACCGGGTAGGATGGAAAAAAAGGCCTTCGGTTAGTACCTGTGCCCCTGGGAGGGATCTATAAGGAGGAGAAGGTCCACACAGGAGGACCCTCACCCTGGGAAGTGAGCAGGTTCAGCCACAACCTGGGCAAACCAGGCCTGGGGTCCTGCAGGGAGGAGACAAGCCCCCTGGCCTACCAGGAGATCTGCAGACACAGACAGAAGGGCTGGAGGAGGCTGGACTCCACTCACGATGCATGCATGTGTGCTGGCTTGCTGACAATCAGGGCAGAGAGAGCCCTGCCCTGGCAGCTGTTGTTGCCTAGCTGCACTTCCCAATCCAAAGGGGCCAACACTCTGGTCCCGCTCACTCCACGCCACAGCCTCGCATGAGATCTGGGCAGAGACTTGGTCTAACTCTGCAGAGACAGACAAGGGCACCTGGGATGTGAGCCAGGCAGAGCTGCGAAGGCCGTTGTCAGCGTGCACACAGGGTGGCAGGGGTAGCTGAGCAGACATTGTCAGTGTGTGCAGGTTATCACCACAGGAGCACGCAGCAGCGAAGCACTGAATCTCAGGCAGAAAGGCCCTGGGAGAGGATTCATATAGCTGCGCAGAGACAGCCCAGAGGCCCTGGGGTGTGATCCAGGTGGGACAGCCATGGTCACTGTCGGGTGTACTCAGCAGTACACAGCCGTTTGTCTCCCAGCAGGAGTGGGCTCCGTCCGCTCCACACTGCAGCTTAGCACTAGGCCAGGGGTGGGCAGGTCCTGGGAGAAGTCTGCCCCAGAGGCAGCCCAGATCCCAGGCAGCAGTGCAGCCACTTCCATTCCTGCAGCCACAGTGCCCCGACGAGCAGCCCCAGCCTACTCTACATCATAGCCTTATTTATGTATTCATTTGTTTGACCTCACCATGTGGCATGCACGATCTTAGTTCCCCGACCAGGGATCAAACCCACGGCCCCTGCAGTGGAAGCACGGAGTCTTAACCACTGGACCGCCAGGGAAGTCCCTACACCATAGCTTTGCACTAGATCTGGGATGAACACAAGAGAGAAAGGGGTGCGACCTTGGGCTGCTTCTGAGCAGAGCCGTGAACATCTACACAGGTGGTGCGTAGGTCTTCTGTGACCACACATGACTCACTTGCTTCATCAATCACCTCCCCTGGGGCAGGGCACCCACTCAAGGGCAACAGAGCCTGATTGAAACTGACTCTCAGGGCTGCTACTCCAACAACTGGGGAGCAGACCCGGCCCCCAACAGGGCTGTGACAACCACGGAGCAAAGAGGAGGCCCCGCCTCACATCCAGCACAAGCTCTAGATACTATAACACCAACACCACCCCCTATCAAGGGGATAATGGCCAGCACATCCTGAGGAAAGATGTGGCTGGTGCCCATACCAAAGCCAGCCCTCGCAGCAAAATATTGGACGCACACAGTCTACACAGGGACATTCCCAATAAAAACATCCCTTCAAAGCCACAGTAGATAACTGTTTCTCCTAAATTCATAGAGACAGAGAAAGTTAAGTAAAATGAAAAGGCATAGGAACTATTCCCAATTATAAGAACAAGAGAAATCTGAAAGAACAAATAATGAGATACCAGTCTACTAGACCCTGAGTTCAAAAAAACATAATAAAAATGCTAACTGAATTAAGAAAGATTATCGATAGAAATGCAAGTCATTGTAACAAGGAACTATTGGGTTGGCCAAAATGAATGAACTTTTTGGCCAACCCAATAGAAACTATAAAGATGAACCAATTAAAAATAGACAATTCAATTGCCCAGATAAAAACCAATCTAGAAGCAATGAATAGCAGACTAAATGACACAGAATGAATAAGTAATATGGAAGATAGAATAATGGAAGTCACCCAATCAGAACAGCAGACAGAAAGACAAATGAAAAAAAAAAAAAATGAAAGCAACATATGAGGTCTATGGGATAATATAAAACGTGCCAACCTACACATAATAGGGGTTTCAGAAGGAGTAGTGAGAGAGAAAGGGATCGAAAATGTATTTGAAGAAATTATGGCTGAAAAGTTCCCAAACCTAAAGAAGGAAACAGATATCCAAGCACAGGAAGCACAGAGGGTCCCAAAGAAGATGAACCCAAATGGACCCACACCAAGACATATCATAATTAAGATGCCAAAAGTTAGAGATAAAGAGAGGATTCTAAAGACAGCAAGAGAAAAACAAAGAGTCAGTTACAAGGGAACCCCCAGAAGGCTATCAGCTGAATTCTCTGCAGAAACTTTGCAGGCCAGAAGGGAGTGGCATGATATATTCAAAGTTCTGAAAGGGAAAAACCTGCAACCTAGAATACTCTACCCAGCAGCATAATCATTTAGAATAGACGGAGAGACAAAAAAAAAAAAAAAAAAACTTCTCAGACAAGAAAAACTAAAAGAATTCAGCAATACTAAACCTACCCTGAAAGAAATATTGGAGGATCTTCTCTAAATAGAAAAGAAGCAAGAATATACAGGAAAGGGAAAATCACAAAAAGAAAGGCAAATATATAAAAAGATTGAAAATCACTTAAATAAGCCAGTATATATATTTTTAAAAATCCAAAAATTCTGGGAAACCAATTATAACTACAATGAACAGCAAAAGGATAAACATGAAGATGGAAAATAGGACATGAAAAATCACAAAATGTCAGGGAGGGGAGTATAAAAATGTAGGTCTTTTAGAATGTGTTTGAACTTGAATGACTATCAGTTTAAAACAAGTAGATATAGTTATGGGTCAGCATACTTGAACTCCATGGTAACCGCAAATCAGAAAAATACAGTTGGGAATTTCCTGGTGACCCAGTGGTTAGGACTCGGTGCTTTCACTGATGAGGCCCGGGTTCAATCCCTGTTTGGGGAACTAAGATCCCACAAGTCTCGTGGTACGCCCCCCCCAAACAAAAGAATTCGAAGTATACAATAGATCTACAAAAATCAAAAAGAAAGAAACTCAAGCATACTACAAAAGAAAACCATCAAACCACAAAAGAAAAAACAAAAAGAAGAAAGGATCAAAGAAGAACTACAAGAACAACTGTAAAAGAAGGATTACAATGGCAATAAGTACAGACCTATATACCTATCAATAATTACTTTAAATGTCAATGGACTACATGCTCTGATCAAGAAACAAAAGGTATCCAAATTGGAAGGGAAGAGGTAAAATTGTCATTATATGCAGATGGTACTCTATATAGAACACCCTAAAGACTTCACACAAAAACTATTAGAACTGATAAATGAATTTAGCAAGGTAGCAAGATACAAAATTAACTTATAGAAATCTGTTGTATTTCTTTACACTAATAATGAGATACCAGAAAGAGAAAATTTTAAAAAATCCCATTTAAAATGTCAAAAAAATTAAAATACCTAAAAATAAACTTAACGAAGGAGGTGGAAGACATATAATGCTGAAAACTATAAAACGTTGATAAAGGAAAATGAAGATGATTCAAAGCAATGGGAAGATATTCCATGCTCTTGGATTGGAAGGATTAATATTGTTAAAATGGTCATACTCCCCAAAGCAATCTACGGATTTAATGTGATCCCTATCAAAATACTAATGGCATTTTTCACAGAACTAGAACAAATAATCCTAAAATTTATATGGAACCACAAAACGTCCAGAATTGCCAAAGCAATCCTGAGGAAAAAGAACAGTGCTGGAGGCATAACCCTTCCAGACTTCGGACTATACTACAAAGCTACAGTAATCAAAATAGCATGGTATTGGCACAAAAACAAACACATAGATCAATGGAACAAAACAGAGAGCCCAGAAAGAAACCCACATATCTACAGTCAATTAATCTTTAACAAGGAGGCAAGAATATACAATGGAGAAAAGACAGTCTCTTCAACAAGTTGTGTTGGGAAAGCTGGACAGCTGCATGGAAAAGCAATGAAGTTAGAACACTCCCTCATACCATACACAAAAATAAACTCAAAATGGCTTAAAGACATAAATATAAGACAGGATACCATAAAACTCTTAGAAGGGAACATAGGCAAAACATTTTCTGACATAAATTACAGCAATATTTTCTTAGATCAGTCTCCCAAGGCAAAAGAAATAAAAGCAAAAAATAAACAAATGGGACCTAATGAAACTTAAAAGCTTTTGCACATCAAAGGAAACCACCAACAAAACAAAAAGACAACCTGCAGATTGGGAGAAAATATTTGCAAACAATGAGACCAACAAGGGGTTAATATTCAAAATAAACAAATAGCTCATGCAGCTCAATAAAAACAAAAAAACAAAAAACAACCTGAAATGGGCAGAAGACCTGTACAGACGTTTTTCCAAAGAAGATATACAGATGGCCAACAGGCATGTGGAAAGATGCTCAACATGGCTAATTATTAGAGAAATGCAAATAAAAACCACAATGAGATATTACCTCACACCAGTCAGAATGGCTATCATCAAAAAGTCTACAAATAATAAATGCTGGAGAGGGTGTGGAGAAAAGGGAACCCTAGTACACTCTTGGTGGAAATGCATAAATTGGTGCAGCCACTATGGAAAACAATATGGAGGTTCCTTAAGAAACTAAAAATAGAGGTACCATATGATCCAGCAATCCCATACTGGGTAAGTGTCTGGGAAAAAGGAAAACTCTCATTCAAAAAGATACATGTACCCCAATGTTCATAGCAGCACTATTTATAATAGCCAAGATTTGGAAACAACCCAGTTGCCCATCAACAGATGACTGGCTTAAGAAGATATATACATATAGATAGATAGATATAGATATAGATATAGATATAGATATAGATATATAGATATAGATATAGATATATTAATATAGTGGAATATTACTCAGTCTTAAAAAAGAATGAAATATTGCCATTTGTAGCAACATGGATGGACGCAGAGAATATTATACTTAGTAAAGTAAATCAGACGGAGAAAGGCATATACTATATGATGTCACTTATATGTAGAATCTTAAAAATAATACAGATGAATCTATATATAAAACAGGAACAGAATCACAGACATAGAAAACAAACTCATGGTTACCAAAGTGGAGAGCAAGGGAGGGAGGGAATAATTAGGAATATGGGATTAATGGATAAAAACTACTATACATAAAATAGATTAGCAACAAGGATTACTGTTTAGCACAGGGAATTATACTCAATACCTTGTAATAAACTATAATGGAATATAATCTGAAAAAAATAACTGAATCACTTTGCTGTACACCTGAAACTAACACAGTATTGTAAATCAACTATACTTCAATTTTTTTTAAAAAGCTGAGTCGGAATTAAAAAAAAAGAAATCTCCTGGGCTCTGTGTCCTCATCATAGAGAGACATATCTAACAGGGTTGTAAACAGCAGGACCAACTATCCTAGTTTTCCTGGGACTGGGGTGAGGGGGTGGGGCAGTTCTCAGGATGTGGGAATGAGGAGTTTCCCAGGATGTGAAAATTTCAGGGCTAAAACTGAGAATGTCCCAGGCAAATCAGAATTGGTCACCCTAGTTGTAAGCATATGCATTGTAAAGATGTAGGTGTGATCATTACACTGATTGTATTTATTTATTTATTATTTATGGCTGCACTGGGTCTTTGTTGATGCACACAGGCTTTCTCTAGTTGTGGCGAGCGGGGGCTACTCTTCATTGCGGTGCGCGGGCTTCTCATTGCGGTGGCTTCCCTTGTTGCGGACCAGGGCTTGAACCCGTGTCCCCTGCCTTGGCAGACGGATTCTTAACCGCTGCGCCACCAGGGAAGTCCCACACAGACTCAGAGAACAACTTTTTTCTTATCCCCCTTCCCCTATCATACCCACCTCATAGGGCTAGTTTTTTACCTGTGTCCTTGGGGACATCTAAGGCAAATCTCAAGGTTTTTATAGCCATCTCAGATAATAGAGGCTTTCAGTCCCAATTTTTTTTTTTTCTTTTTAAGTCACATGCAAGGAAAAAAATTGTGTCATTTCGGTAATTGCAATGCTTTTGGCAAGTTGCCTGCTGCTGCAGCGGTCATAGTCGGTTTTTTATTTATGTCCCTACCTGGCGCTTCTGTTCCTCCTCCTCCCTCTCTCAAGGATGCAGTTTTCTCACGTGTTGTCCGTAGATGCTTCCCCTCCAATAGGTCCTGTGAGGAAACCCTCAATCTTTGCGGGGTGTCCATGGTTACATTTCCAGCTTCTCCCCGCAGGGTTCATCTCCCACCTCCAGGTGGCGCTCCTGGAAAGGATATAAGACCCCTGATTCATAGTCTGTCTCCCTCTCCCTTTCTTCCCCTCTCCCCCTCCCTCTTCTCCAGGCTGTCCCAGACATCTTCAGAGCTGTCAGCACAGTCGAGCCCTTGAGATGTTCCAAACGTGAGCGAGATCCCATTCTTCTCTGGGTCGTGCCCCTCCCCCCATACTAAGTGCTCTGAGTGGCTCAGTTGGAGCTTTTCCCCCTTGAAGCTTGGAAGTGCGAAACCAACATCCTCACCACATTCCAATGTTGAAGACAGAATGGGACCCACAGCGCACCAAGTGCTCTTGTAAACAAACATATGAAGACAAAACAAAACAGCTCTTTAGCACCAGGTGGAAAACGGACCTGGGGTGGGGAAATTGGGTTTCCGGCTTAAGTCACGCGTGGATGGTCCCACTTTCGAGTCTGGCCTCATTGGCACCTATAGTCTGTGGGTCTGGGCAGAAACTGAGTTTACAATGATCCTACTTTAATGTTCTGTTATATATGTGTGCAGACACCTTGCAAATGTCGCACAAGGGCAAGTTTTGAAGACAAATGGATGGTAGGAGTCCATTTTCACCAAAAAGCAAACACAAACAAGTAAGCAAACACAAACAAGTAAACAAACAAAAACTCCACAAGAATTCATGAACAGATGCACACAAAAATGAAAGGTGACATTCACCAAAACGTTAACAAGGGATGGGGGGGCTTCCCTGGTGGCGCAGTGGTTAAGAATCCGCCTGCCAACGCAGGAGGCACGGGTTCGAGCCCTGGTCTGGGAAGATCCCACATGCCGCGGAGCAACTAAGCCCATGCGCCACAACCACCGAGCCTGCGCTCTAGAGCCCGTGAGCCACAACTACTGAGCCCGCGTGCCACAACTACTGAAGCCCGCGCGCCTAGAGCCCGTGCTCCGCAACAAGAGAAGCCACCGCAATGAGAAGCCTGCGCACCGCAACGAAGAGTAGCCCCCGCTCAGCGCAACTAGAGAAAGCCCGCGCACAGCAACGAAGGCCCAACACAGCCAAAAATAAATTTATAAAAAAAAAAAAAAAGGGATGGGAACTTGAGTAATTTCTTCTTTTAAGTACGTGGATGTGCTATTTCTTATATGAAAATAGTAACTGTATAATAAAATGTACTGCAGTAAGTGTTGATGGGTGATGTGTGTAAACGGCCTGCATACCATTCATTCCTCAGAAGGTCACTTTATTTTGGTTGTTTTGCAGCTGTCGGTTCATTGCCTCCGGGCAAGGCATGGAAACAGCTGAGTCTTTTCCGTATCCATCGCTTGAACCACAGTTAAAGAAGATTCCTTCTGGAAAGGGAACAGAAAGTTGGAGGCTAGCGCTGTGGAATCTGGGAGAGAGCTGTGGGCGTCTGCAGAACCATTTCCTCCGCACCAGGAGTGTCATAAGCAAGAACAAATCTGACTCCATATTAAATCTGTTTCTTTTACTTTAACCTTTACTTTCCGTGGCTTTTGTTACAAGTTATTCACTAAAAGGATGTTGCCTAGGCTAAAAGCATACATAATGGCCTGTGGCAGGGAACCCTGCTGCCTCTGCCTGAATGTTAAACTAAAATACCTTTGTTCAGCTCCCAGGGAAACATCCTGACCCAGCCCACCTGTGGATGGCTGCAGGGAAGAAGAAATGAACACATCCCCTCCCCAGTCTGGCCAAACCAGGAGATATCTGCAAAACGGACCGGCCTTTTCACTTCACCTTCTCACCTCCCCGTAAAAGAAGCTAGCAGCCAGACGCCGGTAAGAGAGTTCTCTAGGACTGTAGTCCACCGTTTTCTTCAACTCCTGTCTTACCAAATAAAGTTGTTATTCCTTGCTCCGACACCTCCCGATTTATTGGCCTGTCGTGCGTGAGGCAGAACGAGCTTGGACGCGGTAACACGAGGAAATGCCAGAGGGCTTGCTTGCCTCCAGTCGAGAATGATGATTAAAAAGCTTCAGCTGGGGCTTCCCTGGTGGCGCAGTGGTTGAGAATCTGCCTGCCAATGCAGGGGACATGGGTTCGAGCCCTGGTCTGGGAGGATCCCACGTGCCGCGGAGCAACTGGGCCCGTGAGCCACAACTACTGAGCCTGCGCGTCTGGAGCCTGTGCTCCGCAACGAGAGGCCGCGATAGTGAGAGGCCCGCGCACCGCGATGAAGAGTGGCCCCCGCTTGCCGCAACTAGAGAAAGCCCTCGCACAGAAACGAAGACCCAACACAGCCAAAAATAAATTAATTAATTAATTTAAAAAAAATTTTTTTAAGAAGAGTCCTTAGGAGTCTGTCTTTAAAAAAAAAAAAAAAACTTCAGCTGAACCCCCGTGGCACACATGCTCTGAAACAAGAGGGATGACATTTTTTTAAAGGATGCACTTGCCAACTACAAATCGGCACTTGCCCTCTACCTCTACAAGGATTAAATCATGAGCTGCTGCCCCTGCGGACCTTCCACATGCCCTGAAAGGAGTTCAGGGTGGAGATCGGGAATGAGGCACTCTGTGCTCCGGGAAAAAACTGGCAGAACAGGCCTTCAGAGAGTTAGATATTTTCAGGAGAAGATTTTAGGAGCCCAATTCTTGCATCTCCTCATATCTAGAAAAGCACTAAAATCCTTCATGGTGACGTCTGCTCCTCGTGACTAGCAGTAAGTAACCTTCTGCAAAAATGTGTGTTTGATTGCATGTACCCACCCACCCGTCACCAAAATCCATATATCCTGACCTTCCCCCTGCCTCTTCGGAGCAGTTTCTCAGAGGTCTCTGAAATGCTGTCTCCCGGGCTACAGTCCTCATTTTGCTCCAAATAAAACTTGACTCACAGTTCTCACGCTGTGCGTTGCTTTTTCAGTCGACACACTCTAAAGTGACTACTCAGCTGAGGGACCTGACTGGTATCCTCAACATCTTCAAGGTCATTCAAAACAAGGAGAGTCTGAGAAATTGTTGCAATCAAGAGGAGACACATTGTATAAATGCAATATATCCTGGAAAGGAACAAAGGGCATTAAGTAAAACCTAAGGAAATCTGAAAAAATTATGGGCTTTACTTAACAATACTGGTTCATTATTTGTGACAAATGTATCATACTAAGAGTAAGATATTAATAGGGGAAACTGGTAATAGGTAATAAAGTAAATAGGCATCTCTGCACTCTCTTTGCAATCTTCTGTCAATCTAAAATTATTCTAAAATTTTTAAAAAATTTTAGGGAATTCCCTGGCAGTCCAGTGTTTAGGACTCAGCGCTTCCACTGCCGGGGGCCTGGGTTCCATCCCTGGTCAGGGAACTAAGATCCCACAAGCTGTGCTGTGCGGCCAAAAATAAGTAAATAAATAAAAGGTTTTTTTTTAATTTTAAAGGATGAGACAAAGAAGCATATGAGGAGTACATTGCAACCCTTTCTAACATGATGATGTCTTCACGAGATCTCTGCTCACATCTCATCAAGCACGGTCACACCCAGCCCGTCCCTCAATTAACCATTAGCAGAGGGTATGGGATTACCATGATGAGCTAAGAGCAGTGCATAAAGTTTCACATGCGAAAGAATCACCTGGAACAATTGTTACACCATAGATTGTTGAAGCTCACCCTCAGAGTTTCTGATTCAGTAGGTCCGTTTAGGACCCAATTATTTGTATCTCTGACCAGTTCCCAGACAATGCTATTGTTGCTGCCCTGGAGACCACACTTTGAGAACCACTGGCTTGCTAAGCCTTAGACTAATCAAGATTCACATCTGGGACCAGAAAAGGCCAAATATCACCAAGACTTAAGGATGGTTACTCGATACCTGAACAAGATCGGGATTCTCTTAGCAAAGCAGCTTGTGAGAAGTGGCTGTCTCCTATATGTTACAATGGCTTTTATCATTCCCCCCCCCTTCTATTAATATCATTACACTGGCTTTTTGGAAAAATTCCTCAATCAGATCTTCTGTCTCAGTAATTTGTTCTTCAGCTGTATCCATCCTACTGTTTATCCTGTTATAGGCTAATATTAAATTCTTTATTTACCATCATGTGTTTTCATACCTAGTATTTCCACAAAACCCTTGCTTTATGGATTGTTCTTTTTTTCACATTGCCAACATGTTTCCTTATCTCTTTGCCATATATTTCATTTTTAAAAAACATTTTTTTAAACTATTTATTTATTTATTTAGGCTGCGACTGGTCTTAGTTGTGGCATGCGGGATCTTTTAGTTGCAGCATGCAAACTCTTAGCTGCGGCATCTAGATCCCCGACCAGGGATCGAACCTGGGCCCCCTGCACTGGGAGTGCAGAGTCTTACCCACTGGACCACCAGGGAAGTCCCTCTTTGTAGTGTATTTCTTATACTTATTTAAATTCTTGGTCCACCTAACACCCCTCCCCCAAAAATCACAGCTTCACCCCACCAATCAACTCTTTAGGGACAGAGCTTCATAGTCAAACCCTTGGGGAGAATGTGACAGTTTTATGACACAGCTGTACATTATTTGACACTCCTTCCTTCAAGAGATGGGGTCTATGACCCTGTCCCCTCAAATATTAGTGGGTCTGTGACTGCTCTGGTCAATAGTTTGGCAGATCTGACCCCAGGCAACTTCCATATCTAGGTCATAAAACGCGATTCAACTTCTGCCTTGTTTACTGAGCCGCCATGCAAAGAGTCCAACTACCCTGATGTCTCCATGCCATGAGGAAGCCTAAGACACACAGAGAGGCCATATGTATGCACTCCACTCACCCGTCCCCTAGCCGAGCCCAACCTCGGGGTCACCCCAGCCTGGCACCAGATATGTAAGTAAAGAAGCTTCCAGGTGATTCTAGTTCATCCCAGTACCCCACCCCTCATGCCACCCTCAGCTGGTCAAGTCCTCCCAGCTGGAGCTGCAGATATGGTGGCGCAGACACAGCCATCCTCTCTATGCTCTGTCCAAATGCCTGACCCGTAGCATCTGTGAGCACGATACAGTGAAGGTTGTTTTATGTCACTAAGTTTGGGATGGTTTGCTATAAATCAATAGATACCCAGAGCAGAGAAGCAGCATTGGGAAGAGGCAAGGGTCCCAATTTGAAGGGATGAAGTGGTGAAAGCCTTTTTTCCTGTGGCCCCTGCTGTAGGTCATTGCTGCCATTTTTTGTCGCTAGGAGGAAGCCAGTGATTGTCTTCAGCCCAAGGGGGATGCAGAAGGGACAGCAAGACTCACCAGCTGCTCTTGCCCTAAGCCTAGTGTCCAATACAATAACACTTAGAACTGTAATTAATATCTCCTTACAGAAACTCAGCCTCATCCTACATGAAATACACTCGGACCTCCGTATCCACGGGTTCTGCATCTGCGGATTCAGCCAACTGCGAACGCAGAATGCGCCAGGGGGAAGGGCCGACTGTACTACACCATTTTATATAGACGACTTGAGCATCCGTGGGATTTTGGTATCTGGGGGGATCCTGGAACCAATCCCCCACAGATACCGAGGGATCATGTACTCTCATTTCCAGCCTCAGGCCGCTTGCCCAACCCCATAAGACTCCCCAAAGCAGAGAAGGGTTTGGACACATGGGGTCCCTTTGTCCTGTTCCAAAGACCCTTGTTCAGGTCGGCAGTTTGAGAAAGGGAGCAAAGCTGGGGAGGTCACACCCTCTCCCCAGCTTCTGTCTTCTGCCCCACGGTTTGGTTTGTCTTTTGCTGACCCTACAGGAAATGAGATGTGGTTTATTTCTACATCGTACTCTTAAAAGCCATCCCCTACTGAGCTTCTCTTGGCGTGAGTCCTCCACTGACACAATAAAAATTCACTATCAGATTCTAACTCATAAAATAGAATTACCGTACGATTCAGCAATTCCACTTTCGGGTATATACCCAAAAGAATTGGAAGCAGGGACTCGGATATGTATATTTGCATCAGATATCTGTATACCTGTGTTCATAGCAGCATTATTCACAAAAAACAAAAGGTAGCTTAAACAACAGAAATTTATTTCCCATAATTCTGGAGGCTAGAAATCCAAGATCAAGGTGCTGGTTTCTGGTGAGAGCTCGCTTTCTGGCTTGCAGATGACTGCTTTCTCAGTGTGTCCTCACGTGGCCTTTTCTCTGTGAGGGGGGGGGTGGAGGGAGAAAGAGAGAGAGAGAAAGAGACAAAGGGAGGGAGGGAGGGAGACAGAGAGAAGAGAGAGAGAGAGGGAAAGAGGTCACTCTCTGGTTTCTCTTCTTATAAGGACACCTGTCCTATGGGATTAGGGTCCATCCTTAGGACCTCATTAAATCTTATCTCCTTAAAGGCCCTATCTCCAAATATAGTCACATTGGAGGTTAGGGCTTCAACATATGAACTTTGGGGAGATTCCGTTCAGGCCGTAACACCATACAATGAACTATTATTCAGTCTTAAAATGGAAGGAAATTCTGATGCATGCTACAACATGGATGAAACTTGAGGACATTATGCTAAGTGAAAGAGGCCAGTCAGAGAGAGACAAGTACTGTATAATGATTCCACTTATATGAAGTACCCAGAGTAGTCAAATTTATACAGAAAATAGTTGCCAGGGGCTGGAGGGAAAGGGGAATGGGAGTTATTGTTTAGTAGATACAGAGTTTCAGTTTAGGAAGATGAGAAAAGTTCTGGAGACTGAGGACAATGTGAATGGATTTAAAGCCACTGAAATGTACCCTTAAAATGATTAACATGGTAAAAATAATTCTAACTCATATGGATTAACCAGAAAATTCCTAGGCACTGCAGCAGACAGAATAAGCTGGAGAAGTTATGGGCACCCTGGTGATATGAATATTGAAAACTGCAAAGCAGGGACTCCGCAGGGGGCTCAGGTTCAATCTCTGGTCAGGGAACTAAGATCCCACAAGTCACGAGGTGCGGCCAAAAACAAAACAAAAAACAAAAAAAACTGCAAAGCAAATCTGCAGGAGAGCAAAACTTCTAACCAAGTGAGGTGGTCGGTCAAGGCACCTTGAGTAACTACCCTGGGATGAACCCCAGCTTTGGGGCTTTCATTGCACTTTATGAGAATTGAATCTGTAGGGATTAGACCCTGGTTGGGGAAACAGGAGACTGAATACTGGTGCACCAGTTATGTTTATTGAGCATGTATGCTGTGCCGGGCATTCTGGGGGAGGTAATCAGAATCCCCACCTTCGTGGAGCTTATATTCTACTTGGAAAGATGGGCACAAACAAGCAGATAATATTCATAGATTGTGATGAGCGTTATGCTACATATAAACAGGGTGGTGCTACATAACATAATTGTGTGAAGGGTAGCTCTTACTTTTAGGAAAGAGTCAAGGAGTGCTTTGAAGGAAATGTGTTTCAGCTGAGAATTAAAGGCTGTGAATTATCCAGCCGTGAGAAATGTAAAGGGGATGACATTTCAGGCAGAAGATACAGGCAGTGAAAAGGCCCTGAGGCAGGAGCGAGCTTGGCATGTTCTAGTTCTAAAAAGGGACACTCAGCCAGTGTGGCTGGAGCAGAGAAGGCTGGTCAGAACTTAGCACGAGGGCTTCCCTGGTGGCGCAGTGGTTAAGAATCCGCCTGCCAATGCAGGGAACATGGGTTCCAGCCCTGGTCTGGGAAGATCCCACATACCGCGGACCAACTAAACCTGTGCACCACAACTACTGAGCCTGCGCTCTAGAGCCGCGAGCCACAACTACTGAACCCGCGTGCTGCAACTACTGAAGCCTGTGCGCCTAGAGCCCGTGCTCCGCAACGAGAAGCCACCACAATGAGAAGCCCGCGCACCACAACGAAGAGTAGCCTCTGCTCGCCACAACTAGAGAAAAGCCCGCGCGCAGCAATGAAGACCCAACGCAGCCAAAAATAAAATAAATTAAAAAAAAATAATGATAATAACTTAGCATGAAAAGAGAGGCCAGGTCTCACAGAACTTTGCAAGCCACAATAAGAAATTTGAAGTTTTGTCTAAGCGGAAAAAATAAGTGCAGTGTGGAAAATGCAGTCATTAACACTGATAAGGGAGCTGCAAATTCCTAAGCCCGTCTTATCTTGTGGCTTTTCACATCTCGCATTTCAGCGTTTTTCCTTGCACGTGAAAAACGAGTAGACAGGGAATATTTTTTACAGCTGCTGTTGTCAGATTCTGCAGTGTTTCTCCCCTCTTCACAAAGATTGTGCAACATCCGTTAAAGCGAAGAAGAGGGGCAGGGCTGAGGAGGCGGCGGCCCTCAGCCTCCACAGGTATCCCCCAGCCTGAGCCACCAAAATTCCTCACCCAGCTTATCACAATCGCCCCCTAAATGATCACCCTGCTTCTGGCTCATGCACCACCTCAACGATGTGGTCTCAACACTGCAGACAGAGGGATCCTTTAAAAATAAGATTGCCAGATTTAGCAAATTAAAATCCAGAATGCCCAGTTAAACCTACATTTCAGATCAACAACAACAAAATTTTGGTATAAGTACGTCCCTTGTAGTTTTAGGGAGATATTTATACTAAAAAAAATTCATTGTTTACCTGAAATTCAAAATTAACCGGGGGAGGGGGCGGGGGGGGGTCTTCCCTGGTGGCGCACTGGTTAAGAATCCACCTGCCAATGAAGTGGACATGGGTTCAAGCCCTGGTCTGGGAAGATCCCACATGCCGCGGAGCAACTAAGCCCGTGCACCACAACCACTGAGCCTGCGCTCTAGAGCCCGCGAGCCACACCTACTGAGCCTGCGCTCTAGAGCCCGCGAGCCACACCTACTGAGCCTGCGCTCTAGAGCCCGCGCTCCGCAACACGAGAAGCCACCGCAATGAGAAGCCCGCGCACCGCAACGAAGAGTAGCACCGACTCGCCAGCGCAGCAACAAAGACCCAACGCAACCAAAATTTAATTAATTAATTAATAAAAAATTAACTGGGAAACCTATATTTAATCAGGCAACCCTTTTTTTTTAATTTATTTATTTTGGCCAGGCCGAGTGGCTTGCGGGGTCTTAATTCCCCTACCAGGGACTGAACCCAGGCCCTCGGCAGTGAAAGCATGGAGTCCTAACCACTGGACCACCAGGGAATTCCTGGGGCAACCTTATTTTAAAACCTAAGTCAGATCATGCCCCAAACTCTGAAACAGCTCCCTATTTTACTCAGAGAAAAAGAACAACCCGAAGTCCTTAGAATGAATAAAAGTATCTTTAAAAGCCTCATTCCCCACTTCTTTTTTTTTTCTTATAGCCTCATCTCCTACTTCCCCAAGCACAGTGGCTTCCTAGGTCACTCCTCAAACACACAAGATGCATTTCTGCCTTTGGTCTTTGAGCTGGCTGTTTCCTCTTTCTAAAATGGTCTGCCTCCAGATAAAGGTATAACTAACTTTCTCACTTCCTTCAAGTCTTTGCTCAGCTATTGTAACCTAGCAGGACGCTATGGGGCCTTCCCGGGACAGGGCTTCCCCCATATCCTCTGCTTTAGCTCCTCTCTGAAGTACCGAGATAACAGTATCTGATGCACATTGCCTGAAATGTTTTTTGTTTTTTTTAATTTATTTTATTTATGTATTATTTTTGGCTGTGTTGGGTCTTCGTTGCTGCACGCGGGCTTTCTCTAGTTGCAGCGAGCAGGGGCTACTCTTCATTGCCGTGCGTGGGCTTCTCATTGAGGTGGCTTCTCTTGTTGCGGAGCATGGGCTCTAGGCACGTGGGCTCAGTAGTTGTGGCACGTGAGCTCAGTAGTTGTGGCTTGTGGGCTCTAGAGCGCAGGCTCAGTAGTTGTAGCGCATGGGCTTAGTTGCTCTGCGGCATGTGGGATCTTCCCGGACCAGGGCTCAAACCCGTGTCCCCTGCACTGGCAGGCAGATTCCTAACCACTGTGCCACCAGGGAAGTCCTGAGTGAAGAATCCTGTGATGAGACTCTTCTTCTGGATAATCCAGAAGGGCCCAAAGCAACCACAAGAGTCCTTATAAGAGAGAAGCAGGACTGTCAGAGTCCGAGAAGGAGATGTGAGAACAAAAGAAGATTTTAGATTTCCACGAGCCAAGGAATGGCAGCAGCCTCTAGAAAAAGTGCAAAAGGCAAGGAATGAATTCTCCCCTCGAGCCTCCAGCAATGAACACAGCCCTGCAACACTGTGCTTTGAGACCCACTTTGGACTTCTGCCCTCCAGAAACTGTAAGATAATAAATCCATGTTGCTTTAAGTCATTAAGTTTGTGGCTATTTGTTACAGCAGCTGTGGGAAGCTTATACACTATCCTATTGAAATTTGCAACACCCTCCAGCCATTCTGATCCTCCCTTCCTTGCATCTTTTCTAATCCGTTTCTTACCTTGCATCTTCTAATCTTTCTAGTCTTCCACTTTCCAGCTTCTACAATAGAGAAATATAAAGGAGGTAAGAGTTGTGGCTGGGGTCGAGTGAACCAACCTACAGGTTCTGCTAAAGGTGATGGTGCAGATCCTTGGTACCACTATCCTTCCTCTAGGTGCTGAGAAAGGGAGTGTGTTCCCTGAGGAACTACAGTCAATCAGGCAATAAAGAAGAAGGAGATTCACTTGCTCTCATGGCGCCATCCCGGGGCTCCTCCAGAGAGACAAAGAGAGTCTGGTGAGGAATGCTGGAATGCTGGAAGGAAATTGGCACCTGGGGGGATAAAGTGGATATCAGAGTGTCTACCTTCTTCCAAGGTAATTGATGAGATATATGGTCTCTCCAGCTACAGAGCCCTAGAGAAGACCACAGTCCCCCAGTCAACTTCGACCCCTTCACGTGCCCTGTACTGAGACATCTCGTGCTTTTTTCTTTCCCCTGATTCTCTCTTCTCCTCTAATAAGACTCTAAGCTATCAAAAGGTAAGTGTGGCAGATTAAAAAGTATTTTCAGAGGCATCCTCTCTACTTGTACCCATGGGCTTTGGTGCCTTACCACGTTCTGTCCCTTGTCAGGGTAATTCTATCAGCTAGGCTGAGCTCAGTTGCAAGGAACCGATTACCTAACTCTGGCTTAAGCAATAAAGATAATTAATCGTCTTGCCCAACAGGAAGGTTTTATACAAACACTCGAGGCATGCCAGTAAGGACCAAGCCCTTTCTATTTTACCACTCTGACATCTTTAATGTTTGGCTTGTTACCTCCAGATCGTATTATGGCTGGGGCAGCTCCAAGCATCTTGTCCTGGCACAGACACGTTCGAGCGTAAAAGAGCATCCCTCCTTGCCTTCTGTGTTCTTATCAGGGAGAAATATCCACCCCAGAATCCCAGCTGGCTTCTTTTCATCTCCTCATCTGTTAGGTGGAATAATAGGAGGAGCATCTCCTAGGGCTGTGAGGCTTAAGTGTGTTCATACAGAACACTTAGGACAGTGCCTGGCACAGACGAGGCACTTAACAAATGTTAGCTGTTATTATTATCAGTAATAATAGTAATAGTAAAAGAAGAGGAAGAAGGAGGAGGGAGAGGGAAGGAGGAGAGGGGAAGGAAGAAAAGGAGAAGAAGGAAGAGAAGATGAGAAGCAGAAGAGAAGAGAAAGACATGGACCATGTCCAGAAGCTTTGGGGAGCAGGACTGAGAAATTCCTCAATCTGACTCTCAGGGTGGCCCTCGTCAGTCTCCTCCTATTTTGCCCCAAATGGGTCCAATCCTGCCTACATTCCTCCTCTTAGGGAACCACTGAGGGATTTGCTTCTATCTACCCTAACACCTCTGTTGCTAGGCAACCTTCTACTACATCTCCGGCACTCAACTTTCACGGAGCATTGGGCCTCTGTCCAATCGTGGCTGAAGTCAGAGTCTGGTGCCTGTCGGAGGACAAGGTGAGGAAAGAGAGATTATATGAGAGATCATAACATTAAAATAGCTACTGCTTAAGCGCTTATTATATAACATTAAAATAGCTACTGCTTAAACACTTATTATATACTTACTATATAAACACATTATATAGCACTATGCATTATTATCATCAATAGTTAACATTTACAGAACACTTACTATTTAGAGGTCTTCTACTGAAAACTTTATATGGATTAACTCATGAATCCTCCTAACAACCCTATAAAGTAGGTAACATTATTATCCCTATTTAAGAGATGAGAAAACTGAGGCACAGTGAGGTGAAGCAACTTGCCCAAGAAGATACAGCCAGGAAGCGTGACTCCTTCACGAGGCTGGGACCAGTTCCTCTTCTTTCCTCACCACAAGCCTGACCAAGTCTCTGCAAGAAAGAGGGTAACTCTTCTCTCCCAATCCCTCTCTGTGAAGAAACACAAAGCCATGCATAAATTGACATGCAAAAAAGCAGAAAGACATCACACAAATCATTTAGATGCAAACCCATAGACAGGCACCAATACACAGAGATACACCAAAGCACAGATGGACACAATTGCATAGACACAAATAGAAACGCATAGAGAAACAGCTACACAAAAACATATTGAGAGTCTTCAACACACCAGTACACCACAAACACATACAGACACACACACAGCAAAATACAGAAACAGATGCGCATGCACAGAGAAATTTACACACACACACCTTGCACATGTGCACACACAAACAGCATGTACACACAACAGAAACAAAAGCACAACCCCAAGACAACCGCAGAGGTGACAGAGACAGAGCCAGGCATGACCCAAGAAAGGCTGGGACTAGAATGAGCCCTGCAGAGCCGTTGTCCCAGGAGCCCGTCTCCCTAAACAAGACCAGAGGCCAAAACCTCCCCCAGATGCAGCCTGCAGATTGTTTTCATACAGCCACAAGCTAAGACTGCTTTGTACAAGTTTAAATGGGGTTTCGCTGGGTGGTGCTGGTGCAGGGACTCCCGTGAGTTTTCATACAGGCTGTTTCTTGGTCAGGGATGTGGGGTCCAAAGGTCTGATGGGAGCCAGAGGAGTTACTCCCAAGCTCACTCCCACAGCTGCTGGCAGGAGGCCTTGGTCCCCCGCCCTGTGGGCTCGCCGTGGGGCTGCTCATGACATGTTTTCCCCCAGAGTCCGAGAGAGAAAATAAAAGAGCAACCAAGATGAAACCCACAGTGTCTTGTATAACCGAATCTTGGAAGTGACATACCATCACTTCTGCCATATGCTATGGGTCCCACAGATCAATCCTAGTGCAGTGTGGGAGGGCACTACACCGGGTGTTCTGTTAGCCAGGGTTCTTCAGGGAAATAGAACCAATAAGATGTGTAACATACACAGAAAAAGATTTATTATAAGGAATCAGCTCACGTGATTATGGAGGCTGGCAAGTCCAAGATCTCTAGGCTGTGCCAGTTGACTAGGGACCCGGGAGAGTTGATATTGCAGTTCCAGGGTGAAGGCAGTCTGCTGGGGAATTATCTCTTGCCCAGGGGGGGCTGGGCTTTTTCTTCTATTTTTTTTGTCCTTCAACTGATTAGATGAGGCCCATCATCATATAGGAAGCAGTCTGCTTAACACAAAGTGCATCCTTTTTTTTTTTTTTTTCTGCCACGCCGCTCGGCATGCAGAAACTTAGTCTCCCAAATAGGGATCAAACCCGCATCCCCTGCAGTGGAAGCACAGAGTCTTAACCAATGGACCACCAGGGAAGTCCCCAAAGTGCATCCATTTAAACATTAATTTCTTTTAGCAACACCCTCACAGAAACACCCAGAATAATGTTTGACCAAATATCTGGGCACAGGGACTTGGAACAAGGTAGCGGCGATGGTTGCACAACTTCGGGAATGTACTGAATGCCACTGAATTGTTCACTTAAAAATGGTTGATGGTTGGGACTTCCCTGGTGGTCCAGTGGTAAAGAATCCACCTTCCAATCCAGGGGATGCGGGTTCGATCCCTGGGCGGGGAACTAAGATCCCACATGCCACGGGGCAACTAAGCCTGCATACCACAACTACTGAACCCACATGCCTCAACTAGAGTGCCCGCCTGCCACAACTACAGAGCCCACGCTCTCTGGAGCCTGCCGGCCACAACTAGAGAGAGAGAACCTGCACGCCACAACTAGAGAGAAGCCCACGTGCCACAAGGAAAGATCCCACGTGCCACAACTAAGACCCAACGCAGCCAAAAATAAAAATAAAGTTAAAAAAAAATTTTGTTTAATGTATGACTTTGAAAAAAATGGTTGATAGTTAATTGTATGTTATGTGAATTTTACCTGTTAAATACAGTTGTCCCTCAATATCTGAGAGAAATTCGTTCCAGGACCCGCTGCGGATACCAAAATTCAAGGATGCTCAAGTCCCTTATTTAAATGGTATAGTATTTCCACATAACCTACAGTATCCTCTCCTATATTTTAAATAATCCCTAGATTACTTATATTACCTGACACAATGTGAATGCTATGTAAATAGTTGTAAATACAATGTAAATGTTATGTAAATAGTTGCCTGCCTTGGCAAATTCAAGTTTTGCTTTTTGGAACTCTGGAATTTTTTCCCCAAGTATTTTAGATCCCCACTTGGCTGTAAATAAATACCTTAGTAAACATTCTGAAGGCTAAATAAAATGTGCCTGTAGGTCTTATCCAGCCTTCTGGCCATGAGTTTGAATCCTTTTCTTTGGGCTTAAAAAAAAAAAAAAAGACAATTACACAGAAAAGTACATACAATAGGATTCCATTTACATGAAGTTCAAACCTAGGCAAAATGAAACAACCTTTTTTTTTAAAAGAACAGAATTTCAGTTTGTAAAACTATGAAGCAGAGATAAGGAATGATTTAGTCAAAATTCAGGGTGTGGTTGTTTATCTGTGAGAGTTGTGCCTTAAGGTGGGGATATTAGTAAGGAAATACCAGCAGTTTCCAAGATACTAGTTCTTTTCCTCAGCCTGGGTTCTGAGATTAGTGGGTGTTTTTAATTTTAATTCTTTCAATGGGATGTTGAGTCTGCATTTAAGAGAATCAAACTCAGACTATTCATACAGTTGTATCCATAACTCAGCACGTACATGGTGCACTTCACATTTAAAAATAAATGTTTGCTGAATAAAAAAACCCACACATTTGGATGTAGGGTGAAATGTTAGCAAAAGGTGAATCTGAATAGAGTATGTGGGTCTTCTATACGCTATTTTGGTTCTTGCAACTTCTCTGTAAGTTTGAAATTATGTTCAAAAAAGTAAATGTAAACAAGGACAGAAAAGGTGGTAGATTTCAAGAAGCTTCTATTTTCCTTCACTTCAAAAAATATGAGGTGACCAGATGCAAGTTAATGCTTTGATAAATTATCCCATAGTAAAATGTGATTCCAGTTATTTGTCTCAGAGGGGTCTCTATTTCCTTCTCCCACTTTTGGAAAATCCACAAATACCCCAAGTGGGAAAGAGGGTGCAGAGTGAAGACCCCACTGGACAAAGAGTCATTCCCCCAAAACCAGAGGACCCCGTCCCCAGGGCAGACATCTCGGGGCTTCCCTGAGTCCACTGGGCACAAAGTCAAGTAGAAAAAAAGAATTGTTCGTGATCCCTTTTCCTAGCACTTATCTCAGTTTATAATTACACATTAATTAGTGTGATTATGTGATTAATAATCTGTTTCCATCACCAGACCGTCAGCCCAGCAGGGGTCCCTATATACTCTACTGTACGCCCAGCCCAAAGTGCCACTCAATAAATAATAGTGACAGCAAGACTGATGGAGTTAGGACCCTGTGCCAGACAGTCTTCCAGGGGCTTTGCAGGGATTATTGCAGCGTTCACTCCTCACAAGGACTCTACGAGGTAAGCAATGCAATGAGCATAAGGAAACAGAGAGGGTAAGCAAGTTGTTCAAGCTATGAAAGGAGGGGGGGGCCAGGGTTTCATACCAGACAGTCCGGGTCCAGAGCCCACATTCTCAACCACAGCCGGACACTTCTTCTGCCCCTTGAATCAGAAGCGAATGCACATCCCAGCTCTCCGCTCAGCATCCTTAGCATGAGGCTGAGTTCAGTGCATGAAGAAATAAAGAGAATGTCCTGCCAGAGTGCCCCACTGAATGTGAGGTGGGGTGCAGCCTCAGCGAATCAAGAAAGGGTTACCCCACACCTCCTGGATGACAAATGATCTCCTCGTGGAGGAGGCTGCTTCCAACCCTGGGACAAGTCATAATTACATGATAAATGTTATAAGACTTATGTAGTATAATATGTTGTATAAATATCATGTTTTATATATATAAGTATTATATTTACATAACATATTATATTGTATAAATATCATGTTACATATATATTATATTTATATAATAAGTTATATAAATATCATGTTACATATATATGTATTATATTATTTATATAATATGTTATATTGTATAAATATTATATTACATAGGCGTAATCCTATGAATGCTCTATTTATATAATATGACAGAATATTAATATATTTTATATAAATATTATAATATATGTTATAATTATATATGATTATATAACATATAGTTGTATTTATAATTAAATAAACATTTATGTGAATATATTAATATATTATAATACCCATAATATCAATATAATAATCTGTTTATTATGATGTAATCATGTATTATATATAATATTGGTATAATATTATAGAGAATTTTATATTAAAATATAGTATATTCTGTTAGAATTTTATATTATAATATAAATCTTCTATTTTATTAAATATATTAATTTTACAATGTTACATATATTAATTGAATTTATAGTAAATATTTAAAATTATATATATTTTATGTAATATATAATATATATAATTACATATATAATTTATACTTAAATATAGAAGCATTTAAGAGAATCACACTCACAATATTTGCATTCATAAGATGGCACATATTCCATATTTTAAATATTTTTAAATGTTTAAGAGACTTTGGCCTTTGAGATCAGCTTCAGCAATTCCTACCTAATTGAAGAATTCATTCGAGTTGTGATTTTTGAGGTGAAATACGTACACTGGTCTTCATGAGAGGAGGCTGGGCCCTTGGGCTGAAGGATTTCAACCCTTGACACCAGGTCTTCATGGCCTGGTCACTGTTAGTTGTGGTTGACCAGCTTCTACCAATATTCTGTTCATAATGATACATATATTCTCTAAGATGATGTACACTTCCTCTACAGCAAGTCCTGAGTCCTCCTCAGAATTTCCTTTCACTTCCATATCCCTACCAACAGTCTCGTCAAGGCAATCATGGCTGTTTCTAGCATGCACCTCAAAACACCTCCAGCTTCTACCCATTCCCTAATTCCAAAGCCACTTCTGCATTTTTAGGTATTTGTTACAGCAGAACCCCACTTCCAGGGACTAACAGGTGTATCAGCTTGCTAGGGCTGCCCTAACAAAGTACCACAGACTGGGGGACTTAAACAACAGAAATGCACTGTCTCACGGTTCTGGAGGCTGGCAGTCCAAGGTCACGGTGTCTGCAGGGCTGGTTCCTTCTGGGGGCTGCAAGGGAGAATCTGTTCTAGGCACCTCTCCTTGGCTTGTAGATGGTCATCTTCTCCCTGTGTCTCTTCACCTCATCTTCCCTCTGCATGTATCAGTGTCCTAATCTCTCCATATAAGGACACCAGTCCTATTGGATTAGGGCCCACCCTAATGACCTCATTTTCACTTGGTCACATCTGCAAAGACCCTATCTGCAAATGAGGTCAATTCTGAGGTCCTGGTGGTTAGAACCCCCAACATATACTTTCAGGAGGGACCCCTTCAACCCATAACAGTGTTTGTGTTCCAAACTGTTGAGTTTTCTGTCACTCTCTATGGGTTCATTGACGTGTGACTTTGGGGCTGACAAGTAGCATGTAGTGGGTTTCTGGAGAGCACAAGTGACCCCTTTTCTCTACCCTGGAGTGCACAAATCACATCACAACGGACTCCAAATCAAAGTTGTTAAATTTCCAAACCTTTAATCCCAAATCAGACCACAGTGAGGTCAGACCCAGAGATTCTCTCCTCCCCCCTTCCCCTGTTTCCCTGGAGGAAGTCTCTCCCACAAGCGAATACATCCAAATCTGTGGAACAAATAGGTCCAACTCCCTCCCAAGACCCCCTGACCTCACCCCCCCACTCCCTAGTTACCCCATCAGGTCCCCACCAGCCTTCCCTGGGGACCCTCGTTTGCAAAAATCCTCTCCCCGTCCCACTCTTAAGCAACCCAAATTCAGCCCCCGAGAAAAACATATTCACAGAGAAAAAAGATGAGGGCGTGAGGGGCAGTTCTGTGCAAACAGCATGGGCCCCCAGAGCAGGGAGAACACAGTTTCTCTAGGACATGGGGCAAAAGATTCAGGGGCACAATGGAGAAAGGAGAAGGGTTTGGGAGTTGCTTAGAGAAAGCACAACGGTGGCCCTAGGTGGCCCTGTGCCCCCACTTGGGACAGAGGGAGCCCCAGGGCCAGGGAGGCAGGGTAAGCAGGAGAAAGAAGCCACTCCCCAGGATCAGGACCAGGCCGGCCCCCAAGCCACAGCCCAGAGACCAGGAGTATTCATAGGTCAGGGCCGGGGATGGGGGAGGGTCAGGGCTAACTCTCTGCAGCAAGGCTTGCACGGAATGGCGGAACACCTCCAGGCTGACCAGAAGCAGCAGGCCTGTGGGGAGAGGAGAACAGATGTGGCCCTCAGGCCCCTGGGGTCCCCAACGGAGGTCTGAGCCTCTCCCCGAATATACCCCATCACATGCTTACTCAGACAAGAAACCTGGGGGACCCCCTAGTGATAGGAACAGAGTAAAGGGACAAAGTAGGTGATTACATAGTTAATCCCACTAGGGGACTGTAAGTAAAGAAATAAAAGCATGGGGGACCCCCGTAAGTTAATGGTCACTCAAGAAAGCAGGTTCGCTGAACCACAAAACCATGCGACAGAAGCCTGAGACATGCCCCCAGACAATGAAACAATGGTGGCATGAGACCCACATCCTGCCCAGAGAGTCCAGGAAGTTAATGATTCCTAAGGTAATGCTCCTCGGCGCACATTAAAAACAAAAATATAAGGAAAAGTTGACATTATGCTGAAAGCTGAGATGATTCATCCTATTTTAGTATATGTTACCGCCTTTTTTGCTCATTTCCATTGCGCCATGACAGTCCCAGTTGGACCACGTAGGGACAAGAAAACTCTCCCGCCTGACTTGGAGGAGGAGCTGATGATGGAAGCACGACATCTACTCAAGAATGAGGAAGAAGGTGGTCTTCTCCCCCTCCCCATTTTTCCTTTGATTATAAAACTGTAGCCCGCTAAGTTCTCGACGTGGCACCCTCTAGCTCACCCGCTTGTAAGGTGCACAAGCATCTTATTTTAATAAATCACTTCTTATCTATCACTTGGCCTCTCGCTGAATTCTTTCTGTGCTGAGACATAAAGAACCGGAGCTCCTCGGAGCCCCCCGAGATGCATTTCTGCAGTTTCACTACCACCCCCTCAACAACTGCTTATTAAGCACCTACTCTATAGCAGGCAGAATTTTAGAAGCTGGAGAGAAAGAAAGAACAAGACACAAATTCATAGAGACAGAGAGTAGAAGGTGGGTGCGGGGGTGGGGAGGAGGAATGGGGAGTTGGTGTTTAATGGGGACGGAGTTTTAATTGGGGAAGATGCAGAAGTTCTGGAGATGGATGGTGGTGATGGCTGCACAACCGCGTGAATGGACTTAACGCCACAGAAGTGGACACTTACAAGTGGTTCAAATGGTAAGTTTTATGTTAATGTGTCTTTCACCACTTAAAAAAAGAACAAAGCAAAACCAAGGAATCAAGAATCACAAAAGTCAAATTAAGACTCCATTAAGACTTCAGTAAAGAGTGATGATGGAATCTAAGTTGAAACCATAGAAGCAGAGAGCAGAATGGTGGCTGCCAGGGACTGAGCGGAGGGGAAAATGGGGAGATGCTGGTCAAAGGGCACAAACTTCCAGTTTGAAGAGGAATAAATTCTGGAGATCTAATATACAGCGTGGTGACTATAGTTAATAATACTGTATACACAAAATTTGCTAAGAGAGTAGATCTTAAATGTTCTCACTACAAAAAAATGTTACTATGTGAGGTGATGAACGTGTTAACTTGTTTGATTGTGGTGATCACCTCATGATGTATATCAAAATATATCAAAACATCAAGTTGTAGGGGACTTCCCTAGCGGTCTAGTGATTCGGACTCAGCACTCTCACTGCCATGGCCCAGGTTCAATCCCTGGTCGGGGAACTGAGATCCTGCAAGTTGTATACCTTATATACAGTTGTGTGTATATATATATATGTGTGTGTATATATATATATACACATACAGTTTATACTTGGCCATCATATCCCAATAAAGTTGAAAAGAAAAAAGAGTGATGTTGGATTACAAAATGAAAAGAAAATCAGTCAAGTAATGCAATTTGATTAAAGAAAAAAAAAGGAACAAGACAGACAAAAGAACCCCAACCTGACAGAACCTATGTTCTACTTGGAGGAGACAAATGGTAAACAAATAAACCAAGGCTTGCAAAACTCAAATGTCTCCAGGAGACAATGAGAAAGTACAAACAAGTGAGCAGGCAGGTGCGGTGGGGGCAACGACAAAGCGTAGCCCAAACCCGGCTTCAGCCAACTGCAGCCCATCAGAAACGGCGACTTAGTGGACCAGATCTTTTGATTTTTCAAGAACAGCTAGCATTTTTTTAAATGATTATGATTTTTACGGGAATTCACCCAACCTTTAAATATTGGCTCAGAGAAATCTTTAGACACTGCCCGCCAAACAAAGCACATTTATGGGCCGTCGCTGGCCTGCGGGCGACCAGGCTGTAACTGCCAAAGTAAACACATGAGAAGACAGGATAATTTCAGACAGTGATGCACGCTAGGAAGGAGATAAAAACAGAGTGATGGGAAGGGCCGTGACATCCAGGGGTGGGGCTGGGCCTTTACATGGTGTCATCAGAGAAGCCATTGGAGCTGAGACCCAAATGGACAAAAAGAAGCCAGCCACGCACAAAACAGCGATGGCTATTCTGGGCAGAAGGAAAGGCTGGTGCAAAGGCTTTGTGGTAGGGTGGAGTAGAGTGTGTTACAGGGAAAGAAAGAAAAGTCAGTGCAGCAGAGCAAAGAGGTTGGGGGAGGGGAGGGTGGTGGGCAGTGGAAGCACAGAGGTGGGCAGAGTAAGATCACGTAGGACCCTCCGATGGTCACGCATGGCTCATGCATCCTGGCTGCCTCCCCTCTCAGACCCCGGAGTCTGACTTCAACCTTGATCTCTGACCTTCCTTCCTCCCTACACTCCCAGTTCCCCCATGGTTTTGTTTTTGTTTTGTTTTTTAACTTTTTTAAAAAAATTAATTTATTTTATTTTATTTATTTTTTATTTTTGGCTGCGTTGGGTCTTCGTTGTTGCGCGCGGGCTTTCTCTAGTTGCGACGAGCGGGGGCTACTCTTCGTTGTGGTGCGCGGGCTTCTCATTGCGGTGGCTTCTCTTGTTGCGGAGCACGGGCTCTAGGTGTGCGGGCTTCAGTAGTTGTGGCACTCGGGCTTCAGTAGTTGTGGCTTGCAGGCTCAGTAGTTGTGGCGCACAGGCTTAGTTGCTCTGAGGCATGTGGGATCTTCCCGGATCAGGGATCGAACCTGTGTCCCCTGCATTGGCAGGTGGATTCTTAACCACTGTGCCACCGGGGAAGCCGTCCCCCATGGTTTTAAGTCAGGGACCTGGAGAATACAGCCTGGAGTCTGCGTAACGTGGCTCAGTGGTCCCTTTGTGATCCCTTCTTGACCTCATGCAGGTCAGCATCAGGGCACTGGAGGTGGAAAAGCATCTGGACGAGGGAGAGACACCATCGAGTCCCCTTCATTCCACTGCTAATTCATGCATTCTCTCATTCAGTCAACAGATCTTAATTGAACTCTCATTATAAAATATATATAAAATACAAAAACAAAACTAGGGACTTCCCTGGCGGTCCAGTGGTTAAGACTCCGTGCTCCCAATGCAGGGGGCACGGGTTCGATTCCTGATCGGGGAACTAAGATCCTGCATGTCACACAGCGCAGCCCAGAAAAAAAAAAAAAACCTAATGAAGGGGCTGTCCTCCTGGAAATTCACCCCAAAAGGGGAGATGGACAAAAATCAGGTAAATGTATCGATGTGGGTTGAACTGCATACCCCCAAAAGTTCACACATTGGGGTCCTGATCCCCAGTGCCTTGGAATATGACTATATTTGGCGTTAGGGCCTTTAAAGAGGTAATTCACTTAAAATGAGGTCATTAGGGTGGGCCCTGATCCAGTATGTCTGGTGCCCTTATAAGAAGAGATGAGGACACAGGCAAGCATGGGGAAGGACCATGTGAGGACACTGGGAGAAGACAGCCATCTACACGCCAAGGAGATTGGCCTCAGAAGGAACCGAACCTGCTGATGACATGTTGATCTCGGACTTCCAGCCCCCAGAACTGTGAGAAAATACATTTCTGGTGTTTAAGGCACCCAGTCTGTGGTACTTTGTTATGGCAGCCTTAGCAAACAAAGGCATACATAAATGCATAATTTCAGGTAGTGATCAATTCTACGAAGAAAAATAAGGCAAGGTAGGGACACAGCAGGGAAGAGGTCTACTTTAGACAAGGTGGCCAACAATGGTCTTTCTGAGGAGGTGACGTATGATCAGCGACTGAAATGATCTGCAGAAATGAGACATGGGAAGCGCTGGCGGAAGAGCATTCCAGGCTGAGGAGACAGCAGTGCAAAATGCTCTGAGGAGGGAATGAACTTGGAGGGTCTGAGAACAGCAAAGAGGTTAATATGGACAGAACAGAGAGAACAAACGGTAAGAGGTGAAGTCTCGCGTAGCCAGGAGCCAGGCCACATAAGACCTCGGAGCCACATTATTCTAGTGGTAGAAATTCATCCGTGGCTTTCGATCTAGGTAGGAACCACAATATGATTTATGGTTTTAAAATGTCACTAACTCCAAAACAAGAGGCAGGTAGGATTTGACCATGGGCTGTAGTTTGTGGACCTCTGGCCTTGACACACTAGCTTTGCAAAAAGAATCTAACCAAATGCTCCCACATCTCACCTCTTCCACTAGACCTTATGAATGGGTATTATTATTATTATCCCCACTTTACAGATGGGAAAATTGAAGCCTAGAAAAGGGGCACGTGGGTTTGAGCCCAGCCAGGTCTACTCCAAGACTCTTCTCTTAGGCACATCACTTTACCTTCTCCCTGATCGAACCTGACTTCCCTCGAATGACCTAGAAGGGCCCACGTGACCTGGCCCCTGCCTGTTTCTTCAGCCTCCTCTCAAGCTGCCCTTCCCATCCTACAGCAGTATGGAGTAGGACTTCTTTCAGGACTTTATTTTTGTTTTATTTTATTTTTATTTTTTGGCTGTACCACGTGGCATGCGGGATCTTAGTGCCGCGGACCAGGGATTGAACCCGAGCCTCCTGCAGTGGAAGCGCGGCGTCCTAACCACCGGAGCACCAGGGAAGTCCCATTCAGGACTTTAAATGCACCCAATTTGTTCAAGCCTGGAGACCTTCGTGCTGCTTGGAATAACTGTCTGCTTACCCCTCCCTGAGCCCGCCTTACACATCCTCATTCTCTACATCCTGACTTGAATTACACTTCTTCTGAGAAGGCTTCCCTGACCACCACCAGTCAAGTCTCTGTTGGGTCTCCCTGTTATACATTTTCATTAGACTCTTTACTTTTCATTTATAGCATTTACCACAAGTGGTAATTGTTAACATATACTAATTTATATGAGTATTATTGATTTGCCTAATTTCTATCTCCTCCCTGGGTTGGAATTTGGGACTCCAACCTAGATCTTTTGATTCCCTGTTGATTTCCTGGTTTGTCTTTTAAATTATTTATTTATTTATTTATTTTTGGCTGTGTTGGGTCTTCGTTTCTGTGCGAGGGCTTTCTCTAGTTGCGGCGAGTGGGGGCCACTCTTCATCACGGTGCGCGGGCCTCTTATTATCGTGGCCTCTCTTGTTGCGGAGCACAGGCTCCAGACACGCAGGCTCAGTAGTTGTGGCTCACGGGCCCAGTTGCTCCGCGGCATGTGGGATCTTCCCAGACCAGGGCTCGAACCCGTGTCCCCTGCATTGGCAGGCAGATTCTCAACCACTGCGCCACCAGGGAAGCCCTGGTTTGTCTTTTAAACCAGTATCCTCCTCACTCTCCATGCTCCAGCCTCACTGGCTTTCTTTCAGGACTCGAAATTCACTGAACTCTTTCTAGCTTGGTTACCCATACTTTGATGTTTTAAGCGTCATCTCCTCAGAGAGGCCTTCCCTAACTCTGCTTTAAATGAAGTGCCCTCATTATGCATTCTCACAGAACTCTACTTTTCCTTCATAGCACTTACTGCAGTTTGTAACTGTGGGATGATTTGTATCATTTCTCTGTCCTTAACCAGATGATAATCTCGTTAAGGGCAGACACCTTTCTAATGAATAAATGAAAGACAGGGAATGACTGAATTTCCCCCTTCATTTAGGAAGCTCTCTAAGGCACAAAACAATAATAAGAATGTGATTACTAATCATTTCTGTTCGAGTGTGCTCTTGAACACTCATATCTCCCTGTCTCCTTTATTTTTGCTTTTGTTTTGGCCGCGCGGAGCTTGTAGAATCTCAGTTCCCCAGCCAGGGATTGAACCCATGCCCTCTGCAGTGAACCCATGCCCTCTGCAGTGAAAGCACAGAGTCCTAACCACTGGACCACCAGGGAATTCCCTCCCTTGACTCATCTTGCACCAAGCCTCTACTGCATTTGTTAACTAAGGTTACCATGTACATTTGCGCAAACTTTGCCCCGCTCTATGCTCTGATCTTCATTCTGTTCATTCATCTTCTTTTAAACTTGCCAAGTCTTTTACAGACTACATATATGCTATTCCATCACCACTGTTACCACATCAAGGGCGTCACCATCATCACCATCATTACCACCACCACAAACATCACCAACATTGCCACCACTACTGTCAACTCCATATTCTGCCGGGATAATTTCTGTTCCTCCTTCAATTATCAGCTTAAATATCACTTTCTCAGGAAGTTTCTCTGACAAGCCCCCCTACCCCAGTGTGTACCCCTTATATGCTTTATCATAACTCTCATCACAATTATAGTTGGATTATTATATGTGTAATTGTCGGTTACTGTCTATCTCTGTCAGAATCTAGGCTCTATGAGGGCAGACACAGTGTCTGTCTTATTAATCTTGTATCTCCAGCCCTTAGCTCAGTGCCTGGAACATAGTAGGTGCTCAGTAGACACACGAAAGATAAATAAATGAAGCTTATATAGTTAATGACTTATCTATCCACCTTAGAAAACATTTGATCCAATGAGGGCTACATTCCACAAGATGCAGAATTTTTTTGGACCCCCAACTCCAAAAATGCAACAGTTCTTGCAGACTCCAGGTCCAAATCTAAAGGAGTGTTCGGAGAACCTTCAATTCCCAGCCAACAACAGCGCTTGGACCATCCTCACATTTGGGCCTACTATAGCCCTTGTGCTTCCCAGCATGCAACGGTGCTTAGAGACCTTCCTCAACCTGACAGCATACAACAGTGCATGGGGACCTCCCTCAACGTCCCAGCTTGCAACAGTGCTTGGGGACCCTAGATTCCAATCTAAATAAGTCTTTGGAGACTCCCCAATTCCCAGTCAACAACAGGACTTAGAACTCTCCCATCTTTGAGACGTCTGTAGCCTTTGAGCTTCTGCCAATTCCCAGCACACAACAGGGCTTGGAGACCCAACCTCCCAGCCTACAACGGGGCTTGGAGACCTCCCTCGACCTCCCAGCATGCAACAGTGCTTGGAAACCCAACTTCCCAGCATGCAACAGTGCTTGGAGACCTGACCTCCCAACATGCAATGGTGTTTGGAGACCCGACCTCCCAGCATGCGATGTCCTCAGTCTGCAGGCTCTGAACCCTCACCTGAGAGGCCAAAGCAGATGGCTCCAACCCGGAGCAGGAACTCTGCACCTTTGCTGAGCACCGTGATGATACAGAGGCTCCCCAGGGCCATGACTGCCAGGCCTAGCACTGCTATCACCGCAGCTGCCAGATTTACCTCTGTGAGGAGGGGAAGGGGAAGTAGAGAATACAGGACGTAGGGAGTAGAGAGAACTCCCATAGAGGGACCCAGAAGATCCGGGACTAGAGAAGAATTTTCAAGTAGAAGATCATCCAGTCCAATGTTTTACTTATACTGTTGAAGGAAGAACTAAGACTCAGAAAGGGTCAGTTAACTGCTTAAGGTCACAGAGCAAAGAAAGGACAGAGCCAGGATTAGAAGGAGATGGGAACTACCAAGTATTACTTATGATCTGGTCACCATTTGTTTACCAGTGAGGAAACTGAGGCAGTGGGGTGTGTGGGAGACAACAGAGAAGGTGGTACGTTACAGCGGAATGATCCAAGTCAGAACTCTCCCCAGCTACTTTCTAGCTGGAAGATTCTGGTAAAGTCACTGAACCTCTCTGAACCCCAGTTTCCTCCTCTGGAAAATCAAGATCAAAATCCCTACTTGACTGCTGTGAGGATTAGAAATCACATATGTAACGTACACACTGCGCCACCTGGCACACAGCACTTGTTCCATATGTGTGCCCTGTGATTATTTTGCTATCCTAGGGGAGCACAGCGACTTGCCCAAGCTCACTTAGCACCAAGATAAGAAAGAAAGGAGTGGAGAGGGTAAGTAGGTCCTCCAAAAAGAGTCCTCCACTGTTTATGGAGGACCTACTTACTATGTGCCAGGCACCATACTGCATGTTTTAGCTGCATCATTTCATTAAATCCTTACAAAGACCAGATAAGGTTCATGACATACCACAATTCTTTTACTAGTGGGGATATTGACATACCGACCGCAATTCCTTTACTGGTGGGGATATTGACATACTGGGGTGATGGAGAGACTGTGGTTAGAGTAGAAAGGGTAAAGTCTTAAAAGTTTTATTGTCCAGTATGGTAGACACTAGCCACGGAGGGTCTTTTAATTTTAAATGGATTTAAATCGAACAAAATTTAAAACTCAGTGTCTTAGTTGCACCGGCCACATGTGGCCAGTGGCTACCCTATCAGTCAGTGCAGGTACAGAACATTTCCACTCTCATGGAATATTTTATTGAAGAGCACTGCTTTAGAGTTGGAATTATTTGGGTTCGAATCCTGCCTCTGCCTCTGCCACTTCCTGGGAAAATAAATTAAACCATTTATGGACTTGTGTTTTCTCATCTGGAAGATTAAGATAAAGCCCCTGCCCTGCAGGGTCATGGCAAGCACTGGAACTCTTATAAATGAAACACCCAGCGCTGTGTTTAGCATGTGGGAGATGCACACTTGTGAGATGCTAACGTACTATCCACAGAGAGGGGCTGGGACTTGCCCAAAGTGACACGGCATGCGGCAAAAGCAGAGCTGAGGCAGGAATGTTGGACACAGGGCTCTGGAGAACCACCTGTCTCCAAAGATGACACCTCCCCAGGATTTAGGAGCTTGTGCCCATTCTGTGGCAAAGCAGAGAAGAAGACAATGCTATCAAGAACCCCTCTGGGATTAACAGATACAAACTACTATACATAAAAAGATAAGCAACAAGGACTTACTGTATAGCACAGGGAATTATAATCAATACCTTTTAATAAACCATAATGGAATATAATCTGAAAAAAATAACTGAATCACTTTGTTGTATACCTGAAACGAACACAATATTGGAAATCAACTATACTTCAATTTACAAAAAAGAAAAAGAAAGAAAAGAAATCCTTTAGCGTGGTCAGCATATCCCCTCCACCGGGCAAAAAGTTCTTACCTTTCTTTGTGGTTCTCTGGAAGATGTGAGCATCCTCTCCCGTGGTGAAGAATTTAAAATAAGTGCAGTTTGCTTCTGTGGCAGCAGGAGAGAGAAAAAGAGAGGTAATGACATGGAGGTCCCTAGTGTAAGCTCAGGGCTGGACATTTAACGTAGCTCACAATAACCTAGAAATATGAAATTAGCATCCCTGATAGACAGAGAGAAATCATGCTCAGAGAAGTAAAACCACCTGCTATCACAGGAGCTGGGATTCCAATCCAGAGCTTTGAGGTCCAGATCTGCGGCCTTGAGAGGGCTATTGACCTCTCTGAGCTTCTAATTTTTCCTGTATAAAGTGAGTTAATAGTCTCTTTCCTGGCTCTGTCATATGAGTTTGTTTAGGGTCCAGTGAGATTAGAAATGGATAATCACTTTATTCAACAAAGCACCCCAAGATCCAGGCAGAAGGCTAACAGACTCAGAAGAGATTCCTATCTCAGAAAGGATTCATGTCTAGACTACACAAAGAACTCTTGCAGATCAGCAAGAAAAGAGAGATAACCCAATTGAAAAATGGGCAAAGGATATGAATAGTCAATTCATAGAAGAGGAAGCGTGGATTACTCACAAGTACATGAAGAGATTCTCCACCTCACCAGGGATCACAGAAATGCAACTTAAATCAGCAGGGAGATGGCACTTTAGATCAGTTAGATTGGCAAATATTAAAAGGATAATATCAAGCATTGGAAGGATAAGAGGAAACAGCTGGGGGTGTAAATGGGTACTAGTCTTTTTGGAAAGCACTCTGACATACTTTATGAAGTGAAGTATGTTTATCCCTATAACCCAACAGTTTCACTTCTGGGTATACATTCAGGAAAAAACCACGTGCAGGAACATATATGGGTTGCATGATGTTCATTGCAACACTATTTATAATAATAGGGAGTCGGGGGGACTTCCCTGGTGGTCCAGTGGTTAGGACTCTGTGCTTCCACTGCAGTGGGCTTGGGCTCGATCCCTGGTCCGGGAACTAAGATCCCAAATGCCACACGACGCAGCCAAAAATAAATAAATAAATAAACAGGGAGTTGGAATCAACCTAGGTGCCCATCTCTATTGGAATAGACAAGTAAATGCGATGGATGCTTCCTGGGCAAGTCTCTGCAGCACACAGTAGCCACGAACTAGACTAACAGAAAGCAGCACAGAGAGATTTGAGAAACAGTGTTGAGCAAAAAAATCAAAAACAGGAAAAAATCTATGGCACGATATCATTTATGGAAATTAAAATACATACATATATTAAAAACTACTATATTTTCTAAGTTAAAATACATATTCATGGATGCATATCAAATGCATTAAAGAGATGAGTTAGGAAAGAATGAAAAAAAAAGAATAAGAATGTAAAATAAAGCACAAGAAGGATCTTGCAAAGGCTGGTAATGATTTTGTGGCATAAACTGAAAAGTATGATTCATCCAAATTTGTGTACTTGAAGTTCAAGAAACGCCACACTAAAAAAAGGCGCTTTCTAAATTGCATTTTAAAGCCAGAACTTCCCACAGAATTCACCTACTCCAACTTTCTCATTCCATAGATGGGGAAACTGAGGAGAGAACAGAGGCAAAGGGAGGAGAGAGGTCGAGAATAAGAGGGGTATAAGAAATAGGAGACAGGTCAGGTGGTCTGGGGAAGTGGAAAGGAACTTTCCGAATTAAAGGGGGATGCTGAAGGACAAGAGATAAACTCCAGAGTCAGGTGAGGTGGTGCGGGACACTCCACCTGGTACTCTCAAGGAAAGAAAAGGGCATGAGATGTCCTGGCAGGAGCAGTGGGAAATGTGAGTCCTTATCCTGCAGCAGCAAAAAGGATGCTTCGTGCAGCAGAGCAAACGGTGAGGATGCTATCTGTCACAAGTCGGTGGGGGGAAAGCGGTCTTCCTCTACAAGGGAAATGGGAAGTCTCAACTAGAGAATAAGAAGGTGTGGTACATCTTTCTGAGAGAGTATGGGGTGTCTGGCATCCCATTTTGGCTACTGATGATTTAGGGCATCTTGTCTCTGACCCCAGAGGATATGGCATATCCCATTTGGAAAAGAGTAGGATATGGGTCACCCCCCCCTTTGGGATGTCCTTCGATGGGCCATGGGATGTGTGGGATATTTCTGAAATCTTGAAATTTGTGAGATGTCCTCTGAAGGGTCAGGATTGTGGGATGATGGTGATGGTCCTTTAAGGAGACTGAAGCTCTTTCTGACCATTAGGGAGACATCAAGGGATGTGAGGGACCCCATATTATGCAGTTAGGTGGGGCGGGACAGCCCCCCCAGTGCAGTGAGGACCTTTGGGACATATTTATGGACTAGTGAGATGCAATATAGTGTCGTTGTTAAGAACAGAGATGACCAGGAACCCTCCTACACTGTTGGTGGGAATGTAAATTGGTACAGCCACTACGGAGAACAGTATGGAGGTTCCTTAAAAAACTAAAAATAGAGCTCCCACATGACCCAGTAATCCCACTCCTGGGCATATATCCAGAGAAAACCATAATTCAAAAAGATACATGCACCCCAATGTTCGTCGCAGCACTGTTTACAATCGTCAGGACATGGAAGCAACCTAAATGTCTGTCAACAGAGGAATGGATAAAGAAGATATGGTACATATATACAATGGAATATTACTCAGCCATAAAAAAGAACAAAATAATGCCATCTGCAGCAACATGGATGGACCTAGAGACCGTCATACTGAGTGAAGTAAGTCAAACACAGAAAGACAAATATCATATGATATAGCTTACGTGTGGAATCTAAAAAAAGGGTACAAATGAACTTATTTACAAAACAGAAGTAGAGTCACAGATGTAGAAAACAAACTTATGGTAACCAGGGGATAAGGGGGTAGGGATAAACTGGGATATACGCACTACTATATATAAGATAAATAACTAATAAGAACCTACTGTATAGCACAGGGAACTCTACTCAATACTCTGTAATGGCCTATATGGGAAAAGAACCTAAAAAAAGAGTGGATGTATGTATATGTATAACTGATTCACTTTGCTGTACACCTGAAACTAACACAACATTGTAAATCAACTATACTCCAATGCATTTTTAAAATTTTTTTAAAATTAAAAAAAAAAAAAATAAAGAAAGAACAGAGATGACCAGGGTTCAAACCCCATATGACTAGCCTGGGTGCATAGACTGAGACATTTATATTTCTTGCTTCTCATTTTGGGGATGATAATAACTACTCATAGGGTTCCTATGAGGATTGATGAGTTTATGCAAGTGAAATACTTAGAACAGAGCCGGGCACTACATTAGCATCTAACATTTTTTATTACCAGAGCATCCTATTTCTCAAAAATTTGGGAACTTCCTGCTTGAGGCTCTGAGGGGTGAGAATTAGCCCGTCTGCATGCTGAGTGGGTGGTACCTCAGATAACAAGGGTGCTTGGCATCCCACTTTGCTATCAAGGGCTTGGAACATCCTAATTTGGACCCTAGGGATGTCAGAGATCACATCTGGAAAAGTGAAGGAGGAGGGAAATCCCATCTGGAGCCCAGAGGGATAGGAGATCTTCTTTGAGGGGTACTGAGATTATAGGACAGCCTTTGGAGAGGAAAGAGTGTTGTAGATGCCATATGGGTGATCAAGCATGTGACATCCTAAATGGGCTCTGAGGGTTGTCAGATAGTTTCCTTGGGTCAGTAGAGGCGAAGTGAGATCCCATTCCCGTTCCCTAGGGGTATAGGATGTCCCTCTGGTATAAGTTTAGGGCATGGCATGGCCTGTCTGGGAGAGTGAGAGGTACGGGATAGCTCTCTGGCATGGGTAGGGGTGAAACAGCCACTCAGTAGGGAAGTGAGGGGTGTCGAGGTGCCTGGAAGAGAAAATGAGAAGGGCTGGAGTGTCCAGTCGGGGAATTTGAGGTGAAATGGGTAGGAAACGAAGAAGATTTTCCAGGAAGCACAAGGTCTGCCCTGGGATGTTGGGAGGTGTTTGGTGAGAGCTGTTTGGTGGAATCCGTAGGAGGGAACAGCATAGACTGTACTTTGGGGTGGGCATCAAGGTGGTCTTTCTCCCCAGGGCCCACAGGATGGGGGTGCAGGCTGTCTCCAGGGTGGGAAGAGCAAGCTGACACCAGGAACCCAGAGTCTTCCTCTAAGGGTGCAGGCTGTCTCAGGGGCGCGAGCGTTTCTGGGAGACACAGGCTGTCTGAGGGCACCAGCTGTGTCCGGAGTCATCGGCTGGGTCCGGGGGCACAGGCTGTGTGCAGAGGCACAAGTTTCTCTAGGAACATGGGCTTGCTGGGGGTACAGGCTGCTCTGGGGACACAGAAATGTCTGGGATCACGCGCTGCGCTGGGAGCATAGGAGCTCTGGAGGTCATAGGACAAGGGCACCGGCTGCTCTGGAGGTACAGGCTGGTCTAGGACAGACGGGTTTGGGGGAACAGGCTGCTCTGGGGGCAGAGGCTGGTCTAGAGCTACAGACTGGCCTGGGGGTGCAGGCTAGTTTGGGGGTACAGACTCCCTCTCTGCACAGTTTGTGCCTGGGGCAGAGGCTGTCCCGGGAGCACAGGTTGATGTGGGTAGGGGCGCTTTCTGAGGGTGCAACCTCTCTCTCCTCGGGGCTCAGGCACGGGTTTCTCAGACACGGGATACAAGCCCTGCGCGGGGGCGGCGGCCTCTCACCTCCGGGCAGCTCCGCTGGGCCGCAGGTGTCTCTGCCCGCGGGCACGTCCGCCTGCCACAGTCGTTTGGTGCACATCTTCCAGAGCCCCAGGTGGGCAGCATCGCAGACGGCACTGCCGTTGTCCCTGTAGGTGTTGAGTTCCACCCAGAACTCGGTGCCCACGGCCAGCACTGCCAGCGTGGCACCCACGGAGGTCAGCAGCAGCGCCAGCTTGATCTTCCCCTCGTGCTCAGGGGTCATCCTGGCCTTGCGCGCCCCGTGAGCTCGCCGCCGGCCCACGGCCCCCAGCCGGCGGTCCTCCTCGTGCATGAAGAAGTTGGACCACATCATCATCCTCGTCGCGGGCGATAGGGCCCAGGTGCAAAGGAGGCAGAGCTGAGGCGGGCTCCTGAGGGCTGGGAGTGGGGAGGGAAGCGCCTGGGGTCTTGAAGCGGGTGAGGGGCTCGGTTTCCACTGGTCTGTGAAATGGGAAGATCTGAATCCTCCCTGGAACCTCAAATGAGGAAGTCGAGGTCACTTCTGGGACCTAGATCCTCTGCTGGGAACCCTCTGAGGTTCAGAGAAGAGCCTGGGGTACCCACAGAAGCTCAGCAAAGAAGATGAGACTAGAGATAAAGCTAGGTTCCCCCAGCCTCACGGCTAGAGCCTGGGTACCCAGGAGGGGGGCCTGAGAGCTCCAGAAGCAGGAGAACTGAGTGTCAGCTGAAGCTCTGAGGGGCTGCTCTGGGGTCCCCACTGGAGGGAATCACCAAGGGGAAGCTGTGTTTCCTTGCGGGGGGTGGGAATCCGAGCTTCCCACTAGGGCTCAGAGTTTGGGGTACACAGGAAGGGGAGCTGAGGTCCTGTGTTTGAGAGGAGATGCTTCCTGGCTTCTTTGGGCTCAGAGTCTGGGGAAGGAGAAGTTGGGTCCCCTCTGGGGTTCAGAAGAGGAAAAACTGGGGTGCAGGGAGTTCTTAAGGGGAGGTCAGAATTACTTCGGAGTCTCAGAGAGGCAGTAGGATTCCCCCAACTTTCACAGGGGGGACCAGCAGAGTCCTGGCTGGGGTTCAGAGACAGGAGGCTGGGGACCTGCTGGAATTTAGGAAGAGGGGAGGGGGGGTCTCCCTGGCCATTCAGAGAACAGACCAGAGAAGGTCTGCCCTAGGGGCTGAGAGAAAGGGGCTGAGGGACACCCCCAAGGCTCAGGAGGGGGACCTGGGGTCCCTGCTGGGGCTCAGATGAAGGGGCTGTGGTCCGCACTGCGGCTCAGGAAATGGGGACCAGGTCCCCGCACGCGGTTCAAAGGACAACTGGGACCCGGAAGGGACTCGGTGTCCCTTTGGGATCACTCGGCTCCCCCTCCCCCGGGCTCCCAGGGCCGGCCGGGTCGGGACGGCTCCAGGCTCAGCTCCAGGCCAGGCGCCTCCCTCAGGCCTCCCACCCCCGTCTCCTGGGTAGGGACCCCTCTCGCTCTCCTGCCTCTGCGCGGCGCCAACCCCAGCTCCGCGATGCCTCCGAACCGTCGGTTCTGCACGCCACTGCTCGCTCCGCCCGCCGGCCTGGCAGCTCCGCTCACTCCCAGCCTCGCCCCCATCCGCCCACCCCCTTCACCATCGCCGGCTATTTCGGGCTTGACCCGTAAATAACACCCGCACCTGTTGCCGGCGCCTGTTGCCATAGGGATCCCGGGTATTTTAAGGAGACGAGGGGCGGGGAGAAGGACGGCTGCCCGGGGAGGAGGGGCTGGGGGCCAGGTCCTGACCCGCTGGAGACCGAAAGGACTTTTACTTCCTTAAGGGGCAAGGGCGGGAGCTGAGGGTCCCATCTCCCAGCTGGCGGGAGAGGGGGCAGGGCGGGGAACCAGGAGTTTTGGTCCGGAGCAGGCTTGGCTGGGAACCCGAACTGCTCGGTCCAGGGGAAGAGGGGCAGGGAGGCAGGACTCCTGGGTCTGAGGAAGGGGGAGCTGGGGGCCCTCAACCCCTGGGTATGAGGGAGGAGAAAGCTGGGGCCGGGGGTCTTGGGTCCGTGAAAGAGAAGAAACTGGGGACTTTAACTCGTGAGACTGGAGGGAGAAGGGGCTGGGGACCTGGACCCCTGGGTCTGAGGGGGGAGGGGCTGGGGGCCCGGACCCCTGGGTCTGAGGGAGGAGGGGCTGGGGACCCGGACCCCTGGGTCTGAGGGAGGAGGGGCTGGGGACCCGGACCCCTGAGTCTGAGGGGGGAGGGGCTGGGGGCCCGGACCCCTGGGTCTGAGGGGGGAGGGGCTGGGGGCCCGGACTCCTGGGTCTGAGGGGGGAGGGGCTGGGGGCCCGGACCCCTGGGTCTGAGGGGGGAGGGGCTGGGGGCCTGGACCCCTAGTCTGAGGAGGAGAAGACTGGGGCCCAAATCCCTTGCATCTTGAAGGATGGAAAGACGGAGTCCCGGGCTGGGGTCCTCCGCTCCCCAGGAGGTAGAAAGGGCCGGCCTCAGGGAGAAGCTGGTGTCAGGGGCGTGGGAACCAGAGCCACAGTCCTCTGCATCGAGTTTATTAGACGGGGCACCCCCGGGGGACCTTCCATGCAGTTTCAGCTCCCCCAGCGACAGGAACGGGGACAGCCGTGTGGAATGGCAGCAGGGCCTGATCTTTGCCCCTTCACTCCCTCCCTCAGCCCCTCTGCGATGGCCCAGGGGGGACCCACCTTTCACCAACTCCTTTGCCCATGGTTGACTGCTCCAGCCGGCCCGGTGCATCCTAACCCTCTCTGTCGGCCGGGCGCCCTGTGCTGGTTCCGTCGGAGCATGCATTGCCCTGGGATGTGATTGTGATCGTGGTCATCTGTGTCTGGCTCTCCCATCAGCCTCTGGCAGGGCTCAGGTGCAAGAGAACCCCATCTCATCGTTCTCAGCACCACCCAGCCCAAAATGCGTACACAGGAGGCCTTAGGAAGTGTGCGTAGGTGATCTGAATGAATGAATGAATGAATGGGCAAATGGATGGATGGATGAAGGGAGATGGTGACACACAGGCATCCCCTCCCAAGCTAGGGAAGGGCCCCCCTTCAGAGCACACCTCCCTCTGCATTCCGATTGGCCGCACTGCCTGTCTTCGGATCTGAGTTCCCAGCTCTGAGATTGCAAGGCCTGGTGCCTGGAAGGCCTCAGGGACTATTTCTTAAATGAATGAGTGAAACCTGTTCTTTCCTTCACCTCACCGGGTATTCCCAGGCCTTGGCAGGACTCAGAGGGGAATCTGAGAAAGTGCCTGGTGCTGGCAGCAATGTGAGATGGGAGTTGGGCTGGGTGACATCCACCAGCGTCTCCATTCTGAGAAATCAGACACCTTCCTGCAGTACCTCTGCCCTGCCTCCTGAATCCATCTTCCCCTCCCGGCCCTGGGCCTCCCCATCTTTCTCAATCTTGCCTGCTGTAATGGCTCTCTCCTTTCGGGGGTTATTTTTCTTTCTTCCATCTCCCTGTCTGCCAGCCTCCCTTTCTCTCCTTTCACAGAAAGGGTATGAACTTTCTTTGGTGGGAAAGTTCTTCTCACTTTCATACCAAAAGGATGGCTTGGCCTCCCTTTCCCTCCACCTCCCCTCCCACAATCTCTTCCTTCCACTCACTCAAGCAAAACTCCAGTCCCTACCGCTGCACGGCGATGACCTCGTGTCAGGGTCATGTTATCTAACCCGTGGCTAATTTGCTCCGCGGATCCTTTTCTGGTTCTCAGCACTGGTCTCTGCCTACTTCATGGTCACTCCTTGCCCGCTTAACTACATCTTCCTCCCCGCCCCCCACCACGCAGATGCCCCCGAGTCTCTGGCCGGGTTCTTTCTCTGTCATCCACACTCATCTCCTAGGTCACCTCATCCAGTCCTGAGGCTTTAAATATGCTGTCTGCTATATGCAGACATTTCCAAAACTTGTATTTCCAACCACGACCTCTCCCTCAAGCTCCAGTCTCACGTATCCAACTGACTACCTGACACCCCAGCTTGGATTTCTCACAGGCCTCTCTAACTTGTCATGGCCCAAGGAGGATGCTTGACTCCTCCCACCTGATCCCTTCCCCCGGTGACCCCTTTCCAGGCAACACATAGCAGCGCCACCCAACTTCACACAGTTAAGAGAGTTTTTCTCTTCTCTCTCTTTGGTTTTTCTTTCCCTCCTCTGTTACGTCCAGTTTGCCACCACCACGGGCTTTGCCTCCAAAATCCCATTTCCTGTTCTTCCATTTTTCTCCGCCCTCACCAGTTCCACATTGGTCCAGGCCACCATCAGCCTTAACTAGCCAAGGACGACAGCCTCTTAACTCCTTACTTCCACCTTCACTCCTAAATCTATTCTCAGCACAGCGACGCGGTTCTGTTATTTTGTTTTGTTTTTATAAATAAAAATAGGAGCATGTCATTCCTATGCCCATCCCACTGAGTCTAGAATAAAATTCCAATTTCTTCCCAGGGCTACAAGCCCCCCCATGACAGGCCCCCAGCGCACACTTCTGACCTCACCCCAATTTTCTCATCCTTGTTCGTCTGCCCGCCATGGGGCCTCCTCAAAAATCGGCGATTCCGCAGGGCTTTTGTGCTGTCTCTGCTTGGCCAGAATGCTTGTCGGGCGCCTTTACTTCTCACAACCCACTGCTGTTACCGCTGCAGTGGGTTCTTCCTGAGGCTCCTCCCCTAAAGTCGCCACATCCTGCTTTGCTTTCCCCCCACCCCATCCCCACCTGTGCTGTGTGGCTTGCGGAATCTCAGTTACCCCCACCAGGGATTGAACCTGGCCATGGCAGTGAAAGCCCGGAATCCTAACCACCTTCCCGCTACCAGGGAACTCTCTTTCCTGCTTCATTTTAAAAACACCTCTGCAACTGAAATTCTTATTGTTTATTGTTTGTCTCTCCTGTGAGTTCCAGGAGAGCAAAACCTCGGCTATCTGTTCCATACCACATTCCTTGCACCTAGACTGGTCTAGAACAGGTTGGGACTCAATAACTTTCTTGAATACTGAAAACAAACAAAAGAAATAGATGGATCCTATACCCTGTGCGTGCTTCTGAGTCTCCACATTTCTTTCTGGGCACATCCCTGCATTTTTCTCTGCAGCTTTACCCCTCCATTTCTGTGTGTATATATATATTTTTGCATCTGTGAGACTTCTCTGTTTTGACTTGTGTATCTTGGTGGCAATCTCTCTCCTGTCCGTTTTCCTCTCCTTTCTGGATCACCTTCCTGTGTCTTTGACCTTTTCCTTTGTCCCTGTGACTCACCTAGTTTTGGTCTCCGTTGCTCTCATCCTTCCTCCCCCGCCTTCCCTCCTTCCCACCGCTCTCCCTTCTGCCCATCCTCCACCTCTTTCTTGCTTTATGTTTGGCCTTTGGACTCTAGAATCCACTACCTCCTAGCCAGCTCTGCCCCCCTCTCCCACCAAATTTGTCTCTCCCTGTCCTTCCCTCCATTTATCATCCCTACACTAAGTTCCCCTCTGTCCCGCTAGTTGTATTCCTTTCCCTCTGTTTCCCAGCATCTCTTTCCAACATGGCCCCCATGGAATCCTTCCCTGGTCCCCTGCCCTCCAGTCTTCTAGGCCATAACAAGGCCTGGCAGATGGGGGACCCTGGGAAATATTTGCTGAGCAAATGAAGGGAAACCCACTAAGCACTGTCCCTTCCGTGTCCTCAGTGACCTTCAAATCCATTCCCCCCATCCCTCCACCCCCAGAGCCCTTTCCCAGCTCAAGTGCCATCCTCTCTCAACTACCCCCCAGCACTGGCCTCCTGTCAAGCTCTTTCCCACGTCCCAGGCGTCTCCTTCTGACACCCACGTCTGACCCTGCTCTTCACCTGCTGCTCCCGTGTCTCCTGCTACCCTCAGAATAAAGTCCAAACTCCTCAGCCTGGAACCCTAGCATCCTTAGACTCTGGCTTCTAGCTGCTTCTCTGGTCTTATCTCCCACCCCTACCCTGACCTTCTGCATCCCCAAAGGATGAGCCCTGTCCCCAATCCATCATGCTCTTATATCCCCCCCAAGCCGACTCTAGTTGTTTTTTTTCCCATGAAAGCTTTCCTCACCCCCTTCATCACTCATCCTTTTGAAACCCAGCCTGGGTCTAATGTTCTCCAGGAAGTTTCCCCAAGTACTACCCACTCTTGGCAGTTGGTCACTCTGTCTCTTCTTCTTTGGTCAAGCTGCCCATCCTGGTCCCTGTTACAGCACCAATCGCCCTGCCTGGAGTTCGGTTTTTGACTCCTCCTTAAGAGCACGAGTGGGGATCCTGATACCAATAGACTACCTGGTACATTAGCAGATGCTCAAAAACGTCAAGGAGTGAATGGCTGAATTAATGGATGAGTGAAACATGAATCTCTAAGTCCTAGTGTTTCTCCTGCACACCAGACACCATGCCTATGCTTCAGTATTTGTGTGATTATCTGCTCCCTCCCACGAGTGAGAGTTTGAAGGGCCAGTGCCTGTGTTTGATGCTGTATTTCAGCATGTCTCTGCCTCTCACTCTCATCTCTGAGTTCCTTCCTCCCTTTCTGTACCATTCATGTTATGATCCTGTTTAAAGCCATTCCATGTCTCCCCACTGCCCTCAAATTAAATCTAAACTCTTGACCTGACCTACATGTCCCTGGGCAGTCTGGCCCTGCCTTCATCTCCAGCCTCATCTTGTTCCAGCTGCATGTGGCTCACTACGTACATGTTAGCCTTCTCTGGAAGCTCTTCCTGCCCCAGGGCCTTTGCATATGCTGTTCTCTGGCTAAGACACTTCCCTCCAGCTTCACCTGGCTGGCTTCTTGTCATCCTTTTGTGTTAGCTAAAATATCCCTTCCTTTTAAACTGGGTTAAGCCTCCCTGAAGGAGCATTTTGTAGCATTTCGGATTTCTCCTTTGCCCTAACTGTAACTTACTGTGGTGTACGCATTTCTTGGATTAACGTCTGTCTCATGCACAAGATGTAAACTCTATGAGGATGTTGGGGACCCTATCTGACTTCCCTCCTTCTGTAGGCTCAGCATTCGGCACAATGCCTGGCACTTAAGTACACAAATAAATTGCTGGTAATGAATGATCAAGTCTGTCTCTGGGACTGTTTACGTTCCCTCCCCAGCGCCATCCTGGTACATAGCAGGTGCTTTTAAAACCCTTGTGGAAGGATGAATGAAGAAGTGAACGAATGCCCACGTCTGTCCCTTGTCACTTTGCCTTTCTGCATCCCTTCTTTTATCTTTCTGTCTCTTTACATAGAGCATATATATAGTCTGCAGGTATAACTATATAGTCGTGTGTTATGGGTCCCTCTCCAGGAGTTGGGCTGGGCTGGGAGTCCCTCCCCCGTGCCCCGCCCCCACATGCACACAGCAAAACATTAAAAAGAAAACATCTCAAAACTGCAGAAAACACCACAGCCCTCCCCCCTCCCCCCCACAAAAAAAAAATAAATAAAACACGACGCTCCCTCCCAACGGCCCCCTCCCTTCCCTTCCCCCTCCCTCAGGGTCCCTGATTCGGAGGGTGGCGGGCGCTCCCCCACGCCCGAGAGGTGGGGAGGGGGCGCGGGGGAGCACCAAGCAGTCTCCAGCGCGCTCACGGGGAAGGAGGGGGGCGCCCCCACCCCCGGCAGCCTCGTTGCACGCGCGCCCGCGCACGCGCCCCGGACACGCCCCCCTCGGCGCCCCCCGTCGCGCCCCTACACGGGCGTGGTTTTCCTGTTGAGCGTGTTGCCGTTGGAGGCGGCGGCCTCCTTGGCCAGGGTCCCGGGGGCTGGCGCGGCGGGCGCGGGCGCGGCGGGCGCAGGCGCGGCGGGCGGCCCGGTGACCGTGACCGTGACGCCGCCGCCCGCCTCCTTGGGGAAGGCGTTGTGCAGCGTGAGGAAGCCGGACGCCCCCCCGCGGTCCCGCTCGGCGCCCGCCCCGCCGCCGCCGCCGCCGCCGCCCCCCGCGCCCCCCGCCGCGCCGCCGTACGCCCCGCCGCCGGCACCGGCGCTAGCCAGCCCCGCGGCCACGCTGCCCTTGGACGGGTCGCGGCTGAGCGTGTACATGGAGATGTCCGTGGAGGCGAAGCCCGGGCCCCCGGCGCCGCCGGGAGACGCGTCCCGCGACGGCGACGGCTCGCTGGAGCGGGAGCTAGAGCGGGAGCGGCGGCGGTAGCGGAAGCGGTAACTGGGCAGACGGAGGATGGCCGAGGGGCCGCTCCCGCCACTGCCGCCCGCGCCCCCGCCGGCCTTGAGCAGGTCCGAGCGAGACTGGCAGTGCGCCTCGCGGCTGCGCTCGATGTAGATGTTGACGGCCAGCACGCCGATCACCTCGGCCAGGATGAACGACAGCCCGCCGAAGTAGAAGGACCAGCCGTACGAGTAATGGTTCTTCTTCTCCTCGTCCCGCTTCGGGCCCGGCTCGCCCGCGTTGGCCGAGATGTACACGATCACGCCGATGATGTTGCTCAGGCCTGGGCGGGGACGGTCAGACGGGAGCCTCGAGGCCACCCCTGGCCCCGCCCCCGCCCACGGCCCGTCCCCGCCGGCCCAGGCCCAGTCCCGCTGTGGTCTGAGCTCCACCCGCGATGGTCTAGGCCCCGCCCCAGATGGTCCAGACCGCCCCGCCCACTGGCCAGCCCAGGCCCCGCCCCATGTTGGCCTAAGCTCCACCCTCAGATGGTCCAAGCCCCTTCCCAGATGGTCTAAATTTCTTACCAGGTGGCCCAGGCCCCGCCCCGAAGGGCCCCAAATCCTGCTTCGGATGGTCCACCATCCCCTGCTAATTCAGGTCCTACTCTGTTGGTCGAAAGCCCACCCTGGTTGGTCTAAACTCCGCCCCAGTTGGTCCAGGGCCCACCCCAGAAGGTTTAGGATCACCCTTAATGATCCAGATCCCTCCGGGATGGCCCAAGCCCTGCCCCAGATGGTCTAAACTCCTCCCCAGATGGTCCAGGCCCTTCCCTCGCTGGCCTAAACTCTGCCCTTGATAAGATGACCCTGGCTGGGGTTTCCTGGCCCTACCCTGATTGGTCTAACTCCACTCTTAACTTTATAAATCTTGGTGTTCCCTAGGCCTCACCCTCTGCTCGTTTAATTAATGAGGTAATCCCGCTCTGACTCTCTAGGCCCTGACTCTGTCTGATCTGAACTCGTTCATGATTATCATCTATTCTAGGCCTTCCCCATACTACTCTTACTAAAGCAGGTCTCCCGGCTACTCTAAGCCCCGCCTCCAGCTTGCTAAACCCCGCCCCCTGAGGATCGCGGTCAGGCTCCTCCCCGTCCCAGGTGTAGTTAGCCCGGTCTTTCAAATCCTCCAAGCCCCACCCCCTGCAGATCTCGATCCATCTCCAAAGCATCCCCTGCTGTTTATGCTAAATCCTCCCCCTTCTCCTCTGGATTCCATCCCTTCAGAAAGGCTCTGACTCCTCGAATTTCCCAATACTACTCACTTCGAGTAGAAAGGGGGTCTTGCCCCTTAATGCCCTGCCTCACTACCGAGTTGGTCTGGATGCTTTCGCAGGACCAGACCCTTTTTGGGTACACCGGAGCCCATGAGGCCCCGCCCCCTAGAGCAGGCTCCTCCCCATCTGACTCCAAATCACTTTCTCCCTCTCAGGTCTGTCATTTCTGTCTTCAAGACCGCAATTCAGCCTCAAGGCCCCACCCCCTCTCCCAAGCTCCTCCCCTTCCGTCTCCTGGACCGCGAGCTTTGGAATCTAAACTCCTGGCATCCCGGATTACGCGGTAGACAGACCCCTGTCTGTGCTGGGTTCACTCGCCCAGAAGACTACCGTAAGGCGACACCTACCTGGCCCAGCGGGTGGCGATGGAGCTTGGGAAGAGCCTAGGAAGGCTCCGGGCCCCAGGGAGCGCCCGGGCAGGGTAGCTTTGCAGGCGCGCGCGCGCGCGCGCACACACACACATGTGCGCGCTCGCAGGTGGGCCGCCCCCTCCCTCTGCCTCTCACCTGCTGCCACGAACAGGATCCCTGCTCCCAGAATGATGTTCCTCTTGGACTTGTAGACCCGGGAGGCCGCCACGCACACGCCCCCGAGCAGCAGCAGGATGGCGCTGAGGATGGGGAAGATGCTGGAGGCCCGGACGACTCCTGGAGAAAGGAGAGTATGGGGAGAGAGGTGGGGTGGGAACCAGGGCGTCAGACACGGCCGCCTGTCCCCCCGGCGCCCCGCGCCTCCTGCTGCCTCCGTCTCCGCTTCTCTCTCGCTGGTTCTCCAATTCTCCTTCTCTGCCTGGTTATTTTCTGTTATTGTCTCACTTTCTCTCCTCTTTAAAATTTCTCTCTTTCTCGATCTGATTGCCTCTTTTTCTGTGTCTTTTTCTTCCTCTATTTTTCTCTCTCCTGGCATATTTTTCTTCCCTTTTATTTTTCTAATCACTCTCCCTCTCTCTTTTTTTTCCCCTCGGAACTTTTCTATTTCTCTGTGGACCCTCTCCCTCTCTTTTTCCTTCTCGCACGCTCTTTCCCTTCCTCTCTTCTGCGCATTTTTTCCTTCCTCCAGATCTTTCTTTCTATCAAATCTCTAAATACCTCTCTCCCTCCCACCCACCCCCCTTTCTGCCTGGCTTCATCTGTAGCTCTGGGTTTCTCTTCTCTTACTTTCTCCCTTCTCTCTCTCTCTCCCCCTCTCTCTACAGTCCTTTCCATCGTCTCCCAAACCCTAGGCAACCAGATCGTGCGATTTCTGAGCCCGGTTGAGGCCGCAGCCAATCATAACTCTGGATTTGCCGCGTTCTTGGGGTAGCTACCAATCTCACCACAGGCTTCCCCAGCCAGCTCCCTAGAATGGCCCGTCCGCGCCGTCCGCGCCGCAAATTGCCTCACGGCCCCAGGGCGCAGTGGCCAATCCCAACTCAGAGAGTCACTGCGCTGAGTTGCCTCGAGTACCCCGGCCATCACGACGGCCAATCAGCTCCCGGGATCCCTTCTTAGCCCGCCCCAAGGTGAGAGGAGGGGGCGGGAGATAGACCACTGAGCCAATCGGTGACCAGAGAATCTCAGTATCTGGGCTTGGATTGGCTGACAAGTTCATCTCTGCGTGTGGTTCTAAGTGCTGGAGCACAGCCCCCTCTCCCCTCGCACTTGCCCAAGCCCGGCAGCCCCCCCGCTCTGTCCCCGACCCCCACGTACGGAGCAGATACTCCGCGCTGTCATGGTCGTAGTCCGTGTCCTCCGGGAAATGGTTGATCTTCACGCAGACGCCTCTTTTCAACCCTGGAGGGGAATGGAGGTGATAGTCGTGGGCACTTAAGAGTGGGGGAAACCCGGGTGAGAAAAGACCCTCCCCTTCCTCAAACCCCTTCTAATTGGGAGACAGGAAGTGCTGGCTCCTGAGCCTGTCTGTGCACCTGGGACAAACTTTCAACCTCCCGGGCCTCAGTTTCCCTACCAGTTAAAAAAAGAAAAAAGGAAAAGGAAGGGAGGGAGGAAGGAAGGAAGGAAATCATCCAACACTCACTAAAAGGCCACAAGAACTTTTGCCCTGTAACCTGTACGGGGACAGTCTCTCTGGCCTCTGTTTCCACCTCTGTAAGAAAGAAGGCGTTGGTTTCAGCCATGTCGTCACCCTTCAACTCAAAATCGGTTGAAAATGCGTGGGAAAACGAAGAGGCGGCAGAGGGCGAGGAGGACTACACTTCCCATGAGGCCCTATGAAGTCTTCGAGTCCAATTGTGAGGAGAGAGGAGCCCCAGTGGATCACTGGGGTTGTAGTCTCTTCAATCCTCCATATGGGAGAGGGATTCCCCGGCTCTCTGTGTACTGCACCTGGGGTCCTCTGGGAGGAGATGCAGAGGTCGGAGCTAGCAGAGGCACGCTAGGGGTGCAGTATGCCTCCAGGGGTCCTGTAGTCTCAGCCCCTTCCTCCCCCGCAGAACCCACATCCTTACACAGCTGCAGACCGATGTATAAATAAGTATAAATTTAAATACATTTTGTTTCCTCAATTCTCCAAGCTCCTTCCAACCTCCAGGCCACTGCCCAATGCTGCAGAACATTCTCACATTCTTCACTGGCGAAAAACTTACCCTTGCAAGCGAGCAGCGCACGGGACACCGGCTTGAGGAAGCTTTCGCTCACACACACACACACACACACACACACACACCTCCCACCCATTCTGGGGTGTAGCAGCTCCCTGCACTACCACCTTTTTAGCATGCATTGGTTTGATTTATGATTTTCTTCCTCAGCACGCTAGGAGTTCCTGCAGGGGGAGGGCATGGGGTCTGATTCCTCCGTGTGTCCCTAGCATTGCCTGGCACAAAGGAGGCCTCAAGAAATGAGTGTTGAAAGAATTAAATTATGAATGAATATAAGAATGACAGAAGGGGAGATTCGAGGCAAAAGATGACACGGAAAGAAATGGGGGTAAAGGAAAAGATTGGAAAGAAGAACTATAAGGCAGTGAATAATTCCACTAAGAGCTACCATTTGTTAAGTGCTTCCTAGGTGGATTAACTCATCCGGAGCTCACAGGAGATCCACGAAATAGATGAAATAGATAATGTTATTGGTGTCGTGCAGTGACCAAACATTGAGAATTGGAGTCACACTGCTTGATAATGAAGCCTGAATCCATCATGTCCTTATTCTGTGACCTTGTTGGCCTTACTTGGGCCAATTTGCTTCAATCCCTTTTCCTATAACAAGGGGCTACTAGGACCTACCTCACTGGGTTGTTGTGAGGGTTGAATCCAGGTATAGGATTTAGCACTTTGCCTGGAACACAATTAAGTGTTCAGCTGATACCACACCATATACCCATTGTCCAGATGAGGAAGCAGAGGCATAACAAGCGTTCGTCAATTCACAGCTGATGGGTGATAGAAGCAGAATTCAAACACACAGCAGTTTGCCCCCACTGGAATGTAAGCTTATAGGCTGTTCACCACTCTTCAACATCTAGAGCAATGCCTAACACATAGTAAGTGCTTAATAAATATTTTTATGTATGAATGATTGAATGGGCAACAAGCACATGAAAAGATGCTCCATATCACTAATCATTAGGGAAATGCAAATGAAAACAACAGTGAAATACCCTCTCATGGATATGAGACACCATCCCATTAGGATGGCTACTATAAACAAGCAAACAAACAAAATAAAACAGAAAATAAGTGTTGGTGAGGATGTGGAGAAATTGGAACCCATGTGCACTGTTGGTGGGAATACAAAGTGGTGTAGTCGCTATGGAAAATAGTACGGAGGTTCCTCAAAAAATTAAAATTACTATATGATCCAGCAAGTCCACTTCTGGGTATATACTCAGAAGAATTGAAAGCAAGGTCTCTAAGAAATATTTGTACATCCATTTTCGTGGCAGCATTATTCACAACAGCCAAAAGCAACCTAAGTGTCCATCAATGCACGAACGGATAAACGAAGTGTGGCATATACGTAGAATGGAATGTTATTCAGCCTTTAAAAGTAAGGGAATTCTGACACATGCTACAACCTGGATGAACCTTGAAGACATTATGCAAAGTGAAGTAAGTCAGTCACAAAAATACAAATACTGTATGATTCCACTCATGTGAGATATCTAGAGTCATCAAATTCACAGAGACAGAAAGTAGAATGATGGTTGCCAGGGGCTGGGAGCAGGGAAGAATGGGTACAGAGTTTCAGTTTTGAAAGATGAAAAGTTTTGGAGCTTGGGTACCCAATGTGAATCTACTTAACATTACTGAACTGTGCTTTTAAAAATGGTTAAGATGGTACATTTCACATTCTGTGCATTTTACTTAAGAAAAAAAAAAAGCCATTGAATGAATGAATGAAGATACACCTTTTGAGTGCAGATGTATACCCATCAGCACATCCAGTATGGTGTGGTAGGGGGGGTCAAGTTCTCTCCTTTCTTGAGTGGGATTATAGTACTTCTCTCAAAACGTGAATGATAATTCAATGAGATTGAGCATGGAGAGTACACGGCATGCAGACTCTCCACAGACTAGTCATGCTGGCAGTAATGATAACTAGTACTTACTGAGGGCTAACCACACACCAGGCACGGCTCCAAGCATTTGACAGGTAGGTATTAACACAGTATGCATGACCAACCCTTAGAAATACTAGGCAGTGATAGTATCCCTGCTTTACAGGTGAGGAAACTGAGGCATAGAGTTGAAGAAATTGCTCAGTTCTATAGATGGTGAATCATGGGGAGGAGACTCTGGGCCTCAAAGGGGAGCTTTTCTTTTTCTTTTTTTTCTGGCCAAGCCATGCGGCTTGCGGGGGTCTTAGTTCCCTGACCAGGGATCAACCCCCCCCTGCAGTGGAAGCGCAGAGTCCTAACCACTGGACCGCCAGGGAAGTCCCAGAGGTGAGCATATTTATGGCAGTAGAGTGTAGTGGTTATGGTGGCCACGAGCACGGGCTTTGGAATCACATTCTCTGGACTCACATGCCAGGGCTGCCACTTCCCAGCTGTGTGGCTTCGGGGATTTGAACACCCCTGAGCCTCGGCTTCCTCGTTTGGAAGATGAGGATGGTGATAACGACCACATGAGGTTTGTGAGCATTCAGTGACACATGAATGACAGAGTCAAGCGCAGAATGCATGGGGGTTATGCCGCATGCCTCTGCGTGTTATCCGACCGGCTGGGCTGGGAGCTCCTTAGGTGCAGGGATGGTGGTGATCTGTCTCTGAGTCTCCCCAGGGCCCGCCTAGCACAGGCCCCGGGCAGGCAGCTGTGGCGGGAGTGGGGAAGCGGGATGGGGGGCGGTGTGTAGGGGTGGGTGCTGCGGTGAGGACGAGGGCTCTGCCCCTCGTATGTTGGGTGGCCACGTGGCTGACTCACTTCCCCTTTCTGGCCTTCAGCTTCCTGCTCTGACAGACTCGGGTGATAATAATACCTTCCCCCTGGAGCAACTGGGAGGATTCAGTGAGATAATAAGGCATGCAAAGTGCTGAGCACAGGGGTTTATATAGTCCGCTCGAATAAATTGGGCTGTGGGTCCAGATTCTGGAGGCTGAAATTCCTGAGAAGGGAGCTAGACCCATACGGATCCCCCAGCCCTGGGGCTGGTTCTGGGGCACTTGAAATGTGGCAATTGAGACGGAGTGTGAGTGTAAAATAGGCACCAGATTTCAGATTTGGTATGAAGAAAAATGCATACTATTTCATTAATAATCGTTATATTGCTAACATGTTAAAATAATATTTTGGCTACGCTTGGTTAAATTAAATGTATTACTAACCTTTATATTAATGTATTATATTGTATAAATTGTATTTATTAAATTAGATTCATTGAACCTTCCCCTTTGTACTTGTTTTAATGCCACGGCTAGAAACATTTAAGTTATATAGACAGCTTGTGTGATGTTTCTATTGGGCAGTGCTGGTTGGGAGGCTGGGACTTCCGGGTTATCAAGGAGGGGAAACTCAGGGGTTGGTCATCTGAATTCATAACAATAATATGAAGAACAGAATATAAACTACATAGTCTAGCCTTTACCCTGTGCCTGCTGGCCTTTTGAATGCTTTACATGTAATAACTCATTGAATTTGCTCCACAGCCCTGTGGGTTAGGGGCTATTATAACCCCCATTTCACCGATGATGGAAATAAAGCACAGAGAAGTAGAATATATGGCTCAATGTCACCTTTCTGTGCATGGCAGACAGGAGGTAACCCAATCAGTCTTGTTCTAGAGTCTATGTCCCAATCACTACTTTCTACTGCACTTCTCGGAAAGACTTGGAGGGAGATGAGGATGGGACCTAAGAATTCCTGGGGACAGAGCGTCTTCAGGGGGCAATGGCCCGGGGGGGACCAGTTTCTACACCCCTGGATCCCCGATAGGATGGAGGCTAGTGGTTATATTGCTTTGACTCCTGGGAAACAAAAGAGACCTGGATTCAGATCCAGACTCTACTGCATATTAGCTGTGTGACCTTGGGAAAGGTGCTTCCCTTCTCTGAGCCTTAAGCTTTCATTTCTAGGAGATGGGGGTAATAGTAGTACATAGCGCACAGGGTTATTGTGAGCATCCAGTGACACATGAATGATGACTATAATAACAATAAAGTCTACCTTCATTTACCCCCTGCTTAACACAATTCCTTTGGCTCCCAGGACCCACTTACCTCATTTTCCCCAAACCTCTGTGGTCACTCCTTTCTCAGCTCCCTTTGCTGGCTCTCCTCATCTCTCTGATTGTCTGTGAATACTGGACTAGCTCAGGCTTCAGCCCTTCAACTAATTTTTTGGTTTGTTTCTGTCTCTGCTCATCCATCCACATGCCATGACCCGCCCACCAGCCCAGACTCTCCCCTGAACTCTGACCTCATATATCATATCGCTAACATCCTAGATCAGGGGGTCAGCAAACTATGACCCACAGGCCGAACCCAGCCTGCCAAATCCAGCGAAGAATGGGTTTTACTTTTTTTTTTTTTAAATGATTGAAAAACTGTCAGAGAAGACTATCTCGTGGTACGTGAAAATGATATAAAATTCAAATATCAGTGCCCGTAAAGGAAGTTTAATTGGAACCCAGCCACGCTCATCCACTCACGCATCATCTCTGGCTGTTTTAAGGCGTAGCAGCAATAGAGATCGCACGCCCCACAAAGCCTAAGAAATTGACTGTATGGCACTTTGTGGGCCCTTTCCTATACTGACTCCTGTCCTACACAGTATCTCGAATAGGCACCCTCAATTTATTGTTGTAATTTTTTTTGGTAAAGGCACCTCAATTTAACATGTCCAAAACTGAGTTCGTGATAGCCCTCCTTATAATAAATTGGGTAAGAGAAAATAAAACAAATACGATAAAATACCAGCTGTTCCAGCAGATGAATCTCCCCCACCCCTACCCCACCACATGCTCCGGTGGTCAGGCCACAGACTTGGAGCAGTGACTCTCAATTAGGGGCGATTTTATTCCTAGCCTGGAGACAGTTGACAATTTTGGTGTCCACACCGGTAGATGCTGCTGGTGTTTAAAAGGTAGAGCCCAGGGATGCTGCTACACATCCTACAACACGCAGGACACACCCCCCCACCCCAGCCCCACTGCCGCAACACAGAATTATCCATCCCCAAATGTCAGCAGCGCTGAGGTTGGGAAACCCTGCTTTTGAGACACCCCGACACTTCTCTCTCATATCCTACAACTGCCCCATCAGCAATTCCTGCCCGCTGTAGCGGCAGAATATACTCACAGTTCAAACCCAAACTCTATGGCTCCCACCCCAGATAAGCCACCTCCCATTCTCCCTCTTCCTCTCCTCCTAAATACTCAACACAGCAGCAAGAGCGATGCCCTTAGCCTTTAAGCCAGCTCCTGTCACTCCTCCACTCACGAACCTCCGATGTGGAAAGCAAATTACATTCCAGGACCTGGAGGTCCGTGTTATCGCCTTGACTGCGCCTCCTACCACGTTCCTCCTCACCAGCTCTGCCTGGGCCACGCGGGCCTCCCCTGATGGTCAAACACAAGGCACATTCCCACTGCAGAGCCTGAGCAATGTTTCTACAGCCTGAAGCATTTCCCTCCAGAAGCCACATGGCTCCATCTCCGGGTTCACTTAGCCCACCCCTCAGATGTCACCTGCTCAGTCGCCTTTATCTCCAGTTTCTACAGTTTCACACCCTTGCCCCTAACACTTCCCATCCCCTCCCTTGCTCTTCTTCCTCCTTAGCACTCAGCTCTAACACCCTAGATGTTGTATTTACTTATCTCCCTTATTATCTGTCTCTCCTTCTAGAATATAAGACATATAAAAACAGGGATCTTTCATGTACACACTGCTGTATTTAAAATGGATAACCAACAAGGACCTACTGTGTAGCACAGGGAACTCTGCTCAATGTTACATGGCAGCCTGGATGGGAGGGGAGTTTGGGGGAGAATGGATACATGTATATGTATGGCTGAGTCCCTTTGCTGTGCACCTGAAACTATCACAACATTGTTAATTGGCTATACTCCAATATAAAATAAAAAGTTAAAAAAAAAAACAGGTTTCTTTGTTGTTGGTTTTTTTCTCCTTCCACTGCTATAGCTCCAGAATCAAGAACAGTGCCTGGCACATAGTATAAACTCAATAAATAGTGGTTGTTGAGGAGGGGATGAATACATGGAATGATTACTGTTTGTTGTACACTGTCCAGCAGTGTATAATGAGAAACTGGGCGTCAAATTATAACATAATGAGAAAATCGGATGGGTGTGAGGCAATAGGGACCAGAGGTGACTGGAGAGAGGGAGACCCTCATGCCTGATCTGAGGAAGCAGCTGCTACTCGGATCCAGCCAACCGTGGCCACTGCAGGATACTGGCCCCATGTTGTCAGATCTTCCACTAGTTCAAAAGAAGCTGGAAATCGGATTTTCAATGCGCAATCTCCCTATTTTTAAATGTTGGCAACCGATTCAGATTTTGGTTTCAGTTTTAAACACTCCGCACACCAGACAAAGCATATCTGCAAATCCCATCCATCAGACCTGAGTTCTCTTGACTCTTCCCCGGTCACAGCTGGGTGACCTTGGGCAAGTGGCTTAACGTCTCTGAGCCTCAGTTTCCTCATCCTCAACAGGAAGGTGGTGCCCTGCCCCCCCCCCCACCGTAGGATTAAACGAGATAATAATATTCCTTGCTCATCAAGAGTGCCCAGCAAGGGACTTCCCTGGTGGTGCAGCAGTTAAGGGTCCGCCTGCCAATGCAGGGGATGCGGGTTCGAGCCCTGGTCCGGGAAGATCCCACATGCCGCTGAGCAACTAAGCCCCTTCACCACAACTATTGAGCCTGCGCTCTAGAGCCCGTGAGCCACAATTACTGAGCCCTCGTGCCACAACTACTGAAGCCCGCGTGCCTAGAGCCCATGCTCCGCAACAAGAGAAGCCACCGCAATGAGAAGCCCGCGCACCGCGACCAAGAGTAACCCTCGCTCGCCGCAACTAGAGAAAGCCCACGCACAGCAACGAAGACCCAGTGCAGCCAAAAATTAAAAAGAGAAGTGAAGGGATTTTGATCTTTTTGGCCCTGGAGGGGGAAATTGGGGATTGGCTGGTTCCACTCCTTCATGTTGCAGACCAGGGCACTGAGGCTTGGGGAGGTGACAAGATAGTGATCACACAGGGGGCTAGATGCACAGGAGGACTGGAGCCCAGGTGTCCTGCTTCCCAGCCCATCACTTCCATGCTACGTGGAAAGAAATGGCAAAGCTGAGAGCAGAACAGAGGAGTTGCTGAGAGGAAGAGGCCTGGCGTGGGGAGATGGGAGGCCGAGGCTAGCTGGGGGGAGCCTGCAAGAAGGAGAGTAGGACCAAGCAAAGACCAAAGATGGAGATTAGAAGAGGCGGTGGCCTCAGCGTCAAGAAACAGGGTCTGGAAGGAGGAGGTCAAAGGGAGGATGAAGGGAGGGAAGATGAGGCAGAGCCATCTAAAGACCACGGAGGACCAGGACTAGTGGGGGAGGCTGGGAGGCCTGATGGGAGAGGCAAGCAGGACAAGACCTACCGGAGGACAAGCCACAGAGGAAGGAGGAGAGGGCCACGAGTTATGGGCAGTTAGGGCACGATGTTCTAGGAGAGAAACAGCCAAAGTGAGGCCAAAGGGACGGAGGAGATGGGGAAGACGCTGTGACTGGGGCCATAAGAGGTAGGGGCGCTCAGAGCGCAGAGGTAGGACGTGGGGGAGAGAAGCTGCAAAGGGCAAGGAGGCGCAGGGTGGAGATCAATGGTGAGAGGGAAGCGGGGAGGAAAAGCAGAGGTTACCAGTGCTGGAATCGAGGCAGAGGGAGCCCCTCGCGCAGGGAGGCCAGGCACCCACAGGGGTGAGAGGGAGGGAGGGAGGGGGCTTTCCCCACGGATGAAGGAAAGATAAGATTAGGGGGGTCGCGAGCGGAGGGGGAGCAGGACGTGCCGAGTGACGGAGAACCGTGAATGGGGAGGGTCGAGGCGAGGAGGGCGGGATTCAGAAGAGGGTCAGGACGCAGAGAAGAGTGGAAAGGACGGGAGGGGAGTGGCGGGGGGGGGTGGTGGTGTGTGGGCAGGAGTGGCAAGTAGCAGCAGGAGGAGGCGGGAGACCCGCCGTGGGGACCGCAGGAAACCGGGAGATTTCCCAGGCCGCGGAGGGGACGAGGGGCAGGGCCGCAAGTGGAGGCGCGCAAGGCCGGGGCCCCCTCCACCCTACCTTCCAGGCAGCAGATCCTCCAGAGGCCCGAGTGGGTGAGTCCGCCGGGGTCCTTCTTCTCCGAGGAGCCGCTGCCCCCGCGGTGGTGGGGCCCGTCGTCGCCGGCCGTGAGGTTGGTGGTGTTGCAGATGAAGGCGCGCGTGTAGAGCCAGTAGTCCGTGCTGATGGCGATGGTCATGAGGCCGAAGGCTGCGAAGGCGCCCACCGTGGTCAGCAACACCTGCACCCCCTTCTCGCACCAGAGGCCCCTCTCTTCGTTCCAGCGCTTCAGCGACTCCAGTTTGACCACGGGCAGCCGGGGGGCCGTGGGCCACCACCGGGGCAGCGGGGGCGGGGCCGTGCCGGCGGCTGGGGGGGTCACAGCGCAGGCAGAAGTGGGGGGCCCGGGGCCAGGGGCTGGGGAGGGGGCGGCGAAGAAGAGGCTGCGGCCGGGGACGGGGTCAGAAGGCAGCCATGGTCGCCAGCTGGTGGAGGGCAGGGAGCGAGATAAAGGATTAGACGGGAAGGCTCACCTCCCTGGATACCCCTTTACCTGCACCCCAGCCCCCCAAAGAAACCCTACTCTTTCCTCGGTTGAAGAAACTCCTTCCACTCTGCTTGCCACTGCCACTTCTCTGAAAAACAATCTCCCTGTGTCCAAGAAATTCTTCCCACTAATCTCACTCTGAGACATACCCCAGGCATCCCCGGGAGTGTCGTAGGACATGCCTCCAGGCCCCTCCAGCTCTGCCCCCCTGGTCTCACCGTCCTCCCCACAGGGAAAGCGTCCCTCACTCCAGCCCCCAGTGCCTCTTCCTCCCCAGGAACCCCTGTCCTGTTCCTCATTTCTTATAAAATGTTCTCATAAAGTTCTACCCACTCCCTACCCTCCCCTGCAAGGCCCACCTCTTCACCTACTATGGCCTCTACTTAGGAAAAATAAATCTCTCAATCTCTCCTCAGCTGAAAAAAACAAAACCAAAAACAACAAACACAACAAAACCCAGATCTTCCAAATTCATCCCCACAGTTTGCACAACTCAGAAAACCACACAGGTGTCATCACTACCACCCCACCTCCACAGTCTCCTCTGCATGGGAACCCCTACCCCACTCAGAACCCCATGTCTCTGGACCAGGGTTCTCAACCTTGGTGGCACCTTGAAACCACCAGAGGATACTGATACTTGAGAAATTCCGATTTCATTGGTCTGGGGTGTGGCCCTGAGCATCTAGGTTTTTAAAACTTCCCCGGGGGATTCTTTTAAAGAATCCAACACTGTTGGACCCCCTGGTTTAGAAGAATGCCCCCCATCTCCATCACATTCCCTCTAACCACCCCACTTGTCTTCCTTGGACCACTCTCCCATCCCCTACTATGTCTTTGACTCAAGGAAAATACCCCACTCTTTCGCTTGCTTATAGGAGTCTTCCAACTCTGGTCCTCAGTATCTCTACAACTTAGACAAACTCATCATAGCCATCACTTTCTCCTCCATTAAGAAAAATCTCTTCCGTGAGTTGCACGGCATTTTCTACTCACAGGAATCCCTTTCTCCAGACCCCAAATTCCTCTCCATTCAGAAATCTCCCAAGCTCTGACCTGTATATTCACTGCTGTGGAAGGAAATCCCCCCACTCTACCCAGCATCCCCCCACCCCATTCCTCTGCCCTTCCACCATCTCCCACGACCTCCACATCTCCTCTCTGTAGCCCTTGTTATGGGGATGAACCCCCAACTCCAGATCTCCCCAGCTCACTTCGACCTCCCGCTGTCTCTTGAACTTATAAGAACCTACCCCCCCCCACCCTGACTTCTCTTACATCACAAAGAATCCCCTTCACTCTCGCCACCCCCCCTCTTCCACCTACTCTAGCTGCCAGCATCGCCTCTGCTCAGGAGAATCCCCTTCATGTCTCCCTCAGACTTCCCTTCTTGGGAACACCCCCCAGAACTCCCCCTTCTATTTCACCTGTGCAGGAATGTACACCATACACTCAGTTTTCTTCCAAATTTCAAAAGATCCCCTCCGTAGACAGTGCCCCTTAGAAAAATTTGATCCACAAGACCACAACTCTCTTTCGATTGGGAATAATTTCCCACTCTGCACCCACCAAGGGTCCATTCATTTTCCTCTCCCACAGCACCCCATCACCACGCCCCCTGCCCTGCCTTTTCCACCTTACCCCAACCCTCCTTCCAGGCATGCATCCTTTACCAGTTTCCACCACTCTATCTATCCTAGACTCCTTCCCCCAAACCCCCTATTCTAGTTAAGAGCCTGGAAGCCTTAGAGGAGGAAAAAAACAAACAAACAAACAAACCTGATTCTGGGTCCCAGTACCAGGGTGACCTTGGCCTCTTCCGCCCCCATCAGCTGGCCCTCACTGGGTCTGCTCCAAGGAGGGGTGTTGGAAAGGTTGTCTATGGGGGGGGGTGTCTCCATGGCAACTGGGCCTAGTGCCCTGCACGTGTGTTCTCTCCTCACCTCCACTCCTGCCTTCCCACGCACGGCCCCTGCCCTGGCCCCATTCAACAGTGCCCTGGACGCTGACATCCCCAGCCTCCCTGTCCTCACTTCTGGCCCCTTCCTGTCTTTCCTCTCCAGAAAGACGCTGAGTTTCCTCTCCTCTCCATCTCTCGGCCTCTTCTCCCCGCGTCTGTGCCCCCTCACCACCAGCACCACCACCTCCACTGTCCTAGCAGATTTCTGCCTCCAAGGGGGGTGGGAGGGTGAGCCTGTGACCGCAGGATGTACCCCTTCCCCTGCTGGGCCCCCTAGGACCCGGGATAAGGAGGGAATGGAGAGAGGAGGCGAATGATGGAAATTCTCCATCATATAAAGATTCGAAGATCTTTTCATTTTGTCGATTTGGGGGGCACTCTGCTTGGTTTTAGGGGTTCTTCCTTTAGTCCATCTGTCAGCGGCAGCAAAGGAGGGAGCAGGGGACCCCCCCAATTCGAAAGCTCCGGGATGTGAGAGGGGTCATCATCCCCTCTCCCTCTGAAGGGGACCAGCTCCTTCCTCCAGAATTAGGGGGGTCACGGAGCCTTCATTTTACATCCACCCACCTCCGATTAATAAAAAGATCTCTCTCACCTCTGTTAACGATAGGTCAACTCTCCGATGCACGGGGGAGGGGACGTTGAGCCCCCCTGTCGGCAACCCCCCCCAGAAAAACCCTTGTGGCTCCCAATTCTCACTGCTCCCCTCCCCCAGCAGCGAGGGACCCAGGCATCCGACCTGGTTGGGGGGTGGAGATGAGGAGGCGTCCGGGGAATGGGGGTGTTGAGGTGGGAGGGGAGGTTGAGGGGCAGCTCTGAGCTCGGGCCCCGAGGGAGAGGGGGTCGGGATGGGGGAAAAAAAAGGTGAGGAGACAATTTGGTTCCCGTGTCGCTGGGTAAAGTGCGGAGCTGGAGGACGAGAGAGGGAAGGAGGAGGGAGGGAGGGGGAGGGGAGCCGCTGAGGATGGGGGAGCCACGGAGAGGAGATGGATGGGGGGGAGGGACGTGATGGGGGGCAGGGTCTGGGTGACAGAAAGAAGCTGGGGAAAAAGAGAGAGACCCAGAGAGGGAGGGAGAGAGACAGAGCCAGGAGAAGCGGAAAGAGAGAGACCCAGAGTCGGGGAAACAGAAATGGGGGAGGGAGAAATTTGGGGGAGGCAGCGGCTGGTAGCAGAAGGAAGTTGGAGAGGGGGACACACACACACACAGAGAAATATCCAGAGAGAGAAGGGGACAGAGGCAGAGATGCAAACAGAGAGACGCAGAGACTGGGGAAGAAATGGGGGATGGGGAAAGACTGGGGTGAGGGAGAGGATGGGGGGTCAGGATCTGGGTAACAGAAGGAAAGAAGGGACAGTGAGAGAGTCATCCAGAGAGGGGGAGGAGAGACAGATGGGGAGAGAAAGACAGAGAGAGACTGCGAGGATGGGAGAGAGAGAGAGGGAGAGAAGGAAAGAAAGTGGGGAGAGAAATTGGGGATGGGGCAAAGGTCTTAATAGAGAGAAGAATGCTAGAGAGAGAGAGAGAGAGAGAAGAGAGAAAATTTAAAAAATTTAGGGGAGAGGGGTCTGAGTGGCAGAAGGTGCCTGGAGACAGAAAGGCAGGTGCAGAAGGAAAGAGAGGGACCCAAAGAGAGAGACAGATGGGGAGAGACTCAGACTGGGAGAGAGGGAGACCCAGGGAACGAGACAGAGGTAGAAACTAGGGAGGCATCAAAAGGAAGCCGGAGAAAAATAGGAGAGGGGCCAGTCTCAGATGAATGAAGGAGGTTGGAGATAAAGGATACCCCTGCCTCCTCCCCCACCCGCATCCCCAGCCCCTGCTCCCTACCCCCATCCCCATTTCAAAGCCACCCCCCCACCCCCACTAGCCTCCATCTCTCCACAGCATCGCTTGCCGCCGCCACCGCCTCTTCCTGTCGTCATAGCAACAGGATCCAGGCGCCCAGCCAAGGCTGGCAGCAGCGGCCGGAAATGAGGGGAGGGCCTTTTAAAAAGGACCCCAGGAGCTCTCCCCTTTCCCAAAATCCAAGGGAAAGCTCCACCTCCCCGAGTCTTCCCACCATTCCCCCCCACCAAGTGGCAAGGGCAAAGAGCCACTGAAAATAAAATTATATTAAATTTACAAGGATAGAAAGCCTTTTGAGTTTCACCAAGAATTTTTTTTTCTTCTTACCCGCTAGCTCAAAGAGTTAGATTCCCCCAAGATGGGGATGGGATTGAGGAGAAAAGTAGGATGTGCAAAGCTTGAGTGGAAATAAGTTTTAAAGAAGTCTGTCTGGGGTTGGGTCGGAGGGCTATGCAACAGTTTTGAGAAGACTGGATTTGCAAGTTCTAGAACTAGCCAGTGGGTAGAAGGTGGGACAACTCCAGGGAGAAAATCTCAGATGAGAGTCAGAAAGTTTGGTCTTGGGTTCAAATCTCAGAGATGCCTGTAGCCACTGTGTGACCTTGGGCAAAACATTTCCTCTCTTCTAGACTCAGTTATAATGGGTGCAAAAACTGCCTACAATTAAACGGGAACATTGGTGAGAAAAGGTCTTTGCATGCTGCTCTAGACAAGCAGTTATTTCAAGACTGTGTCTTCACAGGAATGTGATCAAAAATTGAGCTAGCCATAACCACAGACTTGGGCTAGGGAGTTTGCATACTGTCTCACGGAATTCTTGCAGAATCCTTGTAATGTGGGCACTGATATTCCCATATTATAGGTGAACAAACTGAGGCTTGGAGATGTGCAGTGATTTGCCCACGATCACCCGGGAAATACAAAGTCAGCACTGGAGATGAAGCAGCCTCTTTGTGGGGCGTTGCCAGGAACAGTCAGCAATAGGTGAACTTCAGAGCCACTTAACCATTCCTGTGTCAGCTCCTCCCTTTTGGGGGCTGACAGAAGACAGAAAAAACCTGAGTTCCCCACACATTCAATCACCTCCCTTGAAGGAGCATCTCAGATTTCCACTGGAACTTCTTCAGGGGAAAGGAGTTTAGAGAAGCATTGTGACACCCTTGGTTTAGAAGCAAAGAAATACCAGCCTTGAGGGAAGGGGCCTGGAATTCATTCGTTTGAGAAACATTTGTTCAGTCGCCCGTTCTTTTGCCAGGGAGAAGGATACAGCTGGGGACAATAATGGTAATTGATATAAACTGAGTGCTGAATGTTACAGACTCTAAGTGATTTGCCTGCACGGACTAGGTCTTCCAGGTTCTCTTATTAGCCCCCATTTTAAAGATGCGAGGCTGAGAGAGGTAAGCACATCCTGCAGATAGGAAGCGGTAACAATGGAAATCAGAGTCAAGTCTTCAGATTCCAGAACCTGTGCTATTTTCACTGCTTCTCTGTTCTTTGGTGGGGGGAGGGGGGGGTGTTTATATCCTAAATGGAGGAACTATAAATAAACAAACACAAAAACAAATACTTTGAAAGGGTGAAAACAGCATGAAGCTGATAAAATAAGCTGAGGTTTCTAAAATCTCGGAACTATTGACATTTGGGCTGGATAATTCGCAGGGCGGGGCGTGGGGAGGGCGCTGTCCTGTGCATTGTGGGATGTCCAGCAGCATCCAGGGACCCTGCTCACTAGACGCCAGTAGCAAGGGATTATAATGAAAAGAATTCAGTCTGTTCCACCTCAAATCCTGCTCCATACTGGAAGTCTTTTAACATTTTCAGCTGTTTCTTCTCTTTCTTGCCTTTGCATCCCTAAATAATAATTATCTTCTAGATGTGTCAGCAATATACATTGTAGATTCTTCTCTCTGATAGATAAGGATTTAACTCATGGAGACCTCATTTTTCCTCCCTATAAGTATTTTTTTTTAATTAATTAATTTATTTATTTATGGCTGTGTTGGGTCTTCGTTTCTGTGCGAGGGCTTTCTCTAGTTGCGGCAAGTGGGGGGCCACTCTTCATCGCGGTGCGCGGGCCTCTCACTATCGCGGTCTCTCTTGCTGCGGAGCACAGGCTCCAGATGCGCAGGCTCAGTAGTTGTGGCTCACGGGCCTATTTGCTCCGCGGCATGTGGGATCTTCCCAGACCAGGGCTCGAACCCATGTCCCCTGCACTGGCAGGCAGATTCTCAACCACTGCGCCACCAGGGAAGCCCTATAAGTATTTTTAATTCTTCTATTCGTTAATTTTGTGGCATTAACTAATAGACTTATATCATGATTTCTTCTTTCAGAGGGCATATCTTTTCTCTCCCTTTTTAAGCAGCTTTGTTGAGATAGAACCCACATACCATGCAATTCACTCACTTAAAGTGTATAATTCAATGGCTTTTAACTATAATCATAAAATAGTGCAAGCATCCACCTTAGATCCATTTTAGAACATTCTCATTAGCCCAAGGAGATATCACACACCCCTCAGCCAGTCACCCCCAATCTCCCCACACCCCCAATCTCCCCACCCAGTGCTAGGTAATCACTAATCTACTTTCTGTCTGTATAGGTTTGCCAATTCTAGACATTTCATATAAATGGGATCATACAATATATGTTCGTTTGTGATGGGCTTCTTTTGCTTAGCATAATGTTTTCAAGGTTCATTCATGTTGTAGCATGAATCAATACTTCATTTCCTATTATTGCAGGATAATATTCCATTGTATGGATATACCACATTTAACTATTGGATATTTGGGTTATTTCCAGATTTGGCTACTATGAGTAATGCTGCCATGAACATCTGTGTACACATTTTGGTGGGAAGGTATGTTTTCACATCTGTTGGATGTATACCTAGGAGTGGAATGTCTGGATCACATATTTATCCTTTTGAGAAATGAGGTAGCATCTCTGGACTTCATTCTGCAAGCCAGAAATATTAGACCCACTGAACAACTCTTCAGCTCATTGACGGACTCTTCAGAAGGGGTGTCCCAGAAGATGCAGGTTATGGACGCTTTCAGCTCTCATTTCTAAATTTGCTCATGAATTCATCTCACATTAGCCGAAGTCTCCCATGGGGTTAACCTGGAGACCTAGAGGCTGTAGGCTCAGAGACAAGTCTGCTAAGCCCCTAACCTTGAGAAGGTCCTCCACCCTCACTTCCCCTGACCCAATGTGGTAGGCAGAACTCCAAAATGACCCCCAATATTCCCACCCCCTTGTGCAATCCCCTCCCCTTGAATGTGGGCAAGACTTGAGAATAGGATGGGTGGGGTGCCACCTCCATGATTAGGTTACATTATATGCAAGGTGAAGGAATTTTGCTTGTGTAATTAAGGTCCCTAATAAGCTGACTTGAAGTTAGTCAAAAGGAAGATTATCCTGGGTGGGCCTAACCTAATCAGGTGATCTCTTTTAAAAGGGTCAAGAATCACCTCACACCAGTCAGAATGGAAAGTCTACAAATAATAAATGCTGGAGAGGATGTGGAGAAAAGGGAACCCTCCTACACTGTTAGTGGGAATGTAAACTGGTACAACCATTATGGAGAACAATATGGAGGTTCCTTAAAAAACTAAAAATAGAGCTACCGTATGATCCAGCAATCCCACTCCTGGGCATATATCTGGAGAAAATGCTAAGTCAAAAAGATACATCCACCCCAATGTTCATAGCAGCACTATTTACAATAGTCAAGGCATGGAAGCAACCTAAGTGTCCACTGACAGATGAGTGGATAAAGAAGATGTGGTATATATATTCAATGGAATATTACTCAGCCATAAAAAAGAATAAAATAACACCATTTACAGCAACATGGATGGACCTAGAGATTATCATACCAAGTGAAGTAATTCGGACAGAGAAAGACAAATATCATATCACTTATATGTGGAACCTAAAAAAATGATACAAATGAATTTATTCATAAAACAGAAACAGACTCACAGACATAGAAAACAAACTTATGGTTAACAAAGGGGAAAGATGGGGGGGAGGGATAAATTAGGAGTTTGGGATTAACAGATACACACTACTATATATGAAATAGATAAACAACAAGGTCCTACTATAGCACAGGGAACTAAATTCAATGTCTTGTAATAACCTATAATAGAAAAGAATCTGAAAAAGAAAAAATATATGTATTGTATATAGATATGTAATACATATATGTGTGTGTGTATATATATATATATATATATATCTGAATCACTTTGCTGTACACCAGAAACACAACATTGTAAATCAACTATACTTCAATTTTTTTTTAATTAATTAATTTATTTTTGGCTGTGTTGGGTCTTCGTTGCTGTGCGTGCAGGCTTTCTCTAGTTGTGGCAAGCGGGGGCTACTCTTCGTTGGGGTGCACGGGCTTCTCATTGCAGTGGCTTCTCTTGTTGCGGAGCACGGGCTCTAGGCATGTGAGCTTCAGTAGTTGTGGCATGCGGGCTCAGTGGTTGTGGCTCGCGGGCTCAGTAGTTGTGGCGCACGGGCTTAGTGGCGCCGCAGCATGTGGGATCTTCCCGGACCAGGGCTCGAACCCATGTCCCCTGCATTGGCAGGCGGATTCTTCACCACTGCGCCACCAGGGAAGTCGTATACTTCAATTTTTAAAAAGAGGGTCAAGAAGTCAGAGAGACTCAAAGCAAGAGATTCTCCTGCTATCCTGAAGGAGCAAATTGCTCCATTGTAGAGAGGCCCACGTGGTCAAGACCTAAGGGTGGTGGGGCTTCCCTGGTGGCGCAGTGGTTAAGACAAACACTCTACCTGCTCTTGAACAGTCAGCTTACATGCTTCTTCCTCCAGGAAGTCTTCCCTGACCCCCCAAGGCTGCATCAAGGATTACAGCTGTGCTTCCACCATGCCCTATAGGGTTCCCATTAGAGCACGGTCACGCTGTACTGCAGTCAGCACATCAGTCGGACTGCCCCAGGAGAGTAGGAGCTGTTCAGGACAGGCATGTGTCTGGTTCACTTTGGTGTCCCCCAGAGCCCAGCCCTGGTAAGACAGGAAGCTTCAGTTTACAGGTGCTGAATGAATGGATGGATGGATGGATGAAGGAATGAACGAATGACTCAGGGAATGAGTGGATGCCTATTCCAGGGTCCTTACCCCCTAGCAGTCCCTGCCCAACCACTCTCCCCGCCTCACATCCTGAATGTGCTTTTTCCCAGGTGCTTGAGTGTTTCTCATCAACAACAGCTGGGGCCTTTGTGTTTTCTCAAGAGGAACAGTGCTGGTGGCATGTTTTCCCGCTGTACCAGGAAGGGAAGATCAGCGTTTCTAAAACGTCCTCATTCAGGGTGAAGTGGAAATATTCCAGCTCTGGGGAGTCGGGTGGCCTGAGTTCCAATCTTTGCTTTGCCTTGCCTCCCTAAAGGACCCAGAACCAAATCATTGCTCTCTCTGACCCTTCATCCTCTTGTCTAAAAAGGGACGGAGGGGTGCAGTTAGTGGTCTCCCTCTGGATGGGATGCTCTAGGACCGTGATTCAAAAACCACACTTCCAAGGAATTCTGGCAGGGCTCTTTTGGTGCCTGTGAAGCCCCTGAAATTATGTACAAAATTTTGTGAATATGGGTATTGTTTTCTGGGGGTTCATAGCTTTTATCTGATTCACAATGGGATCCCTAATCCCCTACAAGTTAAGAGTTACTTCTTATAAATGGATTTAGCAAAATCTCATTTGTGTTAATAAAAATAAAGGCCAAAAAGAAAAAAGGAAAAAGAAAAAAAAAGCAAGGGAGAATATATAAATGCATAGGTAATATCTAAAGCAGGTTTTTCTCAACTCCAGCATGAGTCACATCTTGGACCAGATCATTCTTTGTGGTGGGGGGCCGCCCTGCGCATTGTAGGGTGTTTAGCAGCATCCCTGGTCCCACTAGATGCCAATAGCACCCTCTCCCCAGTTGCGACATCCAAAAATGTCCCCAGACATTGCCCGATGTCTCCTTGGGGCAAAATCACCCTTAGCAGGGAACCACTCATCTAGAAGAAGAAACTGATAACAATTTTTCCCTTTGAGGAACAAACCTGGGATTGCGAAAAATGAAAAGAAAGTTATTTTTTTCTTTCTACACTTCTCTGCTGTTTAAATTTGAAAATCATGACTGTGTTACATTTATAATAAAAATGAGTTTATTGTTAAAATAAATTACCTCCATTCAAGGGACCACTACACAGCCATTGAAAAAATCAGGCAAATCTCTACATCTGATACATTACCTGCATGGCATGCAGCAGCAATGATTCAAACTTTTGCCCTCAAGACCCCTCTATACACTTAAAAATTGTAGCAGACCCCAAAGAGCTTTTGTTCATGTGTGTTGTGTCTGTCAATATTTAACATATTCAAAATTGAAGCTGAGAAGATTTTAAAATATGTATTCCTTAAGTAAAATAATAAATTCATTGCATGTTTGCATAAACAAACTTCTTTTAGTGAAAAATAACCATTCCCCCGCCAAAATATAGTGGTATCGGTTTATTTTTTTAACTTTTTAATATGTTATATTGGAGTATAGTTGATTAACATTGTTGTGTTAGTTTCAGGTGTATGCTTTATGTTTTTGAAAATCTATTCAGGGAATTCCCTGGCGGTCCAGTGGTTAGGACTCCGTGCTTTCACTGCCGAGGGCCCGGGTTCGATCCCTGTTAGGGAACTAAGACCCCGCAAGCCTCGCAGCGCCGGGGTGGGGGGATGGGGAGAAAGAAGAAAATCTATTCAATGTTTGGCCTAATAGAAGAAAGTTAGCTTCTCATATCTGCTTCTGCATTCAATCTATTGTGTTATCACCCATTGCGAAGCCTCCAAAAGCCTCTGGACTCCATGTACTCATGAGAGACTAAGAGTGAAAAAGGCAAATAATAGCTAAGTATTATTATAAAAATGGTTTTGACCTTGTGGTGGCCACACTTTGAGAACCACTGATGCACAGTACTATTCTGTAAATGAAAGGAGTACAAAACACTGTGTAAACATGATGATAGATAAAAAGATGAGACTGCGTGGCTTCAATATACACGGAGGCTTACGCTTAGGGTTAAGTATCGGTAGGCTCAGGAGATTCCCAGGATTCAAATCTTAGCTTGACCGCTTCCTAGCTGTATGACCAGGAGAAAGTTAATTAACCTCTCTGGGCCTCAGGATCTCATTTGTAAAATGGGGATGATAATATAATAAAAGCACTGACCTCCTTGGGTTATTCAATGTAAAGTGCTCAAGACTTGAATGCAAAGTGTCTGGCACATAGAAAACAGTACATTATGCAATTAATTTATGCAAACTATTATTAATAAGTAGCTTTAAAAAACATAAGGTAGGGGTTTCCCTGGTGGCGCAGTGGTTAAGAATCCGCCTGCCAATGCAGGGGACACGGGTTTGAGTCCTGGTCCAGGAAGATCCCACACGCCGCGGAGCAACTAAGCCTGTGCGCCACAACTAGTGAGCCTGCGCTCTAGAGCCCGCGAGCCACAACTACTGAGCCCATGTGCCACAACTACTGAAGCCCGCGCCTGGAGCCCGTGCTCAGCAACAAGAGAAGCCACTGCAATGAGAAGCCCATGCACCACAACAAAGAGTAGCCCCCGCTCACCCTAACTAGAGAAAGCCCGCCTGCAGCAATGAAGACCCAACGCAGCCATAAATAAATAAATTTAAAAAAACAAACAAACATAAGGTAGAGTTATATAACTGATGCTAAATGATCTCCATAACACATGTGAAATTGGAGCGTACAGAACTATGTGCATACTATGATAAATGCTGTGTCAAATAAACATGTACGTGCTACAGATTCACCTGTGTGTGGATTTAAACACATACATATATGCTTAGATATGCATATAGTATTCTTGAAATTATACATTAAAAGATAATAATACCTTAGGGCGAAGGGTATTTCTGGATGTCAGGAGGTCAGAAGTAGGACAGACTTTTCACAGCATTCCTTCAAAAAAAAAAAGATAAATCTTTAACTATGGAATCCCATTGTATTTTCAAAATGTAAAAAACAAAACCACCACCAAAAACACTAACTTAATTTTTTTTTTTAAAGAACATAGACTTTAGGATTTTAAGTTGTTAAGTTCCAGGCAAAATCAGCAAATACCTCAGCACTTGCACCACAACTGCTCATCCTGCACGCAAGACAGACAGCACCAAACGATCAGAATGGCAGACAGCACCAGTCGATGGGGACATCCTTTCCCACTGAGCAGATGTTCAAATCCTCCTCAACACTGTGCTCCAAGAAGCCACTAGGAATCAGTTAGTCTTGACAAAGAAGCTGAAACACATTTGCCATCCCAGTTCTCGGGCATGACCTCCAGAAATTCCTGAAATCATTGAAAATGACTCAGAGTATTTCCCTCAGGGAGTCTGATTCTGCTGACTCTTAGTTCTCTCCTGCTAACCTATCCCCACCACTCTTCCTGTTCCAGAGGGATTTGGAGTCCTGCTAGCCCATCCCCCTCATTCTTTACAGAAAAAGAAACTGAAGCTCCAGAGATTAAAAGACTTGCTCAAGGTCACAGAATGTGTTTGCATCAAATTCGAAGTCAGATATAGCAGCCGAGAGAGGAGACTCTGGGATTAGAAAGGAATGGGTGTGAATTCTTTGCATATTTCAAGCTGGGTGACCTTACCTCCCAAAGTCTCAGTTTCCTCATCTACAAAATGGGGCTCTTTGGAATGCCTAGCTCAGAGGATGTTTGGGAGAACCCAATGAGCTGATAAATGAAAAGGCCTCAGCACAGTGTCTGACACCTAACAACAGCTTGATCAATGTGTCTGTGGCCATTACGGTAGTGGTTGCAGAAGTTGTTCTGATTGCCCCCAAGAGACTAAATCTAGAAGAGGTGAAGAACCCAAGGGCTAGCACTGTGTTTCCTTTTTAACATAGTTCAAGAATAAGCTTATCTGGGACTTCCCTGCTGGTCCAGCGGTAAAGGATCTGCCTTCCAATGAAGGGGAGGCAGGTTCGATCCTTGGTCAGGGAACTAAAATCTCACATGTCACCGGGCAACTAAGCCCGCGCGCCACAACTACTGAGCTTGGGCACCTCAACTAGAAAGCCCACCTGCCGCAAACTACGGAGCCCATGCGATGTGGAGTCTGCACGCCACCACTAGAGAGAGAAAACCCACCACCGCAACTAGAGAGAAGCCCTCTTGCCGCAAGGAAATATACCGCATGCCTCAATGAAGATCCCGCCTGCCGCGACTAAGACCCGACGCAATAAAAAATCAATAAATAAAATAAAATAAAAAGTAATAAATTTAAAAAAAATAAGCTTATCAAACATTCAGGCCGTTTTCAATCCCTCAGTGTAGTAGGTGAGATCACAGATCTTAGAGACCACTTTGAGCCTCCATCCCTCACCTGTAAAACGTGTGTGTGCACGCGCTGGCTCAGTGTGTGTGATAATTCCTACCTACAGGGCTGCTGGGAACATCTCCTGAGATCATGGATGGGAGGAAAGTGTGTGGCTCATAGTAGGTGCAATAAATAGTAGCCGTTATCTCTTCACAGAGTGACCAGGCATTAGGAGAAGCCACTGCTCCCTGGTACAAAAGGGAGGAAGCTCAAGTTTTGGAACCAGCTGAACCTAGTCCCAACTCACAGCTCTGCCAAGTTCCACCTGTGTGACCCTGGGTGAGTCATTTCACCTCTATGGACCTAGCTGCAAAATGAGTCCAATAAACTCAACATGCAGGCTTGGGGAGAAAATTAAATGAAGCAGGTACTTCCCTGGCGGTCCGGTGGTTAGGACTCCGCCCTTCCACTTCAGGGGGCACAGGTTCGATCCCTGGTTGGGGAACTAAGATCCTGCATGCCTACGCAGCGTAGCCAAGGAAAAAAAAAATTTTTTTTTAAATAAATAAATGAAGCAAGGAAGGTGAGTAATAGTAACTGTTCTCTAAGTGGTCATTGTGATACCAAGAGTTAATTTTTATTGATCCAGACCTGTGTCATTTGCTGTCCTACACGCTTTACATGGACTGAATTATAAAGTGAGGCTGTTAATTACAATGATTAAGCAATTTAACAAACAACCATCTAACCTTATTTTGTAGCACTCTAGCCACCGCCTCTCCCCCACCCCGCCAGGGTGGAGACCTGGACCCGTCCTCTGTATCCAATGCCCTCCCCCTGGGCAGGCAGAGACGTGTTTGAAATAAAGTTTATTGAAGTTTCTGTCGGTATTTACATATGATACACGGTAAATAACAGAGCCAGGCCCCCACCCCACCCCTTCCCCACCCCCAAAGTCCCCCTCCCCCCAGCCTCGTTAAAAATCGCTGCGTAAAGACAGGTTAACTGCTGCGGTCCCCCCTCCCCCCTCCCCCCTAAGATGCAAACTAAAAGCCCCCGTCCCTCCCCTGCCCCCCTCCCCCCACCCAGGGGGCCTTTCTAGTTCCGTGTACAACACTGTGCTACCTCGCCCCTCCTCCCCTAATAAGGGGGTGGGTGAGTTTCTGGTGACCCCCCCATCTGTCCAAGGGGGCGGACGGACCCTTGAAAGAGGCCAGAGTTGGGGGTCTGAGATGGGAAGGGGGACTTCAATGAGGGGGAGGGCCAGAAAATGGAAGACTTCGAGGTTTGGGGGGGTGTCGACCCCCGCTACTGCCTCTCCCTCCCCCGACGGGGCCTCGAGGGGGAAGAGGCGGGCACAGGCGTGGAAATGGCGTGGAGGAATTCCCTCCACCCTAGGGTCTCCATTCTTGTCTCGTGGTATGTGGGGCTGGACGCACCGACGGGCTTTGGATGAACGGGTGAAGAAGAGGCCGGGAGACAGAGGAAGGAAAAGAAGCCAAGGTCAGCTGAGAGAGCAAGAAAAGCCGTTAGAGAGAGCCCTCGAAAAGGCAGGTAACCTTCAGAAGGCCGAGAAGCGTCCAGCAGGTGAGAAAGAATGGGGTCTCCCGTGGGTGGGGGAGTGGGGGAGGGGACACCATACCTGCGGCCTCCACCCCCACCCCGGCCGCACTACACCCGAGGACCACTAAAGTCCGGAGGTGAGATTGGGCCGGGAAAGAGAGAAGTCGGGGCAGAGAGCAGAAGAGGATGCTTGGCATTTCTGACGACAGCTGGAACCTACTCTCCTGCCCAGAGCCCCTGCAGCGAGGCGGAAGGCTGGGGGATGGTTCGCGGAGGTGGGCGCGCTCGGCCACTCTGCCCGAGGAGCGGAGGAACCTGGGAGGCGGTACTAGGCCGGGAGGGGAGTGGCCTAAGGAAAGGGGGCGGGTCATCTAGGAGGAGGTGTCATCTGGAAGTGGAAGGGACCAATGAAGTGGAGCGGTCAGGAAAGAGGGAGGGGTTATGGCGACGGGGCGGGGCCACCGGGAAGAGGGCGGGGCTAACGCGTGCGCAGCGTCCTCCGGGTTGGGACGAGGAGTCCCGAGGACTTGAGGGGGGGAGCTGCGTTGTGGGGAGACCCGTGAGGAGTAGGAGGAAGAGGAGGAGGAGGAAGAGGAGGAAGAGGGGCTCTCCGGGGGCGGGGCCTCAGCAGGGCGAGGTGGAGATGTGCAGGTGGTCCGGGTACTTGATGGCTGGAGGGTAGTTCTGCGTCATCTGGATGGATACGTCGCTAGAGATGTCGGAGGGGCTGCGGCCGCGGCGCCACGCCTCGGGCTGCAGAAACTGGCCCGAGTAGTCGGAGCAGTCGCTGAGACGCGGGCGGTAGAAGGCCGGGTGCGGACGGTACATCTCCTCCTCCGCGTAGCGCTTGGTGAACAGGTACACGGACATCACGCCAGCTCCCTGTGGCAAGGCAGGGTCAGAGTCGCAGAGGCTGGCCCCGGGCTCCCTCTGACCCCAAAACTCGAGACCCCCAGTCCCTCCTCTCCCAGGACCCACGATTCCAGGCCTCCAGCTTCCTCCTTTCCCAGAACCCAGGAATTAGGGTCCCAGTCTCCTCCTCCCCAGCATCCCGGGAGTTGGAGCTCCCAGACCCTCCGCCTCCAGGACCCAGGGGTGAGGACCTCAGCCACCACCTCCTTTTAATTCAGAGTCTACACCCACAGCCTCCTCTTCCTCCTGCCCAGGAATCATGCCCTCCCCCCCCAACCCCCCCCCCCATTCAAAACTCTAGAGTCTGGGCCCCACAGACATCACCTCTTTGAGTAGGAAGGAGGAAGCTGCGAAGGCAAAAGACCACCCGTAGCGATAGTGGAAATACTGCTCGGAGCTGCTGGGCCTGTTCATGACCTCGTCGTTGATGCTGGAAATGTAAAGAACCAAGCCCACCACCAAGGAGAGGCCTGGGGGAGCAGAGGGGTGCCCTTGGTCCATTAGCAGTGGACCCCTTTCCCCAGCCCCAGGCCCCCTGCATCTCACTGCCATCCTCTCCCCTCTCCCCCCTGCTCTACCCTGGACTAAATTCCATCCTTTGAAGTTCCTTGTGTGCTGGGCCTCGGCTGGGTGCAGGGAGCCCAGAGATAAATCAAAAGCCTCCTCCCCCCTCCCACCCCCATCCCTCATCTGCCATCCAGGAGCTCACAGTGCAATTGGGGCAGGCAAACATGAACACTGATCAACAGTCACATCCATGGTGACATGTACTGTAAAGAAAACAGTAGCACAGAGCTCTGTGGGTCCAGAAGAGGCACCAAACCCACCTGGGGCAAGGGTGGAGGGAGTCCAGGAAAGCTTCCTGGAAGCATGACTTTGTCCAAGTCCTAAAGGATGAGGCCCAGGGAAGAATTAGGGTTTACCATTATACCACTCCAGCCAGGGCAGAGGGAACAGCATGGGCAAAGAGTTGGAGGGGGAACAATGAACTGATCCATCCATGTAGCTAAAACATGGACCACAGCCACAAGAAATGAGGCCAGAGAAGGGGGCAGGGGCATTGCCATGATGAGGCTCGAATGCCAGGCTGAGGAGCTTGGCATCAATGCCAAGGGCACTAGGGAGCCATGGATGGTCTGAAGCAGAGGAAGGACAAGGCCAGATCGAAGTGTTAGAAGATCCTTTTGGGGCTGATTGGTTCCGGGAAGAGACTGGAAGGGAGAAACTGGATATTGTGATATTCCAGGGGGAGGAGGATGAAGCTGGGCTGAAGCTGTATAGATCATAATAGCAACAACAACAACATCAATAGCAATAACAATAATAGCAACTGCTTATATAGGTCTTGCTCTGAGCTAGGCACCATTCTCAGTGTTATATATGCACTAACTCATTCAAACCTCACAACACTTTCAAATTGGTACCATTTTTATCTCCATTTACAGCTGAGGAAATAGAGGCACATGGAGAAGGTGGAGAGGAGAGGTCTGATTTGAAAAATTTTAAGAGGCAACTATCACTTCTTCAAGATGAACTTTCTTTTAAACAGTAGCCATGCATAGCGATAGCCATACATAGGGTGGCTTAACGGGGCTATAAAATCCCTCCCCCCAAATTAATCCAAGTAATCCTCATCAGCATCTTCCCCTAGAATCCTACAAATAAACATCTGTGTGCCCATCGCACCCAGAATAAATCTAAATTCCTTCCACTGCCTACAAAAGAGGTTAGCAAACAATGACTGCCCAGGGCTAAATCCAGCCCACCTCCTGTTTTTGTATGGCCTACTAGCTAAGAATGGCTTTTATATAATTAAATGGTTGAAAAAATCAAAAGAAGAATATTTTGTGGCACGGAAAAAGTATATGAATTTCATTTGGCAGTTCCTCAAAGTGTTAAAGATAGAATTACCATATGACCCAGCGATTCCACTCCTAGGTATTTACCCAAGGGAACTGGAAACATATGCTCACACAAAAACTTGTGCATGAATGTTTGCAGCAGCATTATTCATAATAGCCAAAAAGTGGAAACAACCCAAATGTCTATCAACTGAATGGATAAACAAAATGTGGTATAGCCATATAAAGGAATACTATTCAGCCAAAGAAAGGAATGAAGTACGCATTTATACTACCACATGGATGAACCTAGAAAATGTGCTAAGTGAAAGAAGCTAGATGCATAAGACCACATATTGTATGGTTCCATTTATATGAAATGTCCAAAATAGGCAAATCCATAGAGATAGAAAGTGGATTAGTGAGTGGTTGCCGGGGAGTGGGGTGGAGGGGGGATTATGATTAGCTGTTAAAGGGAGTGAGGTTTCTTTTTGGGGTGATGAAAATGTGGTAAAATTAGGTAATGGAGATGGTTGCACAACCTTGTGGATATACTAAAACTGCTGAATATATGAACTTTATGTTATGTGAACTATAATATCTCAGTTTAAAAAGCATATGAATTTATAATTTCAGGGTCCATAAATAAACTTTTGTTGGGACACAGACACGCCCATTTGTTTACATTTAGCCTATGGCTGTACCGGCAAACCTGAGTAGTTGCGGCAGAGACTATATGGCCAGTAAAGCTGAAAATATTTGTTATCTGGCATTTTACAGAAACATGTTCCTGATCCCTGGACTGCAATGCCTACAAAGTCACCTGCCAAACTCATCTCCAGCCATTTCTCCTTGCACCTGATACTTAGATCCCACTCTTGCTTGAACACAAGCTCATTTCTGCCTCAGGGCCTTTGCTCTCCCTGTTCCCTTGAACTGGAATGCTCTTCCCCCAGATTTCCACATGTCTCTCTCTGTCACTTCATTTATTATTATTATTATTATTATTATTATTATTATTATTATTATTATTTTGGCCGCGTGGCATGTGGGATCTTAGTTCCCCGACTAGGGATAGAACTTGCACCCCCTGCAGTAGAAGCACAGCATCCTAACCCCTGGTATCTGTCACTTCATTTAGATCTCTTATTCCTTGTCACCTCTTTAGAAAGGACGTCTATGATCTCCTTGTTTTAAAAAATTGCCCCTTCACTCAGAATTAGAGAAATGCAGGTGAAAACGATGAGGACATAGCATTTCTCATCCACCAGATCGTCAAAAGTTAAGAAGCTTCACAACATACTCTTTGTGAGGCAGGGAAATGGAAGCTCTTATATGTTGCTGGTGGTGATGCAAAATGGTGCAACCTCTATGGAGGGGAGTTTGGCCATGTCTAACAATACCACACATATATTTATCCTTCAACCCAGCAATCCCACATCTAGAAATTGACCCTGAAGATACCTGTCCAACAATATGAAAGCACATATGTACAAGTTAATTCACTGCAGCATTATTCATAATTGCAAAATATTAAAAATGACCTAGATGCCCTTACATAGAGGATTAATGGAATAAACTATAAAACATCACATAACAGAGTACTGTGCCACTATGAAAGGACAATGAGGAAGATCTCTAGGAACAGATATGGAGTTCAGTGAGAGTTCCAGACCATATCACTAATTTTTTAAAAAGAGTATACAGAATGCTAGCTTTTCAGCCCAAAAAAGGTACATAAAATACATATATGCATCTGCTTATTTTTACAAAAAGAGACATAGGAGGGGAAACAAACATGAAGTTGATTACTTTAGGTAGCTGAGAACAGGAAGGAAGAGATGGGAAGGAAGTGGCATTCCTCTGAGTATATATTTTTGCATAATTTTGACCTTTGGAACTATGCTAATATTTTATATATTCAAAAGATAAAATCAACAAGGATCTGGGGCTTCCCTGGTGGCGCAGTGGTTAAGAATCTGCCTGCCAATGCAGGGGACACGGGTTCGAGCCCTGGTCCGGGAAGATCCCACATGCCGCAGAGCAACTAAGCCCGTGCACCACAAATACTGAGCCCACGTGCCTAGAGCCCGTGAGCCCAACTACTGAAGCCCGCACGCCTAGAGCCCGTGCTCCGCAACAGGAGAAGCCACCACAATGAGAAGCTTGTGCATCGCAACAAAGAGTAGCCCCCGCTCACTGCAACTAGAGAAAGCCCACGCACAGCAACGAAGACCCAACGCAGCCAAGAATTAAATAAATAAATTCATTTAAAAAAAAAAAACAAAAATGGGGAAAACAACTAAAATTGAATACAAACAAAAATAAATGAAGCTGGGCTTCCCTGGTGGCGCAGTGGTTAAGAATCCGCCTGCCAATGCAGGGGACACGGCTTCGAGCCCTGGTCCGGGAAGATCCCACATGCCACGGAGCAGCTAAGCCCGTGCAGGACAACTACTGAGCCTGCGCTCTAGAGCCCGTGAGCCACAACTACTGAAGCCCGTACGCCTAGAGCCCGTGCTCTGCAACAAGAGAAGCCACTGCAATGAGAAGCCCACGCACCGCAACGAAGAGTAGCCCCTGCTCGCCGCAACTAGAAAAAGTCCACGTGCAGCAACGAAGACCCAACGCAGCCAAAAATAAATAAATAAATAAAATTTTTTAAATAAATAAATAAATAAATGAAGCAAATTTATATCAGATGAATAACACAACCATAGGAGGGGGGAAAGTAGTAATCCAAGTAACTTTTGGGCAAAGTACTTTGAATATATATCTCAGTTTAAAGACAAAAAGGTCTGTGAAGAAATCTTGAACCGTATTTAGTAGATTTTTATTGGGAGTGGTGTAGGGGTAGCAGTACTTAAGTTATTCTGTGTGAATAGTAGGGCTGAGCAAATGTGCAAATATACTGATGTTTTGGGGAGGTGGAGATCTCATTCTGAAAGAAGGAAGATACAAATCAGAATGGGATAAGTCAAGAACGACCCTTGTGGTGTCAGTATAAACTCCTGTTTTACAAATATATGTAATTTCCCAGCTCGTATCCTGAAATATCCTAGGAGCAGTGACACCTCAGCAGCAATGAGCACACCTAGCACCCAGATTTTGGTCTCTACTATCACCCCCACTACATCAGGAGCTAGGAAGAAACAGCTCATTTGAAGCCTGAGGCAGGGGCAGTAAAAGTGTACTGGTACCACAAAATAAGGAAGTACTCAAAAAAAAAAATGTTGGAGACATGTCAAAAAAGGACACAGGAACTCATTTGAAGGAGGTTCCTGATAGCCCAACTGGGGACAATCTGAACATCAAAATGAATACAAAAGTAATGGCATACAATACACTGAATTTTTTAAAAATGTGAATCCATACTGATATATTCTTTAAGGAAATAAATAATAAAAGAAAAGAGAAAATTTGGGAATTCCTTGGCAGTCCAGTGGTTAAGACGCCACACTTTCACTGCTGAGGGGCTGGGTTCAATCCCACAAGCCACGTGGCCAAAAAAAAAAAATTCTTCTTTTCGGTGATATCCATGTAGATAGAACAACAAAGTTAAGAAAACACCATTTTGCAACCCTTGTAGTAATATTAGGATTTAGGCAAGCATCGTCGACAGTGGACATTAAATCACTGTATGACAGAATCTCCCCATGGAATATCTATTAATTACGAAGAGATTTTTGAAAACTTCCTTTATCATAAAGGAACCTGACAGATACCATCTGAACCAAGAAACCAAAGCTAACATCACCAATAATGGGGCAAACGGACACCCCGACCTCCTGATGTGATCGTGACACTACTTCGTTTATGTAGTGTCCCTGCTGGTAATTTGTAACATGGATCCACTCCTGTGGAAACTGTGGGGTGGTCTACAAAACACTGGCTGCATTCTTCAAAAACACATCAACTTGAAAGATTTTTTTTTTAAAGGTACAGGAACTATATAAAAGATGAAAAGAGGCGAAAGAGACACAGCAAGGAAATACAGAACTGGATCCTGAATCAGGGGGAAAACTGACTATAAAAGGCAGTGTGGAGACAATTGGTGAGATCTGAATATGAACTGCGTATCAGCTGTAATACTGTATAAGTGTTAAACTTCCTGAATTTGATGATTGTACTGTGGTTAGGAAAGAAAATGCACTTGTGCTTAGGACATAATTGCTGACGTATTTAAGAGTGAAGTGTTTGCAATTTATGTTCAGGTGGTTATATATAATATAATATAATATAAATTATATAATATATACATATATAGATATATACACATAAGATACACAGAAATACAAATGTGGAAAATGTTATAAATTGGTCCCAGTGAAGAATTTATGAGAGTTCCTTGTATAATTCTTGCAACTTTTCTGTATGTTTAAAATTCTTCCAAAGCAACACCTTTTGAATAAAATGTACATCCCCAAACAGGATTTTTTCCCCAAAGTGCCAAAATGTTACCCTGCAAATGACTTATTCATTGTAAAGAGAAAAATGTACCTTTTCAATGGAGAGCTCTAATGATCACCCCCTTTACCAAGGGTTCAAACTTTGTTCCACTCCTGGTAGGAACAACTTGACATTATTTGCTACCTGAAGTGATGGGCTATAAAGAACATGGCACCACCTCTAAATCTTGCCAAACATATTTAACCAGAATCTAATCAAGTCTCTACCCTGGACATAACTTCCAGGTTACAGAAAATACAAAGAAAGAGGAACAGATCAAATGATGCCACAAGGAAACAATCAAATAAATGTGGGATGTGGGTGTTCTACAAGACAGCCTATCCTGCAGATCTCAAAATGACAATGGTATGAGCCAAGCTGTAATACTTAAGCAAGTGACTGATCTTAACATCTCAAAAAGAGACACAACCAGATAGTATTAGGTCTCCTGATGTAATACAGTAGGACATAATAGCACCACCTATCTATGAAGTATTTTATCACCTCCCCCCTGCAAAAAAAATCAAACCTGGATCTGATCTACAGTTTTACAGGAAAACACAGGATGGATGAGCATATTAAATCACAAAAACACAATTAGAAAGATCTAGACTGTGGGAATTCTATGAGACAAATGACTAGACTTCTTCAACAAATAAATGGCAAGGAAAAAAATAGAAGGAGAAGGACTGTTATAGATTAAAAGAGGCTTCAGAGATCTATCAACTAAATGCACAAGTGGAATTTGGATCCTGGTCTGCAAGAAACTAATGGTAAAAAAAAAAGGCATTTATGAGACAAGTGGGGAAGTTGAACACTAACTAGATATTAATTTATATTAAGCAGCTATTCTTAATTGTTTGGGCATGACAGTGGCACTGTGGCTAGTTAAATAACAAAGTACTAATTTCTCAGAGATATACTGAAATATTTGTGGATAAAACGATTTAATGTTTGAGACCAACTTTAAAATCATGTAGTGAAGTACAGAAGGGAGGTATGGCACTATGACTAAAAAAAGATTCACCATATGTTGATAATTGTTGAAACTGAGTGAAGGGTACATGGCAAATTATACTATCCTTTGTATATTTTTATAATGAAATATATTTTAAAAGTCAGTGTTATAAAAAAATATAGTATGGGAACTATTCTAGACTAAAAGAGAATTAACTAAATGCTATGCATAAACAGATTGAATCCTGGTTCTGGGGGAAAAGCTATAAAAGGCATTCTTAGAACAACTGGGACAGTTTGAAAATGGAATGAATTATATTATGGAATTACTGTAAAATTTCTAGATTTGATAATGATGTTGTAGTTATGTAGAAAATGTCATTACTCTTAAGAGATGCATATTAAAATGTTTAGAGATGAACGATCATGATGCCTGCAACTTACTTTCAAACGGTAAAGCCAGAAACAAACAAACAAACAAACAAAAACCAAACCGTGTGTAAAGAGAGAGACAGAATATGGCAAAACTTTAGCAAAATGCAAGTATCTATGTGGATCTAGGTGGAAGAAGTACCAGTGTTCACCGTACTATCCTATAGATTTCAAAGTTTTCATTAAAAATTTGGAGTGATTGAGGTAAGATTAAATAATGACGTTCCCATCAATCTCCTTCCCCTTAACTGTTTTATTTATCTTTGTTGCACTTATCACTACCTAACATTATATTTTCTATCTATTTGTAGTTTTTTAGTCATGAATCTCCTCCACTTCCTCGAGGATCCTTGAAACTAGTCTACCTTGTTTCCTACTGCATTCCTAGCATCTGGTGCAAGATCCAGCAGATAATAAATACTAGTTGAATGGATGAATATACTTGCCATGCAACTGGAACTTCTAGCTCATTAGCTGCTTTTCCCTTTTAAATCCACTCTAAATCCCCATTCCTCTGTCTCCTTTAAGAATTAGCCTTTGCTGAACTTCCATAGCACTTTCAACTTCTGGTATTGCATAATTTTGATGTTCAAGAAGAGGGGGCCCATGAAGTGTTACATGGTGAAGGCATCTGCTATAGGTCTTGAAAGATGAACAGGTTTATAGGAAAAGAATACCTAGGGAATTCCCTAGCGGTCCAATGGTTAGGGCTAGGCGCTTTCACTGCCAGGGGCCCGGGCTCAATCCCTAGTCCAGGAATTAAGAGCCCACAAGCCATGTGGCATGGCCAAAAATAAATAAAATAGAATAAAATAAAGGCAATGTGTGACTCTAAACGAGATCCTTAAAAAAAAAAAAAAGGAAAGAAACAATACCTAAATAAGTCCAGAAACCACACTGGCTAGAGTATCCTAGTCAAATGCAGGGGAATCCTCTTGATTCCCAGTCCCCCATCCAAGAAGGATGGTCCATCATCAAGTAATGTCTATTTTACTTCCTGAATCTCTCAAAATCTAAACCCCTTTTTGCATCCCCAAGTCCTCTGACCCAGCTAAGGCTTATTCCCTAAGCCTGTCCCACTGCCTACAAATCTGTATCCCCCTGTTTTAGATACTGGTTCTTTCTAAAACCCATACCTGCTAACCACTCCTGCCTCACCTCAAGTTCCATGTTTCACATTTCAGCTGTAAATAACAAACATTCTCCATACAGAGAGTCAGGAGCAGGGTTGATGAGAAGGAAACAAATAATTCCAAAGAGAAAGAGCTTTTTGTTGTTGTTTTTCACCCTTGTTGTTGTTTTTAGTAATTGAAAGTTATCCAGAAACAATGTCAAAAGGTAAGTTATTCTTGTCATTCTTTCTCCTTCCTGGTCATTTTACAGTGGCTCTGGTTCTCTAAAAAATAACGTTCTTTTCCCTTTTTTCTCCTTCTCTCTTTTTCTCTCTCCCTTCCCCCTTCCCTGCTCTGTAATCTAACTCTCTCCCTCCCCCCTCCACTACATCTGCTTCAGAATACTTAGAGCACAGTAGGCAAGAATCACCTACATTCCAAGCTGAATAGGAACAACCTGGCTTTAGAACAAAGAATTTCAGGACCACGGAGAGCTACACAGCTGGCTACCTCTGTCTTAGCTGCTTTCTAGGGTCTTAACACATGCTGTGAATTCCATCTCTGTACAAGGCACTTTTCTCTCTTCACTTGAAAAACTTCCCCTCGCCCTTTCTGCATCATCAATTTAGATGTCACGTGCTCTTGAAGTTGTGGTCGTTCCCACCCTTCCCACCACCTTATTGTGTCAGCTTAATGCATCTGCGCTCTTCCCAGAATGCCCTGAGCTGTCTTTACCATGCATCCCTTCTACAAATATTTCATTGTGGACTTTGTGCCAGCAACGCAACTCATCTAGTCTCTGAAGATACAAGCAAGAGCATGTCCCTGCCTTTTGGAGATTACATTCCAGTAGAAGGAGACAGAAAATGAATAAGATGACAATAGCAATAAGTGCTATGAAACAAATATAAAATAGGGAATGTGATGGATAGTATAGTGGGGGCAAAGCAACATGGGGTACCATTGTCAGAGAAAGAAACTCTGAAGAGGGAAAGTTGGAGTCTTTGAGAATTAGGGGGAAGAGACTTCCAAACATGGAGGGCTCATGGGTGTAAAAGTGAGGTTGAGATGATCATTTTTGACGAATAGACTGAGGCCAGTGCAGCTGAAGTTACAAGCAATGGAGAGAGTGTTAGTGAGTTAGGTAATGAGGCCAGAGGTCTGAACAGTAGCCAAATCATGGAAGACCTTGTAAGCCAGCACGAGGAGTTGGGATGTATTCTAAGTGCAGTGGAAATCCATTCAAGGGATTTAAGTGTTGTGTGACAAGCACTGATGCACATGTAGCTGGGAGCTGTTTTGTGGCTGACTGCCTGTAGACTGCCATGCATTCCAATATACATTAGGTGCAGACAAATACTGTTTGATTCCACTTATACGAGGTACCTAGAATAGTCAAATTCATAGAGTCAGAAAGTACATTGGTTGATGCCAGGGGCCAGGCAGGGGTTGGGGAGGGGGAATGGAGAGTTATTGTTTAATGGGGACAGAGTTCCAGTTTAGGAAGGTGAAAAATGTGGGAGATGGATGGTGGTGACAGCTGCACAACAATGTGAATGTACTTAGTGCCACTGAACTGGACAGTTAAATATGGTTAAAATAGTATGTTTTATATTATGTGACTTCCACCACAATAAAAAAAAAAAAAAATTCAGTATGTCACCAGTGCCCAGCGCAGGGCGTGGCATGTAAGATGTCTCTGTAAATGTTTGATGAGTGAATGAATGAATGAGCAGATGCATAGAGCATGATTGAGGGTCAGGGGTTAATATGAGCCATGCATGGGAAGCATGCCTCTTATGACCTGGAAAAACAAAATCAATGTCACTCCCGCCTCCTCCCCTTCTCTCACCAACCATATCCAGTCAGTCATCTGGTTCTATCGATTCTTCTGTCAATATCCTTCTCTCTCAAAGCCATCCAGTCACCTTTATCCTTCCACACCCCCTCCCAGCTCAAACCTTATCTGCTATTGCCTGGACCACTGCATAAACGTCCTCCTCTGTTTGCCCATTTCCAGTCTCTTTCCTTCTAGTGCATTCCAAACACGAGTCCCTGAGGGATCTTTAACGTCCAGGTGTGACCCTATCCCTTTCCTGCCCCAGCCCTCTCACCACTTTCTCCAAAATTGAATGCCAACTTCACCATTTACCCAACCTCGGGCAACTCCTGTCTCTTTCTAAGTCTCAGTTTCCTCATTGGGAGCATGAGGTGGTTGGACTAGATCATTCCATTCCAAGATCTAAGATATTGTTGGTACTATTTCCATTCTTTCCCCCCTTTTTTTTTTTTGGCCCCATCACGCAGCATGCAGGATCTTGCTTCCCAGACCAGGGATCGAACCCGTGCCCCTTGCAGTGGAAGTGCAGAGTCTTAACCACTGACCACCAGGGAAGTCCCCCTTTCCTCTCTTTTAATCTCCTTTGTCTTTATGATTTTTAACTGTGGCGGGGCAGCAGAGTGCCAGGGTGAAAGTCTGGGTTGGAATCCTGCTTCCACTATGGAGCAACTTAACTTCTGAGTGCTTCTGTTTCCTCAAGTGGAAAATGGGAATAATAATAGCATCTGCCTTATGAGGGGAAGAAAAACAAATAACTTAATTTGCACAAAGCACTTAGAACTTCCCCAAACCATGGCACTCAATAAAGTGTTTATTATAACTGTTGTTGTTGCTACTACTGCTATTTATGAATGTATGTGTGTACGTATTTATTTAAAATTACCACGTGTTGAATACTTACTGCTATAGACCAGGCACTGGGTTGGCCCTTCACATCCGTGATCTAGACCAGGGGTCAGAAAACTACTATTTGTCCTGCTGCCTGTCTTTGTATGGTTTGCGAGCTAAGTGTGGTTTTTACACTTTTTTAATGGTGGGGGAAAAAAACAAAAGAAGAAGAATATTTCATAACCCATAAAAATTACACTGAATTCAAATTTCAGGGTCCATAAATAGGATGATTGGAACACAGCCAGGCCCACTGCTTCCCCTCTGGTTGCTTTGGCACTCCAACCCTATGACTCACAAAGCCTGAAATATTTACTATTTGGCCCTAAGCAAAAAGTTTGCTGACCCCTGAACAAGACTGGTCCTCTCAACAGCTCCAGAAAGGAAGGCTGTAACTCACACACTGAGTAAGTGGTAGGATTTTAACACAGGTCTTTCTAGGTTCACAGGAGCACCTGCCTTCAGCCACTACACCCTACAACCTTTAAAGCACACAACTGGATACTTTGGGTGGGGTGCATAGGTCATAGTCTATGAAATGAAGTTCATGAAGTGAAGGTTCAATCCCCCCCATTACTCTATTATTACATCAGAGCCCTGACGGCACCATTGATCCTCAGCTTGACCTTGGGAAGTCAGGTCCTGATGCACTGGTCCTGATGCAAATCAGGTCCGTGAGCATGGCTTTTGGGAAGAGAATATCCTCGGTTCTAATGCCAGCGCTGCCATTTACCAGCTATGTCACCTCTTTTGTTTCAACTTCTGTGAACCATGAACAACGGGATTTTCCTTCTCATGTTTCAGGTGGGTTGAATAAACGTTCCCATGCTCCTTACCCTTGCCCCACTTTCTGTCTCTCTAGGCCACTATTTTTCCATCTGACACTCTGGGATGGAGATATTCTACGTGTCTTATTTTAGCTCTGTGTCTGGCTCTACATGCTGTGATTTAAATTTGCACAGAGGTTGCACCCTGGTTTCCCTGGGAAAAGGTCTCGTCAGGTTAGGTTGGAAACACGGGGGAGGTTTAGCCTGGAGAAAGCTGGGTGAGGAACAGGGAGGAGACTGGGGGAGAGGATATTTGAAGATCTATCTTCAATTATTTGCAGAGCCAACTCAAAAGAGGCAGCCGAATGTGGGCCCAAAGGGACAGAATGGAAACGAGACATACAGCGGGGTTTGTCCATAAAATATCAACTGAATTAAAAGGGCCCGAATGGAGTTTAATTAAATCATGTTGAGTTAATTCGAATTGAACTGAAGAAATGAGTCAGAATAGATTGGGGTTAGTTGGGCCAGATTGATGGAGTTAAGTGTGTCAGAGCTGAGGTGATCTGGGCTGACCTGAGCTGAGTTGGACCTAATTGGACTGGACTGAGCTGAAATTTGGAGGAGGGTAACACTTCAGAAACAGCTCTACTCTCTCTACTGAGCTCTGCTCTGGAGCTCAGGACACTTGGGTCCCTGGGGAGCCAGCATTACGCTGGTATCTTAGGCAACTTCCTGCACAATTTCAGGCCTCGGTATCCCCATTTTATCAAATGAGTGCTAATAATAACTCCCGGGCAGAGATGTTATGAGAAGGTTATGAGATCACTCATGCAAAAGAACCCTGAATCTCAAAAGAAACAAGAACTATAAACAAACGTTGAACTCTAGCTAATGACACGCATGGTGAAGAATTTAGGGCAAAGTGTACTGATGCCTGCAACTCACTTGGAAATGCATTTTAAAATGATAATAAGATAGACTGATGGATGCGTAGAGAGACAGATGGACAGATACAGGATAAAGCAAGTCCTGTGGTATGGTAATGGTCGACTGTAAGTGGTGGGCACAGGGTTCTTTCGACTTTTCTGGTTGAAAAATATTCAAGTAAAATGATGCACAGAACATAAAGAGCCTTGTAATCTGTTAATTGCTAAAATATCAGCAGTGGTTAAAAATACAGCCTCTGGAGGCGAAATGCGTGAGTTTGAATACCATCTCTGCCTCTCACTGGTTGTATGGCCCTGAGCAAATGACTTCATTTCTCTGAGTGTTTGTTTCCGTATCTGTAAAATGGGGCTATTAATAGCATTTACCTCACAGGGTTGTTGTGAGTATCAGAACAGAGCCTGGCACCTGATTAGCACCCAACAGGCATTCGCTGTGATTTGGCGGCTAGCTCCATTTCACAGAGAAGGAAAGTGGGGCTCAGAGAGGTTCTGTAACTCCTCCAGGATTACACAGCAAGGAAGTGGCTTTCCTGTTGGAAGACGAACCCCAGGTTCCTGGAACCTAAAATAGTCCCGCGGCCTGTAAGTCTTTTCCTTGGGCTTACCCGATAGGATGAAGAAGATGCCAGAAACGAAGGCCAGAATGGTCCTCTGTGGGCGGATGTGACCGATGTTGCTGATGACGAAGGCGGTGAACACGAGGAAGAGACTGACCATGGGGAAGGGGGTGGCTGTGCGCACTGTCTCTGGGGGAGGGGTAAGAAGAAAGACGGGGGTGAGGGGGGACTCTCCAGGAGGACACCTCCCCATTCTCCTGACCTCTCCACTTCCACCCCCCACCTCCCCGCCCCGCCCCCGCTCTTTTATGTGACTCCTCCCCTTTCTGAAACTTCCACTGCTGGCCCCACCCCTTCACACAGGCCACACCTCCTTTGGTTTGACCCCACCCCTTACCTATTGACTCCACCCACTTCCCAGGCCCCATCCCTTCAACCTGGCCCCTCCTCCTTACCCAACCACTCTGCCTGCTTTCAAGCCTCCACTCCTTCCCTCCCACCCCACCCCTTCTCTGGTCCTACCCTTTCTCCCAGGACCCGCCCTGTCACCCTGCCCCCTTGTTGCCTAACCCTCCCCACGCCCTGCTTCCCCTCACTCAGAATATTCTCCGTGTTTTCCGTCACCAAGTTGATCTCCGGTTCAAGGAAATATTCTGAGGCCACGCAGCGACCCTTTTCCCGGCCTGAGGGGAAGATAAGAAGGCAGGGCTGGATGAGAGGCTCCTGAGCTCTGGAGAGGCAGTCAGGGGCCGGACGCACAGTAGAGAGACCCCAGGATGGGAATGTGAGGCTTAGTCCAAGGGTCATGGTCTGTACTACTCTTAGGGGGTCGCAGAAGGGGGTGGGCAGGAGTCCGAGAGCTCCTATTGCAAGCTGCCTTAGAGTCCCTTGGATGGAGGACAGGGCTGGAAGACTGAGTCCCAAGTGAGGAGGGGCTATGGGCCAGGACTCCTGGATCCCTAAAGAGGCAACGTCTGGGGGGTGAGGTGGGACCGGATTCCTAGGAGTGGTCTCTGTGGTAGCTGGGAGGCATAGTTGTTGTTGTTTTTGGTTTGTTTTTATTCTTCCCATTCAGCTCTGGCGCTGTCCAGGAGACAAGTTCTGAACTTAGACTACTGCTCCTAAGGGGCCAGGGGCTCCAGGTTACGGGGATTCGGGACCTGGAGATTGTGTGAGCATTAGGGTTCTTAGATCCAGGGAATAAAGGGCTAGAAGTTGAATCTCCAGGTAGAAATTTGACTCTCCAGGAGAGAAACAGGATTGATTTCTGGATTTCTGGCACCCATGGGATGGAACTATGGATAAAGACTCGGATCCCAAGCAAGGCAGGGACAGTTGACTGGTGGGCAGGTGAGGTCTGTACCTGCGAAGAAGCAGACGCGCCATAGGCCGGCATGCAGCGCCATCTTGACCTCCGTGGTCTGGTTCTGTGGCAACACCGTTCCCTCTTCCATGTACAGCCAGTAGTCTGTGCTGACCGCGATGCCCACAAGCAGCAGGCCACACGCACCAAACACGCTGCTCAGCAGGGTCAGGGCACGACTACTGCAGTGACTCATCCTCAGCGGCGGGGGGCGCCCTGCGGGGCCTGAGGGACGGGAAGCTGCAGTGGGGGCTCTGATGGGACCACTAGAGTCCCCACACCCCAGGCAGCCACGTGGGACATCGGACCCAGGCCAGAAACAACAATCCCCAAACTGAACCCTCTCAAATCTGACCTCTGTGTCCTGACCTATGACTCCATCCCTGGATCTGAACCAGTAACTTGTCTAGAAACCCTAACCTAGGCCACCAATCCTGACTCCATGCCCAGACCTGACACCCTGACCCCTTTCTTTTGGACTCTGTCTCTGAATAGCAACCAGAAATCCCCCAAGTAGGTCGCTAGCCAAGGACCCTAAACCCCATACCCTGGCCTTGACCTCAGACCTCCCATCGAAGTTTAAACCCTTGGACTCATATCTTGACCCTTAACATCCAATTCTAATACCAAGACCTTGACCTTCTAACTCTGATATGGTGTCTTGACCTCAATTTGGTATCCCAGTCTGAGATCTTGGACCACGACCCAGATCCAAGATTCCAGAACCTTAATTCCCCCCCCCCGCCCATCCCAAATCCCCGCAGGCCCCTGAACCTGGAATGCTAGAACTCCACCCCATGTTGCTGGATCCCAGAATATGGGGCCCAGAGACCTGGAGCCAGGATTTTGGCTAGAGACTCCAGAATGTCAAAACCATGATCTGGGAGTCCCCCATCTCAGCACCCTAATCAGAGCACTCCAGTCAAACAAGTGACCCTCCTTCAAACTAGGGATCAGTGCTCTGAACTCTAAAACCCGAATCAGGAAGCCCAGGATCCCCATTCCCCCCACCCCCATTACCAGATCCCCAAATTCCCTACCAGAGGCTCTGGACTCCAACTTCCCATACTAGGACTTCCAAATACAGACCCTCTTCAACATCCAACCTGGAACCCAGATCCCCCTAACACTGGACCCTCAAAAAAGAGATCCTCAGTTCAAGGCTGTGGCCTCCAAAACTCCAATAAGAAATCTGGAGATTCCAACTAGGGAGCTCTTAATCCCTTACCCACCACACTCACCCTTTACCAAGAACATTCCCCTAAACCACACAGTCTCATGATTTGGGGGGCTCAAATTGGGATCCCCATCCTATCTCAACCAGAGACCTCAACCTACATGAATACCACAATCTCCATCACCTTTTTAACTACAAAGGTTAAGACCCCTAATCAACACCCCCCCAACAATGCAGCCAAGACGTGAGACCCCACTCTCCTTAACCAGAATTCTTGTAGCCTTGAAACTTGACACCACCCCAATAAGAACCCTGGAGTTTGAGACAATCTTCATCCCGCCTGCCCCCGCCCTCCCCACTGCAGCACCTAGTGCCCCCAGCCCACCCGCCCCGCCCCCAGCCTCCTGGAGGATTCAGGAATCCGAGACTGGCAGGGCTCCGACCAGCTTTTCCTCCCATCCCCCGTCCCACGGCTCTAGGGCTTGACTGCCAGCTGTCTGCTCCTATTCCAGTCCAATCACCTCGGAAACCAGCATCAAAAACTCTGTCGCCCTGACTGTCTTAGTCCCAGGTAGCTGACCTCAGCTCCCCCCATTGGCTCCTCGGACTCCCAGCTGGGACCTTGCCAACGTCACCCTTCTCACTTCCCCTCTGGAGGTCCCCTCCTTCCTTGCTCGATTCCTCCTCACTCTAAATGGCCCGCCCAGATCTCCTCATTCTCCTCCAGCCTCCAGCCCTTCCTCCTTTGGGACCCCCCTTCCCCCCTCCCCCCACCCCCTCCCCCCCTCCCCGCCCCCCCCAGGCCCGGAGCCTCCTTCTTATCCTTCTTTATCCTAGCCTTTCCTGGATATAGGCTTCTGGATCCCCGGGGTCCCATTCTCCAAGCCCCAAGTCCAAACTCCACCTCCCTTCAGTGTCTTGGGGGACGTACTCCCTCTTTCTGGGGACCCCTTCTCAGACTCACAGCCTGCCTTTACCGGGCCCGGGCCCTCCCCCCTCAGCCAGGACCGTCTCCCTCAAGGACCTGGCCTGCACCCTCCCCGGTGCCCACGGTCTCCAAGACTCGGACATTAAGAGTATAGTTGCCCCGCTCTGGGACCCTCGGACCCCGTCCTCCCGGATTCCTTAGGCCCAAATGTCCCTCCATCCCCCATTGCCCCCGAATTCGGGCGTCCGACCGCCAGAATCTCAGCCCCCGGAGCCACTCAGGCCCCTTTTAGCCCCAAGCCCCGGCTCCCAGCCACCTCCAGAGAAACCCCCCGCGCCCACCTCCTTCCAGGACCCTCCCCTCGCGCTCACCTCGCTCAGGGTTGGGCGGACGCTCCGGGCCGCGGGCCCCGCAGCCGCATGACCGGCCCCGCGGCTTCCCCCGGCCGCCGCCGCCACCGGGGTCGCCGGTGCCCGCGCCCCCCGCCCCCGCCCCGGAGCCCGGCGTCCCGGCCCCCTCCCGGCCTCCCACCCCCCACCCCCCGCGCCCGCGGCCTCACTCGGCGGACGACGCCGGGAGCTGGGACCGGCGGCCTCTCATTGGCTACCGCGGAGGAGGGGAGGGGCAGGGAAGGAGGGGGGAAAGGATGCGGGGAGGGAGGGAGACGGGCCTCGAGAATGGGGGAGGCAGGGAGCGAGAAAGAATAGAAACAGAGGTAGAGAGCCCGAGAGGGGCAGGGGCACACAGAGCGGCAGAGAGACAGAGAAGAGAATCCAGAGCCACACCGAGACCTCGAGGCTGTGAAATTCTGAGACTCGCAGGTCTGGAGACTGGAGGAGACACAGAGATGGCCTAAAAGAGACAGAGAGAGAAATGGAGAGGCAGAGATCTGATCTAGGACCCCTCCTCTTCCTCCAGGCTCAGAGATTCTGGGGTCCTGGAAGTGGAGAGGTCACAGACAGAGAGAGACAGCTAGACCGTCAAAGACCTTTGGGCTGAGAAATGCTGAGACCCAGAGACCTTGAGGTAGGGAGAAAGAGAGAAAGAGAGAGAGAGAGAGAGAGAGAGGAGACCCTGAGAAGAAGAGACGGCAGGGGCAATCCTGGGGTACCCTGATGAAGACTGGGGCTCTGCCCAGGCGTGGGGCGGAGCCTGGGGTCTGGGCGGCTGGAAGAAGCTGGAGGGGGCGTCCCGGGCCGGGGTCCCCTGAGCAGCAGGCGGGCGCAGAGCGGAGCCGCGTCCTGCAGCCGCCGCGGAGCCCGGAGCCGGGCCAGCACCCACCCACCCCCCCGCCGTGATGTCAGCGGGGCCACTCTTAAAGGGGCAGGCCGCCCGCCGAGGGTCGGAGCAGGGGCAGGGGGCCGCGGGCACCGGTTGGGGGTACCGCGGCGGTGCTGGGAAAGAGAGGAGAAGCCCCAGCATCCAACTGGACAGAGCCCCGGAAACCCAAGAGCCTGCAGGGACGAAGAGACGCCGGGGTTCCCCGAGGGAGCCTGCGAAGCTTTGAACCTCAGTCCCCTCCAAATACACAGACGGAGGCACACCATTCCATTGGCCTGTCCCTGTCCAGGGACTACACTTCCCATCAGCCCTGGCGGCGGGGGCCGCACTTGGGGGAAGGGTCCGCCGCAGTGTCTACTGGGAAGTGTAGTCTATTTGGACTGCCCTCTCCACGCCCCTCGCTCGCAAGTGGGTCAAGGGAAAGAGGCCCGGAGGGCGCGTCTGCCTGCCCTCTGCCTCAGTCTCTGATTCTTAAGCTCACGGGTTTCTCTGTCTTGGGGGTCTCTCAATAGCAGGCTTGCCTTTCATCCTCCCTCTTAGGACTTCCCAGTCGCTGGGTCTCAGTGTGCCAGTGTGTGAGCTTTATTGCTCTGGGCGAATATGTGCGCGCTTGTCTTTGTGCCCGGGATCTCTACCTGACACGCTCAGTGGTCTATGAGTACACCGCTGCCTCTTCCTGCACGTGTCCACTTTGATCCTCTCTATGGCACTCTGTGTGTAGCTCGCTCGCGCTCGCGCTCTCTCTCTCTCTGCTTTCTCCAGGTCTCTGTTCTTTACTCTCATGCTGTGGGCATCATCTCTCACTTGATGGGTCTCTGCGTTTTCCCCCTGTCTCTGCAGACCCCTCCTCAGCCTCTGTCTCTCTCTCTTTGTTTCTATGTACAGTCGTTTTCCCACCTGCACACCCCCTTCATTCTCCAAGCTTAGAAGAAAACATCCAAACACTTCAGCATCAGCATCCCAAATTTATTCTCCAGCAGCTGTGGCAGGGTGGGAGAGGCAGAGGATTGGGGGTGGGGAGAGTCCCCGAGAGTGGCAGGCACTGGGGTAGGGGTAGGGTTCCGAGCAGGACTGGAGCAGCCATGCAGTGGTGGGTTTAGGATGGGGAGTCTAGGACAAAAGCTGAATGAGAACAGCTGGGGAGAGGATCCTCCATACATCCCAGGAATCCCCAGAGTGTAGAAGAGGGGCACTGGAGCACAGAGGCACAGCTTCCCACTTACTCCACAATGGAGTGGAGGTAGGTGGGGCCTCGGAGGTGGGGGGTTGTTCTGAAATCCCAGTCTGAAACAGCCCGCCCCATGACACTATTTCCCAGAAATAAGAAAGAAGAAGAAGAAGAAGAGGCATAGATTCTACCAAGATGGAGTCTAGAACTCCTTGGAGTTGGGATGGTGTTGGTGGTTCTGTAACTTGGTGGAGCGCAATCCAGAACACTGAGGCAGGTCAGAATCTAGGGCTCAGCGCAGCAGAATCTAGAACACGGCAAGACTCCAGAGATTGTATGGAGTTTAGAATGCCAGGAAATTTTGGGAGGGGCATCTGGAACCCGGGGCAGGGAGGGGGACGGCAGAGGCCAGAATGTTGGGGCGCAAGATCTAGAATTGGGGAGGGGGTGGTGAAGTGGGGGGCGCGTGGGGTAAGGGTAAGGCTGGCGCGGCGGAGGGAGCCATGGGGACACCTAGTGGCGGCAGGTGAGATTACATGACTGGCACAGGTGCTGGGCTGATGGGGCTGCGGGCATCCGGGTGCACGAAATCCGGGTTGACATAGGTGAAGCCTTGGAATTCGGCTTGGTCGATGCTGGCCAGAACTAGGCGGTCTGGGGGAGTCAACGCTGGCGCCGCCCGCGTGAAGAACTTGTCGAAGTTTTCGCCGCTGCGGCCACACTGTGGGAAACACCGGGAGGGAAACATGAAGTACTGGAGCTCATGGATATTCCACCCTCTAGGGGCCAAGATTTTGTTCCCAGAAGGTGACTGACCGGGCGGGGCCTGAAAGGAGGCGCGATCTCTAATCGTTCCAGCCGTTCCCAGTCGATCCAGCGGAAAAAGCCATGAGCTCGGATGGTGGGTTCTCCATCCGGCCCCGAGCCCAGGCGCTTTGCTGGGTGCTTGGTTAGGAACTGCAGGAAACACAGAGAGAGACGGACAGACAGACAGAGTCCCGGACAGGGAGGCCCAGAGAACGACAGAGAGAGAGGAAGACAAGGAAGGAGGAACAGAGAGACAAGCATAGAGATCCAGAAAGAGCAGAATGCGGGGGGGGGGGGGGCGGGGGGGGGAGATGGGACAGAGATGGGGGGAGGGAGTGGAAAAAAGGAAGAGAGAAAGAGGAAGAGGGGGAACAAATGAGATGGGGTAGATGAAACCCAGATCCAGAGACCCAGGGAGAGACAAAGAAGCAAAATTAGGGTGTGAGGGTATGAGGGGTGGAGAAACCCAGAAAGAGAGGAAGGGGAAACAGAAAGAATCCCAGATGGGGGATGGAGGCAGAGAGGGAAAGAGGGAAAGTGTCAGAGAGGGAGAAGGGGGGAGAGAGAGGAGATTGAAGACCCAGAGAAAATGGGGAATCCAGAGAGAGGGGGAGACTCAGAGGGAGGACAGATACCCAGAGAAGGTAAGAGACAAGCAGGGGCAGGGGTGGGGGAGACAAAGGTCCAGAAGGAGAAGAGGATGGAGACCAAGGAGACAAACGCCCAGAGAGAGGGATGAAGACCCCATATGAGGGCGGAGACTCAGAGAAAGGGGAAGACAGAGACCCAGAAAAGGAAGAGGAGAGAGACCAAGAAAGAGAAGGATAGAGATCCAGTGTGTGTGTGTGTGTGTGTGTGTGTGTGTGTGTGTGTATGTGAAGGGGGTGAGAAGGTAATAGAGACCCAGAGAGAGGAGAACAAAGATGCAAAAGGTGGGCAGAGATTCCCGAAGGACACAGAAAAAAAGGTAGCAACACAGAAAGCCCCATGATACGTAGATGGAGGCAGAGGGATGAGACAGAAGCCCAGAGAGAGATAGTCAGAGAGACATGGAGACGGGAGCTAGAAGCAGAAATGTCCTAACATCTGTGGAACAGCTGCTGTAGGCTAGGCTCTTCCTCCTGCCTTAACTCCACAACCCCAGAGGGGGAGACGGAGTTTCCTAGAGTTTTGGTGAATTGCCCAACCGAGATCCCGCAGGAAGAAAAGTGGCAGGAGTTAGGTTCACCTGACGCAGCCAGTTCTGGAGAGGCGGGCCTTGGCCTTCCAGCACTTCCTGCCATGAGCTGGGGAGAGGGGCTAGCACAGGAGGACAGGACAGAGGCCATCCTTGGACTGCAGGTGGCAGCAGGGCAGTATGTTATTGTTCTAACAAAATCTCTGTATTATATAAATTTTTTCAGCAGACGGGAGTAAAGCAACTTGAGGAACGGGAGCCTTTTCCTAAGGTGCACGTAGACAGTGTGTGGGCAGCCCTGGACAGCAGCAGTGGGGCATGTGGCTTATGGGTCTGGAGAATCTGGGAGTTAGGTCTCTCACCCCCTTGCAGATGGCCACAGCTTCCCGGGAAAGCGACTTGGGGTAGGTGACAGTTTGTTCCATGATGGCCTGGAACAGTTCCTCCTCGTCCTCCCCATCAAAAGGGGGCTAAGGAAGTAGAGGGGATAGTCAGAGACTTGACAAACTACCTGACCGCACCTTCCACACCCTCACTGCCCACCATGACCACAGCCCACCCCTGGGCCCCCAAATTCCTAGGGAAAAATCTGACCAAACCGCAAAAGCTGTATCTTTCTCACTTTCAGACTCTGTTGTTTTCTATCTCAGATGCTTCAGCTCTCTGCACCTCTTTGCAGGTCTGTCTCTCTTTCTCTGCTATGTAAATTGGCAGGGTATTATTTAGGCAATGTGTCATTTAAATAGAAGAGAGAAAAACTGCAGGAAAAGCTGTAAAAGCATTCTCACGGTTGGATGAGTGGCCTCCAGTCTTCTGGGATTAGCAAAAGCAGCACCCAGGCAAAGATTCTTAATGTGAGGTCTAGGGAGCCTGTTTGCACCATTGTGGGGGCCCATGAATTTGAATGGGAAAAAACATGCATCTTTATTCTTTAAAATCTAAAACTGAAATTCAGCATTCATGGCAATTATAGGAAACAAACCCGATTAGTCGTAACTGTGACTTCGTCACCGATAGAAATCACAGATACTTTCTTAGCACGTAAGAGTTGCAAATATCTCAAAAAATCAGTCATCTCTACTTCAAAATTACTGGTAGACCTTCCTATTTACTTCCTATTCCTGTGAGATATTACCATTTAATTCATTAGTAGGATATCACATATAGGTCCATATTCTAATATGTTTAGACAACCGTACGCATTTAAGTTAAATTTATTTAGTTGGTTACTCAATTAAACCTTTAACATTCTGATAACCATATTTCAATATGATTGGCTTCTTTTGTAATGTTATTATCTTACTTCATGCATTTAAAAACATTGTTCTGAGAAGGGGGTCCGTGACACAAGAAAGGTGAGGAACCCCTAGCCTGTGGGAAGATAATGCTTCAGGACCACGGAGAGCACTCTCCTGTCTGGCTGCCCTTCCCCACAGCTTAGCACACCTCATTAGCCTATAGACAGACATCCCTTCCTGACCTGCTCCTCCTGAGATAATGGCCATCTAACAGGTGGCACCCCATCCGTGTTGCCTTTAGTCAAACCAGCCTCTCCCCACCTTCCCTTACCTGCCCCGCCAACATCTCATACAGCAGGACCCCAAAGGACCACCAGTCGACAGACTTCCCATAGGGCTGGTAGGCAATGATCTAGCAGGGGAGGAAGGAAGGCAAGGGATTATGATTCGTGATTTAAGAAACCTAGGACCCCTCTGGCTTCACCGCCTGGGAACCCTACCCACTTTAAATGTTTTCAGCACAAACTTTTCCCATTCAGAACACTTTGGCTCCATCCTCTGGAAAATTTGGGAAACAAACTCTACCTACTTGGAACATTCCTTTGGTCCCAAATATAAAGACTATCTAAAGACCAAGTCGCAAGTTCCACCCATCCAGAATATCTAGGTAACTGGACTCTCTCCTTACAATATCAGGTGCATAGGGCAGAATTTCAGAGACCAGAGAGTCTTAAATCTGGACACATGTCAGATTCTTCTAGGGGACTGTTTTTTGTTGTTTTTTTAAAAATAAAATTAATTAATTAATTAATTTTGGCTGCGTTGGGTCTTTGTTGCTGCGTGCGGGCTTTCTCTAGTGGTGACGAGCGGGAGCTCCTCTTCGTTGCGGTGCACGGGCTTCTCACTGTGGTGGCTTCTCTCGTTGTGCAGCACGGGCTCTAGGCGCGTGGGCTTCAGTAGCTGTGGCACGTGGGCTCAGTAGTTGTGGCTCGCGGGCTCTAGAGCACAGGCTCAGTAGTTGTGGTGCACGGGCTTAGCTGCTCCGCGGCATGAGGGACCTTCCCGGACCAGGGCTCGAACCCGTGTCCCCTGCATTGGCAGGCGGATTCTTTTTTTTTTTTTTTTGGCTGTGTTGGGTCTTCGTTGCTGCGCACGAGCTTTCTCTAGTTGCGACGAGTGGGGGCTACTCTTCCTTGCAGTGCGCGGGCTTCTCATTGCGGTGGCCTCTCCCGTTGCAGAGCACGGGCTCTAAGGCGTGTGAGCTTCAGTAGTTGTGGCACATGGGCTCTAGAGCGCAGGCGCAGTAGTTGTGGTGCACGGGCTTAGTTGCTCCGTGACATGTGGGATCTTCCCAGACCAGGGCTCGAACCCATGTCCCCTGCACTGGCAGGCGGATTCTTACCCACTGCACCACCAGGGAAGCCCTGGCAGGTGGATTATTAACCACTGCGCCAGCAGGGAAGCCCTAAGGGACTGTTTAAAGAGAGGTGTTCCCAGCCCTGAAGAATTCCAGCCACAATAGGCCAGAGTCAGAGGCAGGAAGATGTGTGTATTTTTCAAAATCTCCCCAGGTGATTCTGATTACCAGCTATGTTTTGAAACCACTGGCACTGGTTACTTGGGCACTATAATGGAATCACCAGGAAAGATCAAGGAGGGCACCACCAACCCCACCTCCTCCATCAAGTGAGAAGTCAGGACGTGCTCTCAGTCTACTTACATACAGTCAGATCATTAGCTTCACCCCCCCTAACAAAATCAGAGCATACTCTGCCCACTTGAAATATTCAGGGGACACCCTCTACATGCCTAATGTTCTAGGCGGATGGGGCCCACCCACTCAGAGTACACTGGAAATCATCTCCACCTTCTTAGAACAGGCCAGTAACAGGCCCTGTTCTCCTGGAATCCCTAGAGCTGGTCCTGCTCTTTTAGAACATTCACCCACAGGTCCCCCCACTTTGCCTATTTAGAGACTCAGCTCCACCCACTTACAATGCTCCGTACGAGCCTCTCCGCGCTGCTTGCTGTTGGAACACCCACGACTCATGGAAAGACCCCAGGGTCAAGTCCTCATGCTCTGAATACTAGACGCCCAGCCAGAGCTGCTCCGTGAATTTGGAGAGCACCCAGAGGGGCGGAGGTAGGATTACCTCGGGGGCTATGTAGTCCGGGGTCCCACAGAAGGTGCGGGTTGTGGTCCCGGGGAAGACGTTCTCCTTGCACATGCCAAAGTCAGTGATTTTGATGTGTCCTTCAGCATCCAGCATCACGTTGTCCAGTTTCAGGTCCCTGGGGGTGGGAAGGGCACAGTTCAACGGGCTGGAGCCTTAAGTTCAAGTTCCTTCTCTTCTGGGGGTCTGATTCCCTCCCCTGAAAGGCCTGGGACTGCTCACCGATAGACGATGCCCTGATTGTGAAGGAAGAAGAGGCCGATGGCGATTTCTGCTGCGTAGAACCTGGAGGTGGAGGTGGGGAGTCAGAAGGCCAGAGACTGGAGCCCACTCCCTTCCACCTTCCCTCTACCCTCCTCTCTTGGCCAAGACTCACGCTGCATGGGGCTCCTTAAACTTGCCCAAGTGCTGAATGTGGTACATCAAGTCGCCCCCAGTGACATACTCCATCACAAAATACAGGCGATCCTGGGGAGGAGTGCACGGGACTTAGAGGCAAGGACACGCCCACCAGGGGTTGGAAACGTCCATTCCTGCCCACCTGAGACAAAGGCTCTGGATCCACCCAATCAGAAATCCAGAGCAACTGTCTGTGCCCACGGGGAGGCCCCGAAGATTCTCAACCGGCCACTGCAAAATCTCCACCCACCCCATCCCCTGTTACTCCGAACTGTCAGGTGTTCCGGTCCTCCATTCTCGGAATTTAAGATTGAGGCCCACCATTTGCTTGAAATTCCAGGGATACTGAAACCTCTTTCCATATCCACTCACATGCATATGCAATCATGGCCACCTGTTAGGAACCACAGTTGTTCGGGCCTCACTAACAAATGATAGTAATTTTTAATTTATTTTATTTTTATTTTTTTGGCCGTGCCGTGCCACTTGCAGGATCTTGGCTCCCCGACCAGGGATTGAACCTGGGCCCCCTGCAGTGGAAGCATGGAGTCCTAACCACTGGACCGCCAGGGAATTCCCGATACAGTACTAATTTTTAAAAAACTCCAGGAAGGGGACTTCCCTGGTGGCACAGTGGTTAAGAATCAGCCTGCCAATGCAGGGGACACGGGTTCGAGCCCTGGTCCGGGAAGATCCCACATGCCGTGGAGCAACTAAACCTGTGTGCCACAACTGCTGAAGCCCGCGTGCCTAGAGCCCGTGCTCCGCAACAAGAGAAGCCACCGTGATGAGAAGCCCGCGCACCGCAACGAAGAGTAGCCCCCGCTCGCGGCAACTAGAGAAAGCCCATGTGCAGCAATGAAGACCCAATGCAGCCAAAAATAAATAAATAAATGAATAAAAATTTAAACAAAACAAAACAAAACCTCCAGGAAGCTGGCTACGCCCACTCAGAGCTCTTGGAAGTAGAGTCACGCTCTCTCTAACCCCTGACAGTTCTGACTCGTCCCATTCCACAGCCTTCGGGAAACACCCTGTTTCTGACGAGTCCTGAACTCAGAATCCAAGAGTGACAACCCCATCACTCAGAGCCCACTTGTAGGCATACTCACTTAGAAGACATTCTCCACGCATTCTTTTACTCCAGAAGCCCTTACTCAAAAAACACCCACTCAAGACCTAGGGGATTCAGGCCACTCCCACGCAGGATCCTAGCCTTGTGGCCACGCCCTCCAGGGCACCTGCATTCTGGCCACGCCCACTGAGGAGCCGGCCACACCCAATCAGAGTTCACAGGGTTCTTCCGCCTTGCCAAAAACTCAGAATCTCAAAGCAAATGCTTGATCCATCCAGTGGGGATGAGGCAGGGCTCCTGAGCCGGCCTCTGCCGCCTCCTTTCTTACCGGGGTCTGGAAAGTGGAGTGAAGCTGGGTGAGAAAGTGGGGCCGGCCTCCGGGGCCTCGACCCCCCAGGGCCAACACGCGTTTCTCCACCAGGGTGCAGTCCACGTCGTCATCCTGGACAATCACGTCTTTCTTCAGGATCTTGATGGCATAGAGCTCATCGGAGCCCCTGCGCTCAGCCAGCATCACCTAGGGGCAGAGGCGGGAAAGGCCCAGTCCTTCTTGGGAACCCAGAGGTGCGGGTCCCTACCCCTCCCTTTCAAGGACACAAACAAACGGAGTCCCAGGTCCTCCCTCTCCCTCTCAGGGGACCAGGTGCCCTGCCTTTGCCAACTACTCCCTCAGAGAAAGTATCCACATCTTTATGCCTCTCCTCTCCAGGAACTCAAGAGGCCCCATCAAACTCTCTTTGGGGACTCAGTAGCCTAGTTCCCTCCCCCCTGCACTTCATCTCTAAGAAACCTGAGCCCCACCCCCAGACGTTCTTCCCCTTCTCCCAGAGCCCCAGGAATCCAACCTTCCCAAAACTGCCTTTTCCTAGAACCATGAGGAAGCTGAAGTCAGAGATGTGCAGACGTCCAGGGCTTGCCCCGAAGAAACAGCGCTTGGAGTCGGTGGGACTAGGGGATGGGGAGGGGATGGGAGAGGAAGAAGGACCCATCCGCACCCTCTGTGAGAAAGGGGAGAGATCCGAAGCTAGTCAGACCCCAGAAGGGGATAAGGAAGTGCCCCTCAGAGAGACAGCACCCAAGAACGAAAGGGACGGGGAGAGATGGAAAGATGGAGAGAGAAAAAAAGTTGTCTCCACCCCCCTCTTTGGCTTAAGAGCTTTCTCTGATTTCCCATAGCCTGGAGGGTTTATTATTCAACTAGCACTTAGATAGCTTACTATATGCCATTGATCCTCCAGGAGACCCTTGTCACCCACCCCACCCCCCATTTTAGAGGAGATGGCACAGAGACGTTAAGTAACTTGCCCGAAGTCACACAGCAGGCTAAAAAGCAGAGCCAGAAATCAAAGTCCATTAAAGTCAGAGACTGTGTCTCCCTCCTGCTTTCTGTTTTTCTACCATCACCCAGCACATGACTTGGGTCTCAGCAGGAGTGTGTTGAGTGGATGAAGGTCTCAGCAGATGAGTGCTGAATGCACGTCCCGTTGTTCTATGTTCAGAGCACACCCAGAATCTGAACACCTTTACCATCATTGTCCCCCGGGCGAAGCCACTGGCAACTCCCCTCTGGGCCTTCACAGTAGCCTTCTTCCTCCTTCCACCATCTGTTCTTGACACAGAGGCAGTCATCTTGTCCAAATAGAAATCATCTCAGGCCACCTCCAATGCCCTCCCATCTCACTTGGTTTAAAAGCCAAAATCCTTCCAATAAATGACGAGGCTACCCCCACCCCTTCCCTCTCTGACTCCATCTCCTACTTCTTCCCACCCTCATCCCTCATCCCTCCCTCTGCTCCAGCCTCACTGCTGGTCTGGGCCCACCTCAGGGCCTTTGCACGTGATCTTCCCTCCACCTGGAAGGCTCTCCACTATCCTCACGGCTCACTATTTCATCTCCTTTATGTCTTTGCCCAAAGGTCACTTTCTCAGTGAAGGCTTCTCTGCTTATTGCTATTAAAATCTCAAAAAACAGCACTCCCTATCCTCTTTAGCATTTATTTTTCTCCATAATCACACATCACCTTCTGACATAGGATCATTCACTCCTTTATTTTGTTGAATGCCTTCCTCCAAGTGTAAGCCCCATGAGGGCAGGAGGTTGTCTCTCTCTCTCTCTCTCTCTCTCTCTCTCTTGTTGTTTTCTGCTATATCCCCAGTGATTAGAACCATGCCTTGCACACAGAGGGCTCAACAAAATGTTTTTTGAAAGAATAAATGGGAGAGAGAGAGAGAGCGAGCGCATTATTCCTTCCTTGGCCTGGAAATCTCGTCTCCCTGTCCTTTGCCTGGGGAATCCTGCACTTCCTGTCTACGAACTTTTCTCTGACTCACCCAGGTCCTGCCAGAGGCTTAGGACTCCCTAGTGCCTGAGGCCATCTCCATGATCAAACACATTCCTTCTCTATCTGTAACTTTCTCCTATATTGAAAGAGGAGCTCCCCAGGGAATGGCCTGATTCTACTCCCAGAATAGGGTTTGGTTTACATAAAACCTCAGGAAATAGGTGTTCAGTAAGTCAAAAAACCAATGCAGGAGAGAAAGGTACAGTGATAAATAGGCAGAAAAACTCAAGGAGCAATTCAGGTGTCACCTCCTTAGGGAAGTCCTCCCTGACCACCTCCACCCCAAGCCCCTGGCCCCAGGCTGGGGTTAGTGCCTCCTCTATGCTTCTTTGTTCCCCGGGCTACCTCTAATTTAGCACATCATCCTGGAATCTGAGTATTTGTGACTGTGTCCCTACCTTGGGGAGTTGCCTGAGGGTCAGATTTGGCTCTGGAGAGCTAGGGTTACTCAGCAAGCGCAAGACCTGCCACCAAGTATGTGCTCAGCCCATGTGTGTGGAAATGAAGACAGATGTTGGAGGAGAGAGAGGTGGGGGGACAGATACAGACCACAGGAAAGGAAGCTGTCTCCATTCCAGGCCTCCAGCTCTGCTCACCTCGTACAGTTCCAAGGGGTAGTTACAGGCCTGGGGGAGAAGAAAGCCACAGTCAGAGCCCCCAGAGAGGTAGGAGATTGCCCTAAAGCAGGGGATGGGGTTCCCAGACCCCCAAGCCAGGGGGATGGACAGGAACTCTAATTCCCAGCAGTGCCCTAGAAGAGCAGAAAGAACTCCAGGGTTTTCTGGGAATTTTAGTCCCAGGGCCAGTGGGCAACCAGCGATGGAGTTTGGGAAAGGCCAGCTCTGAACTGTGGGTGACTGGGCTGGGCTCCTTGAGGGGAAGCCGGGGTCTGGGTACCTCAAACTTCTGGAGGAGGCTGCAGTTGTCAGCATCAGCCACTGGCACATTGTAATATTCGCCCTCCTCCTGGTTCAGTAACTTGTACCTGACAGACAGACGGAGACCAGAGCGGGGCAGGAGTAGGGGAGACGGATGGGGGGGGGGCACCCGCGGGAGAGGCAGAGACATCAGAAGGGGGGAAGAGACAGAGAGACAGAGATGGAGAGAGAACGAGTGAGATAAGGAGAGAGGGGCGGGGGGGAAAGAGATAAAGAAGCACAGGGAGGTAGAAAAGATAGTGCCCTAGAGGAGAGAGAACACCCACGGAAGTTGATGCAGATGCCGGGGGCCCCGCCCCGCCCCCAGCCCCGCCCGGCCCCGCCCCCGGCCCCGCCCTCACCAGCCGTCCACGGGAACCTTGAGCAGCTCCGAGACGCCAAAGGACATGGCACCCATGAAGTCGTTGCGGGAAGTCCGGTCCCAGTCCCACACCTCCACGCTGAGCCGGCGCTCCACGTCCCCCGGCTTCAGGTTGCTGCGGGAAGGGGGTGGCGCAGTGAGGGGCCCAGCTCTTGACTGCCCACCTTTCCACCCTGGGGAAGAGCAGGCAAACCCGGTGAGCCGGGGCCTGTTTCCTGCTCTGTAAAGTGTTTTGCCACCCCAGGTCCTCCCGAAGAGCGTCTCTCTCCCTGTCTGGGCCCTAAGTAAACCTAGACAGCTCTCTCAGTCTCCCTCCCCCCCTGGCTCTTCCCCATCTCTGTCTCCTGGCCTTTCTCTCCAGCCCTCTCCTTTTCACGGGGCCCCTCTCCTCCCTCCAGATCTGTCCGTCTGTCTTTCTGTCAGTTGGCTTCTCTTTCCCTCCCTGCCACCCACCCATCGCCGCCATTCCTTCTGTGTCTCTCCTTGGGTTTATGTGTCTTCTTCTGAGTCTCAGGGTCTATCTCCCTCTCGGATCCCTGTCTCATTCTAAAGTGGTGAGCTTTGATGGAGATTAAACACACAGATGTCTGTCTCTCGCCTTCTGTATCTCCATCCCTCTCCCTCAACCACTTCATTTTCTTCTCCCACCACCTTCTTCTGCCCTTTTTGGGATTCCCCCAATCCTAACACCTACTCTCTGGGGTGTTCTGGGCCACCAGGACCCTCAGATCATTCTCTATCAGTCATTACAGCCTCCCCTGCACCCGAGGCTCACAACACAAAGGTCTCGTTCCACACAGGGTTTAGCGTGGCTTTCACCGTCCGGGTCTTCTGTTTTGTCAAATTCCGAGGATCTGGGATGAGCTTCAGTTTCACATAGGGATCAGACAGACCATTGGGGTCCATTGGGATGAGGTTACGGGCCTCGCCAACTGAGCGGGGAGGGGAAGGAGGGTAGATGGGGTTAGAGATCCAGGAAGAAACCCCCGAGCCTTCCCCCAGCCAGCAATCAAGAATTCCAATCTCTCAGCATCCTCTCTCAAGACCCAGGTGTTTTTGATCTTTTACTTCTCCAGTGCCCAGAAGACAGGGCATGAAGCCCTTTCCCCAGCCAGTGACCCAGAAATCAAACCCAAAGCCCCTGGCTCCATTAGGACCCCGGAGTCGGGACCCTGGCCATATCACCACTAGTAAACCCGAACCTTCTTTGGAACCAGCTCTTCTCTCATTCCCCACCCCCCACCCCTCCACCCGCAGGACCTTGATGCCCAGAACAGCCATTAAGAGGCGCTGAAAGTCGCCAGAGGCGTGGCTGGAGAAGGGGCCTCGAGCTAGAAGGGGCGCGGCCGAGTGGTGTTCAGCTTTTGCAGGTGGGGTCAGGAGTGTGGGTGCGACCTTCGTGAGGGGCGTGGCCTTTCTGAGTCGGGGGGAGGGGCGGGGTGGGCAGCTCAGGTGAATTCAGTCGGTTCCTCACGCTCCGGTAAAGGGGCGGGGCCAGGCGAGGGGGCGGGGTCTCACCCGTGACGTGGATCTCATCCGAAGTGGGAGCCCGGATTTCCAGCTGCAGGCGGCCGCGGCGCTCCGTGTGGTCCACACCGCACAGAGAGGGCACGCTGCGCACGCAGCGCCGGTGCACGTTCATCTCGCAGCCTGGGGGGACAGAACTGAGGGTAGCACTTCAGGTCCCGCCCTTAGCCCCAGACACCATTCCCCAGCATTTACCGGAAACCCAGACACTGCACTTTTGCAGGGGCCCCGGAAGCGCCAAGTTCTGGCGGGCGCAGCAAGCGTAGACTCACAGGAGCACTTCATGCCCTGGTGCACCAGCCCGTAAAGGAGGGAGCCACAGTGGTCGCAGAAGGTGGGGCTGCTGTAGCTGTGCAGACGGAACTTGTGCTTGCTCCGGGGATCCTGGGGGCAGGGAGGAGCCGGTCAGAAGGGGTGTGCAGGGCGCACTAAAAGAACATCCCTCTGAACTCTTTCTCTTCCGCCTTGCTCTCCCAGTCTTCCTGCTTCTCCACCTCACTCACAGTCACTCTACAATATTTACTGAGCACCTCCTGTGTGCCAGGCACGGTTCCTGGTGCCGGGACCCAGCCCTGAGCAAAACAAAGGAAAACTCCTGTCCCTGTGGACTTTACTTTCTAATGGAGGGAGAGAGAAAATAAACACGATATGTAAAATACATAGTATTACAGATGGTAATAGGTGCTCTGGACAAAAATGAAGTAGGGAAGGGGACTGTGAAATAGAGTGATCAGGGAAGGTTTCACTAACAAGGTGGCATTTGGGAAGAACCTGAAGGAAGTGGAGGCTTCCAAAGTCCCATAGTCCCTAATCCCCAACCTTCCACAAGCTGTTCTCCGAGGACTTGTGAGCCACCATGAACCTCAGATCATTCACTGTCAGCCTCTGTCAATGTCTACCCACTGATGATCTGCCTACTCTGAGCCCCCTGTGGGATGGAGAATATGACCTCTCAGTTTTAGGGACCCAGGCGTCCTAAATGAAAGGTTAAGTGTAAACAACGTAGCAGTGTCTGGCATGTTAAATGTGCTCAGTAGTTACTGCTGTCATTACTGCCATGGTTATTATTAGTGATTTTATTGCAGTCCCCACATACCCTTGGGTTTAATCAAGAGCTGGGCCATTTCCCAGCTGCGTGATTTCAGACAAGTGCCCAATTTTGAGTCTCAGCGCCCTCCTCTGCCCAGTGGAAATAAACAATGCATATCTTGAAGCGATGCTAAATGTCGAGTCCAATTAAGCATGAATTTAAGACACCAGTAAAAGCATTCCTCCTTCCACCCTCAGCAATGTTTGAGTGTTAAATAATCTGATATTTGCCTTTTTCTAAGAATGCATTGCAAGAAGTTATCCCTAGGGTGAAAATTCAGGACATTCTTGGGCTTTTACTTATTTTGCGGTTTAGTGGGGATTCTATTTTGAATTATACTTGGACGGAGGGAGGGTGTTGGCAGTTGCATGTGCTGGACCTCTAAAGATCTTCAGCTGACCCTAGCTCAAAGTGTTCCTGCCGCATGAAATGAGATGCTGTGGGTGAAAATTCCCAGCAGGGTACCTGACATAGAAGCTATTGCGATTATTCTCAAGGTGAAAGTAGCTATTAAAAAGGAGACAGTACTGGGGCTCCAGTTCGAAAGATTAGGGTCCAGATTTTTGACTCTGCCGACCACCCAGCTGTGTGGCCTCCCCCCCACACCACCCTTTTTAGAGACTCAGGTTTCCTCCCCATAAAATGGGGCCATGAGCCCTCCCTGAAAGGGTTCTTGTGAAGACTGAATGAAATCATGCTTGTCAAGCCCTGAGCATTTCTTAAGCCCTTGATCTGTGTTGCTGACAACAAGATTAAAAGCTTAGTGCTTCACAAAGAAAAGGAAAGCCAGAGTGATACAGAGGAAAGAACTTGTCCTCTGTTTCCTCATCTGTAATAGTAATAATTTTACAATGATAATAATTAAGTTTGTGTCTTGCTATGTACCAGGTGCTGTCCCAAGTATTTGACTCATTTAGTCCTTAAAACAGTCCCATAAGATGGGGGCACGGTTACCGTCCCCATTTTATAGACAAGGAACTCCAGAGGTGCAGAGAGGTAAACAAACTTTTGGAAGGTCACAGAACCAATACGCGGTGGAGGTGGGATTCAAGCCCAGGTGTCCTGGCCCAGGAGCCTCGGTCAGATGAGGACAGGAACAATACCTAACCTCATAAGCTGTTAAGCAGATTCAGTCCTATACTCTATACAAGACACCTGATGAGTGCACGCAATGAGCCCTGGATCAATCAGATGTAGTGTTTGTTGGTGGTGGAGGCAGGCAGGCGAGGCAGCCAATCATAACGTATATAGGTGCTTGTAGACAGTGGTGCTTGATATGTGTTCTCAGAAGTCACATCCTCTATGTAAACAATTTTCTTGACCTGACAAGCTGGCGAAATGCCTCATGGACTTCCGTGGTGCTCTCTCTCTCTCTCTCATTCTGCCTCTTTCTCCATCTGCTAATCATAAAACCATCTCCAGCCCTGTGTCAGACCCTGGGCTCTTATCCTGCCTGACTTCCCTGAACTGTCAAAACAAGCCTGGGGGGGGGGCGGTGCTTCTCGGGCTTCCCTGGTGGCGCAGTGGTTAAGAATCCGCCTGCCAATGCAGGGGACTCGGGTTCGAGCCCTGGTCCAGGAAGATCCCACATGCCATGCCGCGGAGCAACTAAGTCCGTGCACCACGACTACTGAGCCTGCGCTCTAGAGCCCGCGAGCCACAGCTACTGAGCCCACGTGCCACAACTACTGAAGCCCGTGTGCCTAGAGCCCGTGCTCCACAACAAGAGAAGCCACCGCAATGAGAAGCCTGTGCACCGCAACGAAGAGTAGCCCCCGCTCGCCGCAACTAGAGAAAGCCCGCGCGCAGCAACGAAGACCCAACGCAGCCAAAAATAAATAAATTGATTAAATAAATTTAAAAAAAAAACAAAACAAGACTGGGGGCATCTAGACTGATGCTGTCCCACATGGTAGCCCTAACCACAGGTGGCTATTTAAATGGAAATCAGTGGATAAACAACAAGGTCCTAATGTATAGCAAAGGGAACTATATTCAATATCCTGTGATAAACCATAATGGAAAAGAATATTAAAAAAGAATGTATATGTGTGTATAACTGAGTTACTTTGCTGTACAGCAAGAGATTGGCATAACATTGTAAATCGACTATACTTCAATAAAAAAAAAAATTGAAATCAATTCAAATTAAATGGGATTTAAATTTCTGTCCCTCGGCAGCTAGCTGTGGTGGCTGGCAGCTGGATGGCGAAGATACAGAACGCTTCCATCATTGCAGAAAGTTCTATTGGTCAACACTGGACGGTGAGCCTCATTATATAGAGGGGGAAACTGAGGCTCAGAGAGACGAGCCCCACAGCCAGAAAGAAAGTGAAGGAGGGATCAGGGGTAGGCATGCAAGGCGGACAGTTCTTGTAAGCCCCTGATGTTGGGGGGCGCGGGGAGGGAGAGAACGGTTGTGTGTATCTGTGTGAGCGCACATGGGGGATCTGTACATGCACATGTGTGTGTGCATACATGGGGGTCTAATATGCATATATATGTGTGTGTGTGTGTGTGTGTACGCAGGGGTCTGTGTATGCATATATATGTGTGTGTGTGCATACACGGGGGTCTAATATGCATATATATGTGTGTGTGTGTGTGTGTACGCAGGGGTCTGTGTATGCATATATATGTGTGTGTGTGTGTGTACGCAGGGGTCTGTGTATGCATATATATGTGTGTGTGTGCATACACGGGGGTCTAGTATGCATATATATGTGTGTGTGTGTGTGTGTGTGTACGCAGGAGTCTGTGTATGCATATATATGTGTGTGTGTGTGTACACGGGCAGGGTGTCTGAAAATGCACATGTGTGTGCATGTGTGTGACAGGATCTCTCTGGGCTTCCCTCTCTCAGCACCTCCTAAGCAGTTATCCTTATCTACCATTTTCTATTCTAGTTTCCCTTTCTGGGTATCTACCACCCTATCTCTCTGAGTTTCTCTGTCTCTGTCTCTCCCAGTCTTTCTGGGTCCCCTTTTCCTTCCTCCTGCGTCACTGTCTCTGTTCCATTGCTCTCACTCTCTCTGCCCCAATCTCTCTGTCTGGGTCTCTGTTTTTTTCTGCACCTCTGGGTTCTCTCTCTGTCTCATCTCAGGATCTCGGTGTTTGCATCGATTTCTCGTCTCTCTGTCTCTCTCTCTGTCCCTCAGCTCTCTATTTTTTAAATCTCTTGACTCCTGGATCACAGCCCACATCCGTGCTGAGGTCTCCTCACCCCACCTCCTCTTTGTCCCCCGCCTGGGTCCCCAGCCTGTCTTGGTCCCCTCTCATTCCCCCTTTCCAGGCCAAGGGCAGGGAATCTGGGCCAGACTAGCTCTCCCTATCTCTCCAGCCCCCCTCCCCTCCCAGCCTTAAAAATAGCAGGAGAAATTGGGACGGACGCCGAGGGGGTGAGGGCGCGGCACAGCCCGAGGAGGAAGAACCAGGTGTCTGGGCACTCACGTCTGTCTGGGGGCCCTTCCCAGCGCCTGGACACTCGAAGGTCACAAATTCGTGGCATCGTCGATGAACCACAAAGCTGCAGACTGAAGGTGAGAATCATAGAGACACAGAGACAGAGAGAGACCCCAATGGACAGTAAATCAGAAACAGAGGAGACCCAGACAGAAGGAAAACCAGGAGAGGAGGATCCCCATAGAGTCCAATACAGAGAAAATCAAAGAGACCTTGACAGAGAGACAGAAACAGAGACACTGGGAGACAGAAATTCAAAACGTGGACCCAAAGAAAGAAACAGAGATGCAGAGAATCACAGAGAGCCCAATGCATACCCACAGCCAAAGGGAGACAGAGACAGAGACACAGAGATAGAGAGACAGAGAGAGAGGCAAAGACAGAGAGAGGAAGACAGAGGAAGACAGAGAAAGACAGAAAGAGATGGAGACAGAGAGAGAAAACAGGATCCCATTGACACAGACCCACAGACAGCGATAAGAAAGCCAGGAGAGAGGCAGGCCAACTAGAAGAGAGGAAACACAGGGAGAGGTCCTCCAACAGAACAGAGAGCATCAACTTGGGCAGAAGTGAGTCTGGGGGCGCCGCTGTCGGCCCGCCCCCCTCCCTGACTCACTCGGTTCTCAGCAGTCGCAGCTGGTGCTTTAGGGCTCGGCCCCCTCTCCCGGCCCCCATAACTGCCGGCCCCACCCGGCCCCCACCCGCCCATCGGTGACCCCACCCGGCCGGCCCCTGCCTAGGACGGTGGTGTTGTCATGGCAACGGCAGCCTGGGGGGGGCTCTGACTTTGCATCTCCAGCCCCCCCTCCCTTCAGCTCCCCTTTTCCAAAAATCTCACTGTTCCCATGGCAACAGATTCTCCAAATATCTGTCCCCACCTGGAGCCGGCCGAGGGAGGGGCCCCCAGCACCACCTCCGCGTTGGCCCCGCCGTCAGAGCTCCCTCCCCACTGCAGGTTGTGTCTCTGCCACACCCCCCCGCCCCGGGCTCCCCCGCGCCTCTCTGGGGATCAGAGACACGTGTGTCAAGCAGCCTAGGCTGTGGGGCTCCAGCCTCCACCCTCCTGAGGGCCCCGGGAGTCCAGGTCCCCAGCTCTTACCTTGACATTGCAGGCCCTGTTTTCCAATCCCCCTGTAAGAGTCAAGGATCTGAGGTCAGTGCAGAAAAGGGTACCTGGACCTCTCACCTCTGCCAGTCATAGGAGGCCTGAGTCCTCCCATCCTCCTCCTGCAGGACCCAGGAATCTGAGCCCCAGCTGCCTCTCCTTTCCAGAACCCAGAAATTCTGGCCCCTCAGTCTCTCTTCTCTCAGACCCAGGAGCCCAGGGCCCCAGCCCCTTCCTTCAGACTCAGAAGTCCAGGGCCCCAGCCCCTCCTCTCTCTGACCCAGGAGTCCAGGCCCAGGCCCCTAGACCCCTCCTACCCTAGGGCCAGGAGCCAGGGCTGCAGCCCCCTCTTTCCTCATCACTGTGGGGTCTGGTGCGTCAGGGGTCTTTAGCCCTAGTCTCCTTATCCCTCAGGGCCCCAGCCCCCTTCCCTCACCATATGAAGTCAGTGCAGTGGCTGCAGAAGGTTGGCTGCTTGAAGAAGCGAGCGGTGAACTTGTGGCTCTTGACTTCGTGGACCACCTTCTGCCTCAGAGCCCCCTTTCTGCAAAACAGGGGCCGGGGTCCCCCCTCTGAATCGCCTCCGCCGGGGCCCAGGCCTGCCATGGCCCCAGGAACGTAGCAGGGACCAGGATCCTGCCTTTCTCGGGAAACAGGTGGAAGGGCAAGGAGCCGAAGGCTCGTAAGAGCAAAAGAGACGGCGGGAGATTCCGAGGTGGGAAGGAGAGGGGCGAGGCACCTCCGGGAGCGGAGCGCGCAGGGCAGGGAGCGGCACCCCGGGGCGCGCCGGCTCCGCCAGGGGGAGCGGGCGAGTGGGGCGGAGAGCCGAGGGCAAGGGCCCGGAGGAGCCGGAGGCACGGGCGGCGGCGGTGGTGGGAGCTCCAGCTCAGGCACCTGCTGAAATGTGGGAGCCCCGGGTGGGGGGAGGCGTTGCCATGACGACCGAGGGGCGGGGTTTCGGCTTAAAGGCGTCCCCCTCCTTGAGGCCTGGGACAAATGCCCTCCCCTCCAACACACACACACACACGTGCGCACACCCACGCCGCGGGCTGGCTGAAGTGAGGGGGCATCCTCCGAGCCGTGCCCTGCCCCCTCCCCAATCTGTCGCCCGGCCCCGTCTTCCTCCCCGACTAGGGTGCCTCGGTGAGTCCTGTTAGCCCACTGCAGCTCCTCTCCGATCTCTGTCTCTGATTGTGTCACTCTGTTTCATTGTACAAACTTTGTATTAGTGCTGGGGTCCAATGTTGAGCAGGGAGGCTTGGTGTCTCACTTTTTCTGATGCCACCCGAGTCTTGATTTCTCTCTCTAGGCTTCTGTGAATTTGTACTTCTAGGTCTCCCTCTGGGAGTGTTCATTTCCCTGGGTCTCTGTTCCTTTCCCTAGTCCTGGCGCTCTCTGTGTCTCTCTGGGTGGGTCTGGGTTCCTTTCCTTATCTCTGAGAATTTCTGTTTTTATTTTCCTGTTTTCTTCGCTGTGTATCTCCATTTATGTCTGTCACTCATCCTGTGACCCCCTCTGGGTCCTGGTGTGTCTCTCTCTTTCACTCCATGTCTGTCTCACTGTGAATCAGTCTCCCTCTGTCTCTCCCCATCTCATAAATTCTTGCATTTCTGTCTCCCTGAATCTCTTCCTCTCCCTGTCTCTTTGTCTCTCTGGCTCTGTGGATCTCTGTCTCTCCTTCCCTCCGTGTCTTTCTCTCTGAGAGTCAATCTCTGTCTCTCTCCCTGTCTCATTTTCTATGTCCTCTTCTATTTCCCTCGATTTCTCTCCCCTCCTCCCCGTGTCCGTGTCTTTGTAGATGCTTTTGTCTCTGTCTCTCTCCCTTCCTGTGTCTCTACGAATCTCGCTCTCCGTTCGTGCTTGCCTCTTCCTCCTTCTGTATCTCTCTGCGCCTGTCCCTCTCTCTGACCCACTCTCTGGCTCTGTCAATCTCTCTATCGCTGCGGGTCTCTCTCGGAATGTTTAAGTTGCTCTCTCTCCCTCTCCCTCTCCTTCTCCCCTCCCCAACTCTATCTTTGTCCCTTCCTCACCCACTCTATGTATCTCTCTGGCTCTGTGAATCCCTCTCGTCTCTGGGGTTCTCTCTCTCCCTCCACGTCTCTCAGTGATTCAATCTCTTTCCCCCGCTGGCTCTGGAATACTCTGTGCATCTCTGTCCGGGGATTGGGAGGGTCTCTCCGAACGTTGGCCCAGTCAGGTCTCCTCCTGTCTCTCCCCTCCGTCGCCCCACCTGAGCCTCTGCCTCTCTCTGGTCGCGCTCCGTCACCCCCCCAGCTCCCGAGCGCTTCCTAGTCCCGGCTCCACCGGTAGACCCGCTCTGTTGCCAAGGACAACCACGGCCCGCCCGAGGCTGCGGGGTGCAATGTATTCTGGGACTTGTAGTCTGGGCCTGCGGATCAGCTGTTCTCGCAGCGCGACCGAGAACTTTCTCTCCCGGCATGCCCCGCGAAGCGGGGTGGCCCGCTGCGGCGGAGCCTGGGGGCTCGGGCCGGCAGCCACATCTTCTCTGCGACTTTTGGGGGTCGGGGTCAAGCTTCTGGAAGCCGAAGGGGAGATAAGAGAATCCGAGTACTCTCCTAAACCCCAAAACATGGGGTCCACTGGCTTTCCGGCCACCTCCAGGCGTCCGCCGTACCCCAGGAGAGATGATAGGGGGCGGGGGTGGCCCCGAAAACTGACCTAGGAATCCCACAGCGCTCTATTCTAGTTCTGCTTGGGTTCTTTCCCGCATCGCCAGCGTATCACCCCAAGGTTCTACAGCTGTTCTGTCTGGTGCCTTCTAGAAGGGGTTTAAGCGTGGGATGGGGGAGGGGTGGGGGCGCGAGATGCCCTTCGACAAGGCAGGGATTGGTGTAGGTCAGAATTCTGGGATGGACACTGCAGACATCGAAAGGAGGATTTTCCTCACTAAAAAGATGTGCGCCTGCTCTAGTTAGCCCTTCCCCCTCTTCCAGCGGGACCCTTACCTCCCTTGCAATATATCTTGCCAATTGCTTTTGTGGGTGTAGATGCAGAAAGTGGGTTGCATGATCCTTGATTTTTCCCAGAGTCATGTGTTTATGTAGTTGTGATTGTCTTGGAGAAACCGACAAGATGACCTTCTGTGGGACAGAGATTCATGGCAGGAGTAATTCCTTTGATCTTCATCGAAGTGTTTTATTGACCACGTGTGTCAGGGAGCTTAGAACTAAGGGTAAAATGGAGCTGAGAGTGGTAATATAGGCAAGGTCAGATCCCAAAGGCCTTGACTGAGGGGCTTTGGTATTACCTATAGGCAATGTGGAGTGGGATACGGAAGGATTTGGGCAGAGGAGGGCAGGATCAGATCTGAATGTTGGAAAAAGAAAGCATCCCTCTGGGACCAGGGTGGGCTGGAGGTAGGATGCTCCAAGGAGGAGCCTGGGACAGTAGCTCAGGTGAAACGAAAGGAACCTGGAGGAGGGGACAGATATAAATAGGATTTAGGAGGAAGAATACAGTGTTTGATAACTGAGAGGGCAGATGGTAAGAAGAAGTGACTGGGTTCTCGCCGTGAGAAATGGGAACCTGAAAGCATTGATTTTGGAGGCAAGATGCTGCACTCAGAATGGGACACGGTATTTCTGAGGTGCTCGTGGGACTCCAAGGAGGGAGAAATCTTGTTCATTTCTATCCTAACTAGCTCTCCTCATTTGAGAGAGAGTAATGTGGAAGATCCAGACTCAAGTTTTTTTCTGATGGGGCCAAAGTTGTCTTGACCCCAGCCCCTTTGTCCTACCAGACCCAGCAATCTGGGCCTTGCCCTCTCTCTTGGAGCCCTCCCCATTAATAAAGCAAGCACAAGTCTTTCTTTTATCTTTATATTGGGGTTTAAAAAAAAAGAACATTACTGATGTGGGAGAAGGGACAAGGCTTCTCTCTATGATTGACAGCAGGGGCTGATGGGAACCAGAAGCTCCAGGGAATTTAAAAAAAATAAAATATATATTTATACATTTATATAGATCATGTTACGCACGTGAGTCCCAGAGAAGCAGGAAGCAGCAGCAGAAAGCAACTAGCACACAGAAACACACGTGTGTGTACACCACACACTCAAGCGATGCAATTCCTTTGACTACGGCACAGTAGCAATTCCCACCCCCCAACCCACCCCACCCCCAAAGTTTTTTTGAAAAGAAACTTCCCTTTTAAGAAAAGGGCCACCCAGTGATTGTTGCCCTAGTGACCAGAAAAAAAAAAGGAAAAAAAACCCCAGGCTAACATCACCTTTAAGGCTGGCAGTGGCCATTTTCTTCTCCTCCCTGCAAAGGCAGGAGATGCAATTTTTGACACTGAGGCTGGAGGGCCACATCACTGGCCCTTACAAATACTTCAGACAGTTGTCTTCAAGACCATGCAGTTTTTTTGCCAGTTTTTTGATACCCCAGGGAGTAGTTGGGATGGAAGTCATCCACCCCTTGCTTCCTTTAAGATGGCCTCTAGGCAGTGGGTTTTTAGTAAGCCTGGCAAAAATTCTGGAGCCGATCTCAGGCGAGGCTGAGCACCAGGCGGGTTCTAGGGACCCAGGATCTATGCTTTAAGCCTCCCGCCCACTGGAAATTATTGACCTTCAGAGTTTTGTTTTTTGTTTTTTGTTTTTAACTTAAAGGGGAGGTACACTGTACACCCCGCCTCCACTGGGAGAAAGGGGGCCCAATCCCTAGCTACCCACCCCCACCCCCCAGACACACACACATACACACCAACTAAGGCACAGCCAGGGTGGGCAGGCATGCTTTGGCAATGGGGCCCCTCTGGAGGCCCAGGGTGTGAACAGCTGCAAAAGGGGTGTGTGATGTGGGGCTCAGCACCTCTGGAGGTGGGAGTGGGCTGTGGGGCAGAGAAGGAAGAAGTCTCAGGGCTCCTGATCGATCACAAGGAAACTGGGAAGAGGTGGTCAGGCAACAGGCAGTTGAGAAAACAAACAGGACGACCAGAAAGGAGCCCCAAAGCCGAACGTGTAGAAAAGAAGAGAGCAGAAAGAAGGAAGCTGAACAGGATGTGGTAACCAAACAGAGCAGGAAGGGAGACAGAACAGAAGGAGGAGTGAAAGAAACAGGAGAGAGAGGAGGGTGAGTTGGGAAGGATATGAGAAACGCAGGAGAGAGGGGAGCCGGGAAGAGGACCTCAGAAGGCCTCAGGACTTGGTAAAGAATCTCCGCTGAGAAGAGGGAATCGGTAGCCCCTCCAGGGCAGAGCCTCAGACCCTGACAAAAACCAGGCGGGCCGAGTACACCAGGTCGGCCACGTAAGCCAGCAGGTTGATGGCTGTCAAGATGGCCACAGCCAGTCGGCGGTCCCAGGAGCACACGTAGTAGGCGTGCCTGTTGCTGCAGCTTATATCCATGGAGCGCCGGGGCTGGCCGCCGTACTTCTCGTTGAACTGGTAGAGCGGCCAGATGACCAGAGCCGTGGCGTAGAAGAGGACGGAGAGCAGGGCCAGCCCGGACAGGAAACTGGGGAAGGGGACGGGCAGCATGTTGGTGCAGTCGCCCAGGTTCAGCAGGATGGCCACGGCCGCCAGGATGAAGCAGATGGAGTACACGGCCACGCACCACTCTAGGGCCGGCTGGTGCTGGTACAGGTAGGGGTTGCTGATGAAGGCGAAGATGACGCAGGCCACGAAGGTCTCCAGCACCTTGAGCAGGCCTGGCACGGTGGCCATGTAGCCAGTGATCTCGCCGGGCCGTGCCCGGGTCCAGGCCACTTCGGTGGCATAAGCCAGGCAAGCGATGCAGGAGAAGGTGGTGGCGGCGATGGCGTGGTCCCGGGAGCGGCCGTGAGACAAGAACTGGACGTACGTGGTAGGGTAGATGATGGAGGCCGAGAGGCAGAAGAGGGCGGCGTAGCAGGCGTAGGTGATGGGAAAGTTGCGCCAGGACAGGGGGAAGCGGGCCTGGAGCCCGCCTAACTCGACGATGAGGATGATGAGGGTCACGGCGAAGCAGAAGCACCAGGTAAACATGGACCAGTTACCCATGGCGCCCGTCCAAGCGCCCACACTGGCCACCAGCGAGAAGGCCACGCAGGTGGAGATCAGCTGCAGCAGACGTAGGAGGCCCAGGGGCTGGGCCAGTGCCCGAGGGGACCCCACGGTGGTCGGGAAGCCCAGGCCCGAGGACGACGACGTGGTCGTGATGGTGGTGCGGGTCACCGTCACCGGCATGGCTGGGGGGAGGGGAAAGAAGGTGTCCCAAGAAGGTTCCCAACTGGAGGATCCAGGCCCCCAGCACCTGCCTCCCTGGAGCGAGGGGGCGCGTGGACAACGTCATCTGGACTCTAGCTGAGGCGTACCCAGGATGCGAGTTTTCAAACTGGGCCAGTCCCAGCCCCCCAGGGATGAGCTGGTCACCCGGAGCTAGCCGCCTCCCTCCTCCAGCCTCATGTCAGAGCTCAGGAGTGTAGTCCGCTATCTCTTTTCTTCCCAGGACCCTCCTTTCCTCTCCCCAAAAGCCAGCTCCTGTAAAACCACGTTATCTTTCTTCCCACTCCAAACACACAAAGCGGCCCTCCTTCCCTCAGGGACTCAGCAACCCAGCCACTCAAGAGTCTGCTCTAGGGACTTCCCTGGCAGTCCAGTGGTTAAGACTCTGAGCTTCCAATGCAGGGGGCCCAGGTTTGATCCCTGGTAAGGGAACTAGAGCCCGCATGACGCAACTAAAAGATCCCGCGTGCCGCAACTGAAACCCAGTGCAGCCAAATAAATAAATAAATATTAAAAAAAAAAAAAAAAAAAAAAAGCAGCAGCAGGAGAAGAAGAGGCCCTGTCTTCTGTGACCTCTTAGAAACTCCATCTCTGCACTTCCTCCCTTTGGGTACCCAGGACTCTGCAGCCCAGCCTCTCTTTCACCTAACGGTCCTAAACATTTCCAGCCTCCAGACATTCAGGAGTCCAGCCTCTACGTGGAAACCTTCTCAGGGACCCACGTCTGATCAGAGCTTCCATCCTTCCAGCCTGTCTCCTCTCACTGAGCAGGAGGCTGGCCCCAGCTCCTGGAAGACAAGAGCCCTCTCTCCCTTCTGGAACTGGGTCTTACCAATCTCGGCAGCACCCCTGCTATGGCCAAATCGATTTAGGTCTGGAGTACTTCAACCCAAAGGAAGCCTCTCCCCCTTCCCCAACATGAGGTCCAGCCCCCTAGTTCCCCAACCTCTGGGAAGCTCAGCTCCCCAGATTCTCTCAGCTGGCCCAGTGCCACTGAAATCTCTAGTCCTCCCTCATTCAGAAATACAGCTTCAGACCCCAGGGCTCTGGGCCCTCAGCCGTGAGCACACCAGACTCAGGGAAATCAACTTCTTTCTTCTATCCCTTTAGAACCTTTGACTTTTATGTCCTTGTCCTAAAGACCCTCAGGAATGAAGGCCTGGCCTCAATTCCTGACCAGGTGTCCAGATCCTCCCTCAGGCCCTGAAATAGCTAATCTCTTGGTTACCACCTCTAAAAAGCTCAGAAGGCCTCTCTCAGCCCCAAGGAAATGCAACATCCTCTTTCCAGGGTCAGGAGGGCAGCGTCACAGCCTTTAGCCCATCTGTCCCTGTACAATAGCTTCCTGGGGACACAGGAGGCCAGCTCCTGAACATACTTCTTCCTCATATACACAGGTGTTTGGGCCCCTCTCTTTGGAACCCAAGGTCCCAGGTCTCGGGATCCAGGAGTCCAAGTCCCCAGCCCCTCCTCCTTCAGACCCAGGAGCACTGCACTCCCCAACTCTTATCTCAGACCCCAATGTTCAGGGCCCTCAGCCCGCTCCTTCCTCTGACAGAGCAGCTCAGGCCTCAGGTCCCTCTCCCGCAGACCCAGGAGTCCAGACCTCAGAACCTCTCCCCCCTCAGACCCAAGAGTCAGAGCCCCCAGCCCACTCACCAGCGGTCTTTGCTGAGGACCCCACCAGAGAAAGATCCGGCTCTGGAGGCGGATTAAGTCAGACACCTGGAAAAGGGTAGTCAGAGGACAGGAGGGAGAAACAACGTCAGCGTCCGCTCAGACCCGGCTCCACCCTCCCGGGACCCAGGCAACCAGCCGGCCTACTGCCCGGCGCTCGCCCAGAACGCGCGGTGAGGCTCCGCAGACCCTGGGCGCGCCTCCCAGCCAGGGCGGGGATTTGGCCCGGAGCCCCTAAGAGGTCGGGGATGGTGACCCCGGGGAAGCCCCGCCCCTTCTTTGCTCCTCTTTCCGCAAACTGCGAGGACGGGAGTGGAGGGAACCTAGCCAAAGTGCACGCCCCGCGGGCAGCGTGGGCGTGTTTGATCGTAACCCTGCCTCCGCCAGGAAAGCCGCGGGGTCGGCGGCTGGAGGGCCCTGGGCGGTGGCTGAGGGGGCGGGCGGCCCGGGCGGCGCCGCGTCTCCGTCCTTATAAGGGATTCAAGTCAGCCCAGCCATTTGGAATGTGGCGGGGACCGGGAGGCGGTGCTGGGACCCCCGCCCTGCTCGCGGATTCCGGCGGGGGAAGGAGGGGCAGAGCCCGGACGCCAGGTCCCAGGAGGAGAAGCCTGCACGTTCGAATTTCTGGGTCCTTCAAAATGTGAGTTCTGGGTCCCCATAAGGTGGGCCGGGAGCCTGGACCCCCCCCCAAGAGGGTCTCTAAGAGAGGAGTGGCTGTGTACCCGGACCCCTGGGTTCGCCTTGCGGACGCCTCCCGCCCCGCGGCGGGAAACTGTGCACAGTGTTGGAATCCAGTCCAGAGAGAGTGGCCACACCTCCCAGCACCTCCCGTAAGGCTGGTCTCCCGGCTACAGCTGGACCTCCCGGGCCACCTCCCGCTGCCCCCGACCCGTTAGGAGGAAGTTGGGACAGGCCCAGGAGGCAGAGGGCGGGCCACAGTCAGTTAAGTCTCCCCTGGAAGGTAAGTTAGCGCACGGACCACCCGGAGGGAAGGGGTCCGTCTCCACTCTCAGAGCCCCCAGCCGTCGCCTGAGGTCAGAGTTCAGGAATGAACTGCCAGAGACCCGAGGAGGGAGAGGAAAACACCCTTTGGCTTCCTGGAGATGCTGAGGACTTCGCTAGCCACGCCCCAGTCCTCTCCCCACCTCCACGCCAAACACCACACCCCATCACCCCGCAAACTCAGAAGCGCGCCCTGAGCCCCAGCCTGTGCTCTCAGCACCAAGGGGCCCAGCTCCATCTTCACTTTGGGACCACGGGTGCTAAAGCTCCGTCTCTGGCCTTTTGAGTCTAAAGTTCGGATTCTGGCCCCTGGATGGGGAGGAGGTCAGTAATTCTGAACCCCAGCCACTACCTTTCTCAAACCCAGGACTCCCAACTCCAAGCTTCTCCAGGCCCCCAGCCCCTCCTCCATCAGACCCAGGAGTCCGGGACCCCAGCCCCTCCTCCCTCAGACCCAGGGGTCCAGGCCCCAACCCCCCTCCTTTTTCAGATGTATGACCCGTATGAGTTCAGGTCCCCAGCCCTCTCCTCTCCAGAACCCGAGTCCTGACCCAGCCCATCTTTCTAGGGACTGAAGACATTTGGAATCCCTCTGCACCCAAGAATCCTGGACGCTGCTCCCACTCTCGGGGGTTCCCGCAGCCTCACCTTACGGGCCTGTGGCGGCTGCGGCTGGAGCAGAGGCGACAGCTGCAGGCTAGGAGGGTCTGCGGTCTGGGTGCGGTTGGAGGGCCGGGGAGTGAGCTCGGGCAGGGCTGGGGGCGGGGCCGGAACTCTGGGCTGGAGCCGAGTAAGGGTCTCCCCCTGCCAGGGCTATCCCAGTCCCGCCCCGAGGGCGGGGCCAAGGTAAGACCACCTCCCCAGAGATGATAAATACACAGCAGCTCTCCCGCCCCGCCAGCGGTAGGGGTGGAGGGCTGAGGTCACTGTTTCCGTGGTGAGAAAACAGGAAGACACAACAGCTGGCGGAGTGGAGGCTCCTGGGGGGTGCCCTCCTCGACACAGCACTGGAGAAGTCTCCAGGGCAGGCCTGGGGAAGGCCGTTGCCATGGCAACCCGTCTGTTTAGACTTTGTTTAGGACAGAGCCCCCCAGCTCAGGTCCCCACCCCAGTCTCACCTCAATCTGTTCTCCCTCTCCCTTCCTGGCCCCTCCCTCCTCCTCTGCTCCGGCCCTGCTCTTCCAGGATGGACGAAATTTTGGACATCTAGGTCGCGGTGGGTTGGGGGACTGGGCCTCTCAATTTAATGGGGTCTGTTTGCTAGGGTCTGTGTCTCCTGGGTCCCTGAAATACGAAAGAGTTGAGGGTTTGCCGATCCCTAGGCTTTAGGGGGTTTCTGGGCTGAGGTCCCTGACTCCTGGGTCCCCAAAAGAACAGTGGTTGGATTCCTGTAAGTAAGGAATTTGAGGGAGGAGCAAAATGGGTCTCCTAATCCTCATTTACACTGGGATTCGCGGTGTAAGGGACTGATGGGCCGGACCCCTAGGTCCCATATGTCCCTGTCGATGGGGGCAGGGGAGGGGGGGTTGTTGGTAGCAGGACTTCTGAGATCGAGGCCATAGGAGTTGGGGGCATGGACTCCCAGGCCGCGGGCCCAGAATCTTGGCTCAAAAGAGCAATTGCGGCTCAGGCTCCTGGGTTTTCAGAGCAGATGTGTTTGCTAGCCAAGCCTCTTGGGTCTGGAAGGGAGAGATATTTTTGGCTTGCAATCCTGGCTCCTGGAAAGAGGGAGGGGCTCAGAAGCTTAAAGAGGACGAGGCTGGGGGCTGGGGGTGCCAGATTCCTGGTTCCTGCAAGAGGGGAGGGCCCAAGGGGCTGGTCTGCCCGGGCCCCAGAGCACGGGGGTCCTTTTTTAGGGGCGGCTCTGGGGCCCTGAGACGGATTGACAGAGCCAAGAAGCAAGCGGGCGCTGAAGGTCGGGATGCACTGCCCGGGGCTGGGGCGGGGCGGGGACCGGGACCCCCGGGTCCCTCCCTACTGTCCGGGCTCACTCACCGCGCTCTGCAGTCGTCCCCGGCGCGGCCTGGCTCTAGGCTGCCGCTGGGCGGGGCCTCGTGGCGGCTGCGGAGGCTCGGCGACCGGCAGCTGCCGGCGTTGCTACTGCTGGGTGTCTTCCAGGCCGACTACTGAGAAGGCTTTGAGGCCGAGCCCCAGGGTGGAAGACTCTCGCGTCGCGAAGGGAGGGGTCCGAAGGGATGCGGGAGCTCTGTGTCCCCGGATGCGTGCCCTACGGAGGTGGGAGGGGCTGGGGGGGCACCTGGACGCTGTGTGCTCTGCAGAAGTTGGGGGGGGGTATGGTGGGGGGGTATGGTGGGGGTGGGAGGGGTGTGGAGCCTGTATGCCCACTTTTGTGCCCTGCAAAGGCGGTAGACACAGACCCTCTCTGTCATTATGTGCCCTGCCTAGGGGAGGGGGGGTCTCTATGAGCCCCGCATCAGGATGTGGAAGGAGTCAGGACATGGTATTCTTTGGAGGTTCTCCAGGGACGACCCCAGGTTCTATTCACGTACCTCCTTGACCCCCGGGGTAGAAGCATCTCCTACCCCCTTCTTGCCCGAAACAGTCACTCTCTTTGCTTGACTCCTGAGATACCCCAAATAGTCCAGGGGCCATCACCACTCACAGTTTACTGCAGTTGTGCTCTCCGGTGGAAGTGTTTCCCCTTTAAGGCATTGAAACTTCAAAACAGCAGAGTTCAGGGTAGCAGGAACAGGAAGCAACATTTAAAGAGTGAGTCATCAGGTGTGACCCCGTAGGGTTCCCAGGTCTTGTGTAATCTGGCATCATGTATGTGCCACTGGTTCAGAGTGCTTACCCGTCCTGCAGGAGAGCAAGCCAGCCCCAAAGATGCTGTCTCCAACCTGGCACTGAAACCCAGTCTCAAACAGGACGTGCCTCTGTTCTATGAGAGTAGCTGCTTTCGGGTGATCAAGTACACGGCCCCGCCCCCTAACTTCCTAATAAACTGGGTTCCTTGATCAGAAGCAATATTGTGTGTGTTAACATGACGGTGAATAGGATCATTGAACGTGTACACAGATGCTGCCACTGGCAGCAGTGAGGAAGGCAAGGAAAGCAAATACAACCCAGAGTTAATTACAACCCAGGCAGGAAAAAGTCATTGCCCAATCCATGATGGAAAGGGTCCAATGTACTCCTCGGGTGACCAGGTATTTGGCTGGTCTCCCTAGGAAACCATACCACATTGGGGGCCCAGCACTGCTTGCTGCTGCCAGCAAGGTGGGCCTCCATCAGTGACAAAGTTCCATAGCTTTGATGAAGCAAATCCATACATAGCCCACCATGGCTGCTTTGTTCAAAAGCCCATTAAGCAGGTACTGGGGAGACTGGGGAAAGAAGCTGACGGAGAGCCACAGAAGTCATCTGATCTACTTAAGTCTTAATAGCACTCTCTGTAATGGAGGGTTTTGGGGGAAGAGTTTACCTGGGTACAGATTATGAACTGGTTTTTGCTCCCGACATTTCTGATACCAAATGTGTGTGTGTGTGTGTGTGTGTGTTGGTTTTTTTGTTTTGTTTTGGTTTTGGTTTTTTTTCACATCAACCACCAATTCTCTAACTCTGGACACAAAATGAGTGTCCAATGATTCAGTTCAATTCTTTTTTTTTTTTTTTTTAATAAATTTATTTATTTATTTATTTTTGGCTGCATTGGGTGTTCGTTGCTGAGCGGGGGCTACTCATTGCGGTGGCTTCTCATTGCGGAGCACAGGCTCTAGGCGTGTGGGCTGGGTAGTTGCAGCACACGGGCTTAGTTGCTCTGTGGCATATGGGATCTTCCCAGACCAGGGCTCAAACCTGTGTCCCCTGCATTGGCAGCCGGATTCTTAACCACTGCGCCACCAGGGAAGTCCTCAGTTCAACTCCGAATCTGGGTATACTAACCACTTGGAGTTATCATCAGACCCCACAGGTTAAGGGCTCAGTCCCACAAGGCCACCCCCACTTCAAACTCCAGCCACAAGTCCCAGGCCTCCCATACTTCTGAGGACAGTGGGAATATCCCCTCCAAATAAAGGAGCTATTACATGTTGAACCCTTTGCCACTACCAAATGAGATAAAATCTCCATTAGAGCAGATATTCCTTAGCCTGTTTTGTTCTCACACAGGAGACATTCATGAATATATTTGTTGATAAATGAATGAGATTTTCATTTTCAACTGGCTAGAAAACTGGGGTTCCCAGGACTCCCTCCTTGGGTTCCATAATTTGCTAGAATGGCTCGCAGAACTCAAGAAGGCCCTTTACTTAGTACTACTGACTTATTATAAAGGATGCAACTCGGGAACAGCCAAACAGAAGAGATACACAGGGCAAGGTATGGGGGAGGGATGGAAAGCTCCCATGCCCTCTCTGGGCTCACCACCTCCCAGCACCGTGATGCATTTACGAAGCTGGAAGCCCTCTGAATCCCGTTGTTCAGGATGTTTATGGAATTTCCATTATGGAAGCATGGTTGATTAAATCACTGGCCATCAGTGAGCAAGTTCAATCTCCCTAGCCTCTCTGGAGGTCAGGGAGTGGGGCTGAAATTTCCAATCCTCTAATCACATGATTCGTTCTTCAGGCAACCAACCCCCATCCAGAGCTAACTAGGGGCCTATCAAGAGTCATCTCAGTATAAACGCAGATAGGGTTGAAGGGGACTTATTATGAATAACAAAAGACAACCCTCTCACCCCTATCACTCAGGAAATTACAAGGGTTTTAGGAACTTGGTGCAGGGAACTAAGGACAAAAACCAAATATACAGATCTTATATCATTGTAACACACAGACCTTTCCTTACTCTGGGTCCAGTGGAAAATTTCATTCATTTATCAACAAATATATTCATGAGTGTCTCCTGTGTGAGAACAAAACAGGCTAAGGAATATCTGCTCTAATGGAGATTTTATCTCATTTGGTAGTGGCAAAGGGTTCAACATGTAATAACTCCTTTATTTGGAGGGGATATTCCCACTGTCCTCAGACTATTGGATTCTCAGGAATGTCCCTGAGTGATAGGCTTCCCAATTTGTATGGGGTTTATCTCCCATGCTCTGGCATGTGTGTGTGTGTGTTTTATTAATAGATACAGTGTATCTATCTGCTCTTTCCTGCTTTCAAAGTCTTATCAGTATGATGTCATCCATGCAATTGACCAGAATGGAATCTATGGGGTATTGAAAGCACAAGTTGCTTTTATAGGAGAATTTGGTGATTCTGGAACAGTATCATACAGCATATCTCTAGCCTGGGAAAATATCAAAATTCAAAACTTGAAGTACAGTTTCTACTGTATGCAAATCGTTTTTGCACCATTGTAAGATCAAACAATGTATGTCAAACCATCATAAGTGGGGGACTGTCTGTATTCTTTCTTTCCTTGCCTTTATTGAAGTGGATGTCTCCTCCTAATCTGTTCTCTGGCCATAACACCTTTTTGTCATCTATGGACCTCCTGGTCACTTGCCCTCATTTTCCACATGGTTTCCTGAAATTCTATAGAGAGCATCCCACCAGATATGCCATGAACAGGTCATACTGTGGCCTCAGAGTGGCCTGGTTGCCTCTGGCTGTTGCCAGCCTCATCTGTTCATCTCCATGAGCTACAAAAAATATTATCATGTTTTTATTTGCCCCACGATGTGAAAATGTTGGCAAGCACTGACTTAGAAGACCTGCCACGTGAACATTACCCTCCACACCATAGCAGTCACCTATCCACTCAGTTCTCCACGCCTCTCAGTCATCAACCATTTCTCCTTCGATCTTACTTTCTCAGCAATGGCCATTTATGACCTTTTCGTAACTTGATAGGAACCCCCAGTCCATCAGCCCTCTCTTTTCTTTGCTTTCCTCTTTCTTCAGATATGATTCCACGGTCCATCATTTCAATGACCCTCTTTTCATGTTAGGATATCTAACACTCCTTTGCCCTTCTGTCTTTGTATCACCCTAGTCTTTGAAAAGAAAAAAAGAAAAAGCCCATCTATAGATGACCTAAATAGACATTTCTCCAAAGAAGACATACAGATGGCCAAAAAGCACGTGAAAAGTTGCTCAACATTGCTAATTATTAGAGAAATGCAAATCAAAAGTACGATGAGGTATCACCTCACACAGGTCAGAATGGCCATCATCAAAAAGTCTACAAACAATAAATGCTGGCGCGGGTGTGGAGAAAAGGGAACCTTCCTACACTGTTGTTTGGAATGTAAATTTGTACAGCCACTATGGAGAACAGTGTGGAGGTTCCTTAAAAAACTAAATAGAACTACCACATGATCCAGCAATCCTACTCCTGGGCATTCATCTGGAGAAAACCATAATTTGAAAAGATACATGCATTGGAATGTTCATTGCAGCATTATTCACAATAGCCAAGAAGTGGAAACAACCTAAATGTCCAGTCGACAGATGAATGGGTAAAGAAGATGTGGTACATATATACAATGGACTGTTAGCCATAAAAAAGAATGAAATAATGCCATTTGCAGCAACATGGATGGACCTAGAGATGATCATACTAAGTGAAGTAAGGCAGACAGAGAAAGACAAATATCACATGATATCACTTATATGTGGAGTCTAAAAATGGTTACAAATTAACTTATTTACAAAACAGAAACAGACTGACAAACTTCAAAAACAAACATATGGTTACCATATGGGAAAGGGGGTAGGGATAAATTAGGAGTTTGGGATTGACATATACACACTACTATATATAAAATAGATCATCAACAAGGACCTACTGTACAGCACCGGGAACTCTACTCAATATTCTGTAATAACCTATATGGGAAAAGAATCTGAAAAAAGAATAGATATATGTATATGTACAAGTAAATCACTTTGCTGTACACCTGAAACTAACACAACATTGTAAATCAACTATACTCCAATATAAAATAAAAATTAAAAAAAAAAAAATTTAAAAAAAAGAAAAAGCACATCTATCAGGGGGTTTTTTTGTTTTGTTTTCTTTTGTTTTTTCTCCTGTGCTTGTCCTTAAGTGATTAAGCATTACTGGAGAAAGTCATATTACAAGGCATAGAGACATGGTGACCAAACTCAAATGTGTCCTCAGTATTGCCCACAATCCCACTGCAATCATCTGGTAAACTCATTCTCATTCCCATAGTGACAAGCACACTATTTTTATGCTCTTCGACCTCTGCCCTCAGCCCCCATTCTCAGCCTATGACCTACCTTCTTTATTTAGAGAGATAACAGAAGCTGTTGACTGGTAGGCCCCTCAGCTTCCTTACACTGAAGCCAAAATGTGACTATATTTCCAGGACTGTTCTTGAACAATAGCGAAGTTCTTATGCCGATTCTTCTTCTTGCCTTTTTTTTTGCATGTTTTTCCTTTTATAAAATTGTAGTATAGTTGATGTACAATATTATCTAAGTTACAGGTGTACAATATGGTGACTCATAATTTTGAAAGGTTATACTCCGTTTATAGTTATTATAGAATATTGGCTATATTCCCTGTGTTGTGCAATATATTCTTGTAGCTTATTTTATACGTAATAGCTTGTACCTCTTAATCTCCTACCCCTATACTGCCCCCCCCCACACTCCCCACTGGTAACCACTAGTTTGTTCTCTATATCTGTGAGTCTATTTCTTTTTTGTTGTTGTAGCTATATTAACTAGTTTGTTGTATTTTTTACATTCCCCATATAAGTGATATCATACAGTATTTGTCTTTCTCTGTCTGACCTATTTCACTTAGGATAATGCCCTCGAAGTCCATCCATGTTGTTGCAAATGGCAAAATTTCCTTCTTTTTTATGGCTGAGTAGTATTCCATCGTGTGTGTGTGTGTGTGTGTGTGTGTGTGTGTGTGTGTGTGTACCTTATATATATAAAATATATATATAGGAAGGAGGATTCTTAACCACTGGACCACCAGGGAAGTCCCTCTTTTTTAGTTCTTAACCTTTTGACCTTGCAAGTACCTGATGCTCTTAGTGCCTCCTTCTAACTTGAAACTGTCCTCTAGGATTGTATGGCATGTCATCCTCCTGGCTTTCCTTTTGCTTCTTTGGGCTTCCTTTACAAGCTCATGTTCCTTTAAATACTAGAGCTCCTCAAGGCTCTTTCCCGGACTTCTACACTTCTCACGACATACTCTCGCTAGGGGATTCCATACACCCCTGGCTTCAGGGAGCCCTGATGAGTAAATGACCCATGTACTAGAGAAGATGCTCATTCAGCTGCTATAACAAAGGCAAAATATCAATGGTCTAAACCAGCGCCGACCAATAGAAAAATAATGTGAGCCACATGAGCAATTTAAAATTTTCTAGTAGCCACATTAAAAAGAAGTAAAACAATTGAGTTAGTTTTAACAATGTACCTTATTTTAATCGAATATATCAAAATATTATCATTTCAGTGTGTGATACCAACTGCATTTCGAATGCTCAATGGCCACACATGGCTCATGGCTACCATATTGGACAATGCAGGTCTAGAAAAGGTAATGGTATATTTTTCTTTCTTGTAGCAATCCAAGAGTTGGCAATCCAAGGTTGATATGATACCTCCATGGTCTCAAGAAGTCATTCTCTGTTGTTGTGCTGTCACCTTTGACAAGGGCTTCCATTTGGGCTCTAGCATATGACCCAGCTCAAACCACTATATTGTCGTTGCAGCCACAGGAAGGGGAGAGGGGAAGGGGTTGGCATGCTTCTTTCCTTTTAAGTGTGTGATCCTGGAGCTACACATATCCCTTGTGTATCTTACTGTCCAGAACTTAGTTGCATGGCCATGTAAAGCTGTAAGGGAGACTGGGAAATACAGTCTTTTTTTTTTTTTTTTTTTTAACACTGCTATATTTAAAATGAATAACCAACAAGGACCTACTGTATAGCACAGGGAACGTTGCTAAATATTCTGTAACAACCTAAATGGGAAAGGAATTTGAAAAAGAATAGATACATGTATATGTATAACTGAATCACTCTGTTGTACACCTGAAACTAACACAACATTGTTAATCAACTATACTCCAATATAAAATAAAAAATTAAAAAAAAAAAAAAAGGAAATACAGTCTTCAGTTGGGGAAACAGATACCCAGAAAAATCTTCTATTACAGAGGGAAGAAACTGGGGGAAACTACTGGTAACCTCTGTAACCTCTGCTATGACTCACAGGAATATACAGCAACTCAGATTACTCCTCTGAGCTCCAGACATGCATATCCCGGTGCTTACTGAGTCTCCACTTGGATGTCACAAAGGTCCAAACTCCATACATCCAAAATTAACAGGGGATCTTTCCTCCAGTGCAGTGTGTGTATCACCAGTAAATGTCACTACCTGCCATCCTGTTGCATAAGCCAGAATTCTAAGACTTGTCATTGATATTGTCATTTCTCATACCCTCCCACATCCAATCTATCACCAAGTCCCATCACCTCCTATATTCTCTCTCTCTTTTTCTTTTTGGCCATGCCACGTGGCATGCGGGATCTTAGTTCCCCAACCAGGGATCGAACCCCCGCCCCCTGCATTGCAAGCGCAGAGTCTTAACCACTGGACCACCAGGGAAGTCCCCTATATTTTCTTTCAAATTCATCAACTTCTATACATCTCTTTTTAGTCACATGTTGCTGGGTAATACATTTCCCCAAAGGAATGAAATTCTGATACATGCTGCAGCATGGATGAACCTTGAAGACATTATGCTTAGTAAAATAAGCCAGACGCAAAAGGATAAATATTGCAGGATTCCACTTACATGAGCTACCTAGAGTAGTCAAATTCATAGAGACAGAAAGTAGAATAGTATTTACACAGGGCTGGGGGCAGGGGGAATGGGTGTTAGTATTTAAGGGATCCAGAGTTTTAGTTTGTGATGATGAAAAAGTTCTGGACGTGTATAGTGGGGATGGTTGCACCACCGTGCGAATGTACTTAATGCCACTGAATTGTATGCTCAAAAATGATTAAAATGGTAAAATTTATGTTATGTGTATTTTAACACAAAAGTTAAAAGAAAGAGGAGCCTGGCCAATCTCAAAGAAGAATAAGGAAGCTGAAAGACTTACGCTACTTGGTTTCAAGACTTACTTATGGGGACTTCTCTGGTGGCACAGTGGTTAAGAATTTGCCTGCCATGCAGGGGACACGGGTTCGAGCCCTGGTCTGGGAAGATCCCACATGCCACAGAGCAACTAAGCCCCTGCGCCACAACTACTGAGCCGCGCTCTAGAGCCCGCAAGCCACAACTACTGAGCCCCCATGCCACAACTACTGAGCCCCCATGCCACAACTACTGAAGCCCCCATACCTAGAGCCCATGCTCTGCAGCACAAGAAGGCACTGCAATGAGAAGCCCGCGCACCACAAGGAAGAGTAGGCCCCGCTCGCTGCAACTAGAGAAAGCCCACGAGCAGCAACGAAGACCCAATGCAGCCAAAAAAAAAAAAAAAGACTTATTTATGAAGCCAAGTAATTGAATGACTTGGTATTGGCACAAAGCTAGACAGATAGAGCCATGGAACAGACTGGAAAGATCGGAATGGAAGGGGAGAGGAAAACAGAAGATTGTTAATATCCTGAACCTCTTTTAAAATTTTTTTTTTAGAATGTTTGAGAATGGTAAATGGAATTATCCAAATATCACTGGGATGGACTTTTGCCAGGTCCACGCTTGCGGGACTGAACAAAAGGAATCCTCAGAGTGATTCAGTTCCTTATGTTCTCTGTGCCTCAGAAAACCCATCCTCAGAAGCACATCTCTAGAATCTTCCGTATCTAAGCAACCCTCTTCCTCTGATTGGGCGTCTCTGGTTCTTAGACCACCAAGCACCAAAGGGATGAATGGATTTCTGTGTCCCTTAGGGCAGCGCTGTTCACATTTCTAGTAGCCACATCTAAAAATATAAAGAGACAGGCAAAGTAAACTTTAATCACATATTATATTTAACCCAAATTATCGATATGTGTTACATGATTTTTTTGGAAAAAAATTTCTCGATAAGACCTACTTGTTGGCCATGATGATGGTGGTGGCCTGTACTCTCTTTAAAATTCAGTGGGTATTTTGCACTTTTTTTTTTTTTTTTTTTTTTTGGCCGCGCGAGCAGCATGTGGGATCTTAGTTTCCTGTGACCCCTGCAGTGGAAGCTCGGAATCTCAACCACTGGACCACCAGGGAAGTCCTGGTATTTTGTACTTAGAGTACATCCCAATTCGGATGCTAAGGTTTCAAGGGAAATGCGGCATCTGTTGGTAAAATTCATAAAATGGACAGTTGAAAAGGTTAATTCACATGGCCAAATTGTCCAAACATACTTAAAAAGGTACTAACTAAACCGAGTATCCGCTTTTAGACAAATTAGTTAAACTTAAATAAAATTTAAAATTCAGTTCCAGGACATCCCTGGTGGCGCAGTGGCTAACAATCCGCCTTAACCATAGATTAACCCCCACCAGGGGACACGGGTTCGCGCCCTGGTCCGGGAAGATCCCACATCCCGCGAGCAGCTAAGCCCGTGCACCACAACTACTGAGCCTGCACTCTAGAGCCCGCGAGCCACAACTACTGAGCCCGCCAGCCGCAACTACCAAAGCCCACGCGCCTAGAGCCCATGCTCCTCAACAAGAGAAGCCACCGCACTGAGAAGCCCACGCACCACAACAAACAGTAGCCCCCGCTCGCTGCAACTAGAGAAAAGCCTGCGCGCAGCAACGAAGACCCAACGCAGCCAAAAATAAATAAATAAAAATAAATAAATTTTTTTAAAAAAATAAAAATAAATTTATTTTAAAAATAAATAAAATTCAGTTCCATAGTCCCACTGGCCACATTTCAAGCACTCAAGGAGGCCATCATATTGGATTAAAATGTGTTAATTCCTTTTGCTCAGAATGGAACTCTCAGTTTTTCAGAGTGTGCCAGCCTGTACAAGCATACAGATTCCAGCAGTATTTTAAAAAATAATACTTTGTGACTAAGTGGGGTTTATTTTAGGAATGGGAGGATGGCTAATATTCGGACGCCTTTAATGAGATTTATGCTATGAACAGAGCCAAGTAGAAAAAAAATCATGTGACTATCCCGTATGTGCTAGAAGAGTATTTGACAAAACTTAATTTAAAAAAAAAATTGAATAAACAGGAAGTGAGAGTTCCTAAAACTGTTAGACATCTGTGGCTCTCCAGGACTCCTGCTCTGTGAAGGGATTTCTCTGGTCTTTGGAGTCAGGGTGGCTGTGGATAGCTGCTACTTGTCAGAATGTGCCCTCTGCAGACTACAGCATATATAGACACTATAGTCCAGGTCTGGTGTTCTGGGGACTTTCCAGCATTTAAACCCTCAACTTATTTGCACGGGGGTAATTCCCCATTGTAAGCACACTGGTGGGGGTTATTGTCTGATTTTTTTGGGGGGGGCTGCGGGGCATGTGGGATCTTAGTTCCCGGACCAGGGATCGAACCCACACCCCCTGCCTCGGAAGAGCGGAGTCTTAACCACTGGACCTCCAGGGAAGTCCCACTATTGTCTGATTTATTAGGAAGACCAAGGGAGCGCTTCCCACTCTCTGGAAGGTATGGAGTAGGCAACCAAATGCTTCCTCCTGGGGCTTTGAATTAGGGAGGAAAGAGGCAAGGACGTTGGAAATTAAGAGCACAACTGAAGGGGCGAAGGAATCACTGGCTTAGTGTTGAGTGGAGGGAGTGACCAGTGGGCTGGTGGCAGTGCAGCTTCCCAGCCTGGGTGGGACTTAAGAACATTCTCTCTGCTGTCTATTCTTGGCTTCCTGCCAACTGACAATTTCCAGCCTTCCCATGCACTCTGTGATTTTCTTAGTTCAGTGGCCTTCCGCTAAATTCCTCCTTGGCTTCTTAGATCCGGAAGCAAGGCCTGTCATTTGCAAACCAGAGCCCCTGCAGGAGACCCTCAGGAATTCCCCTTCCTGCGGCCTGAGAGGAGTTTTCACGCCCATGAGACGATTTTCTTTCTCCTCGTGATGCAGATTGGATTAACAGATGGTGACTTTCATCATGATATCTTAAGCAAAATAGGCTGAAGTCTTCTGTTTTGAAGACGTAGGCTGCATTTGGTGGGAGGGAGGGGGGATGAGGAAGGAAGGAAATCTATTTGATTTGTAAAACTCCCCTGCTAAATGTACTTATCAGATGGAAATAAATCAAGTCTCCATCTATAAAGGACTGGATAAATAAACTATGGTACCTCCAGATAATGTGACAATATGCGTATCTAAAAAAAAAAAAAAAAAATAGAATTAGGAAGCTCTAGTTACCTAAATGGAGAATTTCCCAGGATACAGTCTTAAGTGAAAAAGGCAAGATACAGAACCATGTATGAGGATTTAACCTTCTGTGTGAGAAGATATAAAAATAAGAATAGGTATTCCTATTTTATTGTGTTTGCACAAACAAAACCACCCGAGATGTAGGGTGTAGGTGTGGAACTGAAACTTTTTCCTGTATGTGTATAAATTTTAAACACATTAACATATTACTTACTTAAAATTATATCTATATATAGATTATATGAGGCATGGAAAATACTTAGAACAATGGCTCCACGTCAGTACATGGTAATTATTATAAATGTATAATACATATTAATATGATATAAAACATGCCATGGGAGGTTCTGGAAAGATACAAAAGAAATGGGTTCAGACCAGAGGGAAAGGAGGACTGGGCCACTGGAACACTGTCTACCCTTTTTGGCGTATTTTCTGAATCCTCTACCATGGTAAATATATTACCAAGTCAAACCACATAACGATGAATGCATTTTAACGAGCTATTTATAACCTGCCAGGCAAGGAGCCTTATGATGACAAATGAATACAGATGCCTTTTTCTACTGAGCTTCTAGGAGACTGGAGGAAGCCCATCACAAATGTCGCAGTTCGCTTTCGCAGATAAAAATAGTGGGGATCAAACATCCACAGTTTGAAGGCTTGAAGGCCAAGATTGATTTAACCCCGTGTCCATGACCCGCAGGCATGGGATTTATCCCATACCTATCGTGGGGTGTCAGAGTTCTGTGAACCACAGAGTTCTGTGACCCCAGGAGGCTGGGGTCACCTCCAGGACGGCCACCTGGCCCAGCTAACCTCTGCAGGCCCTGTGGGACCTCAGAACACAGGAGGCTTCCATAAAAATACGTCGTTTCAGGTCATTTAGGGCTGAACCTAAGTTTTCACCACTTGCGGTCTCTCTTTCTAAATCTGTAGTTAAAAGGCGTTGGCCAGCCAAAAACACACGTAAACAACTCAAGACAGTCTGCAGAGCTGGGCCCTGCCCGGGGGGGGGGGGGGGGGGGGGGGGGGGGCGCATCCGTGTTAGGGCGCCCTCTAGCGGACGGTGTGGGTAAAGCACATTCAGCCTGGAAGTGGAACAGGGGTGTTTGTCTTCTTTTCCACACAGTGGTCGAGCAAGTGGACAAGACCTAGAAGATGCTCGCTGCTCTGCGCACACATTCAAGGAGGCAGTGAGTAAGCAAACTCCCACACTAGTTTTTTTTTTTTTCGTAGGGAAATAAAAGGATATGGAGGAGATGGGGGTGTCTCTTTCAGGCTGAGTGGAAGTGCCTTCGGAGGGTGTGACATTTGAGCTGAGAGCTCAAGGATGAGGAGAAACCAGAGTCCAAGGAAGGCTGAACATTCCAGACAAAAGGAAAGAGCAAATGCCTTGAGGGAGATGGACCCCTCCCACCACCACCACCCGTGTGTTTATGAAACAGCAGGAAGGCCAATGTGGATGAATCCAGAGTGACCACAGAACTGTGGTGGGAAATGAGGCAGATAAGGCGGTATTGTCACAAAGACAGATACACCCCGATGAAACAGAATACAGATTTCAGAGACACATACGCACATAGAAAGCCACCTGATCTATGGACAAATGCATGCAGCATTGCAGTGGAGAAAGGATGAACTTGTTTTTTCTGGGTTTTTTTGGGGGGGGGGAGTGTTCTGCTGAGCCAGTGACGCCTACCCCACACCGTATCCCCAAATAAATTTCCAGATGGTTTTTAGATCTAACTGAGAAAGATAAAACAGCGCATATTCAAGAATCAGACATTTTGGGGATATTGAGATTGGCAACGATTTCTTAACCAGGACATGGAAGCATCGTGTACAAATGAAAAGCAATAAATTGAACTAGAACTTCTATTGCTATAGATTGAATGTTTATGTCCCCCCCAACCCATTCACATGTTGACATCTTAACCCCCAACGTGATGGTATTTAGAGGTGGGGGGCTTTGGGAGGTGATTAGATCATGAAGGTGGAGCCCTTATGAATGGAATGGATGCCATTATAAAAGACCACCTCTGGGCTTCCCTGGTGGTGCAGTGGTTAAGAATCCGCCTGCCAATGCAGGGGACACGGGTTCGAGCCCTGGTCCGGGAAGATCCCACATGCTGCGGAGCAACTAAGCCCATGCGCCACAACCACTTAGCCTGCGCTCTAGAGCCCGCATGCACAACTACTGAGCCCACACGCCACAACTACTGAAGCCCGCGTGCCTAGAGCCCGTGCTCCGCAACAAGAGAAGCCACTGCAATGAGAAGCCCACGCACCACAACGAAGAGTAGCCCCGCTCGCCACAACTAGAGAAAGCCCGCACGCAGCAATGAAGACCCAAGGCAGCCAAAAATAAATAAATAAGTAAATACATTAAAAAAATAAAAGAACCCCTCACACTACTATATATAAAATAGATAAGGGACAGGGAACTCTACTCAACACTCTGTAATGGCCTATAAGGGAAAAGAATCTAAAAAAGAGTGGATATGTGTATATGTATAACTGATTCACTTTGCTGTACAGCAGAAACTAACACAACACTGTAAAGCAACTATACTCCAATAAAAATTTAAAATAAAAAAAGGACCCCCTCAGAGCGCCCCCTGGACCCTATGCTATGTGAGGACACAGGGGAAAAAAACCATCTATGAACCAGGAAGCAGGCCCTCACCAGTCCGCAAATCTGCTGGTGCCTTGATCTTGGACTTCCAGCCTCCAGAACCGCGAGAAATAAATGTCTTGTTTATAAGTTACCTGGTCTGTGGTATTCTATTATAGCAGCCGGAATGGACTGAGATATCTCTTCACCAAAAGTCACTTTTGATGAGGGCCAGGAGATCACTGTGGCACAAAGGAGCTACTGAAGAAGAAGTGAGAAGCTATAAAAGGAGAGAAGAAGCCACTTTGTCTCTGGAGCCTGCTCACGAACTGGGATTTACCCCCGGGTGCTGTGACAGTGAGGAAACTGAGTCTCTCCCAATAGAAGGAAATGTGGAGAGTCTGTTACAGTGACACTGGGCATCTGGAAGGCTTCAGAGAAACGGAGAGATTAAGGATACTGTTGAGAGGAATGTGGGAGTGGCAACTGTGAGTTCAAAATGACCTCTCAGGCTTCCCTGGTGGTGCAGTGGTTGAGAATCTGCCTGTCAATGCAGGGGACACGGGTTCGAGCCCTGGTCTGGGAAGATCCCACATGCCCTGGAGCAACTAAGCCCGTGAGCCACAACTACTGAAGCCTGCGTGCCTAGAGCCCGTGCTCCGCAACAAAAGAAGCCACCACAATGAGAAGCTCACCCATCTCAACGAAGAGTAGCCCCCGCTCGCCGCAACTAGAGAAAGCCTGCGCAATGAAGACCCAACGCAGCCAAAAATAAATAAATTTTTTTTAAAAAGTGACCTCTCATGTCCAAATCCTCTGCACAGATTTTCTTGGCCTTATCATTCCCAGGGGAACATATGTTTTGGCTACATGGGTCTGGCTCCCAGGTTATGTATATCCCACACAGGTTGTGTGGTTTTCAGATGTCTCAATGTCCCAGGACCCTTTGAGTAAGGAAACAGAGCAGACTTGAATGGATAACTGGAGGAGAGTTTAACTTTATTTACAAAGGTGTGACCAGAGTGTAGGAAAATATCCAGGATCTGTTGTCCAGTAAAATCAATGAGATGCAGAGTGGCTTAGGACTGCGCCATCATTTGTGTGAGGAAGGGTTGAAAAATAGGAATACATTTTCCTGTTTTCTGGGTTTTGTGTAAACACTGGAAGAATGCATAAGAAACCCATCAAATGGTGGCATCTGAGGAAGAAAGGGAGACCAAGTATTTAGGTGTAGCAGCAGGGATGAGATCTTTTAAAAAGTATACCTTTTCATATTCTTGGGATTTCTTAAACCCCTAGATGTGTTTCCCATTTAGCAGTTCTATATTAATTAGGAGACTCAGATCAAGTAAAGCATTTAGATCAGTGCCTCAAATTTGTGATATCTTGCTACCTGTTAACTATTAAATCCATTTTTTGAATATGTAGTGAATTTCTGGAAAAAAGATAGAGGAAGGTGGTAAAAAGGGATGGGGATTGAGAAACTGGAAAACTGGGATGTTGGGGGGTGCACTTATTTGCCTTAAAACTTTTCTTGAGATGTAACTGGCATATAACATTGTGTAAGTTGAATGTATACAATGTGTTGATTGATACATTGATATATTGCAATAAAATTGCCACCATAGCATATGTATTGATTTGATACATTTATCTATTGCAAAATGATTACACCGCAGTGTTAGCAAACACCTCTCTCAGGTCGCATAATTACCATTTCTTCTTCGTGGTGGGAAAAATTAAGATCTAGTCTCTTGGCAACTTTGAAGTTTACAGTACAGTATTGTTGACTATAATCACTGTGCTGTGCATTAGATCTCCAGCACTTATTTATCTACTGGTACCCAGTTTGTACCCTGAAACATCATCTCCCCAATTCCCCCACCCCTCTGCCCTGGTAACCACCATTCTACTCTGTTTTTATCACTTCCAGCTTTTTTAGATTCCATATATAAGTGATGTCCTACAGTATTTGTCTTTCTCTGTTTATCTCACTTAGCATAATACCCTCAAGGTCCCTCTCTGTTGTCACAATCTTTTTTCTTTTTCTTTTTTTTTTATTGAGGAATAATTGACCTATTACATTATGTTAGTTTCAGGTTACAACATAATGATTTGATATTTGTATATATTGCAAAATGATCACTACAATGTCTAGTTAACATCCATCACTGCATGGTTACAATGTTTTTAAATTTATTACTTTAAAATTTTTTTTTTTCTTTTGGCCGCACCAGGCGGCTTGCAGGATCTTAGTTTCTCCGACCAGGGATTGAACCTGGGCCACAGCAGTGAAAGTGCTGAGTCCTAACCACTGGACCACCAGGGAAGTCCCTATAATTTTTTTTCTTTCCTGTAATGAGAACTTTTAAGATCTGCTCTCTTAGCAACTTTCAAATATACACTACAGTATCATTAACTATTGTTACCATGCTGTATATTAGACCCCCAGGACTTACTTATTTTATAACTGGAAGTTTGTACCAATTTGTAACCTTTTTTCTTATATGTCCACCGTTTTGTCCTTTGTCCTTTACCATGCAAATTATTACCAAGTCAGAAGCTGGGTACATAATTTCATCTGGCCAGCAGGGAGCCTTAAGATTGGGAATGAAGGCAGATGCCTCTCTGTCACCCAGAGTCTGGAAGGAGACCTAGCGAGCTTACCCCTGGGGAGAAAACACGAGCTTCGCTGCAAAGATCGAAATAGTGATAGCAAAGTGATTGCTGACCTGGCAAAGGGACAGCTGGAAGGAAGGTCAGAGTTTGAACCCAAGGGTCCATATCTCCAGATTTGGGCTCTCTCCCAGCACTTATCACTGGGATCTGGTTTCTGTGAGCCAGGCTGTGTCTACCCCAGCAGACTGGGAGCTGCTTCAGGGCTGGCACCACACCCAGTTCCTCTCCTGGAATGACGATCCTAGGAGGTTTCCAGAATGATGTGTCATTTCCCAGATAAACTTACGCCTGGAGAGTGAGAGACAGGGCTGGCCCTGGGGTCTCTCACCTCTGTGGTCGCTCTCTGTATATTCCTGGGCAGGAGTCTGGGGCAGGCTGTTTCAGGAAAGAAACTTACAGGAAAGAAAGGCAAGGTTTTTTGTTGTTGTTGTTTGTTTTTTAAATATTTATTTATTTATTTGGTTGCGCTGGGGCTGGGTCTTAGTTGCTGCAGGCAGGCTCCTTAGTTGTGGCTCTTGGGCTCCTTAGCCGTGGCATGCAAACTCTTAGTTGCGGCATGTGGGATCTAGTTCCCTGACCAGGGCCCCCTGCATTGGGAGCGTGGAGTCTTAACCACTGCGCCACCAGGGAAATCCCGAAAGGCAAAGTTTTACAGGCAAATCTGCGTCCTGTGAGGGCTCTTGTATGCTAAGATCTCCCTCTAGGGGGCTGCGATGGAAAAATGCATTTATCCCAGACATTGATAAAGATGTAATAATTCTTTCCTCCAGCAATTATTTGTTGACTGTGCATAATGGTCATAGGCATGGGGATATGGCAGGGAATCAGACAGACACAGTCCTATATACAATGGAATATTACTCAGCCAGAGAAAGACAAATACTGTAAAAAAAAAAAAAAAAAAGGTACAAAATACCTTCCAGTTGCAAAATAAAAGAGTCACGGGTATGAAATGTGAGATGTGGGGAATATAGTTAGTAACTATATAATATCTTTGTATGGTGACATATTATGATGAGACTTGTGATCATTTTGAAATGTATAGAAATATCGAATCACTATGTTGAGTAACAGGAACTAACATTGTGTTGTGGGTCAACAACACTGTTGTTTCTATACTTCAGAAACAAACAAATAAACAGACTCATAGAAAAAGAGATCAGGTTTGCGGTTATCGGGAGGGAGTGGGGGGAACCGGATGAAGGGGGTCAAAAGGTACAAACTTCCATTTATAACATAAATAAGTACTAGGGTGTCATGTACAACACGGTAAATATAATTAACCCTGCTGTACATTATATATGAAAATTGTTGGGTAAATCCTAAGAGTTTTCATCACAAGGAAAAAATTTTTTTCTATTTCCTTAATTTTGTATCTATAGGAGATGATAGCTGTTCACTAAACTTATTGTAATCATCACTTCATGAGGTTTGTAAACCAAATCATGAGGCTGCACACCTTAAACTTATACTGTGCCATGTGGTAATTATATCTCAATAAAACTGGAAGAAAATTTTTTTTAAAAGACAGACACGGGGGAATCCCCCGGTGGTCCAGTAGTTAGGACTCCACACTTTCACTGCTGAGGGCACGGGTTCAATCCCTGGTCAGGGAACTAAGGTCCCACAAGCCCGCAGCATGGCCAAACAAACAAACAAAAAAACCCCAAAACCCAAAAATAACCCCAAAACAAAAAAACAAACAAAACCCCCAAAAACAAAAAACAAACAAAAAAAGATAGACACGGTCCATCAAAGGCCACATTCTAAGGAGACAGACAATACAGAGGCAAAAACAGGAATAAAATGCTTTCAAATATGAAAAGTGCCATAAATGTAAGTATGTATGGGGGTCCTGGGAGGGAGGGGATCCTACTTTAGACTGACCTGGCAGGCACTGGCCACGTCTGAGAAAGTAAATCTGAGCTGAGAACTGAAGGATAAGGAGGAAACAGTCCCCTAAAGATCCAAAGGGAGTCTGGACACAGGAAAGAATTAGCTTAAAGACCCTACATAAAAGGGATTCGACCTAAGTGGATGAAAAACAGCCCCAAGGTTATTGTAGCGGGGTCACTGGAGAGAGACAATGGGCCAGGATGTAGGAAATGAAGCAGCTCCGGTTAGCAGGAGCCAGATTACCGAAGGAGTTTTTAGAACATGATAAAGACTCTGGCTTTTGTTCAGAGAGGAAGGGGAAGCGATTAGATGCTTTTTAAACTGGAAATGACATAATCTGATTTCTGTGCTTGAGAGAGTCTTGCTGAGTGGAGAAAAGACAGCAAAGTGGTGACAGTGAAGCCAGAAAGCCAGGTGAGGAGGCCAGAGCAGACCTTGGGAATGTCTTTGGGGTCTTCAGGGAAAGATGTCGGTGATCTACAGTGGGTGATTGCAGGGGGCGGAGAGGTAACGGGAGATTCTTTCACTTGGCCAATATTTACAGAGTCCATTGTGCCCTGTTATGGGCACTGCAGATAAAGCCATGAAGGGAACAAAATCCCTGTCCTCCTGGGGGTTCCTCTTCTACAAGGGGAGGCTGATATATATATATATATATATATTTTATTCATTCATTCATTCATTCATTCATTTAGCTAGCTAGCTAGCTAGCTGTGCTGGGTCTTAGTTGTGGCATGCGGGATCTAGTTCCCTGACCAGGGATCGAACCTGAGCCCCTTGCATTGGGAGCGCAGAGTCTTAACCACTGGACCACCAGGGAATTCCTGGGGAAGCTGATAATTAACCACACGAGCATGTAGGCATAGCCCATGACATCAGACAGTGACACAGGAAATGAAGAAAGATAAAGCAACCTAGGAGAGTAGGAGGGGCTTAGGATTCCAAGTCACCAGCAGTCGTAGGCCAGGTGATCCGAAAAGGCCTTTCTGGACATGATGCTTGACCTGGGGCCTGAATGCCTTGAGGAAGAGAATTCCCGGGAGAGGGACTAGCAAGTCCGGATGTGTGGAGGTGGGAGTGGGTTTGGCTTTTGTTCTAAAAGGAGTGAAATGGACAGCGTGGTTGGAGGAAAGTAAAAAAGGGCAAGAGGAATAAAAAAAATGAGGTCTGGGGCTTCCCGGGTGGCGCAGTGGTTAAGAATCTGCCTGCCAATGCAGGGGACACGGGTTCAAGCCCTGGTCTGGGAAGATCCCACATACCATGGAGCAACTAAGCCCACGTGCCACAACTACTGAGCCCACGTGCCACAACTACTGAGCCCACGCGCCGCATCTACTGAAGACCGCGTGCCTAGAGCCCATGCTCCGCAACAAGAGAAACCACTGCAAAGAGAAGCCCGCGCACTGCATCAAAGAGTAGCCCCCGCTCGCTGCAACTAGAAAAAGCCCTTGCGCAGCAATGAAGACCCAACACAGCCAAAAATAAATAAATTAAATAAATAAATTTATTAAAAATACTATACTAATAAAAATAATAATATATTTTTTAAAAAATGAGGTCTGAGAGCTGGCATAGTTGGAGGGAGATACATTTTTTTTTCATTTTTAAATGCATATTTTATTTTAGAATTGTTCTAGAGTTACAGAAAAACTGTGACATAGTACATAATTCCCATATACCTCACACCCAATTTCCACTATTCACATCTTGCATTTGTGTGGCATATTTGTCACAATTAATGAACCAATATTTGTACATTATTATTCACTAAAGTCTATACTTTTTCAGGTTTCCTAAATGTCCTTTTTCTGTTCCAGGTTCCTTCCAGGATACTACATTACATTTAGTCCTCATATTTCCTTAGGTCCCTCTTTAGCTGGGACAGTTTCTCAGACTTTCCTTGTCTTTGATGACCCTTGAATGTTTTGAGGAGTACTGGTCAAGAATTTTGTAGAATATCCCTTGACTGGGGTTTATCTGATGTTTTTCTCATGATTAGATTGTGGTTACGGGTTTCTGGAAGGAAGATCACAGGTAAAGTGCCATTCTCATCAGATCATGTCAAGGATGTGTGATATCAACATGACTTACTACTGATGATGTTGACTTTAATCACCTGGCTAAGGTAGTCCTTGCCAGATTTGGAGGGAGATACAGTTGCAAAATATTGGGTTGACCAAAAAGTTCGTTCGGGTTTTTCTGTAACCCGTAAGATGTTATAGCAAAACCCGAACGAATTTTTTGGCCAATCCAATAGATCCGAGAGGACTCAGCTGTGGGTCCCAGCGGAGCTACCCCATGAACAACTCAAGTTAGTTGACAGCAGTCACTCACGTTGTCAGGAGTGAAGTCCCCTCTATCTGGCAATCCTAGCTCATAAGGCGTTTTGGAGGAATATGAGCTTAAATACATATATGTGCGTGTGCGCACACATGGAGAGATAGTCTTATTAGAGGAGACTAATTTTAGGGGGATTATGGACTCATTTAGTCAAGAATAAATCCATCCAGGGATTATGGGCTGAGATCATCTGAGAAGCCAATAGTTCCAGGTAATGCTGACTCAGTCTTTTGATGGTTTAGAGACATCTATTCAAAATAAGATTGCATAGTTATTCAGTCAGGTGTATAAGGAAGGCAATATTGTTGGGAGAGAAATCTTCTGTGGACCTGAACATCCCTGCATGTTGTTTTTCGGTATGTCAGGAATGCAAGGACTTGCCACTCTTTTTTTGTTTTTTGATTTTTGGCTGTGTTGGGTCTTTGTTGCTGGGTGTGGGCTTCCTCTAGTTGTGGCTAGCGGGGGCTACTCTTCGTTGGGGTGCGTGGGCTTATTGCGGTGGTTTCTCTTGTTGCAGAGCTTGGGCTCTAGGCGCACAGGCTTCAGTAGTGGTGGCACGCAGGCTCAGTAGTTGTGGTGCACAGGCTTAGCTGTTCCGCAGCATGTGGGATCTTCCTGGACCAGGGCTCAAACCCGAGTCCCCTGCATTGACAGGTGGATTCTTAACCACTGCGTCACCAGGGAAGCCCAGACTTGCCACTCTTTACCTGGCCATTTCTTAGGGTGGCATTTGCCACAAGTGACCTTGATGGATGAGGGAATGTCTCCCTTTGGAACAAAGAACAGTGTTCCTAGCAAAGAGGTGGATTCTCCCAAGCTTAGTGTCCTTCAGCTATGACACAAATGATTGCAAGTGTGGAATCCAGCTGGGCCCCTCTGTGTTGCCAGGTGGGATTTGGGAACGAGAAGAACGGACATAAACATGGTGCAGGTGCTGCCTGCTGTGCTGTGAGCAATACATCTTTTGTCTCTGACCCAGGAGTCTCGTATCTTCCGCTAGCATCCATGAAACAGGAACAAGATAACTTATTCGTTTGTACCACTGTAAAATCCTGGACCCTGTAAATATGCCCTTGAGAAATGGATTGCTAAGATCTCTGAGAGGTTCCCCAGTGGGTGTGGGCTTAGACACTCTACATTCCAGACTGTGAGTGATACAGTCATAGCTCCCATTCAGAGTTAAGAGATCAGTCTCTGAAAGATTTGGAAGAATGCCTGGAACATAGTAAAAAGGTTAAAAGAAAGGCACTGTTCTCCTTAGAGTTATTAAATTGTTGTTATGGAGGCATGCAGATGCATACATTAAAAGGAAGAAGGGCTCATCTGAGGATCTTCTGGAAAGTAGTCTGGGAAGCAGATGAATTCACTTGGGAGTTTGTCCTCACACTTGGAAAAGTTGCTCGTCCAGGGGTCATAGCTAATAGCATGATGGTAAGCATGGTTATTTGTGTTTATATCTATATCTAAATAGAGATTGATTTTATTATAAGGAATTGGCTCGTGCAATTATGGAGACTGACAAGTCCCAAGGTCTGCCTTTAGCAAGCTGGAGACCCAGGAGAGCTGATGGTGTAGTTCTAGTTCAAGGCTGGCAGGCTCAAGACCCAGGAAGAGCCAATATTTTAGTCTGAGTCCAAAGTCAGGAAAAAAAAAACAAACAGTATCCCAGCTCAAAGGCAGTCAGGTAGAAGGAATTCTTTCTCACTCAGCCTTCTTCTATTCAGTCCTTCACCTGATTGGGCAAGGCCCACCCCTATTACAGAGGGCAATCTGCTTTACTCAGTCTACTGATTCAAATGTTAATCTCCTCCAGAAACACCTTCACAGACACATCCAGAGTAATGTCTGGGCACCTCATGGCCTAGCCAAGTTGACACATTGGATTAACCATGAGCTTCAAAGACCAAGCTCTGCTTCTGAACTTCCCTTGATACATGTCTTTGGAAGTGTGCAGGGACAGGCTGAATAGCATCATGGTTAGGAGCAAGGGCACCAGTGGAGACAGCCTAGGTTCAAACCCTGTCTCCACCATTTAACAGTGAAATGCCTGTTATATATTTTCTGCAAAGATGGCTGCAGACAGCTCCTCCCAGATCTGGGTAATCCTGTTGCTTCTTCCATCAAGAAGTGGAGTTTGTACTCGACATAAAATAGATAAGCAATAAGGATCTCCTGTACAGCACAGAGAACTATATTCAATATCTTGTAACAACCTATAATGGAAAATAATCTGATATGTCTATATCTATATCTATCTATATCTATATATCTGAATCACCTTGCTGTACAGCTGAAACTAACACAATAGTGTGTTTTTGTCTTTTTTTTTTGGCCGTGCAGCTTGTGAGATCTTAGTTCCCCGACCAGGGATCAAACCTGAGCCCACAGCGGTGAAAGCACCTAGTCTTAACCACTGGACCACCAGGGAAGTCCCTAACACAATACTGTAAATCAACTATACTTCAATTTAAAAAGAAAAGTAATGAAGTTTGTTCACCTCCCCTTGAATGACTTGTTTGGGCCAGTAGAATATGGTGGAGTGACACCGTGTGACTTCCCAGCCTTGAAAAGCTTTGCGACTTCTGTTTTCTTTTTTTTTAATTAATTAACTAATTAATTAATTAATTTTATTTTGGCTGCGTTGGGTCTTCCTTGCTGCATGTGGGCTTTCCCTAAGTTGCAGCGAGTGGAGGCTACTCTTCGTTGCGGGGCATGGGTTTCTCATTGCGGTGGCTTCTCTTGTTGCAGAGCACGGGCTCTAGGTGTGCAGGCTTCAGTAGTCGTGGCACGCAGGCTCAGTAGTTGTGGCACGTGGGCTCAGTAGTTGTGGCTCGCAGGCTCAGTAGTTGTGGTGCACGGGCTTAGTTCCTCCGCGGCATGTGGGAATCTTCCCGGACCAGGGCTCGAACCCCTGTCCCCTGCATTGGCAGGCGGATTCTTAAGCACTGCACCACCAGGGAAGTCCCCAAAAAGGCATTCTTATGACTCTGAGAGTCCAGGGTTTTATGAGCTGTCTTGGACAAAGACCAAATATTAAAACAAATGATGCACCTCTCACCCCCATCACTCAGGAAATTACAAGAGTTTTAGAAGCTATGTGTCAGGAACTGGGGACAAACTTCAAATACATATTTCTTACTGTATCACCATAACAAACTATGTTTTCAATGGCAGTGGTACCCTGATCTGTTGGCCTCACCATACCTGGATAATAACAAAGCTTATATTTTTAAAACAGGGAGCAAAATTATCCCCAGTTGAGAACCATTGTTCTAAACTTACAACTACTGAGCCCGCGTGCCACAACTACTGAAGCCCGCACACCTAGAGCCCGTGCTCTGCAACAAGAGAAGCCACCGCAATGAGAAGTCCATGCACCGCAAGGAAGAGTATGCCCCTCTTGCCACAACTAGAGAACACCTGTGCGCAGCGACAAAAACCCAACGCAACCAAGATAAATAAATAAACAAATTTATTAAAAAAAAAAAGTAGGGTTATAGTCACAGATCCCAAGAGGAGGGGGCCCGCCATGCCCTGGGGCAGCCCCAGGGTCAGCCAGGAGGCAGAGGGGAGTGAGGGGAAGACAGGGCAAGTGCCCTTACTGTGGTTTCCATGGGAAGGAACAGGTGAGGCAGGGTAAATAGATTTAGGTTGTCTAGTTTGAATAACTGCAGCAGACTCTACGGCATAGGGACAGCCCTTAGCTGTCTGGTACCTGGCCCTGGGGTGACTAGGTCAGGGAAATAGTGGCCCAGGGTATAACAGCCTAATAAAGGAGGCGGTTGAGGGGCTGGGCTCTGGGTTGGATGGTTTGCATACAAAAGGCATGCACAAAGGCAGGTTGTTTGCTGTCTCTAGGAATTAGCTAGTCCTGACCTGGGCAATCCCTCCAGGGTCAGCAAGACCCCAACATGTCAAAGCATCAAAATCACAGAAAAAAAGGAGAGAATTAATACACATCCTCCCCCCAACCAGGAGACAAGTTCAATGTCATGAGACATTCTTGGTTGGTACCATTTAGAGGAGGGGCGAGGGGTGCTATTGGCGTCTAGTGGGTGGAAACCAGGGATGCTGGTCAACATCCCACAATGCCCAGGACAGCCCCCCTCCCCCACCTGCAGATGAGCCAGCCCCAAACGTCAATTGTGCTGAGGTTGAGAAATCCTGGTTCAGAGCAAAATGCAAAGCCTTATTTCCCCAATTAACAGTTGATTAATTAAATAGTTTCCTGATTCAGTAGACTTTTCTTGTTCCAGACCTTGCAACGGAACACGGGGGCAGATATAAATTGGATGGACTTGGAGGGGCCATATAATCTGATATAACTGGCTGACTCAAGACCCAGATGTTCAAAATGCACTGTGAGAAAAGCTCTAGAAAGAGCGGAATGGAGTGAGAGTTCCACATGCCAACTGTTTATATTCCTCTTCCTGGGTCTTTGATTTGATGAGAAAACATGAGTAATTGTTTTGCTCTGCAACACATAGGCGGCATCTGCTGTATGTTCCAAGCTCCTGCCTAGATCTTGTGAGCATTCCATATACATTTGTCGATCAAATCATATATGCCTGTATGAATGACTGTGCATTAGGTAGGTGCATGAGTATTTGATGAATAAACAGTTGAATGAATGAATGGAAATCATGAATATATTTTCGAGGAATTATGAATACATTTAAAGAGAGGTAAGAATGACTTGGTTTTTAATGCCATTTGCAGCAACATGGATGGACCTAGAGATGATCATACTAAGTAAGTCAGACAGAGAAAGACAAATATCATATGATATCATGTATATGTGGAATCTAAAATATGACACAAATGAACTTATCTACGAAACAGAAACAGACTCACAGACATAGAGAACAGACTTGTGGTTGCCAAGGGGGAGGGGGGTGTGGGAGGGATGGATTGAGAGTTCGGGATGAGCAGACGCAAACTATCATATATAGGATGGATAAACAACAGGGTCCTACTGGATAGCACAGGGAACTATATTCAATATCCTGTGAGAAACCATAATAGAAAAGAATATAAAAAAGAATGTATAACTCAATCACTTTGCTATACAGCATAAATTAATACAACATTGTAAATCAACTATACTTCAATAAAATACATTTTAACAATTAAAAATATTTTTAAAAATAAGGATGACTTGTTTTTGAATCTCCCTAATTCCTTCATTAAAAACCAAACACCAAGGGAGGGAGACGCAAGAGGGAAGAGATATGGGGACATATGTATATGTATAACTGATTCACTTTGTTATAAAGCAGAAACTAATACACCATTGTAAAGCAATTATACTCCAATAAAGATGTTAAAAAATTTAAAAAAAAAACACAACACCACCCCCCCTAAAAAAAAAAAAAAAAAAAAAACCCAGCAAACACAGCAAGTAAAAATACCTACAGACAACATTTTCGGTAAAACTAGGTGAACCCCAGTGAACCCTAGAATACAAGCAGATGGGCTCAACCAAATACATATTTCTTATTCTAAATCACAAATAAAATAATAGCAGTTATGAGCAAACAAATATGTAAAATTAGGAAATCTCAGAAAGGAGATGGGTGGGGGAAAAAATGACATAAACAGGAGATGACAAGGGTCAGAAAAGGACTAGAAACTTTAAAAAAGACATTTTACAAAATGCCAGGTAAACTGTAAGAAGCATGAGAATGAATAGACCCACAGAAAATAGAGTAAGTGAAACTGATGTCAGAAAGAAGAAAAAAAATCCAATATGAATGAAGAGATTAAAACTATTCAAGGGAAAGTGATAGAAATAAGGGAGAGACAAAGAATGTCCCAAAATACCATAATAGAAATAAGCTGAAGGGACTTCCCTGGTGGTACAGTGGTTAAGAATCCGCCTGCGTGTGCACGGGACACAGGTTCGAGCCCTGGTCCAGGAAGATCCCACATGCCACGGAGCAACTAAGCCCGTGTGCCACAACTACTGAGCCTGCACTCTAGAGCCTGCGAGCCACAACTACTGAGCCCGCGTGCCCCAACTACTGAAGCGGGCACGCCTAGAGCCTGTGCTCTGCAGCAAGAGAAGCCACTGCAACGAAAAGCCCTCACACCGCAGCAAAGAGTAGCCCCCGCTTTCCGCAACTAAAGCCCACACACAGCAATGAAGACCCAACACAGCCAAAAAAAAAAGAAATAGCTGAAGAAGAAAACCAAAACAATGGAACAAAACAAGTCATAAAAATCATAATCTAATAAACTTTCCTGAAAGAATTTGAAATTGAAGGTCCAAGAATATAACTAGGAAATTGGCCCAAAAGAGTCATCTGTAAGACACACTCTAGGAGAACTACTAGTTTTTGGGGGGTTTTTTAAGGGGAAAATAATTATTTGCACATCTGAGCAATAGATCACGTTAACTTAGAAGGGAAAGAAAAGCAGATTAGCATCAGATTTTTTGATGTTCTAGGAGAGAGTGGTTTAACAATTGTATGCTACTTAGCAGCATATTAAAAAAAAAAATCTTGACCAAGTGGGGTTTATTCTAGCAATGCAAAGATGGCCAAAATTAGGAAATCATTAATAAAATTTATTATCTTAACAGCGCTAAGAAGAAAAATCACATGATCATCCCGATATGCTAAAAGGACATTTGACAAAATTGAATAACTATTCACTTTAACATGCAATTAAATATGAAGTGATAGTTCTTTAAAATATTGATAGATAGCCCAAAATTCAGGATCTCAATGAGCAAATATTAGAGGCTGTAATACAAATAACACTAGTGTCTAAATTTCAATCAGGGACAAGAACGCCCACTATTTTCACTGCTATTTACCACAGAGAACCTGTTTTCCATTGTGTGAAAATCTAATGAGATCTCACTCACCTGCCCTGAGATTGTTCTGGGTATCACAGAGCCAACAGGTGAAAGGAATTCAGTTTTAAGTGACTCAGCACATTCACCTGCCAAATATTCTTTGCATACCTACAGTTTTTAGGCATTCTTTTAGGTACGAGGGATAACACAGTGAGCTGGAATAGAAGATGATCCTGTGGTCAGGTTGACAGTTGTACCCCACATTCCATTTTGTTTCCTGCCAGGATGAATAGCTGTGACTTTCTTCCTGACTCCAGTTGGGATTGTCTGAGGAAAACCATGCAGGGAGCATAAACCTATTCCTTTCTCTGCCCCAGACTCAGACCTGTGGGGTTAATCTCAAGGTAGCACAATGCACTATTTGATACAGCTATGAACTAGTGGAGGGAAGAAAGGACACTTCCTTAGCTGAGGTTTTCTTTCTCCCCCTTCCTCCTTCCAAACTAAGAAGTTAATTGCTTGCCCTGCCTTTAAATACACATTCTATCCAGTAGCATTGAAAACATCTGTTCCCTTAGTAAAGCGTTGAACCACTTACCAGAATCAAGTACACCAATAGCTGGCTGAAGAAGTATTGAAGCCCTGCTGAAGATCTTAAACATGTGACCACCTTGATTTCCAAACTGCCACCTGACCTTGTGAACTTGCTTTACTCTGCTGGTAATCACTGGGTTTTAACAATTAAGAAGGGGTTTTTTTTTTGCCCTCTAAGAGAACAATGCAGTCCTTAAAACTTGTATTTCTCAGTGCTTTACTAAGATATCCGAACTTTTCTACTCTGCTAGGTGGCGAGTCATGCCATGGTTTGTTGAGATTATTTCCATTTGCTCTCACTTACTCAACTTTACTCAGGGGTGAGTCATTTAAAAGATTACAGGGGCTTCCCTGGTGGCGCAGTGGTTGAGAATCCGCCTGCCAATGCAAGGGTCACGGGTTCGAGCCCTGGTCTGGGAAGATCCCACATGCCGCGGAGCAACTGGGCCCGTGAGCCACAATTACTGAGCCTGCGCGTCTGGAGCCTGTGCTCCGCAACAAGAGAGGCCGCGATAGTGAGAGGCCCGCGCACCGCGATGAAGAGTAGCCCCCGCTCGCCACAACTAGAGAAAGCCCTCGCACAGAAACGAAGACCCAACACAGATAAAAATAAATAAATTAATTAATATATTAAAAAAAAACCCCAAAAAACCCCCCCAATTCTCTCAATACATAAAGAACAACATAACTCCAGACATTATGGAGGAGATGTATAAGAAAGCTCATGCTGCAATACGAGAGAATCCAGTGAATGAGAAGAAGCCTGAGAAAGAACTTAAAGAGAAGAGGTGGAACCGTCCAAAAATGTCACTTGCCCAGAAGAAAGATCGGGTAGCTCAGAAGAAGGCAAGCTTCCTTAGGGGTCAGGAAAGGGCTGCTGAGAGTTAATAAACCAAACCACAATTTCTGTGAAGATTTTTCAGATAAAGACAATAATAAACTTGTTGACCAAGTAGGAAAAAAAAAATAAATGAATAAAACATTACAGGCAACACTAAATCAGTTTCCCTTCCACCTGGGGCAAGGCTGGCTGTGGCCGCTGCTGTGGTGCCGGAGCGCCCTCTCGTGGTGATACTAATCCACTGCAGTCTCGGGCCAGTCCTAGTTTGGCGCCCTGAGACAGGGGTCAGAGGTCCCTCGATAAAGCTCAAAAATGGGGCCACTTTTCACAGTCCCCTTGGAAAATAATTCAAAATTGGATTACCACCATCCGAGGAAGCTCCAAATGAAAATAAAATTCTCTTGCCCTTATCGACTGCTGGTCCATTAAGATAAAATTCTTTCTGATTTGCAGGTTCTGTTAACCAGGTAACTTAAGCCTCCATCTGCCCCTATGGAAAAGCTGAGGCCTAGATTCCCTCGTGTTTTCATCAGCTCTCTCGAGTACATTCACGTGTGGGTCATTAGAGAGTTATCAGGACGGCTAGCACTGGCCCCAAGAGTAAGTACGAACTTTGCCCAGCAGAACTTCTCCTAAAACTAACTGGATGGGAGAGTTATTCTACATGCACATTTTCCTCACACTTGAGCATTTCTAAAATTGGGATGCATCTTGTTACTGAAGGTATTTAGTACTGGGGTTCAAGAAGGAGTGGCCATAAAGACAAGGAAGCAACTGAGATGTCTTCATAGATGAATGAATGGATAAAGGAGGTGTGGTATATATGTACAATGGAATATTCCTCAGTCATAAAAAAGAATGAAATATTGCCATTTACAGCGACATGGATGGACCAAGACATTATCATACTAAATAAAGACAGTCAGACAGAAAAAGACAAATAATATGATATCACCTACTTGTGGAATCTAAAAAAACAGTACAAACGGATGTATATACAAAAGAGAAACAACCTCCCAGACAAAGAACATAAATTTATGGTACAAAAAGGGAAGGAGGGAGGGATAAATTAGTAATTTGGGATTAGTAGATAACCACTCATATATAAAATAGATAAACAGCAAGGATTTACTGTATAGCCCAGGGAAATGTTTACTATCTTGTAATAACCTGTAATGGAAAAGAATGTAGATAGTTCAATCACTTTGCTGTATACCAGAAACTAACATAATGTTGTAAATCAACTACACTTCAATTAAAAAAAAAATATTACGGGAAACACTTGGTTAGTTTCCCTTCCTCATGGTGCAAAGCTGACTGTGTCGCTCCTGTGGTGTTGGAGCGCCCTCTCGTGGTGACACTAATCCCCTGCAGGCTGGGGCCAGTCCTGGCCTGGAGCTCTGAGACAGAGGTCAGAGGTCCCTCTATAAAGCTCAAAGTAGGGCCACTTTTCACAGTCCCCTTGGAAAATAATTCAAAATTGGATTACCACCATCCGAGGAAGCTCCAAATTAAAATAAAAATTTCTCTTTCCCTAATCGACTGCTGGTCCATTAAGACAAAATTCTTTCTGATTTGCAGGTTCTGTTAACCAGGTAACTTAAGCCTCCATCTGCCCCTATGGAAAAGCTGACTCCTAGATTCCCTCGTGTTTCCTTCAACTCTCTTGAGTACATTCACGTGTGGGTTATTAGAGAGTTATCAGGACGGCTAGCACTGGCCCCAAGAGTAAGTACGAACTTTGCCCAGCAGAACTTCTCCTAAAACTAACTGGATGGGAGAGTTATTCTACATGCACATTTTCCTCACACTTCAGCATTTCTAAAATTGGGATGCATCTTGTTACTGAAGGTATTTAGTACTGGGGTTCAAGAAGGAGTGGCCATAAAGGCAAGGAAGCAACTGAAATGTCTTCATAGATGAAGAATGGATAAAGGAGGTGTGGTATATATGTACAGTGGAATATTCCTCAGTCATAACAAAGAATGAAACATTGCCATTTGCAGCAACATGGATGGACCAAGACATTATCATACTACATAAAGACAGACAGGGGCTTCCCTGGTGGCGCAGTGGTTAAGAATCCGCCTGCCAATGCAGCAAACACGGGTTCGAGCCCTGGTCCAGGAAGATCCCACATGCCGCGGAGCAACTAAGCCCGTGCACCACAACTACTGAACCTGTGCTCTAGAGCCCATGAGCCACAACTACTGAGCCCACGTGCCACAACTACTGAAGCCCATGCACTTAGGGCCTGTGCTCTGCAACAAGAGAAGCCACCACAAAGAGAAGCCCATGCACTGCAACGAAGAGTAGCCCCTGCTCGCCGCAACTAGAGAAAAGCCCTCGCGCAGCAATGAAGACCCAATGCAGCCAAAAATAAATTACAAAAAAAAAAAAAAAGACAGAAAAAGACAAATAATATATGATATCACCTACTTGTGGAATCTAAAAAAACAGTACAAACGGATGTATATACAAAAGAGAAACAGCCTCCCAGACATAGAACATAAATTTATGGTACAAAAGGGGAAGGAGGGAGGGATAAATTAGTAATTTGGGATTAGTAGATAACCACTCATATATAAAATAGATAAACAGCAAGGATTTACTGTATAGCCCAGGGAAATGTTTACTATCTTGTAATAACCTGTAATGGAAAAGAATGTAGATAGTTGAATCACTTTGCTGTATACCAGAAACTAACATAATGTTGTAAATCAACTACACTTCAATTAAAAAAAAATATTACGGGAAACACTTGGTTATAGTTTCCCTTCCTCATGGTGCAAAGCTGACTGTGTCGCTCCTGTGGTGTTGGAGCGCCCTCTCGTGGTGACACTAATCCCCTGCAGGCTGGGGCCAGTCCTGGCCTGGAGCTCTGAGACAGAGGTCAGAGGTCCCTCTATAAAGCTCAAAATAGGGCCACTTTTCACAGTCCCCTTGGAAAATAATTCAAAATTGGATTACCACCATCCGAGGAAGCTCCAAATTAAAAAAAAAATTCTCTTGACCTAATCGACTGCTGGTCCATTAAGATAAAATTCTTTCTGATTTGCAGGTTCTGTTAACCAGGTAACTTAAGCCTCCATCTGCCCCTATGGAAAAGCTGACTCCTAGATTCCCTCGTGTTTCCTTCAACTCTCTTGAGTACATTCACGTGTGGGGAATTAGAGAGTTACCAGGAGGGCTGGCACTGGTCCCAAGAGTCTTAAGTACTCACTTTGCCCAGCAGAACTTCTCCTAAAACTAACTGGATGGGAAACTTTTCTACATGCACATTTTTTTTTCAACTTTAGCATTTCCAAAATTGGGATGCATGTTGTCACAGAGGGCCTATTACCATTGGGGTTCAAGAAGGAGTGGCCATATTTTGCCAACATTAGCTCTGAGAATCTTATAAAAATATCTGAAAGCATAAACTGACAGTTAAGGAAAATGTGGGAGAACCAGTTTTGAAATGCACTAGGAGATGGCACTAAAGATATGCCATAGTTTATTATAAAATATTCATATCCATAAACATCTGATTTGAGGAACTTTCACTTTTCAGGTAGGGAGAATACTTAAAAGAAAAGGAAGTATGAAAGAGAAACCCAGGGTGGAACAACGTAATTGAAGATTTACTACAATAGAAATTAAGATCATAATATGCTTTTAGCATGTTTTTACAGACTAAAAAGATAAGGCTTCATGAACAAATTAATAAAACTCTTTTAAACACTATATACTAATAATCTTTACTGGCTTATACTATCTACCTGTGTACAAAATGTATCCATGTATGTACTGGATTTTTTATGTGAGCGTACTAGTGTTCAATTATATATATCTTGGTGATAACATTTCTAGTGCACATTGAAAACATAATATAACATATAAACCAACAGATTAGTCTGAAATTTCACTTTGGAATCAAAGCAAGATACCGTTTGCGATTCTGTGAACATAACATAGTACTCTTGGCCTATGCAATGGAGTAAAACTTAGAAAAGTATTTTCAGAATTGATTTCATTTTGTAAACTGTGCAAATCCACAGCAGAATTGTGTATGCATTGGTGTGATTCTGCACCTAAGTTTACTAAGGCAAAGGAGCAATAGAAAGTGCATGGTATTGTGGTAAGCAGGTGTTTAGAGAAAACATCTCGTTAAGGAAGGTGTGGTTGCACAGAGCATATTTCATTTCTATTCAAGTCTTCAGGCTCTTGAGTCCTTATTTCTTTTTTTTGATTCCTTATTTTTATGACCATTTTGATTCCTGAAGCACTAATAGTTGAAATTAATAGGACAATTCACAGAAGATTTCAATCATGAAGAATTGTGAACCATAGCATTGTAATAGAATTCCCTTGTATTTATCTATCTTTTGGCAACGATAAAATACTCATCTTTTATGGCTCTGAATGTATCCATGGAAAAAAAAAAAAAAGAAGGAGTGGCCATAAAGGCATGGAAGCAACTAAAATGTCCTTCATAGATGAATAGATACAGATGGTGTGGTATATATGTACAATGGAATATTCCTCAGTCATAAAAAAGAAAAAAGTATTGCCATTTGCAGCAACATGGATGGACCTAGAGATTTTCATAGTAAGTGAAGTAAGGCAGACAGGGAAAGTCAAATATTATATGATATCACATAAATGTGTTGTCTAAAAATAATGCAAACAAATCTATAGAGAAAACCGAAACAGAGTCACAAACATACAATACAACATATGGTTACCAAAGGGGAAAGGGAGGGAGGGGCAAATTAGGAGTTTGAGTTTAACAGATGCAGGCTATTATCATATATGAAATAAACAAGAAGGATTTACTGTAGAGCACAGGGGCCTGTATTCAGTATCTTGCGATAACCTTATAATGAAAAGGAATCAAAAATGAAAGAATATAGAGGTATATATATACGCATGTAAAAGTGAATTAACCTGCTGACACCTGTAACTATCACCATATTGTATAGCAACTACACTTCACTTAACAAAGAAAGAACAAGGGGCAACCCTTGGTTAGGTTCCCTTCCTCCTGCTGCAAGGCTGGCTGTGTTGCTCCTGTGGTGTTGGAGCGCCCTCTCGTGGTGATACTAATCCCCTGCAGTCTCGGGCCAGTCCCGGTTTGCAACCCTGAGACAGAGGTCAGAGGTCCCTCGATAAAGCTCAAAAATAGGGCCACTTTTCACAGTCCCCTTGGAAAATAATTCAAAATTGGATTACCACCATCCGAGGAAGCTCCAAATTAAAAAAACAATTTCTCTTTCCCTAATCGACTGCTGGTCCATTAAGACAAAATTCTTTCTGATTTGCAGGTTCTGTTAACCAGGTAACTTAAGCCTCCATCTGCCCCTATGGAAAAGCTGAGGCCTAGATTCCCTCGTGTTTCCTTCAACTCTCTTGAGTACATTCACGTGTGGGTTATTAGAGAGTTATCAGGACGGCTAGCACTGGCCGCAAGAGTAAGTACGAACTTTGCCCAGCAGAACTTCTCCTAAAACTAACTGGATAGGAGAGTTATTCTACATGCACATTTTCCTCACACTTTAGCATTTCTAAAATTGGGATGCATCTTGTTACTGAAGGTATTTAGTACTGGGGTTCAAGAAGGAGTGGCCATAAAGGCAAGGAAGCAACTGAAATGTCTTCATAGATGAAGAATGGATAAAGGAGGTGTGGTATATATGTACAGTGGAATATTCCTCAGTCATAACAAAGAATGAAACATTGCCATTTGCAGCGACATGGATGGACCAAGACATTATCATACTAAATAAAGACAGTCAGACAGAAAAAGACAAATAATATATCACCTACTTGTGGAATCTAAAAAAACAGTACAAACGGATGTATATACAAAAGAGAAACAGCCTCCCAGACATAGAACATAAATTTATGGTACAAAAGGGGAAGGAGGGAGGGATAAATTAGTAATTTGGGATTAGTAGATAACCACTCATACATAAAATAGATAAACAGCAAGGATTTACTGTATAGCCCAGGGAAATGTTTACTATCTTGTAATAACCTGTAATGGAAAAGAATGTAGATAGTTGAATCACTTTGCTGTATACCAGAAACTAACATAATGTTGTAAATCAACTACACTTCAATTAAAAAAAAAATATTACGGGAAACACTTGGTTAGTTTCCCTTCCTCATGGTGCAAAGCTGACTGTGTCGCTCCTGTGGTGTTGGAGCGCCCTCTCGTGGTGACACTAATCCCCTGCAGGCTGGGGCCAGTCCTGGCCTGGAGCTCTGAGACAGAGGTCAGAGGTCCCTCTATAAAGCTTAAAATAGGGCCACTTTTCACAGTCCCCTTCGAAAATGATTCAAAATTTGATTACCACCATCCGAGGAAGCTCCAAACTAAAAAAAATTTCTCTTGCCCTAATCGATTGCTGGGCAATTATGTAAAATTCTTTCTGATTTGCAGGTACTATTAACCAGGTAACTTCAGCCTCCATCTGCCCCTATGGAAAAGCTGACTCCTAGATTCCCTCGTATTTTCATCAACGCTCTTGACTACATTCACATGTGAAGCATTAGAGAGTTATCAGGACAGCTAGCACTAGTCCCAAGAGTCTTAAGTACTCACTTTAAAGAGTAGAGTTTCTCCTAAAACTAACTGCGTGGGAAGTTCTTGTACATGCACTTTTTGTTTTCAACTATTGCATTTCCAAAACTGGGATGCATGTTGTCACCGAGGGCATATTACTATTGGGGTTCAAGAAGGAGCGGCCATAAAGGCATGGAAGCAACTAAAATGTCCTTCATAGATGAATAGATACAGATGGTGTGGTATATATGTACAATGGAATATTCCTCAGTCATAAAAAAGAATAAAATATTGCCATTTGCAGCAACATGGATGGTCCTAGAGATTTTTATAGTATGTGAAGTAAGGCAGACAGGGAAAGTCAAATATTATATGATATCACATAAATATGTGGTCTAAAAATAATACAAACGAATCTGTACAGAAAACTGAAACAGAGTCACAAACATACAATACAACATATGGTTACCAAAGGGGAAAGGGAGGGAGGGACAAATTAGGAGTTTGGGTTTAACAGATGCACGCTATTATCATATACAAAATAGATCAACAAGAAGGATTTACTGTAGAGCACAGGGGCCTGTATTCAGTATCTTGTGATAACCTTATAATGAAAAGGAATCAAAAATGAAAGAATATAGAGGTATATATACACGCATGTAAAAGTGAATTAACCTGCTGACACCTGTAACTATCACCATATTGTATAGCAACTACACTTCATTTAACAAAGAAAGAACATGGGTCAACCCTTGGTTAGGTTCCCTTCCTCCTGCTGCAAGGCTGGCTGTGCCTGCTCCTGTGGTGTTGGAGCGCCCTCTCGTGGTGATACTAATCCCCTGCAGTCTCGGGCCAGTCCTGGTTTGGCGCCGTGAGACGAGGTCAGAGGTCCCTCTCTAAAACTCAAAATAGGGCCACTTTTCACAGTCCCCTTGGAAAATAATTCAAAATTGGATTACCACCATCCGAGGAAGCTCCAAATTAAAAAAAAAATTCTCTTGACCTAATCGACTGCTGGTCCATTAAGATAAAATTCTTTCTGATTTGCAGGTTCTGTTAACCAGGTAACTTAAGCCTCCATCTGCCCCTATGGAAAAGCTGACTCCTAGATTCCCTCGTGTTTCCTTCAACTCTCTTGAGTACATTCACGTGCGGGGAATTAGAGAGTTACCAGGAGGGCTGGCACTGGTCCCAAGAGTCTTAAGTACTCACTTTGCCCAGCAGAATATCTCCTAAAACTAACTGGATGGGAAACTTTTCTACATGCACATTTTTTTTTCAACTTTAGCATTTCCAAAATTGGGATGCATGTTGTCACAGAGGGCCTATTACCATTGGGGTTCAAGAAGGAGTGGCCATATTTTGCCAACATTAGCTCTGAGAATCTTATAAAAATATCTGAAAGCATAAACTGACAGTTAAGGAAAATGTGGGAGAACCAGTTTTGAAATGCACTAGGAGATGGCACTAAAGATATGCCATAGTTTATTATAAAATATTCATATCCATAAACATCTGATTTGAGGAACTTTCACTTTTCAGGTAGGGAGAATACTTAAAAGAAAAGGAAGTATGAAAGAGAAACCCAGGGTGGAACAATGTAATTGAAGATTTACTACAATAGAAATTAAGATCATAATATGCTTTTAGCATGTTTTTACAGACTAAAAAGATAAGGCTTCATGAACAAATTAATAAAACTCTTTTAAACACTATATACTAATAATCTTTACTGGCTTATACTATCTACCTGTGTACAGAATGTATCCATGTATGTACTGGATTTTTTATGTGAGCGCACTAGTGTTCAATTATATATATCTTGGTGATAACATTTCTAGTGCACATTGAAAACGTAATATAACATATAAACCAACAGATTAGTCTGAAATTTCACTTTGGAATCAAAGCAAGATACCGTTTGCGATTCTGTAAACATAGCATAGTACTCTTGGCCTATGCAATGGAGTAAAACTTAGAAAAGTATTTTCAGAATTGATTTCATTTTGTAAACTGTGCAAATCCACAGCAGAATTGTGTATGCATTGGTGTGATTCTGCACCTAAGTTTACTAAGGCAAAGGAGCAATAGAAAGTGCATGGTATTGTGGTAAGCAGGTGTTTAGAGAAAACATCTCGTTAAGGAAGGTGTGGTTGCACAGAGCATATTTCATTTCTATTCAAGTCTTTAGGCTCTTGAGTCCTTATTTCCTTTTTTTTGATTCCTTATTTTTATGACCATTTTGATTCCTGAAGCACTAATAGTTGAAATTAATAGGACAATTCACAGAAGATTTCAATCATGAAGAATTGTGAACCATAGCACTGTAAGAGAATTCCCTTGTATTTATCTATCTTTTGGCAACGATAAAATACTCATCTTTTATGGCTCTGAATGTATCCATGGAAAAAAAAAAAAAAGAAGGAGTGGCCATAAAGGCATGGAAGCAACTAAAATGTCCTTCATAGATGAATAGATACAGATGGTAAGGTATATATGTACAATGGAATATTCCTCAGTCATAAAAAAGAAAAAAGTATTGCCATTTGCAGCAACATGGATGGACCTAGAGATTTTCATAGTAAGTGAAGTAAGGCAGACAGGGAAAGTCAAATATTATATGATATCACATAAATGTGTTGTCTGAAAATAATGCAAACGAATCTATACAGAAAACCGAAACAGAGTCACAAACATACAATACAACATATGGTTACCAAAGGGGAAAGGGAGGGAGGGGCAAATTAGGAGTTTGAGTTTAACAGATGCAGGCTATTATCATATATGAAATAGATAAACAAGAAGGATTTACTGTAGAGCACAGGGGCCTGTATTCAATATCTTGTGATAACCTTATAATGAAAAGGAATCAAAAATGAAAGAGTATAGAGGTATATATATACGCATGTAAAAGTGAATTAACCTGCTGACACCTGTAACTATCACCATATTGTATAGCAACTACACTTCATTTAACAAAGAAAGAACATGGGGCAACCCTTGGTTAGGTTCCCTTCCTCCTGCTGCAAGGCTGGCTGTGTTGCTCCTGTGGTGTTGGAGTGCCCTCTCGTGGTGATACTAATCCCCTGCAGTCTCGGGCCAGTCCTGGTTTGCAACCCTGAGACAGAGGTCAGAGGTCCCTCGATAAAGCTCAAAAATAGGGCCACTTTTCACAGTCCCCTTGGAAAATAATCCAAAATTGGATTACCACCATCCGAGGAAGCTCCAAATGAAAATAAAATTCTCTTGCCCTTATCGACTGCTGGTCCATTAAGATAAAATTCTTTCTGATTTGCAGGTTCTGTTAACCAGGTAACTTAAGCCTCCATCTGCCCCTATGGAAAAGCTGAGGCCTAGATTCCCTCGTGTTTTCATCAGCTCTCTCGAGTACATTCACGTGTGGGTCATTAGAGAGTTATCAGGACGGCTAGCACTGGCCCCAAGAGTAAGTACGAACTTTGCCCAGCAGAATTTCTCCTAAAACTAACTGGATGGGAGAGTTATTCTACATGCACATTTTCCTCACACTTGAGCATTTCTAAAATTGGGATGCATCTTGTTACTGAAGGTATTTAGTACTGGGGTTCAAGAAGGAGTGGCCATAAAGGCAAGGAAGCAACTGAGATGTCTTCATAGATGAAGAATGGATAAAGGAGGTGTGGTATATATGTACAATGGAATATTCCTCAGTCATAAAAAAGAATGAAATATTGCCATTTGCAGCGACATGGATGGACGAAGACATTATCATACTAAATAAAGACAGTCAGACAGAAAAAGACAAATAATATATGATATCACCTACTTGTGGAATCTAAAAAAACAGTACAAACGGATGTATATACAAAAGAGAAACAGCCTCCCAGACACAGAACATAAATTTATGGTACAAAAGGGGAAGGAGGGAGGGATAAATTAGTAATTTGGGATTAGTAGATAACCACTCATATATAAAATAGATAAATAGCAAGGATTTACTGTATAGCCCAGGGAAATGTTTACTATCTTGTAATAACCTGTAATGGAAAAGAATGTAGATAGTTGAATCACTTTGCTGTATACCAGAAACTAACATAATGTTGTAAATCAACTACACTTCAATTAAAAAAAAAATATTACCGGAAACACTTGGTTAGTTTCCCTTCCTCATGGTGCAAAAGTGTGTCCGCTCCTGTGGTGTTAGAGCGCCCTCTCGTGGTGACACTAATCCCCTGCAGGCTGGGGCCAGTCCTGGCCTGGAGCTCTGAGACAGAGGTCAGAGGTCCCTCTATAAAGCTCACAATAGGGCCACTTTTCACAGTCCCCCTGGAAAATAATTCAAAATTGGATTACCACCGTCCGAGGAAGCTCAAAATTAAAAAAAAATTTCTCTTGCCCTAATTGACTGCTGGGCAAAATTTCTCTTGCCCCAATCGACTGCTGGGCGAATCAGAAAGATAAAATTGTTTCTGATGTGCAGGTTCTATTAACCAGGTAACTTAAGCCTCCATCTGCCCCTATGGAAAAGCTGACTCCTAGATTCCCTCGTGTTTCCTTCAACTCTCCTGAGTACATTCACGTGTGGGGAATTAGAGAGTTACCAGGAGGGCTGGCACTCGTCCCAAGAGTCTTAAGTACTCACTTTGACCAGCAGAATTTCTCCTAAAACTAACTAGATGGAAAACTTTTCTACATGCACAATTTTTTTTCAACTTTAGCATTTCCAAAATTGGGATGCATGTTGTCGCAGAGGGCATATTACCATTGGGTTTCAAGAAGGAGTGGCCATAAAGGCATTGAAGCAACTAAAATGTCCTTCATAGATGAATAGATAGAGATGGTGTGGTATATATGTACAATGGAATATTCCTCAGTCATAAAAAAGAATAAAATATTGCCACTTGCAGCAACATAGATGGACCAAGAGATTTTCATAGTAAGTGAAGTAAGGCAGACAGGGAAAGTCAAATATTATATGATATCACATAAATGTGTGGTCTAAAACTAATGCAAACGAATTTATACGGAAAACCGAAACAGAGTCACAAACATACAACATATGGTTAACAAAGGGGAAAGGGAGAGAGGGACCAATTAGGAGTTTGGGTTTAACAGATGCAGGCTATTATATATAAAATAGATAAACAAGAAGGATTTACTGTAGAGCACAGGGGCCTGTATTCAATATCTTGTGATAACCTTATAATGAAAAGGAATCAAAAATGTAAGAATATAGAGGTATATATATACGCATGTAAAAGTGAATTAACCTGCTGACACCTGTAACTATCACCATATTGTGTAGCAACTACACTTCATTTAACAAAGAAAGAACATGGGTCAACCCTTGGTTAGGTTCCCTTCCTCCTGCTGCAAGGCTGGCTGTGCTTGCTCCTGTGGTGTTGGAGCGCCCTTTCGTGGTGATACTAATCCCCTGCAGTCTCGGGCCAGTCCTGGTTTGGCAACCTGAGACAGAGGTCAGAGGTTCCCCTATACACCTCAAAATAGAGACACTCTTCATGGTCCCCTTGGAAAGTAATTCACATTTGATTACCACCATCCGAGGAAGCTCCAAATTAAAAAAATTTCTCTTGTCCCAATTGACTGCTGGGCAATTAAGATAAAAGTCTGTCTGATTTGCAGGTACTGTTACTATGTAACATAAACCTCCATGTGCTGCTATGGAAAAGGTGATGCCTAGATTCCCTTGTGTTTCCTTCAACTCTCTTGAGTACATTCACGTGTGGGGCATTAGAGAGTTACCAGGAGGGCTGGCACTCGTCCCAGAAGTCTTAGGTACTCTCTTTGACCAGCATAATTTTTCCTAAATCTAACTGGATGGGAAACTTTTCCACATGCACATTTTTTTTCAACTTTGGCATTTCCCAAATTGGGATGCATGTTGTCACTGAAGGCATATTACTATTGGGGTTCAAGAAGGGGTGGCCATAAAGTCATGGAAGCAACTAAAATGTCCTTCATAGATGAATAGATACAGAAGGTGTGGTGTATATATATATATATATATATACACAATGGGATACTCCTCAATCATAAAAAAGAATAAAATATTGCCATTTGCAGCAACATAGATGGACTATACAGTAGGAGTTTGTTGTTTATCCATTCTAAATGTAGTAGTTTACATCTATCATCTCCAAATTCCCAGTCCGTCCCTCTCCCTCCCCACCCCCCTCTGCAACCACAAGTCTGATCTCTATGAATGTGCATGTTTCTGTTTCTTAGATAGGTTCATTTGTGCCAAATTTTAGATTCCACATGTGAGTGATATCATATGGTATTTGTCTTTCTCTTTCTGACTGACTTCACTTAGTATGATCATCTCTAGGTGCATCCATGTTGCTGCAAATGGCATTATTTTGCTCTTTTTTAAGGCTAAGTAGTATTCCATTGTGTAATTGTACCACATCTTCCTTATCCATTCATCTGTTGATGGACATTTAAGTTGTTTCCAAGTCTTGGCTAATATAAATCGTGGTGCTGTGAATATAGGGGTGCATGTATCTTTTTGAATTATAGTTTTGTCCAAGTATATGCCCAGGAGTGAGATTGCTGGATCATAGTTTTCTGAGGAACTTCCATACTGTTTTCCATAGTTGCTGCACCAACTTACATTCCCACCAACAGTGTAGGAGGGTCCCCTTTTCTACACACTCTCTCCAGCATTTGTTATTTGTAGACTTTTTAATGATGGCCATTCTGACCAGTGTGAGGTGGTACCTAATTGTAGTCTTGATTTGCATTTCTCTAATATTAGTGATGTTGAGGATCTTTTCATGTGCCTACTGGCCATCTGTATGTCTTTTTTGGAGAAATGTCTATTAAGGGCCTTTGCCCATTTTTCAAGTGGGTTTTTTGTTTTTTTGTTATTGAGTTTTATGAGCTGTTTGAATGAGCAACTGAAATGTCCATCACAGATGAATAAAGATGGGGTGGTATATATGTACCATGGAATATTCCTCAGCCATAAAAAAGAATGAAATATTGCCATTTGCAGAAACACAGATGGACCTAGAGATTTTCACAGCAAGTGAAGTAAGGCAGACAGAGAAAGACAAATATTATATGGTATCAAATATATTTGTGATCTAAAAAATAATGCAAATAAATCTATATACAAAACAGAAACAGAGTCAGAAACATGGAAAACAACATATGGTTACCAAAGGGAGAAAGGGAGGGAGGGACAAATTAGGAGTTTGGGATTAACAGATACTATCATACATATGTAAAATAGATAAACAAAAGGATTTACTGTGTAGCACAGGGAACTGTATTTAATATCTTGCAATAACCTATAATGGAAAAGAATAGAAAAAAACGAATATATATTTGAATCACTTAGCTGTACAGCAGAAACTAACACAATGTTGTAAACCAACTATACTTCAATTAAAAGAAAAAAAGTTTATGGGGAAACACTTGGTTTGTTTTCCTTCCTCATGGTGCAAAGCTGGCTTAGTCTGCTTCTGTGGTGTTGGAGCGCCCTCTGCTGGTGATAAAGATCATCTGCAGTCTCGGGCCAGTCCTGGCTTGGCGCCCTGAGACAGAGGTCAGAGGTCGCCCGATAAAGCTCAAAATAGGAGCACTCTTCATAGTCCCTTAGGAAAATCATTCACAATTTGATTAACATCATCCATGGAAGCTCCAATGTTTAAAAAAAATTTCTTACCCAATTTGACTGCCTGGCAAGTATCTTAAAATAAAATTATTTATGATTTTCAGGTACTATTAAATACATACCTTAAGCCTCAATTTGCTGATATGTAAAAGGTGACTCTATATTCTTGAGTGTGTTCATAAACTTTCTTGAGTACATTCACGTGTGGGGCATAAGTGAGTTATCAGGACAGCTTTACTGGTCCAAGTAGTTTTAAATACTAACTTTGACCAGTAGAATTGTTCTTAAAACTAGCTGGATGCAAGAGTTATTCCATAGAAATCATACCTTTATTTGGCAATAAAAGAAAAGCATGGTACTTTCTATTTGAAGCCTGAGTCAAGAACGTACCACAACTTGGGAATTCCCTGGTGGTCCAGTGGTTAGGACTTGGCGCTCTCACTGGCAGGTACCCAGGTTTGATCCCTGGTCAAGCAACTAGGATCCTGCAAGTCACGGTGTGGCCAAAAAAAAAAAAAAAAAAGAAGAGAACGTACAATATCTTGATGCTTTTTAAAAGATCTAGAATAATGTTTATAGAATCAACTAAACTTTTTCTTCTCTCTTGGGTTCCAATGATCTGAACCTTCAATATTTTGTTGTTAAGCCACATTGACTTAGGGTTTCTATCTTTTGCAAGCACAAAAATTCTGATTACTACTGGGAGGGAGTTTGAGTATGGATCCTAGGACAATTAATGTGATAACAGCAAGCATGAAAGGAATGCTGACTGACTCAGTTTGTTCGGGCTGCTATAATCTAAGACCACAGACTGGGGAGCTTAGAAATAACAGAAATTGATTCCTCACAGTTCTGGAGTCTGAGAAGTCCAAGATCAGGGTGCCAGCAAGGTAAGGTTCTGGTGAAGGTCTTCTTCCAGGTTGGAGACAGCTCCCTTCTTGCTGTGTCCTCACATGGTGGAAGGACAGGCCAGCTCTGGGGCCTCTTTATAAGGGCACTCACCCCATTCCTGAGGGCTCCACCCTCATGACCTAAACACCTCCCAAAAGCCCACCTCCTCATACCATCATGTTGGAGATTAGGTGTTTTTTTTTTTGGCTGCGTTGGGTCTTCGCTGCTGTGCGCGGGCTTTCTCTAGTTGAGGCGAGCGGGAGATACTCTTCGTTGCAGTGCGCGGGCTTCTCATTGTGGTGGCTTCTCTTGTTGCCGAGCACAGGCTCTAGGCACGCGGGCTTCAGCAGTTGTGGCTCACGGGCTTAGTTGCTCCGCAGCATGTGGGATCTTCCTGGACCAGGGCTTGAACCCTGCATTGTCAGGGGGATTCTTAACCACTGCGCCACCAGGGAAGCCCGAGTACATTTTCTTGATGTGTCTCCTAATCTCTTTTTTCCTAGAGTAGTTTCAGTCTCATTTTTTTTTTTTTCATGCCAATGATTTGTTGGAGGAACTGGGCATTCATCCTATAGTAAGGAGGTTGGCAAACTTTTTCCTGTAAATGTTTTCAGCTTTGTGGGCTGGACAGATGCTCTGTGTTACAACAACTCAACTCTGCCACTGTAACAGAAAGCAATGTAGAAAATACATACACGTGTAAAGCAATTATACTCCAATAAAGATGTTTAAAAAAATAAAAAAATAAAAATAAATAAAAATAGTGACAGATGGTAAGTAGACATTATGATGATCATTTTGCAGTGTTTGTTTCGAATCATTATGTCGTACACCTGAAACCAACAGAATGTAGTATGTCAATTATACTTCAGTCTAAAAAAAGAAGACAGCAAGTGTTTAATAAAGGTTAGGCCTGAAAATATGAAAAATGGAACATTTTGCCATTTGGTAATAATATCTACATATTATTTTTAAATGAAAAATCTATTTTGTAACCATACAAAATGTATGTCTATAATCCATTAGTTTTTGAAGGTTTTATAATGGTGAAAAAGTGTAGACTTTAGAAACTGTGCCTTTTCCTTAATAAATTTTTTCAACCTCAAAAAAAAAAAAAAGAAAATACATACACGAATGGGCATGGTTGGGTTCCAATAAAACTTTATTTACAAAAGCAGGTTGTAGGGCTTCCCTGGTGGCACAGTGGTTAAGAATCTGCCTGCCAATACAGGGGACACAGTTGTGAGCCCTGGTCCGGGAGGATCCCACATGCCGAGGAACAACTAAGCCCATGCAACACAACTACTGAGCCTGCGCTCTAGAGCCCGCAAGCCACAACTACTGATCCTGCGTGCCACAACTAATGAAGCCCAGGCGCCTAGAGCCCGTGCTCCACAACAAGAGAAGCCACCACAATGAGAAGCCTGCACACTGCAACGAAGAGTAGCCCCTGCTCGCCGCGACTACCGAAACCCCACACACAGCAATGAAGACCCAATGCAGCCAAAAATAAATAAATTAATTAATATAAATAAAAAAATAAAATAAAGATGACAAAATGCTTCAGAAATTGTGAAGTGACATACAAGGGCCAAACATCATCTTGGTGAAGCGACTGTCCTATCTTCCCTTCATGCAGACCTGAGAGGAATATTTTGCCAGATGCCTACAGCAAACAGCTCACTGCTGCCCTAAGCACCAATCCCAGCCTGGTGGAGCTGGCTTTGTACAACAATGCCCTGGGAAGCCAGGGGGTGAAGCTGCTGTGTCAAGGACTCAGACACCCCAACTGCAAACTTCAGAACCTGAGGTGGGTCTAGGCTGGTCTGTGAGCTTCTGGTGAAGCTCTGTCTCATAGGGCTCAGTCAGAAAGAACATAGGACGAGACTTCCCTGGCAGTCCAGTGGTTAAGACTCCAAGCTACCACTGCAGGGGGTACAGGTTCAGTCCCTGGTTGGGGAACTAAGATCCTGCAAGCTGCATGGTGTGGCCAAAAACAAAAAAAACAACCACCAAAAAACCCCCCAACTCAGCTGCTTAAAGCAAGAACGTAGGATGATGTGTTAGTTTGCTTGGGCTCCCATAGCAAAGTACCACAGGCTGGGTAACTTAATGGACTTTTATTTTCTCACAGTTCTGGAGGCTGGAAGTCCGAGATCAAGGTGTCAGCAGGGTTGATGTCTTCTGAGGTCTCTCTTCTTGGCTTGCAGATGGCCACCTTCTCACTGTGTCCTCACATGGTCTTTCCTCTGTGTGTGTCTGTGTCCAAATTTCCTCTTCTTATAAGGACACCAGTCATATTGGACTAGGGTCCACCCTAATGACCTCATTTTAACTTAATTACCTTCTGGTAGTGGTGGAGAAGAGTGAATGGAGGGGAGGGATAAATTAGGAGTTTGGGACTAACATATACACACCACTATTTACAAAATAGATAACCAACAAGGACCTACTGTAGAGCACAGGGAATTATTCACAATATTTTGTAATAACCTATAAAAGAAAAGAATCTGAAAAAATCTGTATCTATATCTATTTCTATATCTATATCTATCTATCTATCATCTATCTCTCTATCATCTATCATCTATCTCTCTATCATCTCTCCATCTATCTATCTATGTATCTATCTGTCTATCATCTATCATCTATCTATCTATAACTGAATCACTCTGCTGTACACCAGCAATTAACACAACATTGTCAATCAACTATACTTCAGTTAAAAAAGAAAAGTGAATGCGAGGGGTCTTGAATTCCTCTCATAAAGGTAACCTCTGTGAAAGCATTTCCTTGACTGCAAAGTGCCAAAATATGTTATATTATTCTTGTTTCTTTTATTTTTTTTTATTGAGCTACATACAGTTCACACACCAGACAAGTCAGTGATTTTTTTTTTTCGTATATTCTCCAGATGGTGTAAACATCACCACTATCTAATTCCAGATCATTTGCATCACACCAAAAAGAAACACCACATCCATTAGCAGTCACTCCTTTGATTTCCCTCCCCTCAGCCCCTGGCAACCACTAATCTCCTTTCTTTGATTTTAGAAAAGGGGGGGAATATAGGTATAGATCAAAAAAAGAGGGGAGAGAAAGGACAGGGACAGATTTTAGAAAACAACGACAAAGGAAGTCACCTGGCTCTTTTCTTCTTCTTTCCATCCCAGGTTGAAGAGGTGCCGGGTTTCCAGCTCTGCCTGCCAGGACCTCACCACTGCTCTGATAGCCAATAAGCATCTACTAAGAATGGACCTGAGCGGCAACGGCCTTGGGCTGCCAGGCATGAAGCTGCTTTGCGAGGGGCTCCGGCATCCCAAGTGCAGGCTACAGCTGGTGCAGTGAGTCTCCATCCCCTGGAACAAGTCCTTAATTTTCATGATCTCCTGGGACAAGCTTGTCGTCCCCCGGGGCTTGAAGTATCTCCCCAAATGCTGACCCCCAAACCCCTACCTTGAATTAGGGCTGCCTTTAGACCCGTGACCTGAGACCCGTGCCTTGGACCCTTTGCACTTTGGAGAACCTCTTTCTGACCTCTTCTGACCCCACCCATTTCCACATGGTGAGGAGCTCCTGGAGCCACCTGCCCACCCAGAACCCACACCCTATTTATTGACTGCATACTGAGTAGTCAGAACCCCAGAGCTCCCCGTGCAAAGATCCTTTAGTTGTGCAATTCCCTTTTTCTGCAATGCTGCTGTTTTAGTAAAACCACCCAGTTTCCCACCTGTGTGTCTTTGTTACTACTCATAAGAACACTCCACTTCTGACACTTCTGTGTGTGGGGTTTTCCCCACACCAAGGAATTCTGTGACACCAGTTGGGTGTCCTGCAGTTAAACTCAATTCTAACACGACCTACCTGGAGATAGCGTCAGATCCCAAGGTTAAGGGCTCAGTCCCTGGAGACTTCCCCCCCCCAGCCCCCCCACTTCAGACGCCAATAGCAAATCCAAGTTGTCACCTGTGCTACTGACCCATCAGCTGTAAATCAAAGTTTCCCACAACCCGCCCCCCTGGGTTCTATTAATTTGCTAGAGCGGCTCACAGATGTCAGGGAAAGCACTTACATTTACTTGTTTATTAAAGGATGTGATAAAAGATACAGATGAACAGATACATAGGTCTGAGGAAGGTCCCAAGTTTGGGAGTTTCAGTCTCTGCCGAGTTTGGGTCCATCACCCTCTTAATACATGGATGTGTTTGCCAACCCGGGAGCTCTCTGAACCCTGCGCTAGTGGGATTTTTATGGAGGCTTCCTCACATAGGCATGATCAAATAGTATAGTAACTCCATTTCCACCCTTCTCCACTCTTTGGACAAGGGTTGGGGGGGGCAGGGCTGAAAATTCCAAACTTTTAATCACGGCTTGGTCTTTCTGGTGACCGTCCCCCATCCAGGAGCCCACCCAGAGTCAACTCAGTAAAACAAAAGATTCTCCAAGTTTTTTGTTTGTTTTTGGTTTTGGTTTTTTTTAATCACTTAGGAAATCAGGGATTTAGCAGCTCTGTGCCAGGGACCAGAGCAGAGACCAAAACATATTTTTTCTATTATCTCTCAGCCCCTATCCTATTCCTCCAAATGAACTTCTACTTAGCCTTGGAGAACCAGTTCAAATTCTCCCAGAGAGCCTTCCCTCACTGTACACCATTTGTCAAAGATGGGTTAGGTAGTCCCTCCACCAGGATGGTTTTAACAAACAGTTCATGTTGATGGTACACTGACCATGTGTCAGGCTTGTTCTACACCCTCTCTCTGTGTAATAAATTATATGATCCTCACAACGACCCTCTGAGGCAGGCGCTGTTATTATCCTTATTTTAGAGTCAGTGAACCTGAGACATGGCAGCACATGTAACAGAAAACTGATACCTGATTAAAACTCACTTGAGAGAATTCCATGGTGGTCCAGTGGTTAGGACTCTGCACTCTCACTGCTGAGGGCCTGGGTTCAATCCCTGGTCAGGGAAATAAGATCCCACAAGCCGCACAGCGCAGCTAAAAAAACCCAACTCGCTTGAGGTCACAGGGTTAGGGGGTGTGGATGGATGCAAACACAGGTTGTTGAGCCCTAGAGACTCTGCTCTGAATTATCGTGCTATGTATACTACCTCCATGGCACCACCTACATTGGATTATAATTACTCACCTGTTTGTCTTATTAGAGAAGATTCTCCTTGCTGGAAATGACTTAAGTCCTGTTTATCTCTAACTTTAGCGAGAATTGTAGATGCATGTTAGGTGATTAAATGCACCAGGGAAGGAGCCATCAGGATATAGAAAAGCAAGATGGCGCCCTCTTCAACATCTCTTTCCTCCCAAGGTTGAGGACGTGTCAGCTGGAGGCTGGGGCTTGCCAGGAGATTGCCTCTGTGCTCAGCACCAGTCGACATCTGGTGGAGCTGGACCTGACAGGAAATGCCCTGGAGGATTCGTGTCTGAGGCTCTTGTGTCAAGGTTTGTGGCACCCAGTCTGTAGGCTGCGGCTCTTGTGGTGAGCTCTACCCTCTGTCTCTGTGCATCTGATTGCTCTAGGGACCTCATATAAGTAGAATCACAAAGTAGTTGTCTTTTTTGTGACTGGCTCATTTCACTTAGCATGATATTTTCAAGGTTCATCCATGTTGTAGCATATGTCAGAATTTCCTTCCTTCTTAAGGCTGACTAATATTCCATTTTGTATGTATATGTGTGTGTATATATATATGTTTTATATGTGTATAATACATTTTGTTTGTCCATTCATTCATCCATTAATGGACACTTGGGTTGCTTCCACCTTTTGGCTCTTTTGAATAATGCTATGAACATTAGTGTACAAATATTTCTTTGAGCCCCTGCTTTCAATTCTTTTAGGTATATAACCAGAAGTGGAATTGATAGATCATATGGTTATTTTTAATTTTTTGAGGAACCACCATATTGTTTTCCACAGTGGCCAAATCATTTTACATTCCCACCAACAGTGCACGAAGTTTTCAATTTCTCCACATCCTCGCCAACGCTTGTTATTTTCTCTTTTTTGGATAATAGCCATCCCAGTGGGTATGAGGTGATATCTCACTGTGTTTTTGATTTGCATTTGTCTAGTGATTAGTAATGTTGAGCACCTTTTTGTGTGTTTGTGGCCGTTTATATGTCTTTGGAGAAATGTCTATTCAAGCCTTTGGCCATTTTTCAAACAAGTTGTTTATTTGGAAACATTACTTTTAAGATTGAGGGCAGGCATTTGCAGCAACATGGATGGACATAGAGATGATCATACTAAGCAAAGTAAGTCAGAAAGAGAAAGACAAATACCATATGATGTCACCTATATGTGGAATCTAAAATACGACACACAATAGCCAGGACATGGAAACAACCTAAATGTCCATCAACAGAGGAATGGATAAAGAAGATGTGGTACATATATACAATGGAATATTTCTCAGCCATAAAAATGAATGAAATTGGGTCATTTGTAGAGACGTGGGTAGATCTAGAGACTGTCATACAGAGTGAAGTAAGTCAGAAAGAGAAAAACAGATTTCGTATATTAACGCATATATGTGGAATCTGAAAAAAATTGGTATAGATGATCTTATTTAGAAGGTAGAAATAAAGACACAGACATAGAGAACAAACGTATGGATACCAAGGGGGAAAGGTGGCGGGGGGGGGGGTGGATGAATTGGGAGATTGGGATTGACATATATACACTATTGATGCTATGTATAAACTAGATAATTAATGAGAACCTACTGTAGAGCACAGGGAACTCTACTCAGTGCTCTGTGGTGACCTACATGGGAAGGAAATCCAAAAAAGAGGGGATATATGTATACGTATAGCTGATTCACTTTGCTGTACAGTAGAAACTAATGCAACATTGTGAAGCAACTATACCTCAATAAAATTTTTTAAAAAAAGATTGGGGGCAGGGAGGATAAAATTAGCATTGTATAGGAAATGGAACTCCATAATAGATGTTGAATTGGATTTCCTGCAGGTTGAAGATTTGCCACCTCACTGCTGCTGCCTGCGCAGACCTGGCATCCACCTTCAGTGTGAACCAGAGCCTCATGGGGCTGGACTTAAGCCTGAATGACCTGGGGGACCCTGGGGTGCTGCAGCTGTGTGAGGGCCTCAGGCAACCCCAGTGCAAACTCCAGACCCTCCGGTGAGGCCCGCTTTACTCACCACCCTACGAGTCCAAATTCACAATCCCTGCCCTCCTGTCTGGGCTCAGTGGGGCCATCTCCCTCCCCTCTTCTCCTAACCTCTTGCTACATCAGCCTCCTTTGAAAGGTTTTTCTGCCACAGGGCCTTTGCACAAGCAGTTCTTTCTTCCTGGAATGTACTTCTGCTCTGATTTCTGCTTTTTTTTTTTACCCTGATAACACCTGTTTCATCTGTTAGGACTCAAAACGAGTGCTTCTTCATGGATACCTCCTCTAACCCCTAGATAAGGTCTAGTTTTAGGATCTTATTTGACCTTCTTCTTCTCAGCATCTCTTATTGTAATTTGTATGTGTGTGTGTAGTATTCCAGAAGTGCAGGAAGTGCAGGAGCTGGGCAACTCTGTGTTCCAACGGCTAGTATAAGACCTGGCCCAGAGGAGTTTAGAAATACATATACTTTCAAATGAGGGAACAGATGAAAAAACAAATGAACAAAAATAAAACGCAGCAAGGGGACTTCCCTGGTGGTGCAGTGGTTAAGAATCTGCCTGCCTATGCAGGGGACACGGGTTGATTCCTGGCCCGGGAAGATCCCACATGCTGCGGAGCAACTAAGCCCGTGCGCCACAACTACTGAGCCTGTGCTCTAGAGCCCACAAGCCACAACTACTGAAGCCTGCGCGCCTAGAGCCTGTGTTCCACAAAGAGCCCGTGCTCTGCAAGAGAAGCCACTGCAATGAGAAGCCCGCGCACCTCAACAAAGAGTAGCCCCCGCTCGCTACTAGAGAAAGCCTGCGTGCAGCAGTGAAGACCCAACGCAGCCAAAAACAAATAAATAAAATAAAATTATACAAAAAAAAGAAGAAAAGAAAATGCAGCAAGGCTGTCAATTCCCAGAAAATTCTTTTTCTTTGTAGTCCCAAGGGAGAGTGCTTTTTAAATTTTTTTTTTTGGTCCTATGGTAGCATCATCAATTATCTGATGTCATTTGCTTTGGAATATATATATATATTTTTTTTTTTTTTTTTTTTTCTTTTGAGACATTGAGTCATACCTTGGCTTCTATTGTGTTTAGAGAATTAGGATAAATCTGTGCCCCATCTTCACACCTTTCTCTCTACTGCATCCTTTAAACATTTCCTTTTTGAGCTGCAGATACACGTAATTAGAAGGTTCATAATCCTCACCTGGTACCACAATATCACTATGGACCCACATGTGCCTTTGTTTTATTTTTGTCTCCTTCCTTGCCCTCCCCAGATCTCATCCGTAGACACTCATGTCTTCATTTTATATAAATAATGCATCTCATCAGCTTCTGGTTTTTTTCCCACTTACCTTCATACACTGAATATCTGTTCATATTGGTATAAGCATATCTAATTGAGTCCTTCAAACTGACCTATACTCCATCATTTGCATAAATCAAATGTTATTGATTCATCCAGGAACTCTGTCCCTATAATTGTGTAGTGTTGTGACGTATATTCTTATTTATTTATTTTTGGCTGCATTGGGTCTTCATTGCTGTGCGCGAGCTTTCTCTAGTTGCGGAGAGCGGGGGCTACTCTTCGTTGCAGTGCGCGGGCTTCTCATTACAGTGGCTTCTCTTGTTGTGGAGCACGGGCTCTAGGCACACAGGCTTCAGTAGTTGTGGCACGTGGGTTCAGTAGTTGTGGCTCGCGGGCTCTAGAGCACAGGCTCGGCAGTTGTGGCGCACGGGCTTAGTTGCTCCGCGGCATGTGGCATCTTCCCGGACTGGGGCTCAAACCCGTGTCCCCTGCATTAGCAGGCGGATTCTTAACCACTGCGCCACCAGGGAAGTCCCTCTCCTTTTTCTTAAACTGATCCCTAAAAACATCATCCTGATTCCCTATGAAGATGAGACTTTCCAACATAACTGCAGACGTGGCTTCAACCACTTCCTATCTTCCACAGGCTGGACAGCTGTGGCGTCACAGCCAAAGCTTGTGAGGATATCTCTTCCACCCTGGGGGTCAACCAGACCCTAACAGAGCTTTATCTTACCAACAACGCCCTGGGGAACACAGGTGTCAGGCTGCTATGCAAGAGGCTGAGTCATCCCGGCTGCAAACCTCGAGTCCTCTGGTGAGAGATGGTCCCTGGTTCTGGAGGAGACAGGATACAGGGCTTGGAGTTAGAAGTAAAAGTCAATCATTGAAACCCTCCGTTTGGATAAACAAATAATCTAGAAAATTTGCAAATAGTTCATTTGTCCACTTGTGTATGCAATTTGTGCAAAATACAGAGGCCTTACTTTGCCTCTTGGGAGACACCCATACCTTTTACTGGTGGTGTGACCTTGGGTAATTTAACCTTGGGTAATTACCTAATCTGACAAGTGAGGCCATTGTACCTTAACGAGAATCTGGAATTACTCTGCCTGGCCTCAAATTCTAATTCCATCACTTACCAGTTTTGTGATGTATTTTTGTAAATTAGTCAACCTCTTGGCACCTCAGTATCCCTGTCTGTAAAATGAAAATAGCTGCTTCTTCATAGGATGATTACAAATTAAATGAGTTAACACAGGTTTGGGATTTAAAATGGTGTGTAACTCAGAGTAAGCCTATTTCCCAATAGGATTTGGTTTCAAATGAAGAACTAGTTAATGGAATTATGTATTTTAACAGGGCACAGGATGCATGCATGATAGGTTTGATATATCATCTGAATGCCACAATAGTGGCCTGGACTATTTCCCACTCTGGGTCCTCAGGCTCTTTGGAATGGACCTGAATAAAATGACCCGCAGAAGTTTGGCAGCTCTTCGCCTAACGAAACCTTACTTGGACATTGGCTGCTGAATGGTTCCCTTGCTGCTTGGGGTCTATGTAATCACCGTGGGACAGAGCTTGGAATTGTAGTTTTGGGAGTTGGTGCTTTGGAGAGAATTTAGGGCAGGGCCCAAATGATTCTAGAGCAGAAACCCTCAATTGAAAGTGATGTTGCCTCTCCAACCTCAACCGCCTCCACCCCCACCCCCGCCCCACAGAATACCTGGCAGTGTCAAGAGGATACTGGGGTTGGGGAGCTACTGGCATCTTGTGGGTAGAGGCCAGGGGTCCCGCTAAACATCTTCTAATACACAAGACAGCCTCCCATAGCAAAGCGTTAGGGAACTGTTGACCGAAACCCGCCCCCCCGCCCCCCCGCCTTGGCCAGGCCTGCTTGCCTGAGTTTTCTCACAACAGGAGGTCCCGGTAAGGAACCTGGTAAACTAAGCATGAGAATTCGGGTGGGGCCAAAAGAGGGAGATGACCAGCCTTCCAGAGTCCTTCTCACTGAATCCATCTTGGCTGAGAGATGCACGCACCACCAGGGAGGACCCTGAGTCAGACTATGAGCCAAGCAAGGTGATTGGCCAGAGACAAGCCGGAAACTGACCTCATTACCATAAACCCTGAGCCTGCAAGCCACGTGGCAGAGCAGTTCTCCTGGGTTCCCTCACCCTGCTGCTCTCTGCTTGGGCGCCCCTTCCCAAGTCTTTTGCTTTGTCAGCGCGTGTCTCCTGGGACAACTCAGGATCCCAGACAAGAGCCCGCTCTCGGGCCCTGGAAGGGGTCCCCCTTCCTGCAACAACAGTACTTAGCTTCAATGTCAACTGTGCCAAAATTGAGAAGCCTTATTCTCAGAGAGGATTGGTGCAGTGAGGATATTAGGCAGTTTGGGAGGATGGTGTATCTTAGAATGATTGTCATGCCAACAACCCTTGCAATCTTGGTTTGCACCATGATTCTGTCCTGACTGGAGCTAACAGAACTATGGTTGGACACCTGCAGGCTGGCCAATGACCTACACCAGGGTTTGGATGAAAACATGAAATCAGCCACAATTATTGGGGACTTGAGCTAGGAAACTTCAGACTATGCCAATGACCACTGGCAAACTTCACCAGGATGCCATGAGCATGCCATGCTGGAGATGTCTGGAAAGACCAGAATTTACTAGGAAGCAGAGGAAATTTGTACATAAGACTTAGTGACTTTGTAACCTATGAAAGGTTGAAAAACCCAGACTCTGAAGATGACATTCCTGTGGCCATCAGTAAATGTTCTGGCTACTCGCATAAAACTGTCCCTTGAAATACTCATTGAACTGAACCCTATAATTAAACCCTTAAATTAAATCCTTAGCTTAGCCTGGCCTCAGATCTCCCTTAAAAGCAGCTTCTGAAACAAGCTCTATTTGTTCATGACCAGACTTTTAAGGCTGACTGAACTAAGGGTAACCTGTCCCACTTTAACCCAATCCCTAGGCTGTCATAAAGCTGAAGGCTAATGAAATCTGCGCCTTGACGTGAAGGTATGGGTTTTCTGGTTTTATGTTCATAGTATTCAACTAGCAACACAGAACTCCCAGGACTTGAGTTTAATTACTGGTCACTCAAGGTCCAGTAGCTGGAATGGTTTGGGGAGGGCTACTGGGAAACAGCCGGTCAAGAGATAGGATGTCCCAATTGTAATAGCTGGAATTTTTAACTATAAATGGAGTATAACCTATATAAATTATGAATCTCTTATTTCTGTACACCTGTAATTCTATCAACTATATTTCGAGTTTTAGAATTACCCAATTACCAAGCAAAACATGAAGCTGCATCCCCAAATTCTAAAGACAGTCTTCCTGGCACAGGACTTTTCATATTTACCTATAGTTTAAGGGTCTTGGCAGACTGCTAGCCCATTGAGACCCTAGTTCAGCCATTTGAACTTCTGAGCAATTTCTTAATTTGCATGCAATACAATTAACTCTTAATATTGGGTTGGCCAAAGTTTGGGCTTTTCCTGTTACAAAAAACAGGAACTTTTTGCTAACCCGATGTTTGAGACCCTCCTAGAATTTTGTGTTCTTTACAACTTACACCTTTCATAGCTTTTCTCTTGCCAACCTGTGTAGAGCTGATCAGAAAGCTACAAATTCCCTTTTTAGTACTCTGAAGGGTATTTTATGTCCTAAGTGCTATTAACCAAAACTTGGAAAAAACTTAGGAATATGGAGAACATGGCAGGTGTCCCCATAAAGGTAGGGAACTCAAGGCCTTCATTTTGCTGCACCTCAAGGCCTGTGGGATTAGTTCCCACCCATGGATTGAAACCACGCCCTCCGCAGTGAAGGCCTAACCAGGGAATTCCCTCTAGGCCTTAATTTACTAAGCCCAAACCCTCTCCATTTGGCTAATTCTGATAAAGGGCACTAAAACCCTAAGGGAAACAAGCTTTTCCTCTTTTGCTGCTTAAAGGGCAAGCAAAATGTTCACGAGGCACACCACTGGGCCAGCCCACTTCACCACGACCCCCAAGGACCCCCTAACTTGCAGAAACTGGGGTATTTGGAATTACTGGAAAAATAGGCAAAATGCACACACAACATGGGTATACAATTTTATTAACATTTAAATTTCACGAAGAGTTCGCTGGCCATTTGTTCAGATCTTTAAAGACAAAATGGGCAAACAGCTTGAAGGCTGCGGATGTATTGAACACTGCACAATATATTCACCAACTAGACAATCGAAGGGGTATGACTATACCCTTAGAAGCACCAAGTATAGGAACAAGCCCTGGAACTGGAGGACAAACCTGCCCCGCCATTCAGGACTGAACAGAGGTCTTTGGTTGCTGACAGAATCTCCCCTTGACTTCAGACTTGAGACAAACCGAGGGAGTCTGTCAGTATACAAAAACCACTGCCTTCAGTAACAGGATCGACTGGCCAGGGCCAATTCAGATTGGGGGCCAGTCTGAGGTGAGCAGGGTTGGCTGGAGGCTGGAAATGTTGCAGCTGAAGGCCAGCATCGGCAGATGAGAGCAGCCATCTTCTAAAAATCGCTGCTTTCTACGCAAGTACTTAAGATGCATTTCCCAAACAGGGACACTCGAAATGGGAGCACTTTCCAGTCGCACAAAACGGCAAGCACCCCCATTTTGAGTATCACGGTCTGAGTTGTTGGCACTTGTTCCTGGAGAACACCGAAGAACCTCTTGACCCTATGAACCTGGTTCTAGAAAGCGCCTAGACTTTTACACATGCCTGAAAGGTCACTGGTCTTAAGATAATGTTAAAAGCCTAGGAAATATTACCTGCATACCATTACTTGAAAAATGATCATGTTTCTAGGTGGTATTGGTATTTCGCTACTAATTTTTATTCCCCCTCCGCCACTACCAAGCACATACCGGTGGGGTGACCATTCCTGAAGTGTTACCTAAATTCAGATGGGCACCTGTAAGAGTAATAAGACATTTACTGTATTCTAAGACACTAATTTCCCAATGGACACCAGAATCCCAGCAGTTAATACCCTTCCCATAGGAGTTACCAGCAGAAGACAGTCTAACCATACCCAGAACAGGACAGACTGGTCTTGAGCCAAGCAATCCCAAAAACCTTTGGCTAGAGGTAGCCTGAAGTCTTCTCAGCCCAATAAACCCAGTCCAGGAGTTCAAAAAGGCTTGTCAAGGACCACCGTACTATGTCAAATGGAAGCTACCTTTAGTCCCGCCGCGTGGCATGCGGGACCCTATTTCCCAACCAGGGGTGGAAGCCACGCCCCCTGCAGTGGAAGCGCCACGCCCCCTACAGTGGAAGCGCGGCCTTAACCACTGGACCCCCAGGGAAGTCCCGGAAGCTACTTCCTCAATCGGTAACACTCAAAAGATGGCGGCACTTCCCTTCGTAGAACAGAAAGTGCCCCCACAGTTTGAGTACCACAGACTGAGAAGTTCCATAAGGGACATCATCACCAACTGAAGGACTTACCAGACAGGGAACGCCTGCAAAGGACTAAGATGAACCCCACCTTGATCCCCAGATCTGGAAAATGAAAAGAGGTAAAGTTAAGATAAGAAAATTTGACCTTGGAGATCAAGCTCATTGCATCCCATCCGCACGCAATTAACACGAGTCAAAATTCAATTAATGAGCATTCAGCGCATGCAATAGTTTCGGGTTGGTGAGATGGGCTTACCTTAAGGGGCTCCATTTTGAGCCTGTTAACACACCGAATACACCCCAAACCACAGGTAAAAAAGACGAGACTTACAGAACCTGCCTTAAATTGCTCCGCAATGAGTTAAGACCGAACCTCCCCAATGTAGATATCCCAAGTCAAAGACCACACTACGCCCACACATACACCTTCTGGACCCAAAGGCCGAAGGAGGGAAGGGCACACATAGGGTTCAGGCTTGAGAGGAAAGGGAACTTAGGGTGAAAGGAGGGGACGAGCATCCCAATCGAATTTCAGAATGCAGAAGGGAAGGCGAGTCCCCAAAGGATAAAAAATTAAAGAAAATAGTTTCCTGGACGGAGGGGAGGATGGAGAAGTAAAGGTGAAATAAAGTGCAGGCGATACTTACAAGTTGCTGAGTCACGCTGCTTTTCTCTTCAGGTGATGAGAGCTGGGCGCTTCTGGGCTCTTATATAAGCCAACGACCCAGACTTTGAGGGGAAGACCACTCCCCTCCACCGGTCTCCACCCACACCCACCCAGCCTCCTTCTGGGTCAGACCCACCCTCTTTTTTTTTTTTTTTTTGTTAAACTGTTGACTCCTTTATTGTTTATAGCACCAGAACAAACTATTGTTGTAAACAAACTGGGGGGAAAAAAAGGATAGAAGTACCCAGAAGAATGACATTCTACCTCCTGGGGACTCAGTTATTCATTCAACAACTATTTACATATAATATTGATTTGTCATATTTATTGAGCAGATAAAATACACCAGGCCCTTTGCTAGTTTTGGGGGTGATTGAGGTGAATAAGACCATGGATTTTATAGTCTAGAACAGTGGTTTTCAACTGAGGGCGACTTTTTTCCTCCCCAGGGGACATTTGGCAATGTCTGGAGACATTTTTGGTTGTCACAACTGGGGTGAGGAGTGGAGTACGGCCAGCCTATAGTGGGTAATACCAGGGATCTTGGCAAACATCCTACAGTGTACAGGCCCTCACAATAAAGAATTGTCCCCGCCCAAAATGTGAATAGCGCTGAAGCTGAGAAACTATGATCTAGGTAGAGGTAGGGTGATGGACAGAAAAAAAACAAACAACAAACAAGCACACATCTAATTGCTGTTCATATTATTTCATCTGAATCTCTGCATATTCATATAAACATTGACGTGGGGATCACTTCTGTGCTCTTTAAATCCAATAGCCTATTAAAAAGTATTTAAAATAGGTTTTAGCAACCATGAATAGTGGAATAAAATTTCTCAAAATGTTTTCAGTATCTTTTAAAAATGTGCACAATTTTACTAAACTGATGCGTATTTTCGAGGTCTTATTATTATTCTCCCTGTAACAAATCTTGGACAAGGAGTAACAAGTCCATGGGACTTGCTAAGGATGGTTGGATGAACTACAGAAAATATATAAATAAAATAGTAGAAAAATAAATAAATGTGCTTTAATGCTTGAATGGCAATACAGAGTATGCTTTTACCATAATTTCATTAATCCCCTAATTTTAGACATTTTCAATTTTTATAAATTTAGGATAATTTATTAATAGTGCTATAATGAGCATTTTTTATTATTTAAAATTTTTTGTTTTTTAATTTTTTATTTTAAAAAATTTTTCATTGGAGTATAGTTGATTTACAATGCTGTATTAGAATGAGCATTTTTTAAATTTCCTTTTTTGTTTTTTTCTCTTTTAAATTTTCGTTTTTTCTTTTGCAATGAGCATTTTTTTTTTGGCCACGCAGTTTGGCTTGCGGGATCTTAGTTCCCTGACCAGGGATTAAACCCGGGCCCAAGGCGGTGAAAGTGCCCAGTCCTAACCACTGGAACGCCAGGGAATTCTCTAAAATGAGCATTTTTGAGAGCAACTTTGATAGGAGTGGAGACATTTGTTTCTGATGTCTTCTACAAATCCGTGTTAACCCTCCACATATTCTCTGCATTTGGAAGTACTGAAATGAAGTGATTTGCCCAAGAAAACATGGCCAGAAGTAAATGGAATTGAACCCAGGTTTAGAAGTTCTTGCTTTGGTCCTGGTCAAGGTTGCTGGGGGTGACCACTACTTCTGACCTAGCATCTGCTGAGCCCATTCAGAGTCAGATCTAACCTGTCCACTCCTCTCCCATCCCACCTGGACCTCTCATCCATCCCCAGCAAGTCCCTACCCATCACCTTATTTTGTGTGTCTGCCATTTTGTCAGCCATGGGCAGCTTTCTCTTCTTGCCCTTCACCCTCATGGAGTACATTCAGGGCTGACCCTTACGTGTCTTTCACATTTCATGGGCTTAGCATTTCTGTTAGTCTAATAACTAACCTACCGGTTCAATTATTTGTCACAGTTATTTGTCTTTTGAGCTCAGCTCCCGGGGGACAAGGGTTTGTCTTATTCACCTGGTCCCCCACCCCCAAACCAGCCCCGGAACTGGCACATTAGTAAAGGTGCGTAGAGCATTTGTTTTTAAGGGTGAAAAACTCTTTTAATGCAATTGAATTTAAGGAACATTAAACAAAGACTTACATTCAAAGTTGATTTTAAGTAAATTTAATGTAAAAGACCCTATTTGATATTTTCCTAGTGATTCCTTACATTTGTGGTGAGACAGTTGTAAGATGACTTTTATTCCTCTGAGTTGACAATTACATATTCGCTTGGTCCAATGGCCTTTGCAATTTTGGTAATTTAATATGCCAATTAAAACCTCAAGTTTTAATCTTTATTAGCTGCTTTTTCCAATTTTTTCCCAGCTTTATTGATGTATAATTGATTTGTTAACTATTAATTAACATTAATTCTCAAATTAATATCTTTCCTCTTTAATGAGCTGCTTTTTTTTTTTAATTTTTAAATTTTTTTGGATTCAGAAATTCCAAAGACTTAAGAACTGAGATTTGATAGCCTGAGGTGGCCAGGGGAGGTTGGGACTAAATGGAGGTTGAGACTAAATCAGAAATTCTTCCTGCTGAATTGGAAGGTCTTCATCTGCAAATCACTAGACCTCCTTGTCATTACAATCACCTGGACTCTCCACCTCCCCCACCCAATTCTTAGCTTTATCTGTCTGGTCTCCATACCAATCAGAATAGGGGTTTTTTTTGTTGTTGTTTTCTTAAAGATCCTCAACAGTTTTAAAAATCCTTTTACCCACAGCATTCTTTCCTCAACATTGATCTACAGCCTGGAGGTGAATGGGTGATAATCCTATTTATGAAAAGGATTCCTACCGTTTAATATAAAGTTACTGCTTTGTGATGGGGTTAAGGAGAAAAAGTGGGGGGATGGAAGAAGGGCTGTTTCCAGACTAGATGAAATGCTTCTCTTGGGTGCCTACTTTGCGTACGTGTCTCTCTGACACCTCTGAGACTTAATAGATATCATTTAATATACCCTGAGCACCTAAGATGTGCTGTCCTTAGTCCTAAATCCTCAGTCCTAAGTGCTGGGGATAAAATGGTATCTAAAAAAGAAAGAAAATCCTGACCCACGTGGAGTTTACATTCTAACAGCGAAGAGAGTTGACAATGAACTTAATAAACCAGTAAAGTAAGCAGTTATGTTAGAACATCACAGGCTATGGAAAAGACATAGAGCAAGATTGTGAGTGTTGCGATGATGCAGTGGGTCTACTTGTCCGGAATTTTCCAGCTATTTAATTGCTTACTTCCCTGATTTCATGCAAGGCTGTCGATCAAATCATGCCTCCTCGTGGACACCTCCTCCAACCAGCTTTTCTAAAATAGCAATTCATGATATTCACCTCCAAGCTGTGTCTTTATACTTAATACGTACAGCGAACTGACATTATAAGCTCGTTTGCTTATTTCTTTATCATCTGTCTCCACAACTAGAATGCAAGCTTGGTGAGGGAACGACATTTTCTGTTTTGTTCAGGGCTGTGTGTGCCAGTGCCTGGTCCATCACAGACATTCACACAATAAATGAATCAGATGTTCACACAATAAATGAATCTGTCAAGTGAAAAAAAAAATTATCAAGTCTGGGAGAACACTAGAAATCGAGAGAAAATCCCTGTGAATGTGTATCTGTGTTATGATAATTTTACATTTGAAAAACAAAAGCAGGACTTCCCTGGTGGCTTAGGGCCACAACTATGCAAGCCCACGCGCCTAGAGCCCGTGCGTGCTCCGCAACAAGAGAAGCCACCGCAATGAGAAGCCCACGCACTGCAACGAAGAGTAACCCTTGCTCGCCACAGCTAGAGGAAGCCTGCGTGCGGCAACAAAGACCCAGCGCAGCCAAAAATAAATCAGTAAATAAATTAGTTTTTAAAAAGATGAATTTTTTTAAAAAAAGGAAAGAAACAAAAGCAAACCTCTACTTTTAGTAACACCCATTGTGAACCGAGCAGAAGCCTTTGGGAGGCATTTCAGAGGTTGATCACAGTTGCAGAGTGCTTGGGGTAGAGTGGGCTTGGAGTGACATAGCCCTCTTTGGGAATATTTTCTCAGGCATCTTTGTGAGTTCTGTCCTGGTTTTCTCCTTGGTTATCTTGTATTTCCTTCAGGGTTTGGTACATTGTGTGGATAAGAAATACAGTTAAAAAGTGCGAGTTTGTGGGTTTTTTGCCTGACCTACCATCTACATTCAAGCTTTTTGAGGATGGCCATTCCTTTTTTTAAATAAATTTATTTATTTATTTTTGGCTGCATTGGGTCTTCGTTGCTGCGCACAGGCTTTCTCTAGTTGTGGCCAGCAGGGGCTACTCTTCATTGCGGTGCATGGGCTTCTCATTGCAGTGGCTTCTCTTGTTGCAGAGCATGGGCTCTAGGTGCGCGGGCTTCAGTAGTTGTGGCACGTGGGCTCAGTAGTTGTGGCTCGCGGGCTCTGGAGCACAGGCTCAGTAGTTGTGGCGCAAGGGCTTAGCTGCTCCGTGGCATGTGGGATCTTCCAGGACCAGGGCTCGAACCCGTGTCCCCTGCATTGGCAGGCGGATTCTTAACCACTGTGCCACCAGGGAAGTCCAGGATGGCCATTCTTAATAATATTGGTGATGGAATGTACATGATAGATAAGAGAGAGGAAGGTATGAAAGAGGAGATTCCAAGTGTCAGGAGTGTGCAAATGTGTGTTTGGAAGTGCTGTCGATTCACATGGATGAGAAAACATGGATGTGCCTCAGCTTTAGGTGGGAGCGGAATCATGAGTTTTAATTTTGAGTTTCTGAAGGCACCTTGTAAAATCGTGGAACCAGTTAACTAATTGAGTTATTCAATACACTTTCCCGAGTGTCTGTCAAGCTCCAGGGTCTGCCTGGGCTCTGAGGACACACATATAAACCATTCAGTACATATATGTTTTAATCATGCCACTCACATCCTGTTTACTACTCCAGCCTCAGTTTTCCCATCCAACAAATCCCTCGGAAGGTTGAAGAAAGGGGTTTGTTTCTATATCTGGGTACCACTGTCTTTATGTCAGAGACTGTCCATCTCTATTTCCTTTTATCCAAAAGAGCAATTCAGCCTTACAAATCACTACTTTATTGATGGATGGTTAAAAAAAAAAGTTCCATGTGAGAAAGAAAAAAGAAAGTAAGGAATTGCAGTAGGGATTGTAAGGGAAGCAAACTTTTCTGCTTTTAAGGTTCTTGCTGGCGGTTCCTGAGAGTTAAATTGACATTAGTTTGACCAGCAGGAGGAAAACATACACATTAAAAAAAATACAGAATGCTTCATAATGTTGCGTGTCATCCTTGCACAAGGCCAATGCTAATTTACTCTGTATCATTCTGTTCCGATTTTATTACCCATGCTGTGGAAGCAAGCTCCATGCAAATTTATTTAATACACATTTTACATGACACGGGAGCCTTCACGAGGACTCAAGATGCAAGGAGATGGCAAAACTTACTTGCTTTTTTTTTTTTTTAAATCAATAATCGCTTTTTTAAAAATTGGAAAGTATAGTTGATTTACAATGTTGTGTTACTTTCAGGTGTACAGCAAAGTGATTACATATATAGGGTTGGCCAAAACGTTCGTTTGGTTTTAAGGAAACATAAAAGACACATATTTCATTTTCACCAAGAATTTTATTGAACAATGTATTCACTAACCAAACGAACGTTTTGGCCAACCCAATATCTATATATTCTTTTTCAGATTCTTTTTCATTATGGTTTATTACAAAATATCAAATATAGTTCCCTGTGCTATACAGTAGGAACTTGTTGTTTATCTATTTTATATATTGTAGTTTGTATCTGCTAATCCCAAACTCCCAATCCATCCCTCCCCCCCTTTCCTCCTAAGTTTGTTTTCTATGTCTGAGTCTATTTGTTTTGTAAATAAGTTCATTTGTGTCATTTTTTTTAGATTCCACATGTAAGAGATATCATATGATAAAGCCTACTTGCTTTTACATTGGGTTATATAAGAGAGGTGTCTAGAACTCTCTCATTTACAACTTGTATTAAATAAATTTGCATGGTTCTTGCTCAGCTTTTCATCCTTAATGACAAGAATGTGACTTCCTTCTGAATAAGAATGGCATCTGTCATCTGGGAATTTCACCTTCCTCTTTTAGGAAAAAGAAGGAAGGTCAGAGTGTTTTTCCTGCATAGTTTGGGGGTGGCCTGTAGCAAACTCCTTCAGGGTGAAGACTTTCTCAATAGGGGAGACAGACGGAGCGCATCTCCAATTATAACAAGGAGAAATGGAGATTTGCAGCCAGAGTGTAGAGTGAGGGGGCCAGTGGATGGAAAATCACTGAGAACAGTTCCAAAGGTGGAACTCTGACTTAATGAGTCTAATAGGATTCTCATTAAGGCAGGTCAAGGACTTAGACATTAAATGGAGGGATGAGGAACTTGATCAGATATCAGAGGTGATCAGATATCAAGGGTGGGGGAAATGATTTAGTCGAATTCTTTGCTAAGACCAGGCTTGGGCATGTGGAAGGCAGGCCCAAGACCAAGGTCAAGGTCATTATTCCCTCAATTACAAATGTGACCTGGGGGGTGAACGGAAAGACTGGGGGGCCAGAGCTGGGGAAATTGATGCAAAAGCAAAGGGCAATGGAGGCGGGAGTGGGGGTGGGGATCTGAAAGGGAAACGGGGACTTGGAGGCAAGAATTCCTCCCTCCTCCGGGGGAGAGACATTCACACCCTCATTCAGTGCAAAGAATGGGATTTGACAGCTGTTTTAGAGAGTATTTTGAATATCACCAGAACACAAAGAGTAGGCATGCATCTGTTAATAATGGCAAACAAACTTAATTCTATTTACTATGAAAGCCCTAGGGGTGGGTAGTTGGGGGGATGGGACGTATACTCTCATTCTTCGGATTTCTAAGAAATTACCGAGCCAGAACAGTAGTTTTTTTTTTTTAATTTTTAAATTTAATTTTATTTATTTTTTTACACAGCAGGTTCTTATTAGTTATCTATTTTATACTTATTAGTGTATATATGTCAATCCCAATCTCCCAATTCATCCCACCCCTCCCCCCCCAACCCCCGCCTCTTTCCCCCCTTGGTGTCCGTATGTTTGCAGTAGTTGTTTTAAATAAACTTATTTTTTTTAAGACACTTTTAATTTTAGAACAAGTTTAGATCTACAGAAAAACTGGAAAGAGTACAGAGTTCCCATTATACCTGCGTCCAGTTTCCCCTGTACATTAATACATTATTAGTCCAACAAGGACCTACTCTACAGCACAGGGAACTCTGCTCAATACTCTATAATAGCCTAACTGGGAAAAGAATTTGAAAAAGAATAGATACATGTAAGTGCATAATACCTGAAACTGCTGAAAATGCTGTATACCTGAAACTAACACAACATTGTTAATCAACTATTCTCCAATATAAAATAAAAATATTTTAAAGAATAAATTTAAAAATACATCATGAGTACATTAGTATGGCAAATTTCTTACAATTGTTTCCAATATTATTATTATTGTTATTATCATTAGCTGCAGTTCATAGTTTATTCAGATTTGCTTAGTTTTTTTCTTTTTTTTTTTTTAACCTAATGTCCTTTTTTCTGTTCCAGGATCCCATCCAAGACATCACACTACATACAGTTGTCATGTTTTCTTGGTCTCCACTTGGCTGTGAGGGTTTCTCAGACTTTCCTTATTTTTGACAACCTGGACAGCTTTGAGGCATTCTGGTCAGGTATTTTGTAGAATGTGCGCTTCAGTTGGGATTGGTCTCTTGTTTTTCTTATGATTAGACTGGAATCATGGGTTTTGGGGAGGAAGACCATACACTTCAGTGCCTTTTGATCACCTTTCAAGGGTACATTCTTTTTTTTTTTTTTTTTTTTTTGGCCTCGCCCCAAGGCTTGTGGGATCTTAGTTCTATGACCAGGGACTGAACCTAGGCCCTCGGCATTGAAAGCTCGGAGTCCTAACCACTGGGCCGCCAGGGAGTTCCCTTAAGAGTACATACTGATCGGGGCTTCCCTGGTGGCGCAGTGGTTGAGAATCTGCCTGCCAATGCAGGGGACACGGGTTCGAGCCCTGGTCTGGGAAGATCCCACATGCCGCGGAGCAACTAGGCCCGTGAGCCACAACTAATGAGCCTGCACGTCTGGAGCCTGTGCTCCGCAACAAGAGAGGCCGCGATAGTGAGAGGCCCGCGCACCACGATGAAGAGTGGCCCCCGCTTGCCGCAACTGGAGAAAGCCCTCGTACAGGAACTAAGACCCAGCACGGCCATAAATAAATAAATAAATAAATAAAGTTAAAAAAAAAAAAAAAAGAATACATACTGATCAAGACTCTCTCCTTGACCAAACTTCAGTCAGGCTCCCCTGAGGCCTGTAGGGGAACACAACTGGCCACCCCGATATGCGTCTCTTTGGCATGCGGGTTATTTGGAGCTGAAAATAATCAAGGCTCAAAAGACTCAGGAAAAACATTTGACCTTCCCCCTAACTGCTTAAAGAATTTAAATGGTGGGTCTGTTCCCAGAATAGAGCTACGACCAGAGATGTCTACAAAGAATATGAGCTAACAGTGGGGGAAACTCGGCAGGACCTAGAGATCAGAGTCTTCTTTGTCCCATTGTCCCTGCCCAGCCCAGCAAATCTTTGTCTACCAAGGATTTGCTTTTCCAACTCCATGTGAATTGCCTTCCTCCCCTTTCAGGTCCCAAACCACCAGCCCCAACGTCCTCTCTTGTCTTTAGCTGAAGGTGGCATTTAAGATGACAGTGTTGGCCATTTTGGCAAGTTACTCAGTTTTCCTGGGACTCTCCCATGTATCCATGCTATTAAATGTTTGTTTCATTTTCTCCTGTTAATCTGTCTCATGTCAATTTAACTCTTAGATCAGCCAGAAGAACCTAGAAGAGTAGAAGCACATTTCTTCCTCGTGGACAATACTGACCAAGACTCTCTCTCTCTTTTTAAAAAAATTTTATTCATTCATTTATTTTTGGTTGTGCCGGGTCTTAGTAGCGGCCGGCAAACTTTTAGTTGCGGCATGCATGTGGGATCTAGTTCCCCTGACCAGGGCTCAAACCCACGTGCCCTGCATTTGGAGGCAAATTCTTAACCACTGCGCCACCAGGGAAGTCCCCTGAGACTCTCTCTTTGACCATACTTCATTCAGGCTCCCCTGAAGCCTCTTAACTAGGCCTTGACCTTGGCCTTTGACCTGTCTGTGACCTGCCCAGTCCAGTCTTAGCAAAGAATCTGGCTGCCTCCACCCCCATCCTTGATATCTGATAACTCCTGATATCTGATCAAGTTCCTCATCCTACACCTTTGATGTTTAAGTCCTTGGTCTGCCTTTAGCAAGAATCCTGTTAATCCAGTTAGTAAGACTCCCCCTACCTTGATGTCTCCTCTTTGTAATTTTCCATCCACTGACCCACCTTTTCTCTGCTGTTGGCTATGAGTCCCTGGATTTTAGCTCAATCTCAATCCCCTATGGCAATGGTCACAACTCCTATTTGTCTGAAATAAAGTCTTTACCAGTTCTTAAAATTTATTTTATTTTATTTTATATTGCAGTAAAATTAACAATGTTGTGTTAGTTTCAGGCGTAAAGCAAAGTGATTCAGTTATACATATACTAGTATCTATTCTTTTTCAAATTCTTTTCCCATTTAGGTTATTACAGAATATTGCGCAGAGTTCCCTGTGCTATACTGTAGGTCTTTGTTGGTTATCTATTTGAGATATAGCGGTGTGAACATGTCAGTTCCAAACTCCCAATCTGTCCCTTCCCCCACACCCCACTGCCTGCCTGCCCTCCCCAACCATAAGTTCATTCTCTACGTCTGTGAGTCTGTCTCTGTTTTAAGCCTTTACCATTTTTTTTTCTTTTTTTTGCCCATGCCATGCCACTTGTGGGATCTTAGTCCCCTAACCAGGGATTGAACCTGGACCCTCGGCAGTGGAAGCGTGGAGTCTTAACCACTGGACCGCCAGGGAGTTCACAAGTCTTTACCAATTTTAACAAGTGTCCAGTGGATAATTTTGTTTTAACACTTGTTCCAGAAACTGCACTGTGAAACACTCAGAGCCATACCATTTATTCTAGGATTCCACGCTCAGATGGGTTTTACTGATGGTGTACTTGTTTTAAAAAGAGAGTACATGCCAAAGTGATGAAGGGTTGGAGACAGGAGAGGGGAGAGATGGGCCATGAAGGACCTCTCTGGTCAGCATTGGGAAACTAACATTTCAATAACTGGGTCCTGTTACCCGCCCTCTGGACTCATTTTTACCAGCTACTCTGTGCTGTCCAATACAATAGCCATGTGTAGCTCTTTTAAATTAATTAAATTAAGAATTCAGCTTTTCACAAAAGGTCCTACTGTATAGCACAGGGAACTATATTCAAGATCCTGAAATTAAACCATACGGACAAGGATATAAAAAAGAATGTATAAGGAATTCCCTGGTGGTCCGGTAGTTAGGACTCCATGCTCTCACCACCAAGGGCCCAGGCTCGATCCCTGGTCAGGGAACTAGGGTCCCACAGGCTTCGCAGTGTGGCCAAAAAAAAAAAAAAAAAAAAAAAAAAAAAAAAGAATGTATATATATATGTATAACTGAGTCACTTTGCTGTACAGCAATTAACACAGCATTGTAAATCAACTATTTTAATTTAAAAAACATAAATAATTTATTTAATATCATATATATTTTTTAAATTATATTTAATAAAAAAATAAAAATATTTTTTAAAAAGGTAGAAAAAAAGAAAAAAAAAGAATTCAGCTTCTCAGTCTAGAGCTGCCAGGCAAAATACAGGATGCCCAGTTAAACGTTTAGAGCCGATGAACAATGAGTGGCTTTTGAGTATAATTTTTCAGTATGTAACAGGGAAGAGCTAAATCTGACTACACGTTGCATTTGTATCTTTTACTTTCAACTGTGCTTCCCGTTGCTTTTGTTCACTAAAAGGATACTATCTATACATAATGGCCTGCCTCCGGGAACCCTGCCCCTCTGCCTGAAGGTTAAACCAAAGTGCCTTTGTTCAGGGAAGTATCCTGACCCTGTCCACCTGTGGATGGTTGCAAGAAAGAAGAAATTAACACATCCCCTCCCCGAGGCTGGCCATTCCAGGAGATATTTGCAAACCTTATGGCCTTTTTACTTTACTTCCTCATCTCCTCCCCCTCTCTGTTCTATTTTAAAAAACTGGCATCCAAACCCAGATAAGATGGTTATGTTGAGACTTTAGTGTGCCATTTTCTCGGTTTGCTGGCTTTTCTTGCCTCAACACTTCGTCTCCCGGTTTATTGGCCTGTCGCGCGGCGAACAGAGCGAGCTTGGACTCGGTAACAAGTATAAGTATGTCCCAAAGAGTGCGTGTTTATCTGAAATGCACATTTAACAGAGTATCCTGTATTTTTTTTGTCCTAAATCTGGCAACTCTCCCTCAGCTGCAGGAACCGCATTTCAAGTGCTCACAGCAGATGCTGGACCCATGGCTACCATGTTGGACAGCACAGATATTATATTATATATCTGCATCCTCACAGAAAGTTTTACTGGACAGTGCTGATCTATAAAATGGCTTTTATGGAAAGAGTCAGGTCTGGGAGATCGGGAAGGACATCACAGAGGGAATGGAAACTGCAGTCAGGGCAAGCGTAGGGGTGTGAAATAAAATTCATATTTTATGGCAAGACAAGAAAAATTTAAACAAAAAAATTCTTCTCTGCCTCTTGGCCTCCCCTCTCCCCCCACTGTGCATTGTATATCTGCATTATGCATCACCAAACCTAAAAGAGCAACGTTCTCCTAGCATCATGACAGCTCCTTAAAAGATAGGATTCCTTCTAGAGCTTATAAGGGGTCACATGACCCACCACGATGTTGCTTAGATCTGGATTATGTACACTGTCAATAATACGTCATTTAATGTACAGCCCTCTGTATCAAAAAACTCATATAACTGTGCCTTGTCTTCTAAGGGGTGGAACAGTTTTCAGAGCTTTCTGAGATGCTCTTCCCAGGTTATGATCCTCTAATTTGGAAATTTCCATTTCTTTCTTAGATCGACTGATTAATTTTTTGTTAAAAAAATCAGAGGAGAGGTCTAGAAAATAGGATTAGATTCCAAGGCATTGCAGCTTCTGGAAAAGAGATTTCAGGTGTCCAGGTCATTTCAAAGAATGGGTTCTCATGAGCTTGCTGCAAAAGGATATTTTTGACACATAGAGCAATGATAGCTCCCTTAGGGAATTCCTCTTGAATTACTGTAGAATCCTGAAGAGGATTGGGGTGGGGCATAATCTCATTTTCTCTATCTGTTTAGGATTTGTTAGGACAGTCTTTTACTTTCCAAAATCCAGTTTCGCTGAATATTCCTGAAGATTCTTTTTTTTTTTTGATAAATTTATTTATTTATTTATTTTTGGCTGCGTTGGGTCTTTGTTGCTGCGCGTGGGCTTTCTCTAGTTGTGGCCAGCGGGGGCTACTCTTCGTTGTGGTGCGTGGGCTTCTCATTGCGGTGGCTTCTCTTGTTGCGGAGCACGGGCTCTAGGCGCGCAGGCTCAGTAGTTGTGGTACACAGGCTTAGTTGCTCCGCGGCATGTGGGATCTTCCCGGACCAGGGCTCGAACCCGTGTCCCCTGCACTGGCAGGCGGATTCTTAACCACTGTGTCACCAGGGAAGTCCCTTCCTGAAGATTCTTGTGAACAATTTATTTGTTCATTAGGTATTAGTTGAAATCTATTTTCCAGGTCCTAATTCATTGGTAAGAAAGGGAGATGTAATTCCTTGGTACTTGGAGTCCATGTCAAGGGCTCAGAACTTGAGAAGGCCAAGAGTTATAGTGGTTGGGTAGAGGGGTTCAGTTCAAGGGCAACTCCCTGTGATTTGGGATCCTAGGAAAGATATTCTAAAGAAAGCATCAGGAGGAAAAACTTTTCCCCTTCCAAATCAGGTCTAGTAGTTGGAGGCCTGAAAATTAATAGCAGGAGAAAAAAGGTTTAGAAACAAGTACATGAAGGACCTCCCAGTAATGAGAAACTTTTATATATCAATTTAACTGAAGGAGGGGGTATTAGGATTTCAGTGGGAGGGTATGGAAATTTCTTTCGGGCTTTTTGATGCTAAGAGAATGGGCAGTCTGTCTTGGCAGCGGAATTTGCAGGAAACTTCCCTTGGAGGGAATGGTTAAGGGCAGCTGTTTTTTGTGGAGGCAGATGAAGGAAGCTTATCTAAAGATTTCTTTCTGCATCTTCAGCAGCTGAAATGTTTTCACTTTGGGATGAAGATAACTTGGGGATAAAAGGGACTTCCCTGGCGGTCCAGTGGTTAAGACTCCACGCTTCCATTGCAGAGGACTAAGATCCCGCATGCCTCACAGTGTGGCCCCCGCCGCGCCCCCCCAAAAGAAAGATAATTTGGGCTTGAAAGATTATTTTATCCAAACTCTGGGGGTCCATGTGGGCCCCCATTTCAAAAGGAGGTAAGACAGGGAAGCATAGTAGGTGGGGAGGTATGTAAGAAGACACGATAAGAACCCGCATTCATAGAATAAAGGGTTTAATCTGAAAGGCTCTTAAATGCTTTTTTTTGACCACGCCTGCAGCTTCCTGGGCCCTCTTTTTTTTTGGCCACGCCTGCAGCTTCCTGGGCCCTAGGCAGTGAAAGCGCAGGAGTCCTAACCACTGGAGCACCAGGGAATTCCCTCCTGAATGCTTTTCGAGGAACTCTTATGAGGCTGGAGGGTGGAATGGTGGTGCCCATGAGTAAAGTTGAAGCTTCACAAATAGTAAGGAACCTGAAATAGAAGCTTCATGAGAGCAGAGAACAGGTCCGAATGAATCAACTGGTGTCTTTCCAGGGCAGTTGCATCCGTGCTCGATATTTGAGTCAGTTATAAATAGTGTCTTAAGTTTGATTTTTTAACGTGGGCGATTGGAAGTCAATAAAATGTTTTTCTATACAGGCTGCCACTGTACCCATTTCACAGATGAGCACACTGAGACCCCGGCAGAGTGTGGTCCCAGCTGCCAACTCAGGTAACTGGACTGGAGAGCACATTTTGGGTGAACATGGAGAAAGAAGAGGGGTTGAGTAGACGAGAAATAAACTTTGAGGAAGTGGTGTAAACCCCCAGGAAGACAAATGTCTGCAGTTACCCAGGACTTTCTTTTGGAGTGAGGACTCCTGTTTAGTGGGTGAGATCTGTGACTCCACACATGAAGTCCCTTGCTTGGGCCACCTGGGCTGTGACCACCTTCTGCATCAGAGTAGGAGCACCTCAAGGGCAAAGCGTTAGGCAGACACGTCTCTGGTATCATTCAGCTTGGGTGCTGGCATGCAGAAAGCTTGTTGAGTAGCTCAATTAATTATGGCTCCATTTAGCAAATCAGCATGCCAAGTGCTTAACAAGCATGCTTTCATTTATTTACCCCGGCCACGAGTAAGTGCGATGGCTAACGCGGTTCTCATTGTGACTTGAGAACCCAGAGATGTCAAGTCACTTGCTCAAAATCACGGAGCTTGGTTGGTACAAACCAGGATTCACACTCAGACAGTCGGAGTAAGACTCGAGATCTTATTTGTGTTCTTAGCTCCACCTACTGGAGGCTTCCGGTAATTTTATTTTATTTTATTTTTTTTGGCCTCGGCTTGGGGATCTTAGTCCCCCGACCAAGAATTGAACCTGTGCCCCCTGCAGTGGAAGCGTGGAGTCCTAACCATTGGACTGCCAGGGAAATACCCTGGTAATTCTTAGTCTAATTCTTAGATACAAGGGCAGGCCTTGTATCTCGGTGTGACCAAAAAAAGTCCAGAAAAGCTCCCTTCCTGCCAAGATCAGAGCTAAGGGCCATGGAGTGTTTGCTTGGGGATTCGCCTTCAGTTAGAGAAGGCAGTCAGGGTAGAGAGTGGTTATAGCAGAGTCCTCGAAGGCCTGGGATTCAAATAATAATAGTATTTATTATTCTAAATAATAAAAAAGCAATAGTGATAATAACAGTAACACTTATTACAAGAAAAATAGCAATACTTATTGTAAGTAATAATATAGTCATTTTAAGCACTAATAGTGATAATAGTAATACTTATAGTAATATTTATAGTAATACTAATTACTATAATAGTAATGCTTATTATATTACTAATAGTAATGCTTATTACTATAATAGCAATATTTGTAAGTAATAGTGGTAATTCTTACAGGTACTAACAAAAAATAGTGATAATAATGGTAACACATTACTATGAAAACAATAATAAACAACAATAGTATTACTTATCACTACAATGATATAATGGTAGTTTCCCAATTAATGAGATCTTATCACAAGTAAGACATGATGTCAATCACTTTACATAGATGATTTCCCCCATGCCGACCCTCATTTTGCTCATCTCTTAAATGGGGATATTAAAAATCCCAATTTTGGGGTTGGGGGAGGGATAAATGAGAAGATTGGGATTAACATATACACACTAATATATATAAAATAATCAACAAGGACTGACTGTACAGCACAGGGAACTCTATTCAATACTCTGTAATAACCTATACGGGAAAAGAATCTGAAAAAGAATAAATATATGTATAACTGAATCACTTTGCTGTATACCTGAAACTAACACAATATTGTAAATCAACTATACTCCAATATAAAATAAATTTTTAAAAAATAAACTTATTTACTTATTTTTGGCTGCGTTGGGTCTTCATTGCTGTGGGTGGCCTTTTCTCTAGTTTTGGTGAGTGGGGGCTACTCTTCGTTGTGGTGCGCAGGCAGGCTTCTCATTGCCGTGGCTTCTCTTTTTGTGGAGCATAGGCTCTAGGCATGTGGGCTTCAGTAGTTGTGGCTCACGGGCTCTAGAGCACAGGCTCAGTAGTTGTGGCACACGGGTTTAGTTGCTATAAGGCATGTGGGATCTTCCCGGACCAGGGCTCAAACCCATGTCCCCTTCATTGGCAGGCAGATTCCTAACCACTGCGCCACCAGGGAAATCCCAGGAAGCTCTTTTTCATTTGGAGATATCTCCAGGATTCACTGTTGGGGAAAAAAAAAAAAAAAAAAAAAAAAAAAGATGCAGGAGAGTGCATATAGTATGGGAGAAATTCATGTTACCAATCCAAGAAACACAGACAGCAAATAGGTTACACTTACAGGACCTCCATTTGTATGGGTGGTGAGGAAACATGATTGGGGGTGAAAGAAACAAGAGTGGAGTGAGACCTGTCAACTTTTTTTTTTTTCTTTGGCCGTGCTGCTCGGCTCCTGGGATCTTAGTTCCCCAACCAGGGATGGAACCCTGCTCCCTCAGCAGTGAAAGCGTGGAGCCCTAACCACTGGACCGCCAGGGAATTCCCTAGAACTGTCAACTTTTATCTTTTAAAAATTATTTAAAAATTTTGGAACCAGGTAAGTTTAATTAAATATATTCTCTTACTTGTTAAAATGTAGAATATAAGAAAAGAAATTGGAGAAAAGTTATATCCTATAGACTGCCTTTTGGAAAGTCACAGTGTTGTATCTTAGTGTCCTGTAGGGTCTGAGGAAAGAAATTTAAGAAATCAAACTTGTGTGACTCTTCATTTTCCAAATTCTTTTCAATAATACTTTGGGTTTTTTTTCTTTCTTTGCAGGCTATTTCACATCCTACAGACATCAGTCTGGTGAGAAGAGTTCCGTGAAAGGCAGTTAGCACAGGTCATCTGGGGGCCAGGACACGGGGCTGTTTTAAGGTCATCGCATAATAACAAAATGCTAATATTTACCCATCACTTGCCTGCGTTTCATTGGCCCTATTTTATAAAAGGAGAAGATGAAGACTGACATTAAAGGCATGCTGTAGCGGGACAAGTGATGGTGCTGGGTTTTGAACCCAGGACCCTGGCACTTAAGCGGTCCCATCTGTCACGTGATACAGCCTTTAGAATTCTGGTTTCCTTTATCTTGTGCACCTACCAGGCCAGAAAAGGCAATGTTTGCAGGGACGGCTTCTCAGCTTTGGCTGAAATGGCTTTGCTCGGAGCGCCCCCTGGTGGCCGGGGTGGGAAAGCGCGACTCTGATGACTGCCATTTATTGTGTTTGCGAGGTGCCCGCATCATGTCGGAGAGAAGTCAATTTGGATTTAGGTCAAATTTGGCTTGTTGATCTGCATCCATAATCTTTTCTATACACTCCCACTCCTAGTAGACCACTCCATCTCCCCTACCACTCCAAGTCTATTTAAACTCACAGTCCTTGATTCCACCTGCTAAAACATCCACCCTGCAAACAAGTCCCTTCCCCCCATTGGCTCCCCCTGGGTGGTTACATCTCACCCGGATGAGGAATCGGCGTCCTATGCGCTTGCCCTGCATCCACTCTGGCCTCTCTGGCATATGTTCTGAAGCTAGACCAGAATGTTCTTTTCAAAACGCAAATAATTATCCTGACATAAACCCAGGTCAAAAGAACTTAATGGACCCCAGTGTCCTCGTAAAACCAAATTCTTACCAGCGCTTACAGGGACCTAAATAACCTCGTCTCTTTTAGTTCTGCATCGTAATTACTCTCTCTCTGCCTCATTAGATTTCAGCCACGCTGATTATCCCTTATTTCTTTTCTGACGAGGGCTGTCAGCATGATTCTCTCTGCCTGGAATGCTTTTTGCTAGCTAATCACCAGCCTGATTATCCTTTTAAACGTAAATGCCATTTCCTCAGAAAATATGTTCCTGACAAGACCAAATTTCCCTCTTTTTTTGCAAAACAGACCACATTTTTTGGAGTCATACTCAGAAGCTTCTATTATAGCTATGCTTTTTTTTCTTTTAAAGAGAGGAAATTTAAAAAAAAAGGAAATCAAATGTTACAAAACGAGCAAGAAGCATACTGGGTATGCCGGTCTGAACCAGTACCTGATCTTGCTGTCAACTGGCAGGAAATAAAGACATAGGATCATTGCACCAGGAAGGTGCAACCGGAAAAATCCAGACTGTGGGACATCCTTACAGGTCAAATGGCTCAGGTTCTACAACATAGATTATAACAAAGGGAATATAATATTCCGGAGAAGGGTCTGGGTGATGGGGAAGCATCTGAAGAGAAGGGAAAATTATTTCTGTGACTTTATTATGGTGTTTCATCAGTCTCTTATTTAATGATGTATTTCTGTACCTTACTGGGAACGTAAGATCCTTGAGGACAGAAGTTATTCTCGAGTTCACCCATCCAAACAGCAGTACAGCGTTTGGCATGGAGTACTGCCCCCAAATATTTTTCTCAGTTAGTTCACTAAAAAAATAAATGATGGGACTTCCCTGGTGGCTCAGTGGTTAAGAATCCGCCTGCCAATGCAGGGGACACAGGTTCGAGCCCTGGTCCGGGAAGATCCCACATGCTGCAGAGCAACTAAGCCTGCGAGCTACAACTACTGAAGCCCTCACACCTAGAGCCCGTGCTCCGCAACAAGAGAAGCCACCGCAATGAGAAGCCCGCGCAACGCAACGAAGAGTAGCCCCCGCTCGCCACAACTAGAGAAAGCCTGTGTGTGGCAACAAAGACCCAACGCAGCCAAAAATAAAAATAAATATATATATATAAAAAAGAAATGAATGTTAGCAATGTATTTTATCTAACCCCAAATATCCAAAACATTATCATTTCAATATGCAATCAATATGAAAAATTTATTCATGAATTGCTTTATATTCTTTTTTGGGGGGCGGGGGGGACTAAGTCTTCAAAATCTGGTGGATGTTTCATACTCATAGCACATCTCATTGCAGACCATCCACATTTCAAGTGCTCAATATCCACATGTGGCTCATGGCTACCATATCGGACAGCTGTGGTCTAGACCCCACCCTTTCCTTCAGTCTACAGCCTAATTCTATTTCCTTTAAAATCAGAAAGAGCTCCCCCAACTCAATTCCTTCTTCTACATCTTCAGTATTTCCTCCTGCTCTGTCCCCAGCCTCTTAGAGGATGGTGTGAATGGCATCCAGACAACAGGTAATGACAATTTTACCTGGCATTTTTACAGTCGTCTCTATCCAAACGGGTCCAAGTTCTGATTCTGGAATTTTTTTCAGAGAGGCATATGGCATGAAACAGAGACACAGGAGAAGGTAATTAACAAAATCAACAAAAGTGACAGAGACAAGGAGAGGCCCTGGAGAGGAAAAGAGAGAAACATATTAAATGTGAACAGATACAGAAGGAAGGAGAAATGCAGGGAGAAAGAGGGTACAGATTGGGGAAGAGAGGCAGATGAAGACAGACTAAGTAAGACAGAGTCAGTGAACTAGACACAAAGGAAAGAAACAGGAGAAGAAAGATAAAGAAAAATAAGAGAGACAAAAGAAAAAAAAAAAAAACAGTAAATTAGGGATCAGAGAGAAATCATGAACAACAAGATTTTTAAACATTAAAAGGTTCTTTGAGATCATTTGTAAGACTGGAACTCTCCTGGTCCCCAGAGGTCACTATGATTTCAGATACTAGGTCACACCCCAAATGGAAAGGTGAGAGATCCTTTCCCCTCCGCAATTCCTTTTACCCAGGAGGTTGATGGGTCAGGCTTCAGGGACCCAGAAAACTCTGAAAACTTCTTAAGGGACTGATTAACTCAATTTCTTTCAAGCTTTGCTCAAGGGAATTGCTTATGGGTAAAGTGTTGGTGGAAGTTTCTTTTTCTGTTTTTGTTTACTTTTCCCCAAGAGTGGAATATGAGCGGGCTGGATTCAGTTCATCTTCTATTCTTCCTCTTCCTTTTCAGCACAGTAGCAAGAGTCACTGCCACTGGATTCATGCAGTTGATGACTTTCTTCCTTGGAATCCCCAAGATTCGCCCTGAAATAATCACCATAATCATGATCATTTACTAAATATCAGCTAGAGTGGGTATATGTACATTTTTTTACTCACATAATCCATCTCCTTTTCCTGACAAGATCTCACCTAATCATCATTTTGGTGAATTTTTCTCTGGCCAACACGTGTGAGAGATACTTGGTTGTCTGTACCATTCTCTTCTTTTTCCAGGACTCTCCATTTTAGCAAAGGCTGGAGGGTGGAACAGCACCAAGGAAAGAGAAGGTGAAGGAAAAAGCAAAAGGTGCAGGGCGATCTAAATCATGGAGCAAGAATCTCACAATTTTCTTTTCAGTCCTATGAACAAGCTGGAAGAGCTGTCTCCACCAAAGGATTTTAATGACAAAGGCAGCTATACTCAGAAGAGACACTTGTATGCCAATCTTCAGAGCAGCATTATTCACAGCAGCCGAAAGTGGAAGCAACCTAAAAGGGCATCAAGGGATGAACAGATAAACAGAATGTGCTGTGTAATATTGTATATATACACACAATAGAATATTATTCAGCCTTAAACAGGAGGGAAATTCTGACACATGCTACAACCTGGATGAGCCTGGAGGACATTATGCTCAGTGAAATGAGCCAGACACAAAAGGGCAAATACTGTAGGATTCCACTTATATAAAGTCCCCGAAGTAATCAAATTCATAGAGACAGGAAGTAGATTGGTGGTTGCTAAGAACAGGGGGAATGAGAGTTATTGTTTAAGGGGTACAGAGTTTGAGTTTTGCAAGATTGAAAAGAGGTCTAAAGTGACTTTCCTGGCGGTCCAGTGGTTAAGACTCTGCACTTCCAATGCAGGGGGCATGGGTTCGAGCCCTGGTCCAGGAGGATCCCACATGCCATGGAGCAACTAAGCCCGTGCACCACAACTACTTAGCCTGCGCTCTACAGCCCGCGAGCCACAACTACTGAGCCTGCGTGCCTAGAGGCCGTGCTCCACAGGAGAAGCCACTACAATGAGAAGCCCGCGAACCGCAACAAAGACTAGCTCCTGGTCGCCACAACTAGAGAAAGCCCGCGCACAGCAACGAAGACCCAACACAGCCAAAAATAAATAAATTTATATTAAAAAAAAAAGGAAGAGAATTTTAATACATGCTGCATCATGGATGAACCTTGTGGACGTTCTATTAAGGGAAATGTTGCCACAGTCTGGCTCCCTGTGCACCGATGCCAAATAAAAATATGGAGACAGATAATTGGAAGATAAGAAATAGAGAGGCTTTTAATTTTCTTTGCTAGGCAAAGGGAAGACACAATAGGCTAGCGCCTCAAGAACTGTGCCCCCCACTTCCTGGGGAATTGCAGGGATTCTTATAGGGGAGTTCGCCGTCCGAAGTGAGTGGTAAGGATCAAAATGGTGAAGGTCTTGCATTCTTCTTCTTCTTGCATTATTTCAAAACAGTCATCGCTGGAGTCAGGCAACCCGGTAATTGGGTCCGTTAGTCTCTGGGTTATCAGTCTGCGACCTCCTTTCTGAAATGCAAACAGCTACAAGGGGTGATTTGCTACAAGAGCTTAGTAAAGAAAAAATACCAGGTGCAGGATGTTAATTACCTAAATTACACAGGATTAAGGGTGAGAGGTTAGCTTTGTAAAGGACAAATCTAACTACAGACATTACAGATTAGTAACAGTTAAAACAAAGCTAGGATTGATTAACTCAGGCCAGTTTATGTTTCTTCTCTAGCCTGTTCACTGCTCCCTTTATTTTCCTGGTTATCAGGAGAGGAAAAAAAACCTCATTTCTATTTTTGTTGCAACAGAAATAAGCCTGACAGGAAAGGACAAATATTATATGATTCCACTTAAATGAAGTACCTAGAATCATCAGATTCATAGAGACAGAAAGTAGAATGGTGATTGCCAGGAACTGAGGGGAGAAAGGGGGAATTGTTGAATGGGTACAGAGTTTCAATTTTGCAAGATGAAAGAAGTCCTGGAGTTTCGTTGCACAAAATGCGAATGTACTTAAGGTGACTGAACTGCACACTTAAAGATGGTTAAAATGGTACATTTTATGTTATGTGTACTTTACCACAGTAAAAAGCATCTCAGAACCATCCCCTGAGGGCAACCACAGAAGAGTCAAGGGCTGATAGCAACACTGCACGTGCTCCCCGCCCCCCCAAACCCATCCTGTTTTACTGAAAACCTGCTTTCGGTTTTAAGGTTTGTTGGATTCGCTGGCAAAATAACCACTCGTCTCACACAAATAAACAGCTTTAATCAATTCTTTAATGAAAGGTGATTTCACTTAATTTTCATATACAATCATTAGAAGGAAAAGAATAAGAATATTAGAAAAAACATAACAGGGTATATACATCACCGAATTGGGCCGACACCTGCTTCCAGATCCAAACAGCAGCTGGGAAGTTCTGAGTAACAGCCATCTGGAACCCCAGTTGGGAAGGGTCCCAGGTGGTGCGTCCATCCCACCGTTTAGATTTCCGATTGGCGTTCGCAGGGCTTCTGTTTATAATTCCAGGCCTCAAACTGATATTATCAGTTTGCCCGCAAAAATGCAGCTCTGATTCAATTGTAACAATGCTGCTCATTTCACCATGCGAGTCACAAGATTTTCCAGACCCCAGGGGACTGGCCAGGTCTCCAGGGCTCAAGAAATTCTAAGACCCATTCCCTTTCTTATCATCCGCGCTGCCTGACTTGTAACAGTTGTTAGGTGTGCAGGCAAGCAGGCAGTCCAGGCAGGGTCACAAGTCGGTCGGAGGCCTACTTCTGCCTCTGAAGCCTGAACAAGACTATTTTACTAGTTTTCCCAACACATCTCCACCCCCAGCAACCCAGGGGTTAAGGGTTGTCTTTTGTGCACAGGGACTCCCTGCTTTGGTTTTTAGAGATGTATCAGCTCCACCCCTACACAGCTTAACCTCAGCCTCACTGGCTTTGATCCAGGGCTCCAGGCTCTACTCCAGCGATCCAGTAAGTCTTGGGTAACCCCCTCTTCTGTAGGAAACTGGGCACTGAGTTCAGATCTTCCTAAAGAGACCTCTGCAATCCAAGTGTGCAGTTGGGTCAGCCTGGCTCCTGACCCATTTTCTACATGAAAAACAGGAGCTGGGAACTGTGGGTGTGTGTGAAAAGAGGTGTGTTTGTGTGTGTGTCGGGGGTGATTGGATCAGTGTCCTGACGATCTAAGACTATTTTTTTGACTCGTGTCCAACAATATTAGTAATTACCCTTATACAGTGAATGTGACACGTGGACCACTGATTTCAGTCTTCTGTCTGCCCTCTGTGTCTGTGGGTTTCTCATCTGCAGATATGGGGGTGACTGTAAGGGACTTGAGCATCCGTGGACTTTGGTATTCATGAGGGGTGACTGTATAGAGATTTATATTAAATCACTTTTGGGTTTGCTCCACCCAGCAACTCTGAGAAGCTGGCTCTATTATTTATCATTGTTAGCAATTTAAAAAATGGTGGTAAAATACACATAACATAAAATTTACCATTTTAACCATTTTTAAGTGTACAGTTCAGTAATGTTAGGTATATCTACATTGCTGTGCAACCAATCTCCAGAGCTCTTTTCATCTTATAAAACTGAAACTGTGTCCTCACTTAACAATAACTCCCCATTTCTCCCGCACCCCAGCCCCTGGCAAGCCATCATTCTCCTTTACGTTTCTATGAATTTGACTACTCTCAGTACTTCCTAGAAGTGGAATCATACAATATTTGTCTTTCTGTGACTGGGTTATGTCACTTAGCATATTGTCCTCAAGTTGCGTCCATGTTGTAGCATGCGTCAGAATTTCCTGTCTTTTTATGGCTGAATAATATTCCGCTGTATGTATAGACCACATTGTGTTTATCCATTTCTTCGTGGATGGCCATTTGGGTTGGTTTCCTCTTTCAGCTATTGTGAATAATGCTGCTATGAACATGGGTGTACAGATATCTCCTTGAGACCTTATTTTCAGTTCTTTTTGATGTACACCCAGAAGTGGAATTGCTGGTGAAACCGTGCACATCAGATTGGAACTCGAACCCGGCCAAAACCCTGACAGGGACTTGAACCCACGGTCTTTTAATTAGAATCACTGGTCTAATTAGAATCACTAATTAGAATCACTGGTCTCTGGACTCACTGAGGCTCAGGTTCTTTGTGTCTCAGCGCAGAAGGAATTCAGCGAGAGGCAAAGTGACAGGCAAGAAATAGATTTATTAATATAGGATGCTTGTGAGAGATGCAAGCAGGCAGGCAAGGAGGCTCTGCCCCGAGGATTAAGTGGGCTACAATTTTGTAATCAAAGGAAGGTGGGGGAGGGGAAAAGACCACCTTCTTGCAGTAGTCGCCAGGCTTACATCACTAACTCCACCTTTGTGGTGGACAGGAGGGTGTCTGACCCTATGAGGTCTACCTAGGACTGTCATAGCACTTATTCAAATCAGTAGAAGGGTGGTAACATTTTTCTTCCACCTAATGACCTGGGGCCTATCTCGTGCTTTTATTTATGGCTTTATAGTTAAACAAGCCTGCTTCCCTCCACAGTGTTCCCATAGCTTTCTTGAGCTGATGATCTCAATTTAAAAATCAGCAATCTTATCCACTCAACTCATACCAATTAAGCAGCTACTGTGTGCCAGGCACTTTGCTGGAAGCTTTTGCTTCTGTAGGGGTGGAAAACGTGGCTTTCCGTGTTCTTTGGCTGGTCTAATAATTAAATTGACATAAGGCAGATTAACAAATTTAATTTGGTATGTGTGGGAGCCCCGTATAAACTCTGAAGCTCAAAGACATTCAGGCAATTGAAGCTTATATGCTCCCCCGACCTAAGGAGAACTGGGTAGGGATCTGGGGCTTCAAAGCGAAGGAAGACATCCCACAGGAAGATGGGAAGGGCAAAGGCTTGGTAAACAAATGTTTGCCACTCCTTGCAGGTGAGTCTTTCTTTTTTTTAACATCTTTATTGGAGTATACAGGTGAGTCTTTCTGAGATAAAAAGTTATCTCCGGTAATAGCTCTCTTCCTGCCATAGGCCTCCTAATCTAAATTATTTTGAGCAATTGAGGGAGAGGCAAAGAGCTTTCCCTGAGTCTGCAGGGTCTGAATTGCTTTCAGCTCAACACATCCACATGACAAAGTGGCAAATTTGGGGGAGACAGCTTCCACTCCCCCTCACTTCTTTTTTTCTTTTTTTTAAAATAAATTTATTTATTTATTTATCTATCTATTTTTGGCTGTGTTGGGTCTTCGTTTCTGTGCGAGGGCTTTCTCCAGTTGCGGCGAGCGGGGGCCACTCTTCATCGCGGTGCGCGGGCCTCTTACGGTCGCGGCCTCTCTTGTTGCGGAGCACAGGCTCCAGACGCGCAGGCTCAGTAATTGTGGCTCACGGGCCCAGCCGCTCTGCAGCATGTGAGATCCTCCCAGACCAGGGCTGGAACCCGTGTCCCCTGCATTGGCAGGCAGATTCTCAACCACTGCGCCACCAGGGAAGCCCCTAATTTTATTTTTTAATTTTTAATTTTTTTGTTTTTTTTAGATTTATTGATTGATTGCTATGTTGGGTCTTCGTTTCTGTGCTAGGGCTTTCTCTAGTTGCGGCAAGCGGGGGCCACTCTTCATCGCGGTGCGCGGGCCTCTCACTACCGTGGCCTCTCTTGTGGAGCACAGGCTCCAGACGCGCAGGCTCAGTAGTTGTGGCTCACGGGCCTAGTTGCTCCGCAGCATGTGGGATCTTCCCAGACCAGGGCTCGAACCCGTGTCCCCTGCATTAGCAGGCAGATTCTCAACCACTGCGCCACCAGGGAAGCCCTGTGCCAGGTCTTAGTTGCCGCATGTAAGATCTTCGTTGCTGCTTGCGGGATCTTCGTTGCAGCATTTGGGATCTTAGTTCCCTGACCAGGGGTCGAACCCAGGCCCCCTGCATTGGGAGCACGGAGTCTTAACCACTGGACCACCAGGGAAGTCCCTCTCAGCAGATCTTTTTAGCCTTCCCAACTGCGTCTAAGATGCTGTGTCAGAACGTCTGCCAATTTGTTCCGAAGCTGGTCCGCAGATGACTGCTGGAGCCCAGGGAGTGTTCTGAGAGCTCCACGGCTCCCTGTCTGAACACCCTCGACCTGGTGGCCTTGGGTGTGAGCAGTACCATGGCAGCTGGCATGCACATCGTGGTTGGTGGAGTGGCCAGGTTCATAGCTGGACCTACAATGGTCATCTGCTTCTTGGTGGCCGCCCTGTCTTCTGTGTTGTCTGGGCTCTGCTATGCTGAGTTTTGGACCTGGGTACCAGGTCTGCGTATCTCTACAGCTATGTCACAATGGGACAATGGTATGCCTTCATCATTGGCTGGAACCTCATACTCTCCAGTGTCATTGGTGAGATGGCAGGGGTGGGGGCAACAAAGGACTTATTATGGGAAACTAGGAGGGGGTCTTCAGTCATTCCTGAGAACTCTGTTATCCACCTTGTGTGATGTAATATGTAACGGTGGCAGGAAAACCACACAATTTCATTCTACTGAGCTCTATCCTGCTTTCCTTAAATGGTGGACCAAGAACCTAGAAGGAAAGGGAGCTGTAGGGAAGGGGTGAGAGGGAGGCATGTCCCACAGGCTCATTCCCTCACCATTTTGAAGTTTTGGCTCAGCTGTTGCCTTCTTGGAATTTTCCCTTACACCTCAGTTTAAAATTTCAACCCTCATCTCCCAGACCTCCCACTCCCACTTAACCTGTTTTCTTTTCTTGAATAACATTGATCTCCTGACATATTAAATAAAATTGACCCATTTTTTTGGACCGTCTGGGTCTACTCTCACCACTCAATGAAAAGGAACTCTTTGAGATTAGGTATTTTGTCTGTTTTTGTTTTTTTGGTTTTTGGTTTCTTTGGCCGTGCCGTGCGGCTTGTGGGATATAGGATCTTAGTTCCTCGACCAGAGGTCAGGCCCGTGCCCCCTGCAGTGGAAGGGTGGAATCCTAACCACTGGACTGCCAGGGAAGTCCCATGCAGCGACTTACTTTTAATATTAAAATTTATTCACTCAATTAAATTCATTCTCAGCTTTGCCAGACCTGGTCATGAACAGAACTCTTTTCCCAGAGTTCCTTTTTCACAAATTTTCTATAACTTCCTTCTCTACATTCAGATTTTATCCTGTGCTTCTCTCACCCTCCTCACTTTAACCTAGCTTTGGGACAAAATTAATTTCCTTTAACAAAATGCATGTCCATTCCTTATAACTTTTTAGAAACTTCCTTGCACACAAAGATGTTTTCCTTCTTAATTACATATATTAACCAGAATCTTAACCCTTAGAAAAGTTAATTTCTAGTCAAAACTAAGAAATGAGCAATTGTGAACTATTTGTTATGCTAGCATTTTAAAAATTGAAGTATAGTTTATTTACAATATTATATCAGTTTCAGATGTACAGCCTAGTGATGCAGTATTTTTACAGATTATATTCGATTAAAAGTTATTACAAGATAATGGTTATAATTCCTTGTGCTCTAAGATATCTCCTTGTTGCTTATCTATTTTTTTTTTTTTAAATAAATAAATAAATTTATTTATTTATTTTTGGCTGTGTTGGTTCTTCGTTTCTGTGCGAGGGCTTTCTCCAGTTGTGGCAAGCGGGGGGTCACTCTTCATCGTGGTGCGCGGGCCTCTCACTGTCGCGGCCTCCCGTTGCGGAGCACAGGCTCCAGACGCGCAGGCTCAGTAGTTGTGGCTCACGGGCCCAGCTGCTCCGCGGCATGTGGGATCTTCCTGGACCAGGGCTCGAACCCGTGTCCCCTGCATTGGCAGGCAGATTCTCAACCACTGCGCCACCAGGGAAGCCCCTATTTTATATATAGTGCTTAGTGTCTGTCAATCCCAAACCCTTAACTTGCCACTCTCCCTTCCCTCTCTCCACTGGTAACCACCTGTTTGTTTTCTGAATCTGTGAGTTGCTTTCTGTTTTGCTATATACATTCATTTGTAATTTTTTTTTTAGATTCCACATATAAGTGATATCACATAGTATATGTAAAAATACTGAGTCACTACGCTGTACACCTGAAACTAACATAATATTGCAAACCAACCAACTATATTTATAAATAAATAAATAAATAAACAAACAAATCCATTCAGGAAGAAAAGCACCTTTGTGGGTGTTGTGGGATCTAGCACCATATGCCCAAAGAACCCTGGAGAAGTCCTGTCTATCTGTGGATCTGGGAAACACCAGAAAGATGTCTATGTGGGCTACGGAACCTGCAGAGCCAGGGAACCTGTGTAGACCCCTCCTCTGGTGGTGAGAAGGTGGGGGGAACCTGGAGAGTACTGACCTGGGCAGGTTCCCAAGCAGGAGAGAGAATGTGCAAAAGTCCAGTCTTCTCCAGCGGAGATTCCAACTGCCAAAAAAACCAGTCTGGTCAAAGCAAATGCGGCAGTAAGATAAACTTTCCCCTCCCCCCTCCAAGGAAACATCTCGTGGGGCTGATCTATCCAGAGGCCACCTCTCCCACCACAGAGAAGGAAAGTGGTGAGTGAGTGCTCAGCTACCCTCGTTACGCAGGACACCGCTGGAGACCCAGAGTACTGAGGCTGGACATCCGTGACAAGGGAGAGGAAGCGTATTGGGAAAGAGGCACATAAGCATTTCAAAGGGTACTAAAGCAATTGCTTTGAACAGGGGGTCCTCTTACAAGCCTCTGGGAGTACTACACCTGGGAATCTCCCTACTGGGTCCAGCAGCACCCTCAAAAGCCCTGATTGCTAAACCCACACCTCCCGCCACTGTTCAGGGGCTCCTTGTTTGAGCTTCCACCAGCAGCACCCAAGGGAGCTCTGGTAGACAGGGCGCATGCTCAGAAAACTGGCCACCTGCTATGCGCAAGGGCGCCCACAAATTTGAGCTATAGCGCCACCTTCTGGAAAACCAAAAAGAGGCTTCCAGGAGGCCGTCTGCCGAGTTGTAAGACCAGAGAAGACGTAAAAGCTTGAGAATTCTCCACAAGAGGGAGCAAGAAGAGTGGAACAGGTGTACTGATACAAAGAGAAAACCGCAGATAACAAAGGACACCACCATGGAACACAATACCCCAGCTGTGAAAACACTAATGCAGAGCTCCAAGGAAAATAGAGAATAAAAATGTCATTACAAAAATAAAATAATACTTTTCCAACAGTTGAGCTCAAAGCCACAACATTTTGTGATTTAGCAGTTAAAGAATTCAAAACTGCTGTTTTGAAGAAACTCAGTGAGCTACAAGAAAACTCAAAAAGAAAATTCAATGAAATCTAAAAACAAACAAACAAAACACACACTATCAAAGTGGGATTTTTACCAATGAGATAGAAACCATAAAAAAGAACCAAACAATTGCTGGAGCTGAAGAACTCAGTGGATGAAATGAAAAAATGCAGCAGAAAACATCTGTAGGAGAGTAGAGAAAACAGAAAATAGAGTAAGTGAGTTAGAGGATAGGAATTTTGAATAGAGGTTAACGAAGAAAGAATGAAAAAGATCAAAGAAAGCCTATGTGATCTATGGAGTTCCATCAAAAGTACTAATAGTAGAATAATTGGGAACCAGATGGAGAAGGAAGGGAGAAGGGAACAAATATTTATTTAAAGAAATATTAGCTTGGTGTGATGAATTGGGAGATTGGGATTGACATATATACACTAATATGTATAAAATGGATAACTAATAAGAACCTGCTGTATAAAGAAATAAAAAGAAATATTAGCTGAGAACTTCTCAAACCTGAAGAGAGAATTGGATATGCAAATACATGAAGCTCATAGGTCACCCTATTATCTCAATGCAAAAGACCTTCTCAGAGAAACAGTACAATGAAACTGTCAAAAATCAAGGACAAAGAAAGAATTCTCAAGGCAGCTAGGGAAAGGAAAATTGTAACCTACAAAGGAACCCCCATTAGGCTATCAGTGGATTTCTCAGAAGAAGCCCAGGAAACTGGAATGACATATTCAAAGTGTTGAAAGGAAAAGATTCCCGGCCAAGAATATTCCATCTGGCAATGTAACCCTTCAGATATGAAGGAGAGAGGCTGGGAAATTAGGGTGTCATGAGGGGTGATGGTCATGACACTCTCACCTTGAAACACAGGGTAATGGTTGAATGAAAAAGGAGAAAAGAAAAACAATGTAAGCATATCTCTTACATTTACCAAAGTCACTGTGAGATGAACTAAATATAATGGTAAATTATATTGGACATATGAGAGGGTGAGGAGAAAGAAGCAGAGGTGGAAGTGAGTTACATTCTCATGAATCATAACAGGAAGATAATGCCTGACAATTGGGGTCTTTTAAATTCTATACAATGTGATATTGGAGATAAACATCCTCAAGGCTTAAATCTCTGTCCTAATATTATTTTAAACCCTTTGCATGGTTTCTCCTATTATGTTATGGTTGTTTTGAAAAGTTAGACTCCTTTAAGCATATGAAGTTTATTTCAGTATAAGGTGTGTGAAATGGATTCCATATAAAGTGTCTCCAAATGTCCCGCTGTTGTTAAAGAGGGGAGTGCCCTTTACTTCTAAGTCCCTGATGCTTATTTTAGTGCCTGGCACACAGTGGGCCCTTTGGCAGTGTTAGATGAATGAACTCTATACTCTACTTCTTTTACTTGGCCACACATTTTTTTTTAATATATTTTATTTATTTATTTATTTACAGCTGTGTTGGGTCTTCATTGCTGCGTGCAGGCTTTCTCTAGTTGTGGCGAGTGGGGGCTACCCTTTGTTGTGGAGCACAGGCTCTAGGCGCGTGGGCTTCAGTAGTTGTGGCACGTGGGCTCCGTAGTTGTGGCTCACGGGCTCTAGAGCGCAGGCTCGGTAGTTGTGGCGCACGGGCTTAGTTGCTCTGTGGCATGTGAGATCTTCCCAGACCAGGGATCGAACCCATGTCCCCTGCATTGGCAGGCGGATTCTTAACCACTGCGCCACCAGGGAAGCCCTTGGCCACACATCTTATTCAGTAGAAGCATCACACTGTGGAAGCATTTAAACTTTGCCGCTGTTGGAGCAGAAAAACTTTCCCCCTCTATCCTCTTAGGGTCTTTGACTGGAGCTTACAAAAAAAGACAGACCAAAGGCAAATTACCAGGAGAAAGGATTATATACAGGACCTAACAAAAGTATAACTTGCTAAATGATTAAAGTTACAGGCTTGTATACTCAACTTAGTAGGGGGAGGGGGTAGGGAGAAAAGACTTCTATTGGAAGAACAAATGGGTTTCTTTGGGAAAGACAAATAAATCAAGAGAAGAAACCGGAGATGAGAAAGTTTGCAGCAATGTTTGTGCAGATGTGAGTGGTCTTTCCACCTTCTTCAGGCTATAAGACTCTGGGAGAAGAGAATTACAGTAATAGGTTTACTCACCTTTGCCTCTTTGGGAGTAGCCTCTCCCCAGGTGGGAGTTTCTGGCAGCCTTACTTACCAGAATTTTCTGCTTGGAGTCAGACAAGGGAAGCTCTGAGAAGTCTTTCTGCATCTGTTGCATCTCAATGTCTTCCCTTTGAAATCATCTTTCTACCAACTCTTGGGTTTTGAGCGGGTCCCCAACACAACCAACTAAAACGCTCCACAACAACTTAAGCCAGTTCATTCCATCTTGTGTGGTTGGCCCTTCAAAAGTTAATGTAGGGCTTCCCTGGTGGCGCAGTGGTTAAGAATCCACCTGCCAATGCAGGGGACACGGGTTCGAGCCCTGGTCCGGGAAGTTCCCACATGCCACGGAGCAACGAAGCCCGTGCGCCACAACTACTGAGCCCGCGTGCCTAGAGCCCATGCTCCGCAACAAGAGAAGCCACCGCAATGAGAAGCCTGCGCACCGCAACAAAGAGTAGCCCCCGCTCGCCTCAACTAGAGAAAGCCCGCGCGCAGCAACGAAGACCCAACGCAGCCAAAAATTTAAAAAAAAAAAAAAAAAAAGTTAATGTAACAGTCAACCATGACAGTTAAATCCCAGGTTGGTGGTGTGTGCCCAGTGTTTTAGCATGTGTGTTATTTGATGCATGTCATAATCCTGTCAAGCCTCCACCAGCAGCCACCCAGCTGCAACGCTCCCCTCTCACTCCCAGGTTTTTCCTTCCTTACGTCTTACATCCTATTTCCCTTCCCTGCCTGGGTTCTCAGCTCTCCCAGCAGAAGGGGCCCTTGAAGAAGAGAACTAAGTCGCACTCCCCTTTATCTTCTTCCATCCCTTTGTGCAAGGCTGGATGCAGGCACCATGCTTATTCAATGTTTTTGTTGCTTGAGTTAACATCAGAGATTTTAAGCTCCCCTTCTCCTGGTTGGGGCCCAGGTGGGCTTGGGGGTTCCCCGCATTTGAGTGTCTCAGGCCGTGGGCAGACTGTGCAAAGTCGAGTAGTGTAAGAGTACTGGAGGCATCAGGGTTGGGAGTGGGGTCCCCAGTCTTATAGCCCCTACTTCTCAGGGTCCTTAATGATCAAATGAGTTCAAGTGTCCATGGAAATAATCAATAAACAATCTATAATAGGAATAGAAAAGAGTTTTATTTGAGCCAAACTGGGCGCTATAGCCCACTAGGCAGCCTCTTACAGACGTCTGAGGAAATGCTCTGGTTTTTTTTTGTTTGTTTGTTTTTGTTTTTGTTTTTTTGGCTGCGCTGCTCAGCATGCAGGGGTCTTAGGTCTTAGTTCCCTGATCAGGGATCCAGGTATCAAACCTGTGCCCGCTGCAGTGGAAGCTCGGGGTACCTCCAGGGAATTCCTGGAACTGCTCTGTTGAAGCATGGTTTTCAGCACAGTTTTATACCTTATCCGAACAGAGAACATACATCAAAAATGACAGGGTATATTCCATCAAGGTTTCAAAAGAGACAGACTTAGTACATAGACAGTGAGACAACAGGACCCTGGAGTCTGGGAAGGGAACCTTATCTTCCAGGGACTGTTAACATGGATGCCATGAGAAGGGAGTTGTTCCTCCTTATCTTCAAAACAGACGTTCTTTGCCTCAATGGTTAAAGCAGATGTGCTGTGAGGGTTGGACAGGCTGTTTTAGTTCACACAGAGTTCAGGCTGAACCACGTGTAAGCCAAAATGACTTCCCCGTACCTCAATATGTGATCATTTTCTCCATCACAAGCCGACAAAAATTTTAGAACCATAGGATCCAGCAATTCTACTTCTGAGGCTATACCCAGAAGAATTGAAAGCACACTCTGGAAGAGATATTTATAGACTCTTGTTGATAACAGCACTATTCACAATAGCTAAAACATGAAAGCAGCCCAAGTGCCCATTGACCAATGAATGGATAAGCCAGATGTGGTATGTACAAATAGTAGAGTATTATACTGCATTAAAAATGAAGGGAATTCTTTTTTTTTATATAAACAATATTTTATTCAAATACAATTCTAAACATTTCTTTCATTTAGAATATTTACAAACACTCTCTGAAACGCAGGACTGTGTCATCTAGATTCTAAATTAAAGATGAATGTTCATAATCAGAAAACATTTTTATGTGATCTTCAGAGTTGTATCATTCTTTGGTTTTTTGGTCTTCCCTCTTTCATGAAATAAGTGATTACTCAAATATCAGGGTTGTGTTTTAAAAGTCATTGAGTATATACTTTATAACGTTGGCTTTGGTGGCCTTCGAATTTCAGTCAAGCGTGGTTTAGTTGAATGCACATCATCATACAGCATTGGTGACTACGATGATGGCCTTAGTGTACAGAGCATCTGTCAAAGATTAAACAATGGGCTTCCCTGGTGGTGCAGCGGTTGAGAATCCGCCTGCTAATGCAGGGGACACGGGTTCGAGCCCTGGTCTGGGAAGATCCCACATGCCGCAGAGCAACTGGGCCTGTGAGCCACAACTACTGAGCCTGCGTGTCTGGAGCCTGTGCTCCGCAACAAGAGAGGCCGCGATAGTGAGAGACCCACGCACCGCGATGAAGAGTGGCCCCCGCTCGCCACAACTGGAGAAAGCCCTCGCACAGAAATGAAGATACATGGGATTGACATGTATACACTGATGTGTATAAAATTGATGACTAGTAAGAACCTGCAGTATAAACAAACAAACAAACAAAACAACTAAAAAAAAAAAAAGAAATGAAGACCCAACACAGCAAAAATAAATAAATAAATTAAAAAAAAAGATTAAACAATAACAAAATTCAAGGACCTACTGTATAGCACAGGTAACTCTACTCAATACTCTGTAATGGCCTATATGGGAAAAGAATGTAAAAAAGAGTGTATATATGTATATGTATAATAGATTCACTTTGCTGTACACCTGAAACCTACACAACATTGCAAATCAACCACACCCCAATAAAAATTTTTTTTTAAAAACAGTTGAATATTTTTAATAGAGGGTTATTTGTTTCAACCCAGTACATTCTCAGTAAATGCCTAATGTGTGAGGCCACTCTTTCTTGTTTGGAATCTATTCTGTAGTAGGCTGATAATACCACTTCATTGGTTTTCCTCTTTTCCAGTTTACTGACGTATGATTCACAAAACTGCATATATTTAGACTGTACAAAGTGAAGATTTCTTTAAGATGTCCAAAATGATGATTTAATACACATAGACACTGTGAATGATTACCACAATCAAGTTAATTAACTGTCACCTCCCATAGCTTCTATTTGTGTGTGCCTGTGTGTTGAGAACACAAGCAGTTCTCTCATACTAGATAGCAAAAATACAATAGAGCAGTATTAACTATAGTCAACATGATATATATTAGCTACCTAGAACTTTTTCGTCTTTTAACTGAAAGTTTGTACCCTTTACCAATATCTCCCCACTTTCTCCACCACCTACTTCTTACTTACAACTACAGTTCTAATTTATGGTGTTATGAGTTTGATTTACTTAGATTCCACCTATAAGTGAAATCATACATTGTTTTTCATTGTCTGATGTATTTCAATAAACATAATGTCCTCAGGTCCATTCACGTTTTCACGAACAGCAAGGTTTCCGTCTTTTAATGGCTGAATAGTATTCCATTGTCTATATATACACACTACATTTCCTTTTCCTTTTTTTTTTTTGATTAAAATGTAAGATTTTATTTAACAGTTATTGGAAAATAGAAAATGTTATTAAAAATTCCATTCACAATTCCATTCGAATTTACATGGTACCCAAGGAAAAAAATTTAGAAAATAGTATTTATTACTTTTATGGAAGAAAATGATAAAATCAAACAAGATAAAAACATTTTGTTAATGCATCTACAAGCTCAATATCAGGGACATGTACTATAAATTATTACCCAAATTGACCTACGAAGTTAATGTAATTCCAATAAAAATCTCAATAGATTTTTTTCATGAAATTTGGTGAACTTATTTTAAAATTCCTGTGTATGAGAAGATGTTCAGGAATAGGCAGGGCAGCTATGAGAAGAACTAAGAGAATTTGCTCTTCTAGATATCAAGAATTATTTTAAAGCTATAGTAATTAAAACAGTATGAAAAAAAAACAGTATGGAATTTTGTAGGGTTAAAAATAGATTAATTAGACAAACTCGAGAGCTTAGAAATAGACTCTGGCTTATATGTATATTTGGTTTATGAGAAAAGTGGCCTCAAAAATGGAAACTTATTGGAATAATTGGCTATCTGTATGGCAAGAAAGAGAATTAGATCATTGCCTCTATATAAAAAAAATAAATTCCAGGTAGATTAAAGGCTTAAATTTGTTAAAAAATAGTTTTAAAATACAAGAGGACAATTTTATGATCCTGTGAAGAAAAATATGTTTAGATACATGGAAAAAAAGCACAAATTGTAAAGAAAATTCATTCATTTACATTAAAATTTAAAATGCCTGCATGACAAAAGGTAACAAAGCCAAACGACAAAGATTTTTTGCAACATACATAACAGACAAAGAATCTCTCCAAAATATATAGAGAACACTTTACCACCAGTAGGATAATGAGAGTAGCTAACATTTATTAAGTAGTTACTATATGCCAGGATCTGTTCTAAGTGGTTAGCATGTATTAACTCCCTTAACCACCAGAGTAATCCTATGAGATATTATTTTTACCTTTGTCTTACAGATGAAGAAACTGAGCCACAGAGAGTTTAGGTAACATCCAAGTACAAACAACGGTTAATGACACATTTGGAATTGAAACTAATGCAGTTCAGCGTGTCTGCTGCTAACCACTATGTAGAATTGTGCCCCTCCCCCCGCAAAAGAAAAATAATTCAGCTGACCAGCAAGCAAAGATGTGAACATGTTATTCACAGAAGAGTTGCTGGAATTGCCAGTAAAGATGAAAATATGCCCAACTTCATTAATCAGAGAAATGCAGTTTATTTTATTTATTTTATTTTTATAAATTTCTTTCTTTATGTATTTATTTATGGCTGTGTTGGGTCTTCCTTGCTGCACGCGGGCTTTCTCTAGTTGTGGTGAGCGGGGACTACTCTTCGTTGTGGTGCGCGGGCTTCTCATTGCAGTGGCTTCTCTTGTTGCGGAGCACGGGCTCTAGGCACACGGGCTTCAGTAGTTATGGCACACGGGCTCAGTAGTTGTGGCACACAGGGTTAGTTGCTCCCCGGCATGTGGGATCTTCCTGGACCAGGGCTCGAACCTGAGTCCCCTGCATTGGCAGGCGGATTCTTAACCACTGCGCCACCAGAGAAGCCCAGAGATGCAATTTAAAATTTTAATGATGTTTCTCACCCATCAGATTGGCAAAATTTGTAAAAGTCTGAGAATACTAAATGGATTTGACAAGATAGGAATTCATATATCCTGCAGAATAGAGTGTAAACTGGCACACAAACGTTGGAGAGCAAGGTGGCAATATTTAGTAAAACAGACCTATAAGTACCTGATGACCCAGCAATTTCACTTCCAGGTAAACGCACATATAAAGAAAAATGTGTGTTATGATGTTTCATGCGTTTTATTTTTTTTAAACATTTTTATTGGAGTATAATTGCTTCACACTGCTGTGTTAGTTTCTGCTGTACAACAAAGTGAATCAGCTATATGCATACCTATATCCCCATATCCCCTCCCTCTTGCATCTCCCTCCCACCCTCCCTATCCCACCCCTCTGGGTGGTCACAAAGCACCGAGCTGATCTCCCTGTGCTGTGCGGCTGCTTCCCGCTAGCTAGCTATTTTAAAATGAAGGGAATTCTAACACCTGCTACAACATGGATGAATCTTATGGACATTCTGTTAAATGAAATAAGCGTGACAGGAAAGGACAAATATTGTTTGATTCCACTTAAATGAAGTACCTAGAGTCATCAGATTCAGAGACAGAAAGTAGAATGGTGATCGCCAGGAACCGGTGGAGGAGAAAGAGGAAACTGTAGTTTAATGGGTACAGAGTTTCAGTTTTGCAAGATGAAAAACTTGTTTGGTTGCACAAAATGTGAATGTACTTAACACTACTGAACTGCATGCTCAAAAATGGTTAAAACGGTAAATTTTCTGTTGTGTGTATTTTACCACACACAGACTCCACATCTCAGAACGGGCGCCTGAGGGTAACCACACAACGCTCAACTGGCTGATTGTGTCCCTGCAGGCTTGCCCCGCCCATCCCCGAGCGTCCCCACCCATCCCCACCCAGGGACTGAGTTGTCTTTTATCGTGGAAGCGTTCCCAGATTTGGTTGTTAGAGATGTATTCGCTCCAGCCCTACACAGCTTAAACCTCACTGACTCTGATCCAGTGCTTCAGTTCCTGCTCCAAGAATTTGGTAAGTCTTGGGCAACCCCTCTTCTGTAGGAGACTGGGCGCTGAGTTCAGATCCTCCTAAAGAGACCTCTGCATTCCAAGTGTGCAGTTGGGTCAGCCTGGCTCCAGCCTGAGGGTGGCAAGACCCATGTTCCAGATGAAAGCAGAAGGAGCTGGGAGCTGTGTGTGGTTGTGTAAGAAGAGGTGGGGTAGGGGGAGGTTGCATCAGTGTCTGGAGGCTCTGACTCATTTTTTTGATTGGTGTTCAAACAGTATTAAAGCTTACCCTTACATAGGGTTTATGACATGTGGACCACTGATGTCCGTCTCCTGTATACTGTTGGCCCTCCGTATCTGTGGATTCCTCCTCTGGGGGTACAAGGGGAGACTGTAAGAAACTTGAGCATTGCGGATTTTGCGCCGAGGAGGAGGACTGTATGGTGATTTACATTAAATCGCTTTTGGGTTCGTTACACCCAGCAACTCTGTGAAGCTGGCTCTACTATTTATCATTGGCTGAACTTTTTTTTTTTTTTAATTAATTAATTAATTTTATTTTTGGCTGCGCTGGGTCTTCGTTGCTGCACGCGGGCTTTCTCTAGTTGCGGCGAGCGGGGGCTACTCTTCGTTGTGGTGCACGGGCTTCTCATTGCAGTGGCTTCTCTTGTTCCAGAGCACGGGCTCTAGGCGCGTGGGCTTCGGTAGTTGTGGCACTCGGGCTCAGCAGTTGTGGCTCGCGGGCTCCAGAGCACAGGCTCAGTAGTTGTGGCGCATGGGGCTTAGTTGCTGTGTGGCATATGGGATCTTCCTGGACCAGGACTCAAACCCCTGTCCCCTGCATTGGCAGGCGGATTCTTAACCACTGCGCCACCAGGGAAGTCCTTGGCTGAACTTTTAAAAAATGGTGGTAAAATACACATAACATAAAATTTGCCACCTTAACCATTTTTAAGTGTACAGTTCAGTGATGTTAAATATATTTACATTGTTGCACAATCTCCACAGCTCTTATTATCTTGTAAAACTGAAACTGTGTCCTCATTTCACAATTACTCCCCATTTCCCCCTCACCCCAGACCCTAGAAAACCACAATTCTACTTTCTGTCTCTAATCAAATGAATTTGACTACTCTAGGTACTTCATAGAAGTGGAATCATACATTTTTTGTCCTTTTGTGACTGGCTTATGTCACTTAGCATAATGTCCTCAGGGTTCTTCCATGTTGTAGCATGCATCGGAATTTCCTGTTTTTTTTTTTTTTTTGGCTGTGCCGTGCAGCATGCAGGATGTTAATTCCCAGACCAGGGATCGAAATTGTGTTCCCTGCAGTGATATCGTGGAGTCCTAACAACTGGACCAGCAGAGAATTCCCTTTCCTGTCTTTTTAAGGCTGAATGACATTCCACTGTATGTATAGACCCCATTGTATTTATCCATTCCTTTGTGGATAGACATTTGGGTTGCTTCCATCTTTCAGCTACTGTGAATAATGCTGCTATAAACATGGGTGTACAAATATCTCTTTGAGACCCTATTTTCAGTTCTTTTGGGTATATACCCATAGGGGGAATTGATGGATCATATGGTAAATCCATTTTTTAGTTTTTGGAGGAACCACCATACTTTATCTACAGCAGCTGCTCCATTTTACTTTCCTACTAACAGTGTCCAAGGGTTCATCAGCAGCATTTGAAAAAGAAGAAAACAGAGGTCCAGAGCAGTAAATGACTTGTTCAAGGGCACAGGGGTGTTGGCAGAGCCAAGATTCTAATCAGAGTTTCTTGGCTGTTTGAATGCTTGCTCTTAACCAAAATGCAAAACTTGGAGTATCAGGTACGGAAGCACCCTGATGATAACTTTTGTTCACTGGGTCAGCCTAGCCCTACAGCCTTGTAGTGAGGAGACATTTTCATGCCCCAAAGGAGCAGGAAACATAGTTCCATCATTTCTGATTCAGAATGAAGATTAGTCCTCCCTCCCTCCAGGCAGTTGGGAGCCACTCTGGTTTAATGTTTTCCCTGGGCTGGGCTACAGTCTGTCCCTCCCTGCAAATTCCATCTCATTTTGCCCCAACTCAGAGTTCCAGTTCAATTTCACTCTGCAAGCCATGAAAGAGAAAGCTTCAGGTTTCAGGATCCTTGGTGTGTAAATGTGTGAAGTGTGAGATTGTTGTGAAATCCAAGTTCATGTGCCTGACTGCACAGTGAGGCCAAACAAATTGAAACATTGGTGTTTGGAGCAGGGAAAGGTTTATCAATTGCGAGGGTGCCACCCTCTTGAGAAGTTGAGAGAAATAGGTTGATCTCAAATCCACCTTGCTGGCTGGCCGGGTTGCAAGGTTTCTAAAGAAAAGAAGAGTAAAGGGGAGGTGATCTTTGTGATTTTAGTTTCTGGATAAGATCTCAGTTGCAGACTTCCTGACAGCATTTTTGTGGCTCAGTGGGTCATTGGTGATCGTGATTGATCTACGTGTTCCTGCAAAGCAAACTAGTACGTCAAGGTCTTGTGATCCCTTAACTTCTTTCTAGAAGGGAGCAAAAACAATGGTTGAGGCATTTTGTTATTTACTTAGAGCCTACATGACAAGTTAAGAATTTCAAGCAGGTTGGTCCCTGCTGTTTTTTCCTTTAAGGCCGTTTGGTACTGCTTTTCCTTTGTTTCTGCATACCCTCACTTCCCTAACTAGTAACTGCTTGAGTCTGCTCTTTGGAACTTGGGAAGACCTAGGAGACTAAATCCTTTCTTTACAAACCAATGAGGGGACACGGAGAAACTTTTGTACGAGGAGGGTCCTGCAGGGTCCTGCCTGAGTTCAATCCCCCTTTTCTTTGATACCCCTCAATCCTGAGGGGAACAGGGTTGGGACAAGAAAGGGAATAAAGTTTTGGATGGAGAGGTGAATCATAAACTCAGCAGGGGAATTCGGTTTTACAGGGACTTGGTTTCATTGCTCTGATCACCGAGCCCCTTAAACTGTCACTTCACTCACATCAAGGAAGGGAGGCAATAAAGATGATAATAATACATTTCCCTGTTTTACAGAAGAAAGGAGGACAAAGTGGTATATAGCTCATGCAAAATCAAAGAAGCTACACATCACAGTGCTAGATTTGAACCAGCAGAGCTGGTTGATGTCTTTTCTTTTCTTTTTTTTAAATTAATTTATTTAAAAAATTTTTTTGGCTGCGTTGGGTGTAAGTTACTGTGTGCAGCCTTTCTGTAGTTGAGGTGAGTGGGGGCTACTCTTCGTTGCGGTGCGCGGGCTTCTCATTGCGGTGGCTTCTCTTGCTGCAGAGCACAGGCTCTAGGTGCGTGGGCTTCAGTAGTTGTGGCACACGGGCTTCAGTAGTTGAGGCTCACCGGCTCTAGAGTGCAGGCTCAGTAGTTGTAGCCCACGGGCTTAGTTGCTCTGCGGCATGTGGGATCTTCCTGGACCAGGGCTCGAACCCATGTCCCCTGCATTGGCAGGTGGATTCTTAACCACTGAGCCACCAGGGAAGTCCCAAGCTGGTTGATTTCACTTTAAGAATCAACATTCTTATCCCTTCACCTAATAGTATTTAAGCAGCTACTGTGTGCCAGGCACTGTGCTGGAAGTTTTTGCTTCTATAGGGGTGGAAAACTTTTCTTTCTAGGTTCTTTGCTGAGTCTAATAATTAAATTGATATACGACAGATTAAATAATTTCCTACGTACGGGAGCCCCATAAAAACTCTGAGGTTCAAAGACAGGCAATTGAGGCTTTATATGCTACCCTGAGCTAAGGAGAAGGGGGTATGGATCTGGGGCTTCAAGGGGAAGACAACTCACAGAAAGATGGGAAAAGCAAATGCTTGGTAAGCAAATGTTTGCCACTCCATGCAGGTAAGTTTTTCTGAGATAAAAAGTTCTCTCTGGTTAAAAAAAAAAAAAAGTTATCTCTCTTCCTGGCATAAGCCTCCTAATCTAAATTATTTTGAGCAGTTAAGGGAGAGGCAAGGAGCTTTTCCTGAGTCTGCTGGGTTTTTTTTTTTTTAAGTTTATTTTATTTATTTTTATTTTTGGCTGTGTTGAGTCTTCGTTGCAGCGCGTGGGCTTTCTCTAGTTGCGGTGAGCGGGGGCTGCTCTTCGTTGCGGTGCGCGGGCTTCTCATTGCGGTGGCTTCTCTTGTTGCGGAGCATGGGCTCTAGGCGCACGGGCTTCAGTAGATGCAGCACGCGGGCTCAGTAGTTGTGGCACACGGGCTTCGTTGCTCCCTGGCATGTGGGATCTTCCTGGTCCAGGGATCGAACCCATGTCTCCTGCATTGGCAGGTGGATTCTTAACCACTGCGCCACCAGGGAAGTCCAGTCTGCTGGGTCTTAATTGCCTTCAACTCAAGACAGTCCACATCCCCAAATGGCACATTTTGGGGATACAAAATCTGTTCCCCCTCACTTCTCTTCCAGCAACTCTTCCAGTAACTTTGAAATACATTAAAAGTCTTCTTTATGTTTGAAGAAACCAAAGCTCAGAGACAGAGAACTTGCCCAATGTGTACTTTTACCACCTGCTCCCCATAACTCCATTGTTCTGTGGAATTTAACTCCCGGGGCCAGGGGTGGATGGACGTTCTTTTTTTTTTTTTTTTTTTTTTAAAATTAATTAATTATTTATTTATGGCTGTGTTGGGTCTTCGTTTCTGTGCGAGGGCTTTCTCCAGTTGCGGCAAGCGGGGGCCACTCTTCATCGCGGTGCGCGGGCCTCTCACTATCGTGGCCTCTCTTGTTGCGGAGCACAGGCTCCAGATGCACAGGCTCAGTAATTGTGGCTCACGGGCCCAGCTGCTCTGCAGCATGTGGGATCTTCCCAGACCAGGGCTCGAACCCGTGTCCCCTGCATTGGCAGGCAGATTCTCAACCACTGCGCCACCAGGGAAGCCCCTGGATGGACGTTCTTGATGGCTTTGTGTCTTGCTTTCTCAGCAGATTGTAGCCTCCTCAACTATGTCTAAGATGCTGTGTCAGGATGTTTACCAATTTGGTCAGAAGCTGATCCGCAGGCGGCCTCTGGAGCCCAGGGAAGAGTCTGAGAGCCGCATGGCTCGTTGTCTGAACACCCTCGACCTGGTGGCCCTGGGCGTGGGCAGCACCCTGGGAGCTGGTGTGTACATCCTGGCTGGTGAAGTGGCCAAGGACAAAGCTGGGCCAGCGATTGTCATCTGCTTCCTGGTGGCCGCCCTGTCTTCTGTGTTGTCTGGGCTCTGCTATGCCGAGTTTGGGGCCCGGGTACCATGCTCCGGTTCTGCGTATCTCTACAGCTATGTCACAGTGGGACAACTCTGTGCCTTCATCACTGGCTGGAACCTCATACTGTCCTATGTCATCGGTGAGATGATGGGGGTGGGAGGAAGGTGTGGGGCTTAAGATCAGGAAACTAGGAGGTGGCATTTAGGTCTTGACTCATTTGTGAGAAATTTATTCTTCACCTTGTGGGGTGAAGTGGGTAATAGTGGCAGGAAAACCCCACAGCTTCATTCTACTCTGCTCTATCCTATTTTCCTTAGATTATGGGGCCTAGAACAAAGAAGGAAAGGAAAGTGTAGGGAGTGGGTGAGAGGGAGGCGTGTCCCTCAGGCTCACCCCCTCACCATGTGGAAGGCTCTCCTCAGTTGTTGCCTTCATGGGATTTTCCTTTGCTACTTGATTTAAAATTTCAACCCTCATCTCCCAGACTTTTCACTCCCACTTAACCTGTTTTCTTTTTCTTCTTTTTTTTTTTTTGCATAACATTGATCTCCTAACATTGAACAGTTGACCTATTTTGTGGATCATCTGGGTCTACTGTCCCCAGCCCATGAAAAGAAACTCTTAGAGATTAGGTGTTCTGTATGCGTCCCCCCACCTCTCCCAAATACATCCCATGACACGTGGCAGGGGTTCAATTAATGTTTGTTAATAAATATTCCTCTTCTGTTGCTGCAGGCACTGCCAGCGTGGCCCGGGCCTGGAGCTCCGCTTTTGACAGCCTGATTGGGAACTACATGTCTCAGGTGTTACAGGGAACTTTCTCTCTGCATGTGCCCTACTTCCTGGCCAAGTACCCAGACTTTTTTGCTCTGGGCTTGGTACTGCTGCTTACGGGTGAGACAGGGTTCAGTGATAGGATGGGAAGAGTGGGGTGTGGAGGGGGAGCTGGGGTGGGAAAGGCTTGGGATGGAAGAATGGTGGGGGGCTTATGACTGGAAAGAAGGGTCTGTGATATGAGAGACAGGAAGGCAAGACATAGACCATTGTTTCCCACTGTTGGCACCACTGACAATTTGGGCTGGGTCATTCTTTGGTGTGTGGGGCTGTTCTGTGCATTTGAGGGTTTTTGTTTTGGCCGCGCTGCGTGGCATGCGGGATCTTAGTTCCCCAACCAGGGGTCAAACTTGTGCCCCCTGCAGTGGAAGCGTGGAGTCTTAACCACGGAACCGCCAGGGAAGTCCCAGGTTTTTTTTGGTTGTTGTTGTTGTTTTTTGTTTTTTGTTTTTTTTGGTTGTTGTTGTTTTGTTTTTTAAATCACTGCCAGATGTTGAGTAACATCCCTGGCCTTTGTGTACTAAATACTAGGGACGCCCACCCTCCAAATTGTGTCAATCACAGTGTCTCCAGACATTGCTAAAAGTCCCCTGGGGGGCAAAATCACCCCAGGGGAGGATCATTTACTTAGCCCAATGAGTTTCTTCCTTTGTACTGAGATCAAAGATTTTTTAAAAAAATTATTTATTATTTATTTTTGGCTGCATTGGGTCTTTGTTGCTGCGCACAGCTTTCTCTAGTTGCGGTGAGCGGGGGCTACTCTTTTGTTGCGGTGCGCGGGCTTCTTATTGTGGTGGCTTCTCTTGTTGAGCACGGGCTCTAGGCGCGCGAGCTTCAGTAGTTGTGGCACACGGGCTCAGTAGTTGTGGCTCGCGGGCTCTAGAGCGCAGGCTCAGTAGTTGTGGCGCACGGGCTTAGTTGCTCCGCAGCACGTGGGATCTTCCCGGACCAGGGCTTGAACCCGTGTCCCCTGCATTGGCAGGCGGATTCTTAACCACTGCGCCACCAGGGAAGCCCAAAGATTTTTTTTAATTGAGAGAAAATTCGTATAGCATAAAATTAACCATTTTGTTATTTCCCCAGCTTTATTGAGATATAATTGATATACATTGTATAAGTTTAAGGTGTACAATGTGATGATTTGATAGACCTGTCTACTGGGCGATGATTGTCACAATAAGAAATTAACCATCTGAAAGTGTACAATTAAGTGGCCCTTAGTACATTCACGATGTTGTGTAACCATCACCTCTGTCTAGTTCCAAACATTTGCATCACCCCAGAAGGAAATCCCATACCCGCTGAGCACTCCCTGTCCAACTCCTCAATACCCCAGACCCTGGCAACCACGTGTCTGCTTTCTGTGTCTATGGATTTGGTTATTTTGCATGTTTCATATTCCGTCTTTCCCACAGGAGTACTGGTTCTGGGAGCTCGTGAGTCGGCCCTGGTTAACAAAGTGTTCACAGGCTTGAACCTTTTGGTTCTCAGCTTCATGATCATCTCTGGCTTCGTCAAGGGAGATCTGAACAACTGGCAGCTCACAGAACAGGACTACAAATTGCACACATCTGGATCCAATGACACCTCTAGGTTAGGGGGGTATCCTTGGCCCTAGTAATGCTTGTGGGGGCACGTGTGCAGAGCTGGGAATATGGCGGGGACTAAAGAGATCTGGGCTGATGGATCCAGGTGATGGGGTCCTGGAGCCCAGGACTTGTGGTATTCACCAAAAAGTCCAGGACAGATGGCTGAGCACAGCTCACCCGCATTCTTTCTTGCTCCTTCTCTCACCATAGCTTGGGCCCTCTGGGTTCTGGAGGGTTTGTGCCTTTTGGCTTCGATGGGATTTTCCAAGGAGCAGCTACCTGTTTCTACGCATTTGTTGGTTTTGATGCCATTGCCACTACAGGTAACATGGTCATTGTGTGTCCCATCAGGGGTTTGGGCACAGATTAGGCTTCCCTGGGGCATAGGGGTTTCCTTTGGAGGTTCAAGAGGAAAGGGGGTTTTGTGATTTCATCACAGTGTGTTTTCCTGGCCCAATACTTCCTCCCATCCTGCAGGGGAAGAAGCCCGAAATCCTCAGCGATCCATCCCCTTGGGCATTGTGATATCGCTCTGCATCTGCTTTTTGGCATATTCTGGTGTCTCGGCGGCACTCACCCTCATGGTGCCCTACTACCAGATTCATCCCGACAGCCCCTTACCACACGCTTTCCTCCATGTCGGCTGGGCCCCTGCCAGATACGTCGTGGCTGTTGGCACCCTCTGTGCTCTTACATCCAGGTCAGTGTCAAAGCTTTCTCCCCATCTACTGTCGGATGCTCAGGTATCCCAGCCCTTGGGATTGAGAGACAAGAGGGAAAGACACCTTACCCCACGTAGACTAGGGAGCAGACACCCCAGTCTGTCCTGCTTCTCCACGTCCTCACACATGTTCCCATTTTCTCTTCCAGCCTCCTGGGTGCCATGTTCCCTATGCCTCGTGTCATCTACTCAATGGCAGATGACGGGCTCCTTTTCCGGGGACTTGCCCGGATCCATGCCCGTACACGCACCCCCATCATGGCCACCTTGGCTTCTGGTACTCTTGCAGGTAAATAAACAATACCCATTCCTTTTTTTTTTTTTTTTTTAATATTTATTTATTTATTTATTTATGGCTGTGTTGGGTCTTCGTTTCTGTGCGAGGGCTTTCTCTAGTTGTGGCAAGCGGGGGCCACTCTTCATCGCGGTGCGCGGGCCTCTCACTGTCGCGGCCTCTCTTGTTGCGGAGCACAGGCTCCAGACGCGCAGGCTCAGTAGTTGTGGCTCACGGGCCCAGCCGCTCCGCGGCACGTGGGATCTCCCCAGACCAGGGTTCGAACCCGTGTCCCCTGCATTGGCAGGCAGATTCTCAACCACTGCGCCACCAGGGAAGCCCACCCATTCCTTCTTTGATCAATTTTCTTAACTTGGATATTTCTACTGGTTTTTCACTCCCTCTCCACCTTGTTTGTGCCCTCGTTCTAGGGGTCATGGCATTACTTTTCGAGCTCAGTGATCTCGTGGACCTCATGTCAATCGGGACCCTGCTTGCTTATTCCCTGGTGTCTTTTTCTGTTCTTGTCCTCAGGTGAGACTATGCTACACCTTGGCTGGGGGTCTTTGACTCTTGGGGATTGAAGGGGAGATAATCGTCGTTTGTCTTCATGCTGCCTTCTAAATGTCCCGCTAGGCTTAAGTTGGGAAAGAGATGGATTAGACTGCTTGATGTTGGATGAGTAGGGGCTGCTGTTAATATTGACTTAATACCTCTAATTCAGGTACCAACCAGACCAGAATTTAAGCAAGATTGAGAAAACAGAGAAAGGAACTGAGATGAAGCCTGTAGTTGAAGAAAGCCCTTTGGAATCTGTACCTGAAGCAGGAACCTCAAAGATTCTAAAGAGTCTGTGTGACCCTATCAACACCATCCCCACTCGGAAATCTGGCCAGATTATCTATGGATGTGCCTCGCTGCTTGGTGAGTAGTGGAAGTTCTCTTTGGTGGTATTCTGAAATTGAGAGGATAGGGTGGGAGTGTGTATTTTGGCGGTTGAGGCATCTTGGAGATATGATGGCCCTTCGTGACATGGGCAGTTTTGGGGAGGGGTGTGACCCAAGGTTTTGAGCTGTTTGGCTTCTGGAGTTGAACTTGTTCTCCTCTGCCTTGACCCTTGCAGTTCTCCTGCTGACGGTCCTGAGCCTGATCCTGGCCCAGTGGCCCAGCCATGTGTTCTCTGGAGACCCCGTGTATACAACAGCAGCTGTGCTGCTGCTACTGTTCATCACTGGGGTCACTGTCATCATTTGGAGGCAGCCCCAGAGCCCCACTCCTCTTCACTTCAAGGTAGGCGACCCTATGTGCCCAACTATCCACCCTGAGTGAGTGAAGTCTGCATGCTTTGAGACCTCAACATCCTTTGCTGGACCAGGGAAGAAGGGGAGTCATTAAAACTAATGGACCCTTCCCTGATCCACACTCAGTGCTTTACATACCCAGCCTCAGTAGGCACTGAACACACAGCCTGAATAGGACTGGAGTCTTCTCGAGCGTGTGGGTTAGAGGCCTGCCTCTCAGACGTCTGTGGTGTGTTCAGGGAATAACTGACTTTGCCCACAGGTTCCTGCTTTACCTGTCCTCCCGCTGATGAGCATCTTTGTGAATGTTTACTTGATGATGCAGATGACGTCTGGGACTTGGGCCCAATTTGGTGTCTGGATGGTGATTGGTAAGTGGCTTTCTGGGATTAAACGGCCTCTTGAGTGACTGAACCCAACCCTCTTTCTACTACCTCGCCCCGCAAACTGTGTCAGACGCCCTAACAGCAGGCCTGTTGGGCATGTGTAAGCAGGGAGGGCCCCTACTTTTCCTTCTCATTGTCTTATTTCTCTACTAGGATTTGTCATATACTTTGGATATGGGATCCGACACAGCTTGGAGAAGAATAATCGACAGCCACCAGCCTCCAACTCCCAGACTTTTGACAAAAACATCCCTGGTGCTGAATCATCTTAACCACAGGCCATAGATGCTGTGTGGAATCCCACCATGACTGGAGGTATCTTCTGGTTCAAGGGGCACTCTGAGGCTCTATGGAGTGTGAAGGTGGGATGCATTTACAGCCCTATATTTAATGCCAGTGGACAAAATGACTTCTATGTTGTATAATTTTTAAGTAACCATTTCAAAGCATTACATATATATACACATACACTCAGAAAAGTGCATGCCTCATACCTGTGCAGCAAGATGAATTTTCACAAAGAAAGTACAAGGTAGCCAGAAACTAGAGAAAAAATCAAATATTAACCTGCAGGTAAGAAGTGCCTTCTTGTGCCTTTTTCCAGCAAAAACGCATAGATTGCCACATGGGAAGAAAACATAGGTAACTATATATTGTGTTAAGAGTTGCACTGTATTTAGTTTTTTTGTGGTGTGATTCTCCATTTTATTAATCTTCTTTAATGACATTCAATAACTCTTTGTTATTATTTCCAAAGAGCTGAGTGGAAATTATTCCTAAATATTTTAAAATTTTGAGGCTGTTGTATTATTATTATTTTTTTGGTTGCACCACACAGCTTGCAGGATCTCAGTTCCCAGAACAGGGATGGAACCTGGGCCACAGGAGTGAAAGCTCGAAATCCTAACCATTAGGCCACCAGGGAACTCCCAATGCTGTTATAATTTTTTCTCTTCTTTTTGTTACTGGTGAAATGAAAAACAATTTTGTGTGTTTATTTAAAATTTTCTTTAAAAAACTAAATATATACAATTTTTAATTTACAATCATACCTCAGTAAAGCTGGAATACAAATAGGGAAATTGGATGACTTTATCACATTCATCATTCATTTATAAGATAACATCATACAGTGATTCTTAAACTTATTGGATTTTTGATACCTCCATATTTCCACTGGGATATTTTAATACACATCTGCTGTCTTCACACATTCATTCATTTTTTAAAAATTGAGCTATAGTTGATTTACAATATTAGTTTCAGGTGTACCACACAGTGATATAATATTTTATAGATATTCCATTTAAAGTAATTATATATAATGGCTTTATTTTCCTGTGCTGTACAATAGATCCTGTAGCTTATTTTATACATAGTAGTTTGTATCTCTTAATACCTTACCCCTATTTGCCCTAACCCTTCTCTCTCCCCACTGGTAACCACTAGTTTGTTCTCGTTATCTGTGAATCTGTTTCTCTTTTGTACACATTCGTTTATTTTTTAGATTCCACACGTGATATTACACAGTATTTTTCTCTGTCTGACTTATTTCATGAAGTATAATAACCTCCAGGTCCATCCTGTTGCAAATGGAGAACTTCATTCTTTTTTTATGGCCGAGTAGTATTCTATTGTATTTATATACCACACCTTTTTTATCCATTCATCTGTTGACAGACACTTGGGTTGCTTCTGTATCTTGTCTATTGTAAATAATGCTGTGAACATTGGGGTGCATGTATCTTTTTGAGTTAGTGTTTTTTGCTTTTTTCAGATATATAACCAGGACTGGAATTGCTGGGTCATATGGTAGTACTCTTTTTTACTTTTTGGGAAACCTCCATACTGTTTTCCATAGCGGCTGCACCAACTTCAGTAGACATTCGCTTCCCATCTTCAGTGCCTCATCTCTTCTGTTTACCTGCAGGCTTGAAGCACAACTGTAGACTCTTTGTCTTCCATGTCCACAAAGGTCCTGCCTGTGGGCCAGTCTGGTTAATTCCAGCTAAGACTTTTGTCAAAGTATTTAAATACTCTTAATTTTTTCCCTTATTTGAAATTTCACAGTTGGCTAGGTCACTCATTACATAAGAATTTAAAAAAATTTTTAAAAAATATTTATTTGGCTGCATCGGGTTTTAGTTGTGGCATGTGGGATCTTTTGTTGTGGTGGGTGGGCTCTTTGTTGCAGCGCGTGGGCTCTCTAGTTGTGGCGCATGGGGTCCAGAGTGTGCGGGCTCAGTAGTTGTGGCATGCAGGCTCTCTAGTTGTGGCACAAGGGCTCTAGAGTGCACAGGCTCAGTAGTTGCGGCACGCAGGCTAAGTCGCCTTGTGGCATGTGGGATCTTAGTTCCCCAACCAGGGATCAAACCCGAGGCCCCTGATTGGAAGGTGGATTCTTAACCACTGGACCACCAGGGAACTCCCTACATAATAAAGAATATGAATTCTGTCTAGCAAAAGATGGCCTGTTCCTCCAGGATAACTACGTATAACCTAGATGTGGAAGTTTTCAATGGATTTGTGCATGAGTTTTGATTCATACGAATACTGGAATAATCCCCACACCCTGCCAAAAGAAAAATGAAAAACAAAACAACTCCACAGCAAGTCAACAATGTAATTTTCACTAAGGAGCTCCTGAGAATAAGAGGAGGTTCTTTGGGAAAGGTGATATGTGTCTATGTCATTGGAAAATTTTAAGTGATTAAAAAAAAAATTTTTTTTTTTTTTTTGGCCGTGCTGCACAGCTTGTGGGATCATGGTTTCCCGACTAGGGATTGAACCTGGGCCCTTGGCAGTGAAAGTGCAGAGTCCTAACCACTGGACTGCCAGGGAATTCCGAATTTTTTTTTTTTTTTAGGTAAGAAGTGGATTTATTTAGAGAGAAACACACTTCCCAGACAGACTATGGGTCATCTTGGAAGGTGAGAGAGGCATCAGGGGTATGGGGTTGTCGGTTTTTATAGGGGTGGGTAATTTCACAGGCTGAGTGGGAGGAATATTCCAGCTATTTTGGGGAAGGGGTGGGGATTTCCAGGAATTGGGCCACTGCCCACTTTTTGATCCTTATCAGTGTTGGAGCTGTCACCGTGCCTGTGGGTGTGTCATTTAGGTTGCTGATGTGTTACAGTGAGGGTATACTGTATACTGAGGCTCAAGGTCTAGTGGAAGTTGACTTGTCCACTATCTTGGAGCGATTTGGTTCTAGTCAGTTTATGTCATGTCCTCGGGCTATGTCATTCTTTCAAAGGTTATGCCCTGCCCCTTTCCCTCCTATTTCATTCCCCTCTCAGAGATTTTACTCCCATATTCTTATGGGAAGCAGAGGGGTGATGGTCATCTATAACTGCTTCAAGGCTGAGTAGGGACATCGACCCTGCCTGTCAGGGAGTAAAAATCTCTGGATGCCTGATCTAGGGGCCCAGGGGCAGGACAGCTCCTCGTTTTAAGTCGGTATGGGCTGGAATCCTCACACAGCCATACATCTTGGTGTGGAACTGCTGTAACTGCTTCCATAGCCTTTCTATGAATCTCCTTGATGATGAAGCACTTTTTGTAACGCATCAGAGTACAAAAATATCTATCTATAAACGACAAAGAGATTTTTAGATGCTATCGTTCCAAGGCAGTCTCCCAACCAGGTGTTACAGTGCCCAAAAAGTTGTCTCAAAGAAACGGCACAGAATGTGTCCCCAGTGGTGTTGACGATGAGAGGGAGTTGGTCTAGCTTATCACTGCCCCTTCGTGGCTTGCCAGCTGAAATCGTGGAACTCAGATTGGGACTTGAACCCACGCACCAGGAACTGAACCCAGCCAAAACCCAGACTGGGACTTGAACCCAAGGTCTTTTTTTTTTTTTTTTTTAAATTTTATTTATTTATTTATTTATGGCTGTGTTGGGTCTTCGTTTCTGTGCGAGGGCTTTCTCTAGTTGCGGCGAGCGGGGGCCACTCTTCATCGCGGTGCGTGGGCCTCTCACTCTCGCGGCCTCTCTTGTTGCGGAGCACAGGCTCCAGACGCGCAGGCTCAGTAGTTGTGGCTCACGGGCCTAGTTGCTCCGCGGCATGTGGGATCTTCCCAGACCAGGGCTTGAACCCTTGTCCCCTGCATTGGCAGGCAGATTCTCAACCACTGCGCCACCAGGGAAGCCCCCAAGGCCTTTTAACTGAGATCACACACCTGGTCTCAGGACTTAATGAGGCTCAGTTTCTTGATGTCTCATCACAGAAAGAATTCAGTGAGAGACAAAGTGATAGTAAGAAGTGGATTTATTTAGAGAGAAACACAGTCCGCAGACAGAGTGTGGGCCACCTCAGAAGGTGAGAGAGGCCCTGAAAAATTTTAATTAATGCTATAAAATAGTATATTCTTTTTAAGTGGGAATGTTGAGTCAAAGACATGCACATTTAAAATTTTCGACAAATGTTGCCAAATTGCAGAAGACACAAATATGACATCCACACATGTAATTAAAATTTTCCTAGTATCACATTAAAAAAGGAAAAAGAAACAGATAGTTAATTTTAATAATATACTTTATTCAGTTCAAAATATCCAAAATGTTATCATTTAAACATATAATGTAAAAATCACTAATGAGACATTTCACCCTTTTTATTTCTGAACAGTCTTCAAATCTCAGTGTGTATTTTACACTTACTTTACCACCTGGCCACATTTCAAGTGCTCAAGATTTTATGTGGCTGTTTGTTACCAAACTGGATAATGCTGACCTAGAATCTTTTCCCATGCTTACCTATTGGTTTAGTGCAGCAGTCAGGTAAACTCTGGTCCATAGCTCAAATCTTGATTGTGGCTCTGATTCTGTTTGGTTTAGAGGCTGAGTGGTTTTTATTAAAAGGTTGTAAAAAAAATAATAATAATAAAATAAAAGAGGAACATGTGGTCCAGAGCATATGTGGCCTGCAAAACCTAAAACATTATTTGGCCCTCAACAGAAAAACTCTGGCGAACCCTGGTCTGGTGTAACTGAATGCACTCAGGTTTATTGTTTATTTGCAATGTCAATGCGTTCAAGTTTCTTTGCTTTTGTGATGTTTCACCTTAGCCACACATACCTAGAAGAGACTGGAAGCATTTCTAGTGATCTTTGACTTCTCTTTGCATAATCGCTTTTTTCCCGCCTTGGTCAATCTAGCTAAAGGTTTGCTCATTTTGTTTATCTTCTCAAAGAACCAACTTCTGGTTCTGTTGATTCTTTGTATCATTAAAAAAATTCTCTTTCATTTTTCTCCACTCTAATCCCTATTATTTTCTGCCTTCTGTTGCTTTTGGTTTTGTTTGTTCTTTTTTTTAGCTTCTTACCAGGTAGAGTTAGTTTATTGATTTGAGATATCTATCTTTCTTCTTTTTCAATGTAGGCATTTCCTGCCATAAACTGTCTTCTGAGCGTGCCTTTCACGGCATCCTGTAAGTTGTGGTTTGTTTTGGTTTTCACTCCTATGTATTTTCTAATTTCCCTTATGATTTTTTCTTTCACCTATCTGTTGCTTAAGAGTGTGTGGTTTCATTTTCATACAGTATTCTTGTTTTCCTTCTGTTGATTTCTAGTTTCATTACATTGTGGTCAGGTTTCAATCTGTGCTTTTAATCTTTTCAATTTGTTGAGATTATTTTGTGGCCTAACATAGGGTCTATCCTGGAGAATGTTCTATATGTGTTCTGTTGTTGGTGGAATGGTCTGTATATGTCTGGCATCCCTCCCCCCAAATATGTTCCATGTTCCCTCATTCCCTCCCTGCCGAGGATCCAAATCCTTAACCTAACCCTAACACTAAGGTATACGTAACCCAAGGACAAAGTAACTTGAATTGAAATGTAACCCCAACCCTGAGATAAACCAAACATAAGGCCTACATCAACCTGATTCTGGACCCTCTGTCAGCCTTCATAAGGCACTCCTCTGGGCTCTAACCACAGTGCTATCCCCTGTGCCACAGTTCTCCCACTGGCTGTAGCACCCACCCTAGATCTCCCAGGCCACATTCATGGATAGCATTCAAGTTCTCCAGCTCTCAGAGGCTCCCCTGCTGGACTCTCTCCTTTTCTCCAGTCTCCCAGGACCTGTCTGAGCTCAAGCCTCTCCCTCCTAATGCACCAGGCCCTCCCATGGCCATCAGCCCCGTCCCTAGCTTTTCAAACTCACTCCCATGGGCTCTAGTCCTCTCCCACCCATACTCTTAGATTCCCCACCATGGGCTCAAGTCCTTTCTCCAAGACAACCCACTTTCTTCACTCTAGGACTGACCCTCTTAAGACAGCTCAGGTCCCTCCGGAGTCTAACTGCTCCCTCAGCTCTCTCAAGGACTTGATCCTAGGCCCTGGCCCCTTCCCCAGGGCAAATCCACTTGCCTCCCTTGAGCATCACCTTCCCATCCCTGTTGCAGGACCTCCAGGATTTGGAGAGGTCCAGTGTGCTGGTTCTGTTCCTTCTTTTTTTTTTATTTTATAAATTTATTTATTTATTTTTTATTTTTGGCTGCGTTGGGTCTTCGTTGCTGTGTGCGGGTTTTCTCTAGTTGCGACGAGCGGGGGCTACTCTTCATTGTGATGCATGGGCTTCTCATTGCAGTGGCTTCTCTTGATGAGGAACATGGGCTCTAGGCACATGGGCTTCAGTAGTTGTGGCAGGCGGGCTTCAGTAGTTGTGGCTCACAGGCTTAGTTGCCGGACCAGGGCTCGAACCCATGTCCCCTGCATTGGCAGGAGGATTCTTAACCACTATGCCACCAGGGAAGCCGCTGTTCCTTCTTGAACAGGCCATGTTTGAACATCCAACAAAGACACTGGCTTATAAGCAATTTTAACGTCAGCCATTCTGGTGTGTGTCTAGTGACATCACATGATGATTTTACTTCACATATCCTTGAGGAGTGAGGACGTTTAACACATCTGCACTTACTTATTTGCCATTTGGTGATCTTAAGTGCTTATGTAAGTCTCCCTCCACCTTTTAATTGATTTGTTGTTTTATTATTGACTTGAAGGATTCGTTTTATCCTTTCTTTGTGAATCCTTTGTCAGGTTTATGTAAATATCTTCTCCCAGTCTTCTTGCTTTTTCACCACCTTCATGGTGTCATTTGATGATCAGAACTTTGTACTTTTGATGAAGTCCAACTTAATAACTTTTTACTTTCTGTTTAATGTCTTCTGTATACTAAGAAATGGTGCATACCCCAATGCTGTGACAATAATCTCCTGAATTTTCTTCTATTTTTTTTTTTTGGCTGCGCCGTACGGCTTGTGGGATCTTAGTTCCCTGACCAGGGATCGAACCTGTGCCCCCCTGCAGTGGAAGCACGGAGTCTTAACCACTGGACCACCAGGGAATTCCGCATATTTTCTTCTAGAAGTTTGATAGTCTTTTTTCAGCTCACTGCACCCGCAGGGGGTCTTCTTGTAAAAATTCACTAATAGCAACGTTAATGGTAATGAGAACAACAACAACAGCTAATATTTATTGAGCTTACACAATATTTCAGATACACGTTCAAGGAGCTTACATGTACCAAACTCATTTAATCACCACAACAGCAGTATTAGGTAGGTGTAATTATCCCCATTTCACAGATAATGCACAGGGAGTAATAGCTAATTTTCTCAGTGCCTCACAGGGAGTAAAGAGGTGGGACGGTGATGGAAACAGGTAGGGGTATGTACCACGAGAAAAGCTCTCCCACATATGCTCCATTAGCAGAGTTTTACCTTAGAACAAATCTGAAATACGACAGAGATGAAATGGTATTGGAAGGTTTCTACGCATTCAGGAAACTAACCTACCCAGTAGAAAATAGTCTACAACTGAGTATGTTGTGATCAATAAGAAAAAGTGATTTCTCCAATTCTCCAAATTCACCTCTCGTATGACTTCTGATATTCTATAAGCAGAAGAGTGACCAGTGAAGGCTTTCTTGTGTTAAGTCTTATCACGGGTTTTCCTCTTGTCGTGGAAGAAATGAATGTTGAATAGAGGCCTCTGTACGCTCTTTGTACCCAAAAGGTTTCTCAACAGCATGAATTCTCTGATGTTCTGGAGGATGGTTTACACGTTTACATGCCTTTCCACATTCCTTACACTCAGAGGGTTTCTCACCAGTATGAATTTTCTGATGCTGTGTAAGTTGATGGCCGTGACTGAAGGCCTTCCCACATTCTTTACACTCATAGGGTTTCTCCCCTGTATGAATTCGCTCATGTTTGACAAGGCTTGACCCATAAATAAAGGCCTTTCCACATTCCTTACATTTGTAAGGCGTTTCGCCAGTGTGGATTCTCTCATGCTGAGTAAGGTGATAGCCACAGTTAAAGGCCTTCCCACATTCTGTACATTTATATGGCTTCTCACCCGTATGAATTCTCTCGTGTTTCACGAGACTCGAACCCCAACGGAAGGCCTTCCCACATTCCTTACACTCATGAGGTTTCTCACCAGTGTGAATTTTCTGATGCTGAGTGAGATAATTGACGCGAGTAAAGGCCTTCCCACATTCTTGGCACTCATAGGGCTTCTCACCGGTGTGAATTCTCTTATGTTGAACGAGGCTGGAACCACAAATAAAGGCCTTCCCACAGTCTTTACATTCGTAGGGTTTCTCACCACTGTGGATTCTCTTATGCTGAATTAGTTTATACACTCGGCTAAAGGTCTTCCCACAGTCTTTGCATTCATAGTCTTTCTCACCAGTGTGAAATCTCTGATGCTGAGTGAGCTCATCGCCACGTCTGAAGGCCTTCCCACAGTCTTTACATTCATAGGGCTTCTCACCCGTATGAATTCTTTTATGAATAACGAGGCTTGAACCCCACCGAAATGCCTTCCCGCAGTCCTTACATTCATAAGGTTTCTCACCAGTGTGAATTTTTTGATGTTGAGTAAGCTGATTACCCCAACGGAAGGCCTTTTTACATTCTTTACATTCATAGGGTTTCTCACCAGTGTGAATTTTCTGATGTTGAGTAAGTTGATAGCCTCGGCTAAAGGCCTTCCCACATTCCTTACATTCATAGGAATTTTCCCTGTTATGAAGTCTCTGATGTGGTCGGACAGAGGTATTTTCTTTGCAAGTGGGCGTTTTCCCACAGTTGATTTGATTGATATATCCCTCTTGAGGGACCTGTGGTCCTTCAAATTCACCTTCACACATCCAGTCAAGGCCAAGGGATTTACTTTTTCTATTTGAGTTCTGTTTGGAAAAATTTATCTCATAAGTGCCCTTCCGTGTAGGTAAACTCTTGGTCTCATACGGTGATTCCAAATCTGAAAAAAACAAAACAAACGAACACAAAAACCCAAAAAACCCAACATATTTTGTTTCTTTTTAAGAAAACAAAAACAAACCTAATCACAAACTAAAACCTTCTCTAACAGAAATAAAACTTCTCCAGTGGGAAAAATATGAATCACCTAGGGCTCTTATTAAAATCTAGGTTCCACGTCTAGCATCACAATACTTAATGAGGAAACACTGGAGACATCCCTGCTAAAATCAAACAAAAAAGGCATTTACTATTAGCTCTACTATTTCCTATCAGCTGAAACAATTAAGCAAAAAAAAATTAGAGGGACAAATCTCAAAAATGAAGATGAAAAAGAGTACAATTTGTAGATGTGATGACAAACCTGGAAAACCAAGAAAATCAAATATAGCACTACTGTAGGAAAATAAAAAGATACAGTTGGATAGTTGTGTATACACACAGAAACACAAGTAATATCATTAAAAGTAATTCTGGATACAAAGATCCAACATTCAAAAGATGATGTGTAGAATTAAATTTAATAATAAAAATTGTGAAACACTTAGGAGGAAATGTTTAGAAAAATCCGAGCATCAATAAGGACGCTAACTCAAGGGACTGTAAAACGTCAAACATGTTTAAATTCATGAGTTCATACAGATACTAAAAAAAGGTTAAATGGCCAACTTTGGAGCATGCTAGGAAACCAGCCCTTTGTTATTAAAAACTGATAGGTGGATCAGTTTCTCTTTAAAGAATTATTTATAGAGAATAAATGAAGAGGCAATGATAGAATACCACCATTTTGAACCCCCAATGAAATAGTGAATCTAGGTACTGAGTGTCAGTGACTGCTAACACAGCATCAAAAGAGACATAAGCAGATATTGCTTCGTGATGGAAGAACAGAGAACCCAGGAAGCAGTATCACCAAAAAATAGATAAGAAGGAAGAAAGCACATGAAGCTAGGATAACCACCAACTTTCAGAAACTACGAATGGCACAGGGTCCTGTTTTCTATGCCCTTGTTACTCAGTAGGGGTGAAACATGAGAAGGAAAACAAATTGAGAAGGGAATGGGGTGAAGATAAAGTTCAAGGCAGTGACTTCTTCCTCAGAGGCCTTGGGCCTGAGACCTTTGTAGGGAGCTCTGTGAACACCTCAGGGGTGCAGCTGCCCCCTGCCCAGCTGGGCCGCTTGTGGTAATGATGGCTTGCCCGAGCCAGGCTGGCTGTCACTCTCCTCTGCACCACTTCAGTGTCTTTTCCCCTCAACTATCAAAGCTCTCTCCCTTGCTTCCATGAGACAATTGTGTCTGGCTTAGAAATGAGATGTCTTGCTTTCAAAAAAAGAAATGCCACATGATGCAGAACTTAGGAGAAAATTGTTGGCTCAAGATTTTTTGATTGAGCTTTAGTCAAATTTGTAACAGCCTAAAAATGACTTCAGGAAAAGAGAAAGGCCTGAAGGACAAACAGGAAACCAGATGGGTAGGGAAAAGGACTATTTTATTCTATTCTATTCTATTCTATTTTACATTTATTTTATTTTTAAAAAAAATTTAAAATTTTTATTTATTTTTATTTTTATTTGTTTATTTTTGGTCTTGTGTCGAGGCTTGCAGGATCTTAGGTCCCCGACCAGGGATTGAATCCCGGGCCCACAGCAGTGAAAGTGCCGAGTCCTAACCACTGGACCGCCAGGGGATTCCCAAAAAGGTCTTTATTTAAACTTCTGGAGGCAAGTAGAACCTGGCAGTTGACAGTATGGATTCTGGGGCCAGAATTCTTAGGTTCCAGGTTTGCTTCTGCTTCCTTGATTAAGTCACTTTGTGCCCCGGTATACTCATCTACAAATTAGACGTAATAATTTCCTAGCTCATAAACGTGTGAGAATGGAATGAAACGTATTTGTACATATACATACACACCAGGCTCAGAATGTTTTCTGGTGCAGAGCTAGCACAGTATTTATTAGCCATTAATATTATGGCTGTTATTTTGCTAACAGAAAAACAAGAAATTTCCTTACATATTTACAAGATATTATCATCCAATAGTTAACTCAGAATTCATAGATTATAACTTTCAACCTCACTTCAGGTACAATGTGTAGGGAATGCAATATGCTCAGTGTGGTTTTACACATCCATCCCACCTCTACATCAAACATAGAGTCTGGTTTGCTAGAGAAAATCAAGTCACTGTGTAGAGCCATTTCCCCTAAAGGTGGGTCCCCAAAGTACCATCGACAGCAATTTGGGTGTAAACATAGGCTCACAGCATGAAGCTTGGTTTCTTTGAAGATGGTCATGAAATAAAATAAATACATATATTCTAATAAATTAAATAACTCTAATCAGTTCTTTGGCCAGTAAGGAAGAGAGGTAATTACAGGAGGGGCCAGACAGAGGTGGGAAGAGCCCTGATGGATGAGGAGGTGAAGGTGCCTAAGTAACGCCCATTTCCAACTGGACAAAGCTCAAAACGTCCCTTGGGTGCAGGAAGAAAGAAATTCAACTAGTATCTTGAAAGGTGGTCCTCAAAGGAGAGAGCTGACTGTGCAGGGAGCAGAGTCCAGATTATCTGAGGCAGGCAACTTACCCAGCGAGACCAAGTTACTGTAGTTCTCCAGCATCACGTCCCAGTACAGGTCTCTCTGCGTAGAGTCGAGACATGCCCACTCCTCCTGAGAGAAGTCTATGGCTACATCGGAGAATGTCACCAAACCCTGGAAACGCAAACCCACACGTCCCTGATGAAACGAAAGCACAGTTTCCAGATGGAGGAGGCGGGAGGAAGGGCTACGCTCCGTGCAGGGGTGGATACAGCGAGTAGATTAAAAGCCTGTGATACAGGGAGGGGCCGGTGAGGACACGACTGTGGCTGAAGCCGAGCCCCTCCTGCTGCAGGGGAAACCACCTACACCCCGGGGAATTCTTTTTTTTTTTTTTTAATTTATTTATTTTATTTATTATTTTTGGCTGCGTTGGGTCTTCATTGCTGTGCGTGGGCTTTCTCTAGTTGCGGCGAGCGGGGGCTACTGTTCGTTGCAGTGTGCGGGCTTCTCAGTGCAGTGGCTTCTCTTGTTGCAGAGCATGGGCTCTAGGTGTGCGGGCTTCAGTAGTTGTGGCTCGTGGGCTCTAGAGCGCAGGCTCAGTAGTTGTGGCGCACGGGCTTAGTTGCTCCGCGGCATGTGGGATCTTCCCGGACCAGGGCTCGAACCGGTATCCCCTGCATTGGCAGGCAGATTCTTAACCACTTCGCCACCAGGGAAGCCCTACCCTGGGGAATTCTTAATCATGCCAACCTGTCAGGAAATGGATAAACCAATCCCAGTTTTCCTCTGCTGCACAAGCACAGAGCCTGCTAACGGGCCTGTCTCATGAATTCTCAGCAAGCGTGGATTCCTACAGCATCCTTTTCTCTTTAAGGAGAAAGAAAAAAAATGCCTGGGGTTTGCTTCCCAAATGTAATATAAGATCTTTTATCTTAGAAAATCGGGTTTGCATGTTTGAATGTTTTCAAGTCTCGGGTTCATCATTTTGCCAGGTTATCTTTTAAGCAGTCCACCTTTGTAATGACAAAAGGAGTATATATATGATCATTTATTACTCTTGTATGAAATGACCTTCTTACCTGTCACCATCCGCTAGCCTTGCCTTTTCTTTGTTCCTGATTTAGAGGAAACTGGTATCAAATGATTCAGGGGCATACAGACAGGTCTGTGCAAAACAAAATTTATCTCCTGGGTCCCCTGGTAGGACCATGATCTCTGAGTCCACAGGCCCTAATCACAGCTCTATGCAATTCTAGGACCATGCATCTCTGAGTCCACAGGCCCTAATCACAGCTCTACGCAGTTCTAAAAGCTTCGTAAAGTGTGAGCTTTCACTAGACACGAAGACTGAGACCACAGAATATGAATGTTCCCTCTTATCTGCCTGGGAAAAAGATCAGTGGAGACGAGTGAGGAATTCTAGTTTTCTCGTGTGGTCAAATGGGACCAATGTCTCCAACTCATCAAATCGTAGACTTGACTCAACTATTTCTCCCAAGGTAGTTTCTGCTTCCATTGTTCCAATTACTCTTGACAAAAAAGTGAGTACATAAGAGATACTGAGTAACTAGCTCAAGGGTTAAGTGAACATTAGTCACAGAGGTGGGCAACAGGCTATATGGCATAATTATTCACTGGAACAGGAAGAGCTGGGAAGTAGTTACTTGGATGGGACTCACTTGGGCAGGAGGCTTCATGATATTTCAAAGAAGTATCCACAGGACCTAAATATCACAATTCAAGAAGGACAGAGAAAAACATACTTACGTGGGCCATGGTTTTAGAATTCAAGAACTGTTCGGTCCTCTTGGGGTCTCCTTTACTGAAGACACAAAATCCAGAGAAGCCAGATCTAGACAAGGAAAAAGAGGCACTAAAGTAAGTGCACCTTGGTCCCCAAATGACCTAATACAACCTTTTCACTCCTCCATCTTTTCTTCCAAAGAACCCTCATCTTCTTGCCCCACAAGGCCCCCCACATAAACACAACACATCTGGAGAAGGTTAAAAGGATTCTGGAAAAAAACAAAACAAGTTTTCCCTGAAACCCCAGGAAACCCAGCTGCACAGACAGGACAGAGGAACTTTTATTTTTTGTCTTGAAGTCAGATCCAGACATTTCAGTGGGAGGATTCGTGGCCAGCTCCCTGTTGGGGGAATATGGATTAAGAATTTGGCCTTGACCAAAGAGAGGTGTGGCCTTTGCCCTCAGCTTCTGAGAGGTAACCTACATCCTACCTGACAGGAATGTCTTTGTTTTGGGTAGGGGCAGGCCGCACTGCATCTCAGGGTGGAAGCTGGCCACACCAGAAAGACCAACCAGGTGATGGGTGGGGTTGGGGGAACTCTGGGTCATGGGATATCAGTTGACTTGGAGACTGAGATTAACATCTGGACAACAAATCAATCAATCATGCCTACGTGATCAATCAATCTTGCCTACGTGATCAATCAATCTTGCCTACGTGATGAGGCCCCAATGAAAACTCTGGACACTGAAGCTCAGGTATGCTTCCCTGGTTGGCAGTGCCCCTGAGCAGACCGTCACACGTTGACGTCGGCAGAATCACGAGTCCTGACTTCACGGGCAGGAGACACCGGAAGACCCAGGACGGGAACTCTCCTGGACCTCGCCTTGTGCACCTGTTTCCTTGTCTGAGGTTAATCTTTATCCTTTCCCTGTCATCAACTGTATCTGGGGGTAGAACGGCTCTCAGTGAGTTCTAGGAGTCCTTCTGGTCCTGAGTTATGAAACCCGAGGGTGGTTTCGGGAAACTCCTGAACTTGCAGTTGGTGTGAGAACTGGGCGGGGGGATCTGGTGTGGAGACTGCACCCTCAAACCTCACTGTCCGCAGCTGGCTAACTCGGGACAGAGGGACGGCGAGCTGGATCGAGACTGGGTGTGTTTGGGGAGCTCAGTCTCACTCTGAGCACGTCCTGCTCTCTGGTCGCACCATCCAGGGTCGGGAGAGGCTGCATCCTGCACGCTCGAGCCCTCCTGGCCTCTAGACAGTGTGACGTCAGTCAAGACTTGGCAGGTGGGCAGTGTGGAGAAGGAACTGCCCAGGTAGCGTCTGGCACTCTGAATCCAGGAAAGCTGCCTGCATCAATACATGCAGAATATCAGTGTAAAAATGTATTGGGTCCAGTGGTTGGGACTCCACACTTCCAATGCAGGGGGTGCAGATTGGACCCCTGGTCCGGCAACTAGGATCCCACATGCCTCACGGTGTGGCCAAAAAATTAAAAAAAAAAAATGTATTAGTGGGCTATTAAATGCTAAGTTGGAAGACATACTTAAAGACATGAAAGATGTTTTAGGTATATTGTTAGTAGGAAAGATGTTACAATAATACATTTGTAAAATTCTAAATATAGGTATATATACATACTCATATATATGTATAACATGATACAGATATCTATATAGATATATACACACATACAAGATATATGAATACACATAGAGACACACATATACACAAACAACCCATGAGACAGCAATAGAAAGAGAGATATAAAAACAGAAATAGAGAAACAGAAAAAGCCTGGAAAGATATATCCCATGTGCAGAAAAGAGCCACAAAGTGGCTCTGAAACCGCTCATCTTAGGCCTGCTTGCAAGACTGGGCCCTTGGCTGGCTTTCCAGTGCGTTCCAACCATTCCCTGACTGGTAAGAGTGGCTCACGGTTCTTAAATTTGTTTTGTACAAGCCATGTGGTTTATGTTGAACACGAACCTTCCTCCGAGAGCCTGGAATCTGGGCATGTGCTGGGCAGAGGGTGCCTATGTGACTCCCCCATAAAAACCCTGGACTCCCAGGCTTAGGCGAGTTGCTCTGGTAAACACTGCGTATGTGTTATTATAACTCGTTGCTAGAGGAATTAAGCATGTCCTGTGTGACCGCACCGGGAGAGGACTCTCGGAAGCTTGGGCCTGCTTTCCTCCGATGTTGCCTACGTGTCTTTCCCTTTGCTGATTTTGCCGTATATCCTTTCACTAACAAATCTTAGCCATGAGAAGAATGATATGTTGAATCATTATCTAGAGAATGACTGAGCCTGGTGGTGGTCTTGGCAACCCTGGACACCCTTTGATCTTGATTTTCTTCTTTTTAAGTATACCTTGTTAGGTGTTTTAACAACAGTCATGCATTGGCTTAATGTATATAAATGTGTGTGCATTTATTTATTTTAAAGTTATTAAGAGACAGTTAGATTCTCAAGAGATAAAGTTCCACTCTCTTTTTTAAAAAGACTCCCTTGGAACTTGCAGAAAAGGCTCAGAATATATTATCTTTGGATTATTTTACTGAATAACTTCTCTTGGCTTCCTTTCACTACCTAATACCTAAACCAACTCTTTGATGTCTAAATATGCCCACATGTGCTGCAGTACTGACTGGAAAAAAATGACTACAATGCCAAGTGATGGCCTGTAGATACTGACCGTTATCTTGACACTGCTTAGTTTTATGTCGTGATGCAAGGGTGAATTTTGCTTTTGAACTTGTCCTTTCAGCCAGTGTCCTGTAGATAACTGCTAAATCACCTGACCCCGCTAGTCTTCACTTTGCATCCAACACTATTAGAAAAAAATATGTAAGGCATAAAACTTAGAAGATAAATTTCATTTATCTCTACGTAGAGCCTGTGCATTCAGAATTTCTTGGTCGTGGCCTGACATCAGCAGCTATCGTGAGAATGATACCCCCTTCCCGGCACTTCTCAGGCCACATCACCTGGAATTCTCCACAGGCTGTCTTGTACTTCTTCTCTATTCAGTTTCCCTTCCTTGCTGGTACAGCAATGTACAGCAATGTACAGGTAACAATGCCTTTTAGTCATCTGTCATTCTAAGTACTATTGTAGGCGCTTAACAGAAGTATGATTTTGACTCAAAATTCCACTTTTTGGAATTTATCCCAAGGAAATAGCTATACTAGTACACAAATATATGCACAAGAATGTTCAGAGAATTTTTTTTTTTTTTTGGCTGCACCGTGCAGCATGCGGGATCTTAGTTCCCCGACCAGGGATCGAACCCGCGCCCGCTGCAGTAGAAGCGCGGAGTCTTAATCACTGGACCACCACGGAAGACCCCAGAGAATTTTTTTTATTGGATAGTTTTTTGTTTTGTTTTTTAAATTGAGATAACTGTACAGTCAATGTGCAGTTGTAAGAAATTACACAGAGGGATCCTGTGTTCCCTTGATCCAGTTTACCCCAAGGGCAATACCCCAACTGCAAACCTATAGTACAATATCACAACCGGGACCCTGACGTCGATACAATCCATCAGTTTTATTCAGATTTTCCGGAGGATCATTTTAACAAATGAAAAAAGTAGAAATATAAATATCTCCCAGTAGAGGATAGATTAAATAGATTGCAGTCTGTTACAATGGCATACTATACATTTACCAATAATGATATTGACTTACATTAATTGAGAAAAAAATTTAAGATGAACTACCCAGCGGAGAAGGTATATTTAAAAAGGTATAGGTAATTTGGGACGAGAGGTCTTCACGAATTTAAGAACAAGGCTCTGTGGTCTGACTTTTAGGATATGGATCTTCGCTCTGACAGTTACTAACTTCACAGTATCTATTTCCTGACAGGTTAAGACGGGGATAAAAATCGTACCTACCAGGTATGACTTTCTCAACTACTAAGAAGATAAGCCACATAAAACACAAAAACATGTAACAATTATTTAATACAAGTTAGCTGTTATGGTTTAAGATCAATAACATTACACATCCCTTAATTCGTTTTTATAAGACAAACTCAAGCCTGCTGTTTCCCGTTTTTCTTATGCTAAAATATGTATTTCTCAAAACTGCTGTTTATATAATCAATGCTAACTAAAAACTTTCAAGATCCTCTTAAAAATGAAATTCTTTCCAATTAACAGCATTAGCAAAAAAAGATTCTAAGACAGATAACGAGGAAATGTTCCCTTGCCACCAGCAAAGAGAGGGACAGACACGATTTCTGTACCCAATTCCAGCTCAAAGAATCTAAACTGAGAAGATGCCAAACTGAGAACATTAGTAAGTGGTTGAATCTTGTCTTCTATGTGACATGGGAGATTCAGGTGAACATTTTAAACCTGTCATCTCTTGTTCACATATCTGCCCATGGAAATGTTACTTGTGCAGGCCACATTTATTATGTATCAGTGATCACTGTCATGTTCTGTGAAGGCAATACTCAACTCCTAGAAAATCTAATTTTGAAAGTCTGTCTTTTTTTTTAAAATTTATTTATTTATTGGCTGCGTTAGGTCTTTGTTGCGGCTCGTGGGCTTTCTCTAGTTGTGGAGAGCGGGGGCTACTCTTCGTTGCGGTGCACAGGTCTCCCATTGCGGTGGCCTCTCCTGTTGCGGAGCACGGGCTCTAGGCACGCGGGCTGCAGTAGTTGTGGCACGCGGGCTCAGTAGTTGTGGCACACGGGCTGCAGTAGTTGTGGCACGCGGGCTCAGTAGTTGTGGCTTGCGTGCTCCAGAGTGCAGGCTCAGTAGCTGTGGCGCACGGGCTTAGTTGCTCCGCGGCATGTGGGATCCTCCCGGACCAGGGCTCGAACCCGTGTCCCCTGCATTGGCAGGTGGATTCTTAACCACTGTGCCACCAGGGAAGTCCCAAAAGTCTGTCTTTCTTGATAACTTGTTGCCATGGGATTAGTTTCAAATGGTGCCTCTCTAATCCTTTAAGGTGTGAATATGTGAGAGATTCTTTTCAAAGCAAGAAGGGGATCACTGGGCACACCTCTCCCCTCTCCACATGCACAAAGGTATAATGTGACCCTTGGCTGAGTTGGATTCCTTTTACAAACTAAGATTTGGAAAGTCTTGGGCTCACTTACAGACCAATTAGCAGGATTCAGTGTTCCAGAAATAAAACACACACATATGCTTTGAGGGGGAGGGGAGGACTGGAAACATCCCTACCAAAATATCAACAGTAATTATCTCTGGAAGGTACAGTAATGGGTAGTTTTCTGTTTCTTCTTTATAAGTGCTTTAGAGGATTGAAATTTTTTTCAGCAGGCCTGCATTAATCCCATTATAAGAAATATACCGTAAGATAGTCCCAAACTAAAAAAAAAAAAATTAACAAAGAAAAAGACTACAGTTATGAGGGGGCAGGTAGGTTGCAGCCATTAAGTGAACTTTGAATAGACAGGTCTGTGGTAGGCAAAAGAACAGTCTCCCAAAGATGTCCATGTCCTAATCCTGGAACCTGTGAATATGTTACATTACACAGCAAAAGGGAGTTAGGTTGCAGAGGGACTTTAAAGTCCCGAATCATCTGGCCTTAAAATAGGGAGATTATCCTGAATTAATGCCAGGTGGGCCCAGTGTACTCACGAGGGTCCTCAAAAGTAAGTAAGGGGGATGAAAGAGGAGAGAAAGATGTGAGGACAGAAGCAGAGTCAGAGTGACTAGGCTGTAGTACTTGGGGTTTTGAAATATGTAGCCATCACTGAGGGTGACACAGTCTTTGAAAAAAAGGAATAACTTTACAGTGGAGGAAACTGACAAACGCTACCTAAGCCAGATGATCAAGTTCAACCTCATCAATCATAAATCTTGTTGATAGTATGTCTTCTTGCTATGATGTGATGAAAATGGTAATTTACTGCTGTGATCTTCCACCCCCAAACCCATAAACCCAGTCTAATCATGAGGAAAACATCACATTCCAATAGAGGGGCATCCTACAAAATACCTGACCAGTACCACTTAAAAATGTCACAGTCATCAGAAACAATGGAAGTCAGAAATGGGCACAGCCAAGAGGACCTTAAGGAAACATGACAACGAAATGTAATGTGGTATCCTGGATGGGATCCTGGAACAGATTAAAACCATTATGTAAAAAGTAAGGAAATCTGAATAAAGCAAAGACATCACTTAATGATAATGGTTCAGAATTGAGTTGTTAATAATAGAAGACACTGGGTGCAGGGTACCTGGGAATTCTCTGTATTATCTTTGCAATTTTTCTTTAAATCTAAGACCATTCTAAAAAATAAAATTATTAAAGAAGAACAATATGCAACCATATGTAGCCCACAAAGCATGAAATATTTAATATGTGACCCTTTAGAGAAAAAGTTTGCCAAACCCTGCTCTGGATCCAGAACTCATAATCAGCATCAAACCATACTGCTTCTCACAGTTCATTCAAAGATATAACCAAAACATGTTGAAACTGTCAGACCTCAAACAAGACCTGGCTAATACAACAAACTTCTATTTATTGATTAGTGGAAAAAAAAAAATCCTTGCCTTTGATGACAAAGACCTTTGCTCAAACCCCACTCTTAAAAGCCTCACAAAGCTGATAACTTTGTCATTAACTGACTGAAACAATCAAACCTTCTCCTTTCTTACTGTGCTCTGAAAGTCAGCCCTGTGGAAAGGACCAAAGATATCTAGCCTTTGATACCACCTAAAGATTAATATCCTCCTTACCAAATCACACACTAAAAGTGCTAACATTAACCTCCCAGTAGTATTCCTCGATCCTAGCGGAGTCTTAGAAGACCACACAGGAGGATGTGAACAATTTGCTTATTGAATATGTGAGTACTCATTGGAGAGGGTTGGTCAATGGGGAATACACATTCACGACTCTTGTCACACCTCTTGGGAAGAAATTACTGGGTCAAGTCGCTATTAAAGAGGACATTTCGGGGCAAGGAAAGCAAATATTCTTAAGTGCTATAAACACAAATCATTTACTGAACAAGAAGGTAACTCATCTGAACCTTGATTTCAAGATCTGTGATGATGATTCTTTTTCCTTGGGGTGCTTTTTCTGGAGGACAGCTGGCCTGGAGGAAAGAGAGGTCAGAATGAGACACTAGGGCTTTTCTGGAGCACAGACTACATCCGAAAATGCCCTCCGAGGCCACACCTGTTCCCATGTCTTATCTAAAACCAATCAGAAATAAGAGGGCACCCATATTTGAGTATTTCAGAGATTCGTGGAAACTAGACTCTAGTAATTGGGGTACCCCCACCTCCTAGGTCAGGGACCTCTGCTTTCCAAAAAAGAATCTTATTCCGGAGGCCCTTCCATTCTGTCATTCAGGTAGCCTGAATTTTAGATGGAGACCACCTCTAGCTCTAAAACTCCCATCTCATGACCACGTCTGTGCCATTCTTGTCATTTTCACTACAGCGTTCAGGCTCTGACTTTCCTTTGGGGCCACTGTGCCCAAACAAGTCCCCGCATGGTTGGAACGTGAAGGGAGAGGAAGCAGCAGAGACATCAGAGCTACAGGTTACACACACTCAATCAGGGGCCACACACCCAAGCACAGTCCTGCACCTGTCACAGCTGAACAATCGCATACACCTCGGCTCTGTCACACCGGCTGACGCCCACGCCAGAGACATGGTACACGGCTGCGCCAACCCCACAGAAATGCAACGGCACATCTCATAGCCTCGGGGACACATCTGGGCCCCGCCACCCCCGCAGAGCCCACACGCATGTAATTCACACAGAGCACAGTGAGGAGTCACAGCCCGGCCGCGTCACCCCTACAGATGCTCACACGCACGGGAGGCACACAAACCGGGAGGGGGCCGCGTCTCGTACCCCCCTACACACACTCACGCGCAAGTGCGTCACAACCACAGGGACCCGGCCTGTCTCCCTCACCGACGCCCACGCGCACATCTCAGTCTGTAGACATGGCCGAGCCCCTGATCACACACACACACAGACACACACACGCACACGCTCGCACTTCCTCCGCAGCGCTCCCGAAGCCAGAGGCCGAGGCTCCGTTTCGGGCCTCTTCTCCTTCTCCCTCATCGCCATCGCCCGCCGTATTCCGCTCTGTTTTCCTCCTGGGATGCTAATTACTCACCGTTTGGGGCCCAACAACCGACGGCGTCGGGAGGGCGCGCCGGCGTTGAGGTTAACTCCGGACAGGGTCAGCAGGAAACCAGAGCTTGAATAAAAATCCTTCTCGCAGAAAGCGCATCTCCCAGCATGCAACTCCCCGAGCTGCTAATGGGGCCGTGCCCCAGAGCCCTCTGGGAAACGTAGTCCAGAAACCCGGGAATCCGCGGGGCTGAAAACGCACGGCCTCTCTTTCCCAGCATGCAGCTCCACAACGGCACTAATAGAGCTGTGCCTCAGAGATTTCTGGGAAATGTAGTTCGCATCTCAGGTAATACACAGGCCTTCAGAAGGCTTCTCTCCCTGCCTCTAGAGAAGCTGTGACTTGGGAGGGAGCGTATTTCAGAGTCGCAGAATTTGTAAATGCTGGGAGACCTACCAGCCGTTCAGATTTCTTTTCTTTTTAAAATTATTATTATTATTATTATTTTAACAGGAGAAAAGCATACAAATTTTATTAAATTTTTACATGTACATGGGAGCTTTCAGAAGAGAATGAAGCCCTGAAGAAGTAACCAGAGCAGGAAGCTTTTATACCTTTTAGACAAAGAAAGGATAAATTTGTGAAGTACTGACAGTGCAATGGGCTAGTGATAGTCCGATTAGGGCCTGGTCATCCTTATCTTCATTTAATGAGGTTTGTTTGCAGATTCCTCTGGTGCCATCTGTGGATGGTAAGAGTCTATCTCCATTAAAAGAAGAATTTATTTCCTGCCTTTGGACAGAGAACGGGGATCTTTCTGCATGTTTACCGCTTCTTAATTGCCTTCAGCTCAAAATAATTTTTATCTCAAAGAGGCATATTTTAGGTTGACATACCTGGTTTCCGTCAATTATGATACAGGCATTGCTTGCAATAAGGAAGGCCATGAAATCTTTCAGTAAGTGTTCTCTTTTTGTATATCATGCTGTTTTATACTGTTTATGTATGAGTTTAATTTAGGTCTATTTGCTGTGAGTCAGTAATACTCATATTTACTTTCTAAGGTGCCTACGAATTTTGTGCTAAGATCTCATCCCATCTTATTAACACCTCTACTATGAAAGAGCTCAGTTTCTATGCTGGGGGTTTACCTGCCTCCCATAAGTTGTTTTTGTTGTTGTTGTTTTTCAAACAGGTTTTATTGATCTTCTAATGGGACCAAGTGAAACACATACATAAACCAGTACTCTCAATTGTTTATGCATTTTTGTGTAGGGATGGCATTTCCCTAGATTATTCTAATCTTTTCTTTGTTTTTTATTCTAGTTGATTTACATATTATATTAATTTCAGGTGTACAACATAGTGATATAATATTTTTATAGATTATACTCCATTTAAAGTTATTAAAATATTGGCTATATTCCCTGTGCTATACAATATATCTTTATATCTTATTTGTTTTAAACATGGTAGTTTGTACCTCTTAATCCACAACCCTTATCTTGCCCATCCCCCAGTACTCCTCCCACTGATAACCGCTAGTTTGTTCTTTCTATATGTGTTTGTTTCTGTTTTGTTATATTTATTCATTTGTTTTCTTATTTAGATTCCACATGTAAGTGATAGCATACAGTGTTTGTCTTTCTCTGTTTGACTTATTTCACTGAGCATAATACCCTCCAGGTCTATCCATGTTGTTGCAAATAGCTAAAATTTCATCTTTTTTATGGCTGAGTAATATTCCATTGAATATATAAACCACATCTTGTTTATCCATTTATCTGTGGATAGACACATAGGGTTGCTTCCATATCTTGGCTGTTGTAAATCATGCTGCTATGAATATTGAGGTGCATATATCTTTTTGAATTAGTGTTTTTATTTTCTTTAGATATATACCCAGGAGTGGAATTGCTGGATCATAGGGTAGTTCTATTTTTAGTTTTCTGGGGAACCTCCATACTGTTTTCCATAATCGCTACATACACCAGTTTACATTCACATCAGCAGTGTACTAGAGTTCCCTGTTCTCCATTCCTTGGCAACATTTGCTATTTGTGGTCTTTTTGACCATAGCCATTCTGACAGGTGTAAGGTGATATCTCACTGTAGTTTTGATTTGCATTTCCCTGATGATTGGCAATGTTGAGCATCTTTTCATGTGCCTTTTGGCCATCTGTAGGTCTTCTTTGGAAAATGTCTATTCAGGTCTTCTGCCCATTTTTTAATTGAGTTCTTGTTGTTTTTTTGATATTGAGTTGTATGAGCTGTTAATATATTTTGGATATTAACCCCTTTTCAGACATATCATTTGCAAATATTTTGTCCCATTCAGTAGGTTGTCTTTTCATTCTGTTGATGGTTTCCTTTGCTATGCAAAGCTTTTAAGTTTAATTAGGTCCCATTTCTTTATTTTTGTTTTTCTTTCCTTTGCTGGAAGAGACAGACCCCCAAAAAATATTGCTATGACTTATGTCAAAGAGTGTTCTATGTTTTCTTCCAGGAGTTTTACGGTTTCTGGTCTTACATTTAGGTCTTTAATCCATTTTGAGTTTATTTTTGTATATGGTATGATCAAATGTTCTAATTTCATTCTTTTACATATATAGATGTCCAGTTTTCCTAATACCACTTATTGAAGAGATTGTCTTTTCCCTATTGTATATTGTTGCCTCCTGTGTCATAGGTTAATTGACCATATATGCATGGGATTATTTCTGGGCTCTCTATTCTATTCCATTTTTCTATGTGTCTGTTTTTGTGCCAGTATCATACTGTTTTTTGTTTTTTGTTTTTTGGCTGCATTGGGTCTTCGTTGCCATGCATGGGCTTTCTCTAGTTGTGGCGAGCGGGGGCTACTCTTCATCGCAGTGTGTGCGCTTCTCATTGTGGTGGCTTCTCTTGTTGCAGAGCACAGGCTCTAGGCACGCGGGCTTCAGTAGTTGTGGCACATGGGCTCAGTAGTTGTGGCTTGTGGGCTCTAGAGTGCAGGCTCAGTAGTTTTGGTGCATGGGCTTAGTTGCTCTGTGGCATGTGGGATCTTCCTGGAGCAGGCTCGAACCCGTGTCCCCTGCATTGGCAGGCGGATTCTTAACCACTGCGCCACCAGGGAAGTCACTACCATACTGTTTTGATTAGTGCAGCTTTGTAGTGTAGTCTGAAATCAGGTAGTGTGATACCTCCAGCTTTGTTCGATTTTCTCAGAATTGCTTTGGCTATTCAGGGTCTTTCGTGGTTCCACATAAATTTTAGTATTATTTGTTCTAGTTCTGTGAAAAATGTAATGGGTATTTTGATAGAAATTGCCTTAAATTTGTAGATTGCTTTAGGTTGTATGGCTATTTTAACAATATTCTTCCAATCCACGAATACTGCATATCTTTCCATTTCTTTGTATCATTTTCAATTTCCTTCACTAGTGTTTTATAGTTTTTAGAATATAGGTCTTTCACTTCCTTGGTTAAGTTTATTCCTAGATATTTTATTCTTTTTGTTGTGATTTTAAGTGGGATTTTTTTTTTTTACTTTAGCTTTCTGATAGTTCATTATTAGTGTATAGAAAAGCAATAGATTTCTGTATATTAATCTTGTATCCTGCAACTTGCTGAATTCATTTATTAGTTCTAATAGTTGTGGGTGGAGACTTTAGGGTTTTCTATATAAAGTATCATGTCATCTGCAAATAGTGACAGTTGAGCCATCCTCGTGACCCCGGAAGAAATTCAACTGGGTTATGGTGTATGATCCTTTTAATATATTGTTGGATTCCAGTTTGTTAATATTTTGTTGAGGATTTTTGCATCTATATTCATTACAGATACTGACCTATATTTTCTGTGGCTTAACATGTGATCTGTTCTGGAGAATGTTTCATATATACTTGAAAATAATGTATATTCTGCTGTTTTTGGATGTAATGTCCTGTTATATATCTACTAAGTCCAGCTGGTATATTGTGTCATTTAAGGCCATTGTTGCCTTATTGATTTTCTTTTTTTTTTTTAATTTAAATGATACATTTATTGAGCTGTGCCTTTTCTACCACACTGGATTAAATAAACTTGTCAAGAAGTATGGTTTTTTTTCACCTTCTGGGACATTTAGTAATTTGCTGTTCTTTCTTCTATGTACCTCTGTTGGTACATATGGCCAACTGGTCACCTGTAACAGGTAGGTCTCATGTTATTAGATACACAGGTAAGGAAAGTTACATTCATTATGTCCTTGGTTCAAAGCGACAGGGGCTCCCTAGCACGTAAATCTTTGCAGAATCAAGTGTCTACTATTTTATATATACATATTAAAAAAGAAGCAAAGGCACTAGACTACTTGGATTAAACATTCTGTCCAGAGGGATAATACCAGGCTTTGCTTTTCCTCATATGTAGTAAGTTTCAGGTCCTTGACAGAAACAATGTCTGCTTACATTCTCTGTGCAAGAATTTTTTACCACACTGAATTGGAAGATGTAAGTAGTGTCTCTCACTGGGCCACAGGGCAGAATAATTGCCTAACTAATATAATAAAGATAATGACTCACTCTGATCAAATATTGGGCAGGATTGCTTGCAACTCATTTTAAGAGATTGGGGTATCTTGAACTAAGGAATCCTCAGCTGTGATCCAATCCGCTCCCATGCGCAGCATCCAACTGGATCTCTTTGCATCACCCTGTGGAATTTGGGGTGGACAAGGTGAACATAGATAATCATGAAACTCTAGCTGCCTGTTATGTCATGAAAGATAAAGTATTTTGTCTCATACTAAGGCATTTAAATTTTATTTATTTTTGCCCAAACCCATGAAATTATCAGGCTAACATGTTGTCTTTGCAAATATGGTAAAATTAAAGACACCTCAAATTTCCTTCCAGATTCTCCAAATTTCTTTTCTTTGGTGATGATGGGATATCCAGAGAGACATGACTTTCTTTTTTCTTTTTTTCCATTTTCTCCAAGATTTAAAAAAAATGCAAATTAGACGGGATAATGTTTCTTCTCTTTTCTCTTTCTCTTCACTCTAATAAACCCTAATTATCACCTGCAGCAATAGGTAATATTTCCCCTTTAAATGAACCAGTGGAAGACTCCCCTTCCAATAGCCACCAGGGCACTTCCTGTTTGCTCACACCTTGTTCAGTTCAACGTGAAGAATATTTATGGAGCACCTTGTTATGAGGCACTGACACACAGACTGTGGGGGATAGAAGACACAATTATGCCCTCTGGGGCTTTATGGTGGAGGTGGGGAGCTAGAGAGGTGACTTCCTTAAACAGAGTAAATAAGACCTCTTCATAGAGCTGGTTGAGGACTAGGAGAATAGTCCCAGTAAAAAGTAGCAAATTCTCTAGTCCAAGTAGTGTGTGAGGCGGGAATATGTGCCTTCCATTGTTCTATATGTTAATACATCTGATTATAAAAGGTAAGGATGAAACAAGCAGCCTAAATGTGCTTAATTTTTGTTTGTTGTCCTACTGGTGGAAGGAGTAAAGATCAATGAGTTACCAACGTTGATGTAGAGTTTTGGGTGCTTCAAAAATATTGCAAGTTTATTGGTTGAGCTGCAATTAGCCAATAGAGTGCTTGAAACTAAACAGAAATGCATCTTGCTGGTATTTGTGTGTAGTTACTGTCTTCTTGGTGTACTCTGATACCTCGCTATACGTATATACCGACTTAAGGTGTATTCATCAAAAAGCCACATCTATTCATTGGAATTATGAAGAAGGGAAAAACTGAAATATTTTAGCTTGTTTTATACAGTTATACATGTTACCATCCTATTTTATGCTATGTCATGAATGGAGGGGATACTAGGAACAGGGGAGTCTGGAAGCAACAAGGATGGTGGGGTTAAGCATGGTTGCACTCATGGGCGGATAGAGTGAAGCCTCTTATCCTGGTCACTCTCTAGACGGTGGTAGCTACAAAGAGAAATAGGCAACAGAGATCTCAGGGTGAAGAGCCCAAGGAAAATGAAATCTCCCAGTTCCCTTAGGCAGCCCTTCATGGTAGCCTCCCATAACTAGCCCTTTGAATCCTTTTACACACTTGGTGATTGTAATATTGCTAGAGCATCTGACATTTTCAGATGTTAAAATCCCTGGTGACCACTTAGAAAAGAAAAAGAAAACCCAAAATATATTCAACTTATTGTTTTCGGAAAGGGTTCACACCAGGGGAGGAAGCTACCATAACAAAGCAGACAGAACTTTTTAGATGAATTCAACATCCTGTTAGTTTTTGCTGCTTCAGAATTTATAGCAGGAATTGATGTGTCCCATGATGCTATTTCCCTGATTTATGTGTTTTAGAGGGAGTATCCTCATTACGGAGAAGTGCAGGTAGAGGAGTGTTAGTGAGACCAACTCCCTCACTGTCTGCCAGCAGTGGGCGTGATAGAATAGGATGTAGCCTGAGTACCTCCATCCTTTTACATCCCGAGTTTTCACCCTATAGGTGATCTGTTTGTTGGCAATTCAGATGGCTTGATCTCAACATCTCTATCAAAAAGTGTTATCATATGTCTGCCAGTAAGAGTAGCTCCTGAAACTTAACAAAATTGGGAGTCCTGCTTGCCAATCAAGGTTTATTGGGACTATTTAAGCAAACTTACAATGTTCAAACCTTCTCAGAGAATCAGGCTGGCAGACCTTGTGCTTCTAGAAGTTCCCGCCCCAAATCCTCACGCTACTCAGAGGTCTCAGGTGTGTTGTGTGGTATCTCTAGGCCAGTGCTACTGAAAATGGGTCTTGGGGGAGCAACGTCAGCACCAACAGGAAACTTGTTAAAGATGTCATTTCATGGGCACCACCTCAAACTTGCAGATTCACAACTTCTTAGAATGGGGTCCTGATCCCAAAGAGATTTGTATTCCTTTTCAAGGTTCAGAAAAAAATGTTTAGCTGAGTGGTTCCCATCTGGTTTCCCATTAGGATCAGATGACCAATATTAAGAAATAACATCACCTGTGCCCTCCCCACAGAGTTCATCTATTAGCCTGTGAGATCATCAGTGTTATTTTAATTAAGTGCTCCAGGTGATTCTAAGGTGAGGCCAGGGTTAAGTACGTGGGCTTCTGGGTATATTTGTGAGAGTTCAGAGCAAGCTTTGGTCCAAGGAGAGGCAGTAAGTTTTGCTCTGCGTCGGCTTTCAAGGGGCTAGTCGGTGAAGTGCACATACCCCATGTTAGCAGAATTTTGGGACATTTATATGAAGAGAGAAGAAGTGTAGACAACAAAGAAAAACTCATAGATTGGTCTCCATGTAGGAGCTGATTGTTCCTGAATCTCTCCTGAGACAAAGGACAGGAGAGACTGACCTTTGCAGCATTTCAAGGTCCTTCTGCCTGTGGGTGTGTTGGGAGCAGGAGAAGGAGCTGTGCTGACACCGTTGAAGGCATATTCTCAAGATGCTGATGTGATTCCTCAATATAATCTTGATGAGAAAAGGACCCAGTGCAGGAGGAAGAAGAGGAGAATTGGCAGCTTCTCAGGTAAGTGTCCTGTCCTGGGTCAGAGGCTGGGTTTGCTTTTCCTCCTGAAATGTCATGGATCGAGAACCTGCAAACCTTTAATTATCTACTTTTGGTGTTCTTGCCTAGCGAGGTTGTTTTCAACTACTTATTTTTAAACATTTATTCTTATGATAGTCAAGATCATGTCTTTAGACTACTTCTCCCTTATGTCCCAGAGCCTTTTCTCTATTGTTTGCATCCAAGCTCCCTGTAGAGCATGAAGTCTCAATATGATTTAATGAATTTCAAGTATTGAAAATATTTCCTTTGTGAGAGATCAACATGGGAAGGCATTAGTACCCAAGATTCCCATTGGGATGGGGTTGGGTGTTGGTATCTTAGTGAATTTGGGGAAAGTGGAGTGGTTACCTTACATCTGTATGCAACATGAGCTCTTTAGAACAGGATTAAGAAAATGCATGTATAAACAGGATGATCTTAGTGGTCCAGAATCCCTTAGAAAGTTCTGAAAAAAATTATAGACTATTCTCTACATTGGTAACAAAGACTTACTATTTAAATGCACTATTATGGATACAAAACAAGGGGGGTATATATGGATTGAAATTTGCATAAAACTGACATTTTTTTCAAGATAGATTCAGATTTCCTTATTTTTGCCCAAAATACCCAAGCAGGGACAATGTGTCCTCCTGAGTGTTTCAGTCACCTGATACCAATTTATCCCATTATACATGATGTTCACTGATTCAGGTGTTTTCTGCCAGATTGATGTACTATGAAGTTCCTATTTTTTCCCTTTTTTCTTTAATAAAGTTCTTGGAAAGATATAGTGAGGGATGTCCCAGTTAATGTGGCAACTCCATTTCTTCTTAGTTTCTCTTTGCTTCTAGTTTGCTTTGAAATATGAACACTCAACTGTGTTTAGTAGAGATATTGAGTTTTGTAAGCGGAGGTTTTCATCAGTCAAGCCTAGATTTATAAGATTTGCTCAGTAAAAAATAATACTAATTTCATTGATATGAATATTTTCTTCTATATAACTTTTAATATGTACAAAGTCGCCTTTTTTATGTATATCTGTGGACGTCGTGTTAACATTATCTGATCCATTTTTTCTTATTTCTATTATTCTTCCTAATTACAGACACTGATATAAACATTCATTAGGATTGTCTCTGTGTATTTGTCTGTGTTCTTTGTAGATAAATTCTAGTTCAGGTAAACTGGAGTAAAACCCAGGCTCTAACATTTACTGAATGGTTGACAAATATGCTCAAGAAAAGAGGAACAGTAATGTCATGTTTCTTAAACTATTTATGTGGTTCATTCAATGCTATGTAAAACAAACAAACAAACAAACTAGAAAGTATATCGTAAATATTCAAAAAGGATTGTTGTTGGTGTGCTTACTATTCTATTAGACCTGTAAAATCCATAAAACACTTTCAGTTCAAGATTAACTATAAATTCTTACCTTGCTGTTCTACCTTTATGTTATCAAAATGTGTGGTACATGGACCAGAGACTCTGGCATCACTAGTGAAAAATGAACTTGTTAAAAATGTGGAACTCAGGCCCCACCCCAGAATTCCTGGATCAGATTCTGCATTTTAACAGTATCTCCAGTTTGCTTGTTTACACATTAAAATTGGAAAGTTTTACTTCCGACTCATCATGTATATTAACTGAGAAATATACACAATTTATCCTGTATAATAAAAGTACAACACTCAAAAATGCATATACCTGTGTTGATGCCATCATTTTATAATTTCTCTTCCAGATAATTATAGTCTCTATAGTGGTTTTGTGGATCGTATGTCATCCTCTTTTCTTGGAGTTAGAAATACAGTAGGGAATATTACTGTGTAAAAATTATTTTATCAGATAATTCAAGACACTCTCCTAAATCAAACCACTCCTTTTAATACTCTCTTGGGCCAAATTATGAACTCTTCCTGTTGTGACTCAACAAATGTACTTTTTATTTTAGGGCCTGTTGACATTCAGAGATGTGACCATAGAATTTTCTCAGGATGAATGAGAATGCCTGAACTCCCTCCAGGGGAATTGTACAGGGATGTGATGTTAGAGAACTATAGGAACCTGGTCTCCTTGGGTGAGGATAGCTTCCTTCCAGAATTCTTTATTCACCCACAGGGTTTTGGTTCCTTCATTTGTAGAATGTCTCCTGGAATCTTCTGCTTCCTACAGTAGAGTTTCAGATCCCTGCTTTCAAGGAAAAAATGGGAGTTTGTGGGTATAGACAGAAAGGTTTCATGATGATTCATCATGATTCTAACCTTCCTCTTTCTTGAGGTAATCAGCATCCTTTGCTCTAGATTAATGGTAATTCTATAAATGTTCGGTGGTATAAAATACTGCTGCCCGGGACTTCACTGGCAGTCCAGTGGTTAAGACTCCGCACTTCCACTGCAGGGGGCACGGGTTCAATCCCTGCTCGGGGAACTAAGATCCCGCATGCAGCGCGGTGCAACAAATAAATAGATAGATAAATATTGCTGTCTGCATCTTAAAAACAGATTTTCATCCCTTACTTTTGATTTATTTGTACTTGGATAGAATCTCAGAATATGATTTTTAACTGTTGCTTGGTATAGTAAAGGTGCTTTCAAAAAACAGTATTTGGGGAATCAATTTCTAGAATATTTTAACATTTTACAATGCCTTCTCTTCTCACCTGGGCACAATACTGGATTGGAAAATAGAGGATCTGTAGCAAAACTTATGTCTTTTTCTTTTAATTGAAGTACAGTTGATTTACAATGTTGTGTTTGTTTCAGGTGTACACCAAAGTGATTCAATTATGCATACATATATATTTTTTTCAGATTGTTTTCCCTTATAGGTTATTACAAATATTGAGTATAGTTCCCAGCCCGATGCAGTAGGTCCTTGTTGGTTATCTATTTTATCTTTTTTTAAAAAAATTTATTTGATTTATTTTATTTTTTTGGCTGCGTTGGGTCTTCATTGCTGCATGTGGGCTTTTCTCTAGTTGCAGCGAGCGGGGGCTACTCTTCATTGCGGTGCGCGGGCTTCTCTTTGCAGTGGCTTCTCTTGTTGCGGAGCATGGGCTCTAAGTGCACGGGCTTCAGTAGTTGTGGCATGCGGGCTCAGTAGTTGTGGCTCGTGGGCTCTAGAGTGCAGGCTCAGTAGTTGTGGCACACGGGTTTAGTTGCTCCGCGGCATGTGGGATCTTCCCGGACCAGGGCTCGAACCCGTGTCCCCTGCATTGGCAGGTGGATTCTTAACCACTGCCCCACCAGGGAAGTCCCTGATAACTATAGCTTTGTTGCATGTTTTAAAAATCAGTAAGTGTCATGTCTCCAACTTACACTTTCTTTACCAGATTATTTTGGATATTTCGTGTTTTGTGTTATTTCATATACATTTTAGCAGGAACATTTCTGTCAAAATTTGAATTTGAATTTTGATAGAGATTAGTTTGCATCTATAGATCACCATGGGTAGTATTGAGAAATTAGTGATATTAAGTGTTCCGGTGCATGGAATGTATTTTTGTTTATTTATATAGTCTCTATTTACCTCCAACTATATTTTATAATTTTTTTCAGACAAGTCTTTAACCTCCTTCATTAAGTTAACTTTTACAGGATATTATTCTCTTTAATGCTAGTATAAATGTACATATATTCTTAATATCTTCCTTAGATTTTTTCCCATTAGTTTATAGAAACACAACTAATTTTTATGTTTTATGTTTTGAATTCTGCTATATTTGTTCATGAGTTCTGTGTTTGTTTTTTCATGTAGATTCTTTAGGGTTTTCTACATAACATTTTGTCAGATGTGAACAGAGATCACTTTACATCTTCTTTTTGGAATTGCATGCCTTTTTTTTTTTTTTTTGGCCAGATGGTTTTTTTTTAATATAAATTTATTTATTATTTTATATTTATTTTTGGTTGCATTGGATCTTCATTGCTGCGTACGGGCTTTCTCTAGTTGCAATGAGTGGGGGCTACTCTTCATTGCGGTGCGTGGGCTTCTCATTGCGGTGGCTTCTCTTGTTGTGGAGCACGGGCTCTAGGCACACGGTCTTCAGTGGTTGTGGCACACAGGCTCAGTAGTTGTGGCGCACTGGCTTAGTTGCTCCGCAGCATGTGGGATCTTCCCGGACCAGGGCTCGAACCTGTGTCTCCTGCATTGGCAGGCGGATTCTTAACCACTGTGCCACCAGGGAAGTCCCGGCAGATGGTTTTGACTAGGAAATCCAGTACTGTGTTGAATCAAAGTGATGAGAGAGTGCATTCTTGCCTTTCTTGATTGTAGAGGAAAGGCTTTCAGTCTTCCACTATGGAGTATAATGATAACTCTGGGCTTTTCATATATGATCTTTATTATATTCAGGTAAGTTCCATCGATGCCTAGAATGAGTGTTTTTATGATGAAAGTGTGTTGAATATTGTCACTTTATTTCTCTGCATCATTTGATATAATTATATGGTATAACATTCATTCTGCGTATTAGTCTTACTTTTAAAATTTCCATTTGTTAAAACACCCTTGAATTCTACAAATAATTCTGAATTTTTCATGGCATATAATTATTTTAATGTGCTTTGTAATGCAGCTTGCTAGTATTTTATTAAGAGCTTTTGCAGCAATATTCACCACAGATATTGGCTTGTAGTTTTTTTTTTTCCCTAAATTGGTAGTGTCTTTGGTTTTGATATTGGGTAATGCTGACCTCATAGAAAGTGTTTCTTTTTTTTAAAAATTTTATTTATTTTTGGCTGCGTTGGGTCTTTGTTGCTGCATGCGGGTTTTCTCTAGTTGTGGCGAGTGGGGGCTACTCTTCATTGTGGTGTGTGGGCTTCTCATTGTGGTGGCTTCTCTTGTGGAGCACCGGCTCTAGGCACATGGGCTTCAGTAGTTGCAGCACGTGGGCTCAGTAGTTGAGGCATGTGGGCTCTAGGACATGCGGGCTTCAGTAGTTGTGGTGTGCAGGCTCAGTAGTTGTGGCACATGGGCTTAGTTGCTTCGTGGCATGTGGGATCTTCCTGGACCAGAGATCGAACCCGTGTCCCCTGCATTGGCAGGTGGATTCTTAACCACTGTGCCACCAGGGAAGTTCCAGAAAGTGTTTTGATAATTTCTCTTTTCTTCACACTTTGGAAATATTTGTGGAGAGTTGATGTTAATTTTTCTTGAAATGCTCCTGGAATTATCCAGTTAATTCATCTACTCCAGGGTTTTTTAAAATTAGTTTTTTAGTCTGCTTACTAGTTGTAGGTTTGTCGTAATTTTTAAATTCACTCATGCTAGAATCTAAGGGGTTCTATGTTTCTAGAAATTCAATCTTTTTCTTTTTTTTGAGGCGTTCAATTTTTTGGTGTAGTATTGTTCATAGTAGCCTTGTATAATTACTTTTCGTTATTTGGTATCATTTATAATGTCTCTTTTACTTCTGATTTTACTTGCATCTTACCTCCTCTTAATCTAGCTAAGGGTTTGTTAATATTATATAAAATTGTAAAGTATATTTACCCAAAGTACTAAGTGGAATAGTTGGTTATTTGTTATCTTTCAGCTATATTTTCTCATGACATCCAGGGTTTGTTGCCAAAGAAGCCTTGCATAGAAGATTTATTTGTAAATGTGCTGGGAAATTATGAGCGCTGTCACCTTGGAAATTTATACTTAATGAAATACTGGGAATGTAAGGGGGCACATGAAGGGCAAAAAGGATGTTATTATGGATGTAACCAAATTGGGACAGTTACCCATAATGAAAACATTATTGCCAAAAGAAATTGAGGATACAAATCAAATTGGGAAAAATTCCATTTTAAGTCAGTAACTTTGCCAGAAAAATGTTTTTGTAAGCAAGGACACACATGATTTAAAAAAATCCATATTCTCTGAAATGAAATTTGGAAAATATGGAAAGTCATCTAGTCTATGCTACAAATAATCATTCAAACCATTATGAATATAGGTTTGAATTAAACAGTCATTCAAACATGTCTGAAAGCCAGAGATTTGAAAATGAAGGAAAAAAGTCTCATTGTGACCAATTTGAGAGATCCTTTAGCAAGGGCTTATTATTTTTCAACCAACACATATTTTGTCCCTATTCCAATATCTGTAATGTTGATAATAATGGGGGAGTCTTTATCCAACCATCATCATTCAATGGGTATTACAGTATAGATAATATGGAGCAACCTTACACATGTAATCAAATGAGTGAGGCCTTAAGTGAGAGCTCTATCTTCAGTAATTACAACAGTATTTATAATGGAGTGAGAATCTATCCGTATATTGAATCTGGGACTAACTTTGACCAAGACTCAAGTCTCATGAAACATCAGAGAACTCAATTTTCAGAGAACCATTATAAAGGGAATGAATGTAGAAATGTCTTTTATCCAAGCTCAAATCTTATTACACATAAGAATATCCATATTGGAGAGAATAATTACAAATTTAGTGAATGTGGTAAAGTTTTAACCAGTCTTCAAGAGTTATTCAACATCCGAATATTCACGCTAGGGCAGAACGTTACAAGTGTAATACGTGTGGGAAAGTCTTTAATCAATTATTAAATCTAAATAGACATAGGGAAATCCATACTGTAGGGAAACATTACAGATGTGAAGAATGTGGCAAAGCCTTTAACTGACACTCAAACCTTGTCCAGCATGAGATAATTCATACAGGGGAGAAACCATACAAATGTAAAGAACGTGACAAAGCTTTTAATTGCCACTCAAACCTTATTCGACATAAGATAATTCATACTGCAGAAAAGCCTTACAAATATAGATAATGTGACAAAACCTTTAAGTGAGCTGTCACCTCACTCAACATCAGAAAGTGCATGGTGGAGAGAGACCCTACAAATGTAATAAGTGATGAATGACATTTGTCCTAAACATACACATTAGAAAATGCCAGAGACAAGATGGGAATAAAGACACAGACCTACTAGAGAATGGACTTGAGGATATGGGGAGGGGGAGGGGTGAGATGTGACAGGGTGAGAGAGTGTCATGGACATATATACACTACCAAATGTAAGATAGATGACTGGTGGGAAGCGGCCGCATAGCACAGGGAGATCAGCTCGGTGCTTTGTGACCACCTGGAGGGGTGGGATAGGGAGGGTGGGAGGGAGGGAGATGCAAGAGGGAAGAGATATGGCAACATATGTATATGTGTAACTGATTCACTTTGTTGTAAAGCAGAAGCTAGCACACCATTGTAAAGCAATTATACTTCAATAAAGATGTTTAAAAAAAAAAAAAAAAAAAAAAAAAAGAAAATGCCAGAGAGTTCATACTAGGAAGAATGTTTGATGATGTAAAAAAATGCAGGAAAGTATTTAATTAGAAAATCAGATCTAAATAAATATCAGAGAATTCATAGTAGATACCTTCTAGTCAATAACTCTTTTCTGGTATTACTTTAAATCAAGATATTATAGAAAATAATCCAAAATTAAAACACTTAGAAAAATTATTTGTTAGTATGGATCACAGGATCAAGGGGAGAGCTGTTTGACAGATATAATTATTATCACTGTATCCTTATTTATATTGACATTATTTGAAAATAAAATTTAATATAATTCAACTCTCAAATTGCTACATGCTATGCCTTTATTTCTAGTGTGAACTCATGGTTTTGATTATTGCCGCCTCAAAGATTAGAGAAGCCCTCCTATATTAGGCGGGAATCACTTATATCTACTTTTCCATAGAAGACTAAGGATGCTGAAATGTAAAATGTACAATGAAAATCTAAATGGAGATAATGCTTGTCATTAATTTAAAACATTCTTATATGTCACCATTAGGTAAGTGTTCAGGGAATCATTCCTTGTCTTAAAGTAAGACAGAGGATCATTCTAAATTTTAAATAGTTGTATTAGTTTTTTTTAAGGATAAAAAGCTTGTAGTTCATTAAAATTGTGAAGTATCTTCATAATATATCAATAAACAGAAGTCATGAATATTAGTTGATATGGTTGAAATAAAGACATCTTCACAGATATCCAAGAAAAGTATAGGCAACTCTTTACTAAAAAGTCATAAAATTAATTTATGTCCATGTTTACTAAATGATTAGCCTGAGTTTTGTTAATTATAGACATCCCAATTCTCAGATCCTTATATCAAAAGAACAAGATGTTTTTGAATGCTTGTAATCTGTATTTTGATTCAGGATCATACAGTGGACTTTGAAAGGCTTTATTTAGAGTATGTGTGTACTTAATATATGTTAATTAATAAAACTGAATAGTTTTGTGTAATTAGTCAAGTGTTACCCTGCAACCAACATTAACCTCTCCCACATTATTTAAAGTTGTAGGTAAAAGATAGTAACAGTAAAGTGTTTGGTAACACAGTGAGATGACATGTCTAGTAATCCCTTTTCCTACTGGCCTTAAACCTCAAATAATTTGAGATTGTGTTTACCAAAATTTTTATATTGTATTGTTTTCTCCTTTTTGTAACTACTGGGACATTGTGATGGTTATAATAAGGATTATATATAATATTGTTGAGAGTTTACCTAAACTATTCCATGATATTGCTGCCCGGAGATCAGTTTTGTGTAGCCAGGCAGCCTGCAGGTGCCTTGAACTGGCACGAGCCATTCCTGTGAGCACATATGCTAGATGACAGCTTTCAAAATCACAAGAAAATATAAGTTCCTGATATTCTTCTCCAGCAGCACTTGTGATCAACTGCCTTCCTGAATTCCAGGTTCTTCTTCTCATGTACCCCTTCAATGAGACCTCGCAGAGCTTGCCCAAATCTTGCTCACTTTAGTTTGAATTGAACAATCCACAGTTAGTCCAGATAACCCATAGCACTTCACCAATGTTCTCTAATAAGGGCATGTGCCCCAAGTACTGCTACTTTCTCTTCCTGCGTCTTGCCTTGGCCTCCATGAGTGGGTCCTCAAGTCTTGCTATTAATTATTTCAGGACCTGTGAGTAATAAACTCATCTACTTCAATTTCCCTAGTGGTCTTTTGTTGAACCCTGACTCATCATCCATTGCTGGGAACTCGTTTAACAAATGTTAATTTAGCAAAGTCACACAAGTATAATTAAAAGCCATACATTTGTAAAGTTTGGAGATTGATCCTTTGTCAGTTGCTTCGTTTGCAAATATTTTCTCCCATTCTGAGGGTTGTCTTTTCGTCTTGTTTATGGTTTCCTTTGCTGTGCAAAAGCTTTTAAGTTTCACTAGGTCCCATTTGTTTATTATTGCTTTTAATTTCCATTTCTCTAGGAGATGGGTCAAAAAGGATCTTGCTGTGATTTATGTCTTAGAGTGTTCTGCCTATGTTTTCTTCTAAGAGTTTTATAGTGTCTGGCCTTACATTTAGGTCTTAATCCATTTTGACTTTATTTTTGTGTATGGTGTTAGGGAGTGTTCTAATTTCATACTTTTACATGTACCTGTTCAGTTTTCCCAGCATTACTTATTGAAGAGGCTGTCTTTTCTCCATTATATGTTCTTGCCTCCTTTATCAAAAATAAGGTGACCATATGTGCGTGGGTTTATCTCTGGGCTTTCTATCCTGTTCCATTGATCTATATTTCTGTTTTTGTGCCAGTAGCATACTGTCTTGATTACTGTAGCTTTGTAGTATAGTCTGAAGTCAGGGAGCCTGATTCCTCCAGCTCCGTTTTTCTTTCTCAAGATTGTTTTGGCTATTCATGGTCTTTTGTGTTTCCATACAAATTGTGAATTTTTTTGTTCTAGTTCTGTAAAAAATGCCATTTGTAGTTTGATAGGGATTGCATTGAATCTGTAGATTGCTTTGGGTAGTAGAGTCATTTTCACAATGTTGATTCTTCCAATCCAAGAACATGGTATATCTCTCCATCTGTTTGTATCATCTTTAATTTCTTTCATCAGTGTCTTATAGTTTTCTGCATACAGGTCTTTTGTCTCCTTAGGTAGGTTTATTGCTAGGTATTTCATTCTTTTTGTTGCAGTGGTAAATGGGAGTGTTTCCTTAATTTCTCTTTCAGATTTTTCATCATTAGCATATAAGAATGCAAGAGATTTCTGTGCATTAATTTTGTATCCTGCTACTTTACCAAATTTATTGATTAGCTCTAGTAGTTTTCTGGTAGCATCTTTAGGATTCTCTATGTATAGTGTCATGTCATCTGCAGTGACAGTTTTACTTCTCCTTTTCTGATATGGATTCCTTTTATTTCTTTTTCTTCTATGATTGCTGTGGCTAAAACTTCCAAAACTATGTTGAATAATAGTGGTGAGAGTGGGCAACCATGTTTTGTTCCTGATCTTAGTGGAAATGGTTTCAGTTTTTCACCATTGAAAATGATGTTGGCTGTGAGTTTGTCATATATGGCCTTTATTATGTTGAGGTAATTTCCCTCTATGCCTACTTTCTGGAGGGTTTTTATCATAAATGGGTGTTGAATTTTGTCAAAAGCTTTCTCTGCATCTATTGAGATGATCATATGGTTTTTATTCTTCAATTTGTTAATGTGGTGTATCACATTGATTGATTTGCATATATTGAAGAATCCTTGCATTCTTGGGATAAACCCCACTTGATCACGGTGTATGATCTTTCTAATGTGCTGTTGGATGCTGTTTGCTAGTATTTTGTTGAGGATTTTTGCATCTATGTTCCTCAGTGATATTGGCCTGTAGTTTTCTTTTTTTGTAACATCTTTGTCTGGTTTTGGTATCAGGGTGACGGGGGCCTCATAGAATGAGTTTGGGAGTGTTCCACCCTCTGCTATCTTTTAGAAGAGTTTGAGAAGGATGGATGTTAGCTCTTCTCTAAATGTGTGATGGAATTCACTTGTGAAGCCATCTGGTCCTGGGCTTTTGTTTGTTGGGAGATTTTTAATCACAGTTTCAATTTCAGTGCTTGTGATTTGTCTGTTCATATTTTCTATTTCTTCCTGGTTCAGTCTTGGAAGGTTGTGCTTTTATAAAAATTTGTCCATTTCTTCCAGGTTGTCCATTTTATTGGCATATAGTTGCTTGTAGTAATCACTCATGATCCTTTGTATTTCTGCAGTGTCAGTTGTCACTTCTCCTTTTTCATTTCTAATTCTGTTGATTTGAGTCTTCTCCCTTTTTTTCTTGATGAGCCTGGCTAATGGTTTATCAATTTTATCTTCTCAAAGCTTCTCAAAAAGCTTTTAGTTTTATTGATCTTTGCTATTGTTTCCTTCATTTCTTATTCATTTATTTCTGATCTGATCTTTATGATTTCTTTCCATCTGCTAACTTTGGGTTCTTTTTTGTTCTTCTTTCTCTAATAGCTTTAGGTGTAAGGTTAGGTTGTTTATTTGAGATTTTTTGTTGTTTCTTGAGGTAGGATTGTATTACTATAAACTTCCCTCTTAGAACTGCTTTTGCTGCATCCCATAGGTTTTGGGTCACCGTGTTTTCATTGTCATTTGTTTCTATGTATTTTTTAATTTCCTCTTTGATTTCTTCAGTGATCTCTTGCTTATTAAGTAGTGTGTTGTTTAGCCTCCATGTGTTTGTATTTTTTACAGTTTTTTTCCTGTAATTGATATCTAGTTTCATAGTGTTGTCATCGGAAAAGATACTTGATAGAATTTCAATTTTCTTAAATTTTCCAAGGCTTGATTTCTGACCCAAGATATGATCTATCCTGGAGAATGTTCCATGTGCACTTAAGCAGAGAGTGTATTCTGTTGTTTTTGGATAGAATGTCCTATAAATATCAATTAAGTCCATCTGGTCTGATGTGTCATTTAAAGCTTCTGTTTCCTTATTTATTTTCATTTTGAATGATCTGTCCATTGGTGAAAGTAGGGTATTAAAGTCCCCTACTATCATTGTGTTACTGTCAGTTTCCCCTTATATGGGTGTTAGCATTTGCCTTATGTATTGAGTTGCTCCTATGTTGGGTGCATAAATATTTACAATTGTTATATCTTCTTCTTGGATTGATCCCTTGATCATTATGTAGTGTCCTTCTTTGTCTCTTGTAATAGTCTTTATTTTAAAGTCTATTCTGTGTGATATGAGAATTGCTACTCCAGCTTTCTTTTGATTTTCATTATGCATAGAATATCTTTTTCCATCCCCTCACTTTCAGTCTGTATGTGTCCCTAGTTCTGAAGTGGCTCTCTTGTAGACAGCATATATATGGGTCTTGTTTTTGTATCCATTCAGCCAGTCTATGTCTTTTGGTTGGAGCATTTAATCTATTTACAGTTAAGGTAGTTATCGATATGTATGTTCCTATTACTGTTTTCTTAATTGTTTTGGGTTTGTTATTGTAGGCCTTTCCTTCTGTTTTGTTTCCTGCCTAGAGAAGTTCCTTTAGCATTTGTTGTACAGCTGGTTTGGTGGTGTTGAATTCTCTTAGGTTTGCTTGTCTGTAAAGGTTTTAATTTCTCCATCAAATCTGAATGAGATCCTTGCTGGGTAGAGTAATCTTTGTTGTAGGTTTTTCCCTTTCATCACTTTAAATATGTCCTGCCACTCCCTTCTGGCTTGCAGAGTTTCTGCTGAAAGATCAGCTGTTAACCTTATTGGGATTCCCTTGTATGTTATTTGTTGCTTTTCCCTTGCTGCTTTTAATATTTTTTCTTTGTATTTAATTTTTGATAGTTTGATTAATATGTATCGAGGCGTGTTTCTCCTTGGACTTTTCCTGTATGGGACTCTCTGTGCTTCCTGGACTTGATTGGCTGTTTGTTTTCCCATATTGGGGAAGTTTTCAACTATAATTTCTTCAAATATTTTCTCAGAACTTTTCTTTTTCTTCTTCTGGGACCCCTGTAATTCGAATGTTGGTGCATTTAATGTTGTCCCAGAGGTCTCTGAGACTGTCCTCAATTCTTTTCATTCTTTTTTCTTTATTCTGCACTTCAGTAGTTATTTCCACTATTTTATCTTCCGGGTCATTTATCCATTCTCCTGCCTTAGTTATTCTGCTCTTGATTCCTTCTAGAGAATTTTTAATATCATTCATTGTGTTGTTCATCATTGTTTGTTTGCTCTTTAGTTCTTCTAGGTCCTTGTTAAAAGTTTCTTGTATTTTCTCCATTCTTTTTCCAAGAATTTGAATCATCTTTACTATCATTACTCTGAATTCATTTTCAGGTAGACTGCCTATTTCCTCTTCTTTTGTTAGGTTTGGTGGGTTTTTCCCTTGCTCCTTCATCTGCTGTGTGTTTCTCTGTCTTCTCATTTTGCTTAACTTACTGTGTTTGGGTTCTCCTTTTTGTAGGCTACAGATTTGTAGTTCCCGTTGTTTTTAGTGTCTGCCCCCAGTGGCTAAGGTTGGTTCAGTGGGTTGTGTAGGCTTCCTGGTGGAGGGCACTGGTGCCTGTGTTCTGGTGGATGAGGCGGTATCTTGTCTCTCTGGTGGGCAGGACCGTGTCTGGTGGTGTGTTTTGGGGTGTCTGTGACCTTATTATGATTTCAGGCAGCCTCTCTACTAATGGGTAGGTTTGTGTTCCTGTCTTGCTAGTTGTTAGGCATAGGGTTTCCAGCACTGTAGCTTGCTGGTCATTGAGTGGAGCTGGGTCTTATCGTTGAGATGGAGATCTCTGGGAGAGCTTTCGCCATTCGATATCACGTGGAACTGGGAGGCCTCTGGTGGACCAATGTCCTGAACTCGGCTCTCCCACCTCAGAGGCACAGGCCTGACACCCGGCCAGAGCACCAAGACCCTGCCAGCCACACGGCTCAGAAGAAAAGGGAGAAAAAAAGAAAGAAAGAAAGAAGAGAGCAACCAAACCAAAAAACAAATCCACCAATGATGAGCACTAAAAACTATGCTAAAAAAAAAAAAAAAAGACAGAACCCTAGGACAAATGGTAAAAACTAAGCTATACAGACAAAATCACACAAAGAAGCATAGACATACACACTCACAAAAAGAGAAAAAGGGAAAAAAAAATCTATATATTAAAAAAAAAGGAAGAGAGTAAGCAAATCAATAAACAAATCTACCAATGATAATAAACTCTAAATACTAAACTAAGGTGAACATAAGACCAGAAACAAATTAGATGCAGAAAGCAAACCCCAAGTCTACAGTTGCTCCCAAAGTCCACCACCTCAATTTTGGGATGATTTGTTGTCTATTCAGGTATTCCAGAGATGCAGGTACATCAAGTTGATTGTGGAGATTTAATCCGCTGCTTCTGAGGCTGCTGGGAGAGATTTCCCTTTCTCTTCTTTGTTCGCACAGCTCCTGGGGTTCAGCTTTGGATTTGGCCCCGCCTCTACATGTAGGTCGCCTGAGGGAGTCTGTTCCCCACCCAGACAGGACGGGGTTAAAGTAGCAGCTGATTAGGGGGCTCTGGCTCACTCAGGCCAGGGGGAGGGAGGGGTACAGAATGTGGGGCGAGCCTGCGGTGGCAGAGGCTGGCGTGATGTTTTGCCAGCCTGAGGTGAGCCATGTGTTCTCCTGGGGAAGTTGTCCCTAGATCACGGGACCCTGGCAGTGGCGGGCTGCACAGGCTCCCGGGAGGGGAGGTGTGGAGAGTGACCTGTACTTGCACACAGGCTTCTTGGTGGTGGCGGCAGCAGCAGCCTTGGCATCTCATGTCCGTCTCTGGTGTCCGTGCTGATAACCGTGGCTCATGCCCGTCTCTGGAGCTCGTTTAGGTGGTGCTCTGAATCCCCTCTCCTCACGCACCCCGAAACAATGGTCTCTTGCCTCTTAGGCAGGTTCAGACTTTTTCCTAGACTCCCTCCTGGCTAGCTGTGGCGCACTATCCCCCTTCAGGCTGGGTTCACGCCGCCAACCCCAGTCCTCTCCCTGGGATCCGACCGAAGCCCGAGCCTCAGCTCCCAGCCCCCGCCCGCCCCGGCGGGTGAGCAGACAAGCCTCTCGGGTTGGTGAGTGCTGGTCGGCACCGATCCTCTGTGTGGGAATCTCTCTGCTTTGCCCTCTGTACCCCTGTTGCTGCACTCTCCTCCGTGGCTCTGAAGCTTCCCCCCCCCCGCCCCCATCACCGCCAGTGAAGGGGCTCCTAGTGTGTGGAAACTTTTCCTCCTTCTCAGCTCCCTCCCAGAGGTGCAGGTCCTGTCCCTATTCTTTTGTCTCTGTTTTTTTTTTTCTTTTTTCTTTTGCCCTATCCAGGTACGTGGATATTTTCTTGCCTTTTGGGAAGTCTGAGTTCTTCTGCCAGCATTCAGTAGGTGTTCTGTAGGAGTTGTTCCACATGTAGATGTATTTGTGGGGAGGAAGGTGATCTCCACGTCTTACTCCTCTGCCATCTTGAAGCTGTATCCTCCCTCTAAAAAGTTGGCAGGGAGTTGATGGAAAAGTTGGGGACCTGCTAAGCCATGGCTGGAACTCAGCAGCAGCAGAGGGGTTCCCGGGGTGGGGGTGCATGGTGACTGCAGGGACCTCATGTCTGGGGAGCAGGAGGGCAGGCCCCTGTCTCCTCCTTTCCCCCCTTTCTTTTCCTTTGTGCTTAGTCTGGTGTCACTTGCTCATAGGGGGCTGCATGCAGAGGCCTCGAACTTGACGCTTCAGACCAGAGTTCCTGGGGCAAAATGGCCTCATAGAGACCTCAGCCCACGGGTCGTGGGCAGAAGCGCTGTACACCTGTACATATACTTTGAAAAATAAGTTTCACAATCCTATTAATGTTCAAATCCATTACCTCAGCACATAGTTGTCACCTTTTCTTGTGGTGAGAAACCTTAAAATATAGTCTCTTAGCAAATTTCAAATATACAATTGTAAAAATAAATCAAGAAAACCTCATTTTTTTTTTAAAGAAATTCACGTTCTTATTTATTGATTGATTGATTGATTGATTGATTGCTGTGTTGGGTCTTCGTTTCTGTGCGAGGGCTTTCTCTAGTTGTGGCAAGCGGGGACCACTCTTCATCGCGTTGCGCGGGCCTCTCACTATCGCGGCCTCTCTTGTTGCGGAGCACAGGCTCCAGACGCGCAGGCTCAGTAGTTGTGGCTCACGGGCCCAGCTGCTCCGTGGCATGTGGGATCTTCCCAGACCAGGGCTCGAACCCGTGTCCCCTGCATTGGCAGGCAGATTCTCAACCACTGCGCCACCAGGGAAGCCCAAGAAAACCTCATTTTAAGTTTGATCAGAAAGCGTTGAAGTGGGAGCTCTCTTGTACGTCCCACGCTTGCAGTTTACATAACCTGCAGGGAGAAGGATGAGAAGGATGTCGCTTTTCTTCTGGTACAAGAGAACTTAATCTCCCGCTTATGACAAAAAGAAGAACGATTTCCTCCCTGCCTCAGCCATACATTAAACCACTTGCAGCCATGAGAAAACAGCACGTCCTTGAATTTATCTTCTTCTCCACTGACTTTGTTCAAAACAACCCTCGCCAAGTTCCTTCTAAAATCTAATAAGGGCAAGTCTCTCTCTTTGTTCTTTGGACTTGACTATGATTCCTCACAGCTTGCCTGCCCTGAATTGCAATTCTTTGCTATTCCTGAAAAAATCCATTTCGCTGGCTATATAACTGGCTATCTTTATTTTCGAGGTGGACACGGTACATTTTTATTAACTATTTTCACCAGGTAATAAATTACAACCACCATTGTACTCGTTGATTTTATGAACTCAACATTTTAGAATTCAAATATAAGTGAGTTCATACAGTATTTGCCTTCACGTGTCTGGCTTATTTTACTTAGCAAAATGTCCACCAGGCTCATCCATGTTTTGTAAATAGAAAGATTTACTTCTGTTTTTAAGATTGGAATATATATCACACTTTATTTCAGCATATTCACCAGGGAAACTATTGTGAGCTACCTCTTTATATTTTCTTTAATGTCTACAATTAAAAATAAAAAATGGCTGACATTAAATTTCAGTGAGAATATGGTAAAATTTGAATTCTCATATCTTGCTGTTGGGTGTGGAAAACCTTTGGCATTGACTTACAACAAACATTACCTATTACCCCCACCCCCCGCAAGAAAGGTAAATTTACACAGCTCCTCTGAATTGCTACTTCACTCTTTCTGTGTTCCTTCCATCCATCTCTATTTAGTTGATGTTTTATAGAAACATTTTTTTGTATTTTAAACTAATGATATGTACACAGGGGGAAAAGACAGAAATGTGGGTCTCAGTATATACATCTTCCTTAGAAATATGGGACATTTAGTATCAAACTCACAGGTTATTATGAGGATTAATTCACATAATGTGTGTGAAGGTCTCAACCACCTTACCTACTTGTAAACACATAGTAGATGTTTTTATAAACATTGCATTAATGAATACATGAATGCATGTTTTTTCTTTTTTTAATACAGAATTGCTCGGACATTACTGCCTCTCTAGCCTTATGTAAATGTTAAAGGGCTAATAAATGTGATGTTTCAAGGCAGGGATTTTTGGTCTTCACTGTGAACCTACAGTATTAATGTTGGGATAAGATGGTTGAGAGTAGGGGGCTCAAGTATGCTGTGTCTTCTTTCTCTAGCTTAGTGGTGCCTGTAATAAATCTAGAGGGAACAGTGTCAGCACTGACATGGAACTTGTTAAAAATGCCAATTCATGGACACTACCCCAAACTTGCAGAATCACAATACTTTAGAGTGTGGTATAGAACAACAAGTGATTTGTATGTACATTAGCGCTTGAGAAGTAAAGCTTAGATAAAAGTTTCTTGACTCAGGCTTCCAAATAGGATCCCATAGATTTTGAGAACAATCATTAATGATGCCCTCTCCCATATATTCTGTTGGTTTGGGTGGTAACGTGTTCCTTTTTTAAAAAAATTTATTATATTGAAGTATAGTTGATTTACAATGTTGTGTTAATTTTTGCTGTACAGCAAAGTGATTCAGGTACACATATGTATACATTCTTTTTCATATTCTTTTCCATTATGGTTTATCACAGGATATTGAATATATCAATAGTTCCCTGTGATATACAGTATGTTGTTTAGCCATTCTATATATAATAGTTTGCATCTGCTAATCCAAAACTCCCAATGCATCTCTTCCCCTTCCCCTTCCCCCTTGGCAACAAGTCTGTTCTCTATGTCTCTGAGTCTGTTTCTGTTTCGTAGATCAGTTCATTTGTGTCACATTTTAGATTCCACATATAAGTGATATCATATATTTGTCTTCCTCTGACTTATTTCACTTGGTATGGTAATCTCTAGGCCCATCCATCTTGCTGCAAATGGCATTATTTCATTCTTTTTTATGGCTAAGGAGTATTCCATTGTATATATGTACCACATCTTTATCCATTCATCGGTTGATGGATATTTAGGTTGTTTCCATGTCTTGGCTATTGTGAATGGTGCTGCTATGAACATAGGGGTGCACATATCATTTTGAATTATAGTTTTGTCCAGTAAATTAAAAAAAATAACTTCTATGATTATTACACAGCACTCCTGTTTCTAGCAATAAATTAAGACTTTCTATTACTATCCATATGTTGCTTCATCTTCCATAAGTAAGTTCATTTAAGTCATGGAAAACTATGCAATATATTAACCTTTAAGTAACCTCTTTTAACCTTGATTAACATGTGATATTAGAGCCTAAAATAAATACATAGACTTAACAGGAAAATATTACAAGAAAACTTATATAAAATAAAATAAATTTAAAATTTATCTACATATAACTATAACAGAAATATTTTATATTATTTTAACTATCATGTTATTAATATTTAGAGAACAAAAATGAGGTAGATATGAATACAGTACAATGATGATCACCAATGTCACTGCAACCAGGCTACACAGGTTTGAACCCTGACTGTACTGCCTCATACATGGGATTAGTGCCCTCATAATAGTACCTCAGAAAGTCTCACTTGCCCCTGGTCACACTTGACTACATAGCTAGAGGACCTTCTCTATGAGCCAGAAATTGTGCCATCACTAGACATTGAATTTCTGATGCCTTGATCTTGAACTTCCCAGCCTCTGGCACAGTGAGAAAAAAAATCAGTTGTTTATAAACTACCCAGTCTCTGGTATTATTTTTAGCAAATCAAAGAGATCAAGGCAAAAACTGGTACTAAGAAATAAGGATACACCTGAAAAAAATTACTTAAAACTGTGGAAGTGGTATTGGAACTGCATAATGGATAGAGTATGGAGGAGATTGGAACTGCATGCTAGAAAAAGCCTGCATTACTGGGAAAAATTATTAAGGGCAATTTTGGTGAAAGCTCAGAGGGAAAATGGTAGAGCTGGAGAGAGAACCTCAATTGTCTTAGAGAATACCTAAGTGTCCATCAACAAAATTTTGGGAGAAATATATACTCTAAAGTCCAATCTGTTGAAATCACAGACAGAAATGAGGAACAGCTTATTTGAAAGTGGAGGAAAGGTGATTGCTCTTTTAATATGGCAAAGAGCTTGGCTGAGTTGTGGTCCTCTCCTAAAATTCTCTGCAATGTATTTCTTGTGAGTGATGAAACTGGAACTTTGGCTCAAGAAATTTCTAAGCAAAGTGTGGGAGGAGCAGCCTGATTTCTCTTAAATCCTTGTAGTAAACTGGGGGAAGAGGGAAACAATGTAAATACGGAATCATTAATCAAAACAGAAGCAGAACTTAAAATTTGGAAAATTCTCAGCCAGGAATTTAAAACAAGTACAGTTAATATACTAAGTGCTATAGGGATAAAATATGCAACATGCATGAACAGATAGCAATATAAGCAAGAGAGAAAATACTGATAAAGATAAGAAATGCTTCACAGATATAAAGAATGTGTTTGAGTGGCTTATTAGTAGACCCAACACAAGTAAGGAAAAAATGTCTGTGCTTGAAGACATCAATAAAAACCTCCAAAGATGAAGGAAGGGAGAAAGTGAGCTGAGAAAAAAATAAACAGAACAACATATGTAAAGATTGAGCAACAATTAAAACAGTGTGTCATATATGTAAGGGGTATACCAGAAGGAGAATAAAGAGAGAAAGGAATGAAAAATATTTAAAATGATGGTGACTGAGAATTTCCCCAAATGTCTACATCAAAACCAGACTATCCAAATCCAGACAAAAAACATTAATAATACTTACAACTATGGTTCAATATCTCTCAGGAAAAAAAGATGTAAAAATCCACAACCCCAAATTAGCAAATTGAATCCAAAATGTTATAAAAGAGTTGTACACTCAACCAAGAGGAATTATCCCAGTTAAGCAGGGCTGTTTCAACACTCAAAACTTAATTACTTGTATCCATGTCATTAACACGGTAATGAAGGCAAAATATATGGTCATATCAGTATGTGGACATTTTTGACAAACTCCAACACCCATTCTAGATAAAAACTCTCATGTAACTGGGAATAGAAATGAGCTTTCTCATCTTAATAAAGATAATCTACAAAAAAAAGCTTACATCGGGGCTTCCCTGGTGGCGCAGTGGTTGAGAATCTGCCTGCCAATGCAGGGGACACGGGTTCGAGCCCTGGTCTGGGAAGATCCCACATGCCACGGAGCAACTAGACCCGTGAGCCACAACTACTGAGCCTGCACGTCTGGAGCCCGTGCTCCGCAACGAGAGGCCACGATAGTGAGAGGCCCGAGCACCGCGATGAAGAGTGGCCCCCGCTTGCCACAACTAGAGAAAGCCCTCACACAGAAACGAAGACCCAACACAGCCATAAATAAATAAATAAATAAATAAATAAAATTAAAAAAAAAAAAAAAAAGCTTACATCACACTTAAAGGTAAGAAAATCTTTCTTACTAAGTAGGTAGGAAGCAAGGTAGTCCCCTTTCACTATTTCTTTTTCAGTATTGTATAAGAAGTCCATACTAATGCAATTAGACAAGAATAGAAAATAAAATGAATACAGATTGGGTAGAAAAAAATTAATAAACTAGCAACTTGATTAAAACATGGACCAAAAAATTTAACAGACATCTCATCAAAGAAGATGGACAATTAACATATAAGCGTATGGAAAGACGAAACACATTACATGTCATCAGTAAAATATAAATTACAAATTCAATGATATAACACTAGTACGGGCAAACTGATATAACTCTTAGAATGGCCAAATTTTGGAACGCTGACAATAACAAATGCTGTGGTGGATGTGGAGCAATAAGAAATCTCATTCATTGCTAGTGGAATGCAAAACAGTACAGCTACTCTGGAAGACAGATGAGCAGTTTCTACAATAGTAAACATACTCTTACCATACAATCCAGCAGTGGTCTACAATGATATTTCCTGAAAAACGTTGAAAACTTACTTCTGCACAAAAACTTGTACCTGGATATTTATAGCACTTTTATTCGTAACTGCCAAAATTTGAAAGTAACCAAGGTGTCCTTTGTAGGTGAATTGATAAATATATTCTGGTACATTCTGGGAGTGGAATACTATTCAGCACTATAAAAGGAATTTATATAAAAATTTATTTACAGAAATATACGGAAGCTCCTTAAATGCGTTAACTGAAAGAAGCCAGTCTGAAAAGGCTTCATGATGTATGATTTTAGCCACATGATATTTTTAAAGGCATATGTGTGAGAGAGTAAAAATTTCATTGTTTGCCAGGGTTGGCAAAGGTGGGGCTATGACTATCCTAAGGGTAGAAGACTTGTAGGACAATGAAAATAATCTGGGCAAAACTATAACGATGGATACATGTCATTATACGTTTGTCCAAAGCCATAAATTGCACATCCCTAAAAGCGAAACGAAGTAAACTATGGGCTTTAAATGTTTATGATGTCTATGAGGTTCCTCAATGGTTAGAAATGCACCCCTCTGGTGGGGGATGATGATAATAGGCGAGGCTATGTACGTATGGGAGCAAGAGGTATATGGGAAATTTCTGTACCTTACTCTCAATTTTGCTGTGAAACTAAAGTTTTTATAAGAAAATCTTTAAAAATTTAAAAAATATTGGTATTTCTGCATGCACACTTAATAAGATATTTTAATAATTCAGGGCTCTCAAATACTATTTGAAAAATGAATACACATCACTAGTTTTTTTTTAAAAAATATTTATTTATTTATTTGGTTGCACCGGGTCTTATTTATTTATTTATTTTTATATTTATTTTTGGCTGTGTTGGGTCTTCGTTTCTGTGCGAGGACTTTCTCCAGTTGCGGCAAGCGGGGGCCACTCATCATCGCGGTGCGCGGGCCCCTTCACTATCGCGGCCTCTCTTGTTGCGGAGCACAGGCTCCAGACGCGCAGGCTCAGTAGCTGTGGCTCACGGGCCCAGTTGCTCCGCGGCATGTGGGATCTTCCCAGACCAGGTCTCGAACCCGTGTCCCCTGCATTGGCAGGCAGATTCTCAACCACTGCGCCACCAGGGAAGCCCCTGCGTCACTAGTTTTTACCTCCATCAATGCACTTTAAAAATGTGATAAAATATAAGTGACTAATAAGGGGAAGAGGACAAACTACAACAGAATTTATAAAAACAAAAATAAACATACACCTACTAGAGCAACCACAACAAAAAACCTCATCTGTTAATTCACTTATAATGTGTCATAATACTTAACATAGTTCATGACTTTCTTTGTGCATCATCAAATACGCATTTATGGCATAATTTTAAAGGCTTTTGTCCCTTCCAAACACACACTTTTGATCCATCCTCCATTGCTGCCTTTGGTTTATTTTCAAAGAGAGCTGTGATGTAAACACCGTCAGTCTCCTGGTTTCTGAAACTGGAGGCTTCCTCACCTGCAAATCATTTTGTGATTCCACGGGGCCCCATGCAGGGGAGGGGGTGTGAAGACCTAAGGACTTGGGGTAACCTTGGGAAGAGTTCTGAGAGAAAAGCCTCAGACAACCCTGATGCCACCATGTGATTTTGCCAGCCACTCACTTCCCACCTCCCCTTCTCCAAGCAGAGATGCACTAGGCAATGACAGGGCCACGCCCATTCCAGGAAGAGCCCCTCCCCAGGGAATCAGGCTGACAGAGCCTGTGCTTCTAGAAGTTCCCCCCCCCCAAATCCTCACTCTACTCAGAGGTCTCAGGTGTGTTGTGTGATATCTCTAGGTCAGTGCTACTGAAAGTGGGTCTTGGCGGAACAACATAAGCACCAACGGGAAACTTGTTAAAGGTGTCATTTACGGACCCCACCTCAAACTTGCAGGTTCATGACTTCTTAGAGTGGGAGCTGATCCCAAACCGATTTGTATTTACTTTAAAGCTTCAGAAAAACAAAACAAAACAAAAAAAACAGTTGGCTAGGTGGTTTCCATCTGGTTTCTAATCAGGAGTACGTGACCAGTGTTAAGAACTCACATCACCTGTGCCCTCCCCACATATAGTCTGGCTATTGGTGCTGTGGGAGGGTCAGTGTTGTTTGTATTAAGTGCTCCAGGTGATTCTAAGGTGGGCCCAGGGTTAAGCACGTGGGCTCCCGGGTACATTTGTGGGAGTTCAGACCAAGCTCCAGTCCTAGGAGAGGCAGCAGGGTCTGCTGTACGTGGGGTTGGAAGGGGAACGTCAGTGCAGCCCACATACCCCGTATTAGCAGAATTTGGGGACATCAAATGAGGAGAGAACACGTGTAGACAACAAAGAAGAAATTCACAGTTTGGTCTCCATGTAAGAGCTTAGTTTTCCTGAATCTCTCCTGAGACAAAGGACAGGAGAGCTTGGCATTTTCACCATTTCAATATCCTTTTGCCTGTGAGCCTGTTGGGAGCAGGTGAAGGAGCTGTGCTTACACCATTGAGGGTATATTCTCAAGATGCTGGTGTGATTCCTCAACATAATATTGATGAGAAAACAAACCAGAGCAGGAGGAAGAAAACAAGGAAACGGCAACTTCTCAGGTAAATGTCCAGTCCTGGGTCAGAGGCTGTGTCTCCTTTTCCTCCTGAAATGCTGTGGATTGAGAATATACTAATTTAATTCTCTATTTCTCATGTTCCTGCCTAGGGAGGTTTTTTGTTTTTTGTTTTTTACTAGTTATTTCCTTTCCTTTTATTTTTATGATAATCAAGATCAGCTGCATACAATACTCTTTCATGTCCCAGAGGCTTTCTTCCATTGTCTGCTTCCAGGCTCCCTTTAGAGAATGAAGAATTCTCACCAAGGATTAATGACTTACAAGCAATGGATATATTCCCTTTGTGAGAGATTAACATGGGAAAGCATTGCTATCCAAGATTCCTACAGGGATGGGGTTGGGTCTGGGGATCATAGGGAAGAAGGGGAAAATGAAGTGATTAGTTTATGTATGGATACAGCATCTACTCTTTATAACAGGAATAAGGAAATGCATATATATCAGGAGGACCTTAGTGGTCAAGAATTCTTCAGAAAGTTCTGAAAAAAAAACGAAGAGAAACTATTCCCTATTTAGGTAAGAAAAACTTACTATTTAAATACACTACTGGGAAGTCAAGCATGGGAGGTATGTATTGATAGAAACTTGCATTAAAATGACATTTTCATGATACATTCAGATTATGATTTCCCTATTTTTGCCAAAAATACCCAAGCAGTGATAATGTATCCTTCTGAGTGCTTCAGTCACCTGATATCCATTTATCCCATTACAACTCATGTTCACTGATACAGGTGTTTTCCGTGAGATCTCTGAGATTCCCGCATCATGAAGGTCATATTTTTTCCCTTTATCTTTAATAAGGGTCTTGGAAAGATTTAGTGAAGATGTTCATAAGCCATCACAGTAAGTGTGGGAACTTCATTTCTTCTTAGTTTCTCTTTGCTTGTAGTTGGCTTTGAAATAACTTTCAACTGTGTTTGGTAGCGATTGGGTTTTATACGTGGAGGTTTTCATCAGTGAAGCCTAGGTTTTGATAGTATCTATTATACTCCACAGTCATGTAATAGACATACTCTTCTTCTTTGTAGTTTTCAAATGTTTAGAAGAATAATATTAGTAATATATATTTAACTGTGTCAAATTTCTAAAATAATGCTCAGCACATATGATAAAGATTTTCAATGAAATAAAAGATTCAAAACCAATAGCACTTATTTTATATTGTTGTGTATATTTACAGTCCATTGCATGTAAAAATTCAAAGTTAATAAATAAATAAGGAGCTTGAGATTAACATATACACATTACTATATGTAAAATAGATAATCAACAAGGACCTACTGTACAGCACAGGGAACTCTATTCAGTATTCTGTAATAACCTAAATGGGGAAAGAATCTGAAAAAGAATACTTATATGTATATGTATAAGTGAATCACTTGGCTGTACATGTGAAACTAATACAACATTGTAAATCAGCTATACTCCAATATAAAATAAAATTTTTAAAAAATTAAAAAAAAATAAAAATTCAAAGTGTCTTCCACAAATAGATTTTACCAATTTAAAATAATCTTGATTTCTTTGACATGAATGTTTTCTGCAGTATCACTTTTAATAAGTACAAAGTGCCCATTATAATGTATATCTCTACGCATGAAACGTCAACAATATTTGATCTATTTTTTTCTTGTTTCTCTTCTTCTTCTCTGTTACAGAAATTTCCTTAAACATTCATTAGGGTTGTCTGTGTGTACTTCTCTGTGTTCTTTTTAGATAAATTTTAGTTCTGGTAAACTGGAGTAAAACCTATGCTTTAACATTTACCAAGACAAAATATCTCCAAATATAAGAATAGTAATGTTATTTTTCTTAAGTTCTTTGTATGGTGTATTCAGTACTATCTAAAAATAAACAAACAAAAAAACCTTAGCTATGCGGTGTATAGTATATATTCAAAAAGAATTGTTGTTATGCTTACTATTCTATTAGACATGAAAAATCCATAAAACACTTTCAGTTCAAAGTTAACTATGAATACTTAGCTTGCTGTTCTGCCTCTGTGCTGTTCAAAATTATCCTTCATGGACTAGAAACTTTGATATCACTAGATTAAAAATGAGCTTGTTAAAAATCTGGAAATCAGGCCCCAACCCAGAACTCCTGAATCAGAATCTGCATTTTTACAATACCCCCAGGTTGTCTGTATACCCATTAAAAATTGGAATGTACACTTGTAACTCACCAGGACTTTTTAATCTAAGAAATATACATAATTTATCCCTTATAAGTACAACATTCAAAAGTCCATACATTTGTGTTCATACCATCATTTTATAATTTCTTTCCATATAAGAATAGTCTCTACTCTGATTTTGTTGATCATATTTTGTCCTTTTTCTCTGAGTTAGAAATACGCTACAGAATATTACTGTGTAAAAAATTCTCTTATTGGATAATTCAAGACACTCTCCTAAATCAAAACCAATTCTCTTAACTCTCTGTTTTCATCTTGGGTCACATTATGAACTCTTCCCCTAGCCACTTTGTTTTTCGGTTTTTTGGTTTTTTTTAATTTTTGAATTTAATTTTATTGATTTTTTTATACAGCAGGTTCTTATTAGTCATCAGTTTTATGCACATCAGTGTATACGTGTCAATCCCAATGGCCCAATTCATCACACCACCACCCCCACCACACCGCCGCTTTCCCCACTTGGTGTCCATATGTTTGTTCTCTACATCTGTGTCTCAATTTCTGCCCTGCAAACCAGTTCATCTGTACCATTTTTCTAGGTTCCACATATATGCGTTAATATACGATATTTGTTTTTCTCTTTCTGACTTACTTCACTCTGTATGACAGTTTCTAGATCCACCCACATCTCTGCAAATGACCCAATTTCGTTCCTTTTCATGGCTGAGTAATATTCCATTGTATATATGTACCACATCTTCATTATCCATTTGTCTGTCGATGGTCATTTAGGTTGCTTCCATGACCTGGCTATTGTAAATAGTGCTGCAATGAACACTGGGGTGCATGTGTCTTTTTGAATTATGGTTTTCTCTGGGTATGTGCCCAGTAGTGGGATTGCTGGGTCATAGGGTAATTCTATTTTTAGTTTTTTAAGGAACCTCCATACTGTTCTGCATAGTGGCTGTATCAATTTACATTCCCACCAACAGTGCAAGAGGGTTCCCTTTTCTCCACACCCTCTCCAGCATTTGTTGTTTGTAGATTTTCTGATGATGCCCATTCTAACTGGTGTGAGGTGATACCTCGTTGTCGTTTTTTTTTAAAAGATGTTTTCTGGCTTTATTTATTTATTTATTTATTTATTTATTTATTTATTTTTGGCTGTGTTGGGTCTCTGTTTCTGTGCGAGGGCTTTCTCTAGTTGCGGCAAGCGGGGGACATTCTTCATCTTGGTGCGCGGGCCTCTCACTATCGCTGCCTCTGTTGTTGAGGAGCACAGGCTCCAGATGCGCAGGCTCAGTAGTTGTGGCACACGCGTCTAGTTGCTCTGTGGCATGTGGGATCTTCCCAGACCAGGGCTCGAACCCGTGTCCCCTGCATTGGCAGGCGGATTCTCAACCACTGTGCCACCAGGGAAGCCCCTCATTGTAGTTTTGATTTGCATTTCTCTGATAATTAGTGATGTTGAGCAGCTTTTCATGTGCTTCTTGGCCATCTGTATGTCTTCTTTGGAGAAATGTCTATTTAGGTCTTCTGCCCATTTTTGGATTGGGTTGTTTGTTTTTTTAATATTGAGCTGCATGAGCTGTTTATATATTTTGGAGATTAATCCTTTTTCCGTTGATTCGTTTGCAAATATTTTCCCCCATTCTGAGGGTTGTCTTTTCGTCTTGTTTATGGTTTCCTTTGCTGTGCAAAAGCTTTGAAGTTTCATTAGGTCCCATTTGTTTATTTTTGTTTTTATTTCCATTACTCTAGGAGGTGGATCAAAAAAGATCTTGCTGTGATTTATGTCAAAGAGTGTTATTCCTATGTTTTCCTCTAAGAGTTTTATAGTGTCTGGTCTTACATTTAGGTCTGTAATCCATTTTGAGTTTATTTTTGTGTATGGTGTTAGGGAGTGTTCTAATTTCATTCTTTTACATGTAGCTGTCCAGTTTTCCCAGCACCACTTATTGAAGAGACTGTCTTTTCTCCATTGTATATCCTTGCCTCCTTTGTCATAGATTAGTTCACCACAGGTGTGTGGGTTTATCTCTGGGCTTTCTATCTTGTGCCCTTGATCTGTGTTTCTGTTTTTGTGCCAGTACCATATTGTCTGATTACTGTGGCTTTATAGTATACTCTGAAGTCAGGGAGTCTGATTCCTCCAGCTCCGTTTTTTTCCCTTAAGACTGCTTTGGCTATTCGGGGTCATTTGTGTCTCCATACAAATTTTAAGATTTTTTGTTCCAGTTCCATAAAAAATGCCATTGGTAATTTGATAGGGATTGCATTGAGTCTCTAGATTGCTTTGGGTAGTATAGTCATTTTCACAATATTGATTCTTCCAATCCAAGAACATGGTATATCTCTGTTTGTTCGTATCATCTTTAATTTCTTTCATCAGTGTCTTATAGTTTTCTGCATACAGGTCTTTTGTCTCCCTAGGCAGGTTTATTCCTAGGTATTTTATTCTTTTTGTTGCAGTGGTAAATGGGAGTGTTTCCTTAATTTCTCTTTCAGATTTTTCATCATTAGTGTATAAGAATGCAAGAGATTTCTGTGCATTAATTTTGTATCCTGCAACTTTACCAAATTCATTGATTAACTCTAGTAGTTTTCTGGTGGCATATTTAGGATTCTCTATGTATAGTATCATGTCATCTGCAAACAGTGACAGTTTTACTTCTTCTTTTCCAATTTGTATTCTTTTTATTTCTTTTTCTTCTCTGATTGCCGTGGCTAGGACTTCCAGAACTATGTTGAATAGTAGTGGCGAGAGTGGACATCCTTGTCTTGTGCCTGATCATAGAGGAAATGCTTTCAGTTTTTCACTATTGAGAATGATGTTTCCTGTGGGTTTGTCATATATGGCCTTTATTATGTTGAGTTAGGTTCCCTCTGTGCCCACTTTCTGGAGAGTTTTTATCATAAATGGGTGTTGAATTTTGTCAAAAGCTTTTTGTGCATCTATTGAGATGATCATATGGTTTTTCTGCTTCAAATTGTTAATATGGTGTATCACATTGATTGATTTGCCTATATTGAAGAATCCTTGCATCTCTGGGATAAATCCCACTTGATCATGGTGTATGACCTTTTAATGTGTTGTTGGATTCTGTTTGCTAGTATTTTGTTGAGGATTTTTGCATCTATATTCATGAGTGATATTGGTCTGTAATTTTCTTTTTTTATAGTATCTTTGTCTGGTTTTGGTATCAGGGTGATGGTGGCCTCATAGAATGAGTTTGGGAGTGTTCCATCCTCTGCAATTTTTTGGAAGTGTTTGAGAAGGTTGGTGTTAGCTCTTCTCTAAATGTTTGATAGAATTCACCTGTGAAGCCATCTGGTCCTGGACTTTTGTTTGTTGGAAGATTTTTAATCACAGTTTCAATTTCATTACTTGTGATTGGTCTGTTCATATTTTCTGTTTCTTCCTGGTTCAGTCTTGGAAGCTTATACCTTTTTAAGAATTTGTCGGGCTTCCCTGGTGGCGCAGTGGTTGAGAGTCTGCCTGCTAATGCAGGGGACACGGGTTCGAGCCCTGGTCTGGGAGGATCCCACGTGCCGCGGAGGGGCTAGGCCCTTGAGCCACAATTACTGAGCTTGCGCGTCTGGAGCCTGTGCTCCGCAACAAGAGAGGCCGTGATAGTGAGAGGCCCGCGCACCGTGATGGAGAGTGGCCCCCGCTTGCCGCAGCTGGAGAAAGCCCTCGCACAGAAACGAGGACCCAACACAGCCATAAATAAATAAATTAATTAAAAAAAAAAAAAAGAATTTGTCCATTTCTTCCAGGTTGTCCATTTTATTGGTATAGAGTTGCTTGTAGTAGTCTCTTAGGATGCTTTGTATTTCTGCGGTGTCTATTGTAACTTCTCCTTTTTCATTTCTAATTTTATTGATTTGAGTCCTCTCCCTCTTTTTCTTGATGAGTCTGGCTAATGGTTTATCAATTTTGTTTATCTTCTCAAAGAACCAGCTTTTAGTTTTATTGATCTTTTCTATTGTTTTCTTTGTTTCTATTTAATTTATTTCTGCTCTGATCTTTATGATGTCTTTCCTTCTGCTAACTTTGGGTTTTGTTTGTTCTTCTTTCTGTAGTTCCTTTAGGTGTAAGGTTAGATTGTTTATTTGAGATTTTTCTTGTTTCTTAAGGTAGGCTTGTAGGGCTATAAACCTCCCTCTTAAAACTGCTTTTGCTGCATCCCATAGGTTTTGGATCACCGTGTTTTCATAGTCATTTGTCTCTAGGTATTGTTGGATTTCCTCTTTGATTTCTTCAGTGATCTCTTGGTTATTTAGTAACGTATTGTTTAGCCTCCATGTGTTTGTGTTTTTTACGCTTTTCCCCCCTGTAATTCATTTCTAATCTCATAGCGTTGTGGTCAGAAAAGATGCTTGATATGATTTCAATTTTCTTAAATTTACTGAGGCTTGATTTATGACCCAGGATGTGATCTATCCTGGAGAATGTTCCGTGTGCACTTGAGAAGAAAGTGTAATCTGCTGTTTTTGGACGGAATGTCCTATAAATATGAATTAAGTCTGTCTGGTCTATTTTGTCATTTAAAGTTTCTGTTTCCTTATTTATTTTCATTTTGGATGATCTGTCCATTGGTGTAAGTGAGGTGTTAAAATCTCCCACTATTATTGTGTTACTGTCGATTTCCTCTTTTATAGCTGTTAGCAGTTGCCTTATGTATTGAGGTGTTCCTATGTTGGGTGCATATATATTTATAAGTGTTATATCTTCTTCTTGGATTGATCCCTTGATCATTACGTAGCGTCCTTCCTTGTCTCTTGTAACATTCTTTATTTTAAAGTCTATTTTATCTGATATGAGTATTGCTACTCCAGCTTTCTTTTGATTTCCATCTGCATGGAATATCTTTTTCCATCCCCTCACTTTCAGTCTGTATGTGTCCCTAGGTCTGAAGTGGGTCTCTTGTAGACAGCATATATATGGGTCTTGTTTTTGTATCCATTCAGCAAGCCTGTGTCTTTTGGTTGGAGCATTTAATCCATTCACGTTTAAGGTAATTATCGATATGTATGTTCCTGTGACCATTTTCTTAATTGTTTTGGGTTTGTTTTTGTAGGTCCTTTTCTTCTCTTGTGTTTCCCACTTAGAGAAGTTCCTTTAGCATTTGTTGCAGAGCTGGTTTGGTGGTGCTGAATACTCTTAGCTTTTGCTTGTCTGTAAAGCTTTTTTTTAAAAAATTTTTATTTATTTTATTTTTGGCTGTGTTGGTTCTTTGTTGCTGTGTGCGGGCTTTTCTCTGGTTGTGGCAAGTGGGGGCTATCTTCGTTGCAGTGCACAGGCTTCTCACTGCGGTGGCTTCTCTTGTTGCGGAGCACAGGCTCTAGGCATGCAGGCTTCAGTAGTTGTGGCACACAGGCTCAGTAGTTGTGTCTTGCGGGCTCTAGAGCACAGGCTCAGTAGTTGTGGCACACGGGCTTAGTTGCTCTGTGGCATGTGGGATCTTCCCAGACCAGGGCTCAAACCCGTGTCCCTTGGATTTGCAGGCGGGTTCTTAACCACTGTGCCCCCAGGGAAGCCCCATCTGTAAAGCTTTTGATTTCTCCATCAAATCTGAATGAGATCCTTGCCGGGTAGAGTAATCTTGGTTGTAGGTTCTTCCCTTTCATCACTTTAAGTATATCATGCCACTCCCTTCTGGCTTGTAGAGTTTCTGCTGAGAAATCAGCTGTTAACCTTATGGGAGTTCCCTTGTATGTTATTTGTCGTTTTTCCCTTGCTGCTTTTAATAATTTTTCTTTGTCTTTAATTTTTGCCAATTTGATTACTATGTGTGTCGGTGTGTTTCTCCTTGGGTTTATCCTGTATGGGACTCTCTGCGCTTCCTGGACTTGGGTGGCTATTTCCTTTCCCATGTTAGGTAAGTTTTTGACTATAATCTCTTCAAATATTTTCTCGGGTCCTTTCTCTCTCTCTCCTCCTTCTGGGACCCCTATAAAGCTAATGTTGTTGCATTTAATGTTGTCCCAGAGGTCTCTTAGGCTGTATTCATTTCTTTTCATTCTTTTTTCTTTATTCTTTATTCTGTTCTGCAGCAGTGAATTCCATTCTGTCTTGCAGGTCACTTATCCGTTCTTCTGCCTCAGTTATTCTGCTATTGATTCCTTCTAGTGTAGTTTTCATTTCAGTTATTGTATTGTTCATCTCTGTTTGTTTGTTCTTTAATTCTTCTAGGTCTTTGTTAAACACTTCTTGCGTCTTCTCGATCTTTGCCTCCATTGTTTTTCCGAGGTCCTGGATCATCTTCACTATCATTATTCTGAATTCTTTTTCTGGAATGTTGCCTATTTCCACTTCATTTAGTTGTTTTTCTGGGGTTTTATCTTGTTCCTTCATCTGGTACATAGACCTCTGCCTTTTATCTTGTCTATCTTTCTGTGAATGTGGTTTTTGTTCCACAGGCTGCAGGATTGTAGTTCTTCTTGCTTCTGCTATCTGCCCTCTGGTGGATGAGGCTATCTAAGAGGCTTATGCAAGTGTCTTGATGGGAGGGACTGGTGGTGGGTAGAGCTGACTGTTGCTCTGGTGGGCAGAGCTCAGTAAAACTTTAATCCATTTGACTGCTGATGGGTGGGGCTGAGTTACCTCCCTGTTGGTTGTTTGGCCTGAGGCAACCCAACACTTGAGCCTACCTGGGCTCTTTGGTGGGACTAATGGCGGACTCTGAGAGGGCTCACGCCAAGGAGTACTTCCCAGAACTTTTGCTGCCAGTGTCCTTGTCCCCATGGTGAGCCACAGCCACCCCCCACCTCTGTAGGAGACCCTCCACCACTAGCAGGTAGGTCTGGTTCAGTCTCCCCTGGGGTCAGTGCTCCTTCCCCTGGGTCCCGATGCACACACTACTTTGTGTGTGCCCTCCAAGAGTGGAGTCTCTGTTTCCCCCAGTCCTGTCGAAGTCCTGCAATCAATTCCCACTAGGCTTCAAAGTCTGATTCTCTAGGAATTCCTCCTCCCGTTGCTGGACCCCCAGGTTGGGAAGCCTGACGTGGGGCTCAGAACCTTCACTCCAGTGGGTGGACTTCTGTGGTATAAGTGTTCTCCAGTCTGTGAGTCACCCACCTACCAGTTATGGGATTTGATTTTACTGTGATTGCGCCCCTCCTACCATCTCATTGTGGCTTCTCCTTTGTCTTTGGATGTGGGGTATCTTTTTTGGTGAGTTCCAGTGTCTTCCTGTCGATGACTGTCCAGCAACTAGTTGTGATTCTGGTGTTCTCGAAAGAGGGAACGAGAGCACGTCCTTCTACTCTGCCATCTTGGTTCCAATCTCCCCTAGCCACTTTGTAAATGTACTTTTTATTTCAGAGATAGTTGACATTCCAGGATGTGGCCATAAAATTTTCTCAGGACGAGTGGGAATTTCTGAATGTTACTCATTGGAAATTGTACAGGGATGTGATGTTAGGGAACTGTAGGAGCCGGGTCTCCTCGGGTGAAGATAACTTCCAGAATTCCTTACTTGCAGAGTTTGGGTTCCTTTGTTTGTAGAATATCTCCTGGAATCTTCTGCTTCCTAGAGTAGTTTCAGATCACTACTTTCAAGGAAAAAAATGGGAATTTGTGGGTATAGAAAGAAAGCCTTCCTGATGATTCAACATGATTCTAACCTTCCTCTTTTTTGAGGTAATCTCCATCCTTCACTCTAGATTAGTTGTAATTCTATAAGTTCAGTGGTATAAAATCATGCTTCCCTCCTCTTAAAATCAGACTTCCACCCCTTATTTTTGACTCAGTTGTAATTAGATGTGGATCTCAGGAACTGATTTTTACCTGTTGCCTAGGGATATTAAATGTGCTTCCAAAACCAGTATTTTTTGAAATTATTTTCTAGAACATTTTAACATTCTACAGTGTATTCTCTTCTCACAAGGGCACAGTACTGTATTGGAAATTGTAGAATATCCAGCAAAACTTATGTTGCTTTTTCTAATGAACAGGTCTTATTGTCTCTAAGCCAGACCTAGTCACATTTTTGGAGGAAAAGAAGGATCCCGGGGATGTGAAGGGAAAGGAGACAACAGCCATACACCCAGGTTCTTGTGAATAGATGAAGCAGATGACACAGGTGAGACCTCCAAAGATCATGGAGGAAGTCAAATCTTATAATAAGGTTTGGGAAGATCTTTTTCACTAGAAATTATTTTTGATAAGCCTAGTTTATTTCTGTTGTCATAGAGGCATACCTCCTACCTTAATCTTGTGGTCTTAAGTCCTCCATGTATTCTTTTCAGCTCCAGTAATTATCCCTCTGATTCACTGAGAGCCAAAATCCTCCTCTTGGTCTTTGAGGAACTACATGATCTGCCTGTTCTTCCACTGCTAAATGGAATCTATGAAAAACTGTGCACATTTCTGAGTAACTCTGTGCTAAGCCATTTATTTTTTTAAGCTCCATTTCTACTTCAAGTCAGAAGAGTATGAGAGGAGTCCTGGAGATACTGGGGTTTGGTACCAAAATTCCAGGAATACTGGGGACAGCTAGTATATGTTTTCTGCTTTATAGTATCCAATCTTATGGACACTTCAAACATCACCCTACAAATTTCATTCTTGGTAATTCCTTCAGACTGTCAAGCACCTTCCTAAAATGTGACCATGTAATCCTCAGTTTTACTTCAAAATTTCCCTTTCCTTGTACAAACTAACATTAGATATTCTAAGTGTATTTTGCACCAATTCATCAATGCTAAAATAATTTATCTAGTTAACTCATAGAATTTTAAGATTAATAACCTAGGGGAGCTTAGAACCTTCCCCACTTTACTTTAAAGTCTCAAATCTAATTTAATTTTTTAATAACTATCATTTCATAAGTTTGTCGTATTTAAGACGAAGCTTTCAGGGCCTGTTTCCTATATGTTTTCACTTTCTGATTAGTTCTATGTCAGAATCATCTATGATTTTAGATTCAAAAGATCTAATAAAACTTGCTCAAATGAACAGATGTTTGGTAAGAATTGAATTAATTAGTAGGCATCACATATTTGTAAATTGTTTGGTTTATAAGTATAAGATTATTTCAGTTAAAAAGTAATCATTAGGTTTTTCATCCACTTTTCACATTTATCTGAATCATAATAGTTTACACACAAACATTTGTTGTATTTTATTTTATTTTTTATAAATTTATTTATTTATTTTTGACTGCATTGGGTCTTTGTTGCTGCACTTGGGCTTTCTCTAGTTGCGGTGAGCGGGGGCTACTCTTCATTTGTGGTGGGCGGTCTTCTCATTGCGGTGGCTTCTCTTGTTGTGGAGCACAGGCTCTAGGCGCATGGGCTTCAGTAGTTGTGGCATGAAGGCTCAGTAGTTGTGGCACATGGGCTTAGTTGCTCCACGGCATGTGGGATCTTCCCGGACCAGGGCTCAAACCTGTGTCCCCTGCATTGGCAGGTGGATTCTTAACCACTGCGCCACCAGGGAAGCCCAAACATTTTTTTTATATATCAGTGATTCTCTGCATGTTTTACAACTTGCATCTTGTTCCTTTATTTATAAAGTATTTTTCTTCTAAAAAATGGATTACAGCCTTGATATTTTGTGTGTGCATATATATAATTAAAAAGATAATAAATTTCGGGGCTTCCCTGGTGGTGCAGTGGTTAAGAATCTGCCTGCCAACGCAGGGGACATGGGTTCGAGCACTGGGCCGGGAGGATCCCACATGCCGCGGAGCAACTAGGCCCGTGTGCCACAACTACCGAGCCCACACACCTAGAGCCCGTGCTCCGCAACAAGAGAAGCCACCGCAATGAGAAGCCTGTGCACCACAACGAAGAGTAGCCCCCACTCACCACAACTAGAGAAAGCCTGCACGCAGCAACGAAGACCCAACTCAGCCAAAAATAAATAAGTAAATACATAAATACATAAATTAAAAAAAAGATAATAAATTTTGTTACTGTCTTTAAATGTTTACTCATTCAAAGTTTTTATTAGAGCTTTTTATGAATGATTGTAATGTGTTTTCTGTGAAATTCTCCTGCCTTGCAGTACATGCCAGTGATTCAAAGTTGTTGCTTTTTATGGAAGCACAGTCACAGTTGAAAATTACCGTTATTTAGAAGTATTCTTTCTTTTTTTAAAAATATTTTATTTATTTATTATTATTCTTTTTTGGGGGGGACTGTGTTGTGTCTTAGTTGTGGCACATGGGATCTTTGTTGAAGCACGTGGGATCTTCATTGATGCAGGCAGGATCTTTGTTGAGGCATGCAGGATCTTTCACTGCAGTACACAGGCTCTTTGTTGTGGTGTGCGGGCTTCTCTCTAATTGTGGCATGCGGGCTCCAGAGTGCGTGGGCTCTGTAGTTTGTGGCAGGCAGGCTCTCTAGTTGAGGCGCGTGAGCTCAGTAGTTGTGGTGTGCGGGCTTAGTTGCCCCATGGCATGTGGGATCTTAGTTCCCTAACCAGGGCTCACTCGAACACGTCCTCTGCATTGGAAGGCGGATTCTTTAGCACTGGACCACCAGGGAAGTCTATTCTTTCTTAATAGTACATATATTTTGTATTCAGAATGTGGGGGGATAATTTTCTCTTACTTTGTTTAGTAATTCCATGACAATTTGCTTCCTTTTTTATGATAGATTCCAAAAAATTACTTGTTTGCATTTTTGTTTTTATTTATATCATGGATATAAATGACAATTTGCAACCCAGTATGTAAGAAAGTTTGTTGTTTAATTCAAATTTGAATCTCCAATGTGTCTACAGCTAACAGAATTATGTGCTTGTCTGTTTAATTATTTCCCCTACTGTGTTCATGACTTACCTACTTTATTTCTCTTCTTGGTTAATAAACAATGTTTGTTTTATACTGTCTTGGTCAGTAGATATAGAAATTGTCGTAACTTCATATCTAATTATTAATGAATTTTTTGTGTGAGACAGACATTTTTAAGTTGAAAGTAATCTTTGAAAAAGTTTATAATTCTATTTTAGGTATTATTTTCATTTTTAATTCTGAGGAAAAAAACACAGGTAGTTAACCATTTTAAATATTTTTAACTGTATACTCCAGTGTTTTAAGTATATTCACGTTGTTTTGCCATTGAATCTGAAAATTTTGATCTTGAAAAACTGATTCCATAATTCATTCATTCATTCATTTATTTATTTATTTATTTATGGCTGCGTTGGGTCTTCGTTGCTGCACACGGGCTTTCTCTAGTTGCGATGAGCGGGGGCTACTCTTCGTTGTGGTGTGCAGGCTTCTCATTGCAGTGGCTTCTCTTGTTGCGGAGCATGGGCTCTAGGCATGCGGGCTTCAGTAGTTGTGGCACGTGGGCTCAGGAGTTGTGGCTTGCGGGCTCTAGAGCGCAGGCTCAGTAGTTGTGGCACATGGGCTTAGTTGCTCCGCAACACGTGGGATCTTCCCAGATCAGGGCTCGAACCCGTGTCCTCTGCATCGGCAGGCGGATGCTTAACCACTGAGCCACCAGGGAAGTCCCGTGACTCCATAATTCTTAAACAACTACTTTATTTCCTTCTACTACAAGCCCGTGTCAAGTACCATTCCACTTTTTTTTTCTATGAATTTGAGTACATTATATTACTCACATCAGTGAAATCATATACTGTCTTTTTCTTTGTGACTCTCGTATCTCACAACATGATGTCTTCAAGGTCTATTCATGTTGTACCATGTGACAAGATCCATGCCTTTTTCAAAGCTAAATAATAATCGATTGTATGTATATGACATTTTAAAAATCACTTCATGTATCCATGAACATTGGGTTGCTTCCATCTATTAATGGTTTTGTGAATAATGTTGCAATGTATCTGAATGTGCACATAGCTCTTGCAGATCCTCCTTTGAAGTCTTTTGTGTATATACCCAGATGCAGGGTGACTGGATCGTAATTTCATAATTCTATTTTTAACTTTTGAGAAACCTCCATAGTAGTTACACCATTTTATATTTCCTTTAACAGTGTGTAATGATTCTGATTTCTCCACATCTTTCCAAATTTCATGTAATTATATATATAAAGTTAGTATATATAAAAAATTTGATAGTGGTCATCCTAATGGGTGCTAGCTGATATCTCATTGTGGTTTTGTTTTTTATTTCTCTAATGATTACTGACTTTGAGAATCATTCACATTTTTGTTGTCCATTTGTATGTCTTACTTGGATTGATGTCTATTAAATCCTTTGCCCATACATTATGTTATTTGTTTTATGATGTTGTTGTGTTGTATGAGTTCTTTATATATTCTGGGACTTAACTCCTTATCAGATATATGCCTTGCATATATTTCTTATTCCAAAGGTTGACTTTTTACCCCGCTGATTGTTTCTTGTAATGTGCACAAGTTTTTACATTTGACATAATCCCAGTTGCTTTTGTTGACTGAGCTTTTGGTTCCATATCCAAGAAATTATTGCCAAATCAAATGTCATAAAACTTTCCCCCTATGTTTTCTTCCAGGAGATTTTGATTTATAGGTGTTTATATAAATCTTCAGTCCCTTTAAGTTAATATTTGTATGTGGTGTTAAGTAAGGATCCAACTTCATTCTTTCACATGTGAACAGCCAACTTTCCCAGCATCATTTGTTTTAGAGGGTATCCTTGTCCCATTGTGTGGTATAGAACTCTTGGTGAAGATTCTTTGACCATAAACGTGAGAGCTTATGTCTGTGTTCTGTGTGCTGATACACTATTGTCTTTCTGTATGTTTCTACTATTCTTTTCTGATAACTACAGCTTTGTAATATGTTTTAAAACATAGAAGTGTCTTGCCTGTAACTTTCCACTTTCTTTACCAAATTATTTTGGATAGTCACTGTTTTGTGATATTTCACATATATTTTAGAAGGAACTTTTCTATTTTGCCAAAGTTTTCATTGGGATTATGAAAGTGATTGCTTCAAATCTATAGATCACCTTGGGTAGTATTGACAATTAATGATATTAAGCATTTGAGTCTGGGAACATGGAATGTGTGTTTATTTATTTATATCTTCTCTAGGTTCTACCAATGATATTTTATAATATCCATCAGAAAACACTTTTACCTCCATCTGTAAATTAACTTCTAAGAATTTTATTGTCTTTGATCCTAGTATAAATGTAAATGTATCCTTAATATCTTTCTTTAATTATTTTCTGTTAGTGTATAACAACACAACTAATTTTTATGTTTGATTTTGTATTTTGAATTTTGCTAAATTTATGAGTTCTGTGTTTGTATTTTAATGTGGATGCTTTAGGGTTTTTTACATAAGATTTTATCATCTGTGAAGAGAGATCTTTACTCCTTCCTTTCTGGCTTGGATGTGGATGCCTTTTTCTATTCTTTGCTTGACTGTTTTGACTAGTAAATTCAATACTATGTTGAATCAAAGTGGTGATGGTGTGCATTCTTAAGTTTCCTTGAATATAGAAAAAAGCCTTCAGTCTTCCACTGTTGAGTGTAATGCAACCCTGGGCTTAGCATTTATGATCTTTATTACAGTCCAGTAGATTCCATCAATTCCAATTTTGAGTTTTTTTATCATGAAATATTATTAAATATTATCAATTTATCTGCATCATTATGTAATTATGTGGTATGGATTTCATTCTGTGGATGTGACCTTTTTAATTTACATTTTTTAACAGGTTTTAACTGTACAAATACTTCCTAATTTTTTGTGGTGCATAATTCTTCTAGTGTGCAGTTTATTTATTTATTTATTTATTTATTTATTTATTTATTTATTTATTTTAGGAGTCCCAAGTGCTTTATTTATTTATTTATTTTAACATCTTTATTGGAGTATAATTGCTTTACAATGTTGTGTTAGTTTCTGCTGTATAACAAAGTGAACCAGCAATATGTATACATATATCCACATATCCCCTCCCTCTTGCGTCTCCCTACTACCCTCCCTATCCCCCCCGTCTAGGTGGTCACAAAGCACTGAGCTGATCTCCCTGTGCTATGCAGCTGCTTCCCACTAGCTATCTATTTTATATTTGGTAGTGTATGTATGTCAATGCTACTCTCTCACTTCGTCCCAGCGTACCGTTACCCCTCCCCGTGTCCTCAAGTCCATTCTCTACATCTGCGTCTTTATGCCTGTCCTGCCCCTAGGTTCATCAGAACCATTTTTTCTTTTTAGCTTCCATACATATGTGTTAGCATACGGTATTTGTTTTTCTCTTTCTGACTCACTTCACTCTATGTGACAGACTCTAGGTCCATCCACCTCACAACAAATAACTCAATTTCGTTTCTTTTTATGGTTGAGTAATATTCCATTGTATATATGTGCCACATCTTCTTTATCCATTCATCTGTTGATGGACACTTAGGTTGCTTCCATATCCTGGCTATTGTAAATAGTGCTGCAATGAACATTGTGGTACATGTCTCTCTTTGAATTATGGTTTTCTCAGGGTATATGCCCAGTAGTGGGATTGCTGCATCATATGGTAGTTCTATTTTTAGTTTTTTAAGGAAACTCCATACTGTTCTCCATAGTGGCTGTATCAATTTACATTCCCACCAACAGTGCAAGAGGGTTCCCTTTTCTCCACACCCTCTCCAGCATTTATTGTTTGTAGATTTTTTGATGATGACCATTCTGACCAGTGTGAGGTGATACCTCATTGTAATTTTGATATGCATTTCTCTAATGATTAGTGATGTTGAGCATCCTTTCATGTGTTTGTTGGCAATCTGTATTTCTTCTTTGGAGAAATGTCTGTTCAGGTCTTCTGCCCATTTCTGGATTGGGTTGTTTGTTTTTTTGATATTGAGCTGTATGAGCTGCTTGTATAGTTTGGAGATTAATCCTTTGTCTGTTGCTTCGTTTGCAAATATATTCTCCCATTCTGAAGGTTGTCTTTTCATTTTCTTGATGGTTTCCTTTGCTGTGCAGAAGGTTTTAAGTTTAATTAGGTCCCATTTTTTAATTTTTGTTTTTATTTTTTTACTCTAGGAAGTGTATCAAAAAAGATCTTGCTGTGATTTATGTCAGAGAGTGTTCTGCCTATGTTTTTCTTTGAGTGTTTTATAATATCTCGCCTTACATTTAGGTCTTTAATCCATTTTGAGTACTTTTGTGTATGGTGTTAGAGAATGTTCTAATTTTATTCTTTTACATGTAGTTGTCCAGTTTTCCCAGCACTGTTTATTGAAGAGACTGTCTTTTCTCCATTGTATATTCTTGCCTCTTTTGTCATAGATTAGGTGAACATAGGTGCGTGGGTTTATCTCTCGACTTTCTATTCTGTTCCATTGATCTGTATTTCTGTTTTTCTGCCAGTACCATACTGTTTTGATTAGTGTAGCTTTGTGGTATAGTCTGAAGTAGGGAGCCTCATTCCTCCAGGTCCGTTTTTCTTTCTCAAGATTGTTTTGGCTATTCAGGGTCTTTTGTTTCTCCCTACAAATTGTAAAATTTTTTGGTCTAATTCCGTGAAAAATGCTATTGGTAATTTGATAAGAGTTGCATTGAATCCATAGATTACTTTGGGTAATATAGTCATTTTGGCAATATTGATTCTTCCAATCCAAGAATATGGTATATCTCTCCATCTGTTTGCATCATCTTTGATTTCTCTCATTAGTATCTTATAGCTTTCTGAGTACAGGTCTTTTGCCTCCTTAGGTAGGTTTATTCCTAGGTATTTTATTCTTTCTGATGGATGGTAAATGGGTTTGTTTCCTTAATTTCTCTTTCTGATTTTTTATTGTTAATGTATAGGAATGCAAGAGATTTCTGTGTATTAATTTTGTATCCTGTAACATTACCAAGTTCATTGATGAGCTCTACTGGTCTCCTGGTAGCATCTTTAGGATTTTTTATGTATAGTAACATGTCATCTGTAAACAGTGATAGTTTTACTTCTTTTCCAACTTGGATTCCTTTTATTTCTTTTTCTTCTCTGATTGCCATGGCTAGAACTTCCAAAACTGTGTTGAATAAAATTGGTGAGAGTGGGCATCCTTGTCTTGTTCCTGATCATAGAGGAAATGCTTTCAGTTTTTCACCATTGAGAATGATGTTTGGTGTGGGTTTGTCTTGTATGACCTTTACTGTGTTGAGGTATGTTCCCTCTATGCCCATTTTCTGGAGAGTTTTTATCATAAATGGGTGCTGAATTTTGTTTAAAGCTTTTTCTGCAGCTATTGAGATGATCATATGGTTTTTATTCTTCAGTTTGTTAATGTGGTGTATCACATTGATTGATTTGTGGATACTGAAAAGTCCTTGCATCCCTGGGATAAATTCTGCTTGATTGTTGTGTATGATCCTTTTAATTTGTTGTTGGATTTGGTCTGCTAGTATTTTGTTGAGGATTTTTGCATCTGTGATCATCAGTGATATTGGCCTGTAATTTTCTTTTTTTGTGATATCTTTATCTGGTTTTGGTATTAGGGTGATGGTGGCCTCGTAGAATGAGCATGGGCGTGGTTCTTCCTCTGCAATTTTTGGGAAGAGTTTCAGAAGGAATATTTAAGTAAATTCATTTCATTCATAATTACCATGGAATACAATGTTGTTTGTTAGGAAATGTAGTACGTCCATTACTACCTATGTGAAAATATCACCTTCATATACCATTGGTTAAGGAAAGCAATTTGATTGACAGAAATTTTGATTCAACAATATATATGTAAATATTGAACCATGTACACAATATTTTAGTGTTTGTGTATGTGTGGATGTGTATTATACCAATTCAAATCAGTCTAAGTTACACATTGAAATTGCAGGATATACCTGCAACTAATGAAAACAGTCATATTTGGAGAAAAAATTTTTATTGCTTGGGAGGTAATTAATGGGCATTTTTATTTGAATTTACTATTTAAATAATTTATAATTTTATATTTTGTAATGTTTATTATTTTATAATTTAATTTTTTCCTCTGTATTGTAGTTTTCTATCATTGTTGTGACATATAACCACACATTTAGCACTTGAAAAAATATTGTAAAGTTCATAAGTTAGAATTCCAGTGATCTTGGCTGGGCTTTTTGTTTAGGGTCTTACAAGGTCAAAAATCAACGTTTCCTGAGGCATGGGTTCTTATCTGCTGCCTCCAGGGGAGAATCCACTTCCAGGACCATTCAGGTGCTAGGCAGAATCCATGTCATTCTGGTGGTTTCCACATGACCCCTCTGTGGTGACACCTTACACCTGGTGTCCCAAAAGGGGAAAAGAAAATATTGTGTCATTGTTTACTCAGTTATTTTCTTTGATCCTTTACCATGTATTCAATTCAAGGGATCATCAAGAGTATTTTATATAAGTAAGGTTATTGCTTCAATGGCTCAAATTAGGAACTATTTACAATTAGGTTATGAATCAGATGTAAATCGGGGAATTAGTGAATAGGAGAGTAAATTAGTGACCTTCAATCCACCCCTACAACCTTCATCACCCCACCTCCATCCCTCTACTCCATCAGTCTCTATCCCTCATTGTGACCTCAGTCTCTCTGCCTCTGTGACCTTTAGATAGCCACTCAAAACAATTCTTCCCCTTCTAGTCTTCTTTATTGTCTTCCCACAGATATCCTGTGCACTTTAGATCTCCATCCCTATAAAACTTCTATCCCACTGGTTCCAGAGCTCTCAGCCCAACCCTCCTCCCCTTCTATTGCTCCCAAACCATTCATTCTTCATTTTCTATTTCTCCCTTGCTCTTTATCCTCTACTCATTCTAATGACTTCAGCCCACTTCTCGTGTCCTGTATGTCCAATGCCCTCTAATGTTCCAGTCATCACTTATCAGTGTCCTTAGTTTCCTCATGACTCTGCACCCATTTCCCCCAACCCTATAATTCCTGACTCTGCAATTTCTCTGCAATTTTTTGGCATAGTTTAAGAAGAATAGGTGTTAACTCTTCCCTGAATGTTTGGTAGAATTTACTTGTGAAGCCATCTGTTCCTGGACTTTTGTTTGTTGAGGTTTTTTTGTTGTTGTTGTTGTTTGTTTTGTTGTTTTTTTGTTTTTTAAACTGATTCAATTTCTTTACTGGTAATTTCTTTACTGGTAACCTTCTATTTCTTCCTCATTCAGTCTTGGGAGATTGTACATTTCTAGGAATTTATCCATTTCTTCTAGGGTGTTCATTTTTGTGGCATATAATTTTTCATAGTAGTCTCTTATGCTTGTTGACATTTCTGTGGTGTCAATTGTAACTTCTCCTTTTTCATATCTGATTTTATTGATTTGGGCTCTCTTTTTTTTGATGAGTCTGGCTAAAAGTTATTCAGTTTTGTTTATCTTTTCAAAGAACAAGTTTCTTGGTTTCATTAATCTTTTCTATTGATTTTTAGTCTCTATTTTATTCATTTTTGCTCTCATATTTATGGGGTTTTTTTCCTTCTAACTTTTAACTTTATTCTTCTTTTTCTAGCTCCTTTGGGTATAAGGTTAGGTGTTTCATTTGAGACTTTTCTTGTTTCCTATGGTAAGCTTGTATCAGCGTAAAATTCCCTTTTAGAACTGCTTTTGCGTGTCCCATAGATATTTGGGTCATTGTGTTTTCATTTTCATTTGTCTTTAGGTATTTTTTAAAATTTCTTTTTGATTTATTCAGTGATCTATTGGTTTAGTAGCATATTGTTTAGCCTCCATGTGTTTGTGTTTTTTGCAGTTATTTTCTTATAGTCGATTTGTAGTCTCATGGTGTTGTGTTTGGAAAAGATACTTGATGTGATTTCAATTTTCTTAAATTTACTGAGGGTTGTTTTAAGGCCTAGCATGTGATCTATCCTGGAGAAAGTTCCATGTGCACTTGAAAAGGCTGTGTATTCTGTTGCTTTTGAATGGAATGTTATATGTACATATATTTTAAATCTCTCTGGTCTAATGTGTTATTTAAGGCCAGTGTTTCCTTATTGATTTTCTGTCTGGATAAACTGTCCATTGATAAAAGTGGGGTTTTAAAGTTCCCTACTATTATTGTGTTATTGTCCAATTCTCCCTTTATGTCAGTTAATATTTGCTTTATGTATTGAGGTGCTCCTATGTTGGGTGCATATATACTTACAATTGTTATATCTTCTTCTTGGATTGACCCTTTGGTGATTATCTTATGTCCTTCTTTGTCTCTTCTAACAGTTTCTATTTTAAAGTCTATTTTGTCTGATATGTGTATTGCTACCCTGGCTTTCCTTTGGTTTCCATTTGTGTGGACTAACTTTTTCCATCCCCCCACTTTGTCAGTGTGTGTCTTCAGATCTGGTGTGTCTCTTATAGACAGCATATATACAGGTCTTATTTTTGTATTCATTCAACCACTCTCTCTTTTGATTGGATAATTTACTCCATTTAATTTTAAAGTAATTATTGATATGTATGTTTTTATTGTCATTTTGTTAATTGTTCTGGGGTTGCTTTGTAGGTCTTTTTAGTTCCTTCTTTATGTTCTCTTGTGATTTGATGACTATCTTTAGTGTTATGTTTTGATTCCTTTTACTTTTTTGTGTATGTGTCTACTATAGATTTTTGGTTTATGGTTACCATCAGGTTTATATATTAACAATCTATATATATACGTAATCATTTTAAGTTGCTGATCTCTTAATTTAAAATGCATATTTATAACACTGCATTTGTACTCTCCTCCCCTCATGATTACTCTTTTGATACCATATTTTGTATGTAGTTGTTTTGTGTATCCCTTAACTGCTTATTGTTCATATAGATGATTTTTAGTATATTTGTCTTTTAACCTTCCTACTAGATTTTTATGTGGATGATTTCCTACCCTTACTATATGTTTGCCTTTACTAATGAGCTTTTTTTCCTTTCATAATTTTCAGGTTTCTAGTGTGGCCTTTTTTTTTTCGCTTACAGAATTTCCTTTAACATTTCTTATAAAGGTGGTTTGGTGGTTCTGAACTCTTCCAGTTTCTGCTTGTCTGTGAAATTTTTTATTTCTCCATCAAATCTGAACAAGAACCTTGCTCGTTAGAGTATTCTTGGTTGTAAGTTTTTTCCCCTTTCATCACTTTGAATATATCGTTTCACTCCCTCTGGACTGCAGAATTTATGCTAAAAACTGATAGCCTTATGGGAGTTCCCTTGTAAGTAATGTGTTGCTTTCCCCTTGCTACTGTTAATGTTCTCTCTTTAATTTTTGCCATTTTGATTACAATGTGTCTTCAAGTGTTCCTGTGTGGGCAGTCCTGTATGGGATGTTCTGCATTTCCTGAATTTGGATGTCTGTTTCCTATCCCAGGTCAGGGAAGTTTTTAGCTCTTATCTCTTCAATTATGTTCTCAGCCCTTTGTCTCTCTCTTCTTCTTCTGGGTCCTTTATAATGCAAATATTAGTGTCCTTGATGTTGTTACAGAGAACAAAGAATTGTCCTCATTTCTTTTCCTTCTTTTCTCTTTTCAGTATCAGTGGTTTCCACTATTCAGTTTTCCTGCTCACTAATGCATTCCTCTGTATCATTTAGTCTACTGTTGATTCCTTCTAGCTTGTTTTTCATTTCAGTTATTTTATTCTTCATTTCTGGTTGTTCTTCATATTTAAAAATTTTTTATTATTTGCAGGGCAGGAATAGAGACACAGACATAGAGAACAGACTTGTGGACATGGGGGAAGGGGAAGGTGGGACGATTGGGAGAGTAGCATTGATATATATAGACTACCATGTGTAAATTAGATAGCTGGGGGAAGCTGCTGCATAGCACAGGGAGCTCAGCTCGGTGCTCTGTGATGACCTAGAAGGGTGGGATTGGGGGGTAGGAGGGAAGCTCAAGAGGGAGGGGATATATGTATTCATATAGCTGATTCACTTTGTTGTACAGCAAAAACTAACACAAAATTGTAAAGCAATTATACTAACCCCCTCCCTCCCCCCCAAATTTCTCACTTCTCTGTGCATCCATTCTTCTTACGAGTTCTTTGACCATCCTTATGATCACTACTCTGAACTCTTTCTTGGGTAGATTGCCTATCCCACTTCACTTAATTCTTATCTTGTTCCTTGGTTAAGAACATGTTCTTCTGTTACCTCATTTTGCCTAATTTGTTGTTCATATTTTTATGTATCTCATAGGTTGGTTATGTTTGTTTCCCGATGTTAGAGAAGTGGCCTTTTGCAGGAGATGTCTTATGTGTCCAAACACTGCACTCCCCTCTTGTCACCAGAGCTGTATGCTCTAGAGGTTTCCCCTATAATGGCTGCATGGGTCTTTCTGTTGTGGTGGTCTAACTATGTGGGTGGTCTGGTAGGCTTCGTTGGTCCCTGGTCTGGTTGGTTGCTGGGTACCACCTGTGCAGAGGCTTCTGGCTGGGTACTGGTTGTTAGGACTGTGTCAGGAGGTGGCTTACTGCAGAACCCTGGGCGGGGCTAGTGCTGCATTACTCGTGGGTGGAGTGAGGGTCCAGGAAACCGCAGGGCTGTTGCCTGCCCACTGTGGGTGAAGTCAGGTCCTGGAGTCTGGTTGCATGGCCCAGAGGTCCAGAACTTGTGCTGGATCACTGGTGGTGGGGCTGCTTTCTGACACAGTTGGCTGCAGGGCCTAAGGTATCTTGAAACTTCTGTTGCACTGCTAGTGTTTGGGTCAAGGGCCTAGCTGATCCTATGGATGGATCTGGCCTGCTAGTGTGTGGGCTATGTCTGTAGGCTGTGTGGTTACAAGTTTCTTGCAGCTGGTGTCTGCCTGCTGGTGGGTGAAGCTGGGCCTAAGGCTAGAGCAGGCTTGTTGATTGGTGGCATTGGAGCCCAGCCAGTTCCAGGGCATGGTCTGGCCTCCTGATGGGTGGGTCAGATCCACAGACTGCAGGGCTGTGGTTTTCTTGTGGTTGGTGTCTATTCCCTAATGGGGAGGCTAGTCCTAAGGCTAGACAGGCTCCCTGCAGGGGGTGTCTCAGTCCCATGGGATTCTGGAGATGGTACCTGCCCACTGTAGGTTGGACTTGGTCCCAGGTTCTCTGGCTGGAGGGCCCTGAGAGTCTTGGGTTTAGTGCCTGTGCACTGGAGAGTGGGGTCGGGTCCTGGGCCCTCTGATGGGCAGGGCCATGTCCAGGGGTGACTGTGGGCTCACAGGGTCTTAAGGCAGTGGGTGGGTCTGTGTCCATGCCATGTTAGTTTCTTGTCCTGAGGTGTCCCAGCACTGGGGCCTATAAGCTGTTTGGTTGGGGCAGGGCTGGGAACTGAGGCTATAAGCTAGAGGGAGGATTCCAAAACAGCATTTGCCAGCACCAGTGTCCACATGGTAGAATGAACTCCCCAAAATGGCTGCTGCCAGTATCTCTGTCCCCAGGGTTAGATGCAGCTGCATCCTGCCACTCCAGGAGGCTCTCCAAGATTAGCAAGTAGGTCTGACCCAGGCTCTATCAAATTACTGCTTCTATCCTGGGTCCCAGAGCATGTCAGATTTTTGTGTGTGCCCATTAAGAGTGAAGTCTCTATTTCCCCCAACCCTCTGGGATGCTGAAATTAAGCCCCACTGGCCTTCAAAGCCAAATTTTCTGAGGGCTCATCTACTTGGTGCAGGATGCCCAGGCTTAGGAGCCCATTGTGGGGCTTGGACCTTTCTCTCTTTTGAGAGAACCTTTGCAATTGTAATTATCTTCCCATTTGTGAGTCACCCACCCTGGGGCTATGGGAGTTGACTATATCGCAACTCCATCACTACCACACATCTTGTCATTCCTTCTTTATATCTTTAGTTGTAGAAGGTCTTTTTTGGTAGGTTCCAGCCTTTTTCACTGGTGTTTGTTCTGCAAATAATTGTGCTTTTGTTGTGCCTGTGAGAGGAGGTGAGATCAGGGTTTACCTACTCCACCATTTTATGCCAGATCTCCAGTGTCTTGTAGTTTTGATTTTTTTTTTTGGCAGAGATTTAATCTTTGAACTTGTAAATTTTCTCTGAAGTGACCTAACAAATGGGAGTTTTTAGCTAATTTTGTGGCATCATTATCTTGGTGTGTTATAGAGTGTTTTTTAATTGAAGTATAATTGATATACAAAATTATATTAATTTCTGGAATACAACACAATGATTCAACATTTTTATACACTGCAAAATGATTACCATAATTAGTCTAGTTACCACCTGTCACTATATAAAGTTACAAAATTAATTTTTTTTTATTGAGAGCTTTTAAGATTTACTTTCTTAGCATCTTTCAAATTTGCAATAAAATAATTTTGACTACAGTCATTTTATAACTGGAAATTTGTAGCTCTTGACCCCTTTCACCCATTTCACCAACCCCCTACCACCCCTCCCCTCTGACAACCATCAGTCTATTCTACGTCTATAAGTTTTGTTTTATTTTGTGTTTTAGGTTCCATATATTAGTGAAATCAGAAAGTATTTGTCTTTCTCTGCCTTATTTCACTTAAACTAATAACCCTAAGAACAATCTATATTGTCACAAATGGCAATATTTTATTCTTTTTTACGGCTGAGTAATATTCCATTGTATGTATATATGTGTATGTACATATTCACACACACACATATAAATCTTGTGATATATATTTACACACACACACACATATACCTCACATCTTTATCAATTCATCTATCGGTAGATGCTTAGGTAGTTTCTATATCTTGGCTATTGTAAATAATGCTGTAATGAAACTAGGGGTACATATATATTTTCCAGTTAGTGTTTTCTTTCTTTTTTTTTTTCCAGATAAACACCCAAAAGTAGAATTGCAGGATTGTATGGTAGTTCTATTTTTAATTTTTTGAGAGATCTCCATACTGTTTTCCATAGTGGCTGCACCAATTTACATTCCCACCAACAGTGCACTAGGATTCCCTTTTATCTACATTCTTGTCAACACTTGTTATTTCTTGTGCTTTGATAATAGCCATTCTGACAGATGTGAGGTGATATCTCATTGTGGTTTTGATTTGCATGTCCCTAATTATTACTGCATCTTTTCATGTGCCTGTTGGCCATCTGTATGGCCATCTATTTTGGAAAAAATAACTTGTATTTAGATCTTCTCCCCATTATTTAGCAGGATTGCTTGTTTTTCCATAGTGAGCTGTATGAGTTTTTATATATTTTAGATATTAACCCCTTATCTGTATATGATCTGCAAATATCTTCTGTCATTCATTATGTTTCCTTTTTATTTTGTTGATGGTTCCTTTGATGTGCATAAGATTTTAATATGATGTTCTCCCATTTGTTTATTTTTGCTTTTGTTGCTTTTGCTGTCAGATTCAAAATATCATTTCCAAGACCAATCAAGGAATTTACAGCATCCATGTTTTCTTATATGAGTTTTATGGTTTTATGTCTTCCATTCAAGTCTTCAACCCCTTTTAAGTTATTTTTTTATATGGTGTAAGATAGTGGTCCAGTTTCATTCTTTTGTCTGTGGCTGCCCAGTTTTCCCAACAACATTTATTAAAGAGATTTTTATATTTTCCCATTGTATATTCTTGGCTCCTTTTCATAAATTAATTGATCACATATGTTTAGGTTTATTTCTGTGCTCTCTATTCTTTCCATTGAGCTGTTTGTCTTTATGCCAATACCATAGTGTTTTTATTATCATAGCTTTGAAATAGAGTTTGAAATCATAAAGCATGAAGCCTTCAGTTTTTTCCTTCTTTTTCATAATTGCTTTTGCTATTAGGGATCTTTTGTGGTTCCTTGCAAATTTTAGAATTTTTTGTTCAATTTCTGTGAACAATGCTATTGAGATTTTGATAGGGATTGCATTGAACCTGTGTATTGCTTTAGGCAGTATGAACATTTTAACAATATTAATTCTTTTAATTCATGAGCAAAGATTATCTAAACATTTATTTGTGTTGTCTTCAATTTCTTTCCTTAATGTCTTGTATTTTTCAGTACATACGTCTTTCACTCTCTCAATTAAATTTATTCCTAGGTATTTTTTTCATGCAATTGTAAATGGAATTATTTTCTTTATTTCTTTCAGATATTTTGTTGTTAGTATATAGAAATGCAGCTGATTTTTTTAATGTCAATTCTGTATCCTGCAACTTTAATGAATTCATTTATTAGTTCTACCATTTTGGGGGGCAGTCATATATAAGGTCACATTTTCTGAAAACAGAGAACACTTTACTTCTTCCTCTTCATTTTGGATTTGTGTGTGTGTGTGTGTCAGATTGCTCTGGTTAGGACTTCCGGCACTGCCTCTAATAAGAGTAGTGAGTGTGGATACCCTTATCCTGTTCCTGAGTTTAAAGGAAAAACTTTCAGTTTTTCACCATTGGGTACAATGTTAGTTGTGGGGGTGTACTATATGGCCTTATTTTGAGGTATGCTCCTTCCGTTCCCAATTTGTTGAGAGCTTTTGTCATAAGAGGGTATTGAATTTTGGCAACTGCTTTTCTGCATCTATTGTATATTTATTCTTCATTCTATTAACATTGTGTATCACACTTACTGATATATATATATGTCACTATATATATATATCTCACTATATATATATCTATATATCTGTATATCTATCTATCTATCTATAGCTATATATATATCTCACCATATATATGGTGACATCCTTCCATCCCAGGGATGAATTCCACTTGATCATGGTGTATGATCTTTTTAATTTGATGTTGAATTCAGTTAGACATTTGCTGAGAATTTTTGCATTTCTATTCATTAGGCATATCAGCTTATAGATTTTCTTGTAGTTTTCCTTATTTGGCTTTGGTGTCAGAGTAATGCTGTGCTCCTAAAAATTGCTTGGGCATGTTCCCTCATCCTTAATGTTTTTTTTGGAAGACATTTAGAATGATTGGTATTAATTATTTTTTAATGTTTGGTAGAATTCTCCAGGGAAACCATCTGGTCTTGGGCTTTTCTTTGTTGGGAGGTTTGTGTTTATTATTTTAATGTCCTGATTTATTATTGGTCTGTCAGACTTTCTATTCATGATTCAGTCTTGGTAGGCTTTGTGCTTCTGGAAATTTATTTATTATAATTTATGTAATTTGTTGGTATATAATTTGTTAATAATATATTCTTATGGTCCTTTGTATTTCTTTGTTGTCTCATCTTTCATTTATCAGATTTTTTCACTTCTCTTTCTTTCTTCCTTGGTTAATCTAGCTAAAGCTTTGTCAATTTGGTTTATTTTTTTAAAGCACCAACTCTTAGCTTGATTTATTTCTCTTTTTTTCAATCTCTTTATCCATTATTTATCCTCTAATCTTTGCTGTTTCCTTTCTTCTCCTAATTTTGTTCATAATTTTTTTCTACATCCTTGATATGTAAAGTTAGTTCATTTTTTGAAAACTTTCTTTTATTTTTTAAAATGTATGGATGATAACTACTTTTGCTGTATCCCCTAAATTGTGGTATTCTGTATTTTTATTTCTGTTTTCTCAAGATACTGTCTAATTTCTCTTTCAATTTCTCCTTTGACCCATTGGTTATTCCAGAGTGTGTTGTTTTATTTCCATGTATTTGTAAAATTTTTCCTGTTGATTTCTAGCTCCATATCACTGTGGTTGGAAAGCTATGAGACATGATTTTAATCTTAAATGCATTAAGGTTAGCTTTGTGGCCCAGGAATTATATATCCTGGGGATTGTTTTATGTGACCTTGAGAAGAATATGTTTTCTGGTGTTCTTGGATGGAAAGTTCTGTATATATCTCTTAGGTTTACTTTTCTAAAGTGATACACAGGTCAAGGTTTTCTCATTAAAATTCTGTGTGGGTGATCTATCTATGTTTAAAAGTGGGGAATTGAAGTACCCTACTATTACTTTATTGCTTTTTCTCCCTACAATTATTTTTGTTTTTCTGTTTTTGTTTGTTTTGTGTTGTTTCTTTTTAATTTTTACTGGGGTGTGGTTGATTTATCATGTTGTGTTAGTTTCAGGGGTACAGCAAAGTGAATCTGTTATACATATACATATATTCACTATTTTTGATTCTTTTCCCATATAAGCCATTACAGAGTATTCAGTAGAGGTCTCTGTGTTATACAGTAGATCCTTATTAGTTATCTATTTTATATATAGTGGTGTGTGTATGTCAATCCTAATTTTCCAATTTATTCCCCCCCCCTTAGCCCCTCATAACCATAAGTTTGTTTTCTACATCTGTAACTCTATCTCTGTTTTGTAGATAAGTTCGTTTGTACCCTTTTTTAGATTTCACATATAAGCAATATCATATGATATTTGTCTTTCTCTGTCTGACTTCACTTATTATGACAATCTCTAAGTCTATCTATGTTGCTGCAAATGGCATTGTTTCATTCTTTTTTATGGCTGAGTAACATTCCATTGTATATATGTACCACATCTTCTTTATCCATTCCTCTGTTGATGGACATTTAGGTTGCTTCCATGTCCTGGCTATTGTAAATAGTGCTGCAAACAACATTGGCCTGCATGTATCTTTTTGAATTATGGTTTTCTCTGGGTATATGCCTAGGGGTGGCACTGCTGTGTCATATGATAGTTTTAGTTTTAGTTTTTTAAGGGATCTTCATACTGTTCTCTAGTGGCTGTACCAATTTACATTCCCATCAACAATGTAGGAGGGTTCCTTTTTCTCCAGACCTTGTCCATCATTTATTGTTTGTAGATTTTTAAATTCTGGGCATTCTGACTGGTGTGAGGTGATACCTCATTGTAGTTTTGATTTACATTTCTCTGATAATTAGTGATGTTGAGCATCTTTTCAAGTGCTTTTTGGCCACCTGTATGTCTTCTCTGGAGATATGTCTATTTAGATATTCCACCCATTTTTTGTTTGTTTGCTTGTTTTTTGATATTCAGCTGCATGAGCTCTTTGTATATTTTGGAGATTAATCCCTTGTTGGTTGCTTCATTTGGAAATATTTTCTCTCCTTCTGAGAGTTGTCTTTTCATTTTGTTTATGGTTTCCTTTGCTGTGCAAAAGCTTTTAAGTTTAATTAGATTTTTGGTTTTATTTTCATTACTCTTAGAAGTAGATCGAAAAAGATCTTGCGATTTATGTCAGAGAGTGTCTACCTATGTTTTCCTCTAAAAGTTTTATAGTGTCTGGCCTTACATTTAGGTCTTTAATGCATTTTGAGTTTATTTTTGTGTACAGTGTTAGGGAGTGTTCTAATTTCATTCTTTTACATGTAGCTGTCCAGTTTTCCCAGCACCACTTACTGAAGAGACTGTCTTTTGTCCATTGTGTATTCTTGCCTCCTTTGTCATAGATTAGGTGACCATAGGTGCGTGAGTTTATCTCTGGACTTTCTATCCTGTTCCATTGATCTATATTTCTGTTTTTGTGCCAGTACCATACTGTTTTTGTTTTTGTTTTTGTTTTTGTTTTTTTTTAAACAACAGCTCCTGTTTATTTTTTTATTCTTTTTATTTATTTATTTTATTTATGGCTGTGTTGGGTCTTCGTTTCTGTGCGAGGGCTTTCTCTAGTTGCGGCAAGTGGGGGCCACTCTTCATCGCGGTGCGTGGGCCTCTCACTATCGTGGCCTCTCTTGGTGCGGAGCACAGGCTCCAGACGCGCAGGCTCAGCAATTGTGGCTCACAGGCCTAGTCGCTCCGCGGCATGTGGGATCCTCCCAGACCAGGGCTCGAACCCGTGTCCCCTGCATTGGCAGGCAGATTCTCAACCACTGCGCCACCAGGGAAGCCCACCATACTGTTTTGATGACTGTACCTTTGTAGTATAGCCTGAAGTCAGGAAGCCTGGTTTCTTCAGCTCCGTTTTTCTTTCTCAAGTTTCCTTGGCTATTTGGGGTCTTTGTGTTTCCATACTAATTGTAAATTTTTTTTCTAATTCTATGAAAAATGCCATTGGTAATTTGATAGGGATTGCATTGAATCTGTAGATTACTTTGGGTAGTATACTCTTTTTAACAATATAGATTGTTCCAATCCAAGAACATGGTATATCTCTCCATCTGTTTGTGTACTCTTTGATTTCTTTCATCAGTATCTTATAGGTTTCTGAGCACAGGTCTTTTGCCTTCTTGGTAGGTTTATTCCTAGGTATTGTATTCTTTTTGTAACGATGGTAAGTAGGAGTGTTTCCTTAATTTCTCTTTCTGATATTTCATTGTTAGTGTACAGGAATGCAAGAGATTTCTGTGTATTAATTTTGTATCCTGTAACTTTACCAAATTCATTGATGAGCTCTAGTAGTTTTCTGGTAGCATCTTTAGGATTTTCTATGTATAATATCATGGCATCTGCAAACAGTGACAGTTTTACTTCTTCTTTTCTAATTTGGATTCCTTTTTTTCTCTGATTGCCGTGACTAGGACTTCCAAAACTATGTTGAATAACTGGTGAGAGTGGGCACCCTTGTCTTTTTCCTGATCTTAGAGGATCATTTTTTTCACCATTGAGTATGATGTTTCCTGTGGGTTTGTTGTATATGGCCATTATTATGTTGAGGTAGGTTCCCTCTATGCCCACTTTCTGGAGAGTTTTTATCATAAATGGTTGTTGAATTTTGTCAAACACTTTTTCTACATCTATTGAAATGATCATATGGTTTTTATTCTTGAGTTTGTTAATATGGTGTATCACATTGTTTGTTTTGCGTATATTGAAGAATACTTGCATGCCTGGGATAAATCCCACTGATTGTGGTGTAGGATCCTTTTAAGGTATTGTTGGATTTGGTTTGCTAGGATTTGTGCATCTATGTTCATCAGAGATATTGTTCTGTAATTTTCTTTTTTGTGTGTGGTATCTTTGTCTGGTTTTGATATCAGGGTGACTGTGACCTTGTAGAGTGAGCTTGGGAGTGTTTCTTCCTCTGCTACTTTTTGGAAGAATTTGAGAAGGATAGGTGTTAGCTCTTCTCTAAATGTGTGATAGAATTCACCCGTGAAACCGTCTAGTCCTGGACTTCTGTTTGTTGGGAGATTTTTAATCACAGTTTCAATTTCATTATTGGATTGGTATGTTTATATTTTCTATTTCTTCCTGGTTCAGTCTTTGTATTTCTGTGTTGTCCATTGTAACTTCTCCTTTTTCATTTCTAATTTTATTGATTTGAGTCCGCTCCCTTTTTTTTTTGATGAGTCTGGCTAAAGGTTTATCAATTTTGTTTATCTTCTAAAAACACCAGCTTTTAGTTTCACTGATCTTTGCTATTATTTTCTTCATCTCTATTTCATTTATTTTACCTCTGATCTTTATGGTTTCTTTCCTTCTACTAACTTTAGGTTTTGTTTGTTCTTCTTTCTCTAGTTGTTTTAGGTATAAAGTTAGGTTGTTTGAGATTTTTCTCGTTTCTTGAGGTAGGAATGTATTGCTATAAACTTCCCTCTTAGAACTGCTTTTGCTGTGTCCCATAGGTTTCGGGTCATTGTGTTTTTGTTGTCATTCATCTCTAGGTATTTTTTTTTTATTGCCTCTTGGTTTCTTCAGTGATCCATTAGTTATTTAGTAATATATTGTTTAGCCTCCATCTGTTTGTGTTTTTTTACTTTTTCTTTTTCCTGTAATTGGTTTCTAATCTCATAGATTAGCCTTGTCATCAGATTAAGATGCTTGATATGATTTCAGGTATCTTAAACTTACTGAGGCTTGATTTGTGACCCAATAAGGGATCTCTCCTGGAGAATGTGACGTGTGCACTTGAGAAGAAAGTGTATTCTGCTGCTTTCGGATGGAATATCCTATAGATATCAGTTTAGTCTACCTTGTCTAATGTGTCATTTAGGACTTGTGTTTCCTTAATTTTCTGTCTGGATGATCTGTCCATTGGTGTAAGTGGAGTTTTAAAGTCCCCCACTATTATTGTGTTACCGTCATTTCCCCCTTTTATGACTTTTAGCATTTTACTTATGTATTGAGGTACTCCTATGTTGGGTACATATATATCTACAATTGTTATATCTTTTTCGATTGGTCCCTTGATCATTATGTAGTGTCCTTTCTTGTCTCTTGTAACAGTCTTTATTTTCAAGTCTATTTTGTCTAAAAAGAGTATTGCTACTCCAGCTTTCTTTTGATTTCCATGTGCATGGAATGTCTTTTTCCATCCCCTCACTTTCAGTCTGTATGTGTCCCTAGGTCTGAAGTTGGTTTCTTGTAGATAGCATATATATGGGTCTTCTGTTTGTATCCATTCAGCCAGTCTATGTCTTTTGGTTGGAGCATTTAATCCATTTTCATTTAAGCTTATTATCGATGTGTATGTTCTTATTGCCATTTTCTTAATTCTTTCAGGTTTATTTTTGTAGGTCTTTTTTCTTCCCTTCCTCTTTTGTTCTGTTCTCTTGTGTTTCCTACCTAGAGAAGTTCCTTTAGCATTTGTTGTAATGCTGGTTTGGTGGTGCTGTTCTCTTAGCTTTTTCTTGTCTGTAAAGCTTTTGATTTCTTTGTCAAATCTGAATGAGAGCCTTTCTGTGTATAGTATTTTTGGTTGTAGGTTTTTCCCTTTCATCCCTTTAAATATATTGTGGCACTCTCTTCTGGCCTGCAGAGTTTCTGCTGAAAATCAGCTGATAACCTCATGGGAATTCCCTTGTATGTTATTTGTTGCTTTTAATATTTTTTCTTTGTATTTAATTTTTGTCAGTTTGATTTAATATGTGTCTCAGTGTGTTACTTTTTGTGTTTATCCTGTATGGGACTTGCTGCACTTCCTGGACTTGGGTGACTATTTCCTTTCCCATATTAAGGAAGTTTTTGACTATAATCTCTTCAAATATTTTCTCAGGCCCTTTCTCTTTTTCTTCTTCTTCTGGGACCCCTACAATATGATTGTTGGTGCATTTAATATTGTCCCTGAGGTCTCTGAGGCTGTCCTCATTTCTTTTCATTCTTTTTTCTTCTGTTTCATGGCAGAGATTTCCATCATTCTGTCTTCTAGGTCACTTATCCATTTTTCTGCCTCAGGTATTCTGCTATTGATTCTTTCTAGTGTATATTTCATTTCAGTTATTGTGTTCATCTATGTTTGCTTGTTCTTCAGTTCTTATAGGTCTTTGTTGAACTTTTCTTGTATCTTCTCAATCAGTGCCTCCATTCTTTTTCTGAGACCTTGGATCATCTTTACTATCATTACTCTGAATTATTTTTCAGGTAGACTGCTTATTTCCTCTTCATTTAGTTGTTCTTGTAGGTTTTAGTTTGCTCCTTGTCTGGAACATATTTCTTTGTCATCTCATTTTGTCAGATTTACTGTTTGTGGCCTCTTTTCCACAACCTGCAGGATCGTAGTTCCTCTTGCTTCTGGTGTCTGCCCCCTGGTGGGTAAGTTTGGTCCAGAAGCTTGTGCCGTTATCCCCTTGGTAGGGGGTTTGATTGGTGTTATTTTGACAAGAGTCTGCCCTAGATATTGAGTGGGACCTCACCTTTGTTCTGTGGTTGTCACTGCCCTGTCAGAGGTGGGGTCTGCTCCCTAGCTGTTGGAGTAGAGGCCCCCAGATCTGTTTCTTAGCTGTGATTCTGATCTGTGGTGCAAGGTGAGTGGGATTGGAGCACTCAACTGGGAAAGAAGCCACTGAATATTTCTCCTCTGGAGCTGTTCACCCATGAATGTCCTTTGTTGTGTCCCCTTTTGCCCATTGTGCGGACTCACAGAGTACACTGTTGTTGGCACTGCTCTCAGTCCCGCCATAACTGTGGTTATGCTGGCAATTGGCCCTGGTGACTCTCAGGTGTTGTTTTCACCATGCCACTGGTGCAGATCCACTGAGGTCAATTCCCAGGACTGCAGTAGTCATGCACCTGGACCCACCTTGGGAGGTATGGAGGCAACTCAGTCTCCGACCTGGCCCAACCCCTGCATGTATATGCCCACAAAGCCCACAGATGCTAATGACAGACCCATCTCAGCTGCAGGAGCACTTATCCTTTCAGATGTTTAGCAGGTGGTGAATTTAGGAAGCCATCAGTGGGGGTGTAACTTTGCGGTTTGCACTGTTGTGAGGAGGAGCGATTTCAACTCTTCTTCCTTAGTTACACAGCTCTGTGGGCTCAGTTGTGGTTTCTTTTTTTAAATTAATTTTTATTTGAGTATAGTTGCTTTACAATATTGGGTTAGTTTCTATCGTATAGCAAAGTGAATCAGCTATATGTATACATATATCCCCTCTTTTTTGGATTTCCTTTCCATTTAGGTCACCACAGAGCATTGAATAGAGTTCCCTGTGCTATACTGTAGGTTCTCATTAGTTATCTTTTTTTTTTTTTTTCGCTGCTTTGGGTCTTTGTTGCTGCATGTGGGCTTTCTCTAGTTACGGTGAGTGGGGGCTACTCTTTATTGTGGTGCACGGGCTTCTCATTGCAGTGGCTTCTCTTGTTGCAGAGCATGGGCTCTAGGCACATGTGCTTCAGTAGTTACAGTGCGTGGGCTCAGTAGTTGTGGTTCGTGGGCTCCAGGGCACAGGGTTCATAGTTGTGGCACACGGGTTTAGCTGCTCTGTGGCATGTGGTATTTTCCCAGACCAGGGCTTGAACCAGTGTCCCCTGCATTGGCAGGAGGATTCTTAACCACTGCACCACCAGAGAAGTCCTAGTTATCTATTTTATAGGTAGTATCAATAGTGTATATATGTCAATCCCTATCTCCCAATTCATCTCACCCCCCTTTCCCCCTTGGTATCCCTATGTTTGATCTCTATGTCTGTGCCTCAATTTCTGCTTTGCAAATAAGATCATCTATACCATTTTTCTAGATTTCACACATATGCATTAATATATGATATTTGTTTTTGTCTTTGAATTACTTCACTCTGTATGACAGACAGTCTCTAGGTCCATCCACGTCTCTACAAATGACCCAAATTCATTCCTTTTTTTAAATGGCTGAGTAATATTCCATTGTATATATGTACCATATCTTCTTTATCCATTCCTCTTTTTTTTTTTTTTTTTCCATTCCTCTTTTGATGGACTTTTAGGTTGCTTCCATGTCCTGGCTATTGTAAATTGTGCTGCAATGAGCATTGGGGTGTATGTGTCATTTTGAATTATGTTTTTCTCTGGGTATATGCCCACTAGTGGGATTGCTGGGTGATATGGTAGTTCTATTTTTAGTTTTTTAAAGAACTTCCATACTGTTCTCCATAGTGGCTGTATCAATTTACATTCCCACCAACAGTGCAAGAGGGTTCCTTTTTCTCCACACCCTCTCCAGCATTTATTGCTTGTAGATTTTTTTTTACATCTTTATTGGAGCATAATTGCTTTACAATGTTGTGTTAGTTTCTGCTGTATAACAAAGTGAATCAGCTATATGTATACATATATCCCCATATCCCCTCCCTCTTGCACCTCCCTATCCCACTCCTCTAGGTGGTCACAAAACACCAAGCTGGTCTCCCTGTGCTATGCAGCTGCTTCCCACTAGCTATCTATTTTACATTTGGTAGTGTATATATGTCAGTGCTACTCTCTCACTTCTTCCCAGCTTCCCATTCCCCCTCCCTGTGTCCTCAAGTCCATTCTCTACGTCTGCGTCTTTATTCCTGTCCTGCCCCTAGGTTCATCAGAACTTTTTTTGTTAGATTCCATATATATGTGTTAGCATACGGTATTTGTTTTTCTCTTTCTGACTTACTTCACTCTGTATGACAGACTCTAGGTCCATCCACCTCACAACAAATAACTCAATTTTGTTTCTTTTAATGGCTGAGTAATATTCCATTGTTTATGTGTCCCACATCTTCTTAATCCATTCATCTGTTAATGGACACTTAGGTTGCTTCCATGTCCTGGCTATTGTAAATAGTGCTACAGTGAACATTGTGGTACATGTCTCTTTTTGAATTATGGTTTTCTCAGGGTATATGTCCAGTAGTGGGATTGCTGCATCATATGGTAGTTCTATTTTTAGTTTTTTAAGGAAACTCCATACTGTTCTCCATAGTGGCTCTATCAATTACATTTCCACCAACAGTGCAAGAGGATTCCCTTTTCTCCACACCCTCTCCAGCATTTATTGTTTGTAGATTTATTGATGATGGCCATTCTGACCACTGTGAGATGATACCTCATTGTGGTTTTGATTTGCATTTCTCTAATGATTAGTGATGTTGAGCATCCTTTCATGTGTTTGTTGGCCATCTGTATGTTTTCTTTGGAGAAATGCCTATTTAGGTCTTCTGCCCAATTTTTGATTGGGTTGCTTGTTTTTATCCTTTCTTTCTTTCTTTTTTTTGATATTGAGCTGCGTCAGCTGTTTGTATATTTTGGAGATTAATCCTTTGTCAGTTGCTTTGTTTGCAATTATTTTCTCCCATTCTGAGGGTTGTCTTTTCATGTTGTTTATGGTTTCCTTTGCTTTGCAATAGCTTTAAAGTTTAATTAGGTCCCACTTGTTTATTTTTGTTTTCATTTTCATTACTCTAGGAGGTGGGTTAAAAAAGATCTTGCTGCAATTTCTGTCAGAGTGTTCTGCCTATGTTTTCCTCTATGAGTTTTATAGTGTCTGACCTTACATTTAGGTCTTTAATCTATTTTGAGTTTATTTTTGTGTATGGTGTTAGGGAGTATTCTAATTTCATCCTTTTACGTGTAGCTGTCCAGTTTTCCCAGCACCACTTATTGAAGAGGCTGGCCTTCTCCATTGTATCAATGTATTCTTGCCTCCTTTGTCATAGATTAGTTGACCATAGGTGTGTGGGCTTATCTGTGCGCTTTCTATCCTAGTCCATTGATTTATTTTTCTGTTTTTGTGCCAGTACCATACTGTCTTGATTACGGTAGCTTTGTAGTATAGTCTGAAGTCAGGGAACCTGATTCCTCTGGCTCCATTTTTCTTTCTCAGTTGTGGTTTCAACTCCTCCTCTAGGTGCATTTCCTAGTCGGGGGAGCTATCCATGCCCTCTCGGGACAGCACAGGCAGGTTCCAGCACCCACTGACAGATTTCCTAGTAGGGAGAGCTATCCATGCACTGCTGGGTAGTGGGGCCAGTCCCAGGACCCACTGGTGGATTTCCTAGTAGCAAGAGCTATCCACCTACTCCCAGGACACCAGGGCAGTTCCCTGCACTCACTAACAGATTTCTTACTGGGGGGAGTTATCCGCACCCTCCTGGGACAGCAGGGCATGTCCCAGCACCCGCTGACAGATTTCCTAGTGGGGAGAGCTGTCCATGCTCTCCTTGACAGTGGGGTGGGTCCTGGCACCCACTGGCAATTTCCCGGTAGTGAGAGCTTTCCATGCACTCCTGGGACAGCAGGTCAGATCCTGGCACCTGCTGACAGACTGCCTTGTGTGGGGAGCTATCCATGCTCTCCCAGGATGCAGGGCAGGTCCCGGCACTCACTAGTGGACGTCCTAGTAGCGAGAGCTACCCACATGCTCCTGGGACAGTGGGGCATGTCCTGGGACCCATTGACAGATTTCCTAGTGGGGGGAGCTATCTGCACGCTCCTAGGACAGCAGGTCATGTTCTGGCTCCCACTACTGGATTTCCTAGTTGTGGAAGCTATCTGCACCCTCCCAGGACAATGTGTCTGGTCCTGGGGCCCACTGTCAGAGTTCCTAGTGGCTGGACCTGTCTTCACCCTCACAGGTCAATGGGGGCAGGTCCTGTGGCTTGCTGGTGGAATTCATAGTGGTGGGCGCTATCCACACCATTCTGTGTCAGACGGGGTGGTGACTGGCAGCTGACTGTGGGTCTGGAAGAGGTAGCCTTTGCCCACCTATGGAGCCCAAGATGGCAGTGGCAACTCCTGCCTGCCCATGGATCTCCTGTAGGCAGTGTCCTCTTGCCTGGGAGCATTCACAGGGAAAGAAGCTCTTATGGTGGTCCCTCCCCTCTCCTCATGCGCCTCCAAATAATGATGCCTTGCCTCTCTTGTGGGCCCAGGCTTCTTCCTATCACACCCTCAGTTGCCACAGCCCAACCTTTTCAGGCTGTTTCCACACCTCACTCTGGTCCTCTCCCTGGGACTGAGCTCCAGTGTCTAAGCTTCAGCACCAGACCCCCACCGCCCACCAACAGAGGAGTGTCTCAGGTTAGGGAGTGCAAGGTGGTGGTGCTGACCCTCAGTGCAGGTTACTCTCTGTTTTGCCTTCCACAAACCGGTTGCTTCTCTGTCCTATTAGGCTCTGAAACTCCCCCTCCATCCAGGCTGATCTCCCCACTGGTGAGGAGACTTCCCAAGGTGCGGGAACCTTTTCTCCTTCACAGCTCCCTCCCTGGGGTGCAGGCCCTGTCCTGATTCCTTCTTTTTCTTTTTCCTTTTGTCCTACCTGGTTACGTGGATGTTTTCTTGTCTTCTCAGACATCTGAGGTCTTCTGTCGGTGCTCAGTAGCTGTTCTGTGTGAATCATTCCACTTGTAGATGTATTTTCAATGTTTCTGTGGAAGGAGATGAACTCTGCTTCCTGCTCCTCTGCCATATGGATCTCTTCCATACTGTTTTAATTAGTATAGATTGTAGTAGAGTTTGAAATTAGGAACTGTGATGCCTCTGGTTTTGTTCTTTCTCAGGATTGTTTTAGCTACTCAGTTCTTTTCTGGTTCCATAGAAAGCTTTAGAATTGATTTTTCTATTTCTGAGGAGAATGTCGTTGGATTTTTTAGAGAGATCCTTGAATCTACAGGTGGCGTTGAGTTAAGGACTTTATTTATTTATTTATTTATTTATTTATTTATTTATTTATTTATGGCTGTGTTGGGTCTTCGTTTCTGTGCGAGGGCTTTCTCTTGTTGCGGCGAGCAGGGGCCACTCTTCATCGCGGTGCGCGGTCCTCTCACTGTCGCGGCCTCTCTTGTTGCGGAGCACAAGCTCCAGACGCGCAGGCTCAGCAATTGTGGCTCACAGGCCCAGCCGCTCCGCGGCATGTGGGATCTTCCCAGACCAGGGCTCGAACCCGTGTCCCCTGCATTGGCAGGCAGATTCTCAACCACTGCGCCACCAGGGAAGCCCAGGACTTTTTTTTTTATGTTGTATTTATAATCCCAATCTTTCTTTATTAGTTCTGCTCAAGCTTCAGAATTATTTCATCTTCCTCTGTGGCTTTGGCACCAGACTTGAATCAAACATTGAAGAATCAGTTTTTCGGACATGAACACTTCCCTAAATTCCTGATACCCTTCCTTCCTTGCAAATTCCTTCTTTCAGATTGAAAGAAAAACTTGTCATCTGACTCCTTTCTGCCGCCAGGATGGTGGGCTCAGTGTGATGGTCAAGACAGCCAGTACTTAGGTTGGAAAGAGGCAGTCAAAACCCTAGATACAGGTTTGTGATTCTGTGACCTCATCTCCCCTCAGAACAGCAAGTATCTTTTCACCTGTAGTTGCAATGAGAGGAAAGTTTTGGGGAACAGAGGATATCTGTGAAAAAAATTTTACTAGTTGTCAATTACCAAAACCAACTACAATCTACTATTTATTTCCAAGAAGACCACTGAAGAGTTTTGAGAGACTCCTTTTTTTTTTTTTTTTTTTCCAAACTTTATCCGAAAGTTAGGGTCACATGTGGAGGAAGCAGGAAATATTGAGATGATCTTGAGAAACTGGAAATACACACAAGAGCCTGGAAATCATATAGAAGCAATAAATAATGCTCAAATCAAAAGTTTGGTGACACATCAAAGGGACAGAGAAGCCAACCTGAAAAAGCACCCGATGGCCAAATTTAGATAAACTTGAACAACAAAATAAAGAGCATAGTATTGAATAATAATACGAAATATTCAATAGATACATAGGATTCCACACCAAGGTTAGAAAAATAATTTTAGAAATAAATGAAGAAGAAAAGAAATATATTCCTTACATAAGAATGATAAATAATATAGGGCATTACTCCTCTTTAAAGTGGGGAAGGTGGGACTTCCCTGGTGGTCCAGTGGTTAAGAATCGCCTTCCAATGCAGGGGATGCAGGTTCGATCCCTGGTCGGGGAACTAAGATCCCACATGCCACGGGGCAACTAAGCCTCATGCACCGCGACTATTGAACCCACACGCTCTGGAACCCGCATGCCAGAACTAGAGAGAAGCCAGCGCGCTGCAACTAGAGAAGCCCACATGCCATAACGAAGATCTTGTGTGCCACAACTAAGACCCGACGCAGCCAAATAAATAAATAAGTAAATGTCCGCTTATTTCATCACCCCAGGCCTTCCTTGAATATGAGATGCACTCAGTGATTTCCTGAAAAAGAATAGAGTATGGAAAGAAAAATAGTTACTTTACAATGGAGAAAGCCGGCACATACTTTAAACAAGTGATTGACCATCTTAATGATGGATCATGCCAATTATCAAATGATATGACATAACGAGATATGGACTCTTTCTCCAAAATGACTAATTTAATCTAATAATGAAGAAAACATAACACAAACCCAACTTTAGGGATATTCTCAGCAGTACCTCATCAGTATTCCTCAAATTTATCAAGGTCATGAAAAACAAGGAAAGACTGACAGAGTGTCATAGAACATAAGAAATGGGGAAAGGTGCCTTCCGGGTGATCCAGTGGGTAGGGCTCTGCGCTCCCAGTGCAGGGGGCCCTGGTTCGATTCCTGGTCGGGGAACTAGATCCCACGTGCATGCTGCAACTAAGGGTCCATATGCCGCAGCTAGGAGTCTGCATGCCACAAGTAATGCACACAACAAAAATCCTGCGAGCCACAACCAAGACCCAGTGCAGCCTAAACAAACAAACAAACAAACAAACAAACGAGAGATGGGGAACATATGACGACCATATATCCTGTAGTATTCTGGATTGGGTCCTGGGTATATGACTGTTTTTGCCTTTTCTTCACATCCAAGGGAGCTCTATCCTTTGCTCAACAAAGGTGACCATGTTCAGCTTAGAGACAGCAAGACCTGGGTATGTGGCTATCGTCTTCACATCACAGAGATCCTTCTTTTTCTCCAAAAAGCTGACCAGGTCTGGCTTAGGAAGAATAAGACCGAAGGAGACCAGGTTCCTGAGGTTCTCTAACATCACATCCGTGTACAATTCTTGTTGCTCCTACTCCAGGCATTCTCACTCCTCTTGCGAGAAATCTTTGGCCACATCGTGGGTTGTCAGCAGTCCCTGAGAAGCTGCCATTTCCTCTTCATCTTCTTCCTGCTCTGGGTTATTTTCTCATCGATATTATGTTGAGAAATCACATCAGCATTTTGAGAATATACCTTCAAAGGTGCCAGAACATCTCCCTCACCTGCTCCCAACACACCCACAAGCTGAAATTTCTTTTTATTTTATTTTATTTTAACATCTTTATTGGAGTATAATTGCTTTACAATGGTGTGCTAGTTTCTGCCCTATAACAAAGTGAGTCAGCCATACATATACGTACGTTCCCATATCTCCTCCCTCTTGCATCTCCCTCCCTCCCACCCTCCCTATCCCACCCCTCCAGGTGGTCACAAGGCACAGAGCTGACCTCCCTGTGCTATGCGGTTGCTTCCCACCAGCTATCCACCTTACGTTTGGCAGTGTATATATGTCCATACCACTCTCTCACCCTGTCACATCTTACCCCTCTGCCTCCCCATATCCTCAAGTCCATTCTCTAGTAGGTCTGTGTCTTTATTCCCGTCTTGCCACTAGGTTCTTCATGACCTTTTTTTTTTTTCCCTTAGATTCCATATATATGTGTTAGCATACTGTATTTGCTTTTCTCTTTCTGATTTACTTCACTCTGTATGACAGACTCTAACTCCATCCACCTCACTACAAATAACTCCATTTCGTTTCCTTTTATGGCTGAGTAATATTCCATTGTATGTATGTGCCACATCTTCTTTATCCATTCATCCGATGATGGACACTTAGGTTGCTTCCATGTCCTGGCTATTGTAAATAGAGCTGCAATGAACATTTTGGTACATGACTCTTTTTGAATTATGGTTTTCTCAGGGAATATGCCCAGTAGTGGGATTGCTGGCTCGTATGGTAGTTCTATTTTTAGTTTTTTAAGGAACCTCCATACTGTTCTCCATAGTGGCTGTATCAATTTACATTCCCACCAACAGTGCAAGAGTGTTCCCTTTTCTCCACACCCTCTCCAGCATTTATTGTTTCTAGATTTTTTGATGATGGCCATTCTGACCGGTGTGAGATGACATCTCATTGTAGTTTTGATTTGCATTTCTCTAATGATTAATGATGTTGAGCATTCTTTCATGTGTTTGTTGGCAATCTGTATATCTTCTTTGGAGAAATGTCTATTTAGGTCTTCTGCCCATTTTTGGATTGGGTTGTTTGTTTTTTTGTTATTGAGCTTCATGAGCTGCTTGTAAATTTTGGAGATTAATTCTTTGTCAGTTGCTTCATTTACAAATGTTTTCTCCCATTCTGAGGGTTGTCTTTTGGTCTTGTTTATGGTTTCCTTTGCTGTGCAAAAGCTTTTAAGTTTCATTAGGTCCCATTTGTTTATTTGTGTTTTTATTTCCATTTCTCTAGGAGCTGGGTCAAAAAAGATCTTGCTGTGATTTATGTCAAAGAGTGTTCTTCCTATGTTTTCCTCTAAGAGTTTTATAGTGTCTGGTCTTACATTTAGGTCTCTAATCCATTTTGAGTTTATTTTTGTGTATGGTGTTAGGGAGTGTTCTAATTTCATTCTTTTACATGTACCTGTCCAGTTTTCCCAGCACCACTTATTGAAGAGGCTGTCTTTTCTCCACTGTATATGCTTGCCTCCTTTATCAAAGATAAGGTGACCATATGTGCGTGGGTTTATCTCTGTTTCTATCCTGTTCCATTGATCTGTGTTTCTGTTTTTGTGCCAGTAGCATACTGTCTTGATTACTGTAGCTTTGTAGTATAGTCTGAAGTCAGGGAACCTGATTCCTCCAGCTCCATTTTTCGTTCTCAAGATTGCTTTGGCTATTCGGGGTCTTTTGTGTTTCCATACAAATTGTGAAACTTTTTGTTCTACTTCTGTGAAAAATGTCAGTGGTAGTTTGATAGGGATTGCATTGAATCTGTAGATTGCTTTGGGTAGTAGAGTCATTTTCACAGTGTTGATTCTTCCAATCCAAGAACATGGTATATCTCTCCATCTATTTGTATCATCTTTAATTTCTTTCATCAGTGTCCTATAATTTTCTGCATACAGGTCTTTTGTCTCCTTAGGTAGGTTTATTCCTAGATATTTTATTCTTTTTGTTGCAGTGGTAAATGGGAGTGTTTTCTTAATTTCACTTTCAGATTTTTCATCATTAGTGTATAGGAATGCAAGAGATTTCTGGGCATTAATTTTGTATCCTGCTACTTTACCAAATTCATTGATTAGCTCTAGTAGTTTTCTGGTAGCAGCTTTAGGATTGTCTATGTATAGTATCATGTCATCTGCAAACAGTGACAGCTTTACTTCTTCTTTTCCAATTTGGATTCCTTTTATTTCTTTTTCTTCTCTGATTGCTGTGGCTAACACTTCCAAAGCTATGTTGAATAATAGTGGTGAGAGTGGGCAACCTTGTCTTGTTCCTGATCTTAGTGGAAATGGTTTCAGTTTTTCACCATTGAGGACGATGTTGGCTGTGGGTTTGTCATATATGGCCTTTATTATGTTGAGGAAAGTTCCCTCTATGCCTACTTTCTACAGGGCTTTTATCATAAATGGGTGTTGAATTTTGTCGAAAGCTTTCTCTGCATCTATTGAGATGATCATATAGTTTTTCTCCTTCAATTTGTTAATATGGTGTATCACGTTGATTGATTTGCGTATATTGAAGAATCCTTGCATTCCTGGAATAAACCCCACTTGATCATGGTGTATGATCCTTTTAATGTGCTGTTGGATTCTGTTTGCTAGTATTTTGTTGAGGATTTTTGCATCTATGTTCCTCAGTGATATTGGCCTGTAGTTTTCTTTCTTTGTGACATCTTTGTCTGGTTTTGGTATCACGGTGATGGTGGCCTCGTAGAATGAGTTGGAGAGTGTTCCTACCTCTGCAATATTTTGGAAGAGTTTGAGAAGGATAGGTGTTAGCTCTTCTCTAAATGTTTGATAGAATTCGCCTGTGAAGCCCTCTGGTCCTGGGCTTTTGTTTGTTGGAAGATTTTTAATCACAGTTTCAATTTCAGTGCTTGTGATTGGTCTGTTCATATTTTCTATTTCTTCCTGGTTCAGTCTTGGAAGGTTGTGCATTTCTAAGAATTTGTCCATCTCTTCCAGGTTGTCCATTTTATTGGCATAGAGTTGCTTGTAGTAGTCTCTCATGATCGTTTGTATTTCTGCAGTGTCAGTTGTTACTTCTCCTTTTTCATTTCTAATTCTGTTGATTTGAGTCTTCTCCCTTTTTTTCTTGATGAGTCTGGCTAATGGTTTATCAATTTTGTTTATCTTCTCAAAGAACCAGCATTTAGTTTTATTGATCTTTGCTATTGTTTCCTTCATTTCTTTTTCATTTATTTCTGATCTGATCTTTATGATTTCTTTCCTTCTGCTAACTTTGGGGTTTTTTTGTTCTTCTTTCTCTAATTGCTTTAGGTGCAAGGTTAGGTTGTTTATTCGAGATGTTTCCTGTTTCTTGAGGTAGGCTTGTATTGCTATAAACTTCCCTCTTAGAACTGCTTTTGCTGCATCCCATAGGTATTGGGTCGTCGTGTCTCCATTGTCATTTGTTTCTAGGTATTTTTTGATTTCCCCTTTGATTTCTTCAGTGATCACTTCGTTATTAAGTAGTGTATTGTGTAGCCTCCATGTGTTTGTATTTTTTACAGATCTTTTCCTGTAATTGATATCTAGTCTCATAGCGTTGTGGTCGGAAAAGATACTTGATACGATTTCAATTTTCTTAAATTTACCAAGGCTTGATTTGTGACCCAAGATATGATCTATCCTGGAGAATGTTCCATGAGCACTTGAGAAAAATGTGTGTTCTGTTGTTTTTGGGTGGAATGTCCTATAAATATCAATTAAGTCCATCTTGTTTAATGTATCATTTAAAGCTTGTGTTTCCTTATTTATTTTCACTTTGGATGATCTGTCCATTGGTGAAAGTGGAGTGTTAAAGTCCCCTACTATGATTGTGTTACTGTCGATTTCCCCTTTTATGGCTGTTAGTATTTGCCTTATGTATTGAGGTGCTCCTATGTTGGGTGCATAAATATTTACAATTGTTATACCTTCCTCTTGGATCGATCCCTTGATTGATCCTTCTTTGTCTCTTGTAATAGTCTTTATTTTAAAGTTTATTTTGTCTGATATGAGAATTGCTACTCCAGCTTTCTTTTGATTTCCATTTGCATGGAATATCTTTTTCCATCCCCTCACTTTCAGTCTGTATGTGTCCCTAGGTCTGAAGTGGGTCTCTTGTAGACAGCATATATATGGGTCTTGTTTTTGTATCCATTCAGCCAGTCTGTGTCTTTTGGTGGGAGCATTTAATCCATTTACATATAAGGTAATTATCGATATGTATGTTCCTATTCCCATTTTCTTAAATGTTTTGGGTTTGTTATTGTAGGTGTTTTCCTTCTCTTGTGTTTCTTGCCTTAGAGAAGTTCCTTTAGCATTTGTTGTAAAGCTGGTTTGGTGGTGCTGAACTCTCTCAGCTTTTGCTTGTCTATAAAGGTTTTAATTTCTCCATCCAATCTGAATGAGATCCTTGCTGGGTAGAGTAATCTTGGTTGTAGGTTTTTCTCCTTCATCACTTTAAATATGTCCTGCCACTCCCTTCTGGCTTGCAGAGTTTCTGCTGAAAGATCAGCTGTTAACCTTATGGGGATTCCCTTGTGTGTTATTTGTTGTTTTTCCCTTGCTGCTTTTAATATGTTTTCTTTATATTTAATTTTTGATAGTTTGATTAATATGTGTCTTGGCGTGTTTCTCCTTGGATTTATCCTGTATGGGACTCTCTATGCTTCCAGGACTTGATTAACTATTTCATTTCCCATATTAGGGAAGTTTTCAACTATAATCTCTTCAAGTATTTTCTCAGTCCCTTTCTTTTTCTCTTCTTCTTCTGGGACCCCTATAATTCGAATGTTGGTGCGTTTAATGTTGTCCCAGAGGTCTCTGAGACTGTCCTCAGTTCTTTTCATTCTTTTTTCTTTATTCTGCTCTGCAGTAGTTATTTCCACTATTTTATCTTCCAGGTCACTTTTCCGTTCTTCTGCCTCAGTTATTCTGCTATTGATCCCTTCTAGAGTATTTTTAATTTCATTTATTGTGTTTTTCATTGTTGCTTGGTTCCTCTTTAGTTCTTCTAGGTCCTTGTTAAATGTTTCTTGCATTTTTGTCTATTCTATTTCCAAGATTTTGGATCATCTTTACTATCATTATTCTGAATTCTTTTTCAGGTAGACTGCCTATTTCCTCTTCATTTGTTAGGTCTGGTGTGTTTTTACCTTGCTCCTTCATCTGCTGTGTGTTTTTCTGTCTTCTCATTTTGCTTATCTTACTGTGTTTGGGGTCTCCTTTTCACAGGCTGCAGGTTGAAATGCTAAAAAGGCTCGCAGGATCTTTTTCTCAGGAGAGATTCAGGAACAGTCAGATCCTACAGGGAGAAAAAACTGTCAGTTTGTTCTTTGTGGTCTACAACTGTTCTCTTCTCGTATAGATGTTGCAGAATTCTGCTAATGTAACCGAGCAGGACCCTATGGGGGCCTTCCCAGGACAGGCCCTTCCCCCCATATTCTCTAGAGTTAAGGACTTTTTAATCTTAGAAATTCCCCTGATCTCTAAACATAAGATATTTTCCCGTTTATTAGTGTCATCTATTTCCTTCATTGACGTCTTGTAGTGTTCAATGTAGAGATTATTTATCAGCTTCGTTAAATTTATTCCTAAGAAGAATTTTATTATTTTTGATGCTATTGTAAATGAGATAGTTTATTTTTCAGATGTTTTACTATTTGTGTGTAGAAATACAACTGATTATGTATGTTGACCTTATATACTGAAATTTTACCTACTTTGTTGATTAGCTACAACTTTTTGCTTGATTCCTTGGGATTTTCTATGTACAAAATTATATCATCTTCAAATGATAATTTTAGTTCTTCCTTTCTGATTTGGACACCTTTCTTTGTCTTGTCTAATTGCTCCAGCTAATACTTCCAGTACTGTATTGAATAAGAGTGATGAAGTGGGCATCACTGTTTTGTTCTTGATCTTAGAAGAATAGCTTTTGGACTTCCCTGGTGGCACAGTGGTTAGGAATCTGCCCGCCAGCTCCATAGCACAGGGAGATCAGCTTGGTGCTTTGTGACCACCTAGAGGGGTGGGATAGGGAGGGTGGGAGGGAGACGCAAGAGGGAGGGGATATGGGGATATATGTATACGTATAGCCAATTCACTTTGTTATACAGCAGAGACTAACACACCATTGTAAAGTGATTATACCCCAATAAAGATGTTAAAAAAAAAAGATACACACTCTCCAATGTTCATAGTAGCATTATTTATAATAGCCAAGACATGGAAGCAACCTAAATGTCTTTCAGCAGATGAATGGATAAAGAAGATGTGTGGGCTCTGGCTAACTAGTTTTTCTTGAGGACTGGACTGGTTAAGAAGAACAGAGTACTGTGGTACATTTCAAAATGGTCCTTTCAGGGAGGGATAAATTGGGAGATTGGGATTGACATATACACACTACTGTATGTAAAATAGATAACTAATAAGGACCTACTGTATAGCACAGGGAACTCTATGCAATACTCTGTAATGGCCTATATGGGAATAGAATCTAAAAAAAGAGTGAATATATGTATATGTATAACTGATTCACTTTGTTGTACAGCAGAAACTAATGCAACATTGTAAATCAAGTCTACTCCAATAAAAAATATTTTTAAAGGCATTGGAATTTGAAACAAAAAACAAAACATAAAATGAGGTGTTTTTGTTTGTTTGTTTGTTTGTTTTTTACTGTGAAACCTGGTTGAGTTTCTGCCGGCAAATCTCACAAAATTGTGATCTTCCATTGAGTCTCCCTGGGGTCTTTAACATTCAGAGTTGTCCAAACTGAGCCTCCAGCAATCAGTCAATTACAGTTTAGGTTGTCAGAACACTTAATTGGTTCTGCTGTGGTTTTCACTTGTGAGCCTCTGCCGTGATAATCTTGAACTCCTGTGTTCACTTGTCTGTCTCAAATACTAAGGGCAGCATTTTGACCTGTGTCCTCCTCTCTCTTATGGATCCAAAAGCAGTTGTTGATTTTCAATCTAGTCAGAGTTTTGCTTTTTGTTAGGATGGAATGGCAATGTTCAAGTGCCTTATGTGTTGAACTGGAAACCACAAGTTCCCACTCTAAAAAAAAATGTTAGTTTGCGGGCTTCCCTGGTGGTGCAGTAGTTAAGAATCTGCCTGCCAATGCAGGGGACACAGGTTCGAGCCCTGGTCTGGGAAGATCCCACATGCCATGGACCAACTAAGCCCGCGAACCACAACTACTGAAGTCTGTGCGCCTAGAGCCCATGCCCTACAACAAGAGAAGCCACTGCAATGAGAAGCATGCGCACTGCAGCGAAGAGTGGCCCCCCACTCGCTGCAACTAGAGAAAGCCTGTGCACAGCAATTAAGACCCAACGCAGCCAAAAATAAATTTAAAAAAAAAAGAACTTTTACCTTTTTATCATCAAGTATGATGTTAGCTGTGGACTTGTTACATATGGCCTTAATTATGTTAAAGTATGTTCCCCTATACTCAATCTGTTCAGGTTTTTAATCATAAAAGGACTGTATTCTGTCCAATACTTTTTTCTGAATCTGTTGAGATGATCATGTGATTTTTATTTTTTCTCTATTAATGTGGTGTATCCCACATATTTATTTGTGTATGTTGAAACATTCTTACACCGCAGTGGTAAATCCCACTTGATCACAGTGTATAATCCTTTTAATGTATTGTTGAATTTGATTTGCTAATATTTTGTTCAGGATTTTTGTATCAATATTAATGTTTCATTGGTCTGTAGTTTTCTTGTAGAGTCTTTATCTGACTTTGGTGTCATGGAAATGCTGACCTCATAGAACAAGTTTGGAAGTATTCCTTTCTGTTTAATTTTTTGGAAGGGTTTGAGTATTATTGGTGTTAATTCTTCTTCATAGGTTTGGTAGAATACACAAGTCATCTGGTCCTTGAGTTTTACTGTGTTAGAAGTTTTTTGATTGCTGATTCAATCCCTTGTTATTGGTCTGTTCAGATTTTCTATTTCTTCCTGATTCAGTCTTGGTAGGTGGTGTGATTCTACCAAAACAGAGGAATTTTCTGTTTCTTCTAGGGTGTCTTAATTTACAGCATATAATTAGTCATAGTAATCTCTTATGATCCTATGTGTTTCTGTAGTGTCAGTTGTAACGTCTCCTCTTTCATGTCTAATTTTATTTGAGTCTTCTCTCTTTTTTCCTAGTCTACCTAAAAGTTTGAATTTTATGTTTTTAAAAATCCACCTTATAGTTTGTTGATCCTTTCTATTGATTTTCTTGTATCTATTTTATTTATTTCCACTCTAATCTTTATTATATCCTTCCCTCTGCTAACTTTGGGATGAATTTATTCTTCTTCTAGTTCCTTAAGATGTAGAGTTAGATTGTTTGAGAGTTTTCTAATTTCTTATCATATGCACTTATTGCTATAAACTTCCCTGTCTGAACTGCTTCACTATCTGAACCTATGCATCCCATAGGTGTTGGTATGTTGTCTTTCCATTTTTTATTTGTTTTGAGATTTAAAAAAATTTTCCCTTTTAATTTCTTTTTTTGACACATTGAGTTTTCAGAAGTGTACTCTTTATAGTTTCCACATATTTGTAGATTTTTCAGAAATCTTCTTGTTGATTTCTAGTTTATATCATTGTGTTCAGATAGTTGGTATGATTTTTATCTTAAATTTGCTAAGACGTGGTTGTGTTCTATCATATGATCTATCCTGGATTATGTTCCATGTGCACTTGAGAACAAGTTGTTGGATGGAATGTTCTGTGTGCCTGTTAAGTCCATTTGGTATAAAGTATAGACCAGTGTTTTCTTGTTGATTTACTATATGGATGATCTATCCATTGCTGAGAGTGGAGTATTGAAGTCCCCTACTATTATCGTATGCTTGTGTATTTCTCTCTTCTTATCTGTTAGTATTTGCCTAATATATTTAAGCGCTGTGATGTTGGGTGTGTATATATTTACAATTGTTATATTCTTTTGAGGTATTGAGCTTTGTATCATTATGTAATGATGTTCTTTATGTCTTGTTATTGTTTTCAGCTTAAAGCCTGTTTTGCCTGATATAAGTATGGCTACCCCACATTATTTGGCTTCCACTTGCATGGAATATAATCTTCCATTTCTTTGTTTTGAGCCTATGTGTGCTTTAAAGCTGGAATGAGTGTCTTATATGCAGAATATAATTGGGCTTAAAAAAAAATCCAGCCAGCCACTCTGTGACTTTAATTTGTGAATTTAATCCATTGACATTTAGAGTGATTTTTGATATGAAAGGACTTATTACTGTCGTCTATTAATTGCTTTTTGATTGTTCTGTATTTCCATTGTTTCTTTTTCCCTTCTGTCTCTGTCTACCTTTCTAGATTGGTGGTTTACCATGTTGGTATGCCTGTTTCCTTTTATAATGTTCGTGATTCTAATAAAAATTTTTGCTTTGTGCTTATCATGAGGTATACATGAGACATCTCATAGTTAAAACAGTCCATTTTATGCTGATAGAAATTTATCTTTGTATGCCTATAAATGTGTCCATTCTTTTACTCTTCTCCTTTTATATTTTTGGTGTCACAATATACCTCATTTTATTCCATACATTTGTTAAAAAGCTATCATAGCCTTAGATTTTTCTCTATTGAATTTTTCATCTCATTTATTGTGTTCTTAAGTTCCAGAATGGTTTTTTTTTTTGTCTCTTTGTTATATTTTTCTTTTCTTCATGATTTGTTTTATGATTTCATTGCATTGTCCTCCTGTCTTCCTTGTAGCTCACTGAGGATTCTTTATCTTCTTTTTAAAATTTTATTGGAGTATAGTTGATTTACAATGTTGTGTTAGTTTCAGGTGTACAGCAAAGTGATTCATTTATACATATATATATATATATATATTCATTCTGTTTTAGTTTCTTTTCTCATATAGGTTATCAAAGAATATTGAGTAGAGTTCCCTGTGCTATACAGTAGGTATTGTTGGTTATCTATATTATATATAGTAGTGTGTTTATGATAATCCCAAGCTCCTGATTTATCCTCCCACCCCACATTTCCCCTTTGGTAAACATAAGTTTGTTTTCGATATCTGTAAGTGTGTTTCTGTTTTGTAAATAAGATCATTATATAATTTTTTACAAATTATATTCTATATATTAGTGATATCATATGATAATTGTCTTTCTGTGTCTGACTTATTTAGTATGATAATCTCTGGGTCCATCCATGTTGCTGCAAATGGCATTATTTTATTCTTTTTTTATGGCTGAGTAATATTCCATTGTATGTGTAACATCTTCTTTATTCATTTGTCTTGTCGATGGACCTTTAGGTTACTTCCATGTCTTGGCTATTGTAAACAGCACTGTAATGAATAATGGGGTGCATATATCTTTTTGAATTATGGTTTTCTCCAGATATATGCCCAGGAGTGGGATTGCTGGATTATATGGTAGTTCTATTTTTAGTTTTTTAAGGACCCTCCATACTGTTCTCCATAGTGGCTGTACCAATTTACATTCCCACCAACAGTATAGGAGGGTTCCCTTTTCTCCACACCCTCTTCAACATTTATTGTTTGTAGATCTTTTTATGATGGCCATTCTGACCAGTGTGAGGTGATACCTCATTGTAGTTTTGATTTGCATTTGTATGATAATTAGTGATGTTGAGCATCCTTTCATGTGCTTGTTGCCATCTGTGTGTCTTCTTTGCAGAAATGTCTATTTAGGTCTTCCGTCCATTTTTGATTGGGTTGTTTGTTTTTTTGATATTGAGCTGCATAAGTTGTTTGTATATTTTGGAGATTAATCCCTTGTCCTTTGTTTTGTTTACAAATATTTTCTCCCATTTCGTGAGTTGTCTTTTCCTTTTGTTCATGGTTTCCTTTGTTGTGCAAAAGCTTTTAAGTTTAACTAGGTGCCATTTGTTTATTTTTGCTTTTATTTCCATTACTCTCAGAGGTGGATCAAAAAAGATCTTGCTGCAATTTATGTCAAAGAGTGGTCTGCCTCTGTTTTCCTCTAAGAGTTTTATAGTATCTGGCCTTACATTTAGATCTTTAATCTGTTTGGGGTTTGTTTTTGTGTATTGTGTTAGAGAGTGTTCTAATTTCATTCTTTTACATGTAGCTGTCCAGTTTTCCCAACACCACTGATTGAAAAGACTGTCTTTTCTCCATTGCATATTCTTGCCTCCTTAGATGACCATAGGTGCATGGGTTTATCACTGGACTTTCTATCCTGTTCCATTGATCTATATTTCTATTTTTGTGCCAGTACCATACTGTTTTGATTACTGTTGCTTTGTAGTATAGTCTGAAGTCAAGGAGCCTGATCCCTCCGACTCCATTTTTCTTTCTCAAGATAGCCTTGGTTATTCAGGGTCTTTTGTGTTTCCATACAAATTGTAATTTTTTTGTTCTAATTCTGTGAAAAAAATGCTATTGGTAATTTGATAAGGATTGCATTGAATCTGTAGATTACTTTGGGTAGTATAATCATTTTGACAGTATTGATTCTTTCATCAAAGAACATGGTATATCTCTCCATCTGTTTGAATCATCTTCAATTTCTTTCATCAGTGTCTTATAGTTTTCAGAGTACAGGTCTTTTGTCTCCTTAAGTAGGTTTATTCCTAGGTATTTTATTATTTTTGATGCCATGGTAAATGGGATTGTTTCCTTAATTTCTCTTTCTGATCTTTCATTGTTAATGTATAGGAATGCAAGAGATTTCTGTGTATTAATTTTGTATCCTGCAACTTTACCAGATTGATGAGCTCTAGTAGTTTTCTGGTAGCATCTTTAGGATTTTCTATGTATAGTATCATGTCATCTGCAAACAGTGAAACTTTTACTTCTTCTTTTCCAATTTGGATCCTTTTATTTCTTTTTCTTCTCTGATTGCCCTGGCTAGGACTTCCAGAACTATGTTGCATAAAAGTGGTGAGAGTGACATGCTTGTCATGTTCCTGATCTTAGAGGAAATTGATCGTTAGCCATGGTTTTGTCTTTATTATGTTGAGGTAAGTTCCCTCTATGCCCCCTTTCTGGAGAGGTTTTTTTTTTTAATCATAAATGTGTTTTGAATTTTATGAAAAGTTTTTCCTGCATCTATTGAGATGATCATATGGTTTTCTTCAGTTTGCTAATGTGGTGTATTATACTGTTTGATTTGCAGACATTGAAGAATCCTTGCATCCTTGGGATAAATCCCACTTGATCATGGTGTATGATCCTTTTTATGTATTGTTGGATTCGGTTTGCTAGTATTTCGTTGAGAATGTTTACATCTATGTTCATCAATGATATTGGCCTGTAATTTTCTTTTTCTGTGTCATATATTTGTCTTGTTTTGATATCAGGGTGATGGTGGCCTCATGGAATGAGTTTGGGAGTATTCCTTTCTCTGCAATTTTTTGGAATAGTTTCAGAAGGATAGGAGTTAACTCTTCTCTAAATGTTTGATAGAATTCGCCTGTGAAGTCATCTGATCCTAGACTTTTGTTTGTTGGAATGTTTTAAATCACAGTTTCAATTTCATTACTTGTGGTTTGTCTGTTCATATTTTCTATTTCTTCTCCTTTTTCATTTCTAATTTTATTGTTTTGGGCCCTCTCCCTATCTTTCTTGATGAGTCTGACTATAGGTTTATCAATTTTGTTTATCTTCTCAAAGAACCAGCTTTTAGATTCATTGACTTTTGTAATTATTTTCTTCATCTCTATTTCATTTATTACTACTTTGATCTTTATGATTTTTTTCCTTCTACTAACTTTGGGTTTTGTTTGTTCTTATTTCTCTAGTTGCTTTAGGTGTAAGGTTAGATTGTTTATTTGAGATTTTTCTTGTTTCTTGAGGTAAGATTGTGTTGCTATAAACTTCCCACTTAGAACTGCTTTTACTTTATCCCATAGGTTTTGGATCATTGTGTTTTCGTTTTCATTTGTCTCTAGGTATTTTTTGATTTCCTCTCTGATTTCTTCAATGATCCATTGGTTGTTCAGTAACATTGTTTGACCTCCACCTGTTTGTGTTTTTTTACAATTTTTCCCTGTAATTGTTATTTTTAAATTAATTTTTATAGGAGTATGGTTGCTTTACAATTTTGTGTTAGCCTCCACTGCACAACAAAATGAATCAGCCATACACATACAGATATCCCCTCCCTTTTGGACTTCCTTCCCATTTAGGTTACCACAGTGCACTAGGTGAGTTCCCTGTGCTTTACAACATGTTCCCATCAGTCGTCCATTTTATACATAGTATCAATAATGTATATGTGTCACTCCCAGTCTGCCAGTTCCTCCCATCCCACCTCTTTCCCATTGGTATCCATACATTTGTTCTCTACATTTGTGTCTCTATTTCTGCTTTGCACCTGAGATCAACTACACCATTTTTCTAGATTCCACATCTGTGAGTTATTATACAATATTTCCTTTTCTCTTTCTGACTTACCTCTCTCTGTATGACACTCTATAGGTCCATCCATGTCTCTACAAATGACTCCATTTTGTTCCTTTTTATGGCTGAGTAATATTCCATTATATATATGTACCACATCTTCTTTATTCATTCTTTTGTTGAAGGACATTTAGGTTGCTTCCATGTCATAGCTATTGTAAATGTTGCTGCTATGAACACTGGGGTGCATGTGTTTTTTTGAATTATGACAGCCTCTTCAGGCTGTCTTCACACAGCCAACCCTGGTCCTCTCCCTGGGTCTGACCTCTTAAGCCTGAGATTCAGTACCCAGTCCCCACTCACACTGACAGACGAGCATCTCAGGCTGGGGAGTATAGGGCAACAGTGCCGACCTTCTGTGAGGGTTACTGTTCATTTTGCTTTCCTCAAACTGGTTGCTGCACTCTCCTACTAGGCTCTGAAGCTCCCCTTCCATCAAGGCTGATCTCCTGCCAGTGAGGGGACTTTCCAGAGTGCGGGAAACTTTCCTCCTTTACAGCTCCCTCCCTGAGGCTAGGTCCCATCCTGATTCCTTTCTTTTTCTTTTTCTTTTTCCTTTCTTGCTCTTTTGGAAGTCTGAGTTCTTCTGCTGGTGTTTAGTGGATGTTCTGTGTGAATCGTTCCACTTGTAGATGTATTTTTAATGTTCTTATGGGAGAAAGCTCCAATTCCTATCTTTTGCCATCTTGATCCCATCTCTCACTGAGGTTTCTTATAACGGCATTTTAAAATTATTTATTAGGTAGATTGCAGATTTCCAAGTCTTTGGGATTGATAACTGTAAGACTTTTGTGATCTTTTAGTGGTGTTACATTACTTTGATTTTTAAAAATGTTCCTGGGGTTTTGTGCTGCTGTCTTTACTTTTGAAGTAGCAGCCACCTGCTCCAGCATTTACTAATTGTCTTCAGGAGAGAAACACCTTCTTCATCCCTCTAGAATTAGAGATTCTGAGGCTTTCTCAGACCTTCTATGGATGAACCTGTATCATGCTTCTTATTACATCTTTTGGCAGAATCTTCTTGAGATTATATGCCCTCTTTTGATCTTGCAACACAATAAGCTAGTTGCTGACAGTCCCCCTTTTCTTCTCCTAAGGGTGGTATTAACACAGAAATTTATGGTCTGTCTCTGGCCTGCAGATGTGAGCCAACATTCTGTGTGTGTTCCCAAGCTGTCTGCCAAAGCTTGCTCTCACTGTCTTGGTTGGGAGCACACACAGTGAGCTGGCCACAGTTTGGGGATTTGTGTTGGTAAGGTGTGCAGAGCACTGAGGGTGCCCACTTGCCAGTTGGGTGGATCCATCCTGGGTTGAGGCATCCCTATTGATTCATGGCTGGTCTTCTTGATGGAGTCTGTGATACAGCTAATAGAATCTGCACCACGTTAATGCCTTCCAAGAATCCTATCTGCTACCTTTTCCCAACCCCCACTCATGCAAGTCATAATTCAGCACTCTGGATGGGGCAAGAAAACAACGGGCCTTTTTGGGAGCATCCTGCACAGTTTGAGAAGCTACATGCTAGCTCACATATTCTCACTTGCCCTGCAGGAGAAATCATTGGCCAGGAAGGTCTCTCTTGGCCTTAAGTTGTGCAGTCTTGGGGGAGGCATGATGTTGGAAAGGGAGACTATTCCTTTTACTTTGTCCAATGCATCCAAACTCATATATATTTCTATTTCTCCAACAGTGTGCTGGTACTTCTCTGCTAGAAACCTGAATATCCACACAAAAGCTCTCTTGTTCATGAATGATTGCCTAAAACAGTATTTTCCAGGTGTACCTGTGCTGTAGCCCAGAGGGTATGGAGCTGGTTAACAGATGACCACAAGGTCCAGAGGTGGGATTTATGCCTCTATGCCTATTAACCCATGCAAAAAATGGGTGAGATTCCTCCTGGGCCCCTTGATGTATGTTGCTGGATCCCACAGCTCCCACAAAGACACCTTTGTCTGTGAATGAAGGCAAATTGTTGTTGAAGGGGGACATAATGAAGCACATCTTATTCAACCATAATGCTGATGTAACTCCTCACTGAAATATATTCAAGTCAAATTGAGTAACTCAACATGAGCTTCCTTTACTTTGCTTTTATCTATTCATTGTTCTTGAAACCTCAACCAGGAGGTCACCAGGAATCTCACATTCCTCGCTCATTAAGGGAAGAAGTCCTAGAGAGAGAAAAAAGCTCTCCTGAGACAGATTCTCACATGAAAAAATGATTAGGTTCTTTGCCCCTCCTAATAGAATCCCATTCTCTATAAAACCACCCACACTTTATTCACCCAGGTCAGAGTTTCTTCCCATGCTGGAAAAAGACAAGAACAAGTCAGGGAGCTGTTTCCCTTGCTCTTCAACTCCAGGAGTTCTCATACTTTGCCTCGTATTATTATTACTTGGAAAACATTTTAAAATTCCCATGCTCAGGACTAAAAAGGATTCAGTAAATAGTATTTCTGGGCATCAGTATTTTTAAAAGATCGCCAGGTTATTCAAATTTGCTGTCAAATTGAGAATAAGTACATTTGCCCTACTTAGTGGGGAAAAAAAGTGCATGTGAGTCCCTTGAAAATATTGTTGAAATGTAGTTTCGGATTCAGGAGGCCTGAGTTATGCCTAAAAGTCTGAAATATGAACACAATTCAGGGATATAGACTACACTGAGACTACTAAGGTCCTCTTTTACACTCAAGTAAATAAAAATTGGCCACAAAAAAAATCTTACAAGAGGTGACTGGAAGTGAAAATATCTGTACAATATATGACATTGAGAGGATCTCATTATCATGAAAAAACTAACCAAATATCATTTCCAGTGATTTTTTAATAACCAAAATATGTAAGATGAAGACAATATCCTCCATTATGGTTTTCAGTAGAACTCTCAGACACAAAAATTCTAGTTTCAAAAAAGGCTTAGCTTAAAAAATACAGGTGTCTATTTTATGCAGAGTTTCCCAAGTTCCAGTAACTTGCATGCTGAATACAAATAAATTTTAGTTAATTAATAACTTCCTACTGACATTATAGTTTAATATTTTCCAATGTGTTGACTCAATTTCTTATTAATTTAATAATATTTTCCTTTATAAGTTTTATTGAGATATAGTTGACATACAGTACTGTAGAAGTTGGAGGTATACAGCATAATGACTTGACATATATTGTGAAAGGATTAGCAAACAATTAAAAAAATTTTCTAATTTACTAATTAGTTTATATGACAGTTTGGTAACCTCCATTTAAAACATAAGTTAAATTTACATAATTCATAAAATTACATGAAATGGGCTTTGAAACCTCCAATATTATTTGGTGTTCTGAAATTTTTACATAAACCACAGCTATGGGAGTGCTGATTTATTGATTCATGAGACAAATTCTGGTCTTTGCTTCTTTCTCTTACTGGAAGCTGACTTGTTAGACTGAAGGCTGCCTTCCCTGCCATGGTGCGGGGAGGGGGTCTCTCCTCAGAGGAGGAGACCAGAGGTCCTCATGGCGAACATGGACGGGGGCATGAATCAGTGTCAATCAGATTCCTCTAAGATGTGAAACGTCTGACTTGTAGTTGTAGGCTTCTCAGGAGGATGAAATGAAAGAGTTGTTCTGATCCTGGAGCACCTCCCTGCATCCTTGTCCCATCTCATGAAGACAATTCTGAAGGGTTGGTCTGGAACATGTGTAGATGGTGGGGGCTCTGGGACAGTGCAGGCCTGGATTGGCCTCAGGTGAGGTGAGTTGAGTAGAGGCTGGTAGTCAATGCCTAGCATTGGGGCAGGTGTCCTTATGGTCATTTGGTGTGTCTGTTTGTATCCAAGTCCAGTTGTACAGGGAAGAGAATGGAGATGATGGACAACTCCACAGATCAGGTCTCTGAGTATCCTCAGAGGATAAAAATGACCTGAGTCTTAGTTTTTCTTGAGGTGGGGGCAGGTTGGGGGAGGTTCTAGCAAGTCTGGATGGAGACTCAAGCAGAGCTCTTGTCTGGTGCCTCAGTTTGGAGTCCTGGCCACATTTATGTCTGACAGGCTCTGGTCTGGGCATTGAGTCTACTTTAGGACACTTGAGTTTTTCCTTGTGGTTGAGGACATGGTCCAAACCAAATGTCTTGGTCGCAAGCTGGGGAACATCATAGATACTAGGTCTGTTGTCTACCAGCATGGCAATGATGTTTGAGCATTGGTGAATGTGCTTGGGTGCAGGTTGTGAGGTAATAATGATATCCTTATCCTGTCCTTTATCTGGTCCACAAGTTGAGAGCAAAGAGATCAATACAGATCTCTTGATGTAAGGCTATGCCAGGCAGCCTCATATCAGGTGTGTTGAGTGGTGGATGATCTGTGAAAACAAGTTCCTTGACAAATTTTTTATTAAATGTGTGGACAGTAATTGGCTTGGAAGAATGCTGTGGGAGAAGACACCACATATAAAAAATATATTTGAATTGCCTCTCAATCAAGAGAAAAAAAAATAGATGTGACCAAATAAAAATGTTTGAAACACATGAAATTAAATTTCTCTGTAAAATAAATAAAAATGTTTATTTTACATATGAAGAGGCACCCAACCTCAATGATGGTCAGGGGAAAATACACTATAATGTCAATGTAATAGGTTTTTCCCCCCGTTATATTGGAAACTTAAAGTGCCTTTGTAGTATCTCTTGTTAAAATCAGTGGGAAGAAGCCCTTTGATATACTCTTGCAGGGAGTATACATGACTAATGTCCTTTTTAAGGCAGATTGTCCTGTCTGTTGCTTCTTCAGGTTCTGGGCTTTAGGGGTTATGTCGAGCTGATATTTTTGTGATGACCTTGATATTTGCTGTGTCCTTGAGCCTCTGGTCAGTCTCCTTCAGGCATTGATCATTTGATTTCCTGAAGTAGAAGAAAAAAGGCAAAAATTTCATATAGACTCAGAGAAAAAAGTTCTTCATATACATATTTCTCCATGTGGGGATGAGACAGACTACTACTTGACCACTAAATAACACCCCACAATCTTCTGCCCTTCCCCCAATTAATGTTCATTTTGTGTACATGTCAATACACTATCTAATTCTGCCTTTTTTGTTTTCAGTCAAATATTTGTTTCTGAAAAATTACCCTCTTGACACACATATCTCTAGGTCATTGGGTCTCATTGTTGTTTATTTACATAGATACAATGCTGAATATTTCCCTTTCCCTTGTGATGCTGTTATGAATAATTTTGGGCACATCTCTTTGTCATTATAAATAGAATGTGAGGAGTAGAATTTCTGTTGCATCATTTCTGTGCATCTTCAAGTTTACTCCATCTTACCATTTTGTCTGTCTTCCAAAATGGTTAAATCCATCCCACCCACCACTAACCCTGGAGGAGAGTCTCCATTTCCCCACATCAACACCCCTCTGGTTAATGTCAAAATTTTAATGAATTGTATGTATGTGATATGTTATTGTTGATTTTATTTGCAATTTTTGATTACTAATGGTGCTGTTTATAATGCAATAGATTGCCCACCACCTGAAGTTACTTGTCTGTAAATTGCCTGGTCATAGTCATAATTCTATTATTTGTGAGTAATTTTCAATTGTTTATAAAATTTTATTAAAAAAATTATTCTGGACATTATTTTGTTCTATGTGATGGGCATTTATAATATATCCTTCTGTTTTAAAGATTAAACTTCTATTTTGAGACAGAATTTACTATTTTTAATATGTCAGAGTATTAATCTACTCCTTTGTAGTTTGTATTTTTATCTTCCTAAATACATTTTCTCCTGCTATGAAATCATACAGTGTTCATTTAAAATTTTTCATTGAATATTTTCATGTTTTCAAATTTCATTCTTATTATTTGATCCATCTAGCATTCATTTATATAAATAATTTAATGTAGGAATATATTAAAGTTTTATGCATTCATGATTATTTACTATGCCATTATTTCCTTACTGATTAGAACCACTTTAAATATTTCAGCATTTATTATATATGAATGCCTGTTTAAGGGCTATGTATTCTATTTCATGAATCTTAGGGTTAATGTTATTCCATCATCACCTTTTTTTCATTACTATTTTGTTACAACAGATCACAGTATATGGTAGGGTGAGTTCCTTATACTATTTCTTCAAATTTTTCTTTCCTATTTTTGGCCCTCTGCTTTTGTTAATTTTTCAAAAATCTGGTCATTTTCCAGAAAAATTCATGGATATGTTTGATTGGCACTGATTGAATCACACATTGGTTTGGAGAAAATTATGTATCACTTTTCCTAAATAGGGATTTGGGTCACTCTCTACTTTTTTAATGTTTATGTCTTCTAGAAATAATTTTCTTCATAATGCTTGGCACAGCTCTTCTGAGATTTATTCTTAAAACATTTAAATATGATGCTAAATAATATTTTAATGAGTTGGAAATATATGTGATTTTCATGGATGGATCTTACACCCCACAATTCTGTTGAAATATCCTGTTCTCACAGGTTTTGTATCATTTTTCCTTAGATTTGCCATGTAGACCATCACATCAGCCAATAATGAAAGCACTTGCTTGTGACTTCCAAAATTACATGTTGTACTGTTTTTATTCCACAGAACACTGGCTGAGTCTGCCAGAACAATATTAATGAGAAATGATGATTTGGGGCTCGTTTATATGTTTATCTGTGTTTAAGAAGCACTAAATTTCACCATGAAGATTCATGTCCTCAATAAGGTTTTATTACAGGGAATACATAGTATTCTAGCAGTTTGTTTTCTTTTCCTTTCACAATAATTGTGTTTACCTCTATCAAATTTTTAAATTTTGCCTGTAATAATTTAATCATATTTTTCCCCTTCAAATGAATACATGACTATTACATTAATAAATTTTATGCTACAATAGTATAACAATTCCACATATGTCTTTTCTGGAGAGGTATTTTTAAATTCCTATGTGTAAATATTTGAAGTATTCTCAAAATATATTTACCTTTAAAAATTGATAATTGACATATAATGTTTTATTAGTTTTAGGCATAAAATATAAAGGTTCGAAATATGTATATATTGCAAAATGATTACCACAATGTTTATATATTTTGTCCCCTTTTCCCCATTTTGCTCACCCCTCACAACCTGCCTCTGGCAATCACCAATCTGTTCTCTCTATCTATCTATCTATGATTTCAGGTTTTGTGTTTTTTTTTTAAAGATTCCAATAATAAGTGAGATGATACAATATTTGTCTTTCTCTGACTTATTTTACTTAGCATAATGTCCTCAAATTCCATCCATGTTGTTGCAAATGGCAAGATTTCCTTCTTTTTTATGGCCAGATGATATTCCTGTGTGCATGTGTGTAGGATTTTCTTTAATTTTTCATCCATTGATAGGTACTTAGGTTGTGTTCTTGTCTTGTCTGTTGTAAGTAATGCAGCAATAAACACAGGAATATAGATATATTTTTGAAATAGTGACTTTACTACTTTGGCATAAATACCCAGATGTGGAATTGCTTGGTCATATGATAATTCTATTTTTAAATGTTTGAGAAACCTCCATACTGTTCTCCATAGTGGCTGCACCAACTTACATTCCCACCAACAGTGCACAAGTGTTTCCTTTCTCCATATTCTTGCCAAAATTTATTATTTCTTGTCTCCTTGATCACAGTCATTCTAACAAGTGTGAGGTGATCTCATTGTGGTTTTAAATTGCATTTCATTTAGTGGTTAGTGATGTAGAGGACCTTTTCATGTATCTGTTGGCCATTTGTAGGTCTTCTTTGGGGAAAATGTGTATTCAGATCCTCTGCCCATTTTTAAATTGGAATGTTTGGTTTTTCTTTTTCTATTGAGTTGTATGAGTTCTATCTATTCATCTGTTCACAGACACATATTATTTCCATATCTTTGCTATTATGAATAATTCTTCAATAAACACGAGAGTACAGACATTTCTTAAAGATACTGATTTCATTTTCTTTGCATATATATACAGAAGTGGGATTTCTGAATTAAATGGTAATTCTATTTTTAACATTTTGAAGAATGTCAATAAATACTGTTTTCCACAGTGGCTGTGCTAATTTACATTCTCACCAACAGTGTACAAGGGCACCTTTTTTTCTTCCACATCTTTGACAACATTTATCTTTTGTGTTTTTGATAATAGCCTTTCTAACCAGTGTGAGGTGATATCTCATTGTGATTTTTAACTTGCATTTCCTTATTAATCCGTGATGTTGAGCACCTTTTCATATGCCTGTTTGACATTTGTATGTCTTATTTTTTTATTGGAGTAAGTTGATCTACAATGTTGTGTTAGTTTCTGCTGTACACCAAAGTGAGTCAGTTATACATATACATATATCCACTCTTTTTTAGATTTTATTCCCGTGTAGGTCATTACAGAGTATTGAATAGAGTTCCCTGTGCTATACAGTAGGTTCTTAATAGTTATCTATTTTATATATAATAGTGTATATATGCCAATCCCAATAACCCAGTTTATCCCTCCCTCCCTTTCCCCCTTGGTAACCATAAGTTTGTTTTCTACATCTGTGACTCAATTTCTGTTTCGTAAATAGATTCACTTGTACCATTTTTTTTTATATTCCACATATAAGTGATATCATATGATATTTGTCTTTCTCTGTCTGACTTACTTCACTCAGTATGACAATCTCTAGTTCCCTCCATGTCGCTGCAAATGGCATTCTTTCATTCTTTTATATGGCTGAGTAATATTTCATTGTATATATGTGCCGCATCTTCTTTATCTGTTCATCCGTCGATGGACATTTAGGTTGCTTCTCTGTCATGGTTATTGTAAATAGTGCTGCAATGAACACTGGGATGCATGTATCCTTTTGAATTATGGTTTTCTCCAGGTATATGCCCAGGAGTGGGATTGCTGGATCATATGGTAACTATATTTTTAGTTTTTAAAGGAATCTCCATACTGTTCTCCAGATTGGCTGTACCAATTTACGTTCCCACCAACAGTGTAGGAGGGTTCCCTTTTCTCCACACCCTCTCCAGCATTTATTGTTTATAGATTTTTTATGATGGCCATTCTAGCCAGTATGAGGTGATACCTCATTGTAGTCTTGATTTGCATTTCTCTAATAATTAGTGATGTTGAGTATTTTCATATGCCTCTTGGCCATCTGTATGTCTTCTTAGGAGAAATGTCTATTTAGATCTTCTGCCCATTTTTTGATTAGGTTTTTTATTTTTTTATTGAGCTGTATGAGCTGTTTGTATATTTTAGAGATTAATTCTTTGTCATTTGCTTCATTGCAAATATTTTCTCCCATTCTGTGCATTGTCTTATTGTTTTGTTGATGGTTTCCTTTGCTGTGCAAAAGCTTTTCACTCCTATTTATTTATTTTTGTTTTTCTTTTCATTACTCTAGGAGGTGGATGAAAAAAGATATTTCTGTGATTTATGTCAGAGTGTTTTGCTTATGTTTTCCTTTAAGAGTTTTATAGTATCCAACCTTACATTAGGTCTTTAATCAATTTTGAGTTTATTTTTGTGTATGGTGTTAGGGAGTGTTCTAATTTCATTCTTTTACACGTAGCTGTCCAGTTTTCCCTGCACCACTCATTGAAGAGACTGTCTTTTCTCCATTGTATATCTTGCCTCTTTTGCCATAGATTACTTGACCGTAAGTGTGAAGATTTATCTCTGAGCTTTCTAACCTGTTCCATTGATCTATATTTCTGTTTTTGTGCCAGTACCATACTATTTTGATTAGTGTAGCTTTGTAGTGCAGTCTGAGGTCAGGGAGCCTGATTCCTCCAGCTCCATTTTTCTTTCTCAAGATTGCCTTGGCTATTCAGGGTCCTTGGTGTTTCCACACAAATTGTAAAAATTTTTGTTCTAATTCTGTGAAAAATGCTATTGGTAATTCGATAGAGATAGCATTGAATATGTAGATTACTTTGAGTAGTATAGTGGTTTTGAATATATTGATTCTTCCAATCCAAGAATATGGTAATGTCTCAGTCTGTTTGCATCATCTTTGATTTCTTTCATCAGTACCTTATAGTTTTCTGAGTACAGGTCTTTTGCATCCTTAGGTAGGTTTATTCCTAGGTATTTTATTCTTTTTGATACAATGGTAAATGGGATTGTTTCTTTAATTTTTCTTTCTCATATTTCATTGTTAGTGTTTAGGAATGCAAGAGATTTCTGTGTATTAATTTTGTATCTTGTAACATTACCAAGTTCATTGATGAGCTCTACTAGTCTTCTGGTAGCATCTTTAGGATTTTCTATGTATAGTATCATGTCATCTGCAAACAGTGAAACTTTTACTTCTTCTTTTCCAATTTGGATTCCATTTATTTCTTTTTATTCTCTGATTGCTGTAGCTAGGACTTCCAAACCTGTGTTGAATAATAGTGGCAAGAGTGGACATCCTTGTCTTGTTCTTGATCTTAGAGGAAATGCTTTCAGTTTTTCACGGTTGAGAATGATGTTTGCTGTGGCTTTGTTGTGTATGGCCTTTATTCTGTTGAGGTTGCCCACTTTCTGGATAGGTTTTTTTTTTTTATCATAAATACTTGTTGAATTTTGTCAAACGCATTTTCTGCATCTATTGAGATGATCATATGGTTTTTACTCTTCAGTTTGTTAATGTGGTGTATCACATTGATTGATTTACATATGTTGAAGAATCCTTGCATCCCTGGGAGAAATCCCTCTTGATCATGGTGTATGATCCTTTTAATGTGTTGTTGGATTCTGTTTGCTAGTATTTTGTTGAGGATTTTTGCATCTATGTTCATCTGAGATATTGGACTGCTATTTTCTTTTTTTGTGATATTTTTGTCTGGTTTTGGTATCAGGGTGATGGTGTCCTCATAGAATGAGCTTGGGAGTGTGCCTTCCTCTGTAATTTTTTGGAATAGTTCTAGAAGGATCGATGTTAACTCTTCTCTAAACGTTTGATAGAATTCACCTGTGAAGCCATCCGGTCCTGGACTTTTGTTTGCTGGAAGTTTTTAAATCACAGTTTCAATTTCAGTAGTTGTGATTGGTCTGTTCATGTTTTCTATTTATTCCTGGTTCAGTCTTAGAAGGTTGTAGCTTTCTAAGAATTTGTCCATTTCTTCTAGGTTGTCCATTTTATTGGCATATAGTTGCTTGTAGTAGTCTCTTACGAGCCTTTGTATTTCTGTGGTGTCAGTTGTAACTTCTCCTTTTTCATTTCTAATTTTATTGATTTGAATCCTCTCCCTTTTTTTCTTCTTTTTTCTTTTTAATTTAATTTTATTTATTTTTGGCTGTGTTGGGTCTTTGTTGCTGTGCACGGGTTTTCTCTAGTTGCGGAAAGTGGGGGCTACTCTTCATTGCGCTGTGCAGGCTTCTCATTGTGGTGGCTTCTCTTGTTGCGGAGCATGCGCTCTAGGCACATGGGCTTCAGTGGTTGTGCTCAGGGGCTCAGTAGTTGTGGCTCACAGGCTCTAGAGTGCAGGCTCAGTAGTTGTGGTGCATGGGCTTAGTTGCTGTGCGGCATGTGGGATCTTCCCGGACCAGAGCTTGAACCTGTGTCCACATTGACAGGCAGATTCTTAACCACTGTGCCACCAGGGAAGCCTCCCTCTTTTTTTCTTGATGAATCTGGCTAAAGGTTTATCATTTTTGTTTATCTTCTCAAAGAACCAGCTTTTGGTTTCATTGATCTTTGCTATTGTTTTCTACATCTCTATTGCATTTATTTCTGCTCTGATCTTTATGATTTCTTTCCTTCTACTACTTTAGGTTTTGTTTGTTCTTCTTTCTCTAGTTGCTTTAGGTGTAAGGTTAGGTTGTTTACTTGAGATTTTTATTATTTCCTGAGGTAAAATTGTGTTGCTATAAACTTCCATCTTAGAACTGCTTTTGCTGCATCCCATAGGTTTTGGATTGTTGTGTTTTCATTGCCATTTGTCTCTAGGTATTTTTTGATTTCCTCTTTGATTTCTTCAGTGATCCACTGGTTGTTTGTAACATATTGTTTAGCCTCCATGTGTTTGTGTTTTTTTTTTTTAGTTTTTTTTTTCCTGTAATTGATTTCTAATCTCATAGTGTTGTTGTCGGAAAAGATGCTTGATATGATTTCATTTTTCCTACATTTACTGAGGCTTGATTTGTGACCCAACATGTGATCTATCCTGGAAATTGTTCCATGTGCACTTGAGAAGAAAGTGTATTCTGTTGCTTTTGGATGGAATGCTCTGTCAGTATCAGTTAAGTCCATCTGGTCTAATGTGTCATTTAAGGCCTGTGTTTCCTTATTGATTTTCTGTCTGGGTGATCTGTCCATTGGTGAAAGTGGGGTGTTAAAGTCCCCCACTATTATTGTGTTACTGTTGATTTCTCCCTTTATGGTTGTTAGTATTTGCCTTATATATTGAGGTGCTCCTATGTTGGGTGCATATATATTTCCAATTGTTATATCTTCTTCTTGGATTGATCCCTTGATCATTATGTGGTGTCCTTCCTTGTTTCTTGTAACAGTCTTTATTTTAAAGTTTATTTTGTCTGATATAAGTATTGTTATTCCAGTTTTCTTTTGATTTCCATTTGCATGGAATGTCTTTTTCCGTCCCCTCACTTTCAGTCTGTATGTGTCCCTAGGTCTGAAGTGGGTCTCTTGTAGACAGCATTTATATGGGTCTTGTTTTTGTATCCATTCAGCCAGTCTGTGACTTTTGGTTGGAGCATTTAATCTATTTTCATTTAAGGTTATTATCAGTATGTATGTTCCTATTGCCATTTTCTTAATTGTTTTGGGTTTGTTTTTGTAGATCTTTTTTCTTCTCTTCCTCTTTTGTTCTCTTCTCTTGTGGTTTGATGACAGTCTTTAGTGTTGTGTTTGAATTCCTTTTTCTTTTTTGGGTTTGCTGTTCCCAAGAAGTTTTGATTGAGTAGTCCATATATGTACAAGGGTGTTTTAAGTTGTTGGTCTCTTTCCCGACTAGAGAAGTTCCTTTAGCCTTTGTTGTAAGACTGGTTTGGTGCTGTTGAATTCTCTTAGGTTTTGCTTGTCCATAAAGCTTTTGATTTCTCCTTCAAATCTGAATGAGAGCCTTGCTGGGTAGAGTATTCTTGGTTGTACATTTTTCCCTTTTATCACTTGAAATATATTGTGCCACTCCCTTCTGGCCTGCAGAGTTTCTGCTGAAAAATCAGCTGATAACCTTATGGGGATTCATTTGTATATTATCTGTTGCTTTTCCCTTGTTGCTTTTAATATTTTTTCTTTGTCTTTAATTTTTGTCAGTTTGATTAATATGTGTCTTGCTGAGTTCCTCCTTGGGCTTATCCTGTATGTAATTATCTACACTCCTGCACTTGAGTGTTTCCTTTCTCATGTTGGGGAAGCTTTCAGCTGTAATACTTTCAAATATTTTCCAGGCCTTTTCTCTTTCTCCTCTCCTTCTTGTACCCCTATAATGTGAATGTTGGTGTGTTTAATGTTGTCCCAGAGGTGTCTGAGACTGTCCTAATTTCTTTTCATTCTTTTTTCTTTATTCTGTTCTGTGGCAGTGATTTCCACCATCTGTCTTCCATCTAACTTACTCATTCTTCAGGGAATTCCCTGGTGGTCCAGTGGTTAAGACTTTGCCTTCCAACGCAGGGGGTGCAGGTTCAATCCCTGGTTGGGGAGCTAAGATCCCACAAGCCTTGGGGCCAAAAAACCAAAACAAAAAAAAATCTTAAAAAAATAATGTATTCATTCTTTTGCCTCAATTATTCTCCTATTGATTCCTTCTAGTCTATTTTTCAGTCCAGTTACTGTATTGTTCATCTCTGTTTGTTCTTAAATCTTCTAGTTCCTCATGAAACATTTCTTGTTTCTTCTCATCTGTGTCTCCACTCTTTTTCTGAGATTTTAGATCATCTTTACTCTCATTACTCTGAATGCTTTTTCAGGTAGATTGCCTATCTCCTCTTCATTTAGTTGTTCTTTAGGGTTTTCGTCTTGTTCCTTTGTTTGCAACATATTTCTCTGTCATCTCATTTTGTCTAACTTTCTGTGTTTGTGGTCTCTTTTCCACAGGCTGCAGGATTATAGTTCCTCTTGCTTCTGGTCTCTGCCCCACTGGCAGGTGAAGTTGGTCCAGGGGCTTGTGCAAACTTCCTGGTGGGAGGGACTGATGTCTTCCCTCTTGTGAGTGGAGCTGGGTCTTGTCCCTCTGATGGGCAGTGCTGTGTCAAGGTGTGTGTCTTGAGGTGGCTGTGAGCTCAGTATGACTTTGGGCAGCCTTTCTTCTGATGGGTGGGGCTGTGTTCCTTTCTTGGTGGTTGTTTGCCCTGAGAATTTCCAGCTCTGGAGCCTGCAGGTTGTTGGGTGGTGTTGGGTCTTGGTGCTGAAATGTGGATCCTTGGGAGATCTCACTCTGATTGATATTCCCTGGCACTTCTGCTACCAGTGTCGTTGCCCTCACAGTGAGCGATAGTTGACATTAGCCTCCCCAGGAGACCCACCAAGACCCCTAGGCATGTGTAATGCAGGTTCCTATGGTGGTACTGCTTTGTGCTGGGTCCCAGTGTCTGTGAGACCTTGTGTGCGCCCTCCAAGAGTGGAGTCTCTGTTTTCCCCAGCCCTGTGGAGCTCCTGCACTCAAGTACTGCTGGCCTTCAAGGCTAAATGCTCTGGGGGTTCTTCTGCCCAATGTCAGACGCACAGACTGTCTTGGAGCACTATTTTATGTGGGAAGTCCTTGTGTAGCCAGTGGGGGTTTAATAGTTTTTGGTGTGAGAGCTGTTTTTAGTATAGATGTCTGCCAACTCTTTCCTCAGGGTATGCTGGCCATTATCCCCTTTATAGGAGGTGTGACTGACGTTGTGGTGATCAGAGCCTGCACTGGATATTGAGCAGGGCCTCCCATTTGCTCTGTGGTTGTCACTGCCCCATCAGAGGTGGGGTCTTCTCCCTAGTTGTTGGAGTAGAGACCCCCAGATCTGTTTCTTAGCTGTGTTTCTGATCTGCGGTGCAAGGTAGGTGGGATTGGAGCCCTCCCACTGGGAGAGAAGCCACTGAGTAGTCATCCTCTGGAGCTGTTCACCTGTGGGTGTGCTCTGTTGTGTCACCTTTCACCCACTGTGTGAGCTCTCAGATTACACTGTTGTTGGCACTGCTCTTGGCCCCATGTTAACTGTGGGTATGCTGGCAATTGGCCCTGGTGTCTCTCAGATGCTGTTTTCACCAGGCCACCAGCATAGATCCACAGAAGTAAGGTCCCAGGATTGCAGTAATCATTGATCTGGACCCACTGTGGGTGCTATAGGGGCAGTTCTGACTCTAGCCTGGCCCAACCCCCACATGTGTGTGCCCACAAAGTCTACAGCTGCTAAAGCTAGGCCCATCTTGGCTTCAGGAGCACTCCTTGTCCATTCAGATGTTCTGTAGGTGTTGAGTTTACAAGGCCATCTGTGCGGGTGTCAATTCGTGATTTGTGTAGCTGCAAGGAGCGATTTCAGCTTTTCTTCCTTAGTTTCACAGCCCCTGGGGCTCAGCTGTGGTTTCAGCCCCACCTCTGCATGGGGGCCACCCACAGGCATCTGCTCCCAAAGCTACCGTGGAGCACAAGATTCCATCCCAGTGAAGAGAGGGTGTGGAGGCAGCATGGTGGCTGGGGTCACAGGAACCCTGGTGATAATGGGTGTATGGGGGGCTGGCAGCCATGGGGATGAGAGAGCTGGCCCTGGTGCGGGTCCTTCCTAGTGCCCAGTCCCAGATGTGAGAGAACCGCTCTGGTGGGTGCCCTTCCTAGTTGCCAGGGAGGCAGGGGCCAGCACATGGGGAGAGAGGCTGCAAAGGTGGCTCTGCCCCTGTGTGTCACTTAACAATGGTGCTTTGCTTCCATGGCAGTCCAGATTTCCTCCATAAGCATTTCTGGTTGTGGATTTCCTCACTCCCGTCCCCTCAGGCTGTCTCCTTGTAGCCAACAGCAGTCCTCTCCCCAGGCTTGCGCTCCAAACCCCATGTTCCAGCCCCCAGTCCCCATCTGCACCGGGGACACATGTCTCAGGCTGGGGTGCACAGGGCCATGGCACGGACTGTCTATGTAGGTCTCACTCTGTCCTGCCTGCCATGGACCAGTTGCTGCACTCTCTTCTGATAGCTCCTGAGGCTCCCCTTCTGTCTCAAATGATCTCCTCGTCAGTAAGGGGACTTCCCCAGATGTGGAAACCCCTCCTTTCCTTCAGCTCCCCTTTCCAGAGGTGCCATTCCCATCCCACTTCCTCTCCTCTTTTTCCCTTCTTCTTTCTCTCTTCCTACCCAGTTACGTGGGGATCTTTCCTGTCCCTTTAGGTGTCCAAGGTCCTCTTCTAGTGTTCAGCCAGGGCTCTGTGAGAATTGTTCCATTTGTAGATGTATTCTTTTTTTTTAAAAAAATTATTTATTTATTTATTTATTTATGGCTGTGTTGGGTCTTCGTTTCTGTGCGAGGGCTTTCTCCAGTTGCGGCAAGTGGGGGCCACTCTTCATCGTGGTGCACGGGTCTCTCATTATCGCGGCCTCTCTTGTTGCGGAGCACAGGCTCCAGACGTGCAGGCTCAGTAGTTGTGGCTCACAGGCCTAGTTGCTCCACGGCATGTGGGATCTTCCCAGACCAGGGCTCGAACCTGTGTCCCCTGCATTGGCAGGCAGATTCTCAACCACTGCGCCACCAGGGAAGCCCTGTAGATGTATTCTTGATGCATTTGTGGGGAGAGATGAACTCCACATCCTCCTACTCCTCCTCCATCTTGACCACCCTTCCCCCCACACGTCTTCTTTTGAGAAATGTCTATTCAGGTTCTTTGTCCATTTAAAAGATCAGGTTATTTGTTGTGTTTGTTTCTATTGAGTTGCTTGAGTGTATTATATATTTTATATATTAGATATGTTTTTCAAATATTTCTTCCCATTTTGTAGGTACTCTCTTCTCCCTGTAAATGGTTTCCTTTGCTGTTCAAACCTTTATAGTTTAAAGGGGTTATTTTTCAGAAAAAATTTTGCTTTTCTTGCTTGTGCTTTTGGGGTCATATCCAAAAATCCATTGCCCATACCACTGTCAAGAAGTTCCCCCCCTTCATTTGTTCTTCTAGTAATTTTACAGTTTCAGATCTTATATTTCTCTAGACCACTTTGAATTAATTTTTGTATATAATATGAGATACAGGTCTAATTTCTTCCTTATGCTTGTGAATATTCAGTTTCCCACTAATTTATTGAAGAGGGTATCCTTTCTTCATGTATGTTCCTGGCACTTTTGTCAAAGATAAGTTGACTGTAAATGTGTAGATTTGTTTGAGGTATTTCATTCAGTTGTTCTATTTGTTCATTTTTATGCTACTACCATACTGCTTTGATTACTATACTTGGTAGTATAGTTTGAAATTAGGAAGCGTGATGCCTTCAGCTTTGCTCTTTGTGCTCAAGATTGTTTTGGATATTTTGGGTCTTTTGTGATTTCATATGAATTTTAAGATTTCTTCTTCTATTTTTCTGTGAAAAATGCCCTTGGAATGTTGACATGGATTGCATTAAATCTGTAGATTGCTTTGGGTAATATGGACATTTTTAACAGTATTAATTTATTCAATCCATTAACATGGGTTATCTTTCCATTTATTTGTGTCTTCTTCAGACTCTTTCATCAATATTTTATAGTTCTCAGTGTACAGATCTTTCACATTCTTGGTTGAATCTATTCCTAAGTATTTTATTCTTTTTGATGCTATTGTAAATGGAAATTTTTTGTTAACTTATTCTGATAGTTTCTGTTGTTAGTGTATAGAACCACAAATGACTTTTGTATGTTGATTTTATATCCTGCAACTTTATTTATCAGTTTAAAAGTTTTTTGGGGGTGGCATTTTTAGGGTTTTCTAGATATAAGAATATGTCATATGCAAATGGAGGAAATTTAGCTTTACTTTTATGATTTGGGTTTATTTTATTTATTTCTCTTGCCTGTTTGCTCTGGCTAGGAATTCCAGTACTATGTTGAATAGAAGTGGCAAGAATAGGTAAACTTGTCTTGCTCCAAATCTTAGAAGAAAAGCTTTCAGAATTCATAATTCAATATGTTGTTAGCTTTGGGCTTGTCATATGACTTTTAATGTGTTGAGGTATACTCCTTCTATAACTAATTCTTGACAGTCTTTATCATGAAAGGAAGTTGGATTTTGTCAAATGATTTTTCTGTATCTATTAATATGATCATATATTCTCTTTATTCTCTTAATGTGATGTATCACATTTATTGATTTGCATATGTTGAGCTATCCTTGCATACAGGCATAAATCCCACTTGATCATGGTGAATGACCCTTTTAATGTGCTATTGAATTTTAGTTTGCCAGTATTTTGAGTCTATTTCTTCTATGTTTTTCAGGGATACTGACCTGTACTTTTCTCATAGTGCCCTTCTCTGGTTTTGATATTGGGGTAATGCCTCATAAGATTGTTTGAAAGTGTTCCTCCTTCTTTAATTTTTTGGAAGTATTTGAGAAGTATTGGCTTTAAAAAAAATATCTTTATTGGAGTATAATTGCTTTACAATGTTGTGTTAGTTTCTGCTGTATAACAAAGTGAATCAGATATATATATATCTCCATCCATATCCCCTACCTCTTGCATCTCCCACCTACCCTCCCTATCCCACTGCTCTGGTGGTCACAAAGCACTGAGCTGATCTCCCTGTGCTCTGCAGCTGCTTCCCACTAGCTATCTATTTTACATTTGGTAGTGTATATATGTCAATGTTACTCTCTCACTTCATCTCAGCTTACACTTCCCCCTCCCTGTGCAGTCAAGTCCATTCTCTATGTCTGCTTCTTTATTCCTCTCCTGCCCCTTGATTCATCAGAACCTTTTTTTTTATTCCATTTTTTAATGGAAGAATTATTATTTATTTATCTATGACATCTTAAGTAACTTTTGAAAAATTTAAGAGGATGAAAATAGAAGGCATTTTGAAAATCCTTACAACCCTTCGAAGCATTATGTTCAAGGTTATATTTGAGCCTCTCTTTGTATTTATTATTCTTTCTTTTTCTTTTTTTCTTTTTAATTTGATCCTGCCACGCACATGTGAGCCATGTGAGCCATGTGAGCCATGTGATGAGGCTTTCTCCCTCAGCTCACCAGTCTTTTTTTTTTTTTTAACGTCTTTATTGGAGTATAATTGTTTTACAATGGTGTGTTAGTTTCTGCTTTATAACAAAGTGAATCAGCTATACATATACATATATCCCCATATCTCTTCCTTCTTGCATCTCCCTCCCTCCCACTCTCCCTACCTCACCCCTCTAGGTGGTCACAAAGCAACGAGCTGATCTCCCTGTGCTATGCAGCTGCTTCCCACTAGCTATTGATTCTACATTTGGTAGTGTATATATGTCCATGCCACCCTCTCACTTTGTCCCAGTTTACCCTTCCTCCTCCCCATGTCCTCAAGTCCATTCTCTAGTAGGTCTGCATCTTTATTCCCATCCTGCCCCCTAGGTTCTTCTTAACCATTTTTTTCTTTTTTTAGATTCCATATATATGTGTTAGCATATGGTATTTGTTTTTCTCTTTCTGACTTACTTCACTCTGTATGACACTGTCTAGGTCCATCCACCTCACTACAAATAACTCAATTTCGTTTCTTTTTATGGCTGAGTAATATTCCATTGTATATATGTGCCACATCTTCTTTATCCATTCATCTGATGATGGACACTTAGGTTGCTTCCGTGTCCTGGCTATTGTAAATAGAGTTGCAAGGAACACTGTGGTACACGACTCTTTTTGAATTATGGTTTTCTCAGGGTATATGCCCAGTAGTGGGATTGCTGGGTCATATGGTAGTTCTATTTTTAGTTTGTTAAGGAACCTCCATACTGTTCTCCATAGTGGCTGTATCAATTTACATTCCCACCAACAGTGTAGGAGGGTTCCCTTTTCTCCACACCCTCTCCAGCATTTATTGTTTCTAGATTTTTTGATGATGGCCATTCTGACCAGTGTGAGGTAATACCTCATTGCAGTTTTGATTTGCCTTTCTCTAATGATTAGTGATGTTGAGCATCCTTTAATGTGTTTGTTGGCAATCTGTGTATCTTCTTTGGAGAAATGTCTATTTAGGTCTTCTGCCCATTTTTGGATTAGGTTGTTTGTTTTTTTGATATTGAGCTGCATGAGCTGTTTGTATATTTTGGAGATTAATCCTTTGTCAGTTGGTTCATTTGCAAATATTTTCTCCTATTCTGAGGGTTGTCTTTTGGTCTTGTTTATGGTTTCCTTTGCTGTGCAAAAACTTTTAAGTTTCATTAGGTCTAGGAGGTGGGTCGTTTTTATTTCCATTTCCATTTCTCTAGGAGGTGGGTCAAAAAGGATCTTGCTGTGATTTATGTCAAAGAGTGTTTTTCCTATGTTTTCCTCTAAGAGTTTTATAGTGTCCGGTCTTACATTTAGGTCTCTAATCCATTTTGAGTTTATTTTTGTGTATGGTGTTAGGGAGTGTTCTAATTTCATTCTTTTACATGTAGCTGTCCAGTTTTCCCAGCACCACTTATTGAAGAGGCTGTCTTTTCTCCATTGTATATTCTTGCCTCCTTTAACAAAGATAAGGTGACCATATGCATGCAGGTTGATCTCTGGGTTTTCTATCCTGTTCCATTGATCTATATTTCTGTTTTTGTGCCAGTACCATACTGCCCTGATTACTGTAGCTTTGTAGTATAGTCTGAAGTCAAGGAGCCTGATTCCTCCTGCTCTGTTTTTCTTTCTCAAGATTGCTTCGGCTATTCAGGGTCTTTTGTGTTTCCAAACACACTGTGAAATTTTTTGTTCTAGTTCTGTGAAAAATGCCATTGGTAGTTTGATAGGGATTGCATTGAATCTGTATAGTCATTTTCACAATGTTGATTCTTCCAATTCAAGAACATGGTATATCTCTCCAACTGTTTGTATCATCTTTAATTTCTTTCATCAGTGTCTTATAGTTTTCTGCATACAGGTCTTCTGTCTCCTTAGGTAGGTTTATTCCTAGGTATTTTATTCTTTTTGTTGCAATGGTAAATGGGAGTATTTCCTTAATTTCTCTTTCAGATTTTTCATCATTAGCACACAGGAGTGCAAGAGATTTCTGTGCATTAATTTTGTATCCTGCTACTTTCCTAAATTCATTGATTAGCTCTAGTAGTTTTCTGGTAGCATCTTTAGGATTCTCTATGTATAGTATCATGTCATCTGCAAACAGTGACAGTTTTACTTCTTCTTTTCCAATTTGGATTCCATTTATTTCTTTTTCTTCTCTGATTGCTGTGGCTAAAACTTTCAAAACAATGTTGAATAATAGCAGTGAGAGCGGGCATCTTTGTCTTGTTCCTGATCTTAGTGGAAATGGTTTCAGTTTTTCACCATTGAGAACAATGTTGGCTGTGAGTTTGTCATATATGGCCTTTATTATGTTGAGGTAGGTTCCCTCTATGCCTATTCTCTGGAGAGTTTTTATCATAAATGGGTGTTGAATTTTGTCAAAAGCTTTTTCTGCATCTATTGAGATTATCGTATGGTTTTTTTGTTGACAGTATATATATAGGTCTTGTTTTTGTATCCATTCAGCTAGTCTATGTCTTTTGGTTGGAGCATTTAATCCATTTACAGTTAAGGTAATTTTTGATATGTATGTTCCTATTACCGTTTTCTTAATTGTTTTGGGTTTGTTTTTGTAGGTCTTTTCCTTCTCTTGTGTTTCCTGTCTAGAGAAGTTCCTTTAACATTTGTTGTAAAGCTGGTTTGGTGGGGCTAAATTCTCTTAACTTTTTCTTGTCTGTAAAGGTTTTAATTTCTCCATCAAATCTGAATGAGATTCTTGCTGGGTAGAGTAATCTTGGTTGTAGGTTTTTCCCTTTCATCACTTTAATTATGTCCTGCCACTCCCTTCTGGCTTGCAAAGTTTCTGTTGAAAGTTCAGTTGTTAACATTATGGGAGTTACCTTGTATGTTATTTGTTGCTTTTCCCTTGCTGCTTTTAATATTTTTTCTTTGTATTTAATTTTTGATAGTTTGATTAATATGTCTTGGCATGTTTCTCCTTGGATTTATCCTGTATGGGACTCTCTGTGCTTCTTGGACTTGATTATTTCCTTTCCCATATTAGGGAAGTTTTCAACTATAATCTCTTCAAATGTTTTCTCAGACCCTTTCTTTTTCTCTTCTTCTTCTGGGACCCCTATAATTTGAATGGTGGTGCATTTAATGTTGTCCCAGAGGTCTCTGAGACTGTCCTCAATTCTTTTCATTCTTTTTTCTTTATTCTGCTCTGCAGTAGTTATTTCCAGTATTTTATCTTCCAGGTCACTTATCCGTTCTTCTGCCTCAGTTATTCTGCTTTTGATTCCTTCTAGAGAAGTTTTAATTTCATTTATTGTGTTGTTCATCATTGTTTGTTTAGTTCTTTAGTTCATCATCTTTAGTTCTTCTAGGTCCTTTTGAAACGTTTCTTGTATTTTCTCCATTCTATTTCCAAGATTTTGGATCATCTGTGCTATCATTACTCTGAATTCTTTTTCAGGTAGAGTGCCTATTTCCTCTTCATTTGTTTGGTCTGGTGGGTTTTTACCTTGCTCCTTCATCTGCTGTGTATTTCTCTGTCTTCTCATTTTGTTTAACTTACTGTGTTTGGGGTCTCCTTTTCACAGGCTGCAGGTTTGTAGTTCCCGTTGTTTTTGGTGTCTGCCCCCAGTGGGTAAGTTTGGTTCAATGGCTTGTGTAGGCTTCCTGGTGGAGGGGACTGGTGCCTCTGTTCTGCTGGGCAGGACCACGTCTGGTGGTGTGTTTTGGGGTGTCTGTGAACTTATTATGATTTCAGGCAGCCTCTCTGCTAATGGTTGGGTTTGTGTTCCTGTCTTGCTAGTTGTTTGGCATGGGGTATCCAGCGCTGGAGCTTGCTGGCCATTGGGTGCAGATGGGTCTTAGCGTTGAGACGGAGATCTCCGGGAGAGCTTTCGCTGTTTGATATTATGTGGGGCCAGGTGATCTTTGGTGGTCCAATGTCCTGAATTTGGCTCTCCCACCTCAGAGGCTCAGGCCTGACACCAGGCTGGAGTACCAAGACCCTGTTAGCCACATGGCTCAGAAGAAAAGGGGGAAAAAAGAAAGAAAAATAATAATAAAAGAAAAATTAAAGGAATTATTAAAATAAAAATTTTAAAAATTATTAAAGTAAAAAAATTAAGAAGTAATAATAAAAAAAAGAAGAGCAACCAAACCAATAACAAATCCACCAATGATAACAGGCACTAAAATCTATACTAATATAAACATAAAATCAGAAACAAGTCAGTCACAGAGAGAAAACCCCAAGTCTACAGTTGCTCCCAAAGTCCACTGCCTCAATTTTGGGATGATTCATTGTCTATTCAGGTATTCCACAGATGCAGGTACATCAAGTTGATTGTGGGGATTTAATCCACTGCTCCTGAGGCTGCTGGGAGAAATTTCCTTTCTCTTCTTTGTTTGCACAGCTCCTGGGGTTCAGCTTTGGTTTTGGCCACACCTCTTCATGTAGATCGCCCTCACGCATCTTTTCCCGCCCAGACAGGATGGGGTTAAATCAGTAGCTGATTAGGGGGCTCTGGCTCACTCAGGCCGGGGGTACGGAGGGGTACGGAATGGGGTGCGCCTCCGGTGGCAGAGGCTGGCATGACATTGCAACAGCCTGAAGCACGCCATGTGTCCTCCCGGGGAAGTTGTCCCTGGATCACGGGACCCTGGCAGTGGCGGGCTGCACAGGCTCTGGGGGTGGGGGTGGGCAGTGGTGTGGGTAGTGACTTGTGCTTGCACACAGGCTTCTTAGTGTCTGCAGTAGCAGCCTTAGCATTTCATGCCTGTCTCTGGTGTCCACACTGATAGCCGTGGCTTGTGCCCATCTCTGGAGTTTGTGTAGGTGGTGCTCTGAATCCCCTCTCCTCACGCACCCGGAAACAATGGTCTCTTGCCTCTTAGGCAGGTCCAGGCTTTTTCTCGGACTCCCTCCCAGCTACCTGTGGCACACTAGCCCCCTTCAGGCTGTGTTCACGCAGCCAACCCCAGTCCTCTTCCTGGGGTCTGACCTCCGAAGCCGAGCCTCAGCTCCCAGCCCCTACCTGCCCCGGCGGGTGAGCAGACAAGCCTCTTGGGCTGGTGAGTGCTGGTCGGCACCGATCCTCTGTGCAGGAATTGCTCTGCTTTGCCCTCTGCACGCCTGTTGCTGCGCTCTCCTCTGTGGCTCTGAAGCTTCCTCCCCGACCACCCCGTCTCTGCCTGTGAAGGGGCTTCCTAGTGTGTGGAAACTTTTCCTCCTTCACAGCTTCCTCCCCAAGGTTCAGGTCCCATCCCTATTCTTTTGTCTCTGTTTTTTCTTTTGCCCTACCCAGGTATGTGGGGAGTTTCTTGCCTTTTGGGAAGTCTGAGGTCTTCTACCAGTGTTCAGTAGGTGTTCTGTAGGAGTTGTTCCACATGTAGATGTATTTCTGATGTATTTGTGGAGAGGAAGGTGATCTCCATGTCTTACTCCTCCACCAGCTTGAAGGTCCAGCCAAAAATACTGGTTTCAATTTCTCTTTAAATATTTGGTATCATTCACCAGTTAAACCATCTGGTGCTCGGATTTTATTTATTGAGAGTTTTTTCAATACTGTTTCATTCTCTTTACTCATTACTGGTCTGTTTAGATTTTCTATTTCTTAACTATTTAGTCTCGAGAGGTTGCATGTTTCTAGGAATTTGTCCCTTTTTTCTAGGTAATCCCAGTTGTTTGCATATGATTGTTATTAGTTGTTTTTGTATTTTTGTGGCTTCAGTGTAATGTTTCTATCTTCTATCTATAATCTGTCTTTTTCTTATTCTAGCTAAAATTTGTCAATTTTGTTTATCTTTTCCCAAAAAACTCCTTAATATTATTTATCTTCCTACTATTTTTGTAGTCTCTTACTTTTATCTCTATTACTTTTATTTTTTAAAAAATCTATTGGAGTATAGTGGCTTTACAATATTGTGTTAGTTTATACTGTACAGAAAAGTGAATCAGCTATACATATACATATATCCCCTCTTTTCTGGATTTCCTTCACATTTAGTTCACCACAGAGTATTGAGTAGAGTTTCCTATGCTATACAGTAGGTTCTCATTAGTTATCTATTTTATACGTAGTATCAACAGTTTATATATGTCAATCCCAATCTCTCAATTCATCCCACCCCCCCCTTTCCCCCTTGGTATCCATACATTTGTCCTCTATGTCTGTGTCTCTATTTCTGCTTTGTAAATAAGATCATCTATACCATTTTTTCCCACACATATGCGTTTATAACTGCTCTAATCCTTATTATTTCATTCTGCCAACATTGGGCTTAGTTTGTTCTTTTTCTATTTTCTTTAGTTGTAAGGTTAGGTTGTGTAATTGAGAATATTTTTTCAGAGACAAAAGATTTTATTACTTACGGCACAGCAAGCATGAGAATAACGTTGTATTGATTCTTCCTCCCTGCCTATTCTCACTGGGATAACACAGAGGGATCCAGTTGGGTGCTATGCATGTACTCAGTTGTGTTACCCTGAGGAACACTGAGTTTGAGAATTCCATTGCTTTTAAAATGAGAGGTTAGCAAGCTTCCTGTTTGTCTGAGGGAGAGACATTACCTCTTTTCTCAAGGCTGTTCATTACAAACACACTTCCAAGAAATGGCCCGGGTAAAATGGTGTCAGGGCATGAATTCTTTTCTTTTTTTAAATTGAAGAATAATCGACATACAACATTATGTTAGTTTCAGGTGTACAACATAATGATTCAACATTCAAGTATATTACAAAATGATCATTATTATGAGTCTAGTAACCATTTGTCCACATCCAAAGTTACTGCAATATCATGAACCATATTCTTTATGCTGTGTATTAAATTGTCACTGTTTAATTTTATAACTGGAAATTTGTACTTCTTATGCCCCTTCACCTATCTTGCCCAATACCCACCCACCTCCCCTCTTACAAGCACCAATTTGTTCACTGTGTCTGTAAGACTGGTTTTGTTGTGTTTGTTTTTAGATTCCACATATAAATGATATTATGTGGTATTTGTCTTTTTCTATGTGACTTACTTCACTTAGCATATACTTTCTAGGTCTATCCATGTTGTCACAAATGGCAAGATTTCATCTTTTTATGGCAATTTATATATATATGTCTATGTCTATATGTCTATGTGTGTATGTCTATGTGTATATATATGTCTGTGTGTATATGTGTGTATGTCTATGCATATATATGTGTTTGTCTATGTCTATATGCATATGTCTATATGTATGTATATGTCTATTGTACATATGTATGTACATGTGTATTGTGTGTGTGTGTACATATATATCTCACCTTTTTATCCATTTATTTAACATTGAACATTTAGGTTGCTACCATATATTGGCTATTTTAAATAATGTTGCTATGAACATAGGGGTGTATATATCTCTTTAAATTAGTGTTTCATTTTGTTTTCTTTGGATAAATAACCAAAAGTGGAATTGCTAGATCATATAGCAGTTTTATTTTTTATGTTTTCAGTGCCCTCCACACTGTTTTCAATAGAGGCTGCACTGATTTACATTCCCACTAGCAGTGCAGGTGAATTCTCTTTTCTCTACCTCCTCCGCAACACTTCTTAATTGTCATTTTCATGATAGCTATCCTGAGAACTGTAAGGTGATATCTTTTTGTGGTTTTGATTTACATTTCCCTGTTGATTAGTGATGCTGACCATGTTTCCATGTGCCTTTTGGCCATCTCTATTTTTTTTTTTTAGCAAAATATGTATTCAGCTCCTCTATGCAATTATTATAATTTTATTTTTTAAAATTATATTTTATTTACAATATAATATTAGCTTCAGGTTTACAGCATAGTGATCCAGTATTTTTTACAGATTATACTTGATTAAAAGTTATTATAAGATAATGGCTATAATTCTCTGTCCTATACAGTATATCTTTGTTGCTCATCTATTTTGTACATAGTAGTTTGTACCTCTTAATCCTATATGCCTAATTTGCCCCACCCCCTTACCCCTCCCCACTGGTAATCACTAGTTTGTTTATATACCTGTGAGTCTGTTTCTATTTTGCATATACATTCATTTGTATTATTTTTAGATTACACATATCACACAGTATTTGTCTTTCTCTGATTTACTTCATTAAGCACAGTACTCTCTAGGTCCATCCATGTTGCTGCAAATGGCAGAATTTCATTAGTTTATGGCTGTGTAATATTCCATCTGTATATATATATATAGACACCATATTTTTGTTATCCATTTGTCTGTTCATGGGAATTTGGGTTGCTTTCATATCTTGGCCACTTTCAGTAGTGCTGCTGTGAACATTTGGGGTTTATGTATCTTTTTGAATTGGTGTTTTCATCTTTTTTTTGAATATGTGCCCAGGAGAGTTACTGATAGATCATATTGTAGTTCTATTTTTAGCCTTTTGAGGAACCACCATACTATTTTCCATCGTGGCTGCAACAGTTTACAATCCTACCAACAGTGTACAGGGTTGACTTTTCTCCACATCTTCTCCAAGGTTTGTTATTTGTAGACATTTTGATGAGAGCTGTTTTGACAGGTGCGAGGTTGATGTCTCATTGTTTTGAATGGAACTTCTCTAATAATTAATGATGTTGAGCATTTTTTCATATGTCTATTAGCCATCTGTATGGCTTCTTTGGAAAGATGTCTATTCATATCTTCTGCCCGTTATTGATTGTGTTGTTTGTTCTTTTTTGATATTGAGTTGTATGAGCCATTTATATATTATGGATATTAACCCTTTGTCGGTCACATCATTTGCAAATATTTTCTCCCATTTTGTAGTTTGACTTTTTATTTTCTTGATGGTTTTCATTGCTGTGCAAAGACTCAAGTTATTTAGATTACATTTAGTTTTGCTTTTATTTCTTTTGCTTTACAAGACTAATCAAAAAAATATTCCTACAATTTATGCCAAAGAGTGTTCAGCCTATGTTCTCTCCTAGGAGCTTTAGGGTTTGGGGTATTATATTTAGGTCCTTAATCCATTTGGAGTATTTTTGTGTATGGTGTGAGGAAATGTTCTAATCTCATTATTTTACCTGTAGAGCTCCAGTTTTCCCAGCACCACTTATTGAAGAGACTGTCTTTTCTCCATTCTTGACTCCTTTGTAGTAGATTTATTGACCATAAATGTGTGGGATCCTTTCATGCCCCTATCCTATTCCATTGATCTCTGAGTCTGTTTTTGTGATTATTGTAGCTTTGTAGTCAGGGAGCATGATATCTCCATCTTTGCTAAAGCAATCCTGAGAAAAAAGAGCAATGAGGGTATTTTGTGGTTCTGTATTTCTTTTAGGATTATTTGTTCTAGTTCTGTGAAAAATGTCATGGGTATTTTGATAGGGAATGCTTTATATCTGTAGGTTGCTTGGAGTAGTATGGCTCTTTTTAACATATTAATTCTTCCAATCCAAGAGTATGAGTTATTTTTTCATTTATTTGTGTTATCTTCCATTTCTTTCATCAATGTCTTATACTTTTCAGTATATAAATCTTTCACATCCGTGGTTAAATTTATTCCTATGTCTTTTATTATTTTAATACAATCAATATTTTCCTCAATTCCTCTGATAGTTTGTTATTGGTGCAGGAAAAAATAACAGATTTCTGTATATTAATTGTGTATACTTCACATTTACTGAATTTATTCATGCTAATAATTTGTGGGTGAAATCTTTAGGGTTTTCTCTATATGTCATGTTCAAACAGTGACAGTTTTAGTTCCTTTACAAACTAGATCCCCTTTTTAATTTTTATTTTGTCTTTTTGCTGTGGCTAGGATTATTAATACTATGTTGAATAAAAGTGGTGAGAACAGTTATCCTTGTCTTGCTCCTGTTCTTAGAGGAAATGCTTTCAACTTTTCATCATTGAGTATGATGTTAGCTGTGGTTTTGTCATATATGCCCTTTATTATATAAAGGTATGTTGCCTCTATACCAACTTTGTTGAGAGCTAGATTTTGAAGTTCATTGAATTTTTGTCAGTTGCTTTTGCTGGAACTATGATCATTTGATTTTATCCTTTGTTATGCTAATCTGGTGCATCATTTTTAAAATAATTATTTTATTTATTTATTTTTGTCTGTGTTGGGTCTTCACTGCTGCGTGCAGGCTTTCTCTAGTTGTGGTGACTGGGGGCTACTCTTTGTTGCAGTGCATGGGCTTCTCATTGCAGTGGCTTCTCATTGTGGAGCATGGGCTCTAGGTGTGCAGGCTTCAGTAGTTGTGGTACACGGGCTCAGTAGTTGTGGCTCATGGGGTCTAGAGCACAGGCTTAGTAGTTGTGGCTCACGGGCTTAGTTGCTCCACAGCATGTGGGATCTTCCCGGACCAGGGCTCGAACCTGCATCCCCTGCATTGGCAGGTGGATTCTCAACCACTGCGCCACCAGAGAAGCCCCTAATCTGGTGTGTCATTTAACTGATTTGCATATATTGAATCATCCCCGCATCACTGAGATAAATCCCACATGATCATGGGGTATGGTTCTTTTAATGTATTGTTGAATTCAGTTTGCTAATATTTTGTTGAGGATTTTTGCATCTGTGTTCATCAGGAATATTGGCCTGTAATCTACTTTTTTTTTTTTTTGGTAATATCTTTATCTGGTTTTCATATATGGGTGATGCTGGTCTCAGAAAATTAGTATGGAAACACTCCTTCAATTGTTTGAAATAGTTTGAGAGGGTAGTTGTTTATTTTAATAGTTGAGAGAGTAGTTGTGCTTTATCAGTGAAGCCACCTGACCCTGGTCTTGTGTTTATTGGAAGTTTTTTGATTACAGATTCAATTTCATTACTAGCAATTGGTCTGTTTAGATTTTTTTATTCCTGATTCAGTCTTGGAAGAATTATAATTCTAGGAATTTATCCATTTCTTATAGGTTGTCCAATTTGTTAGTGTGTAATTGTTTGTACAAATCTCTTATGATACTTTGTTTTACTATGGTGTCTGTTGTAACTTCATCACTTTCACTTCTGATGTATTTGGGTCTTGTTCTTTAAAAAACATACTACATTTGTCTTATTAAGCTTTTGAAAAGAATAAGTGTTTAATCTCTTACTCTTACTGTATGTATACCTTTTCCAGTGAGATTTTTACTTTTGTGTGTTTTCTTGTTACTAATTAGTGATACTAATTTTAAGCTTAAATACATCTCTTCAACATTTCTTGTAAGGATGTTTTATTAGTGATGAATTCATTTAGCTTTTGCTAGTCTGGGAAACACTTGATCTCTCTTTCGATTCTGAATCATAATCTTGTTGGTACAGTATTCTTGTCGTAGCCTTTTTCCTTTAAGCCCATTGAACATATCCTGTCATTCATTTCTGGTCTGCAAATCTGCTGAAAAGTCACCTGATAGTATTATGAGAATACCTTGTACATAACCAGTTAATTTTATTTCACTGCTTCTATGATTCCTCTTTGTCTTTAATTTTTGACATTTTAACTATGATATGTCTTGGTATGGATCTCTTTGTCTTCAGCTTGTTTGGCACTCTCTGTTTTTCTGGAACTGGATGTCTGTTACATTTACCAGGTCAAGAAAATTGTCAGTTATTATATCCTCTGATAAGTTATCTGCCCCTTACTCTCTTTCTGGGACCCCTATAATGCTAGTGTTAGTATTGTTGATATTGTGCCAGAAGTCCCTTTACCTATCATTTTAATTCTTTTTTCTTCTTGCTATTCAATTTGGGTAAGTTTCACTACTTTGACTTCCAGATCACAGATCTGTTCTTCTGTATTATATAATCTAATATTGCTTCCCTTTAGTGTGTGTGTGTGTGTGTGTGTTTGTGTGTGTGTGTGTGTGTGTGTTTTAATCTCAGTTATTGTATTTTTCAGCTCTTTGGTTCTTTTTTTACATTTTATTACGCTCTCACTGTGTTTATCTATTCTTCTCCTGACTTTAGTGAGCACCTTGATAATCATTACCTTGAACACTTTTTTTTTTCAGGTAGAAAGTGTTTCCCTGTTTTGTCTAGTTGTGCTTCTGATGTTGTGTCTTGTTACTTCATTTGTAATATATTCATCTATTCCCTTATGTTTCTTAATTCTTTGTGCATTTCCACTCATTAGGTTCAGTTCATGACATTTTTCAGTCTTGGAGAAGTGGCCTTATACAGGAGATGGCCTACAGGGCCCAGCAGCACATTCTCCTCTGGGCAACACAGCCAGATGCTGCAGGGACGTCCCCTATGTGCCCTGCATGTCCCTTTCTGTTGTAGAAGGGTCAACTATTGTGCACAAGCTGTTAGGTGGGGTTGGACCCTGGTCTAAATATCTGTGAGGTCCTGCATTATGTGATTGCTCTGGGTGTGCTCATAGGCCAGGCAGCCCTCCATTATGGGTCTGCTC